>NC_136058.1:440662976-443617976 GCF_964261635.1 Lissotriton helveticus | reverse complement strand
AAAGCATGCAGAAACGTTATACCAGCAAAAACGGAGTCAAAACCGGGAGGGCAGAAAGCAAAACCTCGGGGGAACACGCCAAAAGATGCCAAGTCTAACACACGACCCCTCCAGTTGAATGTAGGGGGAACTACCCACACTCCTGGGAGTTTTCCTCATTAAGGCGGAAAAACCAGGACAGGCCATCTGCGTTGGCGTATTCTGTCCCAGGACGGTGTTCCACCGTGAAGTTCTTTCCCTTAAGGGAGATGGAGCACCTCAGCAATTTTGGATTCTCCCCTCATCTGCATTAACCATCTGGGGGTCTGTGGTCGTTCTGAGCTTGGAAGTGAGTACCAAACAGGTAGGGCCTCAGCTTCTTCAGTGCCCAGACCACTGTGAAAGCTTCCCTTTCTTGGCACGCCACCTTTGCTCCCTGGGGAGTAGTCTTCTGCTAAGGAAGACTTCTGGCTGGTCTAGGCCCTCTTCGTTCAGTTGTGAGAGCACTGCTCCCACTCCATGCTCTGACGCGTCGGTCTGCACAGCAATTTCTTTGGAGAAGTTGGGGGCCTTGAGCATGGGGGCCGTGCACATGGCAGCCTTCAGGGTATCAAACACCTTCTGGCAGGACTCAGTCCAGATCACCTTTTTCGGCTGCTTCTTGGAAGTCAGCTCAGTTATATCCTTATGCCATATCCCTTAACAATACTCCGGTAGTATCCGGTGAGTACAAAGAAGGCCCTCACCTCGGTCTGGGTCTTATGGGGGCTCCCATGCCAGAATGGTGTTGATCTTGTGCTGTAGGGGGGCCACCTGGCCGCTCCCTACCTGGTGTCCCAAGTACACCACTGACCCCTGCCCGATTTGGCCCTTACTGGCCTTAATCGTGAGGCCTGCCGTCTGCAGTGCCCTCAACACTTCCCCGAGGTGTTGCAGGTGTTCGTCACAACTGGAACTAGACACCGCAATGTCATCCAGGTATGTGGCGCTGAATTCCTCCAACCCGGCCAACACCTGGTTGACCAGCCTCTGAAACGTGGAAGGGGTATTCTTCAAGCCGAAGGGCATCACGCAGAACTGGTAATGCCTGTGTGAGGTCGAGAATGCGAATCTTTCTTTGGCCCCCTCGGTTAGGACGTACTCTGGAATCTGGCCGTTCCCAACCGGTCGATGAGCTCATCGGCTCGGGGGATGGGGTGTACTTCAGTCCGCGTGACGACATTGAGGCTCCGATAGTCCGGCATTCACCGCAGTTCCGGGGCGGCGCCGGGTGCCGTGTCCTTCGGGACCAAGACCATGGGACTGGCCCAGGGGGCTGCTGGACGGCTCAACCACCCCTAACGCCAACATCTTCCAGACCTCCTCTTTGATGCTAGCCTTGACCTGGTCAGCCAACCGGTAAATCTTATGTTCCACCGGGGGGCTGTCACCGGTATCCACGTCGTGGGTACACCAGTGAGTAACACCGGGGGTCTAAGAAAACAGGGAGGCAAACTGCTCCAACAACTGGTGACACTCGCTCTGTTGCCTCGCGGTCAGGGCCAGGGAGAGGGTCATACCATCCACCGAACCATCCCCCTCTTTGGCAGACAGGAGGTCTGGGAGAGGCTCACTCTCTCTCTCTCTGTCACCAAGAGTATGCTCACTTCGGACATCTTGAAGTGGGGCTTGAGGTGGTTCACGTGGAGGACCTGCAACGGGTTCCAAGGATTCTGCAAATCCACCAGGTAGGTGACCTAAATTTTGTGCTCCACCACCTCAAAGGGCCCCGTCCACTTGTCCTCCAAGGCACAAGGTTCCACAGAGGCCATAACCCACACTTCCTGTCCAGATTGAACCTCTACCAGAGTGGCATTCTGGTCATACCACTGCCTCATTTCTTCCTGGCTGGCCTCGAGTTTCGTCTGAGCGTGTTTCCTGAAGCGGGCCGTTTGGTTGCGGAAGGTCTGCACGTAGCTGAACACATCCTGGGTTGTCTTCTTGTGAGCGGCCTCCCAGCCCTCCTTCACCAAGCTGAGCAGGCCTCGCACGGTGTGACCGTACAAAAGCTCGAAGGGGCTGAACCTGAGAGACTTCTGGGGTACCTCCCTGTATGCAAAGAGCAGGCATGGTAAGAGGACGTCTCACTTACGCCTCATGGGTTCAGTGAGACACTTGATCATGCTATTTAAGGTCTTTTTGTTTTTTTTGTTTTTGCAGAGTTTTATATAGCGCGAACTAGAACCGAACCGAATCAGTTATCAGAGCGCTTTACATAGCACGTTACATGAGGACACACTTTCATTTTAGGCACGGGGAGATTAAGTGATTTGCCCAGAATCACATGGTTTTTTTTTGGCGTCGTTACCGAGACTCGAACCCAGATCCCCAGGCCCGAGGTCGAGCGCCTTAGCTGTTAGGCCAACCCCTCTCCTTGGGAGTGGTACAGGGTGGTGAACTTGTACTAAAAACCACACTCCTTCCACACGGATGTAATATAGTTTGATATGAAATTGGTCCCCCTCTCGGAAACTACCTCTCTGGGAAACCGCACTTGGGAAAAGATCCCCATTAGCGCTCAGCTCACCACTGGCGCCGTCGTTGTCCTGAGAGGGATTGCCTCCGGGTACTGGTGGCATGGTCCACCAAGACAAGAATGTACCTTCTGACCATGGCTGTCTTGAGATCCAGTGGCCCCAGGATTTCCATCCCCACCCTTTCAAAGGGTGTCCCCACCACAGGGAACTGTTGGAGAGGCGCTTTGACCTTCCTCATACTCTTACCACTCGCCTGGCAAGTTTGGCAAGACCGACAATGCACATCTGACTGCCTTCGTATTTGAGTTCAGAAAAAGTGGGTAACAAGCCGGTCAACGGTCTTGTCCTGCCAAAGGCACGTCGTGAGCCAGACCCAGTAGAAAGGTCCGGTAGCGCTGGGGTACCACCAGCACACGGGCTGATCCAGGTTCCACGACCTTAGGCTCGCTGTACAGGAGATCATTCTCTTAATAGATCCAATGTGATCCGGACTGATCACCAGTCGCCTGAGCTGCGGCCTGCCACCGCAGGCCCTCCAGAGATGGTCACTCTTTCTGCTCCCGGCAGAACTCCTCCCTGGTGGAACCCCCTTCTTGCTGCCAATGGGTTAGCTCAGAGATGTCCCTCAGTACGGCTTCCTGCTCCTCTGTAGGCACCTGGGCTTCCCGTTTGAGGTCCACCTCCTCCCGTGAGAACCTCAGGGGGGGGCATTTTCCCGTGCCCCTTGCCCTTTCTCTTGGTAGGGACCTGGGCCACTGTCTCAGGCTCCGGGTCCCTTTGATCACCCTCTCAGGCCACCATCGACCGAGTGGACACACATGCCCACTTTGGCAACCCCAACAACTCCAAGTGGGACCTGAGCTCAATATCCTTCCATAAGGACTTCCCCAGGTCGTTACTGAGCAGACAATCGACAGGCATGGAAGGGCTCACACAACTACTCTCAAGGGACCTGAGACTGCCCCCACTCGAAGGGAACCTGCGCTGCTAGACACTGGCGCTCTGAATTGTCGACTGCGATAAGCTAGTGGAATGCCCCGGGGACTATCTGCGTCTTAGCGACCAGGTGACACCGGACTGAGGTTACACTGGCTCCATTATCCCTGAGAGCCTCTACCCTTTTCCCGTTGATGGTCACCCACGTGCTGTATTTCTTTGTGTTAGGGGGCACCTGGGCTCCTGGGACCATCTCACTCTCCCCTAGTGAGACGAGAGTCATTTCTGCAGGGTCCCCACCCTCCTGTGGGTGCTCCTCCTCCTCCCCAAGCGCTACGCTAGCCAACACCTTAGACTGCCCAACAGTGGGTGGCTGCGCCTCCTTTGAGCACCTGGGGCCCCTCTTCATGTGCCCTACATGGTCAGATGCAAAACATCTGCGGGGGCGGTCTCTGCCGGCTTTCCGGTTGAGACCACTTGCTTCTTATCTCAGGGGAGATGGGAACCTTTACCCTGGGTGTTATTTTGGGGCCCTTTAGAGAACTCCTGCAATTTACCCTTGTTCCACCCACCTTTCTGCTGGGGACCTTGCCCCCCCTTTGGCTGAGTCTCCCCAAAACGCATTCTTGTGGACCCTGGTACTCACCTAGCAGTCCGCCTCCATAGCAAGCTTTCTGGGGTCAGTCAACTTACTATCAACTAGGTGCGGGCACAGATCTGCAAAACATAGACTGGACAGGTGCTCCCATGCAATCAAATTATAGAGCCTGTGATAATCTGTCACATTACTGCCTTTTACCCAGCCATCCAACGATGTGTTGGCATCGGACTTCTTACTGGACCTAAACTGGTCCCTGTTCTTTTCAGGAGTAAGGCCATACTTAGTGAGGAAGGCGTCCTTCATGTCTGGATATTTGAGGTGATACCCCTTACCTAAAGCTATTAAAGTGCCCCTCACTTCTTCAGGGAAGAGAGGCCACAATCCTGCTCCCCAATTCTCCTCAGGGACCGGATTCATGTGGATTGCTGCCTCGTACCCCTGAAACCACCTTTGTATGTCATCCCCCTTCTTGAATTCCTTGCCCACATTCTTAGGGATGTGCACGCTTCTGTCTGCCTGTCTTGACGAGTTGCCACCACCATCTGAGCCAGGTCTACTCCTTAGCTCCAGCTCCATAAGACCTCGCTCATGGTCTAACATTATTTTCTTTTCTTCCATGGCTAGTCTTTTGTTTTCCCTCTCACTTTCTATCCTGAGTTTTTCCAACTCGAACTTCCTTGCCTCTTGCCTGTCCTCCAGTTTCTCTGGGGACAGGCCACTGCTGCCTGGCCGGAAGGGTTCCCCCCCCAAAAGCACATCCCTCCTAGAACCAGACTCCCCCACCTCTCCACTAAGGTCACCAGATTGCCCACTTGCATCTCTGGCTGCTACCCAGGCCCTCAGCGCCTTTTGTAGCTTGTCCTTCCTAGTGAGACCTCTGACTTGGTGTTAGACCCGGCTTCCTGGGCACCAGGGCACTCAAGGGTAACTGCGCTCCAATCGCATCAACTGGAGTGTCCAGTCAGTGCTTTACTTTTTATAAAAGAAAAGTACTTTAATACACATAAGATAATTATTCTACACATAAAACTAGGATAAACAGTGAAAACCAGAAGTCTCTACAACCCTCTGGGGCAGAGTTCTGACCCCAAACAGTATTATAGCGCCTAGACACCAAGCACTATAAAAACACAGTTAACATGAAAACACACAGTAAGCATTGCATATTACAGATCATGTTACACAGGGCTGTTCTCATTCACTAGATCCTTGATACCAAACTTTGTATTGAAAGGATATAGTTTCAGCATATGATGTGAAGTCAAATGTTCATGATCTGCCCCATAACACCCCACCCAAAGCAACAGAAGTGCCCTCCCATTGTGAGTGAGGACACCGCTCTAGTGGTGTCAGGGATCTGATCACAGGTGCCGGATGTCTTGGCACAGTTTACTGGAGTCCCACTAGTCTAGTATCCACTGGACAGCTGTAGGAGGGTAGTGGCTGGACAGAGTGCCAGTTCACCCTGATACCCTCAGAGTTCACAAAAAGAAAGGTGGGGGCCTGCTTCACTGGCCTCTATTCCCAGTTACTGCTTGTACAGGCTCCCACAGCGCAAGGGAGGAGCCTAGAGGGGATTTGATCTCACCTTCAAAGACTAGAATCAAGCATCCTCCTCTCTGGCTCTCGTCATGTGCTGCAAGCTTCTTTCCACCAGCCTCTGTGATGTGCTGTAAGCTTCCTTTCCACACCTTGGGTGATGTGCCACAAGCTTCTTTGGGCAGCTGTCTGTAATTTCCTTGGTCCAAAGCGAATGCTCCTCCAAGCCTCACAATAACAGCTGGTCCTTAATGTTGCTGATGCCTTCCTTCCAGACCGCAGTGAACAGAGTCTTATCTTCTGCCTTCACACCGCGGGGTCGCGGCTGGTTACTGTCAGAGGGCTCTGGTGTGGCCACTCGTCAGTCATAGACCAGTCTTGAACAACAGCTGACCACTCAGGCCAGACTTTTATCACCTCTGATTGATAGGCTCATCCAATCAGAGGGTCTGCTACTCTTTGCATCCTGAATACACCTCCAATCACTAACCATTCACAGCATGTTCAATGCATGGGTCAAGCATGTACCAGGTCCCTTTCTGTATCAGGCTGTGCAACTCCCTAGAGAGGAATTTTAATTAACTCCAGCCCAGGAGGCCCTGACCAGTGGGGGAGGATTCTCTCCACAAAGTTAGTGCAGCTAAACCCAGATAAGAGCAGAGTGTCTACCCCAGCCCACCAGGCCTTTCCAAGGAAATAGGGAGGGGCACGGGGGAGCTGGGATGTCCAGCAGAACAGCTTGCATTCCTCACACTGGCTCAAATCACCATTCTTCCCCTGTACACCCACGGGCTCTCAAACACACATAAGTCAGACAACGGCAAGAGGCCCACAGGCATGGCAAACTGCACAGACTTGGTCAGGAGGGTGCCTAGGGACTCACCCCTCCTGACTATAGATTTATTGCTGCCACCACTGTCAGTCTACCACAGCCTAAATAGAGAGGGCAGTAGCCACTCTCTGAAAAATAGGGGTGCACTAGGTATGCCCCTTCGACCTCAGAGCCAAGCTCTAGGGTCTCAATCCATGTAAACAGGGAGACCCTCAGTGGACATGTATGATTGTCATGCTCACTGAGGTAGGGATCTAGAAACTATTCAGTAGCTTTTGAGTGACTTGCCTGGAGATTAGCATAAGGCAGGGGAAGCACTCACTCCAGAGACATGCAGGAGACTTCCCGTCCCAACATATGCCCTCCCCAGATCAGAATGGCCGGTACTTACTTCCCAGTGGGAGAAGACCGATCATCTGATTGGATAAACCGGCGGGAAAGTCCATCTGCATTTCCGTGCTGTAGGCCTGCTTTATGTTCCACAGTAAAATCCAGTCCCTGCAGAGATATGGACCACCTGAGCAACTTTGGGTTCTCCTCTTTCATTGCCATAAGCCACTTGAGGGGCTTGTGATCTGTCTGAACCACAAACCTTGCACCAAACAAGTAAGGCCTGAATCTTCGAAGGGCCCACACTATGGCAAAGCATTCTTTTTCAACTGCAGACCAGTTCTACTCCCTGGGGAGTAGTCGGCGGCTGATAAAGGCCACCGGATGCTCCCTTCCCTTTTCATTGAGCTGGGCAAGAACTGCCCCAACTCCCTTGTCTGAAGCATCTCTCTGCACAATGAAGGTCTGACTGTAATCAGGGGCCTTCAGTACAGCTGCATTGCATAGTGCAGCCTTCAATCCATGAAATGCCTTCTGACACTCTTCAGTCCAGATCACCTTCCTGGGCTGCTTCTTAGCAGGCAGGGTGTCCCTTGTGTATGTGTCAAGCGCACAGACAGGTGTCAGCCCAGGGGTAAGTGAAAAGAGACGGGACAATCTCCCCAGCAGCTCTTTACACCCCACCTGCTGTTCAGGTGTCAGTTCAGAGGCAAGCTTAACTCCCTCAAGCAAAACATCCTTCTCATCACCTTTCAGTAAGTCAGGGAGGAACTCACTCTCCTCTTCCAACTCTTCAGCCATTGCAAGTAAAGAAACCGTGTCATTCCTGGGAAGACACACCACCCTCTCTAAGTGTACCTCCACGACTGGTAGGGGAACCAAGGGTGCCTTCGTCAGGCCAGCAGACATGCTGCTGGCCTGACAGACCAGGCAGGTATGGCAAAACCTCTCCACATCCTGACCTACTCCTGGCCAGTAAAACAGAGGTGCTAATCGGTCCTTTGTCTTTTTGATGCCCAAGTGCCCAGCTAGGGGTACTTCATGGGCTAGATGCAGCAGGAAATTCCTGTGCACCTGAGGAAGCACCAACCTTTTGCTGGCTCCTGGTTCTGGGTCAGGAGGCTCACTGTAAAGGAGTCCATCTTCCCAAGCCACCTTGTGCTTTCCGACTACTCCAGTGGAGACCTGCTCCTGAGCAGTCGTCCGCAGGCCAACAAGTGTAGGACACTCAGCCTGTGCCTTACAAAACTTCTCACGGGACGGTCCTCCTGCCACAAGCAGCTCCTGCAGCTCTGGCAGGGACCCAGACTCCAACACCTTATCCGCCTCTGGATGCTCACCCTCCTCTCCAACTGGAGCAGGCGGTGCAGACACCAGGACAGGTGCCCTCTCAGAATCTGCCCTTAGTTCTTGTTCTGGCCTGTTCCCCTCTAGTGTCTCTTCCACTAGAGCGGCCCCCACTTCACTAGGAAGCAGTTTTTCAGTCTGTGCCCTAGTGAGCACAGCTGATGAAATCCAGGCCATATAGGCCTCAGGGCCTGGTACTAACCCGGGTTCAACAAGATCATTCCCCAGAAAGCACCCTGCTTCTCTCGCACCCCGACATTGACCATGGCCTTCCTGCCATTCACCCCCACCTGCACTCTAGCAAGAGGGTACTCCATGTCATCACCACTAGCTACAAGTCCATACCCCTTGGAACCAGGAATGATCTCTTCGGGTGTGAGATATTTGCGTTCAACCATAGTCCTGTGGGCACCAGTATCCCTCATGGCAGGAACCTTCCTTCCATTGATACTTGCCACACTCATATACCCCGTTGAGTTAGGGTGAATATGCTTAAGGGCTTCTGGGTCAAGTTCCCAGATATCCCTGGTGACTAAGTTAAACTCACTTGGGCCTCCCTTCATGTCTGCCCCCACTGAAAGCACACTTGCTATCACGGGTGCCACTGGCACCACATCCTTCACTGGGCAGTCTGGCTTTAAGTGTCCCTCTCGGTGGCACTTATAGCATTTAATCACCGTGGGAGTGAAAGGACCCTTACCTCCTTTCCCCTCCTGGTACTGACTAGAGGCCCCGCTCCCCTTAGACTCTTGTCCTAACAGAGAGCCTTGGGAACCGTTCTGGTCCTTCCCCTCTGGTTTAGGGCCAGCCTGCTGGGAGTTCTTCTCCCCCTTGGGCTTGGAAAGGGGTTGCCCCTGCCCCCTGTTCACTCTGTTGGCAAGCCACTTATCTGCCATCACTGCAAGTTTCTCAGGATCCCTTTCAGGAAGGTCAGACAAATACTGTCTGAGTGGGACAGAGCACTCCTCCCGGAGACGCTCTGCAATCATCACCTGATTTAGGGACTGGTAATCATTTGCTTCCATCCCTCTCACCCACTCATTCCAGTCTCTCACTATGTCATGGACCCAATTCTCAAAAGGAACCCCCTCTGCCTTCTTGTTCTCACGGAACTCTGCAAGTACTGGGCTGGTTTCAACCCAAACCGCCTAATCAAAGCATCCTTCATGCACTCATATGTCAGACTGTCTTTCTCAGGCATCCTTTCAATCACTTCAGTCCCTTCCCGAGGGAGGCGACTCATTAAAGTCGCTGCTTTGGACTGACCATTAAGACCTTGAGCCTTACATGCTAGATGAAAGGCACGCAGCCAAGTGCCATTTTTCGTGACTGCATTGTTCTACAGCTCTTCCTGACTGAGAGGATACTTCTGGAAACCTAAGGGGCTTTGCTTCAACTGTTCACGGTCCCCGCTTCGCGGGGGCCGTTCAGGGAACTCCAGTGCTGTGCTTGTAATCACACGGAGGGACTGCGAGGCCCAGCAGGCAATTCTTCATCCGACACCTGCTGCCTCTTCCCTCCGTGGACACGCCCCCGCCTGGCTGCTCAAATATCCCCGTTCTGCTCTCGCTTCTCGAGTGCCATTTTTCGTGACTGCATTGATCTACAGCTTTTCCTGACTGAGAGGATACTTCTGGATACCTAAGGGGCTTTGCTTCAACTGTTCACGGCCCCCGGTTCGCGGGTACCGTTCAGGGAACTCCAGCGCTGTGCTTGTAATCACACGGAGGGACTGCGAGGCCCAGCAGGCAATTCTTCATCCCACACCTGCTGCCTCTTCCCTCCGTGGACACGCCCCTACCTGGCTAGGGCTCTTTAACTGATACAGCTTCCCGCGACGCGGGACGCGCGCGGGACAAAGCGCGGGGCTAAGCCCAGGCAAAGGGCGGGCCCTCTGAGGCCCTCAGAGGCTGAAGTAGGCTGGGCTGGCCCCCCCCCCTTGCTATTGTTATTTTATGAAATGTGGTCCAAATAAGTTTACTCTGCACATACTTATGGTTCCATTACTCACTTTTAATCCCTGCCTGGTGTAAAATATTTTTGCCTTATATCACTTATATATTGCTCCTTTTATTTTAATTCTATTGTGCTTGTTTGGATTTTTTTAAAAACGGCAAAAAAATTAAGGTCAGGGCTTGTACTAGTGGGTAGGTCTTGTTCCAAGACAAAATCTAATCCCCTGCGTAATAAAGATACCGCCACTCTACAGTTAAAGGGTAAATGTCAATTGTATAGTTTATGGGAAAGGGGGAAAGACAAAACTTTGTCTGAGGGGTTAAAGCATGAAGAAATTAAGGGTAAAGACGTAAAGGAGGACATACTCTCAATAAAAGATAATAGTAATCAGGCGGATGCTTCGGCAACGTCACTATTTTAGAAATCTTCCTCTGATACTGCGACGGGAGGCTTCCCGATTTCCACGTTTCACAGAGGATTGTAGAGATTGCTTCTGGGGCGCCCACACTAAATAACTTTATATCCTCCCATGGTATCTTCCCGAAATTAACTGAGGTATTAGTACATTTCCCACTGTTACCTCCTAAGGAGGATCCAATATTTCCTGATATAGATACAGAGACTCAGAAGAAGCAGTCCGACATTGCACATAACACTGCCTCAGATCTCACTCATACTAATGATGTATTAGCAACGCCAGGGCTTCAACTTTTTAGTAGTACTCCCTCTAATAAATCAGAGTTTTCTATATCTCAGGTAAATTCTCATCTAGCCCCGTTATGAATAATATTCTTCCTAGTTCTCCTACTGGAATTGACATTATAATATCCAAATCTTTACTTTCCCTAGAACATCTATTATCATCCATCTTATTATTATTGGTAAAATTTGTCGGCGGCTCAGACTGTGTCCTAGATACAGTAACCCAAATACTTAGGGTACTACTAAAAAGTAATTATGGGACCAAATCTGGTTCGCATCATGAGTCTGCTCACTTAGACGTGAAAGTGAGCAAAAATAAGGAGTCTATAATTGAGTCTGAAGGCGTTCCTCTAGCCTCAGACTTAGTTCTAGCTGACCTAAATAAGAACTCCCAAGATCCTAATGGAAAAACAATAAGCGCCTTCCCGGGGAGTAGTCCGGCTGGCAAATTAAAATCTGCCAGCGGTAATTGTGTTGCTGAACTCTATTTAGAAATAGAAACTCTGATTGACCCTGATGAATTGTTAAGAAAAGTTTTATTTCCAATTTTTACACTACAAACAAATAAAGAAAAAGAGGATATTGTAGATTCCCCAAAAAAGGAGAAAAGGGCAACAATAGCCAAGCAAAAAAAGCAAAGAGAAAAAAAGAGGAAACCAAACCGTAGATTCTTTAAAAAAAGACAGAGGAACATTAATTTTGCAGACAATATAGAGACTTTGTCTGAAAAAATTTCTCTCCAAGACTCTGTGTTCAATTTATCTCAAGAATTAATTGGTCAAATTAAATCTGATAAAGTAATTATGACTACTGATCTCTTAGGGCCATCTAATCACCCTGGATATGGTGAAAAGTTTATTACTGCAAATGGCTCAACACCAGTTCTTAATCCTTTAGCTACACCCTTTCCGGATACAATTGCAATTGAACATGCCCCTAAATCACTCACTCCTGAAAAGGAAAGTGTAGATACTGTTTTTTTAGATTTCATTCCTCTCTTTGACTTGGATCCTATTCTAAATAGATCTGTACTTCTTAACTGTTTCCGAGAGATTGAAAGTTTGAAATTAATCCAGTCAAATGATATAGATGTTGTATCACTTTTAAACCTCGATGTTGGGAAGATATCAAGGGTTAAATTTCACTCAAAACTAGTATTAAATCATATTTTAATATGGTCTGAAGAATTACAAAAAAGGGGGATTGACGTCTCCCCTTTCTTCCTAGTGGAAACCTGTAAGAAAAGATCTACAAATCTATCAACAGCCTATGGAGCAACTCCAGGCGTTTTAGAGCGGACCTCAATAAAAACGGAGGAATTAAAAATCTGTGTATCGAAAAACGTACGACAAGTACTCTATAAAAATCCTTTACCCCTTCAACCACCTCTGGTAGAAGTTGATTCTATATGGAGCTGGTTGCCTGGTGCTCTGTCAATCAAATCCACCTCCGCTCCCAATTCGTACTCCAATTTTTAACATTGATTTAAAAATAATCTCGTGGAATACGGCTGGATTAAAGAATAGTCCCGAAAAATTGTTATATTTGTATACTCTAGAAGCTGACGTAATTTGTCTACAAGAGACTTGGGTGGATGAGAAATTCTTGGCAGAAAAGGATTACTACGTGTTGGATGGCAGTGCAGCTCCCTCGAGGAGAGGTCATGCCAAAGGTGGGTTGGCTTTCCTTCTTTCCAACAAGTTCAAATGGTGTTACACCCATTACTTAGACCCTAATAATTTGTTCCAGGCAGTAACTTTGTTAAACTTAGTTAAGGATGACCCACGGAAATCACTTGTACTGTTAAATGTCTATATTCCCCCGGATGCTTGTTTTAATGTAGGTTTAAAAACAATCTTTTCCTTTATACAGAATCTGCTTGATTCAGAGTCCCCTCCTCACATTTTGGTATTAGGGGACTTCAATTGTAAAATCTCAAACTGTAGCCTCGACATGTTCAGGAATAAATTTAAGGAGGAATCACTTCTGATTCCGTGAGCCCTATTCCCTGGGAACATCAAGACCAATAAGAGAGGGAAATTACTCCTGGAGGGAATATTAGAGGTTGATAGTATAATAATAAATGGAAGGCTCCCCTCGGACATCCCGGCAAATTTTACACCCAAAAGTAAAAACGGTGAATCTATACTTGACTATGTGGTAGCAGGCAATTCCCTTTTCTATCTTCTGAAGGATCTGTCAGTTTGTAATACAGAACTTAGTGACCATAAGGTATTGGTTCTTAGTGTAAACCTCAACCCCCCCCCCCCTGTGGACACTTGGCATATAAACAATGATCTGGTAACTTTTGGAGCCAACTCTGGGAGGTGTTATTGGAACTTTGGGGCCATTAGGAGTTTGATGAATATTTTGGAGTCCACTGTGGAGAATTTGTCTCAATGGGAAGGAAATGTATTACAATGATTCTGTAATTTTCTGAAAGCAGTCATTTCTATAGCAAAAAAATCTTATTCTTCAAAAAATCCCAAAATAATCCCTAACTGTCTACGGCATTTGAATATCGAAATAAATAAATTGGTTAGGGAGCAATATCTATTTTATACCTCGGAAAGATATAATAAAATAGTCCTTTTAAGAAGAAGGAGAAAGCGGGTGAAGGCCAGATTGAAGAGAGATAATGAAGACTCCTTGTGGATTAAACTTCGGGAAGCCTCCATCAGGGGTCAAGCTAAGTTATTTTGGTCGATAATTGGTGAGGGTTGTGGTCTAAGATCTAGACCTTCCCCAATTTCTATAGATGAGAAGATCTGGGTCGAATATATAGAGCAATTATATAGCAGTAATGGCCTGCCCCTTGAGAATGATACTTTATATGAGGTTAATCCTCTCTATGGTCCCCTGTCCGCGAAGGACATTGAACTAGCCATTAAGAGCTTGCGTTCTTCGGGCGCGATGGGTCCGGATGAACTTCCCATCTCGGTGATAAAACATCAGAGTGAGCATTGGAGCAAAATTCTTTTTCCAGTTTTTAAACTATGCTTCGTCAGTGGAACTGTTCTACCCTCCTGGAAAGGAAGCATATTAGTCCCCCTCTTTAAGAAAGGAGCTAGAGACTTGCCACAAAACTATCGTCAAATTGCTCTTTTAGATGCCATAGGTAAGGTTTTTGCAAAATGCCTTCTTAACTCAATCAACGATTGGGTGCTTAAGGCCGAAATTTTACCCTATGAACAGACTGGGTTTAGGCAAAAGCACGGCACTTTTGATAATCTGACTGCATTGCAGGTTATAATTGAGAAATATGTCAAGGTTCGTGGAGGGGGAATTTATGGCGCCTTTATCGACTTCTCCACAGCCTTTGATAAAGTGGACAGATCCTTGCTGTGGAGAAAGTTACTTGCTTTAGGGATGCCTCCCACTCTTATTAATCTAGTTCGAGCCCTGCACTCAGACACCTGGTGCAGAGTGCTGATGGGCGGGGAAAGAGGGTTATCTAGAGTAATCTCCACAACAAATGGCTTAAAACAGGGCTGCCTGTTGGCTCCCCTTTATTTTCCTTGTATTTAGCTGATCTCCCCCAGGTTTTATCTGCAAGTAAAGGTATAGTTCCGATCTTGGGGGGTGCCCCTATTGCATGCCTAATGTATGCAGATGATATTCTGATCCTGGATCTTACTCCAAAAGGTCTGAATAGCCGCCTGCTCGCCTTATATGAATATGCGGAGGCTCATTTTCTTAAAATAAATACCGCAAAAAGTAAAGTAATGTGCTTTACGGGTAGGAAAAAGTCCAAATATGCGAACTTTCACTGGTCTGTGGGGGGACAAAGACTAGATGTAGTACAATCTTACATTTTTATTAGAAAAATAGTTACTCGTAATTTAAGTGAAAAAGCACACATAGCTAATAAAACACGGAAAGCTATTGCCCAAGGGAAGAGTTTGATTTCGCTTTATAAGGCTATTGGTAGTAGGCATTTTGCGATATTGCTGGAGGTTTTTCGAGCTAAAATTCCAGCATCATTACGTTATGGTTTGGAAATAGTTGACATAAAAAATTGGAGCTTTTTGAATGCAACGGAAGGCAAAATTCTACGTAGTCTAGCGTCTGTTAATACAGCAAGTTCAACAGCCACCCTTAGACAGGAATTTGGCTTACGTAGTAGCTGGGTTCAAGGCCTATCGTGAATAGTGCGTTGGGTTTTTAACCTGGTAAAGGGAGAACCAGGCACTTTAAGGCATCTTATAAAAACTGAGTTATTGGGAAATTTTAATGAACACTCGCTCATTGTAAAGAACTTCAGAATTGCTGCCGATCTTTTACAATTAGATAAATCAGTTTTATTCACCCTATCGGCATTTCAGCGGAAATCTACCCTGAAGTTGGCCTCCTGGGAATTATGTTTTAGAATGGATAGGGAGGTTTGTATAGCGTAGAAAGGTATTACTCCAACTATTGACTCTTGTTTAATGAGGAAAGCCCAACCATACGTTGCTTGGAATCTCCCTCATGGAGTCCGGCGTCTACTGTTTCTATTGAGGCAGGATTTACTTCCTTTGAACTCTCTAACGTCCAGATGGTATGGCTCCTCATCTATTTGTGATTTCTGTAACAGCAAAACTCAGGATATGAATCACGTTATTTTCGTGTGCCCGGCCTTAATGGTGCATAGGCGAAAGTGGTTAAAACCCATTTGTCTTCAATTGAGTATTCTTTCAGCTACTACTTTCCTTGATGCTATTCACAACCCTCCAAATGAAATGTTCTGTTTTAAATTGTTTAATTTTTTTAAATGTTTTTAGCGATATATTAGAAGGTTATATATATGTCTCCTTATGTCCAAACCGTTTATTTCTTCTTGCATTGTGCTAATGATTATATGTTACTGTATTTAATTTGTTCATCCTTTTATGTGGATCTCAATGAGTTCCAAAACCATAAATAAAATAAACTTGACTTGGCACGCATCCAACTAAGAATATCAGTGCCAGGGACATACATGTGTATCAATTCTTTTGGTACCTTGGTGGTATTTTCCTTTCCCTGGGACTTTGAAGTGGATGCACCATCCACAGAGCTAAGCCCTCTATCAGCTGCTAACTTGAGCTTCTCTTTTTTTTAGGGCTATCCGCTCTTTCTCTAATTCCCTATACCTTCTCTTTCTCCTGTCTCTCCCTTTCTTTCTCCAGCCTCTCCCTTACCCTCTCCTTCTCCTTCCAAACCCTCTCTTCCTGTCTGACCCTTCGCTGCTCCTCTTCTGCCTGGCGGGCCATCCTTAGCTTCTCCCTTTCAAACAGTATTATAGCGCCTAGACGCCAAGCACTATAAAAACACAGTTAACATGAAAACACACAGTAAGCATTGCATATTACAGATCATGTTACACAGGGCTGTTCTCATTCACTAGAGCCTTGATACCAAACTTTGTATTGAAAGGATATAGTTTCAGCATATGATGTGAAGTCAAATGTTCATGATCAGCCCCATAACCCCCCACCCAAAGCAACAGAAGTGCCCTCCCGTCGTGAGTGAGGACACCGCTCTGGTGGTGTCAGAGATCTGATCAAAGGTGCCGGATGTCTTGGCACAGTTTACTGGAGTCCCACTGGTCCAGTAGCAACTGGCTAGCTGTTGGAGAGTAGTGGCTGGGCAGAGTGCCAGTTCACCCTGATACCCTCAGAGTTCACAAAAAGAAAGGTGGGGGCCTGCTTCACTGGCCTCTATTCCCAGTTACTGCTTGTACAGGCTCCCACAGCGCAAGGGAGGAGCCTAGAGGGGATTTGATCTCACCTTCAAAGACTAGAATCAAGCATCCTCCTCCTTGGCTCGCGTCATGTGCTGTAAGCTTCTTTCCACCAGCCTCTGTGATGTGCTGTAAGCTTCTTTCCACCAGCCTCTGTGATGTGCTGTAAGCTTCCTTTCCACACCTTTGGTGATGTGCCGCAAGCTTCCTTCCCACACCTTGGGCAGCTTTCTGTAATTTCCTTGGTCCAAAGCGAAGGCTCCTCCAAGCCTCACAAACAGCTGGTCCTTAATGATACCTTCCTTCCAGACCGCTGTGAACAGTCTTATCTCCTGTCTTCACACCGCGGGGTCGCGGATGGTTACTGTCAGAGGGCTCTGGTGTGGCCACTCATCAGTCATAGACCAGTCTTGAACAACAGCTGACCACTCAGGCCAGACTTTTATCACCTCTGATTGATAGGCTCATCCAATCAGAGGGTCTGCCGCTTTCTTCATTCTGAATACACCTCCAATCACAGACCATTCACCGCGTGTTCAATGCATGGGTAAAGCATGTAGCAGGTCCTGTTCTGGTATCAGGCTGTGCAACCCTCTAGAGAGGAATTTTAATTAACTCCAGCCCAGGAGGCCCTGACCAGTGGGGGAGTGTCCTCTCCACACAGTTAGTGCAGCTAAACCCAGATAAGAGCTGAGTGTGTCCCCCAGCCCACCAGGCCTTTCCAAGGAAATAGGGAGGGGGACGGGGGAGCTGGGATGTCCAGCAGGACAGCTCGCATTCCTCACATTGGCTCAAATCCCCATTCTTCCCCTGTACACCCACGGGCTCTCAAACACACATCAGTCAGACAAAGGCAACAGGCCTACAGGCATGGCAAACTGCACAGACTTGGTCAGGACGGTGCCTAGGGACTCACCCCTCCTGACTATAGATTTATTGCTGCCACCACTGTCAGTCTACCACAGCCATATTAGAGAGGGCAGTATATTAAAAATAGGGGTACACTAGGCATGCCCCCTCGACCTCAGAGTCAAGCTCTAGGGTCTCAATCCATGTAAACAGGGAGACCCTCAGTGGACATGTATGATTGTCATGCTCACTGAGGTAGGGATCTAGAAACTATACAGTAGCTTTTTGAGTGACTTGACTGGAGATTAGCATAAGGCAGGGGAAGCACTCTCTCCAGAGACATGCAGGAGACTTCCCGTCCCAACAGCGGCGTGAATGCTTCCCCGGGATGTGTGCGCGCTAATTTCAGGACACTGCACGCTCAGGGTCACAGGGCTGGGCGGCCGCGCAGGCGCTCAGGTTACAGGGAACACTGCTCAGGGGTCTTTATGAGGGCTGCCCATACTGACTCCCATGTATGCTTAAGTTAGCCTGGCTAAGCCTTCTGACTAGGACCTGGCTGTTTCCTCCAGGATCAGACACATCTTCTTCTACCCCCTCTTCTTCTTCTTCTTCCTCTTCTGGAACTGGAGTATCAGCATTGTCATCTGAGGAGGGGAGGACTTCATCTGCACTACCTGTATCACCTGTCTTAGGTGGATGTCGAGCATCATTCTCTTCTATGAGCTCAACCAGGAACTTGAGGGTAGGGTTTGAACCCTGTTTTAGCCATCTAGAAGTACACAATTGTCTCATTTCTTGGAAGGCTAATGCTTCATATCTCGAGGCAGTCCTCAAGGGATCTACTTCTTCAGGCAAAGAACCACTGGGGTTCTCTGGATGAGACATGGTTTCTAGTGTGGTGGGGTGTTGCACCTACCTACACTATTTGTTTTCATACAGAACCTCTCTAGGAGTTATAGTCAGGGTGTGCTAGGCCCAGGCTCTACAACAGCTAAGTTCAGTAGAACTTAAGTATACTAAGACTTGTTTTTATATGTACCTACAGGTACCTATGTGATCTTTCAAATGATATCTCAAGATTACAAGTGGTAAAACAACACAAAGCTCTAATCCCAACCGCTGCACACCAATGTGAGAAGTTGGCCTGGTATATGATGTTCACTATTCTTGTGAGCACCTTGCACCAGTCCAAACAACCCTTATGGTGATGGTTGTAAGTCAACCGTATAAACTAGCTATCCTAGTGGTAGCGTGGACAAAACAGTCTTAGGCTAAAATACTCTTGAGGGTGTGTAAAGCCAGCTGTTTTACCATATGTAACCCCTTGAATACCAAATAAAAGGACACCACACAGGATATATATAAACTATATATGTTTTTATTCACTAACACACACCTCTGAACTCTGTATGAGGTCAGAGGCAAAAGCACATAACAAGTTACTCTTAGAAACTTTAAATAGCACAATTTACAGTTAGGCCCTAGGGGCGCGTAAAACCATATACTAAGTAAGTGGTATAAGAACCACGACTTTGTGAAAGGAGAAGGCCTAGGATCTAGGGAATCGCCGGGGCTACACTATCTGACCCTTAGGTTAGGAGTAGGAGGCCCACAGGTGGCACGTGCAGTGTCAGTACACTCACGCGAGAGTCAAAAGAAAGTCAATGGGAACATAGAAGGTAAGTAAATGGAGATTTAGGACACTTCCGGTCTAGCTAGAAGGAAACAACTAAAAACCTAGACACTTGGATAGTCAATACCCTTGAGAGCACCTAAGTACTCGCGTTACCTCACCCACAGGAAGCGGGTGCATAGGTGTGAAGATGTGTCGGGTTTCACCGTTGACGTCTATGGAGACTGTGAAGAAAGATGCTGCAGGCGACCAGGAGGAAGATGTCCGGGTGGATCCAAGGTTGGATCGAAGATGAAGAAGACCTGAAAGCAGAGGGGACAGAGTCTAGGTCACTAGCCAGTGACCGGGTGGAACCAGGAAGGAACCAGACGTCGTTGAGGAGCAATCAGGTGCTGTCATGAAGCTTGTCGTTGCAGCCACGCGGACCAGAAGGCGTCGAGGACGACCAAGTGCTGGAGAGGAGCTGTCCCACGAAGGTTCTCGCAGGTGGAGGGGTTGACTTCAAGATCGGAGCCAACAAGCCTAAACAAAGGCAACCCACGCAGGATACACAAAAGGCTTCTGGTGCAGACCAGGAGGGTCTGAGGTACTTCACCCTTGCAGGGATGCAAGGGCCAGTCTGGAGCAACCAGACCGCGATGGATATTCAAAAGGATCGTCGCCACAGGGCTACTAGCCAACTGGCCAGCAACCGGACAACGTGTCGAGCAGAACACAAGCAGAAGGGCCCCACGCAGATCTCGTGGAGTGTGGAGGGCTGGTCTTCGGTGCAGGTGGAGCTCGGGGTCGGGGTGTCTCAGTCCCCAGTGCACAGCTTCAAGGATGCCTCAGGAGCTGCACTGTTAGCAAGTTGCAGGCTTTCCAAGATGTCCGGTCCCACGTGTCTCGATGCCTTCCATGGTGCTCAGCTGTGCTGGAGTCGTGCAGCGGGGTCAAGGATGTCTGGGAGTCTGGATCTTGTCGGGCTCTGTGCTCGGGTTCCGGCGGGAACGGGGACAAAGCAAGCCGTCAAGTTACTGGATGGTGCCTGGTTGCCCAGGGTGGTCACTCTTTGGCCACATGGGAGATTCTTCAGTCTTCAGCTTCAGGTGAATGTCGAAGGGTCCAGAGTTTCATTTCAAGTCGGTCCCAGGATTAATCTAAAGTCCTGGGGTCCAGCTCCTACCTTTATACAACTAAAAGGGGCTGGTTTGGTTTCTAGGTCCCTCCTATTGGTGGGACCTGGAAAGGGGGTGGTTACACCCCCTTTCCTTTGTCCAGTTTCGCGCCAGAGCTGGGGCTGGAGTGCCCCAGCAACCGGTATGAACTGGGCTATGCACAGGGACACCTAGTGTGCCCCAGGCAGTGTCTCATTTCATTCAGCCCTCGCTGTCCCAATACACAAAGTCCTGTCTGGGGTGGTGCTCGCACCTCTCCAGGCAGGAATCCTATTGTCCAAACCTCCGTGACTGGAAGGACTCTAAGCAGCAGGAGGTCAGACTTGTGTCTGTGGCAGCAGCGTCCATTTTGTGACGCTGAGGCTCTGGTTAACTTTAACCGGGATAGTCAGCAACAACATGTCTTCTCCCTCTAGAAGGGTGGAATGCTACCCCCGTCGCCAGAATTGGCGAGGGGGTAGTATTCCAAAGCGTATGACACCTTACACGACATGTTGAGATAAAGCCAAACCAGAGTTAGCATTCAACAGCGAGGATTATAATGCATTTAAGAGTATATGGTATGGCGATATCATGGAACAGCTATAAGAAAATGGTTCCGAAAGCTGCAGACAGGCTCAGCTCATGCTAGAGCACCATCTCACACATAACCAAGCACTCTGCCTCCAGGATTGTTAAGGCCTGCCATAGGAGTGACTTATAGGTTACTGTGTGTCTATATGTAAGTAGGTATAGGCATACTATACCTAAGCAAGGGGTGATTACACGACCTTGCCCCAGCTGAGTGATCAGCCAGTTGTGTCAGTTTGAGTGGCCAGCCAGGGGTGGCATAATACATGCTGCATCCCCTGGTACGCCTTGGTTACACATATGCCCTGGGTACCTAAGGTACACTTCTACAGGGGCTGATAAGGTGAACCAATTCCCAATTGTGGATGTACCTAGAGTGCATGGATTGAATTTAGAGAGTGCATCTGGGCTGTGGATCTGATTAGCAGGCCCACAGCCACATCTAAGTCGAAAACCAGTAAAGCAAAAGCAAAAAGTGGGGGTGACCATAGGAAGCAGACCCTACTCTCCTACAATTCCTCCTTGAATTGAGCATGACGTTAGATCTGCTTTCTCTGTTAACCTATATGCATCAAGGTAATTTTGCCCAGGTTTGTTGGGGTGGGCTGGGTAAGCTTACCCATCAGCTACCTATGGACAAACGTGTTTGCCAAAGCTGTGTTTTGACCCCTACTCTGTTCTCCATGTTCCTAAATGGCACTGTTCATTTTCTCTCTTGCTTTCCTACCAACGCCCTTACTTTAGCCCCGTGTTTCCCAAACTGTGCGCCGCGGCACCCCGGTGTGCCGTAATTAGGAGCCAGGGGCGCCGCGACCACAATGTGGAAAAGTGAAGCAGCCAAGAAGCCAGAGAGAAGGCCTTGGCTTGGCCTATATTTTATGTGTGATTTCTAACGTGCTCCGTTTTTACAGTAAAAATAATGCTGGTGATACGGGCGTAAATCAAAGGTTGGGCAGAGATCGGCATTCTGCCCAACCTTCATTTTAAACACGTATCACCAGCATTATTTTTACTGTAAAAACGGAGCACGTTAGAAATTACACATAAAATATAAGCCAAGCCAAGGCCTCCTCTCAGAGAGAAGAACGCCTTGGTTTGGCTTATATTTAATGTCTGATTTCTAACGTGCTCCATTGTTACAGTAAAAATAATGCTGGTGAAATGCCGATTACAGTTTGAGAACCATGGCGGCTTAAAGGTGACAAAAGGGGCAAAAAGGTTAAAGTGGCGAGATGAAAAATCAAAAGGCCAAAAGCACAGAAAGGCAAAACTGAAAAGAGGTGAAAGAAAGGCAAATAGCAAGAGACAGAAATTAAAAAGAAGGGTAAAATAGAGAAGCAGACGTGGGTCTCAGATTTAGTGCAGCAGCAGCTGGGCTCAAAAGGGCGAGGCCGGGCAAGAGAGCCAAGGCACATTTGAGGCAGGCAGGCAGGGCCAGGCAGCGCCTTTTCAATCAATGTTGAACAAATAAGCTTTGCTGTTGTATATGCTAAACAAACACACTTTTATAATCAACGTAAGATTGTTTCTAATGCTTGAAACAAAAGAAATGCTTTTTAACATTGCAGCAAACATAGCTCTAACATCGACAGTCTGTATAATGTAAGAATCAGTATTATTGTTGTATTTAAGCCCCTGTGTGGAGTCAGCACCCGGTGCGGTGGCACTGGTTGCACCGCCCTAGAGCCGGCCTGAATGAAGGGTGTTAGAGCACTGTACATAACGCACACATTACACAGAGACTATCAATCATAGGTGTGCAAATCAGCATATAGGACATGTTACATAAGACAAAGGACAAACGCAGTAACCCACGGACCTGTTTAAGTTACATTCACTTTGTGATCTGCACGGTACATGTTCTGTGCAGCAGGCATATAGACCCTCTGCACTACCTAACCAAGAATAACAACTTCCTCGAATCAAAACTTCTATTAGACAAAACTCTGATCTCGCCTGCTAGAGTAAGGAACGGGGCAGCAGGTGTTTTTACACCCCATAAACATTTTTTTGCCACCTGTAAAAAAATGGTGGGGAGCCATGGCAAACTGTCAATTAGGTCAAGGGTGCCACAGGTCAAACAAGTTTGGGAACCACTGCTCTAGCCAATACAAAAAAACCCATATTGTAGTTTGCCGGGGATACTTTGCTGATCTCGGAAACACCAGGATGTCTGCAATGTGACCTGCACCATTTCGAGGAGTTCTGCAGAGTGCGAGGTCTTGAGACAAATGCCATCAAGACGAAATATATGTCTTTCAAACAACATAGATCTTACAAGGGAAGAATAATGTTGGGGGACAAGCCACTTGAGAGGGCAGGTGTATGTAATTACCTTGGTGTCTCCTTGTGTTCGACCATGTCCTGCAAGCACAAGTGGATGCCACGGTTCCTAAGCACAGACAGATTATCTGAGTTATAGTGAAGGAACACAGTCGCTCTTTGTTCTAAATCAATCGGTCTAACTTTAAAAATCTATGATGCTAAAGTGTTGGGGTCGGTTCTATATGCTTCAGAACTTGGGGAGTTCCCCAACATTTTCTCTCTAACCCTCTGTAACGACCGGATTCTCAGATCAAGCAGACTACCAACCGTAGCTAACCCAGTCGTCACGTAACCACACTCTTCTCAGGCCGCTATTTACATGATATCTAGAAGACTCACCTGAGAAGGTGAAAAGAAGCTATTTACAAGCCTGTACAATCAAAGATACCATTAATATCTAATGAATTGCATATCTTATCCTATAATTACATCATCTTATATTCTTTATAGTCTCCCGACTTTTATCTTTAACGTCACCCGACGATTCTTTATAGTCTCACGACTTTTATCTTTAACGTCACCCGATGATTCTTTATAGTCTCACGACTTTTATCTTTAACGTCACCCGACGATTCTTTATAGTCTCACGACTTTTATCTTTAACGTCACCCGACGATTCTTTATAGTCTCACGACTTTTATCTTTAACGTCACCCGACGATCTACACTAATGGGGGTTCACCTTTATAAGTTATTTCCCAAATGAAATTCACACTCTCCCCCCATCATCAGTTACCTTTTCAGAAGGGCATATCCCATCCTTCTGTATGTCAGCACCTGGTTAAAAGGAAAGGTTAATCTCATTCATTAAACAACATTCAAAGATATTTATCATTGAGTCTTTATTCTAAAATTAAGCATGACAGAATGAGCCAAAGAAACATGATTTAGCTTAGTCGCTACCTATAACCTAAAAGGGGCAAAATAAATGATTAGATGTATTCTACACTAACTCAGAATGCCTCACCTTAGACGTGTGTCTTTCCATCTCAGCAGCGGAGCTGATCCCTCTCTCTTTCTCTTTGTCTTCAATATGCTCGTGACTCTGCTCTCCCTCTATGGCTCACGAATACACCTCTGCACCACTATGCCTCGTCTACGCTGCCATGGTTCCGAAATACTCGAACCCTCTTCTGGACTCAGTCTCTGCCACTCCTGTATGATGTCACTACAGCACCCTTGATCACCTTCCTTCCTTGGTTCAGGATTTCAATTAGCTGATGGTATCAGTCTCCGCACCAGCCTTCGGACCAACTTCTCCTGTCTACTCCACACGTTACTTTCTCTCATCTCACTGCTCGCTCTTTGATAATATAGAGCTCTCTTTCTCTATGGAAAATTTCGGTATTAGGCCGACTCCCACCAAATTCCTGTACCAGTCCCCGGCTCTCTTCGCCTTCCACAGTAGCCACCTGCGTATTGCGTCTAGAGCCGGAGAGACAAACACATTCCTTTGATAAGGGCCAGTCTTGACCGGGTTCTTACTAGCGAATAACAGGCTAAACTCTAAACATTACCTTTACCCTGCAAGCGCCTCGGACAGTCGAGGCAGAATCACAAAATGGCTTCTCTATAGCTTTCGGGCCTATAGGCCCACGCAAACGATAAAAGGCACTAAACCCTGTCAAAGCACATAGGTAAGCCCTACAAATGAACGCAAATGCAACTAGGACTGAGAGGGTAGTGGTTTATAGTCACCACCAGTCTAAAAATAGGATCAAATTACCCTGTCGCTACACCCTCTCAGAGAACAAGTTTCTGAAAAAGTGCAACGCACCTTCCCCCACCTCTGATACTTGATCTGGGCAGAAAAGGGTTAGTTAACACCTTCGCTGTAGCGGCTATTCCGCCGCAGCGCTAAGGCGGCGGGGGGGCCGCGCGGCACCCACACGCTGGTGACAGAACAGCTCCGTCACCAGCCTCGGTTGAGCTGTGCTGATGACGGAGCGGTTCCGTCATGGCCCCGCCCGCTCAATAGAACACGCCGCACAGGCGCGTCGGGCGGGCCATGACAGAACCGCTCCGTCATCAGCACAGCGCCACGCGGCTGATGACGGAGCGGTTCGGTCATCAGCGTCAAAGAGGCTAATAAAGTCAAACTACACCCGTTAGTATACTGGAGAAGGGCTTGGTCCACACCTGAACTTGCTCACTAAGCTTTGGCTCAGCGGGATGTTATAGATGCCAAAAGGCTTCCCAAAATCAAGTGGCTACAGCAAATTAAAAGCCTTCTACTAGATATGGGTATGAGGGAACTTTGGGGAAACCCATCCTGCAAACCTATCCCCTCATCAGAAATCTCATTACTGGCTATGGATCTGGCAATGCGAAGCTAGAGGTGGAGAGCCATGGACAGGAAGGTTCCTAGATTTCAAACGTCACTTCTTCCTGAAATGCTACTGGGACATTATCACTGTGCCTCTTGAAAGAAATCTCTATTTTCACTTCAGAGTTGGCACTTTGCCTTTGAAATCTTTTACCACAAATGGGACTCGAGTGAATACAATTCTTTATAACTGAACATATTTTAGCCCTACTCTAATCTAACGTATCATATAGATGCCTTACGTCAACACTGTGGAGCATTATTTGAGGACATTGGAAAATGGATGGTGCCCAGATTTTGAATCTAACCTACTTGTATGCTGCGATGCTCTGGCTCTCATATGAGAAAAAATAGTATGTAATTTATGTAATGCTTTAAAAAAAATGTAATACTTCATATGCCGAATGTAACTGCAAAATGCTTTTATGACATGAATCGTCGTAGTAAAACGTATTGAATTGCTACTAGAACATAACATACTACTAATGATAATAATATTAAAATATACATTAAAAATAACATGCAGGCAATGGTATTAAGAAGGTGGACCTGACAGAAGGTGTAAATAGGAATCATGAATGTTCTGGGAACAACCTAAGGTTTTAAGAACAACATATGTCCTTGAATGTCATCGCATTTATTTGCCCTACTGCAAGTTGCACCCATGGAGAAATAAACTGCAAACCATAAAGGACGTGATTACACTCGTGTGATAAGCGCCTCAGAAATGGAAGTTCATTGCGATCAGACTGTTGGTTTCACTCGCTTACAGTTTTCAACATCAGGAGTTAATAGCCATTGTATAGTTTTCACAAATCTTGTAATTTGTTTTAAAACACACAAATGTATAAAGTTCTCATGTTAAAATGTATTATTTTTGCTTCAGCACAGTGATTTATAACTACAGGGTGGGCGGGGTTAGTTGAATCGCTCGAGGCAGCAAAGGAAAAAGGAAAAGGGAAAATACTGGATGACACTTTCGTGACATAACGTAGAGGTGTATTGTGGGCTACATAGTCATTAGCGTGAATAAGACTAGTGTAGGGTGGCTGTGATAAGTGTAATTTAAAACTTGAGGGAGTGTCTAAGTTGCGCAGGTTAATTTAGAGGCAGTTTGCATTGCCTCGCCTCATAAAGGGAACCATTTGGAACAGATAGATATGAATAGAGGATGCGAAGGTATGAGCTAATTGAGGTATGTTTTGAGGGTTTAAGATCAGGCAAAAGATTAGAAAATTTTAGGGCGGGAGAATTGGTGATTTACTGAAGGATTTGTAGTGAATGTAAGGGTTAACATCTTAATATGAAGGGCAGGAGGTTAAAATGATGGTTCTTTTTAAGCGAGATAGCGGTAGCACAGCGCACCGCGTTTAGAGGGAAAGTGCTGAACAAGGATGATTCTGAGAAGATATTATTGCAGTTTGTGTAAAATAAAAAGTAATGTCGAATATAGCGGTTTAAGGCCACTTTTTAATGGCAATGTTTTTTTCATTTGTAGTGAACCCCTGAGGAAGGGCTAATGATTATAGCCCGAAATGCATTGGGTAACAGCAATTTCGCAACTAGGGATGTTTTGTTTTATGGCGTGTCCAGACAAAGGCTCGGGTGGGCATATCTGGGCTTGAGAAACTGTTGAAATATACATATCACACAAGTGATTTGAACAACAAAAATAAATAAGATGACAATAAATCTCTGGATTATAAGGAACAATTATTATTGAAACTCGACAACTATTGATAACATTTGATGATTATCGCAAATAATGCTGTGCACCTGGATATGGAGGGGAAACTCCCCTCCAGCCCCATAGAAGTTCTACTAGATATAGGCACGAGGGTACTTTGGGGAAACCCATCCTGCAAACCTATCCCCTCATCAGAAATCGCATTACTGGCTATGGATCTGGCAATGTGAAGCGAGAGGTGGAGATCAATGGACAGGAAGGTTCCTAGATTTCAAACGTCACTTCTTCCTGAAATCCTACTGGGACATTATCGCTGTGCCTCTTGAAAGAAATCTCTATTTCCACTTCAGAGTTGGCACTTCGCCTTTGAAATCTTTGACCAACAAATGGGCCTCATGTGAATACAATTCTTTATAACTAAACATATTTTAGCCCTACTCTAATCTAATGTATCAAAGACATGCCTTACATCAACACTGTGGAGCATTATTTGAGGACATTGGAAAATGGATGGTGCCCATATTTGGAATCTAACCTACTTGTATGCTGCGACGCTCTGGCTCTCATATGAGAAAAAATAGTATGTAATTTATGTAATGCTTTCAAAAAATGTAATACTTCATATGCCGAATGTAACTGTAAAATGCTTTTATGACATGAATTGTCGAATTAAAACGTATTGAATTGCTACTAGAATATAACATACTACTAATGATAATAATATTAAAATATACATTACAAATAACATGCAGGCAATGGTATTAAGAAGGTGGACCTGACAGAAGGTGTAAATAGGAATCATGAATGTTCTGGGAACAACCTAAGGTTTTAAGAACAACATATGTCCTTGAAAGTCATCGCAGGCAATGATAGATCAATAAGGCAGTTGTTCAGTTACTGTATTAAGTCAATACTCAGCAGTTGTACTAACGCTAACGGGTGGAAAGCATCTTCAGGAGCTGTTGGCACTCTGTCGGACTCATCACTAAGCAGGGACATCTTTGTGGTTTAACTGATTAAATTGTTCAGTTCACTTTGGCTTGGAAAAGGAACTGCCCCGAGAGAATACAAGTGTTCTTTTATGAAATAAGGACCTGAAACAACATATATATCACGGTGGGGTGGAATATGTTTCAACCTTTATAATAATTATTTTGCTTATGCTAATGTGACCGAATGGCCACATTTCTCTTTGGATGTTTTTATGCATTTTATGTATTTAATATCTTGCATGTTTTTATTGCTTTCATGATTTTATTATATTTTTAGTGATCAAAGAAAGCTATGGTGAATATATTTTCCTAGAACAAATATTCATGACATTTAGAATAATAGATAAAAACTATCATAAAATGTTCTTGTTGATTGTCCTGATGCGTTCAATTACTTCATTTTGTGAGTAAGAGGAGCGCAAAGTTGTCCTGGTATGCAGATTTGTAGAGAGCACTATCACCCATCAGGGTAGCCCGACGCGGAGTAGTTGTGAGTCTAGGCACCCCTTGGGGCTAGTGGGACTACTCAAAGAGCTTCAGCTTCTTGCAGAATTCAAGAACTGAGGAGGAGGTCTTTCTGTGTAGCAGCAGTTTGTTCCAAGTTTTAGGATCTATGTACGAGACATTTCGAACACTGAATCTGGTTTTCACTATGCCTGAGATTTGTACAAGTTGGAGTCTGGATGAGCAGAGGTGTCTGGAAGGTTTGTGAAAGCAGATGGGATTGTTGAGGTATTCTGGGCCAGTTTTATGTAGAGCCTTGAAAGTATGGGTGAGACGTCTGAATTGTGTTTGCCATCAGCGCGGGAGTAACTAGTTTGCTTATTGCTTCACTAATTAAAAAGAGCCACAATAGGATTACTGATGTTCAAACTGTCAGTGTGAGTTGTTGCATCTGATATTTAATAGATGCAACAGAATCTGCCTTAGCCCACAACTGAAAGTTTACTAATCTTATGAATAGCGACAGTAACAAGAATAGAGAAGAGACTGTGGAGAAGCGTGGCTCAGTGGTTAGAGGCGGCAGACCCGGAAGCTGAGATCGGTCCTGGACCAGGGTTCAATTCCCCGCCTCAGCGGGTCTTGGGCTAAAAATTCCACAAACTCGATAATTCTCGCCCCGGTGCCTCCTCGACTCACGGGTTCACACTCTGCGACTCTGGGCAATAGCTTGCTTAATCTCCACTACGGCCCCTCGCGGCGGGATGCCTGACTTTCACCTTGTGGATACCCTGCTATCTCACAGGGGAATACCAGGACGGGTTCCCTAAGCAAGCGCCGGGAAACCCACTGCGGGTAGCTGTGCGCTATATAAGCTCAACTACATTTACATTTACATGTAGGATTTGGTATGTTAGTTGGGGATCAGAAAGGATATTATTCACACACTTACTGTAATTATAAATTGCACGTGAAGCATAAAATAGTGTATATAACAATAGGTGTAGCAGTTGTAACAATACACATTCTGTAATAATCAATGAGCGAGCATTGCTAATTATCTTCAATTGATCGCTATGACTAAGTTATTCAATATTTGTTTAATGGCGCAGATATCACATGGGCCTGCATAAGGTGCTGGAGAGATGATATCATTCAAATTAGGATGAAAGCTGTGGTACCTGGCCAGTCTCTGGTAGACCTCGGTCTGGTTGTTGACTTTAGGCTTGTACAAGACAAGCTCTTGCAGATTACAGTGAGGTTCACACAGATAGATGTGAAATGTGGAGCCTTGCAATGATTTGAACTAGAGTTAGACGACCTGGCCAGTAATATTCACTTACCATCTAACTAATAATCACACTTATAATTTGCAAGAACTCGAGACGTGGTTTCCGAGAATAGTATTCCTTTTGAGTGGAGTTGTTAGGGCTGTGAGGACGGAACTAGTGACTTGTGGGAAATATTCCACGTTGTGCGTTCCTGAGGATTCTTGGGTTGCTGGCAGCTAAACGAGAGGAATGTCTCAATAGTATTGATCTGGTGACTATCTAGTGACTATCGAGCAGAATGAAGAGACCTGGCCACATGGTGAGATTTATGACAATAAAAGTCTTATGATTCTTCTTTCCTCCGGGAGTGGTGGGTGTTTGTAGTGGGAGGTGTTATCTCCAACACAATCAATACAGTCATGAAATAAAGAATGTAATATTCCAGGCCAAATTAAAATTTAGCAGGAGAAAAAAATTAATGAATAAAAATAACACTTTTGGAGCTCATTTTTGGATTCCAAATTTAAAAATGTCTAAGAAACCAACCCCTGACCCGGGGTTACCACCTACAGACATCTTATGGGAGTAAAGCGCATTTGCACTTCTGCTGGGGAGTGTTGTTCAGTTCGAACTGTAATTCTGTGGATTGGGGGAAAAAGATTTGGCCAAACGAGGGGGTATTCAATCTAGGTGTGGGTGGCAGAGAGTAGCCAGGTGGCGTACAGGTGCTTGCAGTTTAGCTCAAAGGTGTTAAACAACATGTTTAAAAAAAGTATCCGCACCTCTGTGAAAGGAGTGGAAGCAGCTATTGGCCCTGTGGACTGAACGCCCCTTTATTGATGTTCAAGACGTGGGTGGGAACGAGCACCATTCAGTATGGCCCTCTGCATCACAGATGGAGTCCATCATTTAAAACTGTTGCTGGTGCCGGGCAGATCATTGGCAAAGAAGCAAAGCTGTTTGCTTGGCTCAAAGCTGGCACAGTAGGAGGTGGATCATGGCTCAACTTGCATGTTGGAATATGTAGCAAGGTCCCTACATGAGTCACAAAAAAGATCTCTACTAACACTACGTACCTCGTTGTTCTAAACAATACCAATCACACAAATTTTGTTACCTACGATGGGGTATGTGAGAATTAAAATTTCACCAGAATGGAGACACACTGTGTTATCCACTAGTTATATACATGGTTATACATAGAGGCAAAATACCACAATAAAATAAATGATACAAAATAATAAGAAAAAGGGAGATTTGTTGTGCAAGTTGGTACAAAATTTATTTAGTCATGTTATCGTTTTTGTTATTATCACTGGTTAAATCAACACTTAAAATAAATACATTCAAGAAACACTTTTATAAAAACATCAAAGAAACACAATCATTAAAAATGTTCATCAGAACAAAGGTCGACGCAGCGTTTCGGTTGTGGGTTTACATAAAAAACCTTCTTCAGGACCAATTCTACGAAGAAACAAACAATTAATATTTTATATCTACATGATATCTATTTTGTCCAAATCAGCACCAACAACATCTTAATCCCATTATATACATCTTTCTCACAGAATCCCTCAGTGTCTTATTAAACACATTATCAACAAATTACATATCATCATCTACGTAGGTTATCATATTGGTATTGTTAAGAAACAGCATATTGGGGTACGCTCAACATCATGGATATAGTAGCAAATTATGGTTCTTCAATCTCTATAGGGTATATACAGCCAAATTGCTGGTTACCTGAGGGTATTAAAAATTCCTCTGACTTGGATCAGTCAAGCAGCGTATTGGGCATGTTGTCACTGGTCTAAAATGGGTAAGCCATTTTAACATAATTCTCCTCTTCAGGAGAGTTCTAGGAGTTGCCAAACCTAGAGCCCTTTCGGGGGTATTCTGTGATCATCTGTACTCCTCTGGTTAAAAAACCCCTGCAACATTTCATCTCGCAGCTTCTTGAAGCAATTTCATCCAACCGACAGTGTGTAACAGAATCTGGTCAAATAATCCTGTGAATCAGAATCAAGCCCTGAAGGCAAAGATTCAAGGCACATGGGGAGAGACCCTTTTCAAACTTCCTCTCAATTCAACAACCTCCTTTTGACTCTAGCAGGGACTCTTCCCTCTTCTGGGTCCAAACTAGTCTTAAAATGCCGGCGGGGCAAGCAGGAGCTTGTAAAAGGAGAACTAGAGTACACCGGTGAGTAACTCTAAGTCAAGCTGGAAAGAGTTAAAAACACGTCCAAGCTTTTCAGAGATGCAAATCTTTTGTTTAGTGGCATCAAAATGTTAGCATTTGTTTTTAGAAGGGGGTGGTATGTAGAGCAAATGGATGACTGGGCTATGCATTTACAAGTTAGCTGAAAGGGACAAACAATGGTGACTTAACTGATCCTAGGGCAAATTAGTGCCCCGGCCACATCATGGCATGCCCGCAGCTGTGCAGATGCACTGAGAAGACAAAAGTATACATAGCTCTCCTCAAAAGAAACAGTAGAAAGCGGTCCAGTAAATGTATTTCTTAACTGCTTAACTGTGGCAGCAATTCCGACACAGTGCGGCAGTTTAGCGGAGTGGGCGGGGCCGTGTCAGCCAACAGACGTGCGCAGCACTACCGAGGTAGTGCTCGCGACAGCTGTTGGCCGACAAACGCAGCGAATGGGGAGAGCAGTACCAGAACATCTCCAGCATTGAAGGAAGCAGGCCACCAATACATGTAATCATACAATATTACTTATAATAAGTAAGCATATTACAATATGCTTTCTTGCTGTTGTTATTGCTGCTCCTTGGTATTGGGGTTACCTTGCTCAGCGGTCCCAGCGCTGTTGCAGGGAGGGTCATTACAGCGACGCCATCACCCTCGAGGTGATAGGCCACGCCCCCCACAACAAGCCACACCCCTTCTCTTGCCTCTGCCAATGAGAATGTCCACTACTCTGAAGCGCAGCGGACGAGCGCAGCGGGCGCGCCGGCAGCGCGCCGGCAGCGCGCCGGCAGTGCGCCAAAGGCAAGCCCGTCTGCGCCCGTCTGCGCCCGTCCGCAGCGAGCGCGGGCCACTCTGCCCAACTTACCATAAGCCATGGGGCTTCCCCTTCACTATACTCTCGGGAGACTTTGCTCAATCTGAGTGAGTATGCGTGTGAAGGACACTTCTCATTTGCCGATACTGCTTTCCCTCTGAATGACTTTGCGATCAGGGGTCTGCTATCGGGCGGACTTCTTAATGTAAGATCACTGCCGAAGCATGCTGCTGAAATTCAACTATTAGTAGAAACTTATCAGTTAGATGCTCTTTTTTGTACTGAGACATGGACCCACTCTGACTGTGAAATCGAACTTGACTGGGCTTGTCCGCAGGATTATAAAATCCTGCATTTACCCAGACCCAAAGGTCGGGGGGTGGGGTGGGAATTATCTATAGAGCCTCCTGGCATGTTAACATCCTAGATATGGACCCGGTTGTTGGGACTGAGCTCCTCGGCCTTTCAATTAACAGTCATATAGGAGTTACCTTTACGGTAATCATCTGTTATCGCCCACCGGGGGCCTTCAGTGCCCAGCATCAACAATCGCTACTTACTTCTGTCTCCAACATGGCGACTTCCCACAATAAGCTAATTATCATAGTAGGATTTTCATCTATGGCCGAATGGTCCTTTAGATACTGGACTGCACAATCTTTTGCTCTCTTGTGAGAGCGTGGGGCTGAAACAACTAGTCAGGGAACCCACTCATAGAGCAGGGCATCGACTTGATCTTATTTTCTCTACCCCTCAGCTAGTACATTTGAATGATATCCTGCCCATGGGCTGGACTGACCATTCTCTCCTTAAATTCTACATCAACTGCAAGGGAGCTAAAATGCCGGCACGCAGTACCTCCTCTGAAGTCATGTACAGAGACTGGAAAGCTCTGGAAAGGCGGAGAACTACTGGTGCCGTGTTCCAAGTGGAGGATAGCTTCTCTCCAAATTGTCCAGCTGAGGATAACTATGAGGCCTTTTGTCTTAGGATATCGACAACTATTGACTCTCTAGTTCCACTAAAAAAATTTAAGCACAAGGGTAGAGTATCAGCTCCTTGGTTCGATGACTCTTTAAAGGTCCTTCAACTGGCCTGTAAGCAGGCTGAAAGAAAATGGAGACAGGGTTACCTTGATGCTAACAAGCAACTCTGGAAAACCAAACTTTTGGAATACAAAACTGCGATTATGAAATCCAAATCCACTTACTATTGTTCCACAATTTGTACAGCCGCCAACAGTTCCAAAAGTATCTTCCAGATTCTGAACAGCCTTACCCACCCTGACTGCGCTAAAAAATCAATCCCTCCCACACAACCCCTTTGCGACAATCTTGCGCTGTTTTTCAAAGAAAAAATTGAGACTATCATTCGAAACCTGAGCATCTCCCCCACTCTGGTCAGCTCCACCGGCCCTGAGGTCAACATCATTGATTATGGAGCGGCGAGCCCAGGGTGCCAGCCTATGGACCGCTTGTGGGAGTTTCCCTCTATTACTGAGGTGGAATTTGACAGATTGGCTCAAGGGGTTTCCTCGGGCTCTCCTCTCGACCCCATTCCCCCTAAAAACTGGAAGGCATCCGGAGAGGAACTCTTTCCCACTCTCTGCAAGATCTGCAATCAATCCCTGAGCAGTGGCCTAGTTCCTACCCCCTGGAAACATTCTCTCATCAGGCCACTGTTGAAGAAACCCACTCTGAATCCTGAGTGTCTTCAGAATTATCGACCAATCTCCCTGCTACCATTCCCGGCAAAAGTTGCCGAGCGCTGGGTGAGCTCGTGTCTCTCCAAACATCTGGAGCAGAATCATTTCCTGGACGAAATACAATTCGGCTTTCGTCCAGCCCATGGCACTGAAACAGCTTTACTTACTGCCATGGAGGACCTTCGTATGCGTGCAGACAGGGGCCAGGCAGTAGCCTTGATTCTGTTGGACCTGTCTGCCGCATTCGATACGGTCAATCACGTGATTCTATTGGAGAGACTAAGAGAGGCCGGGGTGGGCGGCACTGCCCTGCATTGGTTTCTCTCCTTCCTGCGGGATAGGAAGCAGGCTGTGTCCCTCCCCCCGTTTCAATCGGCCTTCTCCCCGGTGATCCATGGGGTGCCTCAAGGCTCGTCCATCAGCCCAATTTTATTTAACGTCTACTTAAAACCACTGATTAAGTTAATAAAATCCCACAGGCTAAAAGCAATTAACAATGCCGACGACACTCAGCTCATCCTCTCTTGGGAGGGTGAGGAATCGATTCCTTTGGAGTCGTTTCATGACTGTCTGCGAGACACGGCTGGCTGGCTACACAATAATTCCCTACAGTTCAACGCTTCCAAAACCGAGGTTCTGTTCTGTGCCGGAAGTCGGATTCCTCGCCCGTTCCCGGCGGAGTTTTGGCCCCCTGAAACCCTGAAAAAGCCACAGCCGGTCACCACTGTTCGCAATCTGGGTGTTATGATGGACAACAAACTCAGTATGGAAGCCCAGGTTGCGAAAACAGTGTTCACCTGCTCTGCCCTTATTCGATCACTTCGCAAGATCTTGCCACTCCTTCCCTCATGGGCCCGGGCCTTAATAGTCAAGTGCACCATTCTTAGTCGCCTTGACTATTGCAATGCGCTGTTTCTCGAGGCCCCGTCTGTGCTGCTAGACAGACTCCAAAGAGTTCAAACTGCCGCTGCCAAACTGGCCCTGGGCTGGCCTAGGAGATCCTCGGCCACTGCGGCAATGGCCGAGCTTCATTGGCTCCCTATGAAACAGCGAGTTGATTTTAAATCTCTCTGTCTTGTTTTTAAAGCTTTGCATGGAGTCAGGCCCGGCCCCCTGCAATCTATGTTTGACTGGTACATTCCAACCAGCGCCCTCCGATCTACAACGGCCTGCCTTGTCAAAGTACCACGATTTTAAAAAGTCAGGACAGGAGGAAGATCTTTCAGGGTTACAGCAGCGAAACTCTGGAATAGCTTGCCTTTGGCTGTCCGTCAAACAAGTGAACTTCTCCCTTTTAGGAAACGGGTCAAAACTTGGCTGTTTCCAAAATGTTAACTGCTGATTATTCAACTGCTGTCTCCCAGTGCATCTTTCTTAGGAGTTATCTCAGCGCCAGGATACCTGTAAGGTGATAGCTGCGCTATATAAATGTTTTAAATACAATAAATATCTGGATGAGGTGCCACAAATGAGGGATCTTCTTGTGTGCAGACAGTATGAGTGTCACCATAGAAATAATTCTCCCATCCATATAGGGCAATGGAAATGGTTTCCCTCCATGTTGATGCCTTCAAGGGGTGGTTGTGTTTTATCCACGACATGACAATGTACAATTTCTAGGCTTTATTTGTTTCAAAGGACTGAAATGAAAACGTTGTGCTTTACAACAGAAAGGCTTACAAAACAAAGGAGGAACACAGGAAAGAGCATATTACATAACACAGAATGAGGGGCAGAAACCCTAGTTAAACGACCTTCATCGTGTTAGACTGGATAATGTATCCTGCTCAGCTTCTGGCATTGTGCAGAAAAACCAGGATAAAGGGTGAAGAGTGTTTTTTTTTTTACAGTGGAAACAATCCCCATGTTCAGGGTCTGTGATACACAAAATCAGTAACATTTTTCAGAGTATGTGGGAGGAGTCAGATTTATAGGACGGTCACTCGAAGCCACACCACAGAAGCCAAGATGTTCGGAATACTGTCTGGTTACCAAATGTAGAGTTTTACAGCCTTCCGGTGAATGTCTCAGCTCTTGTGTGTTTCCTGAGTTTTTTATTTTATTTTTAACTGAACATGAGTGACAAGACTTTGCTTCAGAGACAAATTTTAATTTTATTATTTCGGCACATTACAGAGTTCTGTAACTGAGGGTGAAGAGAACCTGGTAATTAACCCCTTATACTCAGCAGGCTGCAGCGCTAACACTGCTTAGAAAAGTGACTGGGGGCCGGCAAACGCAGACCACCAATAAGTTGTCTGCCTTGATCAGTAGATCACTTTGCCTGAACCAATGAAAGCAAACATTTATGGATGGGTGGACTTAATCACCTGAGGATTCAAGAACAAAATTAATTGATGTATTTCAGGTGTTTTTGGCAGGTTCAGGTGATATAAGACGCAGCTTAGGGCCATATGTACAGATTTGAGGGATAGCGATTTCCTAATTGTGATTCTCTGTGAATCACAATTAGGAAATCGCTATCCCAAATGTATGAAATTCTTTCAGTTTTATTCAGCGATTCCTAGGTTGTTGCAAATATCCCTACCTCATGAATATTCATGAGGTAAGTCGCAGTTTGAGACCCACTGGGAATACCAGCCATCATAGATCACCATGTCTGTGATTGCTTATGAATGAAATAACTTTTTTTTTAATTAAATGCAGCCCATTTTCTTTAAAGGAACACAGGATGCATTTTCAAAAAAAAAAAACTTGAAGTTTGATTGTGTTTTTTTTTTTTTAGATTAGGCAGTGGTCCCCATAGGACCACTTCCTGCTGTTAAAATATATTCTTTTTGTTGCTCTCAAACAGGAAGGGGTCCCATTGCGAATGGGTTAACCCCTCCTTCAAGGAGTCAGTAAAACTTGAAAATTATGCAACTGTAATTTGGTCGCAAAACATTCATACATCCCATTCAGATTCAGTATTTGGGTGGGACGTCCTAAACACCCCGTTTCAAGTACTGAATCGCAAACACAAATTGAAATTCGGAAATGTGCTACCGAATCACAACTTGTGTTTTGTACATGTGTAAAAGTATGTTTTGTACATGTGTAAAAGTATGTTTTGTACATATGTAAAAGTATGTTTTGGGGCCAGAAACAGCCAGACCGCAAAAATGGTTTCTACATACGGCCCTTAGCTTCCAGTGAGTTAAGCTTCAACAACAACAGTCAGCCGGGCCTCAGTCTCACTCACGGATCAGTTGATGAATGCTGATAATTGATGTCAGTGCTGGATGTTGTCGACTGATGTCAGCTCTGGTTGTTGGAAGATGTTAACTTATTGTGAGTCCTGGATGTTGGGGTCTAATGTCAGTTCTGGGTTTTGGTAACAGATGTCAGTTCGGGTTGTTGGTGCTGGATGAGTCGCGCTCCCCCCCCCCCCCCCCCCCAGCACCACCCCCGAGGCAAAGTTGCATCTATCGTGAAAAATGACGGACCATTTTTATTCTGCACTATTAAACATTAGGATCAGTTTTGCAGTAGCTTTTTCAAACACCTGCACTTCTTAATTTGTGCCCAGGGGCAATATTACCATATTTCGGATGTTTGAGTGATTTCATCTTTATAGATAGACTATTTATGTTTTCTTCTGATTCAGGTCTCTGAATAGGCTTTCATTTTACACACAGCAAGAGTCATAACAAAAGATTCCATGAGGAAGAATACAATAGCATCAATATCATCCGTGCAAAAATAGATACTTTCGTAGAATTGATTGTGTTTTCACTTTCACAGGCAATATCTTTGAAGTGGTTTTAATAGGCCATACTGGGCGACAATTGGTCGCAATCGATTACGCTTGGTCACAATGGTTTGTGATTTTTCATTTTTTGTCCCTAAAGGCATATTCCAACATTTGACACTCTTCAAAAAATCTCCATGCATTGTTCTCTGGTACATATTATACAATTCCCACACTAGAGTCCATACACAACTTGCCACATTAATATACTGTTCACCAGAGTCAGGACGTTTCAATAACTATCAGCTTAAATCATTTCACTGGTTTCAATTTGTTTTACTAGTATGACAACGTCCCAAGGCTAGAGTCTCTTTGGCTTTTTGAATAGCAGCACATTTAAATTACCCTGTTGGCTTTCATTCATTAGCTTGTTGTAGGAATTTAGAGAAGAGCATTTCAGTTAACTGCTTCCACTTTTTTGCTCATCACAATTTTCTTTTTTATATATGTAATCGCCTTGATCTTTTCCAAGAGCAAACTCACAGGAGGGAGCAGCTCTCTTACTACTGCAACTTATTTTATGTCAATCTGCTGAACGTTTGGCAAGGGAATGTTAATAAAACAGTGTGAGTGTGTTGGGGGTGGGATGTGTGTTGGGGGTGGGATGTGTGTGGGTGGGGGGGTGTGATTAGGGGTGAATGGGGTGTGTGGTGAGAGTGCATTGGGACTCGAGTGCGTCGGGGATGCGGGTGCGTTGGGGGAGGCGGGGGCCTTGGGGGAATGCAGTGGCGTTGGGGGATTTTGTAATTAAAAAAAAAGCCCTTACAAGTTCCACCTTAAACAGGTTTGCAACTAAGGTAGATTTGCGCTCACCCATTAAGTCAGATTACCATTCTCACTTTAGCTTTTCAAAGATATTATTTCTCATGCAAACCGGATATTTTCTCCCTCATACGCCTAGGCAGACTGAGTTAATCATACATTCAAACACTGTTATGACTAGCCGCTTGGTTTTGCAGCGCACTGCTAACTGTTTTTGGGCAATTCCATGCTATCTCATCAGTAAGACTGATTTCACATCACTTGTAGGGGTTCAGTTCAGGTTAATGTCCATATGTTGTACTTTCTTTTAGTTTACATGGAATTATGTGAATGAACATCATTCCTGAGCGGAGGCGTGACTAGCGTGCGTTCGCTCATGGTGAGTCAGGCTAATTTTGTGGTTGAATCCTTTCTGACATTCACTGCACAAGTAGGGTTTTTCCCCTGTGTGAGTTCTCTCATGCTGGGTCAGATGAATTTTCTGACTGAAGCTTTTTTGACATTCTTCACACTGATAGGGCTTTTCTCCTGTGTGGGTTCTCTCATGATGTATGAGATGGATTTTCTGACTGAAGCTTTTTTCACATTCTGTGCACTTATAGGATTTTTCTCCGGTGTGTGTCTTTTCATGCTGAGTTAGACTACATCTCTTAGTAAAACATTTTTGACATTCATTGCACTGATATGGCTTTTCTCCGGTGTGAATTTTTTCATGCTTAGCAAGAGTACTTTTATCGTGGAAGCTTTTCTGGCATTCAGTGCACTGATATGGTTTATGTCCCAAGTGTGATCTTTCATGTAATGTGAGACTGATTTTATGACGGTATGTTTTACCACATTCAGAACACAAATACCGTTTTTCTCCTGCATGTGCACCTTCATGTTGAATTAAACTCACTTTTTTGCTGAAACTTTTTGGACATTCAGTGCACTGATATATTTTTTGTCCCAAATGTGTTCTTTCATGTCGTGTCAGATAGTGTTTTTGACTAAATCTTTTCTCACAATCAGAGCACTGATAAGGCTTTTGTTCAGAGTGCGATTTCATATGTCGAGTCAAGTAGGATTGTTGAGTAAAGGTTTTCTCACATTCGGAACATTGATAAGGTATCTCTCCTGTGCACCTCTTTTTCTGTACTGTCCTGTTCAAATTACAAGCTAGGTTTGTCTCTTGTGAAGTGCATGGGTACACTACTTCGGCAATCTGCACAGTCTTATAAATAATGTACACTGTTTTTTTATTCAAATTGTGCTGTTGTTCTGGCTCTTGCTTTACAGTCACAAAACCCTCCATCTCCTCGATCATTTGTGTCCTTGCTGCCCCCAACTTAAGGGTTCATTAACATAAGAAATTAGAGAGAATCCAGAATCTGCATTTACAATCAGTCAGCGACTCTGCTCTGTATTGTCGTTACTTCCTGGCCAAATCCAGCTTTTAGAAATTGGTTTCTTCTAAAATCTCTGGAACATCTCTCTCTTTGTAGTCTATTTGCAGCAAATGACAGAATCCTTAAGTTTTGTTCCTGTCCACACTTGAAGCCACCTGCAATATAAAAAAAAAAGAATTAAAGTGAAATATCTTTCAAGGTGTAAACTAATTTTAACGAAATTATTTAACAGTGAATGGCAGCATTCTGGAAGTAATGCATGTACTTTTCTGATGGGATAGAGTTGGTAGTGCTTTGAGGCAAGGATAAATGAAACCAACATAAAATAAAGCAGATTGATATGTTAACAATAAGTGTGCACTCACTCATATCAGTAACATAAAATGATAAATCTATTTACATTTTGTATAGACCGTAAAAGAATTAAAAACAAATTGTTTTGCCATGTCGAATGATATCAAAATGAATAAACTAAATTTGAAACTTGCATAATCTTGTAAAAGGCAGACACAGGAAGATGGCTGAATGAAAGACTTGAACGATTGCGCTGCCGGGCACTCAGCCTAATCCTACAGAATCCAGTAATCTCCAAAGGAGTTAGAGGTCAGACCCCTAGAGGAGGTCCCACGCCTAGAGCCCTCCATGTGGTAGAGGGGGCTCAGACTGACTTCCTACCATGATCGAGCGCACAGATGCCAAGGTGAGTGCCATACAGTGGCAGCCCAACAATTGCAAATTGAGCTTGGCGGACCAAGGGGGCCACAGACTCCACTTCCCGAGCCCTACGAAACCATGATGGGAAGCGCATAGACGCCTGCAGTGGCTTGGCTGAGATGTACTGGCACAGCCGGGCACACTGGGGCTGAATGGCTTCCTAGAAATAAACTGATCGCTGGGGCACGCAATGCTGGTTGGAGCCTAGAAGCCTGGAGGATGGTTGCCACAATGACAGCGGCTAGATAATGGAGATGAGGTCAGTACAGTCCCCAGGCGGTAACTGTCCTTGCCATTCCTGAGTTGCGGACTGCTGATGCAGAGAGCGTATACAGTTGCAGGAGGCCTGCCTGAGAAGGCATAGAGGGCCGGGCCTGTGAAGTGCATACAAGTTGACATACAGGTGCCACCTGTGCAACCCCTCCTCCCTCCCCATTGACGTGATCATATAGTTGGGCGGCGACCCAGTAACCCTGAGCTTCCAACTGATAAGAGGTTGCTAAGAAGGGATCTTCCAGCTACTAAACTTTGAAACGTGGGCCGTAGTGGATGAGAGTGAGGCTTGAGGGCTAGGTCCTTGCTCATGCCTTAGGGGACATTGCCTGGTTCTCCTTCATGTTCGGGTTCTGGAGGTAAAAAGTGGCAGACAGACCTGAAGAAGACAGTCTGACCTGCAGTGGGCTGGGCCGCTGTTTTGAGAGGGTACCCAGGGGATAGCAGAGCACCTGCTGAGACATAGAATTTGAAGAAACGGGATACGCCCCTGTTGCAAAAACTATTCTGTGTAGTTATGGGCCGAGATAGATCTTCTAGAACAGGCCAACAACCAAAAATATACAGATATACAGAGGTGGGAGGAGGCCCTGCATGGAACTCGCAGAGTAGACAAGGCCTATTTCCACGAGCGGATGAAATGTCCACTCCCCAGATACTGATGGCTATTACCCAACTGAAACAGATGCTAGAAGAATAAATGGATTCCATATTCATTGATAGTAATATTTCGATCGCCATAAGGTGAGGGAGCGACTGCTGCAGACAGAACTAAATGTGGTTGAGCTCACTGCAAAACTGGCTCTTAATGCTCACCCAGGATAAACTTCCATCATTAGCAATTTAGGGGTCCTGAGTTCCAATCGTTACCCTTCTTCCTCCCCACCCTCGCTCAAGGTGGAACCCAACCCATCCACAAGACCCCCTAACCATTGGGTCTTTACTGCCCCTCAACACAAGAAGCCCATTGTGGACCACCTTTTCACCTATGGAGGGAACTGGCCTTCTCCTGCTACTCACACATGATCATCCTATGCTCACCCCCATAACAATAAATAACAGCACTCTAGATAACTAAGCCTACTAAACTCCCCTCCTCTCATCACTCCTACCTCAAGAAGCACCCCACTCACCTACTGTGCTTCCCAACACCTGGCACTCAACTGCCCTATAGCACATGACACATGGAGGAAAACTGTAGAACACCACTTCCCTCTACTCTCCATACCCCCTCCATGTCACCAACCACTAGCCCCCAACCTCCAAAAAAACCTCCGCTTATACTTTCATCCGGGACTATGTGGAACCTACATTACCTACCTCTGTTCCTTTTACGAGGAGACATCACTCCCTTCCTATCACCAGACCAACTAACCACTCCTTATACCCCCGCACCCCCCCTTGAGGTTGAACTGAAAGACATCAAGCAGACATCAAGCAGGGTCTTCTGAACCTACTACACTTCTCTTCAATGATGGAGGAGCGCTGGAATCTCTACTTGTCCTTCAAGAATAATCAATCATGCCTCCCCACTACGGCTAAACTCTGCCAAAGTCAAGACTCATCTTGGAAAACGAGACAAATTTTACCTGGAAAGCTAGGCCTCGTTCACCATCCCGCCAGGCCACATAGGATCACTGACCCTATGTCTGATGCTTACATTCACTCCTTTCTACTTCATTAAAATACCGCCCATAATAAACCTTCGCTCCCACCATCCAAGATCCAGACTATTTCCTCCAACTCATTTAGAGAATCCAGTGTCAATATCAGAACATTGTTGTTGGAGTCTCCTAAATATCTGATAGGGAGACTCCAGAGAATGCAGTTGATTGCGGCCAAGTTTGCACTAATGAGACCAGGCCAGTCTTCAGCGTCTCAGGCCTTGACCAAGCTCCACTGGCTCTCAGTCATGCAGAGGGTACAGTTCAAGTCAATGTGCATAGCCTCTAAGGCTCTGTATGGCATTGGGTCCAAGCCATTACAGAGCAGGTTTGAATGGTATGTCCCCCTACGTAACCTTCGCTCCTCCTCAGCTAAACTGGTGAGAGTATCCAGGTTTAGAAGAGTTAGATATGGAGGAAGCGCTTTTAGTATTGCAGCAGCTTCGGCTTGGAACAAACTCCCAGCCGCACTTAGACAGATAGGTATTCTGCTGCCGTTCAGAAAGAAGTTAAAGACCTGGCTCTTTCCTAGGGCATAAGTATGTGGCCGTGACTTTCATATCCTTTTTGACCCTGTACTCGCCATTAAACTCAAGGTTAATTGATTTCACGTGCTCAAGCGCCAGGATACCGTAGGGTCACAGTGCGCTCTATAAATGCGGAATACAATACATTCAATACTTTAAGCCTTGATAATTTACCACCAGTCTCCACATCTCCCCAAGAAGCTGTGGTTACCAAATCCCACCTCAAGTCAATGCTTTTGAATTGCAGGTCAGCAGTTAGGCATGCTGAGAATACAGCCGACCTCTTATTCTTGCAAGATCTGGACCTCCTGATCCTACCACAAACTTGGCTTAATGTATCCTCCTCACCAATTTTGGACATTCTAGTTCCCCCTGAATATAACCTAATCACATTGTACAGACCTCACAAAGTTGGGGGAGGCGTAGCTTGCATCTCTCGCTCAACTCTCACTGGTTGATTGTCTCTATTTGCGTTTTCTCTCCCTTCTTCTTTTGCCTTCCTCTCTCTATCACGAGTCCGAAGCTGCTGGCTTCTGCTCTCCCTCTTGGCGCGCGTGGATGCATGATAATGCAGAGATGACTGCAACTGCTGACAAGACATGCACGCTAAAAGCTGTAACCTGGAATGTGAAGGGCCTGAACTGCGGTAGAAAGATGCGGTTAGTGGCAGCGTTTCCTAATTGATATGGAGCAGACTCTGCTTTTTACAACAGCTGAATCTGATAGGAGCCTCGTGTTCGCACCTGCGAGCGGGAAGGATGGGTGAAAAGTTCATAGCGGGATACTTCAACTCCTTGATCAATTCCAATCCGGTTTCCAAGCGGGTCTTGACCGAAATGAAAGCTGCCTACATTTTTCTCCTGCATCTCTCCCCAGTGTTCGACACCATCAAACATGATAACTTGATTGATCTTCCCGAAAAAAGGATGGGCTTATCAGGCACAGTTTAAAATTGGTTTACATCATTCCTTACACAATAGCTCACAGAGAACGAAAGTCAACCATTCCTTTTCTAACAACACCCCGATCTCAACTGGGGTCCCTCAAGGATCTGCATTATCACCCACGCTCTTCAACTTGTACATGGAACCACTTACAGAAGTTCTGAACCGCTCGAACATATATTATCACATGTACGCAGATGACACTCAAAATATACCTTAAAGTCTCTTCACCTGACAATATCATGACATATGGGCTTTGGTGCGCGTAACAGACACCAATAGGCCATAGGCGGAGCTACGCGACCGCCTATGGCCTATTGCGTGTTCTGTTAAAAAAACAACACACACGCAAAGCCCAATCAAAATGGACCTTGGAAATGCACAAGCACGAGCTGTGTGGAATTTCAAGGTCCATTTTGAAAACCCCTACAAAACGACTCGCCTACGCGAGCACTGCTACGCAGTGCATCACGAGGGCTCGCCCTAAAAAGGTACACCCTATATACAGGTATCACATGAAGCCAGGAGTTAACATACACAATGTTAGAATTTCTTAGGCTTGTTGGTCAGACTACCAAAACTTCTCCAGTGGATACCTTCAGCCCCGGATGAAGACAGCTCTACCATAGACCACTGTGTTACAGACCACTTACTCTCACTGCGTCATCCAGTTCCATCCCTAATCCAAAGTCCAGCACTGAATTTCACTGGCTTTACCTCCGTGCTTTGCATCATACCATAATTTATATGGAGATTACTCCTCTTCTGGTGACTATTCCACCTGTCTAACCTTTGGCCTCCACCCACGGTTGTCCATGGTAACTGGCAGCCACCCATTCATCAAGACAAAAGGACTGTAGCCCATGACCTCACATGGTGTGATGTGGTATGCACAAACCACAAACATCACAACTTCCAGTTCAGGCCATTTTCAGAAATGGCCATAGATCCCCAATATGCATTCAATTTACCTGCCACTCTCCCATATGGGTCCCATCACCTCAACACTAACTCTTTACCAAGACATACGGGGATTGTTTACTGGGAATAGAGTTGGACTGAATGTGAGCTGTGATTTATCAGAATTTATGCTTCCATGGAATCCTTCATCTTCCTTGTCTATACTAGGCCCCCAATACAATATTCTTTAGTTAGCCCTTTGTTTTTCATATATCTAAATCCCCCTTGTTATAAATGTCAAGTTCTCTTTCTCAAACTTTCCAGAAAAATTACAAGTCCGCCCGCAACAATAATCTATCCTCTTCAGCCAATTCTTCCTTATTTCCCATTCAGTCCATCATTCATAAATTAATAACATATAATATATTCATTCATGCCTATCAATATTTTGTCTTCCATACGTTTTTTTCCCCAATTTCTCATGGCTGAGGCCATGGAACTTTTTCCTTTTACAATCATGCACTAAAAAAAATCCCCATCATTCTTTGGTACTTTTTTGATAGGTAATGGCATCAGACTTAAATCAGAAACTTTTTTTCCACACTTGGCACATATTGTAGAGTGTAATTTAGACAAACAACTTATTGGCCATGTGAGCCAATGCAGCCACCGCCGCCCACCACAACCTCATCAGATACACTAGAAGGAAGCATTCCAGGACAGAATCTCCACCCACGCACTCAACAGCAAGGAACTCTTGGCATCAAAGAGTTCGCCCACCCAACAGTGAGACAACCGACATTCCCCCTCCCGGACCTCTGCGACAGACTTTGCACCTTCTGCCACCACAAAATCAAGACCATCTATGACAACAACAACCTTCACAAGGAACCTACACCCACCACCCCCATACACAACGCAGCTTACGCTAGACAGCTGGACCGCTGTCACCATTGAAGGCACCCTGAAGACTATGAAGTCAACCCACTCCGGGGCTCCCACGGACCCCCGCCCCACCAGATCTACCACAGACCAGCTGACATCATCGTCTGAGCTTCATCAAATCATCAACAGCTCCTTTGAGACTGCCTCCTTCCCCAATGACTGGAAACATGCAGAGATCAACCCTCTCCTGAAAAAACCCACAGCGGACCCAACCGACCTCAAAAACTACAGACGGATCTCCTTACTCCCGTACCCAGCGAAGGTCATCGAAAAAGGCATCAACAGCTAGCTCGCATCCTTCATAGAAGAAAACCTCCATGACTCCTCCGAATCTGGCTTCAGGAAAAACCACAGCACCGAAACCGCCTTTCTCGCCACGACAGACATCCGCTCCATCCCTGACAGAAGAGAGACGGTGGCACTCATCCTCCTGGACCTATCCGGAGCCTTCAACAGTCTCTCAAAGCACCATAGCCCACAGACTACATGACGCAGGAATCTGTGGCATGCCCTCAGCTGGATCCGCTCATTCCTCTCCGGCAGGACACAGCAGTTCAGGCTCCTCCCCTTCCTCTCAGATCCCACACTGACCACCTGCGGAGTTCCCCAAGGATTCTCGATTAGCCCCACACTGTTCAACGTCTACATGGCTCTGCTCGCACTCATCGTCATATCCCATGGACATTGTATCCTACAGAGACGACACCTAACTCATCCTCTCCCTATCCAATGAACCAAACATCTTCATACCAAACTTTCAAGAAGGGATGGAAACTGTCACTGGGTGGATGAAGAATAGCTGGATACAACTAAACACGGACAAAACCAAAATACTCATGAAGGGCCCGCACCCGATGCCTGGAACGAGAGCTGGTGGCCCCCCGCCCTTAATAACCCACCCTACCACACCGCCCACGCGCGCAACCTTGGAATCATCCTGGACTCCGACCTCAAAATGGACCGTCAAATCAATTCTGTCTCCTCCTGTTTCCATACCTTCTGCCTCCTACGAAAGACATTCAACTGGATTCCTCTAGAGCACAGAAAGACCGTCACCCATGCCTACGTTAGCAGCAGACTGGACTACAGTAATGCACCCAACGTCGGGATCAACAAGAACCTTACCTGCAAACTCCATAACGCCTCCACCAGACAAGTCCTCAACCTACCATGTCATTGCCACATCACCCAACACCTGCGGACACTACTCTGGCTCCCGTCGAGAAGAGAATCACCTTCAAGCTTCTCACCCACGCCCACAAAGCCCTCCACAACACCGGACCCGTCTACCTGAACCACCACCTCTCGTTTCACGCACCCCAAAGATCCTTCTGTTCAGCCCAGCTCTCCCTTGCAACGGTGCAGCGCATTAAGAAGACCAGAACAGCAGGTCGCTCCTTCCCCTTCCTTGCAGCCAAGGAATGGAACAACCTCCCTCTCCACCTCTGGCAGACACAAACACTCTCCAAGTTCATGAAGGACCGCAAGACCTGGCTCTTCGACGAATCACCGAGAACTTCCAGGAGCACCCCCAGCACCTTGAGACCCTTTCAGTTGAGTAGTTACGCTTCACCAACCCGTTGATTGATTGAAACTGGTAAAAAGGTGTAAAGCCCTCTCTCTGGCAAGGAATATTTCGTTTCTGCAGGTGAAACACAAAGGTTATAACTATTTCACATCCTTTCTTACCACTTGGGTCAGTACTGTTCCTATCCCATAATCAATGCAGCAATAGTTACTACACCTTTCAAGACTGAAACCACATTCAGGCGGTGCACTGAAAATGTCTTTAATTAGTTCACTAAACCCTTCCCAACACTACTGGCAATTCAAATTTAGGCATATTCTTTAGCAATTGCCTGACAGTGTAAGTATTTTCTAGAAAGTTATTCACAAACTTTGTGTAAAATTCCACGAGGTATAAAAGAGCCCCTGTATCTTCACGGAAATTTTCCACTGAACGGTCAAACAGAATTTGCATTCACAGAGACCAATTTCAGGAAAAGCAGGCTAACATTGGCAAATTGAAAATGACTGCTTACTCTCTTACATTGTGGGATCCACAGAGGATGTACAATAGGATGTAGGGGTCTCATCAGGACTGACAATAACGGGGCATCCTGTATGGAACAAGGAAAAGACAATGAGGGGTAGAAGGAGTGAAGCGATGTGAGATTATAATTAAGTGAACAGAGTACCTTAAATTATGTACGAGTCATATGCAAGATGGCATTCACACCAAGAAAAATCCAAGTTACCCAACTCGCTTGGTAGGAAGTAGAAATGTGCACATATTAATGATGCGGATCACGGGTTCCACTGCTGCAGCGGCGGAGTCTGGGAGTGGGTGGAGGGGCTACAACCTTCCAATCAAATGTGATATGGAACGCAATTGCTAAAAGCAATTACCATCCTACTTAAATTATGTCAAAAGCACAGACGGTCAAGGTAAGTCTGCTCCGTTCTCCAAAACGGACGCAAAGGCAGTCTTAAGTAGACAATTGCGCAAGAGCCTGTTGGCAGCATTGATGGAACTGAAAGTTAAGCAGTATGGGCTGAGCTGCTGGCAGCCCGATTCTGCAATAATTGGGGTCCTCTGACAGGGATGTGGAATTCCTATAGCGCGGAGGGATAGATTATATAAAGTGGATTTTGTTAGATGACAAGTGGATTTATAAGGCAACTATCCCAAGGACAAGCATTCTATTACTTTCTAAACCCCTACTCTGGGCCTGCCCACAAGTTACAAAAGAGTCACATTTCAATGCAGCTCTGGGTGTATACAGCATCAACCCTGCACTCCCGAAGCTGCTTGTCCAATATCAGCTGCCTTTTACAACTCCTCCCTTTCCAAGTCGTCACACTGCGACGACTTGGAAAGGATGGTGTGACGACTTGGAAAGGAAGGGGTTGCCGCATTTGCAAGATGGTCCTTGTGCTCTAAACAGAATACACCGCACATGCTTCTGAGCCTCGTGTATTCTGTTTACAGCATTAATGCAGAGAAAGAGCTACAGTTGGGCCTCTTTGAGAGGCAGCGTCGTGGACTATTGGGGTGCAGAGCCTCCGGCCCACTAAAACATACCCTCATAAACATCAGCTTCACTTGCAGTACAATACATTCACTGGTTTTACGCCTCACCACTTTCAAATACCATCAGCCGCCACTGCACTACTGTGTCTCCAACTGACATCGGTCACAAAATGGTTGAATTGTGGAAACATGTGGAAATTTTGGGAGAATTCATCATCTGACATTTGAACCCCAGATCTCTATGTAGCTAATCTGCACCTCACTGGCAGCATATGGCCTGAAATTAACATCTGGATGGTAAAGATCACTGAAGTGTATTACTTCTGGGCAGTTATTCCCCATGTCTAATATCTGTCAGTAACCCATGAGACTCATGGGGAATAATTGCTTCTTTGCAAATTTAGAAAAGTACGAGGAGCATTGTTGACGGGATAATAGATCTATAATAACGAGAAGCTATGATAAAATGATGTCTTTAATTTCAATATCGAAGTAACACTTGTCAAATTATTTCCCACCCCCAGATAGGAACCACTAAAAACTCTGTTCTGGCATTTGACATGCCGAAACAATGCCAAAGTAAAAGTTTATATAGAACTAGTGTGCAGAAAGCAGTGTTTACCTCTCACAAAAAATAGGAAATAATTCAGTTGGGTAAATTAACGTGTAAGACGAATACTAACAGTTTTCTAAAGTGTACTAATGGAGTTTCCTTCTTGCACATGCTCTTTGCTCAAATGAACTCTCACTTCTAGGCACCCGCTGAGAATCAGAGAGTGGATTTTGCCTCGAATCACACAACTGATTCACATGGAGAATCCAGGTTTCAAAGGATGTCTCCCTACACTGTCATCAGCAATCTGGGCACATCTTGGTTTGAAGTTCTTACCATACTGCCTTATTTTGGCGAAAACAATAGAATAAGCACTTTATGATCGTGACGGAGATGTACTGTAAGTACATAAAAAAAGCAATGTTCCAGGATAAAAACTGAAATGGATACCGCTCTACCGGTCACAAGAGTTATCATTTTTAAATACATTCTAGAGGTTTTGTCAGAAACTTGACAGTCCACACAAATAAGTTGTATTCGCCTTGAACATGCAAACGCCACTTGATACACACATAAATTAACGAATAATCAGAGGTTTAGACTCACAAGTATCTGCTATATATAGAGCCGGGCGTCCACTGTAAGTCCGAGCCCGGCTCTGGCTCGGCTCGAGGTTCTGTTGGAACCTCAGGCCCACAGCGAGACGGGGTTCTGCTGCCATCCTTGCTCTACTCTGAATGTGACTCTGAAACTTGAGAACCAGGTGCGACTCTCGGCGGCAGCTCCACATCATGTGACTCTGGGCAAATACCTTATTTATTTTGAAAGTTTTATTATAGAGCGCGAACAAGATCCTTGCGGATATCAGAGCGCTTTACAATTAGTGAGGTTAATTATACAAAAGATACATGCAGGTAAATTACGTATACATAACATGTTGTGCAACGTAAAGCAATAGGGTAGAAAACAGGAAAGACCCGTTGATTCATGACAATGGCAAATCTAATAACTAGGTTGTCTAGTTGGTCCCTGGTCATAATAAGGAATACTGGTGAAGGTAGGAATGTTCTCAGAATTTCCTTAGCCTATGCTCAGGTGAATTTTGCCATGATCTTAATCTTACTGTGCCTAAAAAAATGAATGTGACCTTGTGTAATGTAAGTAGTGGTCCTCTACATAACTTTGGGTGGAGCATGTAAGAACTGCAGAAAAAGGTAAAAGCAAATCATTAACACTAAAAAGGAAAAACAAATAAATACCCACTTAGTGGCTGATTTTTACACCGTGAACCCAGAAATACTGGATGAATCGCAGCTTCCCAGCGAAAACTGTGTGATCTTTGGCACTTATTTAATTTGACCAAAACTCCTTTTACTCCATAATTATGGATGAAAGTGTCTTCAGAGACGTGAGTTCAGGAGCCCGGCCGGATAACAACCTGCCTTTGATTTCATGGTCCTGAATGTTGCCTGATATCAGCCGGGTCCATACACAGGGCTGACGTGGGAAATGTATTGCCTCTTACTTCACCAATGCATGCATGGAAACATTTTAAAAGAGGCAAGAGGGAGATTTAAAAACAAAATGATTTGGAGAATGTATTGTCCCGCATTAACTTCTTTTGAACAGAGGCAGTTTAAGGCGGGAGATAGCCAGAGAGAGGTTTATTTTGGCTCGAGGAGCGGAGCCAGGCACCGGGCTCGGGCCAGAGACGAGCCAGGCAAAGGGCTCTGCTTTCCCTGCTGTGTCTCCCGCATCTCGCGGCCGCCCCCCTCCAGGGCCCACGCACTCTCCCCGGGCCGCACATGGAACCCCCTCCTCCTCACCTGCGGCTGCGAGGCTCCTCGTCCGGCGGCCCGGCCTCCAGCCGCTCTCGGGGCTCAAACCCGACACCGGACACAGGGAAGAGGCCTGGAGGTCAGAGAGGGGCGCAGTGCGCATGCGCAGGGCGCAGACACCGACCACCAGGAGGAGCCCGGCCATTGGGGAATTCCCGGAAGAGGAACCTCGCGGGGTGACGTGCGCATGCGCAGGGCGCAGACACTGACCACGAGGAGGAGCCCCGCCATTGGGGTGTTCTAACTAAATTTCCACCCCCGTCGTTTTGTACAGCCCCTACGTCAGAGGGGTGCCGATACATGCAGGTTCTGCCTGTATATTCGCGCTCCCCATCTGGTTGTGTACCCTCTCCTTGCGCATGCGTGAACAGGCCCACTAATCCCACAGGGCACTTGGAAGCCAGGAGGGCAGAGCAGCAAAGGAGGTGGAAAGAGGCCTCTTCAGCAGCGCGGGCTGCACCTGCCGCACTATGCGTTAAGATGCCCCTTAGTTCAGCCCCCCCTTCCCTGGGGAGGGGAGTAGTGATAGGGAATGGAGGCAGGATGGAGCTGGACCAGCAGACCCCAGTGTGGGGGTCTGCTAAGTCATACATTTCATCTTAGGAATTCGGCTGGGAGATACAGTGGGTTATTGAAGCCCAGGCGTCGGTCACAGAGCCCTCTTCTCCTGGGAGTTGTACCAGAGAAGAGAGGTGCTGTGTCTGCATCCTGTGAGGGGAGGAGGGGGTGGGGAGGGCTGCAGGAGCCCTGGGGCTTGGGTGGGTTATTGAAGCACAGGCGTCGGGCACAGGGCCCTCTTTCTCCTGGGAGTTGTACCAGAGAAGAGAGGTGCTGTGTCTGCATCCTGTGAGGGGAGGAGGGGGTGGGGAGGGCTGCAGGAGCCCTGGGGCTTGGGTGGGTTATTGAAGCACAGGCGTCGGGCACAGGGCCCTCTTCTCCTGGGAGTTGTACTAGAGAAGAGAGGTGCTGTGTCTGCATCCTGTGAGGGGAGGAGGGGGTGGGGAGGGCTGCAGGAGCCCTGGGGCTTGGGTGGGTTATTGAAGCACAGGCGTCGGGCACAGGGCCCTCTTCTCCTGGGAGTTGTACCAGAGAAGAGAGGTGCTGTGTCTGCATCCTGTGAGGGGAGGAGGGGGTGGGGAGGGCTGCAGGAGCCCTGGGGCTTGGGTGGGTTATTGAAGCACAGGCGTCGGGCACAGGGCCCTCTTCTCCTGGGAGTTGTACCAGAGAAGAGAGGTGCTGTGTCTGCATCCTGTGAGGGGAGGAGGGGGTGGGGAGGGCTGCAGGAGCCCTGGGGCTTGGGTGGGTTATTGAAGCACAGGCGTCGGGCACAGGGCCCTCTTCTCCTGGGAGTTGTACCAGAGAAGAGAGGGGCTGTGTCTGCATCCTGTGAGGGGAGGAGGGGGTGGGGAGGGCTGCAGGAGCCCTGGGGCTTGGGTGGGTTATTGAAGCACAGGCGTCGGGCACAGGGCCCTCTTCTCCTGGGAGTTGTACCAGAGACGAGAGGTGCTGCTGCTGCATCCTGTGAGGGGAGGAGGGGGCGGGGAGGGTTATTGAAGCCCAGGCGTCGGGCACAGGGCCCTCTTCTCCTGGGAGTTGTACAAGAGAAGAGAGGTGCTGTGTCTGCATCCTGTGAGGGGAGGAGGGGGTGGGGAGGGCTGCAGGAGCCCTGGGGCTTGGGTGGGTTATTGAAGCCCAGGCGTCGGTCACAGGGCCCTCTTTCTCCTGGGAGTTGTACCAGAGAAGAGAGGGGCTGCTGCTGCATCCTGTGAGGGGAGGAGGGGGTGGGGAGGGCTGCAGGAGCCCTGGGGCTTGGGTGGGTTATTGAAGCCCAGGCGTCGGGCACAGGGCCCTCTTTCTCCTGGGAGTTGTACCAGAGACGAGAGGGGCTGCTGCTGCATCCTGTGAGGGGAGGAGGGGGCGGGGAGGGCTGCAGGAGCCCTGGGGCTTGGGTGGGTTATTGAAGCCCAGGCGTCGGGCACAGGGCCCTCTTTCTCCTGGGAGTTGTACCAGAGAAGAGAGGTGCTGTGTCTGCATCCTGTGAGGTGAGGAGGGGGTGGGGAGGGCTGCAGGAGCCCTGGGGCTTGGGTGGGTTATTGAAGCCCAGGCGTCGGTCACAGGGCCCTCTTTCTCCTGGGAGTTGTACCAGAGAAGAGAGGTGCTGCTGCTGCATCCTGTGAGGGGAGGAGGGGGTGGGGAGGGCTGCAGGAGCCCTGGGGCTTGGGTGGGTTATTGAAGCCCAGGCGTCGGGCACAGGGCCCTCTTTCTCCTGGGAGTTGTACCAGAGAAGAGAGGTGCTGTGTCTGCATCCTGTGAGGTGAGGAGGGGGTGGGGAGGGCTGCAGGAGCCCTGGGGCTTGGGTGGGTTATTGAAGCACAGGCGTCGGGCACAGGGCCCTCTTTCTCCTGGGAGTTGTACCAGAGACGAGAGGGGCTGCTGCTGCATCCTGTGAGGGGAGGAGGGGGTGGGGAGGGCTGCAGGAGCCCTGGGGCTTGGGTGGGTTATTGAAGCCCAGGCGTCGGGCACAGGGCCCTCTTTCTCCTGGGAGTTGTACCAGAGAAGAGAGGTGCTGTGTCTGCATCCTGTGAGGTGAGGAGGGGGTGGGGAGGGCTGCAGGAGCCCTGGGGCTTGGGTGGGTTATTGAAGCACAGGCGTCGGGCACAGGGCCCTCTTTCTCCTGGGAGTTGTACCAGAGAAGAGAGGTGCTGTGTCTGCATCCTGTGAGGGGAGGAGGGGGTGGGGAGGGCTGCAGGAGCCCTGGGGCTTGGGTGGGTTATTGAAGCCCAGGCGTCGGGCACAGGGCCCTCGTTCTCCTGGGAGTTGTACCAGAGAAGAGAGGTGCTGCAGCTGCATCCTGTGAGGGGAGGAGGGGGTGGGGAGGGCTGCAGGAGCCCTGGGGCTTGGGTGGGTTATTGAAGCCCAGGCGTCGGGCACAGGGCCCTCTTTCTCCTGGGAGTTGTACCAGAGAAGAGAGGTGCTGTGTCTGCATCCTGTGAGGTGAGGAGGGGGTGGGGAGGGCTGCAGGAGCCCTGGGGCTTGGGTGGGTTATTGAAGCACAGGCGTCGGGCACAGGGCCCTCTTTCTCCTGGGAGTTGTACCAGAGAAGAGAGGTGCTGTGTCTGCATCCTGTGAGGTGAGGAGGGGGTGGGGAGGGCTGCAGGAGCCCTGGGGCTTGGGTGGGTTATTGAAGCCCAGGCGTCGGTCACAGGGCCCTCTTTCTCCTGGGAGTTGTACCAGAGAAGAGAGGTGCTGTGTCTGCATCCTGTGAGGTGAGGAGGGGGTGGGGAGGGCTGCAGGAGCCCTGGGGCTTGGGTGGGTTATTGAAGCCCAGGCGTCGGTCACAGGGCCCTCTTTCTCCTGGGAGTTGTACCAGAGAAGAGAGGTGCTGCTGCTGCATCCTGTGAGGGGAGGAGGGGGCGGGGAGGGCTGCAGGAGCCCTGGGGCTTGGGTGGGTTATTGAAGCCCAGGCGTCGGTCACAGGGCCCTCTTTCTCCTGGGAGTTGTACCAGAGACGAGAGGGGCTGTGTGAGAAGTTGGCCTGGTAGGGGATGTTTCCAATTCTGGAACCACCTACTACCTGACCAAACAATCCCCTTATGGTGTCTGGTTGTAAGTCAACCTTATTAGACAAGCTATCCTAGGGGTAGCATGGACTAAGCAGCCTAAAGGCTTAACTTAAGAGGTCGTGTTAAGCGAGCTGTTTTACCACATACAATCCTGTAATACCAAATGAAAGGACACCACACAAGTATATATTATAAAAATATATGTGTTTATTACTAAAAACAATCCCCAGTATTCTTTATGAATAAAGGGGCACAAGCGTTAAATCAAAAGCACTGTTTAAACATACAAAGTTGCACAATTATGGATGAGGGCAGGGGGCCACTCAAACCATATACTAAACAAGTGGTATAAGAGAGGCCACTCGAACAGTGGTTAGGCCTAGGGCCTAGGGAATCGCTGGGAGCAGTCAGGACAAGCAATGCTGAAGTCGGGAATGGCCCTCGGGATTCGGGAGATGTGCGGAAAGCGCACGCATGCACCAATGTTAACCAATGGTGCGTAAAAGTCAAATAGTTAAAGTTTAAGGACACTTCCGCTGAACCTAGAGGAACAAAACTTAACACACAGACCCTAGAGGTGTGCACCAGTGTGGGAACACCGGCGGAGCAAAGTTACCTCACCCACAGGAAGTGGGTGCACAGGGTCGAAGTGGCGTCGGGTTTTGACACGCAGGCTCTTGGTGCTTGAAGCTGAAAGGGCTGCAGGCAGGGTGAAGACGAAGTGTCCGGTGGAGTCCAAGGGTGGACTCAAGTTGTAGAGTACCTGAAAGCAGAGGGGACAGAGTCTGGGTCACTCAGCAGTGACCAGGGTGGAACCAGGACGGAACCAGGCAATGTCGGGCGCAATCAGGTGGTCGTCGAGGCGCTTCTCTTCGCTGTCACGTGGGCTCTGGGGCATCTGCGACGTCCAGGAGCAGGTCACGATCTGTCCCACGCAGGCTCTCACCGTCGGTGCAGTCGGCTTCCGGTTTGGAGCAAACAAGCCTTGGTAAGAGCAATCCACGCGGGATTGGAAGATGGCGTCTCACTCGGACCAGGAAGGTCAGAGTCGGGGCTCCCTTTCAGGGGAGCTGGTGTGGATCTGGAGCAACCAGAATCACGAGTCTTCTTTTGTAGTTCGTCGGCACAGGGACCACAAGCCAGCTGGCAAGTGACCGGGCCAACGCGTTGAGCCAAATCGTGCCAAAGGGCCCCACGCAGCACTCGTCGAGTGTGGAGGGCTGAACTTCGGCTCAGGAGTAGCTCAGGGTGGGGGCTTCTCAAACCCCGGTGTACAGCTTCGAGGGTCACTCGTGGGCTGCACGGTCAGCGTCTCGTGGTCACTTCAAGATGGCGTGCCCCACGCTTCCGGTCGCCTCCACGGGTCTCAGCTTTGCATGGACTGTGGATCGGGCTGTTAGAAGCTGGGCAGGCTTGATCTCGTCGATCTCAGTCGCTCGAGTTCCGGCGGGAACTGCAACTAAGTAGACGTCGAGGGCTGGATGGTGCCTGCTGCTGCAGGGTGGTCACTCCTTGACCACAAGGGAGATTCTTCGGGCTTCCACGTTGAGATGGAGGGCGAAGGGTCCAGAATATCGTTTCAAATGTTTCTTCCAGGAAATCTGATGTGCATTGGCACTGCTCCCACTCTTATTCGAATCTGGTGGGCGTGATTACCTGCTAGGTCCCCTCCTATGGGTGGGACCCAGGAAGTGGGTGGATACACCCCCTTCCTTTGATCCAGGCCGCCCTGGCACGAGGGCTGGAGTGCCCCAGAACCGGTTTGGCCGGATTATGCAAGGGGCAGCCTTGTGCGCCCCAGGCAGTGTCTGGTTTCTTTCAAACCTCCCTGCTACAATACACTATCTCCTGTCTGGAGGGCGGTGACACCCTCCTGTGACAGGAAACCCTTTGTCCAGGACCCCCTTGACTGGGTTTCGGTCAGCTCCAGGGGTCCAGACATTTGTCTGTGGCAGAGGCATCCATTTTGTGGATCTTAAGGCCTTTGGAGAAATCAACCGCATTAAAGTGAAGTAACATGTCTTACCCCTCTAGAGGGGTGGAATGCCATCCCCGTCGCCAGAACTGGCGAGGGGATGGTATTCCAAAGCGTATGACACCTTACACGACATGTTTTGATAAAGCCAAACCAGAGTTGCTAAATAACCGCGAGGATTATAAGGCACTTAATAGTATATGGTATGGCATTATCCTGAAACAGCTTAGGGATTTGTTCCCGACGGCTGCAGACAGGCTCAGCTCATGCTAGAGCTCCATCTCACATAAAAACCATGCACCCAGCCTCCAGGATTGGTGAGGCCTGTCTATAGGAGTGGCTCACAGGTTTACATGTGTCCAGATATAGGTTTAGACATAGGTATACTATATCTAAGCAAGGGGTGTGTACACCACCTTACCCCAGCTGAGTGATCAGCCAGTTGTGTCAATTTAAGAACCAGCCAGGGGTGGCAAAAGATATGCTGCAGCCCCTGGTAGGCCTTAGTGGCTCCTGTGCCCTGTGCACCTATAGTGCATTCTACAGGGGCTGACAAGGAGTCCATTTCCAATTGGTATGTACCTAGGGTACATGGAATCCATTTTACAGAGAGAGCAGATGGCCTGGGGCCCTGATTAGCAGGGAACCAGGTCAACTAAGTCAAAAAACCAGCTAAACACAGGCAAAAAAATCTGGGGTAACCATAGTCAGGTAGCCACCTTCCTACATAACCCCCCCCCCAAACGAAAGGAGATAAGGCTATCCTTGGCCAGGTAAGCCTATATTGCCTGAGTGGCCATATAAGGAAGTACCTGCACTAGCATGGGTACCCCCTGTCTCATGGTCCACTAAGCAGTCCCTCACCCTTTGGGTATTAGAGGGTCTCCACCATAGGGAATCACTACCTTGGGTGTGTTTATGCAAAGTTAAAGGCTGGTTTGGATATGGAGTATTGAAGTGAGGCTCTACTAATTTAGGGCTTAGCTTCCTCCAATTATCTTCCACCATGTGTGCCTTTCTTTCTTTAACTGAGTTGCACTGTGCTCTCAGGGTCAACCTCTGGCTACCTAAAGCTGGAGGCTGGGTCCCTCTGTTTGGCTTGCTGGAGGGACAGTTCAGGTTTGGGCCCTTTGGGTCCCAGGTTTGGCTGTGCCCAACAGAATCCATCTGGGGGAGGTCCCTAACTGTTTTTAAGGGGGCTCCCTCAGGAGTTTTTAAAGTTTTCACCTTACTAGGGCTACTAGTTTTGGTGCACCTAATCTTTTGATGGGGGTGCTTTATTTGACAGGGGGCCCTCTGGGTCTCACTGTCCTTCTTGTCCTCTGCAGCCCTGGGCTGGCTAAGGCAAGGGAGAGAGGGGCAGGTTACCTGCTCCAGACTGGGTCCCACCTGAGAAGGGTCCACTGACATCAGAGGTTCTGTCAGGCTAGGCCCAACCACCTCTGGGGCAGTTCCTTCATCAGGGGTAAGATCAGTTCCCTGAGGAGGCTGATCCTGTCCTAAAGTCTGGTGAGGGGGAGATTTCTCTTCCTCCTCCATGCTCTCAGTTTGTGTGGAGTTATCCATCATTTCAGGTTTCACAACACACGTGTCAGTTTGAGTTTGGGCTGTGGCCATCACAGCCCCACCAACCTTTTCAGGAGGAGACTCAGTTTGGGTTTCTGCTGTTATCATAACAGCTTTGCTATTCTGTTCAGGAAGAGCTTTTGCTAAAGATGGGGCAGGGAGTATCTCCGCCCTACCAACCTTTTCAGGAAGGACATCTTGAATTGGGGCTGTAGCCATTACAGCCCCACTAACCTTTCCATTGGAATTTACCATTCTAGAATGGATTTCCTGTTCAACCCCAGCCCAGGCTGAGATTTCTAAATCATTACCCAGTAGACAGTCTACAGGCAAGTTTGGGGACACTGCCACTCTCTTTGGGCCAGTGACACCTCCCCAGCTGAGACTTACTACTGCCATGGGATGATTTGTTTGGATGCCATCAATGTTTATTACCTGGTATGTGGCACCAGGTAAAAGTTGCTTAGAGGGGACTATGCCATCAGCCACCATGGTGATGCTAGCCCCTGTGTCTCTAAAAGCTTCAACTCTTAAACCATTGATGATGGGTTCTTGTCTATACTTGCTCAAAGTATTTGGGCAAGCAGAGAAGTTGGCAAACCCCATGCCAGCCTCATAAACAAGATCATTGGGTGATGGGGACCTGGATAGGCCAGGGTCCACCTGATTTCCAAAAGTAAACCCACCCAGATTCCTGGGTGTGCTTCCACTTCCTGGGGGATTACTGCTGACAGTAACAGGAGGTGTTGAAGCTGGCTTTGGAGGTATATTTTCTTTATTGTTATTCTTGGGACAACAGCTGTCTGTTTTGTAATGCCCCACCTGTTTACAGGGATAACAATAGGGTTTTTTCTCAGTTGAAGAAGGGTCTTGGGACCCACCCCCATCCTTGGAGTTTTGGGGCCCTGGGGAAGTCTTTTCTTTACTTTTATCCCCACCCTTATCTTGAGGCTTGGTAGACTCCTTCTTCTGGTTACTGTCCTGATTCTTAGGCCTAATCCTGGTTCTGACCCATTTGTCTGCCTTCTTTCCCAATTCTTGGGGAGAGGTCAGATCAGAGTCTACCAGGTGCTGGTGTAAGAGCTGGTTCTGACAATTACTTAGGATCTGCTCCCTCATAATCAAATTATACAATCCTGTAAAGTCATGTACTTTGCTGCCATGTAGCCAACCCTCCAGAGCCTTAGTAGCACAATCTACAAAATCAGTCCAGTCCTGAGTCTGTGTCTTCTGGGTGTCTCTGAACTTGAACCTGTACTGTTCAGTGGTTAAGCCAAACCCATCTATCAGAACACTCTTCAGGACTTTGTAATTGTTTGCATCCTCATGTCTGACAGTGAGGAGCTTGTCCCTCCCTTTCTCTGAAAAGGAGTACCATAAGATTGCTGCCCACTGTTCCTCAGGAACCTGCTGTACCATGCAGGCTCTCTCAAGAGCAGTCATCCATTTGTGGATGTCATCCCCTTCTTTGAAGGGGGGCACAATCTTTGTCAGGTTTCTACTATCATAGGACCTGGGTTTCGCTTTAGGAATATTGCTGCCACCAGTGGCATCTAAGCCACACAATTTCTGCTCTCTTGCCAAGGCAAGTTTAGCTTGGGCTAAGGTAAGCTTAGCTTGACTCAGGGCTACCTCCTCTCTCTCTATCTGGAGTCTGACAGCCCTCATTCTAGCCCTATGCTCAGCTTTCTGAGAAGCACTCATGCCTCTCTCTGATTCTCTGGAGGCACTAGAAAGATGAGAGTCCCCTGAGGGAGATCTCACTCTTCTGTTGCCTGGGAGAATCACATGTTGGGTTCTGGGGAGGTGCTGGCCCTCTCCATTCCCCAGTAGGTCCAAGTTGGCCTGGCTAAGCCTACCAACTGGAACCTGGCTACCCTGATCCTGTACTTGTGAGTCCCCACCATCTGAGTCCTCATCCAAGTCATCATCATCCTCCTCTTCAGGGGGATCAACTACAGGGGGGTTCCCTCCAGTTCCTGTATCTAGGGAAGCTGCTTTTGCCTTCTCTAAGTCATCCTGTTCTAGGATTTCTACCAGGATTAGGCAGGTGGGGCTTCTGCCCCTTTTTAACCCTCTTGCTTTGCACAAGGCAATCAAGTCTCTGCGGGTTAGTTTGTCATATCCAAAAGTTGCCTGGGTAGGGTCAACTGTCACAGGAGCAGACCCTGAGGCTTTTCCTGTGTCAGACATGGTTACTAGTGAGGTGTAAGTGGTGCACTTACCTACACTAAGTGTTTTCCTACTGTACCTTGCTAGTTAGTTGTAGTCAGGGTGTGCTAATCCCTTCAACCTACAACTACTAAGTTCAGTAGAACTTAATATGCTAAGCTTTTGATTTTATATGTACCTAGAGGTACTTGATGTGATCTTTCAATTTGATATAAAGATTGCAATGGTAAAAAAACAGCAAGCTCAAATCCGCACCGCTGCTCACCAATGTGAGAAGTTGGCCTGGTAGGGGATGTTTCCAATTCTGGAACCACCTACTACCTGACCAAACAATCCCCTTATGGTGTCTGGTTGTAAGTCAACCTTATTAGACAAGCTATCCTAGGGGTAGCATGGACTAAGCAGCCTAAAGGCTTAACTTAAGAGGTCGTGTTAAGCGAGCTGTTTTACCACATACAATCCTGTAATACCAAATGAAAGGACACCACACAAGTATATATTATAAAAATATATGTGTTTATTACTAAAAACAATCCCCAGTATTCTTTATGAATAAAGGGGCACAAGCGTTAAATCAAAAGCACTGTTTAAACATACAAAGTTGCACAATTATGGATGAGGGCAGGGGGCCACTCAAACCATATACTAAACAAGTGGTATAAGAGAGGCCACTCGAACAGTGGTTAGGCCTAGGGCCTAGGGAATCGCTGGGAGCAGTCAGGACAAGCAATGCTGAAGTCGGGAATGGCCCTCGGGATTCGGGAGATGTGCGGAAAGCGCACGCATGCACCAATGTTAACCAATGGTGCGTAAAAGTCAAATAGTTAAAGTTTAAGGACACTTCCGCTGAACCTAGAGGAACAAAACTTAACACACAGACCCTAGAGGTGTGCACCAGTGTGGGAACACCGGCGGAGCAAAGTTACCTCACCCACAGGAAGTGGGTGCACAGGGTCGAAGTGGCGTCGGGTTTTGACACGCAGGCTCTTGGTGCTTGAAGCTGAAAGGGCTGCAGGCAGGGTGAAGACGAAGTGTCCGGTGGAGTCCAAGGGTGGACTCAAGTTGTAGAGTACCTGAAAGCAGAGGGGACAGAGTCTGGGTCACTCAGCAGTGACCAGGGTGGAACCAGGACGGAACCAGGCAATGTCGGGCGCAATCAGGTGGTCGTCGAGGCGCTTCTCTTCGCTGTCACGTGGGCTCTGGGGCATCTGCGACGTCCAGGAGCAGGTCACGATCTGTCCCACGCAGGCTCTCACCGTCGGTGCAGTCGGCTTCCGGTTTGGAGCAAACAAGCCTTGGTAAGAGCAATCCACGCGGGATTGGAAGATGGCGTCTCACTCGGACCAGGAAGGTCAGAGTCGGGGCTCCCTTTCAGGGGAGCTGGTGTGGATCTGGAGCAACCAGAATCACGAGTCTTCTTTTGTAGTTCGTCGGCACAGGGACCACAAGCCAGCTGGCAAGTGACCGGGCCAACGCGTTGAGCCAAATCGTGCCAAAGGGCCCCACGCAGCACTCGTCGAGTGTGGAGGGCTGAACTTCGGCTCAGGAGTAGCTCAGGGTGGGGGCTTCTCAAACCCCGGTGTACAGCTTCGAGGGTCACTCGTGGGCTGCACGGTCAGCGTCTCGTGGTCACTTCAAGATGGCGTGCCCCACGCTTCCGGTCGCCTCCACGGGTCTCAGCTTTGCATGGACTGTGGATCGGGCTGTTAGAAGCTGGGCAGGCTTGATCTCGTCGATCTCAGTCGCTCGAGTTCCGGCGGGAACTGCAACTAAGTAGACGTCGAGGGCTGGATGGTGCCTGCTGCTGCAGGGTGGTCACTCCTTGACCACAAGGGAGATTCTTCGGGCTTCCACGTTGAGATGGAGGGCGAAGGGTCCAGAATATCGTTTCAAATGTTTCTTCCAGGAAATCTGATGTGCATTGGCACTGCTCCCACTCTTATTCGAATCTGGTGGGCGTGATTACCTGCTAGGTCCCCTCCTATGGGTGGGACCCAGGAAGTGGGTGGATACACCCCCTTCCTTTGATCCAGGCCGCCCTGGCACGAGGGCTGGAGTGCCCCAGAACCGGTTTGGCCGGATTATGCAAGGGGCAGCCTTGTGCGCCCCAGGCAGTGTCTGGTTTCTTTCAAACCTCCCTGCTACAATACACTATCTCCTGTCTGGAGGGCGGTGACACCCTCCTGTGACAGGAAACCCTTTGTCCAGGACCCCCTTGACTGGGTTTCGGTCAGCTCCAGGGGTCCAGACATTTGTCTGTGGCAGAGGCATCCATTTTGTGGATCTTAAGGCCTTTGGAGAAATCAACCGCATTAAAGTGAAGTAACATGTCTTACCCCTCTAGAGGGGTGGAATGCCATCCCCGTCGCCAGAACTGGCGAGGGGATGGTATTCCAAAGCGTATGACACCTTACACGACATGTTTTGATAAAGCCAAACCAGAGTTGCTAAATAACCGCGAGGATTATAAGGCACTTAATAGTATATGGTATGGCATTATCCTGAAACAGCTTAGGGATTTGTTCCCGACGGCTGCAGACAGGCTCAGCTCATGCTAGAGCTCCATCTCACATAAAAACCATGCACCCAGCCTCCAGGATTGGTGAGGCCTGTCTATAGGAGTGGCTCACAGGTTTACATGTGTCCAGATATAGGTTTAGACATAGGTATACTATATCTAAGCAAGGGGTGTGTACACCACCTTACCCCAGCTGAGTGATCAGCCAGTTGTGTCAATTTAAGAACCAGCCAGGGGTGGCAAAAGATATGCTGCAGCCCCTGGTAGGCCTTAGTGGCTCCTGTGCCCTGTGCACCTATAGTGCATTCTACAGGGGCTGACAAGGAGTCCATTTCCAATTGGTATGTACCTAGGGTACATGGAATCCATTTTACAGAGAGAGCAGATGGCCTGGGGCCCTGATTAGCAGGGAACCAGGTCAACTAAGTCAAAAAACCAGCTAAACACAGGCAAAAAAATCTGGGGTAACCATAGTCAGGTAGCCACCTTCCTACAGGCTGCAGCTGCATCCTGTGAGGGGAGGAGGGGGTGGGGAGGGCTGCAGGAGCCCTGGGGCTTGGGTGGGTTATTGAAGCCCAGGCGTCGGTCACAGGGCCCTCTTTCTCCTGGGAGTTGTACCAGAGAAGAGAGGTGCTGCTGCTGCATCCTGTGAGGGGAGGAGGGGGTGGGGAGGGCTGCAGGAGCCCTGGGGCTTGGGTGGGTTATTGAAGCACAGGTGTCGGGCACAGGGCCCTCTTTCTCCTGGGAGTTGTACTAGAGAAGAGAGGTGCTGTGTCTGCATCCTGTGAGGGGAGGAGGGGGTGGGAGGGCTGCAGGAGCCCTGGGGCTTGGGTGGGTTATTGAAGCACAGGCGTCGGGCACAGGGCCCTCTTTCTCCTGGGAGTTGTACCAGAGAAGAGAGGTGCTGCTTCTGCATCCTGTGAGGGGAGGAGGGGGTGGGGAGGGCTGCAGGAGCCCTGGGGCTTGGGTGGGTTATTGAAGCACAGGCGTCGGTCACAGGCCCTCTTTATCCTGGGAGTTGTACCAGAGACGAGAGGTGCTGCTGCTGCATCCTGTGAGGTGAGGAGGGGGTGGGAGGGCTGCAGGAGCCCTGGGGCTTGGGTGGGTTATTGAAGCACAGGCGTCGGGCACAGGGCTCTCTTTCTCCTGGGAGTTGTACCAGAGAAGAGAGGTGCTGCTGCTGCATCCTGTGAGGGGAGGAGGGGGTGGGGAGGGCTGCAGGAGCCCTGGGGCTTGGGTGGGTTATTGAAGCACAGGCGTCGGGCACAGGGCCCTCTTTCTCCTGGGAGTTGTACTAGAGAAGAGAGGTGCTGTGTCTGCATCCTGTGAGGGGAGGAGGGGGTGGGAGGGCTGCAGGAGCCCTGGGGCTTGGGTGGGTTATTGAAGCACAGGCGTCGGGCACAGGGCCCTCTTTCTCCTGGGAGTTGTACCAGAGAAGAGAGGTGCTGCTTCTGCATCCTGTGAGGGGAGGAGGGGGTGGGGAGGGCTGCAGGAGCCCTGGGGCTTGGGTGGGTTATTGAAGCCCAGGCGTCGGTCACAGGGCCCTCTTTCTCCTGGGAGTTGTACCAGAGAAGAGAGGTGCTGCTGCTGCATCCTCTGAGGGGAGGAGGGGGTGGGAGGGCTGCAGGAGCCCTGGGGCTTGGGTGGGTTATTGAAGCACAGGCGTCGGGCACAGGGCCCTCTTTCTCCTGGGAATTGTACCAGAGAAGAGAGGTGCTGCTGCTGCATCCTGTGAGGAGAGGAGGGGGTGGGAGGGCTGCAGGAGCCCTGGGGCTTGGGTGGGTTATTGAAGCACAGGCGTCGGGCACAGGGCCCTCTTTCTCCTGGGAGTTGTACCAGAGAAGAGAGGTGCTGTTACTGCATCCTGTGAGGTGAGGAGGGGGCGGGGAGGGCTGCAGGAGCCCTGGGGCTTGGGTGGGTTATTGAAGCACAGGCGTCGGGCACAGGGCCCTCTTTCTCCTGGGAGTTGTACCAGAGAAGAGAGGGGCTGTTACTGCATCCTGTGAGGGGAGGAGGGGGTGGGGAGGGCTGCAGGAGCCCTGGGGCTTGGGTGGGTTATTGAAGCACAGGCGTCGGGCACAGGGCCCTCTTTCTCCTGGGAGTTGTACCAGAGAAGAGAGGTGCTGCTGCTGCATCCTGTGAGGAGAGGAGGGGGTGGGAGGGCTGCAGGAGCCCTGGGGCTTGGGTGGGTTATTGAAGCACAGGCGTCGGGCACAGGGCCCTCTTTCTCCTGGGAGTTGTACCAGAGAAGAGAGGTGCTGTTACTGCATCCTGTGAGGTGAGGAGGGGGCGGGGAGGGCTGCAGGAGCCCTGGGGCTTGGGTGGGTTATTGAAGCACAGGCGTCGGGCACAGGGCCCTCTTTCTCCTGGGAGTTGTACCAGAGAAGAGAGGGGCTGTTACTGCATCCTGTGAGGGGAGGAGGGGGTGGGGAGGGCTGCAGGAGCCCTGGGGCTTGGGTGGGTTATTGAAGCCCAGGCGTCGGGTACAGGGCCCTCTTTCTCCTGGGAGTTGTACCAGAGATGAGAGGGGCTGTTACTGCATCCTGTGAGGGGAGGAGGGGGTGGGGAGGGCTGCAGGAGCCCTGGGGCTTGGGTGGGTTATTGAAGCACAGGCGTCGGGCACAGGGCCCTCTTCTCCTGGGAGTTGTACCAGAGAAGAGAGGTGCTGCTGCTGCATCCTGTGAGGGGAGGAGGGGGTGGGGAGGGCTGCAGGAGCCCTGGGGCTTGGGTGGGTTATTGAAGCACAGGCGTCGGGCACAGGGCCCTCTTTCTCCTGGGAGTTGTACCAGAGAAGAGAGGGGCTGCTGCTGCATCCTGTGAGGAGAGGAGGGGGTGGGGAGGGCTGCAGGAGCCCTGGGGCTTGGGTGGGTTATTGAAGCACAGGCGTCGGGCACAGGGCCCTCTTTCTCCTGGGAGTTGTACTAGAGAAGAGAGGTGCTGTGTCTGCATCCTGTGAGGGGAGGAGGAGGGTGGGGAGGGCTGCAGGAGCCCTGGGGCTTGGGTGGGTTATTGAAGCCCAGGCGTCGGGCACAGGGCCCTCTTTCTCCTGGGAGTTGTACCAGAGAAGAGAGGTGCTGCTGCTGCATCCTGTGAGGAGAGGAGGGGGTGGGAGGGCTGCAGGAGCCCTGGGGCTTGGGTGGGTTATTGAAGCCCAGGCGTCGGTCACAGGCCCTCTTTCTCCTGGGAGTTGTACCAGAGAAGAGAGGTGCTGCTGCTGCATCCTGTGAGGAGAGGAGGGGGTGGGAGGGCTGCAGGAGCCCTGGGGCTTGGGTGGGTTATTGAAGCCCAGGCGTCGGGCACAGGGCCCTCTTTCTCCTGGGAGTTGTACCAGAGAAGAGAGGTGCTGCTGCTGCATCCTGTGAGGAGAGGAGGGGGTGGGAGGGCTGCAGGAGCCCTGGGGCTTGGGTGGGTTATTCAAGCACAGGCGTCGGGCACAGGGCCCTCTTTCTCCTGGGAGTTGTACCAGAGAAGAGAGGTGCTGCTGCTGCTGCATCCTGTGAGGTGAGGAGGGGGTGGGGAGGGCTGCAGGAGCCCTGGGGCTTGGGTGGGTTATTGAAGCACAGGCGTCGGGCACAGGGCCCTCTTTCTCCTGGGAGTTGTACCAGAGACGAGAGGGGCTGCTGCTGCATCCTGTGAGGGGAGGAGGGGGTGGGGAGGGCTGCAGGAGCCCTGGGGCTTGGGTGGGGTATTGAAGCACAGGCGTCGGGCACAGGGCCCTCTTTCTCCTGGGAGTTGTACCAGAGAAGAGAGGTGCTGCTGCTGCATCCTGTGAGGAGAGGAGGGGGTGGGAGGGCTGCAGGAGCCCTGGGGCTTGGGTGGGTTATTGAAGCCCAGGCGTCGGTCACAGGCCCTCTTTCTCCTGGGAGTTGTACCAGAGAAGAGAGGTGCTGCTGCTGCATCCTGTGAGGAGAGGAGGGGGTGGGAGGGCTGCAGGAGCCCTGGGGCTTGGGTGGGTTATTGAAGCCCAGGCGTCGGGCACAGGGCCCTCTTTCTCCTGGGAGTTGTACCAGAGAAGAGAGGTGCTGCTGCTGCATCCTGTGAGGAGAGGAGGGGGTGGGAGGGCTGCAGGAGCCCTGGGGCTTGGGTGGGTTATTCAAGCACAGGCGTCGGGCACAGGGCCCTCTTTCTCCTGGGAGTTGTACCAGAGAAGAGAGGTGCTGCTGCTGCTGCATCCTGTGAGGTGAGGAGGGGGTGGGGAGGGCTGCAGGAGCCCTGGGGCTTGGGTGGGTTATTGAAGCACAGGCGTCGGGCACAGGGCCCTCTTTCTCCTGGGAGTTGTACCAGAGACGAGAGGGGCTGCTGCTGCATCCTGTGAGGGGAGGAGGGTGGGGAGGGCTGCAGGAGCCCTGGGGCTTGGGTGGGTTATTGAAGCCCAGGCGTCGGTCACAGGGCCCTCTTTCTCCTGGGAGTTGTACCAGAGAAGAGAGGGGCTGTTACTGCATCCTGTGAGGGGAGGAGGGGGTGGGGAGGGCTGCAGGAGCCCTGGGGCTTGGGTGGGTTATTGAAGCCCAGGCGTCGGTCACAGGGCCCTCTTTCTCCTGGGAGTTGTACCAGAGAAGAGAGGGGCTGTTACTGCATCCTGTGAGGGGAGGAGGGGGTGGGGAGGGCTGCAGGAGCCCTGGGGCTTGGGTGGGTTATTGAAGCACAGGCGTCGGGCACAGGGCCCTCTTTCTCCTGGGAGTTGTACTAGAGAAGAGAGGTGCTGTGTCTGCATCCTGTGAGGGGAGGAGGGGGTGGGAGGGCTGCAGGAGCCCTGGGGCTTGGGTGGGTTATTGAAGCACAGGCGTCGTGCACAGGGCCCTCTTTCTCCTGGGAGTTGTACCAGAGAAGAGAGGTGCTGCTGCTGCATCCTGTGAGGAGAGGAGGGGGTGGGAGGGCTGCAGGAGCCCTGGGGCTTGGGTGGGTTATTGAAGCACAGGCGTCGGGCACAGGGCCCTCTTTCTCCTGGGAGTTGTACCAGAGACGAGAGGTGCTGCTGCTGCATCCTGTGAGGGGAGGAGGGGGCGGGGAGGGCTGCAGGAGCCCTGGGGCTTGGGTGGGTTATTGAAGCACAGGCGTCGGTCACAGGGCCCTCTTTCTCCTGGGAGTTGTACCAGAGAAGAGAGGGGCTGTGTCTGCATCCTGTGAGGGGAGGAGGGGGCAGGGAGGGCTGCAGGAGCCCTGGGGCTTGGGTGGGTTATTGAAGCCCAGCCGTCGGTCACAGGGCCCTCTTTCTCCTGGGAGTTGTACCAGAGAAGAGAGGGGCTGTTACTGCATCCTGTGAGGTGAGGAGGGGGTGGGGAGGGCTGCAGGAGCCCTGGGGCTTGGGTGGGTTATTGAAGCCCAGGCGTCGGGCACAGGGCCCTCTTCTCCTGGGAGTTGTACCAGAGAAGAGAGGTGCTGTGTCTGCATCCTGTGAGGGGAGGAGGGGGTGGGGAGGGCTGCAGGAGCCCTGGGGCTTGGGTGGGTTATTGAAGCACAGGCGTCGGTCACAGGGCCCTCTTTCTCCTGGGAGTTGTACCAGAGAAGAGAGGTGCTGCTGCTGCATCCTGTGAGGGGAGGAGGGGGTGGGGAGGGCTGCAGGAGCCCTGGGGCTTGGGTGGGTTATTGAAGCACAGGCGTCGGTCACAGGGCCCTCTTTCTCCTGGGAGTTGTACCAGAGAAGAGAGGTGCTGCTGCTGCATCCTGTGAGGGGAGGAGGGGGTGGGGAGGGCTGCAGGAGCACTGGGGCTTGGGTGGGTTATTGAAGCACAGGCGTCGGGCACAGGGCCCTCTTTCTCCTGGGAGTTGTACCAGAGACGAGAGGGGCTGTTACTGCATCCTGTGAGGGGAGGAGGGGGTGGGGAGGGTTATTGAAGCACAGGAGTCGCTCACAGGGCCCTCTTTCTCCTGGGAGTTGTACCAGAGAAGAGAGGTGCTGCTGCTGCATCCTGTGAGGAGAGGAGGGGGTGGGAGGGCTGCAGGAGCCCTGGGGCTTGGGTGGGTTATTGAAGCACAGGCGTCGGGCACAGGGCCCTCTTTCTCCTGGGAGTTGTACCAGAGAAGAGAGGTGCTGTGTCTGCATCCTGTGAGGGGAGGAGGGGGTGGGGAGGGCTGCAGGAGCCCTGGGGCTTGGGTGGGTTATGGAAGCACAGGCGTCGGGCACAGGGCCCTCTTTCTCCTGGGAGTTGTACCAGAGAAGAGAGGTGCTGTGTCTGCTTCCTGTGAGGTGAGGAGGGGGTGGGGAGGGCTGCAGGAGCCCTGGGGCTTGGGTGGGTTATTGAAGCACAGGCGTCGGGCACAGGGCCCTCTTTCTCCTGGGAGTTGTACCAGAGAAGAGAGGTGCTGTGTCTGCATCCTGTGAGGGGAGGAGGGGGTGGGGAGGGCTGCAGGAGCCCTGGGGCTTGGGTGGGTTATTGAAGCACAGGCGTCGGTCACAGGGCCCTCTTTCTCCTGGGAGTTGTACCAGAGAAGAGAGGTGCTGCTGCTGCATCCTGTGAGGTGAGGAGGGGGCGGGGAGGGCTGCAGGAGCCCTGGGGCTTGGGTGGGTTATTGAAGCACAGGCGTCGGGCACAGGGCCCTCTTTCTCCTGGGAGTTGTACCAGAGAAGAGAGGCGCTGCTGCTGCATCCTGTGAGGGGAGGAGGGGGTGGGGAGGGCTGCAGGAGCCCTGGGGCTTGGGTGGGTTATTGAAGCACAGGCGTCGGGTACAGGGCCCTCTTTCTCCTGGGAGTTGTACCAGAGAAGAGAGGGGCTGCTGCTGCATCCTGTGAGGGGAGGAGGGGGTGGGGAGGGCTGCAGGAGCCCTGGGGCTTGGGTGGGTTATTGAAGCACAGGCGTCGGGCACAGGGCCCTCTTTCTCCTGGGAGTTGTACCAGAGAAGAGAGGGGCTGTGTCTGCATCCTGTGAGGGGAGGAGGGGGCGGGGAGGGCTGCAGGAGCCCTGGGGCTTGGGTGGGTTATTGAAGCCCAGGCGTCGGGCACAGGGCCCTCTTTCTCCTGGGAGTTGTACCAGAGAAGAGAGGTGCTGTGTCTGCATCCTGTGAGGTGAGGAGGGGGTGGGGAGGGCTGCAGGAGCCCTGGGGCTTGGGTGGGTTATTGAAGCCCAGGCGTCGGTCACAGGGCCCTCTTTCTCCTGGGAGTTGTACCAGAGAAGAGAGGTGCTGTGTCTGCATCCTGTGAGGGGAGGAGGGGGTGGGGAGGGCTGCAGGAGCCCTGGGGCTTGGGTGGGTTATTGAAGCACAGGCGTCGGTCACAGGGCCCTCTTTCTCCTGGGAGTTGTACCAGAGAAGAGAGGTGCTGCTGCTGCATCCTGTGAGGTGAGGAGGGGGCGGGGAGGGCTGCAGGAGCCCTGGGGCTTGGGTGGGTTATTGAAGCACAGGCGTCGGGCACAGGGCCCTCTTTCTCCTGGGAGTTGTACTAGAGAAGAGAGGTGCTGTGTCTGCATCCTGTGAGGGGAGGAGGGGGTGGGGAGGGCTGCAGGAGCCCTGGGGCTTGGGTGGGTTATTGAAGCACAGGCGTCGGGCACAGGGCCCTCTTTCTCCTGGGAGTTGTACCAGAGAAGAGAGGTGCTGCTGCTGCATCCTCTGAGGGGAGGAGGGGGTGGGGAGGGCTGCAGGAGCCCTGGGGCTTGGGTGGGTTATTGAAGCCCAGGCGTCGGTCACAGGGCCCTCTTTCTCCTGGGAGTTGTACCAGAGAAGAGAGGGGCTGTGTCTGCATCCTGTGAGGGGAGGAGGGGGTGGGGAGGGCTGCAGGAGCCCTGGGGCTTGGGTGGGTTATTGAAGCCCAGGCGTCGGTCACAGGGCCCTCTTTCTCCTGGGAGTTGTACCAGAGAAGAGAGGTGCTGCTGCTGCATCCTGTGAGGGGAGGAGGGGGTGGGGAGGGTTATTGAAGCCCAGGCGTCGGGCACAGGGCCCTCTTTCTCCTGGGAGTTGTACTAGAGAAGAGAGGTGCTGTGTCTGCATCCTGTGAGGTGAGGAGGGGGTGGGGAGGGCTGCAGGAGCCCTGGGGCTTGGGTGGGTTATTGAAGCACAGGCGTCGGGCACAGGGCCCTCTTTCTCCTGGGAGTTGTACCAGAGACGAGAGGGGCTGCTGCTGCATCCTCTGAGGGGAGGAGGGGGTGGGGAGGGCTGCAGGAGCCCTGGGGCTTGGCTGGGTTATTGAAGCCCAGGCGTCGGGCACAGGGCCCTCTTTCTCCTGGGAGTTGTACTAGAGAAGAGAGGTGCTGCTGCTGCATCCTCTGAGGGGAGGAGGGGGTGGGGAGGGCTGCAGGAGCCCTGGGGCTTGGGTGGGTTATTGAAGCCCAGGCGTCGGTCACAGGGCCCTCTTTCTCCTGGGAGTTGTACCAGAGAAGAGAGGGGCTGCTGCTGCATCCTGTGAGGGGAGGAGGAGGGTGGGGAGGGCTGCAGGAGCCCTGGGGCTTGGGTGGGTTATTGAAGCACAGGCGTCGGGCACAGGGCCCTCTTTCTCCTGGGAGTTGTACCAGAGAAGAGAGGGGCTGCTGCTGCATCCTGTGAGGAGAGGAGGGGGTGGGGAGGGCTGCAGGAGCCCTGGGGCTTGGGTGGGTTATTGAAGCCCAGCCGTCGGTCACAGGGCCCTCTTTCTCCTGGGAGTTGTACCAGAGAAGAGAGGGGCTGTTACTGCATCCTGTGAGGGGAGGAGGGGGCAGGGAGGGCTGCAGGAGCCCTGGGGCTTGGGTGGGTTATTGAAGCCCAGCCGTCGGTCACAGGGCCCTCTTTCTCCTGGGAGTTGTACCAGAGAAGAGAGGTGCTGCTGCTGCATCCTGTGAGGGGAGGAGGGGGGTGGAGGGCTGCAGGAGCCCTGGGGCTTGGGTGGGTTATTGAAGCACAGGCGTCGGGCACAGGGCCCTCTTTCTCCTGGGAGTTGTACCAGAGAAGAGAGGGGCTGTGTCTGCATCCTGTGAGGGGAGGAGGGGGTGGGGAGGGCTGCAGGAGCCCTGGGGCTTGGGTGGGTTATTGAAGCACAGGCGTCGGTCACAGGGCCCTCTTTCTCCTGGGAGTTGTACCAGAGACGAGAGGGGCTGCTGCTGCATCCTGTGAGGGGAGGAGGGGGTGGGGAGGGCTGCAGGAGCCCTGGGGCTTGGGTGGGTTATTGAAGCCCAGGCGTCGGTCACAGGGCCCTCTTTCTCCTGGGAGTTGTACCAGAGAAGAGAGGGGCTGCTGCTGCATCCTGTGAGGGGAGGAGGGGGTGGGGAGGGCTGCAGGAGCCCTGGGGCTTGGGTGGGTTATTGAAGCACAGGAGTCGCTCACAGGGCCCTCTTTCTCCTGGGAGTTGTACCAGAGAAGAGAGGGGCTGTGTCTGCATCCTGTGAGGGGAGGAGGGGACAGGGAGGGCTGCAGGAGCCCTGGGGCTTGGGTGGGTTATTGAAGCCCAGCCGTCGGTCACAGGGCCCTCTTTCTCCTGGGAGTTGTACCAGAGAAGAGAGGGGCTGTTACTGCATCCTGTGAGGTGAGGAGGGGGTGGGGAGGGCTGCAGGAGCCCTGGGGCTTGGGTGGGTTATTGAAGCCCAGGCGTCGGGCACAGGGCCCTCTTCTCCTGGGAGTTGTACCAGAGAAGAGAGGTGCTGTGTCTGCATCCTGTGAGGGGAGGAGGGGGTGGGGAGGGCTGCAGGAGCCCTGGGGCTTGGGTGGGTTATTGAAGCACAGGCGTCGGTCACAGGGCCCTCTTTCTCCTGGGAGTTGTACCAGAGAAGAGAGGTGCTGCTGCTGCATCCTGTGAGGGGAGGAGGGGGTGGGGAGGGCTGCAGGAGCCCTGGGGCTTGGGTGGGTTATTGAAGCACAGGCGTCGGTCACAGGGCCCTCTTTCTCCTGGGAGTTGTACCAGAGAAGAGAGGTGCTGCTGCTGCATCCTGTGAGGGGAGGAGGGGGTGGGGAGGGCTGCAGGAGCCCTGGGGCTTGGGTGGGTTATTGAAGCACAGGCGTCGGGCACAGGGCCCTCTTTCTCCTGGGAGTTGTACCAGAGACGAGAGGGGCTGTTACTGCATCCTGTGAGGGGAGGAGGGGGTGGGGAGGGTTATTGAAGCACAGGAGTCGCTCACAGGGCCCTCTTTCTCCTGGGAGTTGTACCAGAGAAGAGAGGTGCTGCTGCTGCATCCTGTGAGGAGAGGAGGGGGGTGGAGGGCTGCAGGAGCCCTGGGGCTTGGGTGGGTTATTGAAGCACAGGCGTCGGGCACAGGGCCCTCTTTCTCCTGGGAGTTGTACCAGAGAAGAGAGGTGCTGTGTCTGCATCCTGTGAGGGGAGGAGGGGGTGGGGAGGGCTGCAGGAGCCCTGGGGCTTGGGTGGGTTATTGAAGCACAGGCGTCGGGCACAGGGCCCTCTTTCTCCTGGGAGTTGTACCAGAGAAGAGAGGTGCTGTGTCTGCTTCCTGTGAGGTGAGGAGGGGGTGGGGAGGGCTGCAGGAGCCCTGGGGCTTGGGTGGGTTATTGAAGCACAGGCGTCGGGCACAGGGCCCTCTTTCTCCTGGGAGTTGTACCAGAGAAGAGAGGTGCTGTGTCTGCATCCTGTGAGGGGAGGAGGGGGTGGGGAGGGCTGCAGGAGCCCTGGGGCTTGGGTGGGTTATTGAAGCACAGGCGTCGGTCACAGGGCCCTCTTTCTCCTGGGAGTTGTACCAGAGAAGAGAGGTGCTGCTGCTGCATCCTGTGAGGTGAGGAGGGGGCGGGGAGGGCTGCAGGAGCCCTGGGGCTTGGGTGGGTTATTGAAGCACAGGCGTCGGGCACAGGGCCCTCTTTCTCCTGGGAGTTGTACCAGAGAAGAGAGGCGCTGCTGCTGCATCCTGTGAGGGGAGGAGGGGGTGGGGAGGGCTGCAGGAGCCCTGGGGCTTGGGTGGGTTATTGAAGCACAGGCGTCGGGTACAGGGCCCTCTTTCTCCTGGGAGTTGTACCAGAGAAGAGAGGGGCTGCTGCTGCATCCTGTGAGGGGAGGAGGGGGTGGGGAGGGCTGCAGGAGCCCTGGGACTTGGGTGGGTTATTGAAGCACAGGCGTCGGGCACAGGGCCCTCTTTCTCCTGGGAGTTGTACCAGAGAAGAGAGGGGCTGTGTCTGCATCCTGTGAGGGGAGGAGGGGGCGGGGAGGGCTGCAGGAGCCCTGGGGCTTGGGTGGGTTATTGAAGCCCAGGCGTCGGGCACAGGGCCCTCTTTCTCCTGGGAGTTGTACCAGAGAAGAGAGGTGCTGTGTCTGCATCCTGTGAGGTGAGGAGGGGGTGGGGAGGGCTGCAGGAGCCCTGGGGCTTGGGTGGGTTATTGAAGCCCAGGCGTCGGTCACAGGGCCCTCTTTCTCCTGGGAGTTGTACCAGAGAAGAGAGGTGCTGTGTCTGCATCCTGTGAGGGGAGGAGGGGGTGGGGAGGGCTGCAGGAGCCCTGGGGCTTGGGTGGGTTATTGAAGCACAGGCGTCGGTCACAGGGCCCTCTTTCTCCTGGGAGTTGTACCAGAGAAGAGAGGTGCTGCTGCTGCATCCTGTGAGGTGAGGAGGGGGCGGGGAGGGCTGCAGGAGCCCTGGGGCTTGGGTGGGTTATTGAAGCACAGGCGTCGGGCACAGGGCCCTCTTTCTCCTGGGAGTTGTACTAGAGAAGAGAGGTGCTGTGTCTGCATCCTGTGAGGGGAGGAGGGGGTGGGGAGGGCTGCAGGAGCCCTGGGGCTTGGGTGGGTTATTGAAGCACAGGCGTCGGGCACAGGGCCCTCTTTCTCCTGGGAGTTGTACCAGAGAAGAGAGGTGCTGCTGCTGCATCCTCTGAGGGGAGGAGGGGGTGGGGAGGGCTGCAGGAGCCCTGGGGCTTGGGTGGGTTATTGAAGCCCAGGCGTCGGTCACAGGGTCCTCTTTCTCCTGGGAGTTGTACTAGAGAAGAGAGGTGCTGTGTCTGCATCCTGTGAGGTGAGGAGGGGGTGGGGAGGGCTGCAGGAGCCCTGGGGCTTGGGTGGGTTATTGAAGCACAGGCGTCGGGCACAGGGCCCTCTTTCTCCTGGGAGTTGTACCAGAGAAGAGAGGGGCTGCTGCTGCATCCTCTGAGGGGAGGAGGGGGTGGGGAGGGCTGCAGGAGCCCTGGGGCTTGGGTGGGTTATTCAAGCACAGGCGTCGGGCACAGGGCCCTCTTTCTCCTGGGAGTTGTACCAGAGAAGAGAGGTGCTGTTACTGCATCCTGTGAGGTGAGGAGGGGGTGGGGAGGGCAGCAGGAGCCCTGGGGCTTGGGTGGGTTATTGAAGCCCAGGCGTCGGGCACAGGGCCCTCTTTCTCCTGGGAGTTGTACCAGAGAAGAGAGGTGCTGCTGCTGCATCCTGTGAGGGGAGGAGGGGGTGGGGAGGGCTGCAGGAGCCCTGGGGCTTGGGTGGGTTATTGAAGCCCAGGCGTCGGTCACAGGGCCCTCTTTCTCCTGGGAGTTGTACCAGAGAAGAGAGGGGCTGCTGCTGCATCCTGTGAGGGGAGGAGGGGGTGGGGAGGGCTGCAGGAGCCCTGGGGCTTGGGTGGGTTATTGAAGCCCAGGCGTCGGTCACAGGGCCCTCTTTCTCCTGGGAGTTGTACCAGAGAAGAGAGGTGCTGCTGCTGCATCATGTGAGGGGAGGAGGAGGGTGGGGAGGGCTGCAGGAGCCCTGGGGCTTGGGTGGGTTATTGAAGCCCAGGCGTCGGGCACAGGGCCCTCTTTCTCCTGGGAGTTGTACCAGAGACGAGAGGGGCTGCTGCTTCATCCTGTGAGGGGAGGAGGGGGTGGGGAGGGCTGCAGGAGCCCTGGGGCTTGGGTGGGTTATTGAAGCCCAGGCGTCGGGCACAGGGCCCTCTTTCTCCTGGGAGTTGTACCAGAGACGAGAGGGGCTGCTGCTTCATCCTGTGAGGGGAGGAGGGGGTGGGGAGGGCTGCAGGAGCCCTGGGGCTTGGGTGGGTTATTGAAGCACAGGCGTCGGGCACAGGGCCCTCTTTCTCCTGGGAGTTGTACCAGAGAAGAGAGGGGCTGCTGCTGCATCCTGTGAGGGGAGGAGGGGGTGGGGAGGGCTGCAGGAGCCCTGGGGCTTGGGTGGGTTATTGAAGCACAGGAGTCGCTCACAGGGCCCTCTTTCTCCTGGGAGTTGTACCAGAGAAGAGAGGGGCTGTGTCTGCATCCTGTGAGGGGAGGAGGGGGCAGGGAGGGCTGCAGGAGCCCTGGGGCTTGGGTGGGTTATTGAAGCCCAGCCGTCGGTCACAGGGCCCTCTTTCTCCTGGGAGTTGTACCAGAGACGAGAGGTGCTGCTGCTGCATCCTGTGAGGGGAGGAGGGGGTGGGGAGGGCTGCAGGAGCCCTGGGGCTTGGGTGGGTTATTGAAGCACAGGCGTCGGGCACAGGGCCCTCTTTCTCCTGGGAGTTGTACCAGAGAAGAGAGGTGCTGTGTCTGCATCCTGTGAGGGGAGGAGGGGGTGGGGAGGGCTGCAGGAGCCCTGGGGCTTGGGTGGGTTATTGAAGCACAGGCGTCGGTCACAGGGCCCTCTTTCTCCTGGGAGTTGTACCAGAGAAGAGAGGTGCTGCTGCTGCATCCTGTGAGGGGAGGAGGGGGTGGGGAGGGCTGCAGGAGCCCTGGGGCTTGGGTGGGTTATTGAAGCACAGGCGTCGGTCACAGGGCCCTCTTTCTCCTGGGAGTTGTACCAGAGAAGAGAGGTGCTGCTGCTGCATCCTGTGAGGGGAGGAGGGGGTGGGGAGGGCTGCAGGAGCCCTGGGGCTTGGGTGGGTTATTGAAGCACAGGCGTCGGGCACAGGGCCCTCTTTCTCCTGGGAGTTGTACCAGAGACGAGAGGGGCTGTTACTGCATCCTGTGAGGGGAGGAGGGGGTGGGGAGGGTTATTGAAGCACAGGAGTCGCTCACAGGGCCCTCTTTCTCCTGGGAGTTGTACCAGAGAAGAGAGGTGCTGCTGCTGCATCCTGTGAGGAGAGGAGGGGGTGGGAGGGCTGCAGGAGCCCTGGGGCTTGGGTGGGTTATTGAAGCACAGGCGTCGGGCACAGGGCCCTCTTTCTCCTGGGAGTTGTACCAGAGACGAGAGGGGCTGCTGCTGCATCCTGTGAGGGGAGGAGGGGGTGGGGAGGGCTGCAGGAGCCCTGGGGCTTGGGTGGGTTATTCAAGCACAGGCGTCGGGCACAGGGCCCTCTTTCTCCTGGGAGTTGTACCAGAGACGAGAGGTGCTGCTGCTGCATCCTGTGAGGGGAGGAGGGGGTGGGGAGGGCTGCAGGAGCCCTGGGGCTTGGGTGGGTTATTGAAGCCCAGGCGTCGGTCACAGGGCCCTCTTTCTCCTGGGAGTTGTACCAGAGAAGAGAGGGGCTGCTGCTGCATCCTGTGAGGGGAGGAGGGGGTGGGGAGGGCTGCAGGAGCCCTGGGGCTTGGGTGGGTTATTGAAGCCCAGGCGTCGGTCACAGGGCCCTCTTTCTCCTGGGAGTTGTACCAGAGAAGAGAGGTGCTGCTGCTGCATCATGTGAGGGGAGGAGGAGGGTGGGGAGGGCTGCAGGAGCCCTGGGGCTTGGGTGGGTTATTGAAGCCCAGGCGTCGGGCACAGGGCCCTCTTTCTCCTGGGAGTTGTACCAGAGACGAGAGGGGCTGCTGCTTCATCCTGTGAGGGGAGGAGGGGGTGGGGAGGGCTGCAGGAGCCCTGGGGCTTGGGTGGGTTATTGAAGCACAGGCGTCGGGCACAGGGCCCTCTTTCTCCTGGGAGTTGTACCAGAGAAGAGAGGGGCTGCTGCTGCATCCTGTGAGGGGAGGAGGGGGTGGGGAGGGCTGCAGGAGCCCTGGGGCTTGGGTGGGTTATTGAAGCACAGGAGTCGCTCACAGGGCCCTCTTTCTCCTGGGAGTTGTACCAGAGAAGAGAGGGGCTGTGTCTGCATCCTGTGAGGGGAGGAGGGGGCAGGGAGGGCTGCAGGAGCCCTGGGGCTTGGGTGGGTTATTGAAGCCCAGCCGTCGGTCACAGGGCCCTCTTTCTCCTGGGAGTTGTACCAGAGAAGAGAGGGGCTGTTACTGCATCCTGTGAGGTGAGGAGGGGGTGGGGAGGGCTGCAGGAGCCCTGGGGCTTGGGTGGGTTATTGAAGCCCAGGCGTCGGGCACAGGGCCCTCTTCTCCTGGGAGTTGTACCAGAGAAGAGAGGTGCTGTGTCTGCATCCTGTGAGGGGAGGAGGGGGTGGGGAGGGCTGCAGGAGCCCTGGGGCTTGGGTGGGTTATTGAAGCACAGGCGTCGGTCACAGGGCCCTCTTTCTCCTGGGAGTTGTACCAGAGAAGAGAGGTGCTGTGTCTGCATCCTGTGAGGGGAGGAGGGGGTGGGGAGGGCTGCAGGAGCCCTGGGGCTTGGGTGGGTTATTGAAGCACAGGCGTCGGTCACAGGGCCCTCTTTCTCCTGGGAGTTGTACCAGAGAAGAGAGGTGCTGCTGCTGCATCCTGTGAGGGGAGGAGGGGGTGGGGAGGGCTGCAGGAGCCCTGGGGCTTGGGTGGGTTATTGAAGCACAGGCGTCGGTCACAGGGCCCTCTTTCTCCTGGGAGTTGTACCAGAGAAGAGAGGTGCTGCTGCTGCATCCTGTGAGGGGAGGAGGGGGTGGGGAGGGCTGCAGGAGCCCTGGGGCTTGGGTGGGTTATTGAAGCACAGGCGTCGGGCACAGGGCCCTCTTTCTCCTGGGAGTTGTACCAGAGACGAGAGGGGCTGTTACTGCATCCTGTGAGGGGAGGAGGGGGTGGGGAGGGTTATTGAAGCACAGGAGTCGCTCACAGGGCCCTCTTTCTCCTGGGAGTTGTACCAGAGAAGAGAGGTGCTGCTGCTGCATCCTGTGAGGAGAGGAGGGGGTGGGAGGGCTGCAGGAGCCCTGGGGCTTGGGTGGGTTATTGAAGCACAGGCGTCGGGCACAGGGCCCTCTTTCTCCTGGGAGTTGTACCAGAGACGAGAGGGGCTGCTGCTGCATCCTGTGAGGGGAGGAGGGGGTGGGGAGGGCTGCAGGAGCCCTGGGGCTTGGGTGGGTTATTCAAGCACAGGCGTCGGGCACAGGGCCCTCTTTCTCCTGGGAGTTGTACCAGAGAAGAGAGGGGCTGCTGCTGCATCCTGTGAGGGGAGGAGGGGGTGGGGAGGGCTGCAGGAGCCCTGGGGCTTGGGTGGGTTATTGAAGCCCAGGCGTCGGGCACAGGGCCCTCTTTCTCCTGGGAGTTGTACCAGAGACGAGAGGGGCTGTTACTGCATCCTGTGAGGGGAGGAGGGGGTGGGGAGGGTTATTGAAGCACAGGAGTCGCTCACAGGGCCCTCTTTCTCCTGGGAGTTGTACCAGAGAAGAGAGGTGCTGCTGCTGCATCCTGTGAGGAGAGGAGGGGGTGGGAGGGCTGCAGGAGCCCTGGGGCTTGGGTGGGTTATTGAAGCACAGGCGTCGGGCACAGGGCCCTCTTTCTCCTGGGAGTTGTACCAGAGACGAGAGGGGCTGCTGCTGCATCCTGTGAGGGGAGGAGGGGGTGGGGAGGGCTGCAGGAGCCCTGGGGCTTGGGTGGGTTATTGAAGCCCAGGCGTCGGTCACAGGCCCTCTTTCTCCTGGGAGTTGTACCAGAGAAGAGAGGGGCTGCTGCTGCATCCTGTGAGGGGAGGAGGGGGTGGGGAGGGCTGCAGGAGCCCTGGGGCTTGGGTGGGTTATTGAAGCCCAGGCGTCGGTCACAGGGCCCTCTTTCTCCTGGGAGTTGTACCAGAGAAGAGAGGGGCTGCTGCTGCATCCTGTGAGGGGAGGAGGGGGTGGGGAGGGCTGCAGGAGCCCTGGGGCTTGGGTGGGTTATTGAAGCCCAGGCGTCGGTCACAGGGCCCTCTTTCTCCTGGGAGTTGTACTAGAGAAGAGAGGTGCTGCTGCTGCATCCTGTGAGGGGAGGAGGGGGTGGGAGGGCTGCAGGAGCCCTGGGGCTTGGGTGGGTTATTGAAGCACAGGCGTCGGGCACAGGCCCTCTTTCTCCTGGGAGTTGTACCAGAGACGAGAGGGGCTGCTGCTGCATCCTGTGAGGGGAGGAGGGGGTGGGGAGGGCTGCAGGAGCCCTGGGGCTTGGGTGGGTTATTGAAGCCCAGGCGTCGGTCACAGGGCCCTCTTTCTCCTGGGAGTTGTACCAGAGAAGAGAGGTGCTGCTGCTGCTGCATCCTGTGAGGTGAGGAGGGGGTGGGGAGGGCTGCAGGAGCCCTGGGGCTTGGGTGGGTTATTGAAGCACAGGCGTCGGGCACAGGGCCCTCTTTCTCCTGGGAGTTGTACCAGAGACGAGAGGGGCTGCTGCTGCATCCTGTGAGGGGAGGGGGGGTGGGGAGGGCTGCAGGAGCCCTGGGGCTTGGGTGGGTTATTTAAGCACAGGCGTCGGTCACAGGCCCTCTTTCTCCTGGGAGTTGTACCAGAGACGAGAGGGGCTGTTACTGCATCCTGTGAGGGGAGGAGGGGGCGGGGAGGGTTATTGAAGCACAGGCGTCTGGCACAGGGCCCTCTTCTCCTGGGAGTTGTACCAGAGAAGAGAGGTGCTGTGTCTGCATCCTGTGAGGGGAGGAGGGGGTGGGGAGGGTTATTGAAGCACAGGCGTCGGTCACAGGGCCCTCTTTCTCCTGGGAGTTGTACCAGAGAAGAGAGGTGCTGTGTCTGCATCCTGTGAGGGGAGGAGGGGGTGGGGAGGGCTGCAGGAGCCCTGGGGCTTGGGTGGGTTATTGAAGCCCAGGCGTCGGGCACAGGGCCCTCTTCTCCTGGGAGTTGTACCAGAGAAGAGAGGTGCTGCTGCTGCATCCTCTGAGGGGAGGAGGGGGTGGGGAGGGCTGCAGGAGCCCTGGGGCTTGGGTGGGTTATTGAAGCCCAGGCGTCGGTCACAGGGCCCTCTTCTCCTGGGAGTTGTACCAGAGAAGAGAGGTGCTGCTGCTGCATCCTGTGAGGGGAGGAGGGGGTGGGGAGGGCTGCAGGAGCCCTGGGGCTTGGGTGGGTTATTGAAGCCCAGGCGTCGGTCACAGGGCCCTCTTTCTCCTGGGAGTTGTACCAGAGAAGAGAGGTGCTGCTGCTGCTGCATCCTGTGAGGTGAGGAGGGGGTGGGGAGGGCTGCAGGAGCCCTGGGGCTTGGGTGGGTTATTGAAGCCCAGGCGTCGGTCACAGGGCCCTCTTTCTCCTGGGAGTTGTACCAGAGAAGAGAGGTGCTGCTTCTGCTGCATCCTGTGAGGTGAGGAGGGGGTGGGGAGGGCTGCAGGAGCCCTGGGGCTTGGGTGGGTTATTGAAGCACAGGCGTCGGGCACAGGGCCCTCTTTCTCCTGGGAGTTGTACCAGAGACGAGAGGGGCTGCTGCTGCATCCTGTGAGGGGAGGGGGGGTGGGGAGGGCTGCAGGAGCCCTGGGGCTTGGGTGGGTTATTTAAGCACAGGCGTCGGTCACAGGCCCTCTTTCTCCTGGGAGTTGTACCAGAGACGAGAGGGGCTGTTACTGCATCCTGTGAGGGGAGGAGGGGGCGGGGAGGGCTGCAGGAGCCCTGGGGCTTGGGTGGGTTATTTAAGCACAGGCGTCGGTCACAGGCCCTCTTTCTCCTGGGAGTTGTACCAGAGAAGAGAGGGGCTGCTGCTGCATCCTGTGAGGGGAGGAGGGGGTGGGGAGGGCTGCAGGAGCCCTGGGGCTTGGGTGGGTTATTTAAGCACAGGCGTCGGTCACAGGCCCTCTTTCTCCTGGGAGTTGTACCAGAGACGAGAGGGGCTGTTACTGCATCCTGTGAGGGGAGGAGGGGGTGGGGAGGGTTATTGAAGCACAGGCGTCGGGCACAGGGCCCTCTTCTCCTGGGAGTTGTACCAGAGAAGAGAGGTGCTGTGTCTGCATCCTGTGAGGGGAGGAGGGGGTGGGGAGGGTTATTGAAGCACAGGCGTCGGTCACAGGGCCCTCTTTCTCCTGGGAGTTGTACCAGAGAAGAGAGGTGCTGTGTCTGCATCCTGTGAGGGGAGGAGGGGGTGGGGAGGGCTGCAGGAGCCCTGGGGCTTGGGTGGGTTATTGAAGCCCAGGCGTCGGGCACAGGGCCCTCTTCTCCTGGGAGTTGTACCAGAGAAGAGAGGTGCTGCTGCTGCATCCTCTGAGGGGAGGAGGGGGTGGGGAGGGCTGCAGGAGCCCTGGGGCTTGGGTGGGTTATTGAAGCCCAGGCGTCGGTCACAGGGCCCTCTTCTCCTGGGAGTTGTACCAGAGAAGAGAGGTGCTGCTGCTGCATCCTGTGAGGGGAGGAGGGGGTGGGGAGGGCTGCAGGAGCCCTGGGGCTTGGGTGGGTTATTGAAGCCCAGGCGTCGGTCACAGGGCCCTCTTCTCCTGGGAGTTGTACCAGAGAAGAGAGGTGCTGCTGCTGCATCCTCTGAGGGGAGGAGGGGGTGGGGAGGGCTGCAGGAGCCCTGGGGCTTGGGTGGGTTATTGAAGCCCAGGCGTCGGTCACAGGGCCCTCTTTCTCCTGGGAGTTGTACCAGAGAAGAGAGGGGCTGCTGCTGCATCCTGTGAGGTGAGGAGGGGGTGAGGAGGGCTGCAGGAGCCCTGGGGCTTGGGTGGGTTATTGAAGCCCAGGCGTCGGTCACAGGGCCCTCTTTCTCCTGGGAGTTGTACCAGAGAAGAGAGGTGCTGCTGCTGCTGCATCCTGTGAGGTGAGGAGGGGGTGGGGAGGGCTGCAGGAGCCCTGGGGCTTGGGTGGGTTATTGAAGCCCAGGCGTCGGTCACAGGGCCCTCTTTCTCCTGGGAGTTGTACCAGAGAAGAGAGGTGCTGCTGCTGCTGCATCCTGTGAGGTGAGGAGGGGGTGGGGAGGGCTGCAGGAGCCCTGGGGCTTGGGTGGGTTATTGAAGCACAGGCGTCGGGCACAGGGCCCTCTTTCTCCTGGGAGTTGTACCAGAGACGAGAGGGGCTGCTGCTGCATCCTGTGAGGGGAGGGGGGGTGGGGAGGGCTGCAGGTGCCCTGGGGCTTGGGTGGGTTATTTAAGCACAGGCGTCGGTCACAGGCCCTCTTTCTCCTGGGAGTTGTACCAGAGACGAGAGGGGCTGTTACTGCATCCTGTGAGGAGAGGAGGGGGTGGGAGGGCTGCAGGAGCCCTGGGGCTTGGGTGGGTTATTGAAGCACAGGCGTCGGGCACAGGGCCCTCTTTCTCCTGGGAGTTGTACCAGAGAAGAGAGGTGCTGCTGCTGCATCCTGTGAGGAGAGGAGGGGGTGGGAGGGCTGCAGGAGCCCTGGGGCTTGGGTGGGTTATTGAAGCACAGGCGTCGGGCACAGGGCCCTCTTTCTCCTGGGAGTTGTACCAGAGAAGAGAGGTGCTGCTGCTGCATCCTGTGAGGGGAGGGGGGGTGGGGAGGGCTGCAGGAGCCCTGGGGCTTGGGTGGGTTATTGAAGCCCAGGCGTCGGTCACAGGGCCCTCTTTCTCCTGGGAGTTGTACCAGAGAAGAGAGGTGCTGCTGCTGCTGCATCCTGTGAGGTGAGGAGGGGGTGGGGAGGGCTGCAGGAGCCCTGGGGCTTGGGTGGGTTATTGAAGCACAGGCGTCGGGCACAGGGCCCTCTTTCTCCTGGGAGTTGTACCAGAGACGAGAGGGGCTGCTGCTGCATCCTGTGAGGGGAGGGGGGGTGGGGAGGGCTGCAGGAGCCCTGGGACTTGGGTGGGTTATTTAAGCACAGGCGTCGGTCACAGGCCCTCTTTCTCCTGGGAGTTGTACCAGAGACGAGAGGGGCTGTTACTGCATCCTGTGAGGGGAGGAGGGGGCGGGGAGGGCTGCAGGAGCCCTGGGGCTTGGGTGGGTTATTTAAGCACAGGCGTCGGTCACAGGCCCTCTTTCTCCTGGGAGTTGTACCAGAGAAGAGAGGGGCTGCTGCTGCATCCTGTGAGGGGAGGAGGGGGTGGGGAGGGCTGCAGGAGCCCTGGGGCTTGGGTGGGTTATTTAAGCACAGGCGTCGGTCACAGGCCCTCTTTCTCCTGGGAGTTGTACCAGAGACGAGAGGGGCTGTTACTGCATCCTGTGAGGGGAGGAGGGGGTGGGGAGGGTTATTGAAGCACAGGCGTCTGGCACAGGGCCCTCTTCTCCTGGGAGTTGTACCAGAGAAGAGAGGTGCTGTGTCTGCATCCTGTGAGGGGAGGAGAGGGTGGGGAGGGTTATTGAAGCACAGGCGTCGGTCACAGGGCCCTCTTTCTCCTGGGAGTTGTACCAGAGAAGAGAGGTGCTGTGTCTGCATCCTGTGAGGGGAGGAGGGGGTGGGGAGGGCTGCAGGAGCCCTGGGGCTTGGGTGGGTTATTGAAGCCCAGGCGTCGGGCACAGGGCCCTCTTCTCCTGGGAGTTGTACCAGAGAAGAGAGGTGCTGCTGCTGCATCCTCTGAGGGGAGGAGGGGGTGGGGAGGGCTGCAGGAGCCCTGGGGCTTGGGTGGGTTATTGAAGCCCAGGCGTCGGTCACAGGGCCCTCTTCTCCTGGGAGTTGTACGAGAGAAGAGAGGTGCTGCTGCTGCATCCTGTGAGGGGAGGAGGGGGTGGGGAGGGCTGCAGGAGCCCTGGGGCTTGGGTGGGTTATTGAAGCCCAGGCGTCGGTCACAGGGCCCTCTTTCTCCTGGGAGTTGTACCAGAGAAGAGAGGTGCTGCTGCTGCTGCATCCTGTGAGGTGAGGAGGGGGTGGGGAGGGCTGCAGGAGCCCTGGGGCTTGGGTGGGTTATTGAAGCCCAGGCGTCGGTCACAGGGCCCTCTTTCTCCTGGGAGTTGTACCAGAGAAGAGAGGTGCTGCTGCTGCTGCATCCTGTGAGGTGAGGAGGGGGTGGGGAGGGCTGCAGGAGCCCTGGGGCTTGGGTGGGTTATTGAAGCACAGGCGTCGGGCACAGGGCCCTCTTTCTCCTGGGAGTTGTACCAGAGACGAGAGGGGCTGCTGCTGCATCCTGTGAGGGGAGGGGGGGTGGGGAGGGCTGCAGGAGCCCTGGGGCTTGGGTGGGTTATTGAAGCACAGGCGTCGGTCACAGGCCCTCTTTCTCCTGGGAGTTGTACCAGAGACGAGAGGGGCTGTTACTGCATCCTGTGAGGGGAGGAGGGGGCGGGGAGGGCTGCAGGAGCCCTGGGGCTTGGGTGGGTTATTTAAGCACAGGCGTCGGTCACAGGCCCTCTTTCTCCTGGGAGTTGTACCAGAGAAGAGAGGGGCTGCTGCTGCATCCTGTGAGGGGAGGAGGGGGTGGGGAGGGCTGCAGGAGCCCTGGGGCTTGGGTGGGTTATTTAAGCACAGGCGTCGGTCACAGGGCCCTCTTTCTCCTGGGAGTTGTACCAGAGACGAGAGGGGCTGTTACTGCATCCTGTGAGGGGAGGAGGGGGTGGGGAGGGTTATTGAAGCACAGGCGTCGGTCACAGGGCCCTCTTTCTCCTGGGAGTTGTACCAGAGAAGAGAGGTGCTGTGTCTGCATCCTGTGAGGGGAGGAGGGGGTGGGGAGGGCTGCAGGAGCCCTGGGGCTTGGGTGGGTTATTGAAGCCCAGGCGTCGGGCACAGGGCCCTCTTCTCCTGGGAGTTGTACCAGAGAAGAGAGGTGCTGCTGCTGCATCATCTGAGGGGAGGAGGGGGTGGGGAGGGCTGCAGGAGCCCTGGGGCTTGGGTGGGTTATTGAAGCCCAGGCGTCGGTCACAGGGCCCTCTTCTCCTGGGAGTTGTACCAGAGACGAGAGGGGCTGCTGCTGCATCCTGTGAGGGGAGGAGGGGGTGGGGAGGGCTGCAGGAGCCCTGGGGCTTGGGTGGGTTATTGAAGCCCAGGCGTCGGTCACAGGGCCCTCTTCTCCTGGGAGTTGTACCAGAGAAGAGAGGTGCTGCTGCTGCATCCTCTGAGGGGAGGAGGGGGTGGGGAGGGCTGCAGGAGCCCTGGGGCTTGGGTGGGTTATTGAAGCCCAGGCGTCGGTCACAGGGCCCTCTTTCTCCTGGGAGTTGTACCAGAGAAGAGAGGGGCTGCTGCTGCATCCTGTGAGGGGAGGAGGGGGTGGGGAGGGCTGCAGGAGCCCTGGGGCTTGGGTGGGTTATTGAAGCCCAGGCGTCGGTCACAGGGCCCTCTTTCTCCTGGGAGTTGTACCAGAGAAGAGAGGGGCTGCTGCTGCATCCTGTGAGGGGAGGAGGGGGTGGGGAGGGCTGCAGGAGCCCTGGGGCTTGGGTGGGTTATTGAAGCCCAGGCGTCGGGCACAGGGCCCTCTTCTCCTGGGAGTTGTACCAGAGAAGAGAGGTGCTGCTGCTGCATCATCTGAGGGGAGGAGGGGGTGGGGAGGGCTGCAGGAGCCCTGGGGCTTGGGTGGGTTATTGAAGCCCAGGCGTCGGGCACAGGGCCCTCTTTCTCCTGGGAGTTGTACCAGAGAAGAGAGGGGCTGCTGCTGCATCCTGTGAGGGGAGGAGGGGGTGGGGAGGGCTGCAGGAGCCCTGGGGCTTGGGTGGGTTATTCAAGCACAGGCGTCGGTCACAGGGCCCTCTTTCTCCTGGGAGTTGTACCAGAGAAGAGAGGTGCTGCTGCTGCTGCATCCTGTGAGGTGAGGAGGGGGTGGGGAGGGCTGCAGGAGCCCTGGGGCTTGGGTGGGTTATTGAAGCCCAGGCGTCGGTCACAGGGCCCTCTTTCTCCTGGGAGTTGTACCAGAGAAGAGAGGTGCTGCTGCTGCTGCATCCTGTGAGGTGAGGAGGGGGTGGGGAGGGCTGCAGGAGCCCTGGGGCTTGGGTGGGTTATTGAAGCACAGGCGTCGGGCACAGGGCCCTCTTTCTCCTGGGAGTTGTACCAGAGACGAGAGGGGCTGCTGCTGCATCCTGTGAAGGGAGGGGGGGTGGGGAGGGCTGCAGGAGCCCTGGGGCTTGGGTGGGTTATTTAAGCACAGGCGTCGGTCACAGGCCCTCTTTCTCCTGGGAGTTGTACCAGAGACGAGAGGGGCTGTTACTGCATCCTGTGAGGGGAGGAGGGGGCGGGGAGGGCTGCAGGAGCCCTGGGGCTTGGGTGGGTTATTTAAGCACAGGCGTCGGTCACAGGCCCTCTTTCTCCTGGGAGTTGTACCAGAGAAGAGAGGGGCTGCTGCTGCATCCTGTGAGGGGAGGAGGGGGTGGGGAGGGCTGCAGGAGCCCTGGGGCGTGGGTGGGTTATTTAAGCACAGGCGTCGGTCACAGGCCCTCTTTCTCCTGGGAGTTGTACCAGAGACGAGAGGGGCTGTTACTGCATCCTGTGAGGGGAGGAGGGGGTGGGGAGGGTTATTGAAGCACAGGCGTCGGGCACAGGGCCCTCTTCTCCTGGGAGTTGTACCAGAGAAGAGAGGTGGTGTGTCTGCATCCTGTGAGGGGAGGAGGGGGTGGGGAGGGTTATTGAAGCACAGGCGTCGGTCACAGGGCCCTCTTTCTCCTGGGAGTTGTACCAGAGAAGAGAGGTGCTGTGTCTGCATCCTGTGAGGGGAGGAGGGGGTGGGGAGGGCTGCAGGAGCCCTGGGGCTTGGGTGGGTTATTGAAGCCCAGGCGTCGGTCACAGGCCCTCTTTATCCTGGGAGTTGTACCAGAGAAGAGAGGTGCTGTGTCTGCATCCTGTGAGGGGAGGAGGGGGTGGGGAGGGCTGCAGGAGTCCTGGGGCTTGGGTGGGTTATTGAAGCCCAGGCGTCGGGCACAGGGCCCTCTTTCTCCTGGGAGTTTTACCAGAGAAGAGAGGTGCTGTGTCTGCATCCTGTGAGGGGAGGAGGGGGTGGGGAGGGTTATTGAAGCCCAGGCGTCGGGCACAGGGCCCTCTTTCTCCTGGGAGTTGTACCAGAGACGAGAGGTGCTGCTGCTGCATCCTGTGAGGGGAGGAGGGGGTGGGGAGGGCTGCAGGAGCCCTGGGGCTTGGGTGGGTTATTGAAGCCCAGGCGTCGGTCACAGGGCCCTCTTCTCCTGGGAGTTGTACCAGAGAAGAGAGGTGCTGCTGCTGCATCCTCTGAGGGGAGGAGGGGGTGGGGAGGGCTGCAGGAGCCCTGGGGCTTGGTTGGGTTATTGAAGCCCAGGCGTCGGTCACAGGGCCCTCTTTCTCCTGGGAGTTGTACCAGAGAAGAGAGGGGCTGTGTCTGCATCCTGTGAGGGGAGGAGGGGGTGGGGAGGGCTGCAGGAGCCCTGGGGCTTGGGTGGGTTATTGAAGCCCAGGCGTCGGTCACAGGGCCCTCTTTCTCCTGGGAGTTGTACCAGAGAAGAGAGGTGCTGTGTCTGCATCCTGTGAGGGGAGGAGGGGGTGGGGAGGGATATTGAAGCACAGGCGTCGGGCACAGGGCCCTCTTTCTCCTGGGAGTTGTACCAGAGAAGAGAGGTGCTGTGTCTGCATCCTGTGAGGGGAGGAGGGGGTGGGGAGGGCTGCAGGAGCCCTGGGGCTTGGGTGGGTTATTGAAGCACAGGCGTCGGGCACAGGGCCCTCTTTCTCCTGGGAGTTGTACCAGAGAAGAGAGGTGCTGCTGCTGCATCCTGTGAGGGGAGGAGGGGGTGGGGAGGGCTGCAGGAGCCCTGGGGCTTGGGTGGGTTATTGAAGCCCAGGCGTCGGGCACAGGGCCCTCTTTCTCCTGGGAGTTGTACCAGAGAAGAGAGGTGCTGCTGCTGCATCATGTGAGGGGAGGAGGAGGGTGGGGAGGGCTGCAGGAGCCCTGGGGCTTGGGTGGGTTATTGAAGCCCAGGCGTCGGGCACAGGGCCCTCTTTCTCCTGGGAGTTGTACCAGAGAAGAGAGGTGCTGCTGCTGCATCCTGTGAGGAGAGGAGGGGGTGGGGAGGGATATTGAAGCACAGGCGTCGGGCACAGGGCCCTCTTTCTCCTGGGAGTTGTACCAGAGAAGAGAGGTGCTGCTGCTGCATCCTGTGAGGGGAGGGGGGGTGGGGAGGGCTGCAGGAGCACTGGGGCTTGGGTGGGTTATTGAAGCACAGGCGTCGGGCACAGGGCCCTCTTTCTCCTGGGAGTTGTACCAGAGAAGAGAGGTGCTGCTGCTGCATCCTGTGAGGGGAGGAGGGGGTGGGGAGGGCTGCAGGAGCCCTGGGGCTTGGGTGGGTTATTGAAGCCCAGGCGTCGGGCACAGGGCCCTCTTTCTCCTGGGAGTTGTACCAGAGAAGAGAGGGGCTGCTGCTGCATCCTGTGAGGGGAGGAGGGGGTGGGGAGGGCTGCAGGAGCCCTGGGGCTTGGGTGGGTTATTGAAGCCCAGGCGTCGGTCACAGGGCCCTCTTTCTCCTGGGAGTTGTACCAGAGAATAGAGGGGCTGTTACTGCATCCTGTGAGGGGAGGAGGGGGTGGGGAGGGCTGCAGGAGCCCTGGGGCTTGGGTGGGTTATTGAAGCCCAGGCGTCGGGCACAGGGCCCTCTTTCTCCTGGGAGTTGTACCAGAGAAGAGAGGTGCTGTGTCTGCATCCTGTGAGGGGAGGAGGGGGTGGGGAGGGCTGCAGGAGCCCTGGGGCTTGGGTGGGTTATTGAAGCACAGGCGTCGGGCACAGGGCCCTCTTCTCCTGGGAGTTGTACAAGAGAAGAGAGGGGCTGTGTCTGCATCCTGTGAGGGGAGGAGGGGGTGGGGAGGGCTGCAGGAGCCCTGGGGCTTGGGTGGGTTATTGAAGCACAGGCGTCGGGCACAGGGCCCTCTTTCTCCTGGGAGTTGTACCAGAGAAGAGAGGTGCTGCTGCTGCATCCTGTGAGGAGAGGAGGGGGTGGGGAGGGCTGCAGGAGCCCTGGGGCTTGGGTGGGTTATTGAAGCCCAGGCGTCGGGCACAGGGCCCTCTTTCTCCTGGGAGTTGTACCAGAGAAGAGAGGTGCTGCTGCTGCATCATGTGAGGGGAGGAGGAGGGTGGGGAGGGCTGCAGGAGCCCTGGGGCTTGGGTGGGTTATTGAAGCCCAGGCGTCGGTCACAGGGCCCTCTTTCTCCTGGGAGTTGTACCAGAGAAGAGAGGGGCTGCTGCTGCATCCTGTGAGGGGAGGAGGGGGTGGGGAGGGCTGCAGGAGCCCTGGGGCTTGGGTGGGTTATTGAAGCCCAGGCGTCGGTCACAGGGCCCTCTTTCTCCTGGGAGTTGTACCAGAGAAGAGAGGGGCTGTTACTGCATCCTGTGAGGGGAGGAGGGGGTGGGGAGGGCTGCAGGAGCCCTGGGGCTTGGGTGGGTTATTGAAGCCCAGGCGTCGGTCACAGGGCCCTCTTTCTCCTGGGAGTTGTACCAGAGAATAGAGGGGCTGTTACTGCATCCTGTGAGGGGAGGAGGGGGTGGGGAGGGCTGCAGGAGCCCTGGGGCTTGGGTGGGTTATTGAAGCCCAGGCGTCGGTCACAGGGCCCTCTTTCTCCTGGGAGTTGTACCAGAGAAGAGAGGTGCTGCTGCTGCATCCTCTGAGGGGAGGAGGGGGTGGGGAGGGCTGCAGGAGCCCTGGGGCTTGGGTGGGTTATTGAAGCCCAGGCGTCGGGCACAGGGCCCTCTTTCTCCTGGGAGTTGTACCAGAGAAGAGAGGGGCTGTTACTGCATCCTGTGAGGGGAGGAGGGGGCGGGGAGGGCTGCAGGAGCCCTGGGGCTTGGGTGGGTTATTGAAGCCCAGGCGTCGGGCACAGGGCCCTCTTTCTCCTGGGAGTTGTACCAGAGACGAGAGGTGCTGCTGCTGCTGCATCCTGTGAGGGGAGGAGGGGGTGGGGAGGGCTGCAGGAGCCCTGGGGCTTGGGTGGGTTATTGAAGCACAGGCGTCGGGCACAGGGCCCTCTTTCTCCTGGGAGTTGTACCAGAGACGAGAGGGGCTGCTGCTGCATCCTGTGAGGGGAGGGGGGGTGGGGAGGGCTGCAGGAGCACTGGGGCTTGGGTGGGTTATTGAAGCACAGGCGTCGGGCACAGGGCCCTCTTTCTCCTGGGAGTTGTACCAGAGAAGAGAGGTGCTGTGTCTGCATCCTGTGAGGGGAGGAGGGGGTGGGGAGGGCTGCAGGAGCCCTGGGGCTTGGGTGGGTTATTGAAGCCCAGGCGTCGGGCACAGGGCCCTCTTTCTCCTGGGAGTTGTACCAGAGAAGAGAGGGGCTGTTACTGCATCCTGTGAGGGGAGGAGGGGGCGGGGAGGGCTGCAGGAGCCCTGGGGCTTGGGTGGGTTATTGAAGCCCAGGCGTCGGGCACAGGGCCCTCTTTCTCCTGGGAGTTGTACCAGAGACGAGAGGTGCTGCTGCTGCTGCATCCTGTGAGGGGAGGAGGGGGTGGGGAGGGCTGCAGGAGCCCTGGGGCTTGGGTGGGTTATTGAAGCACAGGCGTCGGGCACAGGGCCCTCTTTCTCCTGGGAGTTGTACCAGAGACGAGAGGGGCTGCTGCTGCATCCTGTGAGGGGAGGGGGGGTGGGGAGGGCTGCAGGAGCACTGGGGCTTGGGTGGGTTATTGAAGCACAGGCGTCGGGCACAGGGCCCTCTTTCTCCTGGGAGTTGTACCAGAGAAGAGAGGTGCTGTGTCTGCATCCTGTGAGGGGAGGAGGAGGGTGGGGAGGGCTGCAGGAGCCCTGGGGCTTGGGTGAGTTATTGAAGCCCAGCCGTCGGTCACAGGGCCCTCTTTCTCCTGGGAGTTGTACCAGAGAAGAGAGGTGCTGCTGCTGCATCCTGTGAGGGGAGGAGGGGGTGGGGAGGGCTGCAGGAGCTCTGGGGCTTGGGTGGGTTATTGAAGCCCAGGCGTCGGTCACAGGGCCCTCTTTCTCCTGGGAGTTGTACCAGAGACGAGAGGGGCTGCAGCTGCATCCTGTGAGGGGAGGAGGGGGTGGGGAGGGCTGCAGGAGCCCTGGGGCTTGGGTGGGTTATTGAAGCCCAGGCGTCGGGCACAGGGCCCTCTTTCTCCTGGGAGTTGTACCAGAGAAGAGAGGTGCTGCTGCTGCATCCTGTGAGGGGAGGAGGGGGTGGGGAGGGCTGCAGGAGCCCTGGGGCTTGGGTGGGTTATTGAAGCCCAGGCGTCGGTCACAGGGCCCTCTTTCTCCTGGGAGTTGTACCAGAGACGAGAGGTGCTGCTGCTGCATCCTGTGAGGGGAGGAGGGGGTGGGGAGGGCTGCAGGAGCCCTGGGGCTTGGGTGGGTTATTGAAGCACAGGCGTCGGTCACAGGGTGCTCTTTCTCCTGGGAGTTGTACCAGAGAAGAGAGGGGCTGCTGCTGCATCCTGTGAGGGGAGGAGGGGGTGGGGAGGGCTGCAGGAGCCCTGGGGTGCGGTGGGTTATTGAAGCACAGGCGTCGCTCACAGGGCCCTCTTTCTCCTGGGAGTTGTACCAGAGAAGAGAGGGGCTGTTACTGCATACTGTGAGGTGAGGAGGGGGTGGGGAGGGCTGCAGGAGCCCTGGGGTGCGGTGGGTTATTGAAGCACAGGCGTCGCTCACAGGGCCCTCTTTCTCCTGGGAGTTGTACCAGAGAAGAGAGGTGCTGCTGCTGCATCCTGTGAGGGGAGGAGGGGGTGGGGAGGGCTGCAGGAGCCCTGGGGCTTGGGTGAGTTATTGAAGCCCAGGCGTCGGTCACAGGGCCCTCTTTCTCCTGGGAGTTGTACCAGAGAAGAGAGGGGCTGTTACTGCATACTGTGAGGTGAGGAGGGTGTGGGGAGGGCTGCAGGAGCCCTGGGGCTTGGGTGGGTTATTGAAGCCCAGGCGTCGGGCACAGGGCCCTCTTTCTCCTGGGAGTTGTACCAGAGACGAGAGGTGCTGCTGCTGCATCCTGTGAGGGGAGGAGGGGGTGGGGAGGGCTGCAGGAGCCCTGGGGCTTGGGTGGGTTATTGAAGCACAGGCGTCGGGCACAGGGCCCTCTTTCTCCTGGGAGTTGTACCAGAGAAGAGAGGTGCTGCTGCTGCATCCTGTGAGGGGAGGAGGGGGTGGGGAGGGCTGCAGGAGCCCTGGGGCTTGGGTGGGTTATTGAAGCCCAGGCGTCGGGCACAGGGCCCTCTTTCTCCTGGGAGTTGTACCAGAGAATAGAGGTGCTGCTGCTGCATCCTGTGAGGGGAGGAGGGGGTGGGGAGGGCTGCAGGAGCCCTGGGGCTTGGGTGGGTTATTGAAGCCCAGGCGTCGGTCACAGGGCCCTCTTTCTCCTGGGAGTTGTACCAGAGACGAGAGGGGCTGCTGCTGCATCCTGTGAGGGGAGGAGGGGGTGGGGAGGGCTGCAGGAGCCCTGGGGCTTGGGTGGGTTATTGAAGCCCAGGCGTCGGTCACAGGGCCCTCTTTCTCCTGGGAGTTGTACCAGAGAAGAGAGGTGCTGCTGCTGCATCCTGTGAGGTGAGGAGGGGGTGGGGAGGGCTGCAGGAGCCCTGGGGCTTGGGTGGGTTATTGAAGCACAGGAGTCGCTCACAGGGCCCTCTTTCTCCTGGGAGTTGTACCAGAGAAGAGAGGTGCTGCTGCTGCTGCATCATGTGAGGGGAGGAGGGGGTGGGGAGGGCTGCAGGAGCCCTGGGGCTTGGGTGGGTTATTGAAGCCCAGGCGTCGGTCACAGGGCCCTCTTTCTCCTGGGAGTTGTACCAGAGAAGAGAGGGGCTGTTACTGCATCCTGTGAGGGGAGGAGGGGGTGGGGAGGGCTGCAGGAGCCCTGGGGTTTAGGTGGGTTATTGAAGCCCAGCCGTCGGTCACAGGGCCCTCTTTCTCCTGGGAGTTGTACTAGAGAAGAGAGGTGCTGTGTCTGCATCCTGTGAGGGGAGGAGGGGGTGGGGAGGGCTGCAGGAGCCCTGGGGCTTGGGTGGGTTATTGAAGCACAGGCGTCGGGCACAGGGCCCTCTTTCTCCTGGGAGTTGTACCAGAGAAGAGAGGTGCTGTGTCTGCATCCTGTGAGGGGAGGAGGGGGTGGGGAGGGCTGCAGGAGCCCTGGGGCTTGGGTGGGTTATTGAAGCACAGGCGTCGGGCACAGGGCCCTCTTTCTCCTGGGAGTTGTACCAGAGAAGAGAGGTGCTGCTGCTGCATCCTGTGAGGGGAGGAGGGGGTGGGGAGGGCTGCAGGAGCCCTGGGGCTTGGCTGGGTTATTGAAGCCCAGGCGTCGGGCACAGGGCCCTCTTTCTCCTGGGAGTTGTACCAGAGAAGAGAGGTGCTGTTACTGCATCCTGTGAGGGGAGGAGGGGGTGGGGAGGGCTGCAGGAGCCCTGGGGCTTGGCTGGGTTATTGAAGCCCAGGCGTCGGGCACAGGGCCCTCTTTCTCCTGGGAGTTGTACCAGAGACGAGAGGGGCTGCTGCTGCATCCTCTGAGGGGAGGAGGGGGTGGGGAGGGCTGCAGGAGCCCTGGGGCTTGGGTGGGTTATTGAAGCACAGGCGTCGGTCACAGGGCCCTCTTTCTCCTGGGAGTTGTACCAGAGAAGAGAGGTGCTGTGTCTGCATCCTGTGAGGGGAGGAGGGGGTGGGGAGGGCTGCAGGAGCCCTGGGGCTTGGGTGGGTTATTGAAGCACAGGCGTCGGGCACAGGGCCCTCTTTCTCCTGGGAGTTGTACCAGAGAAGAGAGGTGCTGTGTCTGCATCCTGTGAGGGGAGGAGGAGGGTGGGGAGGGCTGCAGGAGCCCTGGGGCTTGGGTGGGTTATTGAAGCCCAGGCGTCGGGCACAGGGCCCTCTTTCTCCTGGGAGTTGTACCAGAGAAGAGAGGTGCTGCTGCTGCATCCTGTGAGGAGAGGAGGGGGTGGGAGGGCTGCAGGAGCCCTGGGGCTTGGGTGGGTTATTGAAGCACAGGCGTCGGGCACAGGGCCCTCTTTCTCCTGGGAGTTGTACCAGAGAAGAGAGGTGCTGCTGCTGCATCCTGTGAGGAGAGGAGGGGGTGGGAGGGCTGCAGGAGCCCTGGGGCTTGGGTGGGTTATTGAAGCCCAGGCGTCGGTCACAGGCCCTCTTTCTCCTGGGAGTTGTACCAGAGAAGAGAGGTGCTGCTGCTGCATCCTGTGAGGAGAGGAGGGGGTGGGAGGGCTGCAGGAGCCCTGGGGCTTGGGTGGGTTATTGAAGCCCAGGCGTCGGGCACAGGGCCCTCTTTCTCCTGGGAGTTGTACCAGAGAAGAGAGGTGCTGCTGCTGCATCCTGTGAGGAGAGGAGGGGGTGGGAGGGCTGCAGGAGCCCTGGGGCTTGGGTGGGTTATTCAAGCACAGGCGTCGGGCACAGGGCCCTCTTTCTCCTGGGAGTTGTACCTGAGAAGAGAGGTGCTGCTGCTGCTGCATCCTGTGAGGTGAGGAGGGGGTGGGGAGGGCTGCAGGAGCCCTGGGGCTTGGGTGGGTTATTGAAGCACAGGCGTCGGGCACAGGGCCCTCTTTCTCCTGGGAGTTGTACCAGAGACGAGAGGGGCTGCTGCTGCATCCTGTGAGGGGAGGAGGGTGGGGAGGGCTGCAGGAGCCCTGGGGCTTGGGTGGGTTATTGAAGCCCAGGCGTCGGTCACAGGGCCCTCTTTCTCCTGGGAGTTGTACCAGAGAAGAGAGGGGCTATTACTGCATCCTGTGAGGGGAGGAGGTGGTGGGGAGGGCTGCAGGAGCCCTGGGGCTTGGGTGGGTTATTGAAGCCCAGGCGTCGGTCACAGGGCCCTCTTTCTCCTGGGAGTTGTACCAGAGAAGAGAGGGGCTGTTACTGCATCCTGTGAGGGGAGGAGGGGGTGGGGAGGGCTGCAGGAGCCCTGGGGCTTGGGTGGGTTATTGAAGCACAGGCGTCGGGCACAGGGCCCTCTTTCTCCTGGGAGTTGTACTAGAGAAGAGAGGTGCTGTGTCTGCATCCTGTGAGGGGAGGAGGGGGTGGGAGGGCTGCAGGAGCCCTGGGGCTTGGGTGGGTTATTGAAGCACAGGCGTCGGGCACAGGGCCCTCTTTCTCCTGGGAGTTGTACCAGATAAGAGAGGTGCTGCTGCTGCATCCTGTGAGGAGAGGAGGGGGTGGGAGGGCTGCAGGAGCCCTGGGGCTTGGGTGGGTTATTGAAGCACAGGCGTCGGGCACAGGGCCCTCTTTCTCCTGGGAGTTGTACCAGAGACGAGAGGTGCTGCTGCTGCATCCTGTGAGGGGAGGAGGGGGCGGGGAGGGCTGCAGGAGCCCTGGGGCTTGGGTGGGTTATTGAAGCACAGGCGTCGGTCACAGGGCCCTCTTTCTCCTGGGAGTTGTACCAGAGAAGAGAGGGGCTGTGTCTGCATCCTGTGAGGGGAGGAGGGGGCAGGGAGGGCTGCAGGAGCCCTGGGGCTTGGGTGGGTTATTGAAGCCCAGCCGTCGGTCACAGGGCCCTCTTTCTCCTGGGAGGTGTACCAGAGAAGAGAGGGGCTGTTACTGCATCCTGTGAGGTGAGGAGGGGGTGGGGAGGGCTGCAGGAGCCCTGGGGCTTGGGTGGGTTATTGAAGCCCAGGCGTCGGGCACAGGGCCCTCTTCTCCTGGGAGTTGTACCAGAGAAGAGAGGTGCTGTGTCTGCATCCTGTGAGGGGAGGAGGGGGTGGGGAGGGCTGCAGGAGCCCTGGGGCTTGGGTGGGTTATTGAAGCACAGGCGTCGGTCACAGGGCCCTCTTTCTCCTGGGAGTTGTACCAGAGAAGAGAGGTGCTGCTGCTGCATCCTGTGAGGGGAGGAGGGGGTGGGGAGGGCTGCAGGAGCCCTGGGGCTTGGGTGGGTTATTGAAGCACAGGCGTCGGTCACAGGGCCCTCTTTCTCCTGGGAGTTGTACCAGAGAAGAGAGGTGCTGCTGCTGCATCCTGTGAGGGGAGGAGGGGGTGGGGAGGGCTGCAGGAGCCCTGGGGCTTGGGTGGGTTATTGAAGCACAGGCGTCGGGCACAGGGCCCTCTTTCTCCTGGGAGTTGTACCAGAGACGAGAGGGGCTGTTACTGCATCCTGTGAGGGGAGGAGGGGGTGGGGAGGGTTATTGAAGCACAGGAGTCGCTCACAGGGCCCTCTTTCTCCTGGGAGTTGTACCAGAGAAGAGAGGTGCTGCTGCTGCATCCTGTGAGGAGAGGAGGGGGTGGGAGGGCTGCAGGAGCCCTGGGGCTTGGGTGGGTTATTGAAGCACAGGCGTCGGGCACAGGGCCCTCTTTCTCCTGGGAGTTGTACCAGAGAAGAGAGGTGCTGTGTCTGCATCCTGTGAGGGGAGGAGGGGGTGGGGAGGGCTGCAGGAGCCCTGGGGCTTGGGTGGGTTATTGAAGCACAGGCGTCGGGCACAGGGCCCTCTTTCTCCTGGGAGTTGTACCAGAGAAGAGAGGTGCTGTGTCTGCTTCCTGTGAGGTGAGGAGGGGGTGGGGAGGGCTGCAGGAGCCCTGGGGCTTGGGTGGGTTATTGAAGCACAGGCGTCGGGCACAGGGCCCTCTTTCTCCTGGGAGTTGTACCAGAGAAGAGAGGTGCTGTGTCTGCATCCTGTGAGGGGAGGAGGGGGTGGGGAGGGCTGCAGGAGCCCTGGGGCTTGGGTGGGTTATTGAAGCACAGGCGTCGGTCACAGGGCCCTCTTTCTCCTGGGAGTTGTACCAGAGAAGAGAGGTGCTGCTGCTGCATCCTGTGAGGTGAGGAGGGGGCGGGGAGGGCTGCAGGAGCCCTGGGGCTTGGGTGGGTTATTGAAGCACAGGCGTCGGGCACAGGGCCCTCTTTCTCCTGGGAGTTGTACCAGAGAAGAGAGGCGCTGCTGCTGCATCCTGTGAGGGGAGGAGGGGGTGGGGAGGGCTGCAGGAGCCCTGGGGCTTGGGTGGGTTATTGAAGCACAGGCGTCGGGTACAGGGCCCTCTTTCTCCTGGGAGTTGTACCAGAGAAGAGAGGGGCTGCTGCTGCATCCTGTGAGGGGAGGAGGGGGTGGGGAGGGCTGCAGGAGCCCTGGGGCTTGGGTGGGTTATTGAAGCACAGGCGTCGGGCACAGGGCCCTCTTTCTCCTGGGAGTTGTACCAGAGAAGAGAGGGGCTGTGTCTGCATCCTGTGAGGGGAGGAGGGGGCGGGGAGGGCTGCAGGAGCCCTGGGGCTTGGGTGGGTTATTGAAGCCCAGGCGTCGGGCACAGGGCCCTCTTTCTCCTGGGAGTTGTACCAGAGAAGAGAGGTGCTGTGTCTGCATCCTGTGAGGTGAGGAGGGGGTGGGGAGGGCTGCAGGAGCCCTGGGGCTTGGGTGGGTTATTGAAGCCCAGGCGTCGGTCACAGGGCCCTCTTTCTCCTGGGAATTGTACCAGAGAAGAGAGGTGCTGTGTCTGCATCCTGTGAGGGGAGGAGGGGGTGGGGAGGGCTGCAGGAGCCCTGGGGCTTGGGTGGGTTATTGAAGCACAGGCGTCGGTCACAGGGCCCTCTTTCTCCTGGGAGTTGTACCAGAGAAGAGAGGTGCTGCTGCTGCATCCTGTGAGGTGAGGAGGGGGCGGGGAGGGCTGCAGGAGCCCTGGGGCTTGGGTGGGTTATTGAAGCACAGGCGTCGGGCACAGGGCCCTCTTTCTCCTGGGAGTTGTACTAGAGAAGAGAGGTGCTGTGTCTGCATCCTGTGAGGGGAGGAGGGGGTGGGGAGGGCTGCAGGAGCCCTGGGGCTTGGGTGGGTTATTGAAGCACAGGCGTCGGGCACAGGGCCCTCTTTCTCCTGGGAGTTGTACCAGAGAAGAGAGGTGCTGCTGCTGCATCCTCTGAGGGGAGGAGGGGGTGGGGAGGGCTGCAGGAGCCCTGGGGCTTGGGTGGGTTATTGAAGCCCAGGCGTCGGTCACAGGGCCCTCTTTCTCCTGGGAGTTGTACCAGAGAAGAGAGGTGCTGCTGCTGCATCCTGTGAGGGGAGGAGGGGGTGGGGAGGGCTGCAGGAGCCCTGGGGCTTGGGTGGGTTATTGAAGCACAGGCGTCGGTCACAGGGCCCTCTTTCTCCTGGGAGTTGTACCAGAGAAGAGAGGTGCTGCTGCTGCATCCTGTGAGGGGAGGAGGGGGTGGGGAGGGCTGCAGGAGCCCTGGGGCTTGGGTGGGTTATTGAAGCACAGGCGTCGGGCACAGGGCCCTCTTTCTCCTGGGAGTTGTACCAGAGACGAGAGGGGCTGTTACTGCATCCTGTGAGGGGAGGAGGGGGTGGGGAGGGTTATTGAAGCACAGGAGTCGCTCACAGGGCCCTCTTTCTCCTGGGAGTTGTACCAGAGAAGAGAGGTGCTGCTGCTGCATCCTGTGAGGAGAGGAGGGGGTGGGAGGGCTGCAGGAGCCCTGGGGCTTGGGTGGGTTATTGAAGCACAGGCGTCGGGCACAGGGCCCTCTTTCTCCTGGGAGTTGTACCAGAGAAGAGAGGTGCTGTGTCTGCATCCTGTGAGGGGAGGAGGGGGTGGGGAGGGCTGCAGGAGCCCTGGGGCTTGGGTGGGTTATTGAAGCACAGGCGTCGGGCACAGGGCCCTCTTTCTCCTGGGAGTTGTACCAGAGAAGAGAGGTGCTGTGTCTGCTTCCTGTGAGGTGAGGAGGGGGTGGGGAGGGCTGCAGGAGCCCTGGGGCTTGGGTGGGTTATTGAAGCACAGGCGTCGGGCACAGGGCCCTCTTTCTCCTGGGAGTTGTACCAGAGAAGAGAGGTGCTGTGTCTGCATCCTGTGAGGGGAGGAGGGGGTGGGGAGGGCTGCAGGAGCCCTGGGGCTTGGGTGGGTTATTGAAGCACAGGCGTCGGTCACAGGGCCCTCTTTCTCCTGGGAGTTGTACCAGAGAAGAGAGGTGCTGCTGCTGCATCCTGTGAGGTGAGGAGGGGGCGGGGAGGGCTGCAGGAGCCCTGGGGCTTGGGTGGGTTATTGAAGCACAGGCGTCGGGCACAGGGCCCTCTTTCTCCTGGGAGTTGTACCAGAGAAGAGAGGCGCTGCTGCTGCATCCTGTGAGGGGAGGAGGGGGTGGGGAGGGCTGCAGGAGCCCTGGGGCTTGGGTGGGTTATTGAAGCACAGGCGTCGGGTACAGGGCCCTCTTTCTCCTGGGAGTTGTACCAGAGAAGAGAGGGGCTGCTGCTGCATCCTGTGAGGGGAGGAGGGGGTGGGGAGGGCTGCAGGAGCCCTGGGGCTTGGGTGGGTTATTGAAGCACAGGCGTCGGGCACAGGGCCCTCTTTCTCCTGGGAGTTGTACCAGAGAAGAGAGGGGCTGTGTCTGCATCCTGTGAGGGGAGGAGGGGGCGGGGAGGGCTGCAGGAGCCCTGGGGCTTGGGTGGGTTATTGAAGCCCAGGCGTCGGGCACAGGGCCCTCTTTCTCCTGGGAGTTGTACCAGAGAAGAGAGGTGCTGTGTCTGCATCCTGTGAGGTGAGGAGGGGGTGGGGAGGGCTGCAGGAGCCCTGGGGCTTGGGTGGGTTATTGAAGCCCAGGCGTCGGTCACAGGGCCCTCTTTCTCCTGGGAATTGTACCAGAGAAGAGAGGTGCTGTGTCTGCATCCTGTGAGGGGAGGAGGGGGTGGGGAGGGCTGCAGGAGCCCTGGGGCTTGGGTGGGTTATTGAAGCACAGGCGTCGGTCACAGGGCCCTCTTTCTCCTGGGAGTTGTACCAGAGAAGAGAGGTGCTGCTGCTGCATCCTGTGAGGTGAGGAGGGGGCGGGGAGGGCTGCAGGAGCCCTGGGGCTTGGGTGGGTTATTGAAGCACAGGCGTCGGGCACAGGGCCCTCTTTCTCCTGGGAGTTGTACTAGAGAAGAGAGGTGCTGTGTCTGCATCCTGTGAGGGGAGGAGGGGGTGGGGAGGGCTGCAGGAGCCCTGGGGCTTGGGTGGGTTATTGAAGCACAGGCGTCGGGCACAGGGCCCTCTTTCTCCTGGGAGTTGTACCAGAGAAGAGAGGTGCTGCTGCTGCATCCTCTGAGGGGAGGAGGGGGTGGGGAGGGCTGCAGGAGCCCTGGGGCTTGGGTGGGTTATTGAAGCCCAGGCGTCGGTCACAGGGCCCTCTTTCTCCTGGGAGTTGTACCAGAGAAGAGAGGGGCTGTGTCTGCATCCTGTGAGGGGAGGAGGGGGTGGGGAGGGCTGCAGGAGCCCTGGGGCTTGGGTGGGTTATTGAAGCCCAGGCGTCGGTCACAGGGCCCTCTTTCTCCTGGGAGTTGTACCAGAGAAGAGAGGTGCTGCTGCTGCATCCTGTGAGGGGAGGAGGGGGTGGGGAGGGTTATTGAAGCCCAGGCGTCGGGCACAGGGCCCTCTTTCTCCTGGGAGTTGTACTAGAGAAGAGAGGTGCTGTGTCTGCATCCTGTGAGGTGAGGAGGGGGTGGGGAGGGCTGCAGGAGCCCTGGGGCTTGGGTGGGTTATTGAAGCACAGGCGTCGGGCACAGGGCCCTCTTTCTCCTGGGAGTTGTACCAGAGACGAGAGGGGCTGCTGCTGCATCCTCTGAGGGGAGGAGGGGGTGGGGAGGGCTGCAGGAGCCCTGGGGCTTGGCTGGGTTATTGAAGCCCAGGCGTCGGGCACAGGGCCCTCTTTCTCCTGGGAGTTGTTCTAGAGAAGAGAGGTGCTGCTGCTGCATCCTGTGAGGGGAGGAGGGGGTGGGGAGGGCTGCAGGAGCCCTGGGGCTTGGGTGGGTTATTGAAGCCCAGGCGTCGGGCACAGGGCCCTCTTTCTCCTGGGAGTTGTACCAGAGAAGAGAGGGGCTGCTGCTGCATCCTCTGAGGGGAGGAGGGGGTGGGGAGGGCTGCAGGAGCCCTGGGGCTTGGGTGGGTTATTGAAGCCCAGGCGTCGGTCACAGGGCCCTCTTTCTCCTGGGAGTTGTACCAGAGAAGAGAGGTGCTGCTGCTGCATCCTGTGAGGGGAGGAGGGGGTGGGGAGGGCTGCAGGAGCCCTGGGGCTTGGGTGGGTTATTGAAGCCCAGGCGTCGGTCACAGGGCCCTCTTTCTCCTGGGAGTTGTACCAGAGAAGAGAGGTGCTGCTGCTGCATCATGTGAGGGGAGGAGGAGGGTGGGGAGGGCTGCAGGAGCCCTGGGGCTTGGGTGGGTTATTGAAGCACAGGCGTCGGGCACAGGGCCCTCTTTCTCCTGGGAGTTGTACCAGAGAAGAGAGGGGCTGCTGCTGCATCCTGTGAGGGGAGGAGGGGGTGGGGAGGGCTGCAGGAGCCCTGGGGCTTGGGTGGGTTATTGAAGCCCAGCCGTCGGTCACAGGGCCCTCTTTCTCCTGGGAGTTGTACCAGAGAAGAGAGGGGCTGTTACTGCATCCTGTGAGGGGAGGAGGGGGCAGGGAGGGCTGCAGGAGCCCTGGGGCTTGGGTGGGTTATTGAAGCCCAGGCGTCGGGCACAGGGCCCTCTTTCTCCTGGGAGTTGTACCAGAGAAGAGAGGGGCTGTTACTGCATCCTGTGAGGTGAGGAGGGGGTGGGGAGGGCTGCAGGAGCCCTGGGGCTTGGGTGGGTTATTGAAGCCCAGGCGTCGGTCACAGGGCCCTCTTTCTCCTGGGAGTTGTACCAGAGAAGAGAGGGGCTGTTACTGCATCCTGTGAGGTGAGGAGGGGGTGGGGAGGGCTGCAGGAGCCCTGGGGCTTGGGTGGGTTATTGAAGCCCAGGCGTCGGGCACAGGGCCCTCTTTCTCCTGGGAGTTGTACCAGAGAAGAGAGGGGCTGTGTCTGCATCCTGTGAGGGGAGGAGGGGGTGGGGAGGGCTGCAGGAGCCCTGGGGCTTGGGTGGGTTATTGAAGCACAGGCGTCGGTCACAGGGCCCTCTTTCTCCTGGGAGTTGTACCAGAGATGAGAGGGGCTGCTGCTGCATTCTCTGAGGGGAGGAGGGGGTGGGGAGGGCTGCAGGAGCCCTGGGGCTTGGCTGGGTTATTGAAGCCCAGGCGTCGGGCACAGGGCCCTCTTTCTCCTGGGAGTTGTACTAGAGAAGAGAGGTGCTGCTGCTGCATCCTCTGAGGGGAGGAGGGGGTGGGGAGGGCTGCAGGAGCCCTGGGGCTTGGGTGGGTTATTGAAGCCCAGGCGTCGGTCACAGGGCCCTCTTTCTCCTGGGAGTTGTACCAGAGAAGAGAGGGGCTGCTGCTGCATCCTGTGAGGGGAGGAGGGGGTGGGGAGGGCTGCAGGAGCCCTGGGGCTTGGGTGGGTTATTGAAGCCCAGGCGTCGGGCACAGGGCCCTCTTCTCCTGGGAGTTGTACCAGAGAAGAGAGGTGCTGCTGCTGCATCCTCTGAGGGGAGGAGGGGGTGGGGAGGGCTGCAGGAGCCCTGGGGCTTGGGTGGGTTATTGAAGCCCAGGCGTCGGTCACAGGGCCCTCTTCTCCTGGGAGTTGTACCAGAGAAGAGAGGTGCTGCTGCTGCATCCTGTGAGGGGAGGAGGGGGTGGGGAGGGCTGCAGGAGCCCTGGGGCTTGGGTGGGTTATTGAAGCCCAGGCGTCGGTCACAGGGCCCTCTTCTCCTGGGAGTTGTACCAGAGAAGAGAGGTGCTGCTGCTGCATCCTCTGAGGGGAGGAGGGGGTGGGGAGGGCTGCAGGAGCCCTGGGGCTTGGGTGGGTTATTGAAGCCCAGGCGTCGGTCACAGGGCCCTCTTTCTCCTGGGAGTTGTACCAGAGAAGAGAGGTGCTGCTGCTGCTGCATCCTGTGAGGTGAGGAGGGGGTGGGGAGGGCTGCAGGAGCCCTGGGGCTTGGGTGGGTTATTGAAGCCCAGGCGTCGGTCACAGGGCCCTCTTTCTCCTGGGAGTTGTACCAGAGAAGAGAGGTGCTGCTGCTGCTGCATCCTGTGAGGTGAGGAGGGGGTGGGGAGGGCTGCAGGAGCCCTGGGGCTTGGGTGGGTTATTGAAGCACAGGCGTCGGGCACAGGGCCCTCTTTCTCCTGGGAGTTGTACCAGAGACGAGAGGGGCTGCTGCTGCATCCTGTGAAGGGAGGGGGGGTGGGGAGGGCTGCAGGAGCCCTGGGGCTTGGGTGGGTTATTTAAGCACAGGCGTCGGTCACAGGCCCTCTTTCTCCTGGGAGTTGTACCAGAGACGAGAGGGGCTGTTACTGCATCCTGTGAGGGGAGGAGGGGGCGGGGAGGGCTGCAGGAGCCCTGGGGCTTGGGTGGGTTATTTAAGCACAGGCGTCGGTCACAGGCCCTCTTTCTCCTGGGAGTTGTACCAGAGAAGAGAGGGGCTGCTGCTGCATCCTGTGAGGGGAGGAGGGGGTGGGGAGGGCTGCAGGAGCCCTGGGGCTTGGGTGGGGTATTTAAGCACAGGCGTCGGTCACAGGCCCTCTTTCTCCTGGGAGTTGTACCAGAGACGAGAGGGGCTGTTACTGCATCCTGTGAGGGGAGGAGAGGGTGGGGAGGGTTATTGAAGCACAGGCGTCGGGCACAGGGCCCTCTTCTCCTGGGAGTTGTACCAGAGAAGAGAGGTGCTGTGTCTGCATCCTGTGAGGGGAGGAGGGGGTGGGGAGGGTTATTGAAGCACAGGCGTCGGTCACAGGGCCCTCTTTCTCCTGGGAGTTGTACCAGAGAAGAGAGGTGCTGTGTCTGCATCCTGTGAGGGGAGGAGGGGGTGGGGAGGGCTGCAGGAGCCCTGGGGCTTGGGTGGGTTATTGAAGCCCAGGCGTCGGTCACAGGCCCTCTTTATCCTGGGAGTTGTACCAGAGAAGAGAGGTGCTGTGTCTGCATCCTGTGAGGGGAGGAGGGGGTGGGGAGGGCTGCAGGAGCCCTGGGGCTTGGGTGGGTTATTGAAGCCCAGGCGTCGGGCACAGGGCCCTCTTTCTCCTGGGAGTTGTACCAGAGAAGAGAGGTGCTGTGTCTGCATCCTGTGAGGGGAGGAGGGGGTGGGGAGGGTTATTGAAGCCCAGGCGTCGGGCACAGGGCCCTCTTTCTCCTGGGAGTTGTACCAGAGACGAGAGGTGCTGCTGCTGCATCCTGTGAGGGGAGGAGGGGGTGGGGAGGGCTGCAGGAGCCCTGGGGCTTGGGTGGGTTATTGAAGCCCAGGCGTCGGTCACAGGGCCCTCTTCTCCTGGGAGTTGTACCAGAGAAGAGAGGTGCTGCTGCTGCATCCTCTGAGGGGAGGAGGGGGTGGGGAGGGCTGCAGGAGCCCTGGGGCTTGGGTGGGTTATTGAAGCCCAGGCGTCGGTCACAGGGCCCTCTTTCTCCTGGGAGTTGTACCAGAGAAGAGAGGGGCTGTGTCTGCATCCTGTGAGGGGAGGAGGGGGTGGGGAGGGCTGCAGGAGCCCTGGGGCTTGGGTGGGTTATTGAAGCCCAGGCGTCGGTCACAGGGCCCTCTTTCTCCTGGGAGTTGTACCAGAGAAGAGAGGTGCTGTGTCTGCATCCTGTGAGGGGAGGAGGGGGTGGGGAGGGATATTGAAGCACAGGCGTCGGGCACAGGGCCCTCTTTCTCCTGGGAGTTGTACCAGAGAAGAGAGGTGCTGCTGCTGCATCCTGTGAGGGGAGGGGGGGGTGGGGAGGGCTGCAGGAGCACTGGGGCTTGGGTGGGTTATTGAAGCACAGGCGTCGGGCACAGGGCCCTCTTTCTCCTGGGAGTTGTACCAGAGAAGAGAGGTGCTGCTGCTGCATCCTGTGAGGGGAGGAGGGGGTGGGGAGGGCTGCAGGAGCCCTGGGGCTTGGGTGGGTTATTGAAGCCCAGGCGTCGGGCACAGGGCCCTCTTTCTCCTGGGAGTTGTACCACAGACGAGAGGGGCTGTTACTGCATCCTGTGAGGGGAGGAGGGGGTGGGGAGGGCTGCAGGAGCCCTGGGGCTTGGGTGGGTTATTGAAGCACAGGCGTCGGGCACAGGGCCCTCTTTCTCCTGGGAGTTGTACCAGAGAAGAGAGGGGCTGTGTCTGCATCCTGTGAGGGGAGGAGGGGGCGGGGAGGGCTGCAGGAGCCCTGGGGCTTGGGTGGGTTATTGAAGCCCAGGCGTCGGTCACAGGGCCCTCTTTCTCCTGGGAGTTGTACCAGAGAAGAGAGGTGCTGCTGCTGCATCCTCTGAGGGGAGGAGGGGGTGGGGAGGGCTGCAGGAGCCCTGGGGCTTGGGTGGGTTATTGAAGCCCAGGCGTCGGTCACAGGGCCCTCTTTCTCCTGGGAGTTGTACCAGAGAAGAGAGGGGCTGTTACTGCATCCTGTGAGGGGAGGAGGGGGTGGGGAGGGCTGCAGGAGCCCTGGGGCTTGGGTGGGTTATTGAAGCCCAGGCGTCGGTCACAGGGCCCTCTTTCTCCTGGGAGTTGTACCAGAGAAGAGAGGTGCTGCTGCTGCATCCTCTGAGGGGAGGAGGGGGTGGGGAGGGCTGCAGGAGCCCTGGGGCTTGGGTGGGTTATTGAAGCCCAGGCGTCGGGCACAGGGCCCTCTTTCTCCTGGGAGTTGTACCAGAGAAGAGAGGGGCTGTTACTGCATCCTGTGAGGGGAGGAGGGGGTGGGGAGGGCTGCAGGAGCCCTGGGGCTTGGGTGGGTTATTGAAGCCCAGGCGTCGGGCACAGGGCCCTCTTTCTCCTGGGAGTTGTACCAGAGAAGAGAGGGGCTGTTACTGCATCCTGTGAGGGGAGGAGGGGGCGGGGAGGGCTGCAGGAGCCCTGGGGCTTGGGTGGGTTATTGAAGCCCAGGCGTCGGGCACAGGGCCCTCTTTCTCCTGGGAGTTGTACCAGAGACGAGAGGTGCTGCTGCTGCTGTATCCTGTGAGGGAAGGAGGGGGTGGGGAGGGCTGCAGGAGCCCTGGGGCTTGGGTGGGTTATTGAAGCACAGGCGTCGGGCACAGGGCCCTCTTTCTCCTGGGAGTTGTACCAGAGACGAGAGGGGCTGCTGCTGCATCCTGTGAGGGGAGGGGGGGTGGGGAGGGCTGCAGGAGCACTGGGGCTTGGGTGGGTTATTGAAGCACAGGCGTCGGGCACAGGGCCCTCTTTCTCCTGGGAGTTGTACCAGAGAAGAGAGGTGCTGCTGCTGCATCCTGTGAGGGGAGGGGGGGTGGGGAGGGCTGCAGGAGCCCTGGGGCTTGGGTGGGTTATTGAAGCCCAGGAGTCGGGCACAGGGCCTTCTTTCTCCTGGGAGTTGTACCAGAGAAGAGAGGTGCTGCTGCTGCTGCATCCTGTGAGGTGAGGAGGGGGTGGGGAGGGCTGCAGGAGCCCTGGGGCTTGGGTGGGTTATTGAAGCCCAGGCGTCGGTCACAGGGCCCTCTTTCTCCTGGGAGTTGTACCAGAGAAGAGAGGTGCTGTGTCTGCATCCTGTGAGGGGAGGAGGGGGTGGGGAGGGTTATTGAAGCCCAGGCGTCGGGCACAGGGCCCTCTTTCTCCTGGGAGTTGTACCAGAGACGAGAGGTGCTGCTGCTGCATCCTGTGAGGGGAGGAGGGGGTGGGGAGGGCTGCAGGAGCCCTGGGGCTTGGGTGGGTTATTGAAGCCCAGGCGTCGGTCACAGGGCCCTCTTCTCCTGGGAGTTGTACCAGAGAAGAGAGGTGCTGCTGCTGCATCCTCTGAGGGGAGGAGGGGGTGGGGAGGGCTGCAGGAGCCCTGGGGCTTGGGTGGGTTATTGAAGCCCAGGCGTCGGTCACAGGGCCCTCTTTCTCCTGGGAGTTGTACCAGAGAAGAGAGGGGCTGTGTCTGCATCCTGTGAGGGGAGGAGGGGGTGGGGAGGGCTGCAGGAGCCCTGGGGCTTGGGTGGGTTATTGAAGCCCAGGCGTCGGTCACAGGGCCCTCTTTCTCCTGGGAGTTGTACCAGAGAAGAGAGGTGCTGTGTCTGCATCCTGTGAGGGGAGGAGGGGGTGGGGAGGGATATTGAAGCACAGGCGTCGGGCACAGGGCCCTCTTTCTCCTGGGAGTTGTACCAGAGAAGAGAGGTGCTGCTGCTGCATCCTGTGAGGGGAGGGGGGGTGGGGAGGGCTGCAGGAGCACTGGGGCTTGGGTGGGTTATTGAAGCACAGGCGTCGGGCACAGGGCCCTCTTTCTCCTGGGAGTTGTACCAGAGAAGAGAGGTGCTGCTGCTGCATCCTGTGAGGGGAGGAGGGGGTGGGGAGGGCTGCAGGAGCCCTGGGGCTTGGGTGGGTTATTGAAGCCCAGGCGTCGGGCACAGGGCCCTCTTTCTCCTGGGAGTTGTACCAGAGAAGAGAGGGGCTGCTGCTGCATCCTGTGAGGGGAGGAGGGGGTGGGGAGGGCTGCAGGAGCCCTGGGGCTTGGGTGGGTTATTGAAGCCCAGGCGTCGGTCACAGGGCCCTCTTTCTCCTGGGAGTTGTACCAGAGAATAGAGGGGCTGTTACTGCATCCTGTGAGGGGAGGAGGGGGTGGGGAGGGCTGCAGGAGCCCTGGGGCTTGGGTGGGTTATTGAAGCCCAGGCGTCGGTCACAGGGCCCTCTTTCTCCTGGGAGTTGTACCAGAGAAGAGAGGTGCTGCTGCTGCATCCTCTGAGGGGAGGAGGGGGTGGGGAGGGCTGCAGGAGCCCTGGGGCTTGGGTGGGTTATTGAAGCCCAGGCGTCGGGCACAGGGCCCTCTTTCTCCTGGGAGTTGTACCAGAGAAGAGAGGGGCTGTTACTGCATCCTGTGAGGGGAGGAGGGGGCGGGGAGGGCTGCAGGAGCCCTGGGGCTTGGGTGGGTTATTGAAGCCCAGGCGTCGGGCACAGGGCCCTCTTTCTCCTGGGAGTTGTACCAGAGACGAGAGGTGCTGCTGCTGCTGCATCCTGTGAGGGGAGGAGGGGGTGGGGAGGGCTGCAGGAGCCCTGGGGCTTGGGTGGGTTATTGAAGCCCAGGCGTCGGTCACAGGGCCCTCTTTCTCCTGGGAGTTGTACCAGAGAAGAGAGGTGCTGTGTCTGCATCCTGTGAGGGGAGGAGGGGGTGGGGAGGGATATTGAAGCACAGGCGTCGGGCACAGGGCCCTCTTTCTCCTGGGAGTTGTACCAGAGAAGAGAGGTGCTGCTGCTGCATCCTGTGAGGGGAGGGGGGGTGGGGAGGGCTGCAGGAGCACTGGGGCTTGGGTGGGTTATTGAAGCACAGGCGTCGGGCACAGGGCCCTCTTTCTCCTGGGAGTTGTACCAGAGAAGAGAGGTGCTGCTGCTGCATCCTGTGAGGGGAGGAGGGGGTGGGGAGGGCTGCAGGAGCCCTGGGGCTTGGGTGGGTTATTGAAGCCCAGGCGTCGGGCACAGGGCCCTCTTTCTCCTGGGAGTTGTACCAGAGAAGAGAGGGGCTGCTGCTGCATCCTGTGAGGGGAGGAGGGGGTGGGGAGGGCTGCAGGAGCCCTGGGGCTTGGGTGGGTTATTGAAGCCCAGGCGTCGGTCACAGGGCCCTCTTTCTCCTGGGAGTTGTACCAGAGAATAGAGGGGCTGTTACTGCATCCTGTGAGGGGAGGAGGGGGTGGGGAGGGCTGCAGGAGCCCTGGGGCTTGGGTGGGTTATTGAAGCCCAGGCGTCGGTCACAGGGCCCTCTTTCTCCTGGGAGTTGTACCAGAGAAGAGAGGTGCTGCTGCTGCATCCTCTGAGGGGAGGAGGGGGTGGGGAGGGCTGCAGGAGCCCTGGCGCTTGGGTGGGTTATTGAAGCCCAGGCGTCGGGCACAGGGCCCTCTTTCTCCTGGGAGTTGTACCAGAGAAGAGAGGGGCTGTTACTGCATCCTGTGAGGGGAGGAGGGGGCGGGGAGGGCTGCAGGAGCCCTGGGGCTTGGGTGGGTTATTGAAGCCCAGGCGTCGGGCACAGGGCCCTCTTTCTCCTGGGAGTTGTACCAGAGACGAGAGGTGCTGCTGCTGCTGCATCCTGTGAGGGGAGGAGGGGGTGGGGAGGGCTGCAGGAGCCCTGGGGCTTGGGTGGGTTATTGAAGCACAGGCGTCGGGAACAGGGCCCTCTTTCTCCTGGGAGTTGTACCAGAGACGAGAGGGGCTGCTGCTGCATCCTGTGAGGGGAGGGGGGGTGGGGAGGGCTGCAGGAGCACTGGGGCTTGGGTGGGTTATTGAAGCACAGGCGTCGGGCACAGGGCCCTCTTTCTCCTGGGAGTTGTACCAGAGAAGAGAGGTGCTGTGTCTGCATCCTGTGAGGGGAGGAGGGGGTGGGGAGGGCTGCAGGAGCCCTGGGGCTTGGGTGAGTTATTGAAGCCCAGGCGTCGGTCACAGGGCCCTCTTTCTCCTGGGAGTTGTACCAGAGACGAGAGGTGCTGCTGCTGCATCATGTGAGGGGAGGAGGAGGGTGGGGAGGGCTGCAGGAGCCCTGGGGCTTGGGTGGGTTAGTGAAGCCCAGGCGTCGGGCACAGGGCCCTCTTTCTCCTGGGAGTTGTACCAGAGAAGAGAGGTGCTGTGTCTGCATCCTGTGAGGGGAGGAGGGGGTGGGGAGGGTTATTGAAGCCCAGGCGTCGGGCACAGGGCCCTCTTTCTCCTGGGAGTTGTACCAGAGAAGAGAGGTGCTGCTGCTGCATCCTGTGAGGGGAGGAGGGGGTGGGGAGGGCTGCAGGAGCTCTGGGGCTTGGGTGGGTTATTGAAGCCCAGGCGTCGGTCACAGGGCCCTCTTTCTCCTGGGAGTTGTACCAGAGACGAGAGGGGCTGCAGCTGCATCCTGTGAGGGGAGGAGGGGGTGGGGAGGGCTGCAGGAGCCCTGGGGCTTGGGTGGGTTATTGAAGCCCAGGCGTCGGTCACAGGGCGCTCTTTCTCCTGGGAGTTGTACCAGAGAAGAGAGGGGCTGCTGCTGCATCCTGTGAGGTGAGGAGGGGGTGGGGAGGGCTGCAGGAGCCCTGGGGCTTGGGTGGGTTATTGAAGCCCAGGCGTCGGTCACAGGGCCCTCTTTCTCCTGGGAGTTGTACCAGAGAAGAGAGGTGCTGTGTCTGCATCCTGTGAGGGGAGGAGGGGGTGGGGAGGGCTGCAGGAGCCCTGGGGCTTGGGTGGGTTATTGAAGCACAGGCGTCGGTCACAGGGCCCTCTTTCTCCTGGGAGTTGTACCAGAGAAGAGAGGTGCTGCTGCTGCATCCTGTGAGGTGAGGAGGGGGCGGGGAGGGCTGCAGGAGCCCTGGGGCTTGGGTGGGTTATTGAAGCACAGGCGTCAGGCACAGGGCCCTCTTTCTCCTGGGAGTTGTACTAGAGAAGAGAGGTGCTGTGTCTGCATCCTGTGAGGGGAGGAGGGGGTGGGGAGGGCTGCAGGAGCCCTGGGGCTTGGGTGGGTTATTGAAGCACAGGCGTCGGGCACAGGGCCCTCTTTCTCCTGGGAGTTGTACCAGAGAAGAGAGGTGCTGCTGCTGCATCCTCTGAGGGGAGGAGGGGGTGGGGAGGGCTGCAGGAGCCCTGGGGCTTGGGTGGGTTATTGAAGCCCAGGCGTCGGTCACAGGGCCCTCTTTCTCCTGGGAGTTGTACCAGAGAAGAGAGGCGCTGTGTCTGCATCCTGTGAGGGGAGGAGGGGGTGGGGAGGGCTGCAGGAGCCCTGGGGCTTGGGTGGGTTATTGAAGCCCAGGCGTCGGTCACAGGGCCCTCTTTCTCCTGGGAGTTGTACCAGAGAAGAGAGGTGCTGCTGCTGCATCCTGTGAGGGGAGGAGGGGGTGGGGAGGGTTATTGAAGCCCAGGCGTCGGGCACAGGGCCCTCTTTCTCCTGGGAGTTGTACTAGAGAAGAGAGGTGCTGTGTCTGCATCCTGTGAGGTGAGGAGGGGGTGGGGAGGGCTGCAGGAGCCCTGGGGCTTGGGTGGGTTATTGAAGCACAGGCGTCGGGCACAGGGCCCTCTTTCTCCTGGGAGTTGTACCAGAGACGAGAGGGGCTGCTGCTGCATCCTCTGAGGGGAGGAGGGGGTGGGGAGGGCTGCAGGAGCCCTGGGGCTTGGCTGGGTTATTGAAGCCCAGGCGTCGGGCACAGGGCCCTCTTTCTCCTGGGAGTTGTACTAGAGAAGAGAGGTGCTGCTGCTGCATCCTGTGAGGGGAGGAGGGGGTGGGGAGGGCTGCAGGAGCCCTGGGGCTTGGGTGGGTTATTGAAGCCCAGGCGTCGGGCACAGGGCCCTCTTTCTCCTGGGAGTTGTACCAGAGAAGAGAGGTGCTGTGTCTGCATCCTGTGAGGGGAGGAGGGGGTGGGGAGGGTTATTGAAGCCCAGGCGTCGGGCACAGGGCCCTCTTTCTCCTGGGAGTTGTACCAGAGAAGAGAGGTGCTGCTGCTGCATCCTGTGAGGGGAGGAGGGGGTGGGGAGGGCTGCAGGAGCTCTGGGGCTTGGGTGGGTTATTGAAGCCCAGGCGTCGGTCACAGGGCCCTCTTTCTCCTGGGAGTTGTACCAGAGACGAGAGGGGCTGCAGCTGCATCCTGTGAGGGGAGGAGGAGGGTGGGGAGGGCTGCAGGAGCCCTGGGGCTTGGGTGGGTTATTGAAGCCCAGGCGTCGGTCACAGGGCCCTCTTCTCCTGGGAGTTGTACTAGAGAAGAGAGGGGCTGCTGCTGCATCCTGTGAGGGGAGGAGGGGGTGGGGAGGGCTGCAGGAGCCCTGGGGCTTGGGTGGGTTATTGAAGCCCAGGCGTCGGTCACAGGGCCCTCTTTCTCCTGGGAGTTGTACCAGAGAAGAGAGGTGCTGCTGCTGCATCCTGTGAGGGGAGGAGGGGGTGGGGAGGGCTGCAGGAGCCCTGGGGCTTGGGTGGGTTATTGAAGCCCAGGCGTCGGTCACAGGGCCCTCTTTCTCCTGGGAGTTGTACCGGAGACGAGAGGTGCTGCTGCTGCATCCTGTGAGGGGAGGAGGGGGTGGGGAGGGCTGCAGGAGCCCTGCGGCTTGGGTGGGTTATTGAAGCACAGGCGTCGGTCACAGGGCGCTCTTTCTCCTGGGAGTTGTACCAGAGAAGAGAGGGGCTGCTGCTGCATCCTGTGAGGGGAGGAGGGGGTGGGGAGGGCTGCAGGAGCCCTGGGGTGCGGTGGGTTATTGAAGCACAGGCGTCGCTCACAGGGCCCTCTTTCTCCTGGGAGTTGTACCAGAGAAGAGAGGGGCTGTTACTGCATACTGTGAGGTGAGGAGGGGGTGGGGAGGGCTGCAGGAGCCCTGGGGTGCGGTGGGTTATTGAAGCACAGGCGTCGCTCACAGGGCCCTCTTTCTCCTGGGAGTTGTACCAGAGAAGAGAGGTGCTGCTGCTGCATCCTGTGAGGGGAGGAGGGGGTGGGGAGGGCTGCAGGAGCCCTGGGGCTTGGGTGAGTTATTGAAGCCCAGGCGTCGGTCACAGGGCCCTCCTTCTCCTGGGAGTTGTACCAGAGAAGAGAGGGGCTGTTACTGCATACTGTGAGGTGAGGAGGGTGTGGGGAGGGCTGCAGGAGCCCTGGGGCTTGGGTGGGTTATTGAAGCCCAGGCGTCGGGCACAGGGCCCTCTTTCTCCTGGGAGTTGTACCAGAGACGAGAGGTGCTGCTGCTGCATCCTGTGAGGGGAGGAGGGGGTGGGGAGGGCTGCAGGAGCCCTGGGGCTTGGGTGGGTTATTGAAGCACAGGCGTCGGGCACAGGGCCCTCTTTCTCCTGGGAGTTGTACCAGAGAAGAGAGGTGCTGCTGCTGCATCCTGTGAGGGGAGGAGGGGGTGGGGAGGGCTGCAGGAGCCCTGGGGCTTGGGTGGGTTATTGAAGCCCAGGCGTCGGGCACAGGGCCCTCTTTCTCCTGGGAGTTGTACCAGAGACGAGAGGTGCTGCTGCTGCATCCTGTGAGGGGAGGAGGGGGTGGGGAGGGCTGCAGGAGCCCTGGGGCTTGGGTGGGTTATTGAAGCCCAGGCGTCGGTCACAGGGCCCTCTTTCTCCTGGGAGTTGTACCAGAGAAGAGAGGTGCTGCTGCTGCATCCTGTGAGGTGAGGAGGGGGCGGGGAGGGCTGCAGGAGCCCTGGGGCTTGGGTGGGTTATTGAAGCACAGGCGTCGGGCACAGGGCCCTCTTTCTCCTGGGAGTTGTACCAGAGAAGAGAGGTGCTGCTGCTGCATCCTGTGAGGGGAGGAGGGGGTGGGGAGGGCTGCAGGAGCCCTGGGGCTTGGGTGGGTTATTGAAGCCCAGGCGTCGGTCACAGGGCGCTCTTTCTCCTGGGAGTTGTACCAGAGAAGAGAGGTGCTGTGTCTGCATCCTGTGAGGGGAGGAGGGGGTGGGGAGGGCTGCAGGAGCCCTGGGGCTTGGGTGGGTTATTGAAGCCCAGGCATCGGTCACAGGGCCCTCTTTCTCCTGGGAGTTGTACCAGAGACGAGAGGGGCTGCTGCTGCATCCTGTGAGGGGAGGAGGGGGCGGGGAGGGCTGCAGGAGCCCTGGGGCTTGGGTGGGTTATTGAAGCCCAGGCGTCGGTCACAGGGCCCTCTTTCTCCTGGGAGTTGTACCAGAGAAGAGAGGTGCTGTGTCTGCATCCTGTGAGGGGAGGAGGGGGTGGGGAGGGCTGCAGGAGCCCTGGGGCTTGGGTGGGTTATTGAAGCACAGGCGTCGGGCACAGGGCCCTCTTTCTCCTGGGAGTTGTACCAGAGAAGAGAGGTGCTGCTGCTGCATCCTGTGAGGGGAGGAGGGGGTGGGGAGGGCTGCAGGAGCCCTGGGGCTTGGCTGGGTTATTGAAGCCCAGGCGTCGGGCACAGGGCCCTCTTTCTCCTGGGAGTTGTACCAGAGAAGAGAGGTGCTGTTACTGCATCCTGTGAGGGGAGGAGGGGGTGGGGAGGGCTGCAGGAGCCCTGGGGCTTGGCTGGGTTATTGAAGCCCAGGCGTCGGGCACAGGGCCCTCTTTCTCCTGGGAGTTGTACCAGAGACGAGAGGGGCTGCTGCTGCATCCTCTGAGGGGAGGAGGGGGTGGGGAGGGCTGCAGGAGCCCTGGGGCTTGGGTGGGTTATTGAAGCACAGGCGTCGGTCACAGGGCCCTCTTTCTCCTGGGAGTTGTACCAGAGAAGAGAGGTGCTGTGTCTGCATCCTGTGAGGGGAGGAGGGGGTGGGGAGGGCTGCAGGAGCCCTGGGGCTTGGGTGGGTTATTGAAGCACAGGCGTCGGGCACAGGGCCCTCTTTCTCCTGGGAGTTGTACCAGAGAAGAGAGGTGCTGTGTCTGCATCCTGTGAGGGGAGGAGGAGGGTGGGGAGGGCTGCAGGAGCCCTGGGGCTTGGGTGGGTTATTGAAGCCCAGGCGTCGGGCACAGGGCCCTCTTTCTCCTGGGAGTTGTACCAGAGAAGAGAGGTGCTGCTGCTGCATCCTGTGAGGAGAGGAGGGGGTGGGAGGGCTGCAGGAGCCCTGGGGCTTGGGTGGGTTATTGAAGCACAGGCGTCGGGCACAGGGCCCTCTTTCTCCTGGGAGTTGTACCAGAGAAGAGAGGTGCTGCTGCTGCATCCTGTGAGGAGAGGAGGGGGTGGGAGGGCTGCAGGAGCCCTGGGGCTTGGGTGGGTTATTGAAGCCCAGGCGTCGGTCACAGGCCCTCTTTCTCCTGGGAGTTGTACCAGAGAAGAGAGGTGCTGCTGCTGCATCCTGTGAGGAGAGGAGGGGGTGGGAGGGCTGCAGGAGCCCTGGGGCTTGGGTGGGTTATTGAAGCCCAGGCGTCGGGCACAGGGCCCTCTTTCTCCTGGGAGTTGTACCAGAGAAGAGAGGTGCTGCTGCTGCATCCTGTGAGGAGAGGAGGGGGTGGGAGGGCTGCAGGAGCCCTGGGGCTTGGGTGGGTTATTCAAGCACAGGCGTCGGGCACAGGGCCCTCTTTCTCCTGGGAGTTGTACCAGAGAAGAGAGGTGCTGCTGCTGCTGCATCCTGTGAGGTGAGGAGGGGGTGGGGAGGGCTGCAGGAGCCCTGGGGCTTGGGTGGGTTATTGAAGCACAGGCGTCGGGCACAGGGCCCTCTTTCTCCTGGGAGTTGTACCAGAGACGAGAGGGGCTGCTGCTGCATCCTGTGAGGGGAGGAGGGTGGGGAGGGCTGCAGGAGCCCTGGGGCTTGGGTGGGTTATTGAAGCCCAGGCGTCGGTCACAGGGCCCTCTTTCTCCTGGGAGTTGTACCAGAGAAGAGAGGGGCTGTTACTGCATCCTGTGAGGGGAGGAGGGGGTGGGGAGGGCTGCAGGAGCCCTGGGGCTTGGGTGGGTTATTGAAGCCCAGGCGTCGGTCACAGGGCCCTCTTTCTCCTGGGAGTTGTACCAGAGAAGAGAGGGGCTGTTACTGCATCCTGTGAGGGGAGGAGGGGGTGGGGAGGGCTGCAGGAGCCCTGGGGCTTGGGTGGGTTATTGAAGCACAGGCGTCGGGCACAGGGCCCTCTTTCTCCTGGGAGTTGTACTAGAGAAGAGAGGTGCTGTGTCTGCATCCTGTGAGGGGAGGAGGGGGTGGGAGGGCTGCAGGAGCCCTGGGGCTTGGGTGGGTTATTGAAGCACAGGCGTCGGGCACAGGGCCCTCTTTCTCCTGGGAGTTGTACCAGAGAAGAGAGGTGCTGCTGCTGCATCCTGTGAGGAGAGGAGGGGGTGGGAGGGCTGCAGGAGCCCTGGGGCTTGGGTGGGTTATTGAAGCACAGGCGTCGGGCACAGGGCCCTCTTTCTCCTGGGAGTTGTACCAGAGACGAGAGGTGCTGCTGCTGCATCCTGTGAGGGGAGGAGGGGGCGGGGAGGGCTGCAGGAGCCCTGGGGCTTGGGTGGGTTATTGAAGCACAGGCGTCGGTCACAGGGCCCTCTTTCTCCTGGGAGTTGTACCAGAGAAGAGAGGGGCTGTGTCTGCATCCTGTGAGGGGAGGAGGGGGCAGGGAGGGCTGCAGGAGCCCTGGGGCTTGGGTGGGTTATTGAAGCCCAGCCGTCGGTCACAGGGCCCTCTTTCTCCTGGGAGTTGTACCAGAGAAGAGAGGGGCTGTTACTGCATCCTGTGAGGTGAGGAGGGGGTGGGGAGGGCTGCAGGAGCCCTGGGGCTTGGGTGGGTTATTGAAGCCCAGGCGTCGGGCACAGGGCCCTCTTCTCCTGGGAGTTGTACCAGAGAAGAGAGGTGCTGTGTCTGCATCCTGTGAGGGGAGGAGGGGGTGGGGAGGGCTGCAGGAGCCCTGGGGCTTGGGTGGGTTATTGAAGCACAGGCGTCGGTCACAGGGCCCTCTTTCTCCTGGGAGTTGTACCAGAGAAGAGAGGTGCTGCTGCTGCATCCTGTGAGGGGAGGAGGGGGTGGGGAGGGCTGCAGGAGCCCTGGTGCTTGGGTGGGTTATTGAAGCACAGGCGTCGGACACAGGGCCCTCTTTCTCCTGGGAGTTGTACCAGAGAAGAGAGGTGCTGCTGCTGCATCCTGTGAGGGGAGGAGGGGGTGGGGAGGGCTGCAGGAGCCCTGGGGCTTGGGTGGGTTATTGAAGCACAGGCGTCGGGCACAGGGCCCTCTTTCTCCTGGGAGTTGTACCAGAGACGAGAGGGGCTGTTACTGCATCCTGTGAGGGGAGGAGGGGGTGGGGAGGGTTATTGAAGCACAGGAGTCGCTCACAGGGCCCTCTTTCTCCTGGGAGTTGTACCAGAGAAGAGAGGTGCTGCTGCTGCATCCTGTGAGGAGAGGAGGGGGTGGGAGGGCTGCAGGAGCCCTGGGGCTTGGGTGGGTTATTGAAGCACAGGCGTCGGGCACAGGGCCCTCTTTCTCCTGGGAGTTGTACCAGAGAAGAGAGGTGCTGTGTCTGCATCCTGTGAGGGGAGGAGGGGGTGGGGAGGGCTGCAGGAGCCCTGGGGCTTGGGTGGGTTATTGAAGCACAGGCGTCGGGCACAGGGCCCTCTTTCTCCTGGGAGTTGTACCAGAGAAGAGAGGTGCTGTGTCTGCTTCCTGTGAGGTGAGGAGGGGGTGGGGAGGGCTGCAGGAGCCCTGGGGCTTGGGTGGGTTATTGAAGCACAGGCGTCGGGCACAGGGCCCTCTTTCTCCTGGGAGTTGTACCAGAGAAGAGAGGTGCTGTGTCTGCATCCTGTGAGGGGAGGAGGGGGTGGGGAGGGCTTGAAGCACAGGCGTCGGTCACAGGGCCCTCTTTCTCCTGGGAGTTGTACCAGAGAAGAGAGGTGCTGCTGCTGCATCCTGTGAGGTGAGGAGGGGGCGGGGAGGGCTGCAGGAGCCCTGGGGCTTGGGTGGGTTATTGAAGCACAGGCGTCGGGCACAGGGCCCTCTTTCTCCTGGGAGTTGTACCAGAGAAGAGAGGCGCTGCTGCTGCATCCTGTGAGGGGAGGAGGGGGTGGGGAGGGCTGCAGGAGCCCTGGGGCTTGGGTGGGTTATTGAAGCACAGGCGTCGGGTACAGGGCCCTCTTTCTCCTGGGAGTTGTACCAGAGAAGAGAGGGGCTGCTGCTGCATCCTGTGAGGGGAGGAGGGGGTGGGGAGGGCTGCAGGAGCCCTGGGGCTTGGGTGGGTTATTGAAGCACAGGCGTCGGGCACAGGGCCCTCTTTCTCCTGGGAGTTGTACCAGAGAAGAGAGGGGCTGTGTCTGCATCCTGTGAGGGGAGGAGGGGGCGGGGAGGGCTGCAGGAGCCCTGGGGCTTGGGTGGGTTATTGAAGCCCAGGCGTCGGGCACAGGGCCCTCTTTCTCCTGGGAGTTGTACCAGAGAAGAGAGGTGCTGTGTCTGCATCCTGTGAGGTGAGGAGGGGGTGGGGAGGGCTGCAGGAGCCCTGGGGCTTGGGTGGGTTATTGAAGCCCAGGCGTCGGTCACAGGGCCCTCTTTCTCCTGGGAGTTGTACCAGAGAAGAGAGGTGCTGTGTCTGCATCCTGTGAGGGGAGGAGGGGGTGGGGAGGGCTGCAGGAGCCCTGGGGCTTGGGTGGGTTATTGAAGCACAGGCGTCGGTCACAGGGCCCTCTTTCTCCTGGGAGTTGTACCAGAGAAGAGAGGTGCTGCTGCTGCATCCTGTGAGGTGAGGAGGGGGCGGGGAGGGCTGCAGGAGCCCTGGGGCTTGGGTGGGTTATTGAAGCACAGGCGTCGGGCACAGGGCCCTCTTTCTCCTGGGAGTTGTACTAGAGAAGAGAGGTGCTGTGTCTGCATCCTGTGAGGGGAGGAGGGGGTGGGGAGGGCTGCAGGAGCCCTGGGGCTTGGGTGGGTTATTGAAGCACAGGCGTCGGGCACAGGGCCCTCTTTCTCCTGGGAGTTGTACCAGAGAAGAGAGGTGCTGCTGCTGCATCCTCTGAGGGGAGGAGGGGGTGGGGAGGGCTGCAGGAGCCCTGGGGCTTGGGTGGGTTATTGAAGCCCAGGCGTCGGTCACAGGGCCCTCTTTCTCCTGGGAGTTGTACCAGAGAAGAGAGGGGCTGTGTCTGCATCCTGTGAGGGGAGGAGGGGGTGGGGAGGGCTGCAGGAGCCCTGGGGCTTGGGTGGGTTATTGAAGCCCAGGCGTCGGTCACAGGGCCCTCTTTCTCCTGGGAGTTGTACCAGAGAAGAGAGGTGCTGCTGCTGCATCCTGTGAGGGGAGGAGGGGGTGGGGAGGGTTATTGAAGCCCAGGCGTCGGGCACAGGGCCCTCTTTCTCCTGGGAGTTGTACTAGAGAAGAGAGGTGCTGTGTCTGCATCCTGTGAGGGGAGGAGGGGGTGGGGAGGGCTGCAGGAGCCCTGGGGCTTGGGTGGGTTATTGAAGCACAGGCGTCGGGCACAGGGCCCTCTTTCTCCTGGGAGTTGTACCAGAGACGAGAGGGGCTGCTGCTGCATCCTCTGAGGGGAGGAGGGGGTGGGGAGGGCTGCAGGAGCCCTGGGGCTTGGGTGGGTTATTGAAGCCCAGGCGTCGGTCACAGGGCCCTCTTTCTCCTGGGAGTTGTACCAGAGAAGAGAGGGGCTGCTGCTGCATCCTGTGAGGGGAGGAGGGGGCGGGGAGGGCTGCAGGAGCCCTGGGGCTTGGGTGGGTTATTGAAGCCCAGGCGTCGGGCACAGGGCCCTCTTTCTCCTGGGAGTTGTACAAGAGAAGAGAGGTGCTGTGTCTGCATCCTTTGAGGGGAGGAGGGGGTGGGGAGGGCTGCAGGAGCCCTGGGGCTTGGGTGGGTTATTGAAGCACAGGCGTCGGTCACAGGTTCCTCCTTCTCCTGGGAGTTGTACCAGAGAAGAGAGGGGCTGTTACTGCATCCTGTGAGGGGAGGAGGGGGTGGGGAGGGCTGCAGGAGCCCTGGGGCTTGGGTGGGTTATTGAAGCCCAGGCGTCGGGCACAGGGCCCTCTTTCTCCTGGGAGTTGTACTAGAGAAGAGAGGTGCTGTGTCTGCATCCTGTGAGGGTAGGAGGGGGCGGGGAGGGCTGCAGGAGCCCTGGGGCTTGGCTGGGTTATTGAAGCCCAGGCGTCGGGCACAGGGCCCTCTTTCTCCTGGGAGTTGTACTAGAGAAGAGAGGTGCTGTGTCTGCATCCTGTGAGGGGAGGAGGGGGTGGGGAGGGCTGCAGGAGCCCTGGGGCTTGGGTGGGTTATTGAAGCACAGGCGTCGGTCACAGGGCCCTCTTTCTCCTGGGAGTTGTACCAGAGAAGAGAGGGGCTGTTACTGCATCCTGTGAGGGGAGGAGGGGGCAGGGAGGGCTGCAGGAGCCCTGGGGCTTGGGTGGGTTATTGAAGCCCAGGCGTCGGTCACAGGGCCCTCTTTCTCCTGGGAGTTGTACCAGAGAAGAGAGGTGCTGCTGCTGCATCCTGTGAGGGGAGGAGGGGGTGGGGAGGGCTGCAGGAGCCCTGGGGCTTGGGTGGGTTATTGAAGCACAGGCGTCGGGCACAGGGCCCTCTTTCTCCTGGGAGTTGTACCAGAGAAGAGAGGTGCTGTGTCTGCATCCTGTGAGGGGAGGAGGGGGTGGGGAGGGCTGCAGGAGCCCTGGGGCTTGGGTGGGTTATTGAAGCACAGGCGTCGGGCACAGGGCCCTCTTTCTCCTGGGAGTTGTACCAGAGAAGAGAGGTGCTGTGTCTGCATCCTGTGAGGTGAGGAGGGGGCCGGGAGGGCTGCAGGAGCCCTGGGGCTTGGATGAGTTATTGAAGCCCAGGCGTCGGGCACAGGGCCCTCTTTCTCCTGGGAGTTGTACCAGAGAAGAGAGGGGCTGTTACTGCATCCTGTGAGGGGAGGAGGGGGTGGGGAGGGCTGCAGGAGCCCTGGGGCTTGGGTGGGTTATTGAAGCACAGGCGTCGGGCACAGGGCCCTCTTTCTCCTGGGAGTTGTACCAGAGAAGAGAGGTGCTGTGTCTGCATCCTGTGAGGTGAGGAGGGGGTGGGGAGGGCTGCAGGAGCCCTGGGGCTTGGGTGGGTTATTGAAGCACAGGCGTCGGTCACAGGGCATCTTTCTCCTGGGAGTTGTACCAGAGAAGAGAGGTGCTGTGTCTGCATCCTGTGAGGGGAGGAGGGGGTGGGGAGGGCTGCAGGAGCCCTGGGGCTTGGGTGGGTTATTAAAGCACAGGCGTCGGTCACAGGGCCCTCTTTCTCCTGGGAGTTGTACCAGAGAAGAGAGGTGCTGCTGCTGCATCCTGTGAGGGGAGGAGGGGGTGGGGAGGGCTGCAGGAGCCCTGGGGCTTGGGTGGGTTATTGAAGCACAGGCGTCGGGTACAGGGCCCTCTTTCTCCTGGGAGTTGTACCAGAGAAGAGAGGTGCTGCTGCTGCATCCTGTGAGGGGAGGAGGGGGTGGGGAGGGCTGCAGGAGCCCTGGGGCTTGGGTGGGTTATTGAAGCACAGGCGTCGGTCACAGGGCCCTCTTTCTCCTGGGAGTTGTACCAGAGAAGAGAGGTGCTGTGTCTGCATCCTGTGAGGGGAGGAGGGGGCGGGGAGGGCTGCAGGAGCCCTGGGGCTTGGCTGGGTTATTGAAGCCCAGGCGTCGGGCACAGGGCCCTCTTTCTCCTGGGAGTTGTACTAGAGAAGAGAGGTGCTGCTGCTGCATCCTGTGAGGGGAGGAGGGGGTGGGGAGGGCTGCAGGAGCCCTGGGGCTTGGGTGGGTTATTTAAGCACAGGCGTCGGTCACAGGCCCTCTTTCTCCTGGGAGTTGTACCAGAGACGAGAGGGGCTGTTACTGCATCCTGTGAGGGGAGGAGGGGGTGGGGAGGGTTATTGAAGCACAGGCGTCGGGCACAGGGCCCTCTTCTCCTGGGAGTTGTACCAGAGAAGAGAGGTGCTGTGTCTGCATCCTGTGAGGGGAGGAGGGGGTGGGGAGGGTTATTGAAGCACAGGCGTCGGTCACAGGGCCCTCTTTCTCCTGGGAGTTGTACCAGAGACGAGAGGGGCTGCTGCTGCATCCTGTGAGGGGAGGAGGGGGTGGGGAGGGCTGCAGGAGCCCTGGGGCTTGGGTGGGTTATTGAAGCCCAGGCGTCGGGCACAGGGCCCTCTTTCTCCTGGGAGTTGTACCAGAGAAGAGAGGGGCTGCTGCTGCATCCTGTGAGGTGAGGAGGGGGTGAGGAGGGCTGCAGGAGCCCTGGGGCTTGGGTGGGTTATTGAAGCCCAGGCGTCGGGCACAGGGCCCTCTTTCTCCTGGGAGTTGTACCAGAGAAGAGAGGTGCTGCTGCTGCATCCTGTGAGGGGAGGAGGGGTGGGGAGGGCTGCAGGAGCCCTGGGGCTTGGGTGGGTTATTGAAGCCCAGGCGTCGGTCACAGGGCCCTCTTTCTCCTGGGAGTTGTACCAGAGAAGAGAGGTGCTGCTGCTTCATCCTGTGAGGGGAGGAGGAGGGTGGGGAGGGCTGCAGGAGCCCTGGGGCTTGGGTGGGTTATTGAAGCCCAGGCGTCGGTCACAGGGCCCTCTTTCTCCTGGGAGTTGTACCAGAGAAGAGAGGGGCTGCTGCTGCATCCTGTGAGGGGAGGAGGGGGTGGGGAGGGCTGCAGGAGCCCTGGGGCTTGGGTGGGTTATTGAAGCCCAGGCGTCGGGCACAGGGCCCTCTTTCTCCTGGGAGTTGTACCAGAGAAGAGAGGTGCTGCTGCTGCATCCTCTGAGGGGAGGAGGGGGTGGGGAGGGCTGCAGGAGCCCTGGGGCTTGGGTGGGTTATTGAAGCCCAGGCGTCGGTCACAGGGCCCTCTTTCTCCTGGGAGTTGTACCAGAGAAGAGAGGGGCTGCTGCTGCATCCTGTGAGGGGAGGAGGGGGTGGGGAGGGCTGCAGGAGCCCTGGGGCTTGGGTGGGTTATTGAAGCCCAGGCGTCGGGCACAGGGCCTTCTTTCTCCTGGGAGTTGTACCAGAGAAGAGAGGTGCTGCTGCTGCTGCATCCTGTGAGGTGAGGAGGGGGTGGGGAGGGCTGCAGGAGCCCTGGGGCTTGGGTGGGTTATTGAAGCCCAGGCGTCGGTCACAGGGCCCTCTTTCTCCTGGGAGTTGTACCAGAGACGAGAGGGGCTGCTGCTGCATCCTGTGAGGGGTGGAGGGGGTGGGGAGGGCTGCAGGAGCCCTGGGGCTTGGGTGGGTTATTGAAGCCCAGGCGTCGGGCACAGGGCCCTCTTTCTCCTGGGAGTTGTACCAGAGAAGAGAGGTGCTGTGTCTGCATCCTGTGAGGTGAGGAGGGGGCGGGGAGGGCTGCAGGAGCCCTGGGGCTTGGATGGGTTATTGAAGCCCAGGCGTCGGTCACAGGGCCCTCTTCTCCTGGGAGTTGTACCAGAGACGAGAGGGGCTGCTGCTGCATCCTGTGAGGGGAGGAGGGGGTGGGGAGGGCTGCAGGAGCCCTGGGGCTTGGGTGGGTTATTGAAGCCCAGCCGTCGGTCACAGGCCCTCTTTCTCCTGGGAGTTGTACCAGAGAAGAGAGGTGCTGCTGCTGCATCCTGTGAGGGGAGGAGGGGGTGGGGAGAGCTGCAGGAGCCCTGGGGCTTGGGTGGGTTATTTAAGCACAGGCGTCGGTCACAGGCCCTCTTTCTCCTGGGAGTTGTACCAGAGACGAGAGGGGCTGCTGCTGCATCCTGTGAGGGGTGGAGGGGGTGGGGAGGGCTGCAGGAGCCCTGGGGCTTGGGTGGGTTATTGAAGCCCAGGCGTCGGGCACAGGGCCCTCTTTCTCCTGGGAGTTGTACCAGAGAAGAGAGGGGCTGCTGCTGCATCCTGTGAGGTGAGGAGGGGGTGAGGAGGGCTGCAGGAGCCCTGGGGCTTGGGTGGGTTATTGAAGCCCAGGCGTCGGTCACAGGGCCCTCTTCTCCTGGGAGTTGTACCAGAGAAGAGAGGTGCTGTTTCTGCATCCTGTGAGGGGAGGAGGGGGTGGGGAGGGATATTGAAGCACAGGCGTCGGGCACAGGGCCCTCTTCTCCTGGGAGTTGTACCAGAGAAGAGAGGTGCTGCTGCTGCATCCTGTGAGGGGAGGAGGGGGTGGGGAGGGCTGCAGGAGCCCTGGGGCTTGGGTGGGTTATTGAAGCCCAGGCGTAGGGCACAGGGCCCTCTTTCTCCTGTGAGTTGTACCAGAGAAGAGAGGTGCTGTTACTGCATCCTGTGAGGGGAGGAGGGGGTGGGGAGGGCTGCAGGAGCCCTGGGGCTTGGGTGGGTTATTGAAGCACAGGCGTCGGTCACAGGGCCCTCTTTCTCCTGGGAGTTGTTCTAGAGAAGAGAGGTGCTGTGTCTGCATCCTGTGAGGGGAGGAGGGGGTGGGGAGGGCTGCAGGAGCCCTGGGGCTTGGGTGGGTTATTGAAGCACAGGCGTCGGGCACAGGGCCCTCTTTCTCCTGGGAGTTGTACCAGAGAAGAGAGGTGCTGCTGCTGCATCCTGTGAGGGGAGGAGGGGGTGGGGAGGGCTGCAGGAGCCCTGGGGCTTGGGTGGGTGTGAGAAGTTGGCCTGGTAGGGGATGTTTCCAATTCTGGAACCACCTACTACCTGACCAAACAATCCCCTTATGGTGTCTGGTTGTAAGTCAACCTTATTAGACAAGCTATCCTAGTGGTAGCATGGACTAAGCAGCCTAAAGGCTTAACTTAAGAGGTCGTGTTAAGCGAGCTGTTTTACCACATACAATCCTGTAATACCAAATGAAAGGACACCACACAAGTATATATTATAAAAATATATGTGTTTATTACTAAAAACAATCCCCAGTATTCTTTATGAATAAAGGGGCACAAGCGTTAAATCAAAAGCACTGTTTAAACATACAAAGTTGCACAATTATGGATGAGGGCAGGGGGCCACTCAAACCATATACTAAACAAGTGGTATAAGAGAGGCCACTCGAACAGTGGTTAGGCCTAGGGCCTAGGGAATCGCCGGGAGCAGTCAGGACAAGCAATGCTGAAGTCGGGAATGGCCCTCGGGATTCGGGAGATGTGCGGAAAGCGCACGCATGCACCAATGTTAACCAATGGTGCGTAAAAGTCAAATAGTTAAAGTTTAAGGACACTTCCGCTGAACCTAGAGGAACAAAACTTAACACACAGACCCTAGAGGTGTGCACCAGTGTGGGAACACCGGCGGAGCAAAGTTACCTCACCCACAGGAAGTGGGTGCACAGGGTCGAAGTGGCGTCGGGTTTTGACACGCAGGCTCTTGGTGCTTGAAGCTGAAAGGGCTGCAGGCAGGGTGAAGACGAAGTGTCCGGTGGAGTCCAAGGGTGGACTCAAGTTGTAGAGTACCTGAAAGCAGAGGGGACAGAGTCTGGGTCACTCAGCAGTGACCAGGGTGGAACCAGGACGGAACCAGGCAATGTCGGGCGCAATCAGGTGGTCGTCGAGGCGCTTCTCTTCGCTGTCACGTGGGCTCTGGGGCATCTGCGACGTCCAGGAGCAGGTCACGATCTGTCCCACGCAGGCTCTCACCGTCGGTGCAGTCGGCTTCCGGTTTGGAGCAAACAAGCCTTGGTAAGAGCAATCCACGCGGGATTGGAAGATGGCGTCTCACTCGGACCAGGAAGGTCAGAGTCGGGGCTCCCTTTCAGGGGAGCTGGTGTGGATCTGGAGCAACCAGAATCACGAGTCTTCTTTTGTAGTTCGTCGGCACAGGGACCACAAGCCAGCTGGCAAGTGACCGGGCCAACGCGTTGAGCCAAATCGTGCCAAAGGGCCCCACGCAGCACTCGTCGAGTGTGGAGGGCTGAACTTCGGCTCAGGAGTAGCTCAGGGTGGGGGCTTCTCAAACCCCGGTGTACAGCTTCGAGGGTCACTCGTGGGCTGCACGGTCAGCGTCTCGTGGTCACTTCAAGATGGCGTGCCCCACGCTTCCGGTCGCCTCCACGGGTCTCAGCTTTGCAGGGACTGTGGATCGGGCTGTTAGAAGCTGGGCAGGCTTGATCTCGTCGATCTCAGTCGCTCGAGTTCCGGCGGGAACTGCAACTAAGTAGACGTCGAGGGCTGGATGGTGCCTGCTGCTGCAGGGTGGTCACTCCTTGACCACAAGGGAGATTCTTCGGGCTTCCACGTTGAGATGGAGGGCGAAGGGTCCAGAATATCGTTTCAAATGTTTCTTCCAGAAAATCTGATGTGCATTGGCACTGCTCCCACTCTTATTCGAATCTGGTGGGCGTGATTACCTGCTAGGTCCCCTCCTATGGGTGGGACCCAGGAAGTGGGTGGATACACCCCCTTCCTTTGATCCAGGCCGCCCTGGCACGAGGGCTGGAGTGCCCCAGAACCGGTTTGGCCGGATTATGCAAGGGGCAGCCTTGTGCGCCCCAGGCAGTGTCTGGTTTCTTTCAAACCTCCCTGCTACAATACACTATCTCCTGTCTGGAGGGCGGTGACACCCTCCTGTGACAGGAAACCCTTTGTCCAGGACCCCCTTGACTGGGTTTCGGTCAGCTCCAGGGGTCCAGACATTTGTCTGTGGCAGAGGCATCCATTTTGTGGATCTTAAGGCCTTTGGAGAAATCAACCGCATTAAAGTGAAGTAACATGTCTTACCCCTCTAGAGGGGTGGAATGCCATCCCCGTCGCCAGAACTGGCGAGGGGATGGTATTCCAAAGCGTATGACACCTTACACGACATGTTTTGATAAAGCCAAACCAGAGTTGCTAAATAACCGCGAGGATTATAAGGCACTTAATAGTATATGGTATGGCATTATCCTGAAACAGCTTAGGGATTTGTTCCCGACGGCTGCAGACAGGCTCAGCTCATGCTAGAGCTCCATCTCACATAAAAACCAAGCACCCAGCCTCCAGGATTGGTGAGGCCTGTCTATAGGAGTGGCTCACAGGTTTACATGTGTCCAGATATAGGTTTAGACATAGGTATACTATATCTAAGCAAGGGGTGTGTACACCACCTTACCCCAGCTGAGTGATCAGCCAGTTGTGTCAATTTAAGAACCAGCCAGGGGTGGCAAAAGATATGCTGCAGCCCCTGGTAGGCCTTAGTGGCTCCTGTGCCCTGTGCACCTATAGTGCATTCTACAGGGGCTGACAAGGAGTCCATTTCCAATTGGTATGTGCCTATAGCACATGTGTCATTAATTTAGTGAGAGAACAGCAGGCTGGGGGTCTGATCAGCAGGCCCACAGCCTCAGTAGTCGAAAACCAGTGAAGCAAAAAGCAAAAATTTGGGGTGACCATAGGATAGCAGACCCTACTCTCCTACACAACCCCCCCCCAAACGCAGGGACATTAAACTAACCTTGACCAGATAAGTCTTCATGTTCTAAGTGGAAGTACCTGGAGAGACCATCTGCATTACCATGGTCAGTCCCTGGGCGGTGCTCCACTGTAAAGTCCATCCCCTGTAGGGAAATGGACCACCTGAGCAGTTTGGGATTTTCACCCTTCATCTGATTAAGCCATAAGAGGGGCTTATGGTCTGTTTGCACCAGGAAGTGAGTTCCAAACAAGTAGGACCTCAACTTCTTTAATGCCCAAACCACAGCAAAGGCCTCCCTCTCAATGGCTGACCAACGTTTTTCTCTTGGGGTTAGCCTCCTGCTAATGAAAGCAATTGGCTGGTCTTGACCATCTTGATTAAGTTGTGAGAGTACAGCTCCCACCCCCAACTCAGAAGCATCTGTCTGAACAATGAACTGTTTGGAGTAGTCAGGACTCTTTAGGATAGGTGCAGAGCACATGGCCTTCTTCAGGTCTTCAAATGCCTTCTGACAGCTAACTGTCCACTGAACCTTTTTTGGCATCTTCTTGGATGTCAAGTCATTTAATGGTGTCACTATAGACCCATAGTTTTTCACAAACTTTCTGTAATACCCAGTCAGGCCCAAGAAGGCTCTGACTTGTGTCTGGGTAACTGGAGGAGCCCAGTCCTGTATGGCCTGGATTTTGCTTTCCAGTGGCTGAACCTGGCCTCCACCTACTAGGTGGCCCAGGTATACAACCTTACTCTGCCCTATCTGGCACTTTGTGGCCTTGATAGTTAGGCCTGCCTTTTGCAGGGCCTCCAAAACTTTCTTCAGGTGGATCAGGTGATCCTCCCAGGTGGAGCTAAAGACAGCAATATCATCCAGATAAGCTGCACAAAAGTCATCCAACCCAGTAAGGACTTGGTTCACCAACCTTTGAAAAGTGGCAGGTGCATTCTTCAAACCAAAGGGCATTACCACAAACTGATAATGCCCACTAGGGGTAGAGAATGCTGTCTTGGCCTTTGACTCCTCAGCTAGTCTGATTTGCCAGTAGCCAGCTGTCAGATCAAATGTGCTCAGAAACTTGGCAGAAGCCAATCTGTCAATGAGCTCATCTGCTCTTGGAATGGGGTGAGCATCTGTCCTAGTGACAGCATTGAGACCCCTGTAATCCACGCAAAACCTCATTTCTCTCTTACCATCTTGGGTATGAGGTTTTGGCACCAGGACTACTGGGCTGGCCCATGGGCTCTCTGATGGCTCAATCACTCCAAGCTCCAACATCTTTTGCACCTCAGCCTTGATGCAATCCCTGACATGATCAGGTTGCCTGTAGATCTTATTCTTGACAGGCAAACTGTCACCAGTGTCCACAACATGGGTACACCAGTCAGTTTGGCTGGGTGTGAGTGAAAACATTTGCCTGTGAGCCTGCAAAACTTGTCTGCAGTCCCTCTGTTGCTGGTCAGTGAGGCTGCCTGCCAAGGCTACTCCATCAACTGAACCATCATCAGGGTTCTGGGAAAGCAGGTCTGGGAGAGGGTCACTCTCTTCCTCCTGTTCCCCATCTGTGGCCATGAGCAAGCTCATGTCCTCCCTGTCTACAAATGCTTTCAAGCGATTCACATGGATTACCCTGTGAGGGCTCCTGGGTGTTCCAAAGTCTACCAAGTAGGTGACTTCCCCTTTCTTCTCAATAATAGGATAGGGTCCACTCCATTTGTCTTGGAGTGCTGCTGGAGCCACTGGCTCCAGTACCCATACCTTCTGTCCTGGTTGGAACTCTACCAGTACAGCCTTTTGGTCATGCCAAGCTTTCTGCAATTCTTGGCTGGCCTCCAGGTTTTTGGATGCTCTTTCCATGTACTCAGCCATCCTGGAGCGGAGACCAAGTACATAGTCCACTATGTCTAGTTTGGGCTTTTTGAGAGGTAACTCCCATCCTTCCTTCACCAAACACAATGGACCTCTCACAGGGTGGCCAAACAAAAGTTCAAAAGGGCTGTAGCCAACCCCCTTCTGTGGGACCTCTCTGTAAGCAAAGAGCAGGCAGGGTAAAAGAATGTCCCATTTCCGCCTGAGCTTCTCTGGTAATCCTTTTATCATGCCTTTAAGGGTCTTGTTAAATCTCTCCACAAGCCCATTGCATTGTGGATGATATGGGGTGGTAAACTTGTAGTTTACTCCACATTCCTTCCACATTGCTTTTAGATAGCTGGACATAAAATTTGTCCCTCTATCTGATAGTACCTCCTTAGGAAAGCCCACTCTTGAGAAAACTGCAATGAGGGCTTTTGCCACCACAGGTGCTGTGGTGGTCCTTAGGGGAATAGCCTCTGGGTACCTGGTGGCATGATCCACTACCACCAGTATGAATCTGTTCCCAGATGCTGTTTGGGGGTCCATTGGACCCACAATATCAATTCCAACTCTCTCAAAGGGGACCCCCACCACAGGTAGTGGTATTAGGGGGGCCTTTGTTGTGCCACCTGACTTACCACTGGCTTGGCAAGTGACACAGGAGCGACAAAACTCCTTGACATCCTCTGACATGTGAGGCCAGTGAAAGTGTGGAACAAGCCTGTCCCACGTCTTGTTCTGGCCTAAGTGTCCTGCAAGGGGAATATCATGGGCCAAGGTAAGGAGGAATCCCCTAAACTGCAGAGGTATCACCAACCTCCTGGTCATGCCAGGCTTGGGGGTTCTAGCCTCTGAGTAAAGGAGTCCCTCATCCCAATACACAGTATGGGTACCTTGGGCATCCCCAGCAGCCTCAGCAGCAGCCTGCTGTCTGAGGGGTTCAAGGGAAGGGCAATCTAATTGAGCCTGCCTCAGGTCTGCCCTTGAGGGTCCCCCTGTCCCCAGAAACTCAACCTGGTCAGGTTCAAGCTCCTCAGAGACAGTCTCCTCTTGGACTGCAGAATCAGTTTCCTCTGAAACCTGATCCTCAACCTGGGGCAAGGTGGAAGGCGAGGCCTTTCCTCTCTTGCTCCTTCTCTTGGGTTGTGGCTGGTCTATTGTTTCAAGATCCACCACTGGTTCAGGAAGGCACTTCTTAGCCTGAGCCCTTGTCATGGCAAGGACATGCTCTGAAATCCCTAGCATTTCTGCATGAGTCCTGTACTCCACTTCTGACCATGCTGAGCTTTCAAGGTCATTGCCTAACAGACAGTCTACTGGTAGGTCTGCACTCACCACAACTTTCTTTAGGCCATCAACCCCTCCCCAGGAGAAGTTCACAACTGCCACACTATGGGAGGTAGTGGAGTTGCTTGCATTGGTTACTAGGTAGCTCTCTCCTAGTACAATCTGTCCAGGGTCCACAAAGCCAGGGGTCACCATGGTGACACTAGCACATGTGTCCCTGTAAGCTTGAGCCAGTTTCTCATTTATTAAGGGAGTCTGCCTGTATTTGCCCAGGTTAGTGGGGCTTACTGCAGTGGGCAACTCAATGTCCACATCATACAGGAGAACTGCCTGTGTAGGGACTCTGACTAGGCCAGATCCTACTTCAATACCCAGGGTCAACCCAGCTACACCCTTGGACTGTGTTCCACCACTGCTTACTGTACTTGGGGTTGCAGTTGCTTTAGGAGCTGTAGTGGTGGGAACTGGATTTGCCTTGGTGCACTCACTGCCCCAGTGTGAAACTGATTTGCAGGTATTACACCAAGGTGTCTTTGGACCTTTGTTCTTCTTCTTCTTGTTACCATTTTGGGAACCACCCTCCTTACTATTAGTTTGGGGGCCTGAAGACTTCTGGTCTTTTTCTTTATCTTTCTGATTCTGATTACCACCCTTCTGGTCTGTTTTCTTCTGGTCACCACCTTGGTTCTGGGGTTTCTGCTTAATCCTTGTTCTGACCCATTTGTCTGCCTTCTTTCCCAATTCTTGGGGAGAGGTCAGATCAGAGTCAATAAGGTATTGATGCAACAGCTGGTTTGTACAGTTATTAAGGATCTGTTCTCTCATCATAAGATTGTACAATCCTGTATAGTCTGAAACTTTACTTCCCTGTAACCAACCCTCCAAAGCCTTAGTGGCACACTCCACAAAATCAGTCCAGTCTTGAGTCTGTGCTTTCTGGGTGTCTCTGAACAACAACCTGTATTGCTCAGTGGTTAGGCCATACCCTTCAATGAGAGCACTCTTCAAAACAGAGTAGTTTTTGGCATCCTCAGGTCTAACTGTGAGGAGCCTGTCCCTCCCTTTCTCAGAAAAGGAGTACCACAAAATTGCAGCCCACTGATTCTCAGGAACCTGCTGTACCATGCAGGCTCTCTCAAGAGCAGTCATCCATTTGTGGATGTCATCCCCTTCTTTAAAGGGGGGCACAATTTTGGTCAGGTTTCTATTATCATAGGCCCTGTCTTTTTCTCTTGGAAAATTGCTGCCACCAGTGACATCTAAGCCACTTAATTTCTGCTCTCTTGCCAAGGCAAGTTTAGCTTGAGCTAAGGTAAGCTTAGCTTGACTCAGGGCTACCTCCTCTCTCTCTATCTGGAGTCTGACAGCCCTCATTCTAGCCCTATGCTCAGCTTTCTGAGAAGCACTCATGCCTCTCTCTGATTCTCTGGAGGCACTAGAAAGATGAGAGTCCCCTGAGGGAGATCTCACTCTTCTGTTGCCTGGGAGAATCACATGTTGGGTTCTGGGGAGGTGCTGGCCCTCTCCATTCCCCAGTAGGTCCAAGTTGGCCTGGCTAAGCCTACCAACTGGAACCTGGCTACCCTGATCCTGTACTTCTAAGTCCTCAACTTCTGAGTCCTCATCCAAGTCATCATCATCCTCCTCTTCAGGGGGATCAACTGCAGGGGGGTTCCCTTCAGTTCCTGTATCTAGGGAAGCTGCTTTTGCCTTCTCTAAGTCATCCTGTTCTAGGAGTTCTACCAGGATTAGGCAGGTGGGGCTTCTGCCCCTTTTTAACCCTCTTGCTTTGCACAAGACAATCAAGTCTCTGCGGGTTAGTTTGTCATATCCAGAAGTTGCCTGGGTAGGGTCAACTGTCACAGGACTAGACCCTGAGGCCTTTCCTGTGTCGGACATGGTTACTAGTGAGGTGTAAGTGGTGCACTTACCTACACTAAGTGTTTTCCTACTGGACCTTGCTAGTGAGTTGTAGTCAGGGGTGTGCTACTCCCTTCAACCTACAACTACTAAGTTCAGTAGAACTTAATATGCTAAGCTTTTGATTTTATATGTACCTAGAGGTACTTGATGTGATCTTTCAATTTGATATAAAGATTGCAATGGTAAAACAACAGCAAGCTCAAATCCGCACCGCTGCTCACCAATGTGAGAAGTTGGCCTGGTAGGGGATGTTTCCAATTCTGGAACCACCTACTACCTGACCAAACAATCCCCTTATGGTGTCTGGTTGTAAGTCAACCTTATTAGACAAGCTATCCTAGTGGTAGCATGGACTAAGCAGCCTAAAGGCTTAACTTAAGAGGTCGTGTTAAGCGAGCTGTTTTACCACATACAATCCTGTAATACCAAATGAAAGGACACCACACAAGTATATATTATAAAAATATATGTGTTTATTACTAAAAACAATCCCCAGTATTCTTTATGAATAAAGGGGCACAAGCGTTAAATCAAAAGCACTGTTTAAACATACAAAGTTGCACAATTATGGATGAGGGCAGGGGGCCACTCAAACCATATACTAAACAAGTGGTATAAGAGAGGCCACTCGAACAGTGGTTAGGCCTAGGGCCTAGGGAATCGCCGGGAGCAGTCAGGACAAGCAATGCTGAAGTCGGGAATGGCCCTCGGGATTCGGGAGATGTGCGGAAAGCGCACGCATGCACCAATGTTAACCAATGGTGCGTAAAAGTCAAATAGTTAAAGTTTAAGGACACTTCCGCTGAACCTAGAGGAACAAAACTTAACACACAGACCCTAGAGGTGTGCACCAGTGTGGGAACACCGGCGGAGCAAAGTTACCTCACCCACAGGAAGTGGGTGCACAGGGTCGAAGTGGCGTCGGGTTTTGACACGCAGGCTCTTGGTGCTTGAAGCTGAAAGGGCTGCAGGCAGGGTGAAGACGAAGTGTCCGGTGGAGTCCAAGGGTGGACTCAAGTTGTAGAGTACCTGAAAGCAGAGGGGACAGAGTCTGGGTCACTCAGCAGTGACCAGGGTGGAACCAGGACGGAACCAGGCAATGTCGGGCGCAATCAGGTGGTCGTCGAGGCGCTTCTCTTCGCTGTCACGTGGGCTCTGGGGCATCTGCGACGTCCAGGAGCAGGTCACGATCTGTCCCACGCAGGCTCTCACCGTCGGTGCAGTCGGCTTCCGGTTTGGAGCAAACAAGCCTTGGTAAGAGCAATCCACGCGGGATTGGAAGATGGCGTCTCACTCGGACCAGGAAGGTCAGAGTCGGGGCTCCCTTTCAGGGGAGCTGGTGTGGATCTGGAGCAACCAGAATCACGAGTCTTCTTTTGTAGTTCGTCGGCACAGGGACCACAAGCCAGCTGGCAAGTGACCGGGCCAACGCGTTGAGCCAAATCGTGCCAAAGGGCCCCACGCAGCACTCGTCGAGTGTGGAGGGCTGAACTTCGGCTCAGGAGTAGCTCAGGGTGGGGGCTTCTCAAACCCCGGTGTACAGCTTCGAGGGTCACTCGTGGGCTGCACGGTCAGCGTCTCGTGGTCACTTCAAGATGGCGTGCCCCACGCTTCCGGTCGCCTCCACGGGTCTCAGCTTTGCAGGGACTGTGGATCGGGCTGTTAGAAGCTGGGCAGGCTTGATCTCGTCGATCTCAGTCGCTCGAGTTCCGGCGGGAACTGCAACTAAGTAGACGTCGAGGGCTGGATGGTGCCTGCTGCTGCAGGGTGGTCACTCCTTGACCACAAGGGAGATTCTTCGGGCTTCCACGTTGAGATGGAGGGCGAAGGGTCCAGAATATCGTTTCAAATGTTTCTTCCAGAAAATCTGATGTGCATTGGCACTGCTCCCACTCTTATTCGAATCTGGTGGGCGTGATTACCTGCTAGGTCCCCTCCTATGGGTGGGACCCAGGAAGTGGGTGGATACACCCCCTTCCTTTGATCCAGGCCGCCCTGGCACGAGGGCTGGAGTGCCCCAGAACCGGTTTGGCCGGATTATGCAAGGGGCAGCCTTGTGCGCCCCAGGCAGTGTCTGGTTTCTTTCAAACCTCCCTGCTACAATACACTATCTCCTGTCTGGAGGGCGGTGACACCCTCCTGTGACAGGAAACCCTTTGTCCAGGACCCCCTTGACTGGGTTTCGGTCAGCTCCAGGGGTCCAGACATTTGTCTGTGGCAGAGGCATCCATTTTGTGGATCTTAAGGCCTTTGGAGAAATCAACCGCATTAAAGTGAAGTAACATGTCTTACCCCTCTAGAGGGGTGGAATGCCATCCCCGTCGCCAGAACTGGCGAGGGGATGGTATTCCAAAGCGTATGACACCTTACACGACATGTTTTGATAAAGCCAAACCAGAGTTGCTAAATAACCGCGAGGATTATAAGGCACTTAATAGTATATGGTATGGCATTATCCTGAAACAGCTTAGGGATTTGTTCCCGACGGCTGCAGACAGGCTCAGCTCATGCTAGAGCTCCATCTCACATAAAAACCAAGCACCCAGCCTCCAGGATTGGTGAGGCCTGTCTATAGGAGTGGCTCACAGGTTTACATGTGTCCAGATATAGGTTTAGACATAGGTATACTATATCTAAGCAAGGGGTGTGTACACCACCTTACCCCAGCTGAGTGATCAGCCAGTTGTGTCAATTTAAGAACCAGCCAGGGGTGGCAAAAGATATGCTGCAGCCCCTGGTAGGCCTTAGTGGCTCCTGTGCCCTGTGCACCTATAGTGCATTCTACAGGGGCTGACAAGGAGTCCATTTCCAATTGGTATGTGCCTATAGCACATGTGTCATTAATTTAGTGAGAGAACAGCAGGCTGGGGGTCTGATCAGCAGGCCCACAGCCTCAGTAGTCGAAAACCAGTGAAGCAAAAAGCAAAAATTTGGGGTGACCATAGGATAGCAGACCCTACTCTCCTACAGTGGGTTATTGAAGCACAGGCGTCGGGCACAGGGCCCTCTTTCTCCTGGGAGTTGTACCAGAGAAGAGAGGTGCTGCTGCTGCATCATGTGAGGGGAGGAGGAGGGTGGGGAGGGCTGCAGGAGCCCTGGGGCTTGGGTGGGTTATTGAAGCCCAGGCGTCGCTCACAGGGCCCTCTTTCTCCTGGGAGTTGTACCAGAGAAGAGAGGGGCTGTTACTGCATCCTGTGAGGTGAGGAGGGGGTGGGGAGGGCTGCAGGAGCCCTGGGGCTTGGGTGGGTTATTGAAGCCCAGGCGTCGGTCACAGGCCCTCTTTCTCCTGGGAGTTGTACCAGAGAAGAGAGGGGCTGTTACTGCATCCTGTGAGGTGAGGAGGGGGTGGGGAGGGCTGCAGGAGCCCTGGGGCTTGGGTGGGTTATTGAAGCCCAGGCGTCGGTCACAGGGCCCTCTTTCTCCTGGGAGTTGTACTAGAGAAGAGAGGTGCTGCTGCTGCATCCTGTGAGGGGAGGAGGGGGTGGGGAGGGCTGCAGGAGCCCTGGGGCTTGGGTGGGTTATTTAAGCACAGGCGTCGGTCACAGGCCCTCTTTCTCCTGGGAGTTGTACCAGAGACGAGAGGGGCTGTGACTGCATCCTGTGAGGGGAGGAGGGGGTGGGGAGGGTTATTGAAGCACAGGCATCGGGCACAGGGCCCTCTTCTCCTGGGAGTTGTACCAGAGACGAGAGGGGCTGCTGCTGCATCCTGTGAGGGGTGGAGGGGGTGGGGAGGGCTGCAGGAGCCCTGGGGCTTGGGTGGGTTATTGAAGCCCAGGCGTCGGTCACAGGGCCCTCTTTCTCCTGGGAGTTGTACCAGAGAAGAGAGGTGCTGTGTCTGCATCCTGTGAGGGGAGGAGGGGGCGGGGAGGGCTGCAGGAGCCCTGGGGCTTGGCTGGGTTATTGAAGCCCAGGCGTCGGGCACAGGGCCCTCTTTCTCCTGGGAGTTGTACTAGAGAAGAGAGGTGCTGCTGCTGCATCCTGTGAGGGGAGGAGGGGGTGGGGAGGGCTGCAGGAGCCCTGGGGCTTGGGTGGGTTATTGAAGCCCAGGCGTCGGTCACAGGCCCTCTTTCTCCTGGGAGTTGTACCAGAGAAGAGAGGGGCTGTTGCTGCATCCTGTGAAGTGAGGAGGGGGCGGGGAGGGCTGCAGGAGCCCTGGGGCTTGGGTGGGTTATTGAAGCCCAGGCGTCGGTCACAGGGCCCTCTTTCTCCTGGGAGTTGTACCAGAGAAGAGAGGGGCTGTTACTGCATACTGTGAGGTGAGGAGGGGGTGGGGAGGGCTGCAGGAGCCCTGGGGCTTGGGTGGGTTATTGAAGCCCAGGCGTCGGTCACAGGCCCTCTTTCTTCTGGGAGTTGTACCAGAGAAGAGAGGGGCTGTTGCTGCATCCTGTGAAGTGAGGAGGGGGCGGGGAGGGCTGCAGGAGCCCTGGGGCTTGGGTGGGTTATTGAAGCCCAGGCGTCGGTCACAGGGCCCTCTTTCTCCTGGGAGTTGTACCAGAGAAGAGAGGGGCTGTTACTGCATACTGTGAGGTGAGGAGGGGGTGGGGAGGGCTGCAGGAGCCCTGGGGCTTGGGTGGGTTATTGAAGCCCAGGCGTCGGTCACAGGGCCCCCTTTCTCCTGGGAGTTGTACCAGAGAAGAGAGGGGCTGTTACTGCATACTGTGAGGTGAGGAGGGGGTGGGGAGGGCTGCAGGAGCCCTGGGGCTTGGGTGGGTTATTGAAGCCCAGGCGTCGGGCACAGGGCCCTCTTTCTCCTGGGAGTTGTCCCAGAGACGAGAGGGGCTGTTTCTGCATCCTGTGGGTGAGGAGGGGGCGGGGAGGGCTGCAGGAGCCCTGGGGCTTGGGTGGGATGAAGTGGCGAGGAACAGGGTGAAAGTGTGGGAGAGACGTGGACAGCTTGCAGGGGGTGCTGTGGAAAACTGTGCAGAAAAAACCGCCTGCCACAAACTATACTTTTATATCACGAAAATGACGTTTGCTTGTCAACCTTGAGGACTAAACTTTCTCTATGTTTTTATAATTAACAATTGAACTTTGTGAGGACCTCTTCCTGTGCAATTACGTCACCGCTTGCCCAAAAATCAGGACAAGAATCACAGTAATTTTAATTTCCTCCAAGATCTTGAGGTATTGTCAAATAAAAGCATTGTTGGGAAATAATAACTGTGTAACATGGTTGTCACATGAAGACTGCAATTCGTAGCATAGCCTTGCAAGCAGGGGTCGTCATCATTAAGTGCAGGGCTTTAAGTGGGCCGGGTCTGAGCACCGGCAGTTTTTTTTAGAAGGCCTCGAAACGGGTCTCTGCCGGGCTCTGTTTTGTGCCATGGCACAGGAGGTCAGTTTTTTTTTCGAGTGTTGTAGGTGAAGGGAAATCCTTTAAAGAGTAATTTTCTCTCTGGATTTATCTTCTCTTTTCGGAACTCAGGAGCAGCAACATTGTCGTGGTGTCACCAGGACTTTATGTGGAAGCTTTTTCAATATTATATACAATCCATAGTTGCTGCTTATTTATCTTATGCAACTAATAACTACTGACAAAGCCAATAGCCCTGACTTGTAGGTATGAGGTTGCTTGTAGTATCATATATCTGGATGCAAAGACAGAAACAGCAAAATACCAGTCGGGCGGCACACTATCTTATGCACAAACTTTTTGCTTACGTGTTTTTAAGCCACGCACTTAATTACATTGGCCACGCCCCCTTGAGAGATCCCCCAGTTTTTTCATCCCACTTAAGGCCCTGATTAAGTGAACAATGGCCAAGCTCAGCAGAGGTGAACTGCAGTGAGAGTGTAAAGCAAGTAACTCAGAGCCATAAAGAGATGGCTGAAGGTGGCACCTACGATGCTGCTCTCTTGTTTCAACAACTGAAAACCAGGATGACTAGTACTTTGGGGTGGGTGGGGGGGGAGCTGGAGGGCTCTTTTCTGCATTGCTCTTTACATTTATGGTTCTGACAGGATTCCGTAAAATCGTCTGATCCTCACATGCGGTTGGTCTAACACCACTTACACATCGAGTTTGTCCAAAAAAGGGCCGCGTTTGCAGTATTTTATTTTTACATCTCGTGGCGATGATGAAGTCTGTCTTTGAAGGGGAAAGTGAGCGGCTCTGCACATCACACAGGGCCCCTCCCAGCCCAGAGGCCGCCGCGCCTTCGATTGTACAAATTCCTAGGTGATGACAGGTCCCAGGATGGGACTTCTTGCCGCCACAGGTGTAGTGACGTTTGGACACCACTCTCTCCCCTCAAATGTCTTATACGTGATAACGCGCCCGAGTCGGGCGGGAGACTCCCCATTTTGACAGCAGAAATAAGAAACTTTTTGTTGCTTCGCACCTGGAATTGCCTTCAGTACAATGGAAGTCAGTGGAAAAAATAAACGCCCCCGTATTTTCTACAAAACTTTCCTCTTCTCAAATGTTGGCAGATATGTCAGGTGCACGATTTTCTGGTTGCAGGAGAAATCTAGTGTTTGGTGGCACCTCAGGCAGCTGCCCCTATTGCATAGAAAGGGGCATGTATGTGGCTGCAGGTGAATTTAACTGGTTTCGCCTAATGTGGGATGATGAAATGCGGAGGGTGGTCGACATAGGGGTTAAACCCTCTGCAGACATCTGTGTGCTACTTAGAGGTCACCGGCTCCACGTATCTGGTGGTCCTCAGTCTGAGGTGATCGCGTGCCACTGGGGGTGTAAAGTCAACACCTGTTATTTACAGCATTACAAAAACGCAGCATCCATGATGACAAGCATCTTATGCCGAATCAAACATTTAGTTCTTTGTCACAGGAGGACATGTTAAGGTTTTTAGTGTAGGAGTATATAAGAATATTCAGAACCTGTAACTACTACTTGAGGTACACCAGCTATTTTACTCAGCTGAACATACTCTTAACACCATTGCGTTCAACAGGTGGACCCCATTTTATTCTTAAATTGATAAGGAAACAAACCCTTAGTAGCTTTAAAGGCAACTTTTTGGGCGCCTTTTATGGCTACGAACCCCTAGAGGTCATATGGTGGCATAGAGTTGTTACCTTGGCTAAGGCAAGCCTTTAGCTGTATCCAGGCCCTAATGTGACTGTGTCTGGCCAGCATCATGAATTCTTTTGGGCACCTTAAAAACCAGCATTGCAAAAAGCCAATGCCAATAAATCTGGCTGTAGTCTGTGAACGTTTTCCAAGACCCTTTCTGTGTGACCAGATTGGCATTTTAATTATGCCACTACTGTTAGTTTTGTCAATACTTGTTTTGCACACAGCACACACAATTACAATACGGATCCAGATACAGCTAACATTTAACAAGCATTGGAAATGCAATAGGTCTCGGATTTATTTGAGTTAGAGCTAATGGCATTGTAAATGGCAATGTCTTTTATCCATGTGTTATGGAGTGTATGCATGTGGTGTGTAGTGGAATTATGTGGGTTGGATTGGAATTGTAGCAATGGTGGCATGCTGCGCTTTAGATGAATATGTTTAAAAGTAAAGTGCGCCATACTGCGATTGCTACAATAGTTAATTGTGGATGCGTTAACAATTGATGTGTGCACTGATGGCTGGTGGTGTGTGTGCCTGGTGGAAGCGTGCACTGATGGCTGATGGTGTGTGTGTGTGGTTGTGTGTGTGGTGGTGAGTGTGTGATGGTGAGTGTGTGGTGGTGAGAATGTGGTGTCCGAGTGTGTGTGTGGTGGTGTCTGTGTGTGTGGTGTATGTGGTCTTATGTGTATGGTCTTATGTGTGTGTGGTGGACTTAGTTCCAATTGTTGTACCCTGCACACTCACACACTGCCCCTACACACTCACACACTGCTCACCCTACACACTCACACAATGTTCACCCTGCATGCTCACACAATGTTAACCCTGCATACTCACACACTGCTCACCCTGCACTCTCACACACTGCTCACCCTGCACACTCACACCCTGCTCACCCTACACACTCACACACTGCTCACCCTACGTAATGCGAAAAGACCTAGCTCTGCCCTTTGGCCTGTGTTGTATTCGTACAGTAGGTTGTGAGTAGTTGGACTTTATAAGTTGGGGCATTTCCTCCTTGCTGCTGCCCTCACAGAGGGCCGGCTGCCTTGATGAAGCTCCCAAGACACGTGTTCACCTGTTCTTTGTTTTAGCTCCTGTTTGTCAGTGCACCGTGTAAGCGCACACGCATACCCTGCTCTCTCTGGAACACTCACTCTGCAGAGTCACTCTCACTCTGCAGTCACTCTCACTCTGCCGTCACTCTCACTCTGCCGTCACTCTCACTCTGCCGTCACTCTCACTCTGCCGTCACTCTCACTCTGCTGTCACTCTCACTCTGCTGTCACTCTCACTCTGCAGTCACTCTCACTCTGCAGTCACTCTCACTCTGCAGTCACTCTCACTCACAGACGGCTGGTGGTGTGTGTGCCTGGTGAAAGCGTGCAATGAAGGCTGGTGTTGTATGTGCTTGGTGAAAGCATGCACTGACGACTGGTGGTGTGTGTGTGTTCCTGGTGAAAGCGTGCAGTGACGGCTGGTGTTGTGTGTGCCTGTTGAAAGTGTACACCGACGGCTGGTGGTGTGTGTGTGCCTGGTGAGTGTGTGGTAATGAGTGTGTGTGTGGTGTTGTGTGTGTGTGTGTGTTGTGTGTGTGTGTGTGTGTGTGTGTGTGGTGTTGTGTTGCGTGTGTGGTGTGGTGTGTGTCTGTGTGGTGTGTGTGTGGTGTGTGTCTGTGTGGTGTATGTCCGTGTGGTGTTGTGTGATCCTCTGTGAGACACCGGGGTCTGTTGTCTGGAATGGAAGCTTTGGTCAGATGGGGGAGCATGGAAATGTTGCGCTCCTGTGAAAGAGCTGGCAGGTGATTGGGGTCCCCCTTAGAAGGCAAAGACTCTGAAAGCAGTGCCCCTGTCTTTAACACCACCACACTAGTGTGCCTCAAGTAACATGTGCCCGGTCTTCTACAACGCAGGGGCAGAGAGGAGAGGAGAGGCAGGACAACGCAAGGGCAGAGAGAAGAGGCAGGACAATGCAGGGGCAGAGAGGAGAGGCAGAACACAACGCAGGGGCAGAGAGGAGAGGAGAGGCAGTACAACGCAGGGGCAGAGAGAAGAGGCAGGACAATGCAGGGGCAGAGAGGAGAGGCAGGACACAACACAGGGGCAGAGAGGAGAGGCAAGTGACAATGCAGCGGCAGAGAGGAGAGGCAGGACACAACACAGCGGCGGAGAGGAGAGGCAGGACACAACGCAGGGGCAGAGAGGAGAGGCAGGTGACAACGCAGGGGCAGAGAAGAGAGGCAGGACACAGCGCAGTGGCGGAGAGGAGAGGCAGGACACAACGCTAGGGGGAGAGGTGAGGCAGGACACAACGCAGGGACTGAGAGGAGAGGCATCTGGAGGGGAGAGTTAACTAGGGGAAAGGGCAGAGACATGAGCGGCTTTGAAATGGGGCTGGGGCTAATGGGGACATTAGCAACATAAAAGGGAATTAAGATGATAGAAAAAAAAATGAAGTGAAATTAGAGAAAAGATGGTGAGAGGAAAAATACCAGAAAGATAGAGGTGTGCTATTGGAATGAGAGGGGGTGCTTGAGGCGTGGAAAGGGAAGGAAGAACATGGAAACTGGAAAACGAGAAGAAGAGCATTGGCAGGTGGAGAGGCAGTGACTCAAAAAGGTGGGTGCCTTTTACAGAGCAGGAGAGGGCAAGGAAAACTAGAAGGGAGAATGGCACGCGGGGAAAGAACCCGATAGAGCTGAAATTGTGCATTCAGGAGAGCAGAGAAGGCCAAATGGGGAAGTGAGGGGCGGAGACAGGGAGGAACAGGACAGGAATGGGCAGAGCAGGCCTATAATAGGGAGAAAAACATGCACAGAAATATAAACGGGCGGGGGAGGGGCAGACATGCAGAATACGAAGGAAAAGGTGGTGCGAGGCGGAAAATGTGCAATAGGGTAGATGGTCTCTTGTATCCTGGAGAAGATAGGGGAAGAAAAAGTGGACTAAGATACGGCTTGTGGTGAAGAGCAGGGCAGGCGAGAGACAGGGGCGCGGAACTGGTGAGAGGAAAGGGGCAGTGCAGATCACACAGAAGGCGAGGGGAGGGAGGATAAGCGAAATCAGTGGTGAGGGAACGGGTTGCAGTGAAGGTGCTGAAGAGAGATAGAGGGAGAAGGGTGGTGGTGACCGGTGCGGGGCTGGGGTTGGACAGGCGGTTAGGGAGGGGTAGAATTGAGGCAAGAGAAGCAGAGGGGGAGAAATAGAGGAAGGGGCGAGATGGAAGGAGGGCTGCAGTCCTCGAAGCCGCAGCTTTTTAGGGCTCGGCGACGTCACCACTTCTTTAGAAGTGGGGCGGAGCTGCGAGCTCCTATTCTTACGGGGTTCCGACTTCTGTTGGAAAAATTCCTCTGTGCGCGAGCTTGTGCAGTGCTTTATTTTACGATCTGCATGGTGATTGGTCCTCGCGGTGCTGTCTTTTTAGTAGTCTTGACGCGATAGGGCATATATAATTTTCGTCCGCCATTTTTGGCATTTTCTGTGCGGTTGCGCGCACGGCAGTCCATTAATTTTAATTAGGAGCTGTCAGGGTGCCCGTGCAATGCAATCCAGATGGTGTGCGCGCGTTCACCATTCTGCATTGCGTTTGTCGGGTCACAGCATAGCTGGGGTGCAGGTCACAGTAGGTAGTGTCTGTATAGCGCCCAGAGTGAATCAGGCGCCATGCGCGTTACACCCAGTATAGGTGACAGTACAGATGCAGCGCAGGACACTGTGGGTGAAGTAAGTGCTTCCCTTAATGAAGTATAGATTGCCTGCGTAAATACGGTAGTGTGCATTAGGCTCTGTGTCCCTACTGCCAGATTTAGCCTGCGAAGTGCGTCTTTTGTGAGCACGGGTCGTGCAGGGGTAACAGCCACTTTCCGTGCAGTAGTGTTGCTGTTCTCGGAAGTAATGACAGCAGATGTAAACAATAGTGCTTACATCATGCAGCAGCTGTATGTGATTTGGGGTTATCGTGTTCAGCTTGAACGCTGCACGCCGCCCATAGAGTTGGAAGCAGGGACGGCTGCGGAAGAGCGGTAGGTGTGAGTAAGATGAAGAGGTCCGAGGTCGAGGCACATGTGAACAGCGCCCCCTAGCAGGTGTCACAAGGTCGCGGGCCTTGCATTCTGTTACTTACAACCTGCCTTTCCTGGTGCCACTGCCACTGAAGATAGACAGGCAACTGAACACCTCACGCGAGGCGCGGAAGCATCGGTGGAAGTAGTGCCGGGGTGGTGGGGATGGACTAGGGCCAGGATAAAAGGTCGTGCTCCACAGTGTGGACACACGTGCCTCCATCCTAAGCGCTGGGGCTTAATGTCCGTGTTGATCAATTCAAGATGGAGCCACACTCGAACACACAGAAACACGCCACAGAGTCTCACAGGACATGACATTGTTGGTTAATACTTGATGTGTTATTAATACGTGCAGAATCAGAAACAATATGGAATCCAACGTGTCCCCGATAAACCTTCTTAGAACAAAGGAGTCTTGAGAGTGAAAGCGGATCTAAGAAACAGACACGAGAGCTTCAGTGTGTGAACGTCAGAGGCGATAAACAAGCATAGACAGCACACCCAAAAGGTGAGGGGTGTTAGACTGGTACACGTGTCTTCAGGCAGGGGCAAGGCGCCAGGCAGGACAGGACACAGAAAGGACATCAGAACGGGCCCGGATAGACAAATATGGCACCAGATAATGCATTGGCGATTCTGGCATTACACGGGGGCCACCAGACGAAGTGAAAGCCACCAGATATAGAATAAAACTCTAGGCAGGGGCGGTGGGGCAGGAAGGGCAAAGCCACCAGGGATGGCAGGGGGCAGATGCCAACGTCAGACAGGAGACTAGGAACCAGGAATACACAGGGTACCAGCCAAGTCCACGATAGCAGATGGGCAAAAGAGCACCCGACTGGTGCCAGACAGAGGACAGGGTGCCAGACACGTCAAGGGTAGCTGATGTGTAAACGAGCGCCAGGTTGGTGCCACATCGCAGACAGGGACAATTGCATCAGAGAGGGGATAGGCCATCAGACAGAAGTCGGTACCTCAGCAAGGGACATGCCATCAGTCAAGGAACCAGGACATTTGCCCAAAGAACCCAGGCGACGTTTCCTTGCTATTCGTTTGGATACACCACATATTTATCCTACAGGTGGCATGTGGCAAAGATGTCAAGGTTTCAGATTGCTCATGTGTGACATTTTCTATGTTTCCAGTGTGTTTATGTGTGACATTTTGATGTGCATGTGTGACTCTCCGAGTGACAGTTTGCAGTGAGCAGAACAAAGCAGTTACTTCCTTGTAGTGAGATGAATTTCGGAAACTAGCTCCTTATGTGCAATTTAATGGACAAGAAAAAGCTTCAAAACAGCTGCACTGCAGCTACAAAACCTACACCGACCAAAAGCTGGACATCACTCTGTGTCCAGTCATGCAATACCAGCAGCAGCTATTATTATGTGAGCATTGTAAAATATAAACTTGCATAATATACATATCCAACTCATGTGACGAAGGCAGCAGATCTACCACGGTCCTTTCATTCTCCTTCTCCACCTTCTGGGTTGGCGCTACGAGCTCCAAGCGTGGGGTCAAGACACCTGGGGGTATATGTACAACAAAATGGTGGAGCGCTTCGCTAGCCTCGTTGGCTTAATGCAGCGCTCCGCCACTTCACAAATGCAGGGCTGCAATATATTTGCAACGCTATAGTGCAGCCCTTCTTTTCCCCCTGCGCTTGCGCTAAACCTAGCAGCCTAGCGCCAACGCAGGCCCCCTTGTACCATAGTGTAAGGGTGCCTGTGTTGAGGGGAAGATTGTTTATGTGATGGAAGGTCTCCCTTTCTGCACATAAACAATCAATGGCAATTTGCTGTTTCCATGTGTGCTGCACAACACAGCACACATGGAAACAGCAAAGACGAGGAGAAATAAAGAATTTCTCCTCATTTTGTCTGTTTAAGACCTGGTTTTCCCTGGTCTTAATTCTGGCACTGCCTCCTATTTACATCACACTTGTAAATAGGGGGCAGCGTCAAAATCAATGGGTGTTGCGGTGGAATGCCCACCTCAACACTGATTGCCCTCCCCTTTCACGCTAAGTACAGTGTGAAATGAGGCCCTATTTACAAGACAGCGTTAGGCCACATTAATTGGCTTAACGCTGCCTTGTAAATAAGGCACAGTCTCTATCGCCAACCACAACGGCACTAAAAGTGACATGGTGGTGATAGGGGCTTGTAAATATGCCCCCGGGATCAATATCAGGCAGTGTTCTAGCTCCTACGCAGCTCGCAAGCGTTCAGAGGTAAAGGCTGGGAACATTTCCAATTTCCATGCCTTAAAAGGGAGACGCCGCTCTGCACTGTGATCCAAGTGCAGAATGACAGTGAGTGCAGAGTGACAGTGAGTGCAGAGTGACAGTGAGTGCAGACTGAGTGCAGAGTGACAGTGAGTGCAGAGTGACAGCGAGTGACAGTGAGTGTAGAGTGACAGTGAGTGTAGAGTGACAGTGAGTGTAGAGTGACAGTGAGTGCAGAGTGAGTGCAGAGTGAGAGTGAGTGCAGAGTGAGAGTGAGTGCAGAGTGAGAGTGAATGCAGAGTGAGAGTGAGTGCAGAGTGAGAGCGAGTGCAGAGTGAGTGCAGAGTGAGAGTGAGTGCAGAGTGAGAGTGAGTGCAGAGTGAGAGTGAGTGCAGAGTGAGAGTGAGTGCAGAGTGAGTGCAGAGTGAGTGCAGAGTGAGAGTGAGTCCAGAGTGAGAGTGAATGCAGAGTGACAGTGAGTGCAGAGTGACAGTGAGTGCAGACTGAGTGCAGAGTGACAGTGAGTGCAGAGTGACAGTGAGTGCAGAGTGACAGTGAGTGCAGAGTAACAGTGAGTGCAGAGTGGCAGTGAGTGATAGTGAGTGTAGAGTGACAGTGAGTGTAGAGTGACAGTGAGTGCAGAGTGAGAGTGAGTGCAGAGTCACAGTGAGTGCAGAGTGACAGTGAGTGCAGAGTGAGAGTGAGTGCAGAGTGAGAGCGAGTGCAGAGTGAGAGCGAGTGTAGAGTGACAGCGAGTGCAGAGTGAGAGCGAGTGCAGAGTGAGAGCGAGTGCAGAGTGAGAGCGAGTGCAGAGTGACAGCGAGTGCAGAGTGAGAGCGAGTGCAGTGTGACAGCGAGTGCAGAGTGACAGCAAGTGACAGCGAGTGCAGAGTGACAGCAAGTGACAGCGAGTGCAGAGTGACAGCAAGTGACAGTGAGTGCAGAGTGACAGCGAGTGCAGAGTGAGTGCAGAGTGACAGCGAGTGACAGTGAGTGCAGAGTGACAGCAAATGACAGTGAGTGCAGAGTGACAGCGAGTGCAGAGTGAGTGCAGAGTGACAGCAAGTGACAGTGAGTGCAGAGTGACAGCGAGTGCAGAGTGAGTGCGAGAGTGACAGCGAGTGCAGAGTGAGTGCGAGAGTGACAGTGAGTGCAGAGTGAGTGTAGAGTGACAGTGAGTGCAGAGTGACTGCAGAGACAGTGTGTAAGGGTGCAGGGTGCACATTGTGTGAGTGTGCAGAATGAGTGTGCAGGATAAACAGTGTGTGACTATGCAGGGTGACATTAGGAGTGTGCGGGTGAGCAGTGTGTGAATGTGTAGGGGCAGTGTGTGAGTGTGCAGAAAATACCACACACACATACACCACACACACATACCACACACACACACCACACACATATACACCACACACACATATCACACACACGAACCACACACCTCACTCTCTCAACACCACACACTGTTCACCACTCACCACAACACAGTCAGCACCACACTCACTCCCCAGGCTCACCCCCACAGACTCACCACAACACACTCACCACTACACAGAAAACAACACACACAACATCACACCTCCAGCCGTCAATGAATGCTTTCACCATGCACAAACACCAACAACCATCAATGTACACTTTCACCAAAAACAAACACGACCATGCATCAGTGCCGCTAAACACCCACGCGCACAACAAACAATGTCAGTGCAACTTTCACTAAACACACACACACCAACAGCTGACAGTACACCAGCCACTCTTTCAATTGGCACAATCATCAGCAGCTGTCAGTGCACATTACCATTTACAATGCCATTATCTCAAACTCAAACAAACCCGAGCCCTAATGCATTCCTAATGCTTGTTTTGTTTTACACTCAACATGTTCATTGATAGAAATGTCAAGTATAGAACTCTCAAAGGGTAAACTTGGATTTGAGGTTATACACTAGGGCTTCATGAAAAGAAATACTCACAGGTAGACAAAAACAACACAGATACTTTGGGTGGCGAGCACTTTTCAAAACGGTAGGCTGAGCTCCCTGCACATTCTCGCGCTTCCAGAGATGCCCTGCATTTTGCTAGAGGAGCTTTTAGCTGGTCGCAATCAAAAGGTACCCTACAGTAAAAAAAGCTGGTCGCTGTTGAATACCATAGATTGACTAGAAACCATACAACATGCATAGACCTCTGTGTTGAATGCAAATTAAAAAAAAATGGTCAGGTCACAGACTACCAGAAACAGGAGGTGTCGTTTCTCAAAGGAAAAATAAACTTCAAGTCACCCAAAAATATAACTCACATGTAGACAAAAACAACACGGATACTTTGGGTGGCGATCACTTTCCAAAACAGTAGGCTGAGTTCCGTGAACATGCTCGCGCTTTCAGAGATGCCCTGCATTTTGCTAGAGGAGCTTTCAGCTGGTCTCAATCAAAAGGTACCCTACAGGAAAAAATGGAGTATGTATATTCGCAACAGAGACATGTACGTATATGGCTTTCGGGACCGCCTATCAGCACTTAGAACGTATATCGCCATAGAGACTGTGTTTATTTATAATAATGTCCATTATCGGGGTGTATATTCACACTGGGGAGTGTGCATTATCACGGATAACGCCCATAATTAGGGGAACTGTAGGAGGGTGGATACTTGACTATGGTTACCCCAGATTTTTTGCCTAGTGTTTAGCTGGTTTTCGACTTAGTTGGCCTGGGATCCTGCTAATCAGGGCCCCATGCTATCTGCTCTCTCTTTAAAATGGACTCCATGTACCCTAGGTGCATAACTGATTGGATATTGGGTCACCTTATCAGCCCCTGTACAGTGTACTATAAGTCCCCAGGGCATAGGTGCATCCAAGGCCTACCAGGGGCTGCAGCATATCTTTTGCCACCCCTGAGTGGCTATCCAAACTGACATAACTGGCTGATCACTCAGCTGGGGCAAGGTCGTGTAATCACCCCTTGCTTAGATATATTATACCTATATCTAAACCTATATCTGGATACATATATATCTATAAGTCACTCCTATGGCAGGCCTTAACAATCCTGGAGGCAGAGTGCTTGGTTTTATGTGAGATGTGCTCTAGCATAAGCTGAGCCTGTCTGCAGCTTTCAGAACCATTTCCTTATAGCTGTTCCAGGGTATTGCCATACCATATACTCTTAGGTGCATTATAATCCTCACGGTTATTGCTAACTTTGGTTTGGCTTTATCAAAACATGTCGTGTAAGGTGTCATACACTTTGGAATGCTACCCCCTCGCCAGTTCTGGCGACGGGGGTAGCATTACACCCTTCTAGAGGGAGAAGACATGTTACTTTACTTAAACGCGGTTAAATCTAACCAGAGCCTCAGCATCACAAAATAGATGCTGCTGTCAGGCGTTTAAATGTAAGCTCAAGGTGGTCCCACACCCACGATAGTACCCAGGCACTACTGTTACCTGCCCCTGGGAAGCCGGGTGCATAGGTCGTTTTCGGTGTCGGGTCGAAGTCTCGTTTTCAATGGGAAAACAGGAAGAATTGCTGCTGGGAAGGAGAGTCGTTGATGTCGTGCAGGTTGAAGATGAAGATCTTGAAGAAGAGGACCTGAAAGCAGAGGGGACAGAGTCTGGGTTACTAGCCAGTGACCAGGAGCCTCAGGAGGTTACACCTCCCTGTGACAGGATACCTATTGTCCAGTTGCCTGGGCTGGAGTTTCGTCCAGCACCAGAAGGCCAGACTCTTGTCTGTGGCTAGTGGACTCCATTTTGTGATGCGTGTGCCCTTTTAAAATGGTTACCGGCAGTTGCAGCTTGTGCCATGTCACCCCCTGAGTAGGGTGGAATCATACCCCCCCTCCAGTACTGGAGTGGGGGTATGATTCCAAGATGTTTGACACCAAACACGACATGGTTTGGTGCAGCCATTCTCAAGATAGCATTTGCCCACGAGCTATATAATGCACTTAAGAGTATATGGTATGGCTGCACTATAAACAACGTCGAAATCGATATAACAAAAGTTGCAGAGGGGCTCTGCTCATGCTGAGGGTCCCCCTCACACATAACCATGCACCCTGCCCTATATGTGTTGTATTAGGGTAGGATATAGTGAACCTATATCCCTGTAAGGGCTGCAAGCACCACCTTACCCAGGCTGCAGTAGCAGCCTGGTTGTGTCTTTTAGGTGGCTGTCCCATGGGGTAGCACAATATGTGCTTCAGCCCCTGGTAGGCCTCTGGGGTACCCATGCCCTAGGTACCTAAGGTACCATATGCTAGGGACTCACAGGGTGACCTTAGTATCCAATTAGATCTGTACCTAAGGTACTTACTCACAACAATTTAGCGAGGAAGAAGAGGAGCTGGGCTCCTGATTAGCAGGGCTACAGCTCGACTAGAGTCAGAAAGGAGCAAAAAGTTGGGGGCAACTATGCAGTAGATGGCAATCTCCTACAGTCGTGTAGGGGTCCAATCCATTCCCGGTGTTCTACCTGCAGGTCGAGAGTGGGAGCGAATCCTCGTGGCCATCACTCTCTCTCCTGCTGACTCGCTGCTCGTCAGTGGCCTCACCAGAGTTCCTCCACTTGCCCAGACACCTTCAGGGCCAACCCAGTGGAGCCGGTCACAGTCCTGGAATTTCTATGGCACCCCTCAGGGCGATGCTGGGCTCAGCGCCACCCACTGCTCGGCCCAGCTGCAGTTCCACACCACGCTGCAGACCCTGTGCTGAACCAGGGGCCACTCCGCCGTCTCATCTCACGTCTTTCACCGGGGCAGTGTTCACGGCCGGGCGAGGGATCCGACTCCGAGCACCTCAGCCTTTACACTGCCACTCTGGAGCACTGATACGCTGCATGCCAGGCCATAAAATTATTCATAATCTGTCCGGTGGGTGGCATGGCAGCTTAGTGGTCCTGGGCCAGTTGCATGGCATCCGTTTAGCGGCCGCCAAACTTGAAAACATCCTCCCAGTCTTTTTGCAGTGTTGCAAAGCACATGGTTTGAACTGAAATCAAGAAAGGTATGTCCAGTTACGACCAATGTGAGTACGGAAACTTGGGAACTTATATCTATGATGTTCGATTGACTTTTGTCACACTTTTTCATTATTTTCAATAGAAATGGATGCCACAAAGTATCAAGAGCTTCTGGATTATGTAAGCCGTAATGTGTATCCTGAAGGTTTCAGTAAAATGAAGAAGAATGCATTACGTAGACTGGCTAAGAAATTCACCATTGATGGTACTCTAATTTTCCAACTATTGTTTTTTTTATTACAATTTAATTATAGACATTTTAAATCGAATTGGGTACTTGCTTGAAATGATCAATATGAATTGTAAATCATGTAGCTGATACATAAAAATCACAACTTTGGTGCTAACAACTATTGCATAGTACATTTGGTTTAGTTATATACAATGTTATGGGCCTCATTTCGATGTTGGTGCGGCGTAGGGACTCCCCATCCTAAAATGTTGTCTGTGTGGATTATCATGTTCCCTCCACTCCCTGCCACAAGGGTGGCAGGGAGGAACATTGGTGGCTCTTAGCGGGCCCCCCTTCATCACTGGCCCTTTTGCTTGGGTTGGGCACCTATGGTGCCCCCCCCCAACATATCCCTGTACCAAGTGACAGTCACAGCATGGTGCCTGTCATGTAGTACATGGAGATGTTTCACATCCCTGTTTTCCATTGCAGCGTGTGCATCATGGTAGCTTGTGTTACGGCCGGTTGAGAAAAGGGAGGTTCAGACATGCATCCCAGCTGGTCGGAGGATCAACTGTCCATACAAGGAATGTTCCGGTTTGATGGCCGGGCGGCTGGCGCAAGTTTGTAAGTATCACAGGCAGTGCCAGGCTCATCGTTTTCTAGTTTTGACCTTGTCACTGATCTGAGAAGTTGGCCTGGTATATGATGCTCACTAGTTCTAGTGATCACCTTGTACCATGCCAAGCAACCCTTATGGTGCAGGTTGTAAAGTCAACCTTATAGACAAGCTATCCTAGGGGTAGCATGGACTAAGCAGTCTTAGGCTAAACTCTGTAAAGGCATGTGAAGCAAGCTGTTTTACCATACACAATCCCCTTGAATACCAAATGAAAGGACACCACACAGATATATATTGAAAATATATATAGATTTATTTCTACAAATATCCCCTATACTCTTTATGAGCACAGAAGCAAATGCGTTAAAACAAAACACAGTTTAAATATACAAAAGTTGCACAATTATGGATGAGCCCTAGGGGCCACCTAAACCATATACTAAAATAGTGGTATAAGAACCACTATGGGGAAAGTGAAGAGGCCTAGGGCCTGGGGAATCGCTGGAGCTATTCGAGATTAGCAGTGATGAAGTCGGGAAAGGCCCGCGGGACTCGGGTGCAGTGCTGAAAGTGCACGCATGCACCAATGCAATGTCAATGGTGCGTAAAAGTTACAAAGTTAGTTGTTAAGGAACCTTCCGAGTGACCTAGGAGGATAAAACTTTAGACACAGACACTAGAGGTGTGTACCAGTGTGGGAACACCGGCGTTGCTGAGTTACCTCACCTACAGGAAGCGGGTGCATAGGGTCGAAGTAGTGTCGGGTTTCGTCACGCAGGTCGATGGTGCTTGGAGCTGAAGATGCTGCAGGCGGCTCGATGTGAAGAGTTCCGGTGGATCCAAGGGTGGATCTGAAGAGGTGAAGACCTGAAAGCAGAGGGGACAATGTTCAAAGTCACCAGCCAGCGACTACCGTGGAACCAGGAAGGAACCAGGCGATGTCGGGTGCAAACAGGCAATGAGGTGAAGATTGTCTCTGCAGCCACGTGGACACGAAGAGGTCAAGGACGTCCAGGAGTCGATCACGAGCTGTCCCACGTAGGCTCTCGCTGATGGCGGTGTCGGCAACTTGATTGGAGCAAACAGGCCTTGGCTAAAGCAAGCCACGCAGGAAGTGATTCAAGCTTCTCACTTGGACCAGCAAGGTCAGAGCGGATGCTCCTTTTCAAGGGAGCAAGGGCCAGTCTGTAGCAATCAAACTAGCAGTGTAGTTCGTCGTTGTCGTCGCCAAGATGGCCGCTAGCCACGTGGCAAGTGGGCGGGATGGCGCGTCGAGTGGCACAGTGCAAAAGGGCCCCACGCAGATCGTGGAGATGCTGGGGGGCTGATCTTCGGTGCAAGGGCTGCTTGAGGTTGGAGCTTCTCAAACCCTAGAGCACAGCATCAAGGGTGCCTCGGGTGCTGCGCAGTCAGCTTCTCGGGGGTCTTTCAAGAGGTCCGGTCCCACGTCTCTCGGTGACTTCTTTACTGTAATATCGGTGTTTGTGGTGCTCACATTTATTATTTTTTGATACATTCAAACAATTTTTACAACTTGTTTACTGTAATATCAGAGTTTGTGGTGATTATTCTAAATTCAATTTTTTGATATCCAGAACACAATATTGTACTTCAGTGAAATTTATTTTGACAACATTTGAAAAATAAATTATTAGAGTGTGATTATGTATTCATTTTATTGCTTTATTAAAAATATGCTGGGGCATGGTCACTTTCATTGCTATGACGGACACCGCCAGCAAATAAACTGCCTGTATAATCTCCACAGCGGCCCCTCGCCAGGCACACCAGAAGCGGGGAGTGGTCAGATACATACCACGCCAGATAGGAAACCTCCCTAACCTGCCGTGCCAGCTATGGGGTAATGAGACAATAACCCAGCCGAGTATAAGTTCCCGTCGCCGAGGTGTAGCAGGAGAAGAGTCTGGATCCCGAGTGTCTTTACCTACATACTCCAGGGTATAAATGTTAGATCCCTTCTCAACAAGGGGAGAAGGAGTGCTTTGGTAAAGGGCACATGGTTACAATAGTTAGAGTTGCAAAAGTCCAAGACAGAAGAAACCAGGAGAGGAAAGAGGAAAGAGGGAAGGAGGGGGGGGGGGGGGGGCAGGGAGCTGGGAAGCGGGTCAGATCTGGCAGATCAGCAGTGGGAGTGAAAAAACCTCGTGGGGGCCCAAGACGGTAGAGTAAACGGTCTCCAAGCTTAGATGGGGTCTCATAGTCATAAATTTAAGTCTGGGCGCCATTTTAGAGTCAGGCAAGTCCCAGGTACCTGGGCGCAATGAACCCTGGGCACAATAGCCGCCATCTTAGGGTCAGGCAGCTGGGTTCAGGTCGGCCCGTGCTGAATACCCCAGAGTCAGGGTATATTCCGAGGCACACACTCTCAATGTCAGGGGGGCCCTCAGCATCCGTGGGAGACCCCAACCACCAACATCAGAGGTCTCCTACTGGTGCGCCCTGCAGGGGCTATGTATTGACCGCTACAGGCAGGCAGTTGCGCTGATTGTTATCATGCTACAATAGCCACTGGATAGATGGGAGTCTTTGTCGCTTTTTTAATTCAGAGTGCTGGGTTGGAGTTAATTGGATGCTGGGTTGGAGATGGGTGGATGCTGGGTTGGGGATGGATGGATGCTGGGTTGGGGATGGATGGATGCTGGGTTGGGGATGGATGGATGCTGGGTTGTGGATGGATGGATGCTGGGTTGTGGATAGATGGATGCTGGGTTAGGGATGGATGGATGCTTGGTTGCGGATGGATAGATGCTGGGTTGGAGATGGGTGGATGCTGGGTTGGGGATGGATGGATGCTGGGTTGGGGATGGATAGATGCTGGGTTGGAGATGGATGGATGCTGGATTGGGGATGGATGGATGCTGGGTTGGGCATGGATGGATGCTGGGTTGGGGATGGATGGATGCTGGGTTGTGGATGGATAGATGATGGGTTGGAGATGGGTGGATGCTGGGTTGGGGATGGATGGATGCTGGGTTGGGGATGGATTGATGCTGGGTTGGAGATGGGTGGATGCTGGGTTGGGGATGGATGGATGCTGGGTTGGGGATGGATGGATGCTGGGTTGTGGATGGATAGATGATGGGTTGGAGATGGGTGGATGCTGGGTTGGGGATGGATGGATGCTGGGTTGGGGATGGATTCATGCTGGGTTGGAGATGGGTGGATGCTGGGTTGGGGATGGATGGATGCTGGGTTGGAGTTGGTTGGATGCTGGGTTGGGCATGGATGGATGCTGGGTTGGAGATGGATGGATGCTGGGTTGGGCATGGATGGATTCTGGGTTGTGGATGGATGGATGCTGGGTTGTGGATGGATGGATGCTGGGTTGGGGATGGATGGATGCTGGGTTGGGGATGGATGGATGCTGGGTTGGGGATGGATGGATGCTGGGCTGGGGATGGATGGATGCAGGGTTAGAGATGGATAGATGCTGGGTTGGAGATGGATGGATGCTGGGTTGGGGATGGATGGATGCTGGGTTGGGGATGGATGGATGCTGGGTTGGGCATGGATGGATGCTGGGTTGGGCATGGATGGATGCTGGGTTGTGGATGGATGGATGCTGGGTTGGGGATGGATGGATGCTGGGTTGGGCATGGATGGATGCTGGGTTGGGCATGGATGGATGCTGGGTTGGGGATGGATGGATGCTGGGTTGTGGATGGATGGATGGATGCTGGGTTGGGGATGGATGGATGCTGGGTTGGGCATGGATGGATGCTGGGTTGGAGATGGATGGATGCTGGGTTGGGCATGGATGGATTCTGGGTTGTGGATGGATGGATGCTGGGTTGTGGATGGATGGATGCTGGGTGGTGGATGGATGGATGCTGGGTTGGGGATGGATGGATGCTGGGTTGGGCATGGATGGATGCTGGATTGGGCATGGATGGATGCTGGGTTGGAGATGGATGGATGCTGGGTTGTGGATGGATGGATGCTGGGTTGGAGATGGATGGATGCTGGGTTGGAGATGGATGGATGCTGGGTTGGGCATGGATGGATGCTGGGTTGGGGATGGATGGATGCTGGGTTGGAGATGGATGGATGCTGGGTTGGGGATGGATGGATGCTGGGTTGGGGATGGGTGGATGCTGGGTTGGAGATGGATGGATGCTGGGTTGGGCATGGATGGATGCTGGGTTGGAGATGGATGGATGCTGGGTTGGGGATGGATGGATGCTGGGTTGGGGATGGGTGGATGCTGGGTTGGAGATGGATGGATGCTGGGTTGGGCATGGATGGATTCTGGGTTGTGGATGGATGGATGCTGGGTTGGGGATGGATGGATGCTGGGTTGGGGATGGATGGATGCTGGGTTAGGGATGGATGGATGCTGGGTTGGGCATGGATGGATGCTGGGTTGGGGATGGATGGATGCTGGGTTGTGGATGGATGGATGCTGGGTTGGGCCTGGATGGATGCTGGGTTGTGGATGCATGGATGCTGGGTTGGGCCTGGATGGATGCTGGGTTGGGCATGGATGGATGCTGGGTTGGGCCTGGATGGATGCTGGGTTGGGGATGGATGGATGCTGGGTTGGGCCTGGATGGATGCTGGGTTGGGCCTGGATGGATGCTGGGTTGGGCCTGGATGGATGCTGGGTTGGGCCTGGATGGATGCTGGGTTGGGGATGGATGGATGCTGGGTTGTGGATGGATGGATGCTGGGTTGGGCCTGGATGGATGCTGGGTTGGGCATGGATGGATGCTGGGTTGGGCCTGGATGGATGCTGGGTTGGGGATGGATGGATGCTGGGTTGTGGATGGATGGATGCTGGGTTGGGGATGGATGGATGCTGGGTTGGGCATGGATGGATGCTGGGTTGGGCATGGATGGATGCTGGGTGGTGGATAGATGGATGCTGGGTTAGGGATGGATGGATGCTGGGTTGGGCCTGGATGGATGCTGGGTTGGGCCTGGATGGATGCTGGGTTGGGCCTGGATGGATGCTGGGTTGGGCCTGGATGGATGCTGGGTTGGGCCTGGATGGATGCTGGGTTGGGGATGGATGGATGCTGGGTTGTGGATGGATGGATGCTGGGTTGGGCCTGCATGGATGCTGGGTTGGGCATGGATGGATGCTGGGTTGGGCCTGGATGGATGCTGGGTTGGGGATGGATGGATGCTGGGTTGTGGATGGATGGATGCTGGGTTGGGGATGGATGGATGCTGGGTTGGGAATGGATGGATGCTGGGTTGGGCATGGATGGCAGCTGGGTGGTGGATAGATGGATGCTGGGTTAGGGATGGATGGATGCTGGGTTGGGCCTGGATGGATGCTGGGTTGGGCATGGATGGATGCTGGGTTAGGGATGGATGGATGCTGGGTTGGGGATGGATGGATGCTGGGTTGGGGATGGATGGATGCTGGGTTGGAGATGGATGGATGCTGGGTTGGGCATGGATGGATTCTGGGTTGTGGATGGATGGATGCTGGGTTGGGGATGGATGGATGCTGGGTTGGGCATGGATGGATGCTGGGTTGGGCATGGATGGATGCTGGGTGGTGGATGGATGGATGCTGGGTGGTGGATAGATGGATGCTGGGTTGGGGATGGATGGATGCTGGGTTGGGGATGGATGGATGCTGGGTTGTGGATGGATGGATGCTGGGTTGGGGATGGATGGATGCTCGGTTGGGCATGGATGGATGCTGGGTTGGAGATGGATGGATGCTGGGTTGGGCATGGATGGATTCTGGGTTGTGGATGGATGGATGCTGGGTTGTGGATGGATGGATGCTGGGTTGGGGATGGATGGATGCTGGGCTGGGGATGGATGGATGCAGGGTTAGAGATGGATAGATGCTGGGTTGGAGATGGATGGATGCTGGGTTGGGGATGGATGGATGCTGGGTTGGGGATGGATGGATGCTGGGTTGGGCATGGATGGATGCTGGGTTGGGCATGGATGGATGCTGGGTTGTGGATGGATGGATGCTGGGTTGGGGATGGATGGATGCTGGGTTGGGCATGGATGGATGCTGGGTTGGGCATGGATGGATGCTGGGTTGGGGATGGATGGATGCTGGGTTGTGGATGGATGGATGCTGGGTTGGGGATGGATGGATGCTGGGTTGGGCATGGATGGATGCTGGGTTGGAGATGGATGGATGCTGGGTTGGGCATGGATGGATTCTGGGTTGTGGATGGATGGATGCTGGGTTGTGGATGGATGGATGCTGGGTGGTGGATGGATGGATGCTGGGTTGGGGATGGATGGATGCTGGGTTGGGCATGGATGGATGCTGGATTGGGCATGGATGGATGCTGGGTTGGAGATGGATGGATGCTGGGTTGTGGATGGATGGATGCTGGGTTGGAGATGGATGGATGCTGGGTTGGAGATGGATGGATGCTGGGTTGGGGATGGATGGAAGCTGGGTTGGAGATGGATGGATGCTGGGTTGGAGATGGATGGATGCTGGGTTGGGGATGGATGGATGCTGGGTTGGAGATGGATGGATGCTGGGTTGGGGATGGATGGATGCTGGGTTGGGCATGGATGGATGCTGGGTTGGGCATGGATGGATGCTGGGTGGTGGATAGATGGATGCTGGGTTGGGGATGGCTGGATGCTGGGCTGGGGATGGATGGATGCTGGGTTGGAGATGGATGGATGCTGGGTTGTGGATGGATGGATGCTGGGTTGGAGATGGATGGATGCTGGGTTGGAGATGGATGGATGCTGGGTTGGGGATGGATGGATGCTGGGTTGGAGATGGATGGATGCTGGGTTGGGGATGGATGGATGCTGGGTTGGGGATGGGTGGATGCTGGGTTGGAGATGGATGGATGCTGGGTTGGGCATGGATGGATTCTGGGTTGTGGATGGATAGATGCTGGGTTGGGGATGGATGGATGCTGGGTTGGGGATGGATGGATGCTGGGTTGGAGATGGATGGATGCTCGGTTGGGCATGGATGGATGCTGGGTTGGTGATGGATGGATGCTGGGTTGGGCCTGGATGGATGCTGGGTTGGGGATGGATGGATGCTGGGTTGGAGATGGATGGATGCTCGGTTGGGCATGGATGGATGCTGGGTTGGGGATGGATGGATGCTGGGTTGGGCCTGGATGGATGCTGGGTTGGGGATGGATGGATGCTGGGTTGGGGATGGATGGATGCTGGGTTAGGGATGGATGGATGCTGGGTTGGAGATGGATGGATGCTCGGTTGGGGATGGATGGATGCTGGGCTGGGGATGGATGGATGCTGGGTTGGGGATGGGTGGATGCTGGGTTGGGCCTGGATGGATGCTGGGTTGGGCATGGATGGATGCTGGGTGGTGGATGGATGGATGCTGGGTTGGGCATGGATGGATGCTGGGTTGGGGATGGATGGATGCTGGGTTGGGCCTGGATGGATGCTGGGTTGGGCATGGATGGATGCTGGGTGGTGGATAGATGGATGCTGGGTTGGGCCTGGATGGATGCTGGGTTGTGGATGGATGGATGCTGGGTGGTGGATAGATGGATGCTGGGTTAGGGATGGATGGATGATGGATTGGGCATGGATTGATGCTTGGTTAGGGATGGATAGATGCTGGGTTGGAGATGGATGGATGCTGGGTTGGAGATGGATGGATGCTGGGTTGGAGATGGATGGATGCTGGGTTGGGGATGGATGGATGCTGGGTTGGGGATGGATGGATGCTGGGTTGGGGATGGATGGATGCTGGGCTGGGGATGGATGGATGCTGGGTTGGAGATGGGTGGATGCTGGGTTGGGGATGGATGGATGCTGGGTTGGGGATGGATGGATGCTGGGTTGGGGATGGATGGATGCTGGGTGGTGGATAGATGGATGCTGGGTTGGGGATGGATGGATGCTGGGCTGGAGATGGATGGATGCTAGGTTGGGGATGGATGGATGCTGGGTGGTGGATAGATGGATGCTGGGTTAGGGATGGATGGATGATGGATTGGGCATGGATTGATGCTTGGTTAGGGATGGATAGATGCTGGGTTGGAGATGGATGGATGCTGGGTTGGAGTTGGTTGGATGCTGGTTTGGAGTTGGGTGGATGCTGAGTTGGAGATGAATGGTGTGGGGTGGATGGATGTTTGAGAGGTGGATGCTGGGTTGGGGATGGATGAATGCTGGGGTGGGGATGGATGGATGGATGCAGGGTTGGAGATGGATGGATGTGTGAGGGGTGGATGGATGTGTGATTGGTGGGTGGATGGATGCTGGGTTGGAGATAGATAGATGTGTGAGGGGTGGATGGATGAATGCATGGATGGATGGTTGACTGTGGGTGCTTGGAGCATGAATTGATGGATGAATTTGTGGGGAGACGTGTTTGTGCACCTCTGGATGGGTAACTGAAGAAACTGTGAGGCCAGAGGCCTAACGGCCCCCAAGGCCTGAAGTGCGTCGTATTCGCCATTCACGCTGACTTGTGGCCTCTGTGTGTTTGCAACAAGGTGACCCATTGCCACTGAAGGTGCTGTTTTTCTGTATTTGGCATTTAGTCGGTTTATTGGAAGTAAACCAAGACTCTTGCCTCAGAATGTATTTATTGTTGAAGTGAATGCTTACAAATTAAATCCTCGTTTCCCTGTGACTTAGGAATATAAGGTCACCTCCCTGGGCACCATAGAGATGTATGAGTGGGAGTCCCACAGGTGAGGGCCAGTCTCTCCCCTGAAAGTGTAGTTATCCTCTTCTCCACCGGATGTGATTTCACGCTATAGATTAGTGATGTCAATGATATTTTAAAACCCTGAACGTCAGATCCCTGCAACCCGCCCTTTCACCGCCTGCCTCTCCATTCAGATCCTCCTAGTTATCAAGCCAGATAGACATCCACCCATTCATCCACCACCATTTCACTCATCCTTTCATCCACACAACCACCTTTCCATCCACCACGCATAGAATCACATACATCCACCTATTCAGCTCCCCGCCCACCTGCCCAGGTATCACATCCCCTACCCAGGCGTTCTTAAACGAGAGAAAAGCTCCAAGTGTCAGACATTTGGTTGTAGAAGTTACTCGTGGGGGAAGGGGCTGAAGCACTTTGAGCCCAATGGGCGTTGCACAGCGTGTGGTTGTGTTTAGTGCACGACCAGCACGTGCCGTGTGCACGTGGCTTGTGTTTTGGGAGGTCAGGCTGTGGATGGGGAGGGGGTGGCCCCCAGCTGTTCCTGGGACTTCAACCGCTGCCGTGGGGAGTTTCAAATCAAAGAACATATTATATAGTGCGCATGCGTGCAAGGACACGCATGCGCACTAAAACGGCAGAACACTGGGGAGCTTAAAAATACCTGTATGAAGCCAAAAGTACATTGTGCGGTTGCGTAGGATAGTGCGCATGCGCACACACGAGGGGGGAGCGCATACAGATGGGGAGCAGGGAACCACGGAAAACCGGCACGTTTGTGAGACAAACGTATGCGTGGCTACTGTCACGTGGATCCCAATAACCGTTGTAGCCTTGTTGAGAAGGACGCAATACTCTAGCCCTTACGCGTTGTGCAAGAGCAGAGACTACTTTGGCATCCATCTTTGTGAGGGATGCGGCCTGTTATTTCGGTGAGAAGACCAACCTTTCAGCGGCCATCTTTTTGTGTGACGCCTGCCTCCCCGGCCGCCATCTTAGCATGGGGAGCGCGGCCGCTCGTCTACCACCCAAGAAGCCATTGTTATGCGGGGCGTGCGACGCTGCGACCGGTTACCGTTAGACAGAAATGAAGGACTTCGACATCATATCTAGGGCTCCCAGTTTTATGGTATTTATTTTTTGGCCATTTCCGTCTGTATTTATCCATATTTATTTTTGGGGCATTTTTTCTGTATTTATCCACATTTATTTTTGCCACGCGCAAAAGACGCCGCTACAGCTAGTATTTTTCCGCATTTATTTAAATTGACAAAGCACACCTGCGCCTGGTTGTTATTGGTCAACACAATACATTCATCTGAAAACTTTGCCATTGTAGTACAAGCACATGTGCATTTCAAGAGACTTTGCAGACACTGAGGCTCTTTCTGGTTTGTTAATGAAATGAAGACCACTCAGAACCCGTTCAATATTTGCTGATGACACTGGAATGGCCAAGAGATTCAAAGATAGATTACACAGTGTTGGCCATTCTTGCTTCTGAGAATGCCAGTATGTCATTGCACTGATGTCTTTTTGTGGGATAGGGTGCGTTACATATGTCTTGAATTGAAACAAAAATTAAAATACAACTTTCTAGTTCCAAGATGTAATTGGCTTCTAATAGAATTTACTCCATAGTAGTTCTCGAGAGGTACACATAATGTAAATAGGTCAGTGGGTTACTGCTTTTGTTAGAGAGACCCTATTGTTACTTGCAGTTAATAAGTAAAAATATTAACATAGAACAGTGAGCTATTAACTGTCATGTAAGAGCTGCATGCAAATTGCAAGGTATAAGTTTGAGCGTTATGTTTTTTTCTCCCAGTCTTTGATTATCCTAATGTGGTAAAAAAGGGTTCATTTGGGTGGAAATCAATTCTGATTATTAAAGAGACTCCCCAACCATGGTAGTACGTTTTTAATTCTGTGTTTGTTTCTCCAGACCAATCCCTATTAAACTATGTTGCCTACTAATATGGTTGTCATGTGACTCCTACACCTTGTAGTCCTTTGTTGCAAACTAGGATATTTTGCCTTTCATGTTTGAACAACTCTTGTGGAAAAAGGGAGGAGAATTGCTGATGACAGAAACTCCATGACTGGGAGACAAATGTCAATAACTCATATTAGCCTGAAAACTATTTCATTCTGGGTGCTTTGTCGTTTTTTACTCTGTGGTGCAGGTAATACTGGCTTCCCCAACTCACTGTTTGCCCGAATCTAAGCATAAAGCGTTTTGTGTGATATTCTGTTCGATTTCGCTCAAAAGACAGGGGAGACGCAGAGTGATTGTCAGATTATGAGAACTCGCTGATGAATGCACATTTTGAGGAACTTACAGATAAAAGGCCTAATATACTTACCCTATGCACGTGCCCACAGAAGCACCCACAATATCTCTTAGGGGAACCTCAACAGGAACTGAAATATTTTGCAAGCAGGCAGCCTAAGTAACATAACGTCTATTTGTGAAGTGGGTCAACCCAGATATAAACCTGTAAACACGAGAACAACATGCCCCTACAGTGGACACATTAGTCCACCAAGCCACCAGACCTAACAAGTACGATTGAAAAAGCACCCCTCCTTCTCAAGTTTAGATGCACCTTCCAAGCACTATTAAAGTGTGTGAAAAATAGCGCAGCATGAGGGCCCAGAATGAGTTAATGATGGTAGGAAGTTAGAGAGACAGTAGCTGTAAGGTTTCAGTGTGGTGCTCTGATAGGATTTCGCCTCTCTCCGTACACTCAGGTTTAGTTCTTCTTTTTCTCAGCTCCAGCCTCCCACCCCCGTTCTCTTTTCTAGTGATGTTCTTGTCCACTATGCTCCATTCTTGTGCTACCTCCTTGCTGTGTCCCTCTTGCTCTCTCTCCGTTTTGCAGCCTCTCTTGTTATCTCTGTTAACTTCCTCCCTGTAATCTCTACTGATTTTCAACTTAGTACTCGCACTACAGTCAAGTATAAAATACAGCTTTAGCATAGGCTTGGAGAACAATCGAGGGAAGGGACGTCACGTAATGCTTAATTTTGTTTAATGTCAGTTTGACTAGAAATGTATAAATGTAGTTGTGCATTTATCTGAACTACCGAATCGAAGAACACAAATCATTCTCATCCCTGGCTGCAGAATGAGGACGTTTAAACCTTCAAAAGCAGGTCTCTCTGAGGGGGAAACAAAACATAAAGGTGAATATTATAGGCTGCAATTCTCAGGCACAGTTACTTAAATACTGGCTTTATTCTCTTCCCAAACCAACTTTATGCCCGATGGTCATCTAGCCACTCCTAGTGGATTTTGGTGAAGCTCGCAGAGTGCAAGGAATGGATGGCCTTCACAGTGTGCACAATAAAACTAAAGAAAAGCATGCACACGAAAATATGCGTCAGCTCTATAAATGTAATCGGATTAAAGGCAATGGTTTTGGAAGTGATGTTAAACTATCCATTGCACGCTGCTCCCCGCTAACTCCCAGTTATTCAACAGAGGTGTCGTGTTGTGCAAACTGATGCACCCCAGCTGGGCCGGCCTTCAGCATGGACGAGCTGGGCCCAGGCCCCGGGCGCCAATATTCTGATTGGCACATGGTGCTCTGTGGATTACGGTCATGTTAACAGCGGCACTTCCGTCGTCTTGCTCTAGCCTTGTCAGTGTCACTAAGAGCTCGTTTCTGTCTCCTTTGCCAGTAACTGGTTTTAATCCTACACTATCATAGTGTGGACAATGTTTTTACACTGCATTAACCCCTTGCCCTCCTTCACCGTCTCAACCCTGCTGACACACATTAGCAAAACCATCCTCAGCATAAGGCAGGTAATGAGCTAATCAATTGGTGCTCTGGGTGCGCTAAGGGAGGTCTGGGGATGTTTGTATTCAGGGTGCAGTCCCTGCTCAGCCAAGGAGTGACCTGTGACCGCCAAAGGGACCCCTGCTGCCTCTAATGTTGGTGCTATCTTAAAGGCCGGCTCTGAGCCCCTAAGCAGAAGCCTCCATCCCGCCCCCCACACCCCAGTTCGTTAACCCTTGGGCTAACTAGGCAGCAATCAATCAATCATGGCATGGCGTGACGGCGCTGCCTTTCCCTCCACCCCAAAACAGTTTCTATTGAAGTTGTAGATGTAATCAAAAATCGAAGCACTGCACTGTAAAGAAGACAAAAAACCCCGCCTCCCCCTCCCCCACCCACATGACGGCGGAGGATACCATCCCCTGCTGCTGCCTTAACTTGCCAGTAGAAACTGCGGCAGGCTGGCACAGAGCTAACTAACATAAGTGGCGGAGCCCTGGAGTTGCTGAACGAAAGAGGAGGGCCGGTGCAGGAACAGAAGCTGATGGTGGCAACAGGAAGGCGTCTTAAACGCTAGTGGTATGTAGTGCAGGGAAAGAAGAAATACAGTCAGGTGAGCCCCCCCAAATAAAGGCCAAAAGTTATGAGGGAGAGGCCTGAGATGTTCGCACGCCCACACACTGAGGCTTGGATCAGACAAGGATTGCCTCAGAGGATCGGCCGTCCTTGAAAGACCCTCAGCCAATATGTCCACCACATGAGGGCGCTAAAAGACCCTGATTGGAAGGGATTTAAATGAATTTCAGCGTGCAAAGGAAACTGCATGCAGCGGCAGCGCTGCAACATTTGCTAGTGTTTTGCCGTTTCTATATATAAATACAGACAAAGGAAATATAGATTTCCGTCTGTATTTATATGTAAATATCCGTAAAAACGGAAAACCGGGAGCCCTAATCATATCCGATAAATGCGCCGGTTATGGGCGCTCCTGGAAACGCACGCACGTGAGTGTGGACTATCTGTGGATCAGGCTTCATGGGGGTATAAATGGGGAAGGGGGGGTGATAAAGATAAGAGATGAAAAGTGACTCCCGGTTCTCTTCTCCTGTGACGATCTGCTGTTCTCTTCCACCCCGCCTACATCTTTAACTCCCAGTTCTCTTCTCATGTGCTGATCTGCAGCTCTCATCCACCCACCTCCTTCTTTACCTCCCTGTTCTCTTCTCCCGTGCTGATCTGCTGTTCTCTTCCACCCCACCTCCTTCTCTACCTCCCTGTTCTCTTCTCTTGTGCTGATCTGCTGTTCTCTTCCACCCCACCTCCATCTCTATCTCCCTGTTCTCTTCTCCTGTGCTGATCTGCTGTTCTCTTCCACCCCGCCTACATCTTTAACTCCCTGTTCTCTTCTCATGTGCTGATCTGCAGCTCTCATCCACCCACCTCCTTCTTTACCTCCCTGTTCTCTTCTCCCGTGCTGTTCTGCTGCTCTCTTCCACCCCGCCTCCTTCTTTAACTCCCTGTTCTCTTCTCCTTTGCTAATCTGCTGCTCTCTTCCACCCCACCTCCTTCTCTACCTCCCTGTTCTCTTCTCCCGTGCTGTTCTGCTGCTCTCTTCCACCCCACCTCCTTCTTTAACTCCCTGTTCTCTTCTCCTTTGCTAATCTGCTGCTCTCTTCCACCCCACCTCCTTCTCTACCTCCCTGTTCTCTTCTCTCTTGCTGATCTGCTGTTCTCTTCCACCCCACCTCCTTCTCTACCTCCCTGTTCTCTTCTCCCGTGCTGTTCTGCTGCTCTCTTCCACCCCACCTCCTTTTTTAACTCCCTGTTCTCTTCTGCTGATCTGCAGCTCTCATCCACCCACCTCCTTCTTTAACTCCCTGTTCTCTTCTGCTGATCTGCAGCTCTCATCCACCCACCTCCTTCTTTAACTTCCTGTTCTCTTCTCTCGTGCTGATCTGCAGCTCTCATCCACCCCACCTCCTTCTTTAACTCCCTGGTCTCTTCTCCCGTGCTGATCTGCTGTTCTCTTCCACCCCACCTCCTTCTCTACCTCCCTGTTCTCTTCTCCCGTGCTGTTCTGCTGCTCTCTTCCACCCCACCTCCTTCTTTAACTCCCTGTTCTCTTCTCCTTTGCTAATCTGCTGCTCTCTTCCACCCCACCTCCTTCTTTAACTCCCTGTTCTCTTCTGCTGATCTGCAGCTCTCATCCACCCACCTCCTTCTTTAACTTCCTGTTCTCTTCTCTCGTGCTGATCTGCTGCTCTCTTCAACCCGCCTCCTTCTCTACCTCCCTGTTCTCTTCTCCCGTGCTATTCTGCTGCTCTCATCCACCCACCTCCTTCTTTAACTACCTGTTCTCTTCTCCTGTGCTGATCTGCTGCTCTCTTCCACCCCACCTCCTTCTCTACCTCCCTGTTCTCTTCTCCCGTGCTGTTCTGCTGCTCTCTTCCACACCACCTCCTTCTTTAACTACCTGTTCTCTTCTCTCGTGCTGATCTGCTGTTCTCTTCCACCCCACCTCCATCTCTATCTCCCTGTTCTCTTCTCCCATGCTATTCTGCTGCTCTCTTCAACCCGCCTCCTTCTTCAACTCCCTGTTCTCTTCTCTTTTGCTAATCTGCTGCTCTCTTCCACCCCACCTCCTTCTTCAACTCCCTGTTCTCTTCTCATGTGCTGATCTGCTGCTCTCTTCCACCCCACCTCCTTCTTCAACTCCCTGGTCTCTTCTCCCGTGCTGATCTGATGTTCCTTTCCACCGCCTCCTTCTCTAACTCCCTGTTTTCTTCTCCCGTGTTGATCTGCTGCTCTCTTCCACCCACCTCTTTCTCTAACTCCCTGTTCTCTTCTCCCGTGCTGTTCTGCTGCTCTCTTCCACCCCACCTCCTTCTTTAACTCCCTGTTCTCTTCTGCTGATCTGCAGCTCTCATCCACCCACCTCCTTCTTTAACTTCCTGTTCTCTTCTCTCGTGCTGATCTGCTGCTCTCTTCAACCCGCCTCCTTCTCTACCTCCCTGTTCTCTTCTCCCGTGCTATTCTGCTGCTCTCATCCACCCACCTCCTTCTTTAACTACCTGTTCTCTTCTCCTGTGCTGATCTGCTGCTCTCTTCCACCCCACCTCCTTCTCTACCTCCCTGTTCTCTTCTCCCGTGCTGTTCTGCTGCTCTCTTCCACACCACCTCCTTCTTTAACTACCTGTTCTCTTCTCTCGTGCTGATCTGCTGTTCTCTTCCACCCCACCTCCATCTCTATCTCCCTGTTCTCTTCTCCCATGCTATTCTGCTGCTCTCTTCAACCCGCCTCCTTCTTCAACTCCCTGTTCTCTTCTCTTTTGCTAATCTGCTGCTCTCTTCCACCCCACCTCCTTCTTCAACTCCCTGTTCTCTTCTCATGTGCTGATCTGCTGCTCTCTTCCACCCCACCTCCTTCTTCAACTCCCTGGTCTCTTCTCCCGTGCTGATCTGATGTTCCTTTCCACCGCCTCCTTCTCTAACTCCCTGTTTTCTTCTCCCGTGTTGATCTGCTGCTCTCTTCCACCCACCTCTTTCTCTAACTCCCTGTTCTCTTCTCCTGTGCTGATCTGCTGCTCTCTTCCACCCGCCTCCTTCTTTAACTCCTTGTTCTCTTCTCCTGTGCTGATCTGCTGCTCTCTTCCACCCGCCTCCTTCTTTAACTCCCTGTTCTCTTCTCCTGTGCTGATCTGCTGCTCTCTTCCACCCGCCTCCTTCTTTAACTCCCTGTTCTCTTCTGCTGTGCTGATCTGCTGCTCTCTTCCACATGCATCCTTGTCTAACCGCGCACACACATACATACAACCACGCGCGCGCACACACATACATACAACCACGCGCGCGCACATACATACAACTACACACACACACAACCGCACGAACACACACAACCACACCACACACACAATCGCACACACAACCACACACAACCACACACACAACGACACACACAACCACACATACAACCACACACACATACAACTACACACATATTCAACCACACGCACAACCACACACACACACACAACCACACACATCTATATATCGCCCTCACTCTATCTGTCACCCTCACTCTATCTATCTGTCGCACTCACTCTGTCTGTCGCCCTCACTCTATCTGTCGCCCTCACTCTATCTATCGCCCTCACTCTATCTATCGCCCTCACTCTATCTATCGATGGCCCTCACTCTCTATCTATCAATCTATCTATCTATCTATCTGCCTCAATCTATCTATCTATCTGTCTATCTATCGCCCTCACTCTATCTATCACCCTCATTCTATCTATCTATCGCCCTCACTCTATCTATTGGTCATATCGCCCTCACTCTATCTATCTATCTATTGCCCTCACTCTATCTATCTATCTATCGCCCTCACTCTATCTATCTATCGCCCCACTCTATCTATCTATCTATTTATCTATCGCCCTCACTCTATCTATCTATCTATCTATCTATCTATCTATCTATCTATCTATCTATCTATCTATCTATCTATCGCCCTCACTCTATCGCCCTCACTCTATCTATCACCCTCATTCTATCTATCTATCGCCCTCACTCTATCTATTGGTCATATCGCCCTCACTCTATCTATCTATCTATTGCCCTCACTCTATCTATCTATCTATCGCCCTCACTCTATCTATCTATCGCCCCACTCTATCTATCTATCTATTTATCTATCGCCCTCACTCTATCTATCTATCTATCTATCTATCTATCTATCTATCTATCTATCTATCTATCTATCTATCTATCTATCTATCTATCTATCTATCTATCTATCTATCTATCTATCTATCTATCTATCTATCGCCCTCACTCTATCGCCCTCACTCTATCTATCTATCTCTCTATCGCCCTCACTCTATCTATCTCATTCTGTACTCCACCACCTGGTCTTCTAAAAGTACAGCCCTGCCACTTTACATGCCTCTTCCAAAGGTGCCAGGATACAGGAATCCTGCAATGATCTATCATCTCCAATGTTGCCTTCAGAGGTTTCTGGGAGAGGGGATCTTTTAAGTGGATGCAATTTGGTTTTATACCTGACCCACTCCACAGTGTCATTTATGAGGCCAAATTAAGTGCAGGGGTGCAGGTTGTCAGCTGGTCGCCATGCCTGCTTCCAGCAGGCAGGTGATAGCTGCTGAGTCCGCCAGTGGTGCCAGTCAGCAGTTATTATAGACTGCATGGCCATGCGATGGGGGTTTCAGGCCAGTGGTGGATTGGATACTTGTATAGCCGTGCTGTCCCTGTGGTCCTGTCTTTTGCTGTGCTCTGCCTGTTTAGCAGAACACAGCACCACTGTTTGTAGATGGACATTTCCGAGAGTTTTCATTTCTATTACCTACAAACATAGCACGCATATTAGTAGACTGCAAGTACAACCCCTAGAGTTTAGCTGTGCTATTGAATGGTCAAAGATCCTCTGTTCAATGGTACTCATTTTATCGACCCTAGAAGGATGAAAAGCTATGTAAACTCATGCGGAATGAAACAAGTGAACAGGTGAGTATAGGAGAGCAAACACAGATCCTTGGAGTAGGCACATTAGCTCCTTTGGCCACCAGTATAATACATACCTGTTACCATACCTCATGTCCCAGTAAGATAACGGTGTTCGGACAGTTTAGTGACACACAGTAGTGTGTTTTACTGCTACTGCCTGTCTTCAGAGCAGCCTGTGACCGAAAAGGGGGCTCTCTGTAAGCTCACTGAAAAGTTTAGTTGTGCTATTGAATGGTCAAAGATCCTCTGTTCAATGGTACTCATTTTATCGACCCTAGAAGGATGAAAAGCTATGTAAACTCATGTGGAATGAAACAAGTGAACATGTGAGTATAGGATAGCAAACACAGATCCTTGGAGTAGGCACATTAGCTCCTTTGGCCACCAGTGTAATACATAACTGTTACCATACCTCATGTCCCAGTAAGATAACGGTGTTCGGACAGTGTAGTGACACACACAGGAGTGTGTTTTACTGCTACTGCCTGTCTTCAGAGCAGCCTGTGACCGAGAAGGGGGCTCTCTGTCAGCTCACTGAAAAGTTTAGTTGTGCTATTGAATGGTCAAAGATCCTCTGTTCAATGGTACTCATTTTATCGACCTTAGAAGGATGAAAAGCTATGTAAACTCATGTGAAATCAAACAAGTGAACATGTGAGTATAGGAGAGCAAACACAGATCCTTGGAGTAGGCACATTAGCTCCTTTGGCCATGGTACTCATTTTATCGACCTTAGAAGGATGAAAAGCTATGTAAACTCATGTGGAATCAAACAAGTGAACATGTGAGTATAGGAGAGCAAACACAGATCCTTGGAGCAGGCACATTAGCTCCTTGGGCCACCAGTGTAATCTATAACTGTTACCATACCTCATGTCCCAGTAAGATAACGGTGTTCGGTCAGTGTAGTAGCACACACAGTAGAGTGTTTTAGTGATACTGCCTGTCTTCAGAGCAGCCTGTGACCGAAAGGGGGGCTCTCTGTAAGCTCACTGACTCCTAGCAGTCACTGCAAACCATGCTGAGTGCTCGGGTGGCAGCTATATAAGCTATATCAATATTCCATTGCCACCAGTTGACCCGTGATCCTCCGGTCCTAATGGAGCAGAGCCTTTGAAAGTCAGCAGGATAGTATGATATTGACAGAGCTCTCCCTGAGCCCGGTGCAGCTGACCTGCTGTGGCTGCCATTAATAAATACAATGGATGCTTCATTCGTTCTGAGCTGCCTTTAGTTTCCTGTGTCTGAGAGCTGTGCAGCCGCTGCCTGACTCCCTTCTGCTCTGTTCTCAGCTGCAGCCTTGGCTGGCAGCGATGGGGTTAAGGCTGCTCGAGCAGGAGGAGTGTTCGCCGCTGGATCTTGAAAGCGCATGCGTGTAATCACACGCATGCGCAGTACACGGGCAGTAGAGTTGGGTGCTTCAAAATACATGCAGCCAAGACATGGGGTTTCCACGCATGCGCATAATTATGCGCATGCGTGGAAACGCGGGGGGTGTAAAGACAGATGGGGTGGGTCTATCGATAGTACACCGGCCTTTGTGAGTAATAACGTCCGGGTCCGCGACGGCAGCGACAGCACCAGCAGCGGAGGCTGCGGAGCTCTTTTCTTCCTGTGAGTCTGAAGAGTCTCCAGGTCATTGGTGGTAGAGTCAGCACAAGCAGCGGAGGCTGCTGAGCTCTTCTCTTACTGTTAGTGTTTATTTATTTATGCATTTTTATTTAGCGCGGACTTTACCCGAAGGTGTCAGAGCGCTTCACAATAGGAACAGAACTGATACATGAGAACATTACAAGTGAGCAAAATACAAAGGCAAACGTTACATTAAATGAAGCAAAATTACAATTGTGCGTCAACAAAGTATAAGAGGTAGTAAACGGTGCATTACAAAAGTGACAATCGTGAGTCAACAAAATACAAGAGGTAGCAAACGGTGCATTGCAGGAGGAAAAAGTGACGTGTGCAGGTTACAAAAAGCGTACAGAATAAATATAGAGGTATAATACTGCAATATATGGAGGACACTCCAGCACAAGAACAAACGTTACGTAGGCACTGGTGGCACTCGTGCAGGTGTCAAAACAAACAAATGTAGGAGTGTAAACAGTGTGTTACCGGAGAGAGTGACGGGTGCAAGTCACCCATGAGTCCCAGACACAGGAGGAAGGACAATACTGCAATAAGAGGCAGACTATCAAACCACAAGAACACACTTGGAAGACACTTCCATAGTCAAATAAAGTAGGTTTTTCAGTAGTTGAAGGGCTTCCTTCAGATAGCATAGAGGGCATGAATTACATTTGGAAATGTCTTTGAAGAAGGAGAACTTTGGGGTCAGATTTGAAGGCTTGGGAGGAGGAGGTGGTCCGGAGCTGAGGCGGAAGTGAGTTCCAGATTCTCACTGCGTTGCCTGAAAAAGATTGGGCCATCGATCTCTCCTTCTTAAAAGTGGGAGGTTCAAGTAGTAGATTTTCCGCGTTTCGTGATGGTCTAGAGCCTCCAGAGAGTTTCAATTTATTCGCCAGGTAGCGCGGAGAGGAGGAGTGCAAGGCTTTATGGGTGATGCAGGCAGTCTTGTAGATAGCTCTAGCCTCGATGGGGAGCCAGCGGAGGGAGGATAACATGGGAGTGATGTGGTCGCTTCTTTTGGCCCCATAAATGAAACGAGCTGCTGAATGTAGAACAGACTTAAGGGATGGATAGGTGGGATTTGGGGAGGCCAGTCAGAAGAGAATTGCAGTAGTCAAGTCTGGAGAGGACCAGCGATTGGACCAGGGTTTTGAGGTCATGCACCGGGAAGAAGCGACGAATCCCCCAAAGAAGGCGCAGTTGGTATCGGGCAGACTTTGCAATTGAATTATTGTGGGAGAGTAGGTTGAGTTTTGTGTCGAGTATGACACCAAGGGATTTTGCGCTGTCGACAATGATGGGATTAGTGTTCATCAGATTCATCTGGTCCATCCATGATTGCACCGGGGGAGGAGAAAGTGAGGAGGAGAGGAGGAGGAACTCAGTTTTGGAGGGGTTCAGGATCAGTTGATGTGTTGACATCCAGTTATGAATGGAGTCGAGGGTAGAGCTTAGGACAGAGAGATCTTGAGTGGAGGCAACCTTTAGGTAGATTTGAGTGTCGTCAGCGTAGAGGTGATAGTTGACCCCAGATTTACTTAGGAGATTTCCCAGAGGTTCCAAATAGAGATTGAACAATGTGGGTGCAAGAATAGAGCCTTGGGGAACACCTTGACCCACCGCCGAAGGAGGTGAAAGACTGTCTGCTATTTTGATCATTTGGGATCTATCAGAAAGGAAAGAAGCAAACCATTTAAGCACGGTGTCCTCCATGCCCATTCTCTGTTGAAGGGTGTTGAGGAGGGTGTAAGTTGACAGTGTCAAAGGCTGCCGAAAGGTCAAGGAGAATTAGAAGACAAGACCCCCCCGAGTCGAGTATTCTCAGCGCGTCATCAATCACTTGCAGCAGGGCAGTTTCAGTGCTGCAGTTTTGGATGAAGCCGGACTGAAAATTGTCAAGAAGATCATTGTCCTTGATATGACGCGAGAGTTGTTTCGCAACACATCTTTCTGTGATCTTCGCAAGAAAGGGTAGGTTAGTGATGGGGCGGAAGTTGTTGAGGTCATCCGCATCCGCAGTGGGTTTTTTAAGCAGAGGGGTGACCTGCCCAGATTTGAAGGGAACAGGGAGGGAGCCTTGACAGAGGGAGAGGTTGACCAGAGTGGTCCAATAGGAAAGAGAAAGGGTATAGAAGTCAATGGCAATGGCACTGGGGATGGGGTCGAGCGAGTGGTTGGAGGGCTTTGTTTCGAGGATGCACTTGAGGAGGGCATCTTCAGATATGGGGTCAAAGCTCTGCCAAATGGCTAAGGATTTGCGCTCCTCTGGAGGTGTAGGATGAGCGACCTGATCCACAAGTGATTTCACTTTTTCATCGAAGAAAATAGCGAAATCCGCTGCTCTCTTAGTAGAATCCTCCACCTCGGAGGATGGGGGAGAGCAGCTCGGAATCTTGATGAGATCGAATAGTTTTTTGGGTCTATTTTTGGCGGAGTCAAGGAGGGTTTTGAAGTGTGCCGCTTTCTCAAGGAAGATATGCTTGTGGTACTTGGATCTTGCTGTGCGAAGCATGGCTAAATTGTCTGTGGAGGGCACTTGCCTCCATTGCTTCTCCAGGAATCTTAGCTGCTTCCTTTCCTCATAAAGGGCAGGGCCGGACTGGCCGTTGTGGGCACCGGGCGTTTCCCCGGTGGGCCGCTAGGGTGGGGGCCGATTGTGGGCCCCTGGGGGCCGTTTTTGTTACAGGGCCATTTTTGCAGCATTGCTGCAAAATCGCCCACTGTAACAAAATCGGCCAAAACAGCCCTGGTAAACAGCTTGGACGCTCCCAGGGGGGCCGGCCATCTCTTTGCCAGGGCCAATTTTGGTTCCCAGTCCGGCCCTGATAAAGGGATTTGTTGAACCAAGGTGCTGAGGGAGTGGGCCTTATCCTTTTGCTTTTGAGTGGAGCGACGTTATTAATTTCAGCTGCAAGAACTGTGAGGCATTGGGAGGTGAGGTCGTCAACAGCTATGTTTGGGTCTAGCCTTGGAAGTGATAGCAAAGCTGACTCACAGAGGGGACCGACATCAATATTTTTGGCATCACGGAACCAGGAGATGGCCCTCTTGGGTTGGCCAAGAGTTATAGAGTGTGAAAGTTGAAGAGAGAATGGGATGAGGTGGTGGTCAGACCAATCTACATGAATTGGGGTAGTGGTAGAAAGCGTGCCTGCTTTAGAAATAACAAGGTCCTGGATTGCGCCCTTAGAGTGGGTTGGTTCAATGCAGTGTTGGATAAGATCGTTTGTAGAGAGGAAGGTGGCCAGAGAGTTCGCAGAGGAGTCTTGTGGTACGCCTTAGTGGAGATTGAAGTCACCCACGAAGGTCTGATTGTCACTTTGTGTGTATTGGTCGCTGATGAAGTCAGTGAGATCTTCTATAAACGAAGGGCCACTACGAGGCGGGCGGTAAATGATATGGAATCTGAGCGGTGGACGGTGTTTCAATTGAAGCTCAAGAGAAAGGCATTCAAAGGTGAGGGAGGAACTGATTGGAGAAGCCTTAAGTTGGAGGGCGTTTCTAAAGATGACTGCAACACCTCCCCCGTGTTGTCAGTTCTGTCATTCCTAAAAATGGAATAGCCTGTGGGTAATAGGAGATCAAACATCGAGTGAGAGGTATCTTTGAACCAGGTCTCTGTGAGGAAGAGCATGTCAAGTTTGTGAAGGGTGATGGTATCGGAGATTTCAAGTTTGTGTTTTACTGCAGATCTGCAGTTGTGAAGCATACAGTGCAGCTCTGTCAAGACTGTTTTGGTGACGGGGGCACTTGGGCTCTGAAGGGTTGTGGAAAAGTAAATTTTGCCATGTTATATGTGCCTACGTGTTCCCCATATTATGCTATATGTGCATGATCGATATGCATGTATCCCCCTATGATCGATTAAAGACGCAATTACAGTTGTGTCCATCTCTAGTATGCCAGTTTCTAGTTCTCGTGAAAGCAACGAGTATTAGGCCTATGTTGCCACGTTTTACAGTGTGCACGTTAACTCATTGAATTGTCCCCGTTTCTAGGCCTCAAAAGGGCCCGGACATCAGATTCAGCTCCTGTCTCCTGAACCCTCTCCGAGGAGCGATACAGCCCCCACCTGCATCCCTGACCCTTCACTTACTTCCTGCCTCACAGTGCCCGGCCCGGCCTGGCTCTGCCTGCCAGTCTGCCAAGAGTATGTTATGCTTCTAGTTATCAGTCCAGCCCTCCTTCTCTGCATTCCTAAGCTACTGAATCGCATCAATAGTTTCAGTCATGGTCTAGCCTTTCTGTCTCCATGTAAGAGAAATACTGTATTAATATTCATAGAATATTCCTAGCACACGCAATACATGTAGAATTATGCACGCACCAGTCTTAGTGTCAAGTAGCCTTTGTCCTGATAACTTTTGGATTCTATCAACATGTACTCCAAACACCAGATACTAGATATACTATAGGTACAAGTCGTTCTGACACTGTAGACTGTAGTCTCCTCTTCTAGCGCAGAAGTCATAGCCCCCAGTTCCTCCTGGTAACACGTCATTGCCCGTTTGCGCGCACCACTAGGTTAAAGGTCCCAGCTGCTCAGGTAGCCCCCTCCATGTTTCCGCCCCATTTATGACACTTCTGTTACGTTTACATCACATGTCTATGTATACGCCCTGTACACGCCTTCTTGTTACATCATTTTGCCCTTATCTTTCGCGACTGCTACGAGAAACGCCTACTGCTACGCCTACTGTATTGAATGTAATGTATTTGTTTAAGTATATATACTGTGCACTGTTACTAAAAGTTACCCCAATTCCTCGATTCCCATTTCCCCGGCAGCTGCCATCAGTCTATTCCCATGCAGGCTATCCCGTTCCTGTCCCTTCCCTTATGCCTGATTAAAGCCTGTCAGCCTTCGATACCTCGAATCCTGTCTCTTATTTATTGTGCTATCTGTTTTATTCACTGTATTAAAAAATAGTACCGGTAATTAATTATTTATTTACCACATAATGGCGCCCGAACAGGGACTTGCCCTTTCCCCACGCGCCGGTGAAGCCACGCAGGCCCCCTGATCCTCTGCAGCCGTGACGGAACCATACCGTGCACGTGCAGATATTTCTGCTTCAAGTATCCCTCAGGCCCACGGAGGAGACGGAGGTTGCGGTCCAGCATCCAGACGAGGCGGTGAGGAACGCGGCGAGTCCCGACCAGAGCCCAAGCCGAGAGTACAAGGTCCGAGGTATCTCGAGGCCCACCTGTAACTGAAGTCCGAAGTTCGTAGTCCGACGTCGTAGCAGTCCAGTCCAGTCCGAGGCCTTTCCGTTCTTGCTGCCCGGTGAGTACCGTTGCTGGGGTAGTATCTAGACAGGGTCAATTAATTTGTCTCTGGTCCGTGGGTTTGGGTACGCAGATCCAATCCGAAGTGTTCACCTAGGTGGACACGGGTCCTGACGTGCCTCTTTATGGGACCGGTATGTTTCGTACTGTTTTAGCAGTGCATCTAGTAATTCTAGTAATTTCCGTTCTCGAGAAATTCATGTGTTCTGTTCTCAGCATACCAGGTAATATTCTGTCCAAACTGTTATTCTAAATGTTATTCAATGTGTTTTCAATGTCGTGGTATGAGTGATTCGTTTCTAATGTGTTTATAGTGTATTGTATTGTGTTAGGACTCAAGTTTAGAATGCCTCTATTCTCCAAGTTACGTCAGTTAAAAACCAGAAAAGGGTTACTCGAGGAAGCAGTTCCTGTCCCGCCTAGGGACAGCCCAGGTCATTTTATGTATCATAAGCATGGCTTAAGTGCCATAATATATCTAGACTTATGGGCGGACTATACCAAGGAATTAGAACAGCAATATAGATGGCCCGTATCAGGCACATGGGATGCCGAGTGCATCATGCGAGTAGAAGAAGCATTATGGAAAAAGAAAGCTAGACAGTCCCAGAAAGATGCCATCGAGTTATGGCGCAAAGAATCTCATAGAAGAACCGAAAAAGAGATCAGAAAAACAGAATTAAGTAGGGAATCCTCAGAAAGAGCCCAAGAAAGGGAATTGATCGAAGTAGGTGAACGAGTTAAAGCAGAACAGTCAGACAGACAGAGAAATGCCCTTATCAAGGGTATGTATCCTCTTCTTGCCGAGGGCTTGCCAAAAGCAACCCCGGAAGCACCATGTAATTTTCCGCCACCATTGGTCCCGATTAAGCTACGTCACAAACCGACCGCAGCTGATATTTTTCTCTCGTCCTATTTGGACGATACAGTCCCAGAATATGCAAACCCTGTTCCGCCAGCTCCCGTAAATAATGTAATTCCTGTTCCTCCAGCCACCGGGGCCGTGGGTACAGTCCACGTTACCGCACCCGTTACAGCATCTGTTACAGCACCCCCGGCCCAGCCTACAGTACATGTGCCCGCTACATCAGTCACTCTGCCAGCACGTACAGTACCCACCGACGATTCCAGTTTAGGAGCCGTGGGGGGAAGTCCTCCTGGTACCCCGCCTCCACACAGACGTATGACGCTACATGAACTAGCGTTACAGCGTACGCCAAAAGTTCATACCTTCACAGATATCAAGCGAGCACTTACCGAATGTCGTTATGATCCAGTTCCAGGCGATGGTACCATGGTCATATATTCATTACGTTTAAGACGGGTGACCGACTATTTGGACACCCTGCCCGATATGAAGGAACATCTAGACAGAATATATCGTTTTATCCGTACAGGAGTGTATCCAGAAAGTATTCGCGAAGCCATGATTCAAAGAAAAGTCGAGACTCAGCTTATGCTTTTAAAGTTTTTAATTAACTGTTTAATAAGAGAACAAGATTATCCAGGAAAAGATCCAGAAGAAATGAAAGTCCTGACCAAGTGGAGTGACCATATAGCCGAGGGAAGACACAAGACACAGAACTGTATAGAGAGTATGTACAAGAAAATTCGTAGGGAAATAATAAAGTTGCACGAGAAACGAGAAGCAGCACAAGTAACCGAGAAAGAAGACGACTCTCCTACTGAAGAGGTAGACGACGAGAATCCCTCCAGAATAGCGTATGTAGGTAGAACTAGACTTCCCGACCGACATTCTCGCCTAGATCACAAGAAAGTTTTCCCTCCTCCCGTACCAGAACAGGGTTCTCTTGAACAAGTATTCCAGGCTACCGATCACATTCTGAAATCACGAATAGGCTATAGTGAGCTAAGTACAATGCATGAACAAGAACTAGCCCGATCAGCAGTCCGGTGGACTACTGATTCTACCACTTTTCCAGACGAAATAGTGGCACAAATGTTTCTGAAACTGCCCCCAGCCGAGCAGCGACTGGTGGGTATGTATATGATCCAGCACCTCATTACACTGTATGAGGGACAGCATTCTGATCCAGGTCCGCTACATGATGTATTGAACGAGTTACTCCAGTATAGATGGAGAGGTCTAGGTACCGATTTAATTAGTGTCATTCTAGAACAGCGCCACAAATATCGAACGTTTCTAAATCCGCATTTTGTTCACGTCTCACCCCCAGAAAGTAAATCATTTTACATAGATAGACAGAATCCGTTACGAGAAGTACACCCAGTTAGAGGAACGGGTGGTGATCTAGAACGAGTATTTGTTTACACCCCCATCACGAAAATGGAACTCTTAGAGATGAAAAAGCTAATTCCCTGTCACGATAAAGATCCAGCAGGGTTCCACCGTGAATTAAAAGACATGCTCCATATGGGAGAATACACGTATCCTGATATCATTAAAATGTTAAAGGTCCTGTTGCCCGCGGGTGTATATGAAAAACTAAAGGAAAAGGAATGGGAGGTGGGAGAGAAAAAGATAGATTGGACAGCTCTAGAAGCTGAAGATAATTTACGAGTACCAGGTACCGGTCTTGGGGAAAAAGCTAAAGATTTGCCCGAGTTATTGATACAAATTTTGCCAAGATTACTAGCCACGAAAAAGGAAGATTGGGATGCCATTTCAGCTTGTAAACAGAAACAAGATGAAGATACTAGTGATTTTTATTCAAGATTTGAAAAATGTTTTATTATTAATAGTGGTCTGAAAACAAGTAGTGAATCGTACCCTCATCTTTTTGTTACCAAACTAGTCGAGAATTCAAGTCCACAAATTAAAAATCGAGTATTGAAAGTCGAAAGTACCTGGCAAGCTAATACTCCGTCACAGATGTTACAAGTGCTCCAGTATCACCAGAACAGAATCAGGGAAGAGCAAGAACACGAAAGGAGACGTATGAAAGACACGAAAATGAAAGTATTAGTTGCACAATCAGTTCCACAAGACAGTCAGAAGAGGGGTCCGAATCAAGCCAGTCATCTTGCAGCTCCCGTTAAAGGGACCTGCAATTACTGTAAACAGCCAGGTCATTTTATAAACGAGTGTGCAGTTCTGAAACACAATATAGCTACTGGTAAAACTAAAGAAAGACCACGTCCGCCTAGACAAGAACAAGTTTCACAGACTTCTCAGCCACCACAGAATGCACAACAGACAGTTACAGTACCGCAGCCTATCGCTGCAACACAGCATGTTACACAGCAGATGTACCAGTATGCCCAGACAGAATATCCAGATTATCAGCCGTATTCATGAAACAGCCTAGAGAGGGAGGTAGGCCTGCCTCTCATCGAGATACCTGTAGATCAAGAGGGTCCCTATGTACACAGTCAAGTATTAGGGAAAGACAGAAAGTTTCTGATTGATACAAGGGCAAGTAGGACTACTATCAGTCATGACGAGGTTCCAGGGGCTCCGCTCTCAGGCTCTAGAAATGTTTCCCTTGGATTTTCAGGAAAGCCGATTGTTAATGAAATATCGAAACCAGTTACTCTAGAAGTCGGTCCATTGTCCCGAACTACTGATTTGTTACTCACGAAATCTTGTCCAGAAAATTTGTTAGGCATTAAGACATTGAAAGAATTAGGAGCAGTAATTTGTTGTTCCCCAGAGGGGGTCCGCCTGTTTTTGAGAGACTTCAAAGGTCATTATGTATTACGAGATTTTGATCCAAGGTTATTGAATGTACCACAGCATTTATGGGCGCAAGGTCCAACTGATGTAGGTTGTATGCATATCACACCCCATCGTGTGACTCTGAAGCCAGGTGTGGTTTTACCACGAATCAGACAGTACAAATTGCCACCTGAGGATGTAGCAGCCTTATCCAAAATTATTGACGAGCTTATTGCTCAAGGAGTGGTTGTAGAAACTGACTCCAATGTATGTAATTCTCCTATCATTCCAGTCCTGAAACGTACTGATCCAAATGCACCTCCAGTATATCGATTAGTGATTGATCTTCGGGAACTTAATAAATGTATCATATCCCAGTACCCAGTAGTCCCAGATATTTCATCCCTCTTGACAGCCATTGATTCTGAAGTTACGTTCTTCACAGTTATCGATCTCAAGAACGCATTTTTCAGTGTCCCCATTCATGCAGACAGCCAGTACCTTTTCGGTTTCTGTTTAAATGGAAGAAGCTATAAATTCACACGAGCTCCTCAAGGTTTTACAGAAAGCCCTAGTATTTACAGTCAAGCACTTAAGAGACAACTAGACAATATTCACATGCCCTCTGACACTGCCCTGCTCCAGTATGTCGATGATCTACTGATCACAGCTCGTTCTGAACGTGACTGCGAGCGAGCGTCACTTACAGTTCTGTATTTTCTGGCCGAGATGGGGCACAAGGTGTCCCCTTCCAAATTACAATTCTGTGTCCAGCAAGTGGTATACTTGGGACACTTACTGTCCAAGAGGGGTAGGCAGTTGACACCTGACCGTATCCAGTTAATAGCACGTCTTCCACAGCCCAAGACACAGAAGGAGGTACGAGCTTTTATTGGCCTCACTTCTTACTGCAGACAATGGATTCCTCAGTATGCATTTCTAGCCAAGCCACTGATACAGTTAACGACACAGGAGGCAGCCGTATCGACTGTCCTCCCTTGGACCCAGGAACATACACTTGTTTTTAGTGAGTTAAAGAAAGCCTTATGCCAAGCACCTGTTCTAGCAATACCGAACTACAGTAAGCCTTTTACACTTTTTGTCACAGAACGTGATGGTACTGCATTATCTGTTCTTACACAAGACCAAGCAGGACAATACAAGCCCTGTGCTTATTTTTCGAGCACATTAGATCCAGTGGCCCAGGCGCTGCCTGCGTGCCTCAAGTCAGTTGCAGCCACAGCTCTAGCTATCAGACAAAGTGATTCCATAGTGTTAGGACATTCCCTGACAGTACAAGTTCCACACTCCGTGGAAGTTCTTTTAAATCTAACACAGACTCAGCACTTGACAATTGCACGTTTAACAGGTTATGAACTGACACTGTTCCAGCCACACATAGAAATCAGACGCTGCAACATTTTAAATCCTGCTACACTGTTACCGTCAGTCACTTCAAATCCTGCCACACATGACTGTGTGGAAGTTGTTAACACTATGACAAAGCCAAGACAAGATCTGACAGATATTGCATTACCTAATCCAGACCTGACACTTTATGTGGATGGTTCATGTATGAGAACAAGTACAGGAGAACTAGTAGCCGCGTATGCAGTGACTACTGACACCGAAGTTATAGAAACACATCGTATTGACACGCTGTCTGCTCAAGCAGCAGAGCTAGTCGCTCTGACCCAAGCCTGCATACGTGCCAAGAACCAGAAAGTAAACATATACACAGATTCACGTTACGCATTCGGAGTCGTACACGACTTTGGAGTGCTCTGGCAAGAACGAGGTTTTATGACTTCTCATGGAACCAAGATCCAGCATGGTCTTCTCATTCAAGCTCTGTTAGATGCAATACATTTACCGACAACTATTGCTATCATGAAGTGCAAGGCACATACGAAAGTCACTGACATTATTTCCCAAGGTAACGATCTAGCAGATCGAACAGCCAAGCTTACAGCCCAGACTCCAGACATTCCAGTTAACACGACACAGACACTCACTCCAGATCAGACTACTTGTATGACTGTTAAGGACCCTACACAAGATGTCATAGACATACAGTTACATGCTACTCCTGAAGAAATCAAGAAATGGTCCGAACAAGGAGGGGTCCAGACAGATCAAGGATGGTTGACGAAGGGAAAAGCCACATGGTTTCTCCCCGACTCTATGGTTCAAGTCATTATTAATACCGCACATAGTCCAGCACATCTAGGAGAAAAAGCTATGTTAGACAGTATTCAGAACCTTTGGTTCAACAAGCATTTACGAGCTGCAGCCACACAGAAAGTCCGTACCTGTATGATATGTTGTCAGTTCAATCCAGGTAAAAGTGTCCCGGTGGAACAAGGGGGATTCCAACCTCCTGACCACCCTTTTGAAGTCCTCCAGATGGATTATATTCAGATGGAGCGATGTCGAGGTTTCAAGTATGTCCTCGTAGTTGTATGCGCTTTGTCCAGGTGGACAGAAGCATATCCAGTTCCAGATTACACAGCTGCGACCACTGCTAGACAGTTGGTTCGTGAGTTCTTTCCCCGCTATGGATTACCTAGGGTCGTGTATTCAGATAACGGCCAGCCATTCTCATCCGAGCTCATGAAACATGTTTCCCTTCTGTTAGGGTACCAGTGGAAGTTCCATTGTGTACGCCATCCTGAAGCAGCCGGTCTCGTAGAGAGACATAACCAGACTTTGAAAATCCGCATTGCTAAAGTATGTAGAGAAAAAGGTGTAGATTGGTTAGTAGCTCTGCCAGTTGCTCTATTCTACATGAGAATGGTTGCACATTCCAGATCAGGTCTGTCCCCGTATGAGGTCGTATTCGGCCGCCCTCCAAACATGTGGGGTACACCTAGACCCCGTAGCATTACAGATGTTTCCAGTAATATGCTGACAGATTACCTAGCTTCCTTGATGTCTGCCCTACACTCTTGTCGTTCACAGGTTGCCGCTGCATTTCCAGACAACACTGAGGTGAAACCGCATGAAGTCGTTCCGGGAGAATATGTCCTGGTGCGCAATTTTGATCGTTCAAGTCCGCTGGAGCCCCGTTGGAAGGAGCCTCACATGGTGTTGTTGACAACAAGGACCGCGGTCAAGCTTGAAGGCCGGAAGGGATGGGTCCACACCAGTCATATCAAGAAGTTCCATGGATTACGACAAAAGACATTTATTAAGGACTGCCTTATTCCTAAGGACTGCCCAAAAACAGACTCTGAATTCAAAATTCCCCTGTTAGAGAAAACTCAGCAGCAGGAGTATAAAACAAAGTTGAGGTCTAGTAAAATAAGTCAGCCAGTTTAATTGTCTAAGTCCCTCTCGGGTGAAACGGTTAGACAGGTTCCTGACATGTATGAGACAGACCCACATAGTGAGAGAGTTAGTCAAAACTCTAAAAGATGTATTATCGTTCTATTCTTCTTGTTATTTTTGAGTCTTATGATTACCTGCACAAGTTATGCTTTACATTTAAGTTTTCCAATTTCACATGTACATATGTTTTCTAATGCTACAGTAGAGCACACATTTAGTGATCTGCCTCCTCACGAGCTATCCTATCGTCTTGCTATGCGTAACAATACATTCATCCGAATGTTGCACTATTCACACCAGACCAGCAATGCCACTAATTGTTGGGTGTGTGGTCGACTCCCCCCTTTCCAGACACCGAAGGGAGTTCTGCCACTCTTTCCTTATCCGTTTTCACATAATGGTTCGTGTGGAGCATGGTCTATGTTAACGTCATCCTCCACTGATATGTCCTTTCTGAATCGAACATGTTTCCCAGACAAGCAAGGTCTTTCCCATAGAACAGGGTTAGATCTAGAAAATGAAGTATATGATTTAGGTAATTATTCCTCGAATTTCATGGTCCTGAATGTTCAGTCCGATACTACTCCAGATTTGCCTGCTATAACAGTACTACCAGTCAAAGGCGAATTATGTGTCAGAAAGAATGGTTCCGCACATGTAGGACATAGTGATTGTACTACTATTGTCGAGTATAGTGACAGTGGGAAATCTATTTTCAAAGCCTCACGTCATTCTTATTTTGTTTGTGGTCAGACCGCATATGTTCGTCTGCCCCTCGATTGGGATGGAACATGTTACATTGCCTTCCTACTGCCACCAGTTTTTCTAGCCCCATCTGATTATCACAGAAACACACATCTAGTACACGTTAGACATAGAAGGGAGACCGAGTCCCCAATTGTCGATCAAACTGAAACTACTCTAGAACAGTATCAAGACTTCAATAAAGGTTTCTTTTTCTTTATAGGACCTGTCCAGAATAGTAAGTTAATACGTAGGTTAACCAGAACCCTTGAAGCAGTAGTGAATGAGACTATTTCCGCTCTAGGTAACTTAACTGAAGAGCAATCTGCTATGAGATTTGTCGTGCTCCAAAATCGTCTCGTTCTTGACGTCATACTGGCCGATAGAGGAGGAGCTTGTAGAGTCATCGGATCTAGTTGCTGCATTTTCATTCCTAATAACGCGCCGTCTGTTTATTCAGCTATAACCAGACTTCATAAAATTGCCCATCAGTTACACCAGAATCCAGCCACCTGGACATGGTCCGGTTGGCTCTGGAGTATTATATCTGCCTGGGGATGGAAAGTATTGTCATTCCTGGGTATTGCAGTAATGATCATATTCAGTTGCTGCCTCTGTATACAATGTGGCCCTGCGATTTGTGGCATGTGTGCTACCTCTTGTATTCCTAGTCCCAAGTCCCGTTCCAAGACAATTCGAGACGAGCAAATGATGCTATATGAACAGATAGATGGTATCATGAATATTGATGTTTCCTGATGGAAACGTAGGGCACAAGGAGGGAATGTGGAAAAGTAAATTTTGCCATGTTATATGTGCCTACGTGTTCCCCATATTATGCTATATGTGCATGATCGATATGCATGTATCCCCCTATGATCGATTAAAGACGCAATTACAGTTGTGTCCATCTCTAGTATGCCAGTTTCTAGTTCTCGTGAAAGCAACGAGTATTAGGCCTATGTTGCCACGTTTTACAGTGTGCACGTTAACTCATTGAATTGTCCCCGTTTCTAGGCCTCAAAAGGGCCCGGACATCAGATTCAGCTCCTGTCTCCTGAACCCTCTCCGAGGAGCGATACAGCCCCCACCTGCATCCCTGACCCTTCACTTACTTCCTGCCTCACAGTGCCCGGCCCGGCCTGGCTCTGCCTGCCAGTCTGCCAAGAGTATGTTATGCTTCTAGTTATCAGTCCAGCCCTCCTTCTCTGCATTCCTAAGCTACTGAATCGCATCAATAGTTTCAGTCATGGTCTAGCATTTCTGTCTCCATGTAAGAGAAATACTTTATTAATATTCATAGAATATTCCTAGCACACGCAATACATGTAGAATTATGCACGCACCAGTCTTAGTGTCAAGTAGCCTTTGTCCTGATAACTTTTGGATTCTATCAACATGTACTCCAAACACCAGATACTAGATATACTATAGGTACAAGTCGTTCTGACACTGTAGACTGTAGTCTCCTCTTCTAGCGCAGAAGTCATAGCCCCCAGTTCCTCCTGGTAACACGTCATTGCCCGTTTGCGCGCACCACTAGGTTAAAGGTCCCAGCTGCTCAGGTAGCCCCTCCATGTTTCCGCCCCATTTATGACACTTCTGTTACGTTTACATCACATGTCTATGTATACGCCCTGTACACGCCTTCTTGTTACATCATTTTGCCCTTATCTTTCGTGACTGCTACGAGAAACGCCTACTGCTACGCCTACTGTATTGAATGTAATGTATTTGTTTAAGTATATATACTGTGCACTGTTACTAAAAGTTACCCCAATTCCTCGATTCCCATTTCCCCGGCAGCTGCCATCAGTCTATTCCCATGCAGGCTATCCCGTTCCTGTCCCTTCCCTTATGCCTGATTAAAGCCTGTCAGACTTCGATACCTCGAATCCTGTCTCTTATTTATTGAGCTATCTGTTTTATTCACTGTATTCAAAAATAGTACTGGTAATTAATTATTTATTTACCACAGGGTGATCGGGATATTGTACTTATGTGGGGGTGCTCGGGAAGGTTTAGGTGGATGCTTTGTTCTGACAGAGGTGATGGTCGGAATAGTGTAGATAGTGGGGTTGCTAGGGTATGTCTGTTGAAGAAGGGTGGCGTTCAAGGGCTTGTGTGAGTTAACGACGTTTGCAGACGAGAGGTTGAGCTTGGCTGTATTGGGGTGAGGGGGCGAGGTGCATCTCATGGGAAGTTGGGAGGGAGTAGAGTTGCATGGATGGGTGGAGATCTTAGAGCATAAAAGTGAAATGGCAGCTGTAAGCTGGGAAATGGAGGTGATCAGAGAGCCTAGCGTATTTTCCAGTGAGAATGAGGCAGAGCACGGAAGGTTGGGTGGCTCGATTGAGACAAGGGTGGTGGAAGGCAGGGAGAGGTGGGGGGACAGGAGGTAAGTTGGGGAGAGGTGGGGGGACAGGAGGTAAGTTGGGGTGTGGGGTTCACAGGTGGAGTAAGTGAATTGGGCGTTAAGGGAGAGTTGTCATTGTTGGTGTTGCAAGAGGAATAGGAATTAAGGACAAATTTAGAGGGAGAAAGGTGCGGAACACGGCGGTAGGGAAGTAGGAGGGGGGAGGCCTGAGTGGCATCATGGGAATGTAGGAGGTTTGGGAGGAAAAGAGGTGCAGTGGTTGTGGAGGTCCTGTCAGTTAGGAGAGGTGGCAGTGAGGGAACGGTCATCTGGCAGAGTGAGGGGGTTGAGAGAAAGGGAAGTTGAGGAAAGGAAGTGGTCCTGCTGGGCCCGAGGGAGGGAGATGGAAGGGGTTACTAGGAGGGGAAAGGGGGTAGTGCAGCAGTACTGGGGGAGTAGGAGGGAGGAGAGAGATGCAGTGGGAATTTGGCGAAAACGGGATGAATGACGAGGGGATGAAGGGGTGGAGAGGAGGGATAAGGGGAGCATAGGGAAGGTTAATTGGGGGATAGGGTTGGAGGAGAGGTGGACTAAAAAGGGGGGTGATAGGAAGAAGTATGGGGAGGAGAAGAGATTGGAGTATCGTGAGAGTGCAGATGGGACGAGGAGCGTATTAGCTAGTGGTAAGGCTGAAGTAATGTGGGAGGGGACATGCTGTGAGGGGGGAGGAATAGGAGATGAGGTAAGTTGGGGCGGGGAGGGAAGAGGGCCGACCTGTGCTTCTCGAGAGTGCAGCCAATTGGAGTGGGGTGGGGTCGGCGGAGGAGAAAGGGAGTAATGGGTGGAGCTGGAAGGAGAGACAGGGGGAAACCCGGTCGCAGAGGAGGGGAGTAGGGAGGGGAAGAGGTGGTCAAAGAGCGAGAGGCAGGCGTCTTTGCCTTGGATCATGACAGTACCGTTGTTATAGAGTGAGATAGTGAGGTAGCCATTGAAGCACTCAGAGGGGGAAATTTTTAGTTGTTTCCCATAAGGGATAGAGGAGGAGGAGGTGACGTTAAGGGAATTGTAAAAACTGTTGGACCAAGAGGGGGTGTCGCGAGTGAAGAAAATGAAATCGTTTTTGAGCCTCCCAAGACAACCATTGTAAAATTGATCAACAAAAAGGGAGTCCGGGAAACGTTCAATAGTGTTATGCTTCAGTCGTTTTATTGTAGCTTTAGTCTGGTCGGGAGGATAAATGATTTTGTAGCAATTGGCTCCAGACTTAACTCGAGAGGTGGCCATGTTGGGAAGATGAGGCGAAGAAGGGTGGGGGAGGGATGAGAGGGGTGTTATTGGGAAAGCGGTGGTGAGGAGAAATAAAAGGGCAAAAAGGGGGCGCATAATCCAAACGTTTTTGGTGAGATAACTCAGTTAAAGTGCCGTCAGGGAAGTGAGGTGGGAATTTGTTGGGCCAGTCATCTAGGAGTATGAGGTGCCACCTAGCACTAGATAAAAGTTACAAGGGAAATATTTGCAAATAGTAGGGACCCATCACAGAGCAAATACAGACAAAGTAGAACAGAATAAAAATGACCACCCAGTGACCATTGGAGAACACTGAACTTAGTACCAGCCTGCTAATAGAACCATATTCGGTACCAGCCGCCATGAATGCCCAAATTCTCAACAGACTACTATATGACCCTAAGCTCCTGTGAGACACTAACGTTAGGGCAAAGAGCATAGGGTGGATCACAAAATGATTAGCAATGTCTAGAAAATGCTAAGTAACCTCGTCATCTTCAGACCACCTCTGATGCAGCAGGAGTCATGACTAAATTTGAACTGTCCCCACGGAGACAGTGCACGTGTAAAGTGAATGCAGGTGCACATGGGATGTATGTCCTCGTCCTCGAGGCCTCCACTGTGGACAGTGCACGTGTAAAGTGAATGCAGGTGCACATGGGATGTATGTCCACGTGCCCGAGGCCTCCACTGTGGACAGTGCACGTGTAAAGTGAATGCAGGTGCACATGGGATGTATGTCCACGTGCCCGAGGCCTCCACTGTGGACAGTACACGAGTAAAGTGAATGCAGGTGCACATGGGATGTATGTCCTCGTGCCCGAGGCCTGCACTGTGGACAGTACACGAGTAAAGTGAATGCAGGTGCACATGGAATGTATGTCCTCGTCCCCGAGGCCTGCACTGTGGACAGTGCACGTGTAAAGTGAATGCAGGTGCCACATGGGATGTATGTCCTTGTGCCCGAGCCTCCACTGTGGACAGTGCACGTGTAAAGTGAATGCAGGTGCACACAGGATGTATGTGCTCGTGCCCGAGGCCCCCACCGTGGACAGTGCACGTGTAAAGTGAGCGCAGGTGCACATGGGATGTATGTCCACGTGCCCGAGGCCTCCACCGTGGACAGTGCACATGTAAAGTGAATGCAGGTGCACATGGGATGTATGTCCTCGTACTCGAGGCCTCCACTGTGGACAGTGCACATGTAAAGTGAATGCAGGTGCCACATGGGATGTATGTCCTCGTGACCGAGGCCTCCACCGTGGACAGTGCACGTGTAAAGGGAATGCAGGTGCCACATGGGATGTATGTCCTCGTGCTCGAGGCCCCCACCGTGGACAGTGCACGAGTAAAGTGAATGCAGGTGCACATGGGATGTATGTCCTCGTACTCGAGGCCTCCACTGTGGACAGTGCACGTGTAAAGTGAATGCAGGTGCACATGGGATGTATGTCCTCGTGCCTGTGGCCTCCACCGTGGACAGTGCATGAGTAAAGTGAATGCAGGTGCACATGGGATGTATGTCCTCGCGCCCGAGGCCTCCACTGTGGACAGTGCACGTGTAAAGTGAATGCAGGTGCCACATGGGATGTATGTCCTCGTACTCGAGGCCTCCACTGTGGACAGTGCTCATGTAAAGTGAATGCAGGTACCACATGGGATGTATGTCCTCGTGCCCGAGGCGTCCACTGTGGATGGTACACGGGTAAAGTGAATGCAGGCGCCACAGGGGATGTATGTCCTCGTGCCCAAGGCCTCCACTGTGGACAGTGCACGTGTAAAGTGAATGCAGGCGCCACATGGGTTGTATGTCCTCGTACTCGAGGCCTCCACTGTGGACAGTGCACGTGTAAAGTGAATGCAGGTGCACATGGGATGTATGTCCTCGTGCCCGAGGCCACCACTGTGGACAGTGCACATGTATAGTGAACGCAGGTGCCACATGGGATGTATGTCCTCGTGCCTGAGGCCTCCACCGTGGACAGCGAACGTGTAAAGTGAATGCAGGAACCACATGGAATGTATGTCCTCGTGCCCGAGGCCTCCACTGTGGATGGTACACGTGTAAAGTGAATGCAGGTGCCACATGGGATGTATGTCCTCGTGCCCGAGGCCTCCACCGTGGACAGCGCACGTGTAAAGTGAATGCAGGTACCACATGGGATGTATGTCCTCGTGCCCGAGGCGTCCACTGTGGATGGTACACGTGTAAAGTGAATGCTGGTGCACATGGGATGTATGTCCTGGTGCCCGAGGCCTCCACTGTGGGCAGTGCGTGTGTAAAGTGAATGCTCGTGCACATGGGATGTATGTCCTCGTACTCGAGGCCTCCACTGTGGACAGTGCACGTGTAAAGTGAGTGCAGGTGCCACATTAGATGTATGTCCTCGCGCCCGAGGCCTCCACCGTGGACAGTGCACGTGTAAAGTTGATGCAGTGCACATGGAATGTCTGTCCTCGTGCTCGAGGCCTCCACTGTGGACAGTGCACGTGTAAAGTGAATGCAGGTCCCACTTGGGATGTATGTCCTCATGCCCGAGGCCCCCACTATGGACAGTGCACGTGTAAAGTGAATGCAGGCGCCTCATGGGATGTATTTCCTTGTGTATGAGGCCTCCACTGTGGACAGTGCACGTGTAAAGTGAGTGCAGGTGCCACATTAGATGTATGTCCTCGCGCCCGAGGCCTCCACCGTGGACAGTGCACGTGTAAAGTTGATGCAGTGCACATGGAATGTCTGTCCTCGTGCTCGAGGCCCCCACTGTGGACAGTGCTCATGTAAAGTGAATGCACGTGCACATGGGATGTATGTCCTCGTGCTCGAGGCCCCCACCGTGGACAGTGCACGTGTAAAGTGAATGCAGGTGCCGCATGGAATGTATGTCCTCGTCCTCGAGGCCTCCACGGTGGACAGAGCACGTGTAAAGTGAATGCAGGTGCCACATGGAATGTATGTCCTCGTGCTTGAGGCCTCCACCGTGGACAGTGCACGTGTAAAGTGAATGCAGGTGCACATGGGATGTATGTCCTGTTGCGAGACGCCTCCACCGTGGATAGTGCACGTGTAAAGTTAATGCAGGTGCCACATGGGATGTATGTCCTCGTGCTCGAGGCCCCCACCGTGGACAGTGCTCATGTAAAGTGAATGCACGTGCACATGGGATGTATGTCCTCATGCTCGAGGCCCCCACCGTGGACAGTGCTCATGTAAAGTGAATGCACGTGCACATGGGATGTATGTCCTCGTGCTCGAGGCCCCCACCGTGGACAGTGCTCATGTAAAGTGAATGCACGTGCACATGGGATGTATGTCCTCGTGCTCGAGGCCCCCACCGTGGACAGTGCACATGTAAAGTGAATGCAGGTGCCACATGGAATGTATGTCCTCGTCCTCGAGGCCTCCACTGTGGACAGTGCACGTGTAAAGTGAATGCAGGTGCCACATGGAATGTATGTCCTCGTGCTTGAGGCCCCCACCGTGGACAGTGCATGTGTTAAGTGAATGCAGGTGCCACATGGAATGTATGTCCTCGTGCTCGAGGCCTCCACCGTGGACAGTGCACGTGCAATCATTCATTCTCTGGTTTCATCTAAACTCGAGTGAAAACAATAAGGTGCACCGAGTACAAGGCTCTCACTCCTGAGGTGAAAACACTTCGAAGGATAGAGCTGGGGTGACATTTTCAGACTCATATGATAAGTCACACCAGGAATAGGTGATAAGGCGCACACATATACTGTCTCTGTGACGTAAAAGGGTGGAGCCCACATTACCTGCTCCACTATGGCTGCTGAGGAGCAATGATTGGCAGAAAAGCTTGTTAGCTGCAGTACCGCCTCTCAGACCGAGACATTGATTGACAGGAGGTGTGCGTGTTTCTCTGTAGGGAGTGAGGGGGAGAAACAGTCAAGATTCTGCCTTTAAGCAAAAAGAGAACAGCAACTTTTAACCCTGAAACACAAATGCTGTTTTTCTGGCTCTCATGTTTGCGGTTACACATTCCGGTTTTTCCTGCCTCCTGCCTTTCACTTTCATAAACGGCCTTATCCGAGTCACCCACGTCCCTCCTGGTCACCTCTCCGGGCCCCTGGTATCGGGAGGGGCTGAGGCTGCTCCTGGCCCCGACGCTGGTACCCCTCGAGGCACTGCGGGGTCTGTGCTGTGGACGTCGGGGGTCGTCTTCTTTTTTTTTTTTTTTTTTTTTTTTTTTGGAAAACCTTTATTTGACAGTTCAACCAGGTACAAACACGGGCCTACAACCCCCAGGGCCGGCCGCTAAGCAGTTGCAACACAATAAAACAATCAAAACCCAGACTCAGCATCCCGGGGAGCAGATTCGCAACGTCCAATATACGTTGTAAACATATCAAGGTGGTAACAGGATAAAAAGGTTCCATTTTATAATATAAGATAGAAGGATCAGGTGCCATACAATATCTCAAGTTGCGAAAAAATGGGGGGGGGGCGAAATAGCATATGTCCACAGTGAAATCATCTTCGTGTAAGTCAGCGGCGTTAAAACATATTATTAATGGTAAGCAAACGTACAAATACAGTTCACGCCAGCTGAATGCCCGCCCAGTAGCACTGAAACATCGCTAGAATTAAGGCACATATGAAACAGCAGAGATGGCCATAAAATTGAACCCATTACACTGACCCGGAAAGGAATAAAAGAAAAGGGCAAAGAAAGATAAGAAGAAAAAAGGCCATAGAAATAAAACGAAAACAAAACACTCATCCCCCAACCCCCCACCCTGCACCCCTGCAGATGACTACGGCCTACCCCCCAGCAGCGTGCCTGTTGCCCAAGAACTGAGACCCGAAATATAGAAAGACCCAGAGAAAGACAGAGAGAAATTAAACCCCACCCAAAGAGGGGAAATGGAGGAGGGCTATCTTCTACGTGCTCCCGGTCTCTCCCCCCCGCCCTAACAAAGGGGTCCCCCCAAAACTGTCACATCTGAATAGTCCAAACTGAGAAAACATCCCGGGGGGAACCACCAGCCCTGCCCCGGACTCCGTTAAGCTAATGAAGCAGTCCCGTTACCGATAAGACCACAATGAACAACCCAAACAACAGTCTCAGCCTTGGCCCCGTCGATCGAATTTGCCGAGTCCCTCAGACGAATAAAGCCCCATCATCAAAATGTCAAAAGATACATAGAAGTGGTCGGAACATAGTTCAGTAGATGGAAGAAGAACAGTAGATCCCAAAGTAAGCAGCTGGTATCGACGATGTCCCTCCCCGTCTACGAAGCCAGGTCTTATCACATCCGCCATCTTGATATCCCGACTGGGGAGGGGGTTCGACACAATCCAAAACAGTGCACAGTACCAATTAAAAGGTTCCAGGATAGGGACAGCAGTTGTACCGACAGTTGCAAAACCGGGGATTCCAAAAAATTAGTTAAGTCACAGATCACAGCCCATTCAAGGAGATCCACTTCAGTAGGGGCAGGCACAGCTTCCAGCACTGGGTCTAATTGCGCCACTGGGGCGTCGATCAAGAGGCAAGCTGGCTGCCGGGTCTCGGGCATCGAGTCAGGATCCGGTCTCAGTCCTTTAAGTCCATCTGCCGCCGACAACAGGCCGCAGGTCTGAGCTGCCACAGTCGCCTTAAGTGCCTCTAGGGCCGCCAGCACCGCCCGCAATGACGGGCCCCTTTGGGCCTGCTCCGCCTGGTTCCATATTTCCTCAGGCATAATGGTCCCCACGGAGAGGCGCCTTCTCCGGGGTGAGATCAGCAGGAGCAGGACTGTGCGGTGAGGGACCAACCGTCAGTATGCATTAGTACGAGACGAGACTCCAACCCAAGGTGCGCCGGCGATGCAAGTGCCGGGCCTCCTGGTCAGGGACCCCTGCGACACCGCACCGTGCGTCACTCGTCTCCTCACCTCCAACACAACACCAGGCTGCAGATGATAGCAAAGCAATCCAAAAAATTTCCGAAAGTTCCAGAGACCGGACCCTGCCGCCCTCAACAGTCCGCTGTTGTTCAACTCAGACCCGGCTAAGCCAGCACTCGAGACCCAGGCTTCCAGACTGGGTTAGGCCACAAATCGGTCCTCGACGTTACTCAGCTCCACAATGTCAGAAAAACCCCGGGATCACACCATCGGAGTGCGGATTAGTTCACACACACAGATCCGGGGCAGGAAATCAGGATAAGTGACAGGATCTTGGAGCGCAAGACGGAGGTCAGCGGAGCCGGGAGACTATGCGGCCATCTTGCTTGCAGTCGTAGCTCCTCCCCGGGGGTCGTCTTCTTGAGTCGTGGCAGGGCCCACAGGTGAGTGTCCTTCTGTCTCATCGCCTCTGTATGTGCCCTGTGTCTCATGGTGTCCGTCGCCTCTGTCCATCTGGTGTTTCTTCGTCGCCACTGATGTGTCCGAGCAGCGCTTGTACTTCACCCTCAGGGGCTTCGGCCGTCGGTCCTCCGAGGCCCGGGGGTGGGGGAAGGGGGGCTCCTCTTTCATGGAGTTTTGGGAGGGAATGTCCCTCAGATGGGACGGGCTGTCTGTACAGGGTCCAGTCTGTTTACTGCAGGAGCCAGAGAGGTTTAAGCAGCGTCGGCTTTAGCCCTGGGTCCGCTCAGTGCGACAGTCATTTATGCCCACCCCCTCCCCCCCATGACCTCCTTCACCATGAATCCCCTCATTACCACTCCTCAGCAGCGCACCTCATTTCTCCAGACTCCCTCTCTGACATACGCTTCATTTTTTTCATAGCTCTACGCATAGTTCATTCACACTCAGCTTTGTAATCTGCATGGTACATGTTCTTTGCAGCAGGCACTTTATCCCTCTGCACTACTTTATGACCAGTTAAAACCGCGACTACTCACAATTCCGATCTCTTCCCGGCAGTGACACTAATCACCAGAGCTATCTTGACATTCTTTGCTCCCGGTACTAGGAAGTTCAAGTGCTTTTAAACCCATAAGTTATTTTCAAACACAGCCCCCCACCACCAAAGTCAGCACCAGGTGCAGCTGCACCAGTCGCACCTCCCTAAAGCCGGCCCTGGGTTAAACAACACTGTACACTCAGCGCACAACGACTCTCCATGGCCCAGACCCTCACACCCGCTCCTGTTTGTGTACAAAGAGATTCACCTCAGTTGTCTCCAGTAGAGCCGGGCGAGCCTCTGAGTGCTCGAGCCGGGTCCTGGCTCTGGCTCGGCTTCAGGTCCTCTTGGAACCTCGAGCCCATAACGAGCCGAGCTTTATTGTGGCTTCTGCCTCACTCCCTCTAAGCGGGATGTGGTGTTAAAGCCAGAGTTGCCGTCCTTGAAAGTCTAGAACCAGGTTCAACTCTCGGCGTCAGCTCAACATCGTGTGATTCTGGGCAAATCCCTTCATTTCCCGACGCCCACCTCGAGTTTCTAGCAGGAAAAGGAATTCAACCCTACACTCTGGTCGGCATTGCAAACTTGGAAAATCAGGGTGTAGTAAGGATGAGAGAGTAGAAGTAAATAAAGGGACAGGCCCTTGGGACAAACTAAAGGATCACTGGGCTGATGGAAGGATGGGCTGCACTCCTTCAAGTGTCCACTGGGGGCAGAGCCGGGTCATGCTCAGCTATTCACTGTGATTGTTCACTGCTCTTAAGCTTTTGTTAGTGTTTATCTAACAGGATGTTTGTATGGTTTTAGCACTTTTGTCTGACAAGCACAAAGTTTATATCCATGAAAAATCTGGGCGAAAGTCCACAATTAAGTAATGTTTCTTGTTTAGTAATATATGATTAAAAGCACTAAAGAAATGTGTTATTTGTGGCTTTCGTGACACTCCAGTGCTCCATCTCTCACAACACACACTTTTCATTAACCGTACCTGGCTAGTAGCAGTCACATCCCGCGCCTTTCGGGATATTTTCACCTATATATGAAATGGGATGTTTACGTAATAAGGTATGATGTTTATTCCATTGTTTTCAGAAGTAATGGACACATAACATACTTTACGTAAGACCTATGGCCAGCGCCGGCCGCTGCATTAGAGCGGAGGAGCACCGCCCCCCCCCCACACCACCACCATCAAACAAAAGGATAATAAGACGGGTTTTAACCCTGTTTTATTATTGTTTTATGTTGATCCCCTGGACCTGCCCCCTCTGACGAGTCTTGAGTGCGGGTCCAGGGGATGCCCTTGTGGTGGGGAGCGGTAGTGGCTCCTTCTCTACTATGAGGGTTTGAGCAGCCGTCTCAGGCCGGCCAGACTGTCATGCGCAGTGAAGCTTTCTGCAGCCCGAGGTGCGTTGAAGGGGCTGGAGAGAGCAGGCAGAGGCTCCCAGTCAGCCTGGGAACGCTAGTTGCTGGCGCCCCCGCCAATCCCGACGCTGCTTTCATGCAGTGTCAGGATTGGGCGCCGTGCATTCTGGGAGCCCGTGCCCCGAGCGGCGGAAGACGGTGGCAGAGTTGGTGGTCAGGTACGTTTATTTTTTTGTCCACGAACACTCCCCACCTCCCTCCTCCCTCCTCCGGCCCGGCTCGCCCTCCCCCGTTGGCAGGGGACGGTCCGGTCCTGCGTATGGAAATAACAAGTAATTAGCTCTGAATGTTATTTTTTTCTGATCGGTAAATAGACAATGGTATTAGTTACATAAACAGTCACGTTTACATAATGATTGAATTTGCATGACAGACAGTTCACAAAACACCTAAAAATAATATCTATTGATGTAGATGATGTAGTTCTGGTAGGAAAATAAGTTTGGAGAGTTTCTTCAGGGGAAATTCTAAGTCTACATGAGCCTGTCATATTTCTGGCACCGTTTGGTATCTGCTTCTGCATTGCACAGGGGTTGTTTATACCATGGGGTGCTATGGTTCTAAATGGATGTTCGACATATCTGATTCCCACTGTATTAGCTTCTATTAGGACAATGACCTTGTTGGAAATGGGATCCCCGGCTGGCCAGGGCTTTCGCCAAAGTCAGTCAGAGACCACCACACCCAAGTCAGGGCAAGGGAGTTACACGCCAAGATAACCCCTACTCACCCTCTAGGTAACGTGGCGCGAGCAGCAAGGCTAAACTTGGAGGCGATGTAGGCTAAGTATTTGCGCACGCACCCCAGCAACAACAACCAAAGGCCCACCACAAAGGAAACTCCACACAAGGTTATATAAAAATAGCCTTTGTATTACACCAAAACACATTAGATAAAACACACACTTTACAATGTGCCAGAGGCACGGGCAGAATTTACAAGGGATATGTACAAGACAGGGCCACCTGGACCACTGTCAGGAATCAGAAGTAGCACTTTCAGAAATAGCACTTAGTACATAGAATATAGCACAAAATAGCACACAACCAGTAATCACTGGTAACCAGGACCTCACTAGCACCACCTGTACTAGGGAGAAAACAACCACCTATGTATTACAATACCTGTAGGGGTGTAAGAGGAAAACACATGATGCAATGCATAACATTCATTCAGAGGTGTAAAGGCACATGACGCATAAACAATACATTCAGAGGTGCATAGAAAGTACAATTGCGCCAAACTCACGTAAGTCACCACCTGTGACTGTCCCTAGGCCCTCTGGCCTTGTTGGGGCTAGGACGCCCTGTGTCCAATGTCCAGGGTCCTAAACGTGGCAGCTGCCCACGAAGTGCTGGGCAGCTGTGTGGCAATTGATGGGGCCAACGTGGGAGCCTCTCTAGGCTCTGCCCCACTGACTGTCTCCTGAGCCTCTCTGGGCTCGTGAAATAAATGGCCCCTGAGCCTCTCTGGCTCGCAAACCAATCTGGCGCCTCGAGCCTTCTCTCCGGGCTCACAACAAGGTGGGGGCAAGGTGGGGCCTTCTGGGGCCACTCCCCCACAGACACCAAATGGCCTCTGAGCCTCTGGGGCTCGTGAATACAACTTGCCTCTGAGCCTCGCAGGCTCCAACAAACAAATGCCGCCTTTACGAGCCTCTCGGGCTCTGAACCAATGGGGGCGCTGTAAGCGGGAGTCCCCCTCCCGGGGACTCCCAAGGCAATGGTGCGCCCTGAGCCTCTCGGGGCTCTTGAGGAGAGAAAGAGGCCCCCGTGAGCCTCCTCTGGGCTCAACGCACACAGCGCGAGGTCGCGCTACCGAGTGGGGGGGGCGGACACCGACAATGTGTCCCGGCGCCCCTCCCGTGTCTGGTGACTCACCGGCTTCCGGTGCAGGTCCGGGGCTCCTCTCCAGCTCGGGGAGCCTCGGGCGGCCCCCGCAGGCAGCGCCTTCCTTCACTCCACCAATCAGAGCACAGGTCACCCGGCGAGCCTCCCGCAGCCACAACCAATGGCAGCGCGGCTCCCGGGTGACGTCAGCAGCTGCTCCATGGCTTCTCCTCGGCTCGGGGAAAGGCGGGGCTGCTTCCTCCGGGGTAAAGGCGGTGTGGGCAGCCGCTCGAATGTTCCAAACCAGCGAGGTGGGCACTCGCTTTAAAAGGTCGATAAGGCGCTCCCAAGCGCCAGGGGGGCAATCACAGCGCTCCCAAGCGCTACAATTCAAAATAAAGCGCTCTCAGCGCTGGGGTGAAGGCACAGCGCTCCCAAGCGCTACAAGCCAAATAAAGCGCTCTTAAGCGCTATAAGTAAAATAAAGCGCTCCCAGGTGCCCTCAGCAAGCAGGGCAGAGTCCCAGCAGTCCTTGGGCAGGCAGGGGGGACAAGGCTGGGCCCAGAGCCAGCACACTGGGTCTCCAGGCAGGGAGACACCCCAAGTGGCGGTCCTCTGGCCCAGCGACAGCAGCAACAGCCCCCTCAGGATCCTGGAAAAGAACAACTTCTGTGGGGACACAGCCCCATTTTTATACAGTGCATTCCTTTGATCAAGGGTGTAGAGTGGGGGCGGAACCAGTCACAGCTGGTTCTTGAGTACTCTGTTTACCTCAACCACCCTCTCTATTCACTGGCAGGGCTTGGGTCATTAGACACACCACAGGGGGGCGGAGCCAGCATTGTGTGGGGAAAACCCAGCCCATCCAGGACACAGGTACACTCCTCCCACACATTACTCATGCAGATCTCCCACTCACCACCGGGCAGACCCATCCAGACTTCCTGGAGCCTGGCATGCCAGCCAGCTCCAGCCAATCACACGCCAGCACCCTCACAGCACACGTACAGCCATGTCTAGAAATGGCGCTTCGCTACTAGACACATACATGCTGCATACACCATCTCGCAGCATTCACTCTCACGAGTTCACACATACCAGACTCAAGCCTGTACACCCCACGCATCAGGAACTACCAGGGACACATACATTCCCCATGCATGCCTATGGGCGGGCAGGCCTAGCTCAGCACATGCACTCAGAGTGCGCACACACTTTCCACTGGGACACAGTGAAAGTGCGCAGAATCCAAAAATCACCATCTCCAGGTCACCATTTCAAGCAAAAAGTCTCGGGGTGAACCTGCCCTAAGGGCCAAAGTCCAACATAACCCCCTTCCAGCCAAAACGCAGGGGAGACCAATCACCACCGTGATGGACTTCCCTGCTTGGGGCGATAGAACACGGACGCAGGCCCGCAACTGCAGGGACACCCTCCTGTTCTATGCCACGGTGAACCCATGGGATTCCTTCTAAACACACTGTCTGGACCAACTGGGCTACCCCACTGGTACTCCCAAGTTGTCCGCGGCCAGGACCAGGCCCTGGGCCACCCAGGTGCCACTGGTCCATGCCAATTCGCAGAGCGGGGGGTAGTAACCCCTGGCACATAGGAGCCATTCTCCACTCTTCCTATCTGCAAGACAGGACTAGACTGCCACTGGTACTCCAGCCTAGGGCCTACAACCTCAGGCTGACCAGGAGTCTCGGGGAAGGCTCTCCTCCCCCTACCTCTTCTCCTAGGGTTCCTCCTCCCTCTGCGAGGGGTACCCCTAGAACGCCATTCCAACCCAGGACTTATCCACTCAGGTTGCACCGGGGTCAGAGGTGGGCTCTCCCACCCTCTGCACCCCCTTCCAGAGGTCTGCCCTCTCCCACCTGGAGAAGTTCCTCTGGACGAAGAACCGGTCAGGACACTGGTTACAGTCGTCCTACCCTTCAGGTCAGGCTGATCCTGAACCTGGCCTCCCAACCTCTGGTCTAGAACCTTCGGTGGAACAATTGCCTGGCACTCCAGGACTTCTGGGGATTCACACGCAATCCCCCTGAGGCTAACAAATGTCACATCTGTTGCGTGACTGTCTGTCTGGCGCAGATCTCCCGCCCTCTGTCCACCTGACAGTGCGTGACGATCCCCCAGACCAGAAGTGGTGTTACCATGGTCACTACACGGGAACCTAGCCCAACTGGGTAGTCCCTGACCCACTGGTCCTTCCACTGGGGAACTCCCCCAATCACTCCTCACTCTGGACTCCTGTACCCTCCCTATCGGAGCGGTACTGCCAGACTCTAGAACCACAGGAGCTCTGGTTACAGACGCTCCAGGTCCTCTACTCACTAGGAGATCCTCCTCAACTGGGTTAACAGGACAGCCTAGGTCCCCAACCTGGTGTTCCCTCAAGAAACCACCCAGGTTCTGAGACAGGGCTTCGGGCCTCTGGGGGCTCTCAGCCACCCACTGACTCCTGCTCCACTGAGCCAGGCAGTCAGCCCCTCCACCCTTCTCACTATACTGGGACCTCGCTGGGCTACACTGAGCCTCTTCCACCACGCTGGGCTGGAAGATCCCTGACCCACTACTTTTGGAGTCACTCACCAATGACTCTACAGAACCTCTGGTCCCTTCCCAGCGGTCTGCTTCCTCTGCCAGCTCACATGGTTCAGACAATCCACACCCTAACAGGTGTTGGCGCAACCCTGGTGAACAACAACTGAGCAACTGCTCTCTGAGAAACATATCGAGCAATAGGTCCCAATCACATTTCGTGGGCTCCCGTACCCAATCACACAGGGCTCTACAACAGTCATCCTCAAAGTCTTCCCAAGACTGATGAGACGGTTTCCTAAGGTTCCTAAACCTCAACCTATTCTCCTCCTCTGGGGAAACAGGAACCATACTCTGGGAACTGGGACTTTCTAGACTGAGATTTAAATAGCTGCCACCACTGGACCCAACCCTCCCTGGGGGATCCAGACACTCAACACTGCGCGCAGGGGATAGTCTACCCTCCAGAGCTACTTTGCCTCTGGTGGCGGCCCTCTCAGCCTCCTCTATCCTGTCCTGCGCTAAGACCCTCTCGGTCTCCAGCTGTTGCTTCTTAACCTCCAGCTGTTGCCTTCTAATGCCCAGCTGTGCCATAGCCTGGGCATGCTCCAACCTGAGCTTTTCTAAAGCCAGCTGGTGCTCCCTTTCTCTCCTCCTATCTTCCAGCTCCTCTGGGGACAGGGAAAGGGATGAGGCGCTGCCTCCTAAACTGGACCCAGCAAGGGACTCCCTATCTATGGGGTCCTCACTATCTGCTGGCGTCCCTGTGCTATCATCTTCCTCCTCCTCAGACTCTTCAGGGCTCCCCTCTGACCCACCACCCTCATGGTGTGAGACCCGGGCCCTCTCCTCACTGTGCTCACGCTCCCAGTCCTCCTTCTGCCATTGGATCAGGTTACCCCTAAGTTGGGACTGGGTGTCTGACTCATTCACTGCAATGTCTCTCTCTTCGCAAAACTCTCTCAGTTCATGCAAAAACAGACCCCAGACATTAAAAGCAGACTCCATCTTGGCAAGATGCTCACAGACACGTGCAACACAGGGGACTTAGCAATCTGAAGTAAGAGTACACAATTCCAAAACTTCAACAATCTCCTTATCAAAGAGAACTCATACTCATGCGTCCAGGAAAACACACCATTCATCCACACACACCCTCCCCTCGGATCGGTAAGGCAGTTTCTACCACCCCTGACTTCTCAACCTGACCAAAAGCGACACAGGTACCAAACTCTGGAAGCAGGGCGGGGGACAAATGTACTGAACACAATCAAATGACACTCTTCAGGAGAAGAAACAATGGAATTTCCAAAACAATCCCCTAAAATGTGGTCATCTAAAATGCAGAGTTTTGTGGTGCAGCCAGCTGCTACTAAGGTACAAGGCAAACACAAATCCTTATCCCGCCGCTTGCCGCCAATGTTGGAAATGGGATCCCCGGCTGGCCAGGGCTTTCGCCAAAGTCAGTCAGAGACCACCACACCCAAGTCAGGGCAAGGGAGTTACACGCCAAGATAACCCCTACTCACCCTCTAGGTAACGTGGCGCGAGCAGCAAGGCTAAACTTGGAGGCGATGTAGGCTAAGTATTTGCGCACGCACCCCAGCAACAACAACCAAAGGCCCACCACAAAGGAAACTCCACACAAGGTTATATAAAAATAGCCTTTGTATTACACCAAAACACATTAGATAAAACACACACTTTACAATGTGCCAGAGGCACGGGCAGAATTTACAAGGGATATGTACAAGACAGGGCCACCTGGACCACTGTCAGGAATCAGAAGTAGCACTTTCAGAAATAGCACTTAGTACATAGAATATAGCACAAAATAGCACACAACCAGTAATCACTGGTAACCAGGACCTCACTAGCACCACCTGTACTAGGGAGAAAACAACCACCTATGTATTACAATACCTGTAGGGGTGTAAGAGGAAAACACATGATGCAATGCATAACATTCATTCAGAGGTGTAAAGGCACATGACGCATAAACAATACATTCAGAGGTGCATAGAAAGTACAATTGCGCCAAACTCACGTAAGTCACCACCTGTGACTGTCCCTAGGCCCTCTGGCCTTGTTGGGGCTAGGACGCCCTGTGTCCAATGTCCAGGGTCCTAAACGTGGCAGCTGCCCACGAAGTGCTGGGCAGCTGTGTGGCAATTGATGGGGCCAACGTGGGAGCCTCTCTAGGCTCTGCCCCACTGACTGTCTCCTGAGCCTCTCTGGGCTCGTGAAATAAATGGCCCCTGAGCCTCTCTGGCTCGCAAACCAATCTGGTGCCTCGAGCCTTCTCTCCGGGCTCACAACAAGGTGGGGGCAAGGTGGGGCCTTCTGGGGCCACTCCCCCACAGACACCAAATGGCCTCTGAGCCTCTGGGGCTCGTGAATACAACTTGCCTCTGAGCCTCGCAGGCTCCAACAAACAAATGCCGCCTTTACGAGCCTCTCGGGCTCTGAACCAATGGGGGCGCTGTAAGCGGGAGTCCCCCTCCCGGGGACTCCCAAGGCAATGGTGCGCCCTGAGCCTCTCGGGGCTCTTGAGGAGAGACAGAGGCCCCCGTGAGCCTCCTCTGGGCTCAACGCACACAGCGCGAGGTCGCGCTACCGAGTGGGGGGGGCGGACACCGACAATGTGTCCCGGCGCCCCTCCCGTGTCTGGTGACTCACCGGCTTCCGGTGCAGGTCCGGGGCTCCTCTCCAGCTCGGGGAGCCTCGGGCGGCCCCCGCAGGCAGCGCCTTCCTTCACTCCACCAATCAGAGCACAGGTCACCCGGCGAGCCTCCCGCAGCCACAACCAATGGCAGCGCGGCTCCCGGGTGACGTCAGCAGCTGCTCCATGGCTTCTCCTCGGCTCGGGGAAAGGCGGGGCTGCTTCCTCCGGGGTAAAGGCGGTGTGGGCAGCCGCTCGAATGTTCCAAACCAGCGAGGTGGGCACTCGCTTTAAAAGGTCGATAAGGCGCTCCCAAGCGCCAGGGGGGCAATCACAGCGCTCCCAAGCGCTACAATTCAAAATAAAGCGCTCTCAGCGCTGGGGTGAAGGCACAGCGCTCCCAAGCGCTACAAGCCAAATAAAGCGCTCTTAAGCGCTATAAGTAAAATAAAGCGCTCCCAGGTGCCCTCAGCAAGCAGGGCAGAGTCCCAGCAGTCCTTGGGCAGGCAGGGGGGACAAGGCTGGGCCCAGAGCCAGCACACTGGGTCTCCAGGCAGGGAGACACCCCAAGTGGCGGTCCTCTGGCCCAGCGACAGCAGCAACAGCCCCCTCAGGATCCTGGAAAAGAACAACTTCTGTGGGGACACAGCCCCATTTTTATACAGTGCATTCCTTTGATCAAGGGTGTAGAGTGGGGGCGGAACCAGTCACAGCTGGTTCTTGAGTACTCTGTTTACCTCAACCACCCTCTCTATTCACTGGCAGGGCTTGGGTCATTAGACACACCACAGGGGGGCGGAGCCAGCATTGTGTGGGGAAAACCCAGCCCATCCAGGACACAGGTACACTCCTCCCACACATTACTCATGCAGATCTCCCACTCACCACCGGGCAGACCCATCCAGACTTCCTGGAGCCTGGCATGCCAGCCAGCTCCAGCCAATCACACGCCAGCACCCTCACAGCACACGTACAGCCATGTCTAGAAATGGCGCTTCGCTACTAGACACATACATGCTGCATACACCATCTCGCAGCATTCACTCTCACGAGTTCACACATACCAGACTCAAGCCTGTACACCCCACGCATCAGGAACTACCAGGGACACATACATTCCCCATGCATGCCTATGGGCGGGCAGGCCTAGCTCAGCACATGCACTCAGAGTGCGCACGCACTTTCCACTGGGACACAGTGAAAGTGCGCAGAATCCAAAAATCACCATCTCCAGGTCACCATTTCAAGCAAAAAGTCTCGGGGTGAACCTGCCCTAAGGGCCAAAGTCCAACAGACCTGTTCTCCGCCTGTGGAACGATGGGTGTTAAAAGGGTGTGACATAACCCCGGTGACCAGGCCCGGCTCCAGGAATTTTTATTTGGGTGGGCCAATGGTGCATTTGGGTGGGCCAGTGGGGCTCGATTTGTCGCATCTATTTCTGGGCAGGCCTGCTTCAGGGCCCTCCTTTATCTCTTCTTAGTCTTGCAAGGCCCAGTAAAACGCACTCTTTTCCAAATCTCTTTCTAAATGTTATCACTCTCCAAAAATGTTTTTTGCATGTAATGTTCCTTTGATGGGAAGAGGAGGTTTCTGAGGTGGGAGTATCAGGCAAGTGACACTTCTCGGCCTCCCTCTCTGCGAGCCTTCAGGGAGAATCCCTCTTCATTACTACCTCCACCTGACCCCAGACTCTGCAACGCATTCCCTTACAGGCTTGATTATCCTCTCCTCCTCTCCAGTGCACCTTATCTCACAGATGACTTTGGGCCCCAGCCCCATATCAGGCACCATCGGCTCCACTTTCATTTTGCCTGGTAAAAACGCTAGAAAAATCACCTTCAAACTTAAAACATTGAATACAGCAGTAAACATAATTAGCACACACTTTTAAGTATGCTCCACAGAAGCCCTTATGGCCCGACTGCTAATTAAATGAACAAAAACAGAAAGGCCATTAGCGCTGATGCAAAAGCCTTTTTGGGCCCCACACCAATAACCTCTTTCACCGCAAATACCTTTACTACCACCTTCCAACAGTGCCCCTCATCCCTCCATGATCCCCTATTGACCTCCTCCTCAGACTTCCTCACTGCCACACGCCACAAGTGCCCCTCATAGCCCCTCCCCCTCATGACCTCCTCCTTGGAGACCAGTACCCCTTATCTCACTGTAGCCCCTCCCACTCATGACCTCCTCCTCAGAGTCCTTCACTGCCACCCTCCACCAGTGCCCCTCATCTCCCCAATGCCCCCCCCCTATTGACCTCTTCCTCAGATTCCCTCACTGCCACCCTCCTCCAGTGCCCTTATCTTTACATAGACCCTCTCTCATATGCATTTCATTTGTTGTACAGCGCTACTAATATCAGTGTAGTGTGTGTCAGTAGTTTATACCACACACACATTATACAGAGACAATGAATCATGAAAGTATGTAAGTCAGTCTATAGGGAATGTCACATAAGCCAATGAGGATTACAAGGTGTATGAATCACATGTCATCCATACTGGTGGGTGGGATATTTTAAGAGGGTTTGGTCTGGGGAAACACAACCTTAGGATTAAAAGAGTCTTCCATGGGGGTCAGCTTTACTGATAACAATGTATATCTGCCCAAATGTACTCATTTTAGCAACATTAGAATACTGAAAGACTGGGGAAGTTCTAACTATATCAGAAAACAAAAAAAGCGATGTTCTAACTATACCATTCATGTTTTTAGGCAGCTCTTTGGTGACAGTTCATTCACAAGGATCTCTGTGACAAAGAGAGTAACCCACTGAGCTATCCAATAAAATACAGTTCACTGCATTTAAAAACTGCTAACAGCCAAATGATTGCTCTCCAGCAGGATCAAGTGGAGAAGTGTGGCTCACTGGTTAGAGCAGCAGACCCTGATGCAGAGATCTGGCCCGGCACCAGGGTTCAATCCCCGACGCGGCAGGGTCTTGGGCTCAATGTCCACGGACTCGATAATTCTCGCCTCGGTGCCTAATCGCGGGTCCCACTCTGTGACTCTGGGCAATAGCTTGCTTAATCTCCACAACAGCCCCAGCAGCGCTGGGATGCCTGGCTTCACCTTGGGGGTGCCCAGGAGTGGACACTTCACAGGGAAAGGACAGGATGGGTTCCACAGCGGTATACAGCGCCAGGATGCCTGAAAGGTGATAGTGCGCTTTACAAGTATACATACATTTACACATTTACATTTACATCATTAATCACCAGCGTTATCTAGGCATTTTGTATCGTCTTATTGTTGTGCTGCATTGGCAACAATGTTGACAACTATTGTTTAAATGAAGCACACACGAAGTATGTGTCCCGCTGGGCCTGTGCAGATTTAAAAAGAAAAAAATGCAGTTGACGTGTTTGTATGACTCCTGTCAAGGAACAGTCAGAGCCATTCTGTGCTCTGGAGATTCTGTGCATTAAGAGGCTGATGCATACATATACCAGGGTATACCAACGCTTCCTGTTATCAAAATGGGAAGAGCTCGTTTTTTCATGGTGGATGATGGGTGATGATTGGCTGTTTACATTTCCAGGGCTTGGGGTTTTACTTGCTCCTCTAGGTATACTTTTCTACATGGGAGGCTGGTTTAAAATGTCTGTCTCTGTGTTTTCATGATTCTTTACAGATACAGTAATCGGCTATTTTACGTGTAGGGTGCGATCGGTTTTGAAGGGCCTTGAAGACATTTGCTTCCAATGTTTCCTGGCCACAAAGTGAGAATATCTCATTCTTGCCTGTGGGATTATAGGTGGTAAATGACTGTTTCATGTCCCATGAACAGTTTTAGTTCAAGGAAAATGTGATGTTCCATCCAATATACAAAGGTTTTGGCATCATCTGTTCACTCTACAGCCAGGCCAGTCCCATCTCTGCGTTGATATCATGTTATATCAAGGAAGTAGACAGAAAAATAAAATACCCCCCACTTTGAACCACACAAAATGTTCCAAGCACAGAGAGCCATCCTGCCCTTCATATGGAGACCTGTGGGAATTGTTTCCCTGAGGAAAATCTGCAGAAATTCTTCAACATGATGTATTTACAGCTTTATTGTGAGGAATGTGAACAAAATAACACATTTACCTGTATTGACTTTTTTCATTTTTCCTCTTTTCTCTCCATCGGTCTTTCCAATGATCTATTTTTCTTTCTTTCCTTCTTTTTCAATCCTTTATGTTTCTGTTTAATTTTCGTCCCAGTTTTCCATCTTCACTCCTTCTTCCCCTTTTTCTTGTTGTTCTATCATTCTCTGTTATCCCTTCCTTTCTACTTACCATCGTCCTGTTGTTTTATTTGCTTCTACCTTCCTTCCTTCTTTTTTAAATTATCCTTTCATTCATTAATCTACCTTTCTCTTCTTTCCTTTCATTCCCTTTTCAACCGTTTTTGATTTCCTCTTTTCATTATTTTATTCTACTTTTCTGCTTTCTTTATTTCTCCTTTTCTTTTTTATTCCTTCTCTTCTTGCTACCTTTCTTTCCTAACAATTTTAAATGTCCTTCCCTCTCACCTTTCCTGCTATCCTTATTTCCTTCTATTCATTTTAATACCTATGTTCTATCTTGCTTCCTTTTAACTTTCCTTTGTTCTTTCCTTATTTGCATTACTCTTTTCTTCCTTCATACTGGCTCACCGTATTTGCCTCCTCATTTTTTCCCCACTTTAAAAACGTCTCTCTATCGCCATAAAACAACTTAATCTGCCCCCCCCCCCCGCTGTAGCTGTTATAGCGGGTGCGTGACTACGACCTTGTCTGTCATTGAACTTTCCTCCATCTTGAGAGATCCTCAGAAGGTTCTAACTCTACTGATGCCCCTTCCTGACTCAAAGGTGGTTTTTATTATGTTTCATCTTGATCCTTGTACATTCCCCATTGCCTTAGATGCATCAAAGATATCTCTACGCCTCACTCGCAGGCCCAGTTGTAGCAAACCTGCTGTTTCTTGGCCCCTGTGGAACGGTCTGTGCTGCTGCGCCTGTCCTGGTAAAGGGCAACCAGCTGCACCTGTCACATCTCACACTGACAACGAGTCAAAGGATTCTGCTCCTACACAGAGCTGTGCACAGAGACCCAGGACCTCAGTGAATTGTGGTGGACCAAAAAATAACCCTAGTGCCTAGAAAACCCCAAACAGCTAGCATAAGTGTCACATTAGCTCTTCGTCCTATAGCAAAGGAACCAATGATTAGACAACCCAGAACATGAGACTTAGATTATACTCAGGAATGGTGGGAAGCAAGAACACTCTTTCGTTATACTCTCATACCAGTCCACAACAGGAGTAAAAAGGGACACAGGTAAAGTTAAAATATTTATTTTAACGACGTGCTCTCAGGTGAAGTATCGTTGCCAACATAAGCAGACATATGTTTAGAAATAATATGGTCAGCATTGTTACAATTCCATAAAACACAAAGGGAGAAAGCATATTATAATGCTGATGAAAATAGGTTGTATAGCACCTAGTTATAACACCCTCCCTATCTAGGAACTATATTTGATAAACTATAGAAGGTCTCTTAGGCTTGTTTGGAGGACCCCATTACCTCTCAGCTCAGCAAGAGTGAATCACATCAGAATCAGCAAAAGCTCTCTGCATCATTGGAAACAGAAATCTTCCAAGTGTGTGAAGTCATGGCTGCAGTGTAATAATAAAGGCGGATTTCGGCAGGCTCGCAGCTGCCATTTGTTGTGTCTAAAAGGGTTAGCCGATCAGTTCGAACAACAACTACCATGTTATGATAACCTTGAAGGCTTCAGCACTCACTGTGCAGACCAGGGTCACAATGTAAGTCTAGGCTTGTCGAAAACAAGCTTTTCTCATGTGAAGACATTTGCGTAACCTAACTTATAACAAGCATTTGCAATGCAATAGGTCTCACATTAGGAAAGTTTGAGCTATTAGTATTGTAAATGACAATTTTTTTATTTATGTGTTGTTTTTGAAAATAGCGAAATTAATAGCTTTGTCATTTTCAATGCCAATAGTTATAACTTTCGCAAATGTGACACCTATAGCATTTGTAATGCAATATGTGTTGTATTTACGTGACTTACATGTATTGATATTACAAATAACAATGGCTTTTAATTTTTTTTAAATAATTAATACTTAAATACAAGTTATTGTAATTTATAATGGCAATAGCTTAAACTTTTGTAAATAACTTTTGTGAAGAATATGTTAAGTGTATTTTATTGAGAATCATACCACTTACCTGCAAGAGGAGAATCATACCACTTACCTGCAAGACGCCGCCGCCACCGCTGCCAGGCATTTCGACGCACACCGCCACCGCCAAGAGTCACCTTCCACCAGACTACACGCGCCGCCGCTCCGGGACCACAAATCCCGGCAGCCTACGCGGCGGCGCGCATTCTGACACCGCGAGGGCGCCAGGGAGGCGGTCATAAGCGGTCAGGAATCGGCGAAGCGGGGAGAATCATACCACTTACCTGCAAGACGCCGCCGCCAGCGCTGCCAGGCATTTCGACGCACGCCGCCACCGCCACCGCCAAGAGTCACCTTCCACCAGACTACACACGCCGCCGCTCCGGGACCACAAATCCCGGCAGCCTACGCGGCGGCGCGCATTCTGACACCGCGAGGGCGCCAGGGAGGCGGTCATAAGCGGTCAGGAATCGGCGAAACGGGGAGAATCATACCACTTACCTGCAAGACGCCGCCGCCACCGCTGCCAGGCATTTCGACGCACGCCGCCACCGCCAAGAGTCACCTTCCACCAGACTACACGCGCCGCCGCTCCGGGACCACAAATCCCGGCAGCCTTCGCGGCGGCGCGCATTCTGACACCGCGAGGACGCCAGGGAGGCGGTCATAAGCGGTCAGGAATCGGCGAAGCGGGGAGAATCATACCACTTACCTGCAAGACGCCGCCGCCACCGCTGCCAGGCATTTCGACGCACGCCACCACCGCCAAGAGTCACCTTCCACCAGACTACACGCGCCGCCGCTCCGGGACCACAAATCCCGGCAGCCTACGCGGCGGCGCGCATTCTGACACCGCGAGGGCGCCAGGGAGGCGGTCATAAGCGGTCAGGAATCGGCGAAGCGGGGAGAATCATACCACTTACCTGCAAGACGCCGCCGCCACCGCTGCCAGGCATTTCGACGCACGCCGCCACCGCCAAGAGTCACCTTCCACCAGACTACACGCGCCGCCGCTCCGGGACCACAAATCCCGGCAGCCTACGCGGCGGCGCGCATTCTGACACCGCGAGGGCACCAGGGAGGCGGTCATAAGCGGTCAGGAATCGGCGAAGCGGGGAGAATCATACCACTTACCTGCAAGACGCCGCCGCCAGCGCTGCCAGGCATTTCGACGCACGCCGCCACCGCCACCGCCAAGAGTCACCTTCCACCAGACTACACGCGCCGCCGCTCCGGGACCACAAATCCCGGCAGCCTACGCGGCGGCGCGCATTCTGACACCGCGAGGGCGCCAGGGAGGCGGTCATAAGCGGTCAGGAATCGGCGAAGCGGGGAGAATCATACCACTTACCTGCAAGACGCCGCCGCCACCGCTGCCAGGCATTTCGACGCACGCCGCCACCGCCAAGAGTCACCTTCCACCAGACTACACGCGCCGCCGCTCCGGGACCACAAATCCCGGCAGCCTTCGCGGCGGCGCGCATTCTGACACCGCGAGGACGCCAGGGAGGCGGTCATAAGCGGTCAGGAATCGGCGAAGCGGGGAGAATCATACCACTTACCTGCAAGACGCCGCCGCCACCGCTGCCAGGCATTTCGACGCACGCCGCCACCGCCAAGAGTCACCTTCCACCAGACTACACGCGCCGCCGCTCCGGGACCACAAATCCCGGCAGCCTACGCGGCGGCGCGCATTCTGACACCGCGAGGGCGCCAGGGAGGCGGTCATAAGCGGTCAGGAATCAGCGAAGCGGGGAGAATCATACCACTTACCTGCAAGACGCCGCCGCCACCGCTGCCAGGCATTTCGACGCACGCCGCCACCGCCAAGAGTCACCTTCCACCAGACTACACGCGCCGCCGCTCCGGGACCACAAATCCCGGCAGCCTACGTGGCGGCGCGCATTCTGACACCGCGAGGGCGCCAGGGAGGCGGTCATAAGCGGTCAGGAAACCGCCTCGCGGGACGCGAGCGGGACGCCCGGGGCTAAGCCAGGGCAAAGGGCGGGCCCTCTACGGCCCTCATCGGCACGAGGAGGCAGGGGCAGGGCCAGAAACGCTGCTGGACTCATATGCAAGTAAGATACATGGTCAAAATATTTTATACCATTTATTATATTATTTTTAAAAGTAAGGCTGTGAGTATATTGCCACCATGTCTACGAAATCGAAGGAAGCCCAACAGAACACCCTTGACAATTACCTTGTGCAGACCGTGAGGAAAATAAATACACGAAGGGGAAACTCTCTTGGGCTAAGCCAATCCCCAGACCTTCGCTGTTTGTCCCCGACTGCATCTATCTTGATTGACGATACCATTTTGCAAGAAGCCAACCTGGAGAATATAATTAGCGGCCCTATTCTTCTAGGATTAACTAGCGCATTTGATAATGCAGTCTCGGCCATCGAGACCTCCAATATACAGGCCGAAAGTGACATTGACATTGACTCTGACCAGGAGAGACATGCACCAGTTTCACCTGATGAGATGACACCTGTAGGGCGTGTAACAAGGCCGAGACGTTTATGTACTAAGAATCCTCCTAAGCTGGGTGGCCCACGCCCGGGGACTAGAAGGAAAAGGGTTACTACCTCAAAGATAAAGCAAGTAAATGTATCGGAGGATAATCATAACCATACTTTTGAGGATGCTTTTTTTGAAAGGATTGCTGACTTTCTTGAACTAAAAATTAATACCATTGTAAAACCTTTAATATCTAAACTTGACAAATTGCATGCAGAGATTAAGAGGTTGGGTGGTCTCCACACCACGGTTGCAGGTGGGGTAGAAAACATTACTACGATAGTTACAAATCTGACCAATAATGTAGGGGGAAATGTGGTTAGTGAAGTTACTTGTGATAATGCAGGGGTTCAGTTGCCTGTTGAAAACTTATTGCCCCAACCATTAACATCATTGACCACCACTACTGAGGGCTCTCTTTTAGTTAATATCCCAACAGATGACATTCCCTCTGTTAGCCTACCCCCAGTAACTACTCATACTACAGACCCCCTACAATTTTTAGTCGAGGCCACACCAGTGGTTCTTGTGTTAGCAAATGTACCTCCCTTAGAAGGAGGAACAGTGGAAAGCACTACCTCCCTTACAAGCAAGGCTCTGCATTGGCTAACCAGTAACATCCGGTTAGCCCCAGGGGGAAAACAGCAATTGGCAAATGTTATTAAGTCTGCAACCAGGGTCCCCTGGCTGGGAAACCGGCCAAAAAAGTTTAAAGGGGACTGTGTGGCAGTGAGCCTCTCGAACCAAGATGTCCTTCCTAACATACTGGCCAATTTATTCCCTCCCCAATGCAGACAGGGTACTGTTGTTCCTCTAACCCTGAAGTTTTTTTATGGGGAGCAACAAAACGTCACTTATCCAAGGACTCCTGCGCCAGGGTGGGACAGATTTTGGGACTCTGGCCCTAGACGGGGGCAAGATATAAGGCATAATGCAGTGGCCCACTATCCCCTTCTACCACAGCAAAATTCTTTTATAGAACCTCTTCAGTTATTTAATCGCTATGCCCCATTGTCCTTCATGGATCAAAACGATTGACTCTCTTGTACAAAAGACACTAACAATGAGGGTCTTTTGCCTGCTTTTGGACCTTTAGACCCAAAACCCACAGGCAACAGGGTCTGCAGAATATTGAGCTGGAATGTTGCCGGCATCAGATCTAAATTCAACAATAAGAACTGGTTGGAGATGGTCAGATCCAACGACATTCTTGCCTTTCAAGAAACTTGGGAAACGTCAGACAGACTTGCTCTAGACGGCTTTTCCCATTTTTCTGTATCTGCAGTACCTAGTAATTCCGGAAGGGCAAAGGGAGGCTTGGCTATATATATTTCCCTAGATGTTCAAGGAAAGCCAAGACAGATCAAAACTAATTCAACAAACATTTTAGCGGTTGAATTAACTGCACAAAACTCACAGCCTATCTTATTAGTTAATTTTTATAATTCTCCTGTCAGTCAAATCTTGAACGAGCATTTGGTAACTTTAGAGGATTTCCTGTCCACCCACAGTGAGAATAGTGCTCACGGTTTTGACGTGATTCTCATGGGAGACTATAATATTCACCCATGTAACATGGATTGCCGTGTGGAATATGAGGATTTTCCCCCCTACCTCCCCACCCCGCACTTTGAACACTCACCACGTGGAGAGGTTCTGGAATCACTCTTAGCAACTTTTAATCTTTATGAACTTTCTAGTAGTAACATATGCTTGAGGTTGCCAACATACGTGGGTAACAATACCGGCACAATTGTAGATTATATTTTTTTATTGTCTAGTATTTTGTCTGAAGTTTCAAACTATAAGGTAGAAACTTCAGTCTTCAGTGATCATAACCCAGTAATTTTAGAGATTGTATCTCAGGGAGTTCTGGGAAAGAGAGAGATTGAAGTATTATGTGCGACTGATTTAGTCCTGGCAGATCAGAATCATAGGCTGAAATGGGACCAAGTTACCCCAATTACTTTTATACAGGATACCCTGTCTAAAGTTGAAGGAGAGGTTGCAATCTGCCTGGATAATAATAACTCTGTTGATACACTGATAGAAGCGTTTAACGCTATTTGCCGCCAGGTCAATCTAGACCTGACTATAAGGAAAAAGTCCCATATATGCAAGGGCCCAAAATGGTTTGACTCAAGTTGTTCCAAGGCTCACTCAATTCTCTTGAAGGCTTTAAAACATATACCAAGAGATAAAGTACAGATAGCATCACTAAGAAAAAAATATAATTACGCTATCAGGAAGAGATCAGATACAGTTGTGTATGCATAACCTATGCATTACATCCCCAAGTGAGGCACACCGGGCTCAAACAAGATTCAGGAAGAGGAAATCAGAGATTAAAAAGGAGGCCTGGAACGATTTGTTGTCGCCCGATATACAGAGAGACAGTTCAAGATTTTGGGCGATAATAAACCACCCTTTTTTTGTGGGTTTAGACAAGCAGAGAGCAGATTGCATCATACCCGATGAACAGTGGGTCATACATTTCAGCAATATTTATAGCTGCCCTGATAATATCCCAGGCTGTGGAATACAATCTACACAAGCAGCAGCTCTTATTCCCTCTTTTAGCATAGAGGAGGTAAAAAAAGCGATCAGCGACACACACACTAAAAAGGCACCGGGCCCCGATGGGGTTCCCGCTGACTTTTTTAAGAGTGCCCCTGAATTAAGTGCCAAATTTCTTACTAACATTTTTAATGCTACAAGAGATTCTGTTTTTCCTATTAGCTGGTCAAAATCTACCATAATACCGATTTTTAAAAAGGGACAAAGAACAGACCCGGCCTGTTACAGGCCAATTTCCCTTATTGACTCTAGTGTCAAGATTCTGGGAAGAGTCCTTTTAGGAAGACTGACTCAGTTTTTAGAAGGGAAGGGCATTTTATCAAATGCACAATATGGCTTTAGAGCCAAAAGAGGAACTTTAGATCAGTGTTTAAATTTAGAACTGATCATAAGTAAATATGTAATTGCCAAGGGGGGCTCTCTGTACATGGCCTTTATGGACCTCTCCTCAGCTTTTGACCTGGTTAACAGGGCCAAGCTGTGGGGGGTCCTTTTGTCCATGGGCATTGATGCACCCCTGGTAGGGTATCTGGCCGAGCTACATAGAGACCTCAAGACCTCGGTCAGAGTGACTAGGGAAGGAAGATGCACCTGTCACTTTGACTCAGAGAGGGGGGTCAGGCAAGGATGTATCCTTGCACCCCTTCTCTTTACACTCTATATAAATGGTCTTGAGGCAGTCTTGGCAGTGTCCCATATTGATATTCCGCGCGCAGGAGAGATAAAGATACCTGTCCTCCTGTACGCGGATGATGCTGTCCTCTTAGCACGCTCTGGAGTGGCATTGAATAAACTCCTCTTATCCTTTGGGGATTTCATGTCCTCGTTGGACATGAAAACCAATGTAGAAAAATCCCACGTAATGATAGCAGGGGCCGCAGGCAGGAAAAGAAAGACCAAAACATTTTTCTGTGCTGGGAAAGAGGTTAGGAGAGTTCCATCCTTTCCCTACCTAGGCGTGATCTTTGATGAAAAGGGCACGTGGGGCCCCCAGCTTTTGGCTAAAAGCAACTCTGTAGCAAGAGTGGCTGCTGGGTTGCTTGGTTTTGCTAAAAAACTTGGAGCCCGTCCCATGGAAAGCATTATAAAGGTCTATAAAGCTAAATGTTTGTCGGTTGCTCAATACGGCTCTGTTATTTGGGGGTACACTAATCATGAATATGATAAAATTCAGAAAGTAGAAAATAAATTTCTGAGAACCCTGCTTTCTGTCCCTCAATCGACTTCTACTTATATAATACACACAGAGCTTGGACTGGGCTATATTACCGACATTTTAAAATTAGCCCCAGTTATTGGATGGTTGAAAGTTTGGCTCAACCAGGAGCTTACTTTAAATCATAACATCCTTAAAGATTGTGTAGCCCTGGATAGAGCATACAATATTCCATGGTTAAAATATGTTCAGACGCAGTTAACTTTAATTGGCCGACCCGAACTTTTTTCTTCTCCACATTTGATAAATCAGGAAGACATAAAAATAGTCAAAAATCTCTTGACTAATTATTATGTTTTGGAGAGGGAAGCCATAGAGTTAAATAAATCTACGGTTAAGAAACATTGTATGTTAACATCTGTCCCAGGTATGGAACCATATCTTTTTTTGGTAAACAAACCATACCATCGTTTCCTTTTAACAAGATTTCGTCTTGACCTGATTCCCTTCATTGTGGGTAATTTTAAAAAGTGGATTAGACCTGAAAATGCTGAACCATGTGATTGCGATTATTTTTCCACCCAAGACACGACTCATTTTATTTTGTTCTGCGGCCACTATAGAGAGATTAGGAAAAAATATTTGCTGCCTATACTGTGCAATTTGGGTTTTACACAGGTAAAACCAGCCATGATGTTCCTGCAACTTTTACCGAACTTAAAAGTAGCATTTCATGTTGCTAGTTTTCTGGTTGCAGGCGCACGTACAAATAAGCATCGCACTAGAATTATGCACCTTGTCCCTGATTAATGTGTACCTTTCATATTTTATTGATTTTATTCTTTTTAAATATTAATGTATATTTTATTGTGTATAATGTGTTTTTAGGGTTTTTTAAACAAAATATTGATCTATATTACTATGTGTCCTGATGAAATGTTCTCATGTATTGCTCGCTCTTTTATGATTTTTAATAATCGAATAAAGATATTTGACTGACTGACTGAACTACCTTGAAAAGGTCTCTCGGAGAGGTGAGAGTGGTCATTAGATGGGCGAAATATTCTTGTTTCACCTTAATGACCTCCGCCTTATACTCCTTAAGAAGAGATTTATGTTTCTCCCACTCAAGAGGATTCCAGCTCACCCGCCATAATCTTTCCTGCCTCCTGCACCCCTGCCTCAGGAGTCTTAGAGGCTCCGAGAAACACGGGGCTGATGGTCTCTGCCGGGCAGAGTAACGCAGGGTTACAGGGGCTAAGACATTTACCGCTGTCGTAACAGCATTCGTTAATTCAAAAGCAGCTATATTGACATCTTTGGCTGAGCTAATGGCAGATATCTGAATCAGAGGGGCAAGAGAAGCGTTGGTAACCTTCCTGAAATCTCTTCTAGGTTCCAGTTTACTAGAACCAGTCCACTTAAGATTGCTGGGAAAAGCCTGACGTTCCAGAGAGACGGCCAAATGGTCGGACCAGCTCAGTGGAATAGGAGAACCTATCATTAACCCAGGATTGTTCGAGAAAACCCCATCCAGGGTGTGCCCCACCTGGTGAGTGGGGAATTTAACCAGCTGCTGGAGGCCATAGGCGGCCAAGGAGTCCACGAGAATACACTAGTCAACAAAATGGTTGTTGCCAACCAGAGACACATTTCTGCTCTCCTGCTGCTGAGCCAAGCTCGAGCAGGGGAAGGCAGAACAATAGGCATCCTGTCACAGGGAGTTGTGACCTCCTCCCAGACAGGATTTGGTATTGGGGTTGGGTGGGTGCACTTCCAAAGTGTCTGAAACTCTGCATGAGGGGCACAATTGGTGTCCCTGTGCATAGACCAGGTAAAACCAGTTCTGGGAGCCGATGGCTCCCACTCTGGTGCAAAACTGGACAAAGGACAGAGGAGTATCCTCCCCACTGTCCAGACCCTCCCCTGGGATGATCCCCTTCCTGTGGTGAATCTCCTGGACTTTGCTGGTCCAAACCGTTACACTTCTTGACCTTCTGCGTGGGTTGCCAATGCCAAGGTTTTTGGTGCCAACGCAAGACACTGACCTCCAAGCCTTTGACATCCGTTATGGGACAGCTTGCGTCCAGCTCCTGGTTGTCTTCAACATCTATGGGTCCCCGTGGCTGCAGAGTCAAAAACACCATCAACGCACCTGAAGCACCGGACATTGGTGGGCATTCGTCTACCGAGCCCCTGGTCACTCTCAGTGACCCAGACTCTGTCCCCTCTGCTTTCAGGTACACTTCATCCCGAATACACATTTGGATTCCACCGGACGTTCTTCATCCTTCCAGCAGTGACTCTTCTTTGAAGTCTCCCATTGAGAACGACTGTGCTTTCTGACACCACTTCAGACCTATGCAACCGGCTTCCCTGGGATAGGTAACTCTGGTACTGCGGTATCCACAGATGGGGTGGCTCTCCAACCTCCTAACTTCCACTGGGTTTCTTTGAAGAACACTAAGAAGGGTCCTTAAACTTTAGAACTTCAACCACAACTTCCCCATAGAATTGTGCGGAGCACGCAGTCGTGTTCCGACACTGTACCTGTCCTCTGTGGGGGTTCCAACTTACTCACCTCGGGTGGTTCCTTGGGGTCCCAGCGATTCTACTTACTCTAGACCTTGTCTTGACTCGAGTTGTGTTTCTTATACCACTATTTTAGTATATGGTTTGGTCCCTCTCTGGTCCCACTGTCTTTTAATGCTACTTACTACCGTTTCTGTGCTACAGTATTGTTTGCTTTGGGAATATCTTCGTGTAGAAGATATTGTGTCGTACTAGAGCGTGTTATATAAATAAATACATATTTTTATAACTACTGTGTGGTTCTCCTTTCATTTAATTAATACAATAAGATTGCATTCTGGTAAAACAAGCAGCTTAACATTCCTTCAAGACTAAGCCTGAAGGCTGCTCTCCACAGCTACCTCTTGGATAACATTCTAAGGTTATCTTTCACCTCTTAAATCAGCCTAAGGGCTGTTTGGACTGGTGCGAGGTGCCCACTTTAATTAGTGGACAGCATATACCAGGTCAGCTACTCACAGGGAGGCTACTGTATTCGCTACAATTGATTTGGCCAGCGCATACCAGACTCTAGGAATTGCACAGCTTTTATAACAACTGAAAGCAGGATCCAGTATAGAAGAATGCCTTTACGGTTGGCAGGTGCACCTGCTGGTTTTCAGAGGGAGATGTCCAGAGTATTATCAGGCATAACAGGTGGAAAGGTGTTTAGGATGACATTTTGATAGTTGGAAATGACAAAAAAGAGCATGATGGGACATTGAAGGAGGGTTTACATGCTCTAATGAAAAATGTTCTGAGTGTGAAGGAAGAGAAATGTGGTTTTGGAAAACGGCGGGTGGAATACTTGGGGCACATTATATCTAAGGAAGCCGTATGTCCAACATCAGTCGTGTTGAAGCTATTATGAATGCTCGTACGCTCAAGTCTTAAGAACGATTAATGTCTTTTTTGGGGCTAACAGAGTTTAATTCCCGTTTTGTGAAAAATTATGTCTCGAAGGTGGAAAATGTATGAGCGTTATTAAAGAAAAGTGCAACATTTGGTTGTTGGCAAGGAGGAGATTGTATCAATCAAGAATGAGGTTGTAAATGCGCCATGGGGTTCGGTTTACTATATCTGTGGATGCCAGTGGTTACGGAGTAGGAGCTGTTCTATCACAAAAGAAGGATGGTAATGAGTGGGTGGTTGCATATGCATCTTGCTCCCTGACACAAGTCGACAGAAATTATTCAGTGATAGGGAAAGAATTACTCGCTCCAACTTGGGCTGTAGAGTGTTTCAGGATGTATGTTTGGTTGCAGGAAATTGGGAATCTGTGCAGACCATAACTCTTTAGTGAATATTTCAAAACTAGGAAGTGGGAAAAATATAACAACACAGTTAGCACGATTGGCTTCAAAGTTGCAAATGTATTATTATGATATTGTATGTGTTTCAGACAAAAATACTTGTGTTGCTGATGAATTGTCACAGTTACTAGTGGAATCGTGGAACGCACAGGAAATGGATGAGAGTGGACGTGATGTGTCGTACATGTATGAAGATGTGGTGTGTTGTAGGAACAGAGATGTGGTGAATGGGTTGGAGTTGCCTGAGGTGAAATGGATAGAGGAAATGGAAAAAGATGTGGTGCTGTTGGATGTAAAAAAAAAAATTTGTAAATGATGGCCATTGGACTGGGAATTGCAAGCTGAATTTAGCACATTTTGGAAGGTAAAGGAGGAATTATCCATTTGTAATGGTATTGTCCTAAGAGGAGATAGGTTTGTATCGCCTATTGGGAAGCGCGAGAACATTATCAAGTTAGGACATGAAAGCCATTGGAGGATGTCAAGCATGAGGGGAAGGTTTAAGAAGAAATTTGGAGGTCAGGTTTGGATGGTTTGGTGGATCATTGGGTGCGGGAATCTAATGCATGCAAGTCAGGTGACAAAATGATTAAACCAGTCGTGGTACCTTTGCAAACAGTAGATTTATCTGATGGGCCATGGCAGAAAGCAACAATTGATATTATGGGGCCATTTACCACGTTACCATCCAAGGAGGCATATGTCATTGTTCTCATTGGGCATTACTTTAAGTGGGCGGAAGTTCATATGGATGCCAGTGTGACCACGGAGGTGGTTATTTATTGATTTTTTGGAGGATGTTTTTTCCAGGGAAGGTGTACCAGAGTCGTTGGTGTCTGATAATGGGGTGGAGCTTACAACAAGTAAGATGCAGTCGCTTTTGTAAAAGTGCGGTGTTAATCATGTAAGCGCGTCATTGGATTATCCCAAAAGTAATGGCCCTGTTAAGCGGTTCAATGGAATTGTCAAAGAGTCAATACAATTGCCACTTAAGTTTGGGTTATCATGGAAGAAAGCTCTTCAAAGTATGTTGTTATCAAACACGATTACACCTCATTCAGTAACAGGTAGAATGCCGTTTGAGGTTTTAAGAGGAAGAAAACCTTCTTCAAAACTTGTACCTTGCTTGTTAAGGATTAAGAAGGAAGAGAAAGGGAAGTCAGAGGTTGAGCTTCTGATAAAGAGGAATGTGGAAGGTAGTCAAACTCAGGTCATTAACAGAATGAAGATTATTATTATCATTATTTGAAGCTTGTAAAGCGCACAGCTACGCCCAGTGGGCATTTCCCGGCTCTAAGACCGGCGGCAGGAGCGGGCACTCATAGAGGGCTAAAAGTTAGAAAACAGCAGGTCTTCAAGTGGCATTGGAAAATAGATTCAGAAGCAGCCATCTGCAAGGACATTGGCAGACTGTTCCAGGCTTTGGCCGTGATCACTGCGAAAGCTCTGCCACCCATTCTGTACAGGCAAAAACGGGGAGTCACCAGCAGGCGGAGATGGTTTGATCTGAGTGAGCGGTTAGACTGAGCATGCTTAAGGCTGGCTCTAAGGTAGGTCGGTCCCTGACCCTGCATTGCTCTAAAAGCCAAAACCAGTGACTTAAACTGAATGCGCCTGGTCACTGAAAGCCAGTGAAGCTTCTTCAGTTGGGGAGAAATCGAGTGCGATATGGGATGTTATCGATCAACCTGGCCGCCCCTATCTAAACAATCTGTAAGCGTTTGATCAGGCAGGCAGGAGCCCCAGCGTAGAGACAGGTTGCATAGTCCAGATGTGAGGTGGTCAGGGCGTGAACAATGGTCCGGGGAAATTCCCGAGGGAGAAATGGGAGAATTTTGCGCATCATGTGCAATTTACCAAAACACGCTGATGAAACCTGGTCAAATTGAGATTTACAGGATAACTCGTTGTTGAACCGGACCCGAGATTCCAGGCTGAGTCCACAGGTTCCGGAGGGGGGTTTAACTCCAATGGCCACCATCATAGAGGTGCAGGAGGGTTTCGATGAAAAAACAGCACCTCGGATTTATCAGAGATGAGCCTAAACGTGTTTGATGCCAACCGGGTGGAGATGTTGCACAAGCAGTGTCTAAAATTAGAGAAAGCTGCTTCAGAGTGATCCTTAGATGAGAACACCAATTGTGTGTTGTCAGCATTAGAATTCACTGACACCACAAGGTTCTACCACTGAGGCCAGAGGAGGGAGATATACATAAAAAAATTACGTGCTCAGTGCGGAGCCCTGAGGGACTCCACAGTTCAATGGTTTCTCCTCGGACACAAATGGCTGAAACGAGACCTGTTGAGTGCGGCCATCTAGAAAGGATCTGATCCAGGCTAGAGGGGTACCCTGAATCACGAGACTGTATAGTCTCTCAAGCAAAATATCATGAGAGACCGAATCGAATGCCGCGGACAGGTCGAGAAGCACCAGCATCGCTGCTTCACCTGCGTCCAAACATTCAGAAATGGTTTCAGAAACCTCCAGCAGCGTAGTCCCTGTGCTATATTAGGATCTAAACCCGGATTGTGAGTCGTGTAAAGGATGGCATGTCTCAAGATAGCTCGATAATTGCTCCTGAACTACTTTTTCCTGGACTTTGGCTGGTTTAGGTACCAGGGAAATGGGGCGGTAATTTTTAAAAACGGAAGGATCCGCATCCGTTTTTTTCAAAATAGGTATTAGCATGGCCTGTTTCCAGGTCGAGGGAAAGAGGGAAAGCCCCAGTTCACAGGGAGGTGTTCCAAATCAAGTTCAAAGGAGAGATAATTACGGGGGCTAAAGAGCTAAATATTAATGCCAGGCAGCGGTCCTTTGTGGAGCTTGATTTACAGGCAAGCAATTTCTGGAGTGCTAAATGAGTGGAGATCGGGTGAAAGGTGGTGAATGGCTCACTATTGGTTACCACTGAGTTTTGAACCGGGCAATCCTGAGTAGGGCCGGACGTAGAGTAAATGTCTAAAATGTTATCTTGAAAGAAGTCCAATAGTCCATTACAGAGTTCCTGAGTAGGGGGAATCATGCTAGATAATGTGAACGGTTTAGTAAATTCTTTCACTATTTAAACAAGCCTTTACAATGCAATAGGTCTTGCATTTGTGAGAGTTAGAGCTATTGGTATTGAAAATGACAATGTATTTTATCTATGTGTTTTGGTTTGGAGTGGAGTGGATGTATGTCGTTTGGAGTGGAACTATTTGGGCTGAATTGGAATTCTTACTTGTGGAATTTTATGGGGTGGAATTGTGTGGTGTGCAGAATATTGATGTAGTGCAATTATGTCACATGTTGAATACGTGGGTGAGAGTTGTATGGAATAGATAGAAATTAAGATATAGAGGGATAGGTAGTTTATGCAAGAAGTGATGAATGAACTCTAGATGGAGTAGCAGAAAGTGTGTGAGGGAGAGAGAAAGAAGGGGAGAGCATGCTACAGATGCATAAAGAGCGAACACCAAGTGGCAAGAAGTGTTATAAACAAGTTACCTATATTCCACTTCAACCACACCAGTTAATCAAACCCTAAAACTCCCCCCACTTTTACAAATCATGTCCTCTGCTTACACAAGCCCCAGATGCTCACTTGTTAGGTTGTATAATTTTTTTTTTTTTTTTATCAGTGCCGAAAGGCTCCAAATACCCCACTGTACCGCTAGATCAATTCCAGGGCAAGTTTCTGCAGCATTGCAGCACCAAGAAAGTGCAAGGAAACTGCTGAACGGACCTCACTCCTAGCCCGCCTCGAAAGTGCACTCCCACCAATGTAATTCTGTCATTGGACGTCTAGCCAGTAAGATGTGTACCTTGTTCCTTCACTATATCGCTGTTAATAATGCCTGCTGCCAACGTATAATTAGAAAATATGCGTCTATATTTTTTATAACTATTTATATGAATCCTTTTTTTCTGGTTTAGTGGCAGGTATATTGTATGCAAAAAAAAGTGCCATAAATCACAAAACTGTGATGAATAAATATCAGACATTTTTAATATGATTGTCTAAATCCTATTCATTTTTTTTATGTATGCACTTTTCCTGCTTTAAGGTTTTTTGAAAGTGAGAATATTGGCAGTTTCAAGATGGCGGGTTTATTAGCGAACCACACAGTAGGGTTTGCTCTCCAAATAAGCTACAAACATTGTGCAGCTGGGATGAATTTAGATCTAATCCGGGCGGGAGGAGGTGGTGGTGGGAGGGCAGCACGGTCGAGATTAAGTGAATTGCAACAGGCACAAAAGCTTAACATGCACCCTCAGTGTAACACGAGCATGTAAAGGATTAGGAACACAAAACGAATGTAAAGCACTGCAGACTTGAAGTGTGCAGTGTGCTGAGCATGAGGCACACAAAAACAATAAGCGAAGCAGACGTGAAATGAGCGTCGCGATGAGCCAGGAGAACAAAAGGCAAAACAGAAGACTTATAAGAAGTGCTTCTGGCAGTCAGAGTAGAGAACACGCACCTACGGTTAAACATGAGCAGGCAAGAAATAAAAAAGGAGTCCCCAAAGGAACACATAAACACCTAAAGCATAAGGATACAGTACTTGGCCGGAGCTCCATGGGAGGAAACAAAAAAGCCAAGATATACAGGATGCTATATTATGAGATTGCCTTTTGGATGAAAACAGATAAAGTCAGCAGAGGATCACTGAAATAATCTCTTTCTTGGCAAACGTCAATCTAAATCAAACAACATCCAAGTTAGTGTGGCACCTGGTGAACTAGATCATGTCTAAAGGATCATAAACACACAATGTAACCATGAAACATTCCTTTAGTTGAACATTTCCAGTACTGGCCATATGTCGCATTGATTTCATTTTTGTTAAAAAAAAAGCCCAATGATGCAAGTCAGAAAACAGGGTCAGGCAAAAGCTAGTCTTTCCTCACAGCAAATGCTGTGTCATAAACATCCAAACCATCAGCTCTACAACAGTAACACCTGAAGGAAATGCAATGGCTGATAGACCATCATTCAGCTAGGAAAGGTGTAAAAAGATACTGTACCGCTACCGCTGGGCACTCAGAGACATGGCTGTCTCGTGGAGAAGCAATACAAATCTGGGTACGGCTGTCCTTTTTCTCAATGCTGGTTGGTCTCACACTCCAAATATGGCCCAATGACAGTCAAGTGTTTATGTTTTTATTTTTTATTATCATAGTCCTTTTAGCTCATGGAACAGGTGGCATAATGGTATGGGGTTAATGAGATTTTCTTTTAATACTTCTTAGTTCCCATGATGCCTGAATCTAGATTTTCACTGATTGCCTTGGAGATGGACTAGATGAGGCTTTTTAGCTAAACCTGTTATATGTAGAGCACGTTGAGAAGAATCAGAAGTAAAAATGCCTCCTCTCACCAACTCGACTAAGAGACAGGATTTCAGAAATACAGTGCTCTGCCTGGACTCATTTAGACGCCTCGAAATGTCCAGTGCTAGCTGTAGCCAAGCAGTTCTTATTGCTGAAAGTAGCGGGAACGTTGCAATGAACTACAGTGTGCACAGTTTATCACAAGCAACACGGGCAACGTCCACTATGCAAATAATATGTGTTTCATTTTTGGTTGAAGTGACAGAGTACATAAAGTGGTGAGTAAGGGAAATAATTTACGATTTTTGACCCCCAATCACATTTAAGAAAGTACAAGACGGGAAAAAAAACGTATTAATGCTTGCAACTGTACTGAAGTAGCCGTCGGGCTTCAAGGAGCCTTCAAGGGGGATGTATGTCATTACGATGCGGTGTTTACACCACGCTACCATTATAACGCAGTTATCACAATGCAAGTCGTTACAACGACTAGCGTTGGAGGGTGCTGGATTGTGCATTATTTTAATTTTCTATTCCAACTCCAGCCCACGTAACAGTAGGGAAGGTGTCGGAATAGAAAATTAAACTATTCCTTGAGCAAGAGCGCCATCCAGCGCAACGACTTGCGTTGTGATGGCTGCGTCGTAAAGGCACAGAGGTCACTCAGGTGCAAATGTTTGTTAGACTACTAGAGAAGAAATAAAACAGCTTCTGGGATAGACGGTCTAGAACACCAACTGGACTTCTGCACATCGTAGTTGATGGCGGTTTAAAGCCCGCCGCTAATATCCTGATACTGACAGGTGTAAGAAGAAAAACCTGATATCTCACATAAATTGATATGAAACACTGAAACATAAAGTGGTTGCCCCATCTATTCACTGATGCAAGCTAACAAACGGCACACCATACCTGTGATGTCTTCGGTCCAGGGAGCCACTTCTCTGGTCTCTCCTACACGTATCCCTACCGCCTATGACGCTTTTGCTCGCTGTTCCAAAAGCGACTGTGACTTTGTTTCCTGTGACAACTCTCCGTCACGTTCTATGCAGTAAATTAAGGGATTAAGGGCCATATGTATCATCAACCGGATTTGCGATTATGAAATAGCGATATTTTAGAAATCGCTATTTCAGAATCGCAAATTGGGATGTATGTACAAATTCGCAATTTTTTTGCGAATTCTTTGTATTCCTAAATTGCGATTAGCAAATTGCGAATCGCAATTAAGGAATACTTTCCCATTCATTTCTATGGGCCAGGAGGCCCATAGGAATGAATGGGAAGTTATTCTCAATTTGCGATTCGCAATTTGAGAATCGCAAATTGAGAATAATTTTTAAGGGTGCAGGGGTGTCCAAAGGACACCCTGTTGCAACCCTGAAATAAGCATGGGTGCACATGTGGCACACATACATGCCCCAAGGGCATTTATGTGCGTCACATGGCACTTTGAAAAATGCAAAAATGTGCCTTTTTCAAGGAATTCGCAAATTACCACCAACTTGAAGTTGGTGGAAATTTGCGATTCCTTCAGGACAATTTGCATTTTTTTTTGCTTCATACATTGCATTTAAGGAATCGCAAAATTTGCGATTCTTTAAATGCAATTGCAAAATAAGGAATCACAAATTTTGCGACTCCTTGTTTTGCACCAGATTTTCCTTAATACATACCATTTAGCAAATTCGCATTCGCAAACGTTGAAATTCTGCGAATTTCGGCGTTTGCGAATGCGAATTTGCTTGATACATTTGGCCCTTAGCTTCATGCAAAAATGCCATTCAATAACAATGGGGAAGATAACGTTGCTTAGATAAACTTAAGAGTTACTTTAAACATGTCGGGCAGATTTACAAGCCCCTTGAGCCAATTTTTCCATGTTAAAAGTGATTCAAAGGTGGTGCAAAGGGCTTGTAAATCTGCCCTGTCATCTCCTATCCATCAGACCATTGAGAAAGTTAAAACTTTCAGTACAATTGCTTAAAACGCCAATGATGGTGTATAACTGTTATTTGAATTGATTTGCTAGACTTAACTAATATAAGTCTGTGTGACTTCAGCTTGTTTCTACAGTAAACCTCCGTACCTGAAGATTAAACCTGGCACCCATTTTCAAAGTTCATTTAATGCAATGTGCCTCAAAGAAATTAAACGCACGATGTTTTCAGGCGACATGATTTCAAGTATATATCGTTATCCACTCCAAACAACACACACATTATGGTATCTTCAAATGTTACTTAACGAGTGCGTTAAGAAAAAATATAAAAACATCGTCATAATATACTAATAAAAAAAGTGACTGGCTTTAACATCTGAAAGCCTGCACCCATAAAGCGTTGTACATGGCAAGGGTAAAACACTGTAGTTGTGCTCGCTTGCTTAGACCGAGAGTCATGTGCAACGACCAGCCAGGAGTTGTCTCACAGTTAATGGGAGAGGGGGAGGGTGTTTGCTGGCTACAAGCAGTGGGAGGAATAATGAAACAAGTGTCGTAAATTAACAGCGAGTAGGTAAGCATTTGCTGAAGCCACTCCGCCTTCCGATACTATCTTGCCCGTATTTCTGTCAGCCATTTTGTATGCGATGTGCTTCCTCGTGTACACCATGTGCTCTGTCCTACCTTTCTGTTAACTGCTCATGTATTCTGCCTAGAGACAGATTATATTTAGCTTCTACCACTCCGCGCATGACTCAGTTGAGCTTGCAGCTGTCTTTGCTGCTGCTGCTAGAATGTAACTGTCAGGATGTGTTTACTCCAACTAGCCAACTGTTAGCTCCTCCCACTTGTCGACTGTGCATTTTCTGTATGACCTTATATGTACATAAAACCTGTATTTGTACTTGTACCGCCTTCTTTTGAGCCCCTGTGTGTGTATAAAAGGAGCATGTGCCTTCTATTCAGTGTGCTACTTCATGCATTACCGAAGGGTGTTTGCATGTACTTCCACCTCATGAAGTTCAATAAACTCCTGTTTTTCTATTCCAGTTTCTATGCCAACTTCTGTTCTATGGTCCGAGGACTCTGTGCAAAGAAGGGAGAACCCCTAGCACTAGTAGGCCTTGCTGAGGTTCACTACCACAAACGCAGCCAGTAAAGGTAAGTGTGCTTTACCAAGGGCACTGTTACACAGACTTCAACAATACACAACTGCTGCCAGCATGGGCTCAGCGATTTCATGCCACTCTTTCAACCTTCGTATTAAGCCTAGAAGTATTTCGCAAGAAGCCTCCAACCTACTTGAGCGCCGCCATTATCCCATCTTAGGCCGCAAATGTGACTTATCAGGACCGTTGGAGCCCTCTGTGCGCCTTGCGCTCAAAAGTGGGGGAAAGTGGGAGGCACACAAAGCGTTTCCCTTGTGGGAGCGAGCTAGGGGCACCATGTGTTTGCAAAGTAATTACAAACATGTGGTGTCAAGCACGCTCCCGCAAGGGAATCGCCAAACGTGCACGTGTGGCAATTGAAGGCAATGGAACGTGTGCACGTTTTAAGGGCGAAAATTGAATCAATTGCAAAAGGTATTTTTGCCTATGCAGCGCATGCGTGCTGCGTAGGCGAGACCTAAAAAGGATTTTTGAAGAATTACTGGCAGAGTTCACTTTCTTGACAACATACTCTCTCATTACTGAGCGTTTGAGTGTGTAAAAATTCTTCATCGCGGCTGTGTAAATTGATTTAGCCTCTGTCTCATAGGATAGTCTCCAATTCTGTTTGAGTTTCTTGCACTGACTTTTTTCAGCGCGCAGAGCGGGGGTAAACCAGGGGTCAGGGTTTTTTTTCTATTTTTTCTAGGGAAGACAATAGGGTGCTCAGGGACAACCGTATCAAGGGCAGAGGCGAGCCAATAAATGAAGTTGGATACATCTAGTTCCAACCCCCCCCCCCCAACTGCAGATGGGTGCCAGAAAGGGCAGGGTCCAAAGAGTTACAAGTGATTTTAAACCATTTCCTACTGTGATCCCGGCCAAAGAGGAATTAGTTGTTTGAGAGAGAGTAGCCACACTAAACAGGATTTAAAAAATGGTCTGACCATGTAAGAGGTACAGGCGGAGCCGTGGACAGATTAGGGTAAACAGTAAATCTAGAGTATGGTCGGCCCGATAGGTAGGGCCTCAAACCTGCAGGGTTAGATTAAGGCCTTCCAGGGTTTTTAGGAGCTGCCCAGCTTTAGTGCACTGAGTATCATCCACACGTAAGTTAAAATCACCAAGTAGTATAATATGTGCATGTTTAAGCGACCGATCAGCCGCAATATTAAAAAAATCTGTAAGATGTTGAGGCGGGGAGCTAGGGGGTCTGTAAATAAGAATTCCAGCCATGGCTATATTCGATACAGCAGAGATGCTGAAATACGTCGCTTGTAAGGGGCTGATGTTAGGGCTTTTCCTGGAAGAAATATCCCAGCCCGAACGCAGGATCACTGCAATCCCACCACCCACCTTGTTGTTATTCCCACAAAATGATATTCAGGGTAGGGGGATTCCTGAGTAGGGGGGATTTATGCTAGATAATGCGAACGGTTTAGTAAAGTCTTTCACTATTTAAACAAGCCTTTACAATGCAATAGGTCTTGCATTTGTGAGAGTTAGAGCTATTGGCACTGAAAATTACAATGTTTTTATCTATGTTTTTTGGTTTGGAGTGGAGTGGATGTATGTGGTTTGGAGTGGAGCTATTTGGGCTGAATTGGAATTCTTAGTTGTGGAATGTTATGGGGTGGAATTGTGTGGTGTGCAGAATATTGATGTAGTGCAATTACGTCACATGTTGAATACGTGGGTGAGAGCTGTATAGAATAGATAGAAATTAAGATGTAGAGGGATAGGTAGTTTATGCAAGAAGTGATGAATGAACTCTAGATGGAGTAGCAGAAAGTGTGTGAGGGAGAGAGAAAGAAGGGGAGAGCATGCTACAGATGCATAAGTGGGAGCACCAAGTGGCAAGAAGTGTTATAAACAAGTTACCTATATTCCACTTCAACCACACCAGTTAATCAAACCCTAAAACTCCCCCCACTTTTACAAATCACGTCCTCTGCTTACACAAGCCCCAGATGCTCACTCGTTAGGTTGTAGAATTTGTTTGTTTTGAGCAGTGCCGAAAGGCTCCAAATACCCCATTGTACCGCTAGATCAATTCCAGGGCAAGTTTCTGCAGCATTGCAGCACCAAGAAAGTGCAAGAAAACTGCTGACCAGACCTCACTCCTAGCCCGCCTCGAAAGTGCACTCCCCCCAATGTAATTCTGACATTGGACGTCTAGCCAGTAAGATGTGTACCTTGTTTCTTCACTATATCGCTGTTAATAATGCCTGCTGCCAATACATAATTAGAAAATACACGTCTATATTTTTTATAACTATTTATATGAATCCTTTTTTTCTGGTTTAGTGGCAGGTATATTGTATGCAAAAAAGGTGCCATAAATCACAAAACTCTGATGAATAAATATAAGAACGTTTTAATATGATTGTCTAAATCCTATTCATGTTTTTTATGTATGCATTTTTCCTGCTTTTGTGTTTTTTGAAAGTGAGAATATTGGCAGTTTCAAGTTGGCGGGTTTATTAGCGAACCACACAGTAGGGTTTGTTCTCCAAATAAGCTACAAACATTGTACAGCTGGGATGAATTTAGATCTCATCCGGGCGGGAGGAGGTGGTGGTGGGAGGGCAGCACGGTCGAGATTAAGTGAATTGCAACAGGCACAAAAGCTTAACATGCACCCTCAGTGTAACACGAGCATGTAAAGGATTAGGAACACAAAACGGATGTAAAGCACAGCAGACTTGAAGTGTGCAGTGTCCTGAGCACAGGTGTAGCATGATGTCCTACCATCACAACAGTGAGCCCTGATGAAGACCCTTCATCAACTTATCACCTGTCATCACACAGAGGGTCGAAACGCATAGGCTTATCATTAAGGCCAGGAGAAATATATGCCTTATGACCAAATAAAATATTGGGACATCTAGTGTGAGACGCCTCTCACACCACGGCCTAAACAACTTTTCATAAGTACTCTCCGACCTTATACAGGACTATATTGATTGTTTCTTTGAGGAAAAGTACCCATACCCAAAGACAGTTAATTTTTGAATTGTTTTTTGTATGTGTAGGAATAATACACCAGGACAAAAAGTTCCTTCATATTTGTACATACGTTGAGTATTATTTAATGTTGTGTATAGTAATGTCTATGTAATGAATGTAGTGTTATTATTGTTTTGATTTTTGTCGAATGAGTTTCTCTCTAAGGAGATGATTATTAGTAATGTGCTAACACCCAATTGTGCACCATTGAATAACTTTGAATAAAACGCAAAAATAGAATTTGTTTACAATGTCAATAAATTAGGACATTGTACCAAAGTAAGTGCGTAATCTATGGTGTCAGAGGTAACCTTTTCTTGTTACAATTTTTTATTTGATTCCAGCCTCTGATTACCTTAACTGAATCAACCCCCTGTGATTGTTTGCTTAACTGTAGTGTAGACACCCGTCTACGAGGGAAACTGTGGTACTCAGTTCCACAACTGAATTTCAGTCTTCCAGCCAGTCGGAGCAACACACTCCCCCTGGTTAGATTGTTCCCATGGCACTTGCAGGTGTGGCACTAGAATAAATTCCATCATCGACTCATCCCTTTTCTCACTTTGTTTATTTAATTTCACGTACCCCGATAAAATAAGCTCTTACTCTCAATACCTAAATGTCTGAACCTAAAACCTTAAGTATTAGAGAGGAAGATATAGCAGCATTACTGAGGAGGCCATCAACATTGAATCCAGGAAACACAGCAATTAATGCCAGCCAGTCTACAGAGATGGAGAAAATCACTCGCTTGAAAAAGAAACAAATTAGAACATCCCTACATGGAGAAGTACTACTGGAACATTTAAGGGCAGGCACACCGGTCGGATTGCAAGTCAAGAACGTGCCGGTAATATTCACAGACGATCCAGAATATTTAGATGGATTCAGCCACATTGGTACAAAATGTTCTAGAGATTGGATGTTCCACTCAATCAAAACTGCAGAGCGACTGGGACTAAAAGAACAACAGCTAATTCAAGAATTAGAAGACGCTTTTTTGAATAATAGAGCTATCGAGAACGCACAAGCACTCCTAGCTAAAGTAGAAAAAGAAAACCAAACATTCCAAAAAACAACTGAAGATTTCAAAAGGCAAAAATTACAAAAAGATATTACAAACTACTCAGAGAAAAAAACGTATCCTTATTTGGATAAGGATTTCTACAAACAGCCACAAAACATTGGAGCTCTAAGAGTGTACGGAGGCAGAAGCAGGAGGCAATTCATAACATTCTCTGACGAATCCTCAGCGTCAAACAGTTCTAGTGACGCAGACGCACCCACAGACAACAGAGACGACCAAGCCCGCCAGCACTACCAGCCGGCACCTTTTTCCGACAGAGGCAGAGGCAGACTACGTGGCCGTCAGAGAGGAAACAGATGGTTCAATCGTTCCAACAACCAGTACCAAGGAGAAATCACCACGAGGAGACGAGTGTACAGATGGTGAATACGAATAATTGTGCAGTATTCAATCTTTCAAACCATACCCTCTCACCCAGTGAAATGAGTGTATTACAAAAGGGTTTAACATTTATTCCAACAGTAAAACCAGACATTTGCCAAACCAAATTGGAGATAATCCAACTCTTCAGAAAAATGAGACTGAAAATATTTTTCCAAGATCAACAAGACATGCCGGTAAGAAACTATTCAGGACTCAAAAACCCCTCTACATTTTTCCCGCATTCGAGTCAGATGCCTGTAGAACTATTAACATTCGAGAAAAATGTGCTACGAGATCTTGATACACTCGAAAAGAAAAAGAAACGCTATACAAAATGGAATTTAAAGAAAGATGAAAAGACCGCCCTTTATGAACTTCGAGACAACAAAAGTTTAATTATAAAGCCGGCCGACAAAGGCGGAGGGATTGTTATCCTCCCACGGGAAATGTACGAAATAGAGGTTCAAAGGCAAATTTCGGATGAAATATACTACAAACGAACAGACGAAAACTGGAACAAAAAACTGACAAACCGACTGGAGACACTTGTAGATGATGGCCGCAGAGAAGGTTGGCTATCCAAAAAGGAGGGAGAATACCTAATAAACAATAATCCCAGAACACCAATCATGTATGTCCTCCCGAAAGTCCACAAAGATCCCATGAACCCACCAGGTCGCCCAATAATTTCGGGAGTGAATTCCATACTTGAACGTCCAGCCAAATATGTGGACACCTTTCTAAAACCCCTTGTGGGCCAAACCACCAGTTACATTAAAGATACAATGGAAGCAATAAACTTCCTTGAGGGACAAACCTTTGACGAATCAATGGAAATCCTGGTCACCATGGATATAGTCAGTTTATACTCCAACATTCCGCAAGAAGAAGGATTGGAAGCTCTGGAATTCTTTTTGGACAAGAGAGAAAGACCGCATAATGTCCCTACAGACTGCCTCTTGAAATTAGCAGAAATCTGCTTGAAATTCAACTTTTTCAAATTTAATAATGTCCAATACTTACAAACTATGGGGACGGCCATGGGATGTCCCTTCGCTCCGGAAATGGCTATTATGTACATGGCGCTGTATGAATCTAAGTGGATTTACAACAACAATCCTTATGACGGCCATATTAAAATATGGCGTCGCTATATCGACGACGTCTTCATGCTATGGAGAGGTGGAGAAAAGCAACTGAAAGAGTTTGTCATCTGGCTCAATAATAGGAATCCGAATATCCAATTTACCTTATCATATGATAAAAGAGAAATCAATTTCCTTGATCTCAAGGTAAAACATGAGGAAGGTATTATCTACACCACTCTATACACAAAAGAGACTGATCGGAATACATTCCTACATTTCTCAAGTTTTCACCAACGAAACTTACGAGAGAACTTGCCCTTAAGCCAATTTATGCGATTGCGCAGGAACTGCTCAAGGAAAGTTGATTATTTCGCCAACGCTCAAGAGCTGATGCAAAAATTACTTGAGAGGGGATATCCAAGAAAATTACTGAAAAGAACCATGAAAAGAACGTGGTATATCCCTAGAGATACGCTCTTGACCCCCAAAGACAAAACCAAAGAAGAAACCCCAATAGTATGCGTGACAACATTCTCAGGAGCCACTACTGAAATCAAGAAGATCATCTCCAGAAATTGGAATACAGTAAAAGGTCTGAAACCATTTCAAGCACTGCCAATTTTCGCATTAAAAAAGAATGAAAGCGTGAGAAACAAACTGGTACGAGCAGATACATCATTACCTAGACAAGAGACATCAATACAGGCGTTCTTGAATCTTCCACCAATTAGAGGGCACAACAAATGTGGAAACTGCGTATCATGTGAAAGTACATTGGAAGGTACCACATTCTCATATGGCCAGAAACAAATTAAACATGAGGACTTTACGAACTGCAACACACACAATGTAATATATTGTGTGGTATGCCCATGTGGACTCACATACGTAGGTAAAACTAGCCTACCCGTCAAGACACGAATATCCCAACATCGCTCGAGGATCCGATGTAAAAAAGAAAATGCCCCAATGGTATCTCATTGCATCGACAAAAATCATGGACCAGACGACATGAAATGGACAGTTGTTAAACACATCAAAGGCAAGAATGTGGCTAATAACTTATCCAGACAAGAAGCTAAAACCATTATGTACTTGGGCACAGTGGATAACGGTTTCAATGAACTTGCCGAAATAGCAAACTTCATATGACATGCAATCACACAAAAAACTTGTAAAATGGCGTCACTTCATCTAATGTTAAGAACGTTCATGGAGAAATCATCCTACAGGTCACCAACACGCTGAACTAAGTACATGAAAACAGCCAGCGATCAGGCGCCCGCACATCAGACCTCTTAAGAACCACCACATCCACAATCAACCCGGAGCAGCGTGGAGCGTCACGTATCTAAGCAACGCGACTACCCACAGGGTTACCCAATCAGAAAGAAGCTTCTACGCCGTGAATGAGCGCGACCAACCAGGATGAAGCTATACAGAAATCAGCCTTGTAAGAACCAATGACTGAGACTCCAGCCCCTAACCGGAAACGTTTGAGCTCGACAGCGGGGAGACGCTGTACAGCGAACATCACGCCTTCCAGAACGGACTGAAGCAAACGACTTCATACGGAAGGACGAACATGATGAAAAAAGCAGGTACGATGTGTGAGCCCGAAAATGCCCGCTTACACCGGACAGTGCCCATGAACCATAGAGCGGAGTACACGAAGCGTGCACTCTATAACATTTCACCTATCCTGCCATCCTCCTTTAGTGTAGACGGCTTGTTAAAACAAAAGAAGAACACCCATAAAGAAAACAACCACTCTTAACTATTCACTGTCTCTTCTTCTCCTCACCAGCGCAACTGTGATTCATTCAAATAAAAGAATTAACCCTGCCGGCCAATACAGAGAAAAACGCCACGACGCTGGGCTCAGCGATCGTTTTCATTTAAAGACACAAACAAGTTACGAGGAACCCTTTCCTCACCACAAGGGTACGTGAACCTTAACTATTTCACAACAGTATGCACTAATAGTTTAGAAATTTTACATAAAACCCCCGATTTGTTTACTAAAACATGCACCCTTACACCCCCACAGGTGTAGCATGATGTCCTACCATCACAACAGTGAGCCCTGATGAAGACCCTTCATCAACTTATCACCTGTCATCATACAGAGGGTCGAAACGCGTAGGCTTATCATTAAGGCCAGGAGAAATATATGCCTTATGACCAAATAAAATATTGGGACATCTAGTGTGAGACGCCTCTCACACCACGGCCTAGACAACTTTTCATAAGTACTCTCCGACATTATACAGGACTATATTGATTGTTTCTTTGAGGAAAAGTACCCATACCCAAAGACAGTTAATTTTTGAATGATTGTTTGTATGTGTAGGAATAATACACCAGGACAAAAAGTTCCTTCATATTTGTACATGCGTTGAGTATTATTTAATGTTGTGTATAGTAATGTCTATGTAATGAATGTAGTGTTATTATTGTTTTGATTTTTGTCGAATGAGTTTCTCTCTAAGGAGATGATTATTAGTAATGTGCTAACACCCAATTGTGCAACATTGAATAACTTTGAATAAAACGCAAAAATAGAATTTGTTTACAATGTCAATAAATTAGGACATTGTACCAAAGTAAGTGCGTAATCTATGGTGTCAGAGGTAACCTTTTCTTGTTACAGTGTCCTGAGCATGAGGCACACAAAATAAATAACCGAGGCAGACGTGAAGTGAGTGCCGCGATGAGCCAGGAGAACAAAGGGCAAAACGGAACACCTATAAGAAGTGCTTCTGGCAGTCAGAGTAGAGAACACGCACCCACGGTTAAACATGAGCAGGCAAGAAATAAAAAAGGAGTCCCCAAAGGAACACATAAACACCTAAAGCATAAGGATACAGTACTTGGCCGGTGCTCCATGGGAGGAAACAAAAAAGCCAAGATATACAGGATGCTATATTATGAGATTGCCTTTTGGATGAAAACAGATAAAGTCAGCAGAGGATCACTGAAATAATCTCTTTCTTGGCAAACGTCAATCTAAATCAAACAACATCCAAGTTAGTGTGGCACCTGGTGAACTAGATCATGTCTAAAGGATCATAAACACACAATGTAACCATGAAACATTCCTTTAGTTGAACATTTCCAGTACTGGCCATATGTCGCATTGATTTCATTTTTGTTAAAAAAAATAGCCCAATGATGCAAGTCAGAAAACAGGGTCAGGCAAAAGCTAGTCTTTCCTCACAGCAAATGCTGTGTCATAAACATCCAGACCATCAGCTCTACAACAGTAACACCTGAAGGAAATGCAATGGCTGATAGACCATCATTCAGCTAGGAAAGGTGTAAAAAGATACTGTACCGCTACCGCTGGGCACTCAGAGACATGGCTGTCTCGTGGAGAAGCAATACAAATCTGGGTACGGCTGTCCTTTTTCTCAATGCTGGTTGGTCTCACACTCCAAATATGGCCCAATGACAGTCAAGTGTTTATGTTTTTATTTTTTATTATCATAGTCCTTTTAGCTCATGGAAAAGGTGGCATAATGGTATGGGGTTAATGAGATTTTCTTTTAATACTTCTTAGTTCCCATGATGCCTGAATCTAGATTTTCACTGATTGCCTTGGAGATGGACTAGATGAGGCTTTTTAGCTAAACCTGTTATATGTAGAGCACGTTGAGAAGAATCAGAAGTAAAAAATGCCTCCTCTCACCAACTCGACTAAGAGACAGGATTTCAGAAATACAGTGCTCTGCCTGGACTCATTTAGACGCCTCGAAATGTCCAGTGCTAGCAGTGTGCACAGTTTATCACAAGCAACACGGGCAACGTCCACTATGCAAATAATATGTGTTTCATTTTTGGTTGAAGTGACAGAGTACATAAAGTGGTGAGTAAGGGAAATAATTTACGATTTTTGACCCCCAATCACATTTAAGAAAGTACAAGACGGGAAAAAAAACGTATTAATGCTTGCAACTGTACTGAAGTAGCCGTCGGGCTTCAAGGAGCCTTCAAGGGGGATGTATGTCATTACGATGCGGTGTTTACACCACGCTACCATTATAACGCAGTTATCACAATGCAAGTCGTTACAACAACTAGCGTTGGAGGGTGCTGGATTGTGCATTATTTTAATTTTCTATTCCAACTCCAGCCCACGTAACAGTAGGGAAGGTGTCGGAATAGAAAATTAAACTATTCCTTGAGCAAGAGCGCCATCCAGCGCAACGACTTGCGTTGTGATGGCTGCGTCGTAAAGGCACAGAGGTCACTCAGGTGCAAATGTTTGTTAGACTACTAGAGAAGAAATAAAACAGCTTCTGGGATAGACAGTCTAGAACACCAACTGGACTTCTGCACATTGTAGTTGATGGCGGTTTAAAGCCCGCCGCTAATATCCTGATACTGACAGGTGTAAGAAGAAAAACCTGATATCTCACATAAATTGATATGAAACACTGAAGCATGAAGTGGTTGCCCCATCTATTCACTGGTGCAAGCTAACAAACGGCACACCATACCTGTGATGTCTTCGGTCCAGGGAGCCACTTCTCTGGTCTCTCCTACACGTATCCCTACCGCCTATGACGCTTTTGCTCGCTGTTCCAAAAGCGACTGTGACTTTGTTTCCTGTGACAACTCTCCGTCACGTTCTATGCAGTAAATTAAGGGATTAAGGGCCATATGTATCATCAACCGGATTTGCGATTATGAAATAGCGATATTTTAGAAATCGCTATTTCAGAATCGCAAATTGGGATGTATGTACAAATTCGCAATTTTTTTGCGAATTCTTAGTATTCCTAAATTGCGATTAGCAAATTGCGAATCGCAATTAAGGAATACTTTCCCATTCATTTCTATGGGCCAGGAGGCCCATAGGAATGAATGGGAAGTTATTCTCAATTTGCGATTCGCAATTTGAGAATCGCAAATTGAGAATAATTTTTAAGGGTGCAGGGGTGTCCAAAGGACACTCTGTTGCAACCCTGAAATAAGCATGGGTGCACATGTGGCACACATACATGCCCCAAGGGCATTTATGTGCGTCACATGGCACTTTGAAAAATGCAAAAATGTGCCTTTTTCAAGGAATTCGCAAATTACCACCAACTTGAAGTTGGTGGAAATTTGCGATTCCTTCAGGACAATTTGCATTTTTTTTTGCTTCATACATTGCATTTAAGGAATCGCAAAATTTGCGATTCTTTAAATGCAATTGCAAAATAAGGAATCACAAATTTTGCGACTCCTTGTTTTGCACCAGATTTTCCTTAATACATACAATTTAGCAAATTCGCATTCGCAAACGTTGAAATTCTGCGAATTTCGGCGTTTGCGAATGCGAATTTGCTTGATACATATGGCCCTTAGCTTCATGCAAAAATGCCATTCAATAACAATGGGGAAGATAACGTTGCTTAGATAAACTTAAGAGTTACTTTAAACATGTCGGGCAGATTTACAAGCCCCTTGAGCCAATTTTTCCATGTTAAAAGTGATTCAAAGGTGGTGCAAAGGGCTTGTAAATCTACCCTGTCATCTCCTATCCATCAGACCATTGAGAAAGTTAAAACTTTCAGTACAATTGCTTAAAACGCCAATGATGGTGTATAACTGTTATTTGAATTGATTTGCTAGACTTAACTAATATAAGTCTGTGTGACTTCAGCTTGTTTCTACAGTAAACCTCCGTACCTGAAGATTAAACCTGGCACCCATTTTCAAAGTTCATTTAATGCAATGTGCCTCAAAGAAATTAAACGCACGATGTTTTCAGGCGACATGATTTCAAGTATATATCGTTATCCACTCCAAACAACACACACATTATGGTATCTTCAAATGTTACTTAACGAGTGCGTTAAGAAAAAATATAAAAACATCGTCATAATGTACTAATAAAAAAAGTGACTGGCTTTAACATCTGAAAGCCTGCACCCATAAAGCGTTGTACATGGCAAGGGTAAAACACTGTAGTTGTGCTCGCTTGCTTAGACCGAGAGTCATGTGCAACGACCCGCCAGGAGTTGTCTCACAGTTAATGGGAGAGGGGGAGGGTGTTTGCTGGCTACAAGCAGTGGGAGGAATAATGAAACAAGTGTCGTAAATTAACAGCGAGTAGGTAAGCATTTGCTGAAGCCACTCCGCCTTCCGATACTATCTTGCCCGTATTTCTGTCAGCCATTTTGTATGCGATGTGCTTCCTCGTGTACACCATGTGCTCTGTCCTACCTTTCTGTTAACTGCTCATGTATTCTGCCTAGAGACAGATTATATTTAGCTTCTACCACTCCGCGCATGCTCAGTTGAGCTTGCAGCTGTCTTTGCTGCTGCTGCTAGAATGTAACTGTCAGGATGTGTTTACTCCAACTAGCCAACTGTTAGCTCCTCCCACTTGTCGACTGTGCATTTTCTGTATGACCTTATATGTACATAAAACCTGTATTTGTACTTGTACCGCCTTCTTTTGAGCCCCTGTGTGTGTATAAAAGGAGCATGTGACTTCTATTCAGTGTGCTACTTCATGCATTACCGAAGGGTGTTTGCATGTACTTCCACCTCATGAAGTTTAATAAACTCCTGTTTTTCTATTCCAGTTTCTATGCCAACTTCTGTTCTATGGTCCGAGGACTCTGTGCAAAGAAGGGAGAACCCCTAGCACTAGTAGGCCTTGCTGAGGTTCACTACCACAAACGCAGCCAGTAAAGGTAAGTGTGCTTTACCAAGGGCACTGTTACACAGACTTCAACAATACACAACTGCTGCCAGCATGGGCTCAGCGATTTCATGCCACTCTTTCAACCTTCGTATTAAGCCTAGAAGTATTTCGCAAGAAGCCTCCAACCTACTTGAGCGCCGCCATTATCCCATCTTAGGCCGCAAATGTGACTTATCAGGACCGTTGGAGCCCTCTGTGCGCCTTGCGCTCACAAGTGGGGGAAAGTGGGAGGCACACAAAGCGTTTCCCTTGTGGGAGCGAGCTAGGGGCACCATGTGTTTGCAAAGTAATTACAAACATGTGGTGTCAAGCACGCTCCCGCAAGGGAATCGCCAAACGTGCACGTGTGGCAATTGAAGGCAATGGAACGTGTGCACGTTTTAAGGGCGAAAATTGAATCAATTGCAAAAGGTATTTTTGCCTATACAGCGCATGCGTGCTGCGTAGGCGAGACCTAAAAAGGATTTTTGAAGAATTACTGGCAGAGTTCACTTTCTTGACAACATACTCTCTCATTACTGAGCGTTTGAGTGTGTAAAAATTCTTCATCGCGGCTGTGTAAATTGATTTAGCCTCTGTCTCATAGGATAGTCTCCAATTCTGTTTGAGTTTCTTGCACTGACTTTTTTCAGCGCGCAGAGCGGGGGTAAACCAGGGGTCAGGGTTTTTTTTCTATTTTTTCTAGGGAAGACAATAGGGTGCTCAGGGACAACCGTATCAAGGGCAGAGGCGAGCCAATAAATGAAGTTGGATACATCTAGTTCCAACCCCCCCCCCCCCCAACTGCAGATGGGTGCCAGAAAGGGCAGGGTCCAAAGAGTTACAAGTGATTTTAAACCATTTCCTACTGTGATCCCGGCCAAAGAGGAATTAGTTGTTTGAGAGAGAGTAGCCACACTAAACAGGATTTAAAAAATGGTCTGACCATGTAAGAGGTACAGGCGGAGCCGTGGACAGATTAGGGTAAACAGTAAATCTAGAGTATGGTCGGCCCGATAGGTAGGGCCTCTAACCTGCAGGGTTAGATTAAGGCCTTCCAGGGTTTTTAGGAGCTGCCCAGCTTTAGTGCACTGAGTATCATCCACACGTAAGTTAAAATCACCAAGTAGTATAATATGTGCATGTTTAAGCGACCGATCAGCCGCAATATTAAAAAAATCTGTAAGATGTTGAGGCGGGGAGCTAGGGGGTCTGTAAATAAGAATTCCAGCCATGGCTATATTCGATACAGCAGAGATGCTGAAATACGTCGCTTGTAAGGGGCTGATGTTAGGGCTTTTCCTGGAAGAAATATCCCAGCCCGAACGCAGGATCACTGCAATCCCACCACCCACCTTGTTGTTATTCCCACAAAATGATATTCAGGGTAGGGGGATTCCTGAGTAGGGGGGATTTATGCTAGATAATGCGAACGGTTTAGTAAAGTCTTTCACTATTTAAACAAGCCTTTACAATGCAATAGGTCTTGCATTTGTGAGAGTTAGAGCTATTGGCACTGAAAATGACAATGTTTTTATCTATGTTTTTTGGTTTGGAGTGGAGTGGATGTATGTGGTTTGGAGTGGAGCTATTTGGGCTGAATTGGAATTCTTAGTTGTGGAATTTTATGGGGTGGAATTGTGTGGTGTGCAGAATATTGATGTAGTGCAATTACGTCACATGTTGAATACGTGGGTGAGAGCTGTATAGAATAGATAGAAATTAAGATGGAGAGGGATAGGTAGTTAATGCAAGAAGTGATGAATGAACTCTAGATGGAGTAGCAGAAAGTGTGTGAGGGAGAGAGAAAGAAGGGGAGAGCATGCTACAGATGCATAAGTGGGAGCACCAAGTGGCAAGAAGTGTTATAAACAAGTTACCTATATTCCACTTCAACCACACCAGTTAATCAAACCCTAAAACTCCCCCCACTTTTACAAATCACGTCCTCTGCTTACACAAGCCCCAGATGCTCACTCGTTAGGTTGTAGAATTTGTTTGTTTTGAGCAGTGCCGAAAGGCTCCAAATACCCCATTGTACCGCTAGATCAATTCCAGGGCAAGTTTCTGCAGCATTGCAGCACCAAGAAAGTGCAAGAAAACTGCTGACCAGACCTCACTCCTAGCCCGCCTCGAAAGTGCACTCCCACCAATGTAATTCTGACATTGGACGTCTAGCCAGTAAGATGTGTACCTTGTTTCTTCACTATATCGCTGTTAATAATGCCTGCTGCCAATACATAATTAGAAAATACACGTCTATATTTTTTATAACTATTTATATGAATCCTTTTTTTCTGGTTTAGTGGCAGGTATATTGTATGCAAAAAAGGTGCCATAAATCACAAAACTCTGATGAATAAATATAAGAACGTTTTAATATGATTGTCTAAATCCTATTCATGTTTTTTATGTATGCATTTTTCCTGCTTTTGTGTTTTTTGAAAGTGAGAATATTGGCAGTTTCAAGTTGGCGGGTTTATTAGCGAACCACACAGTAGGGTTTGTTCTCCAAATAAGCTACAAACATTGTACAGCTGGGATGAATTTAGATCTCATCCGGGCGGGAGGAGGTGGTGGTGGGAGGGCAGCACGGTCGAGATTAAGTGAATTGCAACAGGCACAAAAGCTTAACATGCACCCTCAGTGTAACACGAGCATGTAAAGGATTAGGAACACAAAACGGATGTAAAGCACAGCAGACTTGAAGTGTGCAGTGTCCTGAGCACAGGTGTAGCATGATGTCCTACCATCACAACAGTGAGCCCTGATGAAGACCCTTCATCAACTTATCACCTGTCATCACACAGAGGGTCGAAACGCATAGGCTTATCATTAAGGCCAGGAGAAATATATGCCTTATGACCAAATAAAATATTGGGACATCTAGTGTGAGACGCCTCTCACACCACGGCCTAAACAACTTTTCATAAGTACTCTCCGACCTTATACAGGACTATATTGATTGTTTCTTTGAGGAAAAGTACCCATACCCAAAGACAGTTAATTTTTGAATTGTTTTTTGTATGTGTAGGAATAATACACCAGGACAAAAAGTTCCTTCATATTTGTACATACGTTGAGTATTATTTAATGTTGTGTATAGTAATGTCTATGTAATGAACGTAGTGTTATTATTGTTTTGATTTTTGTCGAATGAGTTTCTCTCTAAGGAGATGATTATTAGTAATGTGCTAACACCCAATTGTGCACCATTGAATAACTTTGAATAAAACGCAAAAATAGAATTTGTTTACAATGTCAATAAATTAGGACATTGTACCAAAGTAAGTGCGTAATCTATGGTGTCAGAGGTAACCTTTTCTTGTTACAATTTTTTATTTGATTCCAGCCTCTGATTACATTAACTGAATCAACCCCCTGTGATTGTTTGCTTAACTGTAGTGTAGACACCCGTCTACGAGGGAAACTGTGGTACTCAGTTCCACAACTGAATTTCAGTCTTCCAGCCAGTCGGAGCAACACACTCCCCCTGGTTAGATTTTTCCCATGGCACTTGCAGGTGTGGCACTAGAATAAATTCCATCATCGACTCATCCCTTTTCTCACTTTGTTTATTTAATTTCACGTACCCCGATAAAATAAGCTCTTACTCTCAATACCTAAATGTCTGAACCTAAAACCTTAAGTATTAGAGAGGAAGATATAGCAGCATTACTCAGGAGGCCATCAACATTGAATCCAGGAAACACAGCAATTAATGCCAGCCAGTCTACAGAGATGGAGAAAATCACTCGCTTGAAAAAGAAACAAATTAGAACATCCCTACATGGAGAAGTACTACTGGAACATTTAAGGGCAGGTACCACACCGGTCGGATTGCAAGTCAAGAACGTGCCGGTAATATTCACAGACGATCCAGAATATTTAGATGGATTCAGCCACATTGGTACAAAATGTTCTAGAGATTGGATGTTCCACTCAATCAAAACTGCAGAGCGACTGGGACTAAAAGAACAACAGCTAATTCAAGAATTAGAAGACGCTTTTTTGAATAATAGAGCTATCGAGAACGCACAAGCACTCCTAGCTAAAGTAGAAAAAGAAAACCAAACATTCCAAAAAACAACTGAAGATTTCAAAAGGCAAAAATTACAAAAAGATATTACAAACTACTCAGAGAAAAAAACGTATCCTTATTTGGATAAGGATTTCTACAAACAGCCACAAAACATTGGAGCTCTAAGAGTGTACGGAGGCAGAAGCAGGAGGCAATTCATAACATTCTCTGACGAATCCTCAGCGTCAAACAGTTCTAGTGACGCAGACGCACCCACAGACAACAGAGACGACCAAGCCCGCCAGCACTACCAGCCGGCACCTTTTTCCGACAGAGGCAGAGGCAGACTACGTGGCCGTCAGAGAGGAAACAGATGGTTCAATCTTCCAACAACCAGTACCAAGGAGAAATCACCACGAGGAGACGAGTGTACAGATGGTGAATCCGAATAATTGTGCAGTATTCAATCTTTCAAACCATACCCTCTCACCTAGTGAAATGAGTGTATTACAAAAGGGTTTAACATTTATTCCAACAGTAAAACCAGACATTTGCCAAACCAAATTGGAGATAATCCAACTCTTCAGAAAAATGAGACTGAAAATATTTTTCCAAGATTAACAAGACATGCCGGCAAGAAACTATTCAGGACTCAAAAACCCCTCTACATTTTTCCCGCATTCGAGTCAGATGCCTGTAGAACTATTAACATTCGAGAAAAATGTGCTACGAGATCTTGATACACTCGAAAAGAAAAAGAAACGCTATACAAAATGGAATTTAAAGAAAGATGAAAAGACCGCCCTTTATGAACTTCGAGACAACAAAAGTTTAATTATAAAGCCGGCCGACAAAGGCGGAGGGATTGTTATCCTCCCACGGGAAATGTACGAAACAGAGGTTCAAAGGCAAATTTCGGATGAAAAATACTACAAACGAACAGACGAAAACTGGAACAAAAAACTGACAAACCGACTGGAGACACTTGTAGATGATGGCCGCAGAGAAGGTTGGCTATCCAAAAAGGAGGGAGAATACCTAATAAACAATAATCCCAGAACACCAATCATGTACGTCCTCCCGAAAGTCCACAAAGATCCCATGAACCCACCAGGTCGCCCAATAATTTCGGGAGTGAATTCCATACTTGAACGTCCAGCCAAATATGTGGACACCTTTCTAAAACCCCTTGTGGGCCAAACCACCAGTTACATTAAAGATACAATGGAAGCAATAAACTTCCTTGAGGGACAAACCTTTGACGAATCAATGGAAATCCTGGTCACCATGGATATAGTCAGTTTATACTCCAACATTCCGCAAGAAGAAGGATTGGAAGCTCTGGAATTCTTTTTGGACAAGAGAGAAAGACCGCATAATGTCCCTACAGACTGCCTCTTGAAATTAGCAGAAATCTGCTTGAAATTCAACTTTTTCAAATTTAATAATGTCCAATACTTACAAACTATGGGGACGGCCATGGGATGTCCCTTCGCTCCGGAAATGGCTATTATGTACATGGCGCTGTATGAATCTAAGTGGATTTACAACAACAATCCTTATGACGGCCATATTAAAATATGGCGTCGCTATATCGACGACGTCTTCATGCTATGGAGAGGTGGAGAAAAGCAACTGAAAGAGTTTGTCATCTGGCTCAATAATAGGAATCCGAATATCCAATTTACCTTATCATATGATAAAAGAGAAATCAATTTCCTTGATCTCAAGGTAAAACATGAGGAAGGTATTATCTACACCACTCTATACACAAAAGAGACTGATCGGAATACATTCCTACATTTCTCAAGTTTTCACCAACGAAACTTACGAGAGAACTTGCCCTTAAGCCAATTTATGCGATTGCGCAGGAACTGCTCAAGGAAAGTTGATTATTTCGCCAACGCTCAAGAGCTGATGCAAAAATTACTTGAGAGGGGATATCCAAGAAAATTACTGAAAAGAACCATGAAAAGAACGTGGTATATCCCTAGAGATACGCTCTTGACCCCCAAAGACAAAACCAAAGAAGAAACCCCAATAGTATGCGTGACAACATTCTCAGGAGCCACTACTGAAATCAAGAAGATCATCTCCAGAAATTGGAATACAGTAAAAGGTCTGAAACCATTTCAAGCACTGCCAATTTTCGCATTAAAAAAGAATGAAAGCGTGAGAAACAAACTGGTACGAGCAGATACATCATTACCTAGACAAGAGACATCAATACAGGCGTTCTTGAATCTTCCACCAATTAGAGGGCACAACAAATGTGGAAACTGCGTATCATGTGAAAGTACATTGGAAGGTACCACATTCTCATATGGCCAGAAACAAATTAAACATGAGGACTTTACGAACTGCAACACACACAATGTAATATATTGTGTGGTATGCCCATGTGGACTCACATACGTAGGTAAAACTAGCCTACCCGTCAAGACACGAATATCCCAACATCGCTCGAGGATCCGATGTAAAAAAGAAAATGCCCCAATGGTATCTCATTGCATCGACAAAAATCATGGACCAGACGACATGAAATGGACAGTTGTTAAACACATCAAAGGCAAGAATGTGGCTAATAACTTATCCAGACAAGAAGCTAAAACCATTATGTACTTGGGCACAGTGGATAACGGTTTCAATGAACTTGCCGAAATAGCAAACTTCATATGACATGCAATCACACAAAAAACTTGTAAAATGGCGTCACTTCATCTAATGTTAAGAACGTACATGGAGAAATCATCCTACAGGTCACCAACACGCTGAACTAAGTACATGAAAACAGCCAGCGATCAGGCGCCCGCACATCAGACCTCTTAAGAACCACCACATCCACAATCAACCCGGAGCAGCGTGGAGCGTCACGTATCTAAGCAACGCGACTACCCACAGGGTTACCCAATCAGAAAGAAGCTTCTACGCCGTGAATGAGCGCGACCAACCAGGATGAAGCTATACAGAAATCAGCCTTGTAAGAACCAATGACTGAGACTCCAGCCCCTAACCGGAAACGTTTGAGCTCGACAGCGGGGAGACGCTGTACAGCGAACATCACGCCTTCCAGAACGGACTGAAGCAAACGACTTCATACGGAAGGACGAACATGATGAAAAAAGCAGGTACGATGTGTGAGCCCGAAAATGCCCGCTTACACCGGACAGTGCCCATGAACCATAGAGCGGAGTACACGAAGCGTGCACTCTATAACATTTCACCTATCCTGCCATCCTCCTTTAGTGTAGACGGCTTGTTAAAACAAAAGAAGAACACCCATAAAGAAAACAACCACTCTTAACTATTCACTGTCTCTTCTTCTCCTCACCAGCGCAACTGTGATTCATTCAAATAAAAGAATTAACCCTGCCGGCCAATACAGAGAAAAACGCCACGACGCTGGGCTCAGCGATCGTTTTCATTTAAAGACACAAACAAGATACGAGGAACCCTTTCCTCACCACAAGGGTACGTGAACCTTAACTATTTCACAACAGTATGCACTAATAGTTTAGAAATTTTACATAAAACCCCCGATTTGTTTACTAAAACATGCACCCTTACACCCCCACAGGTGTAGCATGATGTCCTACCATCACAACAGTGAGCCCTGATGAAGACCCTTCATCAACTTATCACCTGTCATCACACAGAGGGTCGAAACGCGTAGGCTTATCATTAAGGCCAGGAGAAATATATGCCTTATGACCAAATAAAATATTGGGACATCTAGTGTGAGACGCCTCTCACACCACGGCCTAGACAACTTTTCATAAGTACTCTCCGACCTTATACAGGACTATATTGATTGTTTCTTTGAGGAAAAGTACCCATACCCAAAGACAGTTAATTTTTGAATTATTGTTTGTATGTGTAGGAATAATACACCAGGACAAAAAGTTCCTTCATATTTGTACATGCGTTGAGTATTATTTAATGTTGTGTATAGTAATGTCTATGTAATGAATGTAGTGTTATTATTGTTTTGATTTTTGTCGAATGAGTTTCTCTCTAAGGAGATGATTATTAGTAATGTGCTAACACCCAATTGTGCACCATTGAATAACTTTGAATAAAACGCAAAAATAGAATTTGTTTACAATGTCAATAAATTAGGACATTGTACCAAAGTAAGTGCGTAATCTATGGTGTCAGAGGTAACCTTTTCTTGTTACAGTGTCCTGAGCATGAGGCACACAAAATAAATAACCGAGGCAGACGTGAAGTGAGTGCCGCGATGAGCCAGGAGAACAAAGGGCAAAACGGAACACCTATAAGAAGTGCTTCTGGCAGTCAGAGTAGAGAACACGCACCCACGGTTAAACATGAGCAGGCAAGAAATAAAAAAGGAGTCCCCAAAGGAACACATAAACACCTAAAGCATAAGGATACAGTACTTGGCCGGTGCTCCATGGGAGGAAACAAAAAAGCCAAGATATACAGGATGCTATATTATGAGATTGCCTTTTGGATGAAAACAGATAAAGTCAGCAGAGGATCACTGAAATAATCTCTTTCTTGGCAAACGTCAATCTAAATCAAACAACATCCAAGTTAGTGTGGCACCTGGTGAACTAGATCATGTCTAAAGGATCATAAACACACAATGTAACCATGAAACATTCCTTTAGTTGAACATTTCCAGTACTGGCCATATGTCGCATTGATTTCATTTTTGTTAAAAAAAATAGCCCAATGATGCAAGTCAGAAAACAGGGTCAGGCAAAAGCTAGTCTTTCCTCACAGCAAATGCTGTGTCATAAACATCCAAACCATCAGCTCTACAACAGTAACACCTGAAGGAAATGCAATGGCTGATAGACCATCATTCAGCTAGGAAAGGTGTAAAAAGATACTGTACCGCTACCGCTGGGCACTCAGAGACATGGCTGTCTCGTGGAGAAGCAATACAAATCTGGGTACGGTTGTCCTTTTTCTCAATGCTGGTTGGTCTCACACTCCAAATATGGCCCAATGACAGTCAAGTGTTTATGTTTTTATTTTTTATTATCATAGTCCTTTTAGCTCATGGAAAAGGTGGCATAATGGTATGGGGTTAATGAGATTTTCTTTTAATACTTCTTAGTTCCCATGATGCCTGAATCTAGATTTTCACTGATTGCCTTGGAGATGGACTAGATGAGGCTTTTTAGCTAAACCTGTTATATGTAGAGCACGTTGAGAAGAATCAGAAGTAAAAATGCCTCCTCTCACCAACTCGACTAAGAGACAGGATTTCAGAAATACAGTGCTCTGCCTGGACTCATTTAGACGCCTCGAAATGTCCAGTGCTAGCTGTAGCCAAGCAGTTCTTATTGCTGAAAGTAGCGGGAACGTTGCAATGAACTACAGTGTGCACAGTTTATCACAAGCAACACGGGCAACGTCCACTATGCAAATAAAATGTGTTTCATTTTTGGTTGAAGTGACAGAGTACATAAAGTGGTGAGTAAGGGAAATAATTTACGATTTTTGACCCCCAATCACATTTAAGAAAGTACAAGACGGGAAAAAAAACGTATTAATGCTTGCAACTGTACTGAAGTAGCCGTCGGGCTTCAAGGAGCCTTCAAGGGGGATGTATGTCATTACGATGCGGTGTTTACACCACGCTACCATTATAACGCAGTTATCACAATGCAAGTCGTTACAACGACTAGCGTTGGAGGGTGCTGGATTGTGCATTATTTTAATTTTCTATTCCAACTCCAGCCCACGTAACAGTAGGGAAGGTGTCGGAATAGAAAATTAAACTATTCCTTGAGCAAGAGCGCCATCCAGCGCAACGACTTGCGTTGTGATGGCTGCGTCGTAAAGGCACAGAGGTCACTCAGGTGCAAATGTTTGTTAGACTACTAGAGAAGAAATAAAACAGCTTCTGGGATAGACGGTCTAGAACACCAACTGGACTTCTGCACATCGTAGTTGATGGCGGTTTAAAGCCCGCCGCTAATATCCTGATACTGACAGGTGTAAGAAGAAAAACCTGATATCTCACATAAATTGATATGAAACACTGAAACATAAAGTGGTTGCCCCATCTATTCACTGGTGCAAGCTAACGAACGGCACACCATACCTGTGATGTCTTCGGTCCAGGGAGCCACTTCTCTGGTCTCTCCTACACGTATCCCTACCGCCTATGACGCTTTTGCTCGCTGTTCCAAAAGCGACTGTGACTTTGTTTCCTGTGACAACTCTCCGTCACGTTCTATGCAGTAAATTAAGGGATTAAGGGCCATATGTATCATCAACCGGATTTGCGATTATGAAATAGCGATATTTTAGAAATCGCTATTTCAGAATCGCAAATTGGGATGTATGTACGAATTCGCAATTTTTTTGCGAATTCTTAGTATTCCTAAATTGCGATTAGCAAATTGCGAATCGCAATTAAGGAATACTTTCCCATTCATTTCTATGGGCCAGGAGGCCCATAGGAATGAATGGGAAGTTATTCTCAATTTGCGATTCGCAATTTGAGAATCGCAAATTGAGAATAATTTTTAAGGGTGCAGGGGTGTCCAAAGGACACCCTGTTGCAACCCTGAAATACGCATGGGTGCACATGTGGCACACATACATGCCCCAAGGGCATTTATGTGCGTCACATGGCACTTTGAAAAATGCAAAAATGTGCCTTTTTCAAGGAATTCGCAAATTACCACCAACTTGAAGTTGGTGGAAATTTGCGATTCCTTCAGGACAATTTGCATTCTTTTTTGCTTCATACATTGCATTTAAGGAATCGCAAAATTTGCGATTCTTTAAATGCAATTGCAAAATAAGGAATCACAAATTTTGCGACTCCTTGTTTTGCACCAGATTTTCCTTAATACATACCATTTAGCAAATTCGCATTCGCAAACGTTGAAATTCTGCGAATTTCGGCGTTTGCGAATGCGAATTTGCTTGATACATATGGCCCTTAGCTTCATGCAAAAATGCCATTCAATAACAATGGGGAAGATAACGTTGCTTAGATAAACTTAAGAGTTACTTTAAACATGTCGGGCAGATTTACAAGCCCCTTGAGCCAATTTTTCCATGTTAAAAGTGATTCAAAGGTGGTGCAAAGGGCTTGTAAATCTGCCCTGTCATCTCCTATCCATCAGACCATTGAGAAAGTTAAAACTTTCAGTACAATTGCTTAAAACGCCAATGATGGTGTATAACTGTTATTTGAATTGATTTGCTAGACTTAACTAATATAAGTCTGTGTGACTTCAGCTTGTTTCTACAGTAAACCTCCGTACCTGAAGATTAAACCTGGCACCCATTTTCAAAGTTCATTTAATGCAATGTGCCTCAAAGAAATTAAACGCACGATGTTTTCAGGCGACATGATTTCAAGTATATATCGTTATCCACTCCAAACAACACACACATTATGGTATCTTCAAATGTTACTTAACGAGTGCGTTAAGAAAAAATATAAAAACATCGTCATAATATACTAATAAAAAAAGTGACTGGCTTTAACATCTGAAAGCCTGCACCCATAAAGCGTTGTACATGGCAAGGGTAAAACACTGTAGTTGTGCTCGCTTGCTTAGACCGAGAGTCATGTGCAACGACCCGCCAGGAGTTGTCTCACAGTTAATGGGAGAGGGGGAGGGTGTTTGCTGGCTACAAGCAGTGGGAGGAATAATGAAACAAGTGTCGTAAATTAACAGCGAGTAGGTAAGCATTTGCTGAAGCCACTCCGCCTTCCGATACTATCTTGCCCGTATTTCTGTCAGCCATTTTGTATGCGATGTGCTTCCTCGTGTACACCATGTGCTCTGTCCTACCTTTCTGTTAACTGCTCATGTATTCTGCCTAGAGACAGATTATATTTAGCTTCTACCACTCCGCGCATGCTCAGTTGAGCTTGCAGCTGTCTTTGCTGCTGCTGCTAGAATGTAACTGTCAGGATGTGTTTACTCCAACTAGCCAACTGTTAGCTCCTCCCACTTGTCGACTGTGCATTTTCTGTATGACCTTATATGTACATAAAACCTGTATTTGTACTTGTACCGCCTTCTTTTGAGCCCCTGTGTGTGTATAAAAGGAGCATGTGCCTTCTATTCAGTGTGCTACTTCATGCATTACCGAAGGGTGTTTGCATGTACTTCCACCTCATGAAGTTTAATAAACTCCTGTTTTTCTATTCCAGTTTCTATGCCAACTTCTGTTCTATGGTCCGAGGACTCTGTGCAAAGAAGGGAGAACCCCTAGCACTAGTAGGCCTTGCTGAGGTTCACTACCACAAACGCAGCCAGTAAAGGTAAGTGTGCTTTACCAAGGGCACTGTTACACAGACTTCAACAATACACAACTGCTGCCAGCATGGGCTCAGCGATTTCATGCCACTCTTTCAACCTTCGTATTAAGCCTAGAAGTATTTCGCAAGAAGCCTCCAACCTACTTGAGCGCCGCCATTATCCCATCTTAGGCCGCAAATGTGACTTATCAGGACCGTTGGAGCCCTCTGTGCGCCTTGCGCTCACAAGTGGGGGAAAGTGGGAGGCACACAAAGCGTTTCCCTTGTGGGAGCGAGCTAGGGGCACCATGTGTTTGCAAAGTAATTACAAACATGTGGTGTCAAGCACGCTCCCGCAAGGGAATCGCCAAACGTGCACGTGTGGCAATTGAAGGCAATGGAACGTGTGCACGTTTTAAGGTGGAAAATTGAATCAATTGCAAAAGGTATTTTTGCCTACGCAGCGCATGCGTGCTGCGTAGGCGAGACCTAAAAAGGATTTTTGAAGAATTACTGGCAGAGTTCACTTTCTTGACAAAATACTCTCTCATTACTAAGCGTTTGAGTGTGTAAAAATTCTTCATCGCGGCTGTGTAAATTGATTTAGCCTCTGTCTCATAGGATAGTCTCCAATTCTGTTTGAGTTTCTTGCACTGACTTTTTTCAGCGCGCAGAGCGGGGGTAAACCAGGGGTCAGGGGTTTTTTCCTATTTTTTCTAGGGAAGACAATAGGGTGCTCAGGGACAACCGTATCAAGGGCAGAGGCGAGCCAATAAATGAAGTTGGATACATCTAGTTCCAACCCCCCCCCCCCAACTGCAGATGGGTGCCAGAAAGGGCAGGGTCCAAAGAGTTACAAGTGATTTTAAACCATTTCCAACTGTGATCCCGGCCAAAGAGGAATTAGTTGTTTGAGAGAGAGTAGCCACACTAAACAGGATTTAAAAAATGGTCTGACCATGTAAGAGGTACAGGCGGAGCCGTGGACAGATTAGGGTAAACAGTAAATCTAGAGTATGGTCGGCCCGATAGGTAGGGCCTCTAACCTGCAGGGTTAGATTAAGGCCTTCCAGGGTTTTTAGGAGCTGCCCAGCTTTAGTGCACTGAGTATCATCCACACGTAAGTTAAAATCACCAAGTAGTATAATATGTGCATGTTTAAGCGACCGATCAGCCGCAATATTAAAAAAATCTGTAAGATGTTGAGGCGGGGAGCTAGGGGGTCTGTAAATAAGAATTCCAGCCATGGCTATATTCGATACAGCAGAGATGCTGAAATACGTCGCTTGTAAGGGGCTGATGTTAGGGCTTTTCCTGGAAGAAATATCCCAGCCCGAACGCAGGATCACTGCAATCCCACCACCCACCTTGTTGTTATTCCCACAAAATGATATTCAGGGGGGATGCCAAGATTAAGGTCGGGATTAGAAATGTGCCTAACCCACGCTTCCTAGGCATGAGTGACAAGGAACGCAAAATGTCATCTGAATGGCGGGGTAGCGATCTACAATTGAGTAAACAGGCTTTAATGGGGGTGGAAGACAAATTTGCCCCTTTGCGGGTCCAAAACGCATTGCGTGTAGTCTAGGAGGGGCTACGGGATCTAACTTAAATTGAGACGGGGCCCAGAAAACTCATATAAGGTTGAGGCACCACAACACTTATCTCTCACTTTAAGCAGTTGCGACCTGGACCAAAGGATTCGGGTACCGGAGGGGCACCCAGCAGCGTGGCTGGCGCTGGCCACGGAACAGGCACGGACAGGCGCAGACGGGCTTGCCTTTGGAGTGCCTTAAGTGTGCCAGTGGGGCGCCTGATGCGTGCGTCTGCTGCGCGACGGAAATGCTAGGTTTAAGTAGTAAGCGGGCACTTGTGCTCTAACCCGCTTGTTCCGCCCCCAGAAGCAGCCAGAAGTAGAGAAGCCGGCAGTCCTCTATACTCTCCACTACAAATGGGCACGCCCGCCGTGGACCGGAGTAAGAGGAAAAGAGGCAAAGAGCGGCTGAGGTAGGGGCCCTACATACAAGATAACCAAAAGTGCAATGTGCCAGCAATTGATTTAAAAACAGTTAAAAACACAAATATCAGTTTCGATTTCAAAATTAAAACGCAAATAGCGTGAGTGCCTTACATCTACGTGCGTCGGGTAATAAGAAGATGTCGAATATTTTGGTACGTCAGTATGTGCGAGTGAGGAAACCAGGCCTAGTGGAAAAGGGGGCACCTCGATGGTCTGATCCATTGAGGATCGTAAAGGTGTTGGAAGGTGCAGTGAAACTTGAAGATGGGAGAGTGCGTAATTTATGCCATGTGAGTGAGTGCGAGAGAGTTAACGGACATAATGGTCAGGAGTGTGGTATGCATGACATTGTAAGTGGATACTTGATGGGTGATGAGGTGTATTCAAGGGTTGAAGCAAACTTTAGGGTGAGTGAGGTGTGTGGGAGTTGTGGGGTGGCCAATGGTGGAGGTCAGAGGGTTCCAGATGTGAGAGTATTTCGAAGTGCGAGAGACAGTAAATTTCCTGGTCGTATTAAAGAGTTTGTGATGGGATAATATTATATTTTATTTATTTACAGTGTGCATATTTATTTCCGGGTAGTTGGTGTTCTAAGGGGCAAATGAGCATGTGTCATTCATCTATTGTTGTTTTGTTGTGTATGTTATTTGTATTGAGGGGAAGGTGTGTGGGACATTGGAATGTTGTGAGTGGAAGGTTGGTGAGGGACATGATCGGGTATTAGAATAGGAACATTGGGGGCAGCAGTTGGCCAGGAGTGGCTGTTGTGCTGGGTCTTGCTGGCATCACTCTCTATGTATGAGGAACCAGGAACCTATGAATAAACACGTTGGGGCAGATTTACAAGCCCCTTGCGCCACTTTTGCGTCACTTTTCCCATGTTAAAAGTGACACAAAAGTGGCAAGGGGCTTGTAAATAAGCCCCGTTGAAGTTAATCTTACCAATCTGCGGTGGAGTCATTCTTAACATGCAGTGCACCGTTTATTATCACCACAGTATGCACAGAGCCTGCACACACCGCACTGTTGGATGTGTTCAGGAAACTGTTAATAGTGTGTTTAATGTGCACCCACGCATAAGCCCGCAGCACTGCATTGCTCAAGGTGAGTGTGCGGTGGAAGAGGAGATGCAAGGACAGAATGTAAAGGTATGGGTGTATCAGCCACAGTGTTTTTACAGTGTTTACTTACACGCATCAATAAAGCTATAGGGGGCTTAAGACTTGAATGATGGATTCGGCAATATGGTGGTATAATAACAAATATGCCTGTGCTGGGGCGTCATGGTATAATCTCCTAGTTTCACCATGAATGATCAGACCAATGAGATCATCTTCTGGGCAGCTGTAGTGCCCCCTGCCCTCTGTGACTGAGAAGTGCAGTCTGTCTCTGGCTATTGCCCTTCCATTTCTGGGGCCTCATTTATGAGAAATTACGCATCGCTGCGTGAAAGCAGCGATGCGTCACTTCTCAGTGCGCACTCCTTGCGACATTCCTGATGCGTCATATTTAATGTATGATGAATCATGTTGCAAGGAGTTACAGATACGTCAGTATTTCTGATGTATCTGTAAGCGCAAAAGGGAGGCATTGCTGGAGTGTGTCACAAAAGTGACGCAACTCCAGCAATGCGTCCTTTCACATGGGGCAAGCCCATGTGAAAGGGCCTGCGTCAGTCTTACGCCTTTTTCAAGATTTTGACGCAGATTTTGACGCAACGGTGTCCTAAAAGTGACGCAGTGAAATCTCATAGATTTCACTGCGTTACTTTTACGACCCTTCCTTGCGTCAATACGCCCCCCCCTTGCATACATTATATCTGGCGCAGGGGTTTGCAAAGTGACGCATCTACCCAGATGCGTCACTTTGTAAATATGGCGCAACAAGGCGCATTTTTTATGCCACTGGTGCGTCACAAAAAGTGACGCACTGGCGGTGTAAAAGTGACGCACGGCCACATAAATGAGGCCCAAGGTGCTTTGCAGCAGTTTTAAGGTCTTCTTAGAGTTTCTTTTGCTCAAATGGGTGTAACTTCTGATATTTATATGCGTCCCTCGTCTTCATTTCTTGATTTTGCTCTTGAGTAAGTGTCACTCATAGCCATTGAAATGTCACTCATAACTACACTGAATTTATTAAAATTTTACTCATAGCGATCTGTAACCCTCAGCAGGCAGGCTTCATTTGGGCGTGGGTGAAGCCCAGTGATTTCTGGGTTTAATGTGCTGCTGCGGCAACTTAAAATAAAGCTGCTGCCTGTAGGTGTGTGACTCTGGTCAATCAGGCCTTGCAAGGTCACAGTGGGGCGGGTGGGTTGCCGGGAGTGAAAAAAAGGCAAGGTGCTGCCTCCAGGATCCATGTCTGGAATATTAAATTGTTGTGAAGCATTTTAGATTCCTCGTGTAATTTTCCTATTCATGCCCTTACATAAGTATAAATCACCCTATCCTTATACAGGCATAGAACAAACCTAATAAATATTTAGATATAGCTTATGCAGTCTAAATACGGTAGGGCTACTTCCACTAGTTCAAAAATCCACACCGATTCCTTAGAGAAACCCACCTTCAGCAGTCAGGAAATTCCCCCTGCTGAATATTGAGTTATCCTAAGAAATCATGGAGTTTTCAAAGAACTAAGGGGCATATTACCAACAACTAGTGATAATTATCGCTATGTTGGCTTAGCGGCAATATTTTTATCGCCGAGCTGCGGCGATTTTTATCGCTTAGGAACCTTGCTATTATCAAGGTTTATCTCCTAAGCGATAAAAATTGGTCGAAATGCATGAATATCGCGGAAAAGTCAGCGATATTCATGCATTACCGAGCTAATGCTCTTAGCCATGTTATCCATGGATAACATGGCTAAGAACTGCTCTGGGGCAGGTGTTAGCTTTTGGAGATATTCTTGCTTAGCGCGAATATCTACATCTTGGCATGCCCACTTTGCATGTCATTAGTGATAAATTTCACTTTTTTTTTTTTTTTATCAAAAAGGAGAGAGGTAAGACAAGTGATCAATTTGATCAACAGACACTGTTTACCACTCAGGAGGGTGGAAGGTCCAGTAACAGCTTGTGTCCGTATCTAGTACTGGGCAAGCAGAAGAGGGGTTGCTGAACTGTTCCTGTGGAGAGATAGGGAAGTTTTTAGCTGGCGTGACCAAAGGCGTTCGTGTGACACCCCGGGGCATCCATTATGTCGGATGTATTTGCCTCACACACCCAAAAGGGTGTCATGCTTCATCATCGGCGTTTGCTCCTCGTCGGGGAGGCGGTGCAATCCCCGACGGGCTCACCTCAAAGAGGGGCGCTTTGGCGGAGATCTTTTAATCCGACAGCCTTATGATGAGGTGGGGGTGTGTGGGCAGGATGGTATGTTAATGTGATGGGGAGATTAAAATGTAGCAAGGGGTACCGGAATTCACTTTATTCTGGGGGTCCCCTGGCTGCAACTAAAAAGTGGGGCTAGCTCGCTAGGTGTCAACAGGTAAATTCAAGTGATCCTAGAGGAGACTAGAAGTGCAGGTGGTCGACATGTTTCTCGCAAGGGGTGTAGTCACCCGCGATTCATCAGGACCTTTACAAAAGTGAGAAAAAGGGGAAAGAACATCAATAACATGCTAGTGTCATGTATGTGGTGTATGTTACCTCTGTGGATTCTCCTATGCCTATACATAGAGAAGAAATAAGGAAACAAAGGTTAAAACGTAATTTCATTGAACCAACATAAGTCACGTAATTGCCAGGGCATAAAAAAGTAGTGGCATGCTGGCGGTGTTGTGAACTATAGTGCACAACCACTGCATACCTGCAAACGTGGAGCGTGCAACGTGCATAGTTGAGTGCACACATACCACTGTATATGTGGGTAGAACTGTGGTGTGAAGGAGTGAAGTTTAAGAACAAGGATTTTAAAATGCAGCATACTTGGACAGATGAGTAGCCCATCCATTACCATTTAATGAACAGTTCTGTTGGTGGGGGCACCAGATAAGGTTTACTGTGGCTCAGCAACTACCAGACAAACAGGCATCCAACTCACTCACAGTGTGACCATGATAGGCGCTGTAATGTTACAGCACACGTCCCCTTCTTACCTATTGGTTAAGGACTAATTGCCACATGAGGGATCGTCGGGGCCGGACATCAGGGATGAGCCCATTCAGTGTAGCTGGAGGGAAGTACATAAATGGCGCTTAAGGGTTACTTAAACAAACACAGGGGTGTTCGTCGGTAAAGGCTATAGGCTATAGCGTCCCTTCTCCTGCTTGGAGCAATGTCACTCACCTCAAATCGCCAGTGTCCGCGTGGGGAGACCTACCCATGTCTGCCGAGCTCGAGTAGATAAGTGAGCTCGGCGGTCGGTGTGTTTTAACCTGGCGACCGACCCGGCGTGCAGGGACGTGACGCCGCCTACTCCATAAGGTCACGTGATTACAGCCGGTAATATGACGGCCATCTTAAAATGGTAAACGGGCGCTGGAGCGCTGGCTACTTGGGTTAGTAGTCCCCTATAGTTTATACTGAAGGGCCTTAGTGTGGGGAGCTTATGGAACTAAGCAGAATGAGGAGGACCCCGTGTGTATTAAAAAGGGGGTGCCCTACGTATTTCTGTATGGACATCAGGTTATCCAATTACCCCGGTGTCAGTTCCAGGAGTGGCGGCCATATTGTAGTGGGCAAGTGGCTCATTGTGGGTAGACAAAAACGGGAATATGTAGTGTAAAGGCCATTTGTTGGTCTTATAGTTGGGCGGACCCTGGTGTATAGGTAGAAGGGAACAACCGTCAGAGTGTGGTCAGGACCTGAGAGGGGTGTGGTAGTAGCCTAGGAGAGCAAGGTAAAGTGTCGCCTATGCACTCGATGTATGCCCTTGTCAGATGTAACAGCAACCAACAGTGGGAAGTAACCATAATGCAAAAAATATATATAACTGGCTGGTCTACAGTGAGTGCCAGGGAATGTCTTCGTTAAGGCCCTGTTTATCTGTAGAAAGTCGGTGTACCCATCTCTGTTCCTTCCGGAAGAGGGCACTCTTTGGGCAGTGTGGACTGGATTCTAGCACTATCCACTTCATGGAGTCTTCTTTGTGGTTGGAGTCAACATAGTGTTTACACATTTTTGTGTGGGTCTTCTTGCAGCGAAAATTGCTGCGGTGTTCGATGATACGGGTTTTGACTGGGCGGGTCGTCATCCCGATATATTTCAAGCCACACGGGCACGTGAGCATGTATATGCAGTGTGATGTGTTGCAATTGGTGTGGTGTCTGAGCTCCCATAGGAAGGTCTCGGAGAGTTGTATGGTCTTCAGTGTCATGGTGTATTTGCATACCCCACACATGCCGCACGGGTAGTGGCCCGTCACGGGGGGTAGATGCCACAAGGTTTGTTGAGTTTCTTTCCTGATATTCTTTGGCCTAGTGCTGATTAGAATATCCTTCAGGTTTTGTGATCTCTTGAAGGCGGAACCTTGGTTCATCCAGGACCATGTCTCCTGTGTTGAGAATACCCCAGTGGTGTTTGATCGTATTCCTGATTTTGTTGGATAATGGGGTGAAGGTGGTCACACAGGTAATCGGTTGATTCTCAACCGGGACTCTTTCCTGGCGGTCAAGGAGTGCTTCCCGGTTATTGTTCCTGGCCCGTTTTCTCGCTTTTAGAACCTCACTTTTAGGGTACCCTCTATCAAGTAGGTTCCTCGAGAGAATTGAGGATTCCTTCTTGTAATCCGATACAGCACTACAGTTGCGCCTTATCCGCAGAAATTGGCCGAAAGGCAAGTTGCTGCGTAAGGCCTTGGGATGGTGGCTCTGGTAGTGTAGGAGGCTGTTACGGTCTGTGGGTTTTCTATACATCGTTGTTCTTACAGACCCTTCTTCAAGTTTTATTGTTAAGTCAAGGAAGGCGATCTCATCAGGTGAGGAGACCATGGTGAAATGTAAGTGAGGGTTCAATGTGTTGATCCACTTGAGAAAAGCTACATGAGAGTTGGAAGAGCCCTTCCACAGAATTAGGATGTCATCTATAAAGCGTCGCCACATTTTGATGTTGTCCCGGAAAGGTTGATAAATTTCACTGACATGCAAAGCGGGGCCCAAGGTGGTCGCTATCTCCTACTAGCTGTCGCAAACTGGTGTTAGCGACAGCTAGGTAATAGGGAGATCATTTTATCTACGCTTTCTTGGCTTTTAAAGCCAAAAAAGCGGAGGCAAACCCCCTTGATAATATGCCCCTAAGTCTTTGTTGACGTTATTATGCCAAACCTTATGTCAAACCCATGGTATAAAAGGCCCGCACTTGTCTTAGCAAGCACACAGTGGTCTGGAGCAGTTCGACTATCACCTTGCCTGACTCAGCTCACTGCAGCAAGTGCCGAAGAAGCCGACCCTACCCTCCAGCTGACACACTGATTTTAAACGGTGATAATGGGCTTGATAATATGCTCTATAGAATTCCTATCAGAAACTAATCCTTTCTTGTTTATTTGAGAAAGTTGGTAGTGACCTCTGAGCTAGCTAGCACTCATAATTATGTTTAATATATTCATCTAACCTATAGGATATATTATTAAGGGTGAGCAGAGGTTTCCAATTATTATAACAGAAACCTCATATTTTCAAGGTAAAATAACAAGTATTTCTAAATGCAAAAATGCTTATAGCTTAGCCTCTAGCAAGCAGTGAGAGAGGTGATGATTTTGAGATCCTCCCTAGTCTAGGGGGAGAACCAAGAAGATGCCTTCAAAACAAAAAGTACATCTTGCTGAACGATTGGAATCGGTGGTGGTCCCATCCTCTTAGGACTACCACAAGCACAGTTATGGGCACAAATACAGTCCCAATTAAAAGCCCCTGCAAAGCATTATGGGACGAGATTAGCAGTGGGAAGTGAATATTATAGTATCCAAATAATTCTACAAAGAGCTGCAATTCACCTCGTCATCCCCAGATGTCCATGATGAGGCAAATGCAATAGCATTTAAAATATTACACATCAAGCTGCAGTTCACCTCGTTGTCCCTAGATGTCCCTGATGAGGCAAATGCAATAGCATTTAAAATATTATACATCAAGCTGCAGTTCACCTCGTCGTCCCTAGATGTCCCTGATGAGCCAAATGCAATAGCATTTAAAATATTATACATCAAGCTGCAGTTCACCTCGTCGTCCCTAGATGTTCCTGATGAGGCAAATGCAATAGCATTTAAAATATTATACATCAAGCTGCAGTTCACCTCGTCGTCCCAAGATGTCCCTGATGAGTAAAAAACATTGAAACCCTTTCATGAGTGCTAATAATGATGCTAATCTTATCCCATAATGCTTTGCAGGGGCTTTTCGTTGCATTGTTGCCCATAACTGTGCTTGGGGTGGTTCTAAGAGAATGGGACCACCACTGAATTGTTCAGAATGATATGCTCTTTGTGCTCAAGGCATCTGCTTGGTCCTCCCCCTAGGTTAGAGTCCCCCAAAATCATCTCCTCTCTCATTGTCTGATGTTTATTAGTTCATTTTTGTGAATTGGTTATATGCTTTTAAGCATGTAAAGTTGGTTTATCAAAGCAGTTGTGGATGCAGTTTAATAACTGGTTCTGCTTCATTACTGCTCATGCCTACAGAAGGCTTAACAGATGAATTGATGGAACATTTAACTGCAACCTGTGAAGTCATATATACTAATGGATGCATTAAACAAACTCTACAAGAAATGCCAATTGTAAAAATATATATAATAAAGAAATACTTGTAACATCTAAGAAAAGTAACATGTTTATTTACTTTAATACAAAACTGTCTTAGAAAAAAAAGTGGTGTGGCTCACTGGTTAGAGGCGGCAGACCCGGGAGCAGAAGTCGGCCCGGGACCAGGGTTCAATTCCCGACGTGGCAGGGTCGTGGACCAGGGTCAGCGGACTGGACAATTCTCGCCTCGTGCCTACTCTAACCTGGGGTCCCACTCGGCAACTCTGGGCATTAGCTTGCCTAATCTCCACAACGGCCCCATCAACGCCGGGGATGCCTGGCTCCACCTTGGGGATTCCCAGTAGGGACCATCCCACGGGGAAAGCCAGGACGGGTTCCCCAGCGGTATACAGCGCCGGGACGCCCCTTTGCTGGGGCAGCTGTGCGCTGTACAAGTATACAACATTTAACATTTACCTGTATAATATAACTTACATATATATATATATATATATATATATATATATATATATATATATATATATATATATATATATATATATATATATATATATATATATATATATATATATATATATATATATATATATATATATATATATATATATATATATATATATATACTATACACTTTCAATGTTTACAAACTACATTGCACAAAAAAAGAGAATAAATACATTGTTTTACAAATATTATACAGCATAAGATTTTAACTAGAACTATTTGAACATTGATTTATAAAGAATTTTATATTATACAATGTTTAGGCATTATGTCTTTGTACTGTATATATTTTTACAAAATGTAAATAATAGTAGAAAAAAAGGAAAAAAATGTTTTTTACTTACATACAAAACTACCTTAGAAAACAAACATTTTTTTATATTAACACTCATGTAGCTGTATATACAGAATTACCAGTACATCATGCACTTTCTTTTTTTGTGTTATCATTTTTTATTAGCAGGAAATACAAACATCATTAAATATTAAATAGTGAATATAAAATACTAAAGTATTAAACCATTAATTTGACAACAAATCAGTAAAAAGCGGAAAATGATAGAATGTCAAGCTAGTAAAACATAAGTTACATATTTCATTAAAAGAATTCATTCGGAATAATATAAGGGAATGCAATATAAAGAATACAGAATCACACCAGTAGTAAGTATAAATATAATAGTAAAAGGTTGACTAATTGAAGACAATACACCATAGTCATAAGTCAGTGAACTAACAGTACCCAAAGGTCAATACTATATAATGAACAAAATAATCTAAGAAGTAAGGTTAGCAAGCAGATTTTAAAAAAAATGTATACTTGTTACTGGAAAACCTTTCCTCCATAACTTATTTTATTCTGTCTACAAAAGTTAAACAAAACTTCCAATAAATTATGCACTTTCAATGTTTAAGAGCTACACTGCAAAAACAAAAGTCAAAATTTTAAGAGGAGACAAATACACAGTTGTACAAATGTTATACGGATAATGTTTTGAAATATATTGGATAAATGTAGCTTTATAATAAGTATCAAATTTTACAATAGTTTGTATTAAAAAAAATATTGTTTTGAAAAAATCACAAAAAATCCTGCATATATTTTTTTAAGCCATTGCAAATGTCTTAACAGTACAACAAAATAACCTTACTTATGCAAGTTAATAAAAGAAATTACAAAATTTAAAGCGTCATTAATTTTGTTTTTGATAATACAAGTAGGCAACCATTATATAATAATTAAAATGATGAATATTGTATACAGCACATACCAATAACATTGAAAGAATGTTCTTTAGTAAAAATGACACCACTTAACACAAAAATATAGAGAGACTGATTGACATTGCCAGTGCTTGTTTGAAACAATGTTTTTCCAGAATTAAAAGTTATACAAACAACATGACGCAAACAAGTTGTTACAGGAACAATCAAGTTGATCAGTTTCCATGTTACCACTCCTGTGAAAGGGGCATCATTGTGGAACTATGAGGTACTCTATCATCAATGTTAACAAAGTTGTGTTCATAATAACGCACTACATACCCATGAGGGTCTCAAGGTGCTGAATAATGTGTAACCATAGAGACACTGTTGACAGTTGAGAGGTACCAGAGCGTCTATTCTGCTCACTTTGGAGCCATAACTGACCTTTGAACCCCTGCCATCCGTGTGACCTCCTGTCACTCCCTTTTTAGGTCTTGCCTAGGCAGCGCGCACGCGGTACTCTAGGAAAAATTACCTCTTGGAATCGCTCTGGACTTCCGGCCTATTGCTTGGTGTTATGTGCATTGGCTTGCAAGTGCTCGTGCACCACTTGCGGGACTTCCGGCCTATGGTTTGCTGTAATGAGCAGCGTCTCGCAAGCATACGCGCACCACTCGCGGGACGCTGTAGCTGTATTTGTGGCCGGGCTTGTTTTAAATCAAATACGTGAATTGTTCCCACTTTGCTGTGCCCTTCTTGTCTACATGTGTAAGTGCATGCATTCCTCAAGCTAGGGAGGGCAGGTGTGTCCCTTCTCACTCTTGCTTGCTTACACCAGCTGTCACAATGGAGATCACCGGGTCAGTATTTAGGGCTGGCTAATCTTCACACTTCGGCAACACTGGCCGATATATAACAGTCGGTACCTGTTGAACCACCAAGTGTCCACAGATGCTGGAAGGCTGCCGTGCTTTGCCGTCCATTGACTCTCTCAAAGATGACCTGCCCTGACCAGGGAGTTACTTTTGTCCAGTGTGAGTGGTGTGTGTGCTGAAGCTCTTGTTATGGGTGTTGGGATATGCGTGTCCTATCTGTGGGAGACTGCAGCAAAGAATACAGTTCTGTCCCGGGAGCTGGGCGCTATGTGAGCAGAAAACGAAGTCCCCTGACAACATGAAACCTCTTAGACTCTGTTCTAATTACGCACAGTTTGTTCTATTTTCTGACGTGTAAATGGCACATTTGGGATGCACTGACTTTGTACCCGTGTTCTTCAGTGTAGCACAACTTGGCAGGCGTAAAGTTCAAAAGAAAGAGCCAACTTTTGCCATTGCAAATGGTACATATAGAGGGTGGCTTGGCAGGTGGTAAATATTGTCTAGGTGCTCCAGTGTGGTTTTTTTTTTGCATCTGGGAGAAGTACAGGCTGGGAGATAAGCTCTTTGCTCCGAAGCCCACATTTTGGTCATGTGGAGATGAGTGGATTGGAGTCAAGATGCCCTTCGGCAGTCTTCAGTGTGGCCGCTCCACTCACTGCCTTTCTGTGTAGCCCACACATGGGTGCATGATAATGACCCCTATCTCCATAGGCAGACCATGCAGTATGTGCCCCAGTTTTTGTGTCTCTTTTAATTTCTGGAACTGGGTTCTTTAGATATATATTGGCGACCCAGTTAGCTTGTGTCTTAGGTGACTGTCTAGTACTCTCATACGGCTGCACCACTTCCGTGTAAACCTTCATCTGGGTGATTGCACCATGAAGGCAGAAACAAGCATGGTCCTTCATAACACGAAACTTAGAATTCTGTTTTTGATTGCATTTTTTTTTTTGTCTCTTGTTCGAACTAGCTTCTGTGAAGTGCCATTTTAGCTGCCTGCAGTTTAAGTGCTGGGTTAAGTGTGGTCTCCTTAACAAATGATAAAATGCATGTGAGCACTGACAGCATTGGCATTTGTAAAACATCACTAGTAAAACAACCATGAGTTGCTGTTTTTACACTGCACATTTTTATTGCAAGCACATGGGGGCAGTGTTTATCATTTGCTTTCAGTTTGTGACACATGCTTCCAATAAAACTAAGAGTTCCACCTTCTTGCAAGGCTAGCACCATTGGTTTTGCAAATGCTTGCTTGATCTTGTTATTAGCTCCTGTTGGTAAGAACTCCTGCAGCAAGCTAGAGCCTTGAAGGACTGCATGAATTGAGGGATTTGTTATTTGTAGACGTGCAATGAAGTCTGTGCTGGCCAGCCTGTGGCATGTTTATACAGACTCGAGGGTGTGCTTTTCCTACAGTACCCACTTTGTTTCTGGAACTCAGAGTGCACGGCGGCGCTCTCAGGGGGTGCTGTGGATGGTAATCCCCACCCCAGGTGACCCCTAAATGTACATCATTCAAGGTGATCAGTAAAAGGCATTGTTGATGAGCTGGTGTCTGAAGGGTGTGATCCTAACCTTGGCTTCTCCACTTGACCACGATTGCATGAACCTGTGACACGAAAGTCTCGTCCTGTACCTGGCGAGCACCGGCAGCAGACTGAACCTCAACATCAAGAGTGTCTGTTTGGACCAGCCACGCCTAGAAGTGTCTCCCTTGCCTTATATTGTACTAGTCTCACTATTCACCATCTGGTGAAGTGAGACCACGAGAGCTGTCTCGTCTGCTACAATTATAACCTTTATGAAGCGCTGCGCCGGCGTCTAGGCGCTGTTCATCGGGTGAGTCTCATGCTAGGTGGAGGCCACCGATCATGAAAGGCTTCTGCTGTGTATTAAGAGGTTGGCGAGATGCTGCTTGCTTGCTCTGCCGCAGTCCACAGGTGACCGGCCACTTCGACATGTACAGTGGGAGTTGTAGTCCATGTGTGCTGTGCGGTGCATCCTGCTTTTTCCTTCAACACCGGCTGCTTTTGAGGGGAGTGGGAGTTGTAGTCCTTGTGTGCTGTGCGGTGCATCCTGCTTTTTCCTTCCACACCCGCTGCTTTTCAGTGGAGTGGGAGTTGTAGTCCGTGTGTGCTGTGCAGTGCATCCTGCTTTTTCCTTCCACACCGGCTGTTTTTGAGTGGAGTGGGAGTTGTAGTCCGTGTGTGCTGTGCAGTGCATCCTGCTTTTTCCTTCCACACCGGCTGCTTTTGAGTAGAGGGGGAGTTGTAGTCCGTGTGTACTGTGCAGTGCATCCTGCTTTTTCCTTCCACACCGGCTGCTTTTGAGTGGAGTGGGAGTTGTAGTCCGTGTGTGCTGTGCGGTGCATCCTGCTTTTTCCTTCACACCGGCTGCTTTTGAGTGGAGTGGGAGTTGTAGTCCGTGTGTGCTGTGCGGTGCATCCTGCTTTTTCCTTCCACACCGGCTGTTTTTGAGTGGAGTGGGTGTTGAAGGCCTTGTAGCTACCTGCTGGTGTCCCTTCTATCCACCTGGCCCACCCCCTCCCATGCATACTGTTTGCACTACGCGCCTGCACCACTGAAATCCTTGCACTGCCCCTACCTGCCCGCCACTGCCAGGGCGTTGAGCTCTGGTGTCTGTTGAATGGCAGAAAGGCAAATTCCTCTTCTTGCCATTACATCTTCGCTGGATGGGGCTTGGAATAAACCAGATCCTTCTCTGCACCCCTCTTCCAAGTCAGTCATCTATTAAACTTTACTCCTCCCAGAGCAGGCTCTGCTATCCACCCCTGCTAGGGGAGCTGCTCCGGGGTGGACCTTACAAAGCATGTTAACAAATTGCTGTATTTAGTGCATGCCTTCGGGTCCCTCAGCTCTGTCCTGAGTAGACTCGGCCTTGGAAGCTGTATCCTGTCCTTGCCGTCGGGTGGACAGAGTAGAGAATGTACCGTCTGTAACCTGTCCCTGTAGAGGGTGCTTCACCGTCACGCCGGTGTGGCCCCGGTACAGCTTTACTGGCTGCCTGTAGATAGTGTATGACATGGGTTAGTGGAGTTGTTTTTTTCTTTACTCCTGGGTGGAGTAAACCGGAGAAATGAAATTCTGAAATTTCCATTTTACTTATAATTGGTGATCATAACTAACTCACTCCCAATAACTCACTCACTAACTCTCTCACTCTCACTAACTAAATCTCACTCACTCTCACTAACTCAATAACTCTCTCACTAACTAACTCACTCACTAACTCTCTCACTCTCACTAACTCAATAACTCTCTCACTAACTAACTCACTCGCTAACTCTCTCACTCTCACTAACTCTCTCACTAATTTTATCACTCTTACTAACTCTCTCAATCTCTCACTAACTATCTCTCACTAATTAACTCACTAAATCTATCACTCTCACTAACTAACCTTCACTCTCCTGTTATTTATACCCACTCCTTTCACAATAAACACCATAAAAAGCAACGATTAGAACAGGCAGATACAAGTTGCCAGCATTCAAACATAAAAACCCACAAATCATTACTTCTAATTAATAGTTTTTTATCATCGTCATTTTGTTGTACATTATACATCATATGTAACAAAAATGCTTCTCACACTTCTTTATTATAACATTTCAGCATACCGCAGAATTCTGCACAACACAGCATAAAAACAAACACAAACTCAATATCTCTGCCTTAACACTTATTAGTTCCCAAAGGCAAGACCTATAGGCTATGCCAATGCTTGTTTTGTTTATTTCAGCAGGATTACTTCTGGTGGGACTTCTAGTGTCACTTTTTGTCACTATTAAATTAGCTTCACACATTCCCTTTATTGCTGGATTTTGAGACTCTTCACCCCCTGGACCCAGAGCACAAGAAACCATGGGGCTGCTGCAGGAGCCTCGCTCTCACTGGAGGGGGCGTGGCCAGCCACAAATATTTGCATACCCAGAAGCCTCTGCGGCAAACACCCGATTTATCAGTACAGGCGACGCAGGCGTTTGTTTAATAGGAGATGGAGTATCTGTACCTGTGCACACACAGGCATTCATGAAAGTGACCGGCACGTCACCGCTGCAAAGTCACCCTACCAGTAGTAAGTGATATTTTTTATCGTGATTGCACGAACAGATGAACAACTTATACAAAATAATAAGCGTCAGGTTTCGCGTATCACGCGCACTTCAAAGGGGCCGTGAGAAGCGGTAAACATTCTCAATATTTGGAGAGTTTCTGTACAAGAAACTCCGTGATTGGTCAGAAATGTGAGCTTCTTGGGGGTCGAGCCTCCTCGGCCGCTGAGGAGAAGAGGCTTCCGCAGGCGCCACCGGAAGGCGTCACGGGGTCACGTGACTCAGTACGAGGCGCCTGCGCGAAGGAGCGGGAGGTGCAACGCTCCCTCCTGTCGCTAGAGGTCAGGATGCTCGAGAGGAAGAGGCAGTGCGTCACCAGCACTCTGCATACCCACAATCCTGTGCGCGCCTCATAATGCTGCTTTACTTTCATCCTAAAAGCAGGGCTCTTTGTGGCATTGAAAACGATAAAGAGCGGACATTTAAGAACGAGGGACCAGAGTATCAGCCCGCTAGCAGGAAGGCACGACCCGTAGTTAGGCACACTACTTTACTAAGGGAAGTTTCTGGGTAATTTGCTTTTGAGCTATAGGGATCTTATGAGTATCTTTGTAGCCTGATTGTAATTTTACTCAACATTTTCACAATTTTGCTGTAAACAGTGTAAAGATCGAGTCGTTCGTTCGCGCATTACAATTGCGTCGGCTGTCACGTGGTTATGTGAAAATATTAATTTTGGTGTAGCTTGGGTATTCTGTACCTTCAAATGAAGTGTATCTGTCATCTCCTCCCCCCACCATTGCCGGAAACCGACTCTAGACGGAAATTATACAAATCCCCATGGGGCTGCTGCAGGAGCCTCGCTGTCACTGGAAGGGGCGTGGCCAGCTGCAATCATTTGCATAACCAGAAGCCTCTGCGGCTAACACCCGATTCATCACTACAGGTGATACAGGCATCTGTTTAATATTATAAGGGGTATCTGTAGCTGTGCACACAGAAGCATACATGAGGGTGACTGGCACATCACCGGTGTAAAGTCACCCTACCAGTAAGAAGTTATATTTTTATTGTGTTTGCGCGAACAGTTGCAGCGTTAAACTCATGCGTTTAAATCTCCGCGGATCACGCGCACTCCGAGGGGCCGTGAGAAGCGGTAATGCGGTAATTTTTGGAGGGTTTCTCAACAAGAAACTCCGTGAGTGGGTGAAATGTGAGTACTCGGACGATAGAGCCTTGCTGAGAGGAGGCGTCACAGGGTCACGTGACGCAACGCGAGGCGGGAGAGGATGGGATGCTCGGGAGGAACATTCATCGCGTCACTCCTAATTTGCATACCCACAATCCTGTGCGCACCGTAAAGCTGCTTTCCTTTCATATAACCGCCGGGCTCTTGTGGCCTTGAATATGATTAAGAACGGACGATTAAGAACGAAGGGTTTAGAGTATCAGCCCGCTAGTAGGAAGGCACGAACCGTAGTTAGGCACACTACTTTACTAAGGGAAGTTTCTGGGTAATATGCTTTTTATAAGATCACGTATTGCTAAATATCCATTATTAGCTTCCCCAGCTTGAACAGTCCCTGGGCGCATATCAAAGGTGCACCCTGCGAGGCCGGCCGTGCATCGTGGCGCTTCGAGGGTCCCTTTGAAGCCCCCACCACAAGGAGTGCCACTGCTGCCCCCCTACCGACCCCTGCAGCAGTGGAGCGCGCCGCAAAGGGTGCCCCCCGACGAGGGGCCTTTTCCACCTTCATCCGTCCTGAAGACAAAGAGACCAGCAGAGCATTTCAAAGACCAGAACCCCAGCCCCTCAAGCCGAGACCCTCCTGGACACAGCACGCCTGCAGCGCCACCCAGCGACCGACGCAGGCACTGCAGCCTGCAAAGAAAAGGAAGGATTTCTCTTCGTTTCCAAAGGACCCCAAAGATCAAGGGGGGTCTGCGCCCCCTCCTCCCACCTGACACCCCCTCGGGGCTCCTTTACAACCCAGAGCTCCCTGAAACCCCAGCCAGCACACTCGTCCTATGCCATATCCTAGCAAGGGTAGGAGCAGGAGAGAATACCATTCCCCTGGCCTCCCGCCACAAACTTGTCCTAAAGGACACTCCTGCAAAAAATGGGGCTCCAGCCACGGCCCTTCCAAGGTTCTAGGTTCAAGGTTCAAGGTTCTAGGCCTAAGCATCACAGGAGCACTTTCTTGGGGTCTGCCAAGCTTAAAGTGCCACACCTGCCTGCCATTACCAAAGGAGGACACTAAAGTGCCACACCTGCCTGGCATTACCAAAGGTGGACACTAAAGTGCCACACCTGCCTGCCATTACCAAAGGTGGACACTAAAGTGCCACACCTGCCTGCCACTACCAAAGGTGGACACTAAAGTGCCACACCTGCCTGCCATTACAACAGGTGGACACTAAAGTGCCACACCTGCCTGCCACTACCAAAGGTGGACACTAAAGTGCCACCCCTGCCTGCCATTACCAAAGGTGGACACTAAAGTGCCACATCTGCCTGCCACTACCAAAGGTGGACACTAAAGTGCCACACCTGCCTGCCATTACCAAAGGTGGACACTAAAGTGCCACATCTGCCTGCCACTACCAAAGGTGGACACTAAAGTGCCACACCTGCCTGCCACTACCAAAGGTGGACACTAAAGTGCCACACCTGCCTGCCATTACAACAGGTGGACACTAAAGTGCCACACCTGCCTGCCACTACCAAAGGTGGACACTAAAGTGCCACCCCTGCCTGCCATTACCAAAGGTGGACACTAAAGTGCCACATCTGCCTGCCACTACCAAAGGTGGACACTAAAGTGCCACACCTGCCTGCCATTACCAAAGGTGGACACTAAAGTGCCACATCTGCCTGCCACTACCAAAGGTGGACACTAAAGTGCCACCCCTGCCTGCCATTACCAAAGGTGGACACTAAAGTGCCACACCTGCCTGCCATTACCAAAGGTGGACACTAAAGTGCCACACCTGCCTGCCATTACCAAAGGTGGACACTAAAGTGCCACATCTGCCTGCCACTACCAAAGGTGGACACTAAAGTGCCACACCTGCCTGCCACTACCAAAGGTGGACACTAAAGTGCCACACCTGCCTGTCATTACCAAAGGTGGACACTAAAGTGCCACACCTGCCTGCCACTACCAATGGTGGACACTAAAGTGCCACACCTGCCTGCCACTACCAAAGGTGGACACTAAAGTGCCACACCTGCCTGCCATTACCAAAGGTGGACACTAAAGTGCCACACCTGCCTGCCATTACCAAAGGTGGACACTAAAGTGCCACACCTGCCTGCCATTACCAAAGGTGGACACTAAAGTGCCACACCTACCTGCCATTACCAAAGGTGGACACTAAAGTGCTACATCTGCCTGCCATTACCAAAGGTGGACACTAAAGTGCCACACCTGCCTGCCATTACCAAAGGTGGACACTAAAGTGCTACATCTGCCTGCCATTACCAAAGGTGGACACTAAAGTGCCACACCTGCCTGCTATTACCAAAGGTGGACACTAAAGTGCCACACCTGCCTGCCACTACCAAAGGTGGACACTAAAGTGCCACACCTGCCTGCCATTACCAAAGGTGGACACTAAAGTGCCACACCTGCCTGCCATTACCAAAGGTGGACACTAAAGTGCCACACCTGCCTGCCACTACCAAAGGTGGACACTAAAGTGCCACACCTGCCTGCCATTACCAAAGGTGGACACTAAAGTGCCACACCTGCCTGCCATTACCAAAGGTGGACACTAAAGTGCCACACCTGCCTGCCACTACCAAAGGTGGACACTAAAGTGCCACACCTGCCTGCCATTACCAAAGGTGGACACTAAAGTGCCACACCTGCCTGCCATTACCAAAGGTGGACACTAAAGTGCCACACCTGCCTGCCATTACCAAAGGTGGACACTAAAGTGCCACACCTGCCTGCCACTACCAAAGGTGGACACTAAAGTGCCACACCTGCCTGCCATTACCAAAGGTGGACACTAAAGTGCCACACCTGCCTGCCATTACCAAAGGTGGACACTAAAGTGCCACACCTGCCTGCCACTACCAAAGGTGGACACTAAAGTGCCACACCTGCCTGTCATTACCAAAGGTGGACACTAAAGTGCCACACCTGCCTGCCACTACCAAAGGTGGACACTAAAGTGCCACACCTGCCTGCCATTACCAAAGGTGGACACTAAAGTGCCACACCTGCCTGCCATTACCAAAGGTGGACACTAAAGTGCCACATCTGCCTGCCACTACCAAAGGTGGACACTAAAGTGCCACACCTGCCTGCCACTACCAAAGGTGGACACTAAAGTGCCACACCTGCCTGCCATTACCAAAGGTGGACACTAAAGTGCCACACCTGCCTGCCATTACCAAAGGTGGACACTAAAGTGCCACACCTGCCTGCCATTACCAAAGGTGGACACTAAAGTGCCACATCTGCCTGCCATTACCAAAGGTGGACACTAAAGTGCCACACCTGCCTGCCATTACCAAAGGTGGACACTAAAGTGCTACATCTGCCTGCCATTACCAAAGGTGGACACTAAAGTGCCACACCTGCCTGCCATTACCAAAGGTGGACACTAAAGTGCCACACCTGCCTGCCACTACCAAAGGTGGACACTAAAGTGCCACACCTGCCTGCCATTACCAAAGGTGGACACTAAAGTGCCACACCTGCCTGCCATTACCAAAGGTGGACACTAAAGTGCCACACCTGCCTGCCACTACCAAAGGTGGACACTAAAGTGCCACACCTGCCTGCCATTACCAAAGGTGGACACTAAAGTGCCACACCTGCCTGCCATTACCAAAGGTGGACACTAAAGTGCCACACCTGCCTGCCACTACCAAAGGTGGACACTAAAGTGCCACACCTGCCTGCCATTACCAAAGGTGGACACTAAAGTGCCACACCTGCCTGCCATTACCAAAGGTGGACACTAAAGTGCCACACCTGCCTGCCATTACCAAAGGTGGACACTAAAGTGCCACACCTGCCTGCCACTACCAAAGGTGGACACTAAAGTGCCACACCTGCCTGCCATTACCAAAGGTGGACACTAAAGTGCCACACCTGCCTGCCATTACCAAAGGTGGACACTAAAGTGCCACACCTGCCTGCCACTACCAAAGGTGGACACTAAAGTGCCACACCTGCCTGTCATTACCAAAGGTGGACACTAAAGTGCCACACCTGCCTGCCACTACCAAAGGTGGACACTAAAGTGCCACACCTGCCTGCCATTACCAAAGGTGGACACTAAAGTGCCACACCTGCCTGCCATTACCAAAGGTGGACACTAAAGTGCCACACCTGCCTGCCATTACCAAAGGTGGACACTAAAGTGCCACACCTGCCTGCCACTACCAAAGGTGGACACTAAAGTGCCACACCTGCCTGCCATTACCAAAGGTGGACACTAAAGTGCCACACCTGCCTGCCACTACCAAAGGTGGACACTAAAGTGCCACACCTGCCTGCCATTACCAAAGGTGGACACTAAAGTGCCACACCTGCCTGCCATTACCAAAGGTGGACACTAAAGTGCCACACCTGCCTGCCATTACCAAAGGTGGACACTAAAGTGCCACACCTGCCTGCCACTACCAAAGGTGGACACTAAAGTGCCACACCTGCCTGCCACTACCAAAGGTGGACACTAAAGTGCCACACCTGCCTGCCATTACCAAAGGTGGACACTAAAGTGCCACACCTGCCTGCCATTACCAAAGGTGGACACTAAAGTGCCACACCTGCCTGCCACTACCAAAGGTGGACACTAAAGTGCCACACCTGCCTGCCACTACCAAAGGTGGACACTAAAGTGCCACACCTGCCTGCCATTACCAAAGGTGGACACTACCCAGTATGTATGACCAGTGTTTATTCTACCCCCGCACAGATCGTTCAAATGGTCTAAAATGTTTACACTGTCTACAGCAAAATGGTGAAAACGTTTAAATAATTTACAATCAGACTACAAAGGTATTCATAGGATCCCAATAGATCAGAAGCAAATTACCCAGAACCCTCCCTTAGAAAAGTAGTGTGCCTAACTACGATTCGTGCCTTCCTGCTAGCGGGCTGATACTCCGCCCCTTCGTTCTTAAATGTCTGCTCTTCATCGTTTTTAATGCCACAAAGAGCCCACAGGATTGTGGGTATGCAGAGTGCTGCTGACGCGCTGACTCTCCCTCTGGAGCCTCCCGACCTCTAGCGACAGGAGGGAGCGTTGCACCCCCCGCTCCTTCCTGCAGGCGCGCGTCAGTACTTCGCGCAGGCGCCTCGTACTGCGTCACGTGACCCTGTGACGTCTTCCATTGGCGCCCGCGGGAGCCTCCTCTCCTCTCCTCAGCAGCCCAGGAGGCCCGACCGCCTCAGTATCTCTCATTTCAACCAATCACGGAGTTTCTTGTACAGAAACCCTTCAAAAATTTGAAATGACCTCTGCTTCTCACGGCCCCTCGAAGTGCGCGTGATCCGTGGAAGAAACTGTATAAATATTCTACTTGATGATCTGTTCGCGCAATTACAATACAAAATATCACGTACTACTAGTAGGGTGACTTTACAGCGGTGACGTGTCAGTCACTCTCATGAATGCCTGTGAGTGCACAGCTACAAATACTCCTTCTCCTATTAAACAAACGCCTGTGTCACCTGTAGTGATGAATCGGGTGTTTGGCGCAGAGGCTTCTGGGTATGCAAATGATTGTGCCTGGCCACGCCTCCTCCAGTGCCAGCAAGGCTCCTGCAGCAGCCCCATGGTTTCTTGTGCTCTGGGTCCAGGCTGTGAAACTCAGGGCGCTATGACACTCCATCTCTTGCTTCTGCACCAACCTTAGAATTCTTATTATCCGGAGACAGCATGATCGCACAGGGCAAAAGATCGCCCTCTCAACAGCAGTGAACAGAAAACAAGGACGGCACACTTCCTGTGCCACCTATGAAAGATTCCAGCTGAGCGGAGACTGGAGCCACAGCACCAGGCATCGAACCATGAACAGACTGGACAGATCAAGCCTGCTGAATAAAATGAAGAATGGCAGGGCTCTTCGGCAGAAAGAGCAGGACTTGGTGAATAGCTACATTCAGACTAGTGAAGGGATTTCAGAATGGTGCTTAGGTTTGTGTGACACACTTCCAAACTTGGTCATTCATCTGCTGTTGGCCGAGAAAAGGCACAATGTGCATTGCCCTTCCTAAATCCAGAGCTCATGCAACGCCCTAAGGAAGAGACTTTGCTTTACTCAGAGCGTTCTGATCCTACAGGTAAAAACAAAGGTTGTGTTCACCACACAAGTCAGACCTGTGAATTCACTGCAGAGAGGAGGGGTGCAAAGCATCTGTCACTGAATACCCATCTCCTTTCCCAGCCTATCTCCGGTAGGAAAAAAGCTCACCCATATTACCTCAAAATGGCTGAAATGTCATCAGACTGGAGAGGTACTGTAACGCTAAGCACCAGGCTACATGTTGCCATTCCCACCATCTTCTGAAGCCTGAACCAACACAGCCACTGATAAAACACCTTTCTCGTGGCTTCCTGAGATGCCCACTGTTAAAACAAGAATCATTACACGGAGTAGGACTGAGTCAGTCAGTTAGGACAGATGCGGCCTCATAAGGCTATTCACGCGCTGTTACCGTTCTGACTGAAAGGTAAAACGAGCATTAACCAAAGAATCCAGCCGCAGTCCCAGCGATGCGAAGCAGGACACTATGCAGCCCTGCCTCAAGGTCAGGAAGCAGGGAACGGCAAACACATCCAGGCGGGGAGGAGACCTGGGAGGGGGAGGGCTGCCCGTGCATGCGTGGTACATGTTACTTTCGCATGTCCTGCAGCTCGCGCGTGCGGCCGGTGCAGGCAGCGCCTGTCCCCTTCCAGGGCTCCCGTGATGAAGAGGGAGCCCCGGCGCCAAAGAGGAAGTGAAGTGCGGGAGCTGAAGTCCCGGGAGAGCGGCAGATAGCAGTGCGGGGCTCCCATGCCTAAGGAGGCAGCCCCGCATCGTGCTGACAGAAATTTGGAGAAGCTAGAGTGCTCCAGTACCGCGCCACAGCCAGCCGCCACACCGGGTGAGTTTGGAGGAATCTTCATTTGAGCCGATGAAGGCACTGTGGCAATGTTTATTTACTGAGTGAGCCCGCAAGGGCCGCTCCTACGATGGTGCGAGTTTTCACAAAAGTGAAAGTGAAACTGCATGCTGACTTGCCTCCCAAGGGGGACAGGAGATGTGCGCCGCGTTCACATTTCCAGTCCGGCCTGCGCATGCCCATCTCTTGTCTCCCGCGAGAGGCAAGTGGACAACAATAGATCTCGCTGGCGACAGTGCTTTCGCGAGAACTAAAAAACTTTGTCCCTTTCCTTTCGTTCCCAGAGAAGGCAAGGACAGTGTCAACTTCTCCTGATCTGCCTCTGGCAGCTGCCCTCCTCCCCTCTCTCGTTATTCCTCCATCTCTTTCTGTCTCTCTCCTCCATACGTGCTGATTTCAAGACACAGCTCTTATGTACTCTCTCTTGCCTCTCCTTTTCTTTATTTGTTCCCCTGTGAAATGGATCCAAAAAAGGTGGAACACTTTGGCTGGAAATGTCCTCATTTTCTGACCGTTTTCTATTCAAAAGAAAAACCTCAGGACGGAGAGAAAAATAATTAAATACCTAAATAAAGCAATACAGAGTGGGCAGCAGACAGGCCAGATTGTTATTACAGCCACACACATTAGCGCCACTTTACAGAGTTTGCCAGTGAAAGCGCTACTTTCTTTTTATCTTCTTTCTTTAAACAATATTGTTTTCCCAGGGTGGGGAAGTGCACCATTCCTAAAGGCAGTGCAATACCTGGTTGATGGGTGGAGTGGAAACGTTTAATGTGATTGTTTTCAACTGTTTTAATTATTTTAGCTTATAAAATGTGGCTCTGTGTTCGGGATGTGGTATTTTTTAAACCAAACTGCTTACATTTTGAAAGGATATAAGCAATGGAGATTGAAACGGGTCCCTTCCTGGTCCTGTAGCCATGTCCTGAACTTTTCAGGCAAAATTACTCACTGATTTCTGAATAATGAGTTTTAAACAGTTACGGTAACAATGTTTGCTTTTTCCAGGGTGTTATTCATTTTTTTCAGGCAGCATTTTGCTGTTGTCTAGTGCATAATTTGAATTCAGTCGCAGCACACTTGATTTGTAGCTGAAGGCAGTGCGAGTTTCTCTCAGTGGGGCAGTATGGTGTTCAGTGTGGGAAAAGATGTGGAACTCTGGCCAGAGCTGCTGAATTTGGAACCGGAGAACCAAGTTCAGCCTTCATGACCAGTCCACCAGACCACACTTCTGACAGAGCTCATTCCGATGCTACACCTTAGAAGGCCCGATAGACCTTAGGAGCCCTGGTGTGTTAGCACCCGCAGGTGGACCCTAATGGTGGCAAGTGTGAGTTAACCTTGAAGGCCTCTCTACCACAATCCAAAGTGCAGTTCACCTCCAGTCTTGCGAGCAGGCATACGAAGAAGCACACCCTAGATCGACCGTGACTCTGTCACTGAGGTCACAAGACCCTTGAGGCCAGTCCACCTCACCCATTGGTACTTCCATTGGCCTTTTCAGCAGTAGTAGTGCAACTTACCAGGTGTTGGCAATGTAGGATTTGCATGCACACCAAACTTAGGGGGTGATTATAATGATGGTGAGAATGCCACGTCGCCACGTCAGTAGCTGTCCCAGTGACTGCATCACCGCCCGCCATATTACATTGGCGGGTGGTTCCCTGGCAGTCGGAAAGACCAACCACCACACACCCGACTGGCTCCTTGAGCCCGCCAGTGCAGCGGAGTGGCTTGTGGTTCCTACAATGCTGGTGGTGCCTATCAAGGCACCGCACTAGGGATTATGATGTCCCTTACCAGCCAGCCTAGCCATGGCGGTTCACCCGCCATGGAAAAGCTGGCGGAAAGGGACATTGGGGGTCGTAGCAGGCCCCTTTCCCCCAGACATGGGACCTGGGTATCACTGCACCATGTGGCAGGCACCGCATTTTGCCTGCCACGTAGTGCAGTGAAATATGTAACATATCCCTTTTTTTACATTGCTGCGGATGATGCAGCTAGCAGCACCTGCTGCAATGTAAAAGATATGCACTGTGAACGCCGTAGTGGCGGTCGCACTGTAAGGCCTATCATGGGGCCGCCACCTTGAAGGCCAGTGGTCCCATTCCCCAATTCGATGGCGAACAGACTGAAGTCCGTCTGCCATCGTAATCAGTCCCTAAGTTTGCAAACTTCTTGGTGTCTGCTTCATGCACAGACACGTTTAACATGTGCAGCATGCTTTCGGGCCACTGGAGTTAGGCAGCAATGGAGACCAAAATTATGTTGCAGTGTTGACTAAATGATGCATCAATGAAAAAGGCTGCAGTGTAATGCGGTACATTTTATGATACTTTATTATTGTGACATATTTACACATACTAACAGCCTCTGCAAAGCTTTTGCCTCATTAGTACCTGTGTAACATACAAATGCCGCAGTGGGAAAGCTAAAAGGTCAGCCTTTCCAAAGGGCCCTACACTTCACAGTAACATAAGTCACATTTCTTTTAATAATTTTTGATACGTTTGAGCTACAAAATTGTTTTGGGTGAAATTGTTAGATTATGCAGCAGATGATGTATTATGGGGCAAATATGATATACGTATTAGGGAGGATAGGAACATTCCGTCCTTGTTGGTGAATGCACACTTCACTTGACATTCAAGTCTTTTCAACTTTTTCTATTTACAAATCAGTCTGAGTCGCTTTTCCTGAGAAATATTATTTATTTCATATTTCCTTTGATCATTCAGTAGTTTTGCTGATTATATTTAATCAGTTTCATTTTGCCATCATGTTTCCACATATACCCAATGCATTTCGGGTCGTAAGGGAGACCCTTCCTCAGGGGTCTGTGAATACATGGCCGATACACAAAAATTAGAGTACACCGACGGACTCAAAAATTTAGCAAATATGATACATCCATAGTTAAGGGGAAAACATTTTTCCACTTAACCTAATGTTGCCCCAACATTGTAGTTGATCAATTTGTAAGTTCCCCAAACCCAAAAGTTGAGTTTGGGCACAATTTGTATTTTAAAAGCAGTCCTACAACACAGGGCTACTTCTAAACTGACCTCAGGCTTCAGCAGTGCAGAGAGGGCTGCTGGCCTCTAAACCGCCATGCCCTATTATATTCTAGGGACTTATAAGGTAGTTCTAATACCCCTTCCCTATTATGTACTAGGGCCCAATAGGATAGGTCATGCCAATGATAGGGGAACCCTAGTGTATGTAGGTGTTTTCACTGTAAGTGTCTCTTTCAGAATAGCACTGCCCTGGGCCTGGTTAGGCAGAGTCCTGGGTCTGTCAGAGTCAGGTACCACCAGCACCAGTCAGCAAAAAGTTGGGGAGTGCCAGGGCACAGAGCGGCTTTGCAACACTAGAGAAGCACAAACTCAGAAATTAAAACATAACACCATGGTTGGGGGGTTCTATTTAATAATCAGAATTGATTTTTATCCTAATGAACCCATTTTCCAACCTTAGGATAATGAAAGACTGGGAAAAAATCATAAGATTCTAATCTATACCTTGAAGTTTTCATGCAGCTCTTTGATGACGGTTAATAGCTCACTGTTCAATGTTAGGATTTTAACTTATAAACTGCAAATACCAAAAGATTCTCTCAGACAAAAGCAGTAGCTCACTGACCTATTTACATGATATGCAATTTGTGATCTGCGTGGAACACGTTCTTTGCAGCAGGCATGTTAACACAGTGTGGCTACCTTACCATGAGTCAAGACTTCCACTAGACAAAACTCCGATCTCTCTCAATAAAGAACATTAATCACCAAAGTTATCTTCACATTTTTATTGTTACCTGAAAATTGCTGGAGACAAGGAATGCAGCAGCAGGTATTTTTCAAACCATAATGCACTTGCAAACACGACGCCCCCACCCTAAGTCAGCGACCTTTGTTTGCTTGGTGAATGAAGATGCAAGATTCATATACATGTTTTTTTAACATTTGGTCTGATTACTATATGAGTGTAAATAACAATAAAGCATAATGCAAACTGATTACATAACTGCTTTTCTCAATATTTCACTTCAAAAGTCTGCGATTGTATTTGTTTAGCGGGCGGCGATTTGTATGGGGTCACTGGAAAGTCCACAAGGTTGTCCCTGTCCCCCCCCCCCCGAATTTTAGTGTCTCCTACGCCCCTGGTGAAGAGTCTCAAAATCCAGCAATAAAGGGAATGTGTGAAGCTAATTTAATAGTGACAGAAAGTGACACTAGAAGTCCCACCAGAAGTAATCCGGCTGAAATACGCAAAACAAGCATTGGCATAGACAATAGGTCTTGCCTTTGGGAACTAATAAGTGTTAAGGCAGAGATATTGAGTTTGTGTTTGTTTTTAAGCTGTGTTGTGCAGAAGTCTGCAGTATGCTGAAATGTTATAATAAAGAAGTGTGAGAAGCATTTTTGTTACTTATGATGTATAATGTACAACAAAATGACGATGATAAAAAACTATTAATTAGAATTAATGATTTGAGGTTTTTTTATGTTTGAATGCTGGCAACTTGTATCTGCCTGTTCTAATCGTTGCTTTTTATGGTGTTTATTGTTAAAGGGGTGGGTATAAATAACAGGTGAGTCAGTCAAAATACTTTATTTCGATAAATCAATATCATAAAAAGACAATAGCACTATACAAATGTTCATACAAAAAATGCATAATTAGTACAGAATAAAATCATGATTCATTTACACAATCTATATATTTACAAATGAGGTATAAAAAATATTTTCCTTTATAAATACATGTTAAAATAGATTAAAATACCATAAAAAGAGGTCAGTTAGATCGGGCATCATAATCACATACAAATTACAATTACACTAAACAATTTCATAGAATAGGCATTTCCTATAGTCCCATGTCTCTTGTAAGGCAATAATGTCAAAGGATTTCAATGTCTTTAACCAATCAGCATTTCCAATTTTGTTCTTTTTACCAGCAACATTCCGTGTAGCAATTTTTAATGACGGTACCGGTGGTTGGTCAGTGCTCCCCAAAGTAATAGGCAGTCAATCGTTTTCCTCTAGCGAGGATAAAGCAGTATAACAATTGTATAACGGTAGGGTATTGTGGAAAAGTAAATTTTGCCATGTTCTGTGTCCCTACGTGTCCTCCATCTTATGTTATGTGTGCATGATTAATATGCATATGTATTCCCCATGTTTGATTAAAGACGCAATTACAGTTGTGTCCATCTCTAGTATGCCAGTTTCCAGTTCTCGTGAATACTACGAATATCAGGCCTATGTAAAGTTACGTTGCCACGTTTCCCAGTGTGCACGTTATTTCATTGTAAAGTCCCCGTTTCTAGGCCTCAAAAGGGCCCGGACACCAGATTCTGCTTCTGTCTCCTGAGCCCTCGCTGAGGAGCGATACAGCCCCCACCTGTGTTCCTGACCCTTCACTTACTTCCTGCCTCACAGTGCCCGGCTCAGCCTGGCTCTGCCTACGAGTCTGCCAAGAGTATGTTATGATTCTAGTTATCAGTCCAGCACTCCTTCTCTGCATTCCAAAAGCTACTGAATCGCATCAATAGTTTCCGTCATTGTCTAGCCTTTACGTCTCCATGTAAGAGAAATACTGTAATTATGGTCATTTAATATTCTTCATCACGCACTACATGTAGAATAATGCATGCTCCAGTCTTAGAGTCTGTTAGCCTCTCCCCTCCTGACTCTTAGTTTATATCAACATGTTCTCTAAACATCAGATACTAGATATGCCTTAGGTACATGTTGTCCTGACTCTCCAGACTTCAGTCTCTGCTCCTAGCACAGAGTTCATAGCCCCCAGCTTCTCCTGGTAACACGTCATTGTCAGTTTGCGCGCACCATTAGGTTAGAGGTCCCGGCTCCTTAGGTAGCCCCCTCCATGTTTCCGCCCCATTTATGACATATTCTGTTACGTTTACATCACATGTCTATGTATACGCCTTGTTACACCCACTTTCACCCTTATCTTTCGCGACTGCTATTGACCACACCCACTGCTCCGCCTATTGTATTCACTGTAATGCAACTGTTTTAGTATATATGCTTGTGTACTGTTATTAAATGTTAGCGCGCTCATCCCAGATCCAGCCCCGGCAGCTGCCGGGCCCTGCCCTCCTATTCCTGTGCAGGTTGTCCTGTTCCTGTCCTTTATGCTGTATTAAACCTGCAAACTCCTACAACCTCGAATCTTGACTCTTATTTATTGAGCTATCTGTTATTGCTATGTCCAGTAAAACCTAGATCCGGTATTATTTATTTATATACCACATAATGGCGCCCGAATAGGGACTTGCCCTTTCCCCACGCGCCGGTGAAGCCACGCCGGCCCCCTGACCCTCTGCAGCCGTGACGGAACTCTTCTGCGCACCGGCAGATATTTCTGCTTCAAGTATCCCTCAGGCCCACGGAGGAGACGGAGGTGGCGGTCCAGCATCCAGACGAGGCGGTGGAGGAACGCGGCGAGTCCCGACCAGAGCCCAAGCCGAGAGTCCAAGGTCCGAGGTATCCGGAGGCCCACCCGTAACAGAAGTCCGAAGTTCGTCCGTCCGGCGTCGAAGCAGTCCAGTCCAGTCCGAGGCCTCCCGTTCTTGCTGCCCGGTGAGTACCGTTGCTGGGGTAGTATCTAGACAGGGTCAATCTAATTGTCTCTGGTCCGTGGGTTTTGGTGGTACACAGACCCAAAACGAAGTGTCCACTTCGGTGGATGCGGGTCCTGACGTGTCTCTTTATGAGACCGGTGAGTTTCGTACTGTTTTAGCAGTGCATCTAGTTTCTGTTCTAGTCAGTTCTGTTCTCGAGAAAATTCATGTATTCTGTTTTCCGTATTCCAGGTAGTATTCTGTTCGAACTGTTATTTTAAATGTTATTCATGTATTTTAATGTCGTGGCATGAAAGTGGTATAATTATCGTGTTCATTGTGTATTGTATTGTGTCTAGATTACAGTTCCGTCATGCCGTTGTTCTCGAAACTACGTCAGTTAAAAACCAGAAAAGGTCTGTTAGAAGCAGCAGTTCCTGTCCCGCCTAGGGACAGTCCAGGTCATTTTATGTATCAGAAGCATGGCATAAGTGCCATATTATATCTAGATTTATGGGAAGAGTACACCAAAGAGTTAGAAGAAAAGTATAGATGGCCCGTATCAGGTACGTGGGATGCCGAGTGCATCATGCGAGTAGAGGAAGCATTATGGAAAAAGAAAGCCAGACAGTCACAGAAAGATGCCATCGAGTTATGGCGCAAAGAATCTCATAAGAGAACCGAAAAAGAAATCAGAAAGTCAGAATTAAATAGAGAATCCTTAGAACGAGCCCAAGAAAGGGAATTAATCGAGATAGGTGAACGAGTTAAAACCGAACAGTCAGACAGACAGAGGCATGCCCTTATTAAGGGTATGTACCCTCTTCTTGCCGAGGGCTTGCCAAAAGCGACCCCGGAGGCATCCAGTAATTTTCCGCCACCATTAGTTCCGATCAAGTTACGTCACAAACCGACCGCAGCTGATATTTTCATTTCGTCCTACTTGGACGACACGGTTCCGGAATATGCAAATCCTGTTCCGCCAGCTCCTGTAAATAATGTAAATCCAGCTCCTCCAGACACCGGGGCACCTCTTGCAGTACCTGCTACGGTACCCCCGGTCCAGCCTACATTACAATTTCCCACTCTGCCAGCACGAAGAGTGTCAGTCGACGATTCCAGTTTAGGGGCCGCAGGAGGAGGTCCTCCTGGTACCCCGCCACCACACCAACGTAGAACGTTGGCCGAGTTACATGAATGTGCGTTACAGCGTACGCCCAAATATAAGTCCGTTGCAGATATCCGACGAGCTCTCACTGAATGCCGCTATGATCCAGTTGCAGGTGATGATAGTACAGTTATATATTCCATCCGTGTAAGACGGGTGACCGGGTTGAAGGACTGGACTTTTAACAGTACCAGCGGTGCCAGGGAACACCTATAACCTTCATGGGATACCTGTTTCGGCGCACAAATTACAGAGACACAGGAAACTTCCTTCGGCGTCAAAGATCAGCGTTTATTACTGCAGGGAGGCAAAAGTCACAAGAAGTACAACAGTGTGTAGGTTCTGAGAGTCTGCTTCAAATTACGTTTGTAGGTCGCTCTCTTTTATACAGAATGTTGCCATTGCATAACATGTGGACAAAAGATTACAATCCGGTTCCCACAGTAAACTTCAAAAGGGTCGCTTTCATGTGTTCAGAATCCCGGAACATAATTACAATAGCCATGCCGGTTCCCAACTGTAAAAGTACATCTTCCCACCATTAGGCACACCCATTAGAGTTGTAAATGACAAAGAAGAAGAGACAAGAGCAGCTGCAAGGAAGTCAGACACGTGTAGAGAAAAGAGTGTGGGGGTAATATCGGAAGCATGATCGTAGGATCAAAGAGTTGGATCCCATCGCCTGCACGGCTGTCACAATAGGCCGGCACGGCCAGATTACCCTCAAGCTGAGCCATCTGCCTTTGCTGTGTCATTCCTCCGGCCATAAAGACGCATGAAAGGAATATGCGTCTTCCGTAAGGCTTGGGAACTAGAGGGTCAGGGGGCGAACAGTTATCTGCTCGCTGACTACGTGAGGGCAAGAAACAAAATGGATGCCGTATCTAAAATGAAACCCGAGGGTTCAGATGAAGAACGCGTAATATTAGACGAACCCTGGCAGGTAGTGTAGCGAAATTTCGCACACTTGCCGAACTCGTCATTTGCGGTTCGTAGATACCAAACTTATCCATATTCGGCAATGCCCAGAACATCGTAATAATTTTTACGGAACCTCAGACGGTCCTTTTGCCCTCATGTAGGCAAGCACTAGTCGGAATCATAATCGATTTCGATACTCATCAGATCACTCAGATGTTGTTGATACATTATTCGATCCTTCAATGCCTCCTTGGTGACAACGGGCTGTCTTATACACGTCGTAGCACAAAGGCCACATAAGGCAGGACCACATTGCACACAAAGACAACATGAGAACAGAAATGTCACAACAATCCCTATGATCATCAGAATCTTCCAACCCCAAGTCGATATCAGACCCCAAAACCATCCCAGAAGCGTCCAATTTCCTTCGTCCACGTGTATGGACTCCGAAATTTTGTGCAACTTAGAGATGGCTTGATAGACCGTTGGAGCGTTATCAGGTATGAATATGCAGCAGCTCGAATGGATGACTTTACAAACCCCACCTCTATCTGCTAGAACGATATCTAGAACCATACGGTTCTGCAACGTCATCAATCTATCCGCTTGGAGCTCGGCTGTCAAATTACCAAGGGCATTTGCAGTTATGTTGGCAGTTGATTCTACTACACGAGTTAACTGTCTCAGGTTCCTGCTATTAACCATCGGTCCCCAGAACGGTAGGAAACCCTTAAAGAAGTCTCCCGCTTCTTGTCCGGAAGTATCTTCTTTGCTAATCACACCTCTTACAATTCTATTCCTGTGATAATCTGAGGCCACAGTGAAGGTCGGAGGCAAAAGATTTGCAATATAGCAGGTACCCGAGAAGTCATGAGGTAACCATGTATAGGCTCGATCATAACATACAAAGTAGGTACCCTTGGCAGGTAGGAAGACAGGGGAGGAGAGTGTCGGTAAGACATATGTCTCGGTACAAGCACTCTCCCCAAACTGAGCTCTCGGATTTCGACCAAGACCTTTCAAGCAGAAATTACCAAGGTGAGGTACAATCCATATCGGTGGCGAGCTTTTAAGCTGCCTCTCACCCACTGATAAGCTGTACTCAGCTTCCCTTAGTTCCTTATATGTTCGCACCTCTTCCTCTGGGATGAGTGATGCATCAAAAATATCTCTATCTAAGTCTGCAATAGCTCTCGCCAGAGTCTTGTGGTACGGGCCAGGACCAGAGTTTGCTGAGCGTGGTTCTCGATGGGGGTAGGAATCTAGTGCGCTACGGAACATAGTTTGTAATGCTCGAGCTGACCCTTGTGCACTATAAGGCAGAACTAAGTACGGAATACCCTTATCCATGGTATGTGGCATTAACCCACACACCCAACAATTGGTAGTGTTTACCACTAATTGATGCTGATGCAAAAGTTGTATAAAAGAGTTGTTTCTGAATTCCGCACGTCTGATTTGTTCGTGTTGAGGCAGAGGATAAAAGGAATGTGGAGAAACAGTAGAAACGAAATATTGATCATGAGATGGAAGAGTAGGTGTAGCAGAAGACAATAAGAACTGAGACCCATAATATATTCCTCCTACCAATAGCATAGATATGGTGAGAAACAGTATGATTACTTGTGAGAAAAACCATTTCGTATGAAATATTTTATCCAATGCAGATCTTTGCGCCACAATTTCCTCTCTTTTCGACAGCTTAGACAATGATGATTCCATCCCCTAACGACCGTCCGCGACGTTCTTGACGCACTTCGTTCTGAGTAGCGGTTATCAATTTCCAGGAGTTCCCAGAAATCGATAATAGAAACCAACCTTGTGTCGATAGCTGCTAAACAGAGGGAAGTACCCGCACGGCCTTACGGTCAACCTGGATGGTAGGTTCTAGCTAAATAATGTTCTTGGCTGTACGAAAAAGAAAAAGATACACAATATATAATGTCCACTGTTTTCAGAGCAATGTAGAACCTAGAAACAAAAAAAATCTTTTTATTTGTGGCTTATTCGTGGACGAAGAAAATATCGGCTACTTCCAGGGCGAGTCTGATCTTCAAATAACGGTTTGGACGGCAAAGGAGTGTTCAATTGTTCAGGCGATTGTTCAACAGTCAAATTTTCCAAGGTTGACGTGGAGGAAATTGTTTGAGAGGAGTCAGCAACGGTGTCAGATACACGCCGAGCTTCGCTGAATGGAACGAAACGTGGTGGAGTGTCAGTCTCAGATGAAGAAAGACCTCTTCTCATCCAGGTGTCCGACGGCAGAGGAAGCGGGACTCTTTTGGTGTGGGTAGCGTGTGCCCAGTTCCGGCGTCCGTGTAATCGAACCGCCGTCCTCGTGGCCAGCTGTACTTGAAACGGGCCCACAAATCTTGGTTCTAGGTTTCGTTTTCGTCCGTAGTTTCTGACGAGGATCCAGTCCCCTGGTTGAAGCCGATGACCAGGACCCTCTGTTTGTGACGGCAGAGCCTCAAAGACCTGTTGGTGAATCAAACTCAATTTAGCAGTCAGATCATAGAGATAATCGATCAACATAGGGTATTCAATTCTGTCAAACTCCTTAGGTCTTGGGACTCCCCATACATTAGCAGGACGGCCGAACACAATCTCATATGGGCTGAGCCCTACTCGAGAGTGTACAGTTGCCCTGGTTGACAGGAGAGCCAAAGGCAAAGCGTCGGGCCATGATAAACCAGTTGTTGCCTGAATTTTAGCCAATTTCAGTTTCAAAGTGCCATTATATCCTTCCACCAATCCTGCTGATTGTGGATGATTTGCACTATGAAATTTTTGTACAATCCCTAAACCGCGACACACACTCTTCATCACACTCCCAACAAACTCACTTCCGTTGTCCGACCATACGACCCGAGGCATTCCGTAGCGGGGAAAATACTCTTTGAGCAAAATTTTTGCCGTGGATAAAGCCGTATTATCCTTAAGGGGGTAGGCCTCAATCCACCTAGAGAATGCACACACCACAACCAACACATACTTCAAGTTATTACATCGGTCCATGTGGATAAAGTCCAACTGGATAACTTCGAAAGGGTACGTAGGAGGGGCAAAATGGCCAGGTGGAGTGGGGGTGCCCTTACCAGGATTGTGCATCAAACACACCATACAATTCTTAACCACTCTCTCGGCGCACTTAGTAATCCCATCATTCTTCCATACATGAGACAACAACTTGCATATACCTTTCGTGTTGATGTGCGCCATACCATGAGCCATTGTAACCACAGCGAGCACATACGCATCCGGTAACATCCATCTCTGTTTCTCTGATAAATCAACCCAACATCCATTCTCATCTAATCTTCCCGTGCTCTCTCTCCATTTAGTCCTTTCCGTCTCAGTGGCTTCATTCTGTATTCCTTTCACACTTTCAAATGTGTCTTCACACATACCAGTCTCTGTTGGCCATCTCACTGAGCTCGTAACATACATTCTGTTCGTCAAATCTTTAGCCGTCTCTTTAGCCGTTTCATCCGCAAACGCATTACCACGACCCACATCGTCCGTTACTTTCTGATGTGCGCTACATTTGACTATGGCCACCTGTTTAGGCAATGTGAGTGCATCTAAAAGATCATTTACAAGCTGACCATGTTGAATCTTCGTGCCATGCGACGTAAGGAATCCTCTCTCTCTCCACAATCGTCCAAAACTATGTGCCACGCCAAACGCATACTGACTATCTGTAAACACATTCACCCGTTTATCTTTAGACAACACACACGCTCTCGTCAAAGCAATTAACTCGGCAGCCTGAGCCGAATTCTGATTTAATCTTGCGCTTTCCACAATCGTTTTCAATGTAACTACAGCATACGCAGTCGTCACATCACCGTTCGGCAACTTGAAACAAGAACCATCCACATACAAAGTACCATCGGGATCTGTCAATGGAGTATCTTTTAGGTCAATACGACCCTTAGTTTCCTCCTCAGTTCTGAGATAGCAGTCATGTACTGCTTCACCATTTGATTCTGTGTCAATCGGCAGCAATGTTGCTGGATTCAACACATTACATCGTTTTATCCGTATGTGACTGGCCAGCAATGTCAACTCATATCCAGACAGTCTTGCGCTTGTCAGATGTTGAGTTTTCGTTCGATTCAATAGAGTGTCAACTGCATGCGGAACCATTACCGTGAGCATATTATTCATGACTAAACCTGCGGACTGTCGAATGGACGCCGCAGCTGCCGCCGTTGCCCTTAAACAACTTGGCAAGGCTCTTGCTACTGGGTCTAAAGTCGAAGAAAAATAGGCACATGGGCGTTGCTTACCACCAAAAGGTTGTGTCAGAACACTCAACGCGCAACCATCCCTCTCGTGAACGTATAGTGTAAACGGCTTACTGTAGTCAGGAGTGCCCAACACAGGAGCCGAACACAACGCATCACGTAATTCAGAAAAACTTTTCTGACACTCTTCAGACCAAGGCAATGGGGATGGAACATCCTTGCACGTAAGGGCTATCAATGGTTTCGCCAACAGTGAAAAATTTGGAATCCATTGTCTGCAATAGGGCGTAATACCTAAAAAGGCGCGAACATCTCTCTGGGTTTTTGGCACAGTCATTCGGGTAATCGCTGCAATTCTCTCTGGGGTCAACCTTCTCCCTTCTCTTGACAATAAGTGACCTAGATAGGTAACTTCTTGACAACAATACTGTAGCTTTGAAGGCGATACCTTGTGGTGTAAGTTATGTAGATAATGTAACAATGATACTGTAGCCGTTTTGCAAATAGCTTCTGTATCAGCTGCCACTAAAAGATCGTCAACGTATTGAATCAAAGCTGCACCTTTAGGTACTACAAAGGCATCAAGTTGACCTTTAAGTGCTTGGCTGTAGATTGACGGACTCTCACAGTAGCCCTGTGGAGCGCGTTTTAGCCTAAAACTGCGACCACCTAATGAGAATCCGAATAGGTCTCTGCTTTCCTCTGCAATCGGGATGCTAAAGAAAGCATTCTTTAGATCGATCACTGTGAACCAGGAGGCAGATGCCGGAATCATTGTTAGTAAAGCCGTAATGTCAGGGACCACAGGAAATTGTGGAACCACTATTTTGTTCACCTCTCTTAAGTCTATTACAAAACGATACACAGGAGGTTTAGTTGGGTCAGTTCGTTTCAGAATTGGTAATACAGGGCTATTACACACATTTCCACGAGTTTCTTCAACAACACCTTTTCCAATGAGATCATGAACGATTGCTAACAGCGCTCGTTCGCCCTCAAGAGAAATACGATATTGAGGTAAACGTGGTAATCGCGCATTTGGTTTCAATTGAATCACATAGGGTGGAATGTCTAACAGGCCCACATCATTGGGACCTGTGGCCCATAAGGACGCAGGGAGGGAATTCAATTCCGGTGGGAATTTATCGACTGATAAATACATTGGAGAGATCACTCTCCGTCCCAATGTAAGCTCCACTCCTTCGGGGGAACAATACAATGTTGCATATAATCGTTTCAACAAATCCAGGCCCAAAAGATTTTCACCACAACCTGTAGATAGAATCAGTGGAGCCGTTAGCTCACGAGGACCAATCATAAGAGGCAAAGGACTAGAGACTGGGTTGCTAACAGGGGCGCCAGAGAATCCAACGGAAACGTTCGTTAAGCCAGACAAAGGTGCGCCAGGGAGTTTCGAATGCATGATGGAACTTTTCGTCGCACCAGTGTCTAACAGAAAAGGCTCAACTACACCCGATGTAGCCACTGCAACGTAAGGCCCACTCTGATCGACCGGAACTGACACTACTCCCTCTCTTTGTCGTTGGCTGTCCTAGTAATGGTCATTTACAACAGTCTCATGCTCTACGTAATAATCGTCCACATTATACTGTGCAGATCGGACTGACCCTGCATTTCGCTGGTCAAAACAATTATTTGCATCTGATTGATTTTGATAACGATCACTCTGATTGTGGGATGAACCACGACCTCTACCTCGTGATGCCTGTTGGGGACCACTACCACGATTTCCTCGTGCTGACACACCATTTAGGCGGTCCCGTAAGGCAAGACAATCATATTTTATGTGTCCCTCTTTCTTACAATATGCGCACTGATTATACCCAAGGGAAGATCTATAATCAAAGTTGTCAGAACGCGGCTGTGTCCTATCGGGCTGTGCTCGTGGTCGATACTGCTGTTGTGAATCAGTTTGGTTTGATCGTGGAGGGTATGCTTGCTGCAACAAAACCTTCGTTTTTAGTTCTTTCGTTTTCTTTTCTACACGATCACTTTCTTCCTTTTCCCTATTCTCATAATACTGGGCTGTTGCTAGTATTTGCGCAGGGGTTGAGACTGCCCACGCACTCTCTGAATTTTTCAGTTTGTTGCTTAATTCAGGCAACAAATTCGACACAAATTTGTCAACAAATAACCGCTGGCCTCCCTCAGCTCCCATGTCCTGACCGCTGTGGTCGACAAACGCTTCCTCAAACCTTGTAAAGAAATCCGAGACACTCTCGTCTTTCTTTTGCTTACAAGCAGTTAACTTATCCCAGTTCACCTTCATCGCTGGCATGAGAGTTTTCATGAGCGTAATTATTTTCTGGGGCAAGTCTAAGATTAGCTGGTCAGGTTTAGCCCCACCAACTTGTAATGCATCAGCTGCTAGCAGTGCAGCCCAATCACCCCCTAACTCAACTGCGTGATTGGCTTGACGAATTTTGGCCCAAACTGGTTGCGGTACAACATTGCCAAACAACATGTCGATGTCGGCAAGGTTCATAATAGAAGCTTCCACCAGTTGCGATAACTCCTTATAATAACCAGCCGGATTTTTACGCGGATCGGGTAAGGATTGCTTCACTTGCAAAACTTCCGATCGTTTCCATGGAAGATGTATCCATACCCTTCGAAAATGCGGTAGAACCACAGGGTTTGCATTAGGATCACCAGGCACCCACAGTGGCGGAACCTCTCTCATGGGATATTGACCAGGAACCGTTTTCCAATTCTCGGTGGTATCATCTGAGGACACCCGAGAATGTGCTGTGGATCTAAACGCTAATAAGCGTTCCACGGCACGTCGTACATCTTCACCTACGATCATACCGTTGGAAAAGTGACTCTGAAGTTCAATTATGTCGGACGGTACATTATCTACATCATCATTATACCATTCTTCCCTCAAAAAGTTACACATCTCCTCAAACACGAATCTCTGCGTAGGCTCATTAAACTGAGAAAATGTGTCAAAGACCACACGAGGAGTGTAGTTGGCAGGATGTCTTATCCACCTATGTGCCATGGTTATTAACGTCTCTTTCTCCCTACCACTAGGGATCTGACTCCGTCTCTGAGGAGTTTCAGATGAATCAGACGAAAATAACGTACCGGAAAGAGGTGAATAAAGGGTAGCAACAGAGTTAGGAACACGCTTACGAACAGAAGGGGAAAGAAAAACAGGGGCAACAACACCAGAAATGAAGGAAGGCATAGTAGGAACGGACAAGGTAGTCGAAGAAGCAGAAACAACAGTCTGCGAAGGTACAGGTACAGGAGCAGTAGGAACAAGGACAGGAGGTGAAACAAACGTAGGGTTAACAACGGGCTGGCCCGCAGCCACTGGAGCAACAAGGGGAACTACAGGAGGAATAACAGGAGCAGCTTCAGGAGCAGTAGCACCCTGTACATAAGGAGGTGGTGATTTCATCAAATATGACAGCAAGGAATCCTCCTTTACATCTTCTTCTTTCTTTTCTAGATTATTCGGTAAAACTGGGTAACATTTATCTATTTTCATATGATGCAATCTAGTAGAGATTTCCATTTCCTTTTCTTCTTTGTCCTGTTTACATTCTCGTATAGCTTGCATTATCGGAACGAACCCTTGCTTCTGATCCTTTTTAAGTTGTTTGATTTCTTTCTGCTTGGCCTCTTTACGCCATATCCGAAAGGAATCAAACATAGCTGGCCTAGCTTTCTTTAAGAATAATTTAGCCTCAAGATTATCTAAAATCGAAAGTTCAAAAGTTCCATGTGGTGGCCATCTAAGGTCACCGTCTTTCTTTGTATAGCGGACCCAGTAATCATTATATATTATAGGACCCACCCTATGTCGACTATAAAGATCATGTATCGGAGTTCCAACTGGAGGTATCGGACACGAATCCTCCAACCGGGAATCCATTGCGCAACATTTGAAAATACGAAACAAACCACTATGGCTAGGCATCGTGCACACTAACCTAGTATCAAACTTCAAGGATTACCGAAGCAATAAAACCTCGTGTAAGTCAAAACCCTCGGTTTTTGGCAATTGCAACTGTCAAATAATACTAAGAACCAATACTAAGAACCACAAATGCAATGGAACCATGCAATACAACAAAGCCTTAAGGCTATCACAAAGCTCGGAGAGCTAACCACAAAGCCTGAGGAGGCTATTACAAAGCTCGGTGAGCTATTACAACAAAGCCTTAAAGGCTACAACAAAGCTTTCGAGAAGCTAGAACAACTACTAAGGACTGGGAGCGACCCACAAATACTTAACTCAGAACTTCAATGGCGTCACCAGGAAGGCCCGTCTATCGTCTCGCTTGTACGTAAGGTCTACGCCGGGCGTCGAAGACAGGTCGACAGTCAGGGCATCGGTCCGTCGCAGCCGTCAGGAGGCGGGAATCTTCGCAGGGAAAAACTTCGGGCCACTTATTTCGACAACAGGATCAATGAAGCGGGGTGCACCTTCCCTCTGAGATTTCACACGAAGTTCCTCACGATCATCAGGCTTTGGACCGGTACCGCTGAAGTCGCCCCACGTGGGCGCCAACTGAAGGACTGGACTTTTAACAGTACCAGCGGTGCCAGGGAACAACACCTATAACCTTCATGGGATACCTGTTTCGGCGCACAAATTACAGAGACACGGGAAACTTCCTTCGGCGTCAAAGATCAGCGTTTATTACTGCAGGGAGGCAAAAGTCACAAGAAGTACAACAGTGTGTAGGTTCTGAGAGTCTGCTTCAAATTACGTTTGTAGGTCGCTCTCTTTTATACAGAATGTTGCCATTGCATAACATGTGGACAAAAGATTACAATCCGGTTCCCACAGTAAACTTCAAAAGGGTCGCTTTCATGTGTTCAGAATCCCGGAACATAATTACAATAGCCATGCCGGTTCCCAACTGTAAAAGTACATCTTCCCACCATTAGGCACACCCATTAGAGTTGTAAATGACAAAGAAGAAGAGACAAGAGCAGCTGCAAGGAAGTCAGACACGTGTAGAGAAAAGAGTGTGGGGGTAATATCGGAAGCATGATCGTAGGATCAAAGAGTTGGATCCCATCGCCTGCACGGCTGTCACAATAGGCCGGCACGGCCAGATTACCCTCAAGCTGAGCCATCTGCCTTTGCTGTGTCATTCCTCCGGCCATAAAGACGCATGAAAGGAATATGCGTCTTCCGTAAGGCTTGGGAACTAGAGGGTCAGGGGGCGAACAGTTATCTGCTCGCTGACTACGTGAGGGCAAGAAACAAAATGGATGCCGTATCTAAAATGGAACCCGAGGGTTCAGATGAAGAACGCGTAATATTAGACGAACCCTGGCAGGTAGTGTAGCGAAATTTCGCACACTTGCCGAACTCGTCATTTGCGGTTCGTAGATACCAAACTTATCCATATTCGGCAATGCCCAGAACATCGTAATAATTTTTACGGAACCTCAGGGTATTTGGACACTCTACCTGACATGAAAGAAGATCTAGACAGAATATATTGTTTCATCCGTACAGGGAATGATTCAGAAAGTATTAGCGAAGCCATGTCTCAAAGGAAAGCTGAGATCCAGCTCATGATATTAAAGTTTCTGATTAATTGTCTAATAAGAGAACAAGATTACCCGACTAAAGATCCGGCCGAAATGAGAATCCTGACAAGGTGGAGTGATAATATAGCCGAGGGTAAGCACAAGACTATCAGTAGTATAGAGAGTATGTACAAGAAAATTCGTAAAGAAATACTAAAGTTACACGAACAACTTAAAGCAGCACAAGTAAGCGAGAAGGAAAATGACTCTACTGAAGAGGTAGACGACGAGAATCCCGCCAGAATAGCGTATGTAGGAAAATCTAGATTTCCAGACCGCCATTCACGCCTAGAACACAAGTCAGTTTTTCATCATCCAGCACCAGAACAAGGTTCTCTAGAACAAGTATTCCAAGCTACCGATCACATTCTGAAATCACGAATCGGTTACAGTGAATTAAGTACTATGCATGAACAAGAACTAGTCCGATCAGCAGTCCGATGGATTACTGATTCTACCACTTTTCCAGATGAAATAGTGGCACAGATGTTTCTGAAACTGCCCCCAGCCGAGCAGCGACTGGTGGGTATGTATATGATCCAGCACCTCATTACATTGTATGAGGGTCAACATTCTGATCCAGGTCCGTTACACGATGTCCTGAACGAGTTACTCCAGTATAGGTGGAAAGGTTTAGGTACCGATTTAATTAGTGTCATTCTAGAACAGCGCCACAAATATAGAATGTTTTTGAACCCGCATTTTGTTCATGTCTCACCCCCAGAAAGTAAACCCTTTTACATAGACAGACAGAATCCGTTACGAGAAGTACACCCAGTCAGGACAGCAGATGGTGAAATGCAACGAGTGTTTGTTTACACCCCGATTACAAAGATGGAACTCTTAGAGATGAAGAAATTAATTCCCTGTCACGACAAAGATCCAGCAGGGTTCCACCGAGAATTAAAAGACATGCTCCGTATGGGAGAATACACGTATCCAGATATTATTAAAATGTTAAAGGTCCTGTTGCCCGCAGGGGTATATGAGAAACTCAAGGAAAAAGAATGGGAGGTGGGAGAGAAAAAGATCGATTGGGCAGTCCTAGAAGCTGAAGATAAGATACGAGTACCAGGTACCGGTCTTGGAGAGAAATGTAAAGAATTACCTGAATTGTTAATACAAGTTTTGCCCAGATTATTAGCCACTAAAAAGGAAGACTGGGATGCAATCTCAGCCTGTAAACAGAAACAAGACGAAGATACTAGTGATTTTTATTCTAGATTCGAGAAATGCTTTATTATAAACAGTGGCCTCAAGACAAGTAGCGAGTCATACCCTCATCTTTTTGTTACTAAATTAGTCGAGAATTCAAGTCCACAAGTTAAGAACCGAGTTTTGAAAGTCGAAAGTACATGGCAAGCTAATACCCCGTCCCAGATGTTGCAGATGCTTCAGTATCACCAGAATAGAATCAGAGAAGAGCAAGAACACGAGAGAAAACGTATGAAAGACACGAAAATGAAAGTACTAGTTGCACAATCTGTTCCTCAAGACAGTCAGAAGAGGGGTACGAATCAAGCCAGTCATCCTGCAGTTCCCGTTAAAGGGACATGCAATTATTGTAAACAGCCAGGTCATTATATAAACGAGTGTGCAGTTCTGAAACACAACATAGCTACTGGTAAGACTAAAGAAAGACCACGTCCGCCTAGACAAGAACAAGTCTCACAGACTTCTCAGCCACAGAATGCACAACAGACAGTTCCAGCACCGCAGCCTATTGCTGCAACACAGCATGTTACACAGCAGATGTACCAGTATGCACAGTCCGAGTATCCAGAGTATCAACCATATTCATGAAACAGCCTAGAGAGGGAGGTAGGCTTGCCTCTCATCGAGATACCTGTAGATCAAGAGGGTCCCTATGTTCACAGTCAAGTATTAGGGAAAGACAGAAAGTTTCTAATTGATACAGGGGCAAGTAGGACCACCATTAGTCACGCCGAAGTTCCAGGGGCTCCGCTCTCAGGCTCAAGAAATGTTTCCCTTGGATTTTCAGGAAAGCCTATTGTAAATGAGATATCTAAGCCAGTTACTCTAGAAGTAGGTCCATTGTCCCGCACTACTGATCTATTACTTACGAAGTCATGTCCAGAAAATGTGTTAGGTATTAAAACACTGAAAGAATTAGGTGCAGTTATTTGCTGCTCCCCCGAGGGAATACGATTGTTCCTACGTGACTTCAAGGGTCACTATGTACTACGGGATTTTGATCCGAGATTATCTAATGTTCCGCAGCATTTATGGGCGCAAGGTCCAACTGATGTAGGTTTTATGCAAATCACACCCCATCGTGTGACTCTCAAGCCAGGTGTAGTGTTACCACGAATCAGACAGTACAGATTGCCACCTGAGGCTGTAGCAGCCTTATCCAAAATTATTGACGAGCTCATCGCTCAAGGAGTAGTTGTAGAAACTGACTCCAATGTATGTAATTCTCCGATCATTCCAGTCATGAAACGTACTGATCCGAATGCACCCCCAGTATATCGATTAGTGATTGACCTTCGAGAACTCAATAAATGTAATATCCCCCAGTACCCAGTTGTCCCAGATATTTCATCCCTATTGACAGCCATTGATTCAGAAGCTTCATTTTTTACAGTCATAGACCTCAAGAACGCGTTTTTCAGTGTCCCCATTCATCCAGACAGCCAGTTTCTTTTCGGATTTTGTTTAAATGGAAGGAGCTATATGTTCACACGAGCTCCTCAAGGTTTCACAGAAAGTCCTAGCATTTACAGTCAAGCGCTCAAAAGACAACTAGACAACATTCACATGCCAACAGACACTGCCCTGCTCCAGTATGTCGATGATTTACTGATCACAGCCCGTTCTGAACGTGCTTGCGAGCGAGCATCCCTTACAGTTCTGTATTTTCTAGCCGAGATGGGGCACAAGGTGTCCCCTTCGAAGCTTCAATTCTGTGTCCAGCAAGTGATCTATTTAGGCCACTTACTGTCCAAGAGGGGTAGGCAGTTGACACCAGACCGTATCCAGTTAATAGCGAGTCTTCCTCAGCCCAAGACCCAGAAGGAGGTACGTGCCTTTATCGGCCTTACTTCTTATTGCAGACAATGGATTCCTCAGTATGCATTTCTAGCTAAACCACTGATACAGTTAACGACACAGGAGGCAGCCGTATCGACTGTCCTCCCTTGGACATCTGAACATACACTTGTTTTCAATGAATTAAAGAAAGCCTTATGCCAAGCTCCAGTTCTAGCTACACCGAACTACAGTAAGCCTTTTACACTTTTCGTCACAGAACGCGAAGGTACAGCATTATCTGTTCTCACACAAGATCAAGCAGGACAATACAAGCCTTGTGCTTATTTTTCGAGCACATTAGATCCAGTAGCCCAGGCTCTGCCTGCGTGCCTCAAGTCAGTTGCAGCCACAGCACTAGCTATCAGACAAAGTGATTCCATAGTATTAGGACACTCCTTGACAGTACAGGTTCCACACTCTGTGGAAGTTCTTTTAAACCGAACACAGACTCAGCACTTGACAATTGCACGTTTAACAGGTTATGAATTGACACTGTTCCAGCCACATATAGAAATCAGACGCTGCAACGTTCTAAATCCTGCTACACTGTTACCATCAGTTACTTTGAATCCTGCCACACACGACTGTGTGGAAGTAGTTAATACCATGACTAAGCCAAGACAAGACCTGACAGATATTCCATTACCAGATCCCGACCTGACACTTTATGTGGATGGTTCATGTATGAGAACAAGTACAGGAGAACTAGTAGCCGCGTATGCAGTGACTACTGACACTGAAGTTATAGAGAGGCACCGTATTGACACCCTGTCTGCTCAAGCAGCAGAGCTAGTTGCTCTGACTCAAGCCTGCATACACGCCAAGAACCTGAAAGTTAATGTTTACACAGATTCACGTTACGCATTTGGAGTCGTACACGACTTCGGAGTGCTCTGGCAGGAGAGAGGTTTCATGACTTCTCATGGAACCAAGATTCAGCATGGTCTCCTTATTCAGGCTCTGTTAGATGCCATACACTTACCGACATCCATTGCTATCATGAAATGCAAAGCACATACGAAAGTTACTGACACTATTTCCCAAGGTAATGATCTAGCAGATCGCACAGCCAAGCTTACAGCACAGACACCAGACATTCCAGTTAATCCGACACAGACACTCACTCCAGATCCGACTACCTGTATGACAGTTAAGGACCCTACTCAAGATGTCATAGATATCCAGTTACATGCTACTCCCGATGAAATCAAGAAATGGTCCGAACAAGGAGGGGTCCAGACAGATCAGGGATGGGTAACGAAGGGTAGAGCCACATGGTTTCTCCCCGACTCTATGGTTCAAGTCATTATCAATACCGCACATAGTCCAGCACATTTAGGAGAAAAAGCTATGTTAGACAGTATCCAGGACATTTGGTTCAACAAGCATTTACGAGCTGCAGCCAAGCAAAAAGTCCGTACCTGTATGATATGTTGCCAGTTTAATCCAGGTAAAAGTGTCCCGGTGGAACAAGGTGGATTCCAGCCCCCTGACCACCCTTTTGAAGTCCTCCAGATGGATTATATTCAGATGGAGCGATGTCGAGGTTTCAAGTATGTCCTTGTAGTTGTATGCGCTTTGTCCAGGTGGACAGAAGCATATCCAGTCCCAGATTACACAGCCGCGACCACTGCCAAGCAGTTGGTTCGTGAGTTCTTCCCCCGTTATGGACTCCCTAGAGTCGTATATTCTGATAACGGCCAGCCATTCTCATCTGAGTTGATGAAACACGTTTCCCTGTTGTTAGGGTACCAGTGGAAGTTCCATTGTGTACGCCATCCTGAAGCAGCAGGTCTCGTAGAGAGACATAATCAGACCCTGAAAATCCGCGTTGCAAAAGTATGTAAAGAGAAAGGTGTGGACTGGCTAGTAGCTCTGCCAGTCGCTTTATTTTATATGCGTATGGTCGCACACTCCAGATCAGGTCTGTCCCCGTACGAGGTCGTATTCGGCCGCCCCCCTAACATGTGGGGTACACCTAGACCCCGAAGTATTACCGATGTTTCAAGTAATATGCTGACAGATTACCTAGCTTCCTTGATGTCTGCCCTACACTCTTGTCGTTCACAGGTTGCCGCCGCATTTCCAGACAATACTGAGGTGGCACCGCATGAAATCGTTCCCGGATGCATGGTTCTTGTCAGGAACTTTGATCGTTCAAGTCCGCTGGAGCCTCGCTGGAAGGAACCCAGACAGGTCCTCCTAACCACCCGTACAGCCGTGAAGTTGGAGGGGAGAAAAGGCTGGGTGCATCTGTCGCATATAAAGAAGTTTTATGGACTGAAACCTGTTTCAAAGAACATTTCCGAGGATTCTAAAAACTGCCAAAGTACTATTCTTAAGGACTGTCCCGCAAAAGACATTAACACGAACCCTTCCCTGTTAGAGAACACTCCGCAACAGGAGTATAAGAAGAAATTAAGGTCTAGTAAAATAAGTCAGCCAGTTTGATTGTCTAAGTCCTCCCCTAGGTGAAACGGTTAGACCGGTTTCTGACATGTATAAAATAGACCCCCATAGTGAGAGAGTTAGTCAAAACTCAATCCGATGTATCGTTTTTCTAAGTTTCATATTGTTTCTCAGCCTTATGTTTACCTGCACAGGTTATGCATTTTATTTGTATTTTCCAGTTTCTCATGTAAATAAGTCTTCTATTGCTACAGTAGAGCACACGTTTAGTGATCTGCCTCCTCATGAACTATCTTATCGTCTTGCTATGCGTAATAATTCCTTTATCCGCATGTTACATTATTCACACCAGACCAGCAATGCCACTAATTGTTGGGTGTGTGGTCGACTCCCCCCTTTCTAGACACCGAAGGGAGTTCTGCCACTCTTTCCTTATCCATTTTCACATAATGGTTCGTGTGGAGCATGGTCCACGTTAACGTCATCCTCAACAGATATGTCTTTTCTTAACAGTACATGTTTTCCAGACAAGCAAGGTCTTCCCCACAGAACAGGGTTAGATCTAGAAAATGAAGTTTATAATCTAGGTAATTATTCTTCGAATTTTATGGTCCTGAATGTTCAGTCTGATCCTACTCCAGACTTACCTGCTATGTCAGTATTACCAGTCAAAGGTGAATTATGTGTCCGAAATAATGGTTCCGTACATGTAGGACATAGTGATTGTACTACTATTGTCAAGTATAGTGACAGTAGGAAATCTATTTTCAAAGCTTCACGTCATTCTTATTTTGTTTGTGGTCAGACCGCATATGTTCGTCTGCCCCTCGATTGGGAGGGAACCTGTTACATTGCCTTCCTATTGCCACCAGTTTTCCTAGCCCCATCTGATTATCACAGAAACACACATCTAGTACACATTAGACATAGAAGGGAGATCGAGTCCCCGATTGTCGATCAAACTGAAACTGCTCTAGAACAGTATACAGATTTGAATAAAGGTTTCTTCTTCTTTATAGGACCTGTCCAGAATAGTAAGTTAATACGTAGGTTAACCAGAACCCTTGAAGCAGTAGTGAATGAGACTGCCTCTGCCCTAGGTAACTTAACTGAAGAACAATCTGCTATGAGATTTGTCGTGCTCCAGAATCGTCTCGTCCTTGACGTCATACTGGCCGATAGGGGCGGGGCCTGTAGAGTCATCGGATCTAGTTGCTGCATTTTCATTCCTAATAACGCGCCGTCTGTTTATTCAGCTATAACCAGACTCCATAAAATTGCCCATATGTTACACCAAGATCCAGGCACCTGGACATGGTCCGGTTGGTTCTGGAATATAATTTCCGCCTGGGGATGGAAAGTATTGTCATTTCTAGGTATTGCAGTAGCGATCATATTCAGTTGCTGCCTCTGTATACAATGTGGCCCTGCGATTTGCGGCATTTGTGCTACCTCTTGTATTCCTAGTTCCAAGCCCCGTTCTAAATCCCGTTCCAAGAAAATTCGAGACGAGCAAATGATACTGTATGAAATGATAGATGGTATCATGAATATTGATGTTTCCTGATGGAAACGTAGTGACAAGGAGGGAATGTGGAAAAGTAAATTTTGCCATGTTCTGTGTCCCTACGTGTCCTCCATCTTATGTTATGTGTGCATGATTAATATGCATATGTATTCCCCATGTTTGATTAAAGACGCAATTACAGTTGTGTCCATCTCTAGTATGCCAGTTTCCAGTTCTCGTGAATACTACGAATATCAGGCCTATGTAAAGTTACGTTGCCACGTTTCCCAGTGTGCACGTTATTTCATTGTAAAGTCCCCGTTTCTAGGCCTCAAAAGGGCCCGGACACCAGATTCTGCTTCTGTCTCCTGAGCCCTCGCTGAGGAGCGATACAGCCCCCACCTGTGTTCCTGACCCTTCACTTACTTCCTGCCTCACAGTGCCCGGCTCAGCCTGGCTCTGCCTACGAGTCTGCCAAGAGTATGTTATGATTCTAGTTATCAGTCCAGCCCTCCTTCTCTGCATTCCAAAAGCTACTGAATCGCATCAATAGTTTCCGTCATTGTCTAGCCTTTACGTCTCCATGTAAGAGAAATACTGTAATTATGGTCATTTAATATTCTTCATCACGCACTACATGTAGAATAATGCATGCTCCAGTCTTAGAGTCTGTTAGCCTCTCCCCTCCTGACTCTTAGTTTATATCAACATGTTCTCTAAACATCAGATACTAGATATGCCTTAGGTACATGTTGCCCTGACTCTCCAGACTTCAGTCTCTGCTCCTAGCACAGAGTTCATAGCCCCCAGCTTCTCCTGGTAACACGTCATTGTCAGTTTGCGCGCACCATTAGGTTAGAGGTCCCGGCTCCTTAGGTAGCCCCCTCCATGTTTCCGCCCCATTTATGACATATTCTGTTACGTTTACATCACATGTCTATGTATACGCCTTGTTACACCCACTTTCACCCTTATCTTTCGCGACTGCTATTGACCACACCCACTGCTCCGCCTATTGTATTCACTGTAATGCAACTGTTTTAGTATATATGCTTGTGTACTGTTATTAAATGTTAGCGCGCTCATCCCAGATCCAGCCCCGGCAGCTGCCGGGCCCTGCCCTCCTATTCCTGTGCAGGTTGTCCTGTTCCTGTCCTTTATGCTGTATTAAACCTGCAAACTCCTACTACCTCGAATCTTGACTCTTATTTATTGAGCTATCTGTTATTGCTATGTCCAGTAAAACCTAGATCCGGTATTATTTATTTATATACCACAGTATAATCAAATTGCCTGTTTGCTAGCTGATAACAATACGTTTCCCCATTATTTTGACATTGTTGGACATTTGGAACATTTGGAACACGACCTGCCACCCCCCTTCTGTGCACATTTGCTGGATACCTATGCTGAAGTGGTGTTGGACATTTCGTGTTATCCAAATGATTATAGAAGAAGCCAAGGGGTCTAGCACGTACAGAGTTTTCCTCGGTTGGTAAAGATGCTGCTCTGAGGAGGACTGTTGCCACGTGTTGGGGATGCTTAAAATTTACAATAATACAGTCCCCTCTTGAACCCTTTCTAGTGTTGCCAATCCAGCAGACTCTGCGAGTAGATATTATATCATTTGAAAAAGCAAACGGAAAACCACAGTTCCTGTTTAACCATGCAAGTGTTTTATTTTTTAAAGCAGCATGGGTTTCTAGTCTAGAATCAGTCAAACAGGAGTCAACCTCTGGAACATTTATTAATACCACAGTGTATGGAACGCACTCCGGTGGAAGGTTTACAGAATTTTTCCTCCTAGGCCTACTTCTCCCAGCTAGGGAATTCTGACTAACAGTATGTAATGTAGCTGGCTATACTGATGATTGTACTATTGGAGTTCCCCCCGGAGGTAAGATAGAGGGTGGAATTTTCTGTGAACGTAAAGCTGGAGGGTTCTGTGCAGTGACCGCTAACCCTGTATCCCTGGTACTAACAGATGTACCAAATGTACCAACAGGAGCAGGTGCTGCGGCCCCGGCTATGGTATTTCCGGTAAAGATAAAGGGGCCAGAGGGGGGGCTCGTAGATATATGAGGCAGAGTCATATGGGAATCTAAGAGGCCCCCTAATCTAGAGACCTCTTGAACGACCTGCTCTAATTTAGCCACCAGTGGTCTAATCATTGCTTCTAGTTTTGACTCAAAGATGGTTGCCAGAAGCTCTATATGGTCAGGGTGTAAAATATTTTCCTCAGCGTTATTTATGGGTTTTAATATACTTCCACCGCTGTTTGATGTAGTAGGAGAGGTACCTGCCTTTTTTGACTTCCGGCCCACCACCCTTTTAACAGGGACCTTCCTACATGCCCGCACCATTCTCCGGACCGGCGAATGGGTTGGTGATTGCACTGGCGAGGGTGTTGGGCTCAGACTAAGAATAGAATCAGTTGTAATTACCCGCTCGTCTGGTGTCAACGTGATGGATACATCACTGGTGACATTAACGTTAGGGTTATCCACCCAACTATCTGTGTGAGGCAATGAGGTGGTGGACGTGCTCAACCCTATCTTTTCTGGGCTTGCCCTGTTTAATGATAATCGCCTTTCTTTGTTTATTTTATTAACTACTTTTACAAGATAGTTATCTATTGTCCTTATATCATTAACGACCGCCGGTTTTGTTACTTTAGGCTTTGACATGTTAGAACCAGAGACACTGGACACAAATAAAGATGACTAACAGTGTCTCTGCTAGAGGGAATAACAGTTCTATATAGTGTTTAAGGCCAAGAAACAAGATTCACCTAAAACCATAAAATAGTGTTATTTCTTACAGTTAGTCCTGAATCCAGGGAGAAACACCATAGTCCGTGGCCCAGCCCAGCCTCTTCTGGCCTCTGACGGCCGCAGACGGCCCCGCCCTTGTCCCGGGCTTCTCCCGGCGCGTGCCCGCGCGCGTCCCGCGGGACGAGGGACTGGCGCTGCCTTTATGCGCCTCCTGGCGCTGCTGAGGGTGTCACTGGTGGTGGGTGGGCCCCGGCGGAGCCAAGCCCGGCCGGGAGTAGGCGGAGCAAGGCCCGGCCCTTAGCTGCTGGTGCTGCGGCGCTACTGGCGGAGCAAAACCCGGACACGGAGAAAGCTGAAGCCGTAGGTATGTCTCCCACACTGGACTCTGCACTGGCGCTGCCTTTATGCGCCTCCTGGCGCTGCTGAGGGCGTAGGTACCTCTCCACTCAAAAACAGCTGGTGTGGAAGGAAAAAGCAGGATGCACCGCACAGCACACACAGCCTAAAACTCCCACTCCACTCAAAAGCAGCCGGTGTGGAAGGAAAAAGCAGGATGCACCGCACAGCACACACGGACTACAACTCCCACTCCACTCAAAAGCAGCCGGTGTGGAAGGAAAAAGCAGGATGCACCGCACAGCACACACGGACTACAACTCCCACTCCACTCAAAAGCAGCTGGTGTGGAAGGACAAAGCAGGATGCACTGCACAGCACACACGGCCTACAACTCCCACTTCACTCAAAAAAAGCCGGTGTGGAAGGAAAAAGCAGGATGCACCGCACAGCACACATGGCCTACAACCCCATTGTACACGTCGAAGTGGCCGGTCACCTGTGGACTGCGGCAGCGCAAGCAAGCAGCATCTCGCCAACCTCTTAAGACACAGCAGAAGCCTTTCATGATTGTGGCCTCCACCTAGCATGCACCTCACCCGATGAACAGCGCCTAGATGCCGGCGCAGCACTTCATAAAGGTTATTATTGTAGCAGACGAGACAGCTCTCGTGGTCTCACTTCACCAGATGGTGAATAGTGAGACTAGTACAATATAAGGCGAGGGATACACTTCTAGGCGTGGCTGGTCCAAACAGATACTCTTGAAGTTGAGGCTAAGTCTGCTGCCGGTGCTCGCCAGGTAGAGAGCGAGAGGTGCAGGACGAGACATTCGTGTCACAGGTTCATGCAATCGTGGTTAAGTGGAGAAGCCAAGGTTACGATCACACCCTTCAGACACCATCTCATCAACATCGCCTTTTACTGATCACCTTGAATGATGTACATTTAGGGGTCACCTGGGGTGGGGAAAGCGCCCTCAGAGAGCGCCCCCGTGCAGGCCGAAGCAACAAACTCTGAGTTCCAGAAACAAAGTGGGGACTGTAGGAAAAGCACCCCCTTGAGTCTGCTTAAACATGCCACAGGCTGGCCAGCACAGACTTCATTGCACGTCTACAAATAACAAATCCCTCGATTCATGCAGCCCTTCGAGGCTCTAGCTTGCTGCAGTAGTTCATACCAACAGGAGCTAGTAACACGATCAAGCAAGCGTCTGCAAAACCAATGGTGCTAGCCTTGGAAGAAGGTGAAACTCTTAGTTTTATTGGAAGCATGTGTCACAAACTGAAAACAAATGATAAACACTGCCCCCATGTGCTTGCAATAAAAATGTGCAATGTAAAAACAGCAACTCGTGGTTGTTTTACTAGTGATGTTTTACATATGCCAATGCTTCCAGTGCTCACAGGCATTTTATCAGTTCTTAAGGAGAACACACTTAACCCAGCACTTAAACTGCAGGCAGCTGAAATGGCACTTCACAGAAGCTAGTTGGAACAAGAGACAGAAAAAAAATGCAATCAAAAACAGAATTCTATGTTTGATGTTATAAAGGACCATGCTTGTTTCTGCCTTTATGGTGCAATCACCCATATGAAGGTTTACAAGGGAGTGGTGCAGCCGTATGAGAGTACTAGACAGTCACCTAAGACACAAGCTAACTGGGTCACCAATATATATCTAAAGAACCCAGTTTCAGAAATTAAAAGAGACACAAAAACTGGGGCACATACTGCATGGTCTGCCTATGGAGATAGGATTCATTACCATGCACCCATGTGTGGGCTACACAGAAAGGCAGTGAGTGGAGCGGCCACACTGAAGACTGCCGAAGGGCATCTTGACTCCAATCCACTCATCTCCACATGACCAAAATGTGGGCTTCGGAGCAAAGAGCTTATCTCCCAGCCCATACTTCTCCCAGATGCAAAAAAAACCACACTGGAGCACCTAGACAATATTTACCACCTGCCAAGCCACCCTCTACATGTACCATTTGCAATGGCAAAAGTTGGCTCTTTCTTTTGAACTTTACGCCTGCCAAGTTGTGCTACACTGAAGAACACGAGTGCAAAGTCAGGGCATCCCAAATGTGCCATTTACACATCAGAAAATAAAACAAACTGCGTAATCAGAACAGAGTCTGGATAAAAGAGGTTTCATGTTGTCAGGGGACTTCGTTTTCTGCTCACAGAGCGCCCAGCTCCCGGGACAGAACTGTATTCTTCGCTGCAGTCTCCCACGGATAGGACACGCGTATCCCAACACCCATAACAAGAGCTTCAGCACACACACCACTCACACTGGACAAAAGTAACTCCCTGGTCAATACAGGTCATCTTTGAGAGAGTCAATGGACAGCAAAGCACGGCAGGCTTCCTGCGTCTGTGGACACTTGGTGGTTCAACATGTACCGACCTGTGGAATCGCTGGGGCTATTCAGGACAACCAAAGGTTAGGAAGTAGAAGACCCACGGGAGACGCGTGCAGTGTCTAAACACAGCTGTGGGTTACCATTGACTTTTTATGGAGAACGAACAAGTTACAAATTTACAGTTTAAGGACACTTCTAGGTTAACTACGATGGAACACTTTTAGACTAGAACACTTTGAGAGTCAAGACCCACAGTAGCATCGGAGTACTTGTGTTACCTCACCCAGGGAAGCCGGGTGCATAGGTGCCTTTTGGTGTCAGATTTCGTCGTCGATTCCAATGGAGAGCTGCGAAGAAGTGCTGCAGGCAACCAGAGGAAAAGTGTCCAGGTGAATCCAATGGTGGATCGAAGATCTGAAGAACCTGAAAGCAGAAGGGACATAGTCTGCGTCACTGGCCAGTGACCAGGATGGCGATGGGAAGCTGCCAACCAATGTTGGGTAAATTCAGGTGAAAGAGGTGAAGTTTATCTCTTCAGCCACGTGGTCCAGGAGGCGAGATGACAACTTGGAGCTGGATTCGAGCTGTTCCACAAAAGATCTATCTGGTTGACTGCAGTGTCAGATTCCGAATTGGACCCAACAAGCCTTGGCAGGCGCAATCCACGCAGAATGTCGAGAATGGCTTCGGTGCAGACCAGCAAGAAACGAAGAGGATGAGTGCTGCAGTCTCACCGTTGTCCAGCATGTTATGTTATGTTATGTTAATATTTATTTATAGAGCGCACGTACACCCGTAGGTTTCATGGCGCTAATGTCAGAGGACCAGATACCATCCCTAAGCGTAGGCCTGCTTGAATAGCCACGTTTTCAGGGACTTCCTGAAGACCAGAAGATTGTCACAATTCCTGAGTGAAAGGGGAAAGTAATTCCAGAGGGTAGCCGCCAGGAAGGAGAAGCAGCATCCTCCTTGCCTTTTCCTATTAAATGAGGGGATGGTGACCAGACTGAGATGGGCGGAGCGTAAGTTGCGCTGGGGTTTGTACTCAGTTATCATTTGTCTAACAAATTTGGGGCCATTGCCATGCAATGCTTTAAAGGCAGTGCAACCGGTCTTAAAGGCAATCCTTTGGGCCATCGGTAACCAGTGAAGTTTTTCCATACCAGGTCTGGCTGACTGCCATTTGGGTTGTTTCCAAATGAGTCTTGCCGCCTGATATTGGACCATCTGGAGTCGTTTCAGCAGTCCGGCTGGAAGACCAAGGTACAGGACATTCGAGAAGTCCAGATGGGAGAGTACTAGGGCTATTATTACCTGTACGAGTGCCGAATGAGTCAGCAAGTGTGTAATTTTCCTAATTTTCCATAGTTGGAAAAAGCTGGAGGAGACAATAGCTCCCACCTGTCCTTTAAGTGACAGGTCGGCGCTTAGGATAACCCCTAGGCTTTTGACCGATTGAGAAGCCGTGGGCGGAGAGCCCATGTCTAATGGCCAGAAATTAGGACCTCAGCTAAGCTCACTCTTCCCGGGCAGAACTAATTCTGTCATGTCCGGGTTGAGTTTAAGATGATTTAGGTCCATCCACCTCTGTATGTGAGACATTGTTGCCTGGAACTCATCAACAGAATCCGGAGAGTTCAGGGGAATTATTAGCTGCAAATCGTCAGCATAGTTAAAAATGGTGACTTTACGTTTTTTTAGAGAGTGTAACAAAGGTCTGAGATACAAGTTAAATAGGAGTGGCGAGACTGACAAGCCCTGCGGCACCCCACAGGAAGAAGGCAGTTTCTGGACTGTAAATGTTCCGAGTCTCACTGACTGCGTCCGATTGCTGATGAAGTAGGCTATCCATCCATGCGCGGATCCCCTGAGGGCGGCCTGCTCGACACGGTTCAACAGAATGTTATAGTCGACCGTGTCGAACGCGGCTGACAAGTCAACGAGCACCAGAGCTTGATGGATGTCCTTGTCCGCGTTAGCTCTTAAGGTGTCCTGAACTGCAAGAATCACAGTTTCTGTGGAGTGTGACGGACAGAATCCGGCTTGATTCTGTTCTAGATAGTCAGATTGCTTGATAAAATTTGAGAGACATCTAGACATGTAAGCCTCAAGAAGTTTAGACAAGAAAGGGAGGAGAGAGATGGACCTATAATTAGCCGGGTCCAGCGGGTCTGCACCCAGTTTTTTCAAGATTGGGACAACCTTGGCCTTTTTAAACGAGCTGGGGACCTTTCCCTGTGAGAGAGATTTGTTCAAGAATGGAAGGATGGGAGGAGCTTTGCGCATAACCAAGATGGCCGCGTGAGCACAGGGCTCCCGAGACCCTCGCAACCTCCCGCATCTATCCTGTAAATGATCATGATCACATTGACGGGTTATTGAAGAAGAGCCATAGCTGAGGCGGACACTGCTGTCCAAATTTGAATCGGTCTTCAGGAACCGGAGTAACATCGACTTGAACATTGCGGCCTGCCCCTCGGAGTTGCCCGGAGCTCGAGTTGGTGAGATGTCCGGGCAGTAGTTGAACAACAGCAGCCTGAGGAGACACTGATCTGACTTTCACTTTCATTTTCGTGGCCTCCGTCTGATCCTACTGGAGAGCTAGCCTACTACTAGTGGAAGCTACTTGACCACTAAGCGATCGTAGGTGCTGCTCTGATTGTGTGTTCTGGGCCCAGACGAACTGTGCCCTCTGATCGCCGCTGCCGGCTGGGTTGCAGCTCCCGGTGCGGCCATTCTCTCTCGTTGCTCACTTCTTTGGAGGGTCTCCTTGTCCGAGATGGCGACTAAGCCTGAGGGCGGCAAGCAAAAATCCAAGATCACTCGGCGAGGTGGCTACACCCAGGCGAACAATATGGATCGATATGGTCAACCTAAAGGATCCCCTGGTGGACCGAGTAGATCTCTAGATGGTACTAAGGAGGACCTGGCCCCATCGACAAAATAGACCTTGCAAGACGTCATGGGTGCCATTGACGGGATGAAGGATTCCATCGGCCAACAATTCGAGACTCTCGCCCACAAGCTGTACACCGTAGCGATCGATGTTAATTTAATTCATACGGATCTATCGAAAACCAACGAAAAGGTCAAATCGTTGGATTTGAAAACTGCCAGCCTCACAGGTGATATGTCCGAATTGCAAACAGAGTTCCGCAGTTTGAGGACCGCTAATTACTTTTTTGCCTGCCAGTTGGAGGACATTGAAAGCAGGTCTCGGCGTAACAACGTACGCATCATAGGGGTCCTGGAATAATCAGAGGATCCGGCAGCTGATCTTTTGTGGAAGATCTTCTTACCAAGCACCTTGCTCCTAAGGGGTTGAGCAAGTTTTTTGCAGTTGAACGAGCCCATAGGGTACCGGGTGGCAAACCGAAGGTGGGTGCCCCGCCGCGACCTCTCATCGCCAGAATCTTTAATTTCAGGGATAGAGACGCTATCCTGCAGGCATCGCGGACGAATGGACCCACGAAATATGAAAATACCACTATAAGTTTCTACCCGGACTTTACACAGACTGTCCAAAAGCAGAGACTTGGGTTTCTGGGCGTCAAACACCGACTGAGAGACATGGAATTGAAATACGCAATGCTTTTTCCAGCCAGGCTGCGCGTTGAATTCGAGGAACGAACATACTTTTTTGGTCGTCCAGAGGTGGTGGGGGACTGGCTTGATACTTTGCATCACCGGCACGGCCAAGAGGAACATCCTGGAGGAGCAGAAGGTGCCCGACGGAGCAGGAATAGGAGTATGGTTTCCGGTCTCTGAACTTTATTGATAACCTTGACTATGGTTCGATGACTTTATTGTCTGATTTGATATTTATACCCGGGAGTTGCGGGGAACTGGATGGGACTCTTTCCTCCTCTGGGTTTCTTTTTGTAGGCTAGTTTGATGTTAGGGCGATAGGTACACTGCAAGTTGGGGTGGCTATTCAGTCTTAAGCAGGGGTGCAGGGTGGGGGGGTTTGTACCGGGGTTTTGGTTTGTGGGTGGGGGCTGTTTATGTGGGTGTGTTTTGGTTTATTGCAAGGCAACATATTGTTTGTTCAATTGATTTGGATGCTGAGTTCCGAGGGGGGGTTGGATCCACTTTCACTCTTGGGATGGGGGGTAGGGGATTGAGACTAATGAGTTGGAATGTGAATGGGTTGGGGGACAGGATAAAGTGAGGGGTTGTGTTGCAACTGTTGAAGCGATTTTCTCCTGATGTGGTGTTGTTACAGGAAACGCATTTGATTGGTAACACGTGTCATGCCATGAACCGGAGAGGGCATCGCCTGGTCGCTCATGCGGGGTTCTCCTCTGGATCCAGGGGGGTGGGTATTCTAATTAGGAATTCCCTTCCCCTAGCAATCGATGCTACACTTTTAGATGATAGGGGTCGCTATGTAGCTATCGCTGGATGATTGGAGGGTAGAATTATATCCTTACTCTCAGTCTATCTCCCCCCGGGTCTGCAATCGACAACCTTTGCGGACCTGGGACGGGTAATATTGGGGCTTCCTGAAGGGATTTTGATGGTGGGCGGAGATTTTAATTCAGTCGTTTCTGGTAGGGATGATCGATACCCGCCCAGGGACCTCGCTGGGTCACAGAATTGGCTTAATGGCTTAATAGATACACTGGGGTTGGTGGACTGCTGGAGATTGCAGCACCCGGCCCAGAACCAATACACTTTCCACTCGGGTGCACATGGTAACCTTTCCAGGATCGATTACATTCTGATGCCAGCTGCGCATGCCCCCTCTAACTCTCAGAGGTTCGGCATCTAGCTCGGGGAATATCCGACCACTCCCCTTTGTGGCTTTGCATGGAGTTGCGTGTAGGTGCCGAGGGGTGGGTGGCTCAGATTAATCTGTGGTATCTCCGTACTCCTAAGACCCGTGCGGCGTTGATTAACTCCCTCAATCACTATTCTGTTGAAAATCAGGGATCGGTGTCTTCTGCGGTATCGCTCTGGGAGGCCTTTAAGACGGTCATCCGAGGTCATGCATTGTCATTGATAGCCGGTGCGAAGAAGAGTAAGAATGAGGAGGTGGTGAGGCTAGAGACTGAGATCGCCGACTTGGAGCGTCCTCTGGAACAGGGCGTCACCCGTGAGAAGTTGCATATCTTGCGTCTTAAACAACTTGACTACAGGGCACTGGTCACAGATGCCGCGAAAGTCATGGGCAGGGAGCAGCAGGGTCGACTGTATGATGTCGGGGATAAAGCTGGCAAGCTGATAGCATGGTTAGACAAGAAAGAGAGGGCTAGTCGCGTGGTTCCCGTGATTGAGAGAGTGAATGGTGTGTGTGTGACTGATCCTGAGTTGATCGTTCAGAGTTTTGCGGAGCATTTTTCCAGAAAGTGTACTCCCCGTGTCTGATAGATCGGAGGAAGACTCCCATTTCTTGTTGCGGGATATAGCACTTCCCAGCTTATCTGAGTCTGATAAAGAGTTGATGGATTCCGTAATAACCGCGAATGGAGTAGCTCTCGCTATTCGCTCCATTCGTTCGGGTAAAGCAATGGGCCCTAATGGTCTCCCCATTGAACTTTATAAACTGCGTCCCGATAAAGTAGCGCCGTATCTTCGTGACATGTTTTTGGAATCGCGAGATATGGGCTCCCTTCCTCGTGATCAGCGTCTTGCGACCATAGTGGTGATTCATAAGGAAGGGAAGCCAAGGAACCGCTGTGCCTCTTATAGACCGATATCACTTCTTAAGGCAGAGCCCAAGATTCTCGCTAAATTGTTAGCTAACCGTATAAAAAAGGTGATTGGTGACTTGGATCTTCATTGGCGCAGGTCGTGGTAAATGGTCGGGTCTCTAAGCCTTTTGTTCTTGGAAGAGGTACAAGACAGGGTTGTCCGTTGTCTCCACTTCTATTTGCCCTTGCCCTTGAGCCCCTAGCTGCGTGGATTAGATGGGAACCGTCGATAAAGGGCATTTGGTGGGCCCCAGATTTTGAGAACCGCATCTCGTTCTATGCGGACGATATACTGTTGTACCTGACGTCACCCCGGAAGTCGTTAATAGTTTTGTTTGATGTCCTTACATCTTTTGGCAAAAATTCTGGCTTAGTTATTAACTGGACTAAATCTTACTTATTTGTTCTTTCGGGTGAAGTTCCTCTGTTGCCGCGAGATTGTCCCATCCAGGTTGCACACGCGGGTTTCAAGTATCTTGGGGTATACGTGTCATTGAACCCGACTGTCCGGTATGAACAGAATTTGCTCCCGCCGCTGAATCGGTTGAAGCTGGATGTGGTGCGCTGGCGCAAGCTCCCGCTTTTGCCACTCGGTCGTGCGGCGCTTTTTAAGATGATGATATTGCCACGCTTTCTATATGCTCTTCATAACACCTTTGATGTAGTCCCCGCGAGTTATTTTCGGGCTATTGAGGGTCTCCAGAGGAAGTTTATTTGGGACGGACGTTCGCGTATCGACCTTGCTAAGCTGACGTTACCTTGGTACAATGGCGGTATCGCTCTCCCCGACATCAAGCGGTATTACTGGGCGTCTCAATTGGGGGCCATTAATCATAGTATGTATGACCCCGGGTTGAACCCTGCTTTTGCAATGGATAGGTGGTTGTTGCCGGGGGGTGATTATTATAGAGCGTTTAATTCTAGACTAAATGGCGGAAGGCTCTCTGGGCCCAAAAAGATTGCAGTACGGATATTGAACTGCGCAAACAGTGCGATGGGTTGGAAAGATCGACTGACCCGAGCGACCCCACTTTTTGCTTCCGAGAGGCTGGGTAGCTTGTGGAAAACGAAAGGATTTGAGAAATGGGATATGATTGGGATCAGTAAGGTGAGCGACATCTGGGCTAAAGACAAGTTTAAAACTTTTGAGGAATTGCAAGTCGAGTTCCAACTTAGTGGGAGGGAATATTTTCGATATGCCCAGGTCCATCATGCCTTGCGGGCGTTTTTTCCTGAGAGTGCAAGCATTCCGGAATCCTCTCCGCTCGAGGATAGAATACTAGACGGCCATGTGCCAGATAGCACTATCTCCTTAATATATAAAAAACTAATCAATGGTAGAGCTGACCTGTTAGTGCTCCTCCGGGACATATGGACACGAGACAGTCTCGAATTAGACGACGAGGACTGGCAGTCCGCGCTCTCTTCCCCTAAGGAGGTCGAGATTCCAGCCCGTCTTCGGTTGGTGCAACTTAAAATTCTACACAGAGTTTATGTGACCGGTCTCCGCTTGATTAGAATGGGTTATTTGGAAGATGGTCTTCGCAAACACTGTTGTGGGCTGCTCGGGACCTTTTTGTATATAATTTGGGAGTGTCCCGTAGTTGCTGCCTTCTGGAGTGGGGTGCACAATAAGATGGGAGAGGCTACCGGTGTTGCTCTACTACCTGAGGCTAGACGTTGTCTCCTGAATGTCTGGGGACCAACTGATTATAATGTTGCACAGACGCAGTGGGCAACCCTGGGAAATATGGTGGCTAAGAGAGACGTAGCACAGTTGTGGGGTTCCCAGAGACCGCCCACTGTCGAGGTTTGGATGGAAAACATGGATTGGTGCATGTTTAGGGAGAAGACTGTTTATGTGGCACGGGGCGACCCAGGAAGTGGGGGAAGGTCTAGGGTCATTGGAACACTTATCGTGGGGAGATTTGCACTCCTCCTCTTATGGATGTCCCTGAAGTTCAGCTTTCCCCCTGACCCACCATTCCCTTACTGTAGAATAAATATTTGCTCTGGAACTTGTCTCTCCTCTGCGTCCGTTCCCTGATATAATATATACATTTCACTGTATGATTTTTTGCTTCCTTCCTCGCTCGGACTTCATCCTAATGTACTGTAAATTTTTTTGCCCTGTATGTTATTTACCTTCAATAAAAAGATTTACTAAAAAAAAAAAAAGAATGGAAGGATGCTCAGAGGCAGAGCTGAGCAGACCTCTTTCAAGATGTGTGGGGGGCAACTGTCATTGGGTGACCCAGAATTTACCCTAGATAAAAGCTCCAAGAGTGTTTTAGGGTGGATGAGGGGGAGGGCATCAAGAGTATGTGGATTATAACAGATGTCGCCGATAGGTTCTAAACTGAGCGAGTCAGGGATGCTCCTTTTTATAGTAGCGATTTTATTTATAAAGAACTCATTAAGGGCCAGATGTAGGTAATTTTTATTTTCCGACCTCTTAAATACCGAGTCATACCGACTCGGTATTTAAGAGGTCGGAAAATAAAAATACCGAGATGTAGGTAATTGCAGATGTACAATTACCGAATCGGAAACAGTCGGTAATTTCCGATGTGGTAAATACCGACCAGTTAATGCCCATGCATTCCTATGGGCTTTGAAGCCCATAGGATTGATTGGGCATATACCGGTCGGTATTTACCACATCGGAAAATACCGACTGTCACAAGGGTGCAGGGGGTGTCACTTTGACACCCTCTGGCACCCCCAAAAGAGGCTCGGGTGCCATGTGGCAGGCATATCTGCCCTAAGGGCAGGTCTGCCTGTCATATGGCATAGGTGTGCATGCACACATGTGCATGCACACCAGAAACGGTATTTTACCATCAAGTAGTATTTGATGGTAAAATACCGATGTGGTACTGCTTGTGGGACTCAGAAGAGTCCCACCTACATACCAATTGTCCGGAATCAGAAATGATACCGACTCGGTATTTTACATACTCGGTAAATTTACCGAGTCTGTAAATTACAGGGACCTACATGTCAAATTGCTTTTACCGGGTGGTAACGGCCGAATTCGGCCGTTACCACCCGGTAAAAGCCTACCTACATCTGGCCCTATGTGAGTTGCAGAGCTCCTGGGTGGGGGCCTGAATATAATCGGTTCTATCGCTGTTGCAGAGGTTGTTTACTATTTTAAAAATGTCCTTAGATTTGTTTTTAGAATTTACTATTTTCTTTGAGAAATAGTCAGCTTTACTTTTTAGAATGGTTTTTAGATATTCTCTGCGGGCTGTAATATACTCCTCCTTGTCTTGCGGGCAGTATTTCATTCTCCAAATCCTTTCTTTCTGGTGCAGTTCCAATCTTAGTTTCCTTAGTTCAGAGGTGAACCCTTTATGGGCCTCCATGCAACGTGTGCGGGAAAACTTAACCATAGGAGCATGGTTATCAGCGGCCTCTGATAACCAGTTTGTTATCTTTCCTTCAATGATGTCTACCTCCTTGCCAGTTGTAGGCTGCATAGATTTCAGGGTTTCTATGAAAGCCGATGTATTTACAGATTTCCATTTTCTGGTTATACCTCCCGCCTGAGGTAGTGGTTTGATGTAACCATCGATGGTAATTGTAAACTGAATTAGATGATGGTCAGACCAAATGCAGGGCGTGATGGATGGGGTTGAGAGTGACAAATTGTGAGACCAAATTTGTTCCAAAATGTGACCCTTTTCATGAGTGCGAGCGTGTATGTGCTGGACCAGGTTAAGATTCGAAAACAGTTCCTGGAGTTCGACTGCCTGAGGTCCACCTGCGTCGTTATTGAACCAATAGTTCAGGTCCCCGACTAGGAGAGCTTTCGGGAAGTTGACCACAAGAGAGGCCAGCTGCTCTCCTCGAGACATTGGGAATGCGGTCAGCGCTCGGGGGGGACGGTAAATCAATACCAGTATCAGGGCGCCGCTGTCTGCGTCAAGTTTGATGACCAGATTCTCAGTCTCTGTGAGAGAAAGGGGGGTAAGGGCCAGAACCTTGTGATTTTTATGAATGATGGCTGCCACCCCACCACCCAATTTGCCCGGAGGACGGTTTGCTGCTAAGATATAATAGTCTGAGGGAAGTGCTTCTAAAATATCAGGTAACGAATCCTGAGTTAGCCAGGTTTCCATAATTAATAAAATATCAGGTTTGTCAGTGGCCAATAATAAAAAGATATCAAGTTGATGTTTTACCAGGGAGCGAGTATTGAGGTAGACGCAGCGAAGCTCCAGTTGGGGTTTAGTGATAGGGTAGGTGACTGTGGGAGAGACGTTCCTAGATTCTGCACCCAAATAAGATGGTAAAGGCCGGGCAATGCCGTTGTTAGAAATACGGCGAAGTGTATTGGAGTCCAAGGGAGGGCAGAGGTGTAGGGGGGAATAAGTGATTTTAAAGTCCATATCTGAGTAGGTCAGTATTTGGCCATAGTTCCTTGCCCCTTACCCCGGCCTGGCGTGGACAGGCGCAGACGGGCTTGCCTTTGGCATGCCTGCTGCGCGGCCGGGTGGGGGTAGTCATTTTATGCTGGCAAGAACGGGAGGGGCCAAACAACTGGACCTGTAACCAGGAGCTCCCCCTAAGTTAGCGGCTTGAATTAGGATGTTTCCCACGGCAGCGATAAGTCGGCTGCGAGGGGGGAAAGTGCAGTGCTACAGGTAAATGTGCAAATGTGCAAAGCAAAGCAATATTTTTAAAAACAAGATTAGAAGTGGCAGCTAAGTTCCCGGCTTCCACCTCAGGAAGAATACAATCTGTCAAGATTGTATTCTTCCTCAACCTCAGCATGGTCCTGATGTTGTCGGTGGCGGTGATGAGGGCGGTCTCAGTGCTGTGGTTTCTGCGGAACCCTGACTGGGAAGGGTCCAGGATTCTGTTTTCTTTGAGGTATCGAGTTAGCTGTCTGATGACGATCTTCTCGATGACCTTGGCAGGGAATGGGAGCAGATGGATGGGCCGGAAGTTTTTGAGGTCTCTTGGGTCTGCCTTGGGTTTTTTGAGTAGGGCGTTGATCTCGGCATGTTTCCAGCTCTCTGGGAAGGTCACGGTCTTGAGGGATAGGTTGATGACGTTGAGCAGGTGGGGTGTGATGGAGCTGCATGCTTTCTTGAAGACGTGTTGCGGGAGTGGGTCTAACGGAGAGCCGAGGGGATTGTGCTCATGGTCTTGATGGTGTCATCGGTGCTCAGGCTGGCCGAGGCTAGCATGGGGTCGTGGTCGATGATGTGCTGAGAGTCTGTTGTGTTGCTGTCTGTTGGGGCTGTCTGGGTGTTGAAGCTGTCGTGGATGTCTGCTATCTTGCGGTAGAAGAAAGTGGCGAGGGAGTCGCACAGGGCTTGCAACGGTGGTATGTCGTTGGTGTTGGAGCTGAGGTTAAAGAGTTCCTTCACGATGTTGAAGAGCTCTTTGCTATCGTGTGCAGTGTTGTCGAGTCGGTCTTGGAAGGATGTCCTCTTGGCAGCCCTGATGAGATGGTGGTGGTGGCGGATGGCGTCCTTGTGTGCTGCGTGGGTGTCCGGGGTCTGTTCACTGTGCCATTTCTTCTCTAGTTTCTGGCAAGCTCGCTTGGAGGCTAGGAGTTCTGGGGTGAACCAGCTGGCCCTCTTGTTGGTGGTGCCTCTGTGGGGGGGTTCTTCAACAGGACAAGGGTGTTGGTGCAGTCCTCGATCCAGCGTCTGAGGCTCTGGGCAGCGTCGTCGGTGTTGGAGGGTACAGTGGGTGGGCTGAGAGCGAGGTTTGCATGTAGTTGGTCTTCAGTGATATTGATCCAGCAGCGGTGGGGGATCTGTTGGATGCGATGGTGAGTGGTGGGTTTCTGGAAGGTGAAGTGCATGCAGCGGTGATCGGTCCAGAGGAGTTCGGTGGTGTGGTTGAAGGAGACGTGCAGGCTAGAGGAGAAGACGGGGTCAAGCGTGTGGCCGGCGGAGTGGGTGGGCGTTGTGACGAGTTGTCTCAGTCCGAGGTTGGTGAGGTTATCGATCAGGGTTGTAGAGTTGCTGTCGTTGTTGTTCTCAAGGTGAAAGTTCAGTTCTCCGAGGAGGATGTAGTCAGACGAGGTCAGGGTGTGCGTGCTGATGAAGTTGGTGATGGAGTCGCTGTACTGGGGGCGGAGTCCTGGGGGTCGGTAGACGAGCGGGCCTCTGAGGGTGGAGTTGGGGTCTCTGTGGTTCTGGAAATGCATATGTTTGGCGGTGCTGAGAGTGTCATCGGTGCTGGACGAGACGCTGATGGTGTTCTTGTGGATGATGGCAATTCCTCCTCCGACTCCGTTTATGCGGTCTCTGCGGGTGATCTTGTAGTCGTCTGGGATGGCTATGGTGATGTCGAGTGCGGAGGAGTCATTCATCCACGTCTCTGTCAGGAAGGCGACGTCCGGGGATGTTGTGTCGAGCAGGTCCCAGAACTCGACGGCGTGTTTGCGTGCAGAGCGGGTGTTTAGTAGAATGCATTGGAGGTGGTTGAGGTATTTCTTGGCAGGTGGTTCATTGGGTCTGAGGCTGGTGTAGCTGCAGTTCTAGCAGGTGAAGGGGCCGTGTGTGCGTTTCGGGGCAGCCTTGAGGCAGGTGTGGGTCCATCCGGGGTTGAGGGCGTGCAAAGTGCTGGCATCATAGTGGCAGCATTCCTTGTGGTGGGTGCGGGGACCAGATGCTCTGGTGCTGGGCGTGGTCCAGGCACGGACGGGCACAGACTGGCTTGCCTTAGGCGAGCCTTTGGTGCTCCAGCGGCACGCCAGCTGCGTGCGGCCATGCAATGGCCAGCATATATGGGGAGGTGGGAGGGAGGAGGCAGCTGGGAGGCAGGAGGTGAGGGCAGCTAATGGGCAGTCAGGGGGGCGGGGCCACAGGGGATGAAGAAGCGGGAGCGGGGCAACTAAGGGAACAGAAAGCAAAGGGCACAAAATAGTGAGGCAGCGAGTGGAACAGAAGGCAAAAAGGAACGAAAATGTAGGGGCAATGAATGGACCAGAAGGCAAACAAGCATTTGCAATGCAATAGGTCTCGCATTAATAAAGTTTGAGCTTTTGGCATTGCTAATAATAATGCAACACCAATAGCTCAAACATTCAGTAATGCGAGACCTATTGCATTGTTAAAGCCATTTGCTTTGCTATACAAAGCCATGAGCAAAGCAAATGGCTTTAACTTAATCAAAGGCGAGACCTATTGCATTTTCAATGCTTGTTGTTAAAGGCATCCATTAAGAATAAAGGCTTGGTGTCACATAATTAATGTGCATTATTTATCCTCTGAAAAATGTATAGGTCCTTTTGCTCCCTTGTTTATGACGCTTAGGGTCTGCTACATATGTAAATTTGCAACTTTTATTACTGATGAGTTTTCATTTGTGAGCTTTAGAAGTTAAGGGCAGATGGCTCATATTACTATGGTTGAAAAGATTGTGTTGCTTGTGCGACGAAGAAGTAGAAACTGCTGTACATATGCTATTTTTCTGCAATGTACTATGTGTATGACATATGTACAATGTCACAAAGCACAGAACTGTCACCATCCCCACCAGAATGTAAGCATTTTGCGGAGAGTGTGCTGTTTTTCCTTTTCTTCAAGTGCAATCATGCATATACGGCTGCAGTGTTTATTAGTACTGATTAAAACTGGTCTTTTCCAAACTTTTCGTCGTGTCACTTGTCTCTCTAAAGTGCCCTGAAGCAAACGCTCACTGGAAAGACGCTGTCAAAGTGCCACTTGAGTATGCTGCAGATATTAACCCTTTGGGAGTCGCCGGTCAACATCAACAACATCATTCATTCTGTAATGAGGCTCAGTGAAATGCCTGCAGGAGGGATCACTGCTGGCGGCATGTTTGGGCGAACGCTGAAGCACGAGAAGGTGGCTCCTACCCAAGTGGAGTTGTGATTTATTCTTTCTACCACTCAAGGACTTCTAAATACACCGCGTGGCACTTGCATCTACATACAGAGAAAGCGAGTGGTGAATGGTTAACACTCATTAGAACATTAGAATGTTGGGAGCTCCATTGAAAACAATGGAGTGCTCCGGGCTTATAATGGCTGGTATAAGCCCGGAGCGCCATCATTCCAATGCTTCTTTGTTCACAGCTCTGGCTTTGAACAAAGGCTTCAAGGACCCTGATGGGATTCCAATCCCCTCGAGCTCCCTGAAGGCTTTGTTCTTTTTTGTTGGAACATTCTGCCCTCTAGTGGCAGAATGTTCTAATAGCCTTATAGCCCTTCGTAGCTGGGCTATACCGGCTATTAAAGTCCCTCTCCCTTGTTAAAGGCCCGAGCCGAAGGCCTTTAATAGCCAGTATAGCCCTCTACGGCGGGCTATAAGGCTATATTAACATTACCATACGGACGCCTCCAAGAGTGTCATTACAATGTGTGTATACAAAGCGCACAATATTTTACACAGGATGTGGGGCACTCACCAACCTCCTTTATATGTGTACAGATATAGAGTCCCCGAACCGCGGAGGACGTGGCCCCGCCTTGTAGAGCACCGATGACTACTTGTAGCGACATCTGTTGTTGCCTCGAGCATGTTTTGCTCTTTGACATAAGTGATAAGACAGGACTGATAGGAGTGTGCGGTGAGGTCTGCACCAGAACAGTCTGCAACGAGAGCACTGACAGCCGAGAACTGAGTAGTACACTTTCACAATATGTGCTGGGTCTATTTTTAGTGAATGGCCCCCTGGTATCAGCTGGACAGTTCATGCATTTCTTTCTATGAAAAGTTTTCCTGTTAATAATGGAATGTACGGGAATTGTATTTTAAGCAAAAATCAATAGGTCAGCAACAAGTCACGCCAGTGAAGCTCTACTGAATAAACTGAGCGCTGAGCAAGGGGACAGGCACAGAAATGAGAGAAGAATGAAACGAACCGGACTCCGGAGGCGGGGGGGTTGGGGGTTGCTGCTCCTGGGTTTTTCACTGCTCAGTGCCCAGCAGCCGGCCTGATTCCTCCTCTGCGGCGATGCCTCGCTCCTACCTCGGATGCAGCTGCCCCCTGACCTGCTGCAGCTTCACAGGCAAAGGAACATCACCACGCTGCCGAAGATCACACGAAACCTGCTTTTCCACATAAAAAGAGATCTAACCGGCCTGCTTTTACCCATAATCCCCATGATGTGTCCGGTCGGCATACTTTCAATTCTTTCTCGGGCAGAGGGGCCGTGAAATGGGTGCCACGAGCAAAATGACGAAGCAGAAAGCCCCCTCCCCACTTGGACGCTGACTGATATTAGTCAGAGCAGCGCCAGCGGAGTACATCCCGGGGTTAGCGAGCCCTGCCACCTTCGCACATGGGATCGGGGGAGGCGCCCAAAAAAATAAATAAACAGCGGGCGTGAAATGGGAGCCGCGAGCATGCCAGTGGAACAGAAGAGCTTGATGGGGGCTAGGGGAGGGCAAAACCTCCATAAGTAAGTACAAGCAGATGGCAGCCGTAAAACGGGATCTGAGCTAAGAAAAAGTAGTCCCTAAATAGACTGATTACAGCCCAGCAGCGTAACTAAAGAGTAGTTAGTCGGTGCTGCTTCATGCAAAACGGCAGCACAAAGGAAGTGACGTTTTGCATCCCAAACCAACCATAAGAAAGATAAGAAAGAGCAATGCAATGTTCAACAAATGGCAAGCAGCAGCACATATTAGCTGCCAATAGGCGGAGTTTCACTCAACAGTTACATTACTTTAGTCCCGCTGAGACAGCGCACGCGGCGCATGCACAGTCCAACACGAGACCTAAAAAGGGCAGAGGATTACAGGGGCAGCTTAAGGAGCAAAAGGCAAAGACGGGCAGAGAGACACAGAGACAGCGAGGGGTACAGAAGGTAAAACCGGGCAGAGAGACACAGGGACAGCTGGGGCAGGGACACACAGGCGGTGCTGTGCGGAGGGGGAGCGACCTACCTGGTAGGGTCAAGTTAACTCCCATGGAGTATTGCCTCTGGATCGAGCAGTGCCGTGCATGCTGCTTGAATGCCTTTATCCTTTTTCCTTTCTTTCTTCCTTACGAAGAGCTTATATTTTAAAGTGTTTTACTGTTAACCTAGCCACAAATCCCCAAAGCTTTCTTTGCTATTTAGGGAATTTGGAACCCCTTTTTTGTCTCTTGTTATTTTCTGTGCGCACGTTTTGGGAATTTCACTTCAAGCACATATGAAAACATTCAGTTTACTGCTTTTCCGAACATCATGTTGTGGATAATTACCCTTGATGCTACTTAAAACACTCTCAATGGACCTGTCGGAAATCACACAGGTCAAGCCCCAGAGTTATAGCTTTAGAAGACCAAGAGCCATATGCATCAAGCATTTTTGCCCTCGCGAGAGCAAAAAGGACTTTTCTGAAGCATGAAAGGCTTTGTATTTGCAAATTAGGTAATTGCACTTTTTTGCGATCACCTATATTGCGAATGCATTTAGGAAATTGCAATTTGTCATTCCCTAATGCCGATGCGCGTAGCCTAAATGCAAACTGTGCATTTAGAAAACGCTGATTACCTTCAGCTTCAAGTTGATGGTAATTTGCACATGCATTGAAAATGCACAAAAATGCATTTTTCAAAGTGATATGTGGCAGAGTTGGGGCCCGAGGCACCATCCAGTTCAGGAAAAAAAACAAGATGATGGACGGAATGTTGCACAATGGCAAAACATTCACCCCCAGTCACATATCTGGGTCTAATCCATCGTTATTTTGCTCACCAAGCCACCCCAGTTCAGACATGGCCACATGCAAATCAGTCTTGACCCTGTGCCTCATGGGAACAGTCCAGCCCGAACTGCCAAGCCATGCCTTCCCTGGACCGGAACCATCCAGTTCTGTGCCATTGGCGTCCCAGTTCAGTCCATCCCTAATTGACATACTAAGCACTGAACACTATTTAAATAATGGCGTCGGAAACGCTTCTGTTATCTAAGGGTGTAATATCTGACATTAGTTTTTGTTCATTTTAATCCAGAAAATCCTAGCCACTGGCAGTCGGTGGATCACTCCTGAATCTCCAGAGCTCAGTGTGTGTGAATCTACTAATGAAAAAGTTACATGGATGGATTACAGCTCCCTGAGTCAGCAGCAAGGATTGCTAAGCCATAGTGGTGGCCACATCTCCCCTACTGTCAAGATCATTTGCCCTACCAATCCAACCGTCTCCCACAATAACATACATTTTGTGCAAACTGCTCCTTCAAATTTACAGTCTTTTTAGCTATTTGTGCGTGCACTCAGGGATGTCAGTGGGGCAGCAACACACATTTCAGGTCTTTCTGTGCTGCACATTGTTCCTTTCCATACCCTGTCCAGCTGGTGTTAGTCTGCTAAGGACATCCACTGATTCGTCTGCCAACATGTTTTGCACACTTTAACCTCTTACACTTTAAAGGCCGGGCGAAGATCAAATGTTAAAGTAAAAAGTTATTTCCTTAAGTGACTGGCAATAAATCTTGTAGCTCTGAGAGTTGTAAGAGTGTGAAGAGTGCATACTTTATGTTGTCTAACCGAGGTGCAGCAGGGGAGCCCAGTTCGAGCCGTGCATTTGTTTACTGTATTCATTCGTTATCTTCATTAGAGCCAAAGGTAGGTCCCTCCTGCCTCTGTCCTCTGCATCCACGTTGGCTGCGTTCATGATAGTCACTCGCTTTGGTACTCTATCAGTAAGGTTAGCAAGGTCTTCCATTTGTCCAGCCCACTTCATGTCCTCGTCCATTTTCTTGGTGTAGGGCTTATCTCTTCGCATCTCATGGGGATCTTCTCAAAAATGTGTGATAATCATCGGCGAAATCGGTTATCGCAATGTTTCATATCGCCGTCCTTCATGGGAAAATAACTCTGTGTTAACGTTCTATTTCCAACACGGTGATTACATGCGATATGTTTCCGATAACACGTCAAATGTCCGCGATAAAGTCACCAGGTCGGCGATAAAAATGTAAACCCCAATGCAAATGAAGGTACAATGGGTACAACCGCGATAAATAAATCAGCAAAAATCTTCACCAGGCCTGCAAGTCACACACGGCAGGTGGGAAATATCACTATAAAAGTAGAAAAAAACATACAAACAAAAGCAAAACATCAGCGAAGCACAATGGAGGTAGCTGGAACAAGTACAGAGGACAACCAGAACCCCACAAGCCCCCCGGAGGACCAGCCTGGGACCTTGAGGTCAGGGAAGGCCAAGGACAAGAAGTAGAGGAAGACGCAGTTCAGTCCGCAGGCAAACAGGATCCTGATAACGGAGGTGGTCGAACACTATCAACAACTGTTAGTCACCTCCACTGCGTCATAGGCAACAAAAAATGGAATATGGCAGTCCATCGTGGACAAGGTGAATGCAGTCGGAGTGCTGAAGAGGACAATGGAAGAGGTTAAGAGGCGCTGGAAGAATGTGAAGCGCAAAACCCAACAGAAAATCGCTAACAACCAGAAGGCAGCAATGCAGACTGGAGTTGGGAGCCTAGCGCCACAGAAGGAGCTGGACGATATGGAGGAAATGGTGTCCAGCGACATCAGTGGGGAGACGGTGGCAGGAGTTGGGGGGACCGGACACCGCTCAACATGACCTGACACAACACCACTAGGGTGAGTAACAACCAGGGACTGGGGGGACGTTAGAGATGGGCACAATGGCACAAATGCACAACTAAGTATAGCACATCTGCAGACAAAACATGTCCCAGACCCCCAACTCCCAACAAGAGACCAATGTACCCAAGTCTGCAACATCTCAGCACTGTATAAGGAGAGAAGTGAAAGGCACACCGCATGAAAAGGATAAGGGGCAGCAAAATCAGAGCTGCAGGGGTGACTATCCCAAAATGCAGCACAAACACATAACATGTAGAGCACAGCACCATGCATCAACATACATGTGAACACAATGTTAAACTGCATCTCCCCTTCCCATTGCAGAGGGAAAACCAACACCTCTGCAGAGCAGGCAGAACCTCTCTTCTCTGATGATGAAGAGGACCACCAACCCTTCGACACCGACGCCATCCAAGAGTTTATTGACAGCCTCCGCACCCCACCTCCAGGGAGCAGGGCAGCCCAGCTGCATCTAGGATACCCCACCCGCTGCACAGACCACACAGCAGGCACCACCACGGCTGCCTCCCAGGATCCCCACGAGGAACACCTGGCCTTCCAACGCCGTGTATTGGGGTGCCAGGAGAAACGGGCTGAACAGGTGCAGGCGGGGTTCGACCGCATGACAGCCATACTAGATGCCATACGTGGGTATCTAAGTCCCATCAGGGACCACTCACAGTCCCTAACGCACACCCCCAGTCCGCTCCATGTCCTCCAATGATCCATGGCTGACATCGCTGGAGTCCTGACTCAGAGACAAGAACAACTGTCTAGTCAGAGTGGGTCTAGGGATGTCAACCGGGAGTTGGCACACATGCGGAGGATAATGGAGACCATGAAGCGGACGCAGGGGAAAAGAGCGGCTGCCAAGGCAGCACACCAGCGAGAGGTATCTGGGTTCCTCATTGCCCTGAACACCCTCCTCATGACATTGCTGCCACAAGGCCTTGCGATGATATATGCTGCTGCTACGACTACATCCACATCTCCACCCCCTGAAGTGTCCGTGACACACAGTGTGGCAGACATTCCACCTCCAGCCCCTGGGGTATCACTGCCACACAGTGCTTGAGACAGAACACCACCCACATGTGAGGCACATGAAACAGCAGAGGATGAAGATGCAAATGAATCTGCCTTAGTGGTAAGCAGGACGCAGTAGCATTTATCTCCGCCATATGGCTGTTTCTGCTTGGTTCTGCCCTCCACATCATCACCTTCCACGGTCCCCCGATACACTCTGCGACACTCACCTTGGACCTCGACATGGACTGCCATATTCTGTTTGGTCACCAATGACACAGCATTCAGACTGCGGACTGTACTCTTCCTCTTCTGATGAACTTGTCATTCCCTGAATGACTCTGGCTGGCCCTCCACGGGCCAAAAATGTAAAGTGGGGTTTGCATCGCCCTGTACTGCTCCCCAGCTGCAACACTCCACTGAAGGTGCATTAAACATTCATATTCAGACAGATGTGTCATGTCTATGATCTTTCACGTGTGGAAGTATGGATGATGTAGGGTCAGTGGTTCCCCCTTACGTCCATGTTGCTCATGTTGTGGGATTTGGGTCACAGGGAGATACTTTGCCAATTGCGGTCCAGGTGGCGCGACACTAAAACAGAGATACACGCATTTATTACTTCCTTGCTCAGCCCAGGATGGAACCACGCCCAGAGCCCCGGGGTCATTGTTCACACCCTTGCGTTGGACTGACATACGCCAGGCCAGCCCACTCCTCTTATGCTCACAGGCATGGCGACAACGCTGCATGTCCCAGGTCTTCCCTGTAGTGATCTGCTGATCACAGGTCTAGTTGTCGGCATGTCACAGTCACTCACTCATGGCTGGTTTACACCCACAAGTTTTTAACAAAGGAGGGAGGGAGAGGGTAAGTGGATTCGATCTACCCTGGCAATTTACATAAACAAAGTAGAATCCACTCTAGTGGTGGTGATCCCTACAGTGGTGGGGAGCACACAGTGTTGTGTAGATTACCCCTCACACACCAACAGGCCCCTTGGTGTCATGCTTCATCATCGGGGTCTTTGCACCCCTCTACGGGATGCGGCGTGCTGCGACTTACGACTACGTAGGAGCACTTGAAGTGAACTATGTTTTGGTGAGTGTGGGGGGGGTTTATTGTGTGAGTAGTGAAGTGGTGAGAGGTGAAAGTTAAAGCCAGGTATTTTTTAACTTTCACCTCTCACCACTTCACTACGTAGTCATAAGTCGCAGCACGCCGCATCCCATACAGGGGTGCGAAGACCCCGATGATGAAGCATGACACCAAGGGGCCTGTTGGTGTGTGAGGGGTATTCTACACAACACAACACTGTGTGCTCCCCACCACTGTAGGGATCACCACCACCACTAGAGTGGATTCTACTTTGTTTATGGTTTACACCCACACCACACCCATCCGGGACATGCTTCACAGGACATGTGACCCTGCCAATTAAAAGGGCAGGACGCACGTGCTGGACAACATTTCCACTCTCTATCTGGGTGTATCCGTGTGGTTATTATTTATGCATGAGGGCCTAGGGCCCTACCACATCACATTCCCCAGTGCCGGAGGTGACATGATGGTGTCCGCACCACAAGACTCAATCATAAAGGGTCCATGACTTGTGGGGCACAGACTTGGTGGCACTGGATACACTGCAGCTGGCACAGGCACACCGCTTCGGGATGGTGACTTTCAGTGCACTGAGGTAGGGGCACCTAAAGAGCTAAGCGGGTGTGCAGCCTGCGATGATACCCCATCCTGGCGGTCCGGACTGGTAAGGATTTGGTGAGCCTGCTAGACTGCAGTGTAGGCCTGAGGCAGCGGGCAGTGCGGGCCTACTGTCACGTGGCATTGCCTCTCGGGCAAACAGATGTAGTGGCACCTAAAGGGCTGAGCAGGTGTGCAGCCTGCGATGATGCCGTGTGCACTGATATGATCTCTGCCATTGCGAAATCAAGACCCAGACTCAAGTGTGTGACCTGGTGGCCTGTGGTGTGGGGCTGCATGATGCTGAGGCTGCCATGGGCACGGGCCCCAGGCTTGAAGCTTGCACCGGCACGTGGTGGGCCCTCTTGGACACCCGCCGGTGTCGGAAGGTGAGCAGTGAGGCCTGGATGCACAAGGGCGTGCAATTATCGCTGGGCGGTGGGAGGGGCTGGGGTGCAGCAGCCTGTGTGCGCAGGGGCGGGCAAGCGATGATGGCGTGTGCAACTGTATGGACTCTGCCATTCATGACTGTGGACTCTGTTTCAGATAAGGGACCTGGTGGACTGCAGTGTATACCGGCACGTGGTTGGACACACACCGGTGGTAGCAGGTGAGCAGTGAGGCCTGGGTCCTCAGTGTCGGCTCTCTCTCCCTCTCTTTCCCTCTCCCTCTCTTTCTCTCTCTTCCTCTCTTTCTCTCTCCCTCTTTCTTTCTCTCTCTCTCTCTCTCCCTCTCGCTCTCTTTCTCTCTCTCCCTCTCTCCCTCTCTTTCTCTCTCCCTCTTTCTCTTTCTCTCACTCCCTGTCTTGTTCAGGTTGTTGTCTGACTTTCACCAGGTAAGAGCAGGTGTTAAATTCCTGCTGCTAACGCTCCTAATCGCATGTTTTGTGTTCTTATGGCCGATTTGGGTGGTCGTTGAGAATGTTAAGAAGTGTTGTTGTCGCGCCTTTTTGCACGGGAACGCCTACTCTGCATCTCATTAGCGATATTTGACGGTTTTCATCTGTGGCGATGCTTTTTGCGGTTGCTATCGCAGGGAAATTGGTGATATTGGATGTTAGCACGCTACTTTGGCTGCTAACTTGGCGATAAGCCCTTGATTATATGCCTTCTTATTTATACAAAAAAAGTTACATTTCCACCTTGTAGAGTAAGGGGCAGATTTACAAGCCCCATGCGCCTCTTTTACGCTGCTGTTGCGTCACTTTTGTGACACAGCGGCGGCACAAAAGATGCACCATGGTGCGGGGTATTTACAACGTGACGCATCTGGGAGATGCGTCAAATTGTAAAGCCATGCGCCAGAAGGAGGCGTTCCGGCGCAGGGGTGGCGTTCTGGTGCAGGAACGCCTCCTAAAAGTGGCTGAGTGAAATACTGATTCACTTTTACGTCCATGCTGCGTCCAAACACTGCGCCTGCTTGAAGCAGGCGTAAGGATTGATGCAGCATTGGACAGATGGGGCCCCCAGAGCATTGCTGGAGCTGCATCACGCTTGCGACGTGACTCCAGCAATGAGCCGCGTTTACGGCACAGACGCGTCACAGATGCGTCACGCATCTGTGCCGTTTTTGCCCCGTGGCGGCGCATCCATGGTGGCGAAGCCATGGCGCACAATAATTGACGCATCCCTGCTGATATAAAGGGATGGTCCAGTTATTGTAAATCTGCCCCATCACAGTTCTTCCCCACTTTATTGTTGTTGCTGCTTTTAGTCGCGAGGCGGCCACTACCAAGCATTCTGTAAAGGATACTAATTTCATTTATGGAGTTTATTGATGTTTCCAATGCTTAATAAGATGTCACACTAGAAGCAAATTACCCAGAAACTTCCCTTAGAAAAGTGGTGTGCCTAACTACGGTTCGTGCCTTCCTACTAGCGGGCTGATACTCTGGCCCCTCATTCTTAAATGTCCGCTCTTTATCATATTCAATGCCACAAAGAGCCCTGCATTTAGTATGAAAGTAAAGCAGCATTATGAGGCGCGCACAGGATTGTGGGTATGCAGATTGCTAGTGATGCGGTGACTCTTCCTCTCGAGCCTCCTGACCTCTAGCGTCAGGAGGGAGCGTTGCACTCCCGCAGGCGCGCGTCAGTCCTTACGCACGGCGCCTCGTTCTGCGTCACGTGACCCTGTTGTAATGTTGGGGCCCTAGGCCAGCATGGTGAAAGGAATGAGACGCAGGACACCAGTTAGGGGATAGTAGATCTGGCCACGAGCACGTGCGCTCAGGTTCTTTTATCGCAGCGTCACCTGACCCAGTGACGTCTGTGGTGGGTGGGTGTACAGTGTATGGTTACACTGCAAACAACTAGACTGTGTCCTGGCAGGACACTACATTCCTCCCAAACTTTAATGAAAGGAAAAGCGAATGTCCAACCTGCAAGAAAACAGAACAATAACATTTGATAGCCCCAACAGATCTTCTTCAGGCGATCAGCTGGGAGAATGTTGAAAGTTCCAGGACTACAAAGTCAGTCAGATGAGCTTCACCTCGGCGGTGTACTTCAGATCATCCTTTTCTTGCTGTGTTGACGCTTATATACAGTGTTCATCACTTGGAGCATCGGGAGCAGAATGGGTGTGACCCTTGAGGGGTCTCGCAGGTATTCCCAGTCCAGTGGATGACAACGCTTGTTGGTTGTAGGAGACGACTATGGCACGAGAGGTCTTTCTTTGGATTTGCTGATCTTGATGCCTTCACACCTCCGTCCGGCCAAGTAACTCCTGACTTGCCTTCCTTGCCGGACTCCTCTCTCACTGGAGCCTCGAAGACTGGCCTCTACTGCTTTGACTCTTCTCTCACTGGAGACGCTGGGAGGACCCTCTTGCCGGACACGATGGGACCGGGTGGACCGTGCGGGCTTCGCATGAGCCGCGCAAAGGCGTCGCTGCCGAACTGCCAACGGACTCACCGCCAAGTCTCTCATGATGTCCTCGGGGGTGTTGATGTCATCCGCCAGGATGGTCTTGCTGTTAGGACATGGGTTCAGTGTCTTCACCAGACCGTTTCTCGGTGCCAGGTGTTTACCTGGGGCCTTCATGCTTCCTGTTGCCTGTCGTGGAGCTGCCGCTGCTGCACCTCTCCCATCCGGATTCCTCTCTCACAGGACATGCGGCCGAGGCCCTTGTCCCCTGGACTGCCACATGATCGCGTGGGCTGTGCGGGTCGCTGCGTGTGTAGTCCACAAGGGTGGATTGTCTAGTGCTCGGGTATGCTCTGCTTCGGCAAACTTCAGGTTCACGGGGCACCCATGCGGTTCTTCAGTGGTTGGTCTCCTCGAATGCAGGTTGTAAGGATTACTGGGATCCACACGGATGTTGCGATGTTCCTTGTCCAGCACTGATGTTCCTGTGTGCTGACTGTTACGATGCTCCTTGGACAGCACCGATGTTCCTGTGTGCTGTGGTTCTCTCTCTTCCTCTGTGGAGTGATGTTGTGATACTCCATTCTTCCTCTACGTTCTCTTCTTCAACGCGGTCCAGTCTTCTTTCTTGCTTACTCATGCTAACCAGGCTTCTCCATGTAGCGGGCCCTCTACATGTCGTCCCCTTGGTCTTGTCCATGTGGTAGGACACTGTCTTCACTTGGCTTGATGACTAGACCTGTCGTCGTGTCTTCCTGTCCCTTCTTCCTTTTCTTTATGGTGTCGCGCCCTTCCTTTCCATGTTCCTTCTTGCGACGTGGTCTGGTCCTCTTGCTGTCGTTGGCCTTCCCGACCAGTCTTCCCCAGGCGGCGTGCACTCCACCTGTTTCTTTCTGGTTTGGGCATAGCTCTCCAGCATGGTGCTCTTCTCTTCTCGGACTGGACCGTTTGTCGCGATCTTCTCTGTTGCTGCTTTTCTTTCCTTGGTGACCAGACTGGGTGGTCGGCTTTCATCTTGGGCATGAGTTGTCATGCTGTAGTGTAGTTCCTATCTTCCCAATAGGCTCTGCGCATTGGAATAATACCTACAGCAGTAAAGGCCTAGACCAGACGTTAACTAGGTCTACTACTGTCGATACTAGACTTAAAGTTTTGGGTTTGCCAGCTTAGCTCAGAGTTCGCTAGAAACTTTCTCGAATGTTCAAGTAGGACTTAACTTCCCTGATTAGACAAGAAGGGATTTAGTTTCTGACAACCATAGAACATGACAACTTTGCTCTCCCCTAATCAAGAGTGTATCTCCAGAGTCGTGTGAGCACAAGGCAATTATTTTACTCAGTCAGTACGTGCATTCTTAGTCTCATCAGATTGTAGAGAAAAGGAAGAGACGGGCGTGTTCAATAAAAAGGTGTTATTTATTGATCAGTCTCTTTTCTCGTACAAGAGAAATGGATCGATATTATTGCAATACTTATAGTTAAGTAAAGTGCATACATTAGAAGCAATAGTATAAAATAATACTGTAAAAACATTGATATGGTTTCTAAGCCATATGATGTTTTAAAATGAATAAAATATATTTACATACACATTTACATTTGACTAAACGTACTCAACTGGTGTTTCTAAATACGCCTACCCCGTGTACCTGACCTAAGTCTAATACGTGGGCGGGAATTGAACGTTACAGTTTAAGTTAAGTTTGTTTTTGCCAAGTGAATAACTAAAGAATTCTCTGTGAGGGGTTATTCAGTTCTGTACCTGGAAGTTAGGATAAATGAGGAATGGTATCTCTTTCTCTGCTCTCGATATTCCAGGCTGCCTGCGAGGGCTGCCCGAAAGCGCCGGTGCTGGGTCTCTCGGAAGGAGATAGCAGCGCGTCTCTCAGCGCGTCAGGAAGGCGGAGCTGCTGCCAGCGGGGTCTGCTCTGCTTCTGGGCTTCGGCAAGTATGGCTGCTCCGTCTCGTCACCACGCGTGTGTTTGCATAGGGCAAGATCGGCAATATTTATACCTTTAAGGTGCCGAGATTGACGTAAGGATGGACATAGATACGTCAATAAAGATGTCATACGACTTGCTCGTTAGCACATTCTTTTACTGAAGTTCTCTGTGAAATCAAAACAATGGCCGCACGGATTTTCCAGGTTGTCATAGGTTTGATTTGTTATGAGAACGTCGTATGCCTTATCAGGGGCTGGAGGAATGTCGCTTGTCTAATTAGATCTCAAGCGTTATGACCTAATCAGATAACACGTTCCTGTGCCGTAGTGTGACTGCGTCAGATAACGGTATCTGCATCATGGGGGTTTTTCTTGCCTCATGGGCGGACTGTTAGTTAACTTGATAGTTAGTTTAACCAAAATAGGGTCAGGAATAGGGGGATCGATTCAGAACCTATAGGAATACATGACACCCACTCCACGCTAACTATGGTCATATTTACTAATCTATGCATAGTATAACATAGTACAACATACTATAGAGTATAGTGTATACCTTACCACCCCAAAATACATAAATGCATTTCGAAATTTTTCAAATATACTGAAAATTTGCAGACATATATATTGTATGCACTCAAGCTGTATAATAATGCTAAAGTAAACGCATTTGTATATGAGAATTACACATGAAATGGCTCTCAATATGGCTATACAGAAAGAAAGTTCGAGACCATTCCATCACATAATAAAATAGTTGTGAACATACCAGCGGGCAGCTAAAGTCTATAAAGTATCTAAAAATAGAAATCTTAGTTCTCTAGGAATAGTTTCTTACTTTAAGCAGAAGATAGTGTCCCGAAATTTTGTAAAAATCAATTTGGGGCTGCTAAAAAATTGCTGTCCGTGAACTGGAGGGAAATTTGTTCATGTGACCTTATTTTTAAAGTTGAAGGCCGAATTCAGGGAACGCCGTGTGCGAGCTTGCTCAAAAGTCTCTATTTCTGTTCTGGAGAGAACATCATATCATTTAGGCTTTCGAAAAAACTGTCAACAGCTTCATGGGAAAGTTCCACTAAGTCGGAAATAGGTGTAATCATGCATTCATGCGCATGATTGTCTCCATTGACATTCTGATTCGCATTGCTGACAGAAGGTCGTACCTGATCGATGCTGCTTTCATCTTGAACTTCACTACTCTTCAATCGTAGTGGTGAAGATTCCACGAATGCCGTCATCAGGATTGGCAGCCTTTGAGGACAGCACAAAGCGTGAACCTTGGTAGGAACCAACAATGTATCTGCATCCACTGGCGCATCCGATTGTAGCGTCAGACAGGTGTCTAACACGCATTCTTCTCCGCATAGCAGACACCTTAATACAGGTAAAACACATCTTTGCCACATTGGTCGAAATGATAGAAACCAAGTCATGTTCAGGTCTCTAAGCCGGGAGAGTCCCAGGATTTTTGATATCCGGTCCCGGTATCCAATGGCTAGGATTGTTTCTTCCATTGTCGCGAGAGTTTGGTCTGTGACATGGGTTGCCATAACGAAAAATAAGGACTAAGAATAGGATTCCTGCAATTAGTCCCAGGATCAGGGGAAGTCCGCCAAAAATCGAATGGACGAAATCTGGAAAAATACCCAGTATGGCTTTGAATGGTGTTAATGCCATCGAAAATACTGTCTTAAATAACTTTGAGACCCCAGTGGTATCAGAAATATTTAAGATTTCGCTCAGGATTTCCGCGAAATGTACGGGGGAATTAGTTGATAATAATGTATGTATCTCTGCAGTCGTCCTTGCGACTTGTAGATCATACGTTTCTTTTGATGACGTGAGCCTGGTAGGCGTCTGAAGAAGCACTGTTTTCATTCTGCTTAAAGTATCTATTCGAATAGAAGTAATTTTCAAATTGGGCCATGCCCTTGCCTCCCTGTCTGGAAAGGAGCTGGGGAACAAGGAACGTCCACAGCACTTGACCTTCGCAGTCGTAGTTACTAGATAAGGAGTCCCGGGCATAAGACTACAACATCTGCGGTCTACAATAAGAATGTAACTCCCATTATAGAGTCTTTGAAAGAATGGTTCTATTTCAGTTGCAGGTGCGCCTTGCTGGTGACATGAAAGGTTGTATGAATTCCCTTCACAGGCTCCATGCAAACTAATTCCGTTACACAGAAGCGTGCCGCTTAGTGACATCGCACAATTGTTGCCACTAAGAAACACTTTCTGTCCTTTATTACTGACACATGCATGTGAATAGGGCAGGTTCCATGTTGTTTTAAGGTACCCCTTTCCCAATTTCTCGTACATGCCAGCCTGTATATATTTTTGGCAGTATTGAAACCTGAAGGTTGAGATTGGAATATTTATGATTCCGTGGATTATCCATTCACTGACAGGTCGTTCTGACATTGTCATTGGTAATCTTTCTAGTTTTTCAATGCTCAAGATTGTATAATCAGCACCCTTTTGCGCCATACTGATTTGTCTATCAGTAAGGTTAAAGATTTGGAATAATGACGTTGTATTGATTAAACGCCAAGGCACATAGCCTGAACGCAGATTTTGTAACGTCCAGCCAAGCTGTACAATAGAACGCAATTGTGACTGACCATGTTGTAATAACAGTAAGTCTTGCGATAATATGTCGATTGCTGAAGACACAATGCTGTCCAAAGAAAAAATTCTGGAGGACAGAGTCATTAACCCATTGTCCACTACAGAAAGTGATTTTTCCAAATTAATACGGTCAATTTCCCGTATTCTTTCTGCTGTTTCAATTTGAGTAACCTTCCAGGCCTCATTGTATGCTGCATATACAGAGGCTGCTATGAAACGCTTTTGACGCTGTTTGCGTGGTCCCAGTATGAAATCACGCAAGTCAGCACCATCAGTAAGTAAAGTTAGGTGTTGCTTAATTTCAGGCAGTGTGGAAGTTTGTAGCCATTGAAGGCATAATTTGCCCACACTGTAGGTTGTTATTATCCCTGGGTGATGTCTTTGGGGATATCTAGGGTCTGGCCTGGTCATTTTGAAACCCTGTGTTTTGTTCAGGAATCTGTCTTGACAGTTATTAGTATCTGTGGGCCAGATCAACCATTGTTTCCAATCAGGATGTGTTCTGTTTTGGTTTAATATATGGTTTACGTCTATCTCTTCATCTGTATCAGAGTTATTGCTAAACATTATTGGCTTTGGAATAGACGGTTTATTTAAATCTTTGATTTTGGCTAAGCCAAGACAGGTGGTTTGTTGAACAGTGTCATTTAAAAATATCATTTGTTCTGGGATCATGCAGGCTCTAAACAAAGCTTCTATACCCTGTACTTGCCATTCTTTTGTACCCCAAACACTTTTCAAATCAACATTTTTGTCCCAATAATCAAATCCAAAAGTATTCATTTTTTCGAAAAATGAGTCTGAATATAACAATTTTGTGTTGGTTATCATGGTTTTGGTTCCTGTCTTGTTTGACAATTTAAAATAAAATGTTTCAGCATTACTTGTGTTAAAACCTAAAAAATATGAATATTTGTCGTAAACGGTTCTTGAGCTCCCTTTTGGAGGTGTAGCACAATGTTCCCATTGATTATAATTTAAAACATTTCTAGGTTGTGCAGATTTATGTAGAAAATGGTTACCATAGTGGTTATAGCAATACATACTATCATAATTTGTTGAACCCTGCAAATAATCATGTTTGGTAAATTTAGCAGACATTACTAAGTCAGACATCATGTTGTTAATGCTTTCAAAGTCCCAATCATCAGCAAATGAGTTTGGTTTCACAAAGTCACTCAAGGAGATCTTAATTTGGTGTGGATATTTCAGGATCTCGACCGGACCATAAATTTCATAGTCAGTGTTGTCCCATGCTACCCCACCAGGTATAGGATTGGCTGTGAAGTTGGCTGAAGAAAGTTCTCTTTTCTCGACGTGTGAGGATGTTTGTGGTTTGAGGATCAAGTTGATGTTCTGACTTGCTGTGTCCATTTTAGCATATTTTCCCTCAATGAAGCGTCCCAAAGTAAATACCATGATGAGCCAAAGTATGAGGATAAATGCACCAAAACCCACCCAAAATTCAATCCATGGAGAAATCAGATATGTTTCTTTCAGTTGTTTCAAAAGTTCCTTAGCTTTGTCTTTAAAGGATTTTGATGATGGCTGTGTCTTTGATTCACTGAAGCCTTCAGAAGAATCATCGAAGTTTATGAAGTAGCCGGATGCAGTTCTGTCAATTGTTCCAATTGCTTCAGGATTTTTGTTTCTTGCATTTTCACTTGGTACTTCATTATAGATTGGTGTGTCTCTGCTAAATGTTTTTATTTGGGTTTTCAGAGGTCTGAGTTCTATTGCATTGCTGCATAGTCCTTGTTGTTCTTCTGTAGGCGTTTCGAATGTGATGAGCCTCTTTGTTAGGACCTCTGTACTGGTAGCAAACCTTGGTGTTCTGCTACTTATTGGGAGTCCACTTGGCCTACTGTTTGTTATCGGCCACATGTTGTGGTTTTACCAGGTCGATGGATACAACTCGGTTCTCCTTTTTACCAGCAAGTGGCGGTAGTACAACTGATCTTGTCCCGTTGACAGACAAGACAGGAACTGCTTTTCTGTAAGAAGGCCCAAATTCCTTCTTTACCGCGATCTTCTCCCTGACTAGATCCCCGACTTTTGGAATCCAGACAGGTCTTGCTGGGACAGGTGGTGGTTCTTCAGTGGTTGTTGGCTGTTGTTTCAACTTTATGTTGCTCAGGTCTTTTCTTGTTTTGTTTAAGTCCTGCAAAATAGCCAAACGGTCTTTGACATCAAAGCTTTTTTCTTTAACCACTGAAGTCTGACTGTCGAGGTCAGAGATAATCATTCTAGTTCCAAATAATAATTTGTACGGACTGAATCCCTTCAGAGAATTTCTTGGCAAGTTATTGAGACTACGTTGGACACTTATTAGATGTTTGACCCACCCAGCTCCCGAACCTAATACCTTTGTCGTTATAGATTGCTTTATGTCACGGTTTTTTCTTTCAACAATTCCGTTCCCCTCAGGGTGAAATGGACAAGAGTACCGCAATTGCACGCCCATGCTGACCATGGCCTCCTTATAAGCCCGAGAGCTAAAAGCAGGACCATTGTCCGAATGCAGCATGCCAATTGCGTATGTGCCGATAAAGACTCGCAAATCTTTTATAACAGTTCTGGCGTCAGCCGTTCGCTGGGGCCACATCCATATAAATCTCGTGCATGAATCCACTGCGACCAAGATATATTTATAGTTACCATCCCTTTGTAAGGGACCGCAGTGGTCTAGATAAATACAGGCTAATGGTTTATCCGAGATTAGAAGGGGCGTCTGCGCTGGACGTCTCACCGTTGATACTTTCATTTTTTGACATATTTCACATGCTAGAACATAGTTCCTCGTTTGTCTTCTCATTTGTGGCCACCAGTATCTCTGTTTTAATAATGATACTGTGGCTGAGACGCCAGCATGTATAGAAGCAAGCCCTTCGTGTGCCGCTATTATTAGTCCTAACCTATGTTCCATGTTTGGAATTGCCCTATCCCCCACTCCAGGGATTCGAGCAAAAGGAACATTGTTTGCATCAGTTATGTATGTATAATTGAGTGGATAGTTGATCGGTAACGCTGAGCAGTCGCCCTTTGATGACGTTTTCACTGCCAGCACTGTTTCACCGTCAATGTATTTTAATGTACGCTTTTTTCGAACTACGGGAGCCGATTTAGTGGCTGCCGCTGCGGCTGTTTCAGCCAATGAATTCCCTACAACGTGAACGCCATCACGCTGATGACTCAGTGAGTGAGTCACGTGAGTCTTTGGTAGTTCTTTTTGTAAAAGAGCTATTTGTTCCCAGAGCAGTTTCTGCTTTATTGGTGCATCTGTGTCATCTTTGTAACCGTTTTGAATCCATGTCTGCAAATCGCTGTTATATGATTTGACGCAGTAATATGAATCTGACACTATAAGTGTCGGGAATTCGCGATCCGCATTATCTAGCGCCATTTTCAATGCGATTATTTCAGTTTGTTTTTCTGAATTAGTTTCGACTGAGTGTGATTTTGTTAATAGAGGTTTTAATTTACCTTCGCGCCACACTTCTTTTGTAATCTCACATGTGGGGTTGTATGCTTGTTCTCCCCAAACGGAGGGTTGAGCATGTCCGTCTGTATAGATTACACAGGCGTAATGTCGTAGAGGCAGAATGTCGGATGGCAGAGGGTATGTTTTTTCATATTCTAGATTTTTTAATTCTTCTAGTTCTGGATCAAAGTAGTAGTACACTTTGTCCGTTGTGATAGAATTCACCCATTGTATCCATTCCGGATTCAATGCTGTTGTTGGTAAATTCCACGGTGTTGTTAATGCTTCAAAGGCTGATTTTGCTGTTCTGACTGTGATATGTCTACCATCAGCTATGTCTTTTTCTCTAGCTATTGCGGTTTGAACTGCATGAACAATTTTTTCTTTTTTGCTGAATTTCTGTTCAGCTTCTGTGTACAAGTGTGATTTGAATGCAATTGGTACCTTTTCTCCCTCATTAGAGGTCAGGTATGTGAATCCGCATCTCCCTGGGATGACTCGAATCACAAGATTGCGTGTGTTATCACGTGTTTCTAATTTTGTTTTAATTAGCATGTCTGTTTGTAAGGATCTCAAAATTTCTGTGTGTGTTTGAGTCCAATTGGATCTTTTAAAGTCTGGTTTAATTAGATCATAAAGGGGTTTGACCCTTTCTGCGTAATTTGCAATGTATGTTCTTCCGAAATTTAGGAAGCCTAGAATTGACTGTAGGTTTTTTAGTGTTTTAGGTGCTTGGATTACGGCACATTTCTCTAGGAAATTGTCAGCCAGGCTTTTACCTTCACTTGATAACTCATATCCTAAGAATAGGACTGTCAGATGGGCAATTCTGGATTTTTTAAAGTTGAATTTGTAACCCTCTGCTGCGAACCCAAGTATTATGGTGTTCACTCTTTTCAAGTGAGTCTCCAAGTCATCATCTGTTAAGTAAATGTCATCGACATAAGATAATGCTTCATCATCATATAGTTGTAGTAATTCTGTTACTCTCGCTGAGAATACCCCCGGGCTGTTCTTGTACCCCTGGGCTAACCGACAGAATTGTTTTTGAGTGCCATTTACTGAAAATGCAGTTAAATATCTGCTCTCTGGTGCTATGTTTTGACAAAAGAATCCATTGGAGATGTCCAAGGTTGTTTTGTATTTTTTGCGCACTATATTATTCATTAGTGCAGCACTGTGTGAGTTTTGCACTGCAAAAGTTTTGCAACATGTGTTAAGGTGTCGGTAATCCAAAACTAGACGATATGAATTGTCTGGTTTGGAGACCGGAAACAAAGGGTTGTTCATTTGTGAGGTGCAAGTTTCAATCACCCCCTGGTATTCTAGCTGATCTAGTATTTCATTTACCTGTTTTTTAGCTTCTTGCTTAATTGGGTACTGCCTTTGTGCAGTAGGTTGTAATTTTAACTGGATTTTGTGAGGAGGAGAATCCTCATCCCATCCTACATGATTTTTATATAAAGCAGGTGCTAGAGCCACTGCCCACTTTCTAGCAAGTGTGTATTTTTTATGAATTGGAATTTGATTTGAGAAGGCAGGCGTAATTACTTCTTCGCCATGAGGGCACTCCCTGACAAACTCTGGTGGCCAGTCCTTTTCAGCTAGAAGGATGTCATAACCCTTGGAGAGGTTATCCCAAAATAGTCCCCTTATTTTCCTAGTCTTATCTCCCTCTATACGTAATGTTATCTCGTATATCTTGTGGGGTTTGCTAACTCTGGTGTCCGCAGTTTCCACTTGAAGATATTCATTCGTGTCCACTGTCTCCAGATGATTCATAAGGACTTTGCAAGCTATGCTCACCTCTGCTGCGCTGTCTAGCATTGTCTGAGCCCACTCTCCGTTTTTCAGTTGTGTCCTCAGTATTCTCGGCATTGTTAACTACCTTGATACTGGCTACCTTCTTTTTTGGAAATTGTAATTTCTTTTTTAGCTGAGCAGGTTCCTTGTCTTTGGACTTGGCGTGCTCTTCTCTTTGTTCTGATCGTCCTCTTCTTTCTGATTTCTGCGAGGAAGTCTGAAAAGATTGAGAGGGACGCGTATCAATGTCTTGATATCTATCAGGTTTTTTAATATTATCCCTATTTCTAAGGTTATATCTATTCCCAGAGGGTCACTCTGCGGTGACCTCTGTCTTCGGTTTGGAGATTTTTCTCTTCGCCTAGGAGACCTTCCTCTGGACTGGAATTTCTTTTCTTTAGGATTGGATTGTTTGTTTCCATCCCAGTTCTTTTTTGGTGAATTATTATTAAAAAAAAAATTTTCTGGACTTTCAGTCAGTTGCGGTTTTACTGGTATCCCACCTAAACTATCTCTACCTAGTTCCTCATAGGATTTTTCTATGATTCTGGCAATTTCAGCTGGTTGGTCTGCTATATCTGTCTCTTTTAACCTCTGGCGGATCGCCACGTTTGCTGCTTCACCTTTTATGTTGGCTAATAATATAGCCGAGACCTGCTTGAAGTCTTTTAGTAATTTCATACCAAGAGTTAAAGCAGGTTCTGGACCGTATTCGTCTTGAATTTGTTTTAGCACATCTGGTATCACCGAAATGGATGGAACACCGTGCGTTTTTGTGTAGATGGAAGCAAAGACTGTACCCCAAGTGTCACAGTCCTCTATGTGTGGTGCGATTCCCATTGGGAGACATATAGTCAGAATCCTGTGTTTTTCTAATGGGGTGGTGTCAGGAAACACCGCCTCTATTTGGGTAATTTTCTGTGCCAACCAGAATGGTATTTGTTCCCGTTTAGCCGGTACTTTACCTAGGCAGGATTGGATGTTCTGTGGTGTGATTTTATTTGTGTTCCCCTGGTGAGGGGTCAGCTGTGGAAGTTTAATCGCTGGCTGAATTGTTGAAGTCCGCATTACATACTGGACTAATTGTCTATGGATTTTTAGTAATTGTTTTAGCTGTATTAACAGCTCTCCTGTAGACATCCCTTCGTTGTCTGGGTGTGGTGTGTATCCGGCTAAGACCGGCCACGTTGCTCTTGGTCTACCTAAAGGACCGAGCCTGGTAATGTGATTATTATGTTTTAGGGCGCCATCAAATAAGAGCAAATGCTCTTGGAATTTGAGTGGTACTTCCACCTCCTCGAAAGGAGTGTAAATGTCAGGTGGTACCTCTATTTTGTAATAGTGGAAGTACTTTGTTACAGCATTTGCTGCTGGAAAATGTATCCATGAATAGTATACCTCTGTCTGCCGATATTCGTGTGCCTCAATTACGAATATGACTGTGCCACCTCTAGGTGTCAGTCCATTTTCTATGAGTTTTAAGGTTATAGATTTCCTTTTGCTGACCGGAATGAGTATTATATCCGCGTCTGCATCCTGTAGTGCAGTATCAGCTGCTGCTATTTCAGCTGCTAATCTAACTGCCTCTCTTTCTTCATCACTGTCTCCCATTTTACCGACAGGATGGTATTATGTTTGTTTGCAGATCAGGTTTCTTATGGAAACAGAGATTAGATGCACAATATTTTGGAACTGTTATCCTTCAACGTTGACAATACCAAGAACCATACATAGGAGTTCCCTCCTGCGAGGTCTGGCGGATATTACCTTTCACCCACTCCAGAAGTCTTTGGAGTATGTGGGAAAAGGGGTCTGAGTGAGAAAGCACGACTGAGTTACTCTAAATGTCTTACGTTAGTTTTATCGCCCTTTCCAAACGCGTTGGGCGCCATGTAGTGTAGTTCCTATCTTCCCAATAGGCTCTGCGCATTGGAATAATACCTACAGCAGTAAAGGCCTAGACCAGACGTTAACTAGGTCTACTACTGTCGATACTAGACTTAAATTTTGGGTTTGCCAGCTTAGCTCAGAGTTCGCTAGAAACTTTCTCGAATGTTCAAGTAGGACTTAACTTCCCTGATTAGACAAGAAGGGATTTAGTTTCTGACAACCATAGAACATGACAACTTTGCTCTCCCCTAATCAAGAGTGTATCTCCAGAGTCGTGTGAGCACAAGGCAATTATTTTACTCAGTCAGTACGTGCATTCTTAGTCTCATCAGATTGTAGAGAAAAGGAAGAGACGGGCGTGTTCAATAAAAAGGTGTTATTTATTGATCAGTCTCTTTTCTCGTACAAGAGAAATGGATCGATATTATTGCAATACTTATAGTTAAGTAAAGTGCATACATTAGAAGCAATAGTATAAAATAATACTGTAAAAACATTGATATGGTTTCTAAGCCATATGATGTTTTAAAATGAATAAAATATATTTACATACACATATACATTTGACTAAACGTACTCAACTGGTGTTTCTAAATACGCCTACCCCGTGTACCTGACCTAAGTCTAATACGTGGGCGGGAATTGAACGTTACAGTTTAAGTTAAGTTTGTTTTTGCCAAGTGAATAACTAAAGAATTCTCTGTGAGGGGTTATTCAGTTCTGTACCTGGAAGTTAGGATGAATGAGGAATGGTATCTCTTTCTCTGCTCTCGATATTCCAGGCTGCCTGCGAGGGCTGCCCGAAAGCGCCGGTGCTGGGTCTCTCGGCAGGAGATAGCAGCGCGTCTCTCAGCGCGTCAGGAAGGCGGGGCTGCTGCCAGCGGGGTCTGCTCTGCTTCTGGGCTTCGGCAAGTATGGCTGCTCCGTCTCGTCACCACGCGTGTGTTTGCATAGGGCAAGATCGGCAATATTTATACCTTTAAGGTGCCGAGATTGACGTAAGGATGGACATAGATACGTCAATAAAGATGTCATACGACTTGCTCGTTAGCACATTCTTTTACTGAAGTTCTCTGTGAAATCAAAACAATGGCCGCACGGATTTTCCAGGTTGTCATAGGTTTGATTTGTTATGAGAACGTCGTATGCCTTATCAGGGGCTGGAGGAATGTCGCTTGTCTAATTAGATCTCAAGCGTTATGACCTAATCAGATAACACGTTCCTGTGCCGTAGTGTGACTGCGTCAGATAACGGTATCTGCATCATGGGGGTTTTTCTTGCCTCATGGGCTGACTGTTAGTTAACTTGATAGTTAGTTTAACCAAAATAGGGTCAGGAATAGGGGGATCGATTCAGAACCTATAGGAATACATGACAATGCTGTGCTATTTTCTTTGTGGTTGCTATTCACCGTCACGGTGTTTTGGCGTTGGCGCGCTTTGTCTGCGCGGAGGAGGGTTGCATCACCGCTCCTGGTGCATGCCTCCATGCGTGCTGACGATGGCGTTCTGGTTGCTGTGAGACATCGCTGTCTCCGTTGGGGACTTTTGTGCTCTGTCCCGTGGCGTTGGCGTGTCGCTGTGCAGCGTCACTCTGGCGCTCTTGATACGTTCCGGCGCAGTGCTGCGCGGTTCTGGCGTGCGGGTGTGGAGTTCTTGCACTCCTGTCACGTTCTTGCGCTTTGTGGTACGGTTCTGTGCTTCTGGCGCGTTCCTGCGCAGTCTCCCTTTTGTCCTCAGGAGGTTGCGTATTGACGTGGCGTCGTTTGAGCGTGGCAGTGTTGCTGCACACGGTTTGCTCAGTTTCTCTTTGTGTTGTTGCGGGCTTGCACTGGTGCTGTCTGGTGCGTGGATTTCTTGGACGCCTGTTGCGAGTCGTTGGGTACTTGCTGCTTTGGCTGTTGTCAGGGACTTGCTGCTTTGGACCGTTGGCGGGAGTAGTTGATGCTGCGGTGAACACCTGTGGCCACAAGGCGTCGTTGCTCTCTCCGTCCTTTGATCGCAACAGTCTTTTCCCTGGACGTTCTTCCAGTGCTTGGCAGTCGTTTCCCTCTAGACGTTCTGTCAGTGCTTGAGTTCTCGCTGAGGCGTTCGTGCCTCTTCCCACGTTGCGCTGGAAGTGGCATCTGCCGACTCCTTGCTGGTGTGTATGGGTGTCTTCTGCGCTGTTGCGCACTTGCTTGCTGCGTGAGATTGGATGCTTTCCTTGGGGCGTTACTCAGTCTGTTGCCCCTTACTGCTGCTGATTTATCTTGTGTTGTGCAATGCTTGTTTTATTTCTCCTGGTGGCAGGTGCGCTTTTCCTTTTGGCCACTGGGTGGCAGTGATGCCTGCTTCCTCCTTGCTCACGACTGTCTTCCCTTGTTGAGCACTCTATTATCTCGGTGCACATGAGGGGGCAGGAGCTGCTGCTGTGACCTGGTGAGTCTCTCTTATTTTCATTATACTTTTTGAGGCAGGATGGTGCAGGCATGATGGTGAGTTCTGTGGATATGTGCAGGGGGGGGAATGCTCCTTGTCGCATGCACTTTGACGTTTGTTTGTGTGTTTTCAACTTTAACATCGGCGGCGCTGGCCGCTCACAGGGACTCCGCTCCTCGGCTGGGGAGCCCTCCTGTCGCTCTCCCGCCTCCCCGCAGCAGCTTCTTGGTCCACACGCTGCCGGAAGGGGGGGGTGTGTACACTGGAAGTTTGTGTCTTGGCGGTGCTGGCCGCATTCCAGGCGCTGCCTTCTTCTGCTTTTCCCTCCCCGCCTGCGGCAGCCACGGCAATCCTCGCACGGGGGGGGGGGTGTTTGGAGCTTTCCTCCGGCGGGGGAGCGCGTCGCTCCCGTCACTCCTCCCTGGGCGGGGGCGCTCGAGGCAGGCCGCGGGTGGGCTCCACTGGCTCTGCCTATGTAGACGCTGGTGATTGTCCGGTGCGGCAGGCTTCACTTTCCCCGGTCTCCCGCCGCAGCAGCTTCAACTAGCACATGCTGCGCGGCGGAGACCTGCCATGCTTCTCGCAGGCCGCGGGTGAGCTCCGCTGGCGCTGCTCAATCGGACCACGTTGCGAGGGGGGTCGGGAGGCGGTTAGCTACTCCGCTCCCTCCCCCTCGTTGTTTATGTTAGTTGCGGGTCTGGCCACACATTCCCCCACGCCGTCGCTCGTCTCTGGGCCCCACCGCTTCCAGTCACACACGCGGCGGGGGCAGGGGACGACTCGGGCATGCCGCGGGTGGGCTACGCTGGTCCTGCTTATACTTTGGGCATAGTTCATGAAAGTCACTTCGCCCCTGGGGCTCACCTTTGGCTGGCAGGCCTGATGCTCTGTCGCGGTCGTGGTGGGTGGGCTCCGCCCGGCCGGTGCACCTCTCCGGTGGGGGTCTCTGCCTCGCGGCCGTCACAGGTGGGCACTGGGCGGTCCGCTCGGCACCGGTGGGTCACTGTGTTGCGGCCGATGCGGGTAGGCTCCGCACGGCTCTCTCTTCGCCTCCTGGCAGGGACACCTCACGAGGTGCGGGGTCGGCTCCCGGTCACCTCCTCAGTCGTGTCGGCCCGGGGCTTAGCACATGCCCCGCGGGCCTCTCGGCGCGTCGCGCCGTGGTGCAGGGGGTGCCTTCTAGGCGGGCAGCTCTCTCCCCCTTTCTCCAGGATGTTTGGCAGTGGCACGCACGGGCTTCACTACCGACCTCGTCGCCAATGTAATGTTGGGGCCCTAGGCCCGCATGGTGAAAGGAATGAGACGCAGGACACCAGTTAGGGGATAGTAGATCTGGCCACGAGCACGTGCGCTCGGGTTCTTTTATTCGCAGCGTCACCTGACCCAGTGACGTCTGTGGTGGGTGGGTGGGTGTACAGTGTATGGTTACACTGCAAACAACTAGACTGTGTCCTGGCAGGACACTATACCTGTGACGCCTTCCTGAGGGAAGCAGCGGGCGCTCCTCTCCTCAGCTGCCGAAAAGGACAGGCCCACCAGTAAACTCACATTTCAACCATTCAAGGAGTTTCTTGTACAGAAACCCTCCAAAAATTGGGTCTAGTTCCGCTTCTCACGGCCCCTCGAAGTGCACGTGATCAGCGAATGGAATCCGACAAAAATTTCACGCACTTGTTGATCTGTTCGCTTAATCACGATAAAAATATCACTTACTACTAGTAGGGTGACTTTGCAGCGGTGACGTGCCATTCATTCTCATGAATGCCTCTGTGTGCACTGGTACAGTTACTCCTTATAATATTAAACAGGGGCCTGTGTCGGCTGCAGTGATGAATCGGGAGTTTGCCGCAGCGGCTTCTGGGTATGCAAATATTTGTGGTTAGCCACGCCCCCTCCAGTGACAGCAAGGCTCCTGCAGCAGCCCCATGGGGACTTGTGCTCTTGTGATCCCAAATGCATAAATTCAGTCTAGAGTCGGTGTCCATCACTTCATTTGTTCCCTTCCTTGCCTGAGCGTCATTTCTGACTCTGATCCATCAGTAACACTTAGCATTCAAGGTCACTCTATTGGGCTTTATTTGGTCTGCCAAAGCATTACATGTAGTACAATACACTAATCACCCGGAATTTCCCTTAGAAACGTAGTGTGCCTAGATTCGTGCCTTCCAATTTGAGGACTGATACTCGGGCCCCCTCGTTCTTAAATGTCCGCTCTTTCTCGTTTTCAATGCCACAAAGAGCCCTGCATGTATATGAAAGTAACGCAGCTTTATTAGGCGCGCACAGGATTGTGGGTATGCAGATTAGGAGTGACGCGCTGAAGGTTCCTCTGGCGCATCCTGACCTCCAGCGACAGTCCCGCCAGTCCTTACGCACGGCGCCTCGTTCTGCGTCACGTGACGTTGTGACGCCTTACGTCAACCGGTGTTGCGCGCGCGGTGATGGCGCCTTCCTGAGGGAAACGGCAGGCGCTCCTCTCCTTAGCGGCCGAGGAGGCCTGACCGCCCCCATGACGGCTCCCTCGCGCATTCATGAGTAAACACATGGACATCAGCCCATTTCAAAACTGCACATATGTATCTCCCGATCTCGAATCCGTTATTTTCACCCACACACGGAGCTTCTTGTGCAGAAACCCTTCAAAAATTACAGTGTTCGCCTCCCGGCGTCACGGCCACTCGGGGTGCGCGTGACACACGGACAGTGCGCAGCTGCGAACAAACGATCATTCTGAGTGCCGTCCGCCCTTGATCATAAAAATATACCTTCCTCCTGGTAGGGTGACCTTACACCGGTGACGTACCAGTCACCCCCATGAATGCCTGTGTGTGCACACCTACAGGCGCTCCTTCTACTATTAAACAAACGCCTGTGTCACCTGCAGTAATGAATCGGGTGTTTGCCGCAGAGGCTTCTGGCTATGCAAATGACTGTGGCTGGCCACGCCCCCTCCAGTGACAGCAAGGCTCCTGCAGCAGCCCCATGGTTTCTTGTGCTCTGGGTCCAGGCTGTGAAGAGTCTCAAAATCCAGCAATAAAGGGAGTGTGTGAAGCTAATTTAATATAGACAAAAAGTGACACTAGAAGTCCCACCAGAAGTAATCCTGCTGAAATAAACAAAACAAGCATTGGCATAGCCAATAGGTCTCGCTTTTGGACCTATAAGTATTTAGTTATGCAGCACAATATCCTGGGTGCAACAACATTAACTGTTGTGTGGCCAAACACTTATAAGGTCCCAAAGGCGAGACCTATTGGCTATGCCAATGCTTGTTTATATTTGTTATGGCCTGCCCTATGTGAACTTCGAGAGTTGGCCCAGTACTAAGAATTAGCATTGTGTACTCACCTCATCTGAGTAACTCAAGCCAATGGCAGACGCAATGTTAGTGAACCTGCTTTAAATGTCTTTTACGTGTGGTGCATTTCACAGGCTAGGGTGTATGGCTGTTCTAAGGTCAAATATAAAGGAATTAAATCTATGTAATTTTTCCAAATCTGCTAGAACGTTATTCCAGTCATTTCTATTAAAAAATTGTTTTTACTTGGATTTACCGGCAAATAAAATTATTACGATTATACCCACGTGTACCTTATATAGCTCGTAATTATTACACCTAAATAATCAATCTGCTGTGTCCTGAAGAGCTGATGTTTAACGCAACCACAACTCATACTTGGACGAGTCTGGCTCGTTTTTCCAGGGGCATTTTTCTCCGTGGCAGCTGTTCTCATAGCGCCCCGGGATCTAGCATTAATTTTTGGTGCAGTCTGAAGGCATTCGTCTACTCTGCACCAGAAAATTACAGCTGTTGGTAGAGGCGTTTTCATTATTCGCATTTCTCATAGGGCAAGAGTGTTGAATTGCCCTTTTCAACAACCAGACTCAAACGACAGCGACTGCCAAATAAATGTCTTTGAAAGCAAATTGGTTGCTGTGAACACGTTTCTTGATGGAAAGTTGAGGCTTCGAAGGAACTCTCTCTGCTTAGTCCTAAGCCAAGTCAAAGCTTCGTTGTCCTTCAGGGGCTATGACACGCCCCTGGATCACATCCCCAAATGCCACCCAAATCGGTATGTGTCGACAATGGCATTGTCGCTCACAATGTCCTAATGTGCACTGTTGGGGCTCTTTTGCAAAGTGAGGGGGCATTTACGCTTTAAAATGATAGAGACTAGAGCAGCGCTGCAACCAAGAGCAAGCGGTGAAAAACAAGGGGGATCGCGAAAGTTAAAGCAACGCTGTTGGCACCACTCAAAGGTGTTTCAGTGGCGCATGCAGCCGGAAGTCCATGTATGGGCTTTTACCTCGCGGGAACCAGCGTGATCATTACTAACAGATGGTGCTTCTGCTGACTCCCGCGAGGAAAACGCCATACATGCACGCGCACTGATAGGAAACCATGCAAAACATGCACGAGTTTCAAGTAAAGTGCTGAGCGATTACAAGAGGTCCCTCTAAGCAGTGCTTACGCAATGCGTAGCGAGACCTAAAAAGGGAGTGACAGAAGGTCACACGGATGGCAGGGGTTCAAAGGTCAGTTATAGCTCCAAAGGGAGCAGAATAGACGCTCTGGTACCTCTCGACTGACACCAACGTCTCTATGGTTACACATTATTCAGCGCCTTGAGACCCTCACGGGTATGTAGTGCGCTTTATAAGTGTCCTGATTGATTGATTGATTATTCAGGGCCTATGTACAGCCTCATGCAGGCGTGCCTGTGCACAATGGTGCAGATGGTCTTTGCTTTAGTGATACTTGGCCACTGAGTCCCACAGGCTGCAGGGGCCTCCTCCCGCTCCCCCTGGACTGAGGTTGAGGGCCGCTGCCAGGCTACTGTGACAGACCATCTGCGAGTACTTAACGCCTTTTGGTCCATATCAGGAGGCAGCCACCTCAGGCCCTGAGTACAAGTGGGCTGCAAAAGGGCGAGGTATTTACTGGGTGCAGTAAATACCTGGGGGCAGATTTACAAACCCCATGCGCCACTTTTGCGTCATTGGTAACATGGGAAAAGTGACGCAAGGGGCTTGTAAATCTGCCCCCTAATGTTCAGAAATCTCCTCTTGAAAAATGAGGAATTAAATGCAAACATTTATATTTTTTGCACCATATTTTGCATTTATCTGAATTAATTTCATGTTCTTCCAAGGAACATTTCACTAAGTTTGATCTGCCACAATGTTTCATGGGAAAGTTGCAGGGTGAGGTGTGAGCCTCGAAGCTTGACATTCCACTCACTGCACAAACAGGAATGTACCACCCACTCGGGACCAGGTTCTCCGTGTGTTGCTCTCTCATGCGTATGATGGGAGCCCATATCATGTGTCACACGGTGATACCGTGTGAGTTAGGAGGTATGAGAATGTCCTGATGCTGTGTAATTCCCACGCACTCTTATTTTACCGGACATGCATATGATTCTTATGAGGCACTCTGACCCCGTTAGGGCCTTAATGTACTCATGTAAAAGGAAGGACCAGGTATAACAAGGTGCACAAAGGCAGTCCCCCTGCCCCACCTCTACTAACAGGATGCAGATAAATACTTGTACGGGATCTGCCACAACAACATTGCGCATAGCTAGCTCCTCTCAGACAAAAACGTACCCATGAACACCAGCGCATGCACAGCACCGGGAAAGGCCTCCTACGATGAGGCACCTAAGCAAAGTAAACAGAAACGCCCCATGACCCCGTGCTCCAGAAAGCACTTTGCATCCTCTATAAAGTGCCTACACCAGACCACTCATGTTTCCCGGTTCCATGCATGAGTAGCTCATCCAGTCTAGATCTTACTGTGCATTCTGGTAATTGTAGTCCCAATTATCCAGTTACAAAATCATGACTACAACAAAGCAAAACAAAATCTGGAGTGGATGAGCTATGCCATATTACATATTTGGGGGACGCAGAGCTTAGGACACGCGCCGTGAGGGCAACGGCTGGCTCCTACCTGTCCCTGGACAAACGACATCCTCTACTCCACCTTCCACGCCGTGAGGGCAACGGCTGCTGTTACTTCATCGCCAGTCCCATTTGCAGCGGGAAACTACAGCTCCCAGCTGCCCCGGGCTCCGGCGCTGCACTGTGACACCTTCCCTGCGCCCAGAGGCGCTACAAGTCTAAGGAGAGCCGAGTGCTCTAGGGGGACGCAGAGCTTAGGGCACGCGCCGTGAGGGCAACGGCTGGCTCCTACCTGTCCCTGGACAAACGACATCCTCTTCTCCACCTTCCATGCCGTGAGGGCAACGGCTGCTGTTTCTTCATCGCCAGTCCCGTTTGCAGTGGGAAACTACAGCTCCCAGCTGCCCCGGGCTCCGGCGCTGCACAGTGACACCATCCCTGCGCCCGGAGGCGCTACAAGTCTAAGGAGAGCCGAGTGCTCTAGGGGGACGCAGAGCTTAGGGCACGCGCCGTGAGGGCAACGGCTGGCTCCTACCTGTCCCTGGACAAACGACATCCTCTTCTCCACCTTCCATGCCGTGAGGGCAACGGCTGCTGTTTCTTCATCGCCAGTCCCGTTTGCAGTGGGAAACTACAGCTCCCAGCTGCCCCGGGCTCCGGCGCTGCACAGTGACACCATCCCTGCGCCCGGAGGCGCTACAAGTCTAAGGAGAGCCGAGTGCTCTAGGGGGGACGCAGAGCTTAGGGCACGGCCGTGAGGGCAACGGCTGGCTCCTACCTGTCCCTGGACAAACGACATCCTCTTCTCCACCTTCCACGCCGTGAGGGCAACGGCTGCTGTTTCTTCATCGACAGTCCCGTTTGCAGCGGGAAACTACAGCTCCCAGCTGCCCCGGTGTAGGAAGGTGGCTACCTGACTATGGTTACCCCAGATTTTTTGCCTGTGTTTAGCTGTTTTTTTGACTTAGTTGACCTGGTTCCCTGCTAATCAGGGCCCCAGGCCATCTGCTCTCTCTGTAAAATGGATTCCATGTACCCTAGGTACATACCACAATTGGAAATGGACTCCTTGTCAGCCCCTGTATAATGCACTATAGGTGCCCAGGGCATAGGGGCCACCAAGGCCTACCAGGGGCTGCAGCAAATCTTTTGCCACCCCTGGCTGGTTCTTAAATTGACACAACTGGCTGATCACTCAGCTGGGGTAAGGTGGTGTAATCATCCCTTGCTTAGATATAGTATACCTATATCTAAACCTATATCTGGACACATGTAAACCTGTGAGTCACTCCTATGGAAGGCCTCATCAATCCTGGAGGCAGAGTGCGTGGTTTTATGTGAGATGGAGCTCTAGCATGAGCTGAGCCTGTCTGCAGCTGTCGGGAACCACTCCCTAAGCTGTTTCAGGATAATGCCATACCATATACTCTTAAGTGCCTTATAATCCTCGCGGTTATATAGCAACTTTGGTTTGGCTTTATCAAAACATGTCGTGTAAGGTGTCATACGATTTGGAATACTATCCCCTCGCCAGTTCTGGCGACGGGGATAGCATTCCACCCCTCTAGAGGGGTAGGACATGTTGCTTTGCTTAAATGCGGTTAATTTCTCCAAAGACCTTAGATCCACAAAATGGATGCCTCTGCCACAGACAAATGTCTGGACCCCTGCAGCTGACCGAAACTCAGCCAAATGGGGCCTGGACAAAGGGTTTCCTGTCACAGGAGGGTGTCACCGCCCTCCAGACAGGAGATAGTGGATTGTAGCAGGGAGGTTTGAAAGAAACCAGACACTGCTTGGGGCGCACAAGGCTGCCCCTTGCATAATCCGGCCAAACCGATTCTGGGGCACTCCAGCCCTCGTGCCAGGGCGGCCTGGATCAAAGGAAGGGGGTGTATCCACCCACTTCCTGGGTCCCACCCATAGGGGGGGACCTAGCAGGTAATCACGCCCCCCAGATTCGAATAAGAGTGGGAGCAGTGCCAATGCACATCAGATTTCCTGGAAGAAACATTAGAAACAAAACTCTGGACCCTTGGACCTCCATCTCAACGTGGAAGCCCGAAGAATCTCCCTTGTGGTCAAGGAGTGACCACCCTGCAGCAGCAGGCACCATCCAGCCCTCGACGTCTACTTGGTTGCAGTTCCCGCCGGAACTCGAGCGACTGAGATCGACGAGATCAAGCTTGCCTGCCTTCCAACAGCCCGATCCACAGTCCCTGCAGAGCTGAGACCCGTGGAGGCGACCGGAAGCGTGGGGCACGCCATCTTGAATTGACCACGAGACGCTGACCGTGCAGCCCACGAGTGACCCTCGAAGCTGTGCACCGGGGTTTGAGAAGCCCGCACCCTGAGCTACTCTTGAACCGAAGTTCAGCCCTCCACACTCAACGAGTGCTGCGTGGGGCCCTTCTGCTCCATTTGGCTCAACGCGTTGGCCCGGTCACTTGCCAGCCGGCTAGTGGTCCCTGTGCCGACGAAACTACAAAGAAGACTCGTGAATCTGGTTGCTCCAGATCCACACCAGCTCCCCTGAAAAGGAGCCCCCACTCTGACCTTCCTGGTTCGAGTGAGAAGCAATCTTCCGGTTCCGCGTGGATTGCTCTTGCCAAGTGTTGTTTGCTCCAAACTTGAAGGCGACAGCGCCGACGGCGAGAGCCTGCATGAGACAGATCGTGACCTGCTCCTGGACGTCGCAGATGCCCCAGAGCCCACGTGACAGCGGAGAGAAGCTCCTCGACGACCACCTGATTGCGCCCGACATTGCCTGGTTCCGTCCTGGTTCCACCCTGGTCACTGCTGAGTGACCCAGACTCTGTCCCCTCTGCTTTCAGGTACCCTTCGACTTGAGTCCACCCTTGGACTCCACCGGACACTTCATCTTCAACCCGCCTGCAGCCCTTTCAGCTTCAAGCACCAAGAGCCTGCGTGTCAAAACCCGACGCCACTTCGACCCTGTGCACCCACTTCCTGTGGGTGAGGTAACTTTGCTCTGCCGGTGTTCTCACACTGGTGCACATCTCTAGGGTCTGTGTCTTAAGTTTTGTTCCTCTAGGTTCAGTGGAAGTGTCCTTAAACTCTAACTTTACACTTTTTACGCACCATTGGTTAACATTGGTGCATGCGTACGCTTTCCGCACTGCTCCCGAATCCCGAGGGCCATTCCCGACTTCCGCATTGCTTGTCCTGACTGCTCCCAGCGATTCCCTAGGCCCTAGGCCTAACCACTGCTCGAGTGGCATCTCTTATACCACTTGTTTAGTATATGGTTTGAGTGGCCCCCTGCCCTCATCCATAATTGTGCAACTTTGTATGTTTAAACAGTGCTTTTGATTTAACGCTTGTGCCCCTTTATTCATAAAGAATACTGGGGATTGTTTTTAGTAATAAATACATATATTTTTATAATATATACTTGTGTGGTGTCCTTTCATTTGATATTACAGGATTGTATGTGGTAAAACAGCTCGCTTAACACGACCTCTTAAGTTAAGCCTTTAGGCTGCTTAGTCCATGCTACCCCTAGGATAGCTTGTCTAATAAGGTTGACTTACAACCAGACACCATAAGGGATGGTTTGGTCTGATAATCGGTGGTTCCAGAATTGGAAACATCACCTATCAGGCCAACTTCTCACATTGGTCAGCAGCGGTGCGGATTTGAGCTTGCTGTTGTTTTACCATTGCAATCTTTGTATCAAATTGAAAGATCACATCAAGTACCTCTAGGTACATATAAATCAAACGCTTAGCATATCAAGTTCTACTGAACTTAGTAGTTGTAGATTAAAGGGACTAGCACACCCTGACTACAACTCACTAGCAAGGTACAGTAGGAAAACACTTAGTGTAGGTAAGTGCACCACTTACACCTCACTAGCAGTCATGTCTGACACAGGAAAAGCCTCAGGGTCTGATCCTGCGACAGTTGACCTTACCAAGGCAACTTCCAGCTATGACAAGTTAACCCGAAAGGACTTGGTTGCCTTGTGCATCTCAAGAGGGTTAAAAAGGGGCAGAAGTCCCACCTGCCAAATCCTGATAGACATCCTAGAGCAGGATGACTTAGAAAGGGCGAAGGAAGCTTCCCTAGAGACAGGAAATGGAGGGAACCCCCCTGTAACTGATCCCCCTCAGGAGGACGAGGAAGAAGAAGAGGAGGAGGAGGACTCAGAAGTTGAGGACCCAGAAGATCAGGATCAGAGGGGTAGCCAGGTCCAAGTTGCCAGGCTTAACCAGGCCAACTTAGACCTACTAGGGAATGGAGAGGGCCAGCACCTCCCCAGACCCTATAACATTCTCCCAGGCAACAGAAGAGTGAGATCTCCCTCAGGGGACTCTCATATTTCTAGTGCCTCAAGAGAATCTGAGAGAGGTATGACTGCCTCTCAGAAAACTGAGCATAGGGCCAGAATGAGGGCTGTCAGACTCCAAATAGAGAGGGAGGAGGTAGCCCTGGCTCAAGCTAAACTTACCTTGGCTCAAGCTAGACTTACCTTGGCAAGAGAGCAAACATTGTGTGGCTTAGATGCCACTGGTGGCAGCAATATTCCTAAAGAGAAACCCAGGTCCTATGATAGTAGAAACCTGACAAAGATTGTGCCCCCCTACAAGGAAGGGGATGACATCCACAAGTGGATAACTGCTCTTGAGAGAGCCTGCATGGTACAGCAGGTTCCTGAGGAACAGTGGGCAGCAATCTTATGGTACTCCTTTTCAGAGAAAGGGAGAGATAAGCTCCTCACTGTCAGACATGAGGATGCAAACAATTACAAAGTCCTGAAGAGTGTTCTGATAGATGGGTTTGGCTTAACCACTGAACAGTACAGGTTGAAGTTCAGAGACACCCAGAAGACACAGACTCAGGACTGGACTGATTTTGTTGATTGTGCAACTAAGGCTCTGGAGGGTTGGCTACATGGCAGCAAAGTACATGACTTTACAGGATTGTATAATTTGATTATGAGGGAGCAGATCGTAAGTAATTGTCAGAACCAGCTCTTACACCAGCACCTGGTGGACTCTGATCTGACCTCTCCCCAAGAATTGGGAAAGAAGGCAGACAAGTGGGTCAGAACCAGGATTAGGCCTAAGAATCAGGACAGTAACCAGAAGAAGGAGTCTACCAAGCCTCAAGATAAGGGTGGGGATAAAAATAAAGAAAATACTTCCCCAGGGCCCCAAAACTCCAAGAATGGGGGTGGGTCCCAAGACACTTCTTCAACTGAGAAAAAGCCTTATTGTTATGCCTGTAAACAGGTTGGGCATTACAAAACAGACAACTGTTGTCCCGAGAATAACAATAAAGAGAATATACCTCCAAAGCCAGCTCCAACACCTCCTGTTACTGTCAGCAGTAATCCCCCAGGAAGTGGGAGCACACCCAGGAATCTGGGTGGGTTTACTTTTGGAGCCCAGGAGGACCCTGGCCTATCCAGGTCCCCATCCCCAAATGATCTTGTTTATGAGACTGGCAGGGGGTTTGCCAACTTCTCTGATTGCCCAAATACTTTGAGCAAGTATAGACAAGAACCCATCATCAATGGTTTGAAAGTTGAAGCTTTTAGAGACACAGGGGCTAGCATCACCATGGTGGCTGACTGTATAGTCCCCTCTAAACAACTTTTACCTGGTGCCACATACCAGGTGACAAACATTGATGGCATCAAAACCAATCATCCCATGGCAGTAGTAAGTCTCAGCTGGGGAGGTGTCATTGGCCCAAAGAGAGTGGCAGTGTCATCAAACTTGCCTGTAGACTGCCTACTTGGTAATGATTTGGAAATCTCAGCCTGGGCTGAGGTTGAACAGGAAATCCATTCTAGAATGGTAAATTCCAATGGAAAGGTTAGTGGGGCTGTAATGGCTACAGCCCCAATCCAAGATGTCCTTCCTGAAAAGGTTGGTAGGGCTGAGATACTCTCTGCCCCATCTTTAACAAAAGCTCTTCCTGAACAGAATAGCAAAGCTGTTATGATAACAACAGAAACCCAAACTGAGTCTCCTCCTGAAAAGGTTGGTGGGGCTGTGATGGCCACAGCCCAAACTCAAACTGATATGTGTGTTGTGAAGCCTGAAATGATGGATAACTCCACACAAACTGAGAGCATGGAGGAGGAAGAGAAATCTCCCCCTCACCAGACTTTAGGACAGGATCAGCCTCCTCAGGGAACTGATCTTACCCCTGATGAAGGAACTGCCCCAGAGGTGGTTGGGCCTAGCCTGACAGAACCTCTGATGTCAGTGGACCCTTCTCAGGTGGGACCCAGTCTGGAGCAGGTAACCTGCCCCTCTCTACCTTGCCTTAGCCAGCCCAGGGCTGCAGAGGACAAGAAGGACAGTGAGACCCAGAGGGCCCCCTGTCAAATAAAGCACCCCATCAACAGATTAGGGGCACCAAAACTAGTAGCCCTAGTGAGGTGAAAACTTTACAAACTCCTGAGGGGGCCCCCTTAAAAACAGTTAGGGACCTCCCCCAGATGGATTCTGTTGGGCACAGCCAAACCTGGGACCCCAAGGGCCCAAACCTGAACTGTCCCTCCAGCAAGCCAAACAGAGGGACCCAGCCTCCAGCTTTAGGTAGCCAGAGGTTGACCCTGAGAGCACAGTGCAACTCAGTTAAAGAAAGAAAGGCACACATGGTGGAAGATAATTGGAGGAAGCTAAGCCCTAAATTAGTAGAGCCTCACTTCAATACTCCATCTCCAAACCAGCCTTTAACTTTGCATAAACACACCCAAGGTAGTGATTCCCTATGGTGGAGACCCTCTAATATCCCAAGGGTGAGGGTCTGCTTAGTGGACCATGAGACAGGGGGTACCCATGCTAGTGCAGGTACTTCCTTATATGGCCACTCAGGCAATATAGGCTTACCTGGCCAAGGATAGCCTTATCTCCTTTCATTTGGGGGGGGGGGTTATGTAGGAAGGTGGCTACCTGACTATGGTTACCCCAGATTTTTTGCCTGTGTTTAGCTGGTTTTTTGACTTAGTTGACCTGGTTCCCTGCTAATCAGGGCCCCAGGCCATCTGCTCTCTCTGTAAAATGGATTCCATGTACCCTAGGTACATACCACAATTGGAAATGGACTCCTTGTCAGCCCCTGTATAATGCACTATAGGTGCCCAGGGCATAGGGCCACCAAGGCCTACCAGGGGCTGCAGCATATCTTTTGCCACCCCTGGCTGGTTCTTAAATTGACACAACTGGCTGATCACTCAGCTGGGGTAAGGTGGTGTAATCACCCCTTGCTTAGATATAGTATACCTATATCTAAACCTATATCTGGACACATGTAAACCTGTGAGTCACTCCTATGGAAGGCCTCATCAATCCTGGAGGCAGAGTGCGTGGTTTTATGTGAGATGGAGCTCTAGCATGAGCTGAGCCTGTCTGCAGCTGTCGGGAACCACTCCCTAAGCTGTTTCAGGATAATGCCATACCATATACTCTTAAGTGCCTTATAATCCTCGCGGTTATATAGCAACTTTGGTTTGGCTTTATCAAAACATGTCGTGTAAGGTGTCATACGATTTGGAATACTATCCCCTCGCCAGTTCTGGCGATGGGGATAGCATTCCACCCCTCTAGAGGGGTAGGACATGTTGCTTTGCTTAAATGCGGTTAATTTCTCCAAAGACCTTAGATCCACAAAATGGATGCCTCTGCCACAGACAAATGTCTGGACCCCTGCAGCTGACCGAAACTCAGCCAAATGGGGCCTGGACAAAGGGTTTCCTGTCACAGGAGGGTGTCACCGCCCTCCAGACAGGAGATAGTGGATTGTAGCAGGGAGGTTTGAAAGAAACCAGACACTGCTTGGGGCGCACAAGGCTGCCCCTTGCATAATCCGGCCAAACCGGTTCTGGGGCACTCCAGCCCTCGTGCCAGGGCGGCCTGGATCAAAGGAAGGGGGTGTATCCACCCACTTCCTGGGTCCCACCCATAGGGGGGGACCTAGCAGGTAATCACGCCCCCCAGATTCGAATAAGAGTGGGAGCAGTGCCAATGCACATCAGATTTCCTGGAAGAAACATTAGAAACAAAACTCTGGACCCTTGGACCTCCATCTCAACGTGGAAGCCCGAAGAATCTCCCTTGTGGTCAAGGAGTGACCACCCTGCAGCAGCAGGCACCATCCAGCCCTCGACGTCTACTTGGTTGCAGTTCCCGCCGGAACTCGAGCGACTGAGATCGACGAGATCAAGCTTGCCTGCCTTCCAACAGCCCGATCCACAGTCCCTGCAGAGCTGAGACCCGTGGAGGCGACCGGAAGCATGGGGCACGCCATCTTGAATTGACCACGAGACGCTGACCGTGCAGCCCACGAGTGACCCTCGAAGCTGTGCACCGGGGTTTGAGAAGCCCCCACCCTGAGCTACTCTTGAACCGAAGTTCAGCCCTCCACACTCGACGAGTGCTGCATGGGGCCCTTCTGCTCCATTTGGCTCAACGCGTTGGCCCGGTCACTTGCCAGCCGGCTAGTGGTCCCTGTGCCGACGAAACTACAAAGAAGACTCGTGAATCTGGTTGCTCCAGATCCACACCAGCTCCCCTGAAAAGGAGCCCCCACTCTGACCTTCCTGTTTCGAGTGAGAAGCAATCTTCCGGTTCCGCGTGGATTGCTCTTGCCAAGTGTTGTTTGCTCCAAACTTGAAGCCGACAGCGCCGACGGCGAGAGCCTGCGTGGGTTGATAGTGACCTGCTCCTGGACGTCGCAGATGCCCCAGAGCCCACGTGACAGCGGAGAGAAGCTCCTCGACGACCACCTGATTGCGCCCGACATTGCCTGGTTCCGTCCTGGTTCCACCCTGGTCACTGCTGAGTGACCCAGACTCTGTCCCCTCTGCTTTCAGGTACCCTTCGACTTGAGTCCACCCTTGGACTCCACCGGACACTTCATCTTCAACCCGCCTGCAGCCCTTTCAGCTTCAAGCACCAAGAGCCTGCGTGTCAAAACCCGACGCCACTTCGACCCTGTGCACCCACTTCCTGTGGGTGAGGTAACTTTGCTCCGCCGGTGTTCCCACACTGGTGCAAATCTCTAGGGTCTGTGTCTTAAGTTTTGTTCCTCTAGGTTCAGTGGAAGTGTCCTTAAACTCTAACTTTACACTTTTTACGCACCATTGGTTAACATTGGTGCATGCGTGCGCTTTCCGCACTGCTCCCGAATCCCGAGGGCCATTCCCGACTTCAGCATTGCTTGTCCTGACTGCTCCCAGCGATTCCCTAGGCCCTAGGCCTAACCACTGCTCGAGTGGCATCTCTTATACCACTTGTTTAGTATATGGTTTGAGTGGCCCCCTGCCCTCATCCATAATTGTGCAACTTTGTATGTTTAAACAGTGCTTTTGATTTAACGCTTGTGCCCCTTTATTCATAAAGAATACTGGGGATTGTTTTTAGTAATAAATACATATATTTTTATAATATATACTTGTGTGGTGTCCTTTCATTTGATATTACAGGATTGTATGTGGTAAAACAGCTCGCTTAACACGACCTCTTAAGTTAAGCCTTTAGGCTGCTTAGTCCATGCTACCCCTAGGATAGCTTGTCTAATAAGGTTGACTTACAACCAGACACCATAAGGGATGGTTTGGTCTGATAATCGGTGGTTCCAGAATTGGAAACATCACCTATCAGGCCAACTTCTCACACCCGGGCTCCAGCGCTGCACAGTGACACTATCCCTGCGCCCGGAGGCGCTACAAGTCTAAGGAGAGCCGAGTGCTCTAGGGGGACGCAGAGCTTAGGGCACGGCCGTGAGGGCAACGGCTGGCTCCTACCTGTCCCTGGACAAACGACATCCTCTTCTCCACCTTCCACGCCGTGAGGGCAACGGCTGCTGTTTCTTCATCGACAGTCCCGTTTGCAGCGGGAAACTACAGCTCCCAGCTGCCCCGGGCTCCCAGCTGCACAGTGACACCATCCCCGCGCCCAGAGGCGCTACAAGTCTAAGGAGAGCCGAGTGCTCTAGGGGGACGCAGAGCTTAGGGCACGCGCCGTGAGGGCAACGGCTGGCTCCTACCTGTCCCTGGACAAACGACATCCTCTTCTCCACCTTCCACGCCGTGAGGGCAACAGCTGCTGTTTCTTCATCGCCAGTCCCGTTTGCAGCGGGAAACTACAGCTGCCAGCTGCCCCGGGCTCCAGCGCTGCACAGTGACACTATCCCTGCGCCCGGAGGCGCTACAAGTCTAAGGAGAGCCGAGTGCTCTAGGGGGACGCAGAGCTTAGGGCACGGGCCGTGAGGGCAACGGCTGGCTCCTACCTGTCCCTGGACGAAGACACCCTCTTCTCCACCTTCCACACCGTGAGGGCAACGGCTGCTGTTACTTCATCGCCAGTCCCATTTGCAGCGGGAAACTACAGCTCCCAGCTGCCCCGGGCTCCGGCGCTGCACTGTGACACCTTCCCTGCGCCCAGAGGCGCTACAAGTCTAAGGAGAGCCGAGTGCTCTAGGGGGACGCAGAGCTTAGGGCACGCGCCGTGAGGGCAACGGCTGGCTCCTACCTGTCCCTGGACAAACTACACCCTCTACTCCACCTTCCACGCCGTGAGGGCAACGGCTGCTGTTTCTTCATCGCCAGTCCCATTTGCAGTGGGAAACTGCAGCTCCCAGCTGCCCCGGGCTCCGGCGCTGCACTGTGACACCTTCCCTGCGCCCAGAGGCGCTACAAGTCTAAGGAGAGCAGAGTGCTCTAGGGGGACGCAGAGCTTAGGACACGCGCCGTGAGGGCAACGGCTGGCTCCTACCTGTCCCTGGACAAACGACATCCTCTTCTCCACCTTCCACGCCGTGAGGGCAACGGCTGGCTCCTACCTGTCCCTGGACAAACGACATCCTCTTCTCCACCTTCCATGCCGTGAGGGCAACGGCTGCTGTTTCTTCATCGCCAGTCCCGTTTGCAGTGGGAAACTACAGCTCCCAGCTGCCCCGGGCTCCGGCGCTGCACAGTGACACCATCCCTGCGTCCGGAGGCGCTACAAGTCTAAGGAATGCCGAGTGCTCTAGGGGGACGCAGAGCTTAGGACACGCGCCGTGAGGGCAACGGCTGGCTCCTACCTGTCCCTGGACAAACTACACCCTCTACTCCACCTTCCACGCCGTGAGGGCAACGGCTGCTGTTTCTTCATCGCCAGTCCCATTTGCAGCGGGAAACTACACCTCCCAGCTTGCCCGGGCTCCGGCGCTGCACAGTAACACCATCCCTGCGCCCGGAGGCGCTACAAGTCTAAGGAGTTCCTCCCGCCCCACGGGACGCACGCCGGCGGCGCCGGGCTAAGCCCAGGCAAAGGGCGGGCCATCTGTGGCCGTCAGTGAATGGAAGAGGACGGGACGGGCCACCCCCTTACTTTTGCCAAGGACAATCTCTAGGTGAGGACAATCCATAAAAGGTACTGTTACTTGGATTCAATTCCCGCGGCCTAAATTGCACTACACCAGCAACTTACTGTGCAACCTTAAGGGAGCTAGCCTATCTGATTGGGCTCTTGCTGCTTTATTTCATCCCCACCTAGTACTACTGATCCCCTTAGAATGAGTAAAGTGGGGAAAAAACACAAACTCCAGCAGCTAAACGACCAAACACTAGACTGCAAGCGGCAGTACCACATCCCCTTCCTAGCTTAACAGCGATCGATAAGATGTTACAAAAAACTATTGGGGTTGTGGTTACAGCAATCGAAAACACTCAGAGAAGGTTATCAATCACACCCACTCTATCACTGCAAAGCCAGGAGGGTGAATGTTCAGTTATTGCAACTGACATCCCGGATCAAAACTCCTATTTAACATCATCTTATGTATACCTCCCTGTGCACAGGCATCCATAGAGACCCCTGTAGTTGTAGAGGATTCACCCATTGTTTGGATCCCCTCCCCCCCCCCCCAGGAAAACTCCCTCAGTAGGCAAACCACGCCCCAGGAGAAAGAAAGAGAGCCCCCCAAAAAAATCGGGCAAAGAGAACTCGACCAATCATAACCTGGTGACCCCAATTCCCAATACGTCATATCTGAATCTAGGAATTCCGTGCTGGGTCACTAACTTGGTGGCTGATTTGCAAGCATGCCTGGAGCGGACTATTGTTACCCACATTAAACCCCTGGTGTCAAAGCTCGACAGATTATTCTCTAACTTAAATAATAAGGGGGCAGGGATAACAAACTCAGTAAATCCCTTGGGAAACCCTGCATCCTTACCTGATTCTGATTGTGGTGGCAGACTTAATAGTATGCCTAGTGCTAGGGTTGCTCTACAAAAAACACCTTAAAACAGACTAAAAACCCAGTAATATCAATAACCCACACTGAGTCTACACATATCTCACCATCCCTACAACCTAATAGTAATGCACATGGCCAAACCCAAGTGTCAGTGGGAAATTCCACTGCCAATTTGGATAAAACTGATTCAAAGCCAAAGGGGGGTAAAAATGAAAGTAAAACTAGTATTATAACGACCAGGAATGTTCCACCCAGAGCCTCTTCCTGCCAGCTACCAATAATCAACCTACCCCCGGAAGCACAACCATATGTGGCAGCCCTTACAGGAGTCCCAGTTCTAAGTGATGGGAAAAGAGAAAAGGAGATTGACCTTAGAAATAAGTGCATTCAATGGTTAAGCACAAACAGACCCTTACCTCCAAATGTCTCAGGAGAAATACTGGCAGTTAGAAGAATAGACTGGATAGGGAGGGGACCTAAAACAGTGTCAGGAGACGTTGTAATAATACATTTCAGGGACACCTCCGCTGTGGATTACAGCTGCAATGCCCCCTATCGCAGATCAAATTCCCAAATATGCCCATTACATTTATCATTATTCTACCCTACCCCCACTTGGAGACCAACCCACCCCAACGGGATCCACTGTAACAGGGGAATCCACTTACCAACAAGCAGAATGCAATATAGGCCAACATTTGGGGAGGATTTCTTTCCACATAATCCTACACACCTCCTTCAACCCCATTGGAATAGGTTCAGTGTGCTTGAGGAGGTTGGTTGACTTAAAATAAAGGGGAACTCCCCATTACAAATTACTAATAAAGAGGCCATTGGGCGATGGGCAGTGGAGGAAAAGGTTACATTCACCACTACAGGGGACGATTCAATACTTTACTCCTTGGAGAAGGAGGGGACCAGAGAAAAGGGGAACCCGGATACCCCCCCTGTAAATGGAGGGAGGGAAGCTCAAGGCTTAGACAAACCAGTGGAAGGTTGTTTAAAAATAATCTCCTGGAACATAGCCGGGCTAAAAAATAAATTGCATACACCAGAGTGGCATTCTTTTATGGCTGCTCCCGATATCTGCCTTATGCAGGAGACCAGGGCAATGGAGGAGAGCAAAAGCCCGGCCTTTGCAACCTATGATATTCTAGCAGTATCGACAGGAAGAGGCCGCCCTTCCGGCGGACTATCGATATGCATTGGCACCTACTTGGGCATCCAGGCAAAACAAAGGCAAACTAATTCCCTGGATGTCCAGTGTGTCCTACTAACACCCCAAAGTAACCCACAAGTAGCCATAATAAACATCTACTCAAGGCCAGTTAAAAAGGGGCGGGAATCAAATACAATTAAAGCACTTGATCAATTTATCCAAGGTTTGGACCCCTCTATTGCGATAATCTTGGGTGGTGATTTTAACTGCTAATTCGAGCCTCTGGGTAGTATGGAGGGTAGCGAACAAGACGAGTTAGACTCATTCTTGCATATCCCAGACCCGAAGATCACCCCAGAGAGAGCATGGACACCATTGGTGCTCCAGATAAAATCTTTCACCCTTGCAACGTCTATGCGGTCGTGCAATGGGAGATTGGACCCTGACTGTCCAGGAGTATTCACCTACAATAGGGCAAATCATACCTCCATCATAGATTACATCATGATGGAGGCAAAACATTGGGATAGACTGAAAGAATTTAGGGTTGTACCAAGGCATGATAGTGATCATAATTCCTTGGTTCTAACCCTCAAGCCTGTGTCTTTTGGTCTTACAAATCCTGCCCCAGACCCAGCCATGGTTAGAACACCTCTCGCGGTCACTAACAACAGGAAAAGGGTAAAATGGCCGCACTTTGCGAATTCTCCCACTAACCTCGCAAAAATATACCAGATGGCAATTCCCTATATAAGCGAGATGGGTGAGCCGGCTTCTTGCCCGCAACACGTACAAATACATACGCAACTAGCTATGACACTAGGGGAGGTACACTACCCAGTTAGTAGAAACAAACTAAGCATTCCTAGGTCGCACCCTTGGTTCGACTGTACCTGCAAGAATGTAAAAAGGGTCCTCCTTGCAGCAATAAAATCCAAAGATATTCCATTAATTAGGGCAACTAGACAGCGGTACAAAAAGGAGATCACCAGGGGCAAGGGAGAGTGGGAGGAAGCCAGGTGGGAAGAATTAAGACAAGCGCTCCTTTTAAAGGGTGCTAAATTATTTTGGGCTCTAATTAATGCTGGTACAAAAGGGGTGGGTGAGGCTAATTTCCCAAATATAGCCCCCTCAGTATGGGAGTGACACTTCGCAGCTCTTTACACAAGCCCGGAGACTGGTGTTGATGCCTATCACAGATAGGCCCAGTTGTCAGGGGCAGATAGGACCCTTCGGACTTCCCCGGCCCCAGACCCTCCACAAGAGTATCGACTGTCGGGGGCCTCGGGCCTTGGTCATCATTGGGGGCCGTTTGACGAACGGGTGATGACTCCCTTTCCAAACCTAGAGAGTATTTCCCTAAAGGAAGTGGAGTCCGCTATCGAAAGATTGCTCGCAAACAAAGCTCCAGGCCTTAACAAATTACCCGGCGACCTCTTTCGCTCCCAGCCCTAAATCTGGACTCCGTATCTCGTAGTCCTGTTTAATGCGATCCTTTGGGGTTCCGAGTTACCGGATACCTCGTTGGGAGCTGAGATCGTCCCCATTTACAAGAAGGGCTGCCCGTTATCCCCGTCCAACTACAGGCCCATTAGTCTTCTAGACACTACCCAAAAACTAATGGGCTGGATTCTACTGGATAGGATACTGGGTTGGATAGAGGAACACAAAATACTGACCACCTTCCAAGCCGGATTTAGATCAGGCATCTCGACCCTGGATCAGATTTTTAGGCTGCAGGTCCTTTTGTGGAAAACTGCAAGAGTAGAGGGTGGCAGCCTCTACCTTGTTTTTGAAGACCTGCGGGCCGCCTTCGATCTTGTGCCCAGAGAGAAATTATGGAGAGTAATTGAAGAACTAGGCCTCCCGTCTTATTTACTAGATGTCTTGGTCCGACTCCATGCCGGGAACTATGCCCAGGTCACGTGTGGAAGGAATGGAAAACTCTCGGCCCCCTTCCCAGTAACCAGGGGTGTACGCCAGGGTTGTGCCCTTGCCCCTACACTCTTCAGCCTTTACGTCAATGGCTTGATAGAGGAATTCGATGGAGTTAGGGATAACGATGCCCCGAGATTGGCTACTGGAAGGGTGCCTGCTGTGATGTTCGCAGATGACACTCTGTTGTTATCTCGAACATCAACAGGCATCCAGCGTGTTCTGGATGGGTTTTCAACTTTTTGTGCCACAAGGGGATTGGAGGTTAACTTGGATAAAACCAATGTAATGGTTTTCAATCCTCAAGGCACACCCGCCCGAACCCTGTCTTGAACGGCACCTCGCTCGAGCGGGTGAAAACCTTTGTTTACCTGGGTGTCACGTTAACTGAAGATTTTGACTGGGGTCACCAGGTCTCTAGATCTGCCCTGAGACTTTCACAGATTACAGGGGGCATTGGGAAATTTCATAAAACTACACAATTTAAACCAGTTTCCCCCGTTCTTGAAACTTATAGAGCCCAGACCAGGTCAGCAGCTACGTATGGGGCAGAATTATGGGGGCACAAGAACGCACTGAGTCTGCTCAGGGTGGAACAGGCTTTCATGAGAAATTTGGTAGGCTTACCCCAAAGCACCCCTCTCATACCGGTGCGGCTAGATATGGGCCTTGAGTCCATAAAAGATCTTATAGCCGCACGACCCTTGCTCTACTGGAGAAGGCTCTGGACTGTACCGGAACTAGCTGACTACAGAGCGGAATTTTTAGCAGTCTGGGGGCAACTCAAGAACAAAAATTATACCCTGGTCATCCCACATTAAGGTTCTGCTTTACCAAATTGGCTTGCCTCAATTGTGGGAGTCCCGGGGGAGAGCTGCCCTAGGCACCAGAGGTCAGAACTGTTGGCTATCTTGAGAAATCACACCCTCAACTCGCTACACAACTCGTCAACTCTGGGTAGGCTAACAACTGAATTCCTGCAGGTGAAAACTGAGCCCAAGAAGGAAGAATTCTTAGACCTAGTGCAGCCTCCTCTTGCGAGAAAACTATATTTCCAACTGAGGCATGGCTGCTTGCCCATCAGGGCGCTGACCTCTAAATGGACTATCTCAAATGAGGGAACCTGCCCAGCCTACAATAACCGCACAGAAGATATCCTCCATGTCCTGTTCTTCTGCCCGGTGTATAGCAAAATACGGAAATGCTGGTTTGCTCCACTGTGCAGAAACTTGGGACTTAGACAATGTGCACAGGCTTGCAGAATTTTAACATATGATACCTCCCCTCCCACTGTGTTTGCTGTTTCCCGCTTCTTACATGGCATGTGGCGTAGAAGGACCACCTTTCTGACAAGAACCTAATTGGAGTAACCCCCCTCTATTATTCCTTTTTCCTCTTATTCTCCCTTCTTTGATAACTTTTGACCAACTCGTTGTTTAATAACTTTTTAACTGCTTGTATTTATGGATTTTATCACCGTGCCTGTATGTATTTTATCTGCACTTTTATGGTCAATGACCGAAATAAAGTTATCAAATGAATGAATGAAATAGAGGGTTAAGATCTGGGAATGTTTTTTATAGATATTTTGCATCTAATACCCACTCTACCCACTCACAGTAGAAATATGGTAGAATGTATCAAATTGTGTACACAGTTTGCTTACTGCTGAGCAGGAACCATCAGCCATGTCAGGTTGTTTTGCCTGCATTACATGGCTTATCTCCTACTGACCGTCCTTCCTGCATTTCTTGTACATTCAATTAACTAGAAGCTGTGGATAACGGGGGAAAGGACCTTCCACAAGCCCACCCTCTTTACAGGTGAAATCACCTCCCATTATCACCAGGTTATCCACTAATCTTTTCAGACTCTCATAACATCCTTCTGTATCATTTAATATCTGCACCATCTAGGGTGGAGCCCCTGGTTTTACCCAGATCAGAACCCACTGTGCATGGGTGAAAAGAGTCTAGCAGAGCCCACCCCTTAACATCTGTTGTTTAGTTTATTGCTTCCATCTTGGAGAGCTGAGTTTCTTGTAGAAACACCACTTTTGGATTCATATTACGAGTCATAACTTGAAATGGGTTTGAGCTGCCATTTTGCATCTATGGTTCAGTCCCTGCTTGTGAGCTGTCTATTCTAGCTTTCACTAGTTTGAGGTAGTTTCATATCCATATTGAAGTGAATGGAATTATTATTATGCATCTGTAATGGTGAAAAGCTCATTCTACAGAGCAGAGGTTACAAAGCCCTCAGCCCTCAAACTATCCAACCCAACATTAGTCAGTTCGGCCTTCATGAGTCTGGTATCACAGAGTGGTTCTAACGCCACATCGATAGGGCAGGGACTCATCATAGCAGTCTTCGAAGATAGTTTGGGGGTCGCCATCTGCAGTGCACATGCTATAAAAACTATTGTGTGGAAGTGGAGGAATGTCCAAGGATTGCCATCCCCATTTCTGAACCTCAAGGTTCCTAGCAACACTTCAATACTTTTAAGCAGCCCCAGTCACAGCATGCCCACAGGCCAAACTGTTCTCATCTCCCGAAATATCCTACTGATGCCTGTGTGAGTTCAGCATTCAGGTTGTCCCGTTCAATAATGGTGCTGCGGGCGCACTGTACCCCTAAAATCCGACACCTGAAAAGCACGCCCAAGAGTTGGGTGGATCGGGGACAGTATCAACCTCAATTTCATGAGACAACATGTCCCAGAGACAAGGTACAAAACTGCAAATCAAAATACAATTAATTAAGAAAAGATTGACAAAAAATGTGAGTTCTTGAGTGGGAAGGTTTGTTACAAACCTTTTAAAGGTACAATACACAGTAAAGGAATGCAGAAATTGATGATCTGATGTTGGTTCTCCGGGTGAATCGTTTTTGGGCATGTACTTCCGCCCACGTGTACGCTTCGTTCAGCTTGTAATCTATCGTATCACTTTTACATTTTCTCAACTTCATCTCTTGTATCTCTTTCCCATATTTCTCAAGTTTGATGTTTAAATCTTCCAATAATTGATTCCACGCTCCTTCTTCCACCCTTGCTGACATGTCTCTTTTGATATTGTACATTTCTTCCTCCAAAAGTTGTTCTCTGTGCAGATGGATACTTAGAGCTGATGACGATGTAGCGCTGACATAAGCTATGTTTGTTATACAGAATTTTCATGTCCACAAGAGGTTCACTTCGTATTGTGGAAGGAAAGCGACACACTCATTGGTAAGAATTATGGGAGAGGGGCACGACGGTGTTTGTTTACATTCACTAATAGCCCATACTGACACAAGCTTTCATTTCATCACCATGCAGTTCATGGCGGGCCACAAGTTAATTACTGGGAGCCCGTTTGTGGTCAGCTATTTGTTTGCATGACTTTTTCAAATCAATCTGGTCACATTGACACTGGGCTTTTCGGCATGAACAGTTTTACATTGTATTCAAGATGGAAATTGACATAGGTTTTCATGAACTGAGTGATGAAGTGTTGTAAATACAATGATGGTTCAAATATTGTGCACCGCAATTGATTTCATTATTATTTTTGCAGATTTTCCCCTGACGAAGGGATAGGCAGTCCCGAAATGCATTGGGCAGCATTTTTATTGTGATATCTTATTTTGTAATTTAGAACATTAGAGTTGTTGTGTTATAAAGATGTGTCACACTGTGAATATTTAATCTTGTGATATTCAATGAATTAATTAATCATACAATGAGTATTAAATTGTATGTTGGATACAACTGAATAACAATTATTGATTAATTGTGTAATTTGTTGGAAAAATTGTCACCTTGTTAGTATTTAAACCCCTCGCTGTGCACATGTGAGTCTGAGTCGCCCCACCTGGGACCCAGCCACTTGTTGACTACATTTTCACATGACAGGCAGACATTGGTCACATGTCACGCGCAATATACTTTAAAGGCTAACCGGTTCTGTCACTAGCTTGCGGGCAAAGCGAAATAACCGCTCCACAACCCGACTAGTATGTTGCACCCTAGCTGTAATAAGGTGGTCCCAATTCAAAGTATCATTGAAAATATTCCCTAAGTATGTAACATTTTTCAACTTGTCAATGATCTTACCCTTAACCTCAAACGTCCTAGTTTTCGTATCTTTAGGGCCACACACCATGACATAAGAGTTAATAAAAGGTACTTTTAGGTCCAACGTCGCCATAAAATCGGTAAAAGCATCCAATGACTTTTGGAGGCTGTTGGCTGTCAAAGCCATTAAAACGGCATAATCCGCATAAGATGACATTGGAATCGCGTTGCATCCACTTTTTGGGAAATCAAGTTCCTTCTCCTATTAAAAAAGCCTCTAAACCATTTGTATACATTAAAAAAGAGGAATGGGGCTAGAATGCAGCCCTGCCGAACACCTTCTGTGGAGACAATGGGCCCCGTCTTCTCCCCCCTAGAACCGTATCATATGGCAACCATTGTAGAGGTATGAAGTCTACACCGGGGGATACAAGAGCCTCTTCAAAACCCATTTGCTCCATTTTTCCCCACAACTTGTCCCGTTTAACTGTGTCGAAAGCTCTAGACTAGACCATGAACGCCAGGTGGATAGAACCCCTCCTGGCCTTCATGTACTTGCCCATAATAAGGGACACAATGAGGCACTGTTCTGTGGTGCCCCCCCCCCCCTTGTTACACCATATTGCAATCTGGACACAATCACTGCACTATTCGCCCAGGTCTCAAGACGCGTAATGATAACCCTCCCTAATACCTTTACAGTGGCGTCGATTAATGAGATTGGCCTATAACTGGCAGGGTCACTCCTGTTACCTTTCATATATACTGGAACCACAATAGCCTCTCTCTAGGTTGATGGAATGGGGCTAATCACTACAGCTTTAAAAACATTAGTGAGCAAGAGTGCCCATAACTAGGGTTTCTTTTAACCAGATCCAAAGGACCCCATCAGGGGCTTTCATGCTAATTCCTCTCTCAAGGGCTCCTCAATCTCTGCCACTGTGAGTGATGAACTTAATTGTGAGGCCAATGATAGGTCAAAAACTGGTTCCCCACTTCCTTCATCTATTTTTTGGGTTAAATATTGCTGAAAGTGGGATTCCCAGGTTGCCCCTAGGATCTGTGAATCCAAGGCCATCTTTAAAAAGGGGGCGATTAATTATGTCCCAAAAATTCTTACACTCTTTCAGGGCACTGGCTCTTTCCAAGTCCTCCCACGCCAAACTCCTAAGTTCCTCTTGTCTTGGTTTAATGGTGCCCTTGTAGGTCTGCCTTGAATTTTGAATTAGTGTTCGATCACGGGGATTGGCATGGAGGGCTATTTTAAGATTCTTATGCGCTCTGGAACTCTCAGCATTAAACCATCGCACCTCCTGAAATTCCCTTTTTATAAATGATCTGGTCAGATCTGTTGCCACATCTGCACCGATCAGTTCAAAATCAAGAACCACCTCATCAGGCAGGGAGTCCGCATGGAGACAACTCATGATGAGATTTAAATTTGTCGTGGCGGTTTTTGCTTCAAATTGGATGGGATCAACGTTACCCCAGCTTAGTCTCAACCCTTTATTTTGATTAAAATCAATAGGGCTCCCATCAACTTGCCCAACCCTAGATTTTATATGAAAGAGAACGGTTAAAGGGATATAGTCACTTGCAGTGTTTGGTGCTACCTCGAAGTCACCAACTAGCAGGGAGTACTTTCTAGTAATAAACATAAAAGCAATAGTGCTTTCTCTACCTCCTTCAATGTAGGTGGGACACTGGGGTATAGAGCTGCAGACCAAATTATTAGTGTTAACCCCTTGGCTGCTGCCGTCGGCCAACGGTCATCGCGTGCACTACCTTGGTAATGCTGGGAACGTCCGTTGGTCGACGGTGCCCCACCCGTTTCTCGAACGTTCAGCACTAGAACTAAACGTTCGATGCAGCCAAAGTGTTAATAAGGACCAGGTCATGTCAATTATAATAAAATTCAAGGCCTCACCCTGTAGGGTATGTATGAAATGTGGCTGTGGCTGACCCTCCTTGTCTAACAGCCCACAGACTCCACTGACTCGGAAAGAGAAAATTGTGCAATTAAAATTCCTCACCCAAAGGATACACAAGGGCCACCTCTTCCCAGCGATGTTAGTAATCAGCACCTGTAGCTCCTCAATCATGTGGCTGCTATTCTGGTCAAATTTATTGTAATTCCAGTTTACTAGCAATAACTTAGCCCGGCATACATTGGAAATCGGGATTAGCTGATATCAAGGTGAGGTTTTTACAACGTGGGTTTATATGTGCCCGTATTTGACTACGAATAAAGTCACAAGTCCTCCTTTCACCCTCCCAGCCGGTGAGGGTATTGCATGGACGGAAAGGTAACCATACCCGTCCACCACAATATCAGCCTGGTGCCATGTTTCTTGGAGGCAAATAATGTTAAAGCTCCTAATATAATCCACACAATCCTCATTAGTTCATTCTGCACATATTTCTGCAAATGTTCCAGGAAATGGTCTTACACCGGGGCAACAAATACCTGACTCTTGACAGAGCCAGGGTAGAAACAAAGTTTTGTAAGCCCCTCTCGAAATCATAACCCTATAACGATAATGTAAACTAATTGTTTGGAGTGTGGAATTAATCAACCTAGAATAAATTTGCACCTACATAAATTCACATGGGAAAACTAACTATGCTTATGTTGCAATCATAATAAATTAATTCTGTATTATTGTCACGTCTCTAAATTAATGAGCAGCTATTAATCTAACTGAATGCAGCTTAAATGTGCTTTTGTCTATGTCTTTGTGGCAAGTTTGTGAATCTAAGTAAGTATAAAACAAATAAACGTGCTTAAATTACTAGGTAATTACTAATGGGAATACTTTAATGAAGGGGGAGGTAAACAGAACAGGCTTAAATTCAATAATTAACAGTTATTTGTGTTTGTCTCTATGATAGTTCCCGAGTGGGCCTCTGAGGCCTGTTGAAAGATGGCCGTAGTCTGAAGTAAAAGACGCATGTGCAAAATCCTGCGAGAGGCAGCAGCTGAAATGAGTGGCCTGTGCCTGTACTTCCCAGTTCAAGGACAAGAGCATCACAAGATGCTGAATGACTGCCAAACAAATGAGAGTCCGTGTTGAAAACGTGGGAAAGAACGTTAATATATCAAGTTAAAGGACATGGATGAGCTAAACGTTCAAAAAACGTTCCTGTCCCTGCTCTGCCTCAGCACATGGTGGCACAGCCCCCTTATTTATATGCCCCTCACCCCACCTACCAGACAGTGCCAGAAGCTTCTGGAATCCTCTGGGAAAATGGCTCAAACTGGTTCAGGGGGAGGAGCGGAGCACCCTGGGTGCCAGGCTTTTCCTCCAAATGCTGGGGTGGCTGAGTACCAAACAACTAGACCGCTAACCCACTGCAGTCAGATGGCACACCACATAGCCTTGGCATCCATTTTAAATGCAATATTTCAGTAAGGTGCATTTTCTTGATGGGGGATTAACAAGTGCTCACACCATTGCATTACATGGTCATAGTAAACCGGGCATCTCATACCACACATGGCCTATACAACTTTATTACCATGGGGGAGACATCCTAACATAGGGGGGTGAAAAGTGAACAATTTTGGGGGAAAATGGGCCAAGTCCAACAACCAGAACCCACCCACTGACCACACCAACCCAGACGCCGCAGCCCGCAACCTCAGACAGTGGATCGACGACTGCGCCAACACCCCCGCCCCGCTCAAGAAACCCTCCAACAGCCACGGCAGCAAGAGAGCCACCTGGTTCACCGACGAGCTCCAGATCTCCAAACGTGCATGCCGGAAACTGGAGAAGATATGGCTCCACAAACGCACACCAGACAACCACGCAGCCCACAAGGACACCACCCGCAGACATCACCACCTCATCAGATTAGCCAAGAGAGCCTCCTTCAAAGACCGCCTGGATAACAACGCACACAACAGCAAAGAGCTCTTCAGCATTGTAAAGGAACTCTCCAACACCAGCGCCAACGCCAATGACATCCCGCCCTCACAAGAACTGTGCGACTCACTAGCCATCTTCTTCCACCACAAGATCACTGACATCCATGACAGCTTCAACACCACGACTGCCCTGACTATGCCAGACACCGCCTCCCCTGTGAACACCACCAGCACCAACCGCCTGACCTCCTGGTCCAACGTTAACGACGACGAGACACGCTATGTCATGAACTCCATCCACTCAGGATCTCCGTCAGACCCGTGCCCACACCACGTATGCAACAAAGCAGACACAGCCATTGCACCCCAACTACGGAAGGTCATCAACATCTCCTTCGAAACAGCGACATTCCCGGAAAGCTGGAAGCACGCCAAAATCAATGCCCTCCGAAAGAAGCCCAAGGCGGACCCCAAGGACCTCAAGAACTTCCGGCCCATCTCCTTGCTCCCGTTCCCGGCGAAGGTCATCGAGAAAATAGTCAACATGCAACTGGCCCGCTACCAGGAAGACAACAACGTCTTGGACCCGTCCCAGTCCGCGTTCAGACAAAACCACAGCACTGAGACAGCCCTCATCGCCGCCACAGGCGATATCAGGTGCAACTAGACAACGGCGAAACATCAGCCCTCATCCTCCTGGTCCTGTCAGCCGCCTTCGACGCGGTCTGCCATCACACTCTTAAGACATGCCTCCCAGAAGCCGGAATCCAAGAGAAGGCCCTTGACTGCACCACATCCTTCCTTCCAGCAGAACCCAGAGCGTCCGCCTCCCGCCCTTCTGATCCGAAGCCACCGACATCATCTGCAGCGTCCCCCAGGGCTCATCCCTCAGCCCGACGCTGTTCAACGTCTACATGGCCCCCCTCGCACAAGTGGCCCGCCATCACGACCTTAACATCATCTCCTATGCCGATGACACCCAGCTCATCCTCTCCCTTACCAAGGACCCACACACCGCCAAAACCAACCTCCACGAGGGAATGAAGGCCGTCGCCAAAAGGATGAGGAACAGCCGGCTGAAACTGAACTCGGACAAGACAGAGTTCCTCATCCTCTGACCCACCACCTCGGCCTGGGACGACTCCTGGTGGCCGACCACACTGAGAACAGCACCGACACCCACCGACCATGCAAGCAACCTAGGATTCATCCTCGACTCCTCCCACTCCATGTCTAAACAGGTCGACGCCGTCTCCTCCACCTGCTACAACACCCTCTGCATGCTCCGCAGGATCTACAAGTGGATCCCGACCAAAACAAGAAGAACGGTGACACAGGCCCTCGTCAGCAGCAGACTGCACTATGGCAATGCACTCTATGCAGGAATCCCAGTCAAACACCTATGACGACTACAAAGCATCCAAAACGCCTTCGCCCGACTGATCGTCAATGTCCCCCGCCGCAGCCACATCACCTCCCACCTGAGAGACCTACACTGGCTCCCCGTCAACAAGAGGATCACCTTCAAGGTCCTCACACATGCACACAAAGCACTCCACAACGCCGGACCAGCCTACCTGAACAGCAGCCTCAGCTTCTACACCCCCACCCGCCAGCTCCGCTCCGCCAGCCTCGCCCTCGCCGCTGTCCCCCGCATCCAACAAACGACCTCCGGCGGCAGATCCTTCTCCTACCTTTCCGCCAAGACCTGGAACACCCTCCCTACCCTCCTATGGCAGACCCAAGACCTACTCGCCTTCAGAAAACTCCTCAAGACATGGCTCTTCGAGCCGTAGCAGCACCCCTCCTCCCCTCACGCAAGGGTGAAGGCAGTGGAATCAGTTCAACTGCTGCCTCTTCTAGTGGGGTCCAGCTCGGCGGCAACGTCACAATTTAATTCACGATCCGTCATGCTCAGAAAATGTACTGATAAATCATCAAAGACTTTGGGGCAAATTTACAAGCCCCTTGCGCCACTTTTCTCATGTTCAAAGTGATGCAAAAGTGGCGCAAGGGGCTTGTAAATCTGCCCCTTAGTGTATCAAAAACATTGAACCTCAATCCATTGAAAGCAGCTGAAATAGCAGTTCCAGTTCATTTGTAATACCGAATTCCCATAAATTGAACAATGTTACACAATTTGCATGAATACTCACAATTCAGGCTAAAACTAGCGGTGTCTTTGCAGGTTGTAGTGCCATGTTGTACAAACTGTGGGGCATATTACCAAGGGGGGCGATAATTCTATTGCTCTATTAGCAAGCTGTCGCTAACTGATGTTAGCGACAGCTTTTAGGCGATAGCGAGCGGTTTGGTGCCCGCTTTACATGTTAGCGGACATGCAAAGTGGGCATACCCAACCTGTTAGCGACTGAAAGCAGTCGCTAACGCTGCTATAGCCTATAAGCAAGGCAGGCGTAGCGATGGAAATATTCCCGCTATCGCCAAATACTAACGCCTGCTCAGACCAGTTCTTAGCCATGTTATCCAATGGGAGGTGGATAACATGGCTAAGAGCATTTTGTCGCTAATGCGTGAATATTGCTGTATTCTCAGCGATATTCACGTATTTCGCCGCTATCGCTGGATATTTTAGCACAATGGAGAAAAACATTGCTAATAGCATGTTTTCTCCGCTAACATATCCAGCGATAGGCAGCGATAAAAAAATTGTTGTTAAGCCTATTTAGCGATAGATATCGCTACGGTAATATGCCCCACGGTGCAGTACCAATACCCCCACCCACAATCAAGTCACCGCATGAAAGAAATAGGGGGCATATTACCAACGATTCGCTAACGAGGCTTAGCAACGAATCACCCTGTTGCTGATAGGGAGATCATTTTATCCCCTAGGTGTCTAAGAGACTGAGGCTGATGACAGCAGGAGTAGATGCATTTCCGCATAAGAAAATCTGCACTCTTACTCCTCATGCGTGGCACTTGGCAGGGTTAGATGCAGTTCCTCATTGAAGAAGCTGCAGTGTCAGTCTGGACGTACTGTCTCACTCAGGTCTGTTGATAGGTTTCCACACGAGTACATTGTGGAAGTACTCTAACCCCACGGAGCCTGTCCGCTCTTTATCGTTTTCAATGCCACAAAGAGCCCTGCTTTTAGTATGAAAGTAAAGCAGCATTATGAGGCGCGCACAGGATTGTGGGTATGCAGAGTGCTGGTGACGCGTTGAAGGTTCCGCTGGAGCCTCCCGACCTCTAGCGGCAGGAGGGAGCGTTGCAGCTCACGCTCCTTCGCACAGGCGCGCGTCAGTCCTCCGCGCAGGCGCCTCGTTCTGCGTCACGTGACGTTGTGACGCCTTCCTGAGGAAAGCAGCGGGGGCTCCTCAGCGAGGCCAAACCGCCACCGCCACTTCTCATTTCAACTAATCACGGAGTTTCTTGTACAGAAACCCTTCAAAAATTTCAAACAACTCCCGCTTCTCACGGCCCCTCGGAGTGCGCGTGAGCCACGATGAATTCTATTCAACACACGGTAGAGAGTTGTCCTGTCCGCGCATTCACAATAAAAATATAACTTCCTACTAGTAGGGTGACTTTACAGCGGTGACGTGCCAGTCACTCTCAGGAATGCCTCTGTGTGCACAGCTACAGGCGCTCCTTCTACTGTTAAACAAATACCTGTGTCGCCTGTACTGATGCATCGGGTGTTTGCCGCAGAGGCTGCTGGGTATGCAAATGATTGTGGGTAGCCACGCCCCCTCCAGTGACAGCAAGGCTCCTGCAGCAGCCCCATGGGGACTTGTGCTCTGGGTCCCAAATGTATAATTTTCGTCTAGAGTCGGTTCCAGCAATGGGGGCGGATACACTATCTTTGTTTCCTTCCTTCTTTGGGTGTCATTTCAGACTTTGATCCATCTGTAACACTTATTATTCAAGGCCCCTCTATTGGGCACTATTGGCTTTACCAATGCTTCGTGTTTAATGACATATACTACAATACACTAATAACCCGGAATTTCCCTTAAAGCGTAGTGTGCCTAGTTTTGTGCCTTCCAACTTGAGGACTGATACTCTGCCCCTTCGTTCTTAAATGTCCGCTCTTTGGGGCAGATTTATGTTAACTGGCGCATCCCCAGGTATGCGCCAGTTAACATGCGCCACTGCTCCGCCACCCATGGTGCGCCGCATTTATGATGCGACGCACCATGGTGCAAGGCAGTGAGGATGCGTGACGCATCTCTCGGCGTACTGGCGGCGCATTGCAGGAGTCATGTCGCAAGTGCGACATGACTCCTGCAATGCACAGGAGCCACCTATTCAATGCATGCTGCGTCACCCTTAAGGAATTGACGTAGAAAGTGACTGAGTGAAATCTCATAGATATCACTCAGCCACTTTTAGGAGGCGTTCCTGCGCAGGAACGCCCCCCCCTGCGCAGGAACTCCTCTTCATGGCGCAGGGCTTTCCGCGTCACGTTGTAAATAGGGCGCATTGTTTGCGCTGCCGTTGCATCACATTTACGGCGCAAGGAGGCACAAGGGCATCATAAATCTGCCCCCAAATCTTTATCTAGTGCCGCATTTATCTACGTCATCCAGTGTCACGTGGCGCCTTCCTGAGGGAGGCTAGGGCGCTCCTCTCCTCAGCGAGGCCCGACCGCCCCCCTGGAGGCCTTACGTTTCAACCAATCACGGAGCAACTTACAGAGACACTCTTCAGAAATTTCAACAACTTCCGCTTCTCACGACCCCTCGAGGTGCGCGTGACCCGCGGAGGGCCAATTTCTATTTATTGGTTGAAACATGCTCTGTCCGCATAGTCACGATAACAATATAACTTCCTACTATTAGAGCGACTTTACACGGGTGACGTGCTAGTCACCCTTATGAATGCCTCTGAGTGCACAGCAACACATACGCCTTCAACTGTTAAACAGAGGCCTGTATCACCTGCAGTGACGGATGGGGTGTTTGCCGCAGAGGCTTCTGGGTATGCTAATGACTGGCTGGCCACGCCCCCTCCAGTGAGAGCAAGGCTCCTGCAGCAGCGATTTGTATAATTTCCGTCTAGAGCCGGTTTCCAACAATGGGGGAGGGGGGATACACTTCATGAAAAGATGGCATCAGGACACGAAGAGTATGTTCATAAAGTGTAGTTTATTGAAGGAAGGGAGAGCCGTCCCAGCAGGCAGGTCGATGGCAAGGTAATAACTGCCTATGCTGGAACACTGTACATGGAACATTCCCAGTGACATAGAATGGTTCCAAGTTGCGCAATACACATCACCACACCTCCCCTCTTTGGAAAGAGAACCACCAAAACATCAAATACAATGAAAGTAAAACACAGATAATGGGAAAATAAATGAGGGAAAAAGTAGGGTTGAGCATAACTACGCAGCCTGTTAGATTCAAGTGAAAAGTACAGCAGGGTTAAACATAATCTCGCAGCTTGCTAGGTCTGACAGACATTCTAGTACTTTTCCTAACCCCATTCCCCTCTGAAACATTTTTAAAGTTGACATTACTTGAAAAACCAGAGGGATCTTTTGCGATTTGGGAAGTACACCACCAATTGCCATTGGTCAATCTGACCGCATTCTTGCGAGTATCCACTACTTGCTGAGAATCTAAAAACTTTGAAAGCCCTTTCCTAACTGAAACAGGATTTTTAACTTTGACCCAATCTCCAATCTGAATGTTATGAGACATTTTCCTTCCAGGTCTAACCTTTTTAGAACACACATCAGAGGATTTTCTATGAGCAGCATCCCACATATTGCTCATGTCGCCACTCTGATGAAAATTTCTTACCATCCAAAAAGGATATACTTGTGAACAAGCTTTCCTCCCTCTCATAAGTTCAAAGGGAGTATAATTGGTAGCAGAATGAGGAGAAGTGCGGTAGGACCATACAAGATCTTTAACTGCTTTAAATACACAACTTCTAGATTTGAAAGCAGATTGAACACACTCCACAATAACTCTGTTAAACCTTTCAGTTTTGCCATTGCTTTGCGGATGATAAAGAGGAGTTCTGGTGTGTTTGATACCACACGACCTCAGAAAGGAGTTCATTTCATGAGAGATGAATTGAACTCCGTTATCGGTTAAAATTTCCTCTGGATAACCTTCTCTCAAAAAGATACTATTCAAGCAATCAATGACACTTTTAGAATTTGGTATACTGATTGGTTCCACTTCGACCCACCTTGACAAATGATCAATGAGGACCAAGAAGTATTTGGAGTTGTTGGGAAGAACATGGAATGGTCCCAAAAAGTCCATTCCCAACTTCTGCCAAGCACGACCTGGAACAGAAACCTTAGATTCAACAAGGCCCTCCAACACTAATACCTTGTCACTGGCACTGCAACGTGGACATAGTCTGACAATCTCATCTATCTGAGAGTCCATTTTTGGCCACCAGAAATCAGACCTCACTTTTCTTTTAGTAATAGTAGCACCGAGATGGCCAGAATGTGCTGCCAAAATAATTTTCTCTCTAAAACATGATGGAGGAACCAACTTGTCACCACGGACAATTACACTATTTTCCATTGAGAGCTCAGTGTTAATTTTCCAAAACATTTGGAGATCGGGAGAAAGACATTTCTCTTTCGGCCACCCCTTTCTGATAAGAGAGGAAACTTCTTTTAGAATTACATCATTACTTAGTGCTTTGATCCAATCATCCTCTAGAAAAGAAATAGGTTCTTGACAAACATTAGCAACAAAACACTCCTCCACTTCAGTCTCCCAATCTTGTTCATCACTGTCGGTTATGGGAAGCCTGGAAAGGCAGTCAGCTCTGCTGTTTCTTCCCCCAGGTATGTATTCGACGCTAAAGGAGAATTCAAGTAATTTCGTGGACAACCTTGCTAAACGAGCTGTCGTGCGTTTGACATTTTTTCCATTTAAGATATCAACTAAAGGTCGATGATCTGTTCTGAGAACAAAAGACCTGCCCCACAGATATGATTTAAATTTTTCCACACTCCACGTGCATGCTAGAAGTTCTTTCTCAATGACGGAATATTTCCGTTCTACAGGACGAAGGGTGCGGGAGGCAAAACCGACTGTATACTCCTTCCCGCCAGAACACTGAGAAAGAACTGCGCCCAAACCATACTCACATGCATCAACCGTGACAAAAGTTTGTCTTCCTTCAACAAATGCCTGTAAAGCTGGAGCTGAAAGTATATGATCTTTGATAATCTGGAAACCTTTTTTACATTCTTCTGACCAAAAACAGCTCCTTTCTTTAGTAAAGACCTGAAACATTCAGTAGTTGTTGCGAAATCTTTCATTAATTTTGCGTAAAACTCACACAAACCGAGGAAAGACAACAGTTGTTCCCGGTTTTGAGGAGCTGGTGCCTCAATAATACTCTTAACTAAACCAGGCCTAGGCTTGATGCCTTTTTCTGAAATATTGTGCCCTAATACTCTATTTCTTTGGCCTTGAAAATACACTTAGCTTTCTGCAGGGTCAGACCTCTATTCTTGAGAACTTCGAAAACTTCATTAATCGCTTGATCGTGCTCACTCTCTGTTTTGGTAAAGATGAGAATGTCATCTTGAAAGACAACTACATTGGGATTATGGGCAAACATTTCCGACATGAGTCTTTGAAAGACAGCTGCGGCTGATGCCAGCCCAAAGGGAAGACGACAAAATTGGAAAACACCATCAGGAGTGACGAAGGCAGTGAGATGTCTAGATTGAGGGTTTAATTCTACCTGATGATAGGCAGCTTTGAGATCGAGTGTCGTAAACCACGAGGATGACCCCACTTTGGCAATAAGGTCTTCAATTCGTGGCAAAGGAAACCCATCAACCCAAATGGCTTCATTTAGGGTGCGTAAGTCCACACACATTCTCAAATCTCCTGACCTCTTCTTGGCTAAGACAATGGGGGAAAGCCATAGAGTAGATTCGACTTTTTCAATGATCCCTTGATCACACAGAGCCTTCAAGTGTTTAGACAGATCGCTCCTGATGCTCAAAGGAACATTGCGTAATTTGTGCTTGGTGGGAACAACATTGTCCTTCACTCTGATGGTATGCTGAAAGTTAGTGATTTTTCCAAGACGGTTCTCGAAAATTCTACTAAACTTCTGTTCCCAAGTGTTGTGCGCATGAGTGCATAGAATGTTATTGTTGATCGTGGTAACGGGAGTGTCTTTAATCTGTTTGTCAATGAAAACTGGATTAGCTAATCCTGGCTTGATAGTTAGACCTATTTCAGCTTGGTGAATAAGACCAAGAACATTAATTCCTTTCTTAGCCACATACACTTTCCCCTTGATAGTTACTCCTAATACATTGATGTCAGCCCAGAAAAATCCAAGTAAATTAATCCTACTGCCTTCAAAGGCCACAGTAAGGATATCTGGGGGTAATAAACTCTTGTCATGCCAACATTTGGTGTATTTAGCTTGTGAAATAATGGTTATGCGTGCACCAGTGTCGACTAGCAACTGAACGTGATCTTTTCCAATGATAACATCAACTTCGGGATCAGGAATGTCATGAGAAATACTTTTGTCATGAGAAACCATGTCTACAACTACATATTCTTGATGCATGACGTCTTCATGAGAAAGATCACCCTCATACGAAAAATTGTCACCGTTTTCGTTCATACTTTCATCATTGATGACACATCGAACATTTCCTCTTGTGCCTCCTCTCCTGCCCCTCATGCATATCTTGGCAAAATGCCCCATTTTGCCGCACTGTCCACATTGTTGGTTGGCTGCAGGACAGTTCCTAAAAGAAGAAACATGAGAGGAAGAACCACATCTATAGCAGAACAATCTAGAGTCAGACTGTCTGAATCTACCACCTCTAGAAGAATAGGGTCTTCTGAAACTGCCACGCGACATAAAAGGAGTTCTGGTTGCAGGAGAATTAGATATAGCACCAGAGATTGTGGTACTGGATATGGCACCAGAGATTGCAGTATTAGACAAGGCTGTTTCCAGCTGTTTGACATCATCCATAGAGGTTTCTATGCTCTTAGCTATATCTACCGCCTTATCTAGTGAGGGGTCTTTACATGTTAGCAACTTCTTTTGAATTTCCTTACAATAGCAACGTGCAACAAGCTGATCTCTAATAAGATGTGATGTAAAATTGTCAAATTCACAGTTTGCAGCTAACATTTTTAGAGCAGTTATAAAGGTATCAATATTTTCATCACTCTTTTGTGTCCTTGTGAAGAACTTATACCTATGTACAACTAAGTTTTTTGTTTTGGTAAAATATCTCTCTAATTTCGCCTTGGCTATTTCAAACTCATCAGGATCTTGACCCTCAGGTGGATCATATGGAGGTAAATGGTCAAAAACATTCTGACCTTCGACCCCCAAATGATAGTACATGAGGTTCTTTTTCCTCTCCGGTCTATATCTTTGACCATCAATGGCACCTAAGTAAGCCATGAACGATCTGACCCATAATTTCCATTCTAATGGAGGATCACCAGGTACCTGCAAGAACGGAGCTGGTGGAGTGACGCTTTGCATAGTTAGATGGAATAATTACTGATGAAATGTAGATTACTTTAGGTAGTTTGAATTGGTTCCAATAAAGTTATTTGAAAATTAGGACATATTCAATAAAATAATATATATATGTATGCTGGTAGTGAAAAATGTGCTTCAATACCCCCAGAATTTACACCCACAAAAATGTGAGTGTATCACAAAAGTGATATGCCGCAAAAAATTGTACACACTGTAATAATTGTGTGTGTATCACAGAAGCAATGAGTTGTGTTGAGGAAAAGAAAGAGAAAAATAAAAAAAAAATGTGCTTATGAGTTCCAACTTCTGCCACTAGATGGGGGTATGTAGCAGTAGATCCTGTATTTTCTCTTAAACCTTGTCTCTTTTCTGTTCCAAATGGTGCATGACGAAAAGAAAACAGCGTATGTAGACAAGAAATAAGTAAACAAGGAAAATTGTCTAACAAGCACAAGAATAAGCTGTGCGTGTCAGCGTTATAATAGTTTGACGTTTTAAATAATTTCACAGCGTTCAGCGAGTAGCCGGCAACAAACACGAGGAATGATTTAAACTTCTTTTTTTTTTTTAAAAGGAACTGGAAAATGGTAAAAGTGTTTGACGTGTAGATCTCAATTCCTTTTTGAAGCGGACAACTCGTGTAGCGAGGCGCAGGTGACAATCCAGTTCCGGCTTCAGTCAATGGGGAGTTGGTTACTATGGCGATAAACACACGAGCCAGTACAGGACGTGAATATGTGGAAACGAGCCTGTAATTGGTTAACAGTAGAAGGCTGGTCGCGTCATTCACTCAAGATTCCTCGACGTCATCATTGTTATGTGCGCAGCGTCGAGGGAAGATCTCGCAGCGTCGATGGAAGACTTCGTTAATGAGCTGAGACACGGTGAGGACAGCAGCGCATTTAAGTGAAATAATGTTTAGATTGTGAAACGCGTGTGCGTTTAGCAGTCGCGTGTGCGTTCAGCAGTCGCGTGTACATTCAGAGAAAGTTCTTCTGAGTATAGTTCGTTCTGGAGAAGTCTTTGAAAGAAACGGAAGGGCTTCTTTGTGCTTTCCTTTTCATATATATATATTTTTTTTTAATGGGTACGGCTCTCCCGCGCGAGTAAGTGCTTGTAGATGAAAATTTTGAAATTTACTCACAGTTTTGCGTGTGATGACTGTGGAATTTTCTTTAAAAAAAAACGGTGAACGTTGAAGATTCTTCCTGATGAGTTGGCAGGATCGCTGGGTAGATCCCGTCCTCAGTCGCCAGTGAAAAGATGGCATCAGGACACGAAGAGTATGTTCATAAAGTGTAGTTTATTGAAGGAAGGGAGAGCCGTCCCAGCAGGCAGGTCGATGGCAAGGTAATAACTGCCTATGCTGGAACACTGTACATGGAACATTCCCAGTGACATAGAATGGTTCCAAGTTGCGCAATACACATCACCACACTTCATTTGTTTCCTTCCTTCTCTGGGCGTCATTTCTGCCTCCGATCCACCATTTACACTTGTTATTCAAGATCCTTCTTTTGGGCATTATAAGTTTTGCGAAAGCTTCGTGTTTAACAACATATTGAACAATACACTAATCACCCGGAATTTCCCTTAGAAACGTAGTATGCCTAGTTTCGTGCCTTTCTACTAGCGGGCTCATACTCTAGACCTTTCGTTCTTAAATGTCCGCTCTTTCTTGTTTTCAATGCCACAAAGAGCCCTGCTTTTAGTATGAGAGTAAAGCAGCTTTATGAGGCGCGCACAGGATTGTGGGTATGCAGATTAATGGTGACGCTGTGAAGGTTCTTCTGCAGCATCCCGACCTCTAGCGGTGCACCTGCCATTCTCCTTTCCTTCCTGCTGCATGAAAGAACTGTGGTGTCTTTGGAAATGCACTGGGAGGACTGCCAGGTGAGGAAGAACAGGATCCAATGATAGAAAATGCAGATGATTTGGACGAGAAAGAAAGGGAGGGATTGAGAGAGCAGGTTTATGATGCCATGGGCGAAGAGAAGGAACCAGAGGATGCTGCAGAGGGCGCTGAGGCGCAGGAGACTGCTGCTGGAGAAGGGACCGACGGGGGCATGGAAGACGCCGAGGAGAAGAAACCAGAGGATGCTGCAGAGGGCGCTGAGGCGCAGGAGACTGCTGCTGGAGAAGGGACCGACGGGGACATGGAAGACACCGAGGAGAAGAAACCAGAGGATGCTGCAGAGGGCGCTGAGGCGCAGGAGACTGCCGCTGGAGGAGGGACCGACGAGGACATGGAAGACACCGAGGAGAAGAAACCAGAGGATGCTGCAGAGGGCGCTGAGGCGCAGGAGACTGCCGCTGGAGAAGGGACCGACGGGGACATGGAAGACACCAAGGAGCAGAAACCAGAGGATGCTGCAGAGGGCGCCGAGGCGCAGGAGACTGCCGCTGGAGGAGGGACCGACGAGGACATGGAAGACACCGAGGAGAAGAAACCAGAGGATGCTGCAGAGGGCGCTGAGGCGCAGGAGACTGCTGCTGGAGAAGGGACCGACGGGGACATGGAAGACACCGAGGAGAAGAAACCAGAGGATGCTGCAGAGGGCGCTGAGGCGCAGGAGACTGCCGCTGGAGGAGGGACCGACGAGGACATGGAAGACACCGAGGAGAAGAAACCAGAGGATGCTGCAGAGGGCGCTGAGGCGCAGGACACTGCTGCTGGAGAAGGAACCGACGGGGACATGTCGGGGTTTATGATGCCATGGGCGAAGAGAAGGAACCAGAGGATGCTGCAGAGGGCGCTGAGGCGCAGGAGACTGCTGCTGGAGAAGGGACCGACGGGGACATGGAGGACACCGAGGAGAAGAAACCAGAGGATGCTGCAGAGGGCGCTGAGGCGCAGGAGACTGCCGCTGGAGAAGGGACCGACGGGGACATGGAAGACACCGAAGAGAAGAAACCAGAGGATGCTGCAGAGGGCGCTGAGGCGCAGGAGACTGCCGCTGGAGAAGGGACCGACGGGGACATGGAAGACACCAAGGAGCAGAAACCAGAGGATGCTGCAGAGGGCGCTGAGGCGCAGGAGACTGCCGCTGGAGGAGGGACCGACGAGGACATGGAAGACACCGAGGAGAAGAAACCAGAGGATGCTGCAGAGGGCGCTGAGGCGCAGGAGACTGCTGCCGGAGAAGGGACCGACGCGGACATGGAAGACACCGAGGAGAAGAAACCAGAGGATGCTGCAGAGGGCGCTGAGGGGCAGGAGACTGCGGCTGGAGAAGGGACCGACGGGGACACAGAAGACACCGAGGAGAAGAAACCAGAGGATGCTGCAGAGGGCGCTGAGGCGCAGGAGACTGCTGCTGGAGAAGGGACCGACGGGGACATGTCGGTGTTTATGATGCCATGGGCGAAGAGAAGGAACCAGAGGATGCTGCAGAGGGCGCTGAGGTGCAGGAGACTGCTGCTGGAGAAGGGACCGACGGGGACATGGAAGACACAGAGGAGAAGAAACCAGAGGATGCTGCAGAGGGCGCCGAGGCGCAGGAGACTGCTGCTGGAGAAGGGACCGACGGGGACATGGAAGACACCGAGGAGAAGAAACCAGAGGATGCTGTAGAGGGCGCTGAGGCGCAGGAGACTGCTGCTGGAGAAGGGACCGACGGGGGCATGGAAGACACCGAGGAGAAGAAACCAGAGGATGCTGCAGAGGGCGCTGAGGCTCAGGAGACTGCCGCTGGAGAAGGGACCGGCGGGGACATGGAAGACACCGAGGAGAAGAAACCAGAGGATGCTGCAGAGGGCGCTGAGGCGCAGGAGACTGCTGCTGGAGAAGGGACCGACGGGGGCATGGAAGACGCCGAGGAGAAGAAACCAGAGGATGCTGCAGAGGGCGCTGAGGCGCAGGAGACTGCTGCTGGAGAAGGGACCGACGGGGACATGGAGGACACCGAGGAGAAGAAACCAGAGGATGCTGCAGAGGGCGCTGAGGCGCAGGAGACTGCTGCTGGAGAAGGGACCGACGGGGAAATTGAAGACACCGAGGAGAAGGAACCAGAGGATGCTGCAGAGGGCGCTGAGGCGCAGGAAACTGCTGCTGGAGAAGGGACCGACGCGGACATGGAAGACACCGAGGAGAAGAAACCAGAGGATGCTGCAGAGGGCGCTGAGGCGCAGGAGACTGCTGCTGGAGAAGGGACGACGGGGACATGGAAGACACCGAGGAGAAGAAACCAGAGGATGCTGCAGAGGGCGCTGAGGCGCAGGAGACTGCTGCTGGAGAAGGGACTGACGCGGACATGGAAGACACAGAGGAGAAGAAACCAGAGGATGCTGCAGAGGGCGCTGAGGCGCAGGAGACTGCTGCTGGGGAAGGGACCGACGGGGACATGGAAGACACCGAGGAGAAGAAACCAGAGGATGCTGCAGAGGGCGCTGAGGCGCAGGAGACTGCCGCTGGAGAAGGGACCGTCACGGACATGGAAGACACCGAGGAGAAGAAACCAGAGGATGCTGCAGAGGGCGCTGAGGCGCAGGAGACTGCCACTGGAGAAGGGACCGACGGGGACATGGAAGACACAGTGGAGAAGAAATCAGAGGATGCTGCAGAAGGGCGCCGAGGCGCAGGAGACTGCTGCTGGAGAAGGGACCGACGGGGACATGGAAGACACCGAGGAGAAGGAACTAGAGGACGCTGCAGAGGACGCTGAGGCGCAGGAGACTGCTGCTGGAGAAGGGACCGACGGGGACATGGAAGACACCGAGGAGAAGGAACCAGAGGACGCTGCAGAGGGCGCTGAGGCGCAGGAGACTGCTGCTGGAGAAGGGACCGACGGGGACATGGAAGACACCGAAGAGAAGGAACCAGAGGACGCTGCAGAGGGCGCTGAGGCGCAGGAGACTGCTGCTGGAGAAGGGACCGACGGGGACATGGAATACACCGAGGAGAAGAAACCAGAGGATGCTGCAGAGGGCGCTGAGGCGCAGGAGACTGCTGCTGGGGAAGGGACCGACGGGGACATGGAAGACACCGAGGAGAAGAAACCAGAGGATGCTGCAGAGGGCGCTGAGGCGCAGGAGACTGCCGCTGGAGAAGGGACCGACGGGGACATGGAAGACACCGAGGAGAAGAAACCAGAGGATGCTGCAGAGGGCGCTGAGGCGCAGGAGACTGCCGCTGGAGAAGGGACCGACGGGGACATGGAAGACACCGAGGAGAAGAAAGCAGAGGATGCTGCAGAGGGCGCTGAGGCGCAGGAGACTGCCGCTGGAGAAGGGACCGACGGGGACATGGAAGACACCGAGGAGAAGAAACCAGAGGATGCTGCAGAGGGCGCTGAGGCGCAGGAGACTGCCGCTGGAGAAGGGACCGACGGGGACATGGAAGACACTGAGGAGAAGAAACCAGAGGATGCTGCAGAGGGCGCTGAGGCGCAGGAGACTGCCGCTGGAGAAGGGACCGACGGGGACATGGAAGACACCGAGGAGAAGAAACCAGAGGACGCTGCAGAGGGCGCTGAGGCGCAGGAGACTGCTGCTGGAGAAGGGACCGACGCGGACATGGAAGACACCGAGGAGAAGAAACCAGAGGACGCTGCAGAGGGCGCTGAGGCGCAGGAGACTGCTGCTGGAGAAGGGACCGACGGGGACATGGAAGACACCGAGGAGAAGAAACCAGAGGACGCTGCAGAGGGCGCCGAGGCGCAGGAGACTGCTGCTGGAGAAGGGACCGACGGGGACATGGAAGACACCGAGGAGAAGAAACCAGAGGACGCTGCAGAGGGCGCTGAGGCGCAGGAGACTGCTGCTGGAGAAGGGACCGACGGGGACATGGAAGACACCGAGGAGAAGAAACCAGAGGACGCTGCAGAGGGCGCTGAGGCGCAGGAGACTGCCGCTGGGGAAGGGACCGACGGGGACATGGAAGACACCGAGGAGAAGAAACCAGAGGATGCTGCAGAGGGCGCTGAGGCACAGGGGACATGGAAGACCCCGAGGAGAAGAAACCAGAGGATGCTGCAGAGGGCGCTGAGGCACAGGAGACTACTGCTGGGGAAGGGACTGAGGCGGACATGGAAGACACCGAGGAGCACACCGAGGATCCTGACCAGCCAATGGAGGCGGAGGAAACCTTACGCACGGCGCCTCGTTCTGAGCCACGCGACGCTGTGTGACGTCTTACGTCAACGGCGCCTCATTCTGAGTCACGCAACGCTGTGACATCTTACGTCACCCCGCGTCACGCGCGCGACTGTGGCTTCATGAGCGAGGCCACACCGCGGCTGTTCTCATTTCAACCAGTCACGGAGTTTCTAGTTAAGAAACCCTCCAAAAAATTTTAAAAATCCCGCTTGAGTGCGCGTGACCCGCGGTGTATTGAACAAAAGATTAAGATATTGAATTAAAAGTTTAGCTGTCCACACCATCACGATAACTTACTACTAGCAGATTGATTTTACACCGGTCATGTGTCAATAACTCTCATGATTGCCTGTGAGTGCACACCTACAGGCTCTCCTGATGCCTGTGTCGCCTGTAGTGATGAATCGGGTGTTTGCCGCAGAGGCTTCTGGGCATGCAAATGACTGTACCTGGCCACGCCCCCTCCAGTGACAGCAAGGCTCCTGCAGTAGCCCCATGGGGACTTTTGCTCTGGGTCCAGGCTGAGAAGAGTCTCAAAATCCAATAATAATCACACAGTTAACATTTCAGGACAGGGAGGGGGAGATTTAAAATAGAAAATCAGGAGAATGAAAATCCACATTGACTTCTGTTGTAGAAAATGCAATTTCAGGCGTCTGTATTTATCCATATTTATTTTGTGTTTTGCATATAAATGTACTTGAAAAACGGTACATTTCCATATTTATTCAAATATTAGACCCACAGTCATACTTTGATGTCTGTTGTGTTTTACCTATTTGAGTTGCAAAATATTACATAAAAGTACACCCACTGGCAAATATTAGCATTATACCACAAATGTATGTTGACAAATGCAGTTATTTCAAGAAATGTCATCCAGTTATTTAATTTTCCATGCTTTCATCTGCTCATACACATTTTAAAATCCTTGGTGATTTTAACCTACATGTGGATGATACTCAGTGCACTAAAGCTGCCCAGCTCCTAGAATCCTAGAAGGCCTTAATCTAACTCAGCATGTTAGAGGCCCTACCCATCGGGCCGGCCATATTCCAGATTTACCGTTTACGAACAACCCTAATCTGCCTACGGCTCCGCCTATACCTCTTACATGGTCAGACCATTTTTTTTAATCCTGTTTAGTGTGGCTACTCTGTCTCAATCAACTAATTCCTCTTTGGCCCGGGATCACAGTAGGAAATGGTTTAAAATCACTTGTAACATTTTGGCCCCCGCCCTTTCTCGAACCCATCTGCAGTTGGGGAGGGATTTGGAACTAGATGTATCTAACTTTAATTATTGGCTCGCCTCTGGCCTTGATACAGTTGCCCCAGAGCAACCTATTGTCTCCTCTAGAAAAAAACATCTGCCCCCTGGTTTACCCCCACTCTGCGTGCTGAAAAAAGTCTGTGCAAGAAACTCAAACAGAATTGGAGACTATCCTATGAAACAGAGGCTAAATCAATTTACAGAACCGCGATTAAGAATTTTCACAAAATTAAGCGCTCAGTAATGAGAGAGTATTTTGTCAAGAAAGTAAACTCCACTGGTAAATCTTCGAAAACCCTTTTTAAAATAGTGACAGATTTTACTAAACCATTCGCATTATCTAGCATGATTCCCCCTACTCAGGAACTCTGTAATGGACTATCGGACTTCTTTCAAGACAATATTTTAGACATTTACTCTACGATTGGCCCTACTCTGGATTGCCCGGTTTAAAACTCAATAGTGAGCCAATAACCACCTTTCACCCGATTGTGAGAAGTTGGCATGGTATATGATGTTCACTATTCTAGTGAGCATCCTTTACCAATCCAAACAACACTTATGGTGATAGTTGTAAAGACAACCTTATAGACCAGCTATCCTAGCGGTAGCTTGGACAAAGCAGTCTTAGGCTAAAACTTCAGAAGGCATGTAAAGCCAGCTGTTTTACCATATGTAACCCCTTGAATACCAAATGAAAGGACACCACACAGGTTATATATAAAATATAGATGTATTTATTAACTAAACAATCCCTCTGAGTTCTTTATGAGATCAGAGGCCCAAGCACATAGCAAGTTACTTAATTATCATACAGTAAGTTACACAATATACAGTAGAGCCCTAGGGGCGAAGAAAACATATTAAAACAGTGGTATAAGAACCACGTCACGAAAAAGGAGTAGGCCTAGGGCCTAGGGAATCGCTGGGGCTACGCTGTACTAACAATAGTTAAGAAGCACGGGATGCGTGTGCAGTGTTTAAACACACACGCGGGTTCTCATAGGAAATCAATGGGAACAAAAGTCAATAGAAATTAGAAGATTAAGGACACTTCCGGATCACTTGGGAGAAAGCTACCTGAAACTAGGACACTAGGATAGTCAACACCCACAGGAGCACCGTAGTACTCGCATTACCTTGCCCACAGGAGCCGTGTGCATGGTGCAAAGTTGTGTCAGGTTTCGTCGCTGGATCCTATGGAGACCTGTAAGAAGATGCTGCAGGCAACCAGGAGGAAGATGTCCAGGTGGATCCAAGAGTGGATCGAGGATGAAGAGTACCTGAAAGCAGAGGGGACAGAGTCTGGGTCACTAGCCAGTGACCAGTAAGGAACCAGGAAGGAACCAGGCGATGTCACGGAGCAATCAGGTGATGTCATGAAGCTTGTCCCTGCAGCAACGTGGACCAGGAGGCGTCGTCGATGACCAGGAGCTGGAGATGGACTGTCCCATGAAGGTTCTCGCTGTCTGCGCTGTTGTTGTCCGGATTGGAGTCAACAAGCCTTGGCAAAGGCAACCCACGCAGGAAGTAGAGATGGATTCTTGGTCAGACCAGCAAGGTCTGGATGGCTTCTCCTTTGCAGGGAATCAAGGGCCAGTCTGGAGCAACCAGACCAGCAGTGAAATTCAAACGGTTCATCGTCACAGAGGCTACTAGCCAACGGGCCAGTGACCGGACGGACATGTCGAGCACCAAAGTACCAGCAGGCCCCACGGGACACTCGAGGAGTGTAGAGGGCTGTGCTTCGGCACACAGGATGCTCGGGCTGGGGCTTCTCAATCCCCAATGCACAGATTCAAAGGGTACCTCGGAATCTGCACAGTCAACGATGTTCAGGTTTCTCAAGATGGCCGGTACCACGTCCCTCGTCGCCTCCACTGGTCTCAGCTCTGCTGTGGCTGTGGATCAGGGTCAGAAGTGTCTGGAAGTCCAGGTCTTGTCAGGCTCTGTGCTCGGGCTCCGGCAGGAGCGTCGACAAAGCAAACCGTTGATCACTGGATGGTGCCTGTTTACACTGGGTGGTCACTCCTTGACCACAAGGGAGATTGTTCAGTCTTCTAAGCATCGCAGAATGTCGAAGGTCCAGAGTTTCGTTTCAAGTTTCAAATCAGGATCAAATCTAAAGTCTCTTGGGCCAGCTCCCATCTTTATAGGACTAAAGGGGGCTGGACTACCTACTAGGTCCCTCCTATGGGTGGGACCAGGAAGGGGGTGGTTACACCCCTTTCCCTTCGTCCAGTTTCGCGCCAAGGCTGGGGCTGGAGTGCCCCAGCAACTGGCTGAAACCGGGCTATGCATGGGACACCTTGTGTGCCCCAGGCTATGTCTCATTCTATTCAACCCTCCCTGGCCCAATACACTATGGCCTGTCTGGGGTGGTGCTAGCACCTCCCAAGACAGGAAACCTATTGACCAAGCCTCCCTCGCTGGAAGGACTCCCAGCAGCAGGGGTCAGACTTGTGTCGGTGGCAGCAGCATCCATTTTGTGATGCTGAGGCTCGAGTTAGCTTTAACCGGGATTAAAGATAATAACATGTCTTCTACCTCTAGAAGGGTGGAATGCTACCCCCGTCGCCAAGATTGGCGAGGGGGTAGTATTCCAAAATGAATGACACCTCACTCGACATGTTTTGATAAAGCCAAACCAGAGTTAGTATTTAACCGCGAGGATTATAATGCACGTAAGAGTATATGGTATGGCTATATCTAGAACAGCTATAAGGACATGGTTCCGAAAGCTGCAGACGGGCTCAGCTCATGCCAGAGCACCATCTCACCTAATACCAAGCACTCTGCCTTCAGGATTGTCAAGGCCTGCCATAGGAGTGACTCACAGGTACTTATGTGTCTATCTGTAAGGGTAGGTATAGGGATACTATACCTAAGCAAGGGGTGATTACATGACCTTGCCCCAGCTGAGTGATCAGCCAGTTGTGTCAATGTGGCGGCCAGCCAGGGGTGGCATAATATATGCTGCAGCCCCTGGTAGGCCTTGGATGCACCTATGCCCTGGGTACCTATGGCACACTATACAGGGGCTCACAAAGGTGACCCAATTCCCAATTGGTTATGTACCTAAAGTACATGGAGTCCATTTTACAGAGAGAGAAGATAGCCTGGGGCCCTGAATAGCAGGATCCCAGGCCAACTAAGTCAAAAACCAGCTAAACACAGGCAAAAAGTTGGGGGTAACCATAGTCAGATATCCACCTTCCTACACCGATCTCCACTGATTTAGAACTCCAAAAATTGCTCTCCTGTAAATCAAGCTCCACAAAGGACTCCTGCCTGGCATTAATATTTAGCTCTTTAGCCCCCCTCATTATCTCTCCTTTGAACTTGATTTGGAACACCTCCCTGTCAACTGGGGCTATACCTTTTTCCCTTTGACCTGGAAACAGGCCATGCTAATACTTATTTTGAAAAAACGAATGCAGATCCTTCTGTTTTTAAAAATTACTGCCCCATTTCCCTGCTACCTAAACCAGCCAAAGTCCTGGAAAAAGTAGTTCGGGAGCAATTATCGAGCTATCTTGAGATGTGCCATCATTTACACAACTCACAATCCGGGTTTAGATCCGGATATAGCACAGAGACTGCGCTGCTGGAGGTTTCTGAAACAATTTGTGAATGTTTGGACGCAGGTGAAGCAGCGATGCTGGTGCTTCTTGACCTGTCCGCGCCATTCGATACGGTCTCTCATGATATTTTGCTTGCAAGACTATACAGTCTCGGTATTCAGGGTACCCCTCTAGCCTGGATCAGATCCTATCTAGATGGTCGCACTCAACAGGTCTCCCTTCAGCCATTTGTGTCCGAGGAGAAACCACTGAACTGTGGAGTCCCTCAGGGCTCAGCACTGGGCCTGCTATTTTTTAATGTATATCTCTCTCCACTGGCCTCAGTGGTAGAATCTTGTGGTGTCAGAGTGATTTCTTATGATGACAACACACAATTGGTGTTCTCATTTAAGGATCACTCTGAAGCAGCTTTCTCTAATTTTAGACACTGCTTGTGCAACATCTCCACCTGTTTGGCATCAAACACGCTTAGGTTCAACTCTGATAAAACCGAGGTGCTGTGTTTTCATCAAAAAACTCTCCTCCACCTCTATGATGGTGGCCATTGGAGTTGAACCCCCCTCCGGATCTTGTGGACTCAGCCAGGAATCTTGGATTCTGGTTCAACAACGAGTTATCCTGTAAATCTCAATTCAACCAGGTTTCCTGTCATCAGCGTGTTTCGGTAAATTGCACATGATTCGCAAAATTCTCCCTTTTCTCCCTCCGGAATCTCGCCGGACCATTGTTCACACCCTGATCACCTCACATATGGACTATGCAAACAGTCTGTACGCTGGGGCTCCTGTCTACCTGATCAAACGCTTACAGATTGTTCAGAACGCGGTGGTCAGGTTGATCGATAACATCCCATATCGCCACTCGATTTCTCCCCAACTGAAGAAACTTCACTGGCCTTCAGTGACCAGGCACATTCAGTTTAAGTCACTGGTCTTAACTTTTAGAACAATGCAGGGTCAGGGACCGGCCTACCTTAGAGCCAGCCTTAAGCATGCTCAGTCGAACCGCTCACTCAGATCAAACCATCTCAGCCTTTTTGTGACTCCCCATTTTCACCGCCCCAGAATGGGTGGCAGAGCTTTCACAGTGATCACGGCCAAAGCCAGGAACAGCCTGCCAATGTCCTAGCAGATGGTTGTATCGGAATCTACTTTCCGATGCCACTTGAAGACCTGTCTGTTTTCCAACTCTTCGCCCTCTATGAGTACCCGCACCTGCCGCCTGTCTAAGAGCCGGGAAACGCCCGCTGGGGGTAGCTGTGCACTTTACAAGCTTCAAATAATAATAATAATAATGTTGATTCTGTTAATGACCTGAGTTTGACTCTGTTCCACATTCCTCGTCATCAGAAGCTCAGCGTCTGACTTCCCTTTCTCTTCCTTCTCAATCCTCAACATACAAGGTACAAGTTTTGAAGAAGGTTTCCTTCCTCTTAACACCTCAAACGGCATTCTACCTGTTACTGAATGATGTGTAATCATGTTTGATAACAACATACTTTGAAAAGCTTTCTTCCATGATAACCCAGACTTAAGTGCCAATTGTATTGACTCTTTGACAATTCCATTGAACCGCTCAACCTGGCCATTACTTTTGGGATAATCCAATGATGCCCTTACATGATTAACACCACACGTTTCCAAAAACGACTGCATCTTACTTGATGTAAGCTCCACTCCATCATGTTATGTTATGTTATAATGCATTTGTAGAGCGCACTGTTACTCGAGAGTGTCCTGGCGCGAAGGAGAGCACAAGTGAGGCCAGGGATCGGATTAGCAGATCATGCTGAACAGGTTCATGCTTATCAGACACCAGCGACTCTGGTACACCTTCCCTGGAAAAAACATCCTCCAAAAAATCAATAACCACCTCCGTGGTCACACTGCCATCCATATGAACTTCCGCGCACTTAGAGTAATGCCCAATGATAACATGCCTTCTTGAAAGGTAACGTGGTAAATGCCCCATAATATCAATTGCTACCTTCCACCATGGCCCATCAAATAAATCTACTGTTTGCAAATGTACCACCACTGGTTTAATCACTTTGTCACTTGACTTGCTTGCATTAGATTCCCTCACCCAGTTCAGTTCAGTTCAAAATGCTTTATCCGGTTTGCAAAGCACAACCATATAAGCAATCACAAATAAACATATTAAAATCATCACAAATATATACATTTTGGTAATATTATCCTTCACTATTAATGACGGCACCTATCATTAATCATTATCTTCAAAGAAATAGACATATACAAATTATCTGACGCATAAAATTATACATACTCCAAAACATATAACTCTTACAGCCTAGACTAAATGTTGTCGCTAAACAAATCTCTATCAACTATTACTATATCAGTCAAATTGCACTAGATAGCAAAAGCTCTTAGCGGGGCACAACATGTGCAAATTACGGAATAAAGTGCCTTAAAACACTCTAAAATCCTCAATGTGCAAATTACGCTGTTAAGTACCTTCTGTAAACGTTTAAAGTGCAAAAAAGAGTAATGTGCAAATGTAAGTAATAATGTGCAAAGTACGCGAATTACACAGTAAACATGCCCTATATGTTCTAAGATCTGCAGGATACAAATTCCCCTTTATACTGCCTTCCATAGTCAATTGAAAGCATAATCAATCTCCCAAAATGGCAAATAATCTAAGCGGTGATGCACAGTTTAAACAATAGAACATCATATTCCAATACGTTCAAATAATTTGTAAAGGGCAAATTAGCGAGTGCATTCCAGGCAGTAGATACAGTCCCCATAACATAACATAACATGTGTATTTGTAAAGCGCACGTTCACCACTACGGGTGTCTTGCCGCTGAATAACAGATGTTTGTTGTTACCCAACTCAATGGTACTCATTTTATCGACCTCAGGTGGATGAAAGGCTGAGTGGACCTGCCGGCATTTGAACCTGTGACCATGAGGGCGAACACAGGCCCCTGTAGTAGACGCGTTAGTCCACTGAGCCACCAGACCCATAAGTAATGCCTCAAAGGCTCTTAAAGTACTAATGTGCCATGATTTAAAAACAGCAAAGTTTAAGCTCATATTATTATAGATTTTCTGGCAGCTATACATTTTAAAATATCAAGTTTAAGCTCCTATTATTATAGATTTTCTGGCAGCTATACATTTTAAAATATAAAGTTTAAGCTCATATTATTATAGATTTTCTGGCAGCTATACATTTTAAAATATAAAGTTTAAGCTCATATTATTATAGATTTTCTGGCAGCTATACATTTTAAAATATAAAGTTTAAGCTCATATTATTATAGATTTTCTGGCAGCTATACATTTTAAAATATAAAGTTTAAGCTCATATTACTATAGATTTTCTGGCAGCTATACATTTTAAAATTTAAATTGCTACATGGCAACAAATATCCGGACTTCCCAATGAACATATTAGTTTCATGGCCTCTGCAGTAGATCGAATGTTATATTTTAAAAGGATGGGCTTCAAATAGAACTTTCTTAAATATAAATAAAATGTACAAAAAAGTAAGAAATGACAACAACTTTGTTTGGGGGTGTTGTCACATGGGCATTCAGATTTAGAACTTTTTTTCCTGATTGGAAAGGCCACAAGGTGATGGGCGATCCCTAGCCTAAGACGTGTTAAAACAAAGCGGTGGCAACGTCTTGTCACGCCTGTCAAATAGACCTGGAAACCAGTTCTTAAATCCAATTGCTGATAAAACACAAGAGTAGGTTGAGCTCCAATCAATATACTGCGGGTCTCCTTTTTGTGGGCCAGAAAGGTACCTTTTATCTCCCTTTTTGGTATCTGTGCTGCATATTCTGGTTCCGTATAAATATCACAGTTAAATAAGGTACTAAACCAGTGAGCTATGTAGCTTAACCAGGGGATACGGGAACAGTGGTCCAATTTTATACAATCATTAATTATGGACTATATGAATACAGTTTCGCTTTTGGACCAGATAGAACACCATAACAATAAGGGGCGTAGGGCAGCTAAATCCGATATATAATTAATGCCAACTTCCCTGTGTATTAATTTGGTGGAAGCCGACGGGGGAGACTCAACAGCCGCTTAAGAAAGTTGTTTTCATCTTGCTGGAGTGATTTGTCACAGCTGTGACCCCATACCCCAGCCCCATACAGGGCAGAGGAAACGCACCTAGCATTATATATGGCTACCATCTCTTTTATTCTATGATCCCCAAGTTTTGTAGCAAATTTAAATATGCTGTTGGTGTTCCTATTCGTCTTATGGCATATATTCTCATATTCAGCTAGCCACTTCCCGTTCACGGCAAATGTTAGGCCCAGATAACAAAATGACTTAACCATTTGCACCTTTGTATTATCCAAATAAAAGGACCTTGTTAAATTAATTTTCTTACCACAAGTCATATTATATGTTTTAGATTTATTAATTAAAAGTTTTCTGCCATTAATAAATTCTTCAGAATTATCAATAAGCCGCAGGAGACCTATAGGGGTGCGTGAGATTAAAAGAGCGTCGTCAGCATATAATAAAATTGGGACTGGCTTCTTATATATCATTGGGGCATCAGCCGATATTTGACCTAAAATAACATCAATTTGATTAATAAATAATGAAAATAAAAGAGGGGCCAGCACAAAACCCTGCCGGATGCCCCTTCTTACATCAAAAAAGGGGGTACGTTTTCCTATAGGCCCATAGGGTACACTACACGATAATCTCTCGTAAACTCTGGCCAGAAAAAACACAATCTCTCTGGGGGCCCCAGATTAGAGCAGAGTGGACCACAAGAGTGAATGGTCCATGAGATCGAAAGCACTGCTCAAGTCTGCAAAACATAAAAACAAATTGCTCCCCTTCAATAATGTGTATTTACTAATAAGCAAATCAAGATTAACACATTGTTCTAAAGTTCCAAGGCCCTTCCTAAATTAATATTGCACTGGAGATGAAATCTTATTGTCTGAGGCCCAGGTTTCCAACCTTTTCAGTAAAATCCTGCTCATAACCTTTATAATCTAGCAGGGATATTGGGCGATAATTGCATGCTTCAGAACGAGAACCCTTTTTAAAAAGAGGAATAATCAATGACTGACCCCAAGATGGAGGAAAATCTCCTATTGCTGCAACATTTAAAATCCTAGCTAAAATTGGGGCCCAGAGGTCCGGGTAATCTCTGTATAAATCAATTGGGACCCCATCAGGGCCTGGTGCTTTACCTCTGTGGGATTTCACATGGGGAATTGAACAGATTTACTGACAACGGGGTCTTTGGTAAAGCCGGTTTTATTATTTTATACAGCCACCTTTTCTGCACCGGCACTCGATAATAAGGGAGGGGGTTTTCTGCGTCCTCCGTTAAGTCTCTTGCCGCTCCGAGCCGCCGATGCTCCCGATGTCGTCTGGGAGGTGTAGTCCGGTCTTCCGCTGTTTTCAAGCGTGGGCCGGAGTACAGCAGCAGAATAGAAAGAAACCAGTGTTAGCCTGGTGAACTATAGATTTAGATTGGGGAAGGGAGTGAGGAGTCACACGTGCAGACTAACTACCCCGGTACAAGTGAGGTGAAAGGGGTGGGTTTTGTGCACGGGATGTTGAGTATTTCTTTAGGGTGGTTTGACCCCCTTACGTCCCACCCAACCCGTGAAGCGTGACCGTACCTGCTCTAGCCACACTTCCCGGGAAGTGTGGCTGGGCGATGCACCTTCCAGTTGGCCTCCTGGCTTGTCGCTGAAGTCTCGGACCCCTCTCGGTTCTCCTCCGTTGTTCTAGACTTCTCGGTCGTCTCCTTCTGCCTCCTCCGATTTTTGTCCCTCCTCTCTCGCCTCCTCCGTCCTCCGCTCGTCCTCCGCTCTTCCTCCCTCGATCCCCACTCCGCTCCGTCCTCCTGTCGCCACTCTCCTTCTCCTCCTCCGGGTGTAACACACACCTGTGGGATCTCTGGGCTGGGTTTTCCTTGCGATAGGTGGGCGGGTGTAGGGTCCGGCTCCGCCCAATTAAAGAAACACGGGTCCTCGGTGACCTGTAAGGGGTTGAACAGGAAGTCCGACGTTTTCCAGGAGTCGGTGTGCTGTGTGGAAAGAGGGGACATGCTAACAGGTAAGCCCGGAGGATCCGAGTCCGGGTCCCCCTCGTCACACCCCTCCCCCCTAGGATTCTCCCGTTCGGGGAGAGGATAACGGGACAGGTAGTCTGCGTTGGCATTGTCTTTCCCCTTTCTGTGGCGGACCTGAAACCTGAAGGGCTGTAGGGCCAGGAACCATCTCATGGCCCTGGGATTGTTTGAGATGTTGCGGCTCATCCATAGAAGAGGGGCGTGGTCTGTATACAGGATAAACTGATGCCCCTCCAGGTAATAGCGCAGCTTATCTACAGCCCATCGTATGGCGAGACATTCTTTTTCAATAGTGGGATATCTCACTTCCCTGGGGAATAACTTGCGACTGATGTACAGGATGGGTTGTTCCCCGCCTGCCCCTGTATCCTGGGACAACACGGCTCCTATTCCGAAGTCGGAGGCGTCCGTGTGCAGTATAAAGGGTTTCGAGAAGTCAGGGGATGTAAGGACTGGGGTTGTTGTGATAGCTCTCTTTAAGGTCTGGAAAGCTTTCCACATTGCAGGGGAGGGTCTCTGGAAGTCATGGTTCTTGGGATGTTTTTTTAGGGTGTTAGTCAATGGCGCTGCTACGTCTGAAAATGAGGGGATGAATCTCCGGTAGTAGCCTACTAGCCCCAAGAAGGCCCTAATTTCTCTCTGGTTTTTGGGAAACGGGTGTCGGCAATGGCCCTCACTTTTTCAAGTTGGGGTTATATGGCTCCGTGCCCCAAGACGTATCCTAAGTACTTGACTTTCTGGAACCCGATTCTTGATTTCTTTGAGTTGATATGCAGGCCGGCTCTGCGTAGTTGTTGTAGGATGTTCTGTAGATGTTGTAGGTGTTCCTCCCATGACGGGCTAAATATGATGATATCATCGAGGTATGCCGAACTATATCCCTGATGTTCTCTCAGTACCTCATTCATTAATCTCTGGAAGGTCGCAGTGGCACCATGTAGGCCGAAGGGGAGTACGTTGAACTCGTAGAGTCCGTCTGGCGTAGCGAAGGCTGTTTTCTTCCGATCCTCTTCCCTTAATGGGACCTGCCAATATCCCTTTGTCAGGTCCAGGGTGCTGATATATTTAGAGTCCCCTAGTTTCTCTATCAGCTCGTCTATCCTGGGTATGGGGTACACGTCAAATGAGGATACTGCATTCAGCGCCCTGAAATCCATGCAGAACCGGCTGGTTCCGTCCGGTTTGGGCACCATCACTATGGGCGAAGACCATTCACTTCTGGAGGGTCGGATCACTCCTAGCTTTAACATTTCCTTCACTTCTTTGTTTATGGCTTCCCTTTTTGCAGCTGGGATCCTGTATCGTCGTTGCTTGACCGTGACACCCGCAGGGGTCTCAATCCGGTGTTCGGTCAATCGGGTTGTCCCCGGAAGGTTGGAGAATATATGCTGGAAGGGTCGTAGGATCTTCTACAGCCCCTCTTGCTCGCTCTGGTACCACTCATTGTTGATCACTAGTTCTCTCAACGTTGTCTCCGGGTCGTCTCCTGTGAGGAAAGCGAGGTTGGAGGACGCGGGTGGTGAGCCCAACCACTTCTTCAGTAGGTTTATATGGAATATCTGGGTTTTCCTCCCGCTCAATCGTAACCGATAGGTCGTCCTCCCTATCGTCTCGATGACTTTGTATGGGCCTTGCCATTCATTTTGGAATTTTTTTGTGGGAGAGGGTAGTAACACCAGAGCCCAGTCGCCAATGATGAGTTGTCGCCACTTCTTCCCCTTGTCATAGTGGGTCTGCTGTTTTCTTTGGCTGGTTTCTAGCTGGGTAAAGGCCAATTTGCGTATCTTCCCCAGCTTGTTCTTCAGGTTTTGACTGTATTCCAGTAGGGATCGTGTTTCTCCTGATGACTCTGCTTCCCATACCTCTTTGGTCATCTCCAGAAGGCTCCGGGGCTGTCTTCCGTACAGCATCTCAAATGATGAGCAGCCTAAACTGCTCTGCTTCTGGCCTCGGATCACGTATAAAGCCAGAGGTAGTAGTAGGTCCCAGTTGCTTCCGTTTATGGTTAGAATTTTCTTCAGAACAGATTTCAGGGTCCCGTTATAGCGCTCCACCAGTCCGTCCGTCTGGGGATGGTATACAGACGTTCGTATCTCGTGGAGGCCTAGAAGTTGGCATACTTCCTTCATGACTCTTGACATGAACGGGGTCCCCCGGTCCGTAAGGACTTCTTTGGGAAATCCCACCCGTGAGAATAGTTCCAGGAACTTCTCCGCAATGTTCTTTGAGGTGGGGGCTTTCAGAGGGAATGCTTCTGGGAAGCAAGTGGCATAGTCAACGATCACTAGGGCGTATTGATGCCCCCTCCGTGTTTGTGGTAAGGGCCCAATGAGATCCATGCCGTCTCTCTCGAAGGGTGTTCCGATTATGGGGAGGGGTTGTAGGGGTACAGCTGGGGGTCTCTGTGTGTTTTTTCGCTGACACATATCGCACATCTGACAATGGGTCTTGATGTCTTGATACACTCCCGGCCAATAGAAGCTTCTCAGTACGTTCTGGGTGGTCTTCTCGCTCCCGGTATGCCCTGCCAACAAGTGCGTGTGAGCGTTAAACATGATTTGTTCCCTGAAACAGGTCGGGACCAACAACTGTAGAGGGTCTTCCTGTTTCGCCTGTCTATAGAGGAGGTCGTCTTTTATCAGAAAGCGGGGATAACGGGGCTGAGGATTGTTCTGATCCATGTGGGCTTGTTCCCAGGCATTAAACAGGTTCGAGTCATTGGCCTGGGCAAAACGAAAGCTTCTGTCTCCCTCCTAGGGGTCTGGGGATGTCAGGGCAGGAAGAGATGAGGTGTTGAGCGACCTGCCCTTGAGTATCTGTCCCTCAAAGACGTCTAGAAAGTGGGGGTTATCGGTCCCTAATATAAGCTTCTCGGGGAGGGCATCCAACACACCTACCTTCACCACCAGTGTACTCCTACCCTCCAGTTCTATGGGGATATAAGCCACCGGATAACCCTTGACATCACCGTGCACACACTTAATATAAACTAGGGCGTCTGGCATTACCTGAAGGGGCCTCACATAACATCCCTGTATTACAGACTGTTTACATCCCAAGTCCAGGAGAGCCCGGACCTCGGTTTCGTTGACCTTGACACTCACGTGATAGGCACCTCCAAGCTCCGCAGTATACATAACAGCTTTGGGTATATAGCCGACGTCCATGGGTTCTTCCTGGTTGCGTTTTTGAGGGGACAGGCGAGCGATATGTCTCCATGCCCCACAGTCGAAGCACTGTGGACCCCGGTATTGGGGAACCTCTGGTGTCATCATTCGGGGAACAGGGAGTCCAGGCGGGGGTCGAGGCCGGCGGTCCGGCCTGAGAGGTGGTCTAGTCGTTTTCTCCGGTTCACTAGTGTGCAAGCGGGGTTGTGCCCGGACAATCGTGGCTGCCATCTCCATGGCTTGTTTGGTGGTCAGGTTGGAGTGCTGTCTCAGCCACCGCTGTGTCCCGTAAAGGAGGGCCTCGAGGAACTGCTCCAGATACATTTTATCCATGATCTCCTCTTTCGTGCTGGATGTAGGGGTGAGCCATTTATCGGCAGCGGCTTTCAACCGAAAGAACAGGGTTTTTGGATTGTCCCCTACTAGTCCTCTTTCTTTTCGGAAGCGTACCCTGTAGGCCTCCGCTTCCAATCCTAGGTGGTCTAGGATGATTTCCTTAATTTGTCCGTATGGGGTCTGTCCATTGCTGTTGGCGACCTGGTAGGCCGCCTGTGCCTCTCCGGTCAACAGGGGTGCGAGGAAGAACGGCCATTTCTCCAAGGGCCACCCACATGCTAAAGCCACCCTCTCGAAGTTTGTCAGGAAGGCATCTGGATCTTCGCCTGTAATGTATTTATGCAGGGATATACCAGAGGGGGTGGGAGGTGGACGGCTCTCTCTCACCGGGTTGCTGGCTGGGTCGACTGTCTGTTGCATTCCTTCGAGTCGTGCCACCACGGTGCTCCTGAAGGTGTCCATGTCTTGCTGCGCGGAGGCGAGCTGGTGCTCCACTGCCCATCCCAATTGTTCCTGGCCTTTAATGAGAGCCTATAGCATTTCTTCCATCGTTGTGTCCTGGATGGCTAGTTCCTTGCCTGCATTCTCCACCACTTGTGGGATTTCACGTGGGGAATCGAACAGATTTACTGACAACGGGGTCTTTGGTAAAGCCGGTTTTATTGTTTTATACAGCCGCCTTTTCTGCACCAGCACTCGATAATAAGGGAGGGGGTTTTCTGCGTCCTCCGTTAAGTCTCTTGCCGCTCCGAGCCGCCGATGCTCCCGATGTCGTCTGGGAGGTGTAGTCCGGTCTTCCGCCGTTTTCAAACGTGGGCCGGAGTACTGCAGCAGAATAGAAAGAAACCAGTGTTAGCCTGGTGAACTATAGATTTAGATTGGGGAAGGGAGTGAGGAGTCACACGTGCAGACTACCCCGGTACAAGTGAGGTGAAAGGGGTGGGTTTTGTGCACGGGATGTCGAGTACTTCTTTAGGGTGGTTTGACCCCCTTACGTCCCACCCAACCCGTGAAGCGTGACCGTACCTGCTCTAGCCACACTTCCCGGGAAGTGTGGCTGGGCGATGCACCTTCCCGTTGGCCTCCTGGCTTGTCGCTGAAGTCTCGGACCCCTCTCGGTTCTCCTCCGTTGTTCTGGACTTCTCGGTCGTCTCCTTCTGCCTCCTCCGATTTTTGTCCCTCCTCTCTCGCCTCATCCGTCCTCCGCTCGTCCTCTCCCGCCTCGTTCGTCCTCCGCTCTTCCTCCCTCGATCGCCACTCCGCTCCGTCCTCCTGTCGCCACTCTCCTTCTCCTCCTCCGGGTGTAACACACACCTGTGGGATCTCTGGGCTGGGTTTTCCTTGCGATAGGTGGGCGGGTGTAGGGTCCGGCTCCGCCCAATTAAAGAAACACAGGTCCTCGGTGACCTGTAAGGGGTTGAACAGGAAGTCCGATGTTTTCCAGGAGTCGGTGTGCTGTGTGGAAAGAGGGGACATGGTAACAGGTAAGCCCGGAGGATCCGAGTCCGGGTCCCCCTCGTCACAACCTCCCTTGCTGTTTAGTAACCCCTCATGCACTTCTTCTATACTAATTAGCAGCGGTAAAGAAGGCCATGTAAAATCATAATTTGGAGTTAAAATTGAAGTCTCTCTATCTGGGTTAAAAATATTGGAAAAGTGCTCGATCCATGCATTACATTTACATGTGAGGTAAGTTCAGGCATACAATCATTTTGTCTCCCAAAACAACTTACTATTGTTTGTGTCTGCGGCCAGGTTTAATTCTTCCCACGCTTCCTCTTGAAACTCCTTTCTCCGCTCCTCCTAAATAACTAGCCTATATGTGAGGCGTAGGTCATGAATAAGTGTTTGATTGCGGGGTTTGGTACCTAGGGCAGATTTCAAGTTATGTAAAGCCTGGGAGCATTTTTTATCAAACCAACCTACATTAGTCTTTCTATTACTTTTAGTCCTCCTGGTAAAGATACTATTAATTATATTATTTATCTTGGAAGAGATATTAAGTAATGTATGTGGGTGGACCTCATCGCTAAGACAACGGTCAATTTCTTCCCGACATTTCATTACCACCTCCCTTTGGGTCTTTGCAGAATCTACTCCATCCCATTCGATCCTCATGCCGTTGGGTCTTATTGGAATAATGATGGAGAAACATTCATCAGTGTTTTTTAATTTGTTTCCCCAACATAATAGTGAGATGGAAATACTGTTATGGTCTCTTACCACCTGTTCAGAGATCCACAAATTTGCATATAACCCATTGCAAGAAATTAAAATATGATCAATATTACTGTCAGCGTTTCGACCTGTAAAAGTTGGACATTTAATATTACCCCTTCTCTTAGAGCAATCAAGTAAGTCAAGATCAAATTTTGCCATCATGGTATTTAGGGTTGAGCCGTAGTCTCCATGGGAAAAATGTAAGTGGTTAGCATTAATGTCATCCGCACTATGATGACCATTCAGAAATACACATGTCTTAGACTGTGCCAACGGGCACACTTTAATGTTGAAATCTCCGACCCATACTATAATGGCCAGTTTGCTAGAGAGTGCCAATACCCTATCTATCTCTTTTTCTAGGGCCTGCAGTAAAATCACCCTACTACTGGTAAAAATATTGTTATAATAGTTAATCAAAATAAGATCTTTACCACTGCGGAACTCAATCCGCATTACTTGGTTATGTGTATCTACTGGGGAACAGCCTTTGATTTTACACCCAATTAATTTAATTGAGACAAGTAGCAGAAGGCCACCCTTTGCTCTTCCCGCCTTTGGTAAATCTGCACTTAACCAGTATGATGTATAACCCTCAACATAGATCGGGTCTTTACTCCATGTTTCCTGCAGGCAGATAATATCCTAGCCTGAGGTAATAAAATCCCTCCAAAATGGTGTATCTAGCTTCTTTCCTAATCCTGCTATGTTCCAGGTTACAAGCGTATAGCCATCTTGGGTGGCAACCTCAATCGATGGATTTCGGGTTAGAGGATTAATACTATTGGTAATTGGGATTATCAGCTCCTTGGGTGATATTAATCCAGTATTCTGTTCCTCCACAGGGGGTTTCTTATACTGATTCAGTGTGGTCCCCTTGCACTCTGGAAGTCAGTCATTATCTTCCAAAGAGCTGAGTGCCTGAAATCTATTATATAGGGGTACTATTGTTATGTAGGAATCTAGAACCCGAGTGTAATTTTCCCGTTTCATGCCCTTATATAAGTATAATTCACCATATCCTTATATAGGCATAGAAATCATTACCTTATTTAGTATTAGCCTATGCAGCCCAAATACGGCATGGCTACTTCCACTAAGCTCCGAGAATCCACATCGATTTCTTGGCCTTCAGCAGTCAGGAACTTCCCCCTCCTTGCATATTAATTTATCCATGAACTCCTAGAGTTTTCAAGGAACTGAGGTTTCAATGACGTTATTATGTCCAATCTTACGTCAAACTCGGCATCTTCAAAGTATAAATATGCCTACATTTTCCCAGTCAAACACACGGTGGTTTAGGAGCAGATCGACTGACTACTTCCCCGAAAGCCCAGCTGCTGCAAGTGCCGAAGGAAGCCGACCCTCTGACTGACACACTGAGACGACGCTGTCTTTTCTCTTGCCGAGAAATACAGCTACGGTGTTTCCAGGCTACCCTTGCGGGTTGCTGGGAGATCGAGTCCTGAGAGAGAGATACAAGACCTCTATCATTCTAAACCAAGGTACGGAGCTGATTAGACCCTTAGAGAATTCTTGGAACAGATTCTTGGCAGCAAAACTACTAAACTTAAGCTACACCACACTTACTCCTCCCTCGTACTAGACCTAGGTTAGGTACAGCAGGGTAGGCGTATTTTAGAAACACCAGTTCAGTACTTTTAGCTGCTCTTTTTTCACTGTATGTATTTTATGCATTTTATGTATTCTATGTTTATGGCTTAGAAACAATATCATGCTTTTGCAGTACTAATACTATTCGTATTATATACCTTGTACTTCTTAACTAGCATTTCAATTGTAGCAGTGCATTTCTTATGCTTCAGAAATAAGACTGTTCAATAAATCCTTTTATTGAAAACGCCAGTCTCTCTATTTCTTAGCAATTCTGGTGAAACGAAGCACGCACAAGTGGCTGAGTGAAATAGCCGTCTATTGTTTCCACGACTTTAGAGATACGTTTCATTCTGGGGAAACAAAGTTGTCATGTTATATTGTTGTCAGAGACTAATCCCTTCTTGTACTTTCGAGAAAGTTTCTAGTGACCTCTGAGCTAGCTGGCACACACAATTCAGTTTAATATATTCGGCAGAGACCTAGTCGACCGCAGTCCTACGTCTAAGCTGCAGTATATATTATTCCAATGCGCAGAGCCTATTGGGAATATAGGAACTACACTAAACTATAAATCGGGGGGGTTGTATTGGCGGTATGGTCCTCTTGTTGAAATTACAAAAGTTTGAATTAGGGTTATCGGTGTTATATCTCTCCATCAGGTGTCTATAAAAATATCCCAGAGGCAAAAGGTTTGTATTAAAATCCCAACATGAACGTCGTGGGGCACTTAATAAGGTGTTCTGTGCCCACATGGGTGACCTAAAATTTATTATTATACAATCACCTTCACATCTTTTGGTAAGAGGGCCGATCCACCCCACCCTCTGGGTCAATAGTATCTGTCCGGCCCGTTCCACAGGGAAGCCACAATTTTTAGATAACCAATGAAGTGTTTTGTTTTTAAGTGTTTCGTGGGTTTCTAACTGATCTTCTCGGAGCTTTGGCACATTTGTAAGAATTGCTACATAAGCCCCACATTCAGACGGCAAGTTAATAGATGCGGGGGGCTTATTTGAGGTACGTGCCAATAAATCTACTGGTCCTACGTTATTGGTTTCATCTATTGGCTTCTTTCTAACCCCCGTTTCTTGATCTTCTCCTAAGTTCGGTTTATCATTTAACTTGATGGGTGGTGTCACCTGTACTAATGGTGTAATTTCCTTAGAAGTTCTTCCAGGAGATAAATGATTCACGGATGCCTTACCAATACCATGTTCCCTAATTGTTTGAAGTGCTAATGAAGCCCCACTTCCGTTACCAACTGAATTGGGCAGTTCATTGGTCATATGTGTGGTGGTGGGTACCCTTGGGTGGAGTAATTGGTCTCTCAGACCACATTTATCAATCTGCCCACTTAACTTGTGCACTTCCCTAGCTAAATTATCTACCTTCTCGTGCAGAAGCTCCGTTAACTTCCCAAACATTGCTTCAATACTTAAGTCACCTATAACATTATCAGAGACTGATTTAATATTCAAGTTGGCTAAGGCCCCCGTGTAATAATTTTCTTATCCTTTTTGGCCCCCAATTTTCCTTGCCCTGTAGTTTTCTTTTTATACCCTTTTGTTAATATTGGGGATATTTGCAGTTCTTCACTCACATTAGACGTTTTGTTTGGCAGATCCAGTCCGGGATTTGCGACCTGTTGACAGACGCTGAGAGTGAGAGTTGAGCAGCACGAGGAGGACGCCGCTCTGTACCTCGCTGCTTTGCCTGCTTTCACCCACCTCTGCCCATCCTCTACCCTGCCGAGCCCTGCCGAGCCCCTAAAGGGATTGCTGTGAGAAAAGCTAATGAAGCCCCCAGGTGATGCAAGGGGAAGGCTGGCAGTCCACTCATGTTCCCACTGGTCTCGGCGCTTCGAGTCCTGCCCCCACTGCTGCTTGCCCACTGGCCTCACCCAATGTTCCACCATACCATCCAAACCTGGACTCCAAATTTCTTCTTAAACTTTCCACCTCATGCTTGACATCCTCCAATTGCCTTCATGTCCTAACTTGATAATGCTCTTGCACATCCATTACCACCCCCTTTTGTACCGCTTTTGGCCGCCATAAGTGTGGCAGGGTATGCTCAGACGTGAGTCCCTTGCTCACTTTGCCGCTGGATTCAAGCAAGCCGGGCTGAAGACGGCTGTAATGCCAGAAACCGGTCCTCGGAAGCTTGTTTCCGGTCCAGGGAAGACATGGCTTGGCAGTTCGGGCTGGACTGTTCCCATGAGGCACAGGGTCAGACTGATTTGCATATAGCCATGTCTGAACTGGGGTGGCAGAGTGGGCTAAAGAACGGTGATGGATTAAACCCAGATCTTTTGACTGGGTGTGAGTGTTTGATTGATTCAGATGCTCCGTCCATCACCACCCCCTTTTGTACCACCCAATGTTCCACCATACCATCCAAACCTGGACTCCAAATTTCTTCTTAAACTTTCCACCTCATGCTTGACATCCTCCAATGGCCTTCATGTCCTAACTTGATAATGCTCTTGCACATCCCAATAGGAGGTACAAACCTATTTCCTCTTAGGACAATACCATTACAAAAGGATAATTCCTTCTTTACCTTCCAAAATGTGCTAAATTCAGCCTGCACTTGCCATTCCAATGGCCACCCATTTACAATTATTTTTTGTACACCCAACAGCTCCACATCTTTTTCCATTGACTCTATCCATTTCACCTCAGGCAACTCCAACCCATTCGCCAAATCTCTGTTCCTACAACACATCACATCTTCATACATGTACGCCACATCACGTCCACTCTCATCCATTTCCTGTGTGTTGCACGATTCCACTGGTAACTGTGACAACCCATCAGCACCACAAGTATTTTTGTCTGGAACACATACAATATCATAATAATACATTTGCAACTTTGAAGCCAATTGTGCTAACTGTGCTCTTATATTTTTCCCACCTCCTGTTTTTGAAATATTCACTATAGAGTTATGGACTGCACAGATATTGATTTACCTGCCCTGAACATACACCCTGAAACACTCTACAGCTCAAGTTGGAGCAAGTAATTCTTTCCCTATCACTGAAAAATTTCTGTCCACTTGTGCCAGGGTGCGAGATGCATATGCAACCACCCACTCATTACCATCCTTCTTTCGTGATAGAACAGCCCCTACTCCGTACCACTGGCACCCATCAATTTCTTTTTTTTTGTAAAAATATTTTTTTATACAAGTATATCTTTATTTATAAAGTTTTTGGTGCACGATAAATTTTAACCAATCCCTTTTAGGGTGGTGTACTTTGTACCAGTCCAAAGTGTGGTGCTCGCAGGCATGTACTTTGGTGGTTTCCATCTAGATTCATTATTATATTAAGACTTACCCCATGTTGGGGGCTCTTTTATGATGATTTAATTAGCCATTTGGCCCACTCTTTATATTTCCATGTTTGGCTAGTTTCCGCCTGGCCTACATTTTTAATGTCATACATTACATATATCATTGCTTTGTTGAAACACAACTTTAATCATTCATTTGTGGTCAGTTGTTTGTGTGAGAAAAGTAATAGGTTCGTGGAGATACCCAGGTTTCTTTCCCCGCATTGATTATTTTCCATGCGGTCTCTTTGTCTGCGGAGGGTAGAACCAGGCCGTAGAGAATGGAATGTTCTCAAGTTGTAGGTTTGTCATGGAGGTGATGTGTTTTATGAGCTTGCCCAGCTTCTTCCATAGTTTCTGTGAATATAGGCAGTTCCACATCAGATGAGTTGTGGTTTCTTCGTGTAGGCAGCTTTCTCTGGGGCATTTTGTAGTTCTCGCCATCCCTCTGCGGTGTTGGAACTGTCTGGTGGGGAGGCATTCGTGGACAACCATCCAGGCTAAATCTCTTTGCTCATTGGTCAGGCGTTGCCAGCTTACTTGTTTCCACGTTTCAGCTGTCTTTTTTTCCAGGCAGGTGGCGATAGTGTTCATTGTTGTTTGATTTTCAATGTCTGTGGTCAGTTGTCTTGCCATAGTTTTCTCTCCAATGTCTTACAGTAGAGCTTTGGTTTTCGCCATGAGGGGTTCTAGGCATATGCACATTGGAGGTGTGGTGAGGTCAAAGACTTTGTTTGCTACTGAGTAGAGTTTGAAACAGTGGAAAAAAAAGCCTGCGTGAAATTTGATGTACGCTGCACTTTTTGTGTTCTTGTTGTGCAGGCTTCTGTAGCATAGCATGAATTATTTAGTGAGCAAAAAGTCTCCGACACTTGGCATTTTCTTCCCTCCTTTGTCGTGGGATTTGCAGATGAGTTCTCTTTTCAGTTTTTCCGCTGTAGAGTTCCAAAGAAAGGGGAAAAGTAGCCTGTTCAGTTTCTGTGCATGGCTTTGGTTGAAGGGAAAACCACAGCTATGTATAAAAGGATTGGTAGTATATCTGCTTTTGTGACCAAGATTTCCCATTCCAGGGTTAGCTTTCTTGTGCGCCAGAGGTCTAGTTTGTTTGTGACTTTCTTTGTTGCTTCTTGCCAGTTTTTTCCCCCTTTGTGTCTTGGGAGAAGTGGATACCTAAGATTTTCGTGGGCTCTGTCGTGGTCTTGACCGGTAGCTTGGTTAGGTTGTCCCATTGGCCCTTGGTGAGAACTGTTGTTTTCTCCTCGTTTAGGGTTAGTCCGGATGCTTGGCTGAAGATTTGTACATGCAAAATAGTTCTCCTCACTGCTTGTGGTGTTTTGCAGATTACTGTGCAGTCGTCCATGTAAGCAATGCATTTGGCCTCCAGCTCTTTGGCTCCTGGTATTAGTGTCCCTCTGATGAGTTTGTATTTTCTGATTTGTATCAGTAAAGGTTCCAGGGCACATATGAAGAGGGCTGGGGATAGGGGGCAGCCTTGACGTACTCCTGTCTGGATGCAAAAGGGGTTAGACAGTGTTCCATTTATATTTACACAGCTAGTTGCGTTTGTAAATATAATTTCAATTGTTTGTATGATGACGTGGGGGAACCCCATCTTCTTTAGTACTTGTAGGACGAAAGTGTGTGCTACTTTGTCAAAGGCTTTATTGAAGTCTATTGCAAGGATGCCGACTGTTTCTTTCCTGTCTTTGGCTGACCCGATTGTGTCCCTCAGTGTTATAAGGTTGTCCCAGATTTGTCTGCCTGGGACTGCGCAGGTTTGATCTTTGTGTATTACGGTTTGTAATACTTTCTTCATCCTGTTGGCTAGAACCTTTGTGAAAAGCTTGTAGTCCACCGTTAAAATGGAGATTGGTCTCCAGTTACCAATGATTTTTTCTGGTCCTTTTTTGTGTATCAGAGATATTATCCCACGACAAAAACTGTCTGGGGTGGAGTTGTTCCATACACATTTATTAAGCAATTTCTATTACATCGGTGGCTATGATAGGCCAGCAAACTTTGTAGAAATCCCATGGGAGCCCATCCACCCCCGGCTAGATAGCTTGTTACATTTCTGTAGAGCTTGCAAGGACTCTTCCCCTGTGAGCTCTTTCTTCATAAAATCACTTTCATTAGATGACAAACAGTTTTCAATTAGATCAACATGTTGTAAAATTAAATCCTGGCTTTCATTTCCTTTTTGGTACAGTTTTTCATAAAACATTCTTGCCACTTGTTTACATTTTTCTGTCCCTTACTGACTTTCCTCTTCCTTGTCTATCAGCTCCTGAATTTCTTTTGAACTTGTGTTTTTTTCCTAAAGAAAAAGGAGGTGCATTTTTCTCCCTCTTCATAGTGTTTTACTCTGGCGTTGAAGATAGTCCCCTTCCCTTTTTCTTCTACCCATATGTTAATTTCTTGTTTTGCCTTTGTCATTTCTTGTTCTTTCATCTCTAGGCCATCTAACTTGTGAAGGAGAGCTATTCTATCTTGCAGGATGTCAAATTGTTCTGCCTTATGTGCACTTCTTTCTCTCCCTATGGTTTTGAAATGGCTATGTGTTGTTTTGTTTGCACCCACCAGCCTGCCATGGATGTGTGATGTGGTTTGTTGCCTCTTAGGTCTTTGTATAGTGCCTCAAAATCCTTCAGTGCGCCTTTTCTTGGAGGAGGGCAACATTCAGTTTCCAATACACTTTCCCTCTTTTCTTGTTTGCTTGTATCTGGTAGGTGTCGGTTATCAAGGAGTGGTCTGAGAAGGATGTGGCGGTGATGTGCTATTGTGTGGTGTTGATGTTTTTCTTGCAGAAGATGATAATATGGATTCACAAATAAGATGATAATATGGATTCACAAATAAGCAACCAACTACAACTAAGACATATCAGCAAAAACACTGCACGCTCTCCTCAAAGACATAAACCTAAAAGACACATACAGAGACAAACACAAGCCTAGCTCACGTTTTACATGGCACTCAGACAAAGGCACCACTAAATCGTGATATTTAAAAATGCAATAGGGCTTGTTTAAATACGAGTCCTATTGCATTTATAAATGCTTATTTTTCCTGGGATTGGCTGACTCAATGCGCACTCTATTTTGCCTGACTTCCTCCCCTCACTTCCGTTTCTCTTGTCCTTCCTCCGTTAGTCATCACTCTGCCGACTCGTGAAGTACTTCAGCACACTTCTTCAGAACATGATAATCGATGCTTTGATCCTGTTAGTTATTTTGAAAACGTGTGGTGTTTGTTATTCCAATATTCATGGTGTGGTTTAGAGGAAGGCTGTGACAGGTTAGAAAGAGGAACCAGGGACGCCTTTTGGAACTTGGAGGCTTTGGTAAGCCTTGCAAGACGCCGAGCTGAAAGCGGCAGTGGTTGGAGAGGTGAATTTATTTGGGGAACGACTTGAAGAGCCTTTTTCTAATTTTACATAAACAGTTCCCCCCACTTTTTGCTTTAATAAAACAAGCAGCACGACTCCTGAACAGTTAGGGTCCGATTCACAGAATGAACTTAAGACTAAATCCTAAACTTACTACTATTTGGTATTCACAGAATGCACTTACTACTTTCGGGATTCACAGAGTGAACTTACTACTTTCGGGATTCACAGAATGAACGTACTACTTTCGGTATTCACAGAATAGATTTAAGACTACTAACTTTACGTCCGCACTCGGGCCGGAAATTCCGGCCCGGGGGTGGAGTTTCCGCCCCAGAGGCGGAGCTTCCAACGTGGAGGTGGGGCTTCCGGTCCGGAGGCGGAGCTTACAGCTTGGAGGCGGAGCTTCCGGCTCAGAGGTGGGGATTTAGCCATGGCTGAAATCTCCACCTCTGGGCCGCAAGCTCCACCTCTGGCCTGGAAGATCCGCCTCTGGGCAGCAAGCTACGCCCCCAAGCCAGAAGCTCCGCCTCCAGCCGGAAACTCCGCCCCCAGGCCGGAATTTCCGAAGGCGGACGTAAAGTTAGTAGTGTTAAATCTATTCTGTGAATACCGAAAGTAGTAAGTTCATTCTGTGAATCCCGAAAGAAGTAAGTTCACTCTGTGAATCCCGAAAGTAGTAAGTGCATTCTGTGAATACCAAATAGTATTAAGTTTAGGATTTAGTCTTAAGTTCATTCTGTGAATCGGGCCCACAGTGCCGACCTTGAGGTGCCGATAAGGTGCCGCCAGTATTTTGACTCCATGATGTGGGAGGCGAGGGAGAAACAAGCCAGGGTGCCTGCGCCCCGAAAGAAATGTAAATGTAAAAGTGCTGTCCTTCTGATAGAAACTTATATTTTAAAAAAATGTTTGCACTAGGTCTGTTTTTATATCAGGAAACACAAAATTTGGAAATACTTGTTTTATTTGAAACACTGAAGGGCATATTAGCAAGGAACCTCGTTAAAATTATCGCAGTTTTATCGGCAGGAAGCTGCTGCTAAAACAGCGATAATGGGCTTGTTAATATGCGTTATAGAATTCCTGTAGAATCCCAGGTTAGATGTCCTGCACATGCGTGCTTGCCTGTGTGTCCTCTTCCTATTGTGTCGTGCAGTGGTGCAATTGCAGCAATGGGGTGCACTTTACATGTGCATAAATGTAGGGGTAGATTCACAAGCCCCTTGCGCCTTTTTTACGCTGCCGACTCGTCACTTTTGTGACGCAGCGGCGGCGCAAAAGATGCGCCATGGTGCGGGGTATTTACAACGTGACTCATCTGGGAGATGCGCCACGTTGTAAAGCCCTGCGCCAGAAGGAGGCGTTCCGGCGCAGGGGGGGGGGGGGGGGTTCCGGCGCAGGAACGCCTCCTAAAAGTGGCTGAGTGAAACACCTAGTCACTTTGGGGCCCATGTTGCGTCAAAACCCTGCGCCTGCTTGAAGCAGGCGTAAGGATTGACGCAGCATTAACAAGATAGGTCCCCCAGAGCATTACTGGAAATGCGCCACCTTTACAGAACAGATGCGTCGCGCTTCTGTGCAGTTTTTGCCCCATGGTGCGCCGCATTGTAAATGCGGCGCATCAATGGTGGCGGAGGCATGGCGCACAATAAGTGGCGCTTCCCTGCTGTTGCGCCACTTATTGTAAATCTGCCCCAAAGTCTTTCATTTTTATTTCAAACCCCTACTACTACCACCCTGTTCTCCACTGTTTCCCTTCATCCCCTTTCCTTCCTAGCTCTTTAAATAGGGCAAATGATCACTCCACCGCAAACAAAAAAGCATCACTAAAAACAGTGTAATTTGCAACGCCAGTAGCTCTAACTTTCTCTGATTGCATTGCATACTGGTGCCAGTGGTTATTCCTCATTCTAAGTCCTCTCGTTTGTTGCCGATATTGCCTGCATTGGCAAAAACAGAATGTGCCAGTACTTGGGGTTTCGGGGGCGGATTTATTTTCTTAGGAGGCGGGCGTACCTAGAGGGTTAAAAGGGGCTGAAATGAAGATTGGAGTCAAGGAGGTATGTGTGTGGGCGTCCTTTGCCTACTACGTGGACACATCCCAAGTGAGGAGGAGATACTCAGAAGGTCTCAAAAGTCAGACCAATTACATTGCAAATGTTTGTTTCTCTTTTAACATAATTAGTATGCGCACGAAACACTAATTAGGCGAGATTTCCCTTAGTAAAGTAGTGTGCCTAACTACGGTTCGTGCCTTCCTACGAGCGGACTGATACTCTGCCCCTTCCTTCTTAAATGTCCGCTCTTTATCGTTTTCAATGCCACAAAGAGCCCTGCATTTAGTATGAAAGAAAAGCAGCATAATGAGGCGCGCACAGGATTGTGGGTATGCAGATTAGGAGTGACGCGCTGAAGGTTCCTCCGGAGCATCCTGAACTCTAGCGACAGGAGGGAGCGTTGCGCCCCCAGCAGGTGCCCGTCAGTCCTAACGCACGGCGCCTCCGATGGCGCCTTCCTGAGGGAAGCAGCGGGGGCTCCTCTCCTCAGCGGCCGAGGAAGCTCACATTTCTGACCAATCACGCAATTTCTTGTCCAGAAACCCTCCACAAATTAGTAATGTCTCCGCTTCTCACGGCCCCTCGGAGTGCGCGTGATCCGCGAAAGATATACTAACGCGACTGACAATACATCTGTTCGTGCAATGACGATAAAAAATATCACTTACTACTGGTAGGGTGACTTTGCAGCGGTGACGTGCCGGTCACTCTCATGAATGCCTGTGAGTGCACAGCTACAGGCGCTCCTTCTCCTATTGAACAGACGCCTGTGTCGCCTGTACTGATGAATCGGGTGTTTGCCGCAGAGGCTTCTGGGTATGCAAATGTTTGTCGCTGGCCACGCCCCCTCCAGTGCATGCAAGGCTCCTGCAGCAGCCCCATGGTGACTTGTGCTCTGGGTCCAGGGGGTGAAGAGTCTCAAAATCCAGCAATAAAGGGAATGTGTGAAGCTAATTTAATAGTGACAAAAAGTGACACTAGAAGTCCCACCAGAAGTAAACAAAACAAGCATTGGCATAGCCAATAGGTCTTGCCTTTGGGAACTAATAAGTGCTAAGGCAGAAAGATTGAGTTTGTGTTTGTTTTTAAGCTGTGTTGTGCAGAAGTCTGCAGTATGCTGAAATTTTATAATAAAGTAGTGTGATAAGCATTTTTGTTGGTTTAGTTATGATGTATAATGTACAACAAAATGACAATGATAAAAAACTATTAATTAGAAGTTATGATTTGAGGTTTCTTTTATGTTTGAATGCTGGCAACTTGTATCGGCCTGTTCTAATCGTTGCTTTTTATGGTGTTTATTGTTAAAGTGGTGGGTATAAATGACTGGAGAGTGAAGGTTACTTAGTTAGTTAGTGAGAGTGATAGATTTAGTGAGTTAATTACTGAGAGATAGTGAGAGATTGAGAGAGTTAGTAAGAGTGATGAAATTAGTGAGAGAGTTAGCGAGTGACTTAGTGAGAGAGAGTTATTGAGTTAGTAAGAGTGAGAGAGTTAGCGAGTGAGTTAGTTAGTGAGAGAGAGTTATTGAGTTAGTGAGAGAGTGTGAGATTTAGTTAGTGAGAGTGAGAGAGTTAGTGAGTGAGTTATTGAGAGTGAGTTAGTTATGATCATCAATTATAAGTGAAATGGAAATGTCAGAATTTCATTGCTCCGGTTTACTCCACCCAGGAGTAAAGAAATAAACAACTCCACTAACCCATGTCATACACTAACTACAGGCAGCCAGTAAAGCTGTACCGGGGCCACACCGGCGTGACGGTGAAGCACCCTCTACAGGGACAGGCTACAGACGGTAAATTCTCTACTCCGTCCACACGACGGCAAGGACAGGATACAGCATCCAAGGCCGAGTCTACTCAGGACAGAGGCGAGGGACCCGAAGGCATGCACTAAATACAGCAATTTGTTAACATGCTTTGTAAGGTCCACCCCGGAGCAACAGGAGCTGCCCTAGCAGGGGTGGATAGCAGACCCTGCTCTGGGAGGCGTAAAGTTCAATAAATGACTGACTGAGAAGAGGGGTGCAGAGAAGGATCTTGTTTATTCCAAGCCCCATCCAGTGAAGATGTAGTGGCAAGAATAGGAATTTGCCTTTCTGCCCTGCAATGTTATGTTATGTTATCTTAACTTATACTGCGCTCAGCTGCCCCAGCAAAGGGGTGTCCAGGCGCAATGCAAGGCACCCAAAACACAACACTGTTAAAAAGCTAGAGACAAATGGCTCAACGAAAGAATCAGGTAGAGAAAAACTAGACGAATAAAATAGTCTTGATAGCCCGTCTAAACAGCAAGAGATCTCCAAGGGCCCGGATGTGAGGGGGGAGAGCATTCCTGTGCTTCGCCGCTAACACCCGGAAACAGCGACCGCCTACTCTGCTCAGTCTGAAGCGCGGAACCGCTGCCAGATTTTGGCCCAGGGATCTAAGGGTCCGTGAGGGTACATATGGCCTCAACAAATTCTCCAATATTTGGGGAGATGAGCCCTTGAGGATTTTGAAGGCAAGGCATAACACCTTGAATTTGATCCTCTGGTTCACCGGAAGCCAGTGGAGAGAGTGCAACGCATTAGAGACCGAACAGTACCTTGGCACACCAATCACCACTCTGGCTGCAGCGTTTTGAACTCGCTGCATCCGGGTGAGTTCCGACTGATTAATCCCCACCAAAAGCGAGTGAGCCGGGACAGCACTGACACTTGGACCACTAGCTGCCTAGTCAATGGACACCAGAGCTCGATGCCCTGGCAGTGGAGGGCAGGTAGGGGCAGTGCAAGGATTTCAGTGGTGCAGGCGCGTAGTGCAAACAGTTTGCATGGGAGGGGGTGGGCCAGGTGGATAGAAGGGACACCAGCAGGTAGCTACAAGGCCTTCGGCTCCCACTCCACTCAAAAGCAGCCGGTGTGGATGGAAAAAGCAGGATGCATCGCACCGCAAACACGGACTACACCTCCCACTCCACTCAAAAACAGCTGGTGTGGAAGGAAAAAGCAGGATGCATCGCACCGCACAAACGGACTACAGCTCCCACTCCACTCAAAAGCAGCCGGTGTGGAAGAATAAAGCAGGATGCACCGCACAGCACACCCGGACTATAACTCCCACTCCACTCAAAAGTAGCCGTTGTGGAAGGAAAAAGCAGGATGCACCGCACAGCACACACAGCCTACAACTCCCACTCCACTCAAAAACAGCCGATGTGGAAGGAAAAAGCAGGATGCACCCCACAGCACACACGGCCTACAACTCTCACTGTACATTCGAAGTGGCCGGTCACCTGTGGACTGCGGCAGCGCAAGCAAGCAGCATCTCGCCAACCACTTAAGACACAGCAGAAGCCTTTCATAATCATGGCCTCCACCTAGCATGCACCTCACCCGATGAAGAGCGCCTAGACACAGACGCAGCGCTTCAACGCTCCGGTGCTTAATGAGAACCACACGCCGGATAGTGAAGTCCGATATTTCTCTGAACCAGAGCCGATTGATTCGCTCGTGAACTCCGATCATTATTGCGCTCAAGCTGCTGTTTTACAAACTCTATTTCCTACCTGCTGCTTCTGATTCCTGTTTCCTTTTGTTTATTTTTCTTGCTACCGATCTCTATTTGCTGTGAAGCGCTCTGATACCCTCGGGTCCAGCCAGCGCTATACAAAACTTCAATAAATAAATAAATAAATAAATAAAGGTTATTATTGTAGCAAACGAGACAGCTCTCGTGGTCTCACTTCACCAGATGGTGAATAGTGAGACTAGTACAATATAAGGCGAGGGAGACACTTCTAGGCGTGGCTGGTCCAAACAGATACTCTTGAAGTTGAGGCTCAGTCTGCTGCCGGTGCTCGCCAGGTAGAGCGCGAGAGGTGCAGGACGAGACATTCGTGTCACAGGTCCATGCAATCGTGGTCAAGTGGAGAAGCCAAGGTTAGGATCACACCCTTCAGACACCAGCTCATCAACATCGCCTTTTACTGATCACCTTGAATGATGTACATTTAGGGGTCACCTGGGGTGGGGTTTACCATCCGCAGCACCCTTAGAGAGCGCCACCCCGTGCAGGCCGAAGCAACAAACTGTGAGTTCCAGAAACAAAGTGGGGACTATAGCAAAAGCACCCCCTCGAGTCTGCATAAACATGCCACAGGCTGGCCAGTACAGACTTCATTTCACGTCTACAAATAACAAATCCCTCGATTCATGCAGCCCTTCGAGGCTCTAGCTTGCTGCAGGGGTTCCTACCAACAGGAGCTAATAACAAGATCAAGCAAGCATTTGCAAAACCAATGGTGCTAGCCTTGGAAAGGTGGAACTCTTAGTTTTATTGGAAGCATGTGTCATAAACTGAAAGCAAATGATAAACACTGCCCCCATATCATATGCTTGCAATAAAAATGTGCAGTGTAAAAACAGCAACTCGTGGTTGTTTTACTAGTGATGTTTTACAAATACCAATGCTGTCAGTGCTCACAGGCATTTTATCATTTGGAGACCAAACTTAACCCAGCACTTAAACTGCAGCCAGCTGAAATGGCACTTCACAGAAGCTAGTTGGAACAAGAGACAGAAAAAGAATGTAATCAAAAACAGAATTCTATGTTCGATGTTATAAAGGACCATGCTTGTTTCTGCCTTTATGGTGCAATCACCCATATGAAGGTTTACACGGGAGTGGTGCAGCCGTATGAGAGTACTAGGCAGTCACCTACGACACAAGCTAACTGGGTCGCCAATATATATCTAAAGAACCCAGTTTCAGAAATTAAAAGAGACACAAAACTGGGGCACGTACTGCATGGTCTGCCTATGGAGATAGGGTTCATTGCCATGCACCCATGTGTGGGCTACACAGAAAGGCAGTGAGTGGAGCGGCCACACTGAAGACTGTCGAAGGGCATCTAGACTCCAATCCACTCATCTCCACATGACCAAAATGTGGGCTTCGGAGCAAAGAGCTTATCTCCCTGCCCGTACTTCTCCCAGATGCAAAAAAACAAAAAAACACACTGGAGCACCTAGACAATATTTACCACCTGCCAAGCCACCCTCTACGTGTACCATTTGCAATGGGAAAGTTGGCTCTTTCTTTTGAACTTTACGCCTGCCAAGTTGTGCTACACTGAAGAACACGAGTGCAAAGTCAGGGCTTCCCAAATGTGCCATTTACACGTCAGAAAATAAAACAAACTGTGCGTAATCAGAACAGAGTCTGGATAAAAGGGGTTTCGTGTTTTCAGGGGACTTCGTTTTCTGTTCACAGAGCGCCCAGCTCCTGGGACAGAACTGTATTCTTCGCTGCTGTCTCCCCACGGATAGGACACGCGTATCCCAACACCCATAACAAGAGCTTCAGCACACACACCACTCACACTGGACAAAAGTAACTCCCTGGTCAGGACAGGTCATCTTTGAGAGAGTCAATGGATGGCAAAGCACTGTGGCCTTTCAGCATCTGTGGATACTTGGTGGTTCAACAGGTACCGACTGGTATATATCGGTCAGTGTTGCCGAAGTGTGAAGATTAGCCAGCCCTGAATACTGACCCAGTGATCCCCATTTTGACAGCTGGTGTAACTAAGCAAGAGTGAGAAGGGACACGCCCGCCCTCCCTAGCTTGAGGAATGCATGCACTTACACATGTAGACAAGAAGGGCACAGCAAAGTGGGAACAATTCATGTATTTGTTTTAAAACAAGCCCGGCCACGAATACAGCTAGAGCGTCCCGCAAGTGGTGCGCGTACACTTGCGAGACGCTGCTCATTACAGCAAGCCATAGGCCGGAAGTCCTGCGAGTGGTGCACAAGCACTTGCGAGCTGCTGCACGTAACAGCAAGCAATAGGCCGGAAGTCCAGAGCAATTCCAAGAGGTAAATTTTCCTAGAGTATCGCATGCGTGCTGCCTAGGCAAGCCCTAAAAAGGGAGTGACTGAAGGTCACACGGATGGCAGGCGTTCAAAGGCCAGTTATGGCTCCAAAGTGAGCAGAATAGTCGCTCTGGTACCTCTCAACTCTAAACAGCGTCTCTATGGTTCCACATTATTCAGCGCTTTGAGACCCTCATGGGTATGTAGTGCATGTGAGAAGGTGGCCTGGTATATGATGTCCACTATTCTAGTGGGCACCTTGCACCAGTCCAAACGACCCTGATTGATGGTAGGTTATAAAGTCAACCTTATAGGAAGCTATCCTAGTGGTAGCTGTGGAGAGCAGCCTTCAGGCTAAGACTTGGAGACGAGTTAAGCAAGTTGTTTTTACCAATTATAATCTCTTGAATGATCAAATGAAAGCACACCACACAAGGTATATTTCATATATATATATATATTTATTCTAAACACAACCCCTCTGCACTCTTTATGAGGTCAGAGGTAAAAGTACAATAAAAGGAACTTAATTAGCATACGATAAGTTGCACAGTATATGTTATCCCTAGGCGCCTCCCAAACCATATAATAAAATAGTGGTAAAAGAACCACGTCTGGAATAGAAAGCAGGCCTAGGGCCTGTGGAATCGCTGGGGCTATTCAGGACAACCAAAGGTTAGGAAGTAGGAGACCCACGGGAGACGCGTGCAGTGTCTAAACACAGCTGTGGGTTACCATTGAACTTTTATGGAGAATGAACAAGTTACAAATTTACATTTTAAGGACACTTCTAGATTAACTACGATGGAACCCTTTCAGACTAGAACACTTTGAGAGTCAAGACCCATGGTAGCATCGGAGTACTCGTGTTACCTCACCCAGGGAAGCCGGGTGCATAGGTGCCTTTTGGTGTCAGGTTTCGTCGTCGATTCCAATGGAGAGCTGCGAAGAAGTGCTGCAGGCGACCAGAGGAAAAGTGTCCAGGTGGATCCAAGGGTGGATCGAAGATCTGAAGAACCTGAAAGCAGAAGGGACATAGTCTGGGTCACTAGCCAGTGACCAGGATGGCGATGGGAAGCTGCCAACCAATGTCGGGTAAATTCAGGTGAAAGAGGTGAAGTTTGTCTCTTAAGCCACATGGTCCAGGAGGCGAGATGACAACTAGGAGCTGGATTTGAGCTGTTCCACAAAGGATCTATCTGGTTGACCGCAGTGTCGGATTCCGAATTGGACCCAACAAGCCTTGGCAGGCGCAATCCACGCAGAACGTCGAGAATGGCTTCGGTGCAGACCAGCAAGAAACTAAGAGGATGAGTGCTGCAGTCTCACCGTTGTCCAGCATGGTCCTGATGTCGTCGGTGGCGGGGATGAGGGCGGTCTCAGCGCTGTGGTTGCTGCGGAACCCTGACTGGGAAGGGTCCAGGATTCTGTTGTCTTCGAGGTATCGAGTTAGCTGTCTGTTGATGATCTTCTCGATGACTTTGGCTGGGAATGGGAGCAGAGAGATGGGTCAGAAGTTCTTGAGGTCTCTTGGGTCTGCCTTGGGTTTTTTGAGTAGGGCGTTGATCTCGGCATGTTTCCAGCTCTCTGGGAAGGTCACGGTCTTGAGGGAGAGGTTGATGACATTGCGCAGGTGGGGTGTGAAGGAGCTGCTTGCTTTGTTGAAGATGTGGTGCGGGAGTAGGTCTAACGGAGAGCTGAGTGGATTGTGCTCATGGTCTTGATGGTGTCATCGGTGCTCACGGTGGCCGAGGCTAGCATGGGGTCGTGGTCGAAGATGTGCTGAGAGTCTGTTGTGTTGCTGTCTGTTGGGACTGCTGGGTGTTGAAGCTGTTGTGGATGTCTGCTATCTTGCGGTAGAAGAAAGTGGCGAGGGAGTCGCATAGGGCTTGCAACGGTGGTATGTCGGTGTTGGAGCTGGGGTTAAAGAGTTCCTTCATGATGTTGAAGAGCTCTTTGCTATTGCGTGCAGTGTTGTCGAGTCGGTCTTGGAAGGATGTCCTCTTGGCAGCCCTGATGAGGTGGTGGTGGTTGCGGAGGGCGTCCTTGTGTGCTGCGTGGCTGTCCGGGGTCTGTTCACTTTGCCATTTCTTCTCTAGTTTCCGGCAAGCTCGCTTGGAGGCTAGGAGTTCTGGGGTGAACCAGCTGGCCCTCTTGTTGGTGTCTCTGTGGGGGGGTTTCTTCAGTGGGATGAGGGTGTTGGCACAGTCCTCGATCCAGCATCTGAGGCTGTGGGCAGCGTCGTCGGTGTTGGAGGGTACAGTGGGTGGGCTGAGAGCGAGGTTTGCATGTGGTTGCTCTTCAGTGATATTGCTCCAGCAGCGGTGGGGGATCTGTTGGATGTGATGGTGAGTGGTGGGTTTCTGGAAGGTGAAGTGGATGCAGCGGTGATTGGTCCAGAGGAGTTCGGTGGTGTGGTTGAAGGAGACGTGCAGGCTAGAGTAGAAGACAGGGTCAAGCGTGTGGCCGGCGGAGTGTGTGGGCGTTGAGACGAGTTGTCTCAGTCCGAGGTTGGTGAGGTTATCGATTAGGGTTGTGGAGTTGCTGTCTTTGTTGTTCTCAAGGTGAAAGTTCAGGTCTCCGAGGAGGATGTAGGTCATGGTGTGCGTGCTGATGAAGTTGGCGATGGAGTCGCTGTACTGGGGGCGGAGTCCTGGGGGTCGGTAGACGAGGGGGCCTCTGAGGGTGGAGTTGGGGTCTGTGTGGTTCTGGAAATGCATGTGTTTGGCGGTGCTGAGAGTGTCATGGTGCTGGACGAGACGCTGATGGTGTTCTTGTGGATGATGGCAATTCCTCCTCTGAGTCCGTTTGTGCGGTCTCTGCGGGTGATCTTGTAGTCATCTGGGATGGCTATGGCGATGACGGGTGCGGAGGAGTCGTTCATCCACGTCTCTGTCAGTTAGGCGACGTCTGGGGATGTTGTTTCAAGCAGATCCCAGAGCTCGATGGCGTGTTTGCGTGCAGAGCGGGTGTTTAGGAGAATGCATTGGAGGTGGTTGAGGTATTTCTTGGCAGGTGGTTCGTTGGGTCTGAGGCTGGTGTAGCTGCAGTTCTGGCAGGTGAAGAGGCCTCGTGTGCGTTTCGGGGCGGCCTTGAGGCAGGTGTGGGTCCATCCGGGGTTGAGGGTGTGCAAAGTGCTGTCATCGTAGTGGCAGCATTCCTTGTGGTGGGTGCGGGGACCAGGGGTTCTGGCGCTGGGCGTGGTCCAGGCGCGGACGGGCACAGATGGGCTTGCCTTAGGCAAGCCTTTGGCGCTCCAGTGGCACGCCTGCTGCGCGCGGCCATGCAACGGCCAGCATATATGGGGAGGTGGGGAGGAGGAGGCAGCTGGGAGGTGGGGGCAGCGAATGGGGCAGGGCCACAGGGGATGCAGCAGCGGGAGCGGGGCCACTAAGGGAACATAAAGCAAAGGGCACAAAATAGTGGGGCAGCGAGTGGAAAAGAAGGCAAAAGGGCATGAAATAGCAGTGGCAATGAATGGACCAGAAGGCAAACAAGCATTTGCAATGCAATAGGTCTTGCATTAATAAAGTTGGAGCTTTTGGCATTGCTAATAATAATGCAACACCAATAGCTCAAACATTCAGTAATGCGAGACCTATTGCATTGTTAAAGCCATTTCCTTTGCTATTCAATGCCATTAACAAAGCAAATGGCTTTAACTTAATCAAAGGCGAGACCTATTGCATTTTCAATGCTTGTTGTTAAAGGCATCCATTAAGAATAAAGGCCTGGCTTCACATAATTAATCTGCATTATTTATCCTCTGAAAAATGTATAGGCCATTTTGCTCCCTTGTTTATGATGCTTAGGGTCTGCTACATATGTAAATTTGCAACTTTTATTACTGATGAGTTTTCATTTGTGAGCTTTAGAAGTTAAGGGCAGATGGCTCATATTATTATGGTTTAAAAGATTGTGTTGCTTGTGCGACGAAGAAGTAGAAACTGCTGTACATATGCTATTTTTCTGCAATGTACTATGGCCCACATGCATCAAGCATTTTTGCAGTCGCAGACGGTGCGATTCCTTAAAATCGGCCGTTTGCGAATGCAAAAGTGCTTGTTGGGATGCATCATGCCATTTTAGAAGTCGCATCTTTTTTACGATTTCTAAAATTGCGTTAGCATTTAAGAAATCGCAATTGTGCGATTTCTTAAATGCTATGCATCATTATAGAAAAATATGCGTTTTTTAAAATTGGAAGTGCAAATTACCACGAAGTTCAACTTCGTGGTAAATTGCGAAATTGATTAAAAATGCACAAAAATGCATTTTTTAAACTGTAAAGTTACACACACACATGTCCTTAGGACATGTGTGTATGTAACTTATGGTGAAAAGTAAATTTCAGGGGTGCATGGGGGGGTCCTTTGGACCCCCCCCTGCACCCATGAAATTTTCTAAGTGCCACTCGCAATTTCCATTGACTCCTATGGGCCTTTTGGCCCATAGGAATCAATGGGAATTGCGAAAATTAAGTTAAGAAATCGGTATTTCTTTGGGATTCGGTAAAAAATGCGATTTTTACCGAATCCCACAAGAATACCGAAAATATTGATGCATATCATTTTGCATTTCTTAATTTGCGATTCCTTATTTTTCGCAAATTAAGAAATGCAAAAAGACACAATGATGCATGTGGGCCTATGTGTATGACATATGTACAATGTCACAAAGCACAGAACTGTCACCATCCCTACCAGAATGTAAGCATTTTTCGGCGAGTGTGCTGTTTTTCCTTTTCTGGAGCCTTAAGTGTAATCATGCATATACGGCTGTAGTGGTTTTTTAGATGGTTTCCAAAATATGTACATTAGAATAATGTTTTGTTTTCTTTTAGTAAACAGTTGCATGAATTAGAACATCGCATAATCTCTTTTGCTCAATTTTTTCAATGATTTTTTTAAAATGTAAATAATTTCACATATTTCATTAAACTTTGTTGAAAGGGATTATTTTTCAGTGAAGCGTACGATACTTCTCACTCTTAGAGGAAGAAATTATTTTAAAGCCGAACAATATATGTATGTTTACTTATCCTGTAAAAGAACTGCATGTTGCCTGCAAGAAAGAAATGTACATATGCGCAAAGAAGCAAGCACACAGACACATACTCTCTTACTTCGAAGTGCGCCTTATTTTCAAGAAAATATGATTTGCTGACACTCCAGTCCTGAATTGGCTAATAACATTTTCGGCTTTATACCGATATTAAATACGATTTAGGTGTTATGCGATGACGTCATCAATTCTGCTCTGAAAAAACACATTCCTCCGACGGGAAGTGTATTTCTCTCTGCAACAAACTCGTGACTTGCGCGGAAGGAAGTGGACGGGAGTCGAGGGAGCCAGGAAGAGTGGATCAGCCCGCACTGCGGTGAATGTCTGCAAAAAAAAAGAAACAAGCAGTCAAAACACTGGCCCATATACTGACCTTTCAGATCAGCCCATCAGGCACTGCCTGATTTCCCAAGAGGCCAGTCTGACCCTGATTAGAATTGAACAGTGCTTAATTTGAGCCGGAGGTTTCCAGTGCTCTGTCCAACACGAGTCCTAAAAAGGGCAGAGGGTTACAGGGGCAGCTTAAGGACCAAAAGGCAAAGACGGGCGGAGAGACACAGAGACAGCGAGGGGTACAGAAGGTAAAACCGGGCAGAGAGACACGGGGACAGCGAGGGGAACAGAGGGAAATAATGACACAGATCAAGTACCGGTGTCGTGTTTTGGCAGCTCCTGAGTTAGCGTTTAGCACAGCTACACGATTTATTCGTTAACTTGACCAAAATTAACGGGAGCCATTTTGAATCCTTCTGGCTTCCATTTTGTATGAACACGCTGCCTCGTGGTCAGTGTGCCCTTTCGTCCTTTCTCGATACCCATGGTCGTCTATTCTGCTCGGCAACAGGCTATTTTTAGTACTGGTCAAGCGCACATGCGCACTATGCATCAACTGGTCATTCTTTAGGAATGTTAGCACAAACTGACCAGTGCTACTGAACTCCTCCCACATGCTGGCTGTGTTCCAAAAATGACCTTATATGTACCTAAAGTGTGTAACTTGTAACCGCCTACCTTTTTATTGCTATTAAACTGTATAAAAGAGGTCGCGCACCGATGTTCGGTGTGCTACTTCTTACATTGCCGAAGGGTGCTGTAGGAATGTACCACCACCCCATGGGGTCTTAATAAACTTGTCTTTTGCATTTTCCAGTGTCCGTGCCAACTTCTATACTAAGGTGTTCGAGAGTTTACCAGAGTATGTAGGCCTGATTTGAACCCAACACCACAATTGGCGACCACGAAGGGACTCATCGGCGACTCGGATGCCCAAAGGAGAGGTCGCGACGAAGGTTTGGAAACTCGCCATGGAAGCGATCGCTGCCATTGAGTGACCCGAGTCTTGGCACCCACGGTGTTTCTTCCTTTCCTTCTGATCTGACCTTCCAGGTGGCGCCGGTCTTCGACTGAGATTCTGATCTTGGATTGTCGTGATGTGCCGTTTTGGCTGATTCGATTACAGAACTTGGCAGTTGGATCTTGGACGTTTGAAGTTATTTGGTAAGCTTTTGACTGGTGAAGTAGTCTACTGACACTTACTATGGCTTTTTGAATCTGAATTTGAATTTGAATTTGTTTGAAGTTAGCTAACGTTTGAATCTTTGAATTTGAATTTGAATATGTGGAGTGCACCTCACATAGACAGGCATGTAGGGATATTTCTCTGATTTATTTGATTTGAACGGCACACCGTGTATGAAGCACACTAGGTGCCATTTTGTGTAGTATCGCGTTTTCGTGGTACTTTTTGAACATGCCTGTTTTCAGCACACTCCGAGGAATGTGCTGCTTTGAGAATGGTACCAATTTTCGATTAAATAAATCACAGCCGGCTCCCCCAGAGGGGACTCCAAATCGTGAGATGTATGTAAAATTTGGCATTCCGCCAAAAATGTACAGCACGTTATGGCACAAGTATACTAAAACCGATCGTGAATTACAGTGGCCACTACATTGGTCATTTGATCTTCGAAAGGTTCAATATGTAGAGCAGTGTTTGTTTCAGCGAAGGTCTAGACAAGATATGTTTGATTGTGTGCGTATGTGGGAGAAAGAGGTGCGTGAACGAGTGAAGCGTGAGGAAGCCTTGGCGGAGAAGGTGCAGCGAAAGGCTGCACGTGATAAAGCTTTACAGCTACAGGAGAAGGAGTTACAGGAAAAGAAAGAGAGGGAGACGCGAGAACATAATTTGCAGGTTAATGGTCAGTTTCCCATCCGGCGTCCTCTTTATCCGGTCCTTACTAATGAAACAGATGATTTTTCATTACTAGATCGCTGTCCGCCTCCGTACGTCGCACCTACGGCTCCGAACAAGGACTCGGATGAGGACGATCAGAATGCACAGCGTACAAGGTTATCGTCGGATCGAACTGCGGAATTACGTTCGTTTGCACGAAAGCTAAATGCTAATTCTGTAACTGTCTCTGACATTAGTAAGCAAATGGAAGAATGGTCCGATAGGGAGCGGTTGTATTTTTTAGATCATTTTGGTGATGAGGTTGTTGAACGATTTAGAAGGTATTCTACAGAGTTGGAACCAAAGGATATATCCAAGGGTCGCGATAACTTTCGTAAAGGTCTCTTTGTTCTTTCAGATGCGGATGAATTTTTCAAACGTTTGGTTCAGCTACGGAATGAGGCGACACGGCTACGGGAGTTGGAAAAGTCAAAGGGTCCGCCTGCGTCCGGATCGACGGAGATATCCAAAGAATGCTCCATCTTTGGAACACATAAGATCGCTGCGATTAATGTTAGACCTATGCGAGAAGCTGCGCCTTTATATGTCCCTCATAAAGGGGATGGCACAGATGATGATAAAAGATCTAAAGATGCGAAGGGCTATTTTATATATAATTGGGTTTATACGCCCTGGAATAGAGCAGATGTTATGGCGCTTAAGAATGCTTTGCCTGATCCCCGTAAAAATCCAGCGGCTTTCTATGAAAGTGTTGAAAGTGCAATTTCCTCGTATATTATGACGTTAGTTGATATTGATCTGTTTTTCGGGTTAATATTGCCCCCTGATATGTGGAGGGCGATTCGTAAGTTTGATGATCACACGACTCTCAGGGCCAGTTGGAAAGATCTAGTCCAAGCTGATTTAGATAGGGAACCAGCATGTAAGCCTTGTCAATTATTATTAGACCTTCCAGGGGCCATACTAAAAAAATTAAAGACTCTTGTTCCCGCTAAAAAGATTGATTGGACTATATTAGCCTCTTGTAAGCAGAAAACGGATGAATCGGTTTCTGATTTCCTCTCTCGCTTTGAGGAAGCGTTCCATGATTACAGTGGACAATCATTAATAGAAGATACAGGCAGACATTTATTTGTTGATAAGTACGTGGCTAATCTCCTACCGGAGATTGCAAAACGTTTAAAGGCGAGTGAAAGCTCGTGGACCACAGCAACCCCTGCTTCTTTATTGACTATGGCTCAATACTATGAACGACAGGAATTGGAGGCAAAGGAAAGTAGCGATAAGAAAGCGAAGGATTTGAAGACGAAGGTAATGTTGGCTCAGGTTCAGGCTACGAGGGGAAACAATAGAGGGGGACGAGGATCGTATAATAATGCTCCTCCTCCTCGTTCTGACATTTCTGTGAATCAGTGTGCATACTGTAAACAGTTTGGACATTGGATTGCAGACTGTCCGGTGTTTCGAGAACAGTGTAATTTGAGGGGACGAGGAAGTGGAAGGTCTAGGAGTAATTATGGAGGGCCACGAGGATGGGGAGCAAATGATCGTGGAGGATATGGAGCAAGGGGTCGTGGTCAGACAGATTATAATACGTTTGATAATCGCAATCAATATCAGATAAATGAGGGTGGCTCTGCTGAGCCACGCGATGAGCGCTATGCATAGGATTGCGTAGGATGGGGTGTGGAATCGGTTGAGGTACCAGTTGATCAAAGGGGTCCATATATAGAATCACATGTTTTGGGTTCCACTGATCAATTTCTGGTCGATACAGGAGCTACTCGTAGCGCTTTGTCCAAACACTTGGTTCCAAGGGCTCCCCTGTCTGGCGAGGTAATTACAGCTATAGGGTTCGATGGAACACCTACTTCTAGCCCACTGTCTCAACCCGTTGCATTTCATGTTGATAAATTTGCTGCCCCTTGTCCCTTTTTGCTGTCCCCAAATACACCAGATAATATTATGGGACTCGATATGTTGAAACATTTTCGAGCTACTATTCGCTGTGCCCCGGAAGGAGTACGAGTTGTGTTGAACGAAAATTATCCAGAAGTTGAGCGAGTGTGTCTTCTCCATGAATCTGAAGTATTAGCCTCCCTACCAAAAACATTATGGGCCTCTTCTGATACTGACGTAGGACAGATGAGTATTCCCCCAGTACGTATTACTGTAAAGGAGGGAGTATCTCTGCCACGTGTCCCACAATATAAAATTTCGAGAGAAGGTGAAATTGCTTTGATACACATTGTGAATGATCTGATTTTGGCAGGAGTAGTTGAGGAAGTTCCCTATAATGTTTGCAACAGCCCAATTCTACCGATCCTTAAAAGAGATACTGATGCGAAGGTTTATCGTTTTATCATTGATTTGAGGGAAATTAACAAGATAGTAGTGCCTCAGTACCCGGGGGTGTCTGACATCACCACATTGCTTACGTTGGTTCCACCGACGGCAACTACTTTTACAGTCATCGATTTGAAGAATGCCTTCTTCTCGATTCCTGTACATCCTGACAGTCGATATCTCTTTGGTTTTACATTAAATAATAAATCGTACAGATTCTGTCGAGTTCCTCAAGGTTATACAGAAAGTCCTAGCATCTATAGTCAGGCTTTAAAAAGGCAGCTTGATTCCTTTGAATTACAGGATGGAGTGGCTCTTATTCAGTATGTGGATGACATCTTACTTGCAGCAGACACGCAAGAACAATGTGAGAAAAGTACCTTTTCCTTGCTTTCCTTCCTAGCCAAAAATAATCATAAGGTTTCGAAGAAAAAGTTGCAATATTGTAGACCCAAGGTGACCTACCTCGGTCATCTTTTGTCTAAGGAGGGCCGTGCATTGACACCAGATCGAATCCAAGCAGTCTTAGATACACCAGTCCCCCGCACTCAGAAAGATGTTCGTGCCTTTATAGGTTTGACGTCTTTTTGTAGGCAATGGATATTGGGTTTTTCACACATTGTTAGGCCTTTGTTAGCATTGTTGTCCAAAGATACACCGATTCCCATTGAATGGACAGATGAATGTCAGAATGCTTTTGAACAATTGAGACAGGCTCTCTGTTCTGCACCAGTGTTAGGTACACCTGATTACACGAAGATCTTTACATTGTACGTACACGAAAAGGATGGGTGCGCATTGTCAGTCTTAGTGCAGGCACACGGAGATAAACAGAGACCTTGTGCATACTTCTCGGCGGTGCTCGACCCTGTGGCTCGAGGACTGCCTGGATGTTTTCGAGCAGTTGCAGCAACAGCAGTAGCTATACGACAAAGTGAGGGAATAGTTTTGTCACACAAATTGTTGGTGTTAGTTCCCCATGCGGTAGATGCGTTGTTGAATCAAACGAAAACACAGCATCTAACCAGTGCCCGCCTAACAGGATATGAGCTAACGTTGTTGGCGCCGCACATCACACTAAAACGTTGTGCGACACTGAACCCTGCGACTTTATTGCCGGATCCTGTTGCTGAGACCCAGAAGGAAGAACAACATGACTGTGTTTTTCTGACTGAGGAACAGGCAAAGGGTCGTATCGACTTACAGGATACCCCATTTGCAGGAGTAGATGGGGAACTGTGGGTTGATGGGTCATGTGTGAGGTTACCAGATGGTACGACTTCTGCAGCTTATGCGATCACGACACTTAAGACAGTGGTAGAAGCAGCACGAATACCCCAGAAATCGGCCCAAGCAGCTGAATTGATAGCCTTAACGAAAGCATGTGAGTTAAGTGCTGGGCTATGTGTGAATATTTACACGGATAGTCGTTACGCTTTTGGAGTAGTGCATGATTTTGGCCTACTCTGGAAGGAACGAGGATTCTTGACTTCACATGGAGTACACATCATGCATGGAGAATTGGTACGCGATCTCCTAAATGCACTATTATGTCCAAAGAAAGTAGCAATAGTCAAATGCAGTGCACACAAAAAGGTGACGGACAAAATAGGACAAGGCAATGCTTTCGCAGATCGCATTGCGCGAGAGACTGCTATGCTACAAAATAATTCCCCCATGTATGTGGTGAAATCACAAGCCGAGCGGTGGCATGATGCTAGAGAAGAAATATTAGATATACAGAGGTCGGCATCTGAAGCAGAACTTGTGAAATGGGCCACTGAAGGAGTGTTGGACGATGAGGGTTGCTGGCGAAGTAAAGATATGGAAAGATGGAAATTACCTATGGCCTATTTACAAACAATGGTGCAAATGACACATGGGCTGGCACATATTGGAGCTCTTGCAATTACTAAATTGCTTACACGGGTTTGGGAAAATACTGAAATTGCTAGTACGGCTAAGAGAGTGGTTCAGACCTGTCTGATATGTTTACAGCACAATCCTGGACAAGGGACTCATACTCCTAAAGGAGGGTTTGTTCCACCTACTGCACCATTCGAAGTACTGCAAATGGATTACATCCAGCTGGAGCGCTGTAATAACCTCAAGTATGTCTTAGTGGTGGTGTGTGCCTTCAGTAAATGGATTGAGGCTTACCCCACGAAAGATAATTTTGTTTGCTTTGACCATAGTGGTGATTGCAGTAATAGCTTGGACTATAGAACAATTGTTTCCTGCACGAGAACACTTACTGCCCACCACTCCAAGTCCATCTGAACATTTTCATTTTACTTTGCCCTATCATGAAGAGAGACATAGACAGACTTATTTGAATAACAGTTTTATTCAGATTTTGCATCACACTCGCAACATGACCAACACATCAAATTGTTGGGTATGTGGAATGTTGCCCGGACATCAGAAGAGGGGAGGAACTCCACTCATTCCTCTCCCGTTTTCTCATAATGGTTCTTGCAATGCTTGGTACACTCTTCTTTTCACTTTACGATGGCCAACGAAAGGTGGACTACTCTTTCGATTGAACAAGATATGCTTTAATGACAAAGATGGTTATCCACAAGCTGAAGGAACTAAATTTGAATGGGAAGAATACCGACCGGACAATGTATCTGCACCACGTGTTTATACGAATCAAAGATTTATAAATGTAACGAATTTACATGTGATAACGGTTATTGATACAAAAGCAGATCTGTGTATCAGAAATAAAGGTACAATCCCTGTGGGCCGCAGCGAATGTAATATCACACTTACCTTTGATACACCAAATGGAATTGCATTTGTAGCTTCACGTAATACATATTTCATTTGTGGAAATAAGGGATACCATCGTCTGCCACTGGGGTGGTTAGGAACATGTTACATAGCTTTTGTATTGCCACCTGTATTTATTGCTCCTCCTATGTATCACAATGATTACGTTCTGTATCATGATTTCGTCCTAAACAGAGTTAAAAGAACGTTAGATCTTGATGGAATAGACCAAACTGACACCACTTTACAGCAATATGTAGATTTCAATTTGGGTTTATTTTCATTTGTAGGAGCTGCACTGAATAGCAGAAAGATAAGGCGGCTTACACGTGTGGTGGAAGCCGTCGCTAATGAAACTGCCTCTGCTTTGGGAAATATAACTGAAGAATTACAAATTACCCGAATTGTGACGCTCCAGAACTGGATGGTTCTAGACGTTATACTAGCTGATCGTGGTGGAGCATGCCGCATTATCGGTAGTAGTTGCTGTGTGTACGTGCCGGATAATTCACCTTCCGTGTATGATTCAATTACGAAATTACATGAGATAGCTGCTGAGATCCACCCAGAAAATGGAACATGGACCTTTTCTGGTTGGTTCTGGACCCTACTCAGTACTTGGGGTTGGAAATTATTAACCATTCTATGTATTTTTATTGGAGTATCATTTTTCCTTTGCCTATGTATTCAATGTGGTCCGACAGTATGTACTGTATGTATTACAGCCCGTATCCCGTCCAAACGAGCTATTATTAAGCAAGAGAAATTGGTCAACGATGAAGTGCTGAAAATAATGGCTATCAACATTGATGACGAGAATCCTGATTACGTTCGTTATGAGGTAGCTTTTGCTAAACGCTAAAAGGGCCGTCTGTCGTGTTTTGGCAGCTCCTGAGTTAGCGTTTAGCACAGCTACACGATTTATTCGTTAACTTGACCAAAATGAACGGGAGCCATTTTGAATCCTTCTAGCTTCCATTTTGTATGAACACGCTGCCTCGTGGTCAGTGTGCCCTTTCGTCCTTTCTCGATACCCATGGTCGTCTATTCTGCTCGGCAACAGGCTATTTTTAGTACTGGTCAAGCGCACATGCGCACTATGCATCAACTGGTCATTCTTTAGGAATGTTAGCACAAACTGACCAGTGCTACTGAACTCCTCCCACATGCTGGCTGTGTTCCATAAATGACCTTATATGTACCTAAAGTGTGTAACTTGTAACAGCCTACCTTTTTATTGCTATTAAACTGTATAAAAGAGGTCGCGCACCGATGTTCGGTGTGCTACTTCTTACATTGCCGAAGGGTGCTGTAGGAATGTACCACCACCCCATGGGGTCTTAATAAACTTGTCTTTTGCATTTTCCAGTGTCCGTGCCAACTTCTATACTAAGGTGTTCGAGAGTTTACCAGAGTATGTAGGCCTGATTTGAACCCAACACCACACCGGCAGCGGGGGAGGACAGAGAACAGCAGTCACAGGCACAACAATGACAATAACGGCAATACAGTGAATACAATACAATAAATAGCGGAAAAATAGCAGAGATGAACAAACCTATGGCCTACCACTGGCCACCGGGAATGAGGCACAGGTGGTAGCTTGTGGGTTGAGGGGGGCCTCAACCTTCCTCAGCAGTGGCGGCTGGGGCAGGGACACACAGGCGGTGCTGTGCGGAGGGGGAGCGACCTACCTGATAGGGTCAAGTTAACTCCCATGGAGTATTGCCTCTGGATCGAGCAGCGCCGTGCATGCTGCTTGAATGCCTTTATCCTCTTTCCTTTTTTTCTTCCTTACGAAGTGCTTATATTTTAAAGTGTTTTATTGTTAACCTAGCCACAAATCCCCAAAGCTTTCTTTGCTATTTGGGGATTTGGAACCCCTTTTTGTCTCTTGTTATTTTCTGTCTGCACGTTTTGGGAATTTCACTTCAAGCACATATGAAAACATTCAGTTTACTGCTTTTCTGAACATCATGTTGTGGATAATTACCTTTGATGCTACTTAAAACACTCTCAATGGACCTGTCGGAAATCACACAGGTCAAGCCCCAGAGTTATAGCTTTAGAAGACAAAGAGCCACATGCATCAAGCATCATTGCCCTCGCGAGAGCAAAAAGGACTTTTCTGAAGCATGAAAAGCTTTGTATTTGCAATTTAGGTAATTGCACTTTTTTGCGATCACCTATATTGCGAATGCATTTAGGAAATTGCAATTTGTCATTCCCTAATGCCGATGCGCGTAGCCTAAATGCGAACTGTGCATTTAGAAAACGCTGATTACCTTCAACTTCAAGTTGATGGTAATATGCACATGCATTGAAAATGCACAAAAATGCATTTTTCAACATCATATGTGGCACAGTTGGGGCCCGATGCACCATCCAGTTCTGTGCCATTGGCATCCCAGTTCAGTCCATCCCTAATTGACATACTAAGCCCTGAACAGTATTTTTTCAATGGCGTCGGAAACGCTTCTGTTATCTAAAGGTGTAATATCTGACATTAGTTTTTGTCTATTTTAATCCAGAAAATCCTAGCCACTGGTGGTCGGTGGATCACTCCTGAATCTCCTAAGCTCAGTGTGTGTGAATCTACTAATGAAAAAGTTACACGGATGGATTACAGCTCCCTGAGTCAGCAGCAAGGATTGCTAAGCCATAGTGGTGGCCACATCTCCCGTACTATCAAGATCATTTGCCCTACCAATCCTCCCGCCTACCCCAATAAGATACATTTTGTGCAAACTGATCCTTCAAATGTACAGTCTTTTTAGCTATTTGTGCTTGCACTCAGGGATGTCAGTGGGGCAGCAAAACACATTTCAGGTCTTTCTGTGCCTGCACATTGTTCCTTTAAATACCCTCTCCAGCTGGTGTTAGTCTGCTAAGGACATCCACTGATTCTTCTGCCAACATGTTTTGCACACTTTAACCTCTTTCACTTTAAAGGCCGGGCGTAGATCAAATGTTAAAGTAAGATGTTATTTCCTTAAGTGACTGGCAATAAATCTTGAAACTCTGAGAGTTGTAAGAGTGTGAAGAGTGCATACTTTATGTTATCTAACTGAGGTGCAGCAGGGGAGCCCAGTTCGAGCCGTGCATTTGTTTACTGTATTCATTTGTTATCTTCGTTAGAGCCAGAGGTAGGTCCCTCCTGCTTCTGTCCTCTGCATCCACGTTGGCTGCATTAATGATAGTCACTCGCTTTGGTACTCTATCAGTTGAGTTAAGTAGGTCTTCCATATGCCCAGCTTAATTCATGTCCTCGTCCATTTTCTTGGTATATGGTTATCTCTTCACATCTCAGGGGGATGTTCTCAAGAACGTGTGATAATCATCGGCGAAATCGGTTATCGCAATGTTTCATATCGCCGTCCATCTGGGGAAAATAACTCTGTGTTAATGTTTTTTTTACAACACAGCGATTACATGCAATATGTTCCCGATAACATGTCAAATGTCCGCGATAGAGTCAACAGGACAGCGATAAAAATATATACCCCAATGCAAATGAAGTTGCGATGGGGTCAACCACGATAAATAAATCAGCAATAATTTTCGCCAGGCCTGCAAGTCACACACAGCAGGTGGGAATAAAAGTAGAATAAAACATACAAACAAAAGCAAAACATCAGCGAAGCACAATGGAGGTAGCCGGAGCAAGTACAGAGGACAACCAGAACCCCACAAGCCCCCCGGAGGACCAGCCTGGGACCGTGGGGTCAGGGAAGGACAAGAAGAAGAGGAAGAAGCAGTTCAGTCCACAGGCAAACAGGATCCTGATAACGGATGTGGTAGAACACCATCAACAACTGTTTGCCACCTCCACTGCGTCATTGGCAACAAAAAATGGAATATGGCAGTCCATCGTGGACAAGGTGAATGCAGTCGGAGTGCTGAAGAGGACAATGGAAGAGGTCAAGAGGCGCTGGAATGATTGCAGCGCAAAACCTAGCAGAAACTCGCTAACAACCAGAAGGCAGCAATGCAGCCTGGAGTTTGGAGTCCAGCGCCACAGGAGGAGCTGGACGAGATGGAGGAAATGGTGTCCACCGTCATCAGTGGGGAGACGGTGGCAGGAGTTGGGGGACCGGACACCGCTCAACATGACTGGACACAACAGCACCAGGGTGAGTAACAACCAGGGACTGGGGGGACGGGAGAGAGGAGCACAATGGCACAAATGCACAACTAAGTATAGCACATCTGCAGACAAACCATGTCCCAGACCCCCAACTCCCAACAAGAGACCAATGTACCCAAGTCTGCAACATCTCAGCACTGTATAAGCAGAGAAGTGAAAGGCACACCGCATGAAAAGGATAAGGGGCAGCAAAATCAGAGCTGCCGGGGTGACTGTCCCAAAATGCAGCACAAACACATAACATGCAGAGCACATCACCATGCATCAACATACATGTGAACACAATGTTAAACTGCATCTCCCCTTCACATTGCAGAGGGAAAACCAACACCTCTGCAGAGCAGGCAGAACCTCTCTTCTCTGATGATGAAGAGGACCACCAACCCTTCGCCACCGACGCCATCCAAGAGTTCATTGACAGCCTCCGCACCCCACCCCCAGGAGCAGGGCAGCCCAGCTGCATCTAGGAGACCCCACCCCCGGCACAGACCACACAGCAGCACCACCACGGCTGCCTCCCAGGACCCCCACAAAGAACACCTGGCCTTCCAACGCCGTGTATTGGGGTGCCAGGAAAAACTGGCTGAACAGGTGCGGGCGAGGTTCGACCGCATGACAGCCATACTAGATGCCATACGTGGGTATCTAAGTCCCATCAGGGACCACTCACAGTCCCTAACGGACACCCCCAGTCTGCTCCATGTCCTCTAATGATCCATGGCTGACATCGCTGGAGTCCTCACTCAGAGACAAGAACAACTGTCTAGTCAGAGTGGGTCTAGCGATGTCAACCTGGAGTTGAGACACATGCGGAGGATAATGGAGACCATGGAGCGGACGCAGGTGGAAAGAGCGGCTGCCACGGCTGCACACCAGCGAGAGGTATCTGGGATCCTCATTGCCCTAAACACCCTCCTCATGACATTGCTGCCACAAGGCCTTGCGATGATGAATGCTGCTGCTACAACTACATCCACATCTCCGCCCCCTGAAGTGTCCGTGCCACACAGTGTGGCAGACATTCCACCTCCAGCCCCTGAGGTATCACTGCCACACAGTGCTGGAGACAGAACACCACCCACATGTGAGGCACATGAAACAGCAGCGGATGAAGATGCGGATGAATCTGCCTTCGTGGTAAGCAGGACGCAGTAGCATTCATCTCCGCCATATGGCTGGTTTCTGCTTGGTTCTGCCCTCTGCATCATCACCTTCCACTGTCCCCCGATACACTCTGCAACACTCACCTTGGACCTCGACATGGACTGCCATATTCTGTTTGGTCACCAATGACACAGCATTCAGACTGCGGACTGAACTCTTCCTCTTCTGATGAACTTGTCATTCCCTAAATGACTCTGGCTGGCCCTCCACGGGCCAAAAATGTAAAGTGGGGTTTGCATCGCCCTGTACTGCTCCAGCAGCAACACTCCACTGAATGTGCATTAAGCATTCATGAATGTAGGGTCAGTGGTTCCCCCTTACGTCCATGTTGCTCATGTTGTGGGACTTGGGTCACAGGGAGATACATTGCCAATTGCGGTCCGGGTGGCGCGACACTAAAACAGAGATACACGCATTAATTACTTCCTTGTTCAGCCCAGGACGGAACCACGCCCAGAGCCCCGGGGTCATTGTTCACACCCTTGCGTTGGACTGGCATACGCCAGGCCAGCCCACTCCTCTTACGCTCACAGGCATGGCGACAACGCTGCATGTCCCAGGTCTTCCCTGTAGTGATCTGCTGATCTTAGGTCTAGTTGTCAGCATGTCACAGCCACTCCCTCATGGCTGGTTTACACCCACACCACGCCCATCCGGGACATGCTTCACAGGACATGTGACCCTGTCAATTAAAAGAGCAGGGCGCACGTGCTGGACACCATTTCCACTCTCTATCTGGGTGTTTCCGTGTGGTTATTATTTATGCGTGAGGGACTAGGGCCCTACCACATCACATTCCCCAGTGCCGGAGGTGACATGATGGTGTCCGCACCACAAGACTCAATCATAAAGGGTCCATGACTTGTGGGGCACAGACTTGGTGGCACTGGATACACTGCGGCTGGCACAGGCACACCGCTTCAGGATGGTGACTTTCAGTGCACCGAGGTAGGGGCACCTAAAGAGCTAAGCGGGTGTGCAGCCTGCGATGATGCCCCGTCCTGGCGGTCCGGACTGGTAAGGATTTGTGTGAGCCCTGCTGGACTGCAGTGTAGGCCTGAGCCAGCGGGCAGTGCGGGCCTACTGCCACGTGGCATTGCCTCTCGGGCAAACAGAGGTAGTGGCACCTAAAGGACTGAGAAGGTGTGCAGCCTGCGATGATGCCTTGGGCACTGATATGATCTCGGCCATTGCGAAATCAACACCCAGACTCAAGTGTGTGACCTGGTGGCCTGTGGTGCGGGGCTGCATGATGCTGAGGCTGCCATGGGCACGGGTCCCAGGCTTGAAGCTTGCACTGGTGCGGGGTGGGCCCTCTTGGACAGCCGCCGGTGTCGGAAGGTGAGCAGTGAGGCCTGGATGCGCAAGGGCGGGCAATTTTCGCTGGGCAGTGGGAGGGGCTCGGGTGCAGCAGCCTGTGTGCGCAGGGGCGGGCAAGCGATGATGGCATGTGCAACTGTGTGAACTCTGGCATTCATGTCTCTGGACTCTGTTTCTGCTGATATAAAGGGATGGAGCAGTTATTGTAAATCTGCCCCCAGGTCTCTGTAATGTGCTTTCCAGCAGACTGAGAAATTTCCTAGTTCACACAAAGGAAAGTTTAAATTCTATTAAGGAAGCGGAGATGAGGATTTTGCTTGTCCTTTCTCCATTTTATTGGACAGCACGTTAAAAGAATAAAGAAAATAACATCATCCATGGACTGCCCTAACCAACATGGCAGCGGTACTCATGGTAGCACATTAACCAATCACAGTCCATACAACAGCATAAAGGAATCCCACGTCGGTAGTCCTTCCTCTTTCGTTGCTGCTGCTGGAAAGAAGTCCTCTATCCTCTAGTCCGTTTTCTGATCGGAGCCTAGGGAAGAGAAATAATAATAATATCTCGTCCAGAACAATGTTGAAAAGAATCGAACACATTGCAATGGGAATAAGCAAAGATAATTGCAGTAAAAAACAAGTTATATTAAGTAAAACATATCAATCAAATGTATACATCAATACATAGAAAAAAATTACTTCTCTCAAATGAAGAAACAACTACTGGAATCCATAGGTCTGGGAGGGAAGGCTAGATAAAGCCAGGGTGGGAAAATCCTCGCCTCCGCGTCCTTAATAGAATTGAAACTTTCTTTTGTGTGAACTAGGAAATTTCTCATTCTATGTCAGGAAGCGGAGGCGAGGATTTTGCTTGTTTAAAGCTTACTCACCACCAGAGAAGCAGCCTCATGGATTGGCTTAAAATAAAACTTTTTGAAAGTTGAATCCGAAGACCAATCCGCTGCATTCATAATATCCTCCAATCGGCCTCCAACTTGGACAGCCTTGGATGCCATAGCACCTCTAGTGGAATGAGCGCCGAAGTTCGTGATGTTAATACCAGCTCAGACATAATCCACCTGACCCATCTGGCTATGGTAGGAGAAGAAACCGCCTTCAAAGGTTTCTTTATTGCAATCAGTAATTGTCTCTCACCTGGAGGGCGGATTTTCAAAGTCACATCTTCATAAGTTTTGAGGCAACGAACAACACATAGTTTAGGTGAATCCGGGAAAGCTGGATAAGATACTGACCTGGTATTGCACTTAGTTCTTCTGGAGACGGTAAAAGTAACCCCATCAGGGGTAAAGACTCTGGCGGAAATATCAAGGGCACGAACATCAGAAGCCCTTTTGCAAGATATTAGACAGAGGAGAATAGCCAATTTAGCCGAAAGCTCCTTACGTGAAAGGTACTCATTATCCTGCCAGGATAGAAGGAAACGCAAAACCACATTAACATCCCATAAACCGGAATAACGAGGTTCCGGGGGACGAGAAAGAGGAATACCCTTGAGGAGTTTGCAAACCCAAGGATGCTCTCCGACAGGAGAACCATCCACAAGGGCATGACCCGCAGAAATTGCTGATCTGAAAGAATTGATGGTACAGTATGCAAGTTTCTCGTGGAAAAGCTGAGCAAGGAAGTTAATTACCTCTGTCACAGAAGAGCCCACGGGATCCAGGTGTTTTGCCACACACCAACGAACCCATCTGTTCCAGGCAGATCTGTATCGCTTAGTTGTACTAGGGGCCCAGGCTCGCTGAATGAGGAGTTCAGCGTCTCTCGAAAGTGAGTCGATAGACCAACGTCCCCTGAAATCCTCCAGGCCATGAGACGTAGATGGCCTTGGAGAAGCAGGGGGTGTGGATGACCCAATGGATCCGTCAGAATGAGGTCGAAAGACGGCAACCGAAGAGGCCTGTCCCATGATAACTCTAGACGGGACGGGATCCAACATTGAGCCTTCCAGATCGGAGTGATCAAGATTAGAGAGGCTCGTTGTCTGCGGACCTGGGCTGCTACCCTCTGAATGAACAGGAACGGGGGAAACGCATAAGCTGGGAACTTGGACCAATCCTGCAGGAAGGCATCTACTGCTTCCGCACCCGGGTCCGGCTTCCTGCTGTAGAACCGGGGAAATTGGGCGTTCCACCTGGACGCAAACAAGTCCATCACTGGAAGGCCCCAAAGATCCGAAATCTTTTGAAACACAGAAAGATCCAGTTTCCCATCGCTGGCATCCCGAAAATTCCTGGATTACCAGTCCGCCACCGTGTTCAGATCGCCATGACGGAAATCTGAAGTAGTAGGCAATAGTTCCAGAAATCCTTTGCGAGATCCGCTAGGACTTTGGAATGGGTGCCACCCAGTCGATTGATCTCTGCCATTGGGAAATCAGGACCCAGATTTCTGGCTACATGCAAATTAGTCTGACCCTGGCCCAGTGCAACATGGGAACAGGGCAGACCAAACTACCCAGCCAATTCGTTACTGGAAAGGAAACAAGCTTCCGGGGACCGGTTTCTGGCATTACAGCCGTCTACGGCCCGGCTTGCTTGAATCCTGATGGTGCAGTGAGCAAGGGACTCATGTCTGAGCATACCCTTCCACTCCTATAGTGGCCAAAACGATTCATAAAGGGGGTGGTGATGGACAGAGCATCTAAACTAAGCAGAACACTCCTACCCAGTCAAAAGATCAGGGCTTGATCCATCACCGTTTTTTAGCTCACTGCACCATCCCAGTTCAGAACCTGGCTACATGCAAATTAGTCTGACCCTGGCCCAGTGCATCATGGGAACAGGGCAGACCAAACTCAAACTCACCTCACCATCAGGATTCAAGCAAGCCGGGCCGAAGACGGCGGCAATGCCAGAAACCGGTCCCCGGAAGCTTGTTTCCTTTCCAGTAAAGAATTGGCTTGGTAGTTTGGTGTGTCCTGTTCCCATGATGCACTGGGCCAGGGTCAGACTAATTTGCATGTAGCCAGGTTCTGAACTGGGATGGTGCAGTGAGCTAAAAAACGGTGATGGATCAAGCCCTGATCTTTTGACTGGGTAGGAGTGTTCTTCTTAATTCAGATACTCTGTCCATCACCACCCCCTTTTATGAATCGTTTTGGCCACCATAAGTGTGGTAGGGTATACTCAGATGTGAGTCCCTTGCTCACTGCACCATCAGGATACAAGCAAGCCGGGCCGAAGATGGCTGCAATGCCAAAAACCGGTCCCCGGAAGCTTGTTTCCTTTCCAGTAAAGAATTGGCTTGGTAGTTTGGTCTGCCCTGTTCCCATGATGCACTGGGCCAGGGTCAGACTAATTTGCATGTAGCCAGGTTCTGAGCTGGGATGGTGCAGTGAGCTAAAAAACGGTGATGGATCAAGCCCTGATCTTATGACATGGGTAGGAGTGTTCTGCTTAATTCAGATACTCTGTCCATCACCACCCCCTTTTATGAATCGTTTTGGCCACCATAAGTGTGGTAGGGTATACTCAGATGTGAGTCCCTTGCTCACTGCACCATCAGGATACAAGCAAGCCGGGCCGAAGATGGCTGCAATGCCAGAAACCGGTCCCTGGAAGCTTGTTTCCTTTCCAGTAAAGAATTGGCTTGGTAGTTTGGTCTGCCCTGTTCCCATGATGCACTGGGCCAGGGTCAGACTAATTTGCATGTAGCCAGGTTCTGAGCTGCGATGGTGCAGTGAGCTAAAAAACGGTGATGGATCAAGCCCTGATCTTTTGACATGGTAGGAGTGTTCTGCCTAATTCATATACTCTGTCCATCACCACCCCCTTTTATGAATCGTTTTGGCCACCATAAGTGTGGTGGGGTATACTCAGATGTGAGTCCCTTGCTCACTGCACCATCAGGATACAAGCAAGCCGGGCTGAAGACGGCTGCAATGCCAGAAACCGGTCCCCGGAAGCTTGTTTCCTTTCCAGTAAAGAATTGGCTTGGTAGTTTGGTCTGCCCTGTTCCCATGATGCACTGGGCCATGGTCAGACTAATTTGCATGTAGCCAGGTTCTAAGCTGGGATGGTGCAGTGAGCTAAAAAACGGTGATGGATCAAGCCCTGATCTTTTGACATGGGTAGGAGTGTTCTGCTTAATTCAGATACTCTGTCCATCACCACCCCCTTTTATGAATCGTTTTGGCCACCATAAGTGTGGTAGGGTATACTCAGATGTGAGTCCCTTGCTCACTGCACCATCAGGATTCAAGCAAGCCGGGCCGAAGACAGCTGCAATGCCAGAAACCGATCCCCGGAAGCTTGTTTCCTTTCCAGTTAAGAATTGACGTCATAGGTTGGTCTGCCCTGTTCCCATGATGCACTGGGCCAGGGTCAGACTAATTTGCATGTAGCCAGGTTCTAAGCTGGGATGGTGCAGTGAGCTAAAAAACGGTGATGGATCAAGCCCTGATCTTTTGACATGGGTAGGAGTGTTCTGCTTAATTCAGATACTCTGTCCATCACCACCCCCTTTTATGAATCGTTTTGGCCACCATAAGTGTGGTAGGGTATACTCAGATGTGAGTCCCTTGCTCACTGCACCATCAGGATACAAGCAAGCCGGGCCGAAGATGGCTGCAATGCCAGAAACCGGTCCCCGGAAGCTTGTTTCCTTTCCAGTAAAGAATTGGCTTGGTAGTTTGGTCTGCCCTGTTCCCATGATGCACTGGGCCAGGGTCAGACTAATTTGCATGTAGCCAGGTTCTGAGCTGGGATGGTGCAGTGAGCTATAAAACGGTGATGGATCAAGCCCTGATCTTTTGACATGGGTAGGAGTGTTCTACTTAATTCAGATACTCTGTCCATCACCACCCCCTTTTATGAATCGTTTTGGCCACCATAAGTGTGGTAGGGTATACTCAGATGTGAGTCCCTTGCTCACCGCACCATCAGGATTCAAGCAAGCCGGGCCGACGATGGCTGCAATGCCAGAAACCGGTCCCCGGAAGCTTGTTTCCTTTCTAGTAAAGAATTGGCATGGTAGTTTGGTCTGCCCTGTTCCCATGATGCACTGGGCCAGGGTCAGACTAATTTGCATGTAGCCAGGTTCTGAGCTGGGATGGTGCAGTGAGCTAAAAAACGGTGATGGATCAAGCCCTGATCTTTTGACATGGGTAGGAGTGTTCTGCTTAATTCAGATACTCTGTCCATCACCACCCCCTTTTATGAATCGTTTTGGCCACCATAAGTGTGGTAGGGTATACTCAGATGTGAGTCCCTTGCTCCCTGCACCATCAGGATTCAAGCAAGCCGGGCCGAAGATGGCTGCAATGCCAGAAACCGGTCCCTGGAAGCTTGTTTCCTTTCCAGTAAAGAATTGGCTTGGTAGTTTGGTCTGCCCTGTTCCCATGATGCCCTAGGCGAGGGTCAGACTAATTTGCATGTAGCCAGGTTCTGAGCTGGGATGGTGCAGTGAGCTAAAAAACGGTGATGGATCAAGCCCTGATCTGTTGACTGGGTAGGAGTGTTCTGCTTAATTCAGATACTCTGTCCATCACCACCCCCTTTTATGAATCGTTTTGGCCACCATAAGTGTGGTAGGGTATACTCAGATGTGAGTCCCTTGCTCACTGCACCATCAGGATACAAGCAAGCCGGGCCGAAGACGGCTGCAATGCCAGAAACCGGTCCCCGGAAGCTTGTTTCCTTTCCAGTAAAGAATTGGCTTGGTAGTTTGGTCTGCCCTGTTCCCATGATGCACTGGGCCAGGGTCAGACTAATTTGCATGTAGCCAGGTTCTGAGCTGCGATGGTGCAGTGAGCTAAAAAACGGTGATGGATCAAGCCCTGATCTTTTGACATGGTAGGAGTGTTCTGCTTAATTCAGATACTCTGTCCATCACCACCCCCTTTTATGAATCGTTTTGGCCACCATAAGTGTGGTGGGGTATACTCAGATGTGAGTCCCTTGCTCACTGCACCATCAGGATACAAGCAAGCCGGGCTGAAGACGGCTGCAATGCCAGAAACCGGTCCCCGGAAGCTTGTTTCCTTTCCAGTAAAGAATTGGCTTGGTAGTTTGGTCTGCCCTGTTCCCATGATGCACTGGGCCAGGGTCAGACTAATTTGCACGTAGCCAGGTTCTAAGCTGGGATGGTGCAGTGAGCTAAAAAACGGTGATGGATCAAGCCCTGATCTTTTGACATGGGTAGGAGTGTTCTGCTTAATTCAGATACTCTGTCCATCACCACCCCCTTTTATGAATCGTTTTGGCCACCATAAGTGTGGTAGGGTATACTCAGATGTGAGTCCCTTGCTCACTGCACCATCAGGATTCAAGCAAGCCGGGCCGAAGACAGCTGCAATGCCAGAAACCGATCCCCGGAAGCTTGTTTCCTTTCCAGTAAAGAATTGACGTCATAGGTTGGTCTGCCCTGTTCCCATGATGCACTGGGCCAGGGTCAGACTAATTTGCATGTAGCCAGGTTCTAAGCTGGGATGGTGCAGTGAGCTAAAAAACGGTGATGGATCAAGCCCTGATCTTTTGACATGGGTAGGAGTGTTCTGCTTAATTCAGATACTCTGTCCATCACCACCCCCTTTTATGAATCGTTTTGGCCACCATAAGTGTGGTAGGGTATACTCAGATGTGAGTCCCTTGCTCACTGCACCATCAGGATACAAGCAAGCCGGGCCGAAGACGGCTGCAATGCCAGAAACCGGTCCCCGGAAGCTTGTTTCCTTTCCAGTAAAGAATTGGCTTGATAGTTTGGTCTGCCCTGTTCCCATGATGCACGGGGCCAGGGTCAGACTAATTTGCATGTAGCCAGGTTCTGAGCTGGGATGGTGCAGTGAGCTAAAAAACGGTGATGGATCAAGCCCTGATCTTTTGACATGGGTAGGAGTGTTCTGCTTAATTTAGATACTCTGTCCATCACCACCCCCTTTTATGTATCGTTTTGGCCACCATAAGTGTGGTAGGGTATACTCAGATGTGAGTCCCTTGCTCACTGCACCATCAGGATTCAAGCAAGCTGGGCTGAAGACGGCTGCAATGCCAGAAACCGGTCCCCGGAAGCTTGTTTCCTTTCCAGTAAAGAATTGGCTTGGTAGTTTGGTCTGCCCTGTTCCCATGATGCACTGGGCCAGGGACAGACTAATTTGCATGTAGCCAGGTTCTGAACTGGGATGGTGCAGTGAGCTAAAAAAACGGTGATGGATCAAGCCCTGATCTTTTGACTGGGTATGAGTATTCTGTTTAATTCAGATGCTCTGTCCATCACCACCCCCTTTTATGAATTATCCCAATATGCAGCACAAACACATAACATGCAGAGCACATCACCATTGACAACAATGTGTTACAATCTGCAACACGTCCACAACAGAACAGAGGACACACTGGTGCCGCTTGTGTGTAGATACTGGCCAATCACATTTGACATAGCAGGGAAATGTGAGTTGACAATGTACAAGTACATATAATCACATAGTTTTGATGATGTCACGGTCGAAAGGCATGTCTTTAAGGTGGTTCAAGATATCTAAAGTATCCCTGAGATAAGCGGGGAGTTTCTGGACCAAAGGTTTGAGGTTGAAATCACAACATTGTGACAATAGGTCTACCAGGAGGGGGTTGTGAAGGTTTGCGGATTTTCGGAAGGACATATAGATATGGTGTTTTAGGATGTTTGTTCACAAGGAATAATGCCTCATGTTTAGAGATCCAATCATTGGACTTGGCCTCTCCCACAGCTGTCACAATTTCTAAAGAGATTTCTCCAGTTGGACACACCGAAAATGGCCAGTTACTGGTGGCAAACCTGTGCCATTGTCACTAATCCCTCGTCTACTCACTAGTCTTGGTCTCGTGTGAATCAAAAGATCTTTGAGGTTCTGGCTGCGTTTGAACGAGAAAAGAGGTTTGTCCATTTGTAGGTGGCCAGAATTCAGGATTTTCCAGTTCTTAAGTATTGTTCTCCTGATTTGCTGAGATGCAGTATTGAAAGTAGATACAAACACCGTTTTTTTCACTGATGGTCTGTTGGTTTTAGAGAGTAGTGATTCCCGATCTGCAGTCTGTGCTCTCTTCTTTGCTCGTTTCACTACTTTCTGAGGGTAGCCCCTCTCACAAAGTTTGGTAGACAGGAGACAGGCTTCTGCAATGAAGTCGTTGGTTTCAGAGCAATTTCGACGAATGCGAAAAATCGGACCCACCGGTAGATTTTCGCGTAATGAGCGGGGATGGAAACTGCTAAATGCTAGTAGTGCTTTTTTGTCGGTGGCCTTGTGGTGTATCTTAGTCTGTAAAACACCTTTTCCAGGTACAATGACCAGATCCAAGAAAGGTAGACTGGTCTTGGTGACAGTCGAGGTAAAATGTAAGAGGGGGTTCCTCTGGTTCAGCCATTCCAGAAAGAGAGTCACAGAGTTTGCATCCCCACTCCAGATGACCAAAACGGCGTCTATATACCGACGCCACAACCTCATATGGGACCTCCATGGGCAGGATTCATGATAGATGATGTCACGTTCAAATGCGCCCACGTACAAACCCGCCAGGCTTGGCGCAAAGACACTACCCATGGAGGTCCCATGGGTCCGGAGATACAAGTTGCTCTCAAATTCTAAAAAGTTTCGAGTTAGTGCAATCTCCGTTAGATGCAGGATAAAGGCTCTCGGTGTTTGATAAGACCAATCCTCCTGAAATAGGATATCTTCCAGCACACGTAGTGTTTCCCGCTGCGGAATGTTTGTATATAAAGCCTCTATGTCAAGCCCGATAAGATATTCAGAGTCCGGGTCGAAAGGCATGTCTTTAAGGTGGTTCAAGATATCTAAAGTTTTCCTGAGATAACCGGGTAGTGTCTGGACCAAAGGTTTGAGGTAGAAATCACAAAATTGTGACAATGGTTCTAGCAACGACCCCATCCCGGAGACAATAGGTCTACCAGGAGGGGGTCGTGCTGGTTTGTGGATTTTCGGAAGGACATAAAGATATGATGTTTTAGGATGTTTGTTCACAAGGAATAATGCCTCATGTTCAGAGATCCAATCATTGGGCTTGGTCTCTTCCACAGCTTGTCGGTAAGTTCCCTCAGGGCCTCTTTTTCCGCAGTAGACAAATTTGAAAAGGAATGAGTTTGAGAGGTGTATAGTTTCTCTAGGTCACATACTACTGCCTGTTCGAAGGTGGCCACCTCCGGAGGTAATAGAGCCAATTGAGGAGTGAATGTCGATTTGGGGCGAAACAAGGTATCCCCCTTGAAGGGATCCTCCGAGTCACTGTCTTCAAAAAAGACCCATAATCTCAAGTTACGAAAGAAGATGGATAAGTCCTGACGTAACCTGAAGGGGTCCAAGTGATTGGTGGGAACGAATCCCAAGCCCTTATTCAAAAGCTGTTCCTGGATGGGAGTGAGAACATGAGAGGATAGATTGACCACTAGGGATTCTGGCGGCTTGTCCCGGGCGCATTGCCCGATGCCATGCTCCTGGTCACTCTCTGTGTTATTTCCTGATCCTGATCCTCCCAAGTTTTCCGTTGTGGGCCCCTTTGTTTGCCCCTGCCTTTGTTCCGCCTCTCCCTAAAAAAGGCCCCTGAAAGTTCTGAAACTGTGCAGGAGGAAAGAGGGGAGCCTGATAATGAGGGTCCTCGAATAGAGGATTCGGGAAGGAAGGAGGTGGTGGGTATCCCATAACTGGGCAGTTGTAACCCTGATGTTGATACTGGTTGCCTGTCTGGTGGAACATAGGTGGTCTAAACCCCCGCCAGTTGCCCCGACCTCGCCCTCTTTTCTTGTGGGGGTATTCATTTTCACTTCCATCACTGGAACTACTAGTGGTATACCGTCTGGGTCGTCCCTGTTGGTTCCCCTTAATGTTTTCTTGGATTTTCTGATGGTCATACTCTTCCTGAGTATATGGATGTACCTTTTCCCGGAGCTTCCCTTCAATGAATGCCCGGATCATACGTTAACATAAAACAGAAGTCATGTAGGCCCGGATCATATGTTGCAATAAAACAGAAGTCATGACCATAAAAGGAGGCAGCGTCATGAAAGAGTGAAGACATGGTAGAGGAGATAAGGCTGCGTCATGATTTAGAATGAGGAAGCACAAGAGAGGCGAAGGTGTGGAGAAATAACACTAGGCTGGTTCCTTAGATAGGGGAGAGGTGGTCGTGACAGGATGTCTGTTTGTCGTGTTTCAGCATTCGGGGGCTCTTCTTCTTGGAATTGGTTATCGTGGTTTAACAGAGTGGGGCCCATTTCTCGGAATAAGCCAGATTATAGGGAAATGGTTACAGATGGGGGGGTCTTGTTCTCGGCATCGGCTTAACCACAGTAATGTACGGTTTGAGTGAGGCAGTTGGTTCTCGGAATCGCTTTGACCATAAGGATAAGCGTTTGACTTTTTGGCATGATGGGCTCGGGGACGTGACGGAAGAGGGTGTATGATGGGACATAACTGTACGATAAATAATCATTTTCCTCATTCCCTCCTTGTCCCATAATATACCCTTCTAAAATTCTTTGCTTTTTTCTAGTCCACCTCTATACTCATTAGGTCGTTTACTTGTTCCTGTAACATTATTCTTTCTCTTTCTTTCTTTCTGGTCTGGGTTTTGGGAATGCAGGTAGTGATACAGAAACTACAGAGTGCTGGACCGCACTGAATACAGAGGCAGCAGGTGAAGAGAATAGCTAGAGCAAGACCTAGGACTGTAAGTACCTTCCATCCCCATGAGGACAGGAGGCTCCAGAGCCAACCCGTCAGGGACCAGGCACCAGTGTCTGCATCTAGTTTTCTGGAAAGTATATGAAGGCGGGAAATAGCGGCATACACCGAGGGTGCATTATCTGGGATAAATATACAGCAGCTGGACCCGATCAGTTCACATATACCACCACGGTCAGCCAATATGATGTCTAGGACCATACGGTTTTGTAACGTCATGAGTCTGTCGGCAGCCATCTCAGGGGTGATGTTACTTAATGCACCGGCTGTTTCGTTTATGGCTCCCTGGACTACACGAGTCAGTTGTCTTATGTGGCGGCTGTTGATCATAGGCCCCCAGAATGGGATGACTCCTTTAAAGAAATCGCCAGCCTCTTGGCCCGCTGTACCTTCAGCATCTATGACCCCCCTTCGCCGTCTATTAATTACGGTCGGGGGGTCACTGAGATGATAATCTGCTGGGGGGGTGTAGGTAGGGGAAAGGAGAAATGCAATGTAGCATTTTCCAGACCAGCCTTGAGGTAACCAAGTGCGCGCGTGAGATCCACAGATAAAGTAGGTGTTGGGGCAGTGGCCATCGTTGGGAAATTTGGATCAGGTAGGGTGTAGGTCTTGTTACATTCACTATCTCCCATTTTCTGACCCTTGCCCTTTCCTCTTACGCAGAATAGGCCCTGGTGGGGCACGGCCCATCCTCCCTGGTCTGTCTGTCTTTTCTGGACTGAAAATGTCTCCCTAAAGGAGGTGGTGTCATTAAAGAGGGAGTAACTGGTGTCTTCACTAATGTCTGCTCGTCCCCATGTTGCTGTGAAAGTTACCATCCTTGCGACGGCTCTTACTGTTTTTGTTTTTATCTCATTCCAGGTACTAGCGTTTTTGATCTGGGTCTCAGGAATGTTCCTAACAGAGGCGGAAAATATCATAGAGAGTGCATAGGTAGATCCAGCATAGCCAAAAGGGAGAGGAATAAAAGGCATTCCTCCGTGCACAGAATGTGGCATTAAACCACAGACCCAACAATTTGTTTTGTTATTCACCAATTGATGTTGGTGGAGTGTGGAGATGAATGTGTTATTGAAGTACTCTTTTCTTCTGTTCATGAGATGTGGAGGAAGATCTACGTGTGAATGCATAGCAGTATTGTTCAAGGGCGCGGGGGAAGACTGTGGGAAAGCTAGATGAAGGAACCAACCTAGACAAGCCATGATGCAGAAAATAAGAATCATGATAGAAAGGAAAAGGGAACTTTGTCATGTAACAGTTTCGCACAATGAGTCTTTATCTTCATAATTTCGGCTGCTTAATCTTTGAGAGGAAAAAAATGCACCAGTAACCGGACTCTTCCCAGCAACCGCTTCACCAAGCATCCGTCTTGGGCTTAAATAGCCACTGGCAGGCCGGATTCAGATGCAAATGTCTCAAGTCTGTTTGGGGTAGGATCGCAGTCGCGATTTGTACTCTTCTTGGGGTAAAAGTTCTGGGAGGGGTGAAATAAAGTCTGTTGTTTCAGTGTCTTTAAAGTCTGTTTTTTCAGTGTCTCTGGTCTCAGGATCAGCAACAGTGTCCGGAGTTGGTCCGTAGAAGGGTTTGCAATGCGACACGTGCAACCACCCTTTCCGTCCCTCCTTGTTCAATGGATACACTTTTCCCTGGATTGAACTGACAGCAAATCATACAGGTTCGTACTTTTTGTTTGGCTGCTGCACGCAGATGCGTGTTGTGCCATATCAGATTCAGACTGTCTAACATTCCTTTCTCTCCTAGATGTGCAGGACCATGAGCAGTTTCTATCATTATGGGAACCATTAGGTTAGGGAGAAACCATTTGGACTTGTCCTGTGTTACCCAACCTTGATCTGTGTGTGAACCTCCCTCCTCTTCCCATTTTCTCTTTTCGGTTTCTGTGGCTTGATTTTGGATGTCTACTACATCCTTGGTCGGATCGATAACTGGACAGATAGTACTAATGGTGGTTTCGATGGTTAGTGTTTCTGTCTGAGCAGTATGTTTAGCTGTGGCATCAGCCAGAGCATTACCTCTGGTGATAGAGTCTACAACTTTGGTGTGTGCTTTACATTTTAGTATGGCTATTTCTGTGGGTTTGTGTATTGACTCTAGTAGCTGGAGGACAAGGTCTCCATGTTGGATCTTGGTTCCATGAGAGGTCAGGAAACCTCTCTCTTTCCAAAGGATGCCGAAATTATGAACTACCCCGAATGCATATTGTGAGTCGGTGTAGATGTTGACTCGCTTTCCTTTGGACCATCCACATGCTTGGGTGAGAGCTATTAGTTCTGCTGCTTGTGCTGAATATATGGGTATTCTGGCTGCTAGAAGGACGGTGTTCTCTGTAGTGACAGCATAGGCTGCTGAGAGTTCGCCTGATTGGAGACGCATACAGGAACCGTCTACAAACAGTGTGTGTTCTGGTGTACTTAGAGGGACATCTGTAAGATCAGACCGGGGTTTTGTGACTAGTTCGTCCACCTCTAAGCAGTCATGAACGTGGTTGTCAACTGGAACAGTAGGCAGTAGCGTAGCTGGGTTGAGGATATTGCACCTTTTGATGATAATATGGGGTTGGAACAGAGTGACTTCGTAACCTGTGAGGCGAGCTATGGTTTGGTGTTGTGTCTGTGTCCTATTCAAAAGCAATTCTACTGCATGTGGAACTTGTACTTCAAGGGAGTGTCCTAATACTATGGAATCACTTTGTCGTATTGCTAGAGCTGTAGCTGCAACAGATTTCAGGCAGGCCGGCAAACCTTGTGCAACAGGGTCAAGAGTGCTAGAAAAATAAGCACATGGACGGTGTTTGTTAGCTTGTGTTTGTGTGAGTACTGACAAGGCTGTACCTTCCCGTTCTGTGACAAAGAGGACAAAAGGTTTGGCATAATCAGGTGTAGCTAGGACAGGTGCAGAGCATAATGCCTGTTTGAGGGTGTCAAAAGCAAAAGTGTGCTCAGGTGTCCATGGCAATGGGGAAGAGGTTGTGCTTGTTAGCTGTATCAGGGGTTTGGCCAAGTATGCAAACTGGGGAATCCACTGTCTACAGTAAGACGTGAGACCAATAAAAGCACGGACTTCTTTCTGTGTCTTGGGGACAGGAATGTTAAAAATGAGTTGAATTCTTTCAGGTGTGAGTGCCCTACCCTCCTTTGACAGCATGTGTCCTAGGTAGGCCACCTGCTGTAAACACAATTGTAATTTCGAGGGTGACACCTTGTGGCCATGTTGTGCAAGGAACATTAGGACAATTCGGAAAGCTTGTTCACATTCTGGTTCGGAGCGTGCGGTGACCAGCAAGTCATCGACATATTGTAACAATGTCGTGTTGGCGGGCAGAACAATGTCATCTAGCTGTCTTTTAAGTGCCTGACTGTAGATACTGGGACTTTCTGTATATCCTTGGGGAGCTCTTGTGAAACAGAAGCTATGACCTCGTAGGGAGAAACCGAATAGGTACTGACTGTCTTGGTGGATGGGTACACTGAAGAAAGCATTCTTCAGGTCTATTACAGTGAAATGTGTAGCCTCAGGATCTATGGCTGTTAACAGAGTACTGATATCCGAGACCACAGGGTATTGTGGTACTACGCATTTATTGAGTTCACGTAAGTCAACCACGAGTCTGTAGACTGGTGGCGCACCATCATCAGTTTTCTTTCTGACTGGCAGGACTGGCGAGTTACATGTGTTGGAAGGTTCTTCTCTGACTACTCCTTTTGTTATCAAATCATCAATAATATGAATAAGGGCTTGTTCTGCATCTGGAGGTAATTTGTATTGATGGATACGAGGTAGGACACCTTCTTTCAGTGTCACTAAGTGTGGTGTAATATCCATGAATCCTACATCTGTTGGATCAGTAGCCCATAGTGTAACAGGAATGTCTCTTAGTCTGACATCTAGTTCTCGTGTGGTGAAATGACCTTTAAAATCTCGGAGGAATAGTCGGACTCCTTCTGGGGAACAACATATTATAGGACCTAGTTCTTTTAGTGTCTGGATGCCAAGGAGATTTTCGGGACAGGACTTTGTAAGTACTAAATCGGTGGAAGTTGTAAGAGGACCAACTTTAAGTGAAATTTGTTCAGAAACTTTGTTGATGACAGGTGTACCAGAAAAACCCAAGGAAATACTATTTGAGCTAGAGAGGGGTACCTTGGGAACTTCGTTGTGCTGCACTGTCGTCCTACTAGCCCCGGTGTCGATCAGAAATTTTGCTTCCTTACCTAGGAGTTTAGCATGTACATAGGGACCCTCTTGGTCAACCGGGACCGGTATTAGTGGACGATTATCGTGTTCCTCCCAGCTGTTTCATGAGATCGTGGGGAATTCAGGATAGGATGACACTGGGTACTGATAGAGTTGGGTGGTAAGTTTAGCATCAGTTGGAGGAGCAGAAGGACGAGGGGGATAGTTACGAGGTTGTGTCTTCCCAGTGGCAATATTATGTTGTAATACTGGACAGTCATGCACGAAATGTCCTGGCTTTTTACAGGAATTACAAGTAACTTTTTCTTTTGATACTTGGGGTTGTTTAGGGGTCTGTTGGATCGTATTAGTTTGTGCTACTAATACCTTCATTTTAGTATCTTTTGTTCTCTTCTTTTCTTGTTCTTGTTCGTCCCTAATTCTATTTTGGTGATATTGGAGCATCTGAAGTGCTTGTGAGGGGCAGCTTGCTTGCCAAGTACTTTCTACCTTCAGTACTCTATTTTTGATCGTGGGCAAGGCATTTTCTACGAGTTTGGAAACAAATAATCGACTATAGGCATCTCCACCGGAGGAGAGGCCGCTGTTGATGAGGAAGCATTTCTCTAACCTGGAATAATAGTCCCCTATATCCTCATCTGGTTTCTGTTTACATGCAGAGATAGCATCCCAATCTTCTTTCTTAGTGGTCAGCAACTGGGACAGTATTTTAGGGAGACAGCGAGGGAGTTCCTGAACTAGAGGTCCCAAACCTTGTCCGGGATTACGAGTGGCATCTTCTTTTTCTAAGTCTGCCCATGTTACCTTTTTCCCTTCAATCTCCCAATCTTTTCCTTTTAGCTTGTCGTACGTTCCTTGAGGTAACAGGACTTTAAGGAGAATATTGAGGTCTTTATAAGTAAAGGAACCCATTTGAAGAATGTCCTTGAGTTCCCTATGGAAACCCGAAGGGTCTTTTTCGTGGGAAGGGACCATTTTCTTCATCTCGAGTATTTCTAGTTTTGTCAAAGGAGTGTACACGAATGTTTGTTGCAACTTTCCATCGGAATCTGCAACGGGGTGTACTTCTCGGAGGGGGAACTGTCCTTGGTCATAGGGATGGGGATTTGTATCATAACTGTTGGACCCGGCCTGGTGGCGTGGTCCTACCCCTCCCGCGTGGCGGGCCCCGGACGACATCGGCCTTCCATCCAGCCCGGGTCAGCCCCGGGCTCACCGCTGCACGACCCACAAACCACCAGCTCCGCCACCCGGCGGCCCGCAACCCCTGGCACGGCACACTCGGGCCGCCCCAGCACTACCGGTCCGGTGCCACCCTGGATCCACATCCCAGGCCCGACGCCATCTTGGGCCCCTCACGTCACAGACACGTGGTCCCGGCCCAGCCGCGGCCACAGCCCCAGCGAGCCCGCCATCGAGGCACCAAGAACCTCCGGGTGGTAAAGTGGCCACTCAACCAGAGACAAGGAGAGGAGAGTTTCGATGGCTCCCCAACCATACCCGGATGCCTGGTTTCGATCGGCCTCCGGCCTCCCTGGGCACGGGCTCCACCCCCCTGGTGGGTGTCTGGACACCATCATCCCGGCCCCTCTGACCCCCAGGCGAGAGGGTCCGGACATCAAAGGACTCCAGACCTATATCTGGGCCAGCCCCGGAGTAGGAGGGCAGTTGTATCCCGGAGTCGAGAAGCCCTGCTGACGCTGTCGCGGCTGACCCTGAGACAAACTCACCTTGCTGTTCTCCCTGGAACCTGCTGGCGCTGCCGCGGTCCATCTTCGCTGTAAACACCTTGGAGCCTGCTGGCGCTGCCGCGGTCCACACTCACTGAACCATCCTGGAGCCTGCTGGCGCTGCCGCGGTCCACACTCACTGAACCATCCTGGAGCCTGCTGGCGCTGCCGCGGTCCACGCTCGCTGAATCATCTTGGAACCTGCTGGCGCTGCCGCGGTCCACACTCACTGTTAGAAAGGCGATCCCGGGGGAGGCAAAAGATGTCTGACTGGCCACCCCTAGGTCCACCTCTCCGTCAAGAAGTAGCCGAGCGTTACTGAGAGGCCTCCTGGGTGAGGGTCCTCTCCTAGGATCGTACAGCAGGATAACCACAACACTACAAACGGACACCACACAATAGGTTAAGTTCTTAGGCTTTATCAAGAATAAAGGTGGCTGGGTCTCAGCGGTATATACAGGCAGATCGAGGGATCTGTAGAGTCTCGTACAAGGGATAGGGTAGCGGGACAGTCTCGGTATGGGGGGCAGGCAGGGATACCCGCACACAGCTCTCAATCCTTGAGCCGGGGGTTCCGAGGGGTCGAGCCGCGGCAGCGCCAGCAGGCCCACAAGATGGTTCGGCAAAAGGTGGGCCGCGGCAGCGCCAGCAGGCTCTCAAGGTGGTTCGGCAAAGGTGGGCCGCGGCAGCGCCAGCAGGCTCTCAAGATGGTTCGGCAAAGGTGGGCCGCGGCAGCGCCAGCAGGCTCTCAAGATGGTTCGGCAAAGGTGGGCCGCGGCAGCGCCAGTGCCACATATGTTTCAGTGTAAAAAGCAGTCTCACTCAGCATATAAGAACCCACACTGGGGAAAAACCTTATCAGTGCTCCGAATGCCAGATATGTTTCAGTGTAAAAAGCCGTCTCACTCAGCATATAAGAACCCACACTGGGGAAAAACCTTATCAGTGCTCCGAATGCCAAAAATGTTTCAGCCGTAAATCTCATCTCACTGAACATGTGAGAATCCACACTGGTGAATAAAATTATCAGTGCTCTAAATGTCAGAAAAGATTCAGGGGTAGAGATGGTTACTAGCGCCATAAGAAAACACACCATCAAAATAATTCAGTTCTCTGAATGCCAGAAAATCATCAATTATAAACTCAATCTCACTCTACATGAGCAGTCGCACACAGGGGGAAAACATTACCAATTTCTGTGAATGCCCGAAATTCCTATTTGATAGGCACAGCCTCACTAACTATAAGCGACTCCATACTGATGAAACACCTTATGAGTGCTCTGAATGCCAGAAAAGCTGCAGAGAAAAACGCTATTTCACCATGAGAAACTTCACACTGGAGAAAATCCTTATGCCATAAAAGGTTGAATCTGAAAGACAGTGTTATGCTTCATGAGAGATCCCACTCTGGGGAAAAACCTTAGGAGTGCTCGAAATGCAATAAACGTTTTGGTTACAAATTACTTCTCACTTGACATGAGCGAACTCACACGGGGGAAAAAAGCCTTATGTGTGTTCTGAATGTCAGATAAGGTTTAGTCTTGAATACAATGTCATTTCACATGAGAGAATTCACACTGGACTAAAGCCATATACAGGAGGGGAAAGCCAGAAACGTTATACTCAGAAAGGAGATATCACTAAATATGAGAAATACATCCACACCAGGATCAACTAATTGCCCAAAAAATCACAATAATAATGTCTTAAATTTTACTCCACCCAAAAGGTTTCTACTCACCCTTGTTTCTTAACAAATGACTGATATCTATTTTTTCATGATAAGATTAAGCCTATGGGGAGTTCCTCAGTGAGGAACTCCGCAAAGTGACAAAAAAACTCTGGCGGTTTACGCGGAGTTCCGCAAGCAGCGGAGTGCATAAGGGTCATGCAGTTTGTGGTGATTTCATCCCATGTCGGAGGATCATTTGGCCCTTCTCTTCCAGGAAGTTATGGATCTCTTTGTCAAACGCGTCCCTGTGCCAGAAGTAGGTCAGGGTTGCTACTCCCACTACTTCTTGGTACCCAAGAAGGACAAAGGCCTGCATCCTAGCTTAGTCCTCAGAGACATCAACCGCTTTCTCCGAAAGGAGAAGTTCAGGTTGTTAACCTTGGCTCAGGTCTTGTCTGCCTTCAACCCTGGAGATTTGATGGTAGCGTTGGACTTGCAGGACACTTACTTTCACATCCCCGTCTTGCCTGCCCACCGGCATTACCTACGGTTCACGGTAGGCCACACGCATTTTCAGTTTACCACGCTCCCCTTTGACCTTACCAGCCCCCCTCCCCCGGGTGTTCACGAAAGTGATGGAGGTGTTCGCAGCTCATCTGCGCAGATCAGGGGTTCCAGTCTTCCCCTATCTCGACGACTGGCTGTTGAAGGCTCCCACCTCCAGACTACGACGGACTTCCATAATTTGCTGGAGTTAACGTGCTGAAGTCGCACGTGATTCCATCTGATAAGCTCCTTTTCATCGGAGCGGTTCTGGACACAGCACAGTTTTGGGTCTATCCTCCCTAGCAGCAAGTCCAGTATATTGGGGCTATGATACCGATTTTTCAGCCTCCAACCCGGTGTTCGGTGAGAATGACCCTGAGGCTGCTGGGCCTCATGGCCTCCTGAATCCTGCTGGTGCATCATGCCAGATGGCATATACATGCTCTGCAGTGGGACCTGAAGTTCCAGTGGGAGCAGCAACAGGGGAATCTTTCCAATGACTTTCAGATTTCGGAGGGGACTGCAAGTCAGTTGCAATGGTGGTTTACGAACCAGGATTGGGTCAACAGCAGATCCTTCTCCCTCCCCCAACCTGAGTTCACAGTAGTGACGGATGCGTCACTCCTGGGTTGGGGCAGCCATATGGGAATGGTGGAGATCAAAGACCTCTGGTCTCTGGCGAAGTCCAGGCACCACATCAACCCTCTGGAGCTCCGGGCGATTCGTCTTGCACTGAAGGCATTCCTTCTTTCTGTCAAAGGAAGAGTGGTGCAGGTGTTCTCGGACAACACCACCGCCAAGTGGTACTGCAACAAACAGGGCAGGGTGGGGTCGTGGACCGTATGTCAAGAGGCTCTTCGCCTTTGGACATGGCTGGAACATCAGGGCATATCTCTGGTGGTTCAACACTTAACAGGTTCACTGAACGCAAGGACGGACAAACTCAGCCGCCAGTGCATGATGGATCACAAATGGCATCTTCACTCGAAGGTCGTGCTAGGTCTCTTTCAGTAGTGGGGAGAGCCTTGGTTAGATCTATTCGCCACCAAAGAGAACGCTCAATGTCAGCAGTTCTGCGTGTTAGAGTTTCCAAAGCGGCTCTCGCTCGGCTACCCTTTTCGTTGCGAGTGGAGTTGCGGCCTCCTGTACCACTTCTGCCAAGATTGCTGAAGAAGATCAAACGCGATCAGTCCCAAGTCTGGTACCCCGAGCTCTTGAGCTTGGCCATCAATCCTATTGTTAACAGATTTCTGAAGTGCATTACTCATCTCTTTCCTCCTTCTCCTTTCGTAATACCCTAGTGGGAGTTGACCTCACTTATCTTATGTGTGCTCCCTTTGAGCGCCTACATAATTGTCCTCTTCGCCTCCTTAGAAGACTAGTTTTTTGCTTGCCATCACCTCTGCTTGCAGGATGAGTGAGCTTCAGGCTTATCCTCCAGACCTCCCTTTCTTGCTCTCCATCCAAACAAAGTAGTCCTCCGTGTAAGCCCTCTTTTCTGCCCAAAGTGATTGCCTCTTTCCACATAGGTCTGACCATCAGATTACCTACCTTCTTCCCAACTCTGCTGTGTTTTTCTCTGCCAGGTGCACAACATATAGACTGTTCACACACTTTCTGTAGTATGCTTTGTTCTGGGCAGATAAACTCTAATCCCCACTCTACTTCTATCCTCGTGTTAGTGCAGCCCGATGTAAACAGTAATTGTAATGTATTTAGATTTACATAACACTTACTACCCCATACGAACTTTGAAGCGCTTTTTCGACGAGTAGCACACTACTCTAGGATCCAAAAATTATTAGTGGTGAATTAATATAGGGAACTATAAAATGTATATGAGAGCTGGACATGTTGGTCTGTTAGTTGGGTTAAAAAAGATTGTGGGGGGATAGAAGGAAGAAGGTTTTGCATTTATATAGCGCTTGCTACCCCTGATGAAGTGTTGAAGTGCTTTTCGGTGAGTAGCATGCTACTCCAGATCCTAACAAGATGAATAGACAGATCAATTATGGTGGGGAGGTTGTTTTATTGTATACACACAACTGTACACAAATTAATAAAATTCCGTTGTAAAGTTGTGTCCAAGAGGCACGTATAGTCTCTGATAATATTGTATACAATACTGATAAGTTTTAAGTTGGCTTGCCATAAAGACTGATGCCCCGTAATGTTGATGCAAAGTCATCTGTGCTGGAGTATCTTAGACTCTTGTTGAATTGTACCATCCACCTTGTAGGTACTGCTATTTGTATCATGTCCACGTTGTAGGCAGACACAAACGCCTAAATTGTGCACTATTTATATTAAGCATAATAAGCAAGTAAGTGAGCAGATGACAGTAAGCACTGTACACGCTGTATTAGGTGCTTAGAAGTAGAGTGACATAGAGGGCAATAAACACTCACTAAATCTTTTTTATTATTATTAACAGTCCTCATAAGACCATACAATTCAATACGATGTAAAAATAGCCCACTGGGGAACAGTTCAGGCATCATCTGGGGATTACACATCCGAGAAACACAAGTGTCTTTCATAAATACAAATTGACTACTCCTCCAAGGACTCCACTGTATTATTGACACGGGTGAAAAGGCAAACAAGCAGTCAGGAGGCGCACTGATTGCATACCCCCCACCTGACAGGATGGTGACAGACCCCAACCACCTGCAGGGGAAACGTGCCACCTGACTTAATAGCTGCCTGACGCTTTACTATGTTAGCAGACTGGTGGTTTACAACTGCGCCTACATTGGGGCACCACATGTTTTTTCCAGCATAATCTGGTGTACTCCCCCTGTGTGGGATGATAGCACCCACTGAAAACTGCACCGTTGTGTAGTCTGGGACAGTGCACCTTCCATGTAATTCTGAACTGGGCCTTTAAATACGGTACTATTTTGTGTGCCTATTTAATTCAGGTATACAAAGAATGTGGCACTACTTGTATACTAGGGTAGGACAAGGAGGATTGAATTTCTATGGTGGCAGAAATGTTTCTGTCAAAGTGCTTTATGCCCTAAACACTCTCCCGTATCCTGAACATAATAAGATTACGTAGAATACACCTCTGCGTGCCTAATGCTGCCATTTGCATTTCAAGACCAGTGATTAATGGGGCTTTATCAAGGTCAAAGTCATTAGGCGTTCCCGACCTGTCTGATACTTGCATATGGAAAAGATGGGTCATTTGAACCTAAAGATAGAGAAACATATTCATAGGTCACGATTTATGTCTGCATCTAATATAAAACTGTAAATTAGGAGAGGTGATAAGTGAGAAGTTAAAGGCAGCCGCTAATCGAGCTGCATTTGTACATAGGCCTTCCTATATTATGATATCTATTCGTGCTTCAGTCTTTAATTGTAATGAATACTTTAAAACCCATGCATGAAGTCATCGTCGAGCTGTTTAGATAATCCACCTGTCTCGCCACCTCTTCCCCACTGCATCCTTAACCAGTGGCCTAGCCAGTGTGCCCTGGGCCCCAATGCAAGAAAGGAAATGTGACCTCTGCCCTTTATTTGGACTGCAGAAAACAGCAATAATCATTGTTCTGTGGGCCCCTCAAGCCTCTGTTTGAACTGTGACAAACAGCAGTTATCAGGGTTCAGTGGGCCTTTAAGGCATCTGGGACCTGGTGCCACTGCACCTGCTGCACCAATGGGAAGCTAAGCCCCTGCCCTTAACAGCTTCTATGTTAGTCCCACTGGAGAACCAAAACAGCCAAGTACTGATCTGGCCATATATGCAGGCATGCAGCCGCCTCTTCCACTGAAGGGATTTAAGTCGCATGAAAGCAGCATGCGGGAAACAACCATTTTCTGAGGTAAAGTCAACCAACACCTCGTCTGTTCCAACCTGAATCCATTTAAAACCAGGGACGAAAAAACGGTTCATCGTCATCCGTTGCTTATCAGAAGGGTAAAACAGATTCATCTAACATTACAGTGTACCACATAACAAATTGTGATTCTGTTTACAAATTAAAACTAGCATGCATATAGAAAGGGCAGCCTTTGGCCAAAATAGCCACATTCCCTACTCATGCTTTTAAAACATCTTATACAAAAAATGCTAATTACATTGTCATCCGGAAATAGTCGTTAGCACCAACTCATAAGCAAATGCCACTTAGAATTGTCTTTCACTTCAAGCTTTCAAAGGTAAATTGATATAAAAGCAGTATTGAATTTTTTGACGTTGTGTACTCTTACCAAAATTTAGAGCATCAATTTTATATGACACATCATAGAAAAAAGGAGTTCTTTAAATATACTAAACCTCCTGAAACGTTCGATTAACCAGTTATAAAGTCACGTCTAGCTTAGTTAGTTTATAGTCTTTTTTTTATAATAGTAATTATTTCACATTGTTACTGAATCTGCATGGCTAAACACTTAAGGTCCCAAAGGCGAGACCTATTGGCTATGACAATGCTTGTTATTGATTGAGTACATTGAACGGCACAACTTTTGATTAAGTCCTGAAGAATACCGCAAACACCTCTTCGGAGGGTTAATAGACTGAAACATGTTGACCTTTTATTGACTCTAACAGTGCATATATATTTCTCCCACAGTGTCCTGTTTTTAATCCTGGCCCAGGGGCGTACAAATAATGGAAACCCTATACCCTATAGCAAGTTTTAACTTTCACTCTGCTGCCTCCACTACCCTGAGCTCATTATTGTGGTATTTAGTATACCTTTCTTTACAACAAAACATGCCTGAACTCCTCCCTCTCAGTGAGGGGGTTGTATCACTGTGCAAGGAGATTCCCAATAAAGAAGCATGCCAACTATGGTGGGTGAGGGAAATCGTCCATTTAAAGGGATATTTCATTTTAGCTAGGTCTTCATTTGAAACAGTAATCGTCAGAGACCCAAAGGTTTCTTGATTGTGGTAGAAATGCATTTTTACCCCTTCATTGTACGTTTAAGCACAGACCATTGCATGAAATGTTGTGATCTATGTAGGGAAAATACTCTGTGCACTGACAAAATGTGTTACAATAACAGAAAGTTGATAATCGCATTTAATAACTTCTCAAACCTGAATTTATCTAGAAGAGAAGTCTGTTCATTCTAGCAGATTTTTGATACCACAAGGTATAAGAAATTAGGGGATCTTTATCCGATATCTTTATCAGTAAAGTATCTGAAATTATTGAACATAAACTTTTCCAAGTATTATTTCTAAAGATTAAGGAAGTTCTATTTTGGTCTTTTCTAAACTAACCCCAGTGCGTAGGACTACAATAACCACCTCTCACAAATCAATATTGTGCTTGTTTTAGTGAGAAAGCTAAATGATCTAGGAGCAACCAGGAAATGGCGCCAGGCTTCTTAGGAAGCTTCAAGTTAGAGAGTGAAAACACTTTTTAGAATGCTCCAAAAATTGTGAGAAAGATATTTCAATATGTTTGACAAAAAGAATAGGGACATTTCATTACAATATTGAAATGGGAACTAACAGGAACAAATATTTACATGACATTACAAAAATATTAGAGACTAAATCTCAGCAATATAGGAAATACTGAGGCTCATGTACTAATAATCCATTTGGTAAAAAGTGGTTGCTTGTAGAGTCAGCACACTACTTTGTCTGTGATAGCTTTTAAATAAAGGCATTTTTAATGCACCCCATTTTACTTTCAGATTCACAAATGTCCCCTTGGGCTACTACCTTCTGTTACTGTTTTTCAGTCCACATATGGTTTCAAAGCTCAATACATACCTTAACAATGTATTAAATATTCAGAAGGGAAACCATTAACATTCCCCTTCCAAATTCTGAATTGTTAAATGGGCTTAGTACATTTCAAAAAGGGGTTTAGCATTTGCAAACTCTGTGAATTACTGAACCAGTAGATTTTTTTAACAATAAAACATGAGGCAATTTGTCTCAATTCCCTCCAAATTAAGTTTTCTAATATTGTTAGTTGAATGATAACTGGTGCATGTACCTATTTAGTGTTAGTGTTGCTTCAGATCAAATAAAAACCATCACACATAACTCTTACACAATACTTAAAGACAGAATTTCTGACATCCAGCGTTAATGTTTTGTTAAATATATTTGTAAATGTTGTCACTTAAACAGGAAAGCAGCTAAAGCAGTCTCTGGACATAAAATAGTATGTAATCATGATCTTTAGATGCATTTTCTGAGTTTCAGGAACAATGTGTGTCTCTGGGTTTACTCTAAACCACTATAATAAACATATTCAATGCTTTTAGATTTGATCTGTTTGTACTGGTGTCCATTGCAGACAATAATCTAGATTTACACCAAGGATCAATTCCACCCATGGCTTTTAAAATCTATTTATCATTGATCTTTTTTAGTGTTATCGCAACTAAAACTGTAATAGAACTGATCTGAGAGATGGACCTTCAGGTATTATGCTCAGTCAATTTATTGAACAAACTATGGAGTTAAAATCTGAATAGATTAGATACACAAGCATTGTCTGACCACTGTATTTTAAATCAATACATTACTTATCAGCACATTTTCTCTAAGTACAATTCAGTCATCTTCTATTTTTCACAGAGCTCTTGCTGGTCTGTTAGAACTCTTTCAAAAATATGACATTTAAATGTCCCAAAAATCAGGAATTCTAGTTTCAAGCCTGGTCAAACCTTAATGAATGATATACCTAAAGATGCCCTTCTGTTCCTACATTTTATTGTGCATCATGATTCAGAAATGGCATGTTTTTGCTTTCGGAGGTAAAATTCTAAACATATTTATTGTTGTTGCCAGCCGAAACATTATCACTAATTGGGAAGATAACAACAAGTGGTCTTGTGATGCTTGCTGGAATGGGAAGTGTTTAATCAAAAAGTGGATGGAATTAAAGTTTAGGTGACAATTTTACAAAAGTGTATGGGTGTTGTATATATTTCAAATTGTTGATCTCCAAAAAGGCCTAAATCAATAAATTGAATTGAAATTCAAGTTTATCATTTGAATCCTATTGTTGGAAAAGATGTGATTTTGAACCCCATGAGGCGGTTCCTTTCCAGAAAGCATTCAGGTTGTAATCATGAGTCAAATAATGCTGAAGAGGTTAAAATATTCAAATTGAATTCAAATTACACATGAAATGTTCATTGTTTAATATATTTCTTAGTATTTTAATGTGCGGACTTTATTGCTTAAGGAAACTAATTAGTATTTGTTTTTCTATATGTAGGAAGCATTACATTATTGAAACCACTGTATCCCACCTTCTTTGTTTCCTTTCCTGTTCCTTGTGAACGTTTCTATCGTTGAACTTTAAAGATTGCCCGAAATTCGGAATTGTGCTATACATAACTTTGCTGTGTTACAGTAGTTGATTTTTATGTACTACTTTTGTCTCTTATGTGTATGGCAACTGATGCTTTGTTTTGCTTTAATAATCAGCTTACGTTTGTTAGTTTTTATTATTCAATAAAATGTTTCAAACACAACAAATGGAAGTTGATATGTATTTACAAGTGCAGCATTTTTATTGTATGGGCAGTTTCAAAGGGGCCAAAAATATGGTCTGCGGGATAACGGAGGACCACATTGCCATCAGCAGGGAGAGGTTTGAGCAGGTGATTAGGGGGTATATGTAAGGTTGGAAGTAGGGGGAACAAAGCATGTACATTGTGTGGACTGTGACTCCTGGAGTTATTGTGAGGGTACCATGCTACCCTGTAAATGAAACCCCTAGTGATTATTATCAACAAACTTTATTCGGTTTTATAAAAGAAAACCATAAAAGTCATACATAAAAAGATAAAACAGGAGCTGATGCAAACAGTTTCTTGGATGCTGTTCTAAATCTGCCCAACTGTGACTTGTTGTCTCCTGTCTGAAGTTATGATCTGATAATACCAGGTAGTTGAATGTGTCTAACTGAGAAGGCAAGCCTCATGTTCAGCATGTGGAGTGCTGCCGGGCTGCTCTTTCTCCAGCCTCCTCTATGTGCCTCCTCCAATCCCGAGGCAGCTCTGCCGTAGGGGGCCTCAAGTAAGCCAACGCCGCAGCTCCGGTCACGAAAGCAGTAATGGTGTATACACTGCTCCTGTCTTACCTCGTTTTCTTTGCAATTAACTCCCCTCTGCACGATTAATAGTAAAATTCTGCTGAGGATGTTTGTAAACGCACCTGCGCTGATGGTGCACCGAGGTTAGTGCCGAGGGAAACGCCGAAGAAAACGCAGCATTTTGTTCTTGGCTAAACTTGATAGGGCCGCAAACGCTGGTTTTCCCGGGCAGCCGGTGGTGGGAAGCGGAGCTGGTGAGAAGCGGAGCCAAGTGCAGCCAAGTGCGGCCGGGCGCTGCTGCTGAGACCGGGTTACAGCGGTCTCTTGGAGTCTTTACCTGCCTCTCTGTCTGCTGATTACCGGCTAGGAAACGCCAACTATTGCCTTTGGAATCTCCTCTGGTGGGACGAGGGTCCCAGGGGATATGCTGCTCTGTCTGCATTGTTTGCCCTGCCCGCACCTCCATCTTCTCTCTGGGGAGGACTACAACCCCCAGAGTGCACCATTCCATATCACAGCTACCGCGAGTGAGGGAGAGGCGTGGCCATCGTGCTTATAGTGCTGCCTCTCCTCTCGGCGGTCTCTCAGAGTCTTTACCTACCTGCCTGTCTGCTGATTACCGGGGTGCTGTGCAGCTTGCGTGACAGCGCGCTTAAGCGCATTGATGCAGGGACCGAGCTTTTGACTTTGAGGCTCTATTCTGAACGCTGCTGATCCTTCCTCACCACTTTGCCTGTGGGGCAGTTTCTCCGCTTTGCACGGCGCGGGTGCCATTCCAGCCAGATTTACCGCACCTTGTGCCTCGGGGGCAGGACTACCTTCCCCAGAAGGCCAAGCTCCCGGAAGCACTACGAGGAAGGCAAGGCGTACTTAAGCGACGCTGAGCACCGAGCGGGCAAAGTGAAGCCGGAGCCGGAGCCCGGAGGTGGCTTGGGCTGGGCCTCCCCCTCTAACAAGTGGTCCTACATCATACCATCTTTATAAGAACTTTATAACAACTCTCAGGTACAGATTTTAATGATACCTTCTTGCGTTATTGATCCTTGTGAAGCGAGATTGATACTCAACGTCGTGGGGGAGTGACTTTTTGATGCACAAAAACGAGTAATTCTGCAGTGAAAAGTAGAAATGGGGCCAATGGGACTTTGGATGCATTTATAACGATGGCAGAATCCTTACTATGCGACGAGATAGAACTAACAGAGAGGCGTTGTCTCTAGACCCTTCATCGCACCCAAGGCGACCTCATTAGGTTGGCATAATCCGGCAGGTATCTCCCAAAATTCAATTCAATCCTGCTGATCACCTTATAACTTGGGGACAGCACCGGTGGCTTTGGAATTGTTTGCCCTTGTACACGACGAGCCTCTAGAACTACAAATGGATACCTCTAACGGACCAAGCATAGCCTCTAGAACTCGGTCTTGCAATTTTTGTATTGGGAGCATAAAGGCTAAGCCGAAGGCAAGGGCAACCGTGAACCGTAAGAAGGGTATGGGTCTGTCAAAACAAAAACTCCAAAAAGAGTCCCAGTGCCACTCACAGACTAATACGGAGGTAAAAAGTTGCTCAGTAGGTACTCAGACCATGGATATTTCATTGTCTATACAATCTTGTCCCAAGGAGGATGACACAGAAATTAATGCCGCCAATATGACTGTACTGGACACTGCCCTTGGTCGGATCAGGGAATCCATAGACCAAAATTTAGCCTCATTGGACTGCCGTTTAAAGCTTCTGGAAGATGCATTGACTGATTTGTTTGGGCGCACGGAGTCGCGTATTACTACTGTGAACTCTTCGATGCCCAGTGAGGGGCAGAACTCTGGCAATGCCCTACACCATCAACCTCCATCAGTGGTCTCGGCCACATTAGAGAACTTGTTGGCAACGACTCTGGCGATCAAGGATCTGTTGAGTAAAATACAGGGCGTAGGCACAAACAACATACCATCCAGTCGTCTAGGGTGCTTAGCGAGTGCATCAAGCGGTGGAAATATAGCCAACCCACATATGGCAGATAGCTCACAACCAGCCGTACAATCTGGGAGGGGTGTTGGGCATATGAACCATCTTAATTTAGATCATATCAAAGTGACATCTGATATAGCACCCTTTAGTAATCAAAGATTGTCCAACCCAGAGATCACATATAGGGAAAGGGATAGGGTAAATGAAGAAGGCCTGACATTGAATTTACCTCCAGAAGCCACACCATATACAATAATACTGGCAAATGTACCACAATCCACGTCCAATTTAATTGAATCCTGGGAGACTTTACGCAATAAGTCTCTTGGTTGGCTTGGGTCTAACATTGGTCTAACGGATGCCCTATTTAGGGAATTTAAAATGGCAAGGAGAGTGGGATGGGTGGAGAACCGTGATAAGAGGCTCCCGGGTGACTGTATAGTTCTCACCTTTAGACCACCTAGTTTAACACAACAAATTTTGCGCCGACAGGGCTCCCTCCATGTGACCAATTATGGTATAAATGTACTTCCATTGGGTTACTTTTATTCCCCTACTAACTATCTCCGATGGGCAGGACTGGAGATTCAGCCCCCAGCCCACTTCGTGAACAACACGCATCATACCCAATTCAGTTTACCCTTGACCAAGAGATTTGAGGCCCTTTCTCCTTTGGAAGACAATGATTGGCTCAGTAACAGTATTAGCAATACAGTACAATGCCAATCAAAAGGAACATCCTCGCAACATACAGCGTTATTTGTATATACTGAACAATCTGACATTAGGGAAAGAAATGCCGCTAATTGTAAAACCCAGAGTAAAATAACCCAATCGAAGGTCAGCATTTCTTATAGTGAAACACTAAATAGCTCTGGTGCCCCAATGTAGTTTCTGTCCCCTTTGATTGCACATCACAGTCTGGCCCTAGACTGAAAGAAATAGAAATCTTGATCTGGAATGTGGCAGGCCTCAAAGGTAAACTGTCTAACCCTGCCTGGCTGGAGTTCATCTATAATTTTGACATTATATGTATTCAAGTAACTTGGTCTGATAACTTCTTACATAATAATGGTTTTAAGACATTTTCCAGTCCAGCAGTGCCATCAAGTAAGGTAAGGAATAAGGGCGGCCTTTTCATTTATGTGTCCTATAGGTTAAATGCTCACAATATAGATCTCATTAAGTCTAAAACCTATTAACAGGTGTTAAAAATCAACTTAGATAATAAGTATTATTTAGTCTTGTCAAATTTTTATAATAATATACCAATTGTGGACACCAGACAAATCTTGATGCATTTGCAGAGAGATTTGGACAAGACCCAAAGAAGTTCTGGTAAAGACTACTGTATAATCTGGGGCGGGGATTTTAATTGTGGACCCTGCACATATATCGTGGGAGATGTTTGTGGTGTAGATCCAGATGATGCAAATGATGCGTCCCATTTCTTGCACACTGCTTCTGGAGATTCATTTAATTTGTTAAAATATTCTATGGATTTGGGATTTGCAAATAGTGTGTGTTCGTCCCTAATTGCTTTTAATAGTACCTTTAACGGACGTGGCTTGTTTTCAGCCATAGACCATATACTGGTATCAAATAGATATGCGGACAGAATACTCAATTTTAAAGTACATCCTGTTGCTTTTAGCGATCATTAACCGATTAGCGTCCTTTTAAAACTCCCTGCCAAGCATTAACAAGTAAAACACTGGCAACACACCTGGCAGGAGATGTTGCTATCGATAGACAAAATGGTTACACAGTCAAATGGGCGGCTGTAAATCAATCTGAACTTTGTAAGCACCTCTTAACCATCTGCAAAGATGATTTTACAGCTTATCTCGATGAAAACACTAACAAAACAGATATTCTTAGTTCTTTTGGGAAAATAATTCAGACTATACAAAATAGACTACGGGCAAAAAGTAAGAATTGGGCTGACAAGAGAAGCGGTTGGTTTGTTGCCAAATGTTCCCAAACCCATGCAGCCTTGATAACCTCCTTACATAAACCCATAAAAGATCGAGCAGATATAAAAAGGGCAAGATTAGCCTATAAGACATCTCTTAAGGAACGCAAGGCGAAAATAAAGTCCGAATTATGGCAAGATCTAAAACGAGCATCAGCCTTGAAAGAAACAAAAGGTTTCTGGAAGGCAGTGAATGCCCCTTTCCTTGCCTCGGGTAACCTGCCTAGTATCGAAATAGAGGAGGATAAATGGGTGTCCCATTTTTCTGGCCTTTATAATAATCAGGTGGATCCCCAAAACGAGGCGGCCATACGTTTAATCCCTCCAAACCTCCTTCCTATTGAAATCGACTTTGATGCCCAGGATGTAATCTTGGCCATCAACGAAAGTATGGAGGGCAAAGCCCCAGGCCCCAATAGCATACCAGTGGGCTTATTTAAATCAGATCCACTGCAATGGGGACCCCAGTTAGCCCTGGTCTTAAAAGCTTGCTTGGCCCTGGGATTTACAGCCACTTGGACGGAATCGATACTGGTCTCTATTTACAAGAAGGGCAATCGTGACGATCCGTCCTGCAATAGACCAATCTCATTACTAGATTCTTTTGCAAAGGTCGCTGGGCGTGTTGTTTTAAACTGCCTCCAGTTATGGGCAGAGGAAAACTGTATAATTTCTGAATTACAGTATGCCTTCCTGCCAAGGTGTGGGAACCATCGAACAATGCTTAAACCTGAAGTTACTGGTTGGAAAGTATTTAAAGGCTAAAAGGGGGAATTTATTTTTATGCTTTGTTGATTTGAGTTCAGCCTTTGACTGTGTTAACCATCAGAAGCTATGGAGCATTTTAGTCGCCATGGGGGTTGATCAACCCATTCTTAACTTTTTAAAACAGTCTTATTTAGATGCTAGGGCCCGGGTGCACTATGGAAGGGGCGGTGAACTCAGTAGGACCCTATCGGTAAAGAAGGGGGTGAGGCAGGGGTGCGTGTTGGCACCCCTCCTGTTCACTCTTTATATTAATAACCTGTGAGCAAAATTAGGTAATGATTGTCAGGACTTGCCATGCATAAACGGACAGCCAATAAGAGCTTTATTATATGCAGATGATGCCGTCCTATTGGCTCGTACCCCCATTGGCCTACAAAATGTAATTACCAGCTTTTCTGCCTATATGCTAAATCTTGACCTACGTGTCAATATAAATAAAACATTTACAATGAAATGCTGTAAGCCCAGTACCAAGTGCCTGTGAATTCTTTATTGAAGACAGGAAACTCGAATTTACTGCTCATTTTTCCTACTTGGGCAATGTATTTGAAAAAAGGGGTCTGTGGTCTAAAGCTATTGAATCCAGGAAGTTATTATTTTGTAAAGCCACTGGTGCCATAATTAATTTTGCCAGGAACTTGGGGAGGTGCCCAGTTGCAGATTTAATAACAATCTATAAAGCCAAATGCATTCCTGTTGCCATGTATGGAGCAGGCATCTGGGGTCATGCCAATGCTGAGTGCCTGCAAATAGTTGAAAATAGGTTCCTGAGATATCTTTTAGCTGTACCCAGTAATACAGCTGCATTCGTATGCCACGCTGAGCTGTGGTTGCCTTAACTCCTAGACTTGATTAAACTGCAGCCCATCTTGTTGTGGCATAAAGTTTGGACTGGCACTTCTACTGGCTTGAACAGGAACCTGATCAATGATTGTCTGTCCCTTGATGGGGCTGACCGAATTTCCTGGTTGACCTATGTCAAACATTTTTTAGAGAGTCTAGCCAATCCTGAATATTTCTCTAACCCTGACAGCTTGGACAATGTTACTAGAAATAGTTTAAAATCACCATGTCTGGACTATTTGGAGTCCATTAATCCATCTAGCAACATTGTAAAACCGTCAGTGAGTACACACCAACTACTCTTGACTCAACCAGGAATACAACCATACTTATTAAACACCGCAGGAGCCTATGATAGATTGTTATTGACCTGCCTACGCCTTGGCAGCTTTCACACTAGGGTTACCTTCCCAAAAACGAATGACTGGTCCCGCACCCTATGTTTATGCCCGTGTGATAACATCCCTGCTTAGTCGACAATTCATGTTATGTGTTTTTGCAAGTTTTATTCTATGCCCAGGAACAAATGGATTTTACCAATTTTTATGAGTTATGGCTTGAGACAATTCCGTCCGTCCGTCTAAAGCTGCAATATTTGAATGACAGATCTGTGACTGATCACATTGTTACATACTTGAAAGGGGTGGTTAGACAACGGCTGACAATGGATGGTCCCACTCCTTAAAATATCGTTTGAATTTTTATTTTGTATATTTTGGAAGAGGATTTGTAGAGCAAATCCAAATCCTACAAATCCTCTTCCAAATTCCAAAACTCACTGATGTGCCGCAACGAAGTGATGCTAGAAAGAGAACAAAGGTTTGCCCAAACTGCTAGAGCAGGAACCTGGGGGAACAGCAGATAACAAGTAGAAATGCTTCGCTGTAGACTGATTTCTGAAAAATACCAAATCGATGACTGTGTGGATGCCGCCCCTCTCCATGAGCGGTCCATTAACCAGAAATGTACAGTTTTAACATTTGCTGACATGACTTCGACAATTTGGAAAATACATTTGAAAAACAACAATAGAACAATCACACTTGATTCAATATATTCACGGAATTTAGCAAATGAAGTCAGTTATAATAGTGAAATAAAGTGCTCAAGATGTGACAGCTGCACATGTGAATAAAGAAGTGAGGGGTGCATGGAGACAAAGTGAAGACGTATGACTCGACTCCTCGAGTGACTTCCAGGCACTACAAGCACTATAGACACTTTTCTAAGGTTTGTAAACTGTCTTAGTTCATAATAAGTCTACAGTGAAGCATTGTTGCTTGTTGTACATCATCAAAATAATAGCAATAAATTATGGTTTACAGGATCAGTAACCATAGCTGGTATTTGTGGAAGGGCTCAGAAATGTGAAAACAAGTCCATTGACGCATAAGAAAGGGAATAGATGCACAGATATGTGCCAGTCCCTTCAAAAATCTGACTATGATTGGAGATTGCATGAGGCATGCTGAACAGGGCAGCAATGAATCCGTCGGCCACTGCACAACTCTGCAGGACCAATGACAGAGCACAATGGAAACCTTCTGAAAGAAGAGCCTTCGAAGGGTCCACATTATGAATAGACTGACTAGGTGGAGGGGCAACCAGCTGATAAAATTATATTGACCACCTCCATTGGCAGCTGGAAGGAGCTCTGATGCCCCTCTCAATCTGCAGACATGAAGGTGGAGGCTCTGCAGGGTGAGGTGCGTATCCTGCCCCTCTCGATCTCCAGACTTTCCAATCTGCCTCTCAGAGTGTCCTTGAGAAAGAAGGTCCACTCTGAGAGGCAGATGTAGAGGGTGACACAAAGAGAGGCGCAGATGGTCCACATACAACAGCCTTTTGACCAGTCATGGGTGGTAAGAATTGCTTCGCACCAGTCATGGTGAATGTTCCTGACAACTGGAGGAATTAAGGATATTGGAAGAAAGGTGTAGTGAAGTGGAAAACTCTACCTCAACCGAAATGTGTACCCCAACATTTCCCATAGTGTAAACTGGAGGGCACAGAATTGTGGACAATGGGCGTTATCACAAGTTACAAATCGGTCAACCTGAGGGGGACCCACAGGGATGACACGTTCTTCACCATAATCCAAAAGGAGATGCGGCTCGTGGTTGGCAAGATGAAGCCAACTCAAGCTGAGAGCTGACCAGATGGTTGGCACCTAGCCAGGTCCCACGCTGATTCAGGTAGAACCCAGAGACTGGCACCTCTGCGCCACCAGACCTTCACTTTTTTGATGTTCCAGTGGCACAATGTGCCACTGCATATTTATAAGGCCACGTAAAGCTTTTCATGGCCTTATAAATATGTTCCCCTTCCACGCAGAACACTGCATGAAACGGGCGTTCCATGGGTGTTACTGAGGGTGTTTCCAAACAACACTCCTGGAACCTGACGCATTCTCAGATTTACGATACATTGTGAGCCTGGGAATATGTCAGAGTCTAACGCCACCCCAGGGGTGGCATTAGGGAGGCACAACAAGGAGATTTATTTTGATGTCTCCCCGTGCTTTCCTTGTTCTATTAGTTCATAAATGAGGCCCAGAGTCTCTGGGTTTCCAGACGGAGGAGGAGAGACCTGCAGCAGGACGGCGTTGGATCGACTGAATCCAGTCAAGAGTGAACCAGAAAAAGAAGAGATCACACTCTTTGGCCGCATCTACACCGACACAAGATGTTTGAAAGAAAGAGCCAGACCACCCGAAGGATCATGAGACCACCATGAGCCAGACCACCCGTAGGATCATGAGACTACCATGAGCCAGACCACCCGTAGGATCATGAGACCACCATGAGCCAAACCACCCGTAGGATCATGAGACCACCATGAGCCAGACCACCCGTAGGATCATGAGACCACCGTGAGCCAGACCACCTGTAGGATCATGAGACCACCATGAGCCAGACCACCCGTAGGACCATAAGACCACCATGAGCCAGACCACCCGTAGGATCATGAGACCACCATGAGCCAGACCACCCGTAGGATCATGAGACCACCATGAGCCAGACCACCCGTAGGATCATGAGACCACCATGAGCCAGACCACCCGTAGGCTCATGAGACCACCATGAGCCAGACCACCTGTAGGAGCCAGACCACCCGTAGGATCATGAGACCACCATGAGCCAGACCACCCGTAGGATCATGAGACCACCATGACCCAGATCACCCGTAGGATCATGAGACCACCATGAGCCAGACCACCCGTAGCATCATGAGACCACCATGACCCAGACCACCCATAGGATCATGAGACCACCATGACCCAGATCACCCGTAGGATCATGAGACCACCATGAGCCAGACCACCCGTAGGATCATGAGACCACCATGAGCCAGACCACCCGTAGGATCATGAGACCACCATAAGCCAGACCACCCGTAGGATCATGAGACCACCATGAGCAAGACCCCCCGTAGGAGCATGAGACCACCATGAGCCAGACCACCCATAGGATCATGAGACCACCATGAGCCAGATCACCCGTAGGATCATGAGACCACCATGAGCCAGACCACCCGTAGGATCATGAGACCACCATGAGCCAGGCCACCCGTAGGATCATGAGACCACCAAGAGTCAGACCACTCCTAGGATCATGAGACCACCATGAGCCAGACCACCCGTAGGACCATTAGACCACCATGAGCCAGACCACCCGTAGGATCATGAGACCACCATGAGCCAGGCCACCCGTAGGATCATGAGACCACCATGAGCCAGACCACCCGTAGGATCATGAGACCACCATGAGCCAGACCACCCGTAGGATCATGAGACCACCATGAGCCAGACCACCCGTAGGATCATGAGACCACCATGACTCAGATCACCGGTAGGATCATGAGACCACCATGAGCCAGACCACCCGTAGGATCATGAGACCACCATGAGCCAGACCACCTGTAGGATCATGAGACCACCATGAGCCAGACCACCCGTAGGGCCATAAGACCACCATGAGCCAGACCACCCGTAGGATCATGAGACCACCATGAGCCAGGCCACCCGTAGGATCATGAGACCACCATGAGCCAGACCACCCGTAGGATCATGAGACCACCATGAGCCAGACCACCCTAGGATCATGAGACCACCATGAGCCAGACCACTCCTAGGATCATGAGACCACTATGAGCCAGACCACTCCTAGAATCATGAGACCACTATGAGCCAGACCACCCGTAGGATCATGAGACCACCATGAGCCAGACCACCCGTAGGATCATGAGACCACCATGAGCCAGGCCACCCGTAGGATCATGAGACCACCCTGAGCCAGACCACCTGTAGGATCATGAGACCACCATGAGCCAGACCACCCGTAGGATCATGAGACCACCATGAGCCAGACCACCCGCAGGATCATGAGACCACCATGAGCCAGACCACCCGTAGGATCATGAGACCACCATGAGCCAGACCACCCGTAGGATCATGACACCACCATGAGCCAGACCACCCGTAGGATCATGAGACCACCATGAGCCAGACCACCCTTAGGATCATGAGACCACCATGAGCCAGACCACCCGTAGGATCATGAGACCACCATGAGCCAGACCCCCCTAGGATCATGAGACCAGCATGAGCCAGACCACTCCTAGGATCATGAGACCAGCATGAGCCAGACCACCCGTAGGATCATGAGACCAGCATGAGCCAGACCACCCCTAGGATCATGAGACCACCATGAGCCAGACCACCCGTAGGATCTTGAGACCACCATGAGCCAGACCACCCGCAGGATCATGAGACCACCATGAGCCAGACCACCCGTAGGATCCTGAGACCCCCATGAGCCAGACCACCCGTAGGATCATGAGACCACCATGAGCCAGACCACCCGTAGGATCATATGACCACCATGAGCCAGACCACCCGTAGGATCATATGACCACCATGAGCCAGACCACCCGTAGGATCATGAGACCACCATGAGCCAGACCACCCGTAGGATCATGAGACCACCATGAGCAAGACCACCCGTAGGATCATGAGACCACCATGAGCCAGACCACCCGTAGGATCATGAGACCACCATGAGCCAGACCACCCGTAGGACCATGAGACCACCATGAGCCAGACCACCCATAGGACCATGAGACCACCCTGAGCCAGACCACCCCTAGGATCATGAGACCACCATGAGCCAGACCACCCGTAGGATCATGAGACCACCATGAGCCAGACCACACGTAGGATCATGAGACCACCATGAGCCAGACCACCCGTAGGATCATGAGACCACCATGAGCCGGACCACCCGTAGGATCATGAGACCACCATGAGCCAGACCACCCGTAGGATCATGAGGCCACCATGAGCCAGACCACCCGTAGGATCATGAGACCACCATGATCCAGACCACCCGTAGGATCAAGAGACCACCATGAGCCAGACCACCCGTAGGATCATGAGACCACCATGAGCCAGACCACCCGTAGGATCATGAGACCACCATGAGTCAGACCACCCGTAGGATCATGAGACCACCATGAGCCAGATCACCCGTAGGATCATGAGACCACCATGAGCCAGACCACCCCTAGGATCATGAGACCACCATGAGCCAGACCACCCGTAGGTACATGAGACCACCATGAGCCAGACCACCCGTAGGATCATGAGACCACCAAGAGCCAGACCACCCGTAGGCTCATGAGACCACCATGACCCAGACCACCTGTAGGAGCCAGACCACCCGTAGGATCATGAGACCACCATGAGCCAGACCACCCGTAGGATCATGAGACCACCATGACCCAGATCACCCGTAGGATCATGAGACCACCATGAGCCAGACCACCCGTAGCATCATGAGACCACCATGACCCAGATCACCCGTAGGATCATGAGACCACCATGAGCCAGACCACCCGTAGGATCATGAGACCACCATGAGCCAGACCACCCGTAGGATCATGAGACCACCATGAGCCAGACCACCCGTAGCATCATGAGACCACCATGACCCAGACCACCCATAGGATCATGAGACCACCATGACCCAGATCACCCGTAGGATCATGAGACCACCATGAGCCAGACCACCCGTAGAATCATGAGACCACCATGAGCCAGACCACCCGTAGGATCATGAGACCACCATAAGCCAGACCACCCGTAGGATCATGAGACCACCATGAGCAAGACCCCCGTAGGAGCATGAGACCACCATGAGCCAGACCACCCATAGGATCATGAGACCACCATGAGCCAGATCACCCGTAGGATCATGAGACCACCATGAGCCAGACCACCCGTAGGATCATGAGACCACCATGAGCCAGACCACCCGTAGGATCATGAGACCACCATGAGCCAGGCCACCCGTAGGATCATGAGACCACCAAGAGCCAGACCACTCCTAGGATCATGAGACCACCATGAGCCAGACAACCCGTAGGACCATAAGACCACCATGAGCCAGACCACCTGTAGGATCATGAGACGACCATGAGCCAGGCCACCCGTAGGATCATGAGACCACCATGAGCCAGACCACCCGTAGGATCATGAGACCACCATGAGCCAGACCACCCGTAGGATCATGAGACCACCATGAGCCAGACCACCCGTAGGATCATGAGACCACCATGACCCAGATCACCCGTAGGATCATGAGACCACCATGAGCCAGACCACCCGTAGGATCATGAGACCACCATGAGCCAGACCACCCGTAGGATCATGAGACCACCATGAGCCATACCACCCGTAGGACCATAAGACCACCATGAGCCAGACCACCCGTAGGATCATGAGACCACCATGAGCCAGGCCACCCGTAGGATCGTGAGACCACCATGAGCCAGACCACCCGTAGGATCATGAGACCACCATGAGCCAGACCACCCTAGGATCATGAGACCACCATGAGCCAGACCACTCCTAGGATCATGAGACCACTATGAGCCAGACCACTCCTAGAATCATGAGACCACTATGAGCCAGACCACCCGTAGGATCATGAGACCACCATGAGCCAGACCACCCGTAGGATCATGAGACCACCATGAGCAAGGCCACCCGTAGGATCATGAGACCACCCTGAGCCAGACCACCTGTAGGATCATGAGACCACCATGAGCCAGACCACCCGTAGGATCATGAGACCACCATGAGCCAGACCACCCGCAGGATCATGAGACCACCATGAGCCAGACCACCCGTAGGATCATGAGACCACCATGAGCCAGACCACCCGTAGGATCATGACACCACCATGAGCCAGACCACCCGTAGGATCATGAGACCACCATGAGCCAGACCACCCTTAGGATCATGAGACCACCATGAGCCAGACCACCCGTAGGATCATGAGACCACCATGAGCCAGACCCCCCTAGGATCATGAGACCACCATGAGCCAGACCACTCCTAGGATCATGAGACCAGCATGAGCCAGACCACCCGTAGGATCATGAGACCAGCATGAGCCAAACCACCCGTAGGATCATGAGACCACCATGAGCCAGACCACCCATAGGACCATGAGACCACCATGAGCCAGACCACCCCTAGGATCATGAGACCACCATGAGCCAGACCACCCGTAGGATCTTGAGACCACCATGAGCCAGACCACCCGTAGGATCATGAGACCACCATGAGCCAGACCACCCGTAGGATCCTGAGACCCCCATGAGCCAGACCACCTGTAGGATCATGAGACCACCATGAGCCAGACCACCCGTAGGATCATGAGACCACCATGAGCCAGACCACCCGTAGGATCATATGACCACCATGAGCCAGACCACCCGTAGGATCATATGACCACCATGAGCCAGACCACCCGTAGGATCATGAGACCACCATGAGCCAGACCACCCGTAGGATCATGAGACCACCATGAGCCAGACCACCCGTAGGATCATGAGACCACCATGAGCAAGACCACCCGTAGGATCATGAGACCACCATGAGCCAGACCACCCGTAGGATCATGAGACCACCATGAGCCAGACCACCCATAGGGTCATGAGACCACCATGAGCCAGACCACCCATAGGATCATGAGACCACCCTGAGCCAGACCACCCATAGGATCATGAGACCACCCTGAGCCAGACCACCCCTAGGATCATGAGACCACCATGAGCCAGACCACCCGTAGGATCATGAGACCACCATGAGCCGGACCACCCGTAGGATCATGAGACCACCATGAGCCGGACCACCCGTAGGATCATGAGACCACCATGAGCCAGACCACCCGTAGGATCATGAGACCACCATGAGCCAGACCACCCGTAGGATCATGAGACCACCATGATCCAGACCACCCGTAGGATCAAGAGACCACCATGAGCCAGACCACCCGTAGGATCATGAGACCACCATGAGCCAGACCACCCGTAGGATCATGAGACCACCATGAGCCAGACCACCCATAGGATCATGAGACCACCATGAGCCAGACCACCCCTAGGATCATGAGACCACCATGAGCCAGACCACCCGTAGGTACATGAGACCACCATGAGCCAGACCACCCATAGGATCATGAGACCACCAAGAGCCAGACCACCCGTAGGCTCATGAGACCACCATGAGCCAGACCACCTGTAGGAGCCAGACCACCCGTAGGATCATGAGACCACCATGAGCCAGACCACCCGTAGGATCATGAGACCACCATGACCCAGATCACCCGTAGGATCATGAGACCACCATGAGCCAGACCACCCGTAGCATCATGAGACCACCATGACCCAGACCACCCATAGGATCATGAGACCACCATGACCCAGATCACCCGTAGGATCATGAGACCACCATGAGCCAGACCACCCGTAGGATCATGAGACCACCATGAGCCAGACCACCCGTAGGATCATGAGACCACCATAAGCCAGACCACCCGTAGGATCATGAGACCACCATGAGCAAGACCCCCCGTAGGAGCATGAGACCACCATGAGCCAGACCACCCATAGGATCATGAGACCACCATGAGCCAGATCACCCGTAGGATCATGAGACTACCATGAGCCAGACCACCCGTAGGATCATGAGACCACCATGAGCCAGACCACCCGTAGGATCATGAGACCACCATGAGCCAGGCCACCCATAGGATCATGAGACCACCAAGAGCCAGACCACTCCTAGGATCATGAGACCACCATGAGCCAGACCACCCGTAGGACCATAAGACCACCATGAGCCAGACCACCTGTAGGATCATGAGACCACCATGAGCCAGGCCACCCGTAGGATCATGAGACCACCATGAGCCAGACCACCCGTAGGATCATGAGACCACCATGAGCCAGACCACCCGTAGGATCATGAGACCACCATGAGCCAGACCACCCGTAGGATCATGAGACCACCATGGCCCAGATCACCCGTAGGATCATGAGACCACCATGAGCCAGACCACCCGTAGGATCATGAGACCACCATGAGCCAGACCACCCGTAGGACCATAAGACCACCATGAGCCAGACCACCCGTAGGATCATGAGACCACCATGAGCCAGGCCACCCATAGGATCATGAGACCACCATTAACCAGACCACCCGTAGGATCATGAGACCACCATGAGCCAGACCACCCTAGGATCATGAGACCACCATGAGCCAGACCACTCCTAGGATCATGAGACCACTATGAGCCAGACCACTCCTAGAATCATGAGACCACTATGAGCCAGACCACCCGTAGGATCATGAGACCACCATGAGCCAGACCACCCGTAGGATCATGAGACCACCATGAGCCAGGCCACCCGTAGGATCATGAGACCACCCTGAGCCAGACCACCTGTAGGATCATGAGACCACCATGAGCCAGACCACCCGTAGGATCATGAGACCACCATGAGCCAGACCACCCGCAGGATCATGAGACCACCATGAGCCAGACCACCCGTAGGATCATGAGACCACCATGAGCCAGACCACCCGTAGGATCATGACACCACCATGAGCCAGACCACCTGTAGGATCATGAGACCACCATGAGCCAGACCACCCTTAGGATCATGAGACCACCATGAGCCAGACCCCCCTAGGATCATGAGACCACCATGAGCCAGACCACTCCTAGGATCATGAGACCAGCATGAGCCAGACCACCCGTAAGATCATGAGACCAGCATGAGCCAAACCACCCGTAGGATCATGAGACCACCATGAGCCAGACCACCCATAGGACCATGAGACCACCATGAGCCAGACCACCCCTAGGATCATGAGACCACCATGAGCCAGACCACCCGTATGATCTTGAGACCACCATGAGCCAGACCACCCGTAGGATCATGAGACCACCATGAGCCAGACCACCCGTAGGATCCTGAGACCCCCATGAGCCAGACCACCTGTAGGATCATGAGACCACCATGAGCCAGACCACCCGTAGGATCATGAGACCACCATGAGCCAGACCACCCATAGGATCATATGACCACCATGAGCCAGACCACCCGTAGGATCATATGACCACCATGAGCCAGACCACCCGTAGGATCATGAGACCACCATGAGCCAGACCACCCGTAGGATCATGAGACCACAATGAGCAAGACCACCCGTAGGATCATGAGACCACCATGAGCCAGACCACCCGTAGGATCATGAGACCACCATGAGCCAGACCACCCGTCGGGTCATGAGACCACCATGAGCCAGACCACCCGTAGGACCATGAGACCACCATGAGCCAGACCACCCATAGGATCATGAGACCACCCTGAGCCAGACCACCCCTAGGATCATGAGACCACCATGAGCCAGACCACCCGTAGGATCATGAGACCACCATGAGCCAGACCACCCGTAGGATCATGAGACCACCATGAGCCAGACCACCCGTAGGATCATGAGACCACCATGAGCCGGACCACCCGTAGGATCATGAGACCACCATGAGCCAGACCACCCGTAGGATCATGAGACCACCATGAGCCAGACCACCCGTAGGATCATGAGACCACCATGATCCAGACCACCCGTAGGATCAAGAGACCACCATGAGCCAGACCACCCGTAGGATCATGAGACCACCATGAGCCAGACCACCCGTAGGATCATGAGACCACCATGAGCCAGACCACCCACCATGAGCCAGACCACCCGTAGGATCATGAGACCACCATGATCCAGACCACCCGTAGGATCAAGAGACCACCATGAGCCAGACCACCCGTAGGATCATGAGACCACCATGAGCCAGACCACCCGTAGGATCATGAGACCACCATGAGCCAGACCACCCATAGGATCATGAGACCACCATGAGCCAGACCACCCCTAGGATCATGAGACCACCATGAGCCAGACCACCCGTAGGTACATGAGACCACCATGAGCCAGACCACCCGTAGGATCATGAGACCACCAAGAGCCAGACCACCCGTAGGCTCATGAGACCACCATGAGCCAAACCACCTGTAGGAGCCAGACCACCCGTAGGATCATGAGACCACCATGAGCCAGACCACCCGTAGGATCATGAGACCACCATGACCCAGATCACCCGTAGGATCATGAGACCACCATGAGCCAGACCACCCGTAGCATCATGAGACCACCATGACCCAGACCACCCATAGGATCATGAGACCACCATGACCCAGATCACCCGTAGGATCATGAGACCACCATGAGCCAGACCACCCGTAGGATCATGAGACCACCATGAGCCAGACCACCCGTAGGATCATGAGACCACCATAAGCCAGACCACCCGTAGGATCATGAGACCACCATGAGCAAGACCCCCCGTAGGAGCATGAGACCACCATGAGCCAGACCACCCATAGGATCATGAGACCACCATGAGCCAGATCACCCGTAGGATCATGAGACCACCATGAGCCAGACCACCCGTAGGATCATGAGACCACCATGAGCCAGACCACCCGTAGGATCATGAGACCACCATGAGCCAGGCCACCCATAGGATCATGAGACCACCAAGAGCCAGACCACTCCTAGGATCATGAGACCACCATGAGCCAGACCACCCGTAGGACCATAAGACCACCATGAGCCAGACCACCCGTAGGATCATGAGACCACCATGAGCCAGGCCACCCGTAGGATCATGAGACCACCATGAGCCAGACCACCCGTAGGATCATGAGACCACCATGAGCCAGACCACCCGTAGGATCATGAGACCACCATGAGCCAGACCACCCGTAGGATCATGAGACCACCATGACCCAGATCACCCGTAGGATCATGAGACCACCATGAGCCAGACCACCCGTAGGATCATGAGACCACCATGAGCCAGACCACCCGTAGGACCATGAGACCACCATGAGCCAGACCACCCGTAGGATCATGAGACCACCATGAGCCAGGCCACCCGTAGGATCATGAGACCACCATGAGCCAGACCACCCGTAGGATCATGAGACCACCATGAGCCAGACCACCCTAGGATCATGAGACCACCATGAGCCAGACCACTCCTAGGATCATGAGACCACTATGAGCCAGACCACTCCTAGAATCATGAGACCACTATGAGCCAGACCACCCGTAGGATCATGAGACCACCATGAGCCAGACCACCCGTAGGATCATGAGACCACCATGAGCCAGGCCACCCGTAGGATCATGAGACCACCCTGAGCCAGACCACCTGTAGGATCATGAGACCACCATGAGCCAGACCACCCGTAGGATCATGAGACCACCATGAGCCAGACCACCCGCAGGATCATGAGACCACCATGAGCCAGACCACCCGTAGGATCATGAGACCACCATGAGCCAGACCACCCGTAGGATCATGAGACCACCATGAGCCAGACCACCCTTAGGATCATGAGACCACCATGAGCCAGACCACCCGTAGGATCATGAGACCACCATGAGCCAGACCCCCCTAGGATCATGAGACCACCATGAGCCAGACCACTCCTAGGATCATGAGACCAGCATGAGCCAGACCACCCGTAAGATCATGAGACCAGCATGAGCCAAACCACCCGTAGGATCATGAGACCACCATGAGCCAGACCACCCATAGGACCATGAGACCACCATGAGCCAGACCACCCCTAGGATCATGAGACCACCATGAGCCAGACCACCCGTATGATCTTGAGACCACCATGAGCCAGACCACCCGTAGGATCATGAGACCACCATGAGCCAGACCACCCGTAGGATCCTGAGACCCCCATGAGCCAGACCACCTGTAGGATCATGAGACCACCATGAGCCAGACCACCCGTAGGATCATGAGACCACCATGAGCCAGACCACCCGTAGGATCATATGACCACCATGAGCCAGACCACCCGTAGGATCATATGACCACCATGAGCCAGACCACCCGTAGGATCATGAGACCACCATGAGCCAGACCACCCGTAGGATCATGAGACCACAATGAGCAAGACCACCCGTAGGATCATGAGACCACCATGAGCCAGACCACCCGTAGGATCATGAGACCACCATGAGCCAGACCACCCGTCGGGTCATGAGACCACCATGAGCCAGACCACCCGTAGGACCATGAGACCACCATGAGCCAGACCACCCATAGGATCATGAGACCACCCTGAGCCAGACCACCCCTAGGATCATGAGACCACCATGAGCCAGACCACCCGTAGGATCATGAGACCACCATGAGCCAGACCACCCGTAGGATCATGAGACCACCATGAGCCAGACCACCCGTAGGATCATGAGACCAGCATGAGCCGGACCACCCGTAGGATCATGAGACCACCATGAGCCAGACCACCCGTAGGATCATGAGACCACCATGAGCCAGACCACCCGTAGGATCATGAGACCACCATGATCCAGACCACCCGTAGGATCAAGAGACCACCATGAGCCAGACCACCCGTAGGATCATGAGACCACCATGAGCCAGACCACCCGTAGGATCATGAGACCACCATGAGCCAGACCACCCGTAGGATCATGAGACCACCATGAGCCAGACCACCCGTAGGATCATGAGACCACCATGAGCCAGACCACCCATAGGATCATGAGACCACCATGAGCCAGACCACCCCTAGGATCATGAGACCACCATGAGCCAGACCACCCCTAGGATCATGAGACCACCATGAGCCAGACCACCCGTAGGATCATGAGACCACCAAGAGCCAGACCACCCGTAGGATCATGAGACCTCCATGAGCCAGACCACTCCTAGGATCATGAGACCACCATGAGCCAGACCACCCGTAGGTACATGAGACCACCATGAGCCAGACCACCCATAGGATCATGAGACCACCAAGAGCCAGACCACCAGTAGGATCATGAGACCACCATGAGCCAGACCACCCGTAGGATCATGAGACCACCATGAGCCAGACCACCCATAGGATCATGAGACCACCATGAGCCAGACCACCCGTAGGATGATGAGACCACCATGAGCCGGACCACCCGTAGGATCATGAGACCACCATGAGCCAGACCACCCGTAGGATCATGAGACCACCATGAGCCAGACCACGCGTAGGATCATGAGACCACCATGATCCAGACCACCCGTAGGATCAAGAGACCACCATGAGCCAGACCACCCGTAGGATCATGCGACCACCATGAGCCAGACCACCCGTAGGATCATGAGACCACCATGAGCCAGACCACCCGTAGGATCATGAGACCACCATGAGCCAGACCACCCGTAGGATCATGAGACCACCATGAGCCAGACCACCCATAGGATCATGAGACCACCATGAGCCAGACCACCCCTAGGATCATGAGACCACCATGAGCCAGACCACCCCTAGGATCATGAGACCACCATGAGCCAGACCACCCGTAGGATCATGAGACCACCAAGAGCCAGACCACCCGTAGGATCATGAGACCAGCATGAGCCGGACCACCCGTAGGATCATGAGACCACCATGAGCCAGACCACCCGTAGGATCATGAGACCACCATGAGCCAGACCACCCGTAGGATCATGAGACCACCATGATCCAGACCACCCGTAGGATCAAGAGACCACCATGAGCCAGACCACCCGTAGGATCATGAGACCACCATGAGCCAGACCACCCGTAGGATCATGAGACCACCATGAGCCAGACCACCCGTAGGATCATGAGACCACCATGAGCCAGACCACCCGTAGGATCATGAGACCACCATGAGCCAGACCACCCATAGGATCATGAGACCACCATGAGCCAGACCACCCCTAGGATCATGAGACCACCATGAGCCAGACCACCCGTAGGATCATGAGACCACCAAGAGCCAGACCACCCGTAGGATCATGAGACCTCCATGAGCCAGACCACTCCTAGGATCATGAGACCACCATGAGCCAGACCACCCGTAGGTACATGAGACCACCATGAGCCAGACCACCCATAGGATCATGAGACCACCAAGAGCCAGACCACCAGTAGGATCATGAGACCACCATGAGCCAGACCACCCGTAGGATCATGAGACCACCATGAGCCAGACCACCCATAGGATCATGAGACCACCATGAGCCAGACCACCCGTAGGATGATGAGACCACCATGAGCCGGACCACCCGTAGGATCATGAGACCACCATGAGCCAGACCACCCGTAGGATCATGAGACCACCATGAGCCAGACCACCCGTAGGATCATGAGACCACCATGATCCAGACCACCCGTAGGATCAAGAGACCACCATGAGCCAGACCACCCGTAGGATCATGAGACCACCATGAGCCAGACCACCCGTAGGATCATGAGACCACCATGAGCCAGACCACCCGTAGGATCATGAGACCACCATGAGCCAGACCACCCGTAGGATCATGAGACCACCATGAGCCAGACCACCCATAGGATCATGAGACCACCATGAGCCAGACCACCCCTAGGATCATGAGACCACCATGAGCCAGACCACCCCTAGGATCATGAGACCACCATGAGCCAGACCACCCGTAGGATCATGAGACCACCAAGAGCCAGACCACCCGTAGGATCATGAGACCTCCATGAGCCAGACCACTCCTAGGATCATGAGACCACCATGAGCCAGACCACCCGTAGGTACATGAGACCACCATGAGCCAGACCACCCATAGGATCATGAGACCACCAAGAGCCAGACCACCAGTAGGATCATGAGACCACCATGAGCCAGACCACCCGTAGGATCATGAGACCACCATGAGCCAGACCACCCATAGGATCATGAGACCACCATGAGCCAGACCACCCGTAGGATGATGAGACCACCATGAGCCAGACCACCCGTAGGATGATGAGACCACCAAGAGCCAGACCACCCGTAGGATCATGAGACCACCAAGAGCCAGACCACCCGTAGGTACATGAGACCACCATGAGCCAGACCACCCGCAGGATCATGAGACCACCAAGAGCCAGACCACCCGTAGGATCATGAGACCACCATGAGCCAGACCACCCGTAGGATCATGAGACCACCAAGAGCCAGACCACCCGTAGGTACATGAGACCACCATGAGCCAGACCACCCGTAGGATCATGAGACCACCAAGAGCCAGACCACCCGCAGGATCATGAGACCACCAAGAGCCAGACCACCCGCAGGATCATGAGACCACCATGAGCCAGACCACCCGTAGGATCCTGAGACCACCATGAGTCAGACCACCCCTAGGATCATGAGACCACCATGAGTCAGACCACCCCTAGGATCATGAGACCACCATGAGTCAGACCACCCGTAGGATCATGAGACCACCATGAGCCAGACCACCCGTAGGATCCTGAGACCACCATGAGCCAGACCACCCGTAGGATCATGAGACCACCATGAGCCAGACCACCCGTAGGATCATGAGACCACCATGAGCCAGACCACCCGTAGGATCATGAGGCCACCATGAGCCAGACCACCCGTAGGATCATGAGACCACCCTGAGCCAGACCACCCGAAGGATCATGAGACCACCATGAGCCAGACCACCCGTAGGATCATGAGACCACCATGAGCAGACCACCCATAGGATCATGAGACCACCATGAGCCAGACCACCCGTAGGATCATGAGACCACCATGAGCCAGACCACCCATAGGATCATGAGTGCACCATGAGCCAGACCACCCGTAGGATCATGAGACCACCATGAGCCAGACCACCCGTAGGATCATGAGGCCACCATGAGCCAGACCACCCGTAGGATCATGAGACCACCATGAGCCAGACCACCCGTAGGATCATGAGGCCACCATGAGCCAGACCACCCATAGGATCATGAGACCACCCTGAGCCAGACCACCCGTAGGATCATGAGACCACCATGAGCCAGACCACCCGTAGGATCATGAGACCACCATGAGCCCGACCACCAAGAGCCCGACCACCCGTAGGATCATGAGACCACCATGAGCCAGACCACCCGTAGGATCATGAGACCACCATGAGCCCGACCACCAAGAGCCCGACCACCCGTAGGATCATGAGACCACCATGAGCTAGACCACCCATCGGATCATGAGGCCACCATGAGCCAGACCACCAGTAGGATCATGAGACCACCATGAGCCAGACCACCAGCAGGATCATGAGACCACCATGAGCCAGACCACCCGTAGGATCATGAGACCACCATGAGCCAGACCACCCGTAGGATCATGAGACCACCATGAGCGGATCGTGAGACCACCATGAGCCAGACCACCCGTAGGAGCATGAGATCACCATGAGCCAGACCACCCGTAGTATCATGAGACCACCATGAGCCAGACCAGATTACCCCCCCACCCGTAGGATCATGAGACCACCATGAGCCAGACCAGATTACCCCCCCACCCGTAGGATCATGAGACCACCATGAGCCAGACCAGATTACCCCCCCACCCGTAGGATCATGAGACCACCATGAGCCAGACCAGATTACCCCCCCACCCGTAGGATCATGAGACCACCATGAGACAGACCAGATTACCCCCCCACCCGTAGGATCCTGAGACCACCATGAGACAGACCAGATTACCCCCCCCTACCCGTAGGATCATGAGTCCACCATAACGTTTGAGCGAGAAGCTTCAGCTAAAACGCAGACATTCGCTGTATCTGAAGTCCACAGTGGCGGGTCGAGGAGATGTGGTCATGGAGTGGCTCAGCATTCTCTTTTTCGTGTTTTCTTTCCTTTCATTCTTCTCATTCCTGTCAGTTTTTCTTCTTCCCCTCACCCCTCCTGATTGCCCTAAATTCTTTAATTTCCACCCATCCATCCACCCACCCACCCATCCATCCATCCACCCACACATCCACCGACCCATCCATCTAACCATCCATCCATCTACCCACTCACCCATCCATCCACCCTCTGACACATCCATTCAGCCATCCATCCACCCATCCATCCACCCACTGACACATCTACCAATCCATCCACCCATCCATCCATCTACCCACTCATCCATCCATCCATCCATCCATCCACCCACCCACCCATCCATCCATCCATCCACCCATCCATCCATCCATCCATCCATCCATCTGTCCATCCACCCACCCACCTATTCATCCATCCATCCATCCATCCACCCACCCACCCACCCATAATAATAATAATAATAATAATAAATAATAATAAATACATATAAAAATATAAAAATATATCCATCCACCCATCCACCCAAACATCCACTGATCAATCCATCTAACCATCCATCCATCTACCCACCCACCCATCCATCCACCCTCTGACACATCCATTCAGCCATCCATCCACCCATCCATCAACCCACTGACACATCTACCCATCTATCCACCCATCCATTCACCCACCCACTCACTCACCCATCCATCCATCCATCCATCCATCCATCCATCCATCCATCCATCCATCCATCCACCCACCCATCCATCCGTTCATCCACCCACCCATCCATCCATCCAACCACCCACCCATCCATCCATCCACCCACACATCTACCGACCCATCCATCTAACCATCCATCCATCTACCCATCAACCCATCCATCCACCCTCTGACACATCCATTCATCCACCCACCCATCCATCCATCCACCCACCTATCCACCCATCCATCTACCCACCCACCCACACATCCACTCATCCATCCATCCACCCACTGACACATCCGTCCACCCAATCATCCACACACCGACACATCCATCCACCCACCCATCCATCCATCCATTCATCCACCCACCCATCCATCCATCCATTCATCCACCCACCCATCCATCCATCCACCCATCCATCTATCTACCCATCCACCTACCCACCCATCCGTACCACCCATCCATCCATCTCTACTTCTTTCCTCTCTCTCTGATTGCTTTCGCTCCACCTCTCCTCCCTCTATTTCTCCCTCTCCCTCCTCCCAGAGACGTTTTAAGGCCTTGGTAAAGTGGGCTCTGGCCCCGGGCCCCAGCCTTTCAGGGGCCCCTGATAGACCTGGCTCTGTTCTCCTCACAGCCCTGCCCTGATGACCTTGAATGGTTTTAAACACAGTTTGTTTTCATATATTTGTATTACAGGTGGGTGGCAGGGATTGTGCGCATGTAACGTCAGTGAGCTGCTGCCGAGTCATTGGACACACTTTAGAGTCTGGAGCAGTCTGATTGGACCATGAATTCACAACGGCTCTGAGCAGGGGCCCCAAAATGTTCGGTCCAGGGCCCCCCAAATCCTTAAGATGTCCCAGCCTCCCCCCTCTTCCTCTCTTTCCATCTATCTAACTCCTCCCACCCCTAAAAGGAGCAGAGGGGCCCCTCCCTCAAGGAGCAGAGGGGCCCCTCCCACAAGGAGAAGCAGAGGGCCCCTCCCACAAGGAGCAGCATGGGGCCCCTCCCACCAGGAGAATCAGAGGGGCCCCTCCCATACAGAGAAGCAGAGGGGCCCCTCCCTAAAGGAGAAGCAGAGGGCCCCCTCCCACAAGGAGCAGCAGAGGGGCCCCTCCTAAAAGGAGAAGCAGTAGGGCCCCTCCCACAAGGAGCAGCAGATGGGCCCCTCCCTCATACAGAAGCAGAGGGGCCACTCCCAGAAGCAGAGGGGCCCCTCTCTCATACAGAAGCAGGGGGCCCCTCTGTCATATAGAAGCAGAGGGGCCCCTCCCTCATTCAGATGCAGAGGGGCCCCTCCCTCATACAGAAGCAGAGGCGCCCCTCCCTCATACAGACACAGAGGGGCCCCTCCCTCATACAGACACAGAGGGGCCCCTCCCTCTGTGGTGTCGGGTTCATTCAGGTCTACATACTCTGCTAAACTTACGAACACCTTAGAATAGAAGTTGGCACGAAAACTGAAAATGCAAAAGACAAGTTTATTAGGACCCCATGGGGTGGTGATACAATCCTACAGCACCCTTCGGCATTGCAAGAAGTATCGCACCGAACATCGGTGTAGGACCTCTTTTATACATTTTAACAGCAATAAAAAGAATAGGCGGTATAACTTGAACAGTTTTAGGTACATATAAGGGCATTTTTGGAACACAGCCAACATGTGGGAGGAGTTTAGCCCAACTGGTCAGTTTGGCGGACATTCCTGAGGGATGACCAGTCAGTGTACAATGCGCATGTGTGTGCTTGACCAGTACTAAAAATAGCCTGTTGCTAGGCAAAGCAAATGACCAGTGGTATCGAGAACGGACAAAAGGGCATGCTGACCATGAGGCAGCATGTTCATACAAAATGGAAGCCAGTGAATACAAAATGGCTCCGCATGTTTTGGTCAACTTAGAGAAGAGAAACGTGTAGCTGAGCTAAATGCTAATTCAGATACTGCCAAATTACGACAGACGACCCTTTTAGCATTTAGCTGAAGCTACCTCATAATGCGTGTAATCAGGATATTCATTGCTAATATCAATGGTCATTATTTTCATCACTTCAGCATTAAGCATGCGTTCATGCTTAGCAATATAACGTTTAGATGAGATACAAGCTGTAATACATACAGAACACATGGTAGGGCCGCATTGGATACATAAACAAAGAAAAAACAATATTCCAATAATTATACACAATGCAGTCAATAATTTCCAACCCCATGTGCTAAATAGAGTCCAGAACCATGCGGAGAACGTCCAAGTCCCATTTTCTGAGTGTATTTCGGCAGCAATTTTATGTAACTTAGAGATAGCTTCGTATACAGAAGGTGAGTTATCTGGAACGTAAACACAACAACTACTTCCGATAATGCGGCATGCACCCCCACGGTCTGCTAACATTACATCAAGGACCATTCGGTTCTGCAATGTGATAATTCTAGCAATCTGAAGTTCTTCAGTTATGTTTCCTAAAGCAAATGCAGTTTCATTAGCAACAGCTTCCACAACACGTGTTAGCCGTCTTATTTTTCTACTGTTTAATGCAGCACCTACGAAGGAAAATAGACCTAAGTTAAAGTCTGCATATTGCTGTAGTGAGGTATCCGTTTGGTCTATTGTTTCAAGGTCCAATGTTCTCTTGACTCTATTCAGTAGGAAATCATGATATAGTACAAAATCATTATGATACATAGGTGGGGCAATAAACACAGGGGGTAATACAAAAGATATATAACAAGTTCCTAACCATCCAAGGGGAAGACGATGATATCCCTTATTTCCACAAATAAAATATGTATTATGCGAAGCCACAAAAGTGATACCATTTGGCGTATCAAAAGTAAGAGTGATATTACATATACTTTTCCCTACTGGAATTGTTCCTTTATTTCGCACACAAAGATCTGCTTTCGTCTCAATAACTGTAATCATGTGTAAATTAGATATATTTATAAGTCTCTGATTGATGAAAACACGAGGTGCAGCTACATTGTCCGGTCGATATTCTTCCCACTCAAATTTAGTTCCTTCCGCTTGTGGATAGCCATCTCGATCATTATAACAAAGTTTATTCAGTCGGAAAAGTAGTCCACCTTTTGTTGGCCATCTCAAAGTAAAAAGAAGAGTGTACCAAGCATTACATGAACCATTGTGCGAAAAAGGAAGAGGAATAAGCGGAGTTCCTCCTTTCTTTTGATGCCCAGGCAACATCCCACATACCCAACAGTTGGACATGTTTGTCATATTGTGCGTGTGATGCAAAATTTGAATGAAACTGTTATTCAAATAGGTCTGTCTATGTCTCTATTCATGATAGGGCAAAGTAAAATGGAAATGTTCAGAAGGACTTGGAGTGGTAGGCAGTAAATAATCCTGTGCAGGAAATAGTCTTTCTATAGTCCAAGCTATTACTGCGATTACCACTATTGTCGTAGCAAAGAGAACTGCACCCAAAATTCTGCCCTTTCTCAATGTCATAGGTGCCATAGGACAAGAAAAAACTCAAGAAATCAAAATAAAAAAAAATTAAAATTAGTGCTGAGGACTGAGGCTGCCGCTGGTGTCTTCTCCGGGATTCAAGACGGGTGTCACTACACTCGACAGAACTGATCCCCCCCCCTTGATATTCCCGGCTTCCGTTTTCACAAACCTCAGAACGGTAACTAACCAGTTCAAAAAATGAGAGAAAAAATTATTTCCTTGGACGTAGATTGTACTTCACTCCATCAGAAACAGTGTGGTCCGGGAAGGCTCCCTCCGACTCATGAGACGTAACAGCTGGGCTCCTCTCCGCGCCCAAGATGTCTCGGTAGTCAGACAAAACTGTAGGGTTCACCAGATCCGGAGAGACACGCCGGCAGTGCGTCGAGTGTATCCACCGCTTCTTAATCGTGACGCGCACAGCCGTTCTTGTTGCTAGCAGCACTTGTTCAGGGCCACGCCACCTCGGCTCCAAACTGCTGGTTCTCTCAAATACCCGGACCATCACATGGTCCCCAGGGCGGAGATCATGAGCCCCTCCAGTAGAGTTGTCGGGGAGCGCTTCTCGAACCTGTTGATGAATAGAAAATAAATCATTTGTTAATCGTGCCAAATAATCGTTCATCATTATACAAGGCACATCATGTATCAATCGAGGCTTAGGAACTCCCCAAATATTCATAGGCCTTCCAAACACCACTTCATAAGGTGTGAGGCCAGATCGGGAATGTGGCACTGATCTAATAGACAGCAATGCCAAAGGCAGAGCATCCGGCCATTTCAAAGACGTGGATGCCACAATCTTTGCTAGCTTCAGCTTCAGAGTTGCATTGTACCTTTCCACTAGACCTGCTGATTGCGGGTGGAATACAGCGTGAAATTTTTGTTTGATTCCTAATCCTTTCAGGATGTACTCCACTATTTTCCCAACAAAGTGAGGACCGTTATCATTCCACAAAAATTTACAAACACCATAGCGCGGGAAGTACTCTTTGAGTAATACCTTAGCTGTTGTTAATGCTGTATTATCTTTCGTAGGGTAAGCCTCAATCCACTTGCTGAAGGCACACACCACTACTAAGACATACTTGAGGTTAGTACAGCGCTCCAGCTGGATGTAATCCAGTTGCAGTACTTCAAATGGTGCAGTAGGTGGAACAAACCCTCCTTTAGGAGTATAAGTCCCTTTTCCAGGATTGTGCTGTAAGCAAATCAGACAGGTTTGTACTACTCTCTTGGCCGTACTAGCAATCTCAGAATGCTCCCAAACTCGTGTAAGCAATTTAGTAATTGCAAGAGCTCCAACATGTGCCAACCCGTGTGTCATTTGGACCATTGCTTGTAAATACGCAGCAGGTAATTTCCATCTCTCCATATCCTTGCTACGCCAGCAACCCTCATCATCCAGCACTCCTTCTGTTGACCAAAGTGCAAGTTCTGCTTCAGATGCCGATTTCTGTATGTCTAGTATTTCTTCTCTAGCATCGTGCCATCGCTCAGCTTGCAATTTCACCACATACATGGGAGAGACATTTTGTAACATGGCAGTCTCTCTCGCTATGCGATCTGCAAAAGCGTTTCCTGCTCCTATTTTATCTGTCACTTTCTTATGTGCACTACATTTGATTATCGCTACCTTCTTTGGACATAATAGTGTATTCAGGAGATCACGTACCAATTCTCCATGCATAATGTGTACTCCATGGGAGGTCAGAAACCCTCGTTCCTTCCAGAGTAGGCCAAAATCATGCACTACTCCAAAAGCGTAACGGCTATCAGTGTAGATGTTCACACATAATCCAGCACTTAGCTCACATGCTTTCGTTAGAGCTATTAATTCAGCTGCTTGGGCCGATTTCTGCGGTATTCGTGCTGTTTCTACCACTGTCTTGAGTGTCGTGATCGCATAAGCTGCGGAAGTCGTGCCATCTGGTAACTTCACACACGACCCATCAACCCACAATTCCCCATCTACATCTGGGAATGGCGTATCCTGTAAATCGATACGACCCTTTGTCTGTTCCTCAGTCAGAAAAACACAGTCATGTTGTTCTTCCTTCTGGGTCTCAGCAACAGGATATGGCAATAAAGTGGCGGGGTTCAAAGTAGCACATCGCTTCAGTGTGATATGTGGCGCCAGCAGGGTTAGCTCATATCCTGTTAAACGGGCACTAGTTAGATGCTGTGTTTTCGTTTGATTCAGTAAAACATCTACCGCATGGGGAACTAACACCAGCAATTTGTGTGACAAAACTATTCCCTCACTTTGCCGTATAGCCACTGCTGTTGCTGCAACTGCTCGAAAACATCCAGGCAGCCCTCGAGCCACAGGGTCGAGTACCGCCGAGAAGTACGCACAAGGTCTCTGTTTATCTCCGTGTGTCTGCACTAAGACTGACAATGCGCACCCATCTTTCTCGTGGACATACAATGTAAAGATCTTCGTATAATCAGGGGTACCTAGCACTGGTGCAGAGCAAAGAGCATGCTTCAATTGTTCAAAAGCACTCTGACATTCATCTGTCCATTCAATGGGAATCGGTGTAGATTTGGACAACAGTGTTAACAAGGGTTTAACAATGTGTGAAAATCCTAGTATCCATTGCCTACAAAAGGACGTCAACCCTATGAATGCACGGACCTCCTTCTGCGTGCAAGGGACTGGTGTATCTAGGACTGCTTGGATTCGGTCTGATGTCAATGCACGGCCCTCCTTAGACAAAAGATGACCGAGGTAGGTCACCTTTGGTCTACAATATTGTAACTTCTTCCTTGAAACCTTATGATTATGCTTAGCAAGAAAAGAAAGCAACGAAAAAGTGCTCTCCTCACATTGTTCCTGTGTCTCTGCTGCAAGCAGGATATCATCCACATATTGAATAAGTGCCACCCCAGACTGTAAGTTGAAAGAATCAAGTTGTCGTTTTAAAGCCTGACTGTAAATGCTAGGACTTTCTGTATAGCCTTGAGGAACTCGACAAAATCTATACGATTTATTATTCAATGTAATACCAAAAAGATATCGGCTATCAGGATGTATGGGAATCGAGAAAAAGTCATTTTTGAGATCAATGACCGTAAAGGTAGTTGCCGTGGGTGGAACCAAAGTGAGCAACGTGGTAATGTCAGACACCACCGGGTACTGGGGCACTACTATCTTGTTAATTTCCCTCAAATCAATAATGAAACGATAGATCTTGGTGTCCGTATTTTTTTTTAGAATCGGAAGAATTGGACTGTTACAAACATTATAGGGTACTTCCTCAACGACTCCTGCAATTATCAAATCATTTACAATATGTGTCAATGCAATTTCACCCTCTCGAGAAATTTTATATATTGTGGGACACGAGGCAGAGATACTCCCTCCTTTACAGTTATACGTACTGGAGGAATAATCATCTGTCCCACATCAGTGTCAGAAGTGGCCCACAATGTGTTTGGCAATGATGCTAGCACATCGGCCTCTTGGAGGAGGTACAATCTTTCAATTTCTGGATAGTTCTCATTTAAAATAACCCGTACCCCTTCCGGGGCACAGCGTATTGTTGCTCGAAAATGTTTTAACATATCCAATCCTACAATATTGTCTGGTATGTTCGGAGATAATAAAAATGGACATGGGGCAGAAATTTTGTCAATATAAAGTGTAACAGGTTGAGACAATGGGCTAAGAGAAGGTGTTCCATCGAACCCTATTGCTGTAATCGTTTCGCCAGACAGGGGAGCCCTTGGAACCAAGTATTTGGACAAAGCGCTACGAGTAGCTCCTGTATCAACCAGAAACTGATCAGTAGAACCCAAAACATGTGCTGATATATATGGACCCCTTTGATCGACTGGTACTTCAACCGATTCCACACCCCATCCTACGCAATCCTATGCATATCTATTATCCTGAGACTCAGTATTCTCTCCTTCAACTATCTGATATTGATTTCTCCGATCAAAAGTATTACATTCACCCTGATCACGACCCCTTCCTTCAACCCTTCCACATTCACTCGCTCCACCTCTTGGTCCTGAATAACTATTCCGTGACCTTCCACTTCCTCGACCCCTCCGACTACGCTGTTCACGGAGTACTGGACAATCTGCAATCCAATGTCCAAACTGCTTACAATATGCACATTGATCCACAGAAATATCTGTACGGGGAGCAGACACATCATACGATCCTCGTCTACCCCTATTATTCCCTCTCGCACCGTAAACCTGAGCTAACATCACCTTCGTCTTCAAATCTTTCACTTTCTTATCACTACTTTCCCTAGCCTCCAATTCTTGTCGTTCATAATATTGAGCCATAGTCAATAAAGAAGCAGGGGTTGCCGTGGTCCATGAACTTTCACTAGTCTTTAATCGTTTCGCAATCTCTGGCAGGAGATTAGCAACATACTTATCAACGAACAAATGCCTGCCTGTATCTTCTGTTAATGACTGCCCAATGTAATCATGAAATGCTTCCTCGAAACGCGAAAAGAAATCAGAGACCGTTTCGTCCGGCTTTTGTTTGCAGGATGCCAATACTGTCCAATCAATCTTTTTAGGAGGAACAAGCGTTTTTAATTTATTCAATATAGCTGTTGGTAGATCTAGAATCAATTGACATGGTTTACATGCAGGTTCCCTTTCCGAATCAGCTCTAACTAGATCTCTCCAATCTGCACCTAATATCGTTCGATCATCAAACTTACGAATCGCCCTCCACATATCAGGGGGCAATATTAAGCCAAAGAAAAGATCAATGTCAACTAATGTCATAATACACGAGGAAATCGCACCCTCCACACCTTCATAGAAAGCTGCTGGATTCTTACGGGGATCAGGCAAAGCATTCTTAAGCGCCATAACATCTGCTCTATTCCATGGCGTATAAACCCAATTATATATAAAATACCCCTTCGCATCATTTGACATTTTATCCTCGTCTGTGCCTGCCCCTTTAGGAGGGACATATAGAGGCGCAGCTTCTCGCATAGGTTTAACATTAACCGCAGCGCTCTTATCTGTGTCAAAGATAGGACACTCTTTTGATCCTCCCGCTGATCCAGGCGCAGACGAATCCGATGCCTTTTTCGCCGCTCGTAACCGCGTCGCCTCATCCCGTAGCTTAACCAAACGCTGGAAAAATTCATCCGCATCTGAAAGAGCAAAAAGACCTTTACGATAATTCTCACGACCAACTGATACATCTTTCGGTTCCAGCTCAAGAGACTGTTTCCTAAACCGCTCCACAACTTCATCTGCAAAATGATCTAAAAAATACAATCGTTCCCTATCAGACCACTTACTCATAAGATTATCAACCTCTGAGACATTTAGAGTATTTATATAAAGTTTACGAGCAATCGAACGCAATTCCGTCATACGACCAGCAGATAACCTGGTACGCTGTTCAGTTTGATTATCCTCGTCCGAGTCCTCGTCCGGAGCTGTAGGTGGAACATACGGAGGCGGGCACCGATCTAACAATGAAAAATCGTCTATTTCATTAGTAAGGACAGGATAAAGAGGACGCCGAATAGGAAACTGACCATTAACCTGTAAATTACGTTCTCGAATCTCCCTCTCTTTCTGTTCCTGCAACTCCTTCTCCTGCAGCTGTAAACCCTTGTCACGAGCAGCCTTTCGCTGCACCTTCTCCGTCAAGGCTTCCTCACACTTCATTCGTTCGCGCACCGCTTTCTCCCACATACGCACACAATCAAACATATCCTGTCTAGACCTGCGCTGAAACAAACACTGCTCCACATATTGAACCTTTCGTAAATCGAATGACCCATGTAGTGGCCATTGTAATTCACGATCGGCTTTGGTATATTTATGCCATAATGTGCTATACATTATTGGCGGAATGCCAAATTTTACATACATATCACGATTGGGGGTCCCCTCTGGGGGAGCCGGCTGAGATTAATTTAATCGATAAGTGGTACCATTTCCAAAGCAGCACATTCCTCTGAGTGTGCTGAGAACAGGCATGTTCAAAATATCACGAAAGCGTGATACTAAACAAATGGCACTTAAATGTACTTCTGCGCACGGTGTGCCGTTCAGACAAATTCAAAGTCAGAGAAATATCCCTACATGCCTGCCTATGTGAGGTGCACTCCACATATAAGTCAAATCATAGATCCAAACGTTAGCTAACTCATACAAATTCAAATTCAAATTCAAAAAGCCACAGTAAGTGTCAGTAGACTACCTTACCAATCCAAAGCTTACCAAGTATCCTCAAAACGTCCAGGTTCCAACTGCCAAGTTCTTTAATCGAATCAGCCAAACGGGCATCACACGACAAACCAATCGATCAAGATCTCAGTCGAGGCCCGGCGCCACCTGGAAGGTCAGATCAGAAGGAAAGGAAGAAACACCGTGGGTGCCAAGACTCGGGTCACTCAGTGGCAGCGCGCGTCCATGGCGAGTTTCCAATCCTTCGTCGCGACCTCTCCTTCGGGCATTCGAGTCGCCGATGAGTCCCTTCATGGTCGCCAATTGTGGTGTCGGGTTCATTGAGGTCTACATACTCTGCTAAACTTACGAACACCTTAGAATAGAAGTTGGCACGAAAACTGAAAATGCAAAAGACAAGTTTATTAGGACCCCATGGGGTGGTGATACAATCCTACAGCACCCTTCGGCAATGCAAGAAGTATCACACCGAACATCGGTGTAGGACCTCTTTTATACATTTTAACAGCAATAAAAAGAATAGGCGGTATAACTTGAACAGTTTTAGGTACATATAAGGACATTTTTGGAACACAGCCAACATGTGGGAGGAGTTTAGCCCAACTGGTCAGTTTGGCGGACATTCCTGAGGGATGACCAGTCAGTCTACAATGCGCATGTGTGTGCTTGACCAGTACTAAAAATAGCCTGTTGCTAGCAAAGCAAATGACCAGTGGTATCGAGAACGGACAAAAGGGCATGCTGACCATGAGGCAGCATGTTCATACAAAATGGAAGCCAGTGAATACAAAATGGCTCCCGCATGTTTTGGTCAACTTAGAGAAGAGAAACGTGTAGCTGAGCTAAATGCTAATTCAGATACTGCCAAATTACGACACCTCATACAGAAGCAGAGGTGCCCCTCCCTTATACAGAAGCAGAGGGGCCCCTCCCTCATACAATAGCAGAGGGGCCACTCCCAGAAGCAGGGGGACCCTCTCTCATACAGACGCAGAGGGGCCCTCTCTCATACAGAAGCAGAGGGGCCCCTCCCTCATACAGAAGCAGAGGGGCCCCTCATACAGAAGAAGAGGGGCCCCTTCCACAAGGAGCAGAGGGGCCCCTCCCACAAGGAAAAGCAGAGGGGCCCGTCCAACAAGGAGCAGCAGAGGGGCCCCTCCCATACAGAGAAGCAGAGGGGCCCCTCCCTAAAGGAGAAGCAGAGGGGCCCCTCCCACAAGAGCAGCAGAGGGGCCCCTCCCATACAGAGAAGCAGAGGGGCCCCTCCCAAAAGGAGAAGCAGAGGGCCCCTCCCACAAGGAGCAGCAGATGGGCCTGAGGTGCCGGGTTTTTAGGAACCCGGTGGTGCCAAGGGATAACACCCGAAGACCTCTGAGTTCTCCCTTGTTCCGGACCACAGAAACACGGAGTCTTCTAGTCGCAGTCAAAGATCAAGTTTTATTGGTAGCTACCAAGTAACACGTGTCCCAGAAGTACGCCACACGGGGAGTATGTTCTCGGGAGACTGTTCGTTTTTACAGAACCAGCCTTCTCCTTGTATACAGAAATAATAGCTGCAAGCAAGAATTCTTGAGTTTATGATATGGCTGTAAACATATTTCTATAATAATACAAAGAGCGAAGTCATGTAGGCAAGCCCGCATTTTAGATGTCCAGTTCGTGATAGATTACCCAGCCAGACCCGGAACTCCCATCAGATATCGATGAAACACCAATAAAGAAAGGCACCTCCTAGTCATAAAACTGGCCATAAACAAGGAATATGGACAGGTGCATGTTTGTAGAAAGCATGGTCTGTATGTAGTGAATGGTTTGTGGAATGGTATGCATTGATGCTATCGTATTCGGCCACTGGGCGAGGAGCTGCCCAAACAGGTTTGGCTAAAGGCAATGGAGTCAGTTGGGACAGGTCAGGGGGAAGTCAGGGAAGGTGGACGTGTCCTTTTAGATCAAGCTCGACCTTTAATTGACTTATCATGAGGGCAATACACAAGATGGGTACTGTTTACAAAATGGAGTCTAAGGGGTCGGGACGGGAACTACGACTTAGGGGTGTTAGCAATCTTCAATTATGATGCAAATGCATAGGAATGATGTCCTAAGCATTATCGGTTCGTCGACACCAAATTCGTCATGGTACGTTGATATTTTGTGACACGGGTATTGGACCTCGATATCGGGAAAACAACAGGGTCCAGATTTTCAGAACCACAGACCCTCCTTTTGCCCTTATGTAAGGCAATAACTCATGTTAATCTGAGTCTAAATCTGTATGAAGGAATTCGTGGAGATGATGCTGTAGCATCATTCTGTTGCTCAGTCCGTCCTTTAACGCAGGCTTCCGTACACATGAAGTAGCACAGAGGCCACAGAGTGCAGGAGCGCACTGTACACACAGACAGAACATAAACAGAAGCGCTAAGATCATCCCAATGAAGATCAGTGTTTTCCATCCCCAGGCAGTGATCAGGCCCCAGAACCACCCTAGTAAGGACCAATCTCCTTTTTCCACGTGAAGGGAACCAGATATTTTGTGTAGTTTAGAGATGGCCTGGTACACTGTCGGTGCGTTATCAGGGATGAAAATGCAAAAACTGGATTGGATCACTCTACACACACCACCACGATCGGCGAGTATGATATCTAGGGCAACTCTGTTCTGAAGGGTCATAAGTCGATCCGACTGAAGCTCGGTAGTCAGATTGCCAAGGGCTCCGGCCGTTGTAATCACGGCGGATTGAACTATCCTCGATAACTGGCGAATATTCCTGCTGTTCACCATAGGCCCCCAAAATGGCAGAAAACCCTTTGCGAAGTCAGCGAATTCCTGACTCGCGGTGTCGTCTTTACTCACGACACCCCTAGCTGTCCTTGTCCGATGGTAATTTGCTCTGGCCGTGTAGGTGGGAGGCAGCAGAAATGAGATGAAACACGTGCCTGAGAAATCAGGGGGTAACCATGTATAGGCCTGGTCGTGGCAGACGAAATACGTGCCTTTGGCCGCTAAGAGTATAGGGGAAGTTCGGGAAGCGAACACATACGTTTCCGTGCATATGCTCTTTCCTAATTGTGCTTTGGGATCCCTACCGATACCTTGTAAACATAAGTGACCTCGGTGGGGTACTATCCAAACTGGACGGGATTTCTTCGCTGTCTGGCTCTTACTCAGGTAAACCCCATATTTAGTTACGTTCCAACGAGTGTATGGAGTGAGTTCATCTTTGGGGATCGTTAGATATGTGTCGAACTCCCTACTCATATTTCTTATTCCTGCTACTAGTGCCTTGTTACTGGAATCGCTCTCAGTGGAACGGGTCGGGTATGGTTCTAGGGCGAATAGGAACATGGTCTGGAAAGCCCACAGAGAACCATAATAACTGAATGGCAGGATAAGGTATGGGATCCCCTTATCAGTCGTGTGTGGCATGAGTCCGCATATCCAACAGTTTGATGTGTTCATTATGGCCTGGTGTTGGTGTAGGAGTTGAATAAATGAGTTATTTACAAATTCGAGTCTTCTGGCAGACTCGTGTTCAGGTAGAGGGTGAAAGTAGTGCGGGGAGAGAGTGGGAGGAGGCGTTGGTCGAGTGTCATTCGAGAACAAGGAAACTTGAAATACGAATAGAGCATAACCAGTCAAGAACATCACTATGCTACACAGCATTAAAACACATATTATTAAAAATCTTCTTCTGGACAGTATTGTACACAATTGTCTTTCAAAGTTCGTGAATCTGGCAGGTCTCTCTACCCTTGGAAACTCCATCCTCTACTTGCTGCCCGCGGTGGTAGGTTGATTCTGCCAGGGAGTGCGCTCTGTTCAGTCCAGGGTAACTCCCTCGGACGAACCAGAACCGTTGACCTAAAACTTCCCCAGTTGCACTCCCCAGACTTCAACCGCGACCCTAGCAGCGGAACCGGATGGCGGTTCGAAAATCAAAAAATGAGCTAGTTCCCTGGGACGAGAGAGCTGAAAAATCAAAAATAGTTCTTAGGGGAAAAGGAAATCACATTAGTTTGCTTTTTTATTAGTCTCTTGGGCTAGATCTTAGGTTGTACCGTCATTTCCCAGGTACGGTAGTGTCTTCAAACAATGTCTCAGGTTCGGTAGTGTCCAAATGCATAGACGGTGACACAAGTCCTTGTAAAATACGATCACTCTCCTTTTCGGTACTAGTTTCTTTCAAACGTGCATCGCTGAAAGGGATGAAACGAGGTATGCATTCTGTCTCTGAGTCGGCAAGTCCTTCATTGACCCACCGGTCGTATGGGAGGGGCAGAGGGACCTGTTTACAATGGGTCCCGTGCACCCAGTTCTTTTTGTCTTCCACCCGAACAGCTGATCTCGTGGAAAGAAGTACCAGGTATGGTCCGGTCCACCTCGGCTGTCCGTTGTTTGTGCGCTGGAAATTCCGCACCAAAACCCACGTGCCGGGTTCGATGGTGTGACCTGGATCGTCAGAGGCTGGTGGAGAGGAACTGTGAACCTGTTGGTGTAAAACACGCAATTTAGTTGTCAATTCGCACAAATAGTCAAGCAGTACGGGGTGTTCTATTTCGCTGAGTTTCTTTGGCCTTGGCACGCCCCAGACGTTGGCTGGGCGGCCAAACACTATTTCATGGGGGCTAAGTCCTAATCTGGAATGGACAGTCATTCTGGTCGACAGGAGTGCTAGAGGCAAGGCGTTAGGCCATTTAAGACCTGTACTGGCTTGGATCTTGGCTAGCTTGAGTTTCAACGTGCCATTGTAGCACTCTACTAATCCAGCTGATTGGGGGTGATTTGCAGCGTGGAACTTCTGGTGTATGCCTAGACACTCACACACTCTCTTCATCACGCGTCCTACGAATTCACTTCCATTATCACTCCAGACAATTCTAGGCATACCGAATCTCGGAAAGAACTCTTTGACAAGGGCTTTGGCAGTTGACAAGGCGGTATTATTGTCCTTAAGGGGGTATGCTTCCACCCACCTGGAGAAAGCGCAAACAACAACGAGCACATACTTCAGATTGTTGCACCTCTCCATGTGGATGAAATCGAGCTGCAAAACCTCGAACGGATACGTTGGAGGCGCAAAATGACCAGCTGGAGTTGGGGTTCCCCTACCGGGATTGTGTTTTAAACATACCATACAGTTTCTGACCACATTCTCTGGATATTTTGGGATATTACTATTCTGCCATACTGGGGCCTATAGTTTACATATTCCTTTCGAACTGATGTGCGCAATGCCGTGAGCCATCGTTACTACTGCAAGTACGTATGCATTAGGTAATAGCCATCGCTGGTGTTCCGACAATTCGACCCAACAACCATTCGCATCTAATCTACCCTTACTTTCTCTCCATTCATTCAACTCTTTCTCAGTTGCCTCGGCTTGTATAGATTTCACGCTTTCAATGGTGTCCTCGCACATTCCCACATCAGCAATCCATCTAGCGGGGCCCGCAACATACATCCGACTCATTGTGTTCCTTGCAGTCTCTTTCGCAACCTCGTCTGCAAATGCATTCCCGCGGCCAACATCGTCCTGAATCTTTTTGTGTGCACTGCATTTCATAATTGTAACTTGTAGCGGCAAGGTTAATGACTCGAGGAGTTCATTAACTAGCTGACCGTGTTGTATCTTTGCACCATGTGATGTAAGGAAACCACGTTCACGCCACAATCTCCCAAAACTGTGAGCCACACCAAAGGCGTATTGGCTGTCAGTGTACACATTCACTCGCTTTCCTTTTGCTAACACACATGCTCTGGTAAGTGCAATAAATTCTGCAGCTTGTGCAGAATTGTGGGAAATACGCGCGGTCTCTATAATGGTGTGTAATGTCGTTACGGCATATGCTGCAGTCGTATCACCATTCGGCAACTTGAAACATGAACCATCAACCCATAAAGTATCGTTGCATTCAGGAAGGGGAGTGTCCTGTAAGTCTACTCTCCCTTTTGTCTCTTCTTCTGTCCTAAAGCGGCAGTCATGTTTATCAATCTCGTCTGTTTCCGTCGTGATGGGTAGTAGCGTAGCGGGGTTGAGTGTATCACACCTCTTTATGTGGATGTGGCTTGCTAACAGTGTAAGTTCGTAACTGGATAGTCGAGCGCTAGTAAGATGTTGTGTCTTCGTCCTGTTTAGCAAGATGTCCACTGCATGCGGAACCATAACGATCAGAGTATTATTCATGACTAATCCAGCAGACTGTCGAATGCAGACAGCTGCTGCGGCGGTAGCCCTCAGACAACTTGGTAGGGCTTTAGCCACAGGGTCTAGAGTTGCCGAAAAATACGCGCATGGGCGCTGTTTGTCCCCAAAGTGTTGTGTTAAGACTGATAATGCACAACCTTCCTTCTCATGGACATATAATGTAAAAGGCTTACTGTAGTTGGGGTTTCCCAACACAGGAGCCGAACATAATGCATCACGCAACTCGTGGAAACTCGTCTGACAATCTTCAGACCAGGGCATAGGATTGGGCGTGTCTTTACATAGTAGTGCCAGCAAGGGTTTAGCTAGTAGTGAGAAATTCGGTATCCATTGTCTACAGTACGATGTAATGCCCAAGAAGGCTCGAACCTCTCTCTGTGTCCTTGGGGCACTCAGCTCTGCAATTGCCTGTATTCTTTCTGGTGTCAGTCTCCTTCCCTCCTTCGACAAGATGTGACCTAAGTAGGTTACTTCTTGTCGGCAAAATTGTAGCTTGGAAAGAGAGACTTTGTGCTTCATGTCACATAAGTGACGCAATAATGACAACGTGGCTTGTTTGCAAATTTCTTCAGTGTCGGCAGCGATCAGCAGATCGTCTACATACTGAATCAGAGTTGAACCATCTGGTAGAATAATCGTGTCCAGTTGTGTTTTCAGGGCCTGACTGAATATTGATGGGCTTTTGCAGTAGCCTTGAGGAGCGCACTTGAAGCGGAAGCTTCGTCCTCCTAAATTGAAGCCGAAAAGGTCTCTACTCTCCTCAGCAATCGGGATGCTGAAGAAAGCGTTCTTCAGGTCGATCACCGAGAACCAAGCTGCTGAAGCTGGAACCATTGTCAGTAAAGCAGTAATGTCGGGGACAACTGGAAACTGTGGGATAACTACCCTGTTCACTTCTCTGAGGTCAATCACAAACCTGTACACAGGCGGTTGTGAAGGATCAGTACGTTTTAAGACGGGCAAAACTGGACTGTTACAAACATTTCCTGTGGTTTCTTCGATGACGTCTTTATCAATCAGGTCATAAACAATCGTTAATAACGCCTTTTCACATTCGCTAGATATTTTATATTGGGGAATACGTGGCAACCTAACGTTGGCTTTCAAAGTTATGACATACGGTGCTATCTCCAAACAACCTACATCATTAGAACCATTAGCCCAGAGTACATCAGGAAGACACGACAATTCAGTTGCAATATTTTCTTTTGATACATACATTGGAGAAATGACTTTCTTGCCTAAAGTAAGTTGTACTCCCAAGGGGGAACAGTATAAAGTTGCATATAACCTTTTTAGCAAATCCAAACCTAACAAATTTTCACCGCAACCTGTTGTAAGAATGAGGGGTGCTTCTAATTCGCATGAGCCATTAGAAAGTGATATAGGACTAGAGATCGGGTTTCTAACAGGGGCGCCAGAGAAACCTACTGAGACATTCATTTCGCCAGACAAAGGTGCGCCAGGAAGTTTTGAGTGCATAATAGAACTTTTCGTAGCACCAGTATCCAGCAGAAATGGCTCTGATACTCCTGAGGCAATCACCTCGACATAAGGTCCATTCTGATCTACTGGAACTGAAACGACTCCCTCTCTTTGTCCAGGGCTGTCCTAGCAATCATTACCCTCATTTTCGTGCTCGGTGTAATAGTCGTCAGCATAGTACTGAGCTGACCTAGACGATGCATTATTCTGTTGGTCAAAGCTGTTCATCGAATTCTGAGGCGGAAAAGAAGCTGTGTTCTGGGTGAAATTTCCACGGCCCCTACCTCTAGGGGCATGTTGAACACCTCTTCCCCTTACACCTGAAACGCCGTTTAAGCGTCGCGCAAGAGCCGGACAATTACCTTTGAAATGACCCTCTTCCTTGCAATATGCACATTGATTCGGGCCATACGGAAGACGCTGATGGGAAAACTCGTTTCCTTGCGCGTTTCTCGAATACTGCTGTTGTTGTTGATAATTGGGCTGACTAACCATACGAGGCGGATAGGCCTGCTGGAGAAGAACTTTAGTTTTTAAATGTTTCGTCTTTTTGTCTGCCTTATCTAGCTCGTCTTTGCGCCTATTTTCATAGTACTGGGCTGTAGCTAAAATCTGCGCTGACGTAGAGACAGCCCAAGCACTCTCCGAATCTTTCAGTTTATTACATAGGTCAGGAAGCAAATTATGTACGAACTTGTCTACAAACAATCTTTGGCCACCCTCGGTAGCCGTATCTTGACCACTATGATCGGTGAAAGTTTCCTCAAATCTCGTGAAAAAGTCAGACACATTCTCATCTTTCTTTTGCTTACATGCAGATAGCTTGTCCCAGTTTACGCGTACTTCAGGCATCATTGTTTTCATGTACGCTATAATCCTACCGGGAAGTTCAGCTATTTACGGCTCAGGTTTAAAACCACCAACTTGTTTAGCATCCGTAGTCGTAATGTTCGCCCACGAGTCACCTAGTTCCTGATCGTGATCCGTATGACGGATTTTGCTCCATAAAGGATGTGGAACAACGTTCCCAAACAACATGTCTACATCTGCTAAATTCATTATACATGAGCTTGCAGTTTGCGATAACTCCTTATAATACCCAGTCGGGTTTTTACGAGGGTCAGGTAGTGACTGCTTGAGTGCTAAAACTTCGGATCTTTTCCAGGGGACATGTACCCATACACGCTGGAAATGAGGCAGAATTGGCGGTACTGCATTCGCATCACCTTCCCTCCAAACCGGAGGAACCTCTCTCATGGGGTACTGTCTCGCTCTTTTCCCACTAGATGTACCACATTCAGATGATGACCCAGAAGTACCACCCGTACTTCGATATGATAATAATATCTCAACTGCTTTTTCGACATCGGGACCTACGATCATGCCTTCCCCAAATTTAAATCGTACGTTGCACAACTCTCGAGAGTTGCTCTCTTGACCATTATCTTCCAAGTCCTCACACAGGAAAACACATATCTGCTCAAAAACATATCTTTGCGTCTGTTCATCCCATTGACGAAAGACGTTCATGACGGATTCTACATCATATCTCGCTGTATCCATAGCCCAATTCCGTGCTAACTTATTCAATGATTCCCTCTCCTGATAATCAGGCATTTGGCTTCGTAACTGTCTTTGTCCCGTATTAGGGGTCGTTCTAGGCGACCGAAAAAGTGGTGAAGGAATGTTAGTAACAATGCTGGCCATTTTATGCCAGACGGAAGGTGAAAGTGGAGGAATAACTGGTGGCAGAACAGAGTCACGCAAAGCAGAAACAGAAGCATTCGTAGAACGAGTAGCAGAGAAAATAGAAGGTGCGCTAGGCGAAGTTGTAGGAGGAACAGTAGGACAAGTAGATGTGATCGGTGAGCCTTGAGGAGGCTGCACCAGAGGAGTAGAAGCCAGCTGAAGAGCGGCTGGTGAGTGCTGTAAAGGAGCCGGCATAACAGCTACCAGAGGTGTAACTAAAGGTTGCGGAGGTGCTGTGGTATTTTGTGCATAGGGTGGTGGCGAACTTAGCAAATGTGCCATCAATGGATCTTTTTCACGCTCTTTTACTGTTTCTCGCTGAAGAGATGGTAAAACAGGATAGCATTTATCTATTGCCATTTTACGTTGCCTGTGCAACTGCTCACTTATTTGATCCTCTTCGTTGTCTTTAAATTTTATCGCGGCTTGCATTACTGAAATACCTCTTTCTCTCTTATTTTTCTTTTCTAATTTAATTTCCTTTTGTTTGGCCTCTTTACGCCATAAGCGGAAAGAGTCAAACATCGCCGGCCGGGCTTTCTTCTTGAACAATTTGACCTCTAGGTTATCTAAAATTTCTGAGTCAAAACTACGATATTGGGGCCACATCAAAACACCATCCTTGCGGGTGTATTTTATCCATACTTCATTATATATGATAGGACCTACGCCATGCTTTACATAGAGCTCATATGTTGGAGTTCCAATCGGAGGAACCGGACAAGAATCCTCTAATCGGGAGTCCTTACTACAACCAAGACAAAACAAGTTTCCAAGTCTGCTAAAACCAGGCATCTTTGCTCACTAGTCTAGCTTCAAACTTCAAAGGATTATCTGTTACGATATTTCTCGTGAATACACGAGTCCTTCGGCTTTGGGGCTTGCAAGTACCAAATCAAAGCGTATCTCAAGGATACTACAAACTAAGGACAAACTAAGGACTGGGAGACGCTCTGCTTATACTTAACTGAAGTATTCGAAGATCTGTGACGTCGCTAGAAGACTCGTCTATCGTTTCGCTCTACCAAGGATCACTGGGTCCAAAACAAGGCGATAGTCAGGGCAGCAGTCCTTCGTAGCCGTCGGGACGCGGGGAACTGACGAAGCGGACATTTCCATGATACCAAATATATATGATTTCAGGCCGATAGTCTTCTTTGAACTACTAATGAAAGACACAAGCTGAAATCCACAAAATGGTCGCACGCTCCATTCTGTATATCAGTCAGCTGCAACGTGCAAGCAACGCAAGGCTTCCGAAAACAAACTTGCCAGCTTCCAGCTCGCTATTGCAACACGCCACATTTTCAGTAAATCATGTCGACATGACCTGCAGGCCTATGTGCCAAGTCCACGTACACCAGAGACACAGATTTCACCTTTAGGGAAAAACCCAAATCTGCTCTTGTAGATGTCACGTGGGCAGTAACATTAGGGTATAGGCACCCTTCGAGCCTTAAAAGGGTATCACACCACATGTGCATTTCACTGATTGGTCCAGCAGGTCATAGCCTGATCCAGATTACGTATGCTATGATGCCCATCCTGTGGGGGCTTATACCTATAAAATGTCTCTGCACTGTCATACCAATTGGGCACTCAGTGAGCTTTGCTGAGGTCTCCGTGTGCACGTATATTGCATTGTGATTATTTCTAATTGGGTTCCCAATAAATCTTGCCAACCTAAACATGCTGAGAGCGAATTGTTTATTTTACTGTTGTCATTGATCTTTTTACTTTTGCAGTTAATTACTCAGCTTCAACATTTGGTGGAGAATAATGCTGCGGGCCCATTACAACTGACTGGCCACACCGACGGAGCGGACACTGGTGATCGGACCCTTGTGGCACCCTTCTAAGGGAGGGGTTTTGAGGTGATAACGTTCTGTTTGTTTATCTCTCCCCGACCTGGTTGGTAGCTGGAGGGGGCCGGATCCGGTGGATGACCTGTTTGTGGCCTCTCCGTTGTCTTTGGTAGTGTCCTGCCCTGTTTGCTCTCGGCACGCTTGTGTTGGGTACTTACCTCTCCTGACATTTTTTTCTTCTTGACTCTATATGTCTGACGAGGTGTGCCTGTGTCCTGGGGATATTTACAAGGCTTGTTCAGACTCCATGTCTTTCGTGGTCCCTTTTCTGATAACTTTCTTCGTTCTGCTGGTCCTGGCTCTGATGGTTTACGTTTGTTTTTGCCACCACACGACCCAGGAGGTAGCTCCCGTCTAGCTTTCTCTCTCTCTCCTTTTCTCCGCCTCTCGGTGCTGTTGATCTTTCTGGGTTTTTGTGTGACGGGCGTGTGTTTGCCTCTGTCATTGCTACCTGAAGTCCGCTGCCTTTTCTCACATACATTTTTTTTCTCTCCTATAGGGTCTGGCCTTGGTCCCCTGCGTTCCCTAGCTGGCTGGTGACGGCAAGCTTCTGCAGGATTCCTGGCCGGCAGTAACTCTTTGGTGATTTCACGTCAGTGGGCCCTGGGCCAGCCATTGAGGACGAAGGTCTGCAAACCCCCCCCCCCCGCCGCAGAGAGTCACCGGCCGCTGGGATGCGGGATACCCTCGCCAGACCATTCCCAGTGGGTGCAGCGGACGTCGGTATGCTCTAACAGACTGGACGAAGCCCGGTGAGTACACTTGGGAGGGGACTTTAACCCTCCGGTATTGGGTTGTAGCAGTTGGCCCCTCATTGTGAGCTGTGGCAGTTTTTGCTCCCCTGTGGGTGGTAGCAGGTAGCTCGCCGTTTTAGGGCGTGGCAGTTTTGCTCCCCAGTTTGGCACATAGTGTTTGTGCCTGTTAGGTATCGCGATACGGGTGGCCAGGTTGGCTGCTAGATTTTGTTTCTACTGTGCATTTGTTGATTGTGATTTTATTTTATTTGTTCTGATGAGCTCTGACTTGGGTCCTGCACCATCGACCGCGCGCCGCTGGCCTATTATTTGGGCATTTATGAGGAACGCTCCAGGCGCTCCTGGTTCTTTGGCTAACGCCCGTCGCCCTGCCTGGATTCAGCCTCCACCCTCCCCCTGGAGACGTCCTGCTAGGCACCAGAGTGGTTCTAGGTTCGTGCCTCGGGATATTTCTCGGCACGAAGAGGGGGGTGTGACGCTTGGTACACCAGTATTTCTGTTTTCAATAATTTTAGGGTTCATTGCATTCTTTTATTGTGTCCTTGTGATGTGTTTGGCTTATTTAGTGGCCAAATACTGTTAGGTACGTGGGGTGTTTTTCACTTTGTACCAGGTTCTAGACTTCCTCGGCCAGCTTAGTCGTCTATTCTGGGTATTACAACGCTACCTGACAGAGATCTGATAAAAGACCTTTACATCACACACCCATTAACCAGCTTCGCCAAATAGGCACCCCGTCCATAATACTCTCTGGCCTCTAATAGGGGACTGGCTGTAAAGACCGATTGAAGGGTACCTCTCTAGAATTCCAAAACTAAAAAGGGTTTCTAGTATCCCCCTTACTCCTTTTGGGACTAAGTACAGCAGACTCACACACATTCTCTGCACAGAAGGTTTTTTCTACAGCGCTGCCGCGTAGGATCCTCAGAAATTGTCTTAGATGTTTATGTGATTGTCTGAACTGCACGAAGCAATTCACCACTATCGCTCTATTGTTGAATGTCAGCACCCTGTGGCATAGACAGGGTCTGTTTTCCTATCTTACTTATTTCAGAGGCCATCAAGGCCCAATATACAACCAGGATCTGGCTTCTTTCTTCCTTGTGAAATAGCTTTGGTGAATTGGCACTACATGAACTGTTGGGGCGATTGATGTATGGCTTTCTTGTTGCAATCTTGCAAATACTGTGTGGCTGAAATATATATGAAGCATTTCTGTCAACCTATTGTATCACATGTTACTGTGCTAAAGTCCACCCTGCAACCCACCTGTCTGGTATACGTGAACAGTTATTTGTACAGCGTTTAGGACTAGCTGCTACACAGAACACACTCAATCCTGTCTATAAAACAACACAACAATGGGTAACAGAAACAGTAAAAAGAATTTAGATACGGCTCAGCCAGCCCCACCCAAGAACTCACCTGCATATAATGTGGCCATAAAAAGAGGCTTAAGCTCAATTACGTACACACACAAGTGGCACGATCTCACATCTAAAAACCCGGATCTCCAATTCCCATGTAATGGCACATATGACATGGCAAAATTGTCATACTTGCGCCAGATGCTAAATATGAAAGGAAAGAAGATTAGAAGTTTAGAATGGGAGGCGTACCATAATTGGGACTCTGTGTTAAGCGATATGCGGTCAACAAGCGCAGTCAAATCTAAGGTCCACAGCGAACTTATGGAAATTAAAAAACAAATATTACAGGCAAAATTGGAGGGCAGATGGAGAAAAGAGCAATTAGATACAATAGGCGCATTCCCATGTGTACAAATTAAAAAAGAAGAGAAAGTGGAAGGTGGGGCAGGAGAAGATGACCAAGTATTAGAAGATATTCTCTTGGGATGCATGGGTGGTGATTCACCGCTGCATGTACCTGAGCCAGAACACACTGAGCTAACTCCCGGGGAACGAGACGCAGCAATAACCTTTGTACACAGAGCGCTGAAAGATAAGGTTGCAAAACTAGAATTGGAGTCTATCCAAGACCTGGCTACGCTGAAATTGATGAGAGAAATAGCGGTTAGAGCCGCTTCAGATTACAACGAGAAGAAACACAGGGTTCTAAATAAATGCATTAAAAAAGCGGTTAAAATACCTAAACTAATAGACAGACCATGGCAGCAATTATTTGAGGATGAATCACTGGATGACTCATTCAGCAAACAACAGTGGCACTCGCTAATATGGGATGCATTTACATATGTCCATCACACAGAACATGATATTTCCACACTAGAGCAGTGTTTGACAGAAGCAGAGCCAGCTCCAGAGAACAAAAGAAGAGGCAGTGTGGGAGGAACGGTTGGAGGAGCTTCAGCATCAAACCCAAATTCACCAAAATTTATGCTAAAAAGCGATTCTTTAAATTGTCAAGCACTACTACAGCGGCTTGTGGACGGCTCACTAACTGTGGACTCCTTTATACAAACACAGCATAGGAGGTACTTAGAGAAAACGCTGTCCTTAGCACAAGCAGAGTTAATGAACAAAGCACCCCAGGCCCACTTAGTATATGCTAAGCAAGCCGACACCCAGACAGCTGCAGGTAGTCGTGCCCAACTACCAGAAAAATATGACTGGGAAGTTGGGAAGTTCGGATTCACAGACTCAGACTTAATAACATGGGAGGAGTCCAAGCTGCAGGAAACGCTTAAATATGCCATAGACAAATTACAACAGTGGAAACAGCTAATACACACATGTGCAGTACTTGACGTGGCCCACTCTCTTGCCCACTCCATCGCCACAGCCACAGCCAACACAACAGAAGTCCCACCACTTATCATGCCCCTACGAGAGATACCGCCACCACCTGGCAGCGCGCCAGAGGATTTAGCATATGTTTACGTCCCATGGTCAAGACAAGACATTAGCGCATTTAGCAGAGACTTTCCCCGTTTAAGAGAGGAACCAAGGAGGTGGTATGAAGAACTTAGCAGAATGACAGCATTAGGAGGGTTACTGTGGAGCGATCTCAACACGCTATTTAACATAATAATCCCAAAAGATCTTTGGGAAGATTGTAAAAGAAAGATTGAGTGGCCAGATGCTGAACCAAAGCGGGGGAAAGGAGGGAAGCCAGGCCAAGAAGTAGAGGAGTTATATAAAAAAGTAGAGGAACACTTGAAGGAAAAGGTACCTGAAGATAGGGTTGATTGGAGCAAAATTACAAGTACCAAACAGGAGAAAGATGAAAGCGTGAATGCATACTTTGACCGCCTCCTGCAAGTATATAGGCAGAACAGTGGATTGAAAGATCCTATGGGAGATGCAATGCCAGCCCTGGTAACTACATTCGTACAAGGCCTTGCACCACCCATCAGGACACACCTGCAAACCTCTTTTGTCTGCTGGCAGGAGGAGAAAATTGAAAAAGTGCTATCGGCGGCTAAATACTGAGCAGATTTTCAGGCTAGCGCGCAGGCAATGGAGACAGAAAAGTTAAAGAAAAACAAAGTGAGGTTAATGGTAGCACAAGAACGGTTTTATAGCAACAACCGAGGTAGAGAAAAGAGCAGAGGAGGGGGGCGAGGCGTAGGAAGACAGCAGACCGGTAGGACACCTTCCTTACCCCGCAGATCAACCTCCCTGCCACCCCAAGGAACAGCATGTTTCTATTGCAAGGACCCTAACCATTGGAAAGCGGATTGTCCAATATTAAAGAAAAGAAATGAGGACAGTAGGTACAAACAGAACACCGGGCAAGAGGGCAGACACCAGCACGCCAACTACACTCGGCACACAGAGTACCGAGACAACACACCACATGAAAATGAGACTCAGCAGCAATGGGCAGGGGGGGAGGGATGGACTCCAGTAATGAATGACTGGCCCCCACCCCCACCCCAAGCATCATTCTAGGGATGCCTGAAAGTGGGAAACTGCGTGATAATAGCACCAGCAATAGCAGTAGATCAATCCGGACCATATGTAGAGGGAGAGGTATTGGGCAGGGTTGTTCCATTTCTAATTGACACAGGGGCTCAAAGATCAATGCTGAAGGCACTAACAACGCCCGAGGCTCCACTTTCTAGGACTACGATAACCGCAGTAGGCATGACTGGCCAACCGATTACAGAATACCTTACGGAGCCACTACAGTTTGTAGTAGGCACGATAACAGTGCACCACCAATTTATTCTTAGCAGGTTTTGCCCCGTGAATTTGCTGGGGAGAGATCTGTTATGCAAATTACAATGCACCATACACTGCTCACCAACAGGGGTCTTTTTAGAGAGCAAGGCAAACGGTTTAATGATACAAGCCTTTATGAAATGCACTCCTGCCAGCACTGACCTCCAAATACCACTAGAATTACGCAATTGTGTGCCGCCGGAGGTCTGGGCAACAAGCGCCAATGACGTAGGGCGGGTATTGAACTACCCACCGGTGCAAATAAAATTGAAGCCAGGGGCAGTTCTCCCAAGAGTGCCACAATACAAGATCTCAAAGGAAGGGGAGGAGGGCATCGCACCAGTAATAAAAGACCTACTGAAGCAAGGAATCCTAAGGGAGATTCAATACAGCCAATGTAATTCACCAATCCTTCCGATAAAAAAAAGTAATAAGGCCCCCAAGGGCCCGAACGGGGCTCCTGGGGCCCCTGTCTATCGATTCACTCAGGACCTGAGAGAATTGAACAAAATAGTGTTGCCATCTTTCCCAGTGGTCCCAAACCCAGCAACAATATTATCTAATGTACCAGCGACCGCAAACACCTTCACCGTCATGGACCTTAGCTCCGCCTTCTTTACCATTCCCTTGCACCCTGACAGCCAACACCTCTTCTCCTTTACTTTCAGACAAAAGAGGTATTGTTGGACAAGGCTGGTGCAGGGCTACACAGAGTCACCATCCATCTTCACACATGCCTTAAAAACAGATTTAGACTCCCTGGTACTGAAGGAGGGGTCCACACTTATCCAGTATATTGACGATTTGCTATTGGCCTCGCCTTCAAAGGAGGCTTGTGTGAAGGACACCATCGCTGTCCTATGCCACTTAGCACTAAAGGGATACAAAGTATCCCCAAAGAAGTTACAGTTTTGCCTCACCTCTGTGAAGTACTTAGGCCATGAGTTAACAGAAGGAACGAGAAAACTTTTGCAAGACAGAATATCGACAATAACACATTTTCCCAGACCCCGCACTCAGAAGGAGGTCAGGGCGTTCCTGGGGGTTGCAGGATACTGTCGTCACTGGATACCAAACTTCTCTCTCATTGCAAAACCACTGCAGGCCCTAACACACAAAGACATACCTAATATTGTACCATGGTCACAAGAATGTGAGACAGCCTTCAATGAGCTAAAAAGAGGATTAAAGGACGCACCAGCATTAGGAATACCAGATTATAGCAAAGAATTTCACATGTTCTGTCACGAAAAGAATTCGTGTTCTCTGGGGGTCTTGGCCCAGAAACACAGAGCCTTCTACCGCCCCGTGGCATATTACTCTGCCACGCTAGACCCAGTGGCTTCAGGGCTCCCACCGTGTCTTAAAGCAGTGGCAGCTGCGGCCCTTGCTGTGGAACAATCAGACAACTTAGTATTAGGACACACATTAGTACTACACGTTCCACATGCCGTGGATACCCTTCTGACATCTACCAAGACACAACACCTAACAAATGCACGCCTCACCAGGTATGAGTTAGTACTCTTGACACCACACATTATTATCAAGAGATGTACCACTTTGAACCCCGCATGCTTGCTCCCTACAGAGCATGAGCTGGAGGATTTTGATTCAGATGATTCCTTTCATGATTGTGCTCTGGCAATAGATAGGCATACTAAAATACGCCCAGACCTGAAAGATACACCGCTCCCAGATGCACAGGGAGATTTGTTTGTAGATGGATCATGCTTAAGAGATGACACAGGAACACTACAAGCATCCTATGCGGTGGGCACAGCCACTAGATTATTGGAAGGGGGAAGACTGACAGCAGCAAAAAGTGCGCAGGCCGCTGAACTCGTGGCACTTACCAGAGCATGTGCATGGGCTGAAGGAAAGAAAGTAAATATATACACCGACAGCCAATACGCCTTTGGGGTGGTCCACGACTTCGGCCAGTTATGGGCAATGAGGGGGTTCCTTACATCAGCAGGTCAGCAGATACAGCATGCACAATTGATTTGTGACCTCCTCAAAGCGCTGCTATTACCTTTCAAAGTAGCTATAATAAAATGTGCTGCCCACACTTCATCAAAAGACCCCATCTCCAGAGGCAATGCTTTCATTGACCAAGAAGCGAAGAGAATAGCGCTTACAGGCTGCGAACAAGCTATGGTACAACTAGTAGACCACAGGACAGACACACAAGAGGATAAGGGTTCTCTGCCTTTTGATCCAATACGTATTCAGAAGGATGCAGCTGACAATGAGAAAGAGGAGTGGAGGCAACAGGGATGCACACTAACAAAAGAGGGGCTATGGGTAGGACCTAATGGCAGGATGTGCCTGCCTTCCATCATGCTCCCTTCAATGAGTAGATTGTTCCATGGACCGTCACACGTGGGGCGTGATGGTATGGTCAGGTTATTCTCCCAGTGTTGGTACAACACAAAATTCCGCCAGACAGCAGAGAGGCTGTGCAAGCAGTGTTCTGTCTGTGCGCAGTACAACACTGGAAAGGGTACCCCAACTGCGCCTGGCCACTTCCCACCCCCCCATGGACCATTTGAAAGCCTCCAGCTAGATTTTATAGACATGCCCCCCACCCAGTCATATAGATTCGTCTTGGTCATCGTTTGTATGTTTAGCAAGTGGACAGAGGCCTACCCCACCAAGCACTGTGATGCACAGAGTGTGGCCAAGTGTCTACTTAAGGAGCTATTGCCTAGATTTGGGGTACCTTCCCTTCTCGCCTCCGATAACGGACCTGCGTTCATTTCCAACGTTATCAAGGGGCTGTGCAAAGGATTGGCGATAAAACAAAGGCTCCATTGTGCTTATCACCCGCCGGCGGCAGGGGCTGTCGAACGGAAGAATGGAGTTCTGAAAAATAAGATTGCCAATGTGAGAAGTTGGCCTGGTAGGGGATGTTTCCAATTCTGGAACCACCTACTACCTGACCAAACAATCCCCTTATGGTGTCTGGTTGTAAGTCAACCTTATTAGACAAGCTATCCTAGTGGTAGCATGGACTAAGCAGCCTAAAGGCTTAACTTAAGAGGTCGTGTTAAGCGAGCTGTTTTACCACATACAATCCTGTAATACCAAATGAAAGGACACCACACAAGTATATATTATAAAAATATATGTGTTTATTACTAAAAACAATCCCCAGTATTCTTTATGAATAAAGGGGCACAAGCGTTAAATCAAAAGCACTGTTTAAACATACAAAGTTGCACAATTATGGATGAGGGCAGGGGGCCACTCAAACCATATACTAAACAAGTGGTATAAGAAAGGCCACTCGAGCAGTGGTTAGGCCTAGGGCCTAGGGAATCGCTGGGAGCAGTCAGGACAAGCAATGCTGAAGTCGGGAATGGCCCTCGGGATTCGGGAGATGTGCGGAAAGCGCACGCATGCACCAATGTTAACCAATGGTGCGTAAAAGTCAAATAGTTAAAGTTTAAGGACACTTCCGCTGAACCTAGAGGAACAAAACTTAACACACAGACCCTAGAGGTGTGCACCAGTGTGGGAACACCGGCGGAGCAAAGTTACCTCACCCACAGGAAGTGGGTGCACAGGGTCGAAGTGGCGTCGGGTTTTGACACGCAGGCTCTTGGTGCTTGAAGCTGAAAGGGCTGCAGGCAGGGTGAAGACGAAGTGTCCGGTGGAGTCCAAGGGTGGACTCAAGTTGTAGAGTACCTGAAAGCAGAGGGGACAGAGTCTGGGTCACTCAGCAGTGACCAGGGTGGAACCAGGACGGAACCAGGCAATGTCGGGCGCAATCAGGTGGTCGTCGAGGCGCTTCTCTTCGCTGTCACGTGGGCTCTGGGGCATCTGCGACGTCCAGGAGCAGGTCACGATCTGTCCCACGCAGGCTCTCACCGTCGGTGCAGTCGGCTTCCGGTTTGGAGCAAACAAGCCTTGGTAAGAGCAATCCACGCGGGATTGGAAGATGGCGTCTCACTCGGACCAGGAAGGTCAGAGTCGGGGCTCCCTTTCAGGGGAGCTGGTGTGGGTCTGGAGCAACCAGAATCACGAGTCTTTCTTTGTAGTTCGTCGGCACAGGGACCACAAGCCAGCTGGCAAGTGACCGGGCCAACGCGTTGAGCCAAATCGTGCCAAAGGGCCCCACGCAGCACTCGTCGAGTGTGGAGGGCTGAACTTCGGCTCAGGAGTAGCTCAGGGTGGGGGCTTCTCAAACCCCGGTGTACAGCTTCGAGGGTCACTCGTGGGCTGCACGGTCAGCGTCTCGTGGTCACTTCAAGATGGCGTGCCCCACGCTTCCGGTCGCCTCCACGGGTCTCAGCTTTGCAGGGACTGTGGATCGGGCTGTTAGAAGCTGGGCAGGCTTGATCTCGTCGATCTCAGTCGCTCGAGTTCCGGCGGGAACTGCAACTAAGTAGACGTCGAGGGCTGGATGGTGCCTGCTGCTGCAGGGTGGTCACTCCTTGACCACAAGGGAGATTCTTCGGGCTTCCACGTTGAGATGGAGGGCGAAGGGTCCAGAATATCGTTTCAAAATGTTTCTTCCAGGAAAATCTGATGTGCATTGGCACTGCTCCCACTCTTATTCGAATCTGGTGGGCGTGATTACCTGCTAGGTCCCCTCCTATGGGTGGGACCCAGGAAGTGGGTGGATACACCCCCTTCCTTTGATCCAGGCCGCCCTGGCACGAGGGCTGGAGTGCCCCAGAACCGGTTTGGCCGGATTATGCAAGGGGCAGCCTTGTGCGCCCCAGGCAGTGTCTGGTTTCTTTCAAACCTCCCTGCTACAATACACTATCTCCTGTCTGGAGGGCGGTGACACCCTCCTGTGACAGGAAACCCTTTGTCCAGGACCCCCTTGACTGGGTTTCGGTCAGCTCCAGGGGTCCAGACATTTGTCTGTGGCAGAGGCATCCATTTTGGGGATCTTAAGGCCTTTGGAGAAATCAACCGCATTAAAGTGAAGTAACATGTCTTACCCCTCTAGAGGGGTGGAATGCCATCCCCGTCGCCAGAACTGGCGAGGGGATGGTATTCCAAAGCGTATGACACCTTACACGACATGTTTTGATAAAGCCAAACCAGAGTTGCTAAATAACCGCGAGGATTATAAGGCACTTAATAGTATATGGTATGGCATTATCCTGAAACAGCTTAGGGATTTGTTCCCGACGGCTGCAGACAGGCTCAGCTCATGCTAGAGCTCCATCTCACATAAAAACCATGCACCCAGCCTCCAGGATTGGTGAGGCCTGTCTATAGGAGTGGCTCACAGGTTTACATGTGTCCAGATATAGGTTTAGACATAGGTATACTATATCTAAGCAAGGGGTGTGTACACCACCTTACCCCAGCTGAGTGATCAGCCAGTTGTGTCAATTTAAGAACCAGCCAGGGGTGGCAAAAGATATGCTGCAGCCCCTGGTAGGCCTTAGTGGCTCCTGTGCCCTGTGCACCTATAGTGCATTCTACAGGGGCTGACAAGGAGTCCATTTCCAATTGGTATGTGCCTATAGCACATGTGTCATTAATTTAGTGAGAGAACAGCAGGCTGGGGGTCTGATCAGCAGGCCCACAGCCTCAGTAGTCGAAAACCAGTGAAGCAAAAAGCAAAAATTTGGGGTGACCATAGGATAGCAGACCCTACTCTCCTACACAACCCCCCCCCAAACGCAGGGACATTAAACTAACCTTGACCAGATAAGTCTTCATGTTCTAAGTGGAAGTACCTGGAGAGACCATCTGCATTACCATGGTCAGTCCCTGGGCGGTGCTCCACTGTAAAGTCCATCCCCTGTAGGGAAATGGACCACCTGAGCAGTTTGGGATTTTCACCCTTCATCTGATTAAGCCATAAGAGGGGCTTATGGTCTGTTTGCACCAGGAAGTGAGTTCCAAACAAGTAGGACCTCAACTTCTTTAATGCCCAAACCACAGCAAAGGCCTCCCTCTCAATGGCTGACCAACGTTTTTCTCTTGGGGTTAGCCTCCTGCTAATGAAAGCAATTGGCTGGTCTTGACCATCTTGATTAAGTTGTGAGAGTACAGCTCCCACCCCCAACTCAGAAGCATCTGTCTGAACAATGAACTGTTTGGAGTAGTCAGGACTCTTTAGGATAGGTGCAGAGCACATGGCCTTCTTCAGGTCTTCAAATGCCTTCTGACAGCTAACTGTCCACTGAACCTTTTTTGGCATCTTCTTGGATGTCAAGTCATTTAATGGTGTCACTATAGACCCATAGTTTTTCACAAACTTTCTGTAATACCCAGTCAGGCCCAAGAAGGCTCTGACTTGTGTCTGGGTAACTGGAGGAGCCCAGTCCTGTATGGCCTGGATTTTGCTTTCCAGTGGCTGAACCTGGCCTCCACCTACTAGGTGGCCCAGGTATACAACCTTACTCTGCCCTATCTGGCACTTTGTGGCCTTGATAGTTAGGCCTGCCTTTTGCAGGGCCTCCAAAACTTTCTTCAGGTGGATCAGGTGATCCTCCCAGGTGGAGCTAAAGACAGCAATATCATCCAGATAAGCTGCACAAAAGTCATCCAACCCAGTAAGGACTTGGTTCACCAACCTTTGAAAAGTGGCAGGTGCATTCTTCAAACCAAAGGGCATTACCACAAACTGATAATGTCCACTAGGGGTAGAGAATGCTGTTTTGGCTTTTGACTCCTCAGCTAGTCTGATTTGCCAGTAGCCAGCTGTCAGATCAAATGTGCTCAGAAACTTGGCAGAAGCCAATCTGTCAATGAGCTCATCTGCTCTTGGAATGGGGTGAGCATCTGTCCTAGTGACAGCATTGAGACCCCTGTAATCCACGCAAAACCTCATTTCTCTCTTACCATCTTGGGTATGAGGTTTTGGCACCAGGACTACTGGGCTGGCCCATGGGCTCTCTGATGGCTCAATCACTCCAAGCTCCAACATCTTTTGCACCTCAGCCTTGATGCAATCCCTGACATGATCAGGTTGCCTGTAGATCTTATTCTTGACAGGCAGACTGTCACCAGTGTCCACAACATGGGTACACCAGTCAGTTTGGCTGGGTGTGAGTGAAAACATTTGCCTGTGAGCCTGCAAAACTTGTCTGCAGTCCCTCTGTTGCTGGTCAGTGAGGCTGCCTGCCAAGGCTACTCCATCAACTGAACCATCATCAGGGTTCTGGGAAAGCAGGTCTGGGAGAGGGTCACTCTCTTCCTCCTGTTCCCCATCTGTGGCCATGAGCAAGCTCATGTCCTCCCTGTCTACAAATGCTTTCAAGCGATTCACATGGATTACCCTGTGGGGGCTCCTGGGTGTTCCAAAGTCTACCAAGTAGGTGACTTCCCCTTTCTTCTCAATAATAGGATAGGGTCCACTCCATTTGTCTTGGAGTGCTGCTGGAGCCACTGGCTCCAGTACCCATACCTTCTGTCCTGGTTGGAACTCTACCAGCACAGCCTTTTGGTCATGCCAAGCTTTCTGCAATTCTTGGCTGGCCTCCAGGTTTTTGGATGCTCTTTCCATGTACTCAGCCATCCTGGAGCGGAGACCAAGTACATAGTCCACTATGTCTAGTTTGGGCTTTTTGAGAGGTAACTCCCATCCTTCCTTCACCAAACACAATGGACCTCTCACAGGGTGGCCAAACAAAAGTTCAAAAGGGCTGTAGCCAACCCCCTTCTGTGGGACCTCTCTGTAAGCAAAGAGCAGGCAGGGTAAAAGAATGTCCCATTTCCGCCTGAGCTTCTCTGGTAATCCTTTTATCATGCCTTTAAGGGTCTTGTTAAATCTCTCCACAAGCCCATTGCATTGTGGATGATATGGGGTGGTAAACTTGTAGTTTACTCCACATTCCTTCCACATTGCTTTTAGATAGCTGGACATAAAATTTGTCCCTCTATCTGATAGTACCTCCTTAGGAAAGCCCACTCTTGAGAAAACTGCAATGAGGGCTTTTGCCACCACAGGTGCTGTGGTGGTCCTTAGGGGAATAGCCTCTGGGTACCTGGTGGCATGATCCACTACCACCAGTATGAATCTGTTCCCAGATGCTGTTTGGGGGTCCATTGGACCCACAATATCAATTCCAACTCTCTCAAAGGGGACCCCCACCACAGGTAGTGGTATTAGGGGGGCCTTTGTTGTGCCACCTGACTTACCACTGGCTTGGCAAGTGACACAGGAGCGACAAAACTCCTTGACATCCTCTGACATGTGAGGCCAGTGAAAGTGTGGAACAAGCCTGTCCCACGTCTTGTTCTGGCCTAAGTGTCCTGCAAGGGGAATATCATGGGCCAAGGAAAGGAGGAATCCCCTAAACTGCAGAGGTATCACCAACCTCCTGGTCATGCCAGGCTTGGGGGCTCTAGCCTCTGAGTAAAGGAGTCCCTCATCCCAATACACAGTATGGGTACCTTGGGCATCCCCAGCAGCCTCAGCAGCAGCCTGCTGTCTGAGGGGTTCAAGGGAAGGGCAATCTAATTGAGCCTGCCTCAGGTCTGCCCTTGAGGGTCCCCCTGTCCCCAGAAACTCAACCTGGTCAGGTTCAAGCTCCTCAGAGACAGTCTCCTCTTGGACTGCAGAATCAGTTTCCTCTGAAACCTGATCCTCAACCTGGGGCAAGGTGGAAGGCGAGGCCTTTCCTCTCTTGCTCCTTCTCTTGGGTTGTGGCTGGTCTATTGTCTCAAGATCCACCACTGGTTCAGGAAGGCACTTCTTAGCCTGAGCCCTTGTCATGGCAAGGACATGCTCTGAAATCCCTAGCATTTCTGCATGAGTCCTGTACTCCACTTCTGACCATGCTGAGCTTTCAAGGTCATTGCCTAACAGACAGTCTACTGGTAGGTCTGCACTCACCACAACTTTCTTTAGGCCATCAACCCCTCCCCAGGAGAAGTTCACAACTGCCACACTATGGGAGGTAGTGGAGTTGCTTGCATTGGTTACTAGGTAGCTCTCTCCTAGTACAATCTGTCCAGGGTCCACAAAGCCAGGGGTCACCATGGTGACACTAGCACATGTGTCCCTGTAAGCTTGAGCCAGTTTCTCATTTATTAAGGGAGTCTGCCTGTATTTGCCCAGGTTAGTGGGGCTTACTGCAGTGGGCAACTCAATGTCCACATCATACAGGAGAACTGCCTGTGTAGGGACTCTGACTAGGCCAGATCCTACTTCAATACCCAGGGTCAACCCAGCTACACCCTTGGACTGTGTTCCACCACTGCTTACTGTACTTGGGGTTGCAGTTGCTTTAGGAGCTGTAGTGGTGGGAACTGGATTTGCCTTGGTGCACTCACTGCCCCAGTGTGAAACTGATTTGCAGGTATTACACCAAGGTGTCTTTGGACCTTTGTTCTTCTTCTTCTTGTTACCATTTTGGGAACCACCCTCCTTACTATTAGTTTGGGGGCCTGAAGACTTCTGGTCTTTTTCTTTATCTTTCTGATTCTGATTACCACCCTTCTGGTCTGTTTTCTTCTGGTCACCACCTTGGTTCTGGGGTTTCTGCTTAATCCTTGTTCTGACCCATTTGTCTGCCTTCTTTCCCAATTCTTGGGGAGAGGTCAGATCAGAGTCAATAAGGTATTGATGCAACAGCTGGTTTGTACAGTTATTAAGGATCTGTTCTCTCATCATAAGATTGTACAATCCTGTATAGTCTGAAACTTTACTTCCCTGTAACCAACCCTCCAAAGCCTTAGTGGCACACTCCACAAAATCAGTCCAGTCTTGAGTCTGTGCTTTCTGGGTGTCTCTGAACAACAACCTGTATTGCTCAGTGGTTAGGCCATACCCTTCAATGAGAGCACTCTTCAAAACAGAGTAGTTTTTGGCATCCTCAGGTCTAACTGTGAGGAGCCTGTCTCTCCCTTTCTCAGAAAAGGAGTACCACAAAATTGCAGCCCACTGATTCTCAGGAACCTGCTGTACCATGCAGGCTCTCTCAAGAGCAGTCATCCATTTGTGGATGTCATCCCCTTCTTTAAAGGGGGGCACAATTTTGGTCAGGTTTCTATTATCATAGGCCCTGTCTTTTTCTCTTGGAAAATTGCTGCCACCAGTGACATCTAAGCCACTTAATTTCTGCTCTCTTGCCAAGGCAAGTTTAGCTTGAGCTAAGGTAAGCTTAGCTTGACTCAGGGCTACCTCCTCTCTCTCTATCTGGAGTCTGACAGCCCTCATTCTAGCCCTATGCTCAGCTTTCTGAGAAGCACTCATACCTCTCTCTGATTCTCTGGAGGCACTAGAAAGATGAGAGTCCCCTGAGGGAGATCTCACTCTTCTGTTGCCTGGGAGAATCATTTGTTGGGATCTGGGGAGGTGCTGGCCCTCTCCATTTCCCAGTAGGTCCAAGTTGGCCTGGCTAAGCCTACCAACTGGAACCTGGCTACCCTGATCCTGTACTTCTAAGTCCCCAGCATCTGAGTCCTCATCCAAGTCATCATCATCCTCCTCTTCAGGGGGATCAACTGCAGGGGGGTTCCCTCCAGTTCCTGTATCTAGGGAAGCTGCTTTTGCCTTCTCTAAGTCATCCTGTTCTAGGAGTTCTACCAGAATTAGGCAGGTGGGGCTTCTGCCCCTTTTTAACCCTCTTGCTTTGCACAAGACAATCAAGTCTCTGCGGGTTAGTTTGTCATATCCAGAAGTTGCCTGGGTAGGGTCAACTGTCACAGGACTAGACCCTGAGGCCTTTCCTGTGTCGGACATGGTTACTAGTGAGGTGTAAGTGGTGCACTTACCTACACTAAGTGTTTTCCTACTGGACCTTGCTAGTGAGTTGTAGTCAGGGGTGTGCTACTCCCTTCAACCTACAACTACTAAGTTCAGTAGAACTTAATATGCTAAGCTTTTGATTTTATATGTACCTAGAGGTACTTGATGTGATCTTTCAATTTGATATAAAGATTGCAATGGTAAAACAACAGCAAGCTCAAATCCGCACCGCTGCTCACCAATGTGAGAAGTTGGCCTGGTAGGGGATGTTTCCAATTCTGGAACCACCTACTACCTGACCAAACAATCCCCTTATGGTGTCTGGTTGTAAGTCAACCTTATTAGACAAGCTATCCTAGTGGTAGCATGGACTAAGCAGCCTAAAGGCTTAACTTAAGAGGTCGTGTTAAGCGAGCTGTTTTACCACATACAATCCTGTAATACCAAATGAAAGGACACCACACAAGTATATATTATAAAAATATATGTGTTTATTACTAAAAACAATCCCCAGTATTCTTTATGAATAAAGGGGCACAAGCGTTAAATCAAAAGCACTGTTTAAACATACAAAGTTGCACAATTATGGATGAGGGCAGGGGGCCACTCAAACCATATACTAAACAAGTGGTATAAGAAAGGCCACTCGAGCAGTGGTTAGGCCTAGGGCCTAGGGAATCGCTGGGAGCAGTCAGGACAAGCAATGCTGAAGTCGGGAATGGCCCTCGGGATTCGGGAGATGTGCGGAAAGCGCACGCATGCACCAATGTTAACCAATGGTGCGTAAAAGTCAAATAGTTAAAGTTTAAGGACACTTCCGCTGAACCTAGAGGAACAAAACTTAACACACAGACCCTAGAGGTGTGCACCAGTGTGGGAACACCGGCGGAGCAAAGTTACCTCACCCACAGGAAGTGGGTGCACAGGGTCGAAGTGGCGTCGGGTTTTGACACGCAGGCTCTTGGTGCTTGAAGCTGAAAGGGCTGCAGGCAGGGTGAAGACGAAGTGTCCGGTGGAGTCCAAGGGTGGACTCAAGTTGTAGAGTACCTGAAAGCAGAGGGGACAGAGTCTGGGTCACTCAGCAGTGACCAGGGTGGAACCAGGACGGAACCAGGCAATGTCGGGCGCAATCAGGTGGTCGTCGAGGCGCTTCTCTTCGCTGTCACGTGGGCTCTGGGGCATCTGCGACGTCCAGGAGCAGGTCACGATCTGTCCCACGCAGGCTCTCACCGTCGGTGCAGTCGGCTTCCGGTTTGGAGCAAACAAGCCTTGGTAAGAGCAATCCACGCGGGATTGGAAGATGGCGTCTCACTCGGACCAGGAAGGTCAGAGTCGGGGCTCCCTTTCAGGGGAGCTGGTGTGGGTCTGGAGCAACCAGAATCACGAGTCTTTCTTTGTAGTTCGTCGGCACAGGGACCACAAGCCAGCTGGCAAGTGACCGGGCCAACGCGTTGAGCCAAATCGTGCCAAAGGGCCCCACGCAGCACTCGTCGAGTGTGGAGGGCTGAACTTCGGCTCAGGAGTAGCTCAGGGTGGGGGCTTCTCAAACCCCGGTGTACAGCTTCGAGGGTCACTCGTGGGCTGCACGGTCAGCGTCTCGTGGTCACTTCAAGATGGCGTGCCCCACGCTTCCGGTCGCCTCCACGGGTCTCAGCTTTGCAGGGACTGTGGATCGGGCTGTTAGAAGCTGGGCAGGCTTGATCTCGTCGATCTCAGTCGCTCGAGTTCCGGCGGGAACTGCAACTAAGTAGACGTCGAGGGCTGGATGGTGCCTGCTGCTGCAGGGTGGTCACTCCTTGACCACAAGGGAGATTCTTCGGGCTTCCACGTTGAGATGGAGGGCGAAGGGTCCAGAATATCGTTTCAAAATGTTTCTTCCAGGAAAATCTGATGTGCATTGGCACTGCTCCCACTCTTATTCGAATCTGGTGGGCGTGATTACCTGCTAGGTCCCCTCCTATGGGTGGGACCCAGGAAGTGGGTGGATACACCCCCTTCCTTTGATCCAGGCCGCCCTGGCACGAGGGCTGGAGTGCCCCAGAACCGGTTTGGCCGGATTATGCAAGGGGCAGCCTTGTGCGCCCCAGGCAGTGTCTGGTTTCTTTCAAACCTCCCTGCTACAATACACTATCTCCTGTCTGGAGGGCGGTGACACCCTCCTGTGACAGGAAACCCTTTGTCCAGGACCCCCTTGACTGGGTTTCGGTCAGCTCCAGGGGTCCAGACATTTGTCTGTGGCAGAGGCATCCATTTTGGGGATCTTAAGGCCTTTGGAGAAATCAACCGCATTAAAGTGAAGTAACATGTCTTACCCCTCTAGAGGGGTGGAATGCCATCCCCGTCGCCAGAACTGGCGAGGGGATGGTATTCCAAAGCGTATGACACCTTACACGACATGTTTTGATAAAGCCAAACCAGAGTTGCTAAATAACCGCGAGGATTATAAGGCACTTAATAGTATATGGTATGGCATTATCCTGAAACAGCTTAGGGATTTGTTCCCGACGGCTGCAGACAGGCTCAGCTCATGCTAGAGCTCCATCTCACATAAAAACCATGCACCCAGCCTCCAGGATTGGTGAGGCCTGTCTATAGGAGTGGCTCACAGGTTTACATGTGTCCAGATATAGGTTTAGACATAGGTATACTATATCTAAGCAAGGGGTGTGTACACCACCTTACCCCAGCTGAGTGATCAGCCAGTTGTGTCAATTTAAGAACCAGCCAGGGGTGGCAAAAGATATGCTGCAGCCCCTGGTAGGCCTTAGTGGCTCCTGTGCCCTGTGCACCTATAGTGCATTCTACAGGGGCTGACAAGGAGTCCATTTCCAATTGGTATGTGCCTATAGCACATGTGTCATTAATTTAGTGAGAGAACAGCAGGCTGGGGGTCTGATCAGCAGGCCCACAGCCTCAGTAGTCGAAAACCAGTGAAGCAAAAAGCAAAAATTTGGGGTGACCATAGGATAGCAGACCCTACTCTCCTACAGCCAAGATCTGTGCGTCAACTGACCTCTCATGGGTAGATGCGCTGCCTCTAGCGCTTCTAGCAATGAGATGTACACCTGACAGAGTGACAAAGTTAAGTCCACACGAAATAGTATTTGGCCGACCCATGCAAATACCAGGCCACATGTCAACAGCCCCCCTGTCAGTAATGGACGACTTATTGTTGTGTTACTGTAAAGAGCTAACCCATGTCTTACGTTACCTTCACTGCCAGGTGCTGACGTCACTCCCAGCTGCCACGACGCCACCAGCCCATGATCTAAAAGCTGGTGACTGGATCTGGGTGAAGGCCCACACACGAAGAAATTGCTTGCAGCCGAGATGGAAGGGGCCAAGGCAGGTCATCCTCACGACGGCCACAGCTGTGAAGTGTGACGGCATAGCTTCGTGGATCCACGCGTCACACACAAAGAAAGTAACGGACGGAGAACGGATCACACCGACTCAGGCAGCAGGGCCTCGCAGAGAATATGACCTTCGCTCCCGCAGACAGCAAGCTGAAGAAGTCGATTAATAATTAAAGAACGGCTGCCTGAATGCAGGGGCTCAGAACAAACAGGCTTCGATCTGTGTCAATACAAGCCTGCGGACAAAGGTCCAGGATAGAATTAACTATTTTGTGTCCAGGAAGAGACATACCTGCAACGCTAACACTATTTGTCCCACAACCCATATTTTTCAGTGAACTGATAAAATTAGTTTTTTATGAGATTGCCTTTCCCACGGGCCCAGAGGAGGTCCCTGGACAAGAATTAACAGATTTACGTTTTGACATTCTGAATGGTGCCATTTGTGCAATAGAAAGTACGGGTTCCAGCATTTTCCAAACTTTTGAACATTCTCCATTGTGCCGTTTTTGCAACAGAGGTCATTGGTCCTAGGCTCATTCGTGACATTAAATACAAGAGAAAAACAGTGGTTAACTGCTTGACTCTAAGGGCCAGCTAGCATAGCGCCAAGAGAAAGGAGAATATATTTAGGGCCTATTCACAAGAAGACTGTATAGTACAGGAAAGGGAAAGTTTTGTACAGAATCATGCAGTCCACTGACAGACCCACATGTACCTGGAGAGCAGTAATTCTTGCAATATTAGTACCAACGCCTGCAATTATAGTTACAGCCATTATAATAACGTATTCTGCTGAGCTTGAAATACCACATCTTAATGGAAGAGTGGGGGATGGTAGCGATGGACCAGAACCAACAAAATCCCCTAAAGACTATGAACAGAATATAACAATGAACAATACTGATATGGGGGTGGATGCGAATAAAGGGGATCAAGAAAGATTGTGGGATACATATGAAGGAAACCAGTACATTGAAATGCTGAAACTGTATGTGACAATTTTAAATATATCAGATTGCTATGTCTGCACCCACCTACCCACAGATGCCACACATAGTTTAAAATACCATGTGCTGCCGGTATCCAAATATGTAGGCTGTGTCCTATTGCGTGGCATGTTACAAAGTCAACACAACATGTCTGCGTCGGTATCGATAGGAATGACCTCATCTGAAGTGTCTGCTTCATCTGAAACAGTGACTACTGATCCCAGCGGTAGGAATGGCTATAGCTATAGCAGAAGAACAACAGGCCCCCCTGTAAGACCTAAGAGGATCCCTTGTATGAATATGCGGCCAAATAAGGGAGACTTAGAGATGCTAAAAGAATTTGACAAGACTTCTCGAAATAAGGAATGGAGGGGCAGAACGGGCTGGGATGACATTGAGGCAGGCAACCTGAGAATACCAAGGTTCAGGGTAGGGGAAGTGTCAGCCCCATCATGCATCCTCAAGGATGAAATGGTAACACCAGAAAGGATACCAGCCTTGCCAAAGGGAGCAACAAGAACATGCACTATTTCAGAACTGCTGTCCAAAGAAAAATGGAAGGAGTGTGTTTCATTTGAGTGCACCTTTGATGAACTCACAAAAGGAAAGCAGGGATTATTTGATTGTGAGGACAGGATAAACAGGATAAAAGGCATACTACCCACCAAGGCAGTTCCCCAGATTTACATGGGAACGAGCAACTGTAACCACACAACCAGACTAACTCGAGTTAGGAGTCGTGATGAGCCATCACCAGGTCTGGTAGGTTACAGGGGCCTTTTCTTTGTCTGTGGTCCATGGGCATACTTCTACCTACCTCCAGGATGGTATGGTAGTTGTTACCTTGCATCCATTATCCCTCAAATGACCCACTTCACAAAACTAGTGCCAGCGGAAAAGGAACAGTTGACACTAGTTAGGGCCAAGAGAACAGCAGCATGGGTAGACCACATGTTAACAGGTATTAGGTCAATGATCCCGGTGGTAGGAAACATCTATACCTCAGAAAGGATACATCAGTTATCCAAGATGATTGAGGATCTAGCGGACTCTACCACTGATGCCTTGGGAAATATAACAGAAGAAATTACCTCTATGAGGGCTGTCGTAATTCAGAACAGAATTGCGCTCGATATCATTCTAGCCAAGTGTGGTAAATAAATAAATAATACCCTATTTTTGAATGAATAAATGAATAACAGATAGCTCAATAAATAAGAGTCAAGATTCGAGGTAGTAGGAGTTTGCAGGTTTATTACAGCATAAAGGACAGGAACAGGACCACCTGCACAGGAATAGGATGGCAAGGCCCAGCAGCGCTGCCGGGGTCAGGATCGGGACAAGGGGAACAACTTTTTAATAACAGTGCATGAGCATATATACATAACGCAAACACATAGCATTACATTGCAATAGGCGTAGCAGTGGGTGGAGCAAAAGGCGTGACGCGTAGCAGTCGCGAAAGATAAGGGTGAAAAGAGGTGTAACAGGGCGTATACATAGACATGTGATGCAAACGTAACAGAATATGTCATGAATGGGGCGGCAACCATGGAGGGGGCTACCTGAGGAGCCGGGACCTCTAACCTGATGGTGCGCGCAAACTGGCAATGACGTGTTACTAGGAGAAGCTGGGGCTATGAACTCTGTGCTAGGAGCAGAGACTGAAGTCTGGAGAGTCAGGGCGACATGTACCTAAACAGTATCTAGTATCTGATGTTTAGAGAACATGTTGATATAAACTAGAAGTCAGGAGGGGAAAGGCTAACTTGATTCTAAGACTGGACCATGCATTATTCTACATGTAGTGCGTGATGAAGAATATTAAATGACCATTAAATGCAGTGTTTCTCTAACGTGGAGACGTGAAGGCTAGACAATGACGGAAACTATCGATGCGATTCAGTAGCTTTAGGAATGCAGAGAAGGAGGACTGAACTGATAACTGGAATCATAACATATTCTTGGCAGACTCAGAGGCAGAGCCAGGGTGAGCCGGGCACTGCGAGGCAGGAAGTAAGTGAAGGGTCGAGGATACAGGTGGGGGCTGTATCGCTCCTCAGCGAGGCTTCAGGAGACAGGAGCTGAATCTGGTGTCCAGGCCCTTTTGAGGCCTAGAAACGGGGACTTTTCAATAGAATAACGTGCACACTGAGAAACGTGGCAACGTAGCTTTACATAGGCCTGATATTCGTAGTATTCACGAGAACTGGAAACTGGCATACTAGAGGTGGACACAACTGTAATTGCGTCATTAATCGAACATAGGGAATGCATATGCATATTTAATCATGCACACATAACATATGATGGATGACACGTAGGGACACAGAACATGGCAAAATTTACTTTTCCACACAAGGAAGGAGGAGTCTGTTCCCTCCTTCATGAGGCATCTTCCCCAGCATCTCCCCTTGCCCAGAGCCAATGCTGTGTATTCATCCCTGACAACAGTGGGAATATAAATAAAGCAATAAAAAAGATAAAAGATATCAAGGATGAGGCCCATGGAATACACACAGGAGAATTATGGGAAAATATTATGAATTGGTTCACCAGCTGGGGCTCTTGGATACTTGAGGCAGTCATAATAGTGGTAGCAGCCCTTTTGACACTGTGCATCCTGATAAAAATATGCCCATCTTGTTGTGCAGCAATTTCCAGCTCCTGCGCTAACTGCATATTCAGGAAAGGTGGTCCACCACACCACACCCATAAGAATGAGGATGAGGATGAGGGAAAGGAGATGATGATGATGAGGATGGATGACTTCTAATTAAACATATGATTTGGTATCAGATTTGGGGATGACGAAGCGGACATTTCCATGATACCAAATATATATGATTTCAGGCCGATAGTCTTCTTTGAACTACTAATGAAAGACACAAGCTGAAATCCACAAAATGGTCGCACGCTCCATTCTGTATATCAGTCAGCTGCAACGTGCAAGCAACGCAAGGCTTCCGAAAACAAACTTGCCAGCTTCCAGCTCGCTATTGCAACACGCCACATTTTCAGTAAATCATGTCGACATGACCTGCAGGCCTACGTGCCAAGTCCACGTACACCAGAGACACAGATTTCACCTTTAGGGAAAAACCCAAATCTGCTCTTGTAGATGTCACGTGGGCAGTAACATTAGGGTATAGGCACCCTTCGAGCCTTAAAAGGGTATCACACCACATGTGCATTTCACTGATTGGTCCAGCAGGTCATAGCCTGATCCAGATTACGTATGCTATGATGCCCATCCTGTGGGGGCTTATACCTATAAAATGTCTCTGCACTGTCATACCAATTGGGCACTCAGTGAGCTTTGCTGAGGTCTCCGTGTGCACGTATATTGCATTGTGATTATTTCTAATTGGGTTCCCAATAAATCTTGCCAACCTAAACATGCTGAGAGCGAATTGTTTATTTTACTGTTGTCATTGATCTTTTTACTTTTGCAGTTAATTACTCAGCTTCAACAGAACCTCGCAGCAAAGACCTTCGGAACCACGTCGACATACAGGGGTCGCTGAAGTGGCTGGCCGTCCTCCGGAATTTTCACACGAAGCTCCTCACGAACATCTGGCTTGGACCGTCGCCGCTTGATACCGCCCCACGTTGGGCGCCAACTGAGGTGCCGGGTTTTTAGGAACCCGGTGGTGCCAGGGGATAACACCCGAAGACCTCTGAGTTCTCCCTTGTTCCGGACCACAGAAACACGGAGTCTTCTAGTCGCAGTCAAAGATCAAGTTTTATTGGTAGCTACCAAGTAACACGTGTCCCAGAAGTACGCCACACGGGGAGTATGTTCTCGGGAGACTGTTCGTTTTTACAGAACCGCCCTTCTCCTTATATACAGAAATAATAGCTGCAAGCAAGAATTCTTGAGTTTATGATATGGCTGTAAACATATTTCTATAATAATACAAAGAGCGAAGTCATGTAGGCAAGCCCACATTTTAGATGTCCAGTTCGTGATAGATTACCCAGCCAGACCCGGAACTCCCATCAGATATCGATGAAACACCAATAAAGAAAGGCACCTCCTAGTCATAAAACTGGCCATAAACAAGGAATATGGACAGGTGCATGTTTGTAGAAAGCATGGTCTGTATGTAGTGAATGGTTTGTGGAATGTTATGCATTGATGCTATCGTATTCGGCCACTGGGCGAGGAGCTGCCCAAACAGGTTTGGCTAAAGGCAATGGAGTCAGTTGGGACAGGTCAGGGGGAAGTCAGGGAAGGTGGACGTGTCCTTTTAGATCAAGCTCGACCTTTAATTGACTTATCATGAGGGCAAGACACAAGATGGGTACTGTTTACAAAATGGAGTCTAAGGGGTCGGGACGGAAACTACGATTTAGGGGTGTTAGCAATCTTCAATTATGATGCAAATGCATAGGAATGATGTCCTAAACATTATCGGTTCGTCGACACCAAATTCGTCATGGTACGTTGATATTTTGTGACACGGGTATTGGACCTCGATATCGGGAAAACAACAGGGTCCAGATTTTCAGAACCACAGGCCCCTCCCTTATACAGAAGCAGAGGGGCCCCTCCCTCATACAGAAGCAGGGGCCCCTCCCAGAAGCAGAGGGGCCCCTCTCTCATACAGAAGCAGGGGCCCCTCCCAGAAGCAGAGGGGCCCCTCCCTCATACAGGAGCAGAGGCGTCACTCCAGGAAGCAGGGGGCCCCTCCCTCATACAGAAGCAAAGGGGATCCTCCCTCATACAGACGCAGAGGAGCCCCTCACTCATACAGAAGCAGAGGGGCCCCTCCCTCATACAGAAGCAGAGGGGCTCCTCCCTCATACAGAAGCAGAGGGGCCCCTCCCTTATACACATGCAGAGGGGCCCCTCCCTCATACACATGCAGAGGGGCCCCTCCCTCATACACATGCAGAGGGGCCCCTCCCTCATACAGAAGCAGAGGGGCCCCTCATACAGAAGCAGAGGGGCCTCTCCCTCAAGGAGCAGAGGGGCGCCTCTGACAAGGAGCAGCAGGGGGCCCCTCCCACCAGGAGAATCAGAGGGGCCCCGCCCACAAGGAGAAGCAGAGGGGCCCCTCCCATACAGAGAAGCAAAGGGGCCCCTCATATCTGTGTGAACAATGCTGCAGAGACCCTGGGATTAAAGCACCTTGAGCCACAGCTGCATCCGGGGCCTCTGGGCAGGTCCAGGGGAGCAGTGTCTCTCTTCAGGGCCTGTCCATAGCGCCCGAGGCCCAGGGCGGAGTCAGAGGCACTGGATGGGATGGAATGAACTCTGGGATCCTCTGTCCTTAAGGAGAATCCTTCACCGAGAGGCCTGTCACGAGGAGGGGCGGAGGAGGAGAGGCGTGTCCAGGGGTGCAGAGGAGGAGAGGCCTGTCCAAGGGGTGCAGAGGAGAAGAGGCCTGTCCAAGGGGGTGCAGAGGAGGCGAGGCCTGCCCAGGGGTGCAGATGAGGTGAGGCCTGTCCTGAGGAGGGGCAGAGGAGGTGAGGTGTGTCCAGGGGTGCAGAGGAGGTGAGGCCTGTCCAGGGTAGCAGTGTCTCTCTACGAGGCCTGTGCATAGCGCCCCGAGGCTCAGGGCGGAGTCAGAGGCGCTGTATGGGATGGAATGAACTCCGGGCTCCTCTGTCCTGAATGAGACTCATTCACCGAGCGGCCTGTCCAGAGGAGGAGCAGAGGAGGAGAGGCCTGTCCAGGGGTCAGAGGATGAGAGGTTTGTCCAGGGGTGCAGAGGAGGAGAGGCCTGTCCAGGGGTGCAGAGGAGGAGAGGCCTGTCCAGGGATGCAGAGGAGGTGAGGCCTGTCCAGGGGTGCAGAGAAGGAAAGGCCTGTCCAGGGGTGCAGAGGAGTAGAGGCCTGTCCAGGGGTGCAGAGGAGGAAAGGCCTGTCCAGGGGTGCAGAGGAGGAGAGGCCTGTCCAGTGGTGCAGAGGAGGTGAGGCCTGTCCAGAGGAGAGGCAGAGGAGGATAGGCCTGTCCAGAGGAGGAGAGGCCTGTCCAGAGGAGGAGAGGAGCTGAGGCCAGTCCAGGGGTGCAGAGGAGGTGAGGCCTGTCCAGGGGTGCAGAGGAGGATAGGCCTGTCCAGGGGTGCAGAGGAGGAGAGGCCTGTCCAGAGGAGGGGCAGATGAGGTGAGGCATGTCCAGGGGTGCAGAGGAGGAGAGGCATGTCCAGGGGAGGCTCAGGGCGGAGTCAGAGGCGCTGGATGGGGTGGAATGAACTCTGGGCTCTTCTGTCTTGAATGAGAATCCTTCACCAAGAGGCCTGTCCAGAGGAGGGGCAGAGGTGGAGAGGCCTGTCCAGGGGTGCAGAGGGGGAGAGGCCTGACCAGAGGAGCAGAGGAGGTGAGGCCTGTCCAGGGTCAGAGGACGAGAGGCCTGTTCAGGGATACAGATGAAGGGAGGCCTGTCGAGGGGGCAGAGGAGGTGAGGCCTGTCCAGAGGAGGGGCAGAGTAGGAGAGGCCTGTCCAGGGGAGCAGAGGCGGTGAGGCCTGTCCAGAGGAGGAGCAGAGGAGGAGAGGCCTGTCCAGGTGTGCAGAGGAGGTGAGGCCTGTCCAGGGTGCAGAGGAGGTGAGGCCTGTCCATAGGAGGACCGTACGAGAGGCCTGTCCAGAGGAGGAGAAGAAGAGAGGCCTGTCCAGAGAAGGGGCAGAGGAGGAGAGGCAAGTCCAGGGGTACAGGGGAGGTGAAGCCTGTTCAGGGTCAGAGGAGGTGATGCCTGTCCAGAGGAGGAGCAGAGGAGGAGAGGCCTGTCCAGGGGTGCAGAGGAGGAGAGGCCGTCCAGGGGGTAGAGGAGGTGAGGCCTGTCCAGAGGAGGAGAGGCCTGTCCAGAGGAGGGGCAGAGGAGGTGAGGCATGTCCAGGGGTGCAGAGGAGGTGAGGCCTGTCCAGAGGAGCAGTATCTCTCTTCGCGGCCTGTGCATAGCGCCCCGATGCCCAGGGGGAGTCAGAGGTGCTGGATGGGGTGGAATGAACTCTGGGCTCCTCTGTCATTAATGAGAATCCTTCACCGGGAGGTTTGTCCAGAGGAGGTGCAGAGGAGAAAAGGCCTGTCCAGGGGTGCAGAGGAGGTGAGGCCTGTCCAGGGGAGCAGAGGGGGTGAGTCCTGTCCAGGGGTACAGCGGAGGAGAGGCCTGTCCAGGGGCGCAGACGAGGAGAGGCCTGTCCAGAGGAGGGGCGGAGGAGGAGAGGCCTGTCCAGGGGTGCATAGGAGGTGAGGCCTGTCCAGAGGAATGCAGAGGAGGAGACGCCTGTCCATAGGAGGAGTAGAGGATTGGCCTGTCTAGGGGTGCAGAGGAGGAGAGACCTGTCCAGGGGTGCAGAGGAGAGGCCTGTTCAGAGGTGAAGAGGAGGTGAGGCCTGTTCAGGGGAGCAGAGGAGATGAGACCTGTCCAGGGGTGCAGAGGAGGTGAGGCCTATCCAGAAGTGCAGAGGAGGTGAGGCCTGTCCAGAGGAGAAGTGGAGGAGGTGAGGCCTGTCCAGGGGTGCAGAGGAGGAGGCCTGTCCAGGGATGCAGAGGAGGAGAGGCCTGTCCAGAGGAGGAGAGGAGGTGAGGCCTATCTAGGTTTGCAGAGGAGATGAGACCTGTCCAGGGATGCAGAGGAGGTGAGGCCTGTCCACGGGTGCATAGTAGGTGAGGCCTGTCCAGGGGTGCGAAGGAGGAGAGGCCTGTCCAGGGGTGCAGAGGAGGAGGGGCAGAGAAGGTGAGGCCTGTCCAGGAGTGCCGAGGAGGACAGGCCTGTACAGGGGAGCAAAGGAGGTGAGGCCTGTCCAGGAGTGCAGAGGAGGTGAGGCCTTTCCAGGGGTCCGGAAGGGCTGAGGCCTGTCCAGGGGTGCAGAGAAGGTGAGGCCTGTCCAGGGGTGCAGAGGAGGTGAGGCCTTTCCAGGGGTGCAGAGGAGGAGAGGCCTGTCCAGGGGTGCAGGGTGCGGAGGAGTAGAGGCCTGTCCAGGGGTGCAGAGGAGGAAAGGCCTGTCCAGGGGTGCAGAGGAAGAGAGGCCTGTCCAGTGGTGCAGAGGAGGTGAGGCCTGTCCAGAGGAGGAGAGGCCTGTCCATAGGAGGAGAGGAGCTGAGGCCGGTCCAGGGGTGCAGAGGAGGTGAGGCCTGTCCAGGGGTGCAGAGGAGGATAGGCCTGTCCAGGGGTGCAGAGGAGGAGAGGCCTGTCCAGAGGAGGGGTAGATGAGGTGAGGCATGTCCAGGGGTGCAGAGGAGGAGAGGCCTGTCCAGGGGAGGCTCAGGGCGGAGTCAGAGGCGCTGGATGGGGTGGAATGAACTCTGGGCTCTTCTGTCTTGAATGAGAATCCTTCACCAAGAGGCCTGTCCATAGGAGGGGCAGAGGTGGAGAGGCCTGTCCAGGGGTGCTGAGGGGGAGAGGCCTGACCAGAGGAGCAGAGGAGGTGAGGCCTGTCCAGGGTCAGAGGACGAGAGGCCTGTTCAGGGATACAGATGAAGGGAGGCCTGTCGAGGGGGCAGAGGAGGTGAGGCCTGTCCAGAGGAGGGGCAGAGTAGGATAGGCCTGTCCAGGGGAGCAGAGGCGGTGAGGCCTGTCCAGAGGAGGAGCAGAGGAGGAGAGGCCTGTCCAGGTGTGCAGAGGAGGTGAGGCCTGTCCAGGGGTGCAGAGGAGGTTAGGCCTGTCCATAGGAGGACAGTACGAGAGGCCTGTCCAGAGGAGGAGAAGAAGAGAGGCCTGTCCAGAGAAGGGGCAGAGGAGGAGAGGCAAGTCCAGGGGTACAGGGGAGGTGAAGCCTGTTCAGGGTCAGAGGAGATGATGCCTGTCCAGAGGAGGAGAGGCCTGTCCAGGGGTGCAGAGGGGGAGAGGCCGTCCAGGGGGTAGAGGAGGTGAGGCCTGTCCAGAGGAGGAGAGGCCTGTCCAGAGGAGGGGCAGAGGAGGTGAGGCGTGTCCAGGGGTGCAGAGGAGGTGAGGCCTGTCCAGAGGAGCAGTATCTCTCTTCGCGGCCTGTGCATAGCGCCCCGATGCCCAGGGGGAGTCAGAGGTGCTGGATGGGGTGGAATGAACTCTGGGCTTCTCTGTCATTAATGAGAATCCTTCACCGGGAGGTTTGTCCAGAGGAGGGGCAGAGGAGAAGAGGCCTGTCCAGGGGCGCAAAGGAGGTGAGGCCTGTCCAGGGGAGCAGAGGGGGTGAGTCCTGTCCAGGGGTACAGAGGAGGAGAGGTCTGTCCAGGGGCGCAGACGAGGAGAGGCCTGTCCAGAGGAGGGGCGGAGGAGGAGAGGCCTGTCCAGGGGTGCATAGGAGGTGAGGCCTGTCCAGAGGAATGCAGAGGAGGAGACGCCTGTCCATAGGAGGAGTAGAGTATTGGCCTGTCTAGGGGTGCAGAGGAGGAGAGACCTGTCCAGGGGTGCAGAGGAGAGGCCTGTCCAGAGGTGAAGAGGAGGTGAGGCCTGTCTAGGGGAGCACAGGAGATGAGACCTGTCCAGGGGTGCAGAGGAGGTGAGGCCTGTCCAGAAGTGCAGAGGAGGTAAGGCCTGTCCAGAGGAGAAGTGGAGGAGGTGAGGCCTGTCCAGGGGTCAGAGGATGAGAGGTTTGTCCAGGGGTGCAGAGGAGGAGAGGCCTGTCCAGGGGTGCAGAGGAGGAGAGGCCTGTCCAGGGATGCAGAGGAGGTGAGGCCTGTCCAGGGGTGCAGAGAAGGAAAGGCCTGTCCAGGGGTGCAGAGGAGTAGAGGCCTGTCCAGGGGTGCAGAGGAGGAAAGGCCTGTCCAGGGGTGCAGAGGAGGAGAGGCCTGTCCAGTGGTGCAGAGAAGGTGAGGCCTGTCCAGAGGAGAGGCAGAGGAGGATAGGCCTGTCCAGAGGAGGAGAGGCCTGTCCAGAGGAGGAGAGGAGCTGAGGCCAGTCCAGGGGTGCAGAGGAGGTGAGGCCTGTCCAGGGGTGCAGAGGAGGATAGGCCTGTCCAGGGGTGCAGAGGAGGAGAGGCCTGTCCAGAGGAGGGGCAGATGAGGTGAGGCATGTCCAGGGGTGCAGAGGAGGAGAGGCCTGTCCAGGGGAGGCTCAGGGCGGAGTCAGAGGCGCTGGATGGGGTGGAATGAACTCTGGGCTCTTCTGTCTTGAATGAGAATCCTTCACCAAGAGGCCTGTCCAGAGGAGGGGCAGAGGTGGAGAGGCCTGTCCAGGGGTGCAGAGGGGGAGAGGCCTGACCAGAGGAGCAGAGGAGGTGAGGCCTGTCCAGGGTCAGAGGACGAGAGGCCTGTTCAGGGATACAGATGAAGGGAGGCCTGTCGAGGGGGCAGAGGAGGTGAGGCCTGTCCAGAGGAGGGGCAGAGTAGGAGAGGCCTGTCCAGGGGAGCAGAGGCGGTGAGGCCTGTCCAGAGGAGGAGCAGAGGAGGAGAGGCCTGTCCAGGTGTGCAGAGGAGGTGAGGCCTGTCCAGGGTGCAGAGGAGGTGAGGCCTGTCCATAGGAGGACAGTACTAGAGGCCTGTCCAGAGGAGGAGAAGAAGAGAGGCCTGTCCAGAGAAGGGGCAGAGGAGGAGAGAAAAGTCCAGGGGTACAGGGGAGGTGAAGCCTGTTCAGGGTCAGAGGAGGTGATGCCTGTCCAGAGGAGGAGCAGAGGAGGAGAGGCCTGTCCAGGGGTGCAGAGGAGGAGAGGCCGTCCAGGGGGTAGAGGAGGTGAGGCCTGTCCAGAGGAGGAGAGGCCTGTCCAGAGGAGGGGCAGAGGAGGTGAGGCATGTCCAGGGGTGCAGAGGAGGTGAGGCCTGTCCAGAGGAGCAGTATCTCTCTTCGCGGCCTGTGCATAGCGCCCCGATGCCCAGGGGGAGTCAGAGGTGCTGGATGGGGTGGAATGAACTCTGGGCTCCTCTGTCATTAATGAGAATCCTTCACCGGGAGGTTTGTCCAGAGGAGGTGCAGAGGAGAAAAGGCCTGTCCAGGGGTGCAGAGGAGGTGAGGCCTGTCCAGGGGAGCAGAGGGGGTGAGTCCTGTCCAGGGGTACAGCGGAGGAGAGGCCTGTCCAGGGGCGCAGACGAGGAGAGGCCTGTCCAGAGGAGGGGCGGAGGAGGAGAGGCCTGTCCAGGGGTGCATAGGAGGTGAGGCCTGTCCAGAGGAATGCAGAGGAGGAGACGCCTGTCCATAGGAGGAGTAGAGGATTGGCCTGTCTAGGGGTGCAGAGGAGGAGAGACCTGTCCAGGGGTGCAGAGGAGAGGCCTGTTCAGAGGTGAAGAGGAGGTGAGGCCTGTTCAGGGGAGCAGAGGAGATGAGACCTGTCCAGGGGTGCAGAGGAGGTGAGGCCTATCCAGAAGTGCAGAGGAGGTGAGGCCTGTCCAGAGGAGAAGTGGAGGAGGTGAGGCCTGTCCAGGGGTGCAGAGGAGGAGGCCTGTCCAGGGATGCAGAGGAGGAGAGGCCTGTCCAGAGGAGGAGAGGCCTGTCCAGAGGAGGGGCAGAGTAGGAGAGGCCTGTCCAGGGGAGCAGAGGCGGTGAGGCCTGTCCAGAGGAGGAGCAGAGGAGGAGAGGCCTGTCCAGGTGTGCAGAGGAGGTGAGGCCTGTCCAGGGGTGCAGAGGAGGTTAGGCCTGTCCATAGGAGGACAGTACGAGAGGCCTGTCCAGAGGAGGAGAAGAAGAGAGGCCTGTCCAGAGAAGGGGCAGAGGAGGAGAGGCAAGTCCAGGGGTACAGGGGAGGTGAAGCCTGTTCAGGGTCAGAGGAGATAATGCCTGTCCAGAGGAGGAGAGGCCTGTCCAGGGGTGCAGAGGAGGAGAGGCCGTCCAGGGGGTAGAGGAGGTGAGGCCTGTCCAGAGGAGGAGAGGCCTGTCCAGAGGAGGGGCAGAGGAGGTGAGGCATGTCCAGGGGTGCAGAGGAGGTGAGGCCTGTCCAGAGGAGCAGTATCTCTCTTCGCGGCCTGTGCATAGCGCCCCGATGCCCAGGGGGAGTCAGAGGTGCTGGATGGGGTGGAATGAACTCTGGGCTTCTCTGTCATTAATGAGAATCCTTCACCGGGAGGTTTGTCCAGAGGAGGGGCAGAGGAGAAGAGGCCTGTCCAGGGGCGCAAAGGAGGTGAGGCCTGTCCAGGGGAGCAGAGGGGGTGAGTCCTGTCCAGGGGTACAGAGGAGGAGAGGTCTGTCCAGGGGCGCAGACGAGGAGAGGCCTGTCCAGAGGAGGGGCGGAGGAGGAGAGGCCTGTCCAGGGGTGCATAGGAGGTGAGGCCTGTCCAGAGGAATGCAGAGGAGGAGACGCCTGTCCATAGGAGGAGTAGAGGATTGGCCTGTCTAGGGGTGCAGAGGATGAGAGACCTGTCCAGGGGTGCAGAGGAGAGGCCTGTCCAGAGGTGAAGAGGAGGTGAGGCCTGTCTAGGGGAGCACAGGAGATGAGACCTGTCCAGGGGTGCAGAGGAGGTGAGGCCTGTCCAGAAGTGCAGAGGAGGTGAGGCCTGTCCAGAGGAGAAGTGGAGGAGGTGAGGCCTGTCCAGGGGTGCAGAGGAGGAGGCCTGTCCAGGGATGCAGAGGAGGAGAGGCCTGTCCAGAGGAGGAGAGGAGGTGAGGCCTATCTAGGTTTGCAGAGGAGATGAGACCTGTCCAGGGATGCAGAGGAGGTGAGGCCTGTCCACGGGTGAATAGTAGGTGAGGCCTGTCCAGGGGTGCGGAGGAGGAGAGGCCTGTCCAGGGGTGCAGAGGAGGAGAGGCATGTCCAGAGGAGGGGCAGAGAAGGTGAGGCCTGTCCAGGAGTGCCGAGGAGGACAGGCCTGTACAGGGGAGCAAAGGAGGTGAGGCCTGTCCAGGAGTGCAGAGGAGGTGAGGCCTTTCCAGGGGTCCAGAAGGGCTGAGGCCTGTCCAGGGGTGCAGAGGAGGTGAGGCCTGTCCAGGGGTGCAGAGGAGGTGAGGCCTTTCCAGGGGTGCAGAGGAGGAGAGGCCTGTCCAGGGGTGCAGGGTGCGGAGGAGGGGAGGCCTGTCCAGGTGTGCAGAGGAGGAGAGGCCTGTCCAGCAATGCAGAGGAGGAGAGGCCTGTCCAGTGGTGCAGAGGAGGAGAGGCCTGTTGAGGGGTGAAGAGGAGGCGAGGCCTGTCATGGGGTGCAGAGGAGATGAGACCTGTCTAGGGGTGCAGAGGAGGCGAGGCCTGTCCAGGGGTGCAGAGGAGATGAGACCTGTCCAGGGGTGCAGAGGAGATGAGACCTGTCCAGGGGTGCAGAGGAGAAGAGGCCTGTCCAAGGGGGTGCAGAGGAGGCGAGGCCTGCCCAGGGGTGCAGATGAGGTGAGGCCTGTCCTGAGGAGGGGCAGAGGAGGTGAGGTGTGTCCAGGGGTGCAGAGGAGGTGAGGCCTGTCCAGGGTAGCAGTGTCTCTCTACGAGGCCTGTGCATAGCGCCCCGAGGCTCAGGGCGGAGTCAGAGGCGCTGTATGGGATGGAATGAACTCCGGGCTCCTCTGTCCTGAATGAGAATCATTCACCGAGCGGCCTGTCCAGAGGAGGAGCAGAGGAGGAGAGGCCTGTCCAGGGGTCAGAGGACGAGAGGTTTGTCCAGGGGTGCAGAGGAGGAGAGGCCTGTCCAGGGGTGCAGAGGAGGAGAGGCCTGTCCAGGGATGCAGAGGAGGTGAGGCCTGTCCAGGGGTGCAGAGAAGGAAAGGCCTGTCCAGGGGTGCAGAGGAGTAGAGGCCTGTCCAGGGGTGCAGAGGAGGAAAGGCCTGTCCAGGGGTGCAGAGGAGGAGAGGCCTGTCCAGTGGTGCAGAGGAGGTGAGGCCTGTCCAGAGGAGAGGCAGAGGAGGAGAGGCCTGTCCAGAGGAGGAGAGGCCTGTCCAGAGGAGGAGAGGAGCTGAGGCCGGTCCAGGGTTGCAGAGGAGGTGAGGCCTGTCCAGGGGTGCAGAGGAGGATAGGCCTGTCCAGGGGTGCAGAGGAGGAGAGGCCTGTCCAGAGGAGGGGCAGATGAGGTGAGGCATGTCCAGGGGTGCAGAGGAGGAGAGGCCTGTCCAGGGGAGGCTCAGGGCGGAGTCAGAGGCGCTGGATGGGGTGGAATGAACTCTGGGCTCTTCTGTCTTGAATGAGAATCCTTCACCAAGAGGCCTGTCCAGAGGAGGGGCAGAGGTGGAGAGGCCTGTCCAGGGGTGCAGAGGGGGAGAGGCCTGACCAGAGGAGCAGAGGAGGTGAGGCCTGTCCAGGGTCAGAGGACGAGAGCCCTGTTCAGGGATACAGATGAAGGGAGGCCTGTCGAGGGGGCAGAGGAGGTGAGGCCTGTCCAGAGGAGGGGCAGAGTAGGAGAGGCCTGTCCAGGGGAGCAGAGGCGGTGAGGCCTGTCCAGAGGAGGAGCAGAGGAGGAGAGGCCTGTCCAGGTGTGCAGAGGAGGTGAGGCCTGTCCAGGGTGCAGAGGAGGTGAGGCCTGTCCATAGGAGGACAGTACGAGAGGCCTGTCCAGAGGAGGAGAAGAAGAGAGGCCTGTCCAGAGAAGGGGCAGAGGAGGAGAGGCAAGTCCAGGGGTACAGGGGAGGTGAAGCCTGTTCAGGGTCAGAGGAGGTGATGCCTGTCCAGAGGAGGAGCAGAGGAGGAGAGGCCTGTCCAGGGGTGCAGAGGAGGAGAGGCCGTCCAGGGGGTAGAGGAGGTGAGGCCTGTCCAGAGGAGGAGAGGCCTGTCCAGAGGAGGGGCAGAGGAGGTGAGGCATGTCCAGGGGTGCAGAGGAGGTGAGGCCTGTCCAGAGGAGCAGTATCTCTCTTCGCGGCCTGTGCATAGCGCCCCGATGCCCAGGGGGAGTCAGAGGTGCTGGATGGGGTGGAATGAACTCTGGGCTCCTCTGTCATTAATGAGAATCCTTCACCGGGAGGTTTGTCCAGAGGAGGTGCAGAGGAGAAAAGGCCTGTCCAGGGGTGCAGAGGAGGTGAGGCCTGTCCAGGGGAGCAGAGGGGGTGAGTCCTGTCCAGGGGTACAGCGGAGGAGAGGCCTGTCCAGGGGCGCAGACGAGGAGAGGCCTGTCCAGAGGAGGGGCGGAGGAGGAGAGGCCTGTCCAGGGGTGCATAGGAGGTGAGGCCTGTCCAGAGGAATGCAGAGGAGGAGACGCCTGTCCATAGGAGGAGTAGAGGATTGGCCTGTCTAGGGGTGCAGAGGAGGAGAGACCTGTCCAGGGGTGCAGAGGAGAGGCCTGTTCAGAGGTGAAGAGGAGGTGAGGCCTGTTCAGGGGAGCAGAGGAGATGAGACCTGTCCAGGGGTGCAGAGGAGGTGAGGCCTATCCAGAAGTGCAGAGGAGGTGAGGCCTGTCCAGAGGAGAAGTGGAGGAGGTGAGGCCTGTCCAGGGGTGCAGAGGAGGAGGCCTGTCCAGGGATGCAGAGGAGGAGAGGCCTGTCCAGAGGAGGAGAGGAGGTGAGGCCTATCTAGGTTTGCAGAGGAGATGAGACCTGTCCAGGGATGCAGAGGAGGTGAGGCCTGTCCACGGGTGAATAGTAGGTGAGGCCTGTCCAGGGGTGCGAAGGAGGAGAGGCCTGTCCAGAGGAGGAGAGGAGGTGAGGCCTATCTAGGTTTGCAGAGGAGATGAGACCTGTCCAGGGATGCAGAGGAGGTGAGGCCTGTCCACGGGTGCATAGTAGGTGAGGCCTGTCCAGGGGTGCGAAGGAGGAGAGGCCTGTCCAGGGGTGCAGAGGAGGAGGGGCAGAGAAGGTGAGGCCTGTCCAGGAGTGCCGAGGAGGACAGGCCTGTACAGGGGAGCAAAGGAGGTGAGGCCTGTCCAGGAGTGCAGAGGAGGTGAGGCCTTTCCAGGGGTCCAGAAGGGCTGAGGCCTGTCCAGGGGTGCAGAGGAGGTGAGGCCTGTCCAGGGGTGCAGAGGAGGTGAGGCCTTTCCAGGGGTGCAGAGGAGGAGAGGCCTGTCCAGGGGTGCAGGGTGCGGAGGAGTAGAGGCCTGTCCAGGGGTGCAGAGGAGGAAAGGCCTGTCCAGGGGTGCAGAGGAGGAGAGGCCTGTCCAGTGGTGCAGAGGAGGTGAGGCCTGTCCAGAGGAGAGGCAGAGGAGGAGAGGCCTGTCCAGAGGAGGAGAGGCCTGTCCATAGGAGGAGAGGAGCTGAGGCCGGTCCAGGGGTGCAGAGGAGGTGAGGCCTGTCCAGGGGTGCAGAGGAGGATAGGCCTGTCCAGGGGTGCAGAGGAGGAGAGGCCTGTCCAGAGGAGGGGTAGATGAGGTGAGGCATGTCCAGGGGTGCAGAGGAGGAGAGGCCTGTCCAGGGGAGGCTCAGGGCGGAGTCAGAGGCGCTGGATGGGGTGGAATGAACTCTGGGCTCTTCTGTCTTGAATGAGAATCCTTCACCAAGAGGCCTGTCCATAGGAGGGGCAGAGGTGGAGAGGCCTGTCCAGGGGTGCTGAGGGGGAGAGGCCTGACCAGAGGAGCAGAGGAGGTGAGGCCTGTCCAGGGTCAGAGGACGAGAGGCCTGTTCAGGGATACAGATGAAGGGAGGCCTGTCGAGGGGGCAGAGGAGGTGAGGCCTGTCCAGAGGAGGGGCAGAGTAGGAGAGGCCTGTCCAGGGGAGCAGAGGCGGTGAGGCCTGTCCAGAGGAGGAGCAGAGGAGGAGAGGCCTGTCCAGGTGTGCAGAGGAGGTGAGGCCTGTTCAGGGGTGCAGAGGAGGTTAGGCCTGTCCATAGGAGGACAGTACGAGAGGCCTGTCCAGAGGAGGAGAAGAAGAGAGGCCTGTCCAGAGAAGGGGCAGAGGAGGAGAGGCAAGTCCAGGGGTACAGGGGAGGTGAAGCCTGTTCAGGGTCAGAGGAGATGATGCCTGTCCAGAGGAGGAGCAGAGGATTAGAGGCCTGTCCAGGGGTGCAGAGGAGGAGAGGCCGTCCAGGGGGTAGAGGAGGTGAGGCCTGTCCAGAGGAGGAGAGGCCTGTCCAGAGGAGGGGCAGAGGAGGTGAGGCGTGTCCAGGGGTGCAGAGGAGGTGAGGCCTGTCCAGAGGAGCAGTATCTCTCTTCGCGGCCTGTGCATAGCGCCCCGATGCCCAGGGGGAGTCAGAGGTGCTGGATGGGGTGGAATGAACTCTGGGCTTCTCTGTCATTAATGAGAATCCTTCACCGGGAGGTTTGTCCAGAGGAGGGGCAGAGGAGAAGAGGCCTGTCCAGGGGCGCAAAGGAGGTGAGGCCTGTCCAGGGGAGCAGAGGGGGTGAGTCCTGTCCAGGGGTACAGAGGAGGAGAGGTCTGTCCAGGGGCGCAGACGAGGAGAGGCCTGTCCAGAGGAGGGGCGGAGGAGGAGAGGCCTGTCCAGGGGTGCATAGGAGGTGAGGCCTGTCCAGAGGAATGCAGAGGAGGAGACGCCTGTCCATAGGAGGAGTAGAGGATTGGCCTGTCTAGGTGTGCAGAGGAGGAGAGACCTGTCCAGGGGTGCAGAGGAGAGGCCTGTCCAGAGGTGAAGAGGAGGTGAGGCCTGTCTAGGGGAGCACAGGAGATGAGACCTGTCCAGGGGTGCAGAGGAGGTGAGGCCTGTCCAGAAGTGCAGAGGAGGTGAGGCCTGTCCAGAGGAGAAGTGGAGGAGGTGAGGCCTGTCCAGGGGTGCAGAGGAGGAGGCCTGTCCAGGGATGCAGAGGAGGAGAGGCCTGTCCAGAGGAGGAGAGGAGGTGAGGCCTATCTAGGTTTGCAGAGGAGATGAGACCTGTCCAGGGATGCAGAGGAGGTGAGGCCTGTCCACGGGTGAATAGTAGGTGAGGCCTGTCCAGGGGTGCGGAGGAGGAGAGGCCTGTCCAGGGGTGCAGAGGAGGAGAGGCCTGTACAGGGGAGCAAAGGAGGTGAGGCCTGTCCAGGAGTGCAGAGGAGGTGAGGCCTTTCCAGGGGTCCAGAAGGGCTGAGGCCTGTCCAGGGGTGCAGAGGAGGTGAGGCCTGTCCAGGGGTGCAGAGGAGGTGAGGCCTTTCCAGGGGTGCAGAGGAGATGAGACCTGTCTAGGGGTGCAGAGGAGGCGAGGCCTGTCCAGGGGTGCAGAGGAGATGAGACCTGTCCAGGGGGCAGAGGAGGAGAGGCCTGTCCAGGGGTGCAGAGGAGATGAGACCTGTCCAGGGGTGCAGAGGAGGTGAGGCCTTTCCAGGGGTGCAGAGGAGGAGAGGCCTGTCCAGGGGTGCAGGGTGCGGAGGAGGTGAGGCCTGTCCAGGTGTGCAGAGGAGGAGAGGCCTGTCCAAAGGTGCAGAGGAGGTGAGGCCTGTCCAGGGGTGCAGAGAAGGTGAGACCTGTCCGTGGAAGCAGTGTCTCTCTGGGGCCTGTGCATAGCGCCCCGAGGCTCAGAGTGGAGTCAGAGGTGCTGTATGGGGTGGAATGAACTCTGGGCTCCTCTTTCCTTAATGAGAATCCTTCACCGAGAGGCCTGTCCAAGGGTGCAGAGGAGGTGAGACCTGTCCAGGGTTCAGAGGAGGTGAGGCCTGTCCTGGGGGCAGAGGATGAGAGGCCTGTCCAGGGGTGCAGAGGAGGCGAGGCTTGTCCAGAGGAAGAGAGGAGGTGAGGCCAGTCCAGGGGTGCAGAGGAGGTGAGGCCTGTCCAGGGGTGCAGAGGAGGTGAGACCTATCCAGGGGTGCAGAGGAGATGAGGTCTGTCCAGGGGTGCAGAGGAGGTGAGGCCTGTCCAGGGGTGCAGAGGAGGAGAGGCCTGTCCAGGGGTGCAGAGGAAGAGAGGCCTGTCCAGGGGTGCAGAGGAGGTGAGGCTTGTCCAGGGGGAGGAGAGGAGGTGAGGCTTGTCGAGGGGTGCAGAGGAGGCGAGGCCTGTCCAGGTGTGCCGAGGAGGTGAGGCTTGTCCAGGGGTGCAGAGGAGATGAGACCTGTCCAGGGGTGCAGAGGAGGTGAGGCCTTTCCAGGGGTGCAGAGGAGGAGAGGCCTGTCCAGGGGTGCAGGGTGCGGAGGAGGTGAGGCCTGTCCAGGTGTGCAGAGGAGGAGAGGCCTGTCCAGGAATGCAGAGGAGGAGAGGCCTGTTGAGGGGTGAAGAGGAGGCGAGGCCTGTCCGGGGGTGCAGAGGAGATGAGACCTGTCCAGGGGTGCAGAGGAGATGAGACCTGTCCAGGGGTGCAGAGGAGGTGAGGCCTGTCCAGAAGAGAAGTGTGGCTCACTGGTTAGAGCAGGCAGACCCTGAAGCAGAGAACGGCCTGGGACCAGGGTTCAATTCCCGACACGGCAGGGTTGTGGACCAGGGTCAGCGGACTCGATAATTCTCGCTTCGGTGCCTACTCGAATCACGGGGCACACTCTGCAACTCTGGGCATTAAGCTTGCTTAATGTCCACAACGGCCCCCGGCGGCGGGATGCCTGGCTTTCACCTTGGGGATACCAAGTACGGGTTATCTCGCTGGGAAAAGCCAGGACGGGTTCCCAAGGCAAGCGCCAATATGCCTCACGGTAATTTAGCCTAAAAAAAAAAAGAAGTAGAGGAGGTGAGGCCTGTCCAGGGATGCAGAGGAGGTGAGGCCTGTCCAGAGGAGGGGCAGAGGAGGAGAGGCCTGTCCTTTGGGGCAGAGGAGGAGAGGCCTGTCCTTTGGGGCAGAGGAGGAGAGGACTGTCCAGGGGTGCAAAGGAGGAGAGGCCTGTCCAGGGGAGCAGTGTCTCTCTTCGGGGCCTGTGCATAGCGCCCGAGGCTCAGGGCGGAGTCAGAGGCGCTGAATGGGGTGGAATGAACTCTGGGCTCCTCTGTCCTTAATGAGAATCCTTCACCGAGAGGCCTCCCCAGAGGAGGGGCAGAGTAGGAGAGGCCTGTCCAGAGGAGTAGGGGAGGTGAGGCCTGTCCAGAGGAGGAGAGGAGGAGAGGCCTGTCAGATGAGGGGCAGAGGATGAGTGGCCTGTCCAGGGGTAGAGAGGAGGAGAGGCCTGTCCAGAGGGGCAGAGGAGGAGAGGCCTGTCCAGGGGTGCAGAGTAGGAGAGGCCTGTCCATGGGTGTAGACTAGGAGAGGCCTGTCCAGAGAAGGGGTAGAGGAGGAGAGGCCTGTCCAGGAGGTGATGAGGCCTGTCTAGGGGTGCAGAGGAGGTGAGATGTCTCCAGGAGTGCAGAGGAGGTGAGGCCTGTCCAGGGGTGCAGAGGAGGTGAGACCTGTCCAGGGGTACAGAGGAGTTGAGGCCTGTCCAGGGGTGCAGAGGAGGTGAGACCTCTCCAGGGGCAGAAGAGGTAAGGCCTGTCCAGGGGTGCAGAGGAGGAGAGGCCTGTCCAAGGAGAGCAGAGGAGGTGAGGCCTGTCCAGGGGTACAGAGGAGGAGAGGCCTGTCCAGGGGTGCAGAGGAGGTGAGGCCTGTCCAGGGGTGCAGAGGAGGTGAGACCTGTCCAGGGGTACAGAGGAGTTGAGGCCTGTCCAGGGGTGCAGAGGAGGTGAGACCTCTCCAGGGGCAGAAGAGGTAAGGCCTGTCCAGGGGTGCAGAGGAGGAGAGGCCTGTCCAAGGAGAGCAGAGGAGGTGAGGCCTGTCCAGGGGTACAGAGGAGGAGAGGCCTGTCCAGGGGTGCAGAGGTGCAGAGGAGGTGAGGCCTGTCCAGGGGTACAGAGGAGGTGAGGCCTGTCCAGGGGTGCAATGGAGGTGAGACTTGTCCAGGGTGAGCATAAGAGGTTAGACCTGGGGGTGCAGAGGAGGTGAGGCGTGTCCAGGTGGGTGCAGAGGGGGTGAGGCATGTCCAGGGGACAGAGGAGGTGAGGCCTGTCCGGGGGTGAAGAGGGGGTGGGTCCTGTCCAGGGGAATGCAGAGGAGGAGAGGCCTGTCCAGGGGAATGCAGAGGAGGAGAGGCCTGTCCAAGGGGTGCAGAGATGATGAGGCCTGTCCAGGTGTGCAGAGGAGTTGAGGCCTGTCCAGGGGCAGAGGAGGTAAAGCCTGTCCAAGGAGAGCAGAGGAGATGAGGCCTGTCCAGGGGCTAGAGGAGGTGAGGCATGTCCAGGGGCTAGAGGAGGTGAGGCATGTCCAGGGGTCCAGAAGGGCTGAGGCCTGTCCAGGGGGGTGCAGAGGAGGTGAGGCCTGTCCAGGGGTCCAGAAGGGCTGAGGCCTGTCCAGGGGGGTGCAGAGGAGGTGAGGCCTGTCCAGGGGTGCAGAGGAGGTGAGGCCTTTCCAGGGGTGCAGAGGAGGTGAGGCCTTTCCAGGGGTGCAGAGGAGGTGAGGCCTTTCCAGGGGTGCAGAGGAGGAGAGGCCTGTCCAGGGGTGCAGAGGAGGTGAGGCCTTTCCAGGGGTGCAGAGGAGGAGAGGCCTGTCCAGGGGTGCAGGGTGCGGAGGAGGTGAGGCCTGTCCAGGTGTGCAGAGGAGGAGAGGCCTGTCCAGCAATGCAGAGGAGGAGAGGCCTGTTGAGGGGTGAAGAGGAGGCGAGGCCTGTCCAGGGGTGCAGAGGAGATGAGACCTGTCTAGGGGTGCAGAGGAGGCGAGGCCTGTCCAGGGGTGCAGAGGAGATGAGACCTGTCCAGGGGTGCAGAGGAGATGAGACCTGTCCAGGGGTGCAGAGGAGGTGAGGCCTTTCCAGGGGTGCAGAGGAGGAGAGGCCTGTCCAGGGGTGCAGGGTGCGGAGGAGGTGAGGCCTGTCCAGGTGTGCAGAGGAGGAGAGGCCTGTCCAGGAATGCAGAGGAGGAGAGGCCTGTTGAGGGGTGAAGAGGAGGCGAGGCCTGTCCGGGGGTGCAGAGGAGATGAGACCTGTCCAGGGGTGCAGAGGAGGTGAGGCCTGTCCAGGGGTGCAGAGGAGGTGAGGCATGTCCAGGGGCTAGAGGAGGTGAGGCATGTCCAGGGGCCAGAGGAGGTGAGGCCTGTCCAGGGGCTAGAGGAGGTGAGGCATGTCCAGGGGCTAGAGGAGGTGAGGCATGTCCAGGGGCCAGAGGAGGTGAGGCATGTCCAGGGGCTAGAGGAGGTGAGGCATGTCCAGAGTTGCAGAGGAGGTGAGGCCTGTCCATCGGGTGAAGAGGTGGTGATTCCTGTCCAGGGGGGCAGAGGAGGTGAGGCCTGTCCAGGGAGTGAAGAGGAGGTGAGGCCTGTCCAGGGGGTGCCGAGGAGGAGAGGCCTATCCAGGGGTGCAGAGGAGGTGAGACCTGTCCAGAGGGGTGCAGAGGAGGTGAGGCCTGTCCAGGGGTGCAGAGGAGGAGAGGCCTTTCCAGGTGTGCAGAGGAGGTGAGACCTGTCCAGAGGGGTGCAGAGGAGGTGAGGCCTGTCCAGGGGTGCAGAGGAGGTGAGGCCTGTCCAGGGGTGCAGAGGAGGTGAGACCTGTCCAGAGGGGTGCAGAGGAGGTGAGGCCTGTCCAGGGGTGCAGAGGAGGAGAGGCCTGTCCAGGGGCAGAGGAGGTAAAGCCTGTCCAAGGAGAGCAGAGGAGGTGAGGCCTGTCCAGGGGTGCAGAGGAGGTGAGGCATGTCCAGGGGCTAGAGGAGGTGAGGCATGTCCAGGGGCCAGAGGAGGTGAGGCCTGTCCAGGGGAGCAGAGGGGGTGAGTCCTGTCCAGGGGTACAGCGGAGGAGAGGCCTGTCCAGGGGCGCAGACGAGGAGAGGCCTGTCCAGAGGAGGGGCGGAGGAGGAGAGGCCTGTCCAGGGGTGCATAGGAGGTGAGGCCTGTCCAGAGGAATGCAGAGGAGGAGACGCCTGTCCATAGGAGGAGTAGAGGATTGGCCTGTCTAGGGGTGCAGAGGAGGAGATACCTGTCCAGGGGTGCAGAGGAGAGGCCTGTCCAGAGGTGAAGAGGAGGTGAGGCCTATCCAGAAGTGCAGAGGAGGTGAGGCCTGTCCAGAGGAGAAGTGGAGGAGGTGAGGCCTGTCCAGGGGTGCAGAGGAGGAGAGGCCTGTCCAGGGGTGCAGAGGAGGAGGGGCAGAGAAGGTGAGGCCTGTCCAGGAGTGCCGAGGAGGACAGGCCTGTACAGGGGAGCAAAGGAGGTGAGGCCTGTCCAGGAGTGCAGAGGAGGTGAGGCCTTTCCAGGGGTCCAGAAGGGCTGAGGCCTGTCCAGGGGTGCAGAGGAGGTGAGGCCTGTCCAGGGGTGCAGAGGAGGTGAGGCCTTGCCAGGGGTGCAGAGGAGGAGAGGCCTGTCCAGGGGTGCAGGGTGCGGAGGAGTAGAGGCCTGTCCAGGGGTGCAGAGGAGGAAAGGCCTGTCCAGGGGTGCAGAGGAGGAGAGGCCTGTCCAGTGGTGCAGAGGAGGTGAGGCCTGTCCAGAGGAGAGGCAGAGGAGGAGAGGCCTGTCCAGAGGAGGAGAGGCCTGTCCATAGGAGGAGAGGAGCTGAGGCCGGTCCAGGGGTGCAGAGGAGGTGAGGCCTATCCAGGGGTGCAGAGGAGGATAGGCCTGTCCAGGGGTGCAGAGGAGGAGAGGCCTGTCCAGAGGAGGGGTAGATGAGGTGAGGCATGTCCAGGGGTGCAGAGGAGGAGAGGCCTGTCCAGGGGAGGCTCAGGGCGGAGTCAGAGGCGCTGGATGGGGTGGAATGAACTCTGGGCTCTTCTGTCTTGAATGAGAATCCTTCACCAAGAGGCCTGTCCAGAGGAGGGACAGAGGTGGAGAGGCCTGTCCAGGGGTGCTGAGGGGGAGAGGCCTGACCAGAGGAGCAGAGGAGGTGAGGCCTGTCCAGGGTCAGAGGACGAGAGGCCTGTTCAGGGATACAGATGAAGGGAGGCCTGTCGAGGGGGCAGAGGAGGTGAGGCCTGTCCAGAGGAGGGGCAGAGTAGGAGAGGCCTGTCCAGGGGAGCAGAGGCGGTGAGGCCTGTCCAGAGGAGGAGCAGAGGAGGAGAGGCCTGTCCAGGTGTGCAGAGGAGGTGAGGCCTGTCCAGGGGTGCAGAGGAGGTTAGGCCTGTCCATAGGAGGACAGTACGAGAGGCCTGTCCAGAGGAGGAGAAGAAGAGAGGCCTGTCCAGAGAAGGGGCAGAGGAGGAGAGGCAAGTCCAGGGGTACAGGGGAGGTGAAGCCTGTTCAGGGTCAGAGGAGATGATGCCTGTCCAGAGGAGGAGCAGAGGAGGAGAGGCCTGTCCAGGGGTGCAGAGGAGGAGAGGCCGTCCAGGGGGTAGAGGAGGTGAGGCCTGTCCAGAGGAGGAGAGGCCTGTCCAGAGGAGGGGCAGAGGAGGTGAGGCGTGTCCAGGGGTGCAGAGGAGGTGAGGCCTGTCCAGAGGAGCAGTATCTCTCTTCGCGGCCTGTGCATAGCGCCCCGATGCCCAGGGGGAGTCAGAGGTGCTGGATGGGGTGGAATGAACTCTGGGCTTCTCTGTCATTAATGAGAATCCTTCACCGGGAGGTTTGTCCAGAGGAGAAGAGGCCTGTCCAGGGGCGCAAAGGAGGTGAGGCCTGTCCAGGGGAGCAGAGGGGGTGAGTCCTGTCCAGGGGTACAGAGGAGGAGAGGTCTGTCCAGGGGCGCAGACGAGGAGAGGCCTGTCCAGAGGAGGGGCGGAGGAGGAGAGGCCTGTCCAGGGGTGCATAGGAGGTGAGGCCTGTCCAGAGGAATGCAGAGGAGGAGACGCCTGTCCATAGGAGGAGTAGAGGATTGGCCTGTCTAGGGGTGCAGAGGAGGAGAGACCTGTCCAGGGGTGCAGAGGAGATGCCTGTCCAGAGGTGAAGAGGAGGTGAGGCCTGTCTAGGGGAGCACAGGAGATGAGACCTGTCCAGGGGTGCAGAGGAGGTGAGGCCTGTCCAGAAGTGCAGAGGAGGTGAGGCCTGTCCAGAGGAGAAGTGGAGGAGGTGAGGCCTGTCCAGGGGTGCAGAGGAGGAGGCCTGTCCAGGGATGCAGAGGAGGAGAGGCCTGTCCAGAGGAGGAGAGGAGGTGAGGCCTATCTAGGTTTGCAGAGGAGATGAGACCTGTCCAGGGATGCAGAGGAGGTGAGGCCTGTCCACGGGTGAATAGTAGGTGAGGCCTGTCCAGGGGTGCGGAGGAGGAGAGGCCTGTCCAGGGGTGCAGAGGAGGAGAGGCATGCCCAGAGGAGGGGCAGAGAAGGTGAGGCCTGTCCAGGAGTGCCGAGGAGGACAGGCCTGTACAGGGGAGCAAAGGAGGTGAGGCCTGTCCAGGAGTGCAGAGGAGGTGAGGCCTTTCCAGGGGTCCAGAAGGGCTGAGGCCTGTCCAGGGGTGCAGAGGAGGTGAGGCCTGTCCAGGGGTGCAGAGGAGGTGAGGCCTTTCCAGGGGTGCAGAGGAGGAGAGGCCTGTCCAGGGGTGCAGGGTGCGGAGGAGGTGAGGCCTGTCCAGGTGTGCAGAGGAGGAGAGGCCTGTCCAGCAATGCAGAGGAGGAGAGGCCTGTTGAGGGGTGAAGAGGAGGCGAGGCCTGTCCAGGGGTGCAGAGGAGATGAGACCTGTCTAGGGGTGCAGAGGAGGCGAGGCCTGTCCAGGGGTGCAGAGGAGATGAGACCTGTCCAGGGGTGCAGAGGAGATGAGACCTGTCCAGGGGTGCAGAGGAGATGAGACCTGTCCAGGGGTGCAGAGGAGGTGAGGCCTTTCCAGGGGTGCAGAGGAGGAGAGGCCTGTCCAGGGGTGCAGGGTGCGGAGGAGGTGAGGCCTGTCCAGGTGTGCAGAGGAGGAGAGGCCTGTCCAGGAATGCAGAGGAGGAGAGGCCTGTTGAGGGGTGAAGAGGAGGCGAGGCCTGTCCGGGGGTGCAGAGGAGATGAGACCTGTCCAGGGGTGCAGAGGAGGTGAGGCCTGTCCAGGGGTGCAGAGGAGGTGAGGCCTGTCCAGAAGAGAAGTGTGGCTCACTGGTTAGAGCAGGCAGACCCTGAAGCAGAGAACGGCCTGGGACCAGGGTTCAATTCCCGACACGGCAGGGTTGTGGACCAGGGTCAGCGGACTCGATAATTCTCGCTTCGGTGCCTACTCGAATCACGGGTTCACACTCTGCAACTCTGGGCATTAAGCTTGCTTAATCTCCACAACGGCCCCCCCGCGGCGGGATGCCTGGCTTTCACCTTGGGGATACCAAGTACGGGTTATCTCGCTGGGAAAAGCCAGGACGGGTTCCGAAGGCAAGCGCCAATATGCCTCACGGTAATTTAGCCTAAAAAAAAAAAGAAGTAGAGGAGGTGAGGCCTGTCCAGGGATGCAGAGGAGGTGAGGCCTGTCCAGAGGAGGGGCAGAGGAGGAGAGGCCTGTCCTTTGGGGCAGAGGAGGAGAGGACTGTCCAGGGGTGCAAAGGAGGAGAGGCCTGTCCAGGGGAGCAGTGTCTCTCTTCGGGGCCTGTGCATAGCGCCCGAGGCTCAGGGCGGAGTCAGAGGCGCTGAATGGGGTGGAATGAACTCTGGGCTCCTCTGTCCTTAATGAGAATCCTTCACCGAGAGGCCTCCCCAGAGGAGGGGCAGAGTAGGAGAGGCCTGTCCAGAGGAGTAGGGGAGGTGAGGCCTGTCCAGAGGAGGAGAGGAGGAGAGGCCTGTCAGATGAGGGGCAGAGGATGAGTGGCCTGTCCAGGGGTAGAGAGGAGGAGAGGCCTGTCCAGAGGGGCAGAGGAGGAGAGGCCTGTCCTTTGGGGTAGAGGAGGAGAGGCCTGTCCAGGAGGTGATGAGGCCTGTCTAGGGGTGCAGAGGAGGTGAGACGTCTCCAGGAGTGCAGAGGAGGTGAGGCCTGTCCAGGGGTGCAGAGGAGGTGAGACCTGTCCAGGGGTACAGAGGAGTTGAGGCCTGTCCAGGGGTGCAGAGGAGGTGAGACCTCTCCAGGGGCAGAAGAGGTAAGGCCTGTCCAGGGGTGCAGAGGAGGAGAGGCCTGTCCAAGGAGAGCAGAGGAGGTGAGGCCTGTCCAGGGGTACAGAGGAGGAGAGGCCTGTCCAGGGGTGCAGAGGTGCAGAGGAGGTGAGGCCTGTCCAGGGGTACAGAGGAGGTGAGGCCTGTCCAGGGGTGCAATGGAGGTGAGACTTGTCCAGGGTGAGCATAAGAGGTTAGACCTGGGGGTGCAGAGGAGGTGAGGCGTGTCCAGGTGGGTGCAGAGGGGGTGAGGCATGTCCAGGGGACAGAGGAGGTGAGGCCTGTCCGGGGGTGAAGAGGGGGTGGGTCCTGTCCAGGGGAATGCAGAGGAGGAGAGGCCTGTCCAGGGGAATGCAGAGGAGGAGAGGCCTGTCCAAGGGGTGCAGAGATGATGAGGCCTGTGAAGCGCTTGCAGATAAGCTGAGGCCTGTCCAGGTGTGCAGAGGAGTTGAGGCCTGTCCAGGGGCAGAGGAGGTAAAGCCTGTCCAAGGAGAGCAGAGGAGATGAGGCCTGTCCAGGGGCTAGAGGAGGTGAGGCATGTCCAGGGGCTAGAGGAGGTGAGGCATGTCCAGGGGCCAGAGGAGGTGAGGCATGTCCAGGGGCTAGAGGAGGTGAGGCCTGTCCATCGGGTGAAGAGGTGGTGATTCCTGTCCAGGGGGGCAGAGGAGGTGAGGCCTGTCCAGGGAGTGAAGAGGAGGTGAGGCCTGTCCAGGGGGTGCCGAGGAGGAGAGGCCTATCCAGGGGTGCAGAGGAGGTGAGACCTGTCCAGAGGGGTGCAGAGGAGGTGAGGCCTGTCCAGGGGTGCAGAGGAGGAGAGGCCTTTCCAGGTGTGCAGAGGAGGTGAGACCTGTCCAGAGGGGTGCAGAGGAGGTGAGGCCTGTCCAGGGGTGCAGAGGAGGTGAGGCCTGTCCAGGGGTGCAGAGGAGGTGAGACCTGTCCAGAGGGGTGCAGAGGAGGTGAGGCCTGTCCAGGGGTGCAGAGGAGGAGAGGCCTGTCCAGGGGCAGAGGAGGTAAAGCCTGTCCAAGGAGAGCAGAGGAGGTGAGGCCTGTCCAGGGGTGCAGAGGAGGTGAGGCATGTCCAGGGGCTAGAGGAGGTGAGGCATGTCCAGGGGCCAGAGGAGGTGAGGCCTGTCCAGGGGAGCAGAGGGGGTGAGTCCTGTCCAGGGGTACAGCGGAGGAGAGGCCTGTCCAGGGGCGCAGACGAGGAGAGGCCTGTCCAGAGGAGGGGCGGAGGAGGAGAGGCCTGTCCAGGGGTGCATAAGAGGTGAGGCCTGTCCAGAGGAATGCAGAGGAGGAGACGCCTGTCCATAGGAGGAGTAGAGGATTGGCCTGTCTAGGGGTGCAGAGGAGGAGAGACCTGTCCAGGGGTGCAGAGGAGAGGCCTGTTCAGAGGTGAAGAGGAGGTGAGGCCTGTTCAGGGGAGCAGAGGAGATGAGACCTGTCCAGGGGTGCAGAGGAGGTGAGGCCTATCCAGAAGTGCAGAGGAGGTGAGGCCTGTCCAGAGGAGAAGTGGAGGAGGTGAGGCCTGTCCAGGGGTGCAGAGGAGGAGGCCTGTCCAGGGATGCAGAGGAGGAGAGGCCTGTCCAGAGGAGGAGAGGAGGTGAGGCCTATCTAGGTTTGCAGAGGAGATGAGACCTGTCCAGGGATGCAGAGGAGGTGAGGCCTGTCCACGGGTGCATAGTAGGTGAGGCCTGTCCAGGGGTGCGAAGGAGGAGAGGCCTGTCCAGGGGTGCAGAGGAGGAGGGGCAGAGAAGGTGAGGCCTGTCCAGGAGTGCCGAGGAGGACAGGCCTGTACAGGGGAGCAAAGGAGGTGAGGCCTGTCCAGGAGTGCAGAGGAGGTGAGGCCTTTCCAGGGGTCCAGAAGGGCTGAGGCCTGTCCAGGGGTGCTGAGGAGGTGAGGCCTGTCCAGGGGTGTAGAGGAGGTGAGGCCTTTCCAGGGGTGCAGAGGAGGAGAGGCCTGTCCAGGGGTGCAGGGTGCGGAGGAGTAGAGGCCTGTCCAGGGGTGCAGAGGAGGAAAGGCCTGTCCAGGGGTGCAGAGGAGGAGAGGCCTGTCCAGTGGTGCAGAGGAGGTGAGGCCTGTCCAGAGGAGAGGCAGAGGAGGAGAGGCCTGTCCAGAGGAGGAGAGGCCTGTCCATAGGAGGAGAGGAGCTGAGGCCGGTCCAGGGGTGCAGAGGAGGTGAGGCCTGTCCAGGGGTGCAGAGGAGGATAGGCCTGTCCAGGGGTGCAGAGGAGGAGAGGCCTGTCCAGAGGAGGGGTAGATGAGGTGAGGCATGTCCAGGGGTGCAGAGGAGGAGAGGCCTGTCCAGGGGAGGCTCAGGGCGGAGTCAGAGGCGCTGGATGGGGTGGAATGAACTCTGGGCTCTTCTGTCTTGAATGAGAATCCTTCACCAAGAGGCCTGTCCAGAGGAGGGTCAGAGGTGGAGAGGCCTGTCCAGGGGTGCTGAGGGGGAGAGGCCTGACCAGAGGAGCAGAGGAGGTGAGGCCTGTCCAGGGTCAGAGGACGAGAGGCCTGTTCAGGGATACAGATGAAGGAAGGCCTGTCGAGGGGGCAGAGGAGGTGAGGCCTGTCCAGAGGAGGGGCAGAGTAGGAGAGGCCTGTCCAGGGGAGCAGAGGCGGTGAGGCCTGTCCAGAGGAGGAGCAGAGGAGGAGAGGCCTGTCCAGGTGTGCAGAGGAGGTGAGGCCTGTCCAGGGGTGCAGAGGAGGTTAGGCCTGTCCATAGGAGGACAGTACGAGAGGCCTGTCCAGAGGAGGAGAAGAAGAGAGGCCTGTCCAGAGAAGGGGCAGAGGAGGAGAGGCAAGTCCAGGGGTACAGGGGAGGTGAAGCCTGTTCAGGGTCAGAGGAGATGATGCCTGTCCAGAGGAGGAGCAGAGGAGGAGAGGCCTGTCCAGGGGTGCAGAGGAGGAGAGGCCGTCCAGGGGGTAGAGGAGGTGAGGCCTGTCCAGAGGAGGAGAGGCCTGTCCAGAGGAGGGGCAGAGGAGGTGAGGCGTGTCCAGGGGTGCAGAGGAGGTGAGGCCTGTCCAGAGGAGCAGTATCTCTCTTCGCGGCCTGTGCATAGCGCCCCGATGCCCAGGGGGAGTCAGAGGTGCTGGATGGGGTGGAATGAACTCTGGGCTTCTCTGTCATTAATGAGAATCCTTCACCGGGAGGTTTGTCCAGAGGAGAAGAGGCCTGTCCAGGGGCGCAAAGGAGGTGAGGCCTGTCCAGGGGAGCAGAGGGGGTGAGTCCTGTCCAGGGGTACAGAGGAGGAGAGGTCTGTCCAGGGGCGCAGACGAGGAGAGGCCTGTCCAGAGGAGGGGTGGAGGAGGAGAGGCCTGTCCAGGGGTGCATAGGAGGTGAGGCCTGTCCAGAGGAATGCAGAGGAGGAGACGCCTGTCCATAGGAGGAGTAGAGGATTGGCCTGTCTAGGGGTGCAGAGGAGGAGAGACCTGTCCAGGGGTGCAGAGGAGAGGCCTGTCCAGAGGTGAAGAGGAGGTGAGGCCTGTCTAGGGGAGCACAGGAGATGAGACCTGTCCAGGGGTGCAGAGGAGGTGAGGCCTGTCCAGAAGTGCAGAGGAGGTGAGGCCTGTCCAGAGGAGAAGTGGAGGAGGTGAGGCCTGTCCAGGGGTGCAGAGGAGGAGGCCTGTCCAGGGATGCAGAGGAGGAGAGGCCTGTCCAGAGGAGGAGAGGAGGTGAGGCCTATCTAGGTTTGCAGAGGAGATGAGACCTGTCCAGGGATGCAGAGGAGGTGAGGCCTGTCCACGGGTGAATAGTAGGTGAGGCCTGTCCAGGGGTGCGGAGGAGGAGAGGCCTGTCCAGGGGTGCAGAGGAGGAGAGGCATGCCCAGGGGAGGGGCAGAGAAGGTGAGGCCTGTCCAGGAGTGCCGAGGAGGACAGGCCTGTACAGGGGAGCAAAGGAGGTGAGGCCTGTCCAGGAGTGCAGAGGAGGTGAGGCCTTTCCAGGGGTCCAGAAGGGCTGAGGCCTGTCCAGGGGTGCAGAGGAGGTGAGGCCTGTCCAGGGGTGCAGAGGAGGTGAGGCCTTTCCAGGGGTGCAGAGGAGGAGAGGCCTGTCCAGGGGTGCAGGGTGCGGAGGAGGTGAGGCCTGTCCAGGTGTGCAGAGGAGGAGAGGCCTGTCCAGCAATGCAGAGGAGGAGAGGCCTGTTGAGGGGTGAAGAGGAGGCGAGGCCTGTCCAGGGGTGCAGAGGAGATGAGACCTGTCTAGGGGTGCAGAGGAGGCGAGGCCTGTCCAGGGGTGCAGAGGAGATGAGACCTGTCCAGGGGTGCAGAGGAGATGAGACCTGTCCAGGGGTGCAGAGGAGGTGAGGCCTTTCCAGGGGTGCAGAGGAGGAGAGGCCTGTCCAGGGGTGCAGGGTGCGGAGGAGGTGAGGCCTGTCCAGGTGTGCAGAGGAGGAGAGGCCTGTCCAGGTGTGCAGAGGAGGAGAGGCCTGTCCAGGAATGCAGAGGAGGAGAGGCCTGTTGAGGGGTGAAGAGGAGGCGAGGCCTGTCCGGGGGTGCAGAGGAGATGAGACCTGTCCAGGGGTGCAGAGGAGATGAGACCTGTCCAGGGGTGCAGAGGAGGTGAGGCCTGTCCAGAAGAGAAGTGTGGCTCACTGGTTAGAGCAGGCAGACCCTGAAGCAGAGAACGGCCTGGGACCAGGGTTCAATTCCCGACACGGCAGGGTTGTGGACCAGGGTCAGCGGACTCGATAATTCTCGCTTCGGTGCCTACTCGAATCACGGGTTCACACTCTGCAACTCTGGGCATTAAGCTTGCTTAATCTCCACAACGGCCCCCCCGCGGCGGGATGCCTGGCTTTCACCTTGGGGATACCAAGTACGGGTTATCTCGCTGGGAAAAGCCAGGACGGGTTCCGAAGGCAAGCGCCAATATGCCTCACGGTAATTTAGCCTAAAAAAAAAAAGAAGTAGAGGAGGTGAGGCCTGTCCAGGGATGCAGAGGAGGTGAGGCCTGTCCAGAGGAGGGGCAGAGGAGGAGAGGCCTGTCCTTTGGGGCAGAGGAGGAGAGGACTGTCCAGGGGTGCAAAGGAGGAGAGGCCTGTCCAGGGGAGCAGTGTCTTTCTTCGGGGCCTGTGCATAGCGCCCGAGGCTCAGGGCGGAGTCAGAGGCGCTGAATGGGGTGGAATGAACTCTGGGCTCCTCTGTCCTTAATGAGAATCCTTCACCGAGAGGCCTCCCCAGAGGAGGGGCAGAGTAGGAGAGGCCTGTCCAGAGGAGTAGGGGAGGTGAGGCCTGTCCAGAGGAGGAGAGGCCTGTCAGATGAGGGGCAGAGGATGAGTGGCCTGTCCAGGGGTAGAGAGGAGGAGAGGCCTGTCCAGAGGGGCAGAGGAGGAGAGGCCTGTCCAGGGGTGCAGAGGAGGAGAGGCCTGTCCATGGGTGTAGACTAGGAGAGGCCTGTCCAGAGAAGGGGTAGAGGAGGAGAGGCCTGTCCAGGAGGTGATGAGGCCTGTCTAGGGGTGCAGAGGAGGTGAGACGTCTCCAGGAGTGCAGAGGAGGTGAGGCCTGTCCAGGGGTGCAGAGGAGGTGAGACCTGTCCAGGGGTACAGAGGAGATGAGGCCTGTCCAGGGGTGCAGAGGAGGTGAGACCTCTCCAGGGGCAGAAGAGGTAAGGCCTGTCCAGGGGTGCAGAGGAGGAGAGGCCTGTCCAAGGAGAGCAGAGGAGGTGAGGCCTGTCCAGGGGTACAGAGGAGGAGAGGCCTGTCCAGGGGTGCAGAGGTGCAGAGGAGGTGAGGCCTGTCCAGGGGTACAGAGGAGGTGAGGCCTGTCCAGGGGTGCAATGGAGGTGAGACTTGTCCAGGGTGAGCATAAGAGGTTAGACCTGGGGGTGCAGAGGAGGTGAGGCGTGTCCAGGTGGGTGCAGAGGGGGTGAGGCATGTCCAGGGGACAGAGGAGGTGAGGCCTGTCCGGGGGTGAAGAGGGGGTGGGTCCTGTCCAGGGGAATGCAGAGGAGGAGAGGCCTGTCCAGGGGAATGCAGAGGAGGAGAGGCCTGTCCAAGGGGTGCAGAGATGATGAGGCCTGTGAAGCGCTTGCAGATAAGCTGAGGCCTGTCCAGGTGTGCAGAGGAGTTGAGGCCTGTCCAGGGGCAGAGGAGGTAAAGCCTGTCCAAGGAGAGCAGAGGAGATGAGGCCTGTCCAGGGGCTAGAGGAGGTGAGGCATGTCCAGGGGCTAGAGGAGGTGAGGCATGTCCAGGGGCCAGAGGAGGTGAGGCATGTCCAGGGGCTAGAGGAGGTGAGGCCTGTCCATCTGGTGAAGAGGTGGTGATTCCTGTCCAGGGGGGCAGAGGAGGTGAGGCCTGTCCAGGGAGTGAAGAGGAGGTGAGGCCTGTCCAGGGGGTGCCGAGGAGGAGAGGCCTATCCAGGGGTGCAGAGGAGGTGAGACCTGTCCAGAGGGGTGCAGAGGAGGTGAGGCCTGTCCAGGGGTGCAGAGGAGGAGAGGCCTTTCCAGGTGTGCAGAGGAGGTGAGACCTGTCCAGGGGTGCAGAGGAGGTGAGGCCTGTCCAGGGGTGCAGAGGAGGTGAGACCTGTCCAGAGGGGTGCAGAGGAGGTGAGGCCTGTCCAGGGGTGCAGAGGAGGAGAGGCCTGTCCAGGGGCAGAGGAGGTAAAGCCTGTCCAAGGAGAGCAGAGGAGGTGAGGCCTGTCCAGGGGTGCAGAGGAGGTGAGGCATGTCCAGGGGCTAGAGGAGGTGAGGCATGTCCAGGGGCCAGAGGAGGTGAGGCATGTCCACGGGCTAGAGGAGGTGAGGCATTCCCAGAGTTGCAGAGGAGGTGAGGCCTGTCCATCGGGTGAAGAGGTGGTGATTCCTGTCCAGGGGGGCAGAGGAGGTGAGGCCTGTCCAGGGAGAGAAGAGGAGGTGAGGCCTGTCCAGGGGGTTCAGAGGAGGAGAGGCCTATCCAGGGTCACAGAGGAGGTGAGACCTGTCCATCGGGTGAAGAGGTGGTGATTCCTGTCCAGGGGGGCAGAGGAGGTGAGGCCTGTCCAGGGGTACAGAGGAGGGGAGGCCTGTCCAGGGGTGCAGAGGAGGAGAGGCCTGTCCAGGGGTGCAGCGGAGGAGAGGCCTGTCCAGGGGGTGCAGAGGAGGTGAGGCTTGTCCAGGGGAGCGGAGGAGGAGAGGCCTGTGCAGGGGTGCAGAGGAGGAGAGGCCTGTCCAGGGGTGCAGAGGAGGAGAGGCCTGTCCAGGCGTGCAGAGGAGGTGAGACCTGTCCAGAGGGGTGCAGAGGAGGTGAGGCCTGTCCAGGGGTGCAGAGGAGGTGAGGCCTGTCCAGGGGTTCAGAGGAGGTGAGACCTGTCCAGAGGGGTGCAGAGGAGGTGAGGCCTGTCCAGGGGTGCAGAGGAGGAGAGGCCTGTCCAGGGGGTGCAGAGGAGGAGAGGCCTGTCCAGGGGTGCAGAGGAGGTGAGGCCTGTCCAGGGGTGCAGAGGAGGAGAGGCCTGTCTAGGGGTGCAGAGGAGGAGAGGCCTGTCCAGGGGGTGCAGAGGAGGAGAGGCCTGTCCAGGGGTGCAGAGGAGGTGAGGCCTGTCCAGGGGTGCAGAGGAGGAGAGGCCTATCCAGGGGTGCAGAGGAGGTGAGGCCTGTCCAGGGGTGCAGAGGAGGTGAGACCTGTCCAGGGGAGCATAGGAGGTGAGACCTGGCCAGGGGTGCAGAGGAGGTGAGGCCTGTCCAGGGGTCAGAGGAGGTGAGGCCAGTCCAGGGGAGCAGAGGAGGTGAGGCCTGTCCAGGAGGTGATGAGGATGTGAGGCGTCTCCAGTGAGGCCTGTCCAGGGGGAGCAGTGGAGGTGGGGCGTCTCCAGGGTCACAGAGGAAGTGAGGCCTGTCCATGGAGGGCAGAGGAGGTGAGGCCTGTCCAGGGGGTGCAGAGGAGGCGAGGCCTGTCCAGAGGTGTGCAGAGGATGTGAGGCCTGTCCAGGGGTGCAGAGGAGGTGAGGCCTGTCTGGTGTGGGGGGGCTCAGAGGAGGTGAGGCCTGTCCATCGGGTGAAGAGGTGGTGAGGCCTGTCCAGGAGGTGCAGAGGAGGTGAGGCCTGTCTGGTGGGGCAGGCTCAGATGAGGTGAGGCCTGTCCAGGGAGTGGAGAGGAGGTGAGGCCTGTCCTGGGGGAGTAGAGGAGGTGAGGCCTGGGGTTGCAGAGGAGGTGAGGCCTATCCAAAGCTGAGCAGAGGAGGTGAGGCCTGCCCATGGGGAGCACAGAAGGTGAGGCCTGTCCTGGGAAGAGAGGCGGTAAGCCCTGTCTAGGAAGCGCAGATGAGGTGAGGCCTGTCCTAGGTGCAGAAGAGGAGAGGCCTGTCCAGTGGTGCAGAGGATATGAGGTCTGTCCTGAGGGTGCAGAGGAGATTAAGGAAATCAAAAAAGGGGGAGTGAAGAGGTGGTGCGGGTGGCACCAAGGTGGGCACGTCCTCCTCTTAACAGAAGTATTAGTAATCAGTAGGGTCCACCTCATGTAAGGTGAGTGTATATCCTGATGTTAATGGAATACACTTTGTTTGTTAAAATACCCCTCACACACCAAAAGGGCCCTTGGTGTCATGCTTCATCATCGGGGTCTTCCCGTCCCGCTGCGGGACGGGGCAGTGCTGCGACAAGCGACTACGCTGGAGCACCTTTAGATGGAGGTGCTATGTGAGTGGAGTGAGTGTCAGTGAGGTCAGAGGTGATAAAAAGTGATGTTAAAAAATACCTGGCCTAGTGATAAGAAAAACTATTTAATAAGCACTGGCTGGTATTGTTAAAAATAAGTGTGGGGCGGAGAAATTAAGCAGGTTAATGGGCTAATTCTCCTGTGTGGGTCAACATGTTTCGGGGCTTGGAGCCCCTTCGTCAGGACCGGGAGGAGATCCTCCTGTCACTCACTAGTGTTACACCACAAAAAAGATTCTAATAAGGTATATGTACATAAAAGTGTAGAGAAAAGCTCTTATCAATGTGTGTAGCTATATATTTTATAATTACACAGTTCCTACCACTATCAAAATAGATGTAGTATGCTTCCTAGAGTAAGGAGTCACTGCCCCATGAGCCAGCTCTAGACAGAAGGGTATTGGAGGGTCCAATCAACCCCCAGCACGATGGTGCTTCCTCCTTCGTCCGCTAGCTACACACATTGATAAGAGCTTTTCTCTACACTTTTATGTACATACACCTTATTAGAATCTTTTTTGTGGTGTAACACTAGTGAGTGACAGGAGGATCTCCTCCCGGTCCTGACGAAGGGGCTCCAAGCCCCGAAACATGTTGACCCACACAGGAGAATTAGCCCATTAACCTGCTTAATTTCTCCGCCCCACACTTATTTTTAACAATACCAGCCAGTGCTTATTAAATAGTTTTTCTTATCACTAGGCCAGGTATTTTTTAACATCACTTTTTATCACCTCTGACCTCACTGACACTCACTCCACTCACATAGCACCTCCATCTAAAGGTGCTCCAGCGTAGTCGCTTGTCGCAGCACTGCCCTGTCCCGCAGCGGGACGGGAAGACCCCGATGATGAAGCATGACACCAAGGGCCCTTTTGGTGTGTGAGGGGTATTTTAACAAACAAAGTGTATTCCATTAACATCAGGATATACACTCACCTTACATGAGGTGGACCCTACTGGGTGCAGAGGAGATGCCTGTCCAGCGGGAGCAGAGGAGGTGAGGCCTGTCTAGGGGTTCCAGAGTTGGTGAGGCCTGTACAGTGGTGCAGAGGAGGTGAGGACTGTCCTTGGGGAGAAGAGGAGGTATGCCTGTCCAGGGGGAGAAGAGGAGGTGATGCTTGTCCAAGGGGGTACAGAGGAGATGAGTCCTGTCCAAGGGGCTGAAGAGGGACTGAGGCCTGTCCAGGGGGTGCAGAGGAGGTGAGGCCTGTTGTCAAGGGTTGTGGTTACTCACAGTGCAGACACTCCCAGGAGCAGAACAATGTGATTTTCGAAATCCCCCCACTGGTTTTCCCACAGCCACCAACTGAAGAGTTAACTAGTGGCTGTGTGAACCTAGCCGGGGGCAAGGGGAATGGGACAGAAAAGAGACTGCCTGACCTTCTGGCTCTTCCACTCTACTTTTTCCTTTCTGCCATACTCAGTTTTATGCCTTTCTTACTCCCTCTCTATCTTCAACCATGAGTGGAAATCGTAACAGAAAAGCACACCATTACTAATTTCCTTCAATTCCTTCTCCACTTTCTTACTCTTTCTCTCTCTATTTCCTTACCCAGAGTGCCTATGGCTTTTGCTCCTCTTCTATTCTTCAATATAAGTATTTTATTCTTTGGTAACCTGCATTATAAAAAACATTTTAGCACCCTTTAACTCTGTGAGTTCATTTATTCTTTTTCACTCATTCGTTCATTCCCTCTCTGCCTATGAGGGCTGACACATGAAGTACAACGAGCACTGAGATAAGAAAATTTGGGCCTTCATTTCTAATTTGATTACCTGCTTTTAATTCTTGTTGAATCGCCTTAAGAATATTTTATACATTTTTTCAATCAAACTCTTCAGCAATTCTATTCAGGTGAGTATTGACGTGGGCACTTCACTCTGTCAAGGGTCATGGTTACTCACAGTGCCAACACTCCTAGGAGCAGAACAATGAGATTTTCCAAATTCCACCACTGGTTTTCCCACAGCCACCAAATGAAGAGTTAAATAGTGGCCGTGTGAACCCAGCCAGAGGAAAGAGGAATGGGACAGAGAAGAGACTGCCTGACCTTGTGGCTCTTCCACTCTACTTCTTCCTTTCTGCCATACTCCATTTTATGCCCTTCTTACTCCCTCTCTATCTTCAAGCATTAGTGAAATCGCTTATTAGTGAGGGGTACGCATGTCTAATAAATCTAAAAATGGACGACTGTAACAAACTCGCTATAAAATGGACCAATAGGATGGGTATAAATATAACACCAAACCAAATTTCGGGTTCATTACGCCGAATCAATCAGGCTGTTCAGTCCTCTAGCTTAAGACTACAGCACTATAGAACTATTTGACAACTCTACTACACGCCGCAGAGAATATCTAGCTGGGCAGGCAACAATGATGTCAGTAGCCGCACGAAGTGTCCTAAATGTGAATTACACGCTGCCGACTTAGTTCATATGTTTTTTTTATGCCCGTCTTTGACTGAATTCTGGGGGAAAATAGAAGACATACTCTCCTTTAAACAAATAATCAGCCCGAAATTCACTGCACAGTTGGTCTTACTCGATTTGCAGGATACAAGTAACATATCTAAAGACCTCATCACTATCTTAATTGCCTGTGCACGACTGGTCATAGCTAGGGCATGGATCTCTATTCATCCCCCGCATATATCGGAATGGTGGGCTTTAAGTAAGGAGATACAGCTGATGGAATTTTCACTAGCAAAACTAAGGGGACCTAAATCTTTAAGGAAAAAAGAGAAAATCTGGAGACTTTTTTTATAACATTATTGTTTGGTTGATGCTGGCTAAAATCATTACATATTCATTTATTTGTTTATTCATTTTTTTCTTCTTTACATATGTTCCTCTGTATTATTGACTATCGTATAAGATCTTAACGCTCTATGAATTTCTTATGTCTTTCTTCTTATATTTCTTATGTATGTGTCCCTTGCAATGATCAATAAAAATATTCAAATAAAAAAAAAAAAAAGGAAATCGCTTTAACAGAAAAGCACACCATTACTAATTTCCTTCAGTTCCTTCTCCACTTTCTCACTCTCTCTCTCACTCTCTCTCTCCCTCTCTCTCTATTGCCTTACCTAGAGTGCCTATGGCTTTTGCTCCTCTTCTATTCTTCAATATAAGTATTTGTTCTTTGGTAACCTGCATTATAAACAACATTTTAGCACCTTTAACTCGGTGAGTTCATTTATTCTTTTTCACTCATTCGTTCATTCACTCTCTGCCTTACTTTCTTATCTTCTAAATTCTTCTTACTTCTCCCTTAGGAACCTTCTGGAGCCTCTGCTGTCAACCAAGAGACGAAGAAATCAGGAACTGAAATATTCAATGGGTAAGTATAAATTCTTCTGTTTATATTTCTTTTTTCCTATTTACTTTAAATTGGTATTTCTCTCTAGTTCTAAATTACCTAACTAACTAACCGATGCACCGAAGCGCTCTAACCTGCGCCTAAGCCTGGCATAAAACTGCACTATTTCTATGTAACTAGACTACAGAAAGAATGTGACTAATCTCTGAAAATCCGTTGGTGAAGTGCCTCAGTTCTATAATCAACCGGTGCACTTCACAGCTGGTCTAGACTTCGCACCGTGTCCAGGAGCTCAGGACCAGACCAGCAACATCCACCACGGTCCTCCCTGTTGGTAGTACAGGGGAGAATGCCCGGTTCCACGCTATAATCACTCGCGACCTTTTGCGAGCGGGTGATCTTTGCAATGCCGGTTCAATGGCAGATACTGCGGGACAAAGAAGAGCTTTGATTCCTTTTTCCTGCACCCTGACATCCGTCCAGGGGGTGCAGAAGAGGTGAGGCCTGTACTGTGCTGAGGAGGTGAGACCTGTTCAGGGGGTGCAGAGGAGTTGAGGTCTGTCCTGGGCCAGTGGTGCAGTGGAGGTGCGGCCTATCCAGGAGGTCTATGCCGAGGCCGAGTGTGTCGCTGACGTCTATAAGTGATGCAGTCATATCCGTGCCCCCCTAAACCTGGAAACGACCCTGTAAGTGTACATCATGCTATCAGATGTTACATTTTTAATAACCGCAATCATATTGTAGCTAGTGTTAACCTTTTTTAAGGTTTCCATGAAAATACTGCATTCCAGAAGTACTGGTAACACCCTCACAGTAATCTTAAAAAGAATTACTCTTTGCTCCATTGCCCACACTCCTCTAGTGCAGCTCGGTGATGCCAGCACAACTGGAACAGCCTGGCAGGGCGCACAGATCTCAGCTATAAAAGTCCTGCTTGTTTGGTGCTGGGTGACAGGAGCCACCGGGCAGCAAGGATCCCGTAGTGAGTGTCCACATGCCAGTTTGTGGATCGTGTTCGCAACCCAACCCAACCATATCAGCATACTACGAATCTTTGCCACCACCACACAAGCAAACTGACCCAGGAGTTACAACTTAGCCATGGAGGCTCCGGGTCATTGCTTACATTGATGGCTCCAACCAGGTCTCTGGCACTCTGGACAGCTATCTAAACAGAGGCCATGCCCTTTTGAGAAGCTAGTGACCCCAGTGCTTCTTCGAACAGTTCTTTTATAGTGCCGCTCCATTTTACATGGCCATCTCTCACCCCATGGCCTCCTCAACATGGTGCGATGTTTGATTGACATTCGTTCCGCGAAGTCCTGAAGCGGGCATAAAGCACAAGCCCGAAACCCATCGGCCTATATCTTCCAGGATCAACACCTAAAGAGAAGAACAAACGCAGAATTCAAATGTTTTGATAGACCAATGTCATAGTCACAGTTTGATGCACTGTAGGTGTTCACCGTATTAGCAGGTATTTTGAAATTAGGCGCTCCTACCTGGAGACGATTGTTATGTGGTCACTATTAATAAGGGTTTATTGTTGTTCGACATTGCGGATACACTGTCTACTTTCATACTTCTGCTTTTCCTTGACCTTTGTGTTGTTCTAAAAGTACCAGTAACCTTTATAAGGCAAGTCGGTAAGCTTTATAATGTTGTCTATCAGTTGTTGCTTTGTCACCTTCTTGTAAAATATGCAAACCAAACTTGAAATAAGTACACTTTGTTGTGAGAATAGCTATTGTTGACAGTGATTTCTTTTATTGCAGCACAGCAATGCCTCTATTATAAATCGAACATTGATAATTCAAATAGAATTGATTTCATTCCAGAGTGTCTTTTGCACCATTAAGGTGATAAATAATACGTTGACCTCATATTTGAGTTGGGTCGGTTTATCCTGTTAGTGTCCTGTCCTTCGTCATCATTTTCTAGTGAGCGGCCTAGGCTCTAGAGGGTCATACGGGCTCTCCCCCTCCCTTTGCTTCGACAGTGTTTGCCTTTAGATATGCTGATATGGAGTGCGGAAACCTGCAGTTAAGCAGCTCTGAACGAGTGAATGAAATCCATGCTGGTGGTTTGTGCTGGGAACGTGCCTTTCATGTTTATTTCTTCCATCCAGCCTCCTTCGAGGTACATACATTTTCAGATAAGGGGACAGAGGCACAGAAAGAGTAGGATTCACCTAAACGGTTTAAGTCTTATGAACACAGAACTACTTTTTCCAAAGGTTATTACTTGGCCACGTTACATTCTGGTGAATAGTCCATGAGAATGGGCGCTGTGTACCCCTCCCCCTCCAGAGGCAATGTCTATGTGGTAATCAAACTCTCGTGTCATCGGTAGGCTAAGGGTAAGATTAATTCACCACTCACCCAACTGCACCAGGAACATAACTGTTGGGAACACTCCTGGCAACGCATTGACAACACTCCTGGCAATGCATATTCAACAGTCCAGGAGCCGCAGGAATTAATCTTTAGTTAAAGACGCATCACCACAGTCTGGGTCCATTTTTAAAAGCACAGTTTTACTTACAACTTTAGGATGGTTCTAAATACCCCCGATCTTGGACAAAAAAGGGGAGAGGAGCATAAATTTAATTAGTGATTCCCGAAGCGCACAATTTCACAAACTTGTAGGTCAGGGTTAAACACGGAGTCTCCTGGTTGCACAGTTTCCTAGTGCAGTAAACCACACGTGGGGTGGTGGAGATTGTGAGGGAGAGGCCGAGAGACTACAATCCCAGGATAAGGACCTGTATAGTGGCCCTGTCGAGAAATAACATTTGGTGTCTATTTCCAGCATCTTTAGGTAAAGTGGTAAAGTTGGTATTAGATGTTAAGTCTAGTGGTGGTGCGTGCACACACCGGTGACTTGTCTACCTCGTTAAGGGTTGTGTCAAGGTTTTTTTTACAGCATTTGGTAGATGTATTGAGCATATTTATAAGTGCCTGTCCACCAATATTTTCATTTTTTTTTTAAATACATTTTTTTGAAGTGAGTCCCTTGCCACTGGATTAAAGCTAGCCTGGCTGATGAGGGGTGTTACCCTGAAACTGGTCTTAGGATGCTTGTATTCAGTCCAGAGAAGATCAAAGATGACAGATTCAGCCAGGATCTGTGACTGGGGGAGAGTGTCTGAAAATTTTCTTTTTTTGTAAAAAATTTTTTTATTTCAGAACCAGCAAATACAGGAGTCAAAATACAAAATACATAATTCCATAGAGAAAAAAAAGAAAGGACAAAAAGAGGAAAAAACAAAAAAAACAGAAAAAGAAAAAGTTATCTGAAGAATAGAGAGTATGGAAAGTCGAAAAGAAGAAAAACAGGATACAAATATATAACAATTGCAACACATAATATATATTACCGAAAAAATAATAATAATAAAATTAGCTACAAGAAAAGAACACACAACAGATACTTGACAGTTATTAGTGCAGAGATAGCGGTCGAACCCCGGACTTCCATGAAGTTATCGGGTACCAAATAGCATCTCCTATTTTTCTTGCCTTAGGCCCTCTGGTAGCGTATATCGCTTTTTCGAGATTAAAAACCGCAAGGAGGCGGGCAAGCCACATTTGGAAGCTTGGTGGATCAGGTTCCTTCCATCGAGCTGATAGAATAATTCTTAATACGGCCATTCCTATAAATAACATTCTTTCCACATTAATGGAGAGATTCAAAGAGTTATCATGCCCAAGCACATAGAGTGTAGACAATTCGGGAATTTTATGCCCAAAAACCTCTTCCCAGAATTCAGACATCATTATTTTAATTTGGTAAGCTCCCTGCACTCACAAAACATATGGATTAATGTAGTAGGGCCTAGAAGACATCTGGGACATAAATCATTCTCCCTCTTGCCCCACGCAAATAGCTTAATGGGAGTATAGTAGAGATTAAAAATAGTTTTGTACATCTGGGCTTTGAGACTGGCTGACATAAGGAGACGTTGTGTTAGCTCTAAGCTTCTATCAATATCTACATTAGGGTTCTCTAATTTATCGGCCCAAGTAGCTTCCGTTTTTTTCTATGTCATCTTGGATTCTAGTCATTAATAGACTGTAAATTGAGCCAATTCTAGTAGTTATTCTAGTAATTGCCTCAATGATGTCGATTCTTCGCAAAGAAACAGCGGGTGCTTTTAATTTAAGTATTGTATATACCTGAACAAATTTAAGATAATCCCCATTAGATAGCAGGTATTTTGTCTGTAAATCTGTGAAAGTGGTTTAGTAATTTCTTAACAAAAAATCGCTCACTGTAATAATCCCTAATGATTCCCATTTCTTAGAGATGACATCGAACCCAAGGCCAGCAAGAAGTTTTGAATGCCAGAGGGGCGTGTACCTATTTATTTTCCCAATGCGCATATGCTTAATGGTTTTGGACCATACCCTCCAAGCGTTAGATATAATTTTAAATTTACTTTTTTTATAATAGCTGGCCTCTATTTGCCTCAAACAGAGGCCTTTTGCTATCTCACCAAGTGCCAGCTCATAAATAGAAGGGATTGTAGTGAGATCCATAACACCTGCCGAGGGGATAGAACATAACAGCGGTACCATTTGTTGGAGGAATGTTGACCAGAAGTAAGGTAGGATAATTGGAATTGGGAGACGCTTTGTGGAAGTGAAGGAAGTTTGATGGACCTCCTGATCTTGCCCTGCGGCCATACAAATTTAGACATAAGTGAGTCTATTATTTTAAGAGTCTTCTCCTCTATAGAGAGAGGAATAGCTTGAAACATATAAAGCAGCCTGGGGAGGACATTCATTTTTAAAAAGTTACCCCTGCCTATGATTGAGAGATGTAGACTATTTACCCGCTCAAGATCTTTCTTAATATGAATGAGTAGTGGCTCAAAATTGAGTTTGGGGATAAGTTTTATATCGGGGCTAATAGTAACACCCAGGTACGTAGCCTTATTAGCTCTCCTTGGATCTACACATACAGTATTATCCGTGCATAATATAATTGTCTTTCCTTTATTTAAGGAATAACCCGAGTACCGACCATACTGGTCAGCTAGATTCTCAACTTCACTCATGGCTTCTATAGGGTCGGGTGTAATTATCGCAATGTCATCGGCATACGCCAATACAATGGTTTCAAACTGTCCATAAACAACAGGTTTAATTGCCTGGCTCTCCAGCAGCTTCAAAATTAAGGGGTTTATGTATAGTGCAAATAATAATGGCGAGCAGGGACACCCTTGCCTGGTGCCTCTGGAGTTGTTAATAATGCCAGATTATGAGCCCATAATCTGCAGTTTTGCTTTAGGGCATAAATACATTGCTTTAATGGATTTAATAAATTTGGAGCCAAAATCATTTCGTGCCAGAACAGCCCTTAAGAAGTTCCATGAAACACGATCGAAGGCCTTTTCAGCATCAAGAAGAATCATCAACATCTGGCCCCCCGTGGCCGACATGATATCAAATAGGGTAATAGCCCTACGGGTGTGATCGGTGGTACCTTTGCCAGGAACAAATCCAAGCTGCCACGGGGAGACCAGATGTTCCATGACCCTACTGAGCCGAATGGCCATCACTTTCGCATATAATTTGAAATCCGAATTAATCAAGGAGATTGGGCGATACGATGTGAGTTGGTCTGCGGATTTCCCTTTTTTCGGAAAGACAATTATATTAGTCTCATTCCATGAATCAGGGGGGACACCATTCCATTGAATCCCTAAAAATAAATCGTGGATAACGGGGCCCAATTGGTGACCCAGGATTTTAAACAAATCAAGAGGAATTTTGTCAGGACCTGCGGCTTTTCCAAGAGCCAACGAACATAGGGCTGTCTGCACTTCCGCCAAGGTGATTTCCTTCTCAAGAACCTCACGGGAGACGTCGTCCAGAAACCTACGTGCCTCTGGGTTATTGAGAAGATTGCTAAGGTACAAGTCTGAATCGTCCCAATTAACAATTAAATCATCTTGATACAGGTTTTGATAATATTGCTGGAAAGCTTTAATTATGTCAGAAGTATGTGTGTAAGTCTGACCTCCTTCCTGTATAGAGCCAATAATGTTAAATGTATTTTTTTGACGAGTACGCAAAGCAAGGTGTTTGCCAGCTCTTTCGCCATTTTCATACAGATCCTTCCGATGAACTCTATATGTTTCGGCAGCTTTCTGGCTAAGGCCTGAATTAAGCTCAGATTTTAACACTAATATCTGATACATGGCCAGTTTTCTATCTTTACCCTGTGATATTTGTGTAATGTGTTCTTCTTCAGCCTTTGCAAGGTCATGGACTTTCTGGCTATATTCATTATTTATTAGCATTCTAGCCCTAATTTGAAAACTCATTGTTTCTCCTCTAAGCAGGGATTTGAAGCAATCCCAAACTACTTTCCTCGGGACACTATAGCGGTTAATATCAAAATATTCTTGGGCCCAGCTGGCAATAAAGGCAATATATTCGTTATTAGCAAGAAGTTTACGGTCAAACGTCCAAGCCCGATGTTGTCTGATTAAGGTTGTAATATTAATTGTAAGGGTAAGGGCATTGTGGTTGGAAACAATTTTTGGAAGTTTAATGATTGTGGCTTGCGGGGCTAAGTCTGTTGAGACAAGTATATAATCTATTCGGACAGGCTTTCTGTGCGGACAGGAGAAATAAGTATACCCAGGATCCGGATAGTTCTTAAGGTCCCATATATCAACTAGGCCAAAACTGTCTACTAGCCTGTTAATGGCCTTAAAAACACGTGGCTTACGATCCTCATATTTCTTTTGATGAGAATGTCTGCTAGATGGTAGATTAAATGAAATATTTAAGTCGCCGCATATGATAAGCGGGCCCTGCCAGGCTGCAAGTTCAAGTTCTAATTTTTAAAAAATAGCAGGATCGTCCAGGTTGGGCCCATAAATAGAACAAATGGTGATACCAAAGGTGAGTTTCACAATAACCCACCTACCATGCGGATCGGCTAGTTTACGTGTTGCTTCGCCAATGGAGGATTTGGCTAGAATAGCTACCCCACGATTGTTAGACGTTTTTGACGAAGCTGCTAATACGTTGTATCCCCTGAATCTAAATAATGACCTCTGATCCCAAGACAGGTGCGTCTCCTGGAGACATATAACATCAACTGGGTTCAGACTGATTATTTTGCCCAAACGTTGGCGCTTGTCTCTGGCAGTAGACCGGCCACACTCCAAGTTTGGATAGTCAACCTTCCCATAACACTATAATAAATTTTAACCACATCGATCTATTATTCTGTTGTTCATATTTGTGTTGCAGTTTACTAGACATTTAATCTGGCTTAGTTACAATGATACTTAAAGCTGTACCTGGGTTAGAAAACGCAATGACACCTGTCTCAAAGCGGGTTCTATATAAATCATTTAGCTAGAAGAAAATATACGTGAGTCCGAAAAAGACAAAAAGGAAATGAGATGGAAAAGCTAATGCTAGATTATTCCAGTTCCTTCTCATTTTATCTCATCCAAAAAAGCTTTAGCTTTGATCTCTGACAAAAATAATTTTGTTTGACCGCCAAAAACAACTTTCAGCCGAGCCGGATTATTCAGATAGGCCTGGGCTTTTTTGTCCTGAAATGGTTTAATTAGCAAGCGAAGTCGCCAGCGCCATTCGACCGTAGCATGACAAAAATCTGGTCGAGTAAAATAAGAAATATCTTTAAAAGTATGCTTCCAGTCAGGTCTAGCTTTCTCAGAAATTGTCTGTCATAATAGGAAATTCCCAAAGTAGACCAAGATTGCGCGAGGGTAGACACCAGGCTTAGATCGTGAATTAAAAGGCATTCAGTGGGTTCGCTGTATCTCAGAGTCCCAGTTCCAATTTGTAAGCTCAGGCAATGAGTCTCGAAATAGGTTCACCACAAAAGACCGAACATCTTCACCTTCTGCCTTCTCGGGAATACGTAATATGCGCAGGTTGCTCCTGCGCTGGCGATTCTCGAAATCTTCGAGCTTCCACCTGACATCAGCAAGTTCAGCCTCGTGCAGCTCAATCTTTTCAGAGTTCAAAGCAGCATCATTTTCATTGGAGAGCACCCTCGCTTCTATTTCAGTCATTCTTTTACCAAATGAGCTGCAGGTCCTGGTGAGTTTACGAACTACCCCTTGTACTTTGCGAAGGGCAGCTTGGGCTCTTCGACTATCGAGAGCGGTCTCCTCCCTATGAGCAGCAATAGCTTGCAAAATAGTATCCACAGCTGTAGGGGGGAGCTCATCATCTGAGGATCGCAACCCGGACTGAGCGTTGTTTATACTGTGTGTAGAATGGCTAAGTTGATCGGACAGGGAATAGTCCCACACTAAATCCCCTGCATTGTGCTGTTTGTGTCTGGGTGTATGGACAGGTTTTGATTTAATAGTATTAACTTTCAGATCGTTATTATCATTATCCTTGTCATTGCTCTCATCAGAGTTAAAGGACAGGGAGTCATCTTCAGATCCGGTCTCGCCTGACCATTCCCCCTCAGCCCCTGTTTCAGCCCCCGTTTCATCAGAAAAAGAGTAAACATCACTTGCTTCCTTATCCAACTCGTGATTGCCTTTATTATCCATACCAATAGGTCTCTTTTCATGAGGCGTATTCTTAGAAACAATGGAGGTTATTACAGTGACTTGAGAAACAGAAACCAGGGGGACCTTGGGGGCTGAAGCGGTGGTTGGTACAAAGGCTGGTAATGCAAACACCGGGGTATCCACAGTAGCACTAGCAACACTAGCTGACCCTTCATTCAAAGATAAATTAGCCAGGTTTGAAACATTAAGCTCAGCAATCTGATCTAGCTCTACGCCCCCAATGTCAACAGCTGTACTGGGAGAGGAGTTAGGTTGTAAACAAATGTCCTGTTCCACAAGCTCAATAGTACTTACAATAGCAGTGGGCTCAATAGCAGTGGGCGTCGCTAGCTACGTGATATTGGTATCGACATCGTTTTGAAATTCCCCTTCAGGAGCTTGAGCACTACCCCCTGCTGATCCAAGATGCTATTCACGCCAGCTGAATTTGCGGCATCCTAAGTAGTTTCGGGCAGAGTACATGAGGAAACTGAGGACTGCTTCTAGCCTTGTACTGGAAGCGCTCCTTTACTTTTCCGGAATAGATCGATTACTGTGCAGCCTGGGGCTGCCAAAGCACTTGAAGCATCTTTCTTCTGGAGCTTCCTTCGTGAAGCCAGTGCCTCCTGTCTCGGAGAGCAGTCAGCGCAGGGAGTAGGCTGATTCTTCCCTCGCGCTGCGGGAGTCAGCGTGTTGCCAGGCCCGCCCCCACTCTGTGCTCCGTTCATGGTCTGGCGTTCCGCATCCTCGCGGAGTGCTCTGGCCGCCCTGGCCGCCCTCGCTCGCGCTGCTGTTGACGAGGCCACTGCTGTCGCTTTGGGAGGCATGGGGGCAGGGACTGAAGTAAAAGCAGAGGTAGAGGTAGAGGCGAATCCGGTTTCGGAGGACTTGCAAGGACTGTTGGGGCTACCGGCTCTGTCAGCTGTGTCGACGTCGGAAGAGCCGCTCTGAGTCAGCTTATCCGTCGGAACTCTGTGCAGGAGGCAATCCGGTGAGTTGGAGAGTGCCTTAACTATAGCCCAGCCGATCAACGAGTACAGGGAGGAAACAAGCTTAGAGTCCTGGCAGATCGGCTCGTGTGGGTTACGTAGCATTTTTTAAAGACTATATTACTCATAGTCCATGATTATTACTGGAATAATCATTTGGGGTAGCATGTAGGGATAGAAGGTGGCGTCCCTCTGGTCATAGCGAGGAGCTTGAGTGCAGCGCCTGCAGCGCAGTCTACAGACAGACCGCCATCTTGCCTCCTAACCAATATTTTCATGTATGAAGGTTGAGACCTTTTCCTTTCATCGTGGAGCAAAAGCTGCTTGTTGTAGGGGACTACTGTCTCCACAACCAGTCCATGACACTACTAGCTAGAGTAATCAGTTTCCAGTAACATGACCCTGAACACCTACTAGCTCTTCCTTCTATGTCTGTGTTCCAAGCCCCTCCTCCTCCCCTCGGACCTACCAAAGATGATTGGTCTGTGTGTAAAGGCGCTTTCGTGTACTGGATTCATGTGAGGTGCAGAGCCCATTTCAGGTGTCTCCCCTGTATCTACGTACCCTCTAAAGTTGTGTGCTGTTCCATAACATTAGTGACAATCTGCAGTCTCTCCTCTCATTGCATGTCCGCCGCTGCTTTTTAGAGTCACTCCTCGTATTGAAATTCTTTGTAAAGCAGATGACCCTTGTAGGGAAGATTATAATCTCTCTGACACCCCTTGGTACGTAATATCCCATACCTGCCCTCCCCCCCCCAAAAAACTGACTCTGCATGATTTACTATATGGTAAATACTTCCTTGAAATATTGCTAATTTTGCCCATGCTTCAGTCCATATGAAACTAGTCTTTGCCCTCCCACCCTCTTGTCCACACAGTACCCTGGATACCGCCAGCTATTACCTGCTCACCTGTCATGAGAACTTATAGACAGAATAGAAGTTTTTCTGCTGGTGGACACGGAACACTTTCTGTTAGTAACTCCACTGGGTGCAATCCCATTGGTGCCTGGCCTGTGTTATTGCATTGTTTGCATCAGATTCTCCTTGTTCCTGGCCTGTGTTATTGCATTATTTGTTTCAATCCAAGTGTCTGGCCTGTGTTATTGCATTGTTTACGTCAGATTCTCCTCGTGCCGGCCTGTCTTATTGCATTGTTTGCATCAGATTCTCCTAGTGCTTGACCTGTGTTATTGCATTGTTTGCATCAGATTCTCCTAGTGCCTGGCCTGTGTTATTGCATTGTTTGCATCAGATTCTCCTCATGCCTGGCCTGTGTTATTGCAGTGTTTCGTCAGACTCTCCTAGTTCCTGGCCTGTGTTATTGCATTGTTTGCCTCAAATTCTCCTTGTGCGTGGCATGTGTTATTGCGTTGTTTGCACCAGATTCTCCTCGTGCCTGGACTGTGTTATTGCATTGTTTGCATCAGATTCTCCTCATGCCTGGTCTGTGTTATTGCATTGTTTGCATCAGATTCTCCTCGTGCCTGGTCTGTGTTATTGCATTGTTTACATCAGATTCTCCTCATGCCTGGCCTGTGTTATTGAAGTGTTTGCATCAGATTCTCCTCGTTCCTGGACTGTGTTATTGCATTATTTGCTTCAATCCAAGTGCCTGGCCTGTGTTATTGCATTGTTTGCATCCGATTCTCCTAATGCCTGGCCTGTGTTATTGCATTGTTTGCATCAGATTCTGCTTGTGCCTGGCCTGTGTTATTGCATTGTTTGCCTCAAATTCTCCTTGTGCGTGGCATGTGTTATTGCGTTGTTTGCACCAGATTCTCCTCGTGCCTGGACTGTGTTATTGCATTGTTTGCATCAGATTCTCCTCGTGCCTGGTCTGTGTTATTGCATTGTTTGCATCAGATTCTCCTCGTGCCTGGTCTGTGTTATTGCGTTGTTTACATCAGATTCTCCTCATGCCTGGCCTGTGTTATTGAAGTGTTTGCATCAGATTCTCCTTGTTCCTGGACTGTGTTATTGCATTATTTGCTTCAATCCAAGTGCCTGGCCTGTGTTATTGCATTGTTTGCATCAGATTCTCCTCGTGCCTAGCCTGTGTTATTGCATTGCTTGCGCCGGATTCTCCTAATGCCTGGCCTGTGTTATTGCATTGTTTGCGTCACGTTTTCCTGGTGCCTGCCCTGTGTTATTGCATTGTTTGCATCACGTTTTTCTAGTACCTGGTCTGTTATTGCATTATGTGCGCTGTTTTTGGTATCTTATTATTCTAATAGTTGCAGCTTTTCTAACAAACATGGCACCTTTTATCCCAATCAAGTGCATCTGACTGCAAGGTCACTGCACTCTCCGTGCAGTAGCAATCTACTTCCTATTTATGTAGCAACAGACAGCACAGCATGTCTGCCAGAGATGTCATAAGGTTAGAAACAGTACATAGCTAAATAGGTATGATGCAATAGTGTTGAGTAAGATTTTAAACGAAGAAGCTGCTGTGATAGACGGCACAACATCCATGTCTAAACATCAGCAGTAGGACAATGGTTCATGGAATGAGAATAGTAGATTTATTTACACTTCGGTGCGGTGCGTGTCACTTAATGTTCTTTTCTTCCACTCTCATGAGGTGGTTTTACAAGGCAACTCTGAGCTCACTGAGTGTGGTTCCACGAATCCCAGAGACGGGCCGTTCCAAAGACGGTAACAGAGAAGGTTGAAAGATCTGAGTCTTGATCCTGGCAGATGGACGGGTGTTCCCTGAGTAGGTGTAGTTGGTCTGTGTTTTAACACGGCTGTCCAGGGGGTGTAAGAAAATTTCAGCAATTTGTGGAGGGCCCTCTTTTGGGTGAGAATCACCCAGCTTCATGCAATGCGGACTAGAGGGTTTGTGTCTGCGCAGGATGAGTTACATTCTGATAGCAACATTTTAGGACCTTGTCCATAGCGGATAGATGTTACCAAGGATTAACATCTTCAGTTACGGCAGATAGAGAAAGTCCATTTACCTCGAGTTGCTTGAAAAGCTTTCTGCACTCTGCTGGTGCAGGCAGGATGTTTATTTTCTAGTTGGCATTTGCCAGGGATTGAATTAAACCTTGGAGCAGCACTTGTAGCGTTGACTCTTAGAGTCTTATAGTATGTGCTTGCTGCGTTAGAACTATCTTAATGTTCCACGGAGCTCAGAAAATCCAGCCTCTCCGTCCTCTCAGAGCACGAGGTCTGTGGCATGACCAGTAGAACTGCAATAAAGAAGAGGACCTAGACCAGTTCTACCTCTCCCGACCCTTGAACTGATCATTGAGGAAATAAGCCCCTGCCTGGAAGGAAGATCTGCACAGGGCACAGCTGACAGAAGCCCACACTGGAAGGAAGATACGCACAAAGCACAGCTGACAGAAGTCCTGCCTGGAAGGAAGATCTGCACAAGGCACCGCTGACAGACGTCCTGCCTGGAAGGAAGATCTGCACAGGGCACAGCTGACAGAAGGTCTGCCTGGTGGTGACCTCAACGCAGTGACACCCACAAACCACAAGATCCGTCAAGCCCAGCTAGCCACACTGGACGCAATGTACATCAAAGGCCTGATTTAGATTTCAGCGGATGGTTTATTCCAACACAAATGTGACAGGTATCCTGCCCACCCCATTAAGAATGCATTACATCCTGTCGTAATTATAATATGGCAGGCAGGATATCTGTCAGGTTTTGATAATGCCTTGATGTAGTTTGCAGAGTTTTACTCTGCGGAACTCCACGAAGTGCCAGGGAAACTCCGCCGCACTCCGCAGACTTCCGCTAGTGGCAGAGTTTGTTAAGTTGCACTGCTCTCACTGATTTTCAGTGCCAGGAGTTTAACCCCCACTGTAAAATCAGCACGAACAGCACCACACATCGTGCCAGAGGGTGCTGCTGCTTTCTGACACTCTAATTGATATTCTAATCAAATGGCAGCTTTATCAACGAGAATGGCAGATTTTAACACTCGAGTGGTCGCGACCTGCCATGACCTCAAGCAATGAGAAATCTCGCCAGGAGGAGGTCTAGCGCTTTATATTTTCTCAAAAGCGCTCACCACCTTACCGTTGGCGAACCGATAGAGAAAAGAATTCCGTTCTGCATGGAGTTTTTTGGAACAAATCCACACAGAGTGCAGCTTGGGCAAAACTTTGCGATCTCTGCCAGCAGACCGGAATTCTTCACCCACCCCTAGTTTTTAGGCTATAATCTGTTGGACAAACTCCCAACTAGGCCCTATGTCTGCAATAAGTGTTGTAGAAGAAGTGAGATCCATGGCCTTGTGAGTATCAGGCCGTTATCTGACTTCTGATGAACCCCACAGAGTGAGTGCGCAGCCAGAGGGCAGTAGGGGGGCCAAAGGACAGGAAATTAGGTAAACTTGAATATGAGAAATATGGAAAGGTAGAAATGCCGCATCACCCGTGGATAACTGACACCTCCTCCCGCTCTTCGAAATGCCCATCCAGTCACAAAGTGGCATCCTGGGCCCCAAACAGACAACATCATGACAGATGCCATGTAATGGTGGAAAAGGGGGACTAAAGAGTAATATGCACACATCTGCTGCAGGGAGATGTCAGGTAAATTATTTGTTGTGATGGATTCCCTATAAATACTAAATGACTGATATCGTTGAATATTACATGTTATGAATCAACGTTTGCTTGCCTTATCTGCGCATATAATGTAAAGGACGGGCCTTACAGTGAACCCCTCGCTCTGTGTGACACAAAAGCCCTGGAAAGAGCTGCATCTTACAGAACTTTATCTACTTTAGGAAAAGCTAAAGACTTGCTTATTAAAGTTGTCTTTCAGGGCCAGAACCGGGTGCTCTAAGCTGCACTAGTTTCAGGGAGATGGACAGATGTTATGGCGATAGGAAACCCCCCTCAACTCACTATAATGTTCCAATCTTCCAGGTTTGAAGAAACCAGAAATGCTTGAACCAAGGGAGCTGTTGAAAGTGTCAAAGGAGACTTATGAACAGCGAGTAAAGACAGGAGTTGGTATTTGAGATGATCTTAAGTGAATAGGAGAGGAACGAGAAGAAGCGTGTGAATGGAGTTACCATTGTTGTATACTTCGTAAAGAGTTACTGAAAATGTTGCAGCCCAGCCTGATCCATCTCTTTTTCTAAAATCTATTGTTGTTTCAACAAAATCTTGACCATATGCGTCTATCTTAAGCAAAACCTCAAGCACTTGGGTGCTCTGAGAATGCCCTTACTTTGCTAAGTTACTGGTAAATCACTGGTAAATCACCTCCTTTTCAGACATTAATAAGATATCACCTGATCAACAGAACTTTTAGTTAGATATCTGTGTGTGATGAAATATTCCTTGCTAAGTTTCAAAGGCGGTAAAGAAGAAGGGGGAAATTTACTAAGATTTTGCACCGTGTTTGCGTCACCAAAGTGGCACAAGACAGTGCAAAATGTTTTTTCCTAATTTTCTTTCCAGCAAAGAACGTAAAACTAATGTGAAGCATCGCATAGCACTGCTTTACATTACTTTGCACCATATCTGCCTGCCAAGGGGGGTGCATGGGCGTTGCCTTGCAACTGCACTGTGCAACACGCATACAAAGTGGGAAAAGGTTTCCCTCATGTCTAGGCAAAGTATTTTGCACAGGAAGGGTGTCCTTCCTGTACAAATCCTATGCTGGACTCACAGACACACACACCCTAGTGCTCTGGTGCTAAGGTGTGTGCTTGATGTAGGGCCGCTGTAATCAGTGCTAGCGCAAGGGAAAGGGAAGGAGAGAGCCATATCTTTGAAAATATGGTGCTCTCCTGCTCCCTCCCTGTTGTGCAGCGCAGCCTCGCGAGAGGAGGGCTGCGCTGCATTGCGTACAGATTTAGGAAATCTCCCCCGAAATGTCTTTTACAACCGGTTAAACATTATGGATTCTCATTCAATTATGTTTCAATTTAGTAATTTTAAATATCTTTACATCCAACAGGAAACAAGCCTTGAATGTGTTAAATGACCATCAATAATGAAGCGAATGCTGTAAATCTTCAATAATAGCAGAAATCATGAGCTACTATATTCAGGAAAACACCAGCGCAGTCGGCGACAGAGGAACCTGCACACAAACTGACAGATACTGGATGAAGCAGTCAAGGGCAGTTCGGTGGATGTAAGAGTCTGAGCTGTGCACCTCCACGCCACAAGACGAAGAAATTACCTTACGAAAATTAAGGCAACAACAATAACAAACCGCCTCCTGTATAAACAAGTGTCCAACTGCAGCTTTGATCATCAGATCGGTATGATGTGATTACCGCAGTGCTCTGTTTTATAAAATGATGACAAGCCAGCATTCCGTGCTCTAGGAGAATTGTAAACTCTTTCTGGCCAAACCACAGTAACCAGAGAAAAGCACAACAGAGCCGAGCCAGACAACTGACAGGTAAAGGAAAGAGGAGTTTGTCTATCTACAATACAACAGACTGTCCTAATTTGCACCGGCCAAAAGGAAGATACATCTTTACCTACAAGTGTGCATAGCCATAATCCAATCTAAAGGCACAATCACCTACAAAGACACATTCTGTGTATTAGGAGTGTGGCAAATATTTGGTGGCTATTAAATTTTTTTGTTAAAACTGAAATCAAACATGAAAAATACTACACACATATAGAGTGTGTGAGAAAAACACAAGTGCTTTATCAGGCATGTTGGCCCATCATGAAATACAGTCATGGATGTAGATAAATATATCGCCGACCCACAGACCTTAACCAAGAAAGAAGAATCATACACATGCAGCACGAGCTTTAGTTTGTCATCACTACTCAGGCTTCATCAGCACACGTACACAGGAGAAAAACCATTCAATTGCAGTGAATGTGTAAAGAGCTTTGGTCGATTATCAGAGCTACAAAGACAACAGCGAACACACACAGGGGAAAAGCCATTCAAGTGCAGTGAATGTGCAAAGTGCTTTAGTGAGTTATCAAGCCTTCGAAGACATCAGCGAACACACACAGGAGAAAAGCCATTCAAGTGTAGTGAATGTGCAAAGTGCTTTAGTCAGTCATCAGAGCTACAAAATCATCATCAAACACATACGGGGGGAAAACCATTCAAGTGCACTGAATGTGCAAAGTGCTTTAGTCAGTTATCACACCTTCGAAGACATCAGCGAACACACACAGGAGAAAAGCCATTCAAGTGTAGTGAATGCGCAAAGTGTTTTAGTCAGTTATCATACCTTCAAAGTCATCAATCAACACACACAGGGGAAAAACAATTCAAGTGCAGTGAATGTGCAAAGTGCTTTAGTCATTTATCAAGCCTTCAAAGACATCAACGAACACACACAGGGGAAAAGCCATTTAAATGCAGTGAATGTGTGAAGAGCTTTAGTCGATTATCATACCTACAAAATCATCAGCGAACACACACGGGGGAAAACCCTATCATTGTAGTGAATGTGACAGTAATTTTCGCGTCTCATCTACATTAAGGTATCATCAGCAAACTCACTCAGGAGAAAATCCATTCAAGTGCTGTGAATGTACAAAGTGCTTTAGTCGGGTATCATACCTTCAAAGACATCAGCGAACACACACAGGAGAAAAGCCATTCAAGTGCAGTGAATGTGTGAAGAGCTTTAGTCATTTACCAGACCTACAAAGTCATCAGCGAACACACACAGGGGAAAAGCCATTTAAATGCAGTGAATGTGTGAAGAGCTTTAGTCGATTATCATACCTACAAAATCATCAACGAACACACACGGGGGAAAAACCCTATTATTGTAGTGAATGTGACAGTAGTTTTCGCGACTCTTCAGCATTAAGGAAACATCAGCGAACTCACACAGGAGAAAAACCATTCAAGTGCAATGAATGTGGGAAGAGCTTTAGTCGATTATCAAAGCTACAAAGTCATCAGCGAACACACACAGGAGAAAAAACATTCAAGTGCACTGAATGTGCAAAGTGCTTTAGTGAGTTATCAAGCCTTCAAAGACATCAGCGAACACACACAGGAGAAAAGCCATTCAAGTGCAGTGAATGTGTGAAGAGCTTTAGTCAATTATCAAACCTACAAAGTCATCAGCGAACACACACGGGGGAAAAACCCTATTATTGTAGTGAATGTGACAGTAGTTTTCGTGACTCTTCAGCATTAAGGAAACATCAGCGAACTCACAGGAGAAAAACCATTCAAGTGCAATGAATGTGGGAAGAGCTTTAGTCAATTATCAAAGCTACAAAGTCATCAGCGAACACACACGGGGGAAAAACCGTATCATTGTAGTGAATGTGATAGTAGTTTCCGCTTCCCTTCAGCATTAAGGTATCATCAGCGAACTCACACAGGAGAAAAACCATTCAAGTGCAATGAATGTCGGAAGAGCTTTAGTCGATTATCAAAGCTACAAAGTCATCAGCGAACACACACAGGAGAAAAAACATTCAAGTTCACTGAATGTGCAAAGTGCTTTAGTGAGTTATCAAGCCTTCAAAGACATCAGCGAACACATACAGGAGAAAAGCCATTCAAGTGCAGTGAATGTGTGAAGAGCTTTAGTCAATTATCAGACCTACAAAGTCATCAGTGAACACACACAGGGGAAAAACCCTATCATTGTAGTGATTGTGACAGTAGTTTTCGCAGCTCTTCAGCATTAAGGTATCATCAGCGAACTCACACAGGAGAAAAAACATTCAAGTGCAGTGAATGTGCAAAGTGCTTTAGTCAGTTATCACACCTTCAAAGTCATCAGCGAACACACACAGGGGGAAAACATAGAAGGGCAATGAAAGTGTGAAGGGCGTTTGTCAATTTTCAATCCCACACAGCCCTCAGTGAATACACTTCTTCATTTAACTCACATGGAAATAATCCTAGAGATGCAGGGACTCTGGAATGAACTTAAGAACATCAAAAATAATATTGACCCTACTGAGGACATAGACAAGAGCAGAACAGTGCAGTTATTGTGAGAGGAATGAATTACGGAAAAATATAAAATTCTAATTATGTGGGACATTTTTTAATACCAGATTATAGAAGACTGGACTAGCAGTAAAGAAGAAACACAGTTAACAGTATTTGCAGAATTATAAAAGTGTTTGTTTCCAGTGATTGTTCACTTCCGTACACATAGCAAAGTGACATGATGTACCAGGATACATAGTGGGAGACAAGCACAATGTGGATTAAAAGAAAAGCACATTGTTGATTTTTATTTGGTGAAGAAGAGATACAAAGAAAAACATTCAATCGCACCAGACCACACTACCACTAAAAGCAACACTGAACAATACTGGGACTAACAGCGGTATTTTCAGCTAACTTGTCGGATTAGTGATAAAACCTATAAACCCAACACACCCAGAGTGGACATGTTGTTAGGGCTCTGGAGATGGAAGCTTCATTGGTAAAATGCAAGTATTACTATTAACAAATGCCACTGCAGTATATGTAATGAACTAAAGCGAAGTACAAGTGTTCAAGAAATAACCTATTTTTAGATATAAAAGAGCATATAACTTGTTTTTAAGTAACGTTTGCTGCATCTTTTACACACTGTTATCAGTTGATGGATCAGCTCGTGCCTCGGGACTTATAACTAAGTATGACCCGTGGCTCCTCTCTGACTTGGCTCTCCCTATTGATTTTGTTACTTACCAAACTCTACTTTTTACCAGAATTAAGCCATTGTAAGCAGCAGACTCTGTTAGAAGAATGTGGCAAAATAGAGAAATCCCACAACAAAAGCATATATGTGCCAGGACAGTCCGTTGCACTCCGGGCAACTCGCCTTCCACACGCGATTGTCCCTTGTCCTCAAATGTTCTAAAGGATTTGTCGTATGAATGCCAGAAGTGGCAGTGACATTCATGAAGCTAACGCTAACAGGAGTGTGTGGGAGATAGAGAGGGGGAGAGATAAAGAGAGCGAGAGAGACAAAGAAAGGAGGAGAAAAAGAGAAATGGAAGGAGGGGCAACAGCACGTTATTTGTACTCACCTAATTAGAAGAAGCAGCCGAATACATGTCAATGTGTGACATGACCAGAGAAACGAGCTGAACACCTGTGAATTTATATGTTTATTTTTAATACCTATAGACCCGTGTCATGCCAATAAACAGGGCACAAGTAAGGAAAATAGTGTAGAGCCCATTATTATGTGCAAATCACAATGACGTCACATGTAGTGATGTCACAAAAAGTGATGTCAGGTCCTCATAATAATTTTCACGTGAAAGGTTGACGGCCTGTTTTAAAAACAAAAAACAAGAAACATAAAATAATGTAAAAATACGTTTTTGGTTTCAGTTTTTATACAGCATGTTTTTTCCCACTATCAATTTGTAACTAAACTCGTAATTGACTGAAAGTGTAAATATTTTTAAACAGATATGTGGAACTTGGAAATTACATTTTTAAACAGTTTTCAGCAAATAAATAAAATGTGCTTTAATTTGTGTTTGTTTCCTGACATTCTTTATCCAGCCCCTAAGCCCCAAAGTGTTTCACATTTACAGTGTATTAAGCAATGGAAGGGCTAATTTTGTCTAGTTCTCTGTTCCTCTCTTGCGCCACTCACACAAATAAATAAAGGGGACGCTGCTAGTGGGACTGATAGTTACAAACACTCTGAGGCCTGTGTTTGCAGATGCCAGAAGCAAAGTAACATTTGCCAGTCACAGGCGAAGGACCTAGGTGGAACTGAGTCCCTTTTCTAGATAATAGTGGGGGCACCCCGTCAAACTGTGTCAACCCCCGACAAGTGCCGTGCTGATAAAGTAAAAGTGAATTTGAGTACTTTACGATGAATTGAAATCAGAGGAAGAGAAAAAGGGAGCGAGGTGCAGGATGTATTAAAGAAAATGAAAAAAAGAGACGTAAGACTTTACCCTGTTTGTGTACAAGCATTTTACGTAAACAAGTTGTGCTGTGCGTTTTGAACAGGCTGTCACCCCCTTTGTATGTAAATGAGCTTCTGTAATCAGACACCCCAGTCTCCCATCTCTTCTCACGCCGATGATAAATGTGAGCACTGTATGGTAATCACAAACAAGGGCTACATTGAGAAATAATCGGCTTCCAGGTCACAAAGCTGTTGTTATGTAGTTCTTTATTCGGTTTCTTTAATTTACTTTAATTTGCAGCAATTCTCCAGGTTACTTTTTCTCAGTATATTACTTTATATCGCTCATAGCTCTCCATCAGTTAAACGTGAGGTTTGATGTTGGATTTGTTGTTAGTGTTCCTAGACCATGTCTCAATCCCTTTGTCCTCGATTAGTCGGCATGTGTTTTGTTCACACACTGGTCTGGGATGGGCCTTCTCAAGGTAGAAGGCAATGTAATAGGAATAATAAATCAGACATATATGAAATTGTATCTAAACAAATATGTGCCTTTCAGTTATCAGGCACCACCAGACTCACTTCTACACATGTAATTGAGCACCAGACTAAAGTGACTCCTCCCTATATAAATATGTGCCATCAGTAATCTGGCTGATGGTTCTGCTGATGCGCACAGCAAATAAAGTTTCTGGGGTTGCACACATTGGCCTATATTTTAATTGCTGAAGTTTCACACAGTTTCGCTGATATGCACAGCTTATAAGGTTTGTGGATATTGCACACGGTAAGCAGATCACTGAAGTTCACCGTTAAGTAGTAACTAGGTCAAAACATAGTATGTACATCATGCAAAATGTAATTTCTCCTCCCTTCTTTTTGATATCTCCAGGAGTACCTCCTCTCTCGCGGCTGAAATGGAACAAGGTTTTCCCACATTCTGCTCATGTCTGTGTTACTTCCTTAAGCACAGAGAGGAAAGCCTCATTGTTAATGCATTGTTTGGGCTCTGAGGGACAAGAATTCTTTGAACACCTTCCTGAACTCTCTGATAGTGACTCTTCCACTCTTAACGAATACGAGATCCGCATCAAAAAGTTGAACTTGCACTACCTTCCCATAGTGAGTATTGTCCTTGAACGATATAACTTCGGGAGAAGGATGCAAAGGCAGGACGAGTCGGTCGAATAGTACATAACTACCTTGCGCAAACTGGCTTCCACGTGCAATTTTGGTGCAGCTTTAGAGGAGCGCTTAAGAGATCAGTTCATGTTGGTGGCCGCTGCACGGTGAGGAGAGCCACCCTTGACCCTGTTTTAAGCAGGTCGCTCCCCACGCTGCACATCGTGTGTCCGTGTTCCCCGCTGCTGCAGCTTGCTGAAGTGGTGAAGTTCAAGGCTCTCCTCCACCCGCAGGCACTGTGCCTCATCCCTGGTGGCCAGTGGTAGGCCATAAGCTCTTGTGCTCGCTCTGCCCTTTATTTTGTTGTTAGCCCTGTTGTGATTGTTTTTCTGCTCCCCTAGTGTAATTAATTGTATTTCACCTTATTCCTTTTTTGTACTGTTGTAGTGTTATCGTGCCCATTGTTTGCCTTCTGTATCCTCCATCTGCTCTACCCTCTCGTTTTCCCGCTGCTGCATCCCCTGCGGCCCCGCCGCCTGCTCGTCCATTCTCCCCCCTGTTCCCGCCTCCCAGCTGCTCCTCCCTCCCATATCCCCTGATATGGCGTCCGCTGTGTGGTAGCGCCACTGGCGTGCTAAAGGTGCTTAAGGCAAGCCCGTCTGCACCCGTCCATGCCTGGACTGCGCCCAGCGCCAGACCCCCTGGTCCCTGCGGACTCCACACCGAACGCCTCCACTACACCGCCAGCACCCTCCACGCACTCAACACCGGACAACAACACACCTGCTTCCTGGCCTCCCCGAAGCACACCACAGGACCCTTCTCCTGCCGGAGCTACAGCTTCACCAGCCTCCGAGCCGCCAAACCACCCACAGCGACAGGACGCAACCACCTCAGATGCATACTACTGAACACCAGCTCCGCACATAAACACGCCGTCAAACTCTGGGACCTGTTCGACACATCCTCCTCGGACATTGCCTTCCTGACAAAGACCTGGATGAACACCTCCTCGGCACCCGACATCGCCGTAGCCATCCCAGATGGCTACAAGATCACCCACAGGGACTGCACCAACAGAGTGGGAGGTGGAATCGCCATCATCCACAAGAACACCCTCAGGGTCTCAACCAGCACCGAAGACACCCTCAGCACCGCCGAACACCTGCACTTCCAGATCCACACTGATCCCAACACCACCTTCAGAGGAACTCTTGTCTACAGACCCCCCAGACCCCTGCCTCAGTTCAGCAACTCCATCGCCGACTTCGTCAGCCCGCATGCCCTCGGCTCCACAGACTACATCCTCCTCGGAGATCTGAACTTCCACCTCGAGAATAACGACACCAACTTCACCACCCTGATTGACAACCTCCCCAACTCCGGTCTCAGACAGCTCTCCACAACACCCACCCACTCCGCCGGCCACACGCTTGACCCCATCTTCTCCGCAAGCCTCCACGTCTCCTTCAGCCACACCACTGAACTCCACTGGGCCTACCATTGATGCATCCACTTCACCTTCCAGAAACCCACCATGCACCACCGCACTCAACAGATCCCCCCTCGCAGCTGGAACAAAATCACCGAAGACCAGCTAAACACCACCCTCGCCTGAAGCCCTGCCCGCCGACCCCACCAACACCAACACCTGCAACCTCAGGCGCACGATCGATGACTGCGCCAACACTCTCGCCCCGATCAAGAAACACTCCAACAGACTCACTGATAAGAAAGCCAGCTGGTTCACCGCGGAACTCCAGGCCTTCAAGCAAACCTGCCGGAAACTAGAGAAGAAATGGCACTGTGAACAGAAACCGGACGGCTACGCATCCCACGAAAACTCCATCCGCAGACACCATTGCCTCATGAGATCCGCCAAAAGGGCCTACTTCAAGGACCACCTTGACAACAATGCACACAACAGCAAAGAGCTCTTGAACATCGTGAAGGAACTCTCCAACCCCAGCTCCAACACCAACGACATCCCACCATCGCAAGACCTGTGCGACTCCCTTTCCACCTTCTTCGATCGCAAGATCGCAGACATCCATGACAGCTTCAACAACATGACCGCCCGACACCTCAGACCCCACGGCCACCACCCGCATCAACCCCCTGCTCACCTGGACCGACATAAACAATGACGACACCATCAAAATCATGAACACCATCCACTCCGGCTCTCCGTCAGACCCATGCCTGCACCACATCTTCAACCAAGCTAGCGCCACCATCGCACCCCATCTCCGCAAGGCCATCAACATCTCCTTTGAAACCGAAACCTTCCCTGAGAGCTGGAAGCACGCCGAGATAAATGCCTTACTAAAGAAACCCAAGGCGGATCTGAGGGACCTCAAGAACTTCTGGCCCATCTCCCTGCTCCCGTTTCCGGCGAAGGTCATCGAGAAAACCGTCAACAGACAGCTGACCCACTACCTCAAGGAGAACAACATCTTGGACCCGTCTCATCCTCCTGGACCTAGCAGCCGCCTTCGACACTGTCTGCCACCGCACCCTACGCACACGCCTCCACAACGCAGGGATCCGATACAAGGCTCTGGAATGAACCACCTCCTTCCTCTCCAGCAGAACCCAGGGCGTCCGTCTCCCCCTTTCCATTCCAAGGCCTCCGAGATCATCTGCGGCATACCCCAAGGATCATCCCTCAGCCCAATCTTGTTTAACGTCTACATGGCTCTGCTCGCCCACGTCGCCCGACTGCACAACCTCAACATTATCTCCTACGTCGACACCCAGCTGATCCTCTCCCTCACCGAGGACCCCCTCATCACCAAAACTAACCTCCACGAAGGAATGAAAGTTTACGCTGAGTGGATAAAGAACAGCCGTCTGAAGCTGAACTCGGAAAAAACGGAGGTCCTCATCCTCGGCCCCCCCCCCTCAGCCTGGGATGACTCCTGGTGGCTGACCGTACTGGGAGCAGCACCAACACCCACTGACCACGCAGGCAGCCAAGGGTTTATCCTCGACTCAGCACTCTCCATGACCAAGCAAGTCAACGCTGTCTCGTCTTCCTGCTTCAACACCCTCCGCATGCTCCGCAAGATCTACAGGTGAATCCCCACCAAAACAAGAAGAACGGTCACCCAGGCCCTCGTCAGCAGCAGGCTGGACTACGGAAACGCCCTCTATGCAGGATCCTCGGTCATACTTCTGAAACGTCTACAACACATACAGAACGCCTCTGCACGCTTGATCCTCGACATCCCCCGCCACAGCCACATCACACCCAACCTGACAGATTTGCACTGGCTTCCTGTCAACAAGAGGAGCACCTTCAAGGTCCTCACCCACACACACAAGGCACTCTGCAAAATTGGACTAGCATACCTCAACAGACGACTCACCTTCTACACCCCGAAACACCAGCTTCTCCACCGCCCTCGCCACCATCCCCCGCATCCGAAGAGTGACCACCGGCAGCAGATCGTTCTCCCACCTCACCGCCAAGACCTGGAACACCCTCCCCATCCTCCTACGGCAGACCCAGGACCTACTAACTTTTAGGAGGCTACTCAAGACCTGGCTTTTCGAGCAGTAGCATCACCCCTCCCCCCCCAGTGCCTTGAGACCCTCACGGGTGAGTAGTGCGCTTTACAAATTTCTTGATTGATTGATTGATTGAATGTTGGGATGCACCCCCGACAAAACGAGAGACGCCCTGTGGCAAAAAAAGACACGCCATCGCTTCAAGAAGTGCCGACTATAGCCAAAAGTTACGAGCATTCAAAAGCGTGTGTTGATATTATACGCCAAGACAGTTCAGGTGATAAAAAGGAGAATGCTAGTGATGGCCCTCAGGAGCTAGTTTTGATCAATGCAACCACCCAATCCTCTTTTACTCTGGGGCCAAAGTAACGCTAGTTCCCAAAATATTTTATGAGCGTAATCTACTGGGAAAACTCACCCTGTTGAAGCAATACATTAGACCAAAAGGTTAATGTGGAATGACTATTGAGTTGCTGGCTTATTTCTGGGGCACAATTGACTTCAAAGGGAGAGTCATCCCTGGTAAAATCTATGTCTCGATGAAGCGGGACTTGCTCATAAGTTGGTCCCATCAACGTGATCTTGTTGCAGGGATTCTGCTCATACACAGAACTGTGCACAGAGACCCAAGACCTCAGTGAATTGTGGTGTACCAAAAAACTCACCTCAGTACTTAGAACCCCTAACCGACTAGCATCAGTGTCACATTAGCTCTTCGTCCTATAGCAAAGGAACCAATGATTAGACAAACCAGAACATGCGACTTAGGTTACTCTCAGGAATGGTGGGAATCAAGAACACTCTTTCGTTTTATTCTTATACCAGTCCACAATAAAAAGAGACACGAGAAAGTTTTAAATATTTATTTTAACGACGTGCTCTAAGATGCAGTATTTTTGCTAACACAAGCAAACATATGATTAGAAATATTATGATCAGCATTGTTTCAATTTCATAAAACACAAAAGGAGAAATCATATTATAATGATAATGGAAACAGGTTTTATAATGCCTAGTATTTCACCCTCCCTAGCTAGGAACTATGTTTTATAAACTATGGAAGGTCACTTAGGCTTGAATAGGGGACCCCATACCTCCAAGATCAGCAGGAATGAATCACATCAGGATCTGCAACAGCTCTTTCTCTCTGGGAATCGTATTTCTTCCAAGTGCCGGAAATCCTGCCTACAGTGTAATATTAAAGGCGCAGGAATCACAGTTGGTTGCGGCTGCCTGTATGTTATGTCTAAAACGGGAGCCGACCAGCCCGAACAACAGCTACAGTGTTATGATAACCTTGGAGGCTTTAGCACTCACTGTGCAGACTAAGATCACGATGTTAGTCTAGGGATGCAGAAAACAAGTCATTCTAATGTGAATCAATTCACGCAGCCTAACTTACAATAACAGCTATATGGTGTGTCGTGTGCAAAAGCAGCAAAAGCAGCAAAAGGTAAAATGGCGTTTAAACTTCTAATAAGCCTATGCTAACATAGCAATGTGCGCAAATAAGGCACAGCCCTCACTATACTACCTGCAGTCACAATATGTTTTTTTATTTTACTACATCATGTTGTAGCTTATCTTATTTATCACTACTAATTTAGGAAAATGGAGAGGCACAAAGAGTGGAAGTGAATCTACAAGGACCACACAACGGTGTAAAATGATTAAAGCAGATTAAAATACACAGTTCTGCTGATAAGAACTTAATTGCTAAATTAAATAAAACTTCTATACGGGGCAAAATGGGGGACTGAATCAATTTAGTCCATTTTTAGGTCTCGCGTAGGCAGGGCGCATGTGCTGTCTCTTCGAGACATCTAGTAATCTGTATAGCGAGGTTAATCTCGCCTGCTGATTGCCTGCTGATTGCAATTGGCTTATTTACGATTTCCGGCCTCCCTATTGGTTGTTGGTCCAATGCATCACTTCCGTTTTTATCAGAAGCAGCACCGACCAACTACAGTTTCATTCCGCTGGAGCTGTTGGTATGTCATGTTTAGGGACTCCTTGTTTAAAAAATTGTAGGCTGTATTTATCAGAGTGGCGGGTCTCCGATTGACGCACAGGAACATAAAACAAGTATGCTGTGTAGTACAAAGGATTGTGGGTATGCATGAATCGCACAAAGTAGTGGTTTGGTACACTTATGTAAATATTGCTTTTCCTGGAGGTGCTTCCTTAACCTTTCACTAGTTCCACTTCCGATTTCACCGGCAATCCCATTTCCAGGTTCACATACCTTCCCCCAGTAGTGCTCCGGCAGCACTCTATCAGCTGTGTATAGGGAGGATTCATCCGTATCAGAGTGCTACATAATATAGCCTGTCTGAGAACGTTGGAGCCCAGACCCAGCAAGCTCCGAGTCCGCCCCCTTTGCATCCTCACCACGAATGTATTGTATTCTGTTCCACTCTGGCCTTCCTTTTTTTATTTTTTAAACCTCTTATATGTCACACGAATTAATGTCTGCTTATATTGGGATTGTCTAATTGGGGTCTATGTACTTTAGCTCCATATGTACGCCAGGACCTGTCCTCAGATGCAAGGCTGGACTGGGAACAGAAACCGGCCCTGGCAAACTTTTGGACCGGCCCTCCTGGAAGGGGAGGGGGGCGCGGCTGTGCTGTTTGCTAGGGCCGGTTTTTGCCAATTTTGTTACAGGAGGCAGATATTGCCGACCCCCGGTAACAAAAACAGCCCCTCAGGGACCAAAAACCATCCCCCACCTGGGCGGGCCACCAGGGAAATGCCTGGTGCCCGCTATGGCCAATCCTGCCCTGCTCAGATGCCTTCGATGAAAACGCTGCACGCTGGCATGTCAAGAAGGCAGATGTAGTTAAGTGGTGGCTTAAAAGCACCCAAGCTATAAACCTGTGCTTAGCCTAGTGTGCCGCCCGCCTGGTATTTTGCTGTCTTTGTCATTGCATCCAGATAGATGATACAACAAGTGACATTACATCTACAACAAGCCAGGACGATTGGCTTTGTCAGTGGTTGTTTGCTGCATGTAGAACAACTATGGCTTCGTTGTTTACACTGGTTTATAATTCGACCCCCCTGTGTACACAAAGCGAGGTACGTTTTTCACTAGAGTAACTAGGGGGGAGCCTATTTAAACGTGTGCACAACATTAATTTTCCTAAATAAATTATAAGAGCCTGGAGCTCTGCCCAGTAGCAAGCACGCATTTGTCCAACGCATTTCAGTGTGGTGGTGCGCATCACTGCACTGAAATGCAAAGTCACTTATTATAGCACCTCCTCAGATGCCACATGAAGCACCGCTATAATGCACATGATCCGCGAGCTGCATGCAGTGGCTGTGAGCGCAGTGCACGCTGCCCCCAGCATCCAGAGGCCAAGAGGAGCTCGCAGATCTGCACGCACTGCTATGATGAGGCCAAGTGTTGTAGAGGCACACCGCTGCCCCCAGCATACAGAGGCTAAGACGAGCTCGCAGATCTGCGCGCACTGCTATGATGAGGCCAAATGTTGTAGAGGCACACCGCTGCCCCCAGCATACAGAGGCTAAGAGGAGCTCGCAGATCTGCGCGCACTGCTATGATGAGGCCAAGTGTTGTAGAAGCACACCGCTGCCCCCAGCATACAGAGGCTAAGAGGAGCTCGCAGATCTGCGCGCACTGCTATGAAGAGGCCAAGTGTTGTAGAGGCACACCGCTGCCCCCAGCATACAGAGGCTAAGAGGAGCTCGCAGATCTGCACGCACTGCTATGATGAGGCCAAGTGTTGTAGAGGCACACCGCTGCCCCCAGCATCCAGAGGCTAAGAGGAGCTCGCAGATCTGCGTGCACTGCTATGATGAGGCCAAGTGTTGTAGAGGCACACCGCTGCCCCCAGCATACAGAGGCTAAGAGGAACTCGCAGATCTACGCACACTGCGATGATGAGGCCAAGTGTTGTAGAGGCACACCGCTGCCCCCAGCATCCAGAGGCCAATAGGAGCTCGCAGATCTGCGCGCACTGCTATGATGAGGCCAAGTGTTGTAGAGGCACACCGCTGCCCCCAGCATACAGAGGCTAAGAGGAGCTTGCAGATCTGCACGCACTGCTATGATGAGGCCAAGTGTTGTAGAGGCACACCGCTGCCCCCAGCATACCGAGGCTAAGAGGGGCTCGCAGATCTGCGCGCACTGCTATGATGAGGCCAAGTGTTGTAGAGGCACTCCGCTGCCCCCAGCATACAGAGGCTAAGAGGGGCTCGCAGATCTACGCACACTGCTATGATGAGGCCAAGTGTTGTAGAGGCACACCGCTGCCCCCAGCATACAGAGGCTAAGAGGAGCTCGCAGATCTACGCGCACTGCTATGATGAGGCCAAGTGTTGTAGAGAAACACCGCTGCCCCAGCATACAGAGGCTAAGAGGAGCTCGCAGATCTGCGCGCACTGCTATGATGAGGCCAAGTGTTGTAGAGGCACACCGCTGCTCCCAGCAAACAGAGGCTAAAAGGAGCTCGCAGATCTGCGCGAACTGCTATGATGAGGCCAAGTGTTGCAGAGGCACACCGCTGCCCCAGCATCCAGAGGTCAATAGGAGCTCGCAGATCTGCGCGCACTGCTATGATGAGGCCAAGTGTTGTAGAGGCACACCGCTGCCCTCAGCATACAGAGGCTAATAGGAGCTCGCAGATCTACGCGCACTGCTATGATGAGGCCAAGTGTTGTAGAGGCACACCGCTGCCCCAGCATACAGAGGCTAATAGGAGCTCGCAGATCTACGCGCACTGCTATGATGAGGCCAAGTGTTGTAGAGGCACACCGCTGCCCCCAGCATACAGAGGCTAAGAGGAGCTCGCAGATCTGCGCACACTGCTATGATGAGGCCAAGTGTTGCAGATGCACACCGCTGCCCCCAGCATACAGAGGCTAAGAGGTGCTCGCAGATCTGCGCGCACTGCTATGATGAGGCCAAGTGTTGTAGAGGCACACCGCTGCCCCCAGCATACAGAGGCTAAGAGTACCTCGCAGATCTACGTGCACTGCTATGATGAGGCCAAGTGTTGTAGAGGCACACCGCTGCCCCCAGCATACGGAGGCTAAGAGGAGCTCGCAGATCTGCGCGCACTGCTATGATGAGGCCAAGTGTTGTAGAGGCACACCGCTGCCTCCAGCATACAGAGGCTAAGAGGAGCTCGCAGATCTGCGCGCACTGCTATGATGAGGCCAAGTGTTGTAGAGGCACACCGCTGCCCGCAGCATACAGAGGCTAAGAGGAGCTCGCAGATCTGCGCGCACTGCTATGATGAGGCCAAGTGTTGTAGAGGCACACCGCTGCCCCCAGCATATAGAGGCTAAGAGGAGCTCGCAGATCTACGCGCACTGTTATGATGAGGCCAAGTGTTGTAGAGGCACACCGCTGCCCCCAGCATACAGAGGCTAAGAGGAGCTCGTAGATCTGCGCGCACTGCTATGATGAGGCCAAGTGTTGTAGAGGCACACCGCTGCCCCCAGCATACAGAGGCCAAGAGGAGCTAGCAGATCTACGCGCACTGCTATGATGAGGCCAAGTGTTGTAGAGGCACACCGCTGCCCCCAGCATCCAGAGGCCAATAGGAGCTCGCAGATCTGCGCGCACTGCTATGATGAGGCCAAGTGTTGTAGAGGCACACCGCTGCCCCCAGCATCCAGAGGCCAATAGGAGCTCGCAGATCTATGCGCACTGCTATGATGAGGCAAAGTGTTGTAGAGGCACACCGCTGCTCCCAGCATACAGAGGCTAAGAGGAGCTCGCAGATCTACGCGCACTGCTATGATGAGGCCAAGTGTTGTAGAAGCACACCGCTGCCCCCAGCATACAGAGGCTAAGAGGAGCTCGTAGATCTACGTGCACTGCTATGATGAGGCCAAGTGTTGTAGAGGCACACCGCTGCCCCCAGCATACAGAGGCTAAGAGGAGCTCGCAGATCTGCGCGCACTGCTATGATGAGGCCAAGTGTTGTAGAGGCACACCGCTGCCCCCAGCATACAGAGGCTAAGAGGAGCTCGCAGATCTACGCACACTGCTATGATGAGGCCAAGTGTTTTAGAGGCACACCGCTGCCCCCAGCATACAGAGGCTAATAGGAGCTCGCAGATCTACGTACACTGCTATGATGAGGCCAAGTGTTGTAGAGGCACACCGCTGCCCCCAGCATACAGAGGCTAATAGGAGCTCGCAGATCTACGTGCACTGCTATGATGAGGCCAAGTGTTGTAGAGGCACACCGCTGCCCCCAGCATCCAGAGGCCAATAGGAGCTCGCAGATCTACGCGCACTGCTATGATGAGGCCAAGTGTTGTAGAGGCACACCGCTGCCCCCAGCATACAGAGGCTAAGAGGAGCTCGCAGATCTACGCGCACTGCTATGATGAGGCCAAGTGTTGTAGAGGCACACCGCTGCCCCCAGCATACAGAGGCTAAGAGGAGCTTGTAGATCTGCGCGCACTGCTATGATGAGGCCAAGTGTTGTAGAGGCACACCGCTGCCCCCAGCATACAGAGGCTAAGAGGAGCTTGCAGATCTACGCGTACTGCTATGATGAGGCCAAGGGTTGTTGAGGCACACCGCTGCCCCCAGCATACAGAGGCTAAGAGGAGCTCGCAGATCTGCGCGCACTGATATGATGAGGCCAAGTGTTGTAGAGGCACACCGCTGCCCCCAGCATACAGAGGCTAAGAGGAGCTCGCAGATCTGCGCGCACTGCTATGATGAGGCCAAGTGTTGTAGAGGCACACCGCTGCCCCCGGCGTACAGAGGCTAAGAGGAGCTCGCAGATCTACGCGCACTGCTATGATGAGGCCAAGTGTTGTAGAGGCACACCGCTGCCCCCAGCATACAGAGGCTAAGAGGAGCTCGTAGATCTGCGCGCACTGCTATGATGAGGCCAAGTGTTGTAGAGGCACACCGCTGCCCCCAGCATATAGAGGCCAAGAGGAGCTCGCAGATCTACGCGCACTGTTATGATGAGGCCAAGTGTTGTAGAGGCACACCGCTGCCCCCAGCATACAGAGGCTAAGAGGAGCTCGTAGATCTGCGCGCACTGCTATGATGAGGCCTAGTGTTGTAGAGGCACACCGCTGCCCCCAGCATACAGAGGCTAAGAGGAGCTCGCAGATCTACGCGCACTGCTATGATGAGGCCAAGTGTTGTAGAGGCACACCGCTGCCCCCAGCATCCAGAGGCCAATAGGAGTTCGCAGATCTGCGCGCACTGCTATGATGAGGCCAAGTGTTGTAGAGGCACACCGCTGCCCCCAGCATACAGAGGCTATGAGGAGCTCACAGATCTGCGCGCACTGCTATGATGAGGCCAAGTGTTGTAGAGGCACACCGCTGCCCCCAGCATCCAGAGGCCAATAGGAGCTCGCAGATCTACGTGCACTGCTATGATGAGGCCAAGTGTTGTAGAGGCACACCGCTGCTCCCAGCATACAGAGGCTAAGAGGAGCTCGCAGATCTACGCGCACTGCTATGATGAGGCCAAGTGTTGTAGAGGCACACCGCTGCCCCCAGCATACAGAGGCTAAGAGGAGCTCGTAGATCTACGTGCACTGCTATGATGAGGCCAAGTGTTGTAGAGGCACACCGCTGCCCCCAGCATACAGAGGCTAAGAGGAGCTCGCAGATCTGCGCGCACTGCTATGATGAGGCCAAGTGTTGTAGAGGCACACCGCTGCCCCCAGCATACAGAGGCTAAGAGGAGCTCGCAGATCTACGCACACTGCTATGATGAGGCCAAGTGTTGTAGAGGCACACCGCTGCCCCCAGCATACAGAGGCTAATAGGAGCTTGCAGATCTACGCGCACTGCTATGATGAGGCCAAGTGTTCTGGAGGCACACCGCTGCCCCCAGCATACAGAGGCTAATAGGAGCTCGCAGATCTACGTGCACTGCTATGATGAGGCCAAGTGTTGTAGAGGCACACCGCTGCCCCCAGCATCCAGAGGCCAATAGGAGCTCGCAGATCTACGCGCACTGCTATGATGAGGCCAAGTGTTGTAGAGGCACACCGCTGCCCCCAGCATACAGAGGCTAAGAGGAGCTCACAAATCTACGCGCACTGCTATGATGAGGCCAAGTGTTGTAGAGGCACACCGCTGCCCCCAGCATACAGAGGCTAAGAGGAGCTCGTAGATCTGCGCGCACTGCTATGATGAGGCCAAGTGTTGTAGAGGCACACCGCTGCCCCCAGCATACAGAGGCTAAGAGGAGCTTGCAGATCTACGCGTACTGCTATGATGAGGCCAAGTATTGTTGAGGCACACCGCTGCCCCCAGCATACAGAGGCTAAGAGGAGCTCGCAGATCTGCGCGCACTGATATGATGAGGCCAAGTGTTGTAGAGGCACACCGCTGCCCCCAGCATACAGAGGCTAAGAGGAGCTCGCAGATCTGCACGCACTGCTATGATGAGGCCAAGTGTTGTAGAGGCACACCGCTGCCCCCAGCATACAGAGGCTAAGAGGAGCTCGCAGATCTACGCGCACTGCTATGATGAGGCCAAGTGTTGTAGAGGCACACCGCTGCCCCCAGCATACGGAGGCTAATAGGAGCTCGCAAATCTACGCGCACTGCTATGATGAGACCAAGTGTTGTAGAGGCACATCGCTGCCCCCAGCATACAGAGGCTAAGAGGAGCTCATAGATCTACGTGCACTGCTATGATGAGGCCAAGTGTTGTGGAGGCACACCGCTGCCCCCAGCATACAGAGGCTAAGAGGAGCTCGCAGATCTGCGCGCACTGCTATGATGAGGCCAAGTGTTGTAGAGGCACACCGCTGCCCCCAGCATACAGAGGCTAAGAGGAGCTCGCAGATCTGTGCGCACTGCTATGATGAGGCCAAGTGTTGTAGAGGCACACCGCTGCCCCCAGCATACAGAGGCTAATAGGAGCTCGCAGATCTACGCGCACTGCTATGATGAGGCCAAGTGTTGTAGAGGCACACCGCTGCCCCCAGCATACAGAGGCTAAGAGGAGCTCGTAGATCTACGTGCACTGCTATGATGAGGCCAAGTGTTGTAGAGGCACACCGCTGCCCCCAGCACACAGAGGCTAATAGGAGCTCGCAGATCTACGTGCACTGCTATGATGAGGCCAAGTGTTGTAGAGGCACACCGCTGCTCCCAGTATACAGAGCCTAAGAGGAGCTCGCAGATCTACGCGCACTGCTATGATGAGGCCAAGTGTTGTAGAGGCACACCGCTGCCCCCAGCATACAGAGGCTAAGAGGAGCTCGTAGATCTACGTGCACTGCTATGATGAGGCAAAGTGTTGTAGAGGCACACCGCTGCCCCAGCATACAGAGGCTAAGAGGAGCTCGCAGATCTGCGCGCACTGCTATGATGAGGCCAAGTGTTGTAGAGGCACACCGCTGCCCCCAGCATACAGAGGCTAAGAGGAGCTCGCAGATCTATGCACACTGCTATGATGAGGCCAAGTGTTGTAGAGGCACACCGCTGCCCCCAGCATACAGAGGCTAATAGGAGCTCGCAGATCTACGCGCACTGCTATGATGAGGCCAAGTGTTGTAGAGGCACACCGCTGCCCCCAGCATACAGAGGCTAATAGGAGCTCGCAGATCTACGTGCACTGCTATGATGAGGCCAAGTGTTGTAGAGGCACACCTCTGCCCCCAGCATCCAGAGGCCAATAGGAGCTCGCAGATCTACGCGCACTGCTATGATGAGGCCAAGTGTTGTAGAGGCACACCGCTGCCCCCAGCATACAGAGGCTAAGAGGAGCTCGCAGATCTACGCGCACTGCTATGATGAGGTCAAGTGTTGTAGAGGCACATCGCTGCCCCCAGCATACAGAGGCTAAGAGGAGCTCGTAGATCTATGTGCACTGCTATGATGAGGCCAAGTGTTGTAGAGGCACACCGCTGCCCCCAGCATACAGAGGCTAAGAGGAGCTCGCAGATCTACGCGCACTGCTATGATGAGGCCAAGTGTTGTAGAGGCACACCGCTGCCCCCAGCATACGGAGGCTAATAGGAGCTCGCAAATCTACGCGCACTGCTATGATGAGGCCAAGTGTTGTAGAGGCACATCGCTGCCCCCAGCATACAGAGGCTAAGAGGAGCTCGTAGATCTACGTGCACTGCTGTGATGAGGCCAAGTGTTGTGGAGGCACACCGCTGCCCCCAGCATACAGAGGCTAAGAGGAGCTTGCAGATCTGCGCGCACTGCTATGATGAGGCCAAGTGTTGTAGAGGCACACCGCTGCCCCCAGCATACAGAGGCTAAGAGGAGCTTGCAGATCTACATGCACTGCTATGATGAGGCCAAGTGTTGTAGAGGCACACCGCTGCCCCCAGCACACAGAGGCTTATAGGAGCTCGCAGATCTACGTGCACTGCTATGATGAGGCCAAGGGTTGTAGAGGCACACCGCTGCTCCCAGCATACAGAGCCTAAGAGGAGCTCGCAGATCTACGCGCACTGCTATGATGAGGCCAAGTGTTGTAGAGGCACACCGCTGCCCCCAGCATACAGAGGCTAAGAGGAGCTCGTAGATCTACGTGCACTGCTATGATGAGGCAAAGTGTTGTAGAGGCACACCGCTGCCCCAGCATACAGAGGCTAAGAGGAGCTCGCAGATCTGCGCGCACTGCTATGATGAGGCCAAGTGTTGTAGAGGCACACCGCTGCCCCCAGCATACAGAGGCTAAGAGGAGCTCGCAGATCTATGCACACTGCTATGATGAGGCCAAGTGTTGTAGAGGCACACCGCTGCCCCCAGCATACAGAGGCTAATAGGAGCTCGCAGATCTACGCGCACTGCTATGATGAGGCCAAGTGTTGTAGAGGCACACCGCTGCCCCCAGCATACAGAGGCTAATAGGAGCTCGCAGATCTACGTGCACTGCTATGATGAGGCCAAGTGTTATAGAGGCACACCGCTGCCCCCAGCATCCAGAGGTCAATAGGAGCTCGCAGATCTACGCGCACTGCTATGATGAGGCCAAGTGTTGTAGAGGCACACCGCTGCCCCCAGCATACAGAGGCTAAGAGGAGCTCGCAGATCTACGCGCACTGCTATGATGAGGTCAAGTGTTGTAGAGGCACATCGCTGCCCCCAGCATACAGAGGCTAAGAGGAGCTCGTAGATCTATGTGCACTGCTATGATGAGGCCAAGTGTTGTAGAGGCACACCGCTGCCCCCAGCATACAGAGGCTAAGAGGAGCTCGCAGATCTACGCGCACTGCTATGATGAGGCCAAGTGTTGTAGAGGCACACCGCTGCCCCCAGCATACGGAGGCTAATAGGAGCTCGCAAATCTACGCGCACTGCTATGATGAGGCCAAGTGTTGTAGAGGCACATCGCTGCCCCCAGCATACAGAGGCTAAGAGGAGCTCGTAGATCTACGTGCACTGCTGTGATGAGGCCAAGTGTTGTGGAGGCACACCGCTGCCCCCAGCATACAGAGGCTAAGAGGAGCTCGCAGATCTGCGCGCACTGCTATGATGAGGCCAAGTGTTGTAGAGGCACACCGCTGCCCCCAGCATACAGAGGCTAAGAGGAGCTCGCAGATCTGTGCGCACTGCTATGATGAGGCCAAGTGTTGTAGAGGCACACCGCTGCCCCCAGCATACAGAGGCTAATAGGAGCTCGCAGATCTACGCGCACTGCTATGATGAGGCCAAGTGTTGTAGAGGCACACCGCTGCCCCCAGCATACAGAGGCTAAGAGGAGCTCGTAGATCTACGTGCACTGCTATGATGAGGCCAAGTGTTGTAGAGGCACACCGCTACCCCCAGCATACAGAGGTTAAGAGGAGCTCGCAGATCTGCGCGCACTGCTATGATGAGGCCAAGTGTTGTAGAGGCACACCGCTGCCCCCAGCATACAGAGGCTAAGAGGAGCTCGTAGATATACATGCACTGCTATGATGAGGCCAAGTGTTGTAGAGGCACACCGCTGCCCCCAGCACACAGAGGCTAATAGGAGCTCGCAGATCTACGTGCACTGCTATGATGAGGCCAAGTGTTGTAGAGGCACACCGCTGCTCCCAGCATACAGAGCCTAAGAGGAGCTCTCAGATCTACGCGCACTGCTATGATGAGGCCAAGTGTTGTAGAGGCACACCGCTGCCCCCAGCATACAGAGGCTAAGAGGAGCTCGTAGATCTACGTGCACTGCTATGATGAGGCAAAGTGTTGTAGAGGCACACCACTGCCCCCAGCATACAGAGGCTAAGAGGAGCTCGCAGATCTGCGCGCACTGCTATGATGAGGCCAAGTGTTGTAGAGGCACACCGCTGCCCCCAGCATACAGAGGCTAAGAGGAGCTCGCAGATCTACGCACACTGCTATGATGAGGCCAAGTGTTGTAGAGGCACACCGCTGCCCCCAGCATACAGAGGCTAATAGGAGCTCGCAGATCTACGCGCACTGCTATGATGAGGCCAAGTGTTGTAGAGGCACACCGCTGCCCCCAGCATACAGAGGCTAATAGGAGCTCGCAGATCTACGTGCACTGCTATGATGAGGCCAAGTGTTGTAGAGGCACACCGCTGCCCCCAGCATCCAGAGGCCAATAGGAGCTCGCAGATCTACGCGCACTGCTATGATGAGGCCAAGTGTTGTAGAGGCACATCGCTGCCCCCAGCATACAGAGGGTAAGAGGAGCTCGTAGATCTATGTGCACTGCTATGATGAGGCCAAGTGTTGTAGAGGCACACCGCTGCCCCCAGCATACAGAGGCTAAGAGGAGCTCGCAGATCTACGCGCACTGCTATGATGAGGCCAAGTGTTGTAGAGGCACACCGCTGCCCCCAGCATACGGAGGCTAATAGGAGCTCGCTAATCTACGCGCACTGCTATGATGAGGCCAAGTGTTGTAGAGGCACATCGCTGCCCCCAGCATACAGAGGCTAAGAGGAGCTCGTAGATCTACGTGCACTGCTGTGATGAGGCCAAGTGTTGTGGAGGCACACCGCTGCCCCCAGCATACAGAGGCTAAGAGGAGCTTGCAGATCTGCGCGCACTGCTATGATGAGGCCAAGTGTTGTAGAGGCACACCGCTGCCCACAGCATACAGAGGCTAAGAGGAGCTCGCAGATCTGCACGCACTGGTATGATGAGGCCAAGTGTTGCAGAGGCACACCGCTGCCCCAGCATACAGAGGCTAAGAGGAGCTCGCAGATCTGCGCGCACTGCTATGATGAGGCCAAGTGTTGTAGAGGCACACCGCTGCCCCCAGCATACAGAGGCTAAGAGGAGCTCGCAGATCTACGCACACTGCTATGATGAGCCAAGTGTTATAGAGGCACACAGCTGCCCCAGCATACAGAGGCTAAGAGGAGCTCGCAGATCTGCGCGCACTGCTATGATGAGGCCAAGTGTTGTAGGGGCACACCGCTGCCCCCAGCAAACAGAGGCTAAAAGGAGCTCGCAGATCTGCGCGCACTGCTATGATGAGGCCAAGTGTTGCAGAGGCACACCTCTGCCCCAGCATCCAGAGGTCAATAGGAGCTCGCAGATCTGCGCGCACTGCTATGATGAGGCCAAGTGTTGTAGAGGCACACCGCTGCCCTCAGCATACAGAGGCTAATAGGAGCTCGCAGATCTACGCGCACTGCTATGATGAGGCCAAGTGTTGTAGAGGCACACCGCTGCCCCCAGCATACAGAGGCTAATAGGAGCTCGCAGATCTACGCGCACTGCTATGATGAGGCCAAGTGTTGTAGAGGCACACCGCTGCCCCCAGCATACAGAGGCTAAGAGGAGCTCGCAGATCTGCGCACACTGCTATGATGAGGCCAAGTGTTGCAGAGGCACACCGCTGCCCCCAGCATACAGAGGCTAAGAGGTGCTCGCAGATCTGCGCGCACTGCTATGATGAGGCCAAGTGTTGTAGAGGCACACCGCTGCCCCCAGCATACAGAGGCTAAGAGTACCTCGCAGATCTACGTGCACTGCTATGATGAGGCCAAGTGTTGTAGAGGCACACCGCTGCCCCCAGCATACAGAGGCTAAGAGGAGCTCGTAGATCTACGTGCACTGCTATGATGAGGCCAAGTGTTGTAGAGGCACACCGCTGCCCCCAGCATACAGAGGTTAAGAGGAGCTCGCAGATCTGCGCGCACTGCTATGATGAGGCCAAGTGTTGTAGAGGCACACCGCTGCCCCCAGCATACAGAGGTTAAGAGGAGCTCGTAGATCTACATGCACTGCTATGATGAGGCCAAGTGTTGTAGAGGCACACCGCTGCCCCCAGCACACAGAGGCTAATAGGAGCTCGCAGATCTACGTGCACTGCTATGATGAGGCCAAGTGTTGTAGAGGCACACCGCTGCTCCCAGCATACAGAGCCTAAGAGGAGCTCGCAGATCTACGCGCACTGCTATGATGAGGCCAAGTGTTGTAGAGGCACACCGCTGCCCCCAGCATACAGAGGCTAAGAGGAGCTCGTAGATCTACGTGCACTGCTATGATGAGGCAAAGTGTTGTAGAGGCACACCACTGCCCCCAGCATACAGAGGCTAAGAGGAGCTCGCAGATCTGCGCGCACTGCTATGATGAGGCCAAGTGTTGTAGAGGCACACCGCTGCCCCCAGCATACAGAGGCTAAGAGGAGCTCGCAGATCTACGCACACTGCTATGATGAGGCCAAGTGTTGTAGAGGCACACCGCTGCCCCCAGCATACAGAGGCTAATAGGAGCTCGCAGATCTACGCGCACTGCTATGATGAGGCCAAGTGTTGTAGAGGCACACCGCTGCCCCCAGCATACAGAGGCTAATAGGAGCTCGCAGATCTACGTGCACTGCTATGATGAGGCCAAGTGTTGTAGAGGCACACCGCTGCCCCCAGCATCCAGAGGCCAATAGGAGCTCGCAGATCTACGCGCACTGCTATGATGAGGCCAAGTGTTGTAGAGGCACATCGCTGCCCCCAGCATACAGAGGGTAAGAGGAGCTCGTAGATCTATGTGCACTGCTATGATGAGGCCAAGTGTTGTAGAGGCACACCGCTGCCCCCAGCATACAGAGGCTAAGAGGAGCTCGCAGATCTACGCGCACTGCTATGATGAGGCCAAGTGTTGTAGAGGCACACCGCTGCCCCCAGCATACGGAGGCTAATAGGAGCTCGCTAATCTACGCGCACTGCTATGATGAGGCCAAGTATTGTAGAGGCACATCGCTGCCCCCAGCATACAGAGGCTAAGAGGAGCTCGTAGATCTACGTGCACTGCTGTGATGAGGCCAAGTGTTGTGGAGGCACACCGCTGCCCCCAGCATACAGAGGCTAAGAGGAGATCGCAGATCTGCGCACACTGCTATGATGAGGCCAAGTGTTGTAGAGGCACACCGCTGCCCACAGCATACAGAGGCTAAGAGGAGCTCGCAGATCTGCACGCACTGGTATGATGAGGCCAAGTGTTGCAGAGGCACACCGCTGCCCCAGCATACAGAGGCTAAGAGGAGCTCGCAGATCTGCGCGCACTGCTATGATGAGGCCAAGTGTTGTAGAGGCACACCGCTGCCCCCAGCATACAGAGGCTAAGAGGAGCTCGCAGATCTACGCACACTGCTATGATGAGCCAAGTGTTATAGAGGCACACCGCTGCCCCAGCATACAGAGGCTAAGAGGAGCTCGCAGATCTGCGCGCACTGCTATGATGAGGCCAAGTGTTGTAGAGGCACACCGCTGCCCCCAGCAAACAGAGGCTAAAAGGAGCTCGCAGATCTGCGCGCACTGCTATGATGAGGCCAAGTGTTGCAGAGGCACACCGCTGCCCCAGCATCCAGAGGTCAATAGGAGCTCGCAGATCTGCGAGCACTGCTATGATGAGGCCAAGTATTGTAGAGGCACACCGCTGCCCCCAGCATACAGAGGCTAATAGGAGCTCGCAGATCTACGCGCACTGCTATGATGAGGCCAAGTGTTGTAGAGGCACACCGCTGCCCCCAGCATACAGAGGCTAAGAGGAGCTCGCAGATCTGCGCACACTGCTATGATGAGGCCAAGTGTTGCAGAGGCACACTGCTGCCCCCAGCATACAGAGGCTAAGAGGTGCTCGCAGATCTGCGCGCACTGCTATGATGAGGCCAAGTGTTGTAGAGGCACACCGCTGCCCCCAGCATACAGAGGCTAAGAGTACCTCGCAGATCTACGTGCACTGCTATGATGAGGCCAAGTGTTGTAGAGGCACACCGCTGCCCCCAGCATACAGAGGCTAAGAGGAGCTCGCAGATCTGCGCGCACTGCTATGATGAGGCCAAGTGTTGTAGAGGCACACCGCTGCCCCCAGCATCCAGAGGTCAATAGGAGCTCGCAGATCTACGCGCACTGCTATGATGAGGCCAAGTGTTGTAGAGGCACACCGCTGCCCCCAGCATCCAGAGGCCAATAGGAGCTCGCAGATCTACGCGCACTGCTATGATGAGGCCAAGTGTTGTAGAGGCACACCGCTGCTCCCAGCATACAGAGGCTAAGAGGAGCTCGCAGATCTACGCGCACTGCTATGATGAGGCCAAGTGTTGTAGAGGCACACCGCTGCCCCCAGCATACAGAGGCTATGAGAAGCTCGCAGATCTGCGCGCACTGCTATGATGAGGCCAAGTGTTGTAGAGGCACACCGCTGCCCCCAGCATCCAGAGGCCAATAGGAGCTCGCAGATCTACGCGCACTGCTATGATGAGGCCAAGTGTTGTAGAGGCACACCGCTGCTCCCAGCATACAGAGGCTAAGAGGAGCTCGCAGATCTACGCGCACTGCTATGATGAGGCCAAGTGTTGTAGAGGCACACCGCTGCCCCCAGCATACAGAGGCTAAGAGGAGCTCGTAGATCTACGTGCACTGCTATGATGAGGCCAAGTGTTGTAGAGGCACACCGCTGCCCCCAGCATACAGAGGCTAAGAGGAGCTCGCAGATCTGCGCGCACTGCTATGATGAGGCCAAGTGTTGTAGAGGCACACCGCTGCCCCCAGCATACAGAGGCTAAGAGGAGCTCGCAGATCTACGCACACTGCTATGATGAGGCCAAGTGTTGTAGAGGCACACCGCTTCCCCCAGCATACAGAGGCTAATAGGAGCTCGCAGATCTACGCGCACTGCTATGATGAGGCCAAGTGTTCTGGAGGCACACCGCTGCCCCCAGCATACAGAGGCTAATAGGAGCTCGCAGATCTACGTGCACTGCTATGATGAGGCCAAGTGTTGTAGAGGCACACCGCTGCCCCCAGCATCCAGAGGCCAATAGGAGCTCGCAGATCTACGCGCACTGCTATGATGAGGCCAAGTGTTGTAGAGGCACACCGCTGCCCCCAGCATACAGAGGCTAAGAGGAGCTCGCAGATCTACGCGCACTGCTATGATGAGGCCAAGTGTTGTAGAGGCACACCGCTGCCCCCAGCATACAGAGGCTAAGAGGAGCTCGTAGATCTGCGCGCACTGCTATGATGAGGCCAAGTGTTGTAGAGGCACACCGCTGCCCCCAGCATACAGAGACTAAGAGGAGCTTGCAGATCTACGCGTACTGCTATGATGAGGCCAAGTATTGTTGAGGCACACCGCTGCCCCCAGCATACAGAGGCTAAGAGGAGCTCGCAGATCTGCGCGCACTGATATGATGAGGCCAAGTGTTGTAGAGGCACACCGTTGCCCCCAGCATACAGAGGCTAAGAGGAGCTCGCAGATCTGCGCGCACTGCTATGATGAGGCCAAGTGTTGTAGAGGCACACCGCTGCCCCCAGCATACAGAGGCTAAGAGGAGCTTGCAGATCTACGCGCACTGCTATGATGAGGCCAAGTGTTGTAGAGGCACACCGCTGCCCCCAGCATACGGAGGCTAATAGGAGCTCGCAAATCTACGCGCACTGCTATGATGAGTCCAAGTGTTGTAGAGGCACATCGCTGCCCCCAGCATACAGAGGCTAAGAGGAGCTCGTAGATCTACGTGCACTGCTATGATGAGGCCAAGTGTTGTGGAGGCACACCGCTGCCCCCAGCATACAGAGGCTAAGAGGAGCTCACAGATCTGCGCGCACTGCTATGATGAGGCCAAGTGTTGTAGAGGCACACCGCTGCCCCCAGCATACAGAGGCTAAGAGGAGCTCGCAGATCTGTGCGCACTGCTATGATGAGGCCAAGTGTTGTAGAGGCACACCGCTGCCCCCAGCATAAGAGGCTAATAGGAGCTCGCAGATCTACGCGCACTGCTATGATGAGGCCAAGTGTTGTAGAGGCACACCGCTGCCCCCAGCATACAGAGGCTAAGAGGAGCTCGCAGATCTACGTGCACTGCTATGATGAGGCCAAGTGTTGTAGAGGCACACCGCTGCCCCCAGCATACAGAGGCTAAGAGGAGCTCGCAGATCTGCGCGCACTGCTATGATGAGGCCAAGTGTTGTAGAGGCACACCGCTGCCCCCAGCATACAGAGGCTAAGAGGAGCTCGCAGATCTACGCACACTGCTATGATGAGGCCAAGTGTTGTAGAGGCACACCGCTTCCCCCAGCATACAGAGGCTAATAGGAGCTCGCAGATCTACGCGCACTGCTATGATGAGGCCAAGTGTTCTGGAGGCACACCGCTGCCCCCAGCATACAGAGGCTAATAGGAGCTCGCAGATCTACGTGCACTGCTATGATGAGGCCAAGTGTTGTAGAGGCACACCGCTGCCCCCAGCATCCAGAGGCCAATAGGAGCTCGCAGATCTACGCGCACTGCTATGATGAGGCCAAGTGTTGTAGAGGCACACCGCTGCCCCCAGCATACAGAGGCTAAGAGGAGCTCGCAGATCTACGCGCACTGCTATGATGAGGCCAAGTGTTGTAGAGGCACACCGCTGCCCCCAGCATACAGAGGCTAAGAGGAGCTCGTAGATCTGCGCGCACTGCTATGATGAGGCCAAGTGTTGTAGAGGCACACCGCTGCCCCCAGCATACAGAGACTAAGAGGAGCTTGCAGATCTACGCGTACTGCTATGATGAGGCCAAGTATTGTTGAGGCACACCGCTGCCCCCAGCATACAGAGGCTAAGAGGAGCTCGCAGATCTGCGCGCACTGATATGATGAGGCCAAGTGTTGTAGAGGCACACCGTTGCCCCCAGCATACAGAGGCTAAGAGGAGCTCGCAGATCTGCGCGCGCTGCTATGATGAGGCCAAGTGTTGTAGAGGCACACCGCTGCCCCCAGCATACAGAGGCTAAGAGGAGCTTGCAGATCTACGCGCACTGCTATGATGAGGCCAAGTGTTGTAGAGGCACACCGCTGCCCCCAGCATACGGAGGCTAATAGGAGCTCGCAAATCTACGCGCACTGCTATGATGAGTCCAAGTGTTGTAGAGGCACATCGCTGCCCCCAGCATACAGAGGCTAAGAGGAGCTCGTAGATCTACGTGCACTGCTATGATGAGGCCAAGTGTTGTGGAGGCACACCGCTGCCCCCAGCATACAGAGGCTAAGAGGAGCTCACAGATCTGCGCGCACTGCTATGATGAGGCCAAGTGTTGTAGAGGCACACCGCTGCCCCCAGCATACAGAGGCTAAGAGGAGCTCGCAGATCTGTGCGCACTGCTATGATGAGGCCAAGTGTTGTAGAGGCACACCGCTGCCCCCAGCATAAGAGGCTAATAGGAGCTCGCAGATCTACGCGCACTGCTATGATGAGGCCAAGTGTTGTAGAGGCACACCGCTGCCCCCAGCATACAGAGGCTAAGAGGAGCTCGCAGATCTGCGCGCACTGCTATGATGAGGCCAAGTGTTGTAGAGGCACACCGCTGCCCCCAGCATACAGAGGCTAAGAGGAGCTCGCAGATCTACGCACACTGCTATGATGAGGCCAAGTGTTGTAGAGGCACACCGCTTCCCCCAGCATACAGAGGCTAATAGGAGCTCGCAGATCTACGCGCACTGCTATGATGAGGCCAAGTGTTCTGGAGGCACACCGCTGCCCCCAGCATACAGAGGCTAATAGGAGCTCGCAGATCTACGTGCACTGCTATGATGAGGCCAAGTGTTGTAGAGGCACACCGCTGCCCCCAGCATCCAGAGGCCAATAGGAGCTCGCAGATCTACGCGCACTGCTATGATGAGGCCAAGTGTTGTAGAGGCACACCGCTGCCCCCAGCATACAGAGGCTAAGAGGAGCTCGCAGATCTACGCGCACTGCTATGATGAGGCCAAGTGTTGTAGAGGCACACCGCTGCCCCCAGCATACAGAGGCTAAGAGGAGCTCGTAGATCTGCGCGCACTGCTATGATGAGGCCAAGTGTTGTAGAGGCACACCGCTGCCCCCAGCATACAGAGGCTAAGAGGAGCTTGCAGATCTACGCGTACTGCTATGATGAGGCCAAGTATTGTTGAGGCACACCGCTGCCCCCAGCATACAGAGGCTAAGAGGAGCTCGCAGATCTGCGCGCACTGATATGATGAGGCCAAGTGTTGTAGAGGCACACCGTTGCCCCCAGCATACAGAGGCTAAGAGGAGCTCGCAGATCTGCGCGCACTGCTATGATGAGGCCAAGTGTTGTAGAGGCACACCGCTGCCCCCAGCATACAGAGGCTAAGAGGAGCTTGCAGATCTACGCGCACTGCTATGATGAGGCCAAGTGTTGTAGAGGCACACCGCTGCCCCCAGCATACGGAGGCTAATAGGAGCTCGCAAATCTACGCGCACTGCTATGATGAGTCCAAGTGTTGTAGAGGCACATCGCTGCCCCCAGCATACAGAGGCTAAGAGGAGCTCGTAGATCTACGTGCACTGCTATGATGAGGCCAAGTGTTGTGGAGGCACACCGCTGCCCCCAGCATACAGAGGCTAAGAGGAGCTCACAGATCTGCGCGCACTGCTATGATGAGGCCAAGTGTTGTAGAGGCACACCGCTGCCCCCAGCATACAGAGGCTAAGAGGAGCTCGCAGATCTGTGCGCACTGCTATGATGAGGCCAAGTGTTGTAGAGGCACACCGCTGCCCCCAGCATACAGAGGCTAATAGGAGCTCGCAGATCTACGCGCACTGCTATGATGAGGCCAAGTGTTGTAGAGGCACACCGCTGCCCCCAGCATACAGAGGCTAAGAGGAGCTCGCAGATCTGCGCGCACTGCTATGATGAGGCCAAGTGTTGTAGAGGCACACCGCTGCCCCCAGCATACAGAGGCTAAGAGGATCTCGCAGATCTGTGCGCACTGCTATGATGAGGCCAAGTGTTGTAGAGGCACACCGCTGCCCCCAGCATACAGAGGCTAATAGGAGCTCGCAGATCTACGCGCACTGCTATGATGAGGCCAAGTTTTGTAGAGGCACACCGCTGCCCCCAGCATACAGAGGCTAAGAGGAGCTCGTAGATCTACGTGCACTGCTATGATGAGGCCAAGTGTTGTAGAGGCACACCGCTGCCCCCAGCATACAGAGGCTAAGAGGAGCTCGCAGATCTGCGCGCACTGCGATGATGAGGCCAAGTGTTGTAGAGGCACACCGCTGCCCCCAGCACACAGAGGCTAATAGGAGCTCGCAGATCTACGCGCACTGCTATGATGAGGCCAAGTGTTCTAGAGGCACACCGCTGCCCCCAGCATACAGAGGCTAAGAGGAGCTCGCAGATCTGCGCGCACTGCTATGATGAGGCCAAGTGTTGTAGAGGCACACCGCTGCCCCCAGCATACAGAGGCTAAGAGGAGCTCGCAGATCTGCGCGCACTGCTATGATGAGGCCAAGTGTTGTAGAGGCACACCGCTGCCCGCAGCATACAGTGGCTAATAGGAGCTCGCAGATCTACGCGCACTGCTATGATGAGGCCAAGTGTTGTAGAGGCACACCGCTGCCCTCAGCATACAGAGGCTAAGAGGGGCTCGCAGATCTACGCGCACTGCTATGATGAGGCCAAGTGTTGTAGAGGCACACCTCTGGCCCGACAGACCTGGAGCCTAACTTAAACTGACATCACAGTCAGTGCTCAAAGGTGAAGTAAACTGACAGTGAGGTCATTCTTTTGGGGCTATTTGTGTGGTGAAATATCTGACAATTTTCCTTAGGTGTAGGGAGTGTGAATAAATAGCCTGTAGGATGTCATTTTTTCAAACTAACAACATTTAAATGCCTGTAAATGAATGGACACATATTTCAAAATATATCAGCTGTTAGGAAAGTACAAATGAAAGCACAATTTTTTGTGATTAGGAAATGTGAAGTGATGCAAAGATTTTAATAGGATCAGAAGAAGTCGAGACACTTAACTTGCTGATGTGAAATTATTTATTTTCCATTTTTTGCTTTTTTAGCAGTCGCAGTACACCACACTTTACTTATACACATATTAGGCTGAGCGCAGTTTGCTGGGATTGGAACAATAGTAAATAAATATGAAAAAAGACAGCAGCAGACAACATTTTTATTGATGTTTGTTGGAGTGTCGGCACGCCCCGCTTGAGCTTTAAATGTCTAAATCTAAAGCGCGGCATGCCACCATTGCTACAAAAGTCAATAAATAACAAAATAAAGACAGGCAGACACCACATTTCTTTTCCATTTACAAAACCAATAACTCTCCATTAACTAATTAATGCAAGACCTATTGCATTGCACATGCTTGTTGCTACTTATGTGATATGAAATGGGGCAAACCGGATTTGCTTCGCAGTAAAGGACTGCATCAGAGTAAAAATAAATGGTGCCTAATGATTTTGAACTATTTTTGCTGCATTTACTGCATTAGAAATTGAGAGAACGCATCAGTATTTTTCTTTTCAATCATGTAAGCAGTTTAAATAAGACAAAACATTTTGCACCATTTTTAACAAAGGATTATCTTTTCTTGTAGAAAAATAAATATTATTATACGTGTAAACTGCCTATAGGCATTGAATGCATCATCGCTTTTTTTAGCAATAGTTTCCCCATCTGAGCATGCATGTGAACATTGTGAATGAGTCTTTATTCCAGTTGTGTAGCAGAAAAATATACTGAGGTAGAGATATGCTTTAGAGAACAGACAACAGCAGGAAAACGCCAAACATGCAAAACAAATAAGGTCAGAATGAAGTCTCCCTCTCCGCTGACCCACAGAGGATGTGTGCTACTCAAAATTAAAAGCTGTGATAAAAATGCTAGTTTTCTGCTCGACCCTTAAGAGTTATGAATACACTCAAAGACAAAAAGATTGTAACAGAAAGCAGAAACGTACAAAAATACTTGTTAGAAACTTAAAAAAGATTGTGTCATTGGTTTACATGTTGAGGGGGATATTCTCAAGGACCAGCGATTGAAATCGCAAACGGCAGTTTGTGGCAGTTTTTTTATCACCGCATAACAATGAAAACTATCGCCATGTTAGCGGTGTATTAACAAGTCGTTGCTACATGGCGATAGTAACAGGGAACGGCGGTAAAAACTGCCTTTTACATCAGCACGATGGTGATAGGAAATCCGGTGTTAGCGGGCGATAACCATCAATAGCCCATTAGCAGCAAAAAAACTCACGTTAGTCAGCCCAAAGCGAGTTTTTTTTGCCTCTAATGCAAAAAATAGCCTATCAGTCAACCTCTAATATAAAATAGGCATAACAACCAATAAAATACAGAATAGCGCAGCCAGGGCCAAGTGCAGCACATATCAACAACCCCTGCAAGCCAGCCAGCATCCAGGATGACCAGGATGAGAGCCTTGATGCCTCGCTGGACCTGCGTTTGAAGCCTGGATGCCTCGCTTGACCTGCATCTGGAGCCTGGATGCCTCGCTGGACCTTCACCTGGAGCCAGGATGCCTCGCTGGACCTGCTTCTGGAGCCTGGGTGCCTCGCTGGACCTGCGTCTGGAGCCTGGTTGCCTTGCTGGACCTGCGTCTGGAGTGGGATGTGGAGGAGCTGTGGAGTCGATGAGTGAGGCGCCACGATCGCCCGTACCTGGTGGTGAAGTCTGGCAGGTTGCATCGAGGCACGTTGCTGACCTGTGTGAGAAGACCGCCTTGCGACCCTTGGAGCTGTTAATGGTAGAGGCAGAAGAGCCTTGCCCCACAGCCTCAAGCATTGCAGAAGTGTAACAATCATCACATGAAGATAACTCAATCAATCAATCAGGGAATTGTAAGCGTGCTACTCACCCATGAGGGTCTCAAGGCGCAGGGGGGGGTCCGCAGATCTGTTAGCCAAAGACCCATGTCTTGAGCGTCTTCCTGCAGGTGTTCAGGGAGGTGGCACATCTGATGTCTGCCGGTAGCTCATTCCAGGTCTTGGCTGTATTGTGGGAGAAGGATCTTCTCCTGCTCAAGCTCTGTGGATGCGCAGGGTTTCCGCCAGTGCGTGTTTGGAAGATCAGAGGATTATTTTGGGTACGTGGAAGTTGATTCTGTCGTTGAGGTATTTGGGTCCGTTGTGGTGTAGGCATTTGTCAGCATGAGTGAGGAAGGTGACTCTTTTCTCCATGAGGAGCCAGTGGAGTCTTCGTAAGTGTTGGCTCATGTGTTTGTGCCAGGGATGCAGAGGACAAGTCTGGCGGGGGAGTTCTGTAATGTCTGGAGGTTGCAGAGTAGGGACTTGTCAATGCCGGAGTGCGTTTCTATAGTCCAGTCTGCTGGTTATGAGTGTGTGGGTGACTGTCTTTTTTGAGTCTGGGGGGGATCCATTTGAAGGTCTTGCGTAGGATGCGGAGGGTATTGAAGCAGCTGGAGGTGACGGCGTTGACCTGTCAGTTCATGGTGAGGGATGAGTCGAGTACGAGCGGGAGCCTGTTACCTGTTGATCTGGCCCGTTCTCCTGTCAGTTTCTCCCAGCCGGGGAGAGGGACCACAGGGACTACAGTTCCCAAGCGGCGCGCTCACCGCCAAAGTCATCCTATGAGGTGGGAGGCGCCAAAATACCAGCCAGGGCTCCAGCAGCGCGGGTGCTGAACTCTTACTGTTACCTGTTGCTGCCGACCCGTTTTTTTGTCAGTTTCTTCCCACAGGGAGAGGGACCACAGGGACTACAGTTCTCAATCTGCCAAGCGGTGCACTTGCCGCCAACGTCAGGAGGTGCCTAAATACCGGCCAGGACTCCCACAGCGTGGGACGCACGCCGTTGTGCCCGGGCCGCGCCCGTCCAAGACCAAAGGAGACCGGGCTGGGCCACATCTCTTAATCCTACGATTCGGAAACTGGATTAAGGAACCTGTTATATTATTATACAACAATCACTGAAGAATTCTTGAGAGAACGGGCAAAAGAAAACTGACACCAGGCAAAGGGAATTCTGTGGGTAAAAATGTGCCAATTACTAACTATTTGAAGTGCCAAGGGCCTTATTAATAACGAGATAGTACAAGTGGAGGAATGATTGGCAGTATGTATGTATGTATGTATGTATTGGTGCTCTTATATAGCGCAATGGCTGTCACCCAACGGGTATCCTGGCGCTTGGACTTGAGATGACAAATCACAATGTGCAGACAGTTACAAACATGGCGCTGAATGCAGCCCAAAAAGAGGCAAAGACAGCCTTGGAAGACCCTGCGGAACCTGCCTCTGAATGTGGAGTTCAGGACACAAGTAAAAGCAAAAGTAAAAGTAAGGAGGCCAACAGATCCAATATAATTAATTTAGCCTGCCCCACAAGATTGGGCCCTGGTGCATGATTACTCCCGCTTGACATATCAATTCTATCAGATAATTCTGAATTGATTTCTCCACCAGCAAAAAAGAGTAAACAGCACCCAGCAAATATGAAAGTAAGCTCCCGAAATGCAATTCAGAAAACTAAGCAAAAAAAGGAAAAAAAGCTAAACTGGATGTAAAAGAAATGGGGGCAGGAGAATCGACAAACTATATGCAAGGCATTGATACTTTGTTTAAAAAACTACATGGAAAAATTGATAAACTGAAAGACGAGTCATACCAGAAATCAAATTAGTACAAAAAGACATTTCTGATCTAACTGAACTGGTTACAAAGTTACTGTCACCAAAGACGTCCCATAAGGTAATGCCTAGTAGCAACTCGGATGAGAGAATGCAAATTGGTCATATTCCCATGACAGAAATATAAACCCGAAAAATTCACCCAACACTGGTGAGCCATATAGAGGAAGCACCTAGAGCACATTCTGTCGCAAAACTAAGGGATAATAACCCACAAAATACTTTACAGAATAAATATTATCCAGAAACAGAAGGACTTCAGCGTCCATGAGGCTGGCGAGGTTTCTCTCAATCTACCCCCCCCCCGCCTACCCCCTATTTTATTGTTCTAAAAAAGTCCAGAAAATGATTGACAATTCCATAGAATCTTGGGGGTCTTTAAAGAATGGGGTTGTACATTGGTTTTCCACAAATTCTCATTGTAGTACAAGTACTCTCTCCCAGGAAATAATTATGTTAAGAAAAGTGAGCTGGGTGGGTAAAATGGAAAAATCATGCAAAGGGGATTGTGTTCATGTGAACATCCCTGGACTGGAAGGGGTGGGATTCTCTGTTGGAAGAAATATCAGCAAAACATGTTTAGCCATTTAACTGTCCTGACAACATCATCACTGCTGTTCCATTTGGCTATTTTTATGGACCAAGAAATGAGCCCCTTCAAACAACTGGTAGAAATTTCCACAGCACGGTCAAGAGCTTGATACCGACCATGCCAAATAGGTTTGCCCCTCTAAGAAGTTGTAGTGAAATTGATTGACTGTGAGGAGGTAGCACAATTGATGGATTGTAATCATACTACCCCTCTAACTAGTTATGTTGTCATCAAACCAATTGGTTATCCATTACAGGGATTCCTAACAATTATGTCATGGAATGTTGCAGGGGTTTAAAATAAGCTACACAGTAAGGCATGGCTTCAAATGATACAGAATTGCACACTCATTTTATTGCAAGAAACTTGGCACACAGACACCTTTTTTATTAATGGTCCTACCTCACAACTGCTGTGGGTACTATAACAACTGAGATTCATAATGTAGAAGTGCAGTTGCGGTTGAAATTAGTAAATAGATTCACCACGTTCAGTCAATTGGATATTAATTACTGACTAACCATCTGTTCCCCCATACAATGGCAGGAAGCTGGTAATCGCAGGGAGCACGCAAATAACCCGACCCGTGTTGATGAATCAAGGTGGGTAGGGCAAAGAAATAAAATGGATGATCCTATGTGGAATGGTTTATTAAGGGAGCATGATGTAATTGGGCTTCAAGAATCATGGGAATTTCATAATATTATCTGGCTGGATGGTTACACAACTTACTTTGAACCTGCAATGCCATCTATAGCTGGTAGACCATAGGTGGATTAATAACACTGATTTCATTGAAGGTCTCAGGTAACCACCTTAAATTGGATCCCGGGTCAGTAAATTGTCAAGTAGTTGAAATCACGCCTATTAACTCAGCCAATGTACTAATTGTTAATTCCTGAAATTCATTTTACAGAATCTCTGCTATCGAGCATCTGTATACCCTTAATCGATTTTTAGAGTCTTATAAAGGCTCTCCGGCCTCCTCTTCTGGATTCTTGCTCTACGAGTTGGATCTGAGCCATTTCCCTGTCCGGCAGAGCCCGAGCAGCATGGCAGATGTACGGTGGAGCCGCATCGACGGCTGAAGGGGAAATTGGCTCCGGCTCACCTCTCTGGCCGTCACCTACCCAGCCGGGCATCTGGCATGGTTGCTCTGCGTTTTTCTCAGCTGCTGTTGCCTTTCCTCCCCCTGCCTACCGACGCTTCGGTGATGACCGGCCATCGTCTGAGCCCTTTCTCGGCGGTGCTGATGCCTGGGGGCGTTACACCGGCTCACTGTTGCAAAAACTGGGATGAGGTCTCCCAACCCGATGCTATCCGGGATCGACTTTTGCCACTTCCCCGCAGCCTACCCTCCTGCTTCGCTTCCTGTGGGAGGACCGGGACCTGCGTGTCATATTGCCAGGTACGGGTCCAGTTTCGGGGAGAATCTCGACACTACAGTGTGACGCCCCCGGGCTTTTCTTTGCTATCTGAGCCTGGGGGGTGCGCCTTCCTGGACTGCATCTCTGGCACCCAGGCAGACTTCCACAGACATTCGGCGTGCAGCCTGAGGGGCACTGCTGCCCTCATGACCCAGAGCCTGTGCCTTTGAACAGACAGTGTGTCAACATCCTCGACGACTCTGCTGCCCAGTAACCCTGAGCGTTTGCTCATCTAATTGACTCGTTGGGGTTTTGGTGGTCCCCCAATCCCTTTCCCTCCTTGCTCCTGTGGTTGCCCCCCTCTGCTCTGCTCCTTTATTCCAGCGCCCATGTTGTTTTGCAAATTGGTTCTCGTTAGTTGCCCCGCCATTTTGTGACTTTGCATACAGTGCTCATTTCCCGGGTCATCCATCTTGGATGACCCGTCCGCCTCACTTGCTGTTGAACTATGCCCTTTGTCGCCCGACAATTCCTTTACCCTGTGCTGACCCCCTTTGCGGTCTCCCTTCTCCCTCCTTCCTTTTCATTCACCTCGCCTCCTGACGTTATTTCTTTTCATCCCCCTTTTGATTTTTCCTTTTGTCCCACTTGAAGCACCTCCATCCTTGCCGGTTCCACCTGGTTCGATCCTTTTCCTCCCCTTTTTCCTTCCCCCCTACCTTTCACACCCATTTGGACATGTCCTTATTTTCTGCTATGTTATTGTAACTTATGTTCTTGTGCAACACTGTTTTTAACTGTGTAACTCGCCGATCCTTAGGTAAAGCGCTCTGATACCTTCGGTTCTAGCCAGTGCTATATAAAACTCATATTAAATAAATAAATAAGAAACAGGTCACACCTTATTCGATTATTCTTTTAGGTGATTTTAATATACATTTATGTTTAAAGAATTGCCACGTTACTGATAACCTAGGGCCTGCCAATAATTAAAAGTTCTAATTCGGACATACACACCAAGGAGAATTCTTAGAGGCCACTCTAGCGGAATTTGGTCTTCTGTATCCCAATGATTTGTGTGGGAAGGATGACATCCTATCTTTTAAAGGAAGGGGAATGAACTCCACCATTGATTATATTTTTATTAATCCGACCTTGGAACCCTATATTATGGTATATACGGCCATGTGGTCACAGTTTAGCGATCACAACCCCATACATCTGACATTGGCAGGGGGAATTAGGCTCAACTCTGAGACCCACAGATGTGCATCTACTTTAGCCATTGAAGTTAAATATCAGGGTCGCAGACTTCAGTGGTGTACGGTCATTTCAGATGAGTTTTGTAAGGATCTAGTCACCAAAGTGGGATTGGACATGGATTTCTGCCTTGATGATAGGATAAGGGATAACAAGACTCTCACCGCTTATGTTATGTAATCAGGTGTCTAGAGCCCTTACATATATGTGTAAGGAATTCCCCGATAGAGCACAGCGGTGGTTTGACCACAATTGCACAGTTGCTCATCAGAAACTGTTGATTAATTTAAGAAATAAACCACAAGATAACCTTTCTATAGATATCCTTAGAAAAAACGACTAACTGGCAATAAACCCACGAAAATTGGAAATCAAACATGAGGCATGCAACGACTTACTGTCCATTGATGTAATCAAGAATACTGCTACGTTTTGGAATGTTGTGAATACACCGTTTTTTTTCAGATAACAATGGTAGCCCACTGGAATTTAATATTCCGGAAGAGGATTGGTTTAACCATTTCAAACATATATATGGTGATCAGGGGGACCGTGGATCCTCAAGTACAACATATGTAGTTGAGGATTATATTTTGTTTTTACTGATAAAGAAGTAGCAGTGGCCATTGATCAAATGTCAAGTAATAAAGCTCCAGGATCGGGTAGCGTCCTGGCTGACCTTTTTAAAACCAACGTAACACTATGGTCCAAATTATTAGCAAACGTTTTTAATATGGCCTGTAAATTTGGCCTGGCTCAATCATGGTTCCAGTCAGTATAGTCCGAGTTTTTTAAAAGGGAAATAGAGGTGACCCACTATGCTATAGGTCAATCTCACTGATAGATTCTGCAGCGAAGGTTTTAGGAAGAATGGTCCTAGGCAAACTCACTGACTGGCTAAATATTACTAATATTCTTTCAAATTTACAGTCTGATTTTAGGAAAGGGAGAGGCACCACGGGTCAGTGTCTAAACTTGCTTTTACTGGCCGGGAAATATGCGATTGCGAAGAAAGGGACACTTCACTTGGCATTTAAGGATCTCTCCTCGGCCTTCGACCGAGCAAATTGATCCAAATTATGGTAATTGTTATTAAAATTAGGTCTGGACAAGAATATTGTAAATTTTCTGGCTGATTTACATCGGGACCTAACAGCCACAGTGAGATTTGATCAAAAAGGCAACTTTACGCAAGGCATCCGTATTATAAAAGGAGTCAGATAGGGCTGCATTTTAGCCCCACTTTTATTCACTTTATATATTAATAATCTTGACTCCGTTTTGGTGGGAGCTAGTAGGATCATCCTACATGTGGGGGAGCAGTTAATTCCTGCTTTCCTATATACGGATGATGCCACCCTGAACAGCGATCATCCTACAGCATCTTTTAACTACCTTCACAGATTTTATGAAATCTTTGGACCTAGACGTGAATTTTTCTAAATCTCATACAATGATTATGGGTTTAAAGCACAGAAAACTTAAAATGCACTATTGTGAAGGAAATGTGATATCACGGGTGATATCATTCACATACCTAGGTGTTTTATTCAATGAAAGGGGTATCTGGGTACCACAAATTAAAGCAAAAAAAAAAGGAATGGCCAGATCTACCCTGGCGGTTCTTGACTTTGCATGTAGATTAGGGACAAAGCCAATGCACACAATGTTAAATATATATATCGTCAAATGCATTGCCATATCAAACTATGGCTCTGACATATGGGGATTCAGAGAAGCTAGGGATATCCAAATAGTGGGAAAAAAAATCCTAAGAAATCTGCTATCTGTGCCACAATCAACATCTTCTTATATAAGCCACCAAGAAACCGGTATGTGTTTCGTGTCAGATTGAATTGGAATGGCACCTCTACTTAAATGGTAGGTATTTGGATAAACCCGGAGCTAGGAATAAATCGCAAAATTATTCTTGATTGCATAGCAATTGATCGAGCCAGTAGCATCCCCTGGTTGAGCTACGTGAAAAGGCTTGCCATTCAGTTAGGAAGGTCAGAATTATTTAACTCCCCAGAGAAACCTTTAAAGGCAGATATGCTCTGGTCTAAAAATACTTACTTGCAGTTGTCACAGACAGATAGAGAGGCCAGGTGTTGGACCCGGCCTCGTGGCGTGGTCCTCATTGACCCATAGTAAACCCTCCTGACCCGTGCAGCTCCCCATGGCCCTGATCCACCCGACCATTCCCTCCATGACCCACATCCCCGACACTGGGCTTCCCCGTCCTCTCCCTCCATTTCCCTGGTACCCGAGGCCGAGGCCCATGTCCCTGCACCTAAGATGGCCACGGCTGTAGCGGCTCCTACCTGGCAGAGAAGGACTTCTGCCTGAGACCACCTGAGCCCTGCTGACGCTGTCGCGGCTCCCCGGCAACCGTGAGACTCCTGAGCCCTGCTGATCTGCTCACGGCTCCCTAAGACCGTAAGAACTGCGACCTCCTTGCTCGAGCCCTGCTGATTCGATCGCGGCTCAGAGACTATCCTGGTCCGGCTGGACCCCAGACCTACCCGTCTCCCCCGGCTCGTGGATTGAGAGCTGTGCGCCGGATACGCACCCCAGGTGACTTTGAACCTTGAGACTGTCCCGCTACCCTACCCCTGCCGAGACTCTTTGAGCTCTTGCTCGCCTGTACATAAGAATCTGTGGATCGTAAAGATCCATTTTACTTGAAGATATAAAGAATACGTTCTCTTAAGCCTACGGTGTGGTGTCCCTTTGTCGAGTGGTGTTAGCGCAGCGCGTACGATCCTAGGTTCAAGGTCCTCCCCCTGAGGATCTCCCGACATTTCTCGGTTGTGTTCCTAGTAGAGGTGGGTCACAGGGTGGTCAGGTGCCAAGTCTGTCCTCCCCTGGAGTCGCCCCTCTAACACCAGGGAACTGAGAAAGCCATTGGTACTTGCATATCAATTGTTATTAACTTTGGGTGCAATGGAACCCTATTTAAACACAGTAACTAATCACCATCACTGTTTCCTTTTAGTGAGGTTTAGATTTAACCAATTGCACTTACTTCTCGCTGAACCAAAGGGATTGAAATGATTGAGGACCTGGGTTCTTGCACATGTGATAATTTTCCTACCCAGGACTCATTGCACTTTGTTTTATTTTGCAAGCATTCGGAAACGGTTCATTTTTACAGGCTAGACCTGCTTTGTCTAATGTCTGGGAAATTTTTAGAGTAGCCAGCTGTTTTACTGCAGCTATTACAATAAAGAAAAAGAGAAGGATAGTTATGAATTAGAACACTTTTAATCATTTTAGATAATTTTTAATCAATCAGTCAGTCAGTCAGTCAATTATCTTTATTCGATTATTAAAAATCATAAAAGAGCGAGCAATGATACATAACAACATTTCATTTAATCTAAACACATATTAATATAATGCAATATATTTTTTAAAAAACCCTAAAATCACTTTATACAGAATAAAATATACATTGATATTAAAAAGAGTAAAATCGATAAGGTATAAAAAGTAAACATTAACCTGGGACAAGGTGCCTAATTTTGGAACGGTGCTTGTTTGTACATACACCTGCAACCAAAAAGCTAGCAACATGAAATGCTACTTTTAAATTCGGAAGAAGTTGCAGGAACAACAGAGCTGGTTTTACCTGTGTAAAACCCAAATTGCACAGTATTGGCAGCAAATATTTTTTCCTAATGTCTTGATAATGGCCGCAGAAGAAAATAAAGTGAGTTGTGTCCTGGGTTGAAAAATTATCGCAATCGCATGGTTCAGCATTTTCAGGTCTAGTCCACTTTTTAAAATTACCCAGAATAAAGTGGATCAAGTCCAGTCGGAATCTCGTTAAAAGGAAACGATGGTATGATTTATTTACCAATAAAAGGTATGGTTCGATTCCTGGGACTGTTAATATCATACAATGTTTCCTGACCGTAGGTTTATTTAAGTCTGTTGCTTCTCTCTCCAAAACATAATAATTTGTCAGGAGATTTTTAACTACTTTTATGTCTTCCTGACTTATCAAATGAGGTGAAGAGAAAAGTTCCGGTCGGCCAATTAATGTCAACTGAGTCTGAACATATTTTAGCCATGGAATATTGTGTGCTCTATCCAGGGCTAGACAATCTTTAAGGATTGAGTGGTTTAAAGTAAGCTCCTGGTTTAGCCAGACTTTCAACCATCCAATAACTGGGGCTGATTTCAAGAGGTCGGTAATAAAGCCCAATCCCAGCTCTGAATGTATTATGTATGTGGAGGTTGATTGGGGGACAGAAAGCAGAGTTCTCAAAAATTTATTTTGTACTTTCTGTATTTTGTCAGAATCATGATTTGTATACCCCCAGATGACAGAGCCATATTGAGCAACCGACAAACATTTAGCTTTGTAGACCTTAATAATGCTTTCCATGGGACGGGCTCCAAGTTTTCTGGCAAAACCAAGCAACCCAGCAGCCGCTCTTGCTACAGCGTTGCTTTTAGCCAAAAGCTGGGGACCCCACGTGCCCTTTTCATCAAATATCACTCCTAAATAGGGAAAGGACGGAACTCTCCTCACCTCCTTCCCAGCACAGAAAAAAGATTTAGTCTTTCTTTTCCTGCCTGCGGCTCCTGCTATCATAACACGCGATTTTTCTACATTAGTTTTCATGTCCAGAGAGGACATAAACTCCCCAAATGATGAAAGGAGTTTATTTAATGCCACTCCGGAACGTGCTAAGAGGACAGCATCGTCCGCGTACAAGAGGACAGGTATCTTTATCTCGCCTGCACGCGGGATGTCAGTATGGGAATCTGCCAGGACTGCCTCGAGCTCATTTATATAAAGAGTAAAGAGGAGGGGGGCAAGGATACATCCTTGCCTCACCCCCCTCTCTGACTTAAAGTGACAGGTGCATCTTCCTTCACTAGTCACCCTGACCGAGGTTTTAAGGTCTCTATGTAGCTCCGCCAGATACCTCACCAGGGGGGCGTCAATGCCCATGGACAGAAGGACCCCCCACAGCTTAGCCCTGTTGACCAGGTCAAAGGCTGAGGAGAGGTCCATAAAGGCCATGTACAGAGAGCCCCCCTTGGCGATAACATATTTGTTTATGATCAGTTCTAGATTTAAACACTGATCTAAAGTTCCTCTTTTAGCTCTGAAGCCATATTGTGCATTTGACAAGGCACCCTTCCCTTCTAAAAGCTGATTTAGTCTTCCTAAAAGGACTCTCCCTAAGATTTTAACACTGGAATCAATAAGGGAGATTGGCCTATAACAGGCCGGGTCTATCCTTTGTCCCTCTTTGAAAATCGGTATTATGGTAGACTTAGACCAGCTGGTAGGGAAATTAAAATTTCTTGTAGCATTAAAAATATTAGTGAGAATTTTGGTGCTTAAATCGGGGGCACTTTTAAAGAAATCTGCAGGAACCCCATCGGGGCCCGGTGCCTTTTTCGAGTGTGTGTCACTAATAGCTTTTTTGACCTCATCAGTGCTAAAAGGTGGGATAGTAACTGCTACTTGTGTAAACTGTATTTCACAACCTGAAATATTATCAGGGCAGCTATAGATGTTACTGAAATGTGTAACCCACTGTTCATCAGGTATGGTGCAATCTGCTCTCTTTTTCTCTATACCCACAAAAAAAGGGTGGTTTATTATCGCCCAAAATCTAGAGTTATCCCTCTGTGTATCGGGCGACAAAAGATCGTTCCAGGCCTCATTTTTGATTTCAGATTTCCTCATCCTGATAGCATTATTATATTTTTTCCTCAGTGATGCTATCAGTTCTTTTTCTCTTGGTTTATTTTTTAGAGCCTTTAGGAGGATCGAATGAGCCTTGGAGCAATTTGAATCGAACCACTTTGGGCCCCTGTTTGTATTCGACTTATACTTTACAGTCAGGTCTAAATTGACTTGATGGCAAATGACGCTAAAAGCTTCTATCAGAGTGGTAACAGGGTTATTATTATCCAAGCAGATTGCAACCTCCTTCTCTACTTTAGCCAGGGAATCCTGTATAAAGGTAATTGGGGTTACTTGGTCCCATTTCAGTCTGCGGTTCTGATCTCCCAGCACTAGGTCAGTCACACATAAAGCTTCAAATTCTCTTTTCCCTAAAACTCCCTGAGATGCAATCTCTAAAATTACTGGGTTATGATCACTAAAAACTGAAATTTCTACCTTGTAATTAAACACATCAGGCAAAATACCGGACGATAAAAAAATATAGTCAACAATTGTGCCGGTATTATTACCCACATATGTTGGTAGCTTCAGACATGTGTTACTGCTATGAGATTCATAAAGATTAAAAGTTGCTAAGAGTGATTCCAGAGCCTCTCCACGTGGTGAGTGTTCAAAGTGCGGAATAGGGAGGTATGGGGGGAAGTCCTCATATTCTACGCGGCAATCCATATTACATGGGTGAATGTTACAGTCTCCCATGAGAATTACATCAAAACCATGAACACTATTCTCACTGTGGGTGGACAAGAAATCCTCTAACGCTACCAAATGCTCGTTCAAGATTTGACTGACGGGAGAATTATAAAAATTTACAAATAATATGGGCTGTGAATTTTGTGTAGTTAATTCAACCGCTAAGATATTTGTTGAGTTTGTTTTAATCTGTCTTGGTTTTCCTTGTATATCTAAGGAAATATATGTAGCCAAGCCCCCCTTTGCCCTTCCAGAGCTGCTAGGTACTGCAGGTACAAAAAAATGAGAAAAGCCGTCTAGAACAAGTTTGTCGGACCTTTCCCAAGTTTCTTGGAAGGCAAGAACGTCGCTGGTTCTGACCATCTCCAACCAGTTCTTATCGTCGAATTTAGATCTGATTCCAGCGACGTTCCAGCTCAAAATTCTACAGGCCCTGGCAGCTATAGATTTTGGATCTGAATGCCCAGAGACATGCAAAGGACTCTCATCATTTGTATCTTTTCTATGAGAGAGTCAATCGTTTTGATCCATGAAGGATAATGGGGCGTAGCGATTGAATAATTGAAGGGGTTCTACGAAAGAATTTTGCTGCGGTAGAAGGGGGTAATGAGCCATTACATTGTGTCTTGTGTCTTGCACCCTTCTAGAGTTAGAATCCCAGGATCTATCCCACCCTGGTGCAGGAGTCCTTGGATGAGTGACATTCTGTTGCTCCCCATAGAAAAACTTCAGGGTCAGGGGAACAACAGTACCCTGTCTGCGTTGAGGAGGGAATAAGTTAGCAAGTATATTAGGCAGTGCATCTTGGTTTGTGAGGCTCACTGTCACACAGTCCCCTTTAAATTTTTTCGGCCGATTTCCCAGCCAGGGGACCCTGATTGTCGATTGAATTACATTTGCCAGTTGTTGTTTTCCCCCTGGGGCAAACCGCATATTACTAGTTAGCCAATGCAAAGCCTTACTTGTAAGGGATGTAGAGCTTTCCACTGTTCCCCCTTACAAGGGAGGGACATTTGCTAACACAAGAACCACTGGTGTGGCCTCAACTAAAAATTGTAGGGGGTCCGTGGGGTGAGCAGTTACTGGGGGTAAGCTTACAGGGGGACTAGTGTCTGTTGGGATGTTAATCAAGAGAGGGCCCTCATTAGTAGTGGCTGATGATGTTGAAGGTTGGGGCAATAAATTTTCAACAGACGATTGAATCCCTACATCATCACTTACAGTCTCAGTAACCACATTAACCCCTGTATTATTACTAAAGTTAGTAATTATGGTGGTGATGTTTTCTACCCCTCCTGCGATCGTAGTGTGGAGACCACCCAATCTTTTGATCTCCGCTTGCAGTTTATCAATTTTAGATATTAAAGGCTTTACAATGGTGTTAATTTTTAGCTCAAATAAGTTAGCAATCCTTTCAAAAAGTGTGTCCTCAGAAGTCTGATTTTGTATTTCCTCCACTAAGTTAACTTGCTTTTTCTTTGGGGTGGTAGCCTTCTTCCTTCTTGTCCCTAGACGTAGTCCACCCTGCTTAGGTGGATTTTTAGTACATAATCGTCTTGGCCTTGTTGTGCGCCCTTTAGGTGTCTGCTCATCAGATGTAACTCGAGCATGTCTCTCCTGGCCAGAGTCATTTTCAGAGTCACTTTCGGCCTGTACATTGGAGGCCTCAGAGGCTGGGAGGACAATGTCAAGTGCACTGTTTAATCCTTGGGAAATAGGGCCACCGATTATGCTATCCTGATTTGTTTCCTGCAAAATAGTTTCATCAATCAGAATATATGCATTCGGGGACAGACAACAAAGGTCTGGAGATTGGCTTAACCCGAGAGAAGTTCTCCTCTGCGTGTTTATTTTCTTCTCAGTCTGAACAAGGTAATTGTCAAGGGAATTTTGTGCGGCTTCCTTCGGTTTCGTAGACATATTTGCGATATATTCACAGTCTACAATTCTAAAATAAAACAAAATAAAAACTGATTTGAAACTCGGTAAACTTTTGAGTCTTACTTGGGGTGGTGAATCCTGCAGCGTTTCTGGCCCTGCCCCTGCCTCTTCCTGCCGATGAGGGCCGTAGAGGGCCCGCCCTTTGCCCGGGCTTTGCCCCGGGCGTCCCGCTCGCGTCCCGCAAAGCTGGTCCTGTGGCGCTTTTGTGCGCCTCCCTGGCGCCCTCGCGGTGTCACTGGGTGCGCCGCCGCGTAGGCTGCCGGGACCCGTGGCCCCGGAGCGGCGGCGCGTTCACTCTGCAAAGAAGATGACTCTCGGCGGTGGCGGCGTGGATTCGTGCTGCCTGGTGAGCCTGGCGTGCAGCGTCGTGACTCAGGTAAGTTTTTTAGTGATCCCCCCGCTCCGCCGGTCCTGTGGCGCTTTTGTGCGCCTCCCTAACGCCCTCGCGGTGTCACTGGGCACGCCGCCGCGCAGGCCGCCGGGACCCGTGGCCCCGGAGCGGCAGCGCGTTCACTCTGCAAAGAAGATGACTCTCGGCGGTGGCGGCGTGGACCCGCGCTGCCTGGCGAGCCCGGCGTGCAGCGTCGCGATTCAGGTAAGTTTTTTAGTGATCCCCCCGCTCCGCCGGTCCTGTGGCGCTTTTGTGCGCCTCCCTGGCGCCCTCGCGGTGTCACTGGGCGCGCCGCCGCGTAGGCTGCCGGGATTCGTGGCCCCGGAGCGGCGGCGCGTTCACTCTGCAAAGAAGATGACTCTCGGCGGTGGCGGCGTGGATTCGTGCTGCCTGGTGAGCCTGGCGTGCAGCGTCGTGACTCAGGTAAGTTTTTTAGTGATCAGTCATGTTATGAACTTTTTTTGTATATTGATGATTAGGATGTATGTCACTGTATCTTGTTGGTGCTTGTGCTATTTTAGTGTTCAAACTGTTCTTATGTAGTATGCTTTTATGGTTTTAATTACCCAAATGAAGTGAATTTGACTGATTGACTGACCTGGATAGCATGCCGTTTAAGCGTAACCTGGCAGTCAGATCGCTATATAAAAGAGTTGTGGCGTCAATGAACCCCCCGGGCATGCCCATCTGCGCATAACTGTTAGGGAAAAGGACCATTCCAAAGAATCAAATGCTTTGTCCATGTCCAGTACTACTGCTGCGGCCGCGACCCAGGACTAATTCTGCGCAAAACAGCTAACAAAATATGTAATTTTAAGGAGGTGTATCTATGGGGCACGAATCCTGATTTTTCTATCCAATAATAGTGAAAGCCTCAAGGCTATCATTTTTGCCAAGATCTTATAATCCAGGTTTAACAAAGATAGCGGTCTGTAAAATCGGCACTGCAAAGGGTCTTTCCCAGGCTTGGAAAGTAGTACTATAAATGCCTCTCTGAGGGAGGGGGGTAGTTCTTAAAGTTCTAATGCCTCATTGTAAACCTCGAACTGACGGAGGACTAACAGATCTTTGTATATTTTATAGAAATCGCCAGTAAAACCATCTAGGCCAGGTGCGGTGGAGCCATTTAGCGCTTCAGTCGTGTTGATGATCTCACCTGAATTCCGTGAGCAGGGTCAAGCGTCTCTTAGATCCCCAGGGGTTGGGGATTGAAGCAATGTACGGTCTAACTCTTCCAACTGCTGTTCAAGGTGGTCTAAGGTATTTCTAAGATCCTTCAACACCCCAGCGTGCTTGGCAATACCTCTATTCTCCAGATAGAAGGTGGAGGCTCTGGAGAGGGAGGTGCTCGTCCTGCCCCTCTCAATCTCCAGACATGAAGGTAGAGGCTCTGAAGGGTGAACGCGGGTCCCACCCCTCTCAATATCCAGGCATGAAGGTGGAGGATCGGCAGGAAGAGCGTGGATCCTGCCCCTTTTGATCTCTAGACAATCTTCGGAAGCTCTTGAAAACTTTCCTTTTCCCCCAGTGATCCGTGCCTCCTGTTCCCTCGTGTGAGTGTGGCTCTTCTTTAGCGCTGGGATGCCTCCGGGTAACCATGCGCTCTATAAATCTGATTACATTACATTACATGAAGGTGGAGCCTCTTCAGGTTGAGGTGCGGGTCCTGCCCCTCTCAATCTGCAGACATGAAGGTGGAGGTTCTGCAGACCAAGCATGTGTCGCGCCCCTCTTGATATCCAGACATGAAGTTAGAGACTCTGCAGGGCGAGCGCGGGTCCCGCCCCTCTCGATCTCCAGACATAGAAGTGGAGGCTCTGTGGGGCGAGCGCGGGTCCCGCCCCCTCAATCTGCAGACATGAAAGTGGAGACTCTGCAGGGCGAGCGCGGGTCCTGCCCCTCTCGATCTGCAGACATGAAGGTGGAGGCTCTGCAGGGTGGGGTGCGGGTCCTGTCCCCCCATTCTCTGGATATGAAGGTGGAGGCTCTGGAGGGTGAGCTGTGGGTCCTGCACCTCTCAATCTTCAGATATGAAGGTAGGGGCTCTAGAGATGGAGGTACACGTCCTGCCTCTCTCAATCTCCAGGCAAGAAGGCTGAGGCTCTGGAGGGTGAGGCACGAGTCCCGCCCCTCTCAATGTCCGGACATGAAGCTGGAGGCACTGCAGGGTAAGCGCGGGTCCTGCCCCTCTCAATCTCCAGACATGAAGGTGGGGGCTCTGCAGGGGGAGGCCCGGTTCATGACCTTATTAATTGCCAGACATGAAGGTGGAGGCTCTGGAGGTTGAGGTATGGGTATTGCCCCTCTCGATGTCCAGACATGAAGGTAGAGGCTCTCCAGGGTGAGGTGCGGGTCCTGCCACTCTCAATCTCCAGACATGAAGTTGGAGGCTCTGCAGGGTGATGCACTGGTCCTGCCCTCTCAATCTACAGACATAAGGGTGGAGGCTCTGCAGGGTGAGGTGTGGGTGCCGCTCCTCTCAATCTCCAGGCATGAAGGTGGAGGCTCTGCAGGGCGAGCGTGGGTCCTGCCCCTTTTGATCTCCAGACATGAAGGTGAAGGCTCTGCAGGGTGAGGCACAGGTCTTGCCCCTCTCAATCTCCAGGCATGAAGGTGGAGGCTCTGGAGAGTGAGGTGCGGGTCCTGCCCCTCTCAATATCCAGACATGAAGGTGGAGGCTCTGGAGGGTGAGTGCAGGTCCCAACCCTCTCAATCTCCAGGCATGAAGGTGGAGGCTCTGCAAGGCGAGCACAGGTCCTGCCCCTTTTGATCTCCAGACATGAATGTAGAGCCTCGTCAGGGTGAGGTGCGGGTCCTGACCCTCGCAATCTGCAGACATGAAGATGGAGGTGCTGGAGGGCAAGCACAGATCCTGCCCCTCCCGATCTCCAGACATGAAGGTGGAGACTATGTAGGGTGTGTGCGGGTCCCGCCCCTCTTGATCTCCAGACAGGAAGGTGGAGGCTCTGTGGGACGAGCGCGGGTCCCGCCCCCTAAATCTGCAGACATGAAGGTGGAGGCTCTGCAGGGTTTGGTACAGGTCCTGTCCCTCCATCCTCTGGATATAAAGGTGGAGGCTCTGGATGGTGAGCTGCGGGTCCTGCCCCTCTTAATCTTCAGATATGAAGGTAGAGGTTCTGGAGATTGAGGTACACGTCCTGCCTCTCTCGATCTTCAATACAAGTAATACACAATTGCCTGGTCTCGATTTCAATGCTGTCTTTTAATTATCAGCAGAATGTGAGCCTGAAGTCAATTACGCAGCTCATGTGTTATTTCACTCATTTTACATACATTTCATATAAGACATTACTTCATTTCTTATATGAGGTTTCAACACATTCTGAACTTAAATTAACATTCTAAACTTAAATTAAACACTTTGTACAGAACAAATCAATATTCAAAACAGTTTCATACATGAATAAATCATTGGTTCAATTAATTTATAAAGTAAACATCATTTGGAGGTACACCAGACTCAATTATACTTCAGTCCTGTCAGTGTTATTTCTAAATGTCTTTTAGGGACTGATTATCACCGTAGGGCACATTTCAGACTGATGTGTCCGAATCGGACACCCTTTTTGTTTGCTACCCTTGGGGACTGGAGCGATGGATCTGCTCAAGAGAGCCGACGCGTTTCCAAACCCGGTCCAATTGTTCGGGTTTTTCCTCAGGGCGAACCTGGGTACCTAACAGGTTAAAAATTACAGTATTAGTGCCTTCTCCTAGTTCAGTTAAAGTTGCTATGCTACAGTTTTTAGGCGCCCGGAATTACCTTATTAGTCCAGCGCCGCTTTAGCGTGTGCAATCTGGATATATATTCGTTTCGTGACCTGTGGTGGTGTGAAAAGAGGGAATCGTTTTGTATCTATGTGTCTCTCAACCTGGGCATTTCTTAAAACATGCCGTGCGTACTCAGGACGTACTTGTGGTGATGAATGCAGTGGGCTCGTACTGTGGACGAATCCCACGTTGAAAAACGGTCTTGCGGAATCACCCCTCTGTTTGTGGATAACAAACTTGTATCAGTTCCACACGAAAATGAGTCAGAGTGTGACAGCAATCTTGCGTGTTTTTTTGGAAAAAGCACTTCAAAAAGGAGCGAGCTCTTACTTGTATCTGCCGTAGTTACATCCTTTTGCTATCTTGTGGCGAATCTTCGTTTGGGTATTAATCTGCCGCCTTCAATATTGTTTGGCTGAAAAAAGTTTGAAGGCTTTGTTAAGCGCGCACGCATTTAACTGCGGGCTGTAGTTGAAACTCTACAAGTTAGTTACTTGCTCACCTTATGTCTTTGGGTAGAATTCACGGTTACTCGCTCCTGCTAGTTAGCGTTCAGCCATGACTTTGCTGTGTGTTTGTTAAAACCACGCCTTCTAAGTCATGTGATAACACTTGTCTCGGGTGTTTCTGGGAATTGTAGTTTGTCAAATTTAAAAACGTTCAAGTTTGTAGGGTGGACCACAATAATTTGGTTGTTTTTTTTGGCTGATTCAGTTATTGTATTTTTGAGCGCCCGAATGCGTTCAGTTAACTGCCGGTGCAGTTCACAGGGGGGTCAGTAAATGTTCCTTTGGAGTTCAGAAAGTTTGTTCATACCATCGATCACGCAGTTGAACTTTAATATCAGGTATGCTTCCCTTTGCATTAGTAAACTCTCCACATCCCCTCCTCGTGGGGGGGTCCTGATGCCGGACAATACAGTCCACTTGAAATCCTTCTCACTATGTCCATATTGCTGAAAGTGTTGTACCATCGGGGCTGTTAGTATATTTTGTTTTATTCTGGATAAATGCTTTGCTACTCTTTGATTTATTTTCTGGGTCGTCTTCCATATATACAGTTTTGGGCAAGGGCAGATTATTGCATAAACTAAATTGCGGTTTTTGCAATTTGTAAATTCCTTGTGTGTCCATTTAATGTTATTATATTGAAATTCTGTTCCTTCCACTGTATTGGAACAGGACACACAAGTGCCGCATTTGCGGTGGCCTTCTACCGGTTTGAATTTCCATAAAGTGAGTAGGTCAGTTTTGACCTGACTCACCCCCAGATCTGCCCGGACAATCTGCTGTCCTATGCTCTTGTTTTTTTTAGAGCAAAGAGTGGTTTTTCAAAAGGCATTTCAGACCCAGCAATCAAGTGCCAATTTTTCAGAATTATGGATTTGAACTTGTTTGTATGTGGACCATATGTTGTCACACATACTAGCTTGTCAGTGGGTTCTTTTTGTTTTTTGATTAACAGTTCCTCTCTGGGCGTATACCAAGCTCGTTTTGTCGAGTGTTTTAGCAATTTGCCCGGATAGCCTCTTGTTCTTAACTGGTTGCTCAATATTTCAGCGTGTGCTACAAATTCGTCTTTTTTCGAGCAATTCCTCCTGATCCTAAGCATTTGGCTGTAGGGGAGGTTAGCTCTTAGATTTTGGGGATGGTAGCTGGTATAGTGGAGAATTGTATTTTTGTCTGTTTCTTTACGGTGTAATGTTGTAGTGAGTTTTTGGTCTTGTGGGAATACCTCAACATCCAAAAATGTGAGGCGAATTTTACTAGACGTCAAGGTAAACTTGATGTCGGGATGTCTCATATTTAGCCATTCATGGAACTGAGTCAGTGTTTCTGTTGAGCCCTTCCATTGACACCAAATATCGTCAATGTAACGATACCACGTGACGATTTGATAACTGAATGGATTGTTGTGGTACACGAAACATTCCTCGTACAGGGCCATGAAAAGGACCGCCATCTCCGGGGCATAAGGACACCCCATGGCGGTCCCCTTCACCTGCACGTAGAACGTGTCCATGAACCGAAAGTAGTTCCTTTTTAGTGCAATTCTGGCTAGGTCTATGATGAATTCTGTGGGCACTCTTTGTGGTTTAGGGCGAGTTTCAAGGAAGAACTCTAATGCTTCGAGTCCCTCCTCTTGCGGGATTTGTGTGTATAGGGAGATGACATCGAAGGACACCATCAGATCTTGACTCACATCAAACGTGGCTTCTTCAATCTTATTGATGAAGTCCATGGTGTCCCGAAGGTATGATTTTACTTGGCCTAAGAACGGCTTCAAGAACACATCAACGAACTTGGCCAATGGCTCCAATATCGAATCACATCCGGAGACAATTGACCTCCCGGGTGGTTCGGTTAGATTTTTGTGTGGTTTGGGTAAAAAATATATTACCGGAGTACGTGGTTTCTTTTTCATTAAGTACTCGAATTCTTTAGGGCCTAAAATGCCTTTGTCAAATCCCTCTGTTAGTTAGATTTGTATTTCACTTTGTATTTGAGATGTTGGATCTTCATTTAATACTCTGTACCAATCCAATTGTTCTATGTGTTTGTGTGCTTCTGCCACATATTTATCTTTTGCCCACACTACCAATGCTCCCCCCTTGCCGGCAGGTTTTACTACTATTGTTTCATCATCTCGATCTTCAGGCAAGAAGGCTGAGGCTTTGGAGGGTGAGGAGCGAGTCTCGCCCCTCTCAATCACCAGACATAAACGTGGAGGCTCTGGAGGGTGAGGCACGTGTCCCACCCCCTCAATGTCTGGACATGAAGGTGGAGGCACTGCAGGGCAAGCATGTGTCCTGTCCCTCTCAATCTCTAGACATGAAGGTGGAAGCTCTGTAGGGCGAGCACGGGTCCTGCCCCTCTCGATCTCCAGACATGAAGGTAGGGGCTCTGCAGGGGGAGGCCCGGGTCATGCCCTTCTCAATTGCCAGACATGAAGGTGGAGGCTCTGGAGGTTGAGGTACGGGTATTGCCCCTCTCGATGTCCAGACATGAAGGTGGAGGCTCTCCAGGGTGAGGTGCTGGTCCTGCCCCTCTCAATCTCCAGACATGAAGGTGGAGGCTCTGGAGGGCGAGCGCGGGTCCTGCCCCTTTTGATCTACAGAAATGAAGGTAGAGCCTCATCAGGATGAGGTGCTGGTCCTGCCCACTCAATCTCCAGACATGAAGGTGGAGACTCTACAGGGCGAGCGCGGGTGCCGCCCCTCTCGATCTCCAGACATTAAGGTGGAGGCTCTGCGGGGCGAGTGCGGGTCCAGCCCCCTCAATCTGCAGACATAAAGGTGGAGGCTCTGCAGGGCGAGCGCGTGTCTTGCCCCTCTCGATCTCCAGACATTAAGGCTAAGGCTTTGGAGGGTGAGGTGCGAGTCCCGCCCCTCTGAATCACCGGACATAAAGGTGGAGGCTCTGGAGGGTGAGGCATGTGTCCTGCCCCCTCAATCTCCAGACATGAAGCTGGAGCCTCTGCAGGGTGAGGTGTGGGTCCCACCCCCTCAATCTGCAGACATGAAGGTGGACGCTCTGCATGGCGAGTGCAGGTCCTGCCCCTCTCAATCTCCAGACATGAATGTGGAGGCTCTGCAGGACAAGCGCGTGTCCTGCCCCTCTCGATCTCCAGACATGAAGGTGGAGGCCTGCAGGGGGAGGCCCGGGTCATGCCCTTCTCAATTGCCAGACATGAAGGTGGAGGCTCTGGAGGTTGAGGTACGGGTGTTGCCCCTCTCAATCTCCAGACATATAGGTGGAGGCTCTGCAGGGTGAGGCACGGGTCCTGCCCTCTCAATCTACAGACATGAAGGTGGAGGCTCTAGAGGGTGAGGTGAGAGTACTGCCCCTCTCGATCTCCAGACATGAAGGTGGAGGCTCTGCAGGGTGAGGTACAGGTCTTGCCCCTCTCAATCTGCAGACATGAAGGTGGAATCTCTGCAGAGGAAGCGCGGGTCCTGCCCCTCTCGATATCCAGACATGAAGGTGGAGGCTCTGCAGGGTGAGGTGCAGGTCCTGCCCCTCTCAATCTGCAGACATGAAGGTGGAATCTCTGCAGAGGAAGCGCGGGTCCTGCCCCTCTCGATATCCAGACATGAAGGTGGAGGCTCTGCAGGGTGAACGTAGGTCCCGCCCCCTCAATCTGCAGACATGAAGGTGGAGGCTCTGCAGGGCGAGCGTGGGTCCTGCCACTCTTGATCTCCAGACTTGAAGGTGGAGGCTCTGCAGGGTGGGATGTGGGTCCTGCCCCTCTATTCTCCGGATATGAAGGTGGAGGCTCTGGATGATGAGCTGCAGGTCCTGCCCCTCTCAATCTCCAGATGTAAAGGTAGAGGCTCTGGAGATTGAGGTACACGTCCTGCCTCTCTCGATGTCCAGACATGAAGGTTGAGGCTCTGGAGTGTGAGGCGCGAGTCCCGTCCCCCTCAATCACTGGACATAAAGGTATAGGCTCTGCAGGTGGAGGCCCAGGTCATGCCCTTCTCAATTACCAGACATGAAGGTGGAGGCTCTGGAGATTGAGGTACGGGTATTGCCCCTCTCGATGTCCAGACATGAAGGTGGAGGCTCTGCAGGGCGAGCGCGGTGTTAAATATTGCAGGGATTTGTTAGCATGAGCTGAAAGCCATTTTGTATTTCTGGCAGCCATATTGTTTGTCATGTGCTGCCACGTGCTCGCCATGTGCTCTGTCCTCCCTCAGTGTTGACTGCTCTTGTAATCTGTAAACATCAACAGAAGAGTGACCGCATCAATAAAGGAAAACTAAATCATGGAGTAATGACAGTTCATACCACCAGGAAAAGTACGAAAAACTAGTAGGGGTAGGTTAGTTGAACATGCAACGTGAAAAGAAAAGAACCCTCAGGCACCCACAAATGTTGGTAGCCATTGTCTTCATTGGGTTCTTTTTTAGTAGGAAGAAAATTCCAAAGTGTGATAAAGATTGTGAGTTTAAAAAGAGCATGGACTACTCCTCGAACAAAACTTTATTGCGCGGGTGGTTCTAGCTCTATTAAAACCAGTGAGAAAATAGCGGACTTATATGTGGTTAGGTTAATTTGAACCTGCAAGTCCTATACAAAATTAATAAGAAAGGTCAACATGTTTCTGCTGGTGAGCCAATAATCAGCTCAGCATTCATCAGGACCAAGAAAAGGAATTACATCCTCACTCCGGGCTCTCACGTCCGGGCCCTTAGCTCCTGGACGACCGCCCGCCTTCGGACCTACTTTGTCCACATCCACTGCTCGGATCGTCGATCCGAGCAGTGGATGTGGACAAAGTAGGTCCGAAGGCGGGCGGTCGTCCAGGAGCTAAGGGCCCGGACGTGAAGGTTTCCCCCTGCCACTAGCCCAAGGGGCGCGACCATTATCTACAGAGTATTTACCTGTCTCTCACGTTCTGGAGAGGCTGCAGGAGACAACATTTGTGCATTATTGCACAGTTAAGGTTGTATATCTGTCTCTGCCCACTCCATATGGTGTTGACACCTTAGTGTGTGTCATCCATGGAGTGAGGATGTAATTCCTTTTCTTGGTCCTGATGAATGCTGAGCTGATTATTGGCTCACCAGCAGAAACATGTTGACCTTTCTTATTATTCTTGTTGATTGATGGTATTCCAAGAGGATAAAAAAGCAGTAGGACTTTCAGTTGTACCTTCCCACAATAGAAATATATCGTCGATATAACGTAAGTATAATCTACCATGATCACGCCAGCTGTTCTGATGTAAGATGTTAGATGTTTCAAAGATTCTCATGTAGATATTGGCGTAGCAAGGAGCTGCCGAATTTCCCATGGCTGTCCCGTTGAGTTGTAAAACCCATTTGTCAAAGATTGTGAAGTAGCTGTGGTAAAGGGTAAACACAATCAGTTCCATCAAAAAGATTTTCAAGTCATGATCCAAATTGGATTGATCCAGTACCTGTTCTATGGCTTCAATACCTCCATCATGGGGGATGGAGGTGTACAGGGAGCACACATCCCAACAAGAATACGCTTCTCAAGCGTGAGAACTATTGGATCCGTTACTTATCCACGATGGTCCCTAATGGACTTAATGATCGCATTGAATTTCTTTGTTATTTATAATCATACTGTCTGTATTTCAACTTTTGTTTGACCCTTTTTTAGCACACCACTGCTTTGGTTATACACATTTACTCTTTGACCCTTACACGTTCTATCATGGCGTCCAGAGTTCACACACATTTTCTAGCTTTCTTAGGCATGTCCTTTCTTTGTGTTTAGTTACCCGGCACCTTCTTTTATGTCAATGCTCTTACACACGGTGGTTGATCGTTTTTTGGAACTCGGCTGAGTCCAAACGTAGCGGTACACATGTAAGTACCCTCTCCGGGGCTTTATTATGCTTGATAGACTCTTTCAATTTCACGAGTCATTTACACGTATGTTTTTCCGTTTGTCTTCAATGGGTTTTAACGTAAGGGGAAATTATCCGACCTAGCACGCCGTTTCTTTGATCCTGACTGCACCCTCTCGGTGATCACAAACACTCTATACTTCTAACGGATTGCGGACAAGGCGGTTATCCGCTTTTCTTCTGTTGCATGCACCACGTTATCAACACGTTTATTTAGACAATTTTGCCGTTTTTGGCTGTTCTATGTAGCTCTGATCATTAAGCGATTACAATGTAGCTTCTTTGATTTTCCCTTTAGAGTGATCCCTGACGAAGGGCTTAGCCCGAAATGCATCAGGGATGTGTATTAACACGTGTACCAACATACTGTGAAGTACATTTGGACATCAACCATATTTACAAGCCAAAATAAATTGTGAAAGATGGTTATTTTCCACCCACGTTTTAACATCATTATTAACCTATGACTATGGAATAAGACCATTGGGTCCTTCTTACAGTTGTGCGCAGGGGTGTTCTCTCCCTAGATGGGGGAGCTGCTTCTCTTCTTGTAGAACTGTCAGGCTATTTTTGCTGCTGTATGGAGAAGTAACTCTCCTCCCACTTTGTTGAGCAAGCAGATCTTGCATGCCCATATTAGTCATTTTGCATGCTTACATGTGCCAGGACTGCCCCTTGGTCTTATGCTGACTATGTAACCCTAAGCATATATAAGGCCTCTGTTTTCTGTACTCCTCGGAGTGCCTCATTCAGTTGCTAAGGCTTCTGTGTGACGTAGTCTCCCTCATTTGGGGTTAATAAAGATGTTACTTTTATATTTCAGCTTCTGTGCCAATTTCTTCTTTGTTGGTTTAAAAGGACCAAGTATCAGTGGGACCCCTAAGAAGGTTTCTATTTTCCAGAAATAGCGCTCCAACGTGGACCACATCAGAGAAGTGGCTATCTAAGGAGTGATCTTGTCAGGAGACAGAAATCTACTGAGGAGGACAGGACAGGACTCTACTAAGGAGGTACTCTGTGCACGGAGATTCTGGGGATTCTCTGTCTCTGCAGCCCAGTATATTTCTGATCTTCCTGATTTTGATCCTCCACATGATGTCACTCCTGACTGAGAACCTTTTTGGCATGAGTATTCTAGAAAAGGCCGTTAGGTCACTCAGAACTTGGCAGTTAGAATTTGGAGAACCATTTGTTTGGTAAGAGTCGTTCTGCTGCGCTTGCTGTTGGATGTTTATGCCTTGGATTGGTAAGGTAGTTTAGTAACGCTTACTGTGGCTTTGGATTAGTATGATTGGCCAATATTTGTATTTGTATGTATGTAATATGCAAATTGCAATTTATGTAGGCAGGTAATTAGGAGATTTTTCTCTGTTTGAATTTGTTTGAACGGCGCAACTTATGAAGAGTACCTTAAGCGCTACTTTGGTTATAATATTTGCATATTTTGCAATATTTTTGGCATGCCTGTTTCAAGCACACATCGAAGAATGTGTTGCTTTTTGGAGGTACCATAGTGAGATGTGAATTAAATTATCCGGCTCCCCTGAGGGAATACCTAAATAGGTTTAGGTATAAAAACATATTTCTTCCTTGGTGAATTATCCCCAGGGGATTAAAATATGACAATAATACAAACAAGGATCCTTTTCTGCGCACGTTTATAAATGGAGATATGCAGAGCGATTTCTTTTGGTGTTCTGCCAGCCAAAGCTAGTGAATTGAGTGTATTTTGGCTACTTGAAAATGAAACAGTTTGTTGGGCTGTTTTTTTTGTAGTCTTTTGGAATACTATTGAGAAACGCTTCTTGTAAATATGAAATACAACTATTATTTACAAATGGTTTGGTTTAAGTACAGTCTGTGGGCTGTCTTTTGTTTCTGTCCTAAGTGTTGATCTGTGGGTTAATTGTGTGTTTAAATGTCTATGTGGTTCGTGGTTTCACATTAGTGATACTTCTGTAAGTAAATAGCGATTGCGCTATTTGTGAAATAATGGCTCTTAAGCGAGATGTATCATGTGTTCTGAGTGTATGACCCCTTCTGTATATGTCTGGAATGAGCTCAATGTGTTTGTTTGTGTTTTCTTGCTGTCATCAGTCTGGTATGCAAAATGTCATTTAATTAATATTAAATAAAAATTAAATAAAAATCCAGAAATGAACCATATGATATGCTAAATATCTACATGTTACTATTAGATTGATAAGAGTAAGCAACTATGCACATGTACAAACTGACAATGCTAAAAAGATAAAATTAGAATTCACATTGAATAGGAATAAAATAGGCCTCAAAAATAAAAATTGTGTTTTTTGCAATAAATAAACAATTACAGCATTTTTCTTACATACATTGTGTTAGGCAAACACATCATCTGAGTAAATTGGATTTTGCTGAACTAAACACATATTATAGAACATGCATTGAAATGCCTCAGTTTGAAATAGACTGTCACCGTTCTTACATTTCAACACTAAACAAGCTTTCCAACAGCTGTGTTTTAACTACCGCTTAGCAGCAGCTGTTATTTTGCTTGTAGGCCACGGAGAGACAGAATGTTGACTCAGCTAGGATTTTGTCCGTTAAACACGGGGTAAAATCCTGCATTTCAGACTGCTGTTTTAAAAAGTTACAAAAATCAGGTTAATTATTTTAGATAAAAGGAAAACATTTAAAGTAGGGATTTCCTTTCTTAAGGCCTTTTTACATAAGCACATTCTTGGTTCTGAAAATAAATAATGATTGTCCTTTTAAAAAGTGGCGCAAAACTTTTCATGTTTCAAGTTAGGCTTCTGTGCTTAGGCTTATGAATGAATGCGTCTAAATATGATAGGCAAGGAATGAATCTTGCTTTTCCTATGTGGAATTATTAAAATGATTGGTTTTATAAAAAATAAAAAAATTATAGGATATTAATTTTTAAGTGCCCCAAATATCAAAGTCGAAATTGGGCAAAATTCACTAATTTAGAAAGAAATTCTGCATTCAGAACAGCTTTTAACTTGCCTTAGGCCTCAGTAAATGCATACATTTAGGTATAATACAAACAGCTGACTTCTATATTGTTAGACAAGTATACTGCACACTGCTTGTAATTGAAAATATGTATCAAACATGAGCAGAAGTTATTTTCTTAACTCTAAACTGACAAATAGGGGAATGGGGCTGCATTCACACACAGAAAGGGACAGCTGGGAAGAGTTAAAAGTCAGTTCTATATTTAGAAGCCTAGCATGGCTCCCATAGCAAGGTCTGCTTTGACATTTTGACCTCTGAAACTTTTTGAAAGACGACAGGGGAGAGAAGGAGAAGTTTTACTTTTTTTGGTAAAAGCAAGCACTTTATGTACTCATATGATAGAAAACTATATAATGGTATATGTGAACTTTGATTAACAGATAAGCTTTGCCATATTTATACAGCACTAATGCTTAAAAGCTGAGGCAATGAAATGTATTTGACTTCATGTGCCCTCATGTTTCACTTGTACATTTGCTAAAAGGGATTGGGGTTTGGGTATCCATGTGTTTTTTTAGTTCTCTCAAATATGCTATGTGCCTCCTATAACTTTGTTTATGCCTAGTTGCTACAAATAGGGGTTGATAGTGTTGAAAGAAGTGAAACCTGTTTCAGGTTTCCTACTGTCAAAATGGGGTAAGGAGGCTATCTCCTCTACAAATTTAGGCTAGGTAATATGTATGTTACTCTCTCTTTTTCTCAAATTTTTTTTAGCCTGTCTAAGTTGTCTGTGAAATAGCAATGAGACATTTAATTGGCTATTCAGTAATAATGTTTTAAACATTGTTAGCATTAATACAATGAATAAAAATATATGTTATGTTACTGCCCATCCTGTTTGATGAAATTATGACAGGATCAGTAGTCTAGATTGTTGTTCCCTTATTTGATCTTTAAGGGGAACTCTATGTGGGTAGTTTTTGTTCTACAAGTCTTAAGGTGATAACACCATTATTGTATGTTATTCCATGCTACATAGTTTTGCAAGGGTATTGCTAGTTTTTTTAGCTAGTCTGTCTAAATAAACTGACAGTCCTTATTAGAGCTGATGTTGCATAGTTTGGATCATGAAAAGTAGAACACAGGAAAGATGCCCATGTGATCCTTAGCAAACATTTTTGAAGGAAATATTGTTTTATAGATAAGAAACCTTGTTAAATTAGCAGTTTTAGATTTTTCCTGTTGCTCCTATAACATGAGAGCATGGTCCTAAGCATACAATGTAGGTGCTTTTATTAAGAAGAATCATTTTAGAAGTGTCTGCAGTCCTGTACAAGTAATGTAAAGTTTATGAGCAAAAGTGTAGAACATTTCCTTTTTTTGAGGGTTTTCAGATTAGTACACAGGAATACACCAATGTAAGGATTTAGGGTATGTCTGTGTTGTTTTTCTCTTTTCCTCACAATTTAGTAAATGAATACAGACTTCCTTGGCGGCTTGGGATTGGGTGATTGTAAGAACTGGGACCGCCAGTTCTCCGGGGGGTAGCTTGGCTCGAGCAGGAAGGCAACCAGGGGCTTACGTGTAAAGTAGCTACTCAACACACTCATCCACTGAGGCTATAAGTGGGCGCAATAATGGAGACCACACCAGTTCTTTTGATTAAAAATCAATATCGTTGGGGGGTACAAACTATTGGTACACGCTGGTTTCACCACTGGTTCCCGAGGCACTGGTATCCTTGTCAGGAAAAACCTTTCACTTACCTGAACAAAGATGTGGGCTGACCCCCTGGGCCGCTTTGCGGTGGCCGAGACCACATGGGAGGGGCGACACTTAAACATTATTTCGGCCTACATCCCACCAGCACTGAGTAAGGATGCCCTGATGACTTTAGAACGACCGTTATTGGACCTCCCCCAGGGGACACTGGTTCTAGGTGGGGACTTTAATATGACTATGGATGACACAAGAGATAGGCACCCCCAACGGAGCTCCCATAAGCAGAATTTGGACCTTTTAGACTTTGCGCAGGCGATGGGGTTGGAGGACCTGTGGCGGACATCACACCCCGATATCCCTTTCTACACGCATTTCTCCAACGCCCAAAACAGTATGTCCCGTATTGACTATATTTTTTGCCACACAGCAGATGTTGGCCTATTTCGCGACCCAAAGGGACTTCCCCGAGGTATTTCAGATCATTCTCCTCTCACTGTCGGACTCACCTATCATCGACAGGTGACCAGAGGTCCCATAGTCATCAACCCATGGCTCCTGAAAATTCCTGACATTAGAGACGGCCTGCTCGAACACACTGAATATTACTTTGCCGAGAACCTTGGCTCAGTCCAATCGGCCGTTACGATCTGGGAGGCTTAGAAAGGGAGGGCACTCGCTCTTAAATCTGGATATCAACACAAGCAGGCTGAACAGCTGCTTCGGACTGAATCAGTGTTGCTCCGCCTAGAATCTGACCTCAATTCTACCCCGTCCGTTGAGATAGCTACCCGTCTTCGACTGAAACAAACAGAATACCAGATGCTGGCCTTAGAAAATGCTCAAGCGAAACTGTTGCAAACCCGCCACCGGGTCTATGAGCTGGGAGACAGGGCAGGTAAAATGCTCGCTTGGCTAGAACGTCGCAAACAGGGCTCTAGATGGGTTCCGCTGCTGATTCGTCCTGATGCCTCGCACATCACAGACCCACTGGACATTGCTGAGGCATTTGCGGACCATCTAGAGGAGGTCTACTCCTCTAGAGCATACTATTCAGCAGACGAATCCCGACTCCTTTTGGAGGAAATGCAATTACCCACTCTTTCTGACTCGGATAGGGTGGAATTGGACGCTGCTCTTACAACCGAGGAGCTTACGAGCGCCCTTTTTGCTATTAACTCGGGTAATGCTATGGGGCCTAATGGTGTCCCTATTGAATTTCTCAAGGGGATGGCCCAAGAAGTGATTCCCCACCTGAAGGCTATGTTTGAGGAAAGTCTTGAACGGGGCAGTCTGCCCCTGGACCAGCGCCTGGCCTCATTAGCAGTCATTCATAAACCCAACAAGCCGGCCACTGATTGCGGCTCTTATAGGCCAATTTCGGACATTAATGCTGAGGTCAAGATTCTGGCCAAACTCCTGGCTACCAGACTCCTTACAGTCCTCCCCTCCCTAGTGCACGACGATCAATCGGGATTCCTTCCGGGTCGGAACACGGCATTAAATCTCCGCAGACTGCATAACGTATTGGGCAGGCAACCTTACATACAAGAGGATGCCGTAGTTCTGTCCCTTGATGCCACCCTAGCATTCGACTCCATAGAATGGTCTTACCTCTTTGAGGTCCTGAGACGTTTTGGATTTGGCCCGGTTTTTATCCAATGGGTCCGATTGCTCTACACCGACTTGTTGGGCCAGGTATGGGTCAACGCTCATACTTCCAGACAATTCCAATTGCACAGAGGAACCAGGCAGGGCTGTCCCCTCTCCCCCGTCCTATTTGCACTCACATTGGAACCCTTAGCCCACTGGATCCATATGGATGCCTCCATTAAAGGGTTGAGATGGAATGGCGACACAATTGATAAAATATCCCTATATGCAGATGACATTCTTGTATATGTTTCCTCTCCTAGATCCTCCATTTATAGTCTATGTAATGTCATTAGGAATTTTGGAAAATACTCGGGTTTTTCGATCAATTGGTCCAAGTCAGCCCTGTTTTGTCTCCGTGGCTCTCCACCCGTTCTTCTGAGAGACTTCTCCATTGCGGTGGCCAAGGACGGCTTCAAATATCTAGGGATTTTTGTTACTCCGGATCCCAAACTCTTTTATGACCATAATCTAAAGGGCTCACTTCAGAGGCTCCACAACGAGATTTCCCACTGGCGTACGTTGCCCCTATCCCTCCCGGGCAGAGCGGCTCTTTTTAAAATGTTAGCACTCCCGCGTTTTCTGTATGTCCTTCAAAATTGTCCGTTCCCACTTGCTGACTCTTTCTTCCGTGCATTGGAGGGGGATTTGCGACTCCTCCTATGGGATGGTAAAGCACCTCGAATTGCTCTGAATAAACTAACTCAAGGATGGTACGATGGGGGCATCGCCTTGCCAAACATGCGCCTCTACTATTGGGCCTCCCAACTGGTGGCCACCAACTCCTGAATCCATGGATCACCTACCAACCCGGCCTTTCATTTAGAACGCTATCAGACAGGACGAGAAGGGTATTTAGGCGCCCTTTATGGCAAATTCCCACGAAATCGCTATGTGGGACCAATGACACAAACCATTGCTATTTGGCACCGGGCTACCAAGAGCCTGGGTTGGTCTGGTGTATTTACTCAAGCTACCCCGCTCTGGGCCTCACAGAGGCTAGGTTCCCTTTGTCACCTAAAGGGATTTGACAGATGGGACACGATCGGCATCTCCGCCCTATGTGACTCGATTCACAAGGGGAAACTATTGACTTTTTCCGAACTTCAACAGAAGCACGATCTTGCTCAGTCCGAGGCATTCAGGTACCTCCAAATTACACATGCTATCTCTGCCAATGTGCCTGACCTCTCCTCCCTCTCCTCCCTTCCGGAGGCCTCTCCCCTAGAAGATAGGCTACTTTCAGAACCACTCCAGATGAAGGCAATATCATGCACGTATCGCAAGCTATGTAATAATATGCCCAACTCTTTCCAGGCCCTACGAGACAAGTGGCAGAGTGATGTGGGAGACCTAGACGATGATGACTGGAGGTCGGCACTTATGTCCCCCAGGGAAACGGCGATAAACCACCGTTTCAGGCTGATCCAATTGAAAATTTTACATAGAACATACATGTCTGCCCCCCTCCTGGCCAAATTATGAAGACGCCCGGATGAGATGTGTCTCCGTGGCTGCGGCCTCCCTGGCTCTTTTTACCATGTCCTGTGGGAATGTCCAGTTATCCACCAGTTTTGGGACAGGGCGGTTCGTACAATGACAGAAGCGGTGGGGAAGGCCGTTCCTCTTTCTCCTAAGGAAGGGATTCTTAATATATGGGGTGCTACAGACCTCACCGAGGTGGAGATTCAGTGGGTAGCCTTGGGTTTCCTGTTGGTGAAGCGCGCAGTGGCGATGTATTGGGGTGCCCCCCAGGGGCCTCTCTTGGTGGGTTGGGTGGCAGAAATGGACAGATGCATGCTGGCTGAAAAATCTGTGTTTGAGACCGGAGGGTGCCCCAAGAAGTGGGATAAAAAGTGGGGACATTTAGAGGCGAGATCTGTACCTCCCCCTCTGTGGAAATGACTATGGATAGGGCTGGATTGAGACGGTGTAATGATTTTTAAAGTGCCTTTTTCTGTATATGCCTGATATATTTGATTATGTACTGCACTGCTTGATTATTGGATGGTGACTCTGCTGTTGTTTCTTTTCAATAAAATGTTAAACCAAAAAAAAAAATCAATATCGTTTATATAGAATTCAAGTCAGGATAATCAATTCATCAACATTTCCTAGAATATTTCATTAAGGCATTTTTATCATGTGAGCACAAGTAGCAAATCATCAATGAACACAGCCCTTTTTCAATAAACTCTTCAGCAGGAAAAAGAAGGGGGTACTTTCATGAACCATGAACTGGCCTTTCAGGAAGCAGTCATGAACATTTCATCTTGTAAATATCAACAGTTCAATACAGGTAACCATTTCATCGAAATATCAAAGGGGTAAATCAATCAGTATCATAGCACATCCCCATAGATGCTCTCAGAAGCCCGCCCCTGCAAGAAATCCAGTACAGGGCAATAATTCACAGCTCAATTGGCAGGCTCAAAGGGCCAGTCTCAGTTCTCCCCAGGAGAGGGGCAAACTCTGGGCCTTGCCTGGCCTTCCGCCCTCCTCCCCGCGGTTACCTGTTGTTTTCGGCCCTCCGGGGCCCTTGTGTGGACTCTGGGGCGGGGGAAGGGGCTCCAGCCCTCCCGGAGCCTCACTCGGCCCAGCGCGGTGCAGGAACAGCTGTGGAGCACCGGCGCCAGGGGGGAGGGAGAACCAGCGTTTGGGGGCAGAACGGAGGGGGCTCTTGTGCTCCGCGGCCCCCTCCGCGACGAGTCGGGGCTTCCCTGGGTGCCGGGCCTTCGTGCAGAAGGCACGGTGTAGGCGGCCAATGGCTGCGCGTCTTTGGCGGGGGCGTGGCCGATGACGAGGCCGGAGTCCCCCGTCATGTGCTGCAGGCTGGGAAGGCTTCAGGCCTAGTGCGGCCTGGTGGACTCGATGCAACGGCCCTCTCCTGACATACGGGGGCCGCCGAGGGGGGCTTGATGTCGTCGCAGGACCCGCTGGGGCGTCGGGGCACGGAGAAGCGGTTGACTTCGGCCCAGCGCGGCCCGTGGAGAATTCCGGCAGCCCTCTCCTGGCACAGGGGGCCACGGACGGGGACGCAATTCTGGCGCTGACGCCGCGGCCACCAGTGGGGGTTCCTAGGTGCTACAGAAGGGCGCAAACGGCTCTGGGTGGCAGCGGCGAGTCACCCTGGCCAGCGCGCTCAGTTCTCAAAGCGCTAGGGGGCCGTTTCGGTCAGCGCTCACACGGGGCATCAGCGTGAGTGCAGTCAAGCGCGTGAGGTGCAATTCACAGCAGCTCTTGACAGGCAGGCAGTCTCTGACACAGCGCTTGAAAAGGAGGGCAAGTTACAGCGCTTTTCAAGTCATGCAGCAAGTAATGCAGGCAGGATGGAAAGCAGAGCAAGTCAGTCAGGGGGAGACAGGCAAGGCAAGATGGGCCCAGATGGAGGCAGGGAGTGCGCAGGGCAGCACAGTCCAGTACCTTGTCGATCCCCCAGCAGTCTCTGGTTAAAGGCAAGTAGTCTTCTCGGCACTTGAATGGTTCTGCGCCCTTATGAGGTGGTTTCTTGAAGAGGGGGGGGCTTGAGTTGGAGGCTGGATGAGTTTCCTCAGGTCACTGAAGATGGTCCCTGGGGTCCCCTACCGCTGGGCCAGATCAGAGGGCTAGTCTAGGATACCTCACTCAGCTTAAGAGGCAGCACCTAAATCCTGTCACTCCCAGTGGCATATGTTCCTGACCTGGCCCTCCCGCCTAAATCTCCTGCGTGGGTTCCCCAGGTCAGTGATGCCCCAACTGACTAAAAAAGTTCCCTCCCTTGCTTAAGTATGCCCAGGTCAGGTGGAACACTCTCTAAGGTGGCAAAAATAAGCTCCGCCTTTCTTCTGGAAGGTTCCAGGAGCTTCCCCACTCTACCTACGGACAAGGGATGGCAGGCTGGCATTGCAACAATGTATGGGGATCCAGCCAGCTCCTGGCAACTAGGGTGCTACACTAAAAGACCACGCTGCAGTAGCAGGGGCCAGTGGCAGCCATGTTTGGAGTTGAGAGCACCTGCACCCTAACATGGATTAGCCATGAAAAGGTGCCCGAAGACCTAAGGGCCAACAAAAAGAAGGTGGGAAAAATGAGGCATGGGTGAAAAAAACAGGGAAAGACCACCCTAGGGCTGACAGGTCTAACATGTGTCCCTCCCAGCGGATAGAGGGGAGAACTACCCAACCTCTAGGGAGTTCTCGTTGCTAAGGCGGAAAAACCGGGAGAGACCGTCAGCATTGGCGTGGTCAGCTCCGGGCCGATGTTCCACCCTAAAGTCCATCCCGTGTAGGGAAATGGACCACCTTAGCAACTTGGGATTTTCGCCTCTCATCTGCATGAGCCAGCGAAGGGGACGGTGGTCGGTTTGAATTAGGAAGTGAGAGCCAAAAAGGTATGGCCTCAGCTTCTTCAAGGCCCAGACCACAGCGAAGGCTTCTCGCTCGATGCTACTCCATCGCTCTTCCCGAGGGAGGAGTATCCTAGAGATGAAGGCCACAGGTTGGTCTTGGCCATCATCGTTGAGTTGCGACAGCACAGTGCCTACGCCATGCTCTGAGGCATCTGTCTGCACGATGAATTCTTTTTGGAAGTCCGGAGTGGCCAGCACCGGAGCGGTGCACATCGCGCACTTCAATGTTTCAAATGCCTCCTGGCAAGCAGCCGTCCAGATCACCTTGCGTGGCTGCTTTTTGGACGTCAACTCAGTCAAGGGGGCCACGATGGTGCCATATCCCTTGACGAACCTGCGGTAGTAGCCAGTGAGGCCGGGGAAAGCTCGGACCTCAGTCTGAGTCTTGGGGGGCTCCCAGGCCATGATGGTCTCAATTTTGGCCCGGAGGGGCTGCACCTTACCCCCGCCCACCAGGTGTCCCAGGTACACGACAGATCCCTGTCCAATCTGGCACTTGCTAGCCTTGATGGTGAGGCCAGCGCGTTGCAACGCCCGCAGCACCTCCTGGAGATGCTGCAGATGGTCCTCCCAGGTGCTACTGAAGACAGCTATGTCATCCAGATATGCCGCTGAGAAGGACTCCAGGCCAGATAGCACCTGGTTCACCAACCGCTGGAAGGTGGCCGGAGCATTCTTGAGCCCGAAGGGCATCACCCGAAATTGGAAGTGGCCCTCGGGGGTGGAGAACGCTGTCTTCTCCTTCGCTCCATCGGCCATGGCAATCTGCCAGTACCCTGATGTCAAATCGATGGTGCTGAGGTACTTGGCTGCTCCCAGCCGGTCAAGCTTGTCTGCCCGTGGGATCGGGTGAGCATCTGTCTTGGTGACAGAGTTCAATCCCCGATAGTCCACACAGAACCGAAGTTCTGGTGTGGTGCCCGGTGGGGCCACTTTCGGCACCAAAACGACCGGACTAGACCACCGGCTGCTGGAGGGTTCGATCCCCCCCAGCTCCAGCATTCTGGTCACCTCACCCTGGATGCTGTTCTTCACTTTTTCGGACAGCCGGTAAGACTTGGTTTTTACTGGCGGACTGTCCCCTGTGTCCATATCATGGGTACACAGATGTGTAATTCCAGGCGTGAGGGAGAACAACGAGGCGTGCTGCGCCAATACCTGGCGGCAGTCCCTCTGTTGCTCTGGGGTCAAGGATGGGGAGAGGACAACTCCCTCCACTGAACCATCCATCTCCTGGGCCGCCAGAAGGTCAGGAAGAGGCTCACTCTCCTCCTCCTCGCTCCCATTCGTCACCATGAGGAGAGCAAGCTCCGATCGCTCATGGTGAGGCTTCAGGTGGTTGACGTGGAGCAGCCGATGGGGCTGACGGGGGGTCTTCAAATCCACGATGTAGGTGGTCTGGCCTCGATGCTCCACAATCTCGTACAGACCAGTCCACCGGTCCTGGAGGGCACTAAGCTCCCCAGGCTCCATGACCCACACCTTCTGTCCAGCGTCCAAGTCCACCGTCCGAGCGTTGCGGTCATACCACTCCTTCATGACGGCTTGGCTAGCCTCTAAGTTGTCTGAGGCTTCCTTCCACAGCTTGGCCATCTGGCTGCGGAATGCCAGCATGTAGCTGACAACATCACGGGGAAGCTTCTTCGAAGTCTTCTCCCACCCCTCTTTGACAAGACTGAGGGGTCCCCTAACGGGATGGCCATAGAGCAGTTCTAAGAAGGTTTCTATTTTCCAGAAATAGCGCTCCAACGTGGACCACATCAGAGAAGTGGCTATCTAAGGAGTGATCTTGTCAGGAGACAGAAATCTACTGAGGAGGACAGGACAGGACTCTACTAAGGAGGTACTCTGTGCACGGAGATTCTGGGGATTCTCTGTCTCTGCAGCCCAGTATATTTCTGATCTTCCTGATTTTGATCCTCCACATGATGTCACTCCTGACTGAGAACCTTTTTGGCATGAGTATTCTAGAAAAGGCCGTTAGGTCACTCAGAACTTGGCAGTTAGAATTTGGAGAACCATTTGTTTGGTAAGAGTCGTTCTGCTGCGCTTGCTGTTGGATGTTTATGCCTTGGATTGGTAAGGTAGTTTAGTAACGCTTACTGTGGCTTTGGATTAGTATGATTGGCCAATATTTGTATTTGTATGTATGTAATATGCAAATTGCAATTTATGTAGGCAGGTAATTAGGAGATTTTTCTCTGTTTGAATTTGTTTGAACGGCGCAACTTATGAAGAGTACCTTAAGCGCTACTTTGGTTATAATATTTGCATATTTTGCAATATTTTTGGCATGCCTGTTTCAAGCACACATCGAAGAATGTGTTGCTTTTTGGAGGTACCATAGTGAGATGTGAATTAAATTATCCGGCTCCCCTGAGGGAATACCTAAATAGGTTTAGGTATAAAAACATATTTCTTCCTTGGTGAGTTATCCCCAGGGGATTAAAATATGACAATAATACAAACAAGGATCCTTTTCTGCGCACGTTTATAAATGGAGATATGCAGAGCGATTTCTTTTGGTGTTCTGCCAGCCAAAGCTAGTGAATTGAGTGTATTTTGGCTACTTGAAAATGAAACAGTTTGTTGGGCTGTTTTTTTTGCAGTCTTTTGGAATACTATTGAGAAACGCTTCTTGTAAATATGACATACAACTATTATTTACAAATGGTTTGGTTTAAGTACAGTCTGTGGGCTGTCTTTTGTTTCTGTGCTAAGTGTTGATCTGTGGGTTAATTGTGTGTTTAAATGTCTATGTGGTTCGTGGTTTCACATTAGTGATACTTCTGTAAGTAAATAGCGATTGCGCTATTTGTGAAATAATGGCTCTTAAGCGAGATGTATCATGTGTTCTGAGTGTATGACCCCTTCTGTATATGTCTGGAATGAGCTCAATGTGTTTGTTTGTGTTTTCTTGCTGTCATCAGTCTGGTATGCAAAATGTCATTTAATTAATATTAAATAAAAATTAAATAAAAATCCAGAAATGAACCATATGATATGCTAAATATCTACATGTTACTATTAGATTGATAAGAGTAAGCAACTATGCACATGTACAAACTGACAATGCTAAAAAGATAAAATTAGAATTCACATTGAATAGGAATAAAATAGGCCTCAAAAATAAAAATTGTGTTTTTTGCAATAAATAAACAATTACAGCATTTTTCTTACATACATTGTGTTAGGCAAACACATCATCTGAGTAAATTGGATTTTGCTGAACTAAACACATATTATAGAACATGCATTGAAATGCCTCAGTTTGAAATAGACTGTCACCGTTCTTACATTTCAACACTAAACAAGCTTTCCAACAGCTGTGTTTTAACTACCGCTTAGCAGCAGCTGTTATTTTGATTGTAGGCCACGGAGAGACAGAATGTTGACTCAGCTAGGATTTTGTCCGTTAAACACGGGGTAAAATCCTGCATTTCAGACTGCTGTTTTAAAAAGTTACAAAAATCAGGTTAATTATTTTAGATAAAAGGAAAACATTTAAAGTAGGGATTTCCTTTCTTAAGGCCTTTTTACATAAGCACATTCTTGGTTCTGAAAATAAATAATGATTGTCCTTTTAAAAAGTGGCGCAAAACTTTTCATGTTTCAAGTTAGGCTTCTGTGCTTAGGCTTATGAATGAATGCGTCTAAATATGATAGGCAAGGAATGAATCTTGCTTTTCCTATGTGGAATTATTAAAATGATTGGTTTTATAAAAAATAAAAAAATTATAGGATATTAATTTTTAAGTGCCCCAAATATCAAAGTCGAAATTGGGCAAAATTCACTAATTTAAAAAGAAATTCTGCATTCAGAACAGCTTTTAACTTGCCTTAGGCCTCAGTAAATGCATACATTTAGGTATAATACAAACAGCTGACTTCTATATTGTTAGACAAGTATACTGCACACTGCTTGTAATTGAAAATATGTATCAAACATGAGCAGAAGTTATTTTCTTAACTCTAAACTGACAAATAGGGGAATGGGGCTGCATTCACACACAGAAAGGGACAGCTGGGAAGAGTTAAAAGTCAGTTCTATATTTAGAAGCCTAGCATGGCTCCCATAGCAAGGTCTGCTTTGACATTTTGACCTCTGAAACTTTTTGAAAGACGACAGGGGAGAGAAGGAGAAGTGTTACTTTTTTTGGTAAAAGCAAGCACTTTATGTACTCATATGATAGAAAACTATATAATGGTATATGTGAACTTTGGTTAACAGATAAGCGTTGCCATATTTATACAGCACTAATGCTTAAAAGCTGAGGCAATGAAATGTATTTGACTTCATGTGCCCTCATGTTTCACTTGTACATTTGCTAAAAGGGATTGGGGTTTGGGTATTCATGTGTTTTTTTAGTTCTCTCAAATATGCTATGTGCCTCCTATAACTTTGTTTATGCCTAGTTGCTACAAATAGGGGTTTATAGTGTTGAAAGAAGTGAAACCTGTTTCAGGTTTCCTACTGTCAAAATGGGGTAAGGAGGCTATCTCCTCTACAAATTTAGGCTAGGTAATATGTATGTTACTCTCTCTTTTTCTCAATTTTTTTTAGCCTGTCTAAGTTGTCTGTGAAATAGCAATGAGACATTTAATTGGCTATTCAGTAATAATGTTTTAAACATTGTTAGCATTAATATAATGAATACAAATATATGTTATGTTACTGCCCATCCTGTTTGATGAAATTATGACAGGATCAGTAGTCTAGATTGTTGTTCCCTTATTTGATCTTTAAGGGGAACTCTATGTGGGTAGTTTTTGTTCTACAAGTCTTAAGGTGATAACACCATTATTGTATGTTATTCCATGCTACATAGTTTTGCAAGGGTATTGCTAGTTTTTTTAGCTAGTCTGTCTAAATAAACTGACAGTCCTTATTAGAGCTGATGTTGCATAGTTTGGATCATGAAAAGTAGAACACAGGGAAGATGCCCATGTGATCCTTAGCAAACATTTTTGAAGGAAATATTGTTTTATAGATAAGAAACCTTGTTAAATTAGCAGTTTTAGATTTTTCCTGTTGCTCCTATAACATGAGTATTTACAACAAGGGGTGGTGAGGGACAGAGTCTCTGAATTAAGCAGAATACTCTCACCCAGTCAAGAGATCAGGGCTAGATCCAACACCGTTTTTTAGCTCATTGCACCATCCCAGTTTCAGAACCTGGCTGTATGCAAATTAGTCTGTCCCTGGCCCAGTGCATCATGGGAACAGGGCAGACCAGACTACAAAAGCCAATTCTTACACTGGGAAGGAAACAAGCTTCCGGGGACCGGTTTCTGGCATTACAGCCGTCTTCGGCCCGGCTTGCTTGAATCCTGATGGTGCAATGAGCAAGGGACTCATGTCTGAGTATACCCTTCCACGCTTAGGGTGGACAAAAATATTTACAACAAGGGGTGGTGAGGGACAGAGTCTCTGAATTAAGCAGAATACTCTCACCCAGTCAAGAGATCAGGGCTAGATCCAACACCGTTTTTTAGCTCATTGCACCATCCCAGTTTCAGAACCTGGCTGTATGCAAATTAGTCTGTCCCTGGCCCAGTGCATCATGGGAACAGGGCAGACCAGACTACAAAAGCCAATTCTTACACTGGGAAGGAAACAAGCTTCCGGGGACCGGTTTCTGGCATTACAGCCGTCTTCGGCCCGGCTTGCTTGAATCCTGATGGTGCAATGAGCAAGGGACTCATGTCTGAGTATACCCTTCCACGCTTAGGGTGGACAAAAATATTTACAACAAGGGGTGGTGAGGGACAGAGTCTCTGAAAGAGGAGTTCAGCACTAGACTGGACCAAACCTGCCCAATTTTATTAGAAGAACCCAATTTGGCACTACAACAATTCCAGACCTGGTTGGGTCAGGCAGCCAATGAACTAGCTCCGACCAAAGTTATTTCCAGAAATAGAGCCAAACCTACCGCCCCGTGGTATACTAAAGAATTGAGAGCACAAAAAGTAATTAATAGGAACAAAGAAAGATTATGGAGGAATACTTACGACACAGCCAGTAGGATATGCTACAAAGAGTCATTGGCACTGTACAAAGATATGATCACAAAGGCTAAAAAAGCTTTCTACTCGGAACAAATTCATGAAGCAAAAAACTCAAGCAGACGACTCTACCAAATTACTAAACTTCTGTCAGGTAACACTCCAGATCTTACCCCTCCCCCATCACAGGTATTATGTGATTCTCTGGCTACTTATTTCTTCACCCAGGTTGACGATATCTATCAAACTTTTGCCGCCAAACCATCTCTAGGGACAGGCAGCTCCCTCACGCCTCGGACAGAAAACATGTTCTCAAGTTTCCAAACTGTAACAAAAGATCAAATAAGAACAATTGTTTCAACAATAAAAACAGGCTCGGCCTTAGATCCTTGCCCTTTCTCAATTCTACCACCTGTAATGGAGTCTATTTTTCCAGCACTTACCCAAGTCTGTAACTCAATAATGCTCTCAGGCACATATCCAGGCTCGCTAAAAAACACTATATTAAAACCCCTACTAAAAAAACCCTCCCTTGATAAACAAGATCTGAAAAACTACAGGCCCATTGCGAGTCTCCCTTTCGTGGCCAAAGTAGTAGAAAAGGCCATGAACGCCCAGCTATCCGAATTCATCGAAAAACATCAAATATTAGATGACACACAATTCGGTTTCCGGAAACATCATGGGACAGAAACAGCCCTGATAAAAGCTGCGGATGACATCCGGGCAATTAGGGACCAGGGGGGAACAGCGATCCTGGTAATGCTGGACCTGTCTGCGGCCTTCGACACGGTCGACCACACCATCTTGGTCGACCGTGTCGAAAAGATCGGCCTCTGTCACTCCGCCAAAGACCTGTTGGCATCTTTTCTATCCAATAGAACCCAAGCAGTTACCTTAGGGCCCTATCAATCGACACCACAATCGTCACCATGTGGAGTTCCTCAAGGCTCATCCCTCAGTCCGACACTTTTTAATATCTATGTGTCGGACCTTGCTAATGTCATCAAAGCACATGGGATGAGCCTAACCTCCTATGCTGACGACACACAGTTGGTACTAGCGATTAAAGGCGATGGACCTCAAATAGCAACGAAATTTAATAAAGGACTGCAAGATATAGGAGAATGGATGGCTAGTAACTGTTTAAGACTGAATTCAGATAAAACTGAAGTAGTCATCTTTGGACCCCTTCTCCCAAGTTGGCCATCAAACTGGTGGCCAGAAACTTTTGGCATCCCCCCAACCCCAACAGCCAAGGTGAGGAACTTGGGGATCATCTTCGATGACGGACTAAATTTTATGGACCACGCTAACAAAACAGCAGTCACAGCCCACTTTAAACTGAAGATGATCAGGAAGATTCGTCCTTTTCTTCCAGAAACAGCCATCAAAACCTTGGTTAGCTCACTAGTCCTGTCCTCTCTGGACTATTGCAACGGACTATTCCTTAACGCACAATCCAGAGTCATAGGGAAACTTCAATCGATCCAAAATGCGGCAGCTCGCCTACTAGCGAGGAAAACAAAGTTTGAGCCTACATCACAAGTCATAAAGGAATATCACTGGCTCACTATCAGGAACAGAATACACTTTAAATCCTTATGCATAGTATATAAGGCTTTGAACAATCAAGGTCCATACTTTCTAAAAAAGCAACTCCAGCTCTATAAACCAGGCAGACCGCTCCGATCAGCCACCCTCCAGCAATTAATCGTTCCACGGGCCAGAACAGTTTCTTGGGGCGATCGCCGCTTTTTGGTGGCTGCCCCAAAACTGTGGAACACGCTTCCCCAACATATCAGGCAAAGCCCCTCCCTGCTCCAGTTTCGTAAACAACTAAAAACTTGGCTCTTTGAGCAGTAGCCTCCCATTACGATACGCACCTTTCCTTATGACAAATAACTACAGTTTAGCGCCAAGACGCCCACGGGTATATGTGCGCTTTAGAAATGTCAAAAATAAAATAAATAAATAAATTAAGCAGAATACTCTCACCCAGTCAAGAGATCAGGGCTAGATCCAACACCGTTTTTTAGCTCATTGCACCATCCCAGTTTCAGAACCTGGCTGTATGCAAATTAGTCTGTCCCTGGCCCAGTGCATCATGGGAACAGGGCAGACCAGACTACAAAAGCCAATTCTTACACTGGGAAGGAAACAAGCTTCCGGGGACCGGTTTCTGGCATTACAGCCGTCTTCGGCCCGGCTTGCTTGAATCCTGATGGTGCAATGAGCAAGGGACTCATGTCTGAGTATACCCTTCCACGCTTAGGGTGGACAAAAATATTTACAACAAGGGGTGGTGAGGGACAGAGTCTCTGAATTAAGCAGAATACTCTCACCCAGTCAAGAGATCAGGGCTAGATCCAACACCGTTTTTTAGCTCATTGCACCATCCCAGTTTCAGAACCTGGCTGTATGCAAATTAGTCTGTCCCTGGCCCAGTGCATCATGGGAACAGGGCAGACCAGACTACAAAAGCCAATTCTTACACTGGGAAGGAAACAAGCTTCCGGGGACCGGTTTCTGGCATTACAGCCGTCTTCGGCCCGGCTTGCTTGAATCCTGATGGTGCAATGAGCAAGGGACTCATGTCTGAGTATACCCTTCCACGCTTAGGGTGGACAAAAATATTTACAACAAGGGGTGGTGAGGGACAGAGTCTCTGAATTAAGCAGAATACTCTCACCCAGTCAAGAGATCAGGGCTAGATCCAACACCGTTTTTTAGCTCATTGCACCATCCCAGTTTCAGAACCTGGCTGTATGCAAATTAGTCTGTCCCTGGCCCAGTGCATCATGGGAACAGGGCAGACCAGACTACAAAAGCCAATTCTTACACTGGGAAGGAAACAAGCTTCCGGGGACCGGTTTCTGGCATTACAGCCGTCTTCGGCCCGGCTTGCTTGAATCCTGATGGTGCAATGAGCAAGGGACTCATGTCTGAGTATACCCTTCCACGCTTAGGGTGGACAAAAATATTTACAACAAGGGGTGGTGAGGGACAGAGTCTCTGAATTAAGCAGAATACTCTCACCCAGTCAAGAGATCAGGGCTAGATCCAACACCGTTTTTTAGCTCATTGCACCATCCCAGTTTCAGAACCTGGCTGTATGCAAATTAGTCTGTCCCTGGCCCAGTGCATCATGGGAACAGGGCAGACCAGACTACAAAAGCCAATTCTTACACTGGGAAGGAAACAAGCTTCCGGGGACCGGTTTCTGGCATTACAGCCGTCTTCGGCCCGGCTTGCTTGAATCCTGATGGTGCAATGAGCAAGGGACTCATGTCTGAGTATACCCTTCCACGCTTAGGGTGGACAAAAATATTTACAACAAGGGGTGGTGAGGGACAGAGTCTCTGAATTAAGCAGAATACTCTCACCCAGTCAAGAGATCAGGGCTAGATCCAACACCGTTTTTTAGCTCATTGCACCATCCCAGTTTCAGAACCTGGCTGTATGCAAATTAGTCTGTCCCTGGCCCAGTGCATCATGGGAACAGGGCAGACCAGACTACAAAAGCCAATTCTTACACTGGGAAGGAAACAAGCTTCCGGGGACCGGTTTCTGGCATTACAGCCGTCTTCGGCCCGGCTTGCTTGAATCCTGATGGTGCAATGAGCAAGGGACTCATGTCTGAGTATACCCTTCCACGCTTAGGGTGGACAAAAATATTTACAACAAGGGGTGGTGAGGGACAGAGTCTCTGAATTAAGCAGAATACTCTCACCCAGTCAAGAGATCAGGGCTAGATCCAACACCGTTTTTTAGCTCATTGCACCATCCCAGTTTCAGAACCTGGCTGTATGCAAATTAGTCTGTCCCTGGCCCAGTGCATCATGGGAACAGGGCAGACCAGACTACAAAAGCCAATTCTTACACTGGGAAGGAAACAAGCTTCCGGGGACCGGTTTCTGGCATTACAGCCGTCTTCGGCCCGGCTTGCTTGAATCCTGATGGTGCAATGAGCAAGGGACTCATGTCTGAGTATACCCTTCCACGCTTAGGGTGGACAAAAATATTTACAACAAGGGGTGGTGAGGGACAGAGTCTCTGAATTAAGCAGAATACTCTCACCCAGTCAAGAGATCAGGGCTAGATCCAATACCGTTTTTTAGCTCATTGCACCATCCCAGTTTCAGAACCTGGCTGTATGCAAATTAGTCTGTCCCTGGCCCAGTGCATCATGGGAACAGGGCAGACCAGACTACAAAAGCCAATTCTTACACTGGGAAGGAAACAAGCTTCCGGGGACCGGTTTCTGGCATTACAGCCGTCTTCGGCCCGGCTTGCTTGAATCCTGATGGTGCAATGAGCAAGGGACTCATGTCTGAGTATACCCTTCCACGCTTAGGGTGGACAAAAATATTTACAACAAGGGGTGGTGAGGGACAGAGTCTCTGAATTAAGCAGAATACTCTCACCCAGTCAAGAGATCAGGGCTAGATCCAACACCGTTTTTTAGCTCATTGCACCATCCCAGTTTCAGAACCTGGCTGTATGCAAATTAGTCTGTCCCTGGCCCAGTGCATCATGGGAACAGGGCAGACCAGACTACAAAAGCCAATTCTTACACTGGGAAGGAAACAAGCTTCCGGGGACCGGTTTCTGGCATTACAGCCGTCTTCGGCCCGGCTTGCTTGAATCCTGATGGTGCAATGAGCAAGGGACTCATGTCTGAGTATACCCTTCCACGCTTAGGGTGGACAAAAATATTTACAACAAGGGGTGGTGAGGGACAGAGTCTCTGAATTAAGCAGAATACTCTCACCCAGTCAAGAGATCAGGGCTAGATCCAACACCGTTTTTTAGCTCATTGCACCATCCCAGTTTCAGAACCTGGCTGTATGCAAATTAGTCTGTCCCTGGCCCAGTGCATCATGGGAACAGGGCAGACCAGACTACAAAAGCCAATTCTTACACTGGGAAGGAAACAAGCTTCCGGGGACCGGTTTCTGGCATTACAGCCGTCTTCGGCCCGGCTTGCTTGAATCCTGATGGTGCAATGAGCAAGGGACTCATGTCTGAGTATACCCTTCCACGCTTAGGGTGGACAAAAATATTTACAACAAGGGGTGGTGAGGGACAGAGTCTCTGAATTAAGCAGAATACTCTCACCCAGTCAAGAGATCAGGGCTAGATCCAACACCGTTTTTTAGCTCATTGCACCATCCCAGTTTCAGAACCTGGCTGTATGCAAATTAGTCTGTCCCTGGCCCAGTGCATCATGGGAACAGGGCAGACCAGACTACAAAAGCCAATTCTTACACTGGGAAGGAAACAAGCTTCCGGGGACCGGTTTCTGGCATTACAGCCGTCTTCGGCCCGGCTTGCTTGAATCCTGATGGTGCAATGAGCAAGGGACTCATGTCTGAGTATACCCTTCCACGCTTAGGGTGGACAAAAATATTTACAACAAGGGGTGGTGAGGGACAGAGTCTCTGAATTAAGCAGAATACTCTCACCCAGTCAAGAGATCAGGGCTAGATCCAACACCGTTTTTTAGCTCATTGCACCATCCCAGTTTCAGAACCTGGCTGTATGCAAATTAGTCTGTCCCTGGCCCAGTGCATCATGGGAACAGGGCAGACCAGACTACAAAAGCCAATTCTTACACTGGGAAGGAAACAAGCTTCCGGGGACCGGTTTCTGGCATTACAGCCGTCTTCGGCCCGGCTTGCTTGAATCCTGATGGTGCAATGAGCAAGGGACTCATGTCTGAGTATACCCTTCCACGCTTAGGGTGGACAAAAATATTTACAACAAGGGGTGGTGAGGGACAGAGTCTCTGAATTAAGCAGAATACTCTCACCCAGTCAAGAGATCAGGGCTAGATCCAACACCGTTTTTTAGCTCATTGCACCATCCCAGTTTCAGAACCTGGCTGTATGCAAATTAGTCTGTCCCTGGCCCAGTGCATCATGGGAACAGGGCAGACCAGACTACAAAAGCCAATTCTTACACTGGGAAGGAAACAAGCTTCCGGGGACCGGTTTCTGGCATTACAGCCGTCTTCGGCCCGGCTTGCTTGAATCCTGATGGTGCAATGAGCAAGGGACTCATGTCTGAGTATACCCTTCCACGCTTAGGGTGGACAAAAATATTTACAACAAGGGGTGGTGAGGGACAGAGTCTCTGAATTAAGCAGAATACTCTCACCCAGTCAAGAGATCAGGGCTAGATCCAACACCGTTTTTTAGCTCATTGCACCATCCCAGTTTCAGAACCTGGCTGTATGCAAATTAGTCTGTCCCTGGCCCAGTGCATCATGGGAACAGGGCAGACCAGACTACAAAAGCCAATTCTTACACTGGGAAGGAAACAAGCTTCCGGGGACCGGTTTCTGGCATTACAGCCGTCTTCGGCCCGGCTTGCTTGAATCCTGATGGTGCAATGAGCAAGGGACTCATGTCTGAGTATACCCTTCCACGCTTAGGGTGGACAAAAATATTTACAACAAGGGGTGGTGAGGGACAGAGTCTCTGAATTAAGCAGAATACTCTCACCCAGTCAAGAGATCAGGGCTAGATCCAACACCGTTTTTTAGCTCATTGCACCATCCCAGTTTCAGAACCTGGCTGTATGCAAATTAGTCTGTCCCTGGCCCAGTGCATCATGGGAACAGGGCAGGCCAGACTACAAAAGCCAATTCTTACACTGGGAAGGAAACAAGCTTCCGGGGACCGGTTTCTGGCATTACAGCCGTCTTCGGCCCGGCTTGCTTGAATCCTGATGGTGCAATGAGCAAGGGACTCATGTCTGAGTATACCCTTCCACGCTTAGGGTGGACAAAAATATTTACAACAAGGGGTGGTGAGGGACAGAGTCTCTGAATTAAGCAGAATACTCTCACCCAGTCAAGAGATCAGGGCTAGATCCAACACCGTTTTTTAGCTCATTGCACCATCCCAGTTTCAGAACCTGGCTGTATGCAAATTAGTCTGTCCCTGGCCCAGTGCATCATGGGAACAGGGCAGACCAGACTACAAAAGCCAATTCTTACACTGGGAAGGAAACAAGCTTCCGGGGACCGGTTTCTGGCATTACAGCCGTCTTCGGCCCGGCTTGCTTGAATCCTGATGGTGCAATGAGCAAGGGACTCATGTCTGAGTATACCCTTCCACGCTTAGGGTGGACAAAAATATTTACAACAAGGGGTGGTGAGGGACAGAGTCTCTGAATTAAGCAGAATACTCTCACCCAGTCAAGAGATCAGGGCTAGATCCAACACCGTTTTTTAGCTCATTGCACCATCCCAGTTTCAGAACCTGGCTGTATGCAAATTAGTCTGTCCCTGGCCCAGTGCATCATGGGAACAGGGCAGACCAGACTACAAAAGCCAATTCTTACACTGGGAAGGAAACAAGCTTCCGGGGACCGGTTTCTGGCATTACAGCCGTCTTCGGCCCGGCTTGCTTGAATCCTGATGGTGCAATGAGCAAGGGACTCATGTCTGAGTATACCCTTCCACGCTTAGGGTGGACAAAAATATTTACAACAAGGGGTGGTGAGGGACAGAGTCTCTGAATTAAGCAGAATACTCTCACCCAGTCAAGAGATCAGGGCTAGATCCAACACCGTTTTTTAGCTCATTGCACCATCCCAGTTTCAGAACCTGGCTGTATGCAAATTAGTCTGTCCCTGGCCCAGTGCATCATGGGAACAGGGCAGACCAGACTACAAAAGCCAATTCTTACACTGGGAAGGAAACAAGCTTCCGGGGACCGGTTTCTGGCATTACAGCCGTCTTCGGCCCGGCTTGCTTGAATCCTGATGGTGCAATGAGCAAGGGACTCATGTCTGAGTATACCCTTCCACGCTTAGGGTGGACAAAAATATTTACAACAAGGGGTGGTGAGGGACAGAGTCTCTGAATTAAGCAGAATACTCTCACTCTATAACATGAGAGCATGGTCCTAAGCATACAATGTAGGTGCTTTTATTAAGAAGAATCATTTTAGAAGTGTCTGCAGTCCTGTACAAGTAATGTAAAGTTTATGAGCAAAAGTGTAGAACATTTCCTTTTTTTGAGGGTTTTCAGATTAGTACACAGGAATACACCAATGTAAGGATTTAGGGTATGTCTGTGTTGTTTTTCTCTTTTCCTCACAATTTAGTAAATGAATACAGACTTCCTTGACGGCTTGGGATTGGGTGATTGTAAGAACTGGGACCGCCAGTTCTCCGGGGGGTAGCTTGGCTCGAGCAGGAAGGCAACCAGGGGCTTACGTGTAAAGTAGCTACTCAACACACTCATCCACTGAGGCTATAAGTGGGCGCAATAATGGAGACCACACCAGTTCTTTTGATTAAAAATCAATATCGTTGGGGGGTACAAACTATTGGTACACGCTGGTTTCACCACTGGTTCCCGAGGCACTGGTATCCTTGTCAGGAAAAACCTTTCACTTACCTGAACAAAGACGTGGGCTGACCCCCTGGGCCGCTTTGCGGTGGCCGAGACCACATGGGAGGGGCGACACTTAAACATTATTTCGGCCTACATCCCACCAGCACTGAGTAAGGATGCCCTGATGACTTTAGAACCACCGTTATTGGACCTCCCCCAGGGGACACTGGTTCTAGGTGGGGACTTTAATATGACTATGGATGACACTAGAGATAGGCACCCCCAACGGAGCTCCCATAAGCAGAATTCGGACCTTTTAGACTTTGCGCAGGCGATGGGGTTGGAGGACCTGTGGCGGACATCACACCCCGATATCCCTTTCTACACGCATTTCTCCAACGCCCAAAACAGTATGTCCCGTATTGACTATATTTTTTGCCACACAGCGGATGTTGGCCTATTTCGCGACCCAAAGGGACTTCCCCGAGGTATTTCAGATCATTCTCCTCTCACTGTCGGACTCACCTATCATCGACAGGTGACCAGAGGTCCCATAGTCATCAACCCATGGCTCCTGAAAATTCCTGACATTAGAGACGGCCTGCTCGAACACACTGAATATTACTTTGCCGAGAACCTTGGCTCAGTCCAATCGGCCGTTACGATCTGGGAGGCTTAGAAAGCAGTCATTAAAGGGAGGGCACTCGCTCTTAAATCTGGATATCAACACAAGCAGGCTGAACAGCTGCTTCGGACTGAATCAGTGTTGCTCCGCCTAGAATCTGACCTCAATTCTACCCCGTCCGTTGAGATAGCTACCCGTCTTCGACTGAAACAAACAGAATACCAGATGCTGGCCTTAGAAAATGCTCAAGCGAAACTGTTGCAAACCCGCCACCGGGTCTATGAGCTGGGAGACAGGGCAGGTAAAATGCTCGCTTGGCTAGAACGTCGCAAACAGGGCTCTAGATGGGTTCCGCTGCTGATTCGTCCTGATGCCTCGCACATCACAGACCCACTGGACATTGCTGAGGCATTTGCGGACCATCTAGAGGAGGTCTACTCCTCTAGAGCATACTATTCAGCAGACGAATCCCGACTCCTTTTGGAGGAAATGCAATTACCCACTCTTTCTGACTCGGATAGGGTGGAATTGGACGCTGCTCTTACAACCGAGGAGCTTACGAGCGCCCTTTTTGCTATTAACTCGGGTAAAGCTATGGGGCCTAATGGTGTCCCTATTGAATTTCTCAAGAGGATGGCCCAAGAAGTGATTCCCCACCTGAAGGCTATGTTTGAGGAAAGTCTTGAACGGGGCAGTCTGCCCCTGGACCAGCGCCTGGCCTCATTAGCAGTCATTCATAAACCCAACAAGCCGGCCACTGATTGCGGCTCTTATAGGCCAATTTCGGACATTAATGCTGAGGTCAAGATTCTGGCCAAACTCCTGGCTACCAGACTCCTTACAGTCCTCCCCTCCCTAGTGCACGACGATCAATCGGGATTCTTTCCGGGTCGGAACACGGCATTAAATCTCCGCAGACTGCATAACGTATTGGGCAGGCAACCTTACATACAAGAGGATGCCTTAGTTCTGTCCCTTGATGCCACCCTAGCATTCGACTCCATAGAATGGTCTTACCTCTTTGAGGTCCTGAGACGTTTTGGATTTGGCCCGGTTTTTATCCAATGGGTCCGATTGCTCTACACCGACTTGTTGGGCCAGGTATGGGTCAACGCTCATACTTCCAGACAATTCCAATTGCACAGAGGAACCAGGCAGGGCTGTCCCCTCTCCCCCGTCCTATTTGCACTCACATTGGAACCCTTAGCCCACTGGATCCATATGGATGCCTCCATTAAAGGGTTGAGATGGAATGGCGACACAATTGATAAAATATCCCTATATGCAGATGACATTCTTGTATATGTTTCCTCTCCTAGATCCTCCATTTATAGTCTATGTAATGTCATTAGGAATTTTGGAAAATACTCGGGTTTTTCGATCAATTGGTCCAAGTCAGCCCTGTTTTGTCTCCGTGGCTCTCCACCCGTTCTTCTGAGAGACTTCTCCATTGCGGTGGCCAAGGACGGCTTCAAATATCTAGGGATTTTTGTTACTCCGGATCCCAAACTCTTTTATGACCATAATCTAAAGGGCTCACTTCAGAGGCTCCACAACGAGATTTCCCACTGGCGTACGTTGCCCCTATCCCTCCCGGGCAGAGCGGCTCTTTTTAAAATGTTAGCACTCCCGCGTTTTCTGTATGTCCTTCAAAATTGTCCGTTCCCACTTGCTGACTCTTTCTTCCGTGCATTGGAGGGGGATTTGCGACTCCTCCTATGGGATGGTAAAGCACCTCGAATTGCTCTGAATAAACTAACTCAAGGATGGTACGATGGGGGCATCGCCTTGCCAAACATGCGCCTCTACTATTGGGCCTCCCAACTGGTGGCCACCAACTCCTGAATCCATGGATCACCTACCAACCCGGCCTTTCATTTAGAACGCTATCAGACAGGACGAGAAGGGTATTTAGGCGCCCTTTATGGCAAATTCCCACGAAATCGCTATGTGGGACCAATGACACAAACCATTGCTATTTGGCACCGGGCTACCAAGAGCCTGGGTTGGTCTGGTGTATTTACTCAAGCTACCCCGCTCTGGGCCTCACAGAGGCTAGGTTCCCTTTGTCACCTAAAGGGATTTGACAGATGGGACACGATCGGCATCTCCGCCCTAGGTGACTCGATTCACAAGGGGAAACTATTGACTTTTTCCGAACTTCAACAGAAGCACGATCTTGCTCAGTCCGAGGCATTCAGGTACCTCCAAATTACACATGCTATCTCTGCCAATGTGCCTGACCTCTCCTCCCTCTCCTCCCTTCCGGAGGCCTCTCCCCTAGAAGATAGGCTACTTTCAGAACCACTCCAGACGAAGGCAATATCATGCACGTATCGCAAGCTATGTAATAATATGCCCAACTCTTTCCAGGCCCTACGAGACAAGTGGCAGAGTGATGTGGGAGACCTAGACGATGATGACTGGAGGTCGGCACTTATGTCCCCCAGGGAAACGGCGATAAACCACCGTTTCAGGCTGATCCAATTGAAAATTTTACATAGAACATACATGTCTGCCCCCCTCCTGGCCAAATTATGAAGACGCCCGGATGAGATGTGGCTCCGTGGCTGCGGCCTCCCTGGCTCTTTTTACCATGTCCTGTGGGAATGTCCAGTTATCCACCAGTTTTGGGACAGGGCGGTTCGTACAATGACAGAAGTGGTGGGGAATGCCGTTCCTCTTTCTCCTAAGGAAGGGATTCTTAATATATGGGGTGCTACAGACCTCACCGAGGTGGAGATTCAGTGGGTAGCCTTGGGTTTCCTGTTGGTGAAGCGCGCAGTGGCGATGTATTGGGGTGCCCCCCAGGAGCCTCTCTTGGTGGGTTGGGTGGCAGAAATGGACAGATGCATGCTGGCTGAAAAATCTGTGTTTGAGACCGGAGGGTGCCCCAAGAAGTGGGATAAAAAGTGGGGACATTTAGAGGCGAGATCTGTACCTCCCCCTCTGTGGAAATGACTATGGATAGGGCTGGATTGAGACGGTGTAATGATTTTTAAAGTGCCTTCTTCTGTATATGCCTGATATATTTGATTATGTACTGCACTGCTTGATTATTGGATGGTGACTCTGCTGTTGTTTATTTTCAATAAAATGTTAAACCAAAAAAAAAAAATCAATATCGTTTATATAGAATTCAAGTCAGGATAATCAATTCATCAACATTTCCTAGAATATTTCATTAAGGCATTTTTATCATGTGAGCACAAGTAGCAAATCATCAATGAACACAGCCCTTTTTCAATAAACTCTTCAGCAGGAAAAAGAAGGGGGTACTTTCATGAACCATGAACTGGCCTTTCAGGAAGCAGTCATGAACATTTCATCTTGTAAATATCAACAGTTCAATACAGGTAACCATTTCATCGAAATATCAAAGGGGTAAATCAATCAGTATCATAGCACATCCCCATAGATGCTCTCAGAAGCCCGCCCCTGCAAGAAATCCAGTACAGGGCAATAATTCACAGCTCAATTGGCAGGCTCAAAGGGCCAGTCTCAGTTCTCCCCAGGAGAGGGGCAAACTCTGGGCCTTGTCTGGCCTTCCGCCCTCCTCCCCGCGGTTACCTGTTGTTTTCGGCCCTCCGGGGCCCTTGTGTGGACTCTGGGGCGGGGGAAGGGGCTCCAGCCCTCCCGGAGCCTCACTCGGCCCAGCGCGGTGCAGGAACAGCTGTGGAGCACCGGCGCCAGGGGGGAGGGAGAACCAGCGTTTGGGGGCAGAACGGAGGGGGCTCTTGTGCTCCGCGGCCCCCTCCGCGACGAGTTGGGGCTTCCCTGGGTGCCGGGCCTTCGTGCAGAAGGCACGGTGTAGGCGGCCAATGGCTGCGCGTCTTTGGCGGGGGCGTGGCCGATGACGAGGCCGGAGTCCCCCGTCATGTGCTGCAGGCTGGGAAGGCTTCAGGCCTAGTGCGGCCTGGTGGACTCGATGCAACGGCCCTCACCTGACATACGGGGGCCGCCGAGGGGGGCTTGATGTCGTCGCGGGACCCGCTGGGGCGTCGGGGCACGGAGAGGCGGTTGACTTCGGCCCAGCGCGGCCCGTGGAGAATTCCGGCAGCCCTCTCCTGGCACAGGGGGGCCACGGACGGGGACGCAATTCTGGCGCTGACGCCGCGGCCACCAGTGGGGGTTCCTAGGTGCTACAGAAGGGCGCAAACGGCTCTGGGTGGCAGCGGCGAGTCACCCTGGCCAGCGCGCTCAGTTCTCAAAGCGCTAGGGGGCCGTTTCGGTCAGCGCTCACACGGGGCATCAGCGTGAGTGCAGTCAAGCGCGTGAGGTGCAATTCACAGCAGCTCTTGACAGGCAGGCAGTCTCTGACACAGCGCTTGAAAAGGAGGGCAAGTTACAGCGCTTTTCAAGTCATGCAGCAAGTAATGCAGGCAGGATGGAAAGCAGAGCAAGTCAGTCAGGGGGAGACAGGCAAGGCAAGATGGGCCCAGATGGAGGCAGGGAGTGCGCAGGGCAGCACAGTCCAGTACCTTGTTGATCCCCCAGCAGTCTCTGGTTAAAGGCAAGTAGTCTTCTTGGCACTTGAATGGTTCTGCGCCCTTATGAGGTGGTTTCTTGAAGAGGGGGGGGGCTTGAGTTGGAGGCTGGATGAGTTTCCTCAGGTCACTGAAGATGGTCCCTGGGGTCCCCTACCGCTGGGCCAGATCAGGGGGCTAGTCTAGGATACCTCACTCAGCTTAAGAGGCAGCACCTAAATCCTGTCACTCCCAGTGGCATATGTTCCTGACCTGGCCCTCCCGCCTAAATCTCCTGCGTGGGTTCCCCAGGTCAGTGATGCCCCAACTGACTAAAAAAGTTCCCTCCCTTGCTTAAGTATGCCCAGGTCAGGTGGAACACTCTCTAAGGCGGCAAAAATAAGCTCCGCCTTTCTTCTGGAAGGTTCCAGGAGCTTCCCCACTCTACCTACGGACAAGGGATGGCAGGCTGGCATTGCAACAATGTATGGGGATCCAGCCAGCTCCTGGCAACTAGGGTGCTACACTAAAAGACCACGCTGCAGTAGCAGGGGCCAGTGGCAGCCATGTTTGGAGTTGAGAGCACCTGCACCCTAACATGGATTAGCCATGAAAAGGTGCCCGAAGACCTAAGGGCCAACAAAAAGAAGGTGGGAAAAATGAGGCATGGGTGAAAAAAACAGGGAAAGACCACCCTAGGGCTGACAGGTCTAACATGCGTCCCAGCGGAAAGAGGGGAGAACTACCCAACCTCTAGGGAGTTCTCGTTGCTAAGGCGGAAAAACCGTGAGAGACCGTCAGCATTGGCGTGGTCAGCTCCGGGCCGATGTTCCACCCTAAAGTCCATCCCGTGTAGGGAAATGGACCACCTTAGCAACTTGGGATTTTCGCCTCTCATCTGCATGAGCCAGCGAAGGGGACGGTGGTCGGTTTGAATTAGGAAGTGAGAGCCAAAAAGGTATGGCCTCAGCTTCTTCAAGGCCCAGACCACAGCGAAGGCTTCTCGCTCGATGCTACTCCATCGCTGTTCCCGAGGGAGGAGTATCCTAGAGATGAAGGCCACAGGTTGGTCTTGGCCATCATCGTTGAGTTGCGACAGCACAGTGCCTACGCCATGCTCTGAGGCATCTGTCTGCACGATGAATTCTTTTTGGAAGTCCGGAGTGGCCAGCACCGGAGCGGTGCACATCGCGCACTTCAATGTTTCAAATGCCTCCTGGCAAGCAGCCGTCCAGATCACCTTGCGTGGCTGCTTTTTGGACGTCAACTCAGTCAAGGGGGCCACGATGGTGCCATATCCCTTGACGAACCTGCGGTAGTAGCCAGTGAGGCCGGGGAAAGCTCGGACCTCAGTCTGAGTCTTGGGGGGCTCCCAGGCCATGATGGTCTCAATTTTGGCCCGGAGGGGCTGCACCTTACCCCCGCCCACCAGGTGTACCAGGTACACGACAGATCCCTGTCCAATCTGGCACTTGCTAGCCTTGATGGTGAGGCCAGCGCGTTGCAACGCCCGCAGCACCTCCTGGAGATGCTGCAGATGGTCCTCCCAGGTGCCACTGAAGACAGCTATGTCATCCAGATATGCCGCTGAGAAGGACTCCAGGCCAGATAGCACCTGGTTCACCAACCGCTGGAAGGTGGCCGGAGCATTCTTGAGCCCGAAGGGCATCACCCGAAATTGGAAGTGGCCCTCGGGGGTGGAGAACGCTGTCTTCTCCTTCGCTCCATCGGCCATGGCAATCTGCCAGTACCCTGATGTCAAATCGATGGTGCTGAGGTACTTGGCTGCTCCCAGCCGGTCAAGCTTGTCTGCCCGTGGGATCGGGTGAGCATCTGTCTTGGTGACAGAGTTCAATCCCCGATAGTCCACACAGAACCGAAGTTCTGGTGTGGTGCCCGGTGGGGCCACTTTCGGCACCAAAACGACCGGACTAGACCACCGGCTGCTGGGGGGTTCGATCCCCCCCAGCTCCAGCATTCTGGTCACCTCACCCTGGATGCTGTTCTTCACTTTTTCGGACAGCCGGTAAGACTTGGTTTTTACTGGCGGACTGTCCCCTGTGTCCATATCATGGGTACACAGATGTGTAATTCCAGGCGTGAGGGAGAACAACGAGGCGTGCTGCGCCAATACCTGGCGGCAGTCCCTCTGTTGCTCTGGGGTCAAGGATGGGGAGATGACAACTCCCTCCACTGAACCATCCATCTCCTGGGCCGCCAGAAGGTCAGGAAGAGGCTCACTCTCCTCCTCCTCGCTCCCATTCGTCACCATGAGGAGAGCAAGCTCCGATCGCTCATGGTGAGGCTTCAGGTGGTTGACGTGGAGCAGCCGATGGGGCTGACGGGGGGTCTTCAAATCCACGATGTAGGTGGTCTGGCCTCGATGCTCCACAAACTCGTACAGACCAGTCCACCGGTCCTGGAGGGCACTAAGCTCCCCAGGCTCCATGACCCACACCTTCTGTCCAGCGTCCAACTCCACCGTCCGAGCGTTGCGGTCATACCACTCCTTCATGACGGCTTGGCTAGCCTCTAAGTTGTCTGAGGCTTCCTTCCACAGCTTGGCCATCTGGCTGCGGAATGCCAGCATGTAGCTGACAACATCCCGGGGAAGCTTCTTCGAAGTCTTCTCCCACCCCTCTTTGACAAGACTGAGGGGTCCCCTAACGGGATGGCCATAGAGCAGTTCGAAGGGGCTGAACCCGACTCCCTTCTGGGGTACCTCGCGATAAGAAAACAGCAAGCAAGGGAGGAGGATGTCCTATTTCCGCCTCAAGTCCTCGGTTAGGCTCTGGATCATCCCCTTCAAGGTCTTGTTGAAGCGCTCCACGAGCCCGTTAGTCTGGGGGTGGTAAAGAGTGGAGAACCGATAGGTCACTCCGCACTCCTTCCACATGGCCTGCATGAAGGCCGACATGAAATTTGTGCCCCTGTCCGACAGCACGACCTTGGGGAATCCCACTCGGGTAAATATCCCCATCAGGGCCCGCGCCACCACAGGTGCAGTAACGGTCCTCAGAGGGATAGCCTCCGGGTACCGAGTGGCGTGGTCCACTAACACCAAGATGAACCGGTGTCCCGCAGAGGTCGGAGGGTCCAACGGCCCAACGATGTCAATACCGACCCGCTCAAAAGGGGTCCCGACCACCGGGAGCGGTTCCAATGGGGCCTTCACTTAGGTCCCCGTCTTGCCACTTGCCTGGCAAGTCTTGTAGGTCTTGCAGTAGGTGTCAGAGGCAACCCTTATCCTGGGCCAATAAAAATGTGGGACTAGCCTCACAAAGTTCTTGTCCTGGCCCAGGTGTCCAGCCAAGGGTATCTCATGCGCCAATTCTAACAAAAAGGCCCGGTAACATTGGGGGACTACTAAGGCCCTCGAGGATCCATGCACCGGAACCTTTGGCTCACTGTACAGGAGGCCATCCTCCCAATACACGTGATAACTGCCGGTCTCTTGGTTGACCGCTTGGGCTTCGGCCTGTCCCCGCATGCCTTCAAGCGTGGGGCACTCCTTCTGCGCCCGACAGAATTCCTCCCGGGTAGGCCCTCCTTCCACATGCCACTCGGCAAGGGTCGGCAAGTCCCTCACAGGAACGACATCCACCTCCACGGACTCCGGGGGTACCTCCGCGGGCTCCCCATCCATCACATGGGGTGTGTCCTCCACAACACTCTCCTCTGGACCAGCATTGGGTTGGGCCGTTGTCTGTGAGTTCTCGTTGCTAAGGCGGAAAAACCGGGAGAGACCGTCAGCATTGGCGTGGTCAGCTCCGGGCCGATGTTCCACCCTAAAGTCCATCCCGTGTAGGGAAATGGACCACCTTAGCAACTTGGGATTTTCGCCTCTCATCTGCATGAGCCAGCGAAGGGGACGGTGGTTGGTTTGAATTAGGAAGTGAGAGCCAAAAAGGTATGGCCTCAGCTTCTTCAAGGCCCAGACCACAGCGAAGGCTTCTCGCTCGATGCTACTCCATCGCTGTTCCCGAGGGAGGAGTATCCTAGAGATGAAGGCCACAGGTTGGTCTTGGCCATCATTGTTGAGTTGCGACAGCACAGTGCCTACGCCATGCTCTGAGGCATCTGTCTGCACGATGAATTCTTTTTGGAAGTCCGGAGTGGCCAGCACCGGAGCGGTGCACATCGCGCACTTCAATGTTTCAAATGCCTCCTGGGAAGCAGCCGTCCAGATCACCTTGCGTGGCTGCTTTTTGGACGTCAACTCAATCAAGGGGGCCACGATGGTGCCATATCCCTTGACGAACCTGCGGTAGTAGCCAGTGAGGCCGAGGAAAGCTCGGACCTCAGTCTGAGTCTTGGGGGGCTCCCAGGCCATGATGGTCTCAATTTTGGCCCGGAGGGGCTGCACCTTACCCCCGCCCACCAGGTGTCCCAGGTACACGACAGATCCCTGTCCAATCTGGCCCTTGCTAGCCTTGATGGTGAGGCCAGCGCGTTGCAACGCCCGCAGCACCTCCTGGAGATGCTGCAGATGGTCCTCCCAGGTGCTACTGAAGACAGCTATGTCATCCAGATATGCAGCTGAGAAGGACTCCAGGCCAGATAGCACCTGGTTCACCAACCGCTGGAAGGTGGCCGGAGCATTCTTGAGCCCGAAGGGCATCACCCGAAATTGGAAGTGGCCCTCGGGGGTGGAGAACGCTGTCTTCTCCTTCGCTCCATCGGCCATGGCAATCTGCCAGTACCCTGATGTCAAATCGATGGTGCTGAGGTACTTGGCTGCTCCCAGCCGGTCAATCAGCTTGTCTGCCCATGGGATCGGGTGAGCATCTGTCTTGGTGACAGAGTTAAATCCCCGATAGTCCACACAGAACCGAAGTTCTGGTGTGGTGCCCGGTGGGGCCGCTTTAGGCACCAAAACGACCGGACTAGCCCACGGGCTGCTGGAGGGTTCGATCACCCCCAGCTCCAGCATTCTGGTCACCTCACCCTGGATGCTGTTCTTCACTTTTTCGGACAGCCGGTAAGACTTGGTTTTTACTGGCGGACTGTCCCCTGTGTCCATATCATGGGTACACAGATGTGTAATTCCAGGCGTGAGGGAGAACAACGAGGCGTGCTGCGCCAATACCTGGCGGCAGTCCCTCTGTTGCTCTGGGGTCAAGGATGGGGAGATGACAACTTCCTCCACTGAACCATCCATCTCCTGGGCCGCCAGAAGGTCAGGAAGAGGCTCACTCTCCTCCTCCTCGCTCCCATTCGTCACCATGAGGAGAGCAAGCTCCGATCGCTCATGGTGAGGCTTCAGGTGGTTGACGTGGAGCAGCCGATGGGGCTGACGGGGGGTCTTCAAATCCACGATGTAGGTGGTCTGGCCTCGATGCTCCACAAACTCGTACAGACCAGTCCACCGGTCCTGGAGGGCACTAAGCTCCCCAGGCTCCATGACCCACACCTTCTGTCCAGCGTCCAACTCCACCGTCCGAGCGTTGCGGTCATACCACTCCTTCATGACGGCTTGGCTAGCCTCTAAGTTGTCTGAGGCTTCCTTCCACAGCTTGGCCATCTGGCTGCGGAATGCCAGCATGTAGCTGACAACATCCCGGGGAAGCTTCTTCGAAGTCTTCTCCCACCCCTCTTTGACAAGACTGAGGGGTCCCCTAACGGGATGGCCATAGAGCAGTTCGAAGGGGCTGAACCCGACTCCCTTCTGGGGTACCTCGCGATAAGAAAACAGCAAGCAAGGGAGGAGGATGTCCTATTTCCGCCTCAAGTCCTCGGTTAGGCTCTGGATCATCCCCTTCAAGGTCTTGTTGAAGCGCTCCACGAGCCCGTTAGTCTGGGGGTGGTAAAGAGTGGAGAACCGATAGGTCACTCCGCACTCCTTCCACATGGCCTGCATGAAGGCCGACATGAAATTTGTGCCCCTGTCCGACAGCACGACCTTGGGGAATCCCACTCGGGTAAATATCCCCATCAGGGCCCGCGCCACCACAGGTGCAGTAACGGTCCTCAGAGGGATAGCCTCCGGGTACCGAGTGGCGTGGTCCACTAACACCAAGATGAACCGGTGTCCCGCAGAGGTCGGAGGGTCCAACGGCCCAACGATGTCAATACCGACCCGCTCAAAAGGGGTCCCGACCACCGGGAGCGGTTCCAATGGGGCCTTCACTTAGGTCCCCGTCTTGCCACTTGCCTGGCAAGTCTTGTAGGTCTTGCAGTAGGTGTCAGAGGCAACCCTTATCCTGGGCCAATAAAAATGTGGGACTAGCCTCACAAAGTTCTTGTCCTGGCCCAGGTGTCCAGCCAAGGGTATCTCATGCGCCAATTCTAACAAAAAGGCCCGGTAACATTGGGGGACTACTAAGGCCCTCGAGGATCCATGCACCGGAACCTTTGGCTCACTGTACAGGAGGCCATCCTCCCAATACACGTGATAACTGCCGGTCTCTTGGTTGACCGCTTGGGCTTCGGCCTGTCCCCGCATGCCTTCAAGCGTGGGGCACTCCTTCTGCGCCCGACAGAATTCCTCCCGGGTAGGCCCTCCTTCCACATGCCACTCGGCAAGGGTCGGCAAGTCCCTCACAGGAACGACATCCACCTCCACGGACTCCGGGGGTACCTCCGCGGGCTCCCCATCCATCACATGGGGTGTGTCCTCCACAACACTCTCCTCTGGACCAGCATTGGGTTGGGCCGTTGTCTGTGAGTTCTCGTTGCTAAGGCGGAAAAACCGGGAGAGACCGTCAGCATTGGCGTGGTCAGCTCCGGGCCGATGTTCCACCCTAAAGTCCATCCCGTGTAGGGAAATGGACCACCTTAGCAACTTGGGATTTTCGCCTCTCATCTGCATGAGCCAGCGAAGGGGACGGTGGTTGGTTTGAATTAGGAAGTGAGAGCCAAAAAGGTATGGCCTCAGCTTCTTCAAGGCCCAGACCACAGCGAAGGCTTCTCGCTCGATGCTACTCCATCGCTGTTCCCGAGGGAGGAGTATCCTAGAGATGAAGGCCACAGGTTGGTCTTGGCCATCATTGTTGAGTTGCGACAGCACAGTGCCTACGCCATGCTCTGAGGCATCTGTCTGCACGATGAATTCTTTTTGGAAGTCCGGAGTGGCCAGCACCGGAGCGGTGCACATCGCGCACTTCAATGTTTCAAATGCCTCCTGGGAAGCAGCCGTCCAGATCACCTTGCGTGGCTGCTTTTTGGACGTCAACTCAATCAAGGGGGCCACGATGGTGCCATATCCCTTGACGAACCTGCGGTAGTAGCCAGTGAGGCCGAGGAAAGCTCGGACCTCAGTCTGAGTCTTGGGGGGCTCCCAGGCCATGATGGTCTCAATTTTGGCCCGGAGGGGCTGCACCTTACCCCCGCCCACCAGGTGTCCCAGGTACACGACAGATCCCTGTCCAATCTGGCCCTTGCTAGCCTTGATGGTGAGGCCAGCGCGTTGCAACGCCCGCAGCACCTCCTGGAGATGCTGCAGATGGTCCTCCCAGGTGCTACTGAAGACAGCTATGTCATCCAGATATGCAGCTGAGAAGGACTCCAGGCCAGATAGCACCTGGTTCACCAACCGCTGGAAGGTGGCCGGAGCATTCTTGAGCCCGAAGGGCATCACCCGAAATTGGAAGTGGCCCTCGGGGGTGGAGAACGCTGTCTTCTCCTTCGCTCCATCGGCCATGGCAATCTGCCAGTACCCTGATGTCAAATCGATGGTGCTGAGGTACTTGGCTGCTCCCAGCCGGTCAATCAGCTTGTCTGCCCATGGGATCGGGTGAGCATCTGTCTTGGTGACAGAGTTAAATCCCCGATAGTCCACACAGAACCGAAGTTCTGGTGTGGTGCCCGGTGGGGCCGCTTTAGGCACCAAAACGACCGGACTAGCCCACGGGCTGCTGGAGGGTTCGATCACCCCCAGCTCCAGCATTCTGGTCACCTCACCCTGGATGCTGTTCTTCACTTTTTCGGACAGCCGGTAAGACTTGGTTTTTACTGGCGGACTGTCCCCTGTGTCCATATCATGGGTACACAGATGTGTAATTCCAGGCGTGAGGGAGAACAACGAGGCGTGCTGCGCCAATACCTGGCGGCAGTCCCTCTGTTGCTCTGGGGTCAAGGATGGGGAGATGACAACTTCCTCCACTGAACCATCCATCTCCTGGGCCGCCAGAAGGTCAGGAAGAGGCTCACTCTCCTCCTCCTCGCTCCCATTCGTCACCATGAGGAGAGCAAGCTCCGATCGCTCATGGTGAGGCTTCAGGTGGTTGACGTGGAGCAGCCGATGGGGCTGACGGGGGGTCTTCAAATCCACGATGTAGGTGGTCTGGCCTCGATGCTCCACAAACTCGTACAGACCAGTCCACCGGTCCTGGAGGGCACTAAGCTCCCCAGGCTCCATGACCCACACCTTCTGTCCAGCGTCCAACTCCACCGTCCGAGCGTTGCGGTCATACCACTCCTTCATGACGGCTTGGCTAGCCTCTAAGTTGTCTGAGGCTTCCTTCCACAGCTTGGCCATCTGGCTGCGGAATGCCAGCATGTAGCTGACAACATCACGGGGAAGCTTCTTCGAAGTCTTCTCCCACCCCTCTTTGACAAGACTGAGGGGTCCCCTAACGGGATGGCCATAGAGCAGTTCGAAGGGGCTGAACCCGACTCCCTTCTGGGGTACCTCACGGTACGAAAACAGCAAGCAAGGGAGGAGGATGTCCTATTTCCGCCTCAAGTCCTCGGTTAGGCTCCGGATCATCCCCTTCAAGGTCTTGTTGAAGCGCTCCACGAGCCCGTTAGTCTGGGGGTGGTAAAGAGTGGAGAACCGATAGGTCACTCCGCACTCCTTCCACATGGCCTGCATGTAGGCCGACATGAAATTTGTGCCCCTGTACGACACCACGACCTTGGGGAATCCCACTCGGGTAAATAGCCCCATCAGGGCCCGCGCCACCACAGGTGCAGTAACGGTCCTCAGAGGGATAGCCTCCGGGTACCGAGTGGCGTGGTCCACTAACACCAAGATGAACCGGTGCCCCGCAGAGGTCGGAGGGTCCAACGGCCCAACGATGTCAATACCGACCCGCTCAAAAGGGGTCTCGACCACCGGGAGCGGTTCCAATGGGGCCTTCACTTTGGTCCCCGTCTTGCCACTTGCCTGGTAAGTCTTGCAGGTCTTGCAGTAGGTGTCAGAGGCAACCCTTATCCTGGGCCAATAAAAATGTGGGACTAGCCTCACAAAGTTCTTGTCCTGGCCCAGGTGTCCAGCCAAGGGTATCTCATGCGCCAATTCTAACAAAAAGGCCCGGTAACATTGGGGGACTACTAAGGACCTCGAGGATCCATGCACCGGAACCTTTGGCTCACTGTACAGGAGGCCATCCTCCCAATACACGTGATAACTGCCGGTCTCTTGGTTGACTGCTTGGGCTTCGGCCTGTCGCCGCATGCCTTCAAGCGTGGGGCACTCCTTCTGCGCCCGACAGAATTCCTCCCGGGTAGGCCCTCCTTCCACATGCCACTCGGCAAGGGTCGGCAAGTCCCCCACGGGAACGACATCCACCTCCACGGACTCCGGGGGTACCTCCGCGGGCTCCCCATCCATCACATGGGGTGTGTCCTCCACAACACTCTCCTCTGGACCAGCATTGGGTTGGGCCGTTGTCTCAGGCTCCAATCCGGGTTGAGCTTCTTGCCGGGCAGCCATGGACCACGTGACTACGCAAGTCCACCCTGGTAACCCCAGCATCTCAGTGTGGGCCTTAAACTCCACTTCCTTCTAGGCAGTATGTTCCAGGTCATTACCTAGCAGACAGTCCACAGGCAAGGCAGGGCTGATCGCAACTCTCAACGGGCCTGACACTCCTCCCCACTCAAAGGGAACTTGAGCCACGGGATAGTAGCTCATACTGCCGTCAGCCAACACGGCCGGATGGCACACATCAGGTACTCCCTGCTCAGGGGACACCAGCCGCCTCACTACAGTGGTCATGCTGGCTCCTGTGTCCCTCAGAGCGTCCACCTCCTCCCCATTGACCTTCACCCTCTGCTGATACGTAGCAGTATTCGATGGTAAGGGCGTCACTGGGACCATCTCTCTATCCCCAAGTGAAACCAGGGTCAGGCCTGTCCACTCCCCTTCCCTATCTAGGGGCAGCTCCATCCCAAGCGCTACACTAGCCACCCCGGGACTCTTGCCACCAGTGGGGGCTGAGGGTCGTTTGCGACACTGGGCATCTCCCTTGTAGTGTCCAACCTCTCCGCACTCATAGCACCGGACCACTTTTGGCTGCTGACTCTTGTCAGGGTAAGTGGGTTTTGGGGAACGGGTCTGAGGTGGGGTACCTACCTACTCCTTTCCCAAACTGTCTAGTTTGTCTGCCTCGTGAGAACTCCGTTCTTTTATCTCCACCCTCTTTCTTCTGGGGGCGCCCTGTCCGCCTTTTGGGCCATCTCCCCCGGGGCCCTTGTGTGACACCCGGGTGCTAACCCAAGTATCCGCCTCCTCCGCAAGCTCACGGGGATCAGTAAGCTTGCGGTCTACCAGATGTTGGCGCAGCTCCGGAAAACACTTATCCAAGAGGTGCTCTCTCAAAAAAAGATTGTACAGGCCCTCATAATCACGCACCTCGCTGCCACGCACCCAACCATCCAGAGCCTTACGGGCATACTCAAAAAAATCCACCCAATTCTGCGTGGACAGCTTATGGCTGCCACGGAACCTCTGGCGATACCTTTCGGGGTTGAGGCCAAAATGTTTAATGAGCGCCTCCTTCATGGGGGAATACCCAAACTAGTCTGCCTTATCCAAATACAGGAGGGTGTCCCTGACGTCAGGAGGTATATAACGGTACAGGCCACCTCCCCAATGTTTATCGGGCACCCCATGTGCAGTCAAGGCCACTTCATACGCCTCCAACCACCTTGCAATGTCATCCCCCTTGGTGTAGCTCACTATCACCTCCTTAGGTAACCAGAATCTGGGCTCCTGCTGAGCCTCTGGTACGCTGCCACCATTCGGACTTCCTGGAGCACCTAACTGTAATGCCCTCAGCTCCATTTCCTTGAGCTGGAGCTCGTGCGCCAATTTCCTTCCCTCCATAGCTAGTCTTTCTCTCTCCAAAGCAAGCTTCTTGTCTTCCCTTTCTCTCTCCCTCTCGTGCTCTAACTTGGCAAGCTCCCACTTCAATCGTCTCTCCTCCCTCCTGTCCTCGTACTCCTGCGACGACACACTCCCCCTGGATACACTACTCCCTGCCCCGGAACGTCTTCCTGGCAACACATTGTCAGACATATCAATGTTGAGCAGGCCTGGGTCTTCTTGAGTGTCCGCCTCCCCTTGTGTGACCTGTCCCTCCTGTTCCTCATCCTCTCTCTCCCCTGGGTGGGCCCTTACCCATGCCTTCAAGGCGGTGCGGAGCTCTTCTTTTACAGCTCTCTGCCCCACCGGCACCCCATCCCCTGACAAAACTCCCTTAACTGCACTACCGTGTACCTATCAAGGTCAGCCAGCTGGAACTCCATTTTGTCAGGTGGGGACCCAGGTAACTTGGAAGAAAGATACTAGGACGTTGGCAACAATGCTGGGTCAACACAGGTCCCTACACACTTTGCAGGCTAGACAGTGGTGAACAATTGATTAAGCTTGTAGGCACAACAGGTATCCAATTAATTGCAGCGCACTCTGCCCCACTGGAGGGTGCTGGGTAGCTACAGGTCCTGGATCCCACCGCTCGCCAACAATGTAAGAACTAGGACCGCCAGTTCTCCGGGGGGTAGCTTGGCTCGAGCAGGAAGGCAACCAGGGGCTTACGTGTAAAGTAGCTACTCAACACACTCATCCACTGAGGCTATAAGTGGGCGCAATAATGGAGACCACACCAGTTCTTTTGATTAAAAATCAATATCGTTTATATAGAATTCCAGTCAGGATAATCAATTCATCAAAATTTCCTAGAATATTTCATTAAGGCATTTTTATCATGTGAGCACAAGTAGCAAATCATCAATGAACACAGCCCTTTTTCAATAAACTCTTCAGCAGGAAAAAGAAGGGGGTACTTTCATGAACCATGAACTGGCCTTTCAGGAAGCAGTCATGAACATTTCATCTTGTAAAAATCAACAGTTCAATACAGGTAACCATTTCATCGAAATATCAAAGGGGTAAATCAATCAGTATCATAGCACATCCCCATAGATGCTCTCAGAAGCCCGCTCCTGCAAGAAATCCAGTACAGGGCAATAATTCACAGCTCAATTGGCAGGCTCAAAGCAGGTAATCAGACATGCACAGCTAATCTAGAATGAGCCTGACTTCAGGCATGCACAGTCAACCTTTATTGAGGAATCTTTAAGTTTAACCAAGGCCTCCTAGTCAGGAGAGGCTCATTGGGGCCAACGGGGCCCAGTCTCAGTTCTCCCCGGGGGAGGGGCAAACTCGGGGCCTTGTCTGGCCTTCCGCCCTCCTCCTGTTGTTTTCAGCCCTCCGTGGCCCTTGCGTGGACCTTGGGGCGGGAGGAGGGGCTCCAGCCCTCCCCGAGCCTCACTCGGCCCAGCGCGGTGCAGGAACAGCTGTGGAGCACCGGCGCCAGGGGCTGGGGAGAACCAGCGTTTGAGGGCAGAACGGAGGGGGCTCTTGTGCTCCGCGGCCCCCTCCGCAATGAGTCGGGGCTTCCCCGGGTACCGGGCCTTCGTGCAGAAGGCACGGTATGGGCAGCCAATGGCTGCGTGTCTTTGGCGGGGGCGTGGCCGATGACGAGGCCGGAGTCCCCCGTCACGTGCTGCAGGCTGGGAAGGCTTCAGGCCTAGTGCGGCCTGGTGGACTCGATGCGGCGGCGTTCTTCTGGCATACGGGGGCCACGGAGGGGGGCTTGATGTCGGCGCAGGACCCGCTGGGACGCCGGGGCACGGAGAGGTGGCTGACTTCGACCCAGCGCGGCCCGTGGAGAATTCCAGCGGCCCTCTCCTGGCACACGGGGGCCGCCGACGGGGACGCAATGCTGGCACTGACACCGCGGCCACCAGTGGGGGTTCCTAGGCGCTACAGGAGGACGCAAACGGCTCCGGGCCGCAGCGGTGAGTCACCCTAGCCAGCGCGCTCAGTTCTCAAAGCGCTAAGGGTCCGTTTCGGTCAGCGCTCACACGGGGCATCAGCGTGAGTGCAGTCAAGCGCATGAGGGGCAATTCACAGCAGCTCTTAACAGGCAGGCAGTCTCTGACACAGCGCTTGAAAAGGGGGGCAAGTTACAGCGCTTTTCAAGTCATGCAGCAAGTAATGCAGGCAGGATGGAAAGCAGAGCAAGTCAGTCAGGTGGAGACAGGCAGGGCAAGATGGGCCCAGATGGAGGCAGGGAGTGCGCAGGGTAGCACAGTCCAGTTCCTGGTCGATCCCCCAGCAGTCTCTGGTTAAAGGCAAGTAGTCTTCTCGGCGCTTGGATGGTTCTGTGCCCTTATGAGGTGGTTTCTTGAAGAGGGGGGGCTTGAGTTGGAGGCTGGATGAGTTTCCTCAGGTCACTGAAGATCGTCCCTGGGGTCCCCTACCGCTGGGCCAGATCAGGGGGCTAGTCTAGGATACCTCACTCAGTTTAAGAGGCAGCACCTAAATCCTGTCACTCCCAGTGGCATAAGTTCCTGACCAGGCCCTCCCGCCTAAATCTCCTGCGTGCGTCCCCCAACTGACTAAAAAAGTTCCCTCCCTTGCTTAAGTATGCCCAGGTCAGGTGACCACTCTCTAAGGCGGCAAAAATAAGCTCCGCCTTTCTTCTGGAAGGTTCCAGGAGCTTCCCAACTCTACCTATGGACAGGGGATGGGTGCCTGGCATTGCAACAAAAAGACACTAAAAGACCACGCTGCAGAAGCAGGGGCCAGTGGCAGCCATGTTTGGAGTAGAGAGCACCTGCACCCTAACATGGATTAGCCATGAAAAGGTGCCCGAAGACCTAAGGGCCAACAAATAGAAGGTGGGAAAAATTAGGCAAGGGCGAAAAAAACAGGGAAAGACCACCCTAGGGCTGACAGGTCTAACAGTGATGTCAGTTCACCGAAAAGTTCCTTTTATACTTGCAAATAGGTCCAGGATGTTGTTTTTTTTACTCTCTCATAGATAGATGAAAGTGGTTCTTGGGTGCCTTGCTAATATATGGAGCGTCCCAAGACTAGGAAATATTCTGAGACTATCCTCTCTGTTGATAGACTGTTTCTGTGCCTTGTCTAAAATACCTTTTGTTCTGTCCACCAATAGATATTTGCTGCTTTACAACCATTGCCAGAGGGGCCCGGACATCATATTCAGCCTGGGGAGTCAGCGTCAGTACCAGTCCAGCTTGAAGCCAATGTGAAGGTAACCAGCATAAGCATTGCTGGCAACTAGGACCTCAGTGAAGGCAGAAGCCCTGTGATGAATTGTGTACCCCTGCCACTGTCTTGGGCGAAAGACGGGGTCACAAACCAGTTGATACCCAGCTGAGAGTCACAGGCCGACCAGAGCGGTGAGGAGGCTTTGCTTGAGGTGACCCCTTTTGAAATAAGGGTTGCTTCAGAGATCCTAGCATCAGGCTTCTGAATGCTAGTCCCGAAGTGAATGCAAGTTTACTCCTTTGTTTGTTGGTCAAGAGATACCTGGGTACACTGGATGCAATGTGTGTCCCCAACAAATGAGCAGTGCGCCAGCAGAGCAATACAGGAGTTAGGGAAGGACTTGAGTTCAGGGTACAGGTGCTGTGTCTCTGGTGCATGTTAGATTGAAATGAAGAAAACTGGTGCGCTGCCTGAGACACTGGACAGGATTGTTGAGAGCATTTGCCCTGGTGGGTGACTGCCCTATCCTGAAAGAAGAGACTTTTTTCCCTTGAAAGTGGGTTGCGATTCTTGAGTTGCGAGTTGTGCAGCTCTGTGGAAAAGTAAATTTTGCCATGTTATATGTGCCTACGTGTTCCCCATGTTATGTCATATGTGCATGATCGATATGCATGTATTCCCCTCTGATCGATTAAAGACGCAATTACAGTTGTGTCCATCTCTAGTATGCCAGTTTCCAGTCCTCGTGAATACAACGAATATCAGGCCTATGTAATCCTACGTTGCCACATTTTACAGTGTGCACGTTAATTCATTGAATTATCCCCGTTTCTAGGCCTCAAAAGGGCCCGGACTCAGATTCAGCTCCTGTTTCCTGAACCCTCTCCGAGGAGCGATACAGCCCCCACCTGTATCCCTGACTCTTAGCTTACTTTCATGCCTCGCAGTGCCCGGCTCGGCCTGGCCCTGCCTCTTAGTCTGCCAAGAGTATGTTATGTTTCCAGTTATCAGTCCAGCCCTCCTTCTCTGCATTCCTAAGCTACTGCATCGCATCAATAGTTTCCGTCATGGTCTAGCCTTTACGTCTCCATGTAAGAGAAATACTGTATTAATGGTCATTTAATATTCCTCAGCACGCACTACATGTAGAATAATGCATGCACCAGTCTTAGAGTCTGTTAGCCTTTACCCTGATAACATTTGGATTCTATCAACATGTTCTCTAAACATCAGATACTAGATAGTGTTTAGGTACATGTCGCTCTGACACTCCAGACTATAGTCTCTCCTTCTAGCACAGAAGTCATAGCCCCCCAGTTCTTCCTAGTAACACGTCATTGCCAGCTTGCGCGCACCACTAGGTCAGAGGTCCCGGCTCCTTAGGTAGCCCCCTCCATGTTTCCGCCCCATTTATGACATATTCTGTTACGTTTACATCACATGTCTATATACACGCCTCTTGTTACACCCACTTTATGCCTTATCTTTCGCGACTGCTACAAACCACGCCTACTGCTACGCCCCCTGTATTGAATGTAATGTATTTGTTTAACTATAAATATTGTGCACTGTTATTAAAGTTTGCTAGCCATTCCCAGATCCTGCCCCGGCAGCTGCCGGGCCCTGCCATCCTATTCCCGTGCAGGTTGTCCTGTTGCTGTCCTTTATGCTGTATTAAAACCTGCAAACTCAAGATACCTCGAATCTTGACTCTTATTTATTGAGCTATCTGTTATTGTATATCTAGTCAAAAATAGAACAGGTATTTAATTATTTATTTACCACAGCTCCACCGTGGAAACAACAAGAGCCTGTCTGTGAGGCTCAAATGGACACAGGGAGAGACTCCCCTCTGGTTGGTTGTACAGCGGCTTAAATTTCCCCAAGGACTTCTTCCTTTTTGTCAATAATGTACCCCTTTGGATGTCCAGTTTTTAAGGAGGAGCAGCCCTTTGCAGCTCTTTGTCCTAATTCCTATGGCCCTATGTGTTCCTCCTGGTCCCTTGGAGCCAGGATTGTTTTTGTAATAATCTGTTTAGTAGCTTTAATATTTGCATTAGTTATATTTATTATACACGAAAAACATTTTTCTGAGCAATTGAAAAATGTGACTTTGCCCTTTCCTTGAATGTATTAAATTGATGTTCTAGCCCTCATAAAAGGAAAATGTAACAGTCAATTGGAAAATATATTTATTAGAGATGCCCTGTTAGCTAATCTGAAACTGAAATGAATAGTCACTGAAATGCATAGGAGCCCTGAAAATGTTTACTAGATGATTTTAGGATTTGCTTTTGCTTAGGACTAGAAAAATGATAATTCTGTTTGCAATAGTGGTCATTGCTCTCTCCTACTGTCTGTATGTTAATTATGACTCGATGCTCCGTTCCCTTTGTGTTCCTGCTTATACCTTATATACCCGCTTAATGAAATGTTTAGAATGGAAAATGCCCACCTAGCAATGAATTAGAATATTGATAAATTTAGGAAAATTAATGTGCAAATATTTTCTGTGTTCCTACTGGATCATAGGAATGTCTTTAGCTCATGCTAAAAGGACCATCTGTTAAATTTCGCAGGGATTTGTTAGCATGAGCTGAAAGCCATTTTGTATTTCTGGCAGCCATCTTGTTTGCCATGTGCTGCCACGTGCTCGCCATGTGCTCTGTCCTCCCTCAGTGTTGACTGCTCTTGTAATCTGCCTAGAAACGAACTATATTTAGCATCTTCCACCTTCGCACATGCTCAGAAGGGCTCAGCTAGTAGAATGCACCTGCTCTTCTTGTAGAACTGTCAGGCTATTTTTGCTGCTGTATGGAGAAGTAACTCTCCTCCCACTTTGTTGAGCAAGCAGATCTTGCATGTCCATATTAGTCATTTTGCATGCTTACATGTGCCAGGACTGCCCCTTTGTCCTCTGCTGACTATGTAACCCAAAGCATATATTAGGCCTTTGTTTTCTGTACTCCTCGGACTGCCTCATTCAGTTGCTAAGGCTTCTGTGTGACGTAGTCTCCCTCATTTGAGGTTAATAAAGATGTTACTCTTATATTTCAGCTTCTGTGCCAATTTCTTCTTTGTTGGTTTAAAAGGACCAAGTATCAGTGGGACCCCTGAGAAGGTTTCTATTTTCTACAGCGGGTCCTGCCCTCTTGATCTCCAGACATGAAGGTGGAGGCTCTGCAGTGCGAGCGCGCGTCCCGCCCCTCTCGATCTCCAGACATGAAGGTGGAGGCTCTGCTAGGCAAGCGCTGGTCCCGCCCACTCAATCTGCAGACATGAAGGTGGAGGCTCTGCAGGGTGAGCACGGGTCTTGCCCCTCTCGATCTCCAGACAGGAAGGTAGACGATCTGCAGAGTGGGTTGCGGGTCTTGCCCCTCCCTTCCCTGGGCGGACCTATAGGTGGGACTCTGGAGGGTGAGGCATGTGTCCCGCCCCCTTAGTCTCCGGACATGAAGATGGAGGCTCTGCAGGGTGAGGAGCGGGTCACACCCCCTCATTCTGCAGACTTGAAGGTGAAGGCTCTGCAGGGTGAGCGCGGGTCCTACCTCTCTCGATCTCCACACATGAAGGTGGAGACTCTGCAGGGCTAGCGTGGGTCCTGCCCCTCTCGATCTTCAGAGATGAACGTGGAGCCTCTGTAGGGGGAGCCCCGGGTCATGCCCCTCTCAATTGCCAGACATGAAGATAGAGGATCTGGAGGTTGAGGTACGGTTATTGCCCCTCTTGATGTCCAGACATGAAGGTGGAGGCTCTCCAGGGTGAGGCACGGGTCCTGCCCTCTCAAGCTACAGACATGAAGATGAAGGCTCTGCAGGGTGAGGCACGGGTCCTGCCCCTCTCAATCTCCAGACATGAAGTTGGAGGCTCTAAAGGGTGAGGCACAGGTCTTGCACCTCTCAATCATTAGGCATGAAGGTGGAGGCTCTGGAGGGTGAGGCACGTGTTCTGCCCCTCAATCTCTGGAGATGGAGGAGGCTCTGCAGGGTGAGGTGTTGGTCCCGCCCCTTCAATCTGCAGTCATCAATGTGGAGGCACTGCAGGGCGAGCACGTGTCCTGTCCCTCTCGATTTCCAGACATGAAGGTGGAGGCTCTGCAGGGCGAGCACGGGTCCTGCCCCTCTCGATTTCCAGACATGAATGTGAAGGCTCTGGAGGGTGAGGCACAGGTCCTGCCCCTCTCAATCTCCAGGCATGAAGGTGGAGGCTCTGGAGAGCGAGGTGCGTTTCCTGCCCCTCTCGATCTCCAGACATCCCAATTGGGAAAGAAGGTCCCCCCTGATGGGCAGATGAAGGGGGTGGCACAAGGAGAGGCGCAGACGGTCCCCGTATCACACCCTTTTGACCAGTGATGGGTGGTAAGAATGTCTTCAGACCAGTCATGGTGAATATTCCTGAGAACTGGAGGAATTAAGGATATGGGAAGAAAGGTGTAGTGAAGAGGAAAATTCCACCTCAACCAAAGTATGTCCCCCAACATTTCCCATAGTGTAAACTGGAGGCCACAGAATTGTGAACAATAGGCGTTATCACACGTTGCAAATTTGTGAACCTGAGGGGGTCCAACAGGGCTAACATGTTCTGCACCAGAATCCAAAAGGAGATGCCGCTCGTGGTTGGCAAGATGAAGCCAACTCAGGCTGAGAGCAGATCAGATGGTTGGTACCTAGCCAGGTCCCATGGTGGTGCAGGTATAATCCAGAGACTGGCACTTTTGCGCCGCCGGAACCTCACTTTTTTATGTTCCAGTGGCGCAATGTGCCACTGCATATTTATAAGGCCACATAAAACCACTTTACGTGGCTTTTCATGGCCTTATAAATATGTGCCCCTTTCACGCAGAGCACTGCATGAAACGGGCGTTCCATGGATGTTGCTGTGAGTGTTCCCACACTACACTCATGGAACCTGACGCATTCCCAGATTTATGAGAAATTGTAAACCTGGGAATACGTCAGACTCTAACGCCACTCCAGGGGTGGCGTTAGGCAGGTACAACAAGGAAACTTTCTCCTTGTGCTTTCCTTTTTCTTTTTGTGCTGCATTCTGCAGCACACATAGAACAAACATTGGCATAGCCAATAGGTCTCGCCTTTGGGACCTTATGAGTGTTTAGTTATCCAGCACAATATCCTTGGTGCAACAACATCTACTGTTGCACGGCTAAACACTTATAAGGTCCCAAAGGCGAGACCTATTGGCTATGCCAATGCTTGTTTATATTGAGGACGATGGTACCAGCACTTCTCAAGAGAAATGCAATACCTTTAATTGGAAAGTACCGGCACTTCTCAGAAAGAAGCAGGTACTCAGGCACAGAGTACCAGCACTTCTATTTTTCCATTTCAAGCACTGCTTAAACCACAAATAAAAACGTGAAGGAGGCATCTAGTTTTCCACAATCCTACTTATGTTGAAGATTACAACACTCCAGGGCTGACAAGAGTCGCACCCACCTGAAGCCATGAACTATAAACCCATGAGAGAGAGAGAGAGTTGGAGAGAGAGAGAGTGTGTGTGTGTGTGTGTGTGTGTGTGTGTGTGTGTATATATATATATATATATGTTTACGCAAAACAAAAAGATGAGCCGCACTCCTCCTGAACGGTTTCAAAAAGTAGGTTTTATTCACCCAGTTTTTCGAGTGCGAGAGAAAAACTGGGTGAATAAAACCTACGGGGTTGTCCTTACCCCGTAGCCGGCACCAGCTTGTTGATGCTCCCCCCACAGAGGACATTTGCGTAAATATATATATATTTATATATATATACATATATATATATATATATGTATATGTATATATATATATATATATATATATATATATATATATATATATATATATATATATATATATATATATATATATATATATATATATATGTATGTATGGGCAAAGAGAGTGAGTTATTTGCATTTTGTTGTCATTGTTTAACATAAAATAAATGATTATAGTTGTATTGTTTTTACCTCACACCACTACAAGTGAAGTAAGAGCCAAGCAGTTGACGTTCCCTGAGTAGTATGCTGATAAGCGTGGCTAAAATACCACCCGAGTGACTTACCTCACTCACCTACAGTTACCCAAAATAAGTCAGCCGGACAGTGGAGAAGAATAAACAAAGCAAGTTTATTAGGCCACAAACTCCCATATGAGAGGGCCCTATATCGACCTCACCCCTAAGAGTGTGCCGAGAAGGACTGACTCACATCATCATGGTGATACATTATATTACGAGAAGGCAGAGTAAACACGCCCATAATGGAAAAGTACTGGTCCACCAGGAGTGTGGACAATGGCCTCATACAAGAGGCATCTGCACCTGTAATAGCAACACTTGTTATCATCTCCCAAGGACACAGAGCCAGGCCGCTACATCCCCAGCGCATGAGAACGGCCTGATAAGGAGTTTCGCTAGCAGGAGCCTCAGCTACAGTAAACCAAGAAATGCATATATGCTGACACGAGGAGTTATTCCTATTCCTACGGGAGGGGGAATGAGCAAGTACAGTTTGCACGCAGAGAGAAATAATTCAAAATGGTGGCACACATGCTAAGCTAAGAGCACTGCAAACGATATCACACGCATAAGTGAATAACTGCATAATGAGAACATAAACGTAAATGCGTAAATGCAAGTAATTAGTTAGACACATTCCGCTAACTCATAAGCATAATGTACGAAGGGGGCGGGGCTTGGAATTGACGCCTATCAGACCCTCCTTTTAGCGGACTGTGGCTAACACGTTTGTTTCCTTTTATTAACCAAAAGGAGGGCCTTTACAGCAAAATCTATGGGCTGGGCAAAACTGGAAAGACATACTTAAACCAGAACATCATCATGAATGAGTATCAACCAATTAGCATCAGTAAGCTCAACAGCATTGGAGACAGGGTATTGTTTCAATCTGTTCGTAGACTTTTTCATATTGCTGGCCCACATGGAGCAACAAGGGGGAAGGCAGTAAACGCAGAGGCAGCATGACAGTAGGAAACCTATAACACCTATAATGACCATTAATATTTTCCAACCCCAGGAAGAGAAAAGACCCCACAACCATGTCTGTAGGGACCAGGTACCAGTATCTTGATGAAGTTCAGCAGCCAACCTATGAAGTTTCTGCACAGCCAAGTTAACTGTCGGGGCGGAGTCAGGAATATACACGCAGCAAGACGTCCCGATGACGCGGCAAGCTCCACCCCTATCTGCCAAGATGACGTCAAGAACCATTCTATTCTGAATCGTAAATAATCTCATAGCCTGCATCTCCAGTGACATATTAGCTGCAATATCAGCTTCAGTATTCACTACCTTTTCCATAACCCGTGAAAGACGTCTGATGGACCTACTATTAAAGATAGGGCCCCAGAATGGCAACAGGCCTTTAGAAAAATCGTTAAACTGCTGTCCAGCGGTGTCCGTCTGATCAACGTCATCAACTTGAAGATCCCTCCTTTTTCGCTGTCCTTGCACCACATCAAACCTCCTATGTGTCTTATGATAATCCGAAGGTGCTACATAAACGGGAGGGAGTAAATATGCCAGGTAACATGTCCCACCCCAACCCTCAGGCAACCACAGGTACCCGTTATCTCCACATACAAAGTAGACATTAGGGGGAGTGACAAGCGAAGGACTAAGGGTCAGCCGAATCGATGTCGTCACATTACAAATACTGTCGCCCACCTTAATCGGACCTCTACCCTGTATACAGAAATAAGGCGAAGGTCCCACCACTGCTAGGGGCACCAGAGAATGACCACTACTGTTTGTTACAGGAGGGCGTCGGTATGCTAGAGAAGAGTTTAACTGTAGAAAACTCTCTCGTACCTTATCAGTGTCATTAGGTATCAGAAATTTGTCCAACTTTTTCGAGCAAGTCTCTAAAAACCTTTGGTCGAAACGTCCATCAGTAAATAATCGTCCAAGGGATGAGGGAGGCAAAGGGCGTACTCGCATTGTCAGTGTAGACTTACTGTCGGGGAGTCGTGGGGTGAGAGAGTCAGGCTGCTGGAAAAACTTCACCCTACCTATCAAGGTATACCAGCCCACGCAGCTATTCACAGGGGTCAATTGCAGTGCCAATAACCTGTCCTTCTTATATGCTGCAGAAGGAAGCAACCCACATACCCAGCAATCTGTCACATTGTATACAGCGTGTGCATGATGTAGCGTTTTATGAAGACATTATCACGGTAACCTTTTCTCATACATTGTTCACCATAATCAACAGTAACCATATTATGTTCTGGTAAGGGAGAAGGGGTAGGAACCAATTTGTGGACGGGGTAAGCTTTATCCAGAAAAAACAGTATTCCAAGCATTATCAGAAAGACAATAATGAGCACCACAATAACCACAATTTTGCTTTTTCGTGATAGGGCACGCCATGGTGAATCTGGTTCTGGTCTGCGAGGGGCAGCAAAAGGCTGTTCCTCATCTGGTATTGGACGGCCAAAAGGATACATTTCTGCTAGAGAACGGGGCAAGGGATATCCTAAAAGTTCAAAAGCTAGGGACACTGCTAAAAGTTCAGACACTCCAAAACCGGCCAGAGGGGTTCTTCACCCTTCGATGGGCTGTTCTCCCTATGTCCGTTAAAGCCTCATAGGCAGGCTTTCGACTTCGCAAACCCTATTCCCTCGACGGAGTCACACAACTGCAGTGACTCAGGAGCACAGAACTTGGGCCCACGTACAACTGTAATGTTCCATTCAGCAATGTCTCAGAAGCAATGTCTCAGAAGTGCACCAGGGCTCCTTTCAGCAGTCCATCCCTATTGCTACAATAACCTATCGACTATAGTCCACTCCTAGCCCCTATCTCAGCCCTTCTTCCAGTGCTCAATGCGTTTGCCTCTATTTCCTGGGCCGCAAGTTATAGCGAGTGCTCCCTCGCACTTCGGGGTCTGAAAACAGAATTGGTGGGTCGTTTTGAAAAGAGGTGGCTTCGGTCGCTTGAGCACCGTGACCGATAGAAGCCTCGCTACTCGTACTCAGGGCTGGCTTCCGTTCTTTTTCGTCGTGCTCCTCCCCAATCAACACAGCATCAGAAAAGGGGAGGTACTTAGGCAACGATTCTGTTTCGTGATCTGCAATGCCACCTCTTACCCATGCATCATAGGGTAAAGGTAGTGGAACTTTCCTTACGTGGGAGGCATGCGTCCACGCCTTTCGACCCTCCACTCGAAGTGCGGTGCGGGTGGTGAGCAGCACCAATCGTGGCTCAGACCACCTGGGCTCCAAACAGGACTTCCGCTGGTACTTCTTAACGACGACCCAGTCCCCTGGGTTGATGCCGTGGCCGGGCCCCTCAGGCAGCGGCTTCAGTGTGTCTGCTACCTGCTGGTGAACAGAATGGAGATCTTTAGTCAAAGCATACAAGTAGTCTGTCAACATAGGATATTCTATCTCTGAGAAACATTTAGGTCTAGGAACTCCCCACACATTGGCGGGCCTGCCGAATACAACTTCATGGGGAGAAACACCTGTCTTGGAATTTACTGTAACTCGTGTGGAGAGTAGAGCAAGGGGGAGAGCGTCTGGCCAGCGTAGCCCAGTACTTTCCTGTATTTTGGCCATTTTCAATTTCAGTGTACCATTAAATCTTTCAACTAAACCCGCAGCCTGTGGGTGTAGGGCTGCGTGGAATTTTTGAGAGATTTGTAATCCCTTACAGATATTTTTCATCAGTTCAGCATTGAAGGATGTACCGTTATCACTCCAGATCACTCTAGGTAACCCGAACCTACTAAAGTATTCCTTAATCAACATTTTAGCTGTCGACATGGCTGTACAGTCTTTTGTTGGAAAAGCCTCCACCCACCTGCTGAATGCGCACACCACCACAAGTACATACTTAAGGTGGTTCACTCTTTCCATTTCAATGTAATCCATCTGTATTACTTCAAAGGGGTATGTTGGGGGTGCAAAATTACCCACAGGGACGGGTGTTCCCTTCCCAGGATTGTGTCGTAAACAAATCATGCACTGTTGTACCAAACGTGTGGCCACCCTGGAAATGTTCTTATTACTCCATACTGGGTCTAATAATTTACATATTCCCTTGGCACTTATATGAGCTGGTCCATGAGCCATTGTCACCACTGGGAGGACATATGCATTTGGGAGCAACCATCGTCTTTTGTCTGTCACATCCGTCCAACACTCATCCGAGTCCAACTGTCCCTTTCCATTCTTCCATTCCTTCAGCTCCTCCTCAGTCACTTTCTCTTGTATGTTCCGCACACTCTGTACAGTGTCTGCAAACATATTAACGTCTGGTACCCATCTAGCCGGTCCAGCCACAAACATTCGCGGGAGTCTGTTCCTGGCAGTTTCTTTAGCTGTCTGATCTGCAAACGCGTTTCCCCGCCCTACGTCATCAACCACCGCTTTGTGTGCACTGCACTTTATTACTGCTAGCCGTCTGGGAAGCGTTAGAGCCGTCAGCAGGCGCAATATCAATGGGCCATGTTGAATTCGTTGTCCGTGTGATGTCAAAAATCCCCTCTCTGCCCACAGTCTTCCATAACTATGAGCCACGCCAAAGGCGTATTGGCTGCCAGTATAAATGTTCACATCCAATCCTTCACTCAGTTCACATGCACGCATCAACGCTATTATCTCTGCAGCTTGGGCTGAGTTGTACGGGACTCTAGAAGTCTCCACCACTGTTTGTAATGTCGTGACTGCATATGCTGCTGTTGTGGTACCGTCCGCTAGTTTAAAACAAGACCCGTCGACATACAACTCTCCGTCAGGGTCATCTAGGGGCTTATCCGTCAAATCTACTCTCCCTTTTGTCTCCTCCTCTGTTCGGAACAGGCAGTCATGCACTTCACCATCTTTCTCATCTGAAGGGAGAGGCAACAGTGTGGCTGGATTCAGGGTAGCGCATCTTTTTATCGTTACATGTGGGGCAAATAGTGTCATCTCATAACCAGTCAGACGAGCGCTAGTTAAATGCTGCGTCTGTGTTCTGTTCAGCAAAATGTCCACTGCATGTGGTACCATTACCGTAAGAGCTGAACCCAGTACGAGCCCTGCCGATTGTCTTATCGAGACTGCAGCAGCCGCTGTAGCCCTTAGACAGCTCGGAAGCGCTCTTGCCACGTTGTCGAGCATTGCAGAGAAGTAAGCACACGGTCTCTGTTTCCCTCCAAAATCTTGTGTTAAGACAGACAACGCGCAACCTTCCGCCTCGTGCACATAGAGTACAAAAGGCTTCTGGTAATTGGGTGTTCCCAAAACGGGTGCAGAACATAGAGCAGTCTTCATCAACTCAAACGCTTCTTGGCATTCAGGTGTCCAAGGTAGGGGCTCGCACACCTCTTTTGTGGTCAGATACAGCAGGGGTTTCGTTAGTAAAGCATAATTAGGTATCCACTGGCGACAGTACGATGTTATGCCCAAGAACGCGCGCACCTCTCGCTGTGTGTTAGGTACTGCCATGTTAGTTATTGCCTTGACGCGCTCTGGTGTCAGCCTTCTCCCGTCCTTCGATAGGAGGTGACCGAGGTAGGTGACCTCCTGTCGACAGTATTGGAATTTAGGGAGGGACACCTTGTGTCCCTTACGAGCCAAATGGTGTAACAATTTAACAGTAGACTCTCGGCACCCCTCCTTAGTATCGGAGGCGATGAGAATATCATCCACGTATTGCAACAAGACATTTCCTTGCGGGAGCTCCAAATCATCTAACTGTGCTTTTAATGCTTGGCTGTAAATACTAGGGCTTTCTGTATAGCCTTGAGGAATTCTACAAAATCTAAAACTGCGGCCAGCCAATGAGAATCCGAAGAGGTACCTGCTATCTGGGTGTACAGGTATACTAAAGAACGCATTCTTAAGGTCCAACACTGAAAAGTATTTAGCTGAGGGGGGTATCATAGTCAAAATGGTAGTAATGTCAGAAACCACTGGGTACTGGGGCTCAACAACCTTGTTAACATGGCGTAAATCAATCACAAAACGATAGACATCAGGTGTATTCTCACCAGCGTCACCTGAGGATCTTTTAAGTATCGGAAGTATCGGACTATTACAGATATTCGAGTCCGTTTCCTCGACTACCCCCAATCCAATCAAATCCTGTATAATCTGCAACAGAGCCCTCTCTCCATCCCTAGAGATCTTGTATTGAGGTATGCGAGGCAGCTTCGCTCCCACCTTAACATTTATGGACACCGGTGCAATGTCCATTTTTCCCACATCAGTATCGCTACTGGCCCACAGACTCGGGGAACATCCCTGAACTCAACTGGGAGGGGCTCGTCCTTTGAAAAACATTGCTGCGCACGCGCGACAGAAGGACCCATCGTAAGGTACACACCATCCGGGGAACAGTAAATCGTAGCATGCAACCTTTTTAACAAATCCAAACCCAGTAAATTCTCACCACAATTCGAAGTCAAGAGAAAGGAGGAGTCAACAGTGAAGGGGCCAATCGTAAGTGTCAAGGGCTTAGAGATGGGGCTAACCACCGGGGTACCAGAGAACCCCACTGAAATATTAGTCTTGCCAGACAGAGCCGCCCCTGGAACCTGAGAACGTGCTACAGAACTTTTCGTAGCACCTGTATCCAATAAAAATTTCTGATGGGATCCCGACAAGTCTGCCGTTACATAAGGCCCACGTTGATCAACATCCACAGAAACAGGTCCCTCACTCTGCCCTACGCTGTCCTAGTTATAGGAAAATCCTGTGAAATCATCCATGGCGTACGTATCGTTGTAGAACTGTCTATCCCTGCCGCCATCGCCCTCCCTCTGAGAATGCTGTCTATCCTTTCCTCCGTCAAAATAATTTCCTCCCGGTCTCCTGCCCTCCTCGGACTGTCTAGTGTCTCTATTCGCATCTCCCCGACCTCGTCCTCTACCAGGTCCACCCTGGGACCGTAGTAGTGGAAAATCTTTCCACCAGTGCCCTTCCTGTTTACAGTTAGCGCACTGGTTGGGTCCCAAACGCTCTCTTCTCTCTCCCCTTCCGAAGCTACTTCCTCGACCACCTGACACGGGCGGGGCTCCCCATCCCCTGCCCTTCGCTACTTGCTGCAACAAAACCTTTGTCTTCAAATCTTTCGCCTTCTTTTCTTGCCTGTCCTTATTCTCATTCTCTCTATGTTCATAATACTGGGCCATGCTCTAAATTCCTGAGGGGGTAGATGTTGTCCATGTACTCTCTGACGCTTGCAGTCGGGCCGATATTTCTGGCAGCAGATTCGTAACGAATCTGTTGACAAAAAGACGGAGCCCTCCATCTTGAGAGATATCTTGTCCGCTAAAATCCATAAATGTTTCTTCAAAACGAGTGAAGAAATCTGAAACTGCCTCATCCTTTTTCTGTTTGCAAGCCGTTAACTTATCCCAATCTACCTTCTTAGGAGGAATGAGTGAATGCATATATTTAATAATACGCCCGGGTAATGCTAGTATCTCGGGCTTCGGCTTCTCACCTGGCTTTCGTTCCTTATCCCAATCTGTAAATTCTTCCCAAGTTCCGCCTAACTCCTCTCTATGTTCCAAGCCCTTCACCTGTCTCCACACATCCACGGGGACCAATAATCCGAAAAACAGTTCAATATCTGCTAACGTCATTACTGTTGAGGAGGCTGCCTCCGTTAATTCTTTGTAATAAGCCGTTGGATTTTTCCTTGAGTCGGGTAACTGCGCCTTCAGAGCTAATACCTCGCTCCTTTTCCAGGGCGTATACACCCATTGTTCTTGGAAATGAGCATCTACACGTGGTCTAGTCACTACCAGGGTGGTCGGGTCTACTATTTCAGATACCTCAGGGTGAAATATAGGGTGTACTTCACGCATTGGATGTATCCCCGGGAAGTGGGTCTCACCTGTCGCTGTTAGCTCATTCCTGTACTCCAACAAATACCTCAAACTACGGAGCACTTCCGCTGCTCCAGTATTAGCCCTGTAAGCATGAGTCTTAATATCGCGAAGAATCGCTGGCGCCACACCACCATATCCCTGCTCCCATAGCGCTATTAGGGTCGTTGACATGTGCCACAAAGCATGCTGTTGCATCAAAGGCTCATAATCCTTCATAGTAGACCAAATATCCTCTAGTGAATAAATATTATTCCTGGCCCATTGACAAGCTTGATTAGCTACCATGGTCTTCTCGTCTAGGGGTACAGTAGCACGTGTGAGTAACTTTCGTACCTAAGTAAATAGTCCTCCCTCCGCTCCTCTAGCAGGTGTTTGCAATGCGCTCTGAGGGGTGGCGCTGGCAGAAACAGTGGGGATAGCGGGGCCGGCAGAGAACACCGGGGATAGCGCAGCAGACGCAGGGCTCGCCACCGAGAAAGGGAGTAAGGGTGCCGTGGTAGAAGGGGAAGTAGGTCCCCCTGCAGAGGAAGCAGGTGTACCGGACAAGGGAGGGGCACTGACTTGGGGAACTGAAACCACCGCCTGTGGGGCGGAATCTCCGAGCACGGGGTACAGCGGCTGTGGAGCATATGGGGAGGGGGTCGGGTGCTCAAAATATCTTCCATCTCGTCTATATCCTCTTCCTTTACCACATAGCACTTATTTTCCAATAACCTAAAACGCCTATCTGCGCGCTCAATCCGCAGTTCATTCTCTTTCTTAGTGTGTTCCTTCGCCTTCTGCGCCATGGTCTGTGCCGATCTTTTCTGAGCTACCTTCTCCTCCCTTATCTGCCGTTCTCGTGCCTCCTTCTGCCACATTCGCAAAGAATCAAACATACTCTGACGGCTGCGCCTAGCAAACAATTTGTCTTGTAAATAGTCTAATTTTTCTGCGTCAAAAGAGCACAGCAAAGGCCACTGCAAGTCCACATTATCCATTGTATACTTATGCCACAAAGAGGAAAACAAAATAGGAGGTAAGCCATGCTTGACGTACATGTCGAAATTCGGAGAGCCTTCCTGCGGGGCAGGTTGGCTCTTAGCCAATCTCACATCTGAAACCGCCTCACAACACCCGAAAAACCACAATTTACTAAAGCACGGCATTTTGTTCTCTTACAAACACACAACAGCACAAAAAAAAATTCACAGCTTCAATATGCATATATCGATCAAATAGAATCCGCACCAAAACACGTGTTACCAAAATGGGACAAGGCCCGTCGACCAAGTCCTGGGAAACCTGGACCCTACCGCAGACTGAACAGCACACACCCGCTGTTCCGAGACTGGGAAACCAATCCGTTTCCCGGGCAGCACTACAAATCGGCAGGCGCCACACCGCGCAGGACCCGGCACTCTCCCGCAAATCACCACATTAGGTGTTTGGGCGAGCCCAAAATCCTCGCGTAGCAAGCCGCTCACCAACCCGCAGTACTATCCAGTCGGATTTTTACAAACCAACGTTCCCCAATCTCCATCAAGTCTGTCAGAGCGCTATCTGCACCCTGAGTTTCCCGGAGCACACTAGCCCCAGAAGCACACCGGCTCCTCCAATCACCAGAGACACACCGGTCTCACGGAGCACTCCGGCCCCTCAATCACCGGTCGGACCACTTACCTTCCGTGCGCGGTCCCGACCTCTACCGTTCTCCACTTCCGGCTGGCTGGACCAACACGGTCAGCTCCAAGGTTCCGCCTTCCGGACTCCGGCGTAGAATCTTGGACCGAGACCTCCTCCGATCAGCAGGGTGGGGCAGCGCTGCGAGAACCAAGCTCGGCATCAAAGTGGGTACCCAGACCCACCGTGCCGACCAGGGGGTCTCCGGCCTTCTGCTACCCACTTACGGGTGAGAAAGGTCCTAATCGCGGAGTCCCTGTTCGGGCGCCATCTGATAAGCGTGGCTAAAATACCACCCGAGTGACTTACCTCACTCACCTACAGTTACCCAAAATAAGTTAGCCGGACAGTGGAGAAGAATAAACAAAGCAAGTTTATTAGGCCACAAACTCCCATATGAGAGGGCCCTATATTGACCTCACCCCTAAGAGTGTGCCGAGAAGGACTGACTCACATCATCATGGTGATACATTATATTACGAGAAGGCAGAGTAAACACGCCCATAATGGAAAAGTACTGGTCCACCAGGAGTGTGGACAATGGCCTCATACAAGAGGCATCTGCACCTGTAATAGCAACACTTGTTATCATCTCCCAAGGACACAGAGCCAGGCCGCTACATCCCCAGCGCATGAGAACGGCCTGATAAGGAGTTTCGCTAGCAGGAGCCTCAGCTACAGTAAACCAAGAAATGCATATATGCTGACACGAGGAGTTATTCCTATTCCTACGGGAGGGGGAATGAGCAAGTACAGTTTGCACGCAGAGAGAAATAATTCAAAATGGTGGCACACATGCTAAGCTAAGAACACTGCAAACGATATCACACGCATAAGTGAATAACTGCATAATGAGAACATAAACGTAAATGCGTAAATGCAAGTAATTAGTTAGACACATTCCGCTAACTCATAAGCATAATGTACAAAGGGGGCGGGGCTTGGAATTGACGCCTATCAATGCAACATGTTAATGTTAATGTTATGGGTGTCTTATATAGCGCTCGGCTACTCCAAGGAGTGTCCCGGCGCTTTCTAACCCACAGCAGACTACAGAGGGCAAGGCAGAAAAATAGAGAAGAAGCAAGCGGATCACTGTCCATAGAGCCACGTCTTCAGACCCTTTCTGAAGGCCAGCAAGTTCGGAGTACAACGGAGCGACAGAGGGAGGGTGTTCCAGAGCTGGGGAGCCAGACGTTTAAAAGAGCGTCCCCCTACCCTTGCTTTCCTAACAGCAGGGACAATGGCAAGACCAAGAGATTCCAATCTAAGGGATCTAGTTGGTTTGTAGAAAGCAAGGCGTTTCTGGATATATTCAGCTCCCACAACATGGAGTGCCTTATGCGCCAGCATAAGTGTTTTAAAAACAATCCGCTTCCGGATAGGGAGCCAGTGTAGGGAGTGTAAGAGATCCGAAGCTCTTGCTCGACGAGGTAGGCCAAAAATCGCCCGTGCCGCCGAGTTTTGGACCACCTGAAGTTTTTGTAGTAGATAGTCCGGAAGACCTAAGTATAAAACATTTGAATAGTCCAGCCTAGAACAAATAAGAGCCTGGACCGTAGTCTTCCTATGCGCAAGCGGGAGCAGGGGAAGGAACTTGCGTAACATTTTGAGGAGACCATAGCAAGTGTCAGTCAGTCCAAGGATCTGGGACTTAAGCGATAGGCTGTTGTCAATTTTGACCCCCAAGTTCTTAGCAGCCAAAGAGGAGGACGCAGGAGGGAACATGTTCACAGGCCACCAATCCCGCCAGCTCGGGTCGGCCTTTCATCCGAAGAAAAGCACCTCTGATTTATCCGGGTTGCACTTGAGGCTGTTTCGCTGAAACCATTCGAAAACAGCCCCAAGACACCCGCGGATGCTCTCTCCATCGAACTCAGCCCCCTTACAACAAGTGAAAAGGAGCTGGATGTCATCGGCGTATGACACGATCTGAGCCCCAAAGGACTCCGCCAGCACCGCCAAAGGGGTCATAAAGATATTAAATAGAGTCGGGCTCATCACCGACCCCTGAGGGACTCTGACCTCCAAAGGCGGCACTTCGGCTGAGTATGGGGGGGCCCAGACCACCTGCTGGCGACCAGCTAAATAAGATCTAAACCAGCTCAATGCCGTCCCTCTCAGACCGATCTCATGGAGTCTGCTGAGGAGACCCTCATGAGGGACGGTGTCGAAAGCCGCCGACAGGTCTAACATTATCAACATGGCCCTTCCTCCTGCGTCCAACGCTTCCTTGATGGCCTCATTGACCTCCAAAAGTGCCGTCTCGGTACTTAGATTGGATCGAAAGCCCGACTGGGTGGGGTGCAGCAAGCTATGGGTTTCAAGAAAAGTGGTGAGCACAGTATGAACATGCTTTTCCACTATCTTTGTGAGAGCAGGCAGGAGGGAAATCGGCCTATAATTGGCATTCATTGGCAACATTATAAAGATATCACATTAATCAATGAATTTAGCCCCATCGATCTACAACACTCTTGCCACCACCTGCAGAGTTCAGCTCCATCTTGACAGCGCTCAGTCTGCTCCGCGGCACTTTAAGCATAGAAAATAATGTTCAGAGACAGATTCCTTTACTTAGAGCCCTGTTTTCCAGTTATTTTTGGGAGGGTTTTGTGTCTCCCATCCTAGATTATTTAAAACATAGTTATTGTGAGGAAAACCACATTTTCCCCATGTTGCAACCATGTTTATGCTCTGAAGTTGTTGTTTTAATTCATCAATAATTGAAAGTCTACTAATCGGGCCTCGGCCACACAAGTTCTGATCAAAGGAGCAACGTTTTTATTCTTGAATGCGATTGCCGTCACTCTTCTTAAACAAACGTCAGTGCCCGGGGTTTTCGAGCAGCTGGCCCGAGAGCATATATGATTTGAATGAAGGATGTACTATCCCAACTTGCACCTTCACATGTAGCATGTGCTTAAAATGTACGTTTTCTAGAGCCAAGCTGCGTAGTATATTCTGAAAAAAGTAACATAGACCAGTGAGTCATAAGAGACACACTGGTCTACGATGCAGACAGAATCTCCATATGTGCACTGGAAACTTAAAATGCACATGAGGTAAAAGGGCCTGTAGATCACAGGTTTCTCTTGTTGAGTAGGGGCCCCTGCAGGGAAGGACCTTTTCCATGAACTCACGGTAAACAGAGATAAATGAAATCACAAGTATCATTAGTGAACAGCTAGAATCTACGAGAAGAAAATAAAGACCCCTTTATCCGTACTTCTTTCAGGAAGTGCTCACTCAAAATAAAAAATAAATGAAAAGTCCAGCAACGGTTGGCGAGTCTGCGCCTCTAGTCCTACCAAGGCTGGTTAGCAGCATCAAACACCGAGGGAGGGCCCTGGCGGCTAAAGGGGTTCTTCTACAATGTGTAGCCTGTGAGCTCATACTTTCTGTTTCTGACCTGCTGAGAAGTGGCTGGCAGCAGGGTTGCAATGCTTGTTTTATCCATATTTGTAAAAACTGCAGAGCTCCGTGTTTGTCTAGTGGAAGTATCAGATGGCATGAGAAATATTCAAGCGTCTTTAAGTCCCTAAGCACGCCTCTGAACCATTCACGGCACAATGGGGTGCGAGAGACACCAAAACCAAGGATTTCTGAACTGTTCATTTACGTATGATATTCAGGCACTTCGCGTTTTTAAATAAAATAGCAGCACCCCTACCCGTAAATAAGGTGCCAGGGCGCTTCAAAATAAACAACGGAGTTTGATGTTTTCTTATATTATGACAGAAAATAAATCAGCCCATGATGGAAAATGAGAACAAGCGCGCGCGAAAAGCATTGGCCGCGCGGGCACAGAAAGTTAAAGTGATCGCAGTGCACTTAATTACCCGTGACGGAGACACAGATGGTGGCTGCGCGCGTGCACGTTCATGTGCATGCAAGCTTTAGGCCACCAAAACACTGGTAGCACTTTGAAAACCCACTTACTAAAAGTCAAACAAGCAGTGCATGCGCTGCTCTATGCTCGACCTAAAAGGGGAAATCGCCTCTTGTGATTGACTTTGTGCAGGAAGGTCTCCCTTCCTTCAAAAAATCAATTAGCCCCGCAATGCAGGCACCCTTGCATTGCACCAGGGCAACAGGGTGCCTGTATTGGCGCATGGCAGCCCATTGTGTGCCTGGGAAAAGGACAGGAATGCGCTTCATCACATAGACACAGCGCATTCTGCCCTTTTGTTCTGACGTAGAGCAGTGCAGCAAGATTCCTTGTGGTGCTGCCCTACCCAAAGCCTCCTAAATGAGGTCAGGAGTCTCTAGGCTTCCCGACTGAGGAGGAGAGACCTGCAGCAGGACTACAGTGGATTCAGTGAATCCAATCAAGCTTGAAGAAGAAAAAGAAGAGATCACATTCTTTGGGCACATTTACACCGACGCAAGATGTTTGAAAGAGCCAGACCACCCGTAGGATCATGAGACCACCATGAGCCAGACCACCCGTAGGATCATGAGACCACCATGAGCCAGACCACCCGTAGGATCATGAGACCACCATGAGCCAGACCACCCGTAGGATCAAGAGACCACCATGAGCCAGACCACCCGTAGGATCATGAGACGACCATGAGCCAGACCACCCGTAGGATCATGAGACCACCATGAGCCAGACCACCCCTAGGATCATGAGACCACCATGAGCCAGACCAACTGTAGGATCATGAGACCACCCTGAGCCAGACGACCCGTAGGATCATGAGACCACCATGAGCCAGACCACCCGTAGGATCATGAGACCACCATGAGCCAGACCACCCGTAGGATCATGAGACCACTATGAGCCAGACCACCCGTAGGATCATGAGACCGCCATGAGCCAGACCACCCGTAGGATCATGAGACCACCAAGAGCCAGACCACCCGTAGGATCATGAGACCACCCTGAGCCAGACCACCCGTAGGAGCATGAGACCACCCTGAGCCAGACCACCCGTAGGATCATGAGACCACCATGAGCCAGGCCACCCGTAGGATCATGAGACCACCCTGAGCCAGGCCACCCGTAGGATCATGAGACCACCATGAGCCAGACCACCCGTAGGATCATGAGACCACCATGAGCCAGACCACCCGTAGGATCATGAGACCACCATGAGCCAGACCACCCGTAGGCTCATGACACCGCCATGAGCCAGACCACCCGTAGGATCATGAGACCACCATGAGCCAGACACCCCGTAGGATCATGAGACCACCATGAGCCAGGCCACCCGTAGGATCATGAGACCACCCTGAGCCAGGCCACCCGTAGGATCATGAGACCACCATGAGCCAGACCACCCGTAGGATCATGAGACCCCCATGAGCCAGACCACCCGTAGGATCATGAGACCACCATGAGCCAGACCACCCGTAGGCTCATGACACCGCCATGAGCCAGACCACCCGTAGGATCATGAGACCACCATGAGCCAGACCACCCGTAGGATCATGAGACCACCATGAGCCAGACCACCCGTAGGATCATGAGACCACCAAGAGCCAGACCACCCGTAGGATCATGAGACCACCCTGAGCCAGACCACCCGTAGGATCATGAGACCACCATGAGCCAGACCACCCCTAGGATCATGAGACCACCATGAGCCAGACCACCCGTAGGATCATGAGACCACCATGAGCCAGGCCACCCGTAGGATCATGAGACCACCCTGAGCCAGACCATCCCTAGGTTCATGAGACCACCATGAGCCAGACCACCCGTAGGATCATGAGACCACCATGAGCCAGGCCACCCGTAGGATCATGAGACCACCCTGAGCCAGGCCACCCGTAGGATCATGAGACCACCGTGTGCCAGACCACCCGTAGGATCATGAGTCCACCATGAGCCAGGCCACCCGTAGGATCATGAGACCACCATGAGCCAGACCACCCCTAGGATCAAGAGACCACCATGAGCCAGACCACCCGTAGGAGCATGAGACCACCATGAGCCAGACCACCCGTAGGATCCTGAGACCACCCTGAGCCAGACCACCCGTAGGTTCATGAGACCACCATGAGCCAGACCACCCATAGGACCATGAGACCACCATGAGCCAGACCACCCGTAGGATCATGAGACCACCATGAGCCAGACCACCCGTAGGGTCATGAGACCGCCATGAGCCAGACCACCCGTAGGATCATGAGACCACCATGAGCCAGACCACCCGTAGGATCATGAGACCGCCATGAGCCAGACCACCCCTAGGATCATGAGACCACCATGAGCCAGACCACCCGTAGGATCATGAGACCACCATGAGCCAGACCACCCGTAGGATCATGAGACTGCCATGAGCAAGGCCACCTGTAGGATCATGAGACGACCATGAGCCAGGCCACCCGTAGGATCATGAGACCACCATGAGCCAGACCACCCGTAGGATCATGAGACCACCATGAGCCAGACCACCCGTAGGATCAGGAGACCACCATGAGCCAGACCACCCATAGGATCATGAGACCACCATGAGCCAGACCACCCGTAGGATCATGAGACCACCATGAGCCAGACCACCCGTAGGGTCATGAGACCACCATGAGCCAGACCACCCGTAGGATCATGAGACCACCATCAGCCAGACCACCCGTAGGATCATGAGACCACCATGAGCCAGACCACCCGTAGGATCATGAGACCACCATGAGCCAGACCACCCGTAGGGTCATGAGACCACCATGAGCCAGGCCACCCGTAGGATCATGAGTCCACCATGAGCCAGACCTAATTACGCCACCGTAGGATAATGAGCCAGACCAGATTACCCCCACACCCGTAGGATCATGAGACCACCATGAGCCAGACCAGATTACCCCCACCCATAGGATCATGAGCCAGACCAGATTATCCCCACCCGTAGAACCATGAGTCCACCATGAGCCAGACCAGATTACTCCCCACCCGTAGGATCATGAGACCACCGTGAGCCAGACCAGATTATCCCCACCCGTAGAACCATGAGTCCACCGTGAGCCAGACCAGATTACCCCACCCGTCGAACCATGAGTCCACCGTGAGCCAGACCAGATTACCCCACCCGTAGGATCATGAGACCACCATGAGCCAGACCAGATTACCCAACCCTAAATTCATGAGAACACAGGACAGCAGGACCCTGCAGCAACAGAGTTGTCCCTCCCCAGACATCTGGACATTACTTCTGCTGAGGGGGAGGTGAGAAAGGAGGGGGATTATTAGGACAAGAAGAAGTGACACCCGCACTCCAGTGGTAGTGGTATAGGACTCTGTGGTACCAGCGGCTCCTGTCTCCGCGTGGTCCTTGCTACCCGGGCGGGACTGGGTACCACCAGAGACCTTGGCAAAAATGTTCCAACCAGTTTCGCTCTCTTCACCTTCTTGTGCAATCTATCTCTCTTTTTCCATCCATCCATTCACCCATCCACCCACCCATCCATCCATCCATCCATCCATCCATCCATCCATCCATCCATCCATCCATCCATCCATCCATCGATTAACCCACCCATCCATCCAGCAAACAATTAATCATTTGTAAAACGCACGACATACCCGCGAGGGTCTAAAGGAGCAGGGGGGGCACTACTGATTGAACAGCCAGGTCTTGAGTATCCTCCTGAATGTCAGCAGGTCTTGGGTCTGTCGTAGGCTCAGTGGGAGGGTGTTCCATGTCTTGGCGGTGAGGTGAAAGAAGGATCTCCCGGTGGTTGTTCTTCGGAATCGCGGGACGTGGCGAGTGATAGCTCGGCGGAGCGTAGCTGGCGGTTGGGGGTGTAGAAGGAGAGACGTCTGTTGAGGTAGGCTGGGCCGGTCTTGTGGAGTGCATTGTGTGCGTGGGTGAGGAGCTTGAAGGATATCCTCTTGTTGACGGGGAGCCAGTGCAGGTTTCTCAGGTGAGGGGTGATGTGGCCGTGGCATGGTACGTCGAGGATCAGTCGTGCCGAGGCGTTTTGGATGCGTTGTAGTCGTTTGATGAGCTTGGTCGGGGCTCCCACGTAGCGGGCGTTTCCGTAGTCGAGTCTGCCGCTGACGAAGGCCTGGGTGACTGTCTTTCTTGTATCTGTCGGGATACATCTGTTGATCTTGCAGAGCATGCAGAGGGTGTTGAAGCAGGAGGAGGAGACGGCGTTGACTTGCTTGGTCTTTGAGAGCGTTTAGTCGAGGATGATTCCCAGGTTGCGTGTGTGGTCGGTGGGTGTTGGGGCTGCCCCCAGTGCCGTCTGCCACCAGGAGTTGTCCCAGGCTGAAGGGTTGGAGCCAAGGATGAGGACCTCCGTCTTGTCCAAGTTCAGCTTCGGACGGTTGGTCTTCATCCAGTCGGCGGCGGCCTTCATTCCTTCGTGGAGGTTGGCTTTGGCGGTGATGGGGTCCTTGGTGAGGGAGAGGATCAGCTGAGTCTCGTCGGCATAGGAGATTATGTTGAGGTCGTGCTGTAAGGCTACTTGTGCGAGCGGGCCATGTAAATGCTGAACGGCGTCGGGCTGAGGGAGGATCCCATCCATCCACCCATCCATCCACCCATCCATCCATCCATCTACCCACCCATCCACCCACACATCCATCCACCCACCCATCCAGCTACCCATCAATCCATCCATCCATTTACCCAAACATCCACCCACCCACACAGCCATCCACCCACACACACATCTATCCACCCACCTTTCCATCCACCCACCCATCCATCCATTCACCCATACAACCATCTACCCACAAAACCATCCATTCACCCATCCATCTATCCATCCATCTACCCATCGATTAATCCACCCACCCATCCATATAACCACCCACCCACCCACCCACCCATCCTTCCATGCACCCACCTATCCATCCATCCATCCATCCATCTATCCATCCATCCACCCACCCACCCATCCATTCGTCTATCCATCCATCAACCGACACACACATCCATCCACCCACCTATCCATCCATCCATCCATTCGCCCATCCACCCGCCCACCCATCCACCCATCCATCCATTCACCCATCCACCCACCCATCCATCCATCCACCCACACAACCATCTCCCCACACAACCATGCATCCACCCATCCATCTACCCATCCTTCCATCGCGCCCATCCACCCACCCATCCATCTATCCATCCATCCATCCATCCATCCATCCATCCATCTATCCATCTATCCATCCATCCATCCATCTCCACTTCTTTCCTCTCTCTCTGATCGCTTTCTCTCTACCTCTCCTCCCTCTGTTTCCCCCTCTCCCTCCTCCCAGAGACATTTTAAGGCCTTGGCAAAGTGGGCTCTGGCCCCGGGCCCCAGCCTATGAGGGGCCCCTGATAGACCTGGCTCTGTTCTCCACACAACACTGCCCTGATGACCTTGAATGATTTTAAACACAGTTTGTTTTCTTATATTTATATTACAGACGGGTGGCAGGAATTGTGAGCAGTGACCAGTGAGCTGCTGCTGAGTCATTGGTCATACTTTAGAGTCTTGAGCAGTCTTATTGGATCCTGAATTCACAACTGGTCTGAGCAAGGGGCCCAAAATGTTCGGTCCAGGGCCCCAAAAATCCTTAAGATGTCCCAGCCTCCAGTCCACCTTCCTCTTCCTTTCTTTCCATCCATGGACATGGGCCCCTCCCACAAGGGGAAGCAGAGGGGCCCCTCCCACAAGGAGAAGCAGAGGGGCCCATCCGAACATACTACAGGGAGGTGAGGCCTGTCCAGGGGTGCAGTGGAGGTGAGGCCTGTCCAGGGGGCAGAGGAGGTGAGGCCTGTCCAGGGTTGCAGAGGAGAGGCCTGTGCAGGGGTACAGAGGAGCTGAGGCCTGTCCAGGGGTGCAGAGAAGATGAGGCCTGTCCAGGGGTGCTGAGGAGGAGAGGCCTGTCCAGGGGTGCAGAGGAGAGGCCTGTGCAGGGGTACAGAGGAGCTGAGGCCTGTCCAGGGGTGCAGAGAAGATGAGGCCTGTCCAGGGGTGCTGAGGAGGAGAGGCCTGTCCAGGGGTGCAGAGGAGGTGAGGCCTGTCCAGGGGTGCAGAGGAGGTGAGGCCTGTCCAGGGGTGCAGAGGAGGTGATGCCTGTCCAGGGTGTGCAGAGGAGGTGAGGCCTATCCAGTGGGTGCTGAGGAGGAGAGGAATGTCCAGGGGAGCAGTGTCTCTCTTCGGGGCCTGTGCATAGTGCCCTGGGGCTCAGGGTGGAGTCAGAGGCACTGTATGGGGAGGAATGAACTCTGCGCCCCTCTGTACTTAATGAGATCTGTCCATGGTTGCAGAGGAGGAGAGGCCTGTCCAGAGGAGGGGCAGAGGAGGAGAGGCCCGTCCAGAGGAGGGGCAGAGGAGGAGAGGCCTGTCCAGAGGAGGGGCAGAGGGGGTGAGGCCTGTCCAGGGGTGCAGTGGAGGTGAGGCCTGTCCAGGGGAGCAGAGGATGAGAGGCCTGTCCAGGGGTGCAGAGGAGGAGAGGCCTGTCCAGGGGTGCAGAGGAGGAGAGGCCTGTCCAGGGGTGCAGAGGAGGAGAGGCCTGTCCAGGGGTGCAGAGGAGGAGAGGCCTGTCCAGGGGTTCAGAGGAAGAGAGGCCGGTCCAGGGGTGCAGAGGAGGTGAGGCCTGTCCGGGGTGCAGAGGAGGTGAGGCCTTTTTAGGGGTGCAGTGGACGCGAGGCCTGTCCAGGGGTGCAGAGGAGGTGAGGCATTTCCAGGGGTGCAGAGGTGAGGCCTGTCCAGGGGTGAAGAATAGGTGAGGCCTAACCAGGGGTGCAGAGGAGGAGAGGCCTGTCCAGGGGAGCAGAGGAGGAGAGGCCTGTCCAGGGGTGCAGTGGAGGTGAGGCCTGTCCAGGGGAGCAGAGGAGGAGAGGCCTGTCCAGGGGTGCAGAGGAGGAGAGGCCTGTCCAGGGGTGCAGAGGAGGAGAGGCCTGTCAAGGGGTGCAGAGGAGGAGAGGCCTGTCCAGGGGTTCAGAGGAAGAGAGGTCGGTCCAGGGGTGCAGATGAGGTGAGGCCTCTCCAGGGGTGCAGAGGAGGTGAGGCCTGTTTAGGGTTGCAGTGGAGGAGAGGCCTGTCCAGGGGTGCAGAGGAGGTGAGGCCTGTCCAGGGTGTGCAGAGGAGGTGAGGCCTGTCCAGGGGGGTGCAAAGGAGGTGAGGCCTATTCAGTGGGTGCTGAGGAGGTGAGGCCTGATCAGGGGTGAAGAGGAGGAGAGGCCTGTTCTGTGGTGCAGAGGAAGAGAGGCCTGTCCAGGGGGAGCAGAGGAGATGAGGCCTGTCCAGGGGTGCAGGGGAGGCAAGGCCTGTCCAGGGGTGAAGAGCAGGTGAGTCCTGGCAAGGGGTGCAGAGGAGGTGAGGTCAGTCCAGAGGGCAGAGGAGGAGAGGCTTGTCCAGAGGGCAGAGTAGGAAAGGCATGTCCAGAGGGCAGAGGAGGTGAGGCCTTTCCATAGGGGTGCAGAGGAGGAGAGACCTGTACAGATGGCAGAGGGGGTGAGGCCTGTCCAGAGGGGTGCAGAGGAGAAGAGGCCTGTCCAGAGGGCAGAGGAGGATAGGCATGTCCAGGGGTGCAGAGGAGAGGAGGCCTGTCCGGGGGCCAGAGGAGGTGAGGCCTGTCCAGGGGTGCAGGGGAGGTGAGGGGTGCAGAGGAGGTGAGGCCTGTCCAGGGGGTTGCATTGTAGGCGAGGCCTGTCCGAGGGAGTGCAGCGTAGATGAGGCCTGTCAGGGGGTGCAGCGTAGGTGAGGCCTGCCCAGGGGGGTGCAGTGTAGGTGAGGCCTGTCCAGGGTGGTGCAGAGGAGGTGATGCCTGCCCAGTGGGTGCAGACGATGTGGGGCTAGTCCAGGGGTGCAGAGGAGGTAAGGCTGTCCAGTGGGTGCAGTGGAGGTGAGGCCATTCCAAGAGGGAGCAGAGGGATTGATGCTTGTCCAGAGCAGGTGAGGCCTGTCCACCTGGGTACAGAGGAGATGAGCATGTCCGGCGAGGGCTTGTGGGTGCAGAAGAGGTTGGTCCTGTTCAGGGGAGTGCAGAGGAAATGAGGCCTGTCAGGTGTTGGGGGTGCAGAGTAGGTGATGCCTTTCTGGTGGTGGAGGAGGGTTCAGAGGAGGTGAGGCCTGTCCATGGGGGTGCAGAGGAGTTGAGTCCTGTACAGGGTCATGTAAAGGTGGTGAGGCCTGTCCGGGAGAGGTGCGGCCTGTCCAGTGGGTGCAGTGGAGGTGAGGCCTGTTCAGGTGGGTGCAGAAAAGATAAAACCTGTCCAGGGAGGTGCAGAGGAAGTGATGCCTGTTCTGTCCAGAGAGCTGCAGAGGAGGTGAGGCCTGTCCTGTACTGGGGAGTGCAAAGGAGGCGAGACTTGACCAGTAGGTGCAGAGGAGGTGAGGCCTGTCCATGAGATTGCAGAAGAGTTGAGGCTTCTCCTGAGCTGGGGGGTGCAGAGGAGGGGAGGCCTGCACTACGCTGGGGGTGCAGAGAAGGTGAGACCTGTCTATGGGGGTGCAGAGGAGTTGACACCTGTCCAGTGGGGTGCAGAGGAGGTGAGGCATGATCAGGGGGTTCAGAGGAGGTGAGGTCTATCCACGGAGTTGCAGAGAAGATGAGGCCTCTCCGTGGGGTGCAGTAGAGGTGAGGCCTGTCTGTGGGGTGCAAAAGAGTTGAGGCCTGTCCAGGGGGGCAGGGGAGGTGAGGCCGGTCCAGGGGTGCAGAGGAGGTGAGGCCTGTCAAGGGGTGCAGAGGAGGTGAGGCCTGTCCTGAGGGTGCAGAGGAGATGCCTGTCCAAGGGGGTGCAGATGATGTGAGGCCTGTCCAGGGGTGCAGAGGAGGAGAGGCCTGTCCAGGGGTGCAGAGGAGGTGAGGCCTGTCCAGAGGGTGCAGAGGAGGTGAAGCCTGTTCAGGGGTGTAGAGAAGGTGAGGCCTATCCATTGGGGGGGGTGCAGAGGAGGTGAGGCCTGTCCAGGGGTGCAGATAAGGAGAGGCCTGTCCAGGGGTGCATAGGTGGAGAGGCTTGTCCAGGGGTGCAGAGGAGGTGAGACCTGTCCAGGGGAGCAGAGGAGGAGAGGCCTGTCCAGGGGTGCAGAGAAGGAGAGGAATGTCCAGGGGAGCAGTGTCTCTGCTCGGGGCCTGTGCATAGCGCCCCGAGGCTCAGGGCGGAGTCAGAGGCACTGTATGGGGAGGAATGAACTCTGGGCTCCTCTGTCCTTAGTGAGAATCCTTCAGTGAGAGCTCCTTTGAGAAGCACCGAGAGGCCTGTCCAGATGTGCAGAGGAGGAAAGGCCTGTCCAGGGGGGCAGAGGAGGAGAGGCCTGTCCAGGGGTGCAGATGAGGAGAGGCATGTCCATGGATGCAGAGGAGGAGAGGCCTGTCCAGTGGTGCAGAGGAGGAGAGGCCTGTCCAGATGTGCAGAGGAGGAAAGGCCTGTCCAGGGGTGCAGAGGAGGAGAGGCCTGTCCAGGGGTGCAGATGAGGAGAGGCCTGTCCAGGGGGGCAGAGGAGGTGAGGCCTGTCCAGTGGTGCAGAGGAGGTGAAGCCTGTGCTGGGGTGCAGAGGAGGTGAGGCCTGTCCGGGGGTGCAGAGAAGTTGAGGCCTGTCCAGGGGGGTACAGAGGAGGTCAGACTTGCCGAAAGGGTGCAAAGGAGTTGGGGCCTGTCCAAGGGGTACAGAGGAGGTGAGGCCTGTCCAGGGGGTGCAGAGGAGGTGAGGCCTGTCCAGGGGGTGCAGAGGAGGTGAGGCTTGTTCCAGGGCATGCAGAGGAGGTGAGCCCTGTCCTGGGGGTGCAGAGGAGGTGAGGCCTGTCCTTAGGGGTGCTGAGGAGATGCCTGTCCAGGTGGAGCAGAAGAGGTGAGGCCAGTCCCGGGGTGTGCAGTGGAGGTGAGGCTTGTCCAAAGGGCGCAAAGGAGGAGAGGCATGTCGTTTTCAGGGGGGCTTGCAAAGAAGGTGAGGCCTGTCCAAGGGGTGCAGAGGAGGTGAGGCCTGCCCAGGGGGTGCAGAGGAGGTGAGGCATCTCCCGGGGCATGCAGAGGAGGTGAGGCCTGTCCCAGGGTGCAGAGGTGGTGAGGCCAGTCCTGAGGGGTGCAGAGGAGATACCTGTCCAGGGGGGTGGAGAGGAGGAGAGGCCTGTCCAAGGGGGTTCAGAAGAGGTGAGGTCAGTCCTGGGGCATGCAGAGGAGGTGAGGCCTGTTCCGGGCATGCAGAGGAGGTGAGGCCCGTCCAGGAGTGCAGAGGAGGTGAGGCCTGTCCAGGGGTGCAGAGGAGGTGAGGCCTGTCCAGGGGTGCAGAGGAGGTCAGGCGAGCACAGGGGGTGCAGAGCAGGTGAGGCCCGTCCAGGATTCAGAGGAGGTGAAGAATGTCCTGTCCAGGGGGTTAAGAGTAGGTGAGGCATGTCCAGGGGTACAGAGGATGTGGTGCCTGTCCTGGGCTGTGGGTGCAGAGGAGGTGGGGCGTATCCGACGGGGTGCACAGTGGTTGAGGCCTGTCCAGGAGGATGCAGAGGAGTCGAGGCGTGTCGTCTGCTGGGATGAAACCTGCCCTGTAGGGGTAGGAGGTGAGGCCTGTCCTGTTCTCTTGGTATGAAGAGTGTGAACCACCTCAGCCGCTGCTCTCACCGCCCAGAGATGCTCCTTTCCAGACATATCATTTTATTTTAAGAGCTCATAATCCGAATTTTTGAAAAGTATCTGGAGTTACCATAGAGCCTCAGATGGCTCCTGACAAAGGCACACATCTCCTCCAAGCATGGAGTTTATTTTTTAAACCACTGTCTTTAGTAAAGTAACCAAGACTACAACCCCCAGAATGCACTTTTGTATTACATGAATGTACATGCATGTATATTCGGGGGATCACTGTACAGAAATATTTGGTACCTCCCGGGTCATCGTGGCAGATAAGAGTAGAACAGTTCATGTGCAAGGACGCTCATTCTCAGCCTCTTTCTGCAGATTGTGAGTCCAGTGAGATCTATGATAATATGAATCTCTCTCAAGGAGATTTCACACAGTTTTATCAGTTTCATGGAGAAATACAATGAAAAACAGGGGATGCAAGTCCAGTGCCCCAGTCTCTGGTGTCTTTGGATCTCTGTACTGACCTTTCCCTGGTCCTACAAGAGAGGACGAACCAGGTGTTTAGTCTGGCCTCTCAAAGGGAGCGAGAGCTGGCTCAGTATCCTGGTCCTCACAAAGCCCGGCTCACGTCCTGGTCCACACAAGGCCCCAGCTCACGTCCTGGTCCTCACAAGGCCCTGGCTCATATCCTGGTCCAGACCAGGCCCCGGCTCACATCCTGGTCCTCACAAGGCCCCAGCTCAAGTCCCAGTCCTCACAAGGCCCAGGCTCATGTCCCAGTCCTCACAAGGCCCCAGCTCATGTCATGATCCTCACATGGCCCTGGCTCACGTCCTGGTCCTCACAAGGCCCCGGGTCACATCCTGATCCATCAGACCCCGGCTCACGTCCTGGACCACCAGGCCCAAGCTCATGTCCTGGTCCTCCCAAGGCTCTGGCTCACGTCCTGGTCCTCACAAGGCCCTGGCACACATCCTCATCCTCACAAGGCCCTGGCTCATGTCCTGGTCCTCCTAAGGCCCTGGCTCATGTCCTGGTCCTCCTAAGGCCCCGGCTAATGTCCTGGTCCTCACAAGGCCCAGGCACACGTCCTGGTCCACACAAGAACCTGGCTCATGTCCTAGTCCTCACAAGGCAATGGCTCTCCTCGTCCTCACAAGGTCTTGACTCACGTCCTGGTCCTCACGAGGCCCCGGCTGACATCCTGGTCCACCAAGCCCCTGCTCATGTGCTGGTCCATACCAGGCCCTGGCTCACGTCCTGGTCCACCAGGCCCTGGCACATATCCTCATCCTCACAAGGACCTGGCTCATGTCCTGGTCCTCCCAAGGTCCCAGCTCATGTCCTGGTCCTTACAAGGCCCAGGTTCACATCTTGGTCATCACCAGGTCCTGATCACATCCTCATCCTCACTAGACTCCGGCTCACGTCCTGGTCCCTACCAGGCTCTGACACATGTCCTGGTCTTCACAAGGCCTCGGCTCATTTCCTGATCCTCACAAGGCCCTGATCACATCCTGGTCCTCACTAGACTCCGGCTCACGTCCTGGTCTGTTGTAATTTAACAGCGATTAGATTGAGCATTAGCAAAAGACATCTTAGTTCTGGCTGTTAACTTGACATTTTACGGACTCCATTTTGTATTCATGGCAGTCATTTTGACTGCCGCATGCTACCTCGTGCCGACCATGTGCTATGTCCTACCTTCCTGTCCATGACACTTGAATCTGCCCAGCAACAGGCTATTATTAGTGTACCCTTGTTTTGCCGCTGACCGTTAGGGTTCACATCTGTTAGTGATTAGCTCTAGATTGGAATGTGTTAGCCGAACCCCCAAGACTGTTAGCTCCACCCACTGATCGATTGTGCTTCTCAACATTACCTTAAATGTACATAAAATGTGCTCTTGTGCTTTGTACTGCCTTCTTTTGAGCCCCTGTGTGGGTATAAATAAACCTTGTGTTCTTAACTCGAGGTGCTACTTCTTGCAATACCGAAGGGTACTGTTTGAATTGTAGCACCACCTCATGAGGTGTTATAAATGTTACGTTTTCTATTTCCAGTTTCTGTGCCAACTTCTTTCAATTGGGTCTGAGGACTTGGTGCAGAGAAGGGCGAACCCCTTGCACTAGCGGGTCTGGCTGAGGCCTGCACGACAAATTGGCGCCCACGTGGGGCTCATCGGCGACTCGGATGCCCGAAGGATTGGTCGTGACGAAGGTTCGGAACCTCGCTGAGCACGCGATCGCTGTCACAGAAGACCCGAGTCTTGGCACCCGAGGCGATTCTTCCCTTCTTTCCGATCTGACCATCCAGGCGGGGCCGGTCCTCGACTGAGATCTCTTCTGTTGGTTCGCCGTCCTGTGATCGTTTGGTCGAATTTAGAACTTGGCAGTTGGAACCTGGACACCCTATGTTTGCTGAGAGCCGTTTTGCGGTACTTGCTAAGGTTTTGGATGCCCTTGTATGGTAAGGTAGTTTTAGAAATACTTACTGTGGCATATTTGTATTTGGAAAAGACTAGTCTAATTTGTATTTGAAATCTTGGTATGTTTATGAATATATGTCTTGCAAAACATATAGGCAGGTAATGTGAAGATTTTTCTTCAACTATTTGATTTGAACGGGCCAACGTACTAAAAGTACCTTAAGCGCTACTTTTTGTATAATACTGCATATTTTGCACTATTTCTGGCATGACTGTTTTTAGCGCACTTCGAAGGTTGTGCTGCTTTTGTAATGGTACTAGTTTACGACTTGAGGAATCGCAACCTGCTCCCCCAGAAGGAACGCCTAATAGAGATATGTACGTTAAATTTGGTCTTTCTGCCATAATGTACAGCACGTTATGGCATAAATATACCAAAAAGGATCCTGAGTTACGGTGGCCACTGAATGGGTCATTTGATGCACGAAAGGTTGAGTATGTGGAGCGATGTATGTTTGAGCGAAGGTCTAGACGTGATATGTTTGAATGCGTGCCTATGTGGGAAAAAGAAGTGCGAGAGCAAGAGAAGCGTGAGCAAGCGTTGATTGAGAAAGAACAGCAAAAGAATGTGTATGAGAAAGCGCAGGAGTTGAGAAAGAAAGAAGTGAAAGAGTTAAAAGAGAGAGAGGAGAAAGAACATAGGTTGCAGGTATCTGGCCAATATCCTGTCCGACAGCCTCTCTATCCTGTCCTTAATAAACCACAAGATGATTTTTTGTTATTAGATCGACCTCCACCTCCGTATGCCGTTCCGTCCGCTCCGACCGAAGGCGATGAGGATTCTGATAGAGAGCGCCAAAAAGCGCGGAACCTCGATCCATGTTGACTACTGAGCGTTCAGTTGAACTTAGACAAGCCACTCGTAAAGCATTACGTAGAACTGTTTCTGCTCCCGATCTTTTAGCAAGCATACAGGGATGGTTGGAAAAGGAGCAGTTATATTTCATTGAAACATTTGCTACAGAAATTGTAGAATCTTTTCGAAAATGTTCTACCGTACTAGAGCCTGATGATGTAGCAGCTGATTGTAAATCCATGCGTGATGGTCTTTTTCTTTTCTCTCAGGTGCCTGACACGATTAGACGGTTGGTTAAATTACGAACTGATGCGGTTCACCTGAAGGAGCAGAAAAAGTGCGCAGATGCAGCTGCACAGTCCAATCCGCCCGTAGAGTCGCAGTCTCCTATCTTCGTAACATATAAGATAATACCAGTCGAAATGAGACCTATGCGGGAAGCCGCACCCTTGTATGTTCCTCCTAAAGGAGCGGGTGATAGTGATGATAAAAATTCTGTCGATTCTAAAGGATATTTCATTTATAGTTGGGTGTACACTCCTGGGAATAGAGCAGATGTAATGGCACTTAAAGCAGCGTTAGCCGATCCGCGTAAAAATCCAGCCGCTGTTTATGAGAAAGTTGAAGGTGCTTTAAATTCCTGTACCATGACCCTATGTGATATAGATTTATTTTTCGGTTTAATTTTGCCGCCAGATATGTGGCGGACTGTTCGTAAAATTGATGATCGTGCTATTTTTGGTATGGACTGGAAAAATTTAGAATGACTTGATGGGGATAGAGAGCCCGCCCAAAAACCACATCGAGTGATATTAGATCTCCCTGCAGCTATTTTAACCAAGCTTAAAACAGTTATTCCCCCTAAAAAGATTGACTGGACTGTCTTAGCATCATATAAACAAAAGGGAGACGAATCAGTTTCTGATTTCTTTACGCGCTTTGAGGAAGCTTTTCATGATTTTAGCGGTCAGTATTTGACGGATGATACTGGCAGACATCTGTTTGTTGACAAGTATGTCACGAATCTGTTGCCAGGGATAGCCAGCCGCTTGAAAGCTAGTGAAAGTTCTTGGACTACATATTCTCTGGCTTCTGTTTTGACGATGGCTCAATATTATGAGCGTCAAGAATTAGAAGCGAAAGGTAACGAGGAAAAGAAATCCAAAGATCTGAAAACGAAAATTATGTTAGCCCAGGTCTATGGTCCGCCCTCTAGAGGTTATGATAGAAGCTATGATAGAGGTTATGATAGAGGCGGACGTGGATGTTTCAATGCCCCTTATACTCTTGCGAATCTGTCTGTTAATCAATGTGCACATTGTAAGCAGTTCGGTCATTGGATGGCTGATTGTCCAGTGTTGCGTGCCCAACAGAATCTACGGGGACGGGGACAAATGAGAAATCGTTCAGGTTTGCCTAGGGGAAATACGAATGATCGAGCTCGATTTGATACTAATATACGATCACAGAATGGTCAAAACACTTTTGATAGGCGAAATCAATATCAGATGTCAGATTACGTTCAGCCTGATCTTTACGATTCGGCTCATGCATAGGATGGGGTAAGGAATCAGTTGAAGTTCCAGTAGATCAGACAGGTCCCTATGTTACAGCACATGTTTTGGGTTCTAATGATCGGTTTCTGGTTGATACAGGAGCTACTCGTAGCGCTTTGTCTAAACAATTGGTTCCCAGGGCTCCCCTGTCTGGCGTAACTATTACTTCGATAGGTTTTGATGGAACACCTTCCCATAGCCCATTGTCACAACCACTTGCATTCCATGTCGATAAATTTAGTGCTCCATGTCCATTTTTGCTTTCCCCAAACACACCGGACAATATTGTGGGTGTTGATATGCTGAAGTATTTCAGAGCCACAATACGATGTTCTCCTGAAGGAGTGCGTGTCATTTTGAATGATAACTATTCCGAGCCTGCAAGAATTTGTCTTGTTAAAGAGGATATTGCATTGGCTTCGCTTCCTGAAATTTTGTGGTCTACCTCCGACACTGATGTGGGTCAAATGGTTATCCCACCAGTTCAGATTAGTGTCAAGGAGGGAGCTGTGTTACCTTGTTTGCCACAAAATAGGATTTCACAGGAGGGTGAAGAAGCACTCATACGAATTGTACATAATTGGATTCAAGTTGGGGTTGTTGAGGAAGTCCCATTTAATGTTTGCAACAGCCCGATTCTTTCAATTTTGAAAAGAGATACTGATATACGAGTCTATAGATTCATCATTGACTTGAGGGAGGTAAACAAGATTGTCGTACCGCAGTATCCTGTGGTCTCTGACATCACCACACTTCTTACTTTGGTTCCTCCGACTGCCACTACATTCTCTGTAATAGATTTGAAGAACGCTTTCTTTTCGATCCCTATTCATCCTGATAGCCAATACTTGTTCGGTTTCACTTTGAATAATCAATCGTATAGATTTTGTAGAGTTCCTCAAGGCTATACTGAAAGTCCGAGTATTTACAGTCAAGCATTGAAAAGAGAACTTGATTCTTTTGCATTGCCCGAGGGTATAGCTCTCATACAATATGTCGATGACATCTTGTTGGCAGCCGATACCCTGGAACAGTGTGAAAAATGTACTCTATCTTTGCTTTCTTTTCTTGCTTCACATCATCACAAAGTGTCTCGAAAGAAGTTGCAATATTGTAGACCAAAGGTAACCTACTTAGGTCACCTTTTGTCTAAGGAGGGACGTGCATTGACATCAGATCGTATACAAGCAATTTTAGACACGCCAGTTCCTACCACACAGAAAGGAGTACGTGCATTTCTGGGTCTTACTTCCTTTTGCAGGCAGTGGATCTTGGGATTTTCACATATTGTTAAGCCTGTGTTAGCGCTTTTGACGAAAGATACTCCAGTACCTCTCCCATGGACAGATGAATGTGAAAGTGGTTTTCGACAGTTACGACAAGCCCTTTGCTCAGCACCAGTATTAGGCACACCAGATTATACGAAGCTTTTTACACTTTACGTACATGAGAAAGATGGATGTGCATTGTCAGTTTTAGTCCAGTTCCATGGCCATAAGCAACATCCTTGTGCTTATTTTCAGCAATTCTTGATCCTGTTGCTTGAGCATTACCTGGTTGTTTTCGCTCAGTTGCAGCAACAGCTGTGTCAATACGACAGAGTGAAGGAATAGTTTTGTCACATAAGCTGTTAGTGTTGGTACCCCATGCGGTTGATGCCCTTTTGAACCAGACAAAGACGCAGCACTTAACAAGTGCTCGTCTTACAGGATATGAACTGACATTGCTAGCTCCTCACATTACATTGAAGAGATGTGCTACTTTGAACCCAGCTACTTTGTTACCGTATCCGGTGACTCAGCCTCAGTCACAAGAAACGCATGATTGTATATTTTTGACTGAGGAACAGACAAAGGGTCGCATTGATTTGCAAGATACGCCCCTTCCAGTTGTGGATGGTGAACTATGGGTTGATGGGTCTTGTTTGAAATTACCAGATGGTACGACCTCAGCCGCATATGCAATCACCACGCTTGAAACAATAGTGGAGACAGCTCGCATACCGCAGAAATCGGCTCAAGCAGCTGAATTGATAGCTTTGACACGAGCATGTGGTACTGGTTTGTGTGTGAACATTTACACAGATAGCCGCTATGTTTTTGGAGTAGCACATGATTTTGGCCTACTCTGGAAGGAAAGAGGCTTTTTTACATCTCACGGAATGCAAATAATGCACGGAGAATTAGTGCATAATCTTCTGATTGCATTGACATGCCCGAAGAAAGTGGCCATAGTGAAGTGTAGCGCGCATAAGAAAGTGACAGACAAGATTGGACAAGGAAATGCCTTTGCAGACCACGTGGCACGTGAAACTGCGATGAAAAGAAATACTACTCCTATGTATGTAGTGAAGTCACAAGCTGAGAGATGGCATGATGCTAGGCAAGAAGTATGAGAGATACAGAGGACAGCATCTGATAAAGAACGTGAACAGTGGTCTAAAGAAGGGGTGTTAGATGACGAAGGTTGTTGGAGGAATAAGCAAATGGATAAATGGAAGCTGCCTATAGCCTTCGTACAGCCTATGGTTCAGATGGCACATGGGCTAGCACATGTTGGAGCTTCCGCAATAACGAAAATGCTTACGCAAGTTTGGGAGCATCCAGAAACGCGAGTTCCATCTGGAGGTTTTGCTACACAGACTGCACCTTTTGAAGTCCTGCAAATGGACTATATTCAGCTTGAGCGTTGTAATAACTTAAAGTATGTTCTAGTAGTGGTTTGTGCTTTCAGTAAATGGATTAAAGCATACCCCACAAAGGATAATACTGCTATTACTACTGCTAAGGTGCTACTGAAGGAGTTTTTCCCGAGGTTTGGTGTTTGCAGACTTTTATGGGATGATAACGCACCTCATTTCGTTGGGGAAGTTATCAAATATGTCCTTAAGGGATTAGGAATTAAACAGAAGTTCCATGCTGTGTTCCATCCACAATCAGCAGGATTGGTGGAAAGGTATAATGCTACTCTGAAGCTGAAAATTGCGAAAATTCAAGCTTCTCCACATTTGACTTGGCCAGATGCGTTGCCATTGGCATTGTTGTCCATCAGATCAGTACCACATTCCAGGACGGGTCTTACCCCGTACGAAGTGGTATTTGGATGGCCTATGAATATTTGGGGAGTTCCGAAACCGAGTTCTGTGTATGATGTACCTTGTGTCTTGATGAGTGACTATTTGGCACAGTTAACCGACAGTTTGGTTTCTATTCATCAACAGGTTCGAGAAGAACTTCCTGACAGATCTACAGGTGAAGGCCATGAGCTTCGTCCTGGTGACTTCGTAATGGTCAAAGCGTTCGAGAGATCAAGCAGCTTGGAACCGAGATGGCGTGGGCCAGAGCAAGGGCTCCTTGCCACGAGAACAGCGGTTCGAGTCACCAACAAGAAAAATTGGGTGCATATCACTCATTGTCGGAAGGTATTGTCGACCTTGGTGGAACCTGCTGTGCTGTCCGATCATCGAGAGATCTTGACCACGGATAAAGGTCCTGCTGTATCACCTGACAAATCTGCGGAGTTCTTCCCGGACCAGACGACTCCTGGAGCAACGCGATACAACTTGAGACCGAGGTAAGAGTCTACAGTTTTTTGAGAGAGACAGGTTGAGCAACCGCCTTGGGTAGGGGAAACGGAATGCCAATATGACAAGGGAGGGGGATCAGCCCTGCATAGTGTAGTGACACCTGTCTTGATCTGCGGTGAAGAAATCAACGTCTACCCACGGAGAAGAGCTCCTACAATTATTTTTGTTTTTGTTATTTTGTTCTGTTTTTGAGAAAGCTGATTTTTGCTACTATGATAACCACTAAGAAAAAGGTATTAGGAGTCATAGGTGTTTTTGCTGCGTTGACAATAATAGCAGTGATCACCTGGTCTATTGAGATGATGATTCCTGCTCATGAGTTCTTTGTGGCTCCTACTACTCCAGTCCCAGAAGAGCATCAGCATTTCACTCTTATGTATCATGAGCAAAAGCATTGAGAATCCTATCTTAATAATACGTTTGTCCAGATGCTTCATCACACCCACAACGCCACAAATGTCACTAATTGTTGGATATGTGGTATGCTTCCAGCACATCAAAAGAAAGGTGGAACGCCATTTATTCCGCTTCCTTTTTCGCATAATGGTTCTTGTCGAGCCTGGTACACTCTTCTATTCGCAACTAGGAAACCTACAGTAGGTGGACTTCTATTCTGTCTGAATAAAGAGTGTTATCAAGATGAACATGGGTATCCTCAAGTGAATGGAACTATATGTTATTGGGAGGAATACCGACCGGACAATGCTTCTACACCATATGTTTTCACCCATACGAGAGACTCTACTACGATCAACCAGTCTGTAATCACTGTTACACGGACCAAAGCGGACTTATGTGTACAAAGTACTGGACGAATTCCAGTTGGAACTAGTGATTGTGTTACTGTATTAAATATAGATGGGTCGAACGATAGTACATTTTTGGCGTCACATAATACGTACCTAGTATGTGGGAGTCATGGATATCATAGACTACCAATCGGGTGGTCAGGTATATGTTATGTTTCTTTTCTGTTGCCTCCTATTTTCTTGGCACCTGCTTCATACCACCGAGATTTTAAATTGTTCAGAAATATTTCGATGAATCGCAACAAGAGGGCAATAAGAACTGATGATGTGGACCAGACTGATACTAGTCTACAGCAATATTTTGAATTTATTTTGGGTTTGTTTCCTTTTGTGGGTGCTGCATTAAATAGTAGGAAAATACAACGATTGACTAGAGTTGTGGAAGCTGTCACTAATCAAACTGCTATAGCTTTAGGCAATATTACTGAGGAGTTGCAAGTTGCTAGAATTGTAACTCTTCAGAACAGGACGGTATTGGATGTTATGTTAGCAGATAGAGGAGGTGCATGTAAAGTTATCGGTAGTAGTTGTTGTGTGTTTATTCCTGACAATTCGCCCTCAGTATATGAAGCAATTCTTAACCCTTTCACTGCGGCGGCTATTCCGGCGCATTGCTACGGGGGAGAGGGGGCCGCTCGGCGCTCCCGTGCTCGTGACGGAACTGCTCCGTCACGAGCCTCGGGTGAGCTGTGCTTGTGACGGAACGGTTCCGTCACGGCCCCGCCCGCTCAATAGAACGCTCAGCGCAGGCGTGGAATTCGCGCCACGCAGGTGCCGCGAGCAGGCCGTGACGGAACCGTTCCGTCACAAGCGCAGCTAACCCAAGGCTTGTGATGGAACGGTTCCGTCACAAGCATGCAAGGGGTTAAACTGCATAAGATAGCTAAAGATATTCATGTTAAAAATGGCACCTGGACTTTTGCGGGTTGGTTTTGGGCTCTAGTTTCTGCCTGGGGTTGGAAATTACTTACTGGTCTCTGTATTGCAATTACAGTGATTTTCACCTGTTGTATGTGCATCCACTGTGGTCCAATGCTATGTTCTATGTGCATAACTGCTTGTATACCATCCAAAAGAAATACTGTAAAAGCACAACACATGTTGGATATAGAAGTGACCAATATAATGCGTATAGATATACGAGATGAGTGTTTAGATTACCCCAAAAGAGCGTATGTCTTTAGCTGATGCTAAAAGGGTCGTCTGTTGTAATTTAACAGCGATTAGATTGAGCATTAGCAAAAGACATCTTAGTTCTGGCTGTTAACTTGACATTTTACGGACTCCATTTTGTATTCATGGCAGCCATATTGACTGCCGCATGCTACCTCGGCCCGACCATGCGCTATGTGCTACCTTCCTGTCCATGACACTTGAATCTGCCCAGCAACAGGCTATTATTAGTGTCCCCTTGTTTTGCCGCTGACCGTTAGGGTTCACATCTGGTAGTGATTAGCTCTAGATTGGAATGTGTTCGCCAAACCCCCAAGACTGTTAGATCCACCCACTGATCGATTGTGCTTCTCAACATTACCTTATATGTACATAAAATGTGCTCTTGTGCTTTGTACCACCTTCTTTTGAGCCCCTGTGTGGTTATAAATAAACCATGTGTTCTTAACTCGAGGTGCTACTTCTTGCAATACCGAAGGGTACTGTTTGAATTGTAGCACCACCTCATGAGGTGTAATAAATGTTACGTTTTCTATTTCCAGTTTCTGTGCCAACTTCTTTCAATTGGGTCTGAGGACTTGGTGCAGAGAAGGGCGAACCCCTTGCACTAGTGGGTCTGGCTGAGGCCTGCAAGACAAATTCTCACCAGGCTCCGGCTCACGCCCTGGTCCCTATCAGGCCCCTGCTCACGTCCTGGTCCTCACAAGCCCCTGATCACATCCTCGTCCTCACCTGACTCCGGCTCACGTCCAGGTCCTCACAAGCCCATGATCACATCTTCTTCCTCACTAGACTCCGGCTCTTGTATAGGTCCTCACCAGGCCAAGCCGGAGAGGGAGATCAATTGGTTGTTGGCCCACAATGCCACCTCAAACAGGAAGCCAACATATGCAAATCACCGTTAGACTTCTTCCAATAGGAGCAGTCCAGCCTGAAGAGCCAATTCAGATCCTTTCTGAACCGGAACACAAGCAACCCAAGACCGGTTTAACCCTATCTGGGCCCTGACTGTAGGGTGCGGCTTGATTCCAGCGGTGCAGCGAGCTTGGGACCCACATTTGGGCACACCTGGCGTATTCATGAATAAGCAAAATGATGGGTGGAATGTTTGAGTTCATCCCAGGCTCTGGTAATTACTCTGGGACACATCCAAACCCATCCTTCTTGTTCTTGCCCTCCATTGCACCCCAGCATGCAGCCAGAGTGTTTTAGACAACATTACTTCCAGATGTCTGTTCCAGTAGCCACAGCAGTTCTAACTCTAAGGATTGGCCTGTCTCTCTGCTCCTGATGTTCACCAAAGTAACTGAGACCACGTTGAACAAGCAGCTCACCAAATACCTTGAGTCCCACCAACTTCTGCACAAAGTCCATCCAGGGCTCCAACAGAGCTCTCTGCAGAGACCGTGCTAGCTAAAGCCACGTGGGATATTAGAGCCATTATGTATGGGGGTGGGAAGGTGGGGGCTCTGATCTGATTAGATCTGTCTGCAGCCTTTGACACCATCTCCCACTCCACTTTACTACAGAGATTGCAGATGGTGGGTCTTAGGGGAAAGTGCCTGCTTGGTCCTTCTCCTTTTTGAAAGATCTGACCCAAGCGGTCAGATCTTTACCATCCTTGTTGAAATTTCGCAGAGACCTTAAAACCTGGCTCTTTTCTCAATAACAACTGAGAGGCATAATCACTGCTTCTTTGGCGCCGGGAGACCCCCTGTGGGTAGCTGCGCGCCCTATAAATTTAACTACAATACAATACAATACAAGCGGTGGCATCAGCTAACTTCAGATCAACCCCTAAGACAATTCCCCCTCCCACGGCTGGTTTTGAGCCACAATCTTTTCAATCATTACATGGCCCACTTGGCCAGCCTGATCAAGTCATTCGATATCACCGCTACTCGATGATACACAGATCATTAGATTAGAAGAAAATACACCTGATCGAGTCATTCGATAATCGATATCACCTCTACTCATTGATACACAAATCAATAGATTAGAAGAAAATACACCTGATCGAGCCATTCGATATCACCTCTACTCGAATGTACACAAATCATTGGATTAAAATTAAATACAGATAAAATGCCCAGTAATTTCAGGAGCTGCCGCCAGGAAGTCGCTGATTGGATGAGCTCAAACTCCCTGGCGCTAAACAGTGAAAAAAACGGAAAGAGTGGTATTTGGGTCCGGAGTCTCAAGGCACAAGGGTGGCGGCCGGTGTCTTTGGGAGCTCTGTCCACCTCATTCCATCAGGTCAGCAAACTGGGAGTTTGGGTGGACTTGCATCCCTAAAAGGATACATTAAAACCAAATGCTCTACACGCTTTTGACTGCTGAAATTTATCAGAAAAATACTTCCATTCATCCCTGCTTTATCTAGGAGGGAGCTGGTATTGGTTCCAATCCTATCGAGAATGGATTCCTGCATCACTTTATACATAGGCATATCTGAATATCGCCAACATAGATTGTTGCTGCTACAGAAACAGCAGTTGGGCTGGTTCTGAGCTTAATAAAATCAATGTCGATCTCCAACAAACTGGTCAAATTGCACCGGCTTCCTGTCCTAAAAAGATGTCAATATAAAGCACTTTATGTCATAAACGCGGGGGTTCATTCTTATATGTCCTCGCTTTTTTGCCTGGTATCAGCTGGCTGAGGGGTGAGATCCCATCATGCTTTGCTGACTAAAGTCTCTAAGTTTACGAAAATCAGAATAGATGGCTGCTCTCTGCCTGTGGTGACTGCAGGTACCTGGAATGGAATGCCCTCCCACCTGCCCTGTGCGCCCAAGAAAACATGAGTTCTTCCAGGAAACAAATCAAAACCTTTCTGTTCATGTTCAGAGGCTGTGGGATTTTGATACTTATGTGCTCATATCAGTGTTAGGACACTTCTTTCCCGAACTAGCTGTTCAGCGCTATATAAATTGACTCTTACATTATGTCATAAGCCTTGGATCTCTGGGCAACAGATCGTTGCAACTATAGACGCCCTAGGAGGAGGAAAAGCTCCGGGATCTGAAGGTCAGGTGTAGAGTTTTACAAAGCTTAGAAATAAATACTGGATGCATATCTACTGGAGGTGTATGCCGAGGCATTATAGGGTGGTGTGTCGCTGCCGTCTATAAGTGACACAATCATATCAGCACTCCCCAAGCTTGGGACAGACCTGGCTAAGTGTACCTCTTATCGCCCTCTGTCACTGCTTCACTGTGATAATAAATTCCTGCCTGAGGTGATGCGACTCAGCTATCCCTCCTACTAGAGAAAATAGTCTCCCCGGTACAGTGGGATTTGTCCCACATAAATCCACAGCGGTTCATCTACGAACGGTATTCGCAGTGCTGCATCAGGTAAACACACACATGAAGGCTGGTGGTGCTGATAAGGTGTTTGACTCCCTGGAATAGCCTTTTATGATTGAGACATTTAGGCTCAGGAAGTTTGAGATCACTCATGAATCTGCTGGCCACACAGCCTATGGCCTGATTTTACGTAAATTGGCTCATCTCAGATGCCATTCAGATCATCTGGGCATTGGGCTGGGGCGCCCTCTGTCGCCCGTTCTTTATACCAGGAACGAACCCTTAGACCTGTGAACTCCAAGAGAGGCATACCATAACCATACTGGGCTGACACCTTTTAGACACTGAAACCAAGAAGAAAACACATCTTTATAAATTGATAGGTTTATAGTCACGGTGGCCAGGCCTGGAGGTGCGTTGAGGGTTGAGAAGGTCAGACGACGGGACTTCAGAGTTCAATCGTTTGAAATCCTTGAAGTTAGAGGTTTTCTGGACAGGTCCGCTGTCCTCTGGAGATCTGGTCTTTATTGAAGAGTAGAAAGAAAATAAAATATCCTCTTGGAATCAAAAGTTTCACCAAATAGGTAAAGCCACAATTCAATCCACTCTACTCAATCACATCTACAAAGATTTGTTAATTATACATATATACCACCAAGAAAGAAATTCCACATAACAGCTTTAATATAAAAAAAATACAACTCATGTTATTTCCTTTGTACGTATAAAGGAGATTATATATGTGACTCCCTATAAACAGCTCTAATTTAAATCCCCCAGTACAAAATATAATTTGGCGCACTAAAACACTTCAGATAAAAATACATGAGGTACTGGCATCAGTGTGGGTTTAATGTGCTGAGAAGTTTGATACCAAACTTCTCAGGTTTCAGTGTAGCCATTATGGTGTTGTGGAGTTCTTAATGACAAACTCCCAGCACCATATACTCTTAAAGGCAGCACTGTACTTACAATGCCCAAGAATGGACACTGTAGGGGTACCAGGCTCATTCACCTGCACCCTCACCACTGGCATAGTGCACCCAGCTGGAGGGGTGGCTGATTTAGGCCAGGGCAGGGGGTTGTAGGCATGGCACACAGGGATGTGTGCCATGTCGACTTTTCACTTTGTTCTGCATCAAAACACGCAGCCTGCAAAGGCAGTGTGTGTGTGTGTAGAGGTACAGGGCCTCTAAGGGTGGCACAATAAGTGCTGCAGCCCTCAGAGGCCTTCTCTGGTCACAGTGCCCTGGGTACCTGTGGTACCATTTACCAGGGGCTGACCTGTGGCCAGAGATGCCCATTGGGTTAGTTTTGGGGAAAGAACACAGGCCCTGGGAACCTGATTGGCAGGGTACCAGGGCACATCAAGTCAAAGTGCATCAGTGGTCTAACAAAAAAGTGTGAGGGTTACTACAACAGAAACCCACTTTCCTACAGGTAGTCTTTGAACAAAATGTAGCGATGCATACCATGCGTTCTAACTTGTCATTTGCTGGTCTATTTTCCAGAAAGGTCTAATTTGGACTCCACTAAGCATGTATCATCTTATTTTTCAGCAATTTGTTTGGGTATCCGCGTTCCTTTAATTTTTGCACAAGAATTTCTGAATTCATGAAATAATCACTTGTACCTGAGCAATTTCATCTTATCCTGAGAAATTGGCGCTAAGGCAAATTGTCACGTAAACTGCGTGGATGATGACTTGTATAATGCAGGTCATTGTTCCTAACCATTGATTTGGTAAACAATGTACCCCGTACGAAGTGGTATTTGGATGGCCTATGAATATTTGGGGAGTTCCGAAACCGAGTTCTGTGTATGATGTACCTTGTGTCTTGATGAGTGACTATTTGGCACAGTTAACCGACAGTTTGGTTTCTATTCATCAACAGGTTCGAGAAGAACTTCCTGACAGATCTACAGGTGAAGGCCATGAGCTTCGTCCTGGTGACTTCGTAATGGTCAAAGCGTTCGAGAGATCAAGCAGCTTGGAACCGAGATGGCGTGGGCCAGAGCAAGTGCTCCTTGCCACGAGAACAGCGGTTCGAGTCACCAACAAGAAAAATTGGGTGCATATCACTCATTGTCGGAAGGTATTGTCGACCTTGGTGGAACCTGCTGTGCTGTCCGATCATCGAGAGATCTTGACCACGGATAAAGGTCCTGCTGTATCACCTGACAAATCTGCGGAGTTCTTCCCGGACCAGACGACTCCTGGAGCAACGCGATACAACTTGAGACCGAGGAAAGAGTCTACAGTTTTTTGAGAGAGACAGGTTGAGCAACCGCCTTGGGTAGGGGAAACGGAATGCCAATATGACAAGGGAGGGGGATCAGCCCTGCATAGTGTAGTGACACCTGTCTTGATCTGCGGTGAAGAAATCAACGTCTACCCACGGAGAAGAGCTCCTACAATTATTTTTGTTTTTGTTATTTTGTTCTGTTTTTGAGAAAGCTGATTTTTGCTACTATGATAACCACTAAGAAAAAGGTATTAGGAGTCATAGGTGTTTTTGCTGCGTTGACAATAATAGCAGTGATCACCTGGTCTATTGAGATGATGATTCCTGCTCATGAGTTCTTTGTGGCACAAACTACTCCAGTCCCAGAAGAGCATCAGCATTTCACTCTTATGTATCATGAGCAAAAGCATTGAGAATCCTATCTTAATAATACGTTTGTCCAGATGCTTCATCACACCCACAACGCCACAAATGTCACAAATTGTTGGATATGTGGTATGCTTCCAGCACATCAAAAGAAAGGTGGAACGCCATTTATTCCACTTCCTTTTTCGCATAATGGTTCTTGTCGAGCCTGGTACACTCTTCTATTCGCAACTAGGAAACCTACAGTAGGTGGACTTCTTTTCTGTCTGAATAAAGAGTGTTATCAAGATGAACATGGGTATCCTCAAGTGAATGGAACTATATGTTATTGGGAGGCATACCGACCGGACAATGCTTCTACACCATATGTTTTCACCCATACGAGAGACTCTACTACGATCAACCAGTCTGTAATCATTGTTACACGGACCAAAGCGGACTTATGTGTACAAAGTACTGGACGAATTCCAGTTGGAACTAGTGATTGTGTTACTGTATTAAATATAGATGGGTCGAACGATAGTACATTTTTGGCGTCACATAATACGTACCTAGTATGTGGGAGTCATGGATATCATAGACTACCAATCGGGTGGTCAGGTATATGTTATGTTTCTTTTCTGTTGCCTCCTATTTTCTTGGCACCTGCTTCATACCACCGAGATTTTAAATTGTTCAGAAATATTTCGATGAATCGCAACAAGAGGGCAATAAGAACTGATGATGTGGACCAGACTGATACTAGTCTACAGCAATATTTTGAATTTATTTTGGGTTTGTTTCCTTTTGTGGGTGCTGCATTAAATAGTAGGAAAATACAACGATTGACTAGAGTTGTGGAAGCTGTCACTAATCAAACTGCTATAGCTTTAGGCAATATTACTGAGGAGTTGCAAGTTGCTAGAATTGTAACTCTTCAGAACAGGACGGTATTGGATGTTATGTTAGCAGATAGAGGAGGTGCATGTAAAGTTATCGGTAGTAGTTGTTGTGTGTTTATTCCTGACAATTCGCCCTCAGTATATGAAGCAATTCTTAACCCTTTCACTGCGGCGGCTATTCCGGCGCATTGCTACGGGGGAGAGGGGGCCGCTCGGCGCTCCCGTGCTCGTGACGGAACTGCTCCGTCACGAGCCTCGGGTGAGCTGTGCTTGTGACGGAACGGTTCCGTCACGGCCCCGCCCGCTCAATAGAACGCTCAGCGCAGGCGTGGAATTCGCGCCACGCAGGTGCCGCGAGCAGGCCGTGACGGAACCGTTCCGTCACAAGCGCAGCTAACCCAAGGCTTGTGATGGAACGGTTCCGTCACAAGCATGCAAGGGGTTAAACTGCATAAGATAGCTAAAGATATTCATGTTAAAAATGGCACCTGGACTTTTGCGGGTTGGTTTTGGGCTCTAGTTTCTGCCTGGGGTTGGAAATTACTTACTGGTCTCTGTATTGCAATTACAGTGATTTTCACCTGTTGTATGTGCATCCACTGTGGTCCAATGCTATGTTCTATGTGCATAACTGCTTGTATACCATCCAAAAGAAATACTGTAAAAGCACAACACATGTTGGATATAGAAGTGACCAATATAATGCGTATAGATATACGAGATGAGTGTTTAGATTACCCCAAAAGAGCGTATGTCTTTAGCTGATGCTAAAAGGGTCGTCTGTTGTAATTTAACAGCGATTAGATTGAGCATTAGCAAAAGACATCTTAGTTCTGGCTGTTAACTTGACATTTTACGGACTCCATTTTGTATTCATGGCAGCCATATTGACTGCCGCATGCTACCTCGGCCCGACCATGCGCTATGTGCTACCTTCCTGTCCATGACACTTGAATCTGCCCAGCAACAGGCTATTATTAGTGTCCCCTTGTTTTGCCGCTGACCGTTAGGGTTCACATCTGGTAGTGATTAGCTCTAGATTGGAATGTGTTCGCCAAACCCCCAAGACTGTTAGATCCACCCACTGATCGATTGTGCTTCTCAACATTACCTTATATGTACATAAAATGTGCTCTTGTGCTTTGTACCACCTTCTTTTGAGCCCCTGTGTGGTTATAAATAAACCATGTGTTCTTAACTCGAGGTGCTACTTCTTGCAATACCGAAGGGTACTGTTTGAATTGTAGCACCACCTCATGAGGTGTAATAAATGTTACGTTTTCTATTTCCAGTTTCTGTGCCAACTTCTTTCAATTGGGTCTGAGGACTTGGTGCAGAGAAGGGCGAACCCCTTGCACTAGTGGGTCTGGCTGAGGCCTGCAAGACAAATTCTCACCAGGCTCCGGCTCACGCCCTGGTCCCTATCAGGCCCCTGCTCACGTCCTGGTCCTCACAAGCCCCTGATCACATCCTCGTCCTCACCTGACTCCGGCTCACGTCCAGGTCCTCACAAGCCCATGATCACATCTTCTTCCTCACTAGACTCCGGCTCTTGTATAGGTCCTCACCAGGCCAAGCCGGAGAGGGAGATCAATTGGTTGTTGGCCCACAATGCCACCTCAAACAGGAAGCCAACATATGCAAATCACCGTTAGACTTCTTCCAATAGGAGCAGTCCAGCCTGAAGAGCCAATTCAGATCCTTTCTGAACCGGAACACAAGCAACCCAAGACCGGTTTAACCCTATCTGGGCCCTGACTGTAGGGTGCGGCTTGATTCCAGCGGTGCAGCGAGCTTGGGACCCACATTTGGGCACACCTGGCGTATTCATGAATAAGCAAAATGATGGGTGGAATGTTTGAGTTCATCCCAGGCTCTGGTAATTACTCTGGGACACATCCAAACCCATCCTTCTTGTTCTTGCCCTCCATTGCACCCCAGCATGCAGCCAGAGTGTTTTAGACAACATTACTTCCAGATGTCTGTTCCAGTAGCCACAGCAGTTCTAACTCTAAGGATTGGCCTGTCTCTCTGCTCCTGATGTTCACCAAAGTAACTGAGACCACGTTGAACAAGCAGCTCACCAAATACCTTGAGTCCCACCAACTTCTGCACAAAGTCCATCCAGGGCTCCAACAGAGCTCTCTGCAGAGACCGTGCTAGCTAAAGCCACGTGGGATATTAGAGCCATTATGTATGGGGGTGGGAAGGTGGGGGCTCTGATCTGATTAGATCTGTCTGCAGCCTTTGACACCATCTCCCACTCCACTTTACTACAGAGATTGCAGATGGTGGGTCTTAGGGGAAAGTGCCTGCTTGGTCCTTCTCCTTTTTGAAAGATCTGACCCAAGCGGTCAGATCTTTACCATCCTTGTTGAAATTTCGCAGAGACCTTAAAACCTGGCTCTTTTCTCAATAACAACTGAGAGGCATAATCACTGCTTCTTTGGCGCCGGGAGACCCCCTGTGGGTAGCTGCGCGCCCTATAAATTTAACTACAATACAATACAATACAAGCTGTGGCATCAGCTAACTTCAGATCAACCCCTAAGACAATTCCCCCTCCCACGGCTGGTTTTGAGCCACAATCTTTTCAATCATTACATGGCCCACTTGGCCAGCCTGATCAAGTCATTCGATATCACCGCTACTCGATGATACACAGATCATTAGATTAGAAGAAAATACACCTGATCGAGTCATTCGATAATCGATATCACCTCTACTCATTGATACACAAATCAATAGATTAGAAGAAAATACACCTGATCGAGCCATTCGATATCACCTCTACTCGAATGTACACAAATCATTGGATTAAAATTAAATACAGATAAAATGCCCAGTAATTTCAGGAGCTGCCGCCAGGAAGTCGCTGATTGGATGAGCTCAAACTCCCTGGCGCTAAACAGTGAAAAAAACGGAAAGAGTGGTATTTGGGTCCGGAGTCTCAAGGCACAAGGGTGGCGGCCGGTGTCTTTGGGAGCTCTGTCCACCTCATTCCATCAGGTCAGCAAACTGGGAGTTTGGGTGGACTTGCATCCCTAAAAGGATACATTAAAACCAAATGCTCTACACGCTTTTGACTGCTGAAATTTATCAGAAAAATACTTCCATTCATCCCTGCTTTATCTAGGAGGGAGCTGGTATTGGTTCCAATCCTATCGAGAATGGATTCCTGCATCACTTTATACATAGGCATATCTGAATATCGCCAACATAGATTGTTGCTGCTACAGAAACAGCAGTTGGGCTGGTTCTGAGCTTAATAAAATCAATGTCGATCTCCAACAAACTGGTCAAATTGCACCGGCTTCCTGTCCTAAAAAGATGTCAATATAAAGCACTTTATGTCATAAACGCGGGGGTTCATTCTTATATGTCCTCGCTTTTTTGCCTGGTATCAGCTGGCTGAGGGGTGAGATCCCATCATGCTTTGCTGACTAAAGTCTCTAAGTTTACGAAAATCAGAATAGATGGCTGCTCTCTGCCTGTGGTGACTGCAGGTACCTGGAATGGAATGCCCTCCCACCTGCCCTGTGCGCCCAAGAAAACATGAGTTCTTCCAGGAAACAAATCAAAACCTTTCTGTTCATGTTCAGAGGCTGTGGGATTTTGATACTTATGTGCTCATATCAGTGTTAGGACACTTCTTTCCCGAACTAGCTGTTCAGCGCTATATAAATTGACTCTTACATTATGTCATAAGCCTTGGATCTCTGGGCAACAGATCGTTGCAACTATAGACGCCCTAGGAGGAGGAAAAGCTCCGGGATCTGAAGGTCAGGTGTAGAGTTTTACAAAGCTTAGAAATAAATACTGGATGCATATCTACTGGAGGTGTATGCCGAGGCATTATAGGGTGGTGTGTCGCTGCCGTCTATAAGTGACACAATCATATCAGCACTCCCCAAGCTTGGGACAGACCTGGCTAAGTGTACCTCTTATCGCCCTCTGTCACTGCTTCACTGTGATAATAAATTCCTGCCTGAGGTGATGCGACTCAGCTATCCCTCCTACTAGAGAAAATAGTCTCCCCGGTACAGTGGGATTTGTCCCACATAAATCCACAGCGGTTCATCTACGAACGGTATTCGCAGTGCTGCATCAGGTAAACACACACATGAAGGCTGGTGGTGCTGATAAGGTGTTTGACTCCCTGGAATAGCCTTTTATGATTGAGACATTTAGGCTCAGGAAGTTTGAGATCACTCATGAATCTGCTGGCCACACAGCCTATGGCCTGATTTTACGTAAATTGGCTCATCTCAGATGCCATTCAGATCATCTGGGCATTGGGCTGGGGCGCCCTCTGTCGCCCGTTCTTTATACCAGGAACGAACCCTTAGACCTGTGAACTCCAAGAGAGGCATACCATAACCATACTGGGCTGACACCTTTTAGACACTGAAACCAAGAAGAAAACACATCTTTATAAATTGATAGGTTTATAGTCACGGTGGCCAGGCCTGGAGGTGCGTTGAGGGTTGAGAAGGTCAGACGACGGGACTTCAGAGTTCAATCGTTTGAAATCCTTGAAGTTAGAGGTTTTCTGGACAGGTCCGCTGTCCTCTGGAGATCTGGTCTTTATTGAAGAGTAGAAAGAAAATAAAATATCCTCTTGGAATCAAAAGTTTCACCAAATAGGTAAAGCCACAATTCAATCCACTCTACTCAATCACATCTACAAAGATTTGTTAATTATACATATATACCACCAAGAAAGAAATTCCACATAACAGCTTTAATATAAAAAAAATACAACTCATGTTATTTCCTTTGTACGTATAAAGGAGATTATATATGTGACTCCCTATAAACAGCTCTAATTTAAATCCCCCAGTACAAAATATAATTTGGCGCACTAAAACACTTCAGATAAAAATACATGAGGTACTGGCATCAGTGTGGGTTTAATGTGCTGAGAAGTTTGATACCAAACTTCTCAGGTTTCAGTGTAGCCATTATGGTGTTGTGGAGTTCTTAATGACAAACTCCCAGCACCATATACTCTTAAAGGCAGCACTGTACTTACAATGCCCAAGAATGGACACTGTAGGGGTACCAGGCTCATTCACCTGCACCCTCACCACTGGCATAGTGCACCCAGCTGGAGGGGTGGCTGATTTAGGCCAGGGCAGGGGGTTGTAGGCATGGCACACAGGGATGTGTGCCATGTCGACTTTTCACTTTGTTCTGCATCAAAACACGCAGCCTGCAAAGGCAGTGTGTGTGTGTGTAGAGGTACAGGGCCTCTAAGGGTGGCACAATAAGTGCTGCAGCCCTCAGAGGCCTTCTCTGGTCACAGTGCCCTGGGTACCTGTGGTACCATTTACCAGGGGCTGACCTGTGGCCAGAGATGCCCATTGGGTTAGTTTTGGGGAAAGAACACAGGCCCTGGGAACCTGATTGGCAGGGTACCAGGGCACATCAAGTCAAAGTGCATCAGTGGTCTAACAAAAAAGTGTGAGGGTTACTACAACAGAAACCCACTTTCCTACAGGTAGTCTTTGAACAAAATGTAGCGATGCATACCATGCGTTCTAACTTGTCATTTGCTGGTCTATTTTCCAGAAAGGTCTAATTTGGACTCCACTAAGCATGTATCATCTTATTTTTCAGCAATTTGTTTGGGTATCCGCGTTCCTTTAATTTTTGCACAAGAATTTCTGAATTCATGAAATAATCACTTGTACCTGAGCAATTTCATCTTATCCTGAGAAATTGGCGCTAAGGCAAATTGTCACGTAAACTGCGTGGATGATGACTTGTATAATGCAGGTCATTGTTCCTAACCATTGATTTGGTAAACAATGTACCCCGTACGAAGTGGTATTTGGATGGCCTATGAATATTTGGGGAGTTCCGAAACCGAGTTCTGTGTATGATGTACCTTGTGTCTTGATGAGTGACTATTTGGCACAGTTAACCGACAGTTTGGTTTCTATTCATCAACAGGTTCGAGAAGAACTTCCTGACAGATCTACAGGTGAAGGCCATGAGCTTCGTCCTGGTGACTTCGTAATGGTCAAAGCGTTCGAGAGATCAAGCAGCTTGGAACCGAGATGGCGTGGGCCAGAGCAAGTGCTCCTTGCCACGAGAACAGCGGTTCGAGTCACCAACAAGAAAAATTGGGTGCATATCACTCATTGTCGGAAGGTATTGTCGACCTTGGTGGAACCTGCTGTGCTGTCCGATCATCGAGAGATCTTGACCACGGATAAAGGTCCTGCTGTATCACCTGACAAATCTGCGGAGTTCTTCCCGGACCAGACGACTCCTGGAGCAACGCGATACAACTTGAGACCGAGGAAAGAGTCTACAGTTTTTTGAGAGAGACAGGTTGAGCAACCGCCTTGGGTAGGGGAAACGGAATGCCAATATGACAAGGGAGGGGGATCAGCCCTGCATAGTGTAGTGACACCTGTCTTGATCTGCGGTGAAGAAATCAACGTCTACCCACGGAGAAGAGCTCCTACAATTATTTTTGTTTTTGTTATTTTGTTCTGTTTTTGAGAAAGCTGATTTTTGCTACTATGATAACCACTAAGAAAAAGGTATTAGGAGTCATAGGTGTTTTTGCTGCGTTGACAATAATAGCAGTGATCACCTGGTCTATTGAGATGATGATTCCTGCTCATGAGTTCTTTGTGGCTCCTACTACTCCAGTCCCAGAAGAGCATCAGCATTTCACTCTTATGTATCATGAGCAAAAGCATTGAGAATCCTATCTTAATAATACGTTTGTCCAGATGCTTCATCACACCCACAACGCCACAAATGTCACAAATTGTTGGATATGTGGTATGCTTCCAGCACATCAAAAGAAAGGTGGAACGCCATTTATTCCACTTCCTTTTTCGCATAATGGTTCTTGTCGAGCCTGGTACACTCTTCTATTCGCAACTAGGAAACCTACAGTAGGTGGACTTCTTTTCTGTCTGAATAAAGAGTGTTATCAAGATGAACATGGGTATCCTCAAGTGAATGGAACTATATGTTATTGGGAGGCATACCGACCGGACAATGCTTCTACACCATATGTTTTCACCCATACGAGAGACTGTACTACGATCAACCAGTCTGTAATCATTGTTACACGGACCAAAGCGGACTTATGTGTACAAAGTACTGGACGAATTCCAGTTGGAACTAGTGATTGTGTTACTGTATTAAATATAGATGGGTCGAACGATAGTACATTTTTGGCGTCACATAATACGTACCTAGTATGTGGGAGTCATGGATATCATAGACTACCAATCGGGTGGTCAGGTATATGTTATGTTTCTTTTCTGTTGCCTCCTATTTTCTTGGCACCTGCTTCATACCACCGAGATTTTAAATTGTTCAGAAATATTTCGATGAATCGCAACAAGAGGGCAATAAGAACTGATGATGTGGACCAGACTGATACTAGTCTACAGCAATATTTTGAATTTATTTTGGGTTTGTTTCCTTTTGTGGGTGCTGCATTAAATAGTAGGAAAATACGACGATTGACTAGAGTTGTGGAAGCTGTCACTAATCAAACTGCTATAGCTTTAGGCAATATTACTGAGGAGTTGCAAGTTGCTAGAATTGTAACTCTTCAGAACAGGATGGTATTGGATGTTATGTTAGCAGATAGAGGAGGTGCATGTAAAGTTATCGGTAGTAGTTGTTGTGTGTTTATTCCTGACAATTCGCCCTCAGTATATGAAGCAATTCTTAACCCTTTCACTGCGGCGGCTATTCCGGCGCATTGCTACGGGGGAGAGGGGGCCGCTCGGCGCTCCCGTGCTCGTGACGGAACTGCTCCGTCACGAGCCTCGGGTGAGCTGTGCTTGTGACGGAACGGTTCCGTCACGGCCCCGCCCGCTCAATAGAACGCTCAGCGCAGGCGTGGAATTCGCGCCACGCAGGTGCCGCGAGCAGGCCGTGACGGAACCGTTCCGTCACAAGCACAGCTAACCCAAGGCTTGTGATGGAACGGTTCCGTCACAAGCATGCAAGGGGTTAAACTGCATAAGATAGCTACAGATATTCATGTTAAAAATGGCACCTGGACTTTTGCGGGTTGGTTTTGGGCTCTAGTTTCTGCCTGGGGTTGGAAATTACTTACTGGTCTCTGTATTGCAATTACAGTGATTTTCACCTGTTGTATGTGCATCCACTGTGGTCCAATGCTATGTTCTATGTGCATAACTGCTTGTATACCATCCAAAAGAAATACTGTAAAAGCACAACACATGTTGGATATGGAAGTGACCAATATAATGCGTATAGATATACGAGATGAGTGTTTAGATTACCCCAAAAGAGCGTATGTCTTTAGCTGATGCTAAAAGGGTCGTCTGTTGTAATTTAACAGCGATTAGATTGAGCATTAGCAAAAGACATCTTAGTTCTGGCTGTTAACTTGACATTTTACGGACTCCATTTTGTATTCATGGCAGCCATATTGACTGCCGCATGCTACCTCGGCCCGACCATGCGCTATGTGCTACCTTCCTGTCCATGACACTTGAATCTGCCCAGCAACAGGCTATTATTAGTGTCCCCTTGTTTTGCCGCTGACCGTTAGGGTTCACATCTGGTAGTGATTAGCTCTAGATTGGAATGTGTTAGCCAAACCCCCAAGACTGTTAGCTCCACCCACTGATCGATTGTGCTTCTCAACATTACCTTATATGTACATAACATGTGCTCTTGTGCTTTGTACCACCTTCTTTTGAGCCCCTGTGTGGTTATAAATAAACCATGTGTTCTTAACTCGAGGTGCTACTTCTTGCAATACCGAAGGGTACTGTTTGAATTGTAGCACCACCTCATGAGGTGTAATAAATGTTACGTTTTCTATTTCCAGTTTCTGTGCCAACTTCTTTCAATTGGGTCTGAGGACTTGGTGCAGAGAAGGGCGAACCCCTTGCACTAGTGGGTCTGGCTGAGGCCTGCACGACAAATTCTCACCAGGCTCCGGCTCACGTCCTGGTCCCTATCAGGCCCCTGCTCACGTCCTGGTCCTCACAAGCCCCTGATCACATCCTCGTCCTCACCTGACTCCGGCTCACGTCCAGGTCCTCACAAGCCCATGATCACATCTTCTTCCTCACTAGACTCCGGCTCTTGTATAGGTCCTCACCAGGCCAAGCCGGAGAGGGAGATCAATTGGTTGTTGGCCCACAATGCCACCTCAAACAGGAAGCCAACATATGCAAATCACCGTTAGACTTCTTCCAATAGGAGCAGTCCAGCCTGAAGAGCCAATTCAGATCCTTTCTGAACCGGAACACAAGCAACCCAAGACCGGTTTAACCCTATCTGGGCCCTGACTGTAGGGTGCGGCTTGATTCCAGCGGTGCAGCGAGCTTGGGACCCACATTTGGGCACACCTGGCGTATTCATGAATAAGCAAAATGATGGGTGGAATGTTTGAGTTCATCCCAGGCTCTGGTAATTACTCTGGGACACATCCAAACCCATCCTTCTTGTTCTTGCCCTCCATTGCACCCCAGCATGCAGCCAGAGTGTTTTAGACAACATTACTTCCAGATGTCTGTTCCAGTAGCCACAGCAGTTCTAACTCTAAGGATTGGCTTGTCTCTCTGCTCCTGATGTTCACCAAAGTAACTGAGACCACGTTGAACAAGCAGCTCACCAAATACCTTGAGTCCCACCAACTTCTGCACAAAGTCCATCCAGGGCTCCAACAGAGCTCTCTGCAGAGACCGTGCTAGCTAAAGCCACGTGGGATATTAGAGCCATTATGTATGGGGGTGGGAAGGTGGGGGCTCTGATCTGATTAGATCTGTCTGCAGCCTTTGACACCATCTCCCACTCCACTTTACTACAGAGATTGCAGATGGTGGGTCTTAGGGGAAAGTGCCTGCTTGGTCCTTCTACTTTTTGAAAGATCTGACCCAAGCGGTCAGATCTTTACCATCCTTGTTGAAATTTCGCAGAGACCTTAAAACCTGGCTCTTTTCTCAATAACAACTGAGAGGCATAATCACTGCTTCTTTGGCGCTGGGAGACCCCCTGTTGGTAGCTGCGCGCCCTATAAATTTAACTACAATACAATACAATACAAGCGGTGGCATCAGCTAACTTCAGATCAACCCCTAAGACAATTCCCCCTCCCCCGGCTGGTTTTGAGCCACAATCTTTTCAATCATTACATGGCCCACTTGGCCAGCCTGATCAAGTCATTCGATATCACCGCTACTCGATGATACACAGATCATTAGATTAAAAGAAAATACACCTGATCGAGTCATTCGATAATCGATATCACCTCTACTCATTGATACACAAATCAATAGATTAGAAGAAAATACACCTGATCGAGCCATTCGATATCACCTCTACTCGAATGTACACAAATCATTGGATTAGAATTAAATACAGATAAAATGCCCAGTAATTTCAGGAGCTGCCGCCAGGAAGTCGCTGATTGGATGAGCTCAAACTCCCTGGCGCTAAACAGTGAAAAAAACGGAAAGAGTGGTATTTGGGCCTGGAGTCTCAAGGCACAAGGGTGGCGGCCGGTGTCTTTGGGAGCTCTGTCCACCTCATTCCATCAGGTCAGCAAACTGGGAGTTTGGGTGGACTTGCATCCCTAAAAGGATACATTAAAACCAAATGCTCTACACGCTTTTGACTGCTGAAATTTATCAGAAAAATACTTCCATTCATCCCTGCTTTATCTAGGAGGGAGCTGGTATTGGTTCCAATCCTATCGAGAATGGATTCCTGCATCACTTTATACATAGGCATATCTGAATATCGCCAACATAGATTGTTGCTGCTACAGAAACAGCAGTTGGGCTGGTTCTGAGCTTAATAAAATCAATGTCGATCTCCAACAAACTGGTCAAATTGCACCGGCTTCCTGTCCTGAAAAGATGTCAATATAAAGCACTTTATGTCATAAACGCGGGGGTTCATTCTTATATGTCCTCGCTTTTTTGCCTGGTATCAGCTGGCTGAGGGGTGAGATCCCATCATGCTTTGCTGACTAAAGTCTCTAAGTTTACGAAAATCAGAATAGATGGCTGCTCTCTGCCTGTGGTGACTGCAGGTACCTGGAATGGAATGCCCTCCCACCTGCCCTGTGCGCCCAAGAAAACATGAGTATCAAAACCTTTCTGTTCATGTTCAGAGGCTGTGGGATTTTGATACTTATCTGCTCATATCAGTGCTAGGACACTTCTTTCCCGAACTAGCTGTTCAGCGCTATATAAATTGACTCTTACATTATGTCATAAGCCTTGGATCTCTGGGCAACAGATCGTTGCAACTATAGACGCCCTAGGAGGAGGAAAAGCTCCGGGATCTGAAGGTCAGGTGTAGAGTTTTACAAAGCTTAGAAATAAATACTGGATGCATATCTACTGGAGGTGTATGCCGAGGCATTATAGGGTGGTGTGTCGCTGCCGTCTATAAGTGACACAATCATATCAGCACTCCCCAAGCTTGGGACAGACCTGGCTAAGTGTACCTCTTATCGCCCTCTGTCACTGCTTCACTGTGATAATAAATTCCTGCCTGAGGTGATGCGACTCGGCTATCCCTCCTACTAGAGAAAATAGTCTCCACGGTACAGTGGGATTTGTCCCACATAAATCCACAGCGGTTCATCTACGAACGGTATTCGCAGTGCTGCATCAGGTAAACACACACATGAAGGCTGGTGGTGCTGATAAGGTGTTTGACTCCCTGGAATAGCCTTTTATGATTGAGACATTTAGGCTCAGGAAGTTTGAGATCACTCATGAATCTGCTGGCCACACAGCCTATGGCCTGATTTTACGTAAATTGGCTCATCTCAGATGCCATTCAGATCATCTGGGCATTGGGCTGGGGCGCCCTCTGTCGCCCGTTCTTTATACCAGGAACGAACCCTTAGACCTGTGAACTCCAAGAGAGGCATACCATAACCATACTGGGCTGACACCTTTTAGACACTGAAACCAAGAAGAAAACACATCTTTATAAATTGATAGGTTTATAGTCACGGTGGCCAGGCCTGGAGGTGCGTTGAGGGTTGAGAAGGTCAGACGACGGGACTTCAGAGTTCAATCGTTTGAAATCCTTGAAGTTAGAGGTTTTCTGGACAGGTCCGCTGTCCTCTGGAGATCTGGTCTTTATTGAAGAGTAGAAAATAAAATATCCTCTTGGAATCAAAAGTTTCACCAAATAGGTAAAGCCACAATTCAATCCACTCTACTCAATCACATCTACAAAGATTTGTTAATTATACATATATACCACCAAGAAAGAAATTCCACATAACAGCTTTAATATAAAAAAAATACAACTCATGTTATTTCCTTTGTACGTATAAAGGAGATTATGTATGTGACTCCCTATAAACAGCTCTAATTTAAATCCCCCAGTACAAAATATAATTTGGCGCACTAAAACACTTCAGATAAAAATACATGAGGTACTGGCATCAGTGTGGGTTTAATGTGCTGAGAAGTTTGATACCAAACTTCTCAGGTTTCAGTGTAGCCATTATGGTGTTGTGGAGTTCTTAATGACAAACTCCCAGCACCATATACTCTTAAAGGCAGCACTGTATTTACAATGCCCAAGAATGGACACTGTAGGGGTACCGGGCTCATTCACCTGCACCCTCACCACTGGCATAGTGCACCCAGCTGGAGGGGTGGCTGATTTAGACCAGGGCAGGGGGTTGTAGGCATGGCACACAGGGATGTGTGCCATGTCGACTTTTCACTTTGTTCTGCATCAAAACACGCAGCCTGCAAAGGCAGTGTGTGTGTGTGTAGAGGTACAGGGCCTCTAAGGGTGGCACAATAAGTGCTGCAGCCCTCAGAGGCCTTCTCTGGTCACAGTGCCCTGGGTACCTGTGGTACCATTTACCAGGGGCTGACCTGTGGCCAGAGATGCCCATTGGGTTAGTTTTGGGGAAAGAACACAGGCCCTGGGAACCTGATTGGCAGGGTACCAGGGCACATCAAGTCAAAGTGCATCAGTGGTCTAACAAAAAAGTGTGGGGGTTACTACAACAGAAACCCACTTTCCTACAGGTAGTCTTTGAACAAAATGTAGCGATGCATACCATGCGTTCTAACTTGTCATTTGCTGGTCTATTTTCCAGAAAGGTCTAATTTGGACTCCACTAAGCATGTATCATCTTATTTTTCAGCAATTTGTTTGGGTATCCGCGTTCCTTTAATTTTTGCACAAGAATTTCTGAATTCATGAAATAATCACTTGTACCTGAGCAATTTTGTCTTATCCTGAGAAATTGGCGCTAAGGCGAATTGTCACGTAAACTGCGTGGATGATGACTTGTATAATGCAGGTCATTGTTCCTAACCATTGATTTGGTAAACAATGTAGTTCATAATCGGCCATTGTGGCCAAAGACCACTACATCCAAAAATGTGATAGATGACTGGCTACTGGACACACATAATTGTATATCTACTGATCTGGCATTCAACCATTTAATAAACAAATTTAAGATATCATCTTGTCCATCCCAAATGCAGAAAATGTCATCAATAAACCGAAACCATTTTTGGATATGATGCACAAATGGATTGTTATCATAGGTAAATTTCTCCTAAAACTTGGCTATGAATAACAAGGCCAGGAAGGATCTCCTTCTTGGGTCTGAGGTGCTGGTGTTATTGCTTAAGTGCAACAACGGTAGAGTCAGCAGTGGTTGTCTGCATCTTCTGCTCTGCGGTCTCCAAATCAGCTTTTTTTATTTAGCAGTTGACACTGGCAAGTGAGACACAACCTCTACACAGACTTGCTCAGTCAGGGAGATTGGGGGACCCTGGGCCCTTTACAGGACTTTTCGGCACTCTACCACATTTCCTCTGTTCCTTCTGGGCCATTCTTCACAACGGGCTCGGCTGCTGGTCCTCCTCAAAGGGCAGGCAGACTTCTTCCGGACAAGTCTCTCTCCTCTTCCCTCTCATCAGACAGGCAGATGACAGGGCCACTGCTCGGGCAATAGTTTCATCCCAGAAGACTTGCAGAAACCAGGCAATGTGCCCTCGCCTACGGGGGAGTCACTATCAGTGATACTTATCTTGAAACAGCGGCTCTTCGTGTCGGGTGGTAAAGCAACTTGAGTTACAACAAAGCCTAGATATTTGCCGCCCACTTTTCTGTGGTATTTTCGGACCCTGAATGCTTATTCCTCATCTGGGTTTACTGGTTTCCCTGGTTGCATTTTATCATCCATTTTCTTCTGCAGCACAAACAAGGACTTTGTGCAGGGTGATTGCTGCTCACAGCAGGTAGTGATGATGCTGCCTCCATGCGGGAATACTTACAACATGAGCACAGTAAGAGTGAACCTTCTAAAAGGCGGCCCTGACTCAATCCCTCACCCTTGTCTCCAAAGTTACACCCTTCTCGTCTGGATTGCCGACAATATTGCCCATCTTGTGCCATGTTAGATGATGGGCAATTGAATGTGTATGCGACTGAGAACAACATACTTACACATGTGTAAACAATATAGAGCCTGCTACCTTATATTATAAATGCACATCTCAAAATTCAAACGGGGATGCCAATGTGAGGTCTGGTCATGACACGTGAATGGAACTTTACTCAATGCCCTGTAAGCATCGCAGCCACCCTCTGACAAGTAAAGTGACCAGTTCAGCTCGTGACCTCTAAGAACATGGTACGCTGCTACTACTACTCACTGTACGTAGCCAGGGACACAGATCGTAGTCTTTACCCCACCAACAGAGTGGTTGTAGTGTCCGTCAACATCTCCAGAGCCAGGTTTTGGGTCTTCTGGTCAATTTTGGGCCTAGTCATGCAGTGGACACGAAGTAGCTTCTCTGTGCTGAGGCCAAAATAAAATCAGGATACCAGAGTCACTTGCAGTTCTGTCTCTCAAGGCAAGGGTGCACGGGCTTTGGCCGAGGTGGGGGAAATGGTGACCAAGCAGGGCTCAGCCAGTCTATATTGTTGTCTTCCCCTAAAACAACTGGCCTCTGATATTTACATTTATTTATTTTAGCCTTAATTTGTGAAATTACAATATACTGCAGAAGAACTTTGAGCTGTATGAGGGTCCTACCAATCAGCGCAGAGTGGGGAGTAATTGTAATATAATATACACATCTAAAATGAAGAGAAAATGCAAGTTAAACTATTCTGTATAAAGTGGTCAGTTGTTTAGTGTTATAATTTTTGATGTTTTCATCTCAAACTGGAGGGTCGTTAATTTGAATCCTGGTTGGTGCACTAGGGAATAGTGACTTGTATATTCACAGTGCTATGACAGGCCTGCCTGTGAGAGACAGCACTTTGAATAGGAAAGCCAATAGTTTAAAGAAAGAATTAAACAACATATAAAATACGGACCTCACACCAGTTCCGATAATTCTTTCAGAATGTCGTGCAAACAACCCCTAAGCCAGCTGTTGAGTGACGTAACTGTGCTCCAGATCAGAAGATAATCAAACAACGATTGGGGTGCACAACTTACAAAGTCCAGTAGACCAAAGGTATATGAAAAAGTCACTTCTTTATTAGAACAAATATTTCGCTTATGAAATCAGTCATATCAAAGTATCAGCCAATGCGTTTCGCTCCCACACTGAGAGCTTCCTCAGGGCGCAAAAAATAGCAGCAATCAGTCCGAATTGGTTTAAACAGCAGAAAGTATGAACATTGATGTCGCTAATACAATCAAAGGCAGCGCGGTAGGTAATAATAAGGTCTGTCGTCATCCAAGGGATCCTTGAAGTTATAAAAAATTTCAAACAATTCATTTAAGTTGAGTTCCTGCAGCCTTTAACGACTGTGAATAGGCTGCAATCGCTGTCACACTGTTCCCACGCTCTGCGATTCCAACTATAAACATCCACATGCAAGGATCGGCGTCACAATGGAGGTAAAAAATTCCACTATTTTTCAAAAAGAAACCTCAAATGGATCTAACGAATGTAGAAGGAATGTGGTCCAAGACGAAGGCTTGCAATAATAAGCAGTGATTTCATCACGTTGTAGATGCACGGGAGACATTAACTTTAGTGAACGGGTTCCGCATGTATTACATCGCGTTGTCCATCACTCCAAGCCTGCAGTTTCAGTATGGCGTGGCGTGGCGTGGCGTTGTGCGTCGTTCCTGCCAATAGTTTAAAGAAAGAATTAAACAACATATAAAATACACTTTACACATTATAGGATGGGCTGTAGAGAGTATAAGATCAGTTGAGCATATTTTGAAAAAAGAGAGAATGTGTAAATGCTTCCTGTGCTATCAGATGTTAAATTTTTATTATCGGCAATCATACTGTAGCTAGTGTTTACCTTTTTTTTTAGGTTTCCATGAAAATACTGCATTCCAGAAGTACAGGTAACAACGTCACCGTACTCTTAAAAATAATTACTCTTTGTCACCGGGAACATCCAGGTTTGTCGGCCCCTCGCTTGGGCTGCTCCATTGCCCGCACTCATCTAGTGCAGCTCCGTGATGCCAGCACAACTGGAACAGCCTGGAGAGCGCACAGAGCTCAGCTATAAAAGTCCTGCTTGTTTGGTGTTGGGTGGCAGGAGCTGCCGGGCAGCAAGGATCCCGAAGTGAGTGTCCACATGCCAGTTTGTGGATCGTGTTCGCAACCCAACCCAACCATATCAGCATACTACAATTCTTTGCCGCCTCCACACTAGCAAACTGACCCAGGAGTTACAAATTAGCCATGGCGGCTACGGGCCATTGCTTACATTGATGGCCCCACTCAGGTCTCTGGCCCTCTACACAGCTAACTAAACAGAGGACATGCCCTTTTGAGAAGCTGGTAACCCCAGTGCTTCTTCGAACATTTCTTTTATGGTGGCGCTCCATTTTACGCGACCAACTCTCATGCCAGTCACCTCCTCAACATGGTGCAATGTTTGGGTGACATTCATTACGTGAAGTCCTGAAGCGTGCATAAAGCACAAGCCCGAAACCCATCGACCTATATCTTTCAGGATCAAGACCTAACGAGAAGAACAAACACAGAACTCAAATGTTTTGATAGACCAATGTCATAGTCACAGTTTGATGCGCTGTAGTCGTTCACCATAATTGCAGGTCTTTTGTAATTAGGCGCTCCTACCTGGAGACGGTTGTTATGTGGTCACTATTAATAAGGGTTTATTGTCCGCCATTGCGGATACACTGTCTACCTTGATACTTCTGCTTTTCCCTAACCTTTGCGTTGTTCTAAAAATACCAGTGAACTTTATAAGACAAATTGGTAAGCTTTATAATGTTGTCTATCCGTTGTCGCTTTATCTCCTTCTTGTAAAATATGCCAACCTAACTTGAAATAAGTACATTTTGTTGGGAGAATAGCTATTGTTGCCTGTGATTTCTTTCATTGCAGCACAGCAATGCCTCTATTCTTAATTGAACATTGAACATTGATTATGCGAATAGTATTGATTTAATTCCAGAGTGTCTTTTGCACCATTAAGGCGATGAATAATACGTTGACCTCATATTTGAGATGGATCGGTTTATTCTATTAGAGTCCTGTCCTTCGTCGTTGTTTTCTAGTGAGCGGCCTAGGCTCTACAGGATCATACGGGCTCTCTCCCTAGCTTTGCTTCAAAAGTGTTTGCCTTTAGAGATGCTGATATGGAGTGCGGAGGCCTGCAGTTAAGCAGCTCTGAACGAGTGAATGACATCCATGCTGGTGGTTTGTGCTGGGAATGTGCCTTTTATGTTTATTTCTTCCATCCAGGCAGAATGAGTGGGATTTGCCTACTGCTAAACAGTTTAAGTCTGATGAACGCAGAACTACTTTTTCCAAAAGGTTATTACTTGGCCACGTTACATTCTGGTGAATAGTCCATGAGAGTAGGTGCTGTGTACCCTCCAGAGGCAATGTCTATGTGGTAATCAAACTCTCGTGTCATCGGTAGGCTAAGTGTAAGATTTATTCACCACTCACCCAACTGCACCAGGAACGTAACTGCCGGGAACACTCCTGGCAACGCATCAACAACAACATTCCAGGAGCCGCTGGAAGGAATCTTTAGTTAAAGACGCATCACCAAAATCTAGGCCCATTTTTAAAAGCACAGTTTTACTTACAACTTTAGGATGGTTGTAAATACCTCCGATCTTGGACATAAATGGGGGAGAGGCATAAATGTACTTGGTGATTCCTGAAGCTCACTATTTCACAAATTGTAGGTCAGGGTTAAACACGGAGTCTCCTGGTTGCACTGTTTCCTAGTGCAGTAAACCACACATGGGGTGGTGGAGATTGTGATGGAGAGGCCGAGGGACTACAACCCCTGGATAATGACCTGTATAGTGGCCCTGTCAAGAAGTAACATTTGGGGGGTCATTAGGATGGCGGGCGGATTGCCCCCGCCAGGCTGGCGCTAGCCACCGCCGGCCTGGCGGGGGCAATCTGCCCGCCATCCACACCTAAATGACCCCCGCCATATTAGGATGGCGGGGGGACTGCGGCAGATGGAAAGACCGCCCGCCGCTTTTCCACCCTGGTCGCCTTGTGACCGGGGCGGAAAAGGTCCAATACAGTGGCGGTGTCTAATAGACACTGCCAGCCATTTAACATGGTCTGTTTCAGAAGCCTTTCCGTGGCTGCGATGCTGCCACGGAAAGGCATGCGGTCTTCACTTTGGGGGCCCCCTGTGGTCCCCCAGAGTGAAGGAGAGCTGGGGGGTGCACACGGGGGTACCTGTTGTACCCCCCTGCATTTGCATAAACAACGCAGCAGGCACCGCACGATGCCTGCCACTTTTTTTATGCAAATGCATATGTGCATTTTTAGCATTGTGGCGGGCGGTGCTGAGAGCACCGCCCGCCACAATGCTAAAAATGCAGGATGCGCCCGTCACAGTGGCGGGCGCATCCTAATACCCCCCATGGGACCCCCGCCCTTATGACGGGCGGCCCCAATCACCGATAGGATGGCGGGCAGACTAAGTTCGCCCGCCATCCTAATGACCCACTTGGTGTCTATTTCCATCATATTTAGGTAAAGTGGTAAAGCCGGGATTAGATGTTATGTCTAGTGGTGGTGCGCGCACATGCCTGTGAATTGACCACCTCATTAAGGGTTGTGTCACGGGTTATTTTTACATCATTTGCTAGATGTATTGAGCATATTTATAAGTGCCTTCTGACAAATATTTTCATTTAATGCAAAAAGTCAGAAGAAGGTTGAGACCTTTTCTTTTAGCCGTGGAGTAAAAGCTGCTTGTTGTAGGGCACTACTGTCCCCACAACAGTCCATGACCCTACTAACTAGAGTAGTTAGTTTCCAGTAACGTGTCCCTGAACACCTACTAGCTCTTCCTTCTATGTTTGTGTTCCTTCTGAGCCCCTCCTTCTCCCCTCGGATCCACCAAGGATGTTTGGTCTGTGTGCAAAGGCGCTTTCGTGTACTGGATTCATGTGAGGTGCAGAGCCCATTTCAGGTGTCTCCCTTGTATCTACCTAGCCTCTAAAGTTGTGTGCTGTTCTATAACGTTAGTGACAATCTGCATTCTCTCCTCTCACTGTATGCCCCGCCGCTGCTTTTTAGAGTCTCTCCTCATATTGAAATTTTTTGTAAAGCAGATGACCATTGCAGGGAAGATTATAATCTCTCTGATACCACTTGGTACGTGATATCCCACACCTGCCCCAAGAAAAAAGCGTTGCACAGTCAATATATCGATGTTGTTGTATCAACGTACCTTAATATCGAGTTTTTTGTATTGTAGGTACAGAATATCGACAGCAAGAATATCGGTGACAAGAATATCGACCTTAAGGTAAGGAATATTGTTTTTTTTTATTTCGATGTAAGTAATATCGTTAGAAAAAATATAGTTGTAAATAATATTGAGATTTATATTAGTGTTATGTATTTAAGTATGTATTTGTTTAATATTTTTTGTAATGTATTTTATTTATTTTTAAATATATGTATGAAATGTTTAGAAAATATTCAAAACATTTTAGGTATATTTTGTGTTTTAGTATTAGAGCGGGTTGTGGGTTTATAGGGGAATAGGGTGGGAAGTAATTTAATTACATTAAATTAAATAATCATTTTTATTAGATATAAATTAATTTTAATAACATTTTGTGTTTTAGTATTAGAGCGGGTTGTGGATTTATAGGGAAAGAGGATGAGAAGTAATTTAATTATATGATATTAAATATACATTTTTAATAAATATAAATTAATTTTAATAAAATATTTTGTTTTAGTTCTGTTGCAGTTTGTGGGTTTATACGGTAATAGGGTGGAAAGTAATTTAATTATAATTATGTAATGAATATTTTTATTTAATTTTATTTATTATTAATGTATTGTTAATTAATAATTGGCAATCCATTTTTATGACTTTATTAATTAATACGTATATTAATTATACATAATTAGTTATTAATTTTATTTACGGTTATTGATAATTACATTATTGTGTATTAATTAATAATTGGTCATTAATCTTTATTAATTGATTGATCGTTAATTATATTAATTTGTTAATTTTTTATGTGTAGCATGTTGTGTGTTTCTAGGTGAATAGGGTGGGAACAAATAATTATAATTAATTAATTATTCATGTTAATTAATTATTATTTAATATTTACTTATTGTTAAATAATTATAAATTGGTAATAATTTTTTTATTAATTGATACAAAATAATTGTGTTATTTGTTATGTGTAGTGTGTTGTTGGTTTATAGGGGAATATATTTGGAAGTTATTTATTATAAATAAGTCATTATGATTTTTAAATAATGAATATAACATTTTTGTTAATTACTAATTGTTAATTATTTTTTAATTAATTTATAATTAAAATAATGTTCTTTTTTATGTGTACTGTGTAGTGTATTTATAGGGGAATAGGGTGAGATGTAATTTAATGTTAATTAAGTAAACATTTCTTTATTTTTATTGATATTCATTAATAATTATATTTTATGAAGTTTTTCAAATGTTGTTTTTATTAAAAATTGTAAAGTATAAGTGTCTAAAATTTACACCTACGCTATCCAACACTTTCCCTACTGTTGCACTCACTGGAGTGGGAATAGTAATTTTAACAATTACGCTATCCAACACTTTCCCTACTGTTGCACTCATTGGAATGGGAATAGTAATTTTAACCCCTACGCTATCCAACACCTTCCCTACTGTTGCACTCACTGGAGTGGGAATAGTAATTTTTACAGTTATGCTATCCAACACTTTCCCTACTTTTGCACTCACTGGAGTGGGAATAGAAATTTTTACAGTTACGCTATCCAATATTTACCCTACTGTTGCACTCACTGGAGTGGGAATAGTCATTTTAACCCCTACGCTATCCAACAATTTCCCTACTGTTGCTCTCACTGGAGTGGGAATAGTAATTTTTATAGTTACGCTATCCTTACACTTTCCCTACTATTGCACTCACTGGAGTGCGAATAGTAATTTTTTTAGTTACGCTATCCAATATTTACCCTACTGTTGCAGTCACTGGAGTGGGAATAGTAGTTTTAACCCCTACGCCCTCCAACACTTACCCTACTGTTGCACTCATTGGAGAGGGAATAGTAATTTTTACAGTTACGCTATCCAATATTTTTCCCACTGTTGCACTCACTGGAATAGTAGTTTTAACCCCTAATCTATCCAACATTTTCTCTACTGTTGCAATAACTGTATTAGGAATAGAAATTGTTACCCCTATGCTATCCAACATTTACTCTACTGTTGATTTTTTTGTAGTTAGAATAGTAATTTTATTTCCTGCACTATTTAATATTATTTGTAGTGTTTAATTTATTGTACTATATAATTATTATTTTTTAATATTAAAAATTATTGTAAGTTTTATAATTTGTTATATATTTGTATTTGTTTATTAAAATTATAGTTGTATGTTTATATATGTATTTATAATGTATAAAAATAGTTTTAACAATTTAGAAGTTATGAAAATAATTATTAATTAATATTAGGTAAGAATATATATGATATATATTACATGTATATATTTAATTTATGTTTACATTATATAAACTAGTTATTTTTAAATATTTAAAAATATTTGTAAGTATGTTTGTTTTAATTATATATAATTCGTTATTTTACATTCTTTTTTTAACTTATAAAAAACCGATATTTTTAACAACGATATTTTTGAAATCGATAATTTTGTTTCGATATTTTTGTACTTATCACAGGGGCCGATTCTGATTCGGTAAAATCCCGTCCGAATCGTTGTATGGAGCCTTTTTCCCGTACGAATCGTACGGAGAACCGTACCCGTACGTACGATGTAGTACGATGTGTACCTAATGCAGTTCTCCGTACGATTCGTACCAAAGACCGTACGACTCAATGATCCGTACGAATCGTATTCGGAACACGCAGTACGCGACGTCCATACGGTTCGAAGCAGCTTTTTCCGACCTAGCCAGTACAATTCGTGTCAACAGCACTCCGTACGACGCTTTTGCTATGGGAGTTCAAATCATCTGAAAAACCAGATTTCGGCTCGAAATGCTTATGGAACGGACCCCCCCATGTTCGGTGCGTACACTCCATCATTGCAGGGGTACGGTGCATCGTGGTACGGTGTTTACGATTCGTACGGTTTACTGTGCGGGTCTATGTCGTACGGACTCACCCATGACTTTCGTACGGTTCACGACGATTCGTACGTATTTCAAGCCAACGGATCGTACTACGAGATTCGGATGCATTACTACGAATCGTACGGAAACGGCTACGAATACGAATCGTCGTACGGATTTGTTTCCTGATTCAAAATCGACCCCTTAAATAGATGGGATGTCGATATTGTGGACTTCGAAATTTTGGTCCCGATATTTTTGTAGGTCGGTTTTCTGTCCGTCGATATTCTGTCAGTGATTCAAAAAAAAAACTGACTCTGCATGATTTACTATATGGTAATACTTCTTTGAAATATTACTCATTTTGCCCATGTTTCAGTCCATATGAAACCAGTCTTTGCCCTCCCACCCTCTTTTACACCCAGTACCCTGAATCTTGCCAACTATTACATGCTCACCTCTCAAGAGAACTTACAGACAGAATAGAACTTTTCCTGCTGGTGGACACTGAACACTTTTTGCTAGTAAATCCACTGGGTGCAATCCCATTGGTGCCTGGCCTGTTTTATTCCATTGTTTGCATCAACCCTTGTCAACACAACTGAATGACCTGACACTATTTTAGAACAGTTCTATGTGGAGTACTGTGTCTATTGTAACACCTTCTCTTAAGTGTACTACTAGGGCAATTACCTTATCCCTTTACTTGAATCCCTGTTCAATTTAAAAAGGTTCTGTTCCATTGAGAAACATCCTGTTATGTGGTGTAATGCATAAATACGCACGCAAAAAGAAATCACCACAAGTATAACCAAATGTGAAATAATGTGAGGAAAAGATGTGGAGTGCCTCACGGAAGCAACAACATGGAGGTCCGCTGGTAGGTTCTCACCAGCGGACTCTGGTTCTCATCATCAGCACATCCACATCAAAAAATAACAAGAAAAGAAAAATGTAGTGGTGGTGAAAGCAGAGAATGTGTGCACCGCTACCAAATTAACTGGTGCTGAAAAAAGTAATATATCTCTAATACAACTGTGTATTGATCCTTAAATAAGGTGTGCCGATACCTAAAGGCCACCTCATTTATGATTAGAAACGAGCTACAACACCACTAGCTATACCTCTTTATTCCTGCCGTGGTGCTGCTCACTTTAAAAAGACACTGTGTTGCCTTCTAACTCCTTAGAGGGCCAGCATGTTTCATTGCCTATAGATTTTTGGCAATTTCGACAGGGCGAGGGTCGAATATTCACCACACTGCTCAATGATATAGGAGATATGCACTCACAATACCGGCTGACAAGAAGCAGCACGGAGATAGCTACCGTATGAGTGACAACAAAGGGGGTCACCGGTATGCCAGAGTCGGGCATCCTAACTGTTACATACAAATGAAATACGAGCAGTGTGGTGAATATTCGACCTTATTTAAGGGTCAATACACGGTTGTATTCGAGATATATTACTTTTTTCAGCACCAGTTAATTTGGTAGGGTGCACACATTCTCTGCTTCCACGACTACTACATTTTTCTTGTTGGGAGTAAAGAACAAGTTACTTACCTTCAGTAACGCTTTTTCTGGTGGATACAGTGTCTGCCTGTGGATTCCTCACCTTATGAATATCCCCTGCGCCAGCATTCCTCAGAAACCTTTTTCCTAGCTCTGCATGCCAACGAGGACGTCACAATATCACGGCTCCGCACACGACTCCATGTGACATCACTGGAGCCATAAGAGAGGCTCGTCGGCGTGATGACATCAGTTCCATCCATTTTTTCTGTGCCATCGAGGCAAAAGGGTGAACCGACAACATACTCAAAGTATACACAGTACATAATATTCATAACTACAGATAGTATAAATTCAAAAGCACTAAGTGCACACTAGCACTTTAGTACCCTTTCCCCGCTCCCCAGGTGGTGCTTGGCCGATTGCAGGGCTAAGCTCACCGGGTCCTGGATGGTAGCAGTTTGGCGGCCATCTTGAGTAGGGTTGTCATTGGTGGAGCGCTCTAGTCGCTCTATTTAAGGAGGGCTTACAGGGCAAACGAGAGATTACCTCCCACAGACTCCAAAGGCTGCATTACGAGCAGTCACTTATTTTAGAGCTTTTAAAATTGTATTTAGATCGTTTTGATCGTTTTTGTACCCCTTGTGTCCGACCCCCCCCGAGCTCGAATTTGCATAAAGTCAGGGGCTAAATTAAAAAAACATTGCACACTAGCACTTTAGTACCCTTTCCCCGCTCCCCAGGTGGTGCTTGGCCGATTGCAGGGCTAAGCTCACCGGGTCCCGGATGGTAGCAGTTTGGCGGCCATCTTGAGTAGGGTTGTCATTGGTGGAGCGCTCTAGTCGCTCTATTTAAACGGTCAACCATGTCTCCGCGCAGCGGACGCGTGCAGCAGACGCGCCGGACCTACGCCGGAGTCACGCCTGAGTCCAGCCCGTCTGCGCCCGTCCGGGCCCAGACGGGACCTGGGCCAGTTGCTATGCCCGATGCGAGCCCCCAACAAGCTATTAGGATCAGGTACACGAAGGATGAGCTTTTATCTTATAGAATACCGACGTATGACACATGCTGCTACATTGCCAAAGGGGGAAAGCGCTTTAGGGGATGTAGAGTTTGTCAACCAGAATTAGGAGAAACTACCCCGACCACCTTGCGTCGTCTCGCACTGCTGAATTGCAGGTCTCTCCCCTGCCATGCGACGGAGATTAACTCCCTACTCCTGGACCACAAGGTTGATGCCTTGCTTCTTACTGAGACTTGGCTATCTGACACCTCGGGTCCGGACGTGGTTACAGCGTTGGCACCGGGATATTTGATTTACCATCTTGATAGAGGCGTAGGGAGGGGGGGGGTCTGGCCATTATTTATAGGGAGTCACTGGGCTGTAAGGCACGGGAGGCAGGGGTTAAAGACTGTGAGAGCTGCCAATTCTCCCTCCAATTCTCCCCTACCTGCACGCTGACAGGCCTCCTAGTCTACCGGCCACCTGGGAGTGTGGGTGATTTTACATCTTCACTAATGGAAACTACCACGCTCCTGGCCTCGGCCTCGTCCAATTTCATTCTGTTGGGAGATCTCAATTGCCATTTTGATGAAGCAACTGACCCAATGGCAACTAATTTGATGAGCGAGTTGAGCGCCCTGCAGATGAAATTGATAAACACTGGGGCCACACATGTTAAACGTCATCTTCTGGACCCCTTCTTTGCGAATATGGCAGGGATATCAGCTATGCCCCCCCTCGCTCTTCCTTGGTCCGACCACTCATTGATCATGGCTAATTGGGAGGTAAAGTGTGATGACACTCTCCCACTCAGGAAATTCAGAATAGACAGGGCATGGTCAAGACTCCCTGTAGAGGCCTGGAGTGCCCGTTTGGAGGGCACCCAGCCTGAGAAGGGTCGGGATCCGGTGACTGCAGATGCTACGGTGAGGAACTGGCTGACCAACGCAGTGGACCATGTGCTTCCACTCAAGAAGATGCTTATCAGGGATAAGAGAGTGGGGTCCGCCCCATGGTATACCCTAGAGCTCAGAACCTTGAGAAAGAAGTGTAAACGGGCGGAGAGATTATGGAGGAGGAATTCGGAGACAGATAGCAGGGAAAAATATCGGATGGAATTAAGGACATACAAACTTGCAATACGCGCTGCAAAGGCCTCCTTTTATGGGGAGAGAGTGAAGCACGCTGCGTCCTCATCCAGGGAAGCCTTTCTAGTGATGAAGGAGCTTCTTAAACCGCCTGATCCCATTCTTGTCCATGACAGACCACAGGAAAAATGTCTGGAATTGGCCACTTACTTTAAAGATAAAATTGATACCATTGTTAGTTCTCTCCCCCCGGTGATGGGGACCTCGGTCTTTTTGGAGGACTTGAGCATCTCGGAAAAACTATTAACGTCATTTGGCCCTGTAACCTCCGGCGAAGTACTGAAGGTCCTCGGGAGCTTGAAAAGTGGCTCACCTCGGGACCCAGTCCCAATGCGGTACTTAAAGCAGGCCGCCTTGTCGATAGGAGAGCCCTTGACCGATTTGGTCAATCTCTCCTTCGCTCATGGGACTGTGCCGCCGGACTGGAAAAGTGCGGTTGTCAAAGCGCTTCTGAAGAAGCCTGGCTTGGACCCGCAGAACCTGGCCAATTTCAGGCCCATTTCCTTGCTACCAGGGGTTAGTAAGGTTGCCGAGAGGTTGGTAAACCGTCAGCTATCCAACTTTCTCGAGGAGAATGGCCGGTTGAGGGACTCCCAGACGGGATTCCGACCGGGTCATGGAACTGACACGGCTCTGCTAGCAGTGGTAGAGGAGGCCAGAAGCACTTTGGACGCAGGGGGGTCAGTGGCAGTGATCCTCCTGGTCCTTAGTGCGGCCTTCGATACCGTCAATCATGGAGTGCTGATACAACGTCTAGCTGAGTCGGGTGTCACAGGAGTGGCCCTGGAATGGTTGGCCTCTTTTCTGGAGGGGCGTACCTTCGAGGTTTGGGAAGGAAACGCAAAATCTCCTCCCCTCCCACTTCATTGCGGGGTGCCCCAGGGCTCATCCCTGAGCCCCACGTTATTTAACATGTACATGGCACCCCTGGAGGGTGTGGTGTCTCCGTTTGGCTTTAAGACCATAAGCTATGCGGATGACACCCAGCTAGTGGTGGGTCTGACACAGCTGGAGAAACAGCCCGAGACGCTCCATTCATGCTTGAGAGAGGTGTCTGACTGGATGACCAGGTCATCGCTCAAATTGAACGGCTCAAAAACTGAGCTGATGATCTTGGGCCAGTCAAGTTTTGCCCTCTCGCCGAGCAGCTGGCCCAATTGCCTGGGCACCCCGCCTGACCCAAAAAAGGAGATTAAGAGCCTGGGGGTCTGGCTGGAGCCGGATTTGTCCTTTAGGACACACGCCAAGAAGATCGCTGGCGTGTGTTATGGAATGCTCCGGTCGGCCCGTAAGGTTCTCCCCCTGTTACCAGAACTCTCCCGGAAGCTGTTAGTCCAAGGTTTAATCATCTCACGCCTGGACTACAGTAATGCACTCTTTCTCGGAGCCCCGGAGTCAACGTTCAAGATCCTGCAACAAGTGCAGAACGCGGCAGCAAGGCTGCTGCGGAACGTTCCGGCCAGGCAGTCAGCCAGGCCTGCTTTAAAAGCACTACACTGGCTTCCCGTCAGAGAGAGAGTGACCTTCAAGGCTCTCTGCATTGCCCACAAGAGCATACAGGGGAAAGGACCAGCCATTCTGAAGGACATGATTCGGCCCTACAAGCCCACAAGAGCTCTACGCTCTGACAACAAACACCTCCTTCAGATAAAGAGAATTAGGAGAGCCCGTTCAGGTGGCAGGAGTTTTTCCATCCATACAGCGCGCGCCTGGAACTCCCTCCCATTCTCACTACGTTCTGAACCAAATCTTCTTAGGTTCCGGAAACTTCTGAAAACTTACTTATTTCCAGAATAAGTGTAGCTCTTTCTGCTCTGTATTAGCAGCTTGCTCTAGGTCTCTATATGCGCTGGGATGCCCCTGGGTAACCGTGCGCGGTACAAAATTCGTTAATAATAATAATAATGAAAGGAAAGTCAAAGAGCAAAATCATTTCCTATAAATCATACACTGCAAAAAGAAACATGAAATGTAAACAATCAAGTTAAACAAAAATACTTTTAAAGGTATATAAGGATGGACATCAGGGAGGAGGGTGGGTCAATGAGGAATCCACAGGCAGATACTGTATCCACCAGAAAAAGCTTTACTAAAGGTAAGTAACTTGTTCTTCTGATGGATATATCTGCCTGTGGATTCCTCACCTTAAGAATAGATTCCCAAAGCAGTCCCACTTCCAGAGGAGGGTGTCCACCCTTCTATACCAAAAAGTCCTGCAGGACTGAGCGCACAAAGTGGCCCTCCCTCCTCATTTCGGAGTCCAAGCAATAATGCTTTGCGAAAGTGTGGGGAAGGCCAAAGTCGCTGGATTACTAATGTCCGCTACAGGTACACCTCTGGCCAAAGCAGAAGTAGACGACATGGCCCTGGTGGAATGAGCTCTAATACCTTCCGGAGGTTCCTTACCAGCCAGGGCGTAGCAGATTTTGATTCACAAGATGATCCATCTTGATAAAGTGCGCTTGTGCACCGCCTTGCCCTTCTTTCATCCAACGTAGCCCACAAAGAGCTGATCGTCCACTCTCCAGTCCGTAGTTCTGTCCAAGTAAAAGCTCACTGCTCTTTTAGGACCCAGGCGGTGAAGTCTCTCCTCCTCCTTGGAAGGGTGAGGGGGAGGATAGAATACAGGAAGGGTAATGGACTGCCCTAGATGGAAGGGAGTAACCACCGTAGGCAGAAAAGCAGCCCTGAGGACCATCCTTTCAGCATGTATGGTTAAAAACGGGGATTTCAAACTAAGAGCCTGAAGCTCACTCACACTTCTTGCTGGAGTAATAGCCACAAGAAAGACCGTCTTAAAAGACAAAAGCCTCAAAAGACAACTACGTAAGGGTTCAAACAGGGAACCCATCAAGAGATTTAAAACAAGATTAAAATCCCATTGAGGCATCACAATAGGTGAAGGCGGGAACCTATTAGTGAGGCCTTTAATAAACCTCAAAACTATGGAAGATTTAAATAAGGATGGCTGATCCGGCAAACAAAGAAAGGCCAAAAGAGCCAACAAATGTCCCTTAACAGTGCCGTCAGCACATCCCTTCTGAGCCAAGAAAAGTAAAAACTCAAGAACATTCGACAAATGGGCCTTTAAAGGATCAATGGATCTTTCTCCACACCATTTAACAAATCTTGACCATTTATAAGAGTAAATAGACTTAGTGGAGTGCCGCTGGACAATAAGATAACATCCACTACATCCGTGGGAGAGAGAAAGAACTCAGGATGCCCCGTTCAATCTCCAGGCATGTTGGTGCAGGCTCTGGAGGTGGGGGTGTAGAACCTGCCCCAGCCACTGCGGGAGTAGGTCTGCCCTGAGAGGGAGACGGAGCAGCGGGTGCAGTGAGAGGTGAAGTAGATCTGTGTACCACACCCTTCTTGGCCAAAGCGGGGCGATCAATGTGACTTTGGCCCGGTCTTGGCGAATCTCCCTCAGAACCCGAGGACTCAAGGGTATAGGAGGAAACATGTAAAGGAGTTGAGAAGTCTAATTCAATTGAAACACGTCCCCCAATGCTTCCTGCCCCGAATACTGAAGACTGCAGAACAACGGGCAGTGCACGTTCTCGTGAGTGGCAAACAGGTCCAACCGAGGAGTCCCCCACATCTGAAAGATGTGATGAACCACCTCCGGATGAAGCCTCCACTCGTGATGGGCCAAGTAATGCAGACTGAGACTGTCTGCACGAACATTTAGCACACATGCCAGATGATTTGCAAACACACATATCTGATAGTTCTGTGCCAAGGACGCGAGTCGCAGAGCCTCTCGACAGAAGGTACGACACTACACCTCCCTGCTTGTTGATGTACCACATCGCGGTAGTGTTGTACGTCAGGACCTGAACCGACTGACCGGAAAGGGAAGGAAGTATAGTGTAGTTTCTATATTCCCAATAGGCTCTGCGCATTGGAATAACATATACTACAGTTTAGACGTAGGACTGAGGTCGACTAGGTCTCTATCGTATATATTAAACTTAATTGTGAGTGCCAGCTAGCTCAGAGTTCACTAGAAACTTTCTCGAATTCACAAGAAGGGATTAGTTTCTGACAACCGCATAAACATGACAACTTTGTTTCCCAAGAATAAGAAATCAATCTCTAGAGTCTCGGAAACAATAGATGACTATTTTACTCAGTCAATCGTGCATGTTTCGTTTCACCAGAGGTGCTGAGAAAATAGAGAGACGGGCGTTTTCAATAAAAGGTATTTATTGAACAGTCTTATTTCTCAAGCATAAGAAATGTACTGCTACAATCGTAATACTGGTTATAAAGTACAGGGCATATAATACGAAAAGTATTACAAAGTAGTACTGTAAAAGCATGATATGGTTTCTAAGCCATAAGTTGCCTAAGATGAACAAAATACATACAGTAATAAAATAATGACTGAAAGTACTAAACTGGTGCTTCTAAAATACGCCTACCCCGGTGTACCTAATCTAAGTCTAGTAAAAGGGAAGAAGTAAGTGAGGAGTAGCTTAAGTTTAGTATTTCTCTGCCAAGGATCTATCCAAGAATTCTCTACGGGTCTAATCAGCTCCGTACCTTGGTTTTAGAATGAAGGAGGTCTTGTATCTCTCTCTCAGGACTCGATTTCCCAGCAACCCGCAAGGTGGCCTGGAAACACTGGAGCTGGATTTCTCGGCAGGAGAAAAGACAGCGTCCCCCAGTGCGTCAGCTGGAGGGTCGGCTTCCTTCGGCACTTGCTGCTGCAGGGCATCGGGCAAGTAGTTAGTCGATCTGCTCCAAACCACCGTGTGTTTGTCTGGGCAAATGTAGGCATAGTTATACTTTGAAGGTGCCGAGTTTGACGTATGATTGGACTTAATAACGTCACTCAAAGACTCAGTTTTTTGAAAACTCCATGATTTCCTAGATAAATTAGTATTCAGGAGAGGGGAAGTCCCTAGCTGCTGAAGGCAGGTTTTTCTAAGAAATCGTTGTTGATTCTCGGAACTTAGTGGAAGTAGCCATGCCGTATTTGGGCTGCATAGGCTCAGTCTAAATATGGTAATGAATTCTATGCCTATATAAGGATCGGGTAATTTATACCTATATAAGGGCATGAATCGGGAAAATTACACTAGGGTCCTAGATTCATTTACAATACCCACTCCACGATGTTAAGTTCAATAAACTAAATGTATAAGCACTGAACATATCTAAGGCATGTGTTTAAAATCCCACACCAAAATACATGAAATGCACTTGAAATGGTTGTACACGGAAAAAAATAGCATTTCTACAGTACGCATTTAAGGAAATGATGTCATTCTAAGCATAAAGTATGATATCTGAAATGCAAACTGAATGAATCATGTAATTACATTTATGAAAATGGCTCTTAAATACAGAAAAAAGGTCGAGACCATTTCATAACATAATATAGCATATAATAGTTATAGTATTGAGGACAGGCCAAATATTTTCTCTAGGAAGTGTTCAAAAAATAATTTCTTGTTCTCTAAGAATAGTTCTACTTTAAGCAGATTACTTTGTGCCCAAAAAGTTCAATGTTTTGGGAAAAAAATGCAATTGTTTGAGAAAAATAGAGTTCCAAAGTTAGAAGTCTTTGTTTTGAAAACGTGAAGGCCGAATTTCAGAGTTCAGGGAACGCTATGTGCATGAATCAAGAGTTATTCTCGGTGTCAGGAGAAAACATCAGATCGTCTAGGCTGGCAAAGAAATCGTCTACCACAGTAGGTGAAAGTGGAACTATTTCATCAAGTAGATCAAATGTGCACAGATGAGAAGTATTGCCGTCAGCGCCAGGTGCCGCGTTAGCAATGTTCATATCAGATGGTACCTGTGTGCCTGTTGATCCCCGTATCTCACCCTCGGTTAGACTTACTGATGAGACCACAATGAATGCCGTAATCAGGATTGGTAGCCATTGGGGACAACACGATGCATGAGTCGTTACCGGACCTAGCAAGGCATCGACATCCGATGGCAGTACTGATGGAAGTGTGAGACAAATGTCCAACACGCATTCCTCTCCGCAAAGCAGGCATCGTAGAACAGGTAAGATGCAATCTTGACAGATTGGTCTGAACGATAGAAACCAAGTTGTGTTAAGATCTCTTAAACGAGCCAGGCCAAGAATCTGTGTAATTCTCTCACGATACCTCATGGAAAGGAGGCATTGTTCCATGGTATTCTGGGTATTGCTGGTGACCGGACTTGCCATATCGGAGCAGAAGGAATAAATAGAATTCCTGCTACGAGTCCCAAAATGAGAGGCAGACCGCCGAACACAGAGTACACGAAATTTGGAAAAATACCGAGGACTCCTTCAAATGGTGTTAACAGTCTCGAAAAAAATCGTCTTAAATACATGTGTGATGCCACTGGTATCAGACATATTTAAGATTTGACTTAACATTTCTGCGAAATGTACTGGGCAGTTTGTTGATAATAATGCATGTATCTCTGCAGAAGTCCTTGCAACTTGCAGATCATACGTTTCTTTAGACAAGGTCAGTGGCACAGTTTTTTGCAAAAGAATGACTTTCATTCTGCTTAAAGTATCAATTCGTATAGAAGAGATATTCAGTGAAGGCCATAACTCCGTCTCCCTGTCTGTCTTGCTCTTTGGATACAATACTTGCATACAACAAGTGAACCTGGATGACACACTAACTAGATAAGTTTTTCCTGGCAACATGCCACAACAGCTGTGGTCATTGAGCATAACATAGCTGCCTGAAAATTGGTTCTATCACTGTGGAGGGTATACCGTGCAGGTGGCAAGAGAGGTTATTTGCAGATCCTTCACAGGCTCCGTGTAAATTAATACCTTGGCACAAAATGTACCACTTAGTGAGTTCTTACAGTTTTTACCACTAAGGAATACCTCTTTTCCCCCACTCCAACATTTGTGTGTGTATGGTAAAGTCCAGGTCGACTTAATATATTCTTTACCCAACCTTTCATACAGGCCCGCTAGTATATGCTGTAGACAATACTGAAATTGGAAAATCGTCACTGGTATCGTGATGGTACCATGTATTATCCATTCAATGTCAGGCTTCTCAATAACTGTCAATGGTAATCTTTCCAGTTTTTCAATGCTCAGCACCGTATAGTCTGCTCCTCTTTGTGCCAAAGAGATTTGTTTATCTGTAAGGTTAAATACAGCAAACAATGACGTTGTGTTGATTAGACGCAATGGCACGTAGCCTGAACGAAGATTTTATAACGTCCAGCCTAACTGCATCATAGAACGCAATTGAGACTGGCCATGTTGTAACATTAGCAAGTCCTGCTCTTTTATGTCAATTGAAGAGGATACAATGCTGTCCAAAGAATATATTCTGGAGGACAGAGTTGTTAACCCATTGTCCACTACAGGGAGAGCTTTCTCTAAATTAATACGATCAACTTCTCGTATTCTTTCTGCAGTTTCCATTTGCGTTATTTTCCAAGCTTCGTTGTACGCAGTGTATATACCGGCGTATATGAAACGTTTTTGACGTGGTTTGCGAGGCCCCATTAAGAAATCTCGCAAATCATTGCCTTCTTTAAGTAAAGATAAGTGTTGTTTTATTTCTGGAAGTGTGGATGTCTGTAGCCACTCAAGGCATAGTTTTCCTACACTGTATGTTGTTACTATCCCTAGATGTTGTCTCTGGGAATATCTTTGATCTGGCCTGTTCATTTTGAACCCCTGTGTTTTGTTCAGGAATCTATCTTTACATTTATTAGTGTTTGTGGGCCAGATTAACAAATCATTTTTTCCAATCAGGATTAGTTCTGTTGTGTTTTAAAATATGTGGTACTTCTACTGCCTTTTCTGTAGTATCATTACTCTCAGATGTGGGTTTAGGTATAGACGGTTTATTTGAATCTTTTATCTTAGCCAGGCCAAGACAAGAAGTTTGTTGAACAGTGTCATTTAAAAACATTATTTGTTCTGGTATAATGCAGGCTCTGAACAGGGCTTCTAAACCTTGCACCTGCCAGTCTTTCGTGCCCCAGACAGTTTTTGTCTCAATGTTGTCTTTCCAAAAGTCAAAACCTAATGTACACATCTAAGCATAAACGTTTGCAGAATAAATGTGTTTAGTATTGGTCAACATCGTTTTCATTCCTGTCTTATTTACATTTTTTTTAGCTTCCCTTTGGCGGCGTTGGACAATGTTCCCATTGATTTTAAGTAAAAACATTTCTAGGGTTTGCAGATTTATGCAAATAATGGTGACCATGATGATTAAAACAATACATTTGTTCATAATCTGATGAACCTTCTAAGTATTCATGTTCTGTAAATTTTGCTGACATTTCTAAGTCTGTCATCATGTTATTAATAGTCTCAAAGTCCCAATCATCAGAAAATGTGCTGCGTGATACAAAGTCACTCAAAGAAACCTTGAACTGGTGAGGAATCTTCAGCAGCTCAACCGGGCCATAGATGTCATAATCAGTTCTGTCCCATGCTATACCACCAGGTATAGAAACGGCTGTGATGTTTACTGATGACAGGTCTCTTTTTTCACGATGGCATGATTTGTGAGGTTTCAGGACCAAGTTGATTTTCTAACTTGCTGTGTTCATTGTACTGTATTTTCCATCTATCATTTTTCCTAAGCTTAAAACCAGAATGAGCCAGAGCAGGAGGAAAAGTACACCTAACACAATCCAAAATTCAATCCATGGTGAAACCAGATATGTTTTTTCAAGTTGATGAAAGAGTTCTGTTATTTTTTCTTTGAAAGTTTTATTTGCTTGCGTTTCTTCAGGTTCACTGGGATCCTCAGAGAAGGTATCAAAGTTGATAAAATAGCCAGAGGCAGTTCTGTCAATTGTTGGAATTGCATCAGACTTGTCATTAATCTTTGGATCTGCTTCTTCCTTTGTCATATTGGTATAGTCAGAGGCTACATCATGGTAGACAGGTGTTTCTTGACTAACTGTTATTTGGGTCTCAATTGGCACAAGTTCCAAGGCTTTGTTACATAGTCCTTCTTTTCTTACTGCAGGTTTACCAAAGGTAATAAGTCTTTCAGTTTGAACCTCTTGGATTGTAGCAAGATTTGGTCGTCTGCTACATCTTGGGAGTCCACTGGGCCTACTACTTATTATTGGCCACATATTGTGGTTTGACCAGGTAGATGGACACAACTCTGTTCTCCCTTTTACCAACAAGGGGCGGTAGTACTACTGATCTTGTTCCTTGGATTGCCAAGACAGGTTCTGCTTTTCTGTATGAAGGCCCTAATTCCTTCTTTACCGCAATCTTTTCCCTGACTAGATCCCCAATCTTTGGAATCCAGACAGGTCTTGCTGGGACAGGTGGTTTTTCTTCAGTGGTTGTTGGCTTCTGTATCGTGTTACTCAGACTTCTTCTTGTTTCATTTAAGTCCTGTAAAACAGCCAAACGATCTTTTATATCAAAGGGTTTTTCTTCCACCACTGAAGTTTGACAATCGAGGTCTTCGATTATCATTCTAGTACCAAATAGTAATTCATAAGGAGTGATTCCACCCAGAGAACTTCTTGGCAGATTGTTAAGACTACGTTGGACACTTATTAGATGTTTGACCCACCCATCACCCGAACCTAATACCTTAGCTGTTATGGATTGCTTTATGTTAATTTTTTTTTCTTTCCACTACCGCATTACCCTCTGTAATGACCGGATTTCCAGACCAAGTTATCAGCTCACCCAAACACAACAAATCCAGTCATCACGTAACCTCTTCCCTTCCCAGACCCTATTTACAACAGTACCTAGGTACTTACCTGGGAATGGGGAACTCACAATATACAAGCTTACACAGCCAAAATACCACTAAAATATAGAGGATTACCAAGAACTAACTATAGAAATCACTAATACCTATGGAATTCCATTCTATATCCTATGATCTCACCTTATAGCCCCACGACAATCTGGCCCGGGCTAACCTACTCTCACTCGTGTCGGAGAGCAGCTATTTATAGTGTTCCCCTTTGTAGCCCCACGGCAATCCGACCCAGACTACTCTACCCCCTCGCTTCTCGGGGAGCAGCTCCAGTATATAACGCCCTATCCTGAGCGATCTCTCTTTATAGTGTCCCCACTTGTAGCCCCACGGCAATCCGACCAGGACAACTCTACCCCCTCGCTTCTCGGGGAGCAGCTCCAGTATATAACGCCCTATCCTGAGCGATCTCTCTTTATAGTGTCCCCACTATCCTATTAATACCTCCTGCTCTCTATTGGGATTTCCTAAGTACCTAATATCTACTGGAATTATCTTCTATCTCATATGAATTATTATTATCCCTCATGTAATTGATAGGAGATCCGATCCTCTCACACAAGAACTGCCAAATTATTACATTCAAGAATTATTCCCCGACATGAAACTTATATCGCTCTCCGTCATCAGTTACCTGTAGGAAGGGAATAGCCCTTCCTTCCACACGACAGTACCTGGCTAAAAAGAAAGGTTAGCTCTATCATGGAAACAATACTCAGATGTATTTATTGAGAACTGGGGTCCCTTTATTAAACAATAAAAATAAACATTGCATTATAAAGTCATATTAACACCTAGCAGCCTAAGCATAGCCTGAAAAGTAAAGGAAAGAGTTAATATATTTGCGCACTATAATAGCAGGACAGACTTCACCTTATAACTACGTAGCCCGGTTCTGGCTGTCGTTTAGGTCCCTCTCTCGTCTGTGCCTCAGCTCATCTCAGACTCTGCTCTGCACCCACGGATACACGTCTGCACCGCTAGGCTCCTTCACCTCCGTCACCCCTCCAAAGCACTGGAACCCTTCTCTGGTCTTCTCTGTTTCTCAGCCCTGCACCGGTCAATCTGCACTGACTTCTTCTCTCCCACGAACTGTCTTCACCTCCAAACTTCAATCTAATAATATAGTTACCACTATTCTGAGAATCATCCGTTCAACTAACTTCTTCACTCTTATTGTTCAAATTCTGGCTACAAACTAACTCCAACTGCTCTAACAGACAACTCATGATGTAGCTTCGGTCTCTCCAAAGGATCGTCTGCGCCCCCTGCTTCACTACTCTTTGATAATATAGAGAGCTCTTCGTTTGTGGAAATTTCCAGACAGTAACCTGCCACCCACCAGAGTCCTGCACCAGGCCCCGGGCTCCCGACGCTCCCGACGCTCCCACAGTGGCCACCTGTTGTTTCGTCTTAAGCCCGAGCTCCGTTTACATTCCTCCGATAAGGGCAAGCTCTGACCGGTTCCTCTCCAGCGAACAACAGCTCATAACTAAAATATTACCCTTGACCTACAAGCGCCTCGAGCAGCCGAGGCAGAAAGGAAAATGGAGTCTCTCGTTTAGGCCTTGTAGGCCCGAAAAAGATGAAAGAGACGCACAACTCTGTCAAAGTACATAGCCAAGCCCTACCAATAGGTAATATTGAGTCAGAAATAAAGAATCTACCTCCTAATATAGGCCTTCAGGCCCGGAAACGATGAAGGGGCACCAAATTATGTCAAAGCCAATAGGCAAACTCTAAGAATAGGATGAAAATAGGGATCTATCCACTATACTAAGATGGTAGTAGACCACAGTCACCACCACTCAGAAAATAGAACAAATTATCTGGTCACTACACCCTCAGGATGGAAGAGACTCGAATACCGCAATGCAACGCCCAAGCTAGCCATGGCCTCCTTGTAAGCTCGAGAGCTAAACGTAGGACCCTGGTCAGAATGTAGCATGCCGATTGCGTATGTGCCGATAAAGACTCGCAAATCCTTTATAACAGTTCTGGCATCAGCCGAGCGCTGGGGCCACATCCAAATAAATCTTGTCCTATAAGTTGTGGGACCCCTTCTGTCCATGGTGAAGTCTACGTGTAGATAGTCTAATGCTGTCTAACAAAGGTATCCGAACTGGGCTGGCTACACTGTAGTCAGGTATCTGGTGGTTGTCAAAGCTATGATATCTGTAACAGGTAACACAGTTTATTCCAAATTCGTAAACTTGGACGCTCATTCCTGGCCACCAGAACATCTCTTGTAATTCTATTAGAGATTTCAAGATCCCTTGATGTGTCAGACCCTATCCCATATGTGCTTCTTGAACCAAGTAAGCTCTCCGCTTCCTGTTTGGAATTACTCTGTCCCCCACTCCAGGGATTTGAGCAAAAGTAACGGAGTTTGCATCAATTATGTATGTTCACGTGATTGGATAGTTTAGAGGTAACGCTGCATGATTGCCTTCCATTGAGGCTTTTACTGCTAGTAACGTTTCACCGTCTATTACTCTTTTTGAGCGAGCGATTGTAGCTACGGAATCTGTTTGCACTGCTGGCTTCATCAGCCTATGAATTCCCTGCAACATGAACGCCATCACGCTGATGACTCAGTGTATGAATCACGTGAGTCTTTTGTAGTTCTTTCTTTAAAAGAACTATTTGTTCCCAAAGCATTATATGCTTGATTGTGCCACCTTTTGAATTTTTGAACCCGTTTTTAACCCAGCTCTGCAAGTGTTCGTTGTAAGATTCAATGCAGAAGTACGAATCGCACACTATCAGTGTGGGGAATTCGCGATCGGTATTTTCAAGCGCCATCTTGGAAGCCTGTAGTTCAGCTCGCTGAGCTGTACAGTCTCCGAGTGATTGAGTTTTCGTGACCATAGGTTTGAATTTACCTTTGCGCCAGCGACCTTTAGCAATCGCGCACGCTGCACTATAGGCTTGTTTACCCCCAATTGAGGGTTGTGCTGATCCGTCTGTATATATTATATATCCGTAATGTTCTAGAGGCAGAATCTCGGTCGGCAGAGGACATTCGTGTTCGTATTGTAAAAATTCTTGTGTCTTCAAATAGGGGTCAAAGACGTATTCAACGTCTGTTGCAGCAAGAGAGTTAACCCATTGTATCCATCTCGGATGTAAAGCTTTTGCATTTGGAATGCTTGCTTTTGTCACTGCCTCTAAGGCAGGTAAAGGTGTAACGATCATTATTTGTTTTCCCTGTGCGAGAGCTCTCTCCTTTGCTACTGCAGTTTGAACCGCTGTCAGAATTGTTTCTGTAGAAGTGAATTTTATTTCCACTTGTGTGTACAAGAGTGATTTGTATGCTATTGGTACCTTTTCACCTTCATTAAAGGTTAGGTATGTGAATCCGCATCTTCCTGGGATGATTCGGATCACAAGGTTGTAATGTAATGTAATGTAATGTAATGGGGTTTTTGTAAAGCGCAGGCTGCACTCCAGGGAGCGTCTTTGCGCTGTAGAAGAGAGTCAAAAAATCAGACGTCTCGTAAGTATGGTGGGGAAGGGGGGCAAGGTTTTTACATTGTTCTTTGGAAAGGGTGAAGATCCAAGTTTTGAGGGTTGTTCTGAAGATTGATTCTGTGGGGATTTGACGGAGATGATGGGGGAGAGTGTTCCAGGCTTTAGAGCCTAGTACCGCCAGGGATTTTCCTCCTTTAGTCTTGAGTCTGAATTTAGGAATGGTGAGAAGGTTGGCCCCTTGAGATCTGCGACATCGTAAGGGGGTGTAGTGTTTGAACATTCTTAGTATGTAGTTGGGTCCCTTTCCGTTGAAAGCCCTGAAAGTGATCAGTAGGATTTTAAAGAGCACCCTTTTGTAGATGGGCAACCAGTGTAGAATGTTCATTGCTGCTGTGGCCGAGGTTCTCTTTTTCCATCCTAACACTAATCTGGCTGCATCATGCTGCACCATCTGTAGTTTGTGACAGACTTCTCTATTAGTCCCTGCATATAGACTGTTACAATAGTCGATGCGGGAGGTTATGAGGGCTACTGCGACCGTTTTCCTTGCGGAGATGGGGATTAGGTCGAAAAATTTCCTGAGCCCTTTTATAATTCCAAAGCAGGTCTGTTGCATCTTGTATTATATTCCTTCCCCTTTAATGGCATGAGACCTGTTTGCTCTTTGTTCTAGTTCTGTGTTCTCCACAGAACTTTCCTGATGATGCATTCTGCATCTTTGAGTCAGTTGCATCTGGACTCTGAAGCCCTATGTTATGATGCTGTGCTGCTGAATAAATCTTCTTAATTTAACCTGTTTCCTGCATTACTACAAATTTTGGCGACGAGGACTCCAGCCATCTACAGCACAGGAGCGGAGTGAACCCAATTTTATCTCTTTTGGGACTTATTTGGACTTTTAGGGAAATTTTGCCTTTTATTCCTCTGCAAAAAAATACTTATTTTGGATCTGTGGCTTCCTGGATTTATTTCCTTATTTCTCTCACTGCCTGGGAGAATTTACAGTTTGCTTTCGTATAATTTACATTGGATTTGGCTTGTGCATCTTTCAAGCTTCTTGTACCTGTGTTCAACGCTTCTACCGAAGATTCCAGTCTGCTGCCTGGATACCAAGACTCTTTCCGATCTCGTTGTGAGAAGCGAACAGTGCATCGAGACGTCAACGCTTCCTGTCTTCGTCATTGCTGTGTCACCTAGCAACTGACGTAAATCGTCTCTGCGCTTTGTTGTTTCATTACGTTGCTGCCCCTGCAACACGCAGCGTTTCCTTCCACACGCAGCATTCACGGAACGTCCTACGTACTGACGCTGCGTGCAACGTGCCACCATTTTGTTTCTGGAACCATTGTGTTGCTTAGCAACGAACTCTTCGTCACTAATTCGTCCGCAAATCTACACGGAGATGCTGCTTATTGTTTCCTTTTGACAGCGCTTTCTTCGTTTAGCTAAATTATCAGCGTTTTCTCATTTTTCTGGGTCGTGACTTTTGGGATTACTTACATCGTTTTTTTTTTCTCTGAACTGAACTTCTTTCACCCAAATTCACGAAGGTACTTTCTTCTGCAATCACATGGAGGAATTCCTATTTTTTTAACACAGTGACTCTTTTAGTCTGTTTGCCATAATATTTTACATTTAAGTATATTTATTTTAGAGTACATTTTAGAAGTTTCATTTTACATTTTTGGTGTATTGATACTGTTTCTTTTACTTTTGCTATTTAAAATGCAATTTGACCCTCCTGCAAAATTTTTACAAATCAAGGGTGACCCTCCTTTACCTTGGGCAAGATGGAAGGAGGAATTCTTCAATTATATGAGGGCCATCGATGGAGAACGAATGGGTGCGGAGAGGAAAAAGAGTATATCGTTGCATTGTTTAGGCTCGGAAGGGCAAGAGATTTTTAGAACTTTGCCTCAGGTTACTGCTCCCTCTGGAAGTGGTGATAACCTTAATGTTTATTCTGAAGCTCTTGCTAGATTGGAGAAAAGGTTTAAACCTACTGCTAATATTGCGCTTAATCGTTTTAAATTTTACACCAGGACGCAGAAACAGGATGAATCATTCGATGATTTCCTCACTTCTCTAAGAGCGTTAACTTTACGTTGTAACTTCGGTACCATGGCTGATGAAATGATACGTGACCAGATCATTGTTCACGTTAAGAATAAGAAGGTCCAAGATAAGTTGTGGTGCTTAGGTGATCCCAGTTTGGAGGAAAGCATTGCTATTGCTAAGTCCACAGAGATGTCTGAAAAGTGGATGAATATTGTAGAGAAACAGAGTACCAATAGCAATAAAACTAATGTTGAGGAAGAAGTATGCTTAGTTAAGCCCAAAAATGAAGGGAAAAATTTCACTACTACACAATTGGGTACAAAGAATGTTTCAAGTGGTAATTACAGGAAACCTGATTTTAACAGTAATTCTGTGTCTTGTTTTAGGTGTGGTAACAAGTCGCACATTGCCTCTTTCCAGGGTTGTCCTGCCCTGAATAGAACTTGTAATGTATGTGGTAGAATGGGACACTTTGGCAATGTCTGCAGAGAAAAACGTTTTAATACACAAGGGCGAGCAGGACAATCACGTCCTATTTCTAATTATCCTACTCCTGCTAAAGTTTCTTCTGTTAATGATTCTGAAACCACATCACAGGAAGTTACTAGAGGCTACGTTGTGTCCATCATTCAAAGTGGTACTATTGTTTTGACTAGTAGGAAATCACCTAAGTGCACTTTTCACATTTTTGAGATTGATGTTGAATTGATGGTAGATTCTGGGTCCCCATGGACCATTATTACAAAGCAATACTTTGATGAGAAGTTACAGGGTGTGTGTGATTTTTGTAAGTTACAGCCATCTGACATTTTAGCTGAGAGTTTTAATGGGAGTAATATTTCTATTGAAGGATTTTTGAATGTTCCTTTAACTTTTAGAGGTAGGTTGGCTCACATCAAGTTATATATTGCTATCAAGGGTGTTAATGTTCTGGGATGGCATGATCAATGGGAACTTGGTATCAAATTGAATCCACGTGCTAAGGATCCTATTGAACTTTGTAGTGACCAGGAAATGATTAATACCATTAGTGATGGGGGAGAGGATGTTACCTCATTGTGGAGTAAAAAAATTGACAAAGTCTTTTGTGATCAACTGGGAAAGTTGAAAGGCTTTGCACACAAAATAGTGTTAAAAGGCGGGGCTATTCCTGTTAAGCAAAAATAAGAGGCGTACCTCTGAATGTTAGGTCTGAATTAAAAGAAATGCTGGATGACCTATTGAAGGATGATATTATCGAACCCATAGAGTCATCTGAATGGGTTTCGCCCATAGTTCTCGTACGAAAACCTGATCAAAATTTGAGAGTCTGCATTGATTTGAGAGCTCTTAATTCAAATATTGTTATAGATTGTCATCCGCTCCCCAATATTAATGAGCTGGTTTCTCTGTTTGACGGTGCGCAGATTTTCTCTACCTTGGATCTTAGGTCAGCGTACCATCAAATTGAGCTAACGGAAGAATCTAAAAAATTCACAGCCTTTATTACACCTTTGGGTCTCTTCCAGTACAGAAGAATGCCGTTTGGGTTAGCTTCTGCTGCTTCTGTTTTTCAGCGTGTAATGTTTCAGATTTTTAGAGATCTTGATTCTTTTGTTAAGTGCTTTCAGGATGACATTCTGATTTTTTCTAAAAATGATGTTGAGCATTCTGTCCACCTTGATGAAGTATGTTCTATATTGCAAAACTATGGTCTCACTCTTAAAGCACATAAATGCAATTTGTTTAGAAAATCAGTGGAGTATTTGGGGCATACTCTTTCGGGGGAAGGTTTGGTTCCAAAGAAATCTAATGTTGAAGCCATTCTTAATGCCCCAGCTCCTAGTACTAAGGAACAGCTTCTGTCCTTCTCGGGCATGTGCGAGTATTACAGCAAATTTGTGGCTAATTTTGCTACCAAAATGGAGCCCTTGAGGAAACTTTTGAGGCAAAAGAATGAGTTTGTTTGGGACACAGAGCAAGAAAAGGCTTTCACTGAGATTAAAAAGGACATTGTAAATTCACCAACTTTAAGACCCTTTAGGATGGGCAAGAAGTGTATCATTACTACGGATGCAAGTTTATACGGATTGGGGTGTGTGCTGTCTCAAACAGATGGTGTGTCAGAGTGGAATGTTGCTTTTTCCTCCAGGACGCTGAGTGAGACAGAGCGCAGGTATGCAGTCATTGAGCGAGAGTTACTGTCATGTGTGTGGGCCATTGAACATTATAGGATCTACATTTGGGGGAGCAAGTTCATTTTGAGAACTGATCACAAGCCACTTGTCCATATTCTATCAGTGGGAGGAGGTTGGAATTCTACAGCGAGGATTGCACGTTTGACATCAAGACTGCAGGAATATAGCTTTACGGTGGAATACATACCTGGAAAAAAAAATGTTACTGCTGATTGTCTGTCACGCCTTCCTTGTCTTAGTTTGGTTGACAGCGTTAGTGGGTTTAAAGATGTTGATTTTGTTTCCAGTTTGCAGGATTTTGTTGCTACTCAGTATCAGGATATCACCGAACAATTTTGGATCAAGTGTCAGGATGAGGATGATAAGTTAATTACTTTAAGGAAATACCTGTTAGAAGGTTGGCCCAGCAAAGCCAATATCAGAGAGGATATTGTGCCATTTTTTAATGTTGCTGATGAATTGTTCTGTGAAGGGTATTTAGTCTTTAAAGGTGATAAGTGTGTTCCACCGGTTGGAGTTCAGGATTTAATACTCAAGTTGGCGCATAAAACCCATCCTGGAATTTCTGCCATGAAGCGTCTTATTAGGTTGAACTTTTGGTGGCCAGGTTTGGACAGGTTTGTAGATCGTGTGGTTAGAGAGTGCAGTGAGTGTTGTGATAAGGACAAGATGTTGAAGGTTTTTGTTCCACCCCTTAAACCGGTAGTGTGGCCTGAATTTCCGTGGAATAAAATTGCCTTTGATATTTCTGGTCCGTTTCATATTTTACCTGAGTCTTCTCGTTTTGCTCTTGTAATTATTGATTACCATTCAAAATGGCCAGAAGTAAAATTTGTATCCAAAGTCACTTCTGAGGTCATTATTTTGTTCTTTAAGGAAGTATTCTCTAGAGAAGGTTGCCCTTCTGTTTTGGTGTCCGACAACGGAGTGCAATTGGTCTCGTCAGAGATGCAGTCATTTTTACAATCTTGTAATATCAGACATGTTAGAACTTCTCTCTATGAACCGCATGAAAACGGTCAGGTTGAGCGTTTCAACCGAGTGTTAAAGAACTTTGTTGTTGATGCTATTAAGGAAAAGGGTAATTGGTTGAATGTGCTCAGAGAGAAACTTTGGAATTATCGCATAACTCCTCACACTACTACAGAAGTTAGTCCTTTCAAACTTCTTAAAGGGAGGGATCAAGCCTCTGTTATTTGTCCTTGGTGGTTCAAGGAGAAGTGTAGGGGTTTTGGTGAGGATGTTGTGGATGACAAGGTTATTGCGGACAGGGTTTCTTGTAAACAGAATAAGTCTGCTGTGTGGTATAACAAGAAGTGGAAGGCAAGAGAGCATGGTTTGGCTGTTGGAGATTGGGTTAAAATTCTGAAACCTGCTTTTGTTAGCAAGGGTGTGAGCAGGTATGGTAGGCCCATTCAGGTTAAGAATGTTTTTAATAACTCTGTTATCACACAAGATGGAAAAGTCTGGAATGTAAGCAAGGTTGCGAAGTGTCCTATCCAGCATGGTGCCAATGCTTATTCTCATTCTCAAAATTGTCCTGGTTCTGCACCAGATCAGTTTCCCGGGCCTTCTCCTGATTCAATTGCTTCTAGAATCAAGGAGGATTTTCGGATTCGGAGGAGACCCATGTCTTTACGAGACTATGTATAATATGTTGCCTTTTTGGTTTTTTTTATTTCATGGGGGAGATGTGTTGCATCTTGTATTATATTCCTTCCCCTTTAATGGCATGCGACCTGTTTGCTCTTTGTTCTAGTTCTCTGTTCTCCACAGAACTTTCCTGATGATGCATTCTGCATCTTTGAGTCAGTTGCATCTGGACTCTGAAGCCCTATGTTATGATGCTGTGCTGCTGAATAAATCTTCTTAATTTAACCTGTTTCCTGCATTACTACAAGGTCCCTGCTACGGCGGTGGCTTGCTGTTTGAAGCTCAGGGAGGGGTTGAATTTGATCCCTAGGTTGCGGACTGAGGAGGCAGTACTTGGGGGAGCAATGGCGTTCTCTGGCCACCAAGATGTGGGGTTGACGGTATTTCCTTTACCGAAGGGTAGGATTTCAGTTTTCCCAGTATTGCACTTGAGATGGTTTAGGTTCATCCATTTGAACGTGGCAGTAAGGCAGTTTTGGAGCTTTGTTTCGGCTTCACAGGTGTCATCCTCCATAACCAGAATGAGCTGTGTATCGTCTGCGTATGCGATGGTATCTATCCCAAAGGATGAGATGAGGGTGATTAGTGGGACCATATATATATTGAAAAGCGTAGGACTCAGACATGAGCCCTGGGGGACTCCAGAGCCTACTAACTTTTCTTCTGACCTGTACTGTCCTAAGACCACCACTTGTCTCCTATTCACAAGGAAGCTTTTTATCCAGCTCAGTACAGTTCCGGCAATTCCTGCCGCGGCTAGACGGTCCAACAGAATGGTATGGGACACCGTGTCAAACGCCGCGGACAGGTCTAACAGAACCAGGACTGCTTTCTTTCCCTGATCTAGTGCTGCGCGGAGGGTTTCAGAAGATTAGGGCTGATTCGGTTGAATGTTGGGATCTGAAACCTGCTTGGTTGGGGTGCCAGATGTTGTTGGCTTCCAAAAAAGCGGTAAGTTGTTTATTGACTACCCTCTCCGTATGTTTGCAGAAAGCCGGAAGTAGGGAGATGGGACGAAGATTTGTGAGAGTAGTCGGGTCCGGTAGTGATTTTTTTTGCAAGGGTTTTACTGCTGCGAGTTTCCATTCTTCTGGGACCAGACCTCGGTTAAGTGAGGAATTTATGATGCTGTTAACAAATGGGTTGGCAATCTCTATTAGTGTGTGGAGAACCAACGGAGGGCAGGGGTCAAAGGTTGCGCACATTGTCGCGTGTCTCTAACTGTGTTTTTGCTAACATGTCTGTTTGCACTGAACGCAAAACTTCTCTGTGTGTTTGAGTCCAATTAGTTGTTTTAAAATCAGGTTTGATTAATTCGTAGAGAGGTTTAACCCTTTCTGCATAGTTCAGAACATATGTTCCTCCGAAATTCACCTAGAATTGACTGTAAGTTTTTCAGCGTTTTTGGAGGTTGGAGCAGCGCACATTTCTCTAGAAAGTTATCTGCCAGGCTTTTGCCTTCACTTGATAACTCATAGCCTAGAAATAGGACATTGAGGTGGGCAATTCGTGATTTCTTAAAATTGAATTTATACCCTTCAGATGCGAAACCAAGTATTATGGTGTTCACTCTTTTCAAGTGCACGTCCAAATCATCATCTGTAAGATAGATGTCATCGACATAAGATAATGCCTCATCATCGTACGTTTGTAGTAACTCTGTTAAAATGGCTAAAAATAACCCTGGACTATTCTTGAATCCCTGGGGGAGATGGCAAAATTGTCGCTCTGTCCCCATAATTGAGAAAGCGGTCAAATGCCTGCTTTCAGGTGCAATATTTTGACAGAAAAACCCATTTGAAATATCTAATGTAGTTTTATATTTTTTCCGCACGATGTTATTCATCAATGCTGCACTATGTGCATTTTGTACTGCAAACGTTTTGCAACAGGAGTTTAAATGTCTGTAATCCAATGCTAGACGATATGAATTGTCTGGTTTGGAGACAGGAAACAAAGGATTGTTCATTGACGAGGTGCATGTTTCAATCACCCATTGGTATTTTAGTTGATTTAAAATCTCCCTGACCTGTTTTTTAGCTTCTTGCTTAACTGGATACTGCCTCTGTGCAGTAGGTTGATTTTTTAACTGGATTTTATGGTGAGCAGAGTCCTCATCCCATCACACATGATTGTTATATAATGCTGGAGCCTGGGCCACATCCCATTTTCTGGCATAGGTGTATTTTTTGTGAATTGGAATCTGATTTGAGAAGGCTGGCATAATTATCTCTTCGCCAAGTGGGCACTCCCTGACAAATTCAGGTGGCCAGTCTTGTTCAGCTAGAAAAGAGGTCTTCAAACTTTTAGATGCCGAGACCCCCCTGTCAACATTTTCAGGCGTAAGGACCCCCTCCTGACAAAAAATTCTAAACCTCTAGGCAGGGCTACTGGAATTATGAGGCAGGTGAGGACCAAATTATGCAACAGGCTTGACTAAATTGTGCGAGTAGAAAATGTTAATAATGTTCTATGATGCTGCGTATTTTGGGATAGCATTGCTTTTTTATTTTGAAATTTTTTAAACACTGAGGAAAGATTTCACCCCATCAGTTCCATTTTATAACCAAAATACAGCAATTGACATCAGAAAGATGTCTAGTCAACCTTTGTGAAGGGCCTCCCACTCCGCCGGAATACGCGCTGCCACATGAGAAGCTCACCTGGCCATGGCCAGGAGCCGCAAGGGTCCTTTCAAACCCTGGCGGTCTCGTGCAGAGTTAAGCAGGTTATCCATGCCCCTTTCCTCTCACCCCCTTCCTTTCATCCCTCTCTTCTCTCCTCTCCCAACCCTGGATCCCTCTATCACATTGCAGGCAGATGGTTATTAGCCCCAGGACACCTTTTGGGGACCTACCCTGCACCAGCACCCGCCAAGCCGAACACCAGCAGCAACCACCTCAAGTGCATCCTGCTCAACACCCGCTCCGTCCACAGACACGCCATCGAACTCTGGAACCTCCTCGACACCACATCCCCTGACATCGCCTTCCTCACGGAGACCTGGATGAACGCCTCCTCAGCGCCCGACATCGCCATCGCCATCCCAGAGGGCTACAAGATCACCCGGAGGGACCGCACCGCCAACCAGATGGGAGGAGGCATCGCCATCATCCATAGAGACACCATCCGCATCACGACCAACACCGACGACACCCTAACCACCGCCGAACACCTGCACTTCCAGATCCACACCGACCCGAGGACCACCATCAGAGGCACCCTGATCTACCGACCCCCGGGACCACGCACACGATTCAGCGAGGACATCGCCGACTTCATCAGCCCGCATGCCCTCCCCTCCGCCGACTACATCCTCCTGGGGGACCTCAACTTCCACCTGGAGAACAACAGCGACCGCAACACCATCACCCTGCTCGACAACCTCGCCAACCTCGGACTCAAGCAGCTGGTGTCCACCCCCACCCACCTCGCCGGACACACACTCGACGCCGTCTTCTCATCCAGCAAAGACATCGCCTTCAGCCACGCAACAGGACTCCACTGGACGGACCACAGCTGCGTCCACTTCACCTTCAAAAGAACGACGATCCACCACCACCAGCAACAGGTTGCCCGAAGAAGCTGGAACAAGATCACAGCCGACCAGCTCGCCGCCTCCCTGAGCCAGCACCCCCCTGCCGGCTCAGCGAACCCCAGCCAGGCCGCCGACAACCTCACGAAGTGGATCAGCAACTGCGCGGACGAACTCGCCCCTCTGAGGACCCCGCCCAGCAGACCCGGCAGCAGAAAAACCCCATGGTTCACCGACGAACTCAAGAGCTCCAAGAAGAACTGCCGAGCCCTCGAGAAAGTATGGAGAAGGGAACCAACAATGGACAACATGACCACCCTCAAGCTCGCCACCCGGAAACACCACCAACTGATCCGCGCCACCAAGAAAAATGCATACAAGGACCGGTTGGACAACAACGCACACAACTGCAAGGAACTCTTCAACATCGTGAAAGAGCTCTCCAACCCCAACGCCGGAAACAACGACATCACCCCGTCGCAAGACCTCTGCAACTCCCTCGCCTCCTACTTCCACAACAAGATCGCGGACATACACAACAGCTTCGGCATCCAACCGACGCACGCCACGACCGCAGCAACGCCACCCACCACCACCCTCCGCACCTGGACTCCGATCAGCACCGAAGACACCATCCGCACAATGAACTCCGTCCACTCCGGATCTCCGACCGACCCCTGCCCTCACCACGTCTTCAACAAGGCCGACGCTGTCATCGCACCCCACCTGCGGGACATTATCAACACCTCCTTCGACACCGCCACCTTCCCGGAGAGCTGGAAGCACGCAGAACTCAGCGCTCTACTCAAGAAACCTACAGCGGACCCCACCGAACTCAAGAATTACCGTCCCATCTCGCTCCTCCCGTTCCCAGCCAAAGTCATCGAAAAGACCGTCAACAAACAGCTGCCCGCCTTCCTCGAGATGAATGGATCCCTCGACCCCTCACAGTCTGGCTTCCGAGCCAACCACAGCACCGAGACCGCCCTCATCGCTGCCACCGATGACATCCGAGCCCTGATGGACAACGGAGAAACAGCGGCCCTCATCCTCCTAGACCTCTCCGCGGCATTCGACACTGTCTGCCACCGCACCCTAGTGCAGCGCCTCGGCAACATCGGAATCCAGGAGAAGGCGCTGGAATGGATCACCTCCTTCCTCGACGGAAGAACACAGAGAGTCCGCCTACCACCGTACAAGTCAGAGGCCACCGAAGTCATCTGCGGCGTCCCTCAAGGATCCTCGTTGAGTCCCACCCTCTTCAACGTCTACATGAGCCCCCTCGCGGCCATCGCACGCCAACACAACCTCAACATAATCTCCTACGCCGACGACACCCAGCTGATCCTCTCCCTGACCAACGACCCCGCCGCTGCCAGAGCCAACCTGCACGAAGGGATGAGAGATGTAGCCGAGTGGATGATGACCAGCCGCCTGAAACTGAACTCAGACAAGACGGAGGTCCTCATCCTGGGCTCCTCGCCCTCCGCCTGGGACGACTCCTGGTGGCCCCCCGCCCTGGGCTCCGCACCCAAACCGACGGACCACGCTCGCAACCTGGGCTTCATCCTGGACTCTTCCCTCTCCATGACCAGACAAGTCAACGCCGTCTCCTCGTCATGCTTCAACATCCTACGCATGCTACGGAAGATCTTCTGGTGGATCCCCACCGAGACCAGGAAGACTGTCACCCAGGCCCTCGTCACCAGCCGACTGGACTACGGCAACGCCCTCTACGCCGGAACCACCGCCAAGCTCCAGAAGAGACTCCAGCGGATCCAGAACGCTTCAGCCAGACTCATCCTCGACATCCCACGAAACAGCCACATCTCCGGACATCTGAGAGACCTGCACTGGCTCCCCGTCAACAAAAGAATCACCTTCCGGCTCCTCACCCACGCACACAAAGCCCTACACGACCAAGGCCCGAGCTACCTCAACAACCGAGTCAACTTCTACGCTCCCAAGCGCCACCTCAGATCAACCAGCCACGCCCTCGCCGCCGACCCACGCATCCGAAGAGCGACAACAGGAGGAAGGTCCTTCTCCTACCTGGCCGCCAAGACCTGGAACTCCCTCCCGACCGACCTGCGCCTGACCCAAGACCACCTCTCCTTCAGGAAGAAGCTCAAGACCTGGCTGTTCGAGCAGTAACGGCACCCCCCTCCTAGCGCCTTGAGACCCTACGGGTGAGTAGTGCGCTCTATAAATGTCTTGATTGATTGATTGATTGATTGAGTAGCGCACTACAAATATAAATAATAATAGGCAGAAGCAGGGGATCCACTACACCTGAACTTCGGGGGGGGGGGTTAACACTTCCAGCCAGGGCTGGCCCTAGCACTGGTCGCACACGGTGCAACAGTCTTTCCACCTTCTCCATGAATTCCCTCACTACCACTCACCAACAATACACCTCATCTCTCTATAGCCCCTGTCTGACAAACATTTCATTTTTTATAGCGCTACTCCTAGTCTACTCACACTCAGATCTGTGATGTGCATGGTACATCTTCTTTGTACCAGGCACTTTAACCTTCTGCACTGTGTGGGTGACAAGAGTGCCCATGGGACTGAATGGTGAGCAATGCAACAGTGTGAGAGTAGGGTAAAAGGAGTGACTACAGGGTGAGTGAGGTGACCATATGAATTTGGGTTCGGCTGTAAGTGCAGAGTGGGACCAATTAGTGCATGGTTAGTGATGGCCTTGTTTCAGTGAGCTACAGATTGAGCAGTGAGGGGGGACAGTGAAGTGTCACATGAGTGCAGGGTGAGAAGTGTGCTCATGTGACTGCAGGGTGAGGTACAGAGTGAACAATGCAAGCGCATTTTTAGTGCAGAGTGATCACTGTGAGTGCATTATGATCACTGTGAGTGCAGGGTGACGGGTGAATGTTGTGAGTGCATGGTGATCAGTGTGAGTGCATTGTGATCACTGTGAGTGCATTATGATCACTGTGAGTGCAGGGTGAGCGGGTGAATGTTGTGAGTGCATGCTGATCAGTGTGAGTGCATGGTGATCAGTGTGAGTGCATTGTGATCAGCGTGAGTGCAGGGTGAGCGGGAGAATGGTGTGCGTGCAATGTGATCAGTGTGAGTGCATTGTGATCACTGTGAGTGCAGGGTGAGCGGGTGAATGTTGTGAGTGCATGGTGATCAGTGTGAGTGCTTGGTGAGCAGTGTGCGTGCGGGGTAGGTAAGTGGGTGAATGATGTGAGTGCATTGTGTTAAGTGTGAGTGCAGGGTAGGTGGGTGGGTGAATGATGTGAGTGCATTGTGTTAAGTGTGAGTGCAAGGTAGGTGAGCGGGTGAATGGTGTGATTGCTACAAGTGCATGCTGATCAGTGTGAGTGCATTGTGATCGCTGGTAGTGCAGGGTGAGCATGAAAGTGAAGGCGAGAATGAGAAGTGAGTTGTCTGAAAGCAGGGTGCATTCCCTGAAACTTGAAGCATAGGGTTTCAGATATAAGTTAAACCATTGCTATAATGGCATTAAACAGGGATTGAGGGTGGAGGAAATAAATAATGTGCTGATCCTGCAACAAACTTCCAGTCTTATGATCAGGGTTACCAGCTCATTATTTTGATGGCCCAGAAATAAGCAGTCACCTAAAGCTGTATTTTTAGCACTTATCTGTGAATACTTAGAACAGCAAATATAAATAGAAAGCACTTTTAATTGTGTTCTAGGGATGCCTCAATGATCCATGACTGATAATTAAAGAGAACAAAGACAGAAAAGTCACAAAACTAATTAATATATACTTTTTTATTTATAACTCTATTTAGTGTCACAAGCAGGTCTCTGCAGGCTCTTTAAACACAACACACAGCAGGCATGTTTCTTTTGGCAACTCAACTTTATATTCCTTTTCATTAAATGCATTCTCACCCTACAGCAGTAAGTGTAAAAATACAAATGCAAGGAATAGGCAGAGTGGGACCATAAAATAACTAAGCCTTGGTAACCAGTTAACAAAGGCATGTAAATATGCTAATGGTCTTTAAAGACCTATGAAAAACTCGGGCGTGCTGGAGATAAGACTCTAGACACTGCCCAGCCGAGCATCCAGTAGCGGGAGCTGCACTGCAGCAGCCCGGGCTGAGACACAGGACGGGGAGGAGAAAAGCTGAAGCCCTGGAGGCCAGGGCAGAAGTGTGACTGTGAATGCGCGACCCCCTTCACATCACTCCACGGCCCCCCTGGGGGTCGCGCCCCACAGTTTGAAGACCCCTGAGCTAGAAGAATGTCAAAGCCCTTAGAGAGCTTCTCCCAAAAGAGTGCTATTATTTTTCTAGTTATGTCCCTCTCCATCTGGAGTGTTACTTCATATAACTTGTGGGGTACACTAACCTTGGTGTCGGCAGTTTCAACTTGAATGCATTCATTCAAGCCACTGCCTCCAGATGATCCATCAGGATCCTGCGAGCTATGGTGACTTCTGCTGCACTGTCTAGCATTGTCTGGGACTACTCCCCGTTCTTGAGTTGTGTCCTCAAGATCCTCGGCATGTCTGATCTTTACGCTTGCTACCTTCTTCTTGGTGAGTTGAGTTTTCTTATTTTTTGGAACTTGCTGTTCTTCTTTGGACTTCACGCATTCCTCTTTCTGTTCTGATCATCCTCTCCTCTCGGATTTCTGCGAGGAAGTCTGAAAGGTACGAGAGCAACGTGTATCAGTATCTTGATATCTATCAGGTTTTCTTAAAGTATCTCTATTTCAAAGGTTATACCTTTTTTCAGAGGGCTCCCGTTGGGGAAACCTACCTCCCCGTTGGGGAGATCTTCCTCTGGATTGAGAACGTTTCTCATTAGTTTTTCCCACTTCTTTTTAGGAGTAGTGAACTATTTTTGATAAACACTTTTTCAGGATTTTCTGTTAATTATGGTTTTACTGGTTTCTCACCCAAACTATCTCTACCTAGTTCTTCATAAGATTTTTCAATAATTCTAGCAAGCTCATATTGTTGGTCTGTTATATCTGTTTCTTTTAATTTTTGGCGGATTGCCACTGATGCTGCTTCAACTTTAATGTTAGCTAATAATATAGCTGAGACCTGTTTGAAATCTTTCAATAATTTCATACCTAGATTTAAGGCCGGTTCTGGACCGTATTCATTTTGAATCTGTCTAAGACGTCTGCTATACCCGCCATGGACGAGACACCATGTGTTTTTGTGTAGATTGAAGCAAAGACTGTACCCCAAGTGTCACAGTCCTAAAGGTGTGGTGCAAACCCCAATGGTAAAAAGATTGTCAGAATTCTGTGCTTCTCATGAGGTGTACTATCAGGGAATACTGCCTCTATTTGAGTAATTTTCTGAGCTAACCAGAATGAAATGTGTTTTCCTTTTTTGCGGGCAATCTACAAATGACTGATTGTATAGTCTGTGGTGTGATTTTGTTAGTATTCCCCTGGTGAGGGGTGTGCTGTGGAATCCTTACAGCTGGTTGGACTGTTAAAGTCCGCATGACATATTGAACCAATTTTCTATGTATTTTAATTAACTGTTTCAGCTGAGCTAACAGTTCTGGACCTGTCATTCCGTTAATGTCAGGATGTGGTGTAGAGCTGGCTAGTACCGGCCATGTTGCTCCTGGTCTGCCTAGTGGACCGAGCCTGGTATTGTGATTTTGATGTTTTAGGGCGCCTTTAAACCAGAGCTGATGCTTTTGGTAAGTTAATGGAATTTCAACGTCCTCGAAAGGAATGTATTCCGCTGGAGGTTCCTCTATTTTGTAGTAGTGGAACTCATGTGTTACTGGATTTGCTGTAGGTGCATGTTTCAATCACCCATTGGTATTTTAGTTGATTTAAAATCTCCCTGACCTGTTTTTTAGCTTCTTGCTTAACTGGATACTGCCTCTGTGCAGTAGGTTGATTTTTTAACTGGATTTTATGGTGAGCAGAGTCCTCATCCCATCACACATGATTGTTATATAATGCTGGAGCCTGGGCCACATCCCATTTTCTGGCATAGGTGTATTTTTTGTGAATTGGAATCTGATTTGAGAAGGCTGGCATAATTATCTCTTCGCCAAGTGGGCACTCCCTGACAAATTCAGGTGGCCAGTCTTGTTCAGCTAGAAAAGAGGTCTTCAAACTTTTAGATGCCGAGACCCCCCTGTCAACATTTTCAGGCGTAAGGACCCCCTCCTGACAAAAAATTCTAAACCTCTAGGCAGGGCTACTGGAATTATGAGGCAGGTGAGGACCAAATTATGCAACAGGCTTGACTAAATTGTGCGAGTAGAAAATGTTAATAATGTTCTATGATGCTGCGTATTTTGGGATAGCATTGCTTTTTTATTTTGAAATTTTTTAAACACTGAGGAAAGATTTCACCCCATCAGTTCCATTTTATAACCAAAATACAGCAATTGACATCAGAAAGATGTCTAGTCAACCTTTGTGAAGGGCCTCCCACTCCGCCGGAATACGCGCTGCCACATGAGAAGCTCACCTGGCCATGGCCAGGAGCCGCAAGGGTCCTTTCAAACCCTGGCGGTCTCGTGCAGAGTTAAGCAGGTTATCCATGCCCCTTTCCTCTCACCCCCTTCCTTTCATCCCTCTCTTCTCTCCTCTCCCAACCCTGGATCCCTCTATCACATTGCAGGCAGATGGTTATTAGCCCCAGGACACCTTTTGGGGACCTACCCTGCACCAGCACCCGCCAAGCCGAACACCAGCAGCAACCACCTCAAGTGCATCCTGCTCAACACCCGCTCCGTCCACAGACACGCCATCGAACTCTGGAACCTCCTCGACACCACATCCCCTGACATCGCCTTCCTCACGGAGACCTGGATGAACGCCTCCTCAGCGCCCGACATCGCCATCGCCATCCCAGAGGGCTACAAGATCACCCGGAGGGACCGCACCGCCAACCAGATGGGAGGAGGCATCGCCATCATCCATAGAGACACCATCCGCATCACGACCAACACCGACGACACCCTAACCACCGCCGAACACCTGCACTTCCAGATCCACACCGACCCGAGGACCACCATCAGAGGCACCCTGATCTACCGACCCCCGGGACCACGCACACGATTCAGCGAGGACATCGCCGACTTCATCAGCCCGCATGCCCTCCCCTCCGCCGACTACATCCTCCTGGGGGACCTCAACTTCCACCTGGAGAACAACAGCGACCGCAACACCATCACCCTGCTCGACAACCTCGCCAACCTCGGACTCAAGCAGCTGGTGTCCACCCCCACCCACCTCGCCGGACACACACTCGACGCCGTCTTCTCATCCAGCAAAGACATCGCCTTCAGCCACGCAACAGGACTCCACTGGACGGACCACAGCTGCGTCCACTTCACCTTCAAAAGAACGACGATCCACCACCACCAGCAACAGGTTGCCCGAAGAAGCTGGAACAAGATCACAGCCGACCAGCTCGCCGCCTCCCTGAGCCAGCACCCCCCTGCCGGCTCAGCGAACCCCAGCCAGGCCGCCGACAACCTCACGAAGTGGATCAGCAACTGCGCGGACGAACTCGCCCCTCTGAGGACCCCGCCCAGCAGACCCGGCAGCAGAAAAACCCCATGGTTCACCGACGAACTCAAGAGCTCCAAGAAGAACTGCCGAGCCCTCGAGAAAGTATGGAGAAGGGAACCAACAATGGACAACATGACCACCCTCAAGCTCGCCACCCGGAAACACCACCAACTGATCCGCGCCACCAAGAAAAATGCATACAAGGACCGGTTGGACAACAACGCACACAACTGCAAGGAACTCTTCAACATCGTGAAAGAGCTCTCCAACCCCAACGCCGGAAACAACGACATCACCCCGTCGCAAGACCTCTGCAACTCCCTCGCCTCCTACTTCCACAACAAGATCGCGGACATACACAACAGCTTCGGCATCCAACCGACGCACGCCACGACCGCAGCAACGCCACCCACCACCACCCTCCGCGCCTGGACTCCGATCAGCACCGAAGACACCATCCGCACAATGAACTCCGTCCACTCCGGATCTCCGACCGACCCCTGCCCTCACCACGTCTTCAACAAGGCCGACGCTGTCATCGCACCCCACCTGCGGGACATTATCAACACCTCCTTCGACACCGCCACCTTCCCGGAGAGCTGGAAGCACGCAGAACTCAGCGCTCTACTCAAGAAACCTACAGCGGACCCCACCGAACTCAAGAATTACCGTCCCATCTCGCTCCTCCCATTCCCAGCCAAAGTCATCGAAAAGACCGTCAACAAACAGCTGCCCGCCTTCCTCGAGATGAATGGATCCCTCGACCCCTCACAGTCTGGCTTCCGAGCCAACCACAGCACCGAGACCGCCCTCATCGCTGCCACCGATGACATCCGAGCCCTGATGGACAACGGAGAAACAGCGGCCCTCATCCTCCTAGACCTCTCCGCGGCATTCGACACTGTCTGCCACCGCACCCTAGTGCAGCGCCTCGGCAACATCGGAATCCAGGAGAAGGCGCTGGAATGGATCACCTCCTTCCTCGACGGAAGAACACAGAGAGTCCGCCTACCACCGTACAAGTCAGAGGCCACCGAAGTCATCTGCGGCGTCCCTCAAGGATCCTCGTTGAGTCCCACCCTCTTCAACGTCTACATGAGCCCCCTCGCGGCCATCGCACGCCAACACAACCTCAACATAATCTCCTACGCCGACGACACCCAGCTGATCCTCTCCCTGACCAACGACCCCGCCGCTGCCAGAGCCAACCTGCACGAAGGGATGAGAGATGTAGCCGAGTGGATGATGACCAGCCGCCTGAAACTGAACTCAGACAAGACGGAGGTCCTCATCCTGGGCTCCTCGCCCTCCGCCTGGGACGACTCCTGGTGGCCCCCCGCCCTGGGCTCCGCACCCAAACCGACGGACCACGCTCGCAACCTGGGCTTCATCCTGGACTCTTCCCTCTCCATGACCAGACAAGTCAACGCCGTCTCCTCGTCATGCTTCAACATCCTACGCATGCTACGGAAGATCTTCTGGTGGATCCCCACCGAGACCAGGAAGACTGTCACCCAGGCCCTCGTCACCAGCCGACTGGACTACGGCAACGCCCTCTACGCCGGAACCACCGCCAAGCTCCAGAAGAGACTCCAGCGGATCCAGAACGCTTCAGCCAGACTCATCCTCGACATCCCACGAAACAGCCACATCTCCGGACATCTGAGAGACCTGCACTGGCTCCCCGTCAACAAAAGAATCACCTTCCGGCTCCTCACCCACGCACACAAAGCCCTACACGACCAAGGCCCGAGCTACCTCAACAACCGAGTCAACTTCTACGCTCCCAAGCGCCACCTCAGATCAACCAGCCACGCCCTCGCCGCCGACCCACGCATCCGAAGAGCGACAACAGGAGGAAGGTCCTTCTCCTACCTGGCCGCCAAGACCTGGAACTCCCTCCCGACCGACCTGCGCCTGACCCAAGACCACCTCTCCTTCAGGAAGAAGCTCAAGACCTGGCTGTTCGAGCAGTAACGGCACCCCCCTCCTAGCGCCTTGAGACCCTACGGGTGAGTAGTGCGCTCTATAAATGTCTTGATTGATTGATTGATTGATTGAGTAGCGCACTACAAATATAAATAATAATAGGCAGAAGCAGGGGATCCACTACACCTGAACTTCGGGGGGGGGTTAACACTTCCAGCCAGGGCTGGCCCTAGCACTGGTCGCACACGGTGCAACAGTCTTTCCACCTTCTCCATGAATTCCCTCACTACCACTCACCAACAATACACCTCATCTCTCTATAGCCCCTGTCTGACAAACATTTCATTTTTTATAGCGCTACTCCTAGTCTACTCACACTCAGATCTGTGATGTGCATGGTACATCTTCTTTGTACCAGGCACTTTAACCTTCTGCACTGTGTGGGTGACAAGAGTGCCCATGGGACTGCATGGTGAGCAATGCAACAGTGTGAGAGTAGGGTAAAAGGAGTGACTACAGGGTGAGTGAGGTGACCATATGAATTTGGGTTCTGCTGTAAGTGCAGAGTGGGACCGATTAGTGCATGGTTAGTGATGGCCTTGTTTCAGTGAGCTACAGATTGAGCAGTGAGGGGGGACAGTGAAGTGTCACATGAGTGCAGGGTGAGAAGTGTGCTCATGTGACTGCAGGGTGAGGTACAGAGTGAACAATGCAAGCGCATTTTTAGTGCAGAGTGATCACTGTGAGTGCATTATGATCACTGTGAGTGCAGGGTGACGGGTGAATGTTGTGAGTGCATGGTGATCAGTGTGAGTGCATTGTGATCACTGTGAGTGCATTATGATCACTGTGAGTGCAGGGTGAGCGGGTGAATGTTGTGAGTGCATGCTGATCAGTGTGAGTGCATGGTGATCAGTGTGAGTGCATTGTGATCAGCGTGAGTGCAGGGTGAGCGGGAGAATGGTGTGCGTGCAATGTGATCAGTGTGAGTGCATTGTGATCACTGTGAGTGCAGGGTGAGCGGGTGAATGTTGTGAGTGCATGGTGATCAGTGTGAGTGCTTGGTGAGCAGTGTGTGTGCGGGGTAGGTGAGTGGGTGAATGATGTGAGTGCATTGTGTTAAGTGTGAGTGCAGGGTAGGTGGGTGGGTGAATGATGTGAGTGCATTGTGTTAAGTGTGAGTGCAAGGTAGGTGAGCGGGTGAATGGTGTGATTGCTACAAGTGCATGCTGATCAGTGTGAGTGCATTGTGATCGCTGGTAGTGCAGGGTGAGCATGAAAGTGAAGGCGAGAATGAGAAGTGAGTTGTCTGAAAGCAGGGTGCATTCCCTGAAACTTGAAGCATAGGGTTTCAGATATAAGTTAAACCATTGCTATAATGGCATTAAACAGGGATTGAGGGTGGAGGAAATAAATAATGTGCTGATCCTGCAACAAACTTCCAGTCTTATGATCAGGGTTACCAGCTCATTATTTTGATGGCCCAGAAATAAGCAGTCACCTAAAGCTGTATTTTTAGCACTTATCTGTGAATACTTAGAACAGCAAATATAAATAGAAAGCACTTTTAATTGTGTTCTAGGGATGCCTCAATGATCCATGACTGATAATTAAAGAGAACAAAGACAGAAAAGTCACAAAACTAATTAATATATACTTTTTTATTTATAACTCTATTTAGTGTCACAAGCAGGTCTCTGCAGGCTCTTTAAACACAACACACAGCAGGCATGTTTCTTTTGGCAACTCAACTTTATATTCCTTTTCATTAAATGCATTCTCACCCTACAGCAGTAAGTGTAAAAATACAAATGCAAGGAATAGGCAGAGTGGGACCATAAAATAACTAAGCCTTGGTAACCAGTTAACAAAGGCATGTAAATATGCTAATGGTCTTTAAAGACCTATGAAAAACTCGGGCGTGCTGGAGATAAGACTCTAGACACTGCCCAGCCGAGCATCCAGTAGCGGGAGCTGCACTGCAGCAGCCCAGGCTGAGACACAGGACGGGGAGGAGAAAAGCTGAAGCCCTGGAGGCCAGGGCAGAAGTGTGACTGTGAATGCGCGACCCCCTTCACATCACTCCACGGCCCCCCTGGGGGTCGCGCCCCACAGTTTGAAGACCCCTGAGCTAGAAGAATGTCAAAGCCCTTAGAGAGCTTCTCCCAAAAGAGTGCTATTATTTTTCTAGTTATGTCCCTCTCCATCTGGAGTGTTACTTCATATAACTTGTGGGGTACACTAACCTTGGTGTCGGCAGTTTCAACTTGAATGCATTCATTCAAGCCACTGCCTCCAGATGATCCATCAGGATCCTGCGAGCTATGGTGACTTCTGCTGCACTGTCTAGCATTGTCTGGGACTACTCCCCGTTCTTGAGTTGTGTCCTCAAGATCCTCGGCATGTCTGATCTTTACGCTTGCTACCTTCTTCTTGGTGAGTTGAGTTTTCTTATTTTTTGGAACTTGCTGTTCTTCTTTGGACTTCACGCATTCCTCTTTCTGTTCTGATCATCCTCTCCTCTCGGATTTCTGCGAGGAAGTCTGAAAGGTACGAGAGCAACGTGTATCAGTATCTTGATATCTATCAGGTTTTCTTAAAGTATCTCTATTTCAAAGGTTATACCTTTTTTCAGAGGGCTCCCGTTGGGGAAACCTACCTCCCCGTTGGGGAGATCTTCCTCTGGATTGAGAACGTTTCTCATTAGTTTTTCCCACTTCTTTTTAGGAGTAGTGAACTATTTTTGATAAACACTTTTTCAGGATTTTCTGTTAATTATGGTTTTACTGGTTTCTCACCCAAACTATCTCTACCTAGTTCTTCATAAGATTTTTCAATAATTCTAGCAAGCTCATATTGTTGGTCTGTTATATCTGTTTCTTTTAATTTTTGGCGGATTGCCACTGGTGCTGCTTCAACTTTAATGTTAGCTAATAATATAGCTGAGACCTGTTTGAAATCTTTCAATAATTTCATACCTAGATTTAAGGCCGGTTCTGGACCGTATTCATTTTGAATCTGTCTAAGACGTCTGCTATACCCGCCATGGACGAGACACCATGTGTTTTTGTGTAGATTGAAGCAAAGACTGTACCCCAAGTGTCACAGTCCTAAAGGTGTGGTGCAAACCCCAATGGTAAAAAGATTGTCAGAATTCTGTGCTTCTCATGAGGTGTACTATCAGGGAATACTGCCTCTATTTGAGTAATTTTCTGAGCTAACCAGAATGAAATGTGTTTTCCTTTTTTGCGGGCAATCTACAAATGACTGATTGTATAGTCTGTGGTGTGATTTTGTTAGTATTCCCCTGGTGAGGGGTGTGCTGTGGAATCCTTACAGCTGGTTGGACTGTTAAAGTCCGCATGACATATTGAACCAATTTTCTATGTATTTTAATTAACTGTTTCAGCTGAGCTAACAGTTCTGGACCTGTCATTCCGTTAATGTCAGGATGTGGTGTAGAGCTGGCTAGTACCGGCCATGTTGCTCCTGGTCTGCCTAGTGGACCGAGCCTGGTATTGTGATTTTGATGTTTTAGGGCGCCTTTAAACCAGAGCTGATGCTTTTGGTAAGTTAATGGAATTTCAACGTCCTCGAAAGGAATGTATTCCGCTGGAGGTTCCTCTATTTTGTAGTAGTGGAACTCATGTGTTACTGGATTTGCTGTAGGAAACAGAATCCATTAATATAATACCTCTGTCTGCTGATATTCATGTGCCTCTATAACAAAGATTACTTTACCACCTCTCGATGATACTCCATTTTCTACAAGTTTTATAGTTATGGTTGTCCTTATATTTGCCAGGATGAATATTGCATCCGGGTCATTTTGTTGGAGATTTGTGTCATCTAAGACTGCTTGAGCTGCTACTCTAGCTCTTTCCCTTTCTTCGTCACTCTCCGACATTTTGTCGACTGGAAGTTTTTCCAGAGCAAAGTTTCAAGGAAACAAAGATTAGGTGCACAATATTTTGGAACACTATATCCTTCAACGTTGACCAAACCAAAAACTAATACATATGATTTTTCGTCCTACTGAGTTTTGACGGATATTATCCTTTTACCCACTCCAGACGTGTATTGGAGTATTTTACAGGAAAAAGGGGTCTGTGTGAAAAGCACGACTGAGTTACTCTAGTATCTAGCATTAAATTATTGCCTTACCAAATGTTGGGCGCCATGTAATGTAGTTCCTATATTCCCAAAGGCTCTGCGCATTGGAATAACATATACTATAGTTTAGACGTAGGACGGAGGTCGACTAGGTCTCTATCGTATATATTAAACTTAATTGTGAGTGCCAGCTAGCTCAGAGGTCACTAGAAAGTTTCTTGAAATTACAAAAAGGGATTAGTTTCTGACAACCGCATAAACATGACAACTTTGTTTCCCAAGAATAAGAATATATCTCTCAGAGACGCTGAAATAATAGATAAGTATTTCACTCAGTCAATCGTGCATGCTTCGTTTCTACAGAGTTGCAGAGAAATAGAGAGACGGGCGTTTCCAATAAAAAGGTTTATTGAACAGTCTTCTTTCTCATGCAAGAGAAGTGAACGGCTACAATAGTTAGGCAGACTGTAAAGTATAATACGTACAGCGTAAACAGTAATATGAAAATCCTAACTCACTACCACAAAATGCCTTCTGTGAATACCAAAAGTAGTACGTTTAGGATTTTGTCTTAAGTTAGTTCTGTGAATCGGCCCCTCTGTCACAATATCACAAAAAGTCACTACCTGTACCACACAGCCATTGGTTCATTCACCGTATGTGTTCCTTTTTTGTTTTTGACAGACGCTTATTGATTTGTATATACATAAAATTCCAAGTAAAGGAATTTAGTTGTTTTGACAAAAATGTTTTCTTCTCTTGCTGTGTTACTTCATTATATGACTAAAAGCATATTATTTTCAAATGACTAAGTACCGATCACACATCAGTTGATATCCCCGACAGAACCACTGTTTTTCCTTAAAAAGAAGGGAGGGGCAGTGACATTTTGCATGTTGTATGCACTATGCATGTTTGACCTAGTTACCACTTAAGGGTGAACTTCAGTGATCTGCTTAGAGTGCACAATATCCACAAACCTTATAAGCTGTGCGTATCAGTGAAACTGCGTGAAACTTCAGCAATTAAAATTTAGGCCATTGCGCGTAATCCCAGAAACTTAATTTGCTGTGTGCATTAGCGGAACCATCAGCCCGATTACTGATGACACATATTTATATAGGGAGGAGTCACTTTAGTTTGGTGCTCAATTACATGTGCAGATGTGAGTCTGGTGGTGTCTGATAACTGAAAGGCACATATTTGTTTACAGACAATTTCATATATGTCTGATTTATTATTCCTATTACAGCGCCTTCTACCATGAGAAGGCCCATCCTAGACCAGTGTGTAGACAAAGCACATGCTGACAAATTGAGGGCAAAGGAATTGGGACATGGTCTAGGAACACTAACAACAAATCCTACATCAAACCTCACATTTATCTGATGGAGCACAACGAGCGATATAAAGTGATATACTGAAAAAAAGTAAACTGGAGAATTGCTGCAAATTAAAGTACATTAAAAAAAACTAATAAAGAAGCACATATCCACCGCTGTGTGACCTGGAAGCCGATTATTTCTCAATATAGCCCTTGTTTGTGATTACCTTACAGTGCTCACATTATCATCCGCACTGGAAGAGATGGGAGCCTGGGGTGTATGGTCATTGAAGCTCATTTACATACAAAGGGTTGACAGCCTGTTCACAACGCACAGCACCAGTTGTTTACGTAAAATGCTTGTACACATAACTGGGTAAAGTGATTCAGGTAACAGTGTGAGTTTTGTATGACAAGAGCGGGCAGTCTTAGTTGTTGAGACCTGATTGTCTGAAGGGTGCATCTTTAGCTCTTTTAATTGTTTGAGAGAGGGTGGCAGTCTCAAATTCTGGGGGCACAGCTACCAACAACACTCCTCATGGTTTTTACTTTTTGCATCTACTTTTTGCATCTACTTTTTGCACCTGCTTTGCTTCTCTCATACTTCTGTCGGCAAAGTTAAAAGTGTCATCTACTAAAGTGCCCTTAGCGCGCTTTTGGTAACGTGGCTTGAGTAGTACAGCCTAAGGCACACTCAAAGGTAAAGCAACACAATGGAAGTCACAAATTTCAATACAGTGTAGTAAAAAGAGACAAGGAACTTTAAGATGCAAACCAAGGTTAGAAAAACAAGAATATTTAAGAACTATTCAGAAGCACAATCAAAAGGTCTCTGATTTAAGGATTAATATTAGCAAAAACAACTGTCCTATAGGAAATAACAGATACTGTTAGTCATGTACTCTAAACCAAACAAAAAGGTAAATGAATACAAAAAAATGCCGATCCAATGAATCAGTGTTTAAGGCACACAAAAAATAGTACCTGACCTAGATAGCCATGCTCGAGGGGCAAAGGTAAGTTCAGTCTCCGGCGATGATTAACACTGGAATTTGATGCGAGGTTTTTTGCTGAATCAGTCTCAGAAGGTGACGAGATGCACTGAAGTGGCTTGAAGTGCAAAATGCCCACAATGTAGAGTTAGGTCCCGCTCTACTCTCTGTGGACAGAGCTGCATCCCAATCTACTCTCTGCGGACAGAGCTGTGTACCGCTCTACTCTCTATGGACAGAGCTACATCCCATTCTACTCTCTGTTGACAGAGTTGCATACCACTCTACTGTCTGTGGACAGAGCTGTGTCTCACTCTACTGTCTGTGGACAGAGTCATGTCCCACTCTACTCTCTGCTGACGGAGCTGTGTCCCACTCTGCTATCTGCGGATGGAGCTGCATCCCACTCTACTCTCTGCGGACAGAGCTATGTACAAATCTACTCTCTGCGGACAGAGCTGTGAACCACTGTACTCTCTGCGGATGGAGCTGCGTCCCACTCTACTCTCTGCGGACAGAGCTGCATGCCACTCTACTCTCTACAGATAGAGCTGCATCCCGCTCTACTCTCTGCGGACAGAGCTATGTCCCACTCTACTCTCTGCAGACGGAGCTGCATTCCACTCTACTGTCTGTAGACCGAGCTGTGTCCCACTCTACTATCTGCAGATGGAGATGCGTCCCACTCTACTCTCTGCGGACAGAGCTATGTACAAATCTACTCTCTGCGGACAGAGCTGTGAACCACTCTACTCTCTGCGGATGGAGCTGCATCCCACTCTACTCTCTGCGGACAGAGCTGCATGCCACTCTACTCTCTACAGATAGAGCTGCATCCCGCTCTACTCTCTGCGGACAGAGCTATGCCCCACTCTACTCTCTGCAGACGGAGCTGCATTCCACTCTACTGTCTGTAGACAGAGCTGTGCACCACTCTACTCTCTGCGGATAGAGCTGCATCCCACTCTAATCTCTGCGGACAGAGCTGCATCCCACTCTACTCTCTGCGGACAGAGCTGTGTCCCGCTTTACTGTCTTCAGAGAGATCTGTGTACCACTCTTCTCTCTGCAGACAGAGCTGTGTCCCGCTTTACTGTTTCCAGAGAGAGCTGTGTCCCACTCTACTCTCTTAGGACAGAGCTGTGTCCCATGGGATGTTTACTACGCAACAGACACAGCGTGTTACTTTACAACATGGTCGTTTCAATAACCACGTTGTTATTTATTTATTTATTTATTTGCTTGTTAAGCGCGTGACTCAATTCCCGAAGGGATATCTCTGCGCTGTTACTTGCTTTTGGCAGATTACTGTAAGAATAGAGCTGGGGATGGGGGATCAGACAGGCTTAGGACAGGGTAAAGAGGTATGTCTTCAATTTTTTCCTGAACAACTCCAAGGTCCTGGTCTGTTTCAGCTCGGTGGGTAGGGAGTTCCACAGGATTGGTCCTGTGTAGGACAGTGCTCGACCACCCTGTCTGGCTCTTTTTATCTTTGGGACCTGAAGCAATAGATGGTTGCAGGAGCGGAGAGTGCGTCTCGGGATGTAGGGCAGGAATTTTTCTTTCAGGTACCTGGGGCTGGTACCAAACAGGCATCGATAAATGATGGTACAGACTTTAAACTTGATGCGTTGTTTTATAGGTAGCCAGTGAAGTTGATGGAGAAGAGGGCGGGAAGGCGTTCTGGGGGGGGCATTGAGGGCCAGTCTAGCAGCCGTGTTCTGTACCACCTGAAGTTTGTCTAACTGTTCTGCATTTGCAGAGAGATATAGGCCGTTGCAGTAATCCAATCTGCTTATGATGAGGGTCTGAATGAGAGTTTTCCTATGGCTTTCGGGTAGGAAAGGAAAAGCACGTCTCAAAAGCCCCACCACATGGAGGCAGGCACCCGCCACTTGCGTGGTGTGCTCCTTGAGCAGGAGTGCCTGATCTAATTTGACGGCAAGATTTTTTGCTGTTTGTTTAGGGTTGGGTACGGGGCCCAACTCCAGAGGCCACCACTGTGGGGACCAAAGAAGAGTCGCCCCTCCAAACAGCATGACCTCGGTTTTTAATACGTTGCACTGAAGAAAGTTTTTTGACATCCAGCGTGCTACTGCCCTCATCCCATCAGCAAATGAAGACTGAATTGCCGGTGTTAGGGTCTGGAAAGGGAAGAGCAGCTGGGTGTCATCGGCGTACGATACAGGGGTAAATCCAAAAGATCTTATCAGATTAGCCAAAGGGGCCACATAAATGTTAAACAGCGTGGGGCTGAGGCACGAGCCCTGTGGCACTCCTTTTGCTAGCTCTCTTGATGGTGAGGAATGAGAGCCCAGTCTGACGCCTTGGGTTCGGTCTGAGAGGAAGCTATGCAGCCATAACAAGGCTGTGCCTCCCACCCCCACATCTCTCAGTCTTTCAAGTAGAAGATCATGTGATACCGTGTCGAAGGCAGCGGACAGGTCTAACAGCACTAGAATCACCGACTCCCCCCTGTCCAGTGACATCCTGATGTTGTCGGTCACGGAGAGGAGGGCAGATTCAGTGCTGTGGTTGGGCCTGAAACCAGATTGGGATGGGTCCAGGCCCTCCGCTGCCTCGATGTAGTTCGACAGGTGGGAATTTACATGCTTCTCGGTAAGTTTACTGAGATAGGGTAGGAGGGATATGGGTCGCAGATTAGATAAATCTGACCAGGGAAGTGTGGTATTTTTCCTGATTGGATTTACGACTGCTTGTTTCCACTCAGACGGTACCTGCCCTTCGCTGAGGGATTTATTTAATATAGTTTGTAAGAATGGACCTAGGAAGGGGCAGAGAGTGGGCATCATTCTTGCAGGTAAGAGGTCGTTAGGGGAGCCAGATTTTATGTGGTTTATTAGGGGGGGGAGATCAGTATCAGATATTGGAGGAAAAGTAAGTAGCGGTGCTGTTCTTTGTTGTGAGGTCGTCCTAGTAGTGCTGACATTGGGGGCATGTCTGCCACTGTAAGTGAGGGTGGCATTCAGGATTTTGTCATAAATTATATTAATTTTGCTCTCGAAGTACATGGATATCTCTTCGCAGAGTGGCAGAGAAAAATCGTCTGCGCTAGCACATGCAGTCGGTTTCACAAAGGATTCAAGAATTTTATATAGTTCCTTCGGGGAGTTGCCTGCCTCTGAAATCTGCTGGGCCAAACTATTCTTGCGGGCTTTTCTGATATTTTTGTAGTATGTGGATTGGGCCTCAGAGAAGGCTTTCCTATCCACGTTGAGGTGTGACTTCCTCCACTTCTTTTCCAATCTTCTACACCCTTGCTTCTCACTTCTTAGTACTTCTGTGTACCATTTCTCCTTCTTGTGGGTGGGGAATTGTTTGTGGAGTTTAAGGGGTGCTAGCTTGTCTATTGCCTTTGTTAGAGAACCCTTGAATTTGATTAGGGTATCTTCTACTTTGTCTGTTGCAAGGGATGTGGGTATTTCCCAAACCTTCTGTAGTCCTTCTATGGTAACTTTATGCCATTGACGTCGCCATATGGGAGGAAGAGTTTTATGGGGTAGCAGTTTGTTTTTTGTTGGAAGGTGAAACTCCAGCAGATAGTGATCTGTCCAATCTAACTGAGTGGTGACTATGCCAGACATAGTGGAGCAATTTGAAAAAAGTAACTCTAGAAGGTGACCCCCTTCATGAGTGGGGTCCGAATTATGAAGTTGGAGTCCTAGAGTGGACATGTCTTGAAGCAGGGACATGGATTCATTCAGTTCAGGGTTATCTGCATGTATATTGAAGTCGCCTAGGAGGACAAAATCTTCCTTGGCTCTAATGTAAGGTGTCAATGATTCCATAAGGGAAAGAGAGAACCCTGCATTAGGCCCCGGTGGGCGGTAAACGAGTGCACCTTTCTTGGCGATTTTAGTGGAGAGATTAATCCTGAAGATTATAAATTCAATAGTTGGACTACACTTTTCCTCAATAATAGTTACTTTCAGGTGCTCTTTATGTATGATGGCTAGGCCGCCTCCTATTTTAACGGGTCGGTCCATGTGTAAGAGCTTATATCCTGAGGGGATTGCGATCGTAATGGCGGGGGTTGTGTGGGGTTTAAGCCAAGTTTCTGTCAGGAAACACAGATCAGGCTGAGAAGTGTGGATTAGATCCCATATCTGTAGTTGATGTTTTGGCATAGACCGTACGTTTAGCAGAAAACATTGTAATTCGGTTTTATATTGAGTAGGCTGTGGCATCTTACAATTTGGTTGAGATTGGGTGTTAGCTTGGAAGTGGCATAGTTTACATGAGAAGGGACCTTCTGGATATGTCCAGTTCACATTTTTGCAGCATAGTGGAGGAGCTGGTTTAAGGGCCAATAGGTCTGTGATGGAATACCTGATGGGTCTCTGTGCGGCATGAGTTGCGGGCATAGCCTCTGGCTCCTGGCTCCGTTCTGGCGCGGACGGGCGCAGACGGGCAGGTCTTTGGCTTGTCTTAGGCGCCGACTATGGCGCCCCGCTGCGCGCAACCGCTGCGCGCTAGACCCGACGAGGGGCTAAATAGCCCTCAGAAGACAGCAGCTAGAACGCTGACTGCTCGACTTCCTGTGGGTGTCTGGCTCTTGCCTGCCCCGCCCTCCGCACAATGGTATTGGCTACCGAGTCGGACCGGGGCGGGCAGGCTAGATTATTGAGCACAGACAGAAAATGTGACCCTTAGCAGCTTTAGGCAGAGTGCAAATAGCAAAACAGGTGAATACAAGTTAAAATTATTCGTCAATTTCAACAGCTATCCGCCGCTAGTGCAAAGTGCAAGGTGCTGGGTAAGTTAAAATGTCGTTTTCTAAAATTCGTAATCAATTTTTAAAACTGTGCGTTTTAAAATCCAGGGAGTAATGCAGCAATAATCTTACAGAGCATCCGCTCAAAAAGCTTGTAGGCGTCAAGCGGGGTCAGGACAAGCTGCCACCTCGTCCCTTACCGCAATGAATCGCGCCTCCTCGCCGCCTAAATAGCCCTCAGAAGACAGCAGCTAGAACGCTGACTGCTCGACTTCCTGTGGGTGTCTGGCTCTTGCCTGCCCCGCCCTCCGCACAACGGTATTGGCTACCGAGTCGGACCGGGGCGGGCAGGCTGGATTATTGAGCACAGACAGAAAAATGTGACCCTTAGCAGCTTTAGGCAGAGTGCAAATAGCAAAACAGGTGAATACAAGTTAAAATTATTCGTCAATTTCAACAGCTATCCGCCGCTAGTGCAAAGTGCAAGGTGCTGGGTAAGTTAAAATGTCGTTTTCTAAAATTCGTAATCAATTTTAAAAACTGTGCGTTTTAAAATCCAGGGAGTAATGCAGCAATAATCTTACAGAGCATCCGCTCAAAAAGCTTGTAGGCGTCAAGCGGGGTCAGGACAAGCTGCCACCTCGTCCCTTACTGCAATGAATCGCGCCTCCTCGCCGCCTAAATAGCCCTCAGAAGACAGCAGCTAGAACGCTGACTGCTCGACTTCCTGTGGGTGTCTGGCTCTTGCCTGCCCCGCCCTCCGCACAACGGTATTGGCTACCGAGTCGGACCGGGGCGGGCAGGCTGGATTATTGAGCACAGACAGAAAATGTGACCCTTAGCAGCTTTAGGCAGAGTGCAAATAGCAAAACAGGTGAATACAAGTTAAAATTATTCGTCAATTTCAACAGCTATCCGCCGCTAGTGCAAAGTGCAAGGTGCTGGGTAAGTTAAAATGTTGTTTTCTAAAATTCGTAATCAATTTTAAAAACTGTGCGTTTTAAAATCCAGGGAGTAATGCAGCAATAATCTTACAGAGCATCCGCTCAAAAAGCTTGTAGGCGTCAAGCGGGGTCAGGACAAGCTGCCACCTCGTCCCTTACCGCCACCCGTGTCGTTTCAACGACTTGCTCTTGGGGGCGTGAAACACCAGGGAATGTGGGAAATGTCTTGGATTTTAAATCCAACACCTTCCCTGCTGTTGCACAAACTGGAGTAGGAATAGTAATTAATACTATTTCTAAGTCTAGTGCGCCCCCTAGAGCAACGACTTGCGTTGTAATAACACACGAGGTTACAACATGGTCAGTGTACCTACCGTGTTGTAAAGTACTGCGTTGTAAAGGCACGCATTGTAACGTGCTATATTCGTGTCCCACTATACTGTCTGCGGAGAGAGCTGTGTACCACTCTACTCTCTGTGGAAAGAGCTGTGTACCACTCTGCTGTCTGCGGACAGAGATGTGTCCCACTCTGCTCTCTGCGGATAGAGTTCTGTCCCATTCAACTCTGGGAAAAGTCCCTTTTACTGCAGCACATTGCATAACTATATGTTATTGCCCAGTGTAGCATGCGTTCCATCCATATTCTGTATGTTTCCCGTGTTAATCATCACACCCTAATACACAGGTTGGTGTCAGTGCTTAATTTGAGTCAGTGGTTGCAGGTAAGGCATATCACACTAATATTTGTTGAAACGAAACTTTTTTTTCCTCATTATCGTCTGCTCCACATCAAAACGGTGATAGAAATTGAAATTGAGTGGTATTTGTATAGCGCATGGCTACCCGGAGGCTTCCCAGCCCTTAAAGGTAGCAAAGGCAGATGGTCAGAGCACATTAAGGGAACAGCAGTGTTTTAAGGGATCTACGGAAGGAGAGATGGTTGGGTTCACCACGAAGATAGGGCGGGAGGGAGTTCCAATGTTTAGCAGCGAGCAAAGAAAATTGACGGCCACCACTGAGGGCTCGGTTGGGCTGGTAGTGCTGTTCGACAATTCTAAGGATGGGGGGACCTAGGTTGTGAAATGATTTATGAGCAATGCAAAGTGATTTGAACTTGATTCTCTGCTCGACTGGAAGCCAATGGAGGGATTTAAGCGCCGATCTTGTAGACTGCATCTTAGGTATATCAAGTAATAATCTCGCATCGCTATTCTGGACGGTCTGGAGCCTCGAGATGGTAGACACTGGGGTGCCCAAATAGAGCGCGTTTGCGTAGTCCAACCTGGACAAGACAAGGGCTTGTACCATGATATTCCTTGCCCTGATTGGCAGAAGTGGAAGAATTTTACGCGAGATTTGGAGGAGGCCTAGCATGCTCTACTACGAATTCAGGGCAGTTTGTGTTCCCTGATGCGGGCAGAAACCCGTCTGCGTGTGATGGAGGACATTGTGAGCCTCTAAGAAGGAGGACAGAATCGTGTTGACATATTTTTCCGTGATTATGCTTATCCGGGCAGGAGAGAGATGGGCCGGTCGTTTCCTAATACAGATGGGTCAGGGGTGTTTTTTTTAACAGAGCCTTCACCATTGCTTCCTTCCAGGTGGATGGAACGATTCCTGATGCAAGTGAGGTATTCACTAAATCAAGAATAACCGGAAGGATTACTTCTGCCACCTGTGTAAGCCTGTGTAGGGGTGCGGGATCTTTGGGGGAACCACTTTTAACTTTGAAGAACAATTTTTCAAGTTCTGGCATATCTACAGGTGGAAAGCGGTCAAGGCTGGGCTGCCCGTTGTCAGGGTACGTCGGTGAGGAAGTTTTTCCTACCGGGGGAAAATAAGAAAAGATGGAATTGATTTTGGTAACGAAAAATTCGGCAAGGTTGTCACACAGGGAATAGAAAGAAAAAAAAACGGCAAGAGAAAAACCCAGGAAATATGAGGTAGAAAGCAGAAACCTGCTAGAGTAGGATAAAGAGGCAGAGAGTGTCTGGTGGTGGATTAAAGAGGCATCAGGTGGAATCAAGACTACACTGCATTGGTATTCAGCACCTGATACTCAGTAGTGTCGGCTGCACCCCTTTTACAAAGTAAGCACTGGTTCTTATTAACGAAAGCCAGGTTATTATCAAGCCTGCTGCTTATTTAATCATGCCCCTCTTTTCTCTCTTTGCTTTCCATTCCACCAACTCCCACAGCGCTCCCTCTCGTTTCTGTCCCTTGCTACTTCTTCCTTGTCCCGTGTGTCTTTTTTTCATTTTCTTTATTATAACCTGCACCTCGCTCTCTTCTTCTTTTTCTCATTTCAATTAATTGTAAATTACTCAAATTCACTATTGCTTTATCAGCACGGAACAAGTCGGGGGTCGGCAGAGTTTGATGGGGTCCCCCCACTATTATCTAGAAAAGGGACTCAGTTTCACCGAGCTCCTTAGCCTGCGATTGGGAATTGTTACTTTGTGCCCCAGCACTGCAGACACAGGCCTCAGAGTGTTTGTAACTATCCGTCCCACTAGCAGCGTCCCCTTTATTTATTTGTGTGAGCAGCTCAAGAAAGGCACAGAGAACTTGACAAAATTAGCCCTGCTATTGCTTAATACACTGCAAATGTGAAACACTTTGGGGCTCAGGGACTGTATAAATAATAATGTCAGGAAACAAACGTAAATTAAAAGCACATTTTTTTTATTCGCTAAAAATTGTTAAAAAATGTAATTTCCAAGTTCCCCATAACTATTTAAAAATATTTACACTCTCATTTCTGAGTTTAGTTACAAACTGATAGTGGGAAAAAACATGATGTATAAAAACTGAATCCAAAAACGTCTTCTTACATTATTTTATGTTTCTTGTTTTTAAAACAGGCCGTCGACCTTTCACATGAAAATTAATATAAGGGCCTGACATCACTTCTTGTGACGTCACTACATGTGACGTCATTGTGATTTGATATGATAATGGGCTCCCTTACTATTTTCCTTACTTCTGCCCTGTTATTGGCATGACATGAGTCTATAGCTATTAAAAATAAACATATAAATTCACAGGTGTTCAGCCCGTTTCTCTAGTGATGTCACACATTGACATGTATTCTGTACAAATAACATGCTGTTCCCCCTCCTTTAATTTCTCTCTTTTTCTCCCCCTTTTTTGTCTCTCGCGCTCTCTTTATCTCTCCCCCTCTCTATCTCCCTCACACTCCTGTTAGCTTTAGCTTCGTGAATGTCACTGCCACTTCTGGCATTCATACGACAAATCCTTCAGAACATTTGAGGACAAGGTGCAATCAAGTGTGGAAGACAAGTTGCTGGGAGTGCAACTGATTGTCCAGGCACATATATGCTTTTGATGTGGGATTTCGCTATTTCACCACATTCTTAAACCAGAGTCTGCTGCTTACAATTGTTCATTTATGGTAAAAAGTAGAGTTTGGCAAGGCACAAAATGAATAGGGAGCGCCAAGTCGGGGAGGAGGCCACGGGTCACAGTTAGTTATAAGGCCCGAGGCACGAGCTGATCCAACAACCGATAACAGCGTGTAAAAGATGCAGCAAACGTTACTTAAAAACAAGGTATATTAATTTTTATATCTAAAAATAGGGTATTTCTTAAACACATATGCTTCGCTTTAGTTCATTACATATACTGCAGTGGCATTTGTTAATAGTAATACATAGATTTTACCAATGAAGCTTCCATCTCCAGAGCCCTGACAACAACATGCCTACTTTGGGTGTGTTGGGTTTATATGTTTTATCACTAATCCTACAAGTTAGCTGAAAATACCATTGTTAGTCCCAGTATTGTTCAGTGTTGTATTTACAGGAAGTGTGATCAAGTGCGATTGAATTTTTTTCTTTGTATCTCTTCTTCATCAAATAAAAATCAAGAATGTTTCTTTTATTTAATCCACACTGAGCTTGCCTCCCACTGTGTATCCTAGTGCATCATGTTGCTTTGCCTTGTGTACGGAAGTGAACAATCTCTGGAAACAAACACTTTTATAACTCTGAAAATACTGTTATCTGTTTTTCTTCTTTACTGGTAGTCTGGTCTTCTTCACACTTTCAACGCCCTTCTATGTTTTCTCCCTGTGCGTTCGCTGATGACTTTGTAGCTCTGATAATCAACTAAAGCTATTCCCACATTCATTGCACTTGAATGTTTTTTCTCCTGTGTGAGTTCACTGATGATACCTTAATGCTGAAGAGAAGCGAAAACTACTGTCACATTCACTACAATAATAGGGTTTTTCCCCCGTGTGTGTTCGCTGATGACTCAGAAGTTGTGATAACCAACAAAAGCACTTTGCACATTCACTGCACTTGAATGGTTTTTCTCCTGTGTGAGTTCGCAGATGACACCTTAGTGCTGAAGAGCTGCGAAAACTACTGTCAGATTCGCTACAATGATAGGGTTTTTTGCCCGTGTGTGTTCGCTGATGACTTTGTAGGTCTGATAAATGACTAAAGCACTTTGCACATTCAGTGCACTTGAATTTGGTTTTCCCCTGTGTGTGTTCGATTATGTGTTTGAAGTTGTGATAACTGACTAAAGCACTTTGTACATTCACTGCACTTGAATGGTGTTTTCCCTGTGTGTATTCGCTGATGTGTTTGGAGATTTGATTAGCGACTAAAGCACTTTGCACATTCACTGCCCTTGAATGGCTTTTCCCCTGTGTGTCTTCGCTGGTGTCTTTGAAGGCTTGATAACTGACGGATGTATGTCACTACAACGCATACTTTTACAACGCATACCTTTACAACACATTTTTTTAAACGCAAGATCCATTACAACGCATTCCATTACAGCGCATGCCATTACAACGCATCTTTAAAAACTACCTTTACAACGCATTCCACTACAACGCATACTACCTTTACAACATATACCATTACATTGCATGTAGGGTAAGTATTGGATAGTGTAGGGGTAAAATTTACTATTCTAACTCCAGTGGGGTGCAACAGTAGGGTAAGTGTTCGATAGTGTAGGGGAAAAAATTACTATTCTAACTCCAGGGGGTGCAAAAGTAGGGTAAGTGTTGGATAGTGTAGGGGTAAAAATTACTATTCTAACTCCAGGGGGTGCAACAGTAGGGTAAGTGTTGGATAGTGTAAGAGTACTATGTGTATGCGTTGTAATGGTACGCGTTGTAATGACTGCGTTGTAATGACATTCGTTGTAGTGGTATGCGTCATAGTGACATGCGTTGTAATGGTTGCGTTGTAATGGCATGCGTTGTAATGGATGTTACATTGTAAAAGTTTTGTTGTAAAGGTATTGCGTTGTAAAAGTTGCGTTGTAAGTGTTGTTTCCCTAACTGACTAAAGCTCTTCACACATTCACTGCGCTTTAATGGTTTTCCCCCCCTGTGTGTTCGCTGATGACTTTGTAGGCATGATAAATGACTAAAGCACTTTGCACATTCAGAGAAAAAAGAAAAACCAAAGGTGGTGATGGACAGAGCGTTGACAATACAAACACTCACCCCCAGTCAACTGAAACAATGGATTTAGGCCCAGATCTCTGTACTGGGGTGAATGTATGACATTGTTCTGCATTCTGTCCATCACCTGTTGTTTTTGCTTTGCACATTCAGTGCACTTGAATTTGGTTTTCCCCTGTGTGTGTTCGATTATGTGTTTGAAGTTGTGATAACTGACTAAAGCACTTTGTATATTCACGGCACTTGAATGGCGTTTCCCCTGTGTGTCTACGCTGGTGTCTTTGTAGGTCTGATAACTGACTACAGCTCTTCACACATTCATTGCAATGGTATGGCTTTTCCCCCGTGTGTGTTAGCTGATGTCTTTGTAGGTCTGATAATCGACTAAAGCTCTTCCCACATTCATTGCACTTGAATGGTTTTTCTCCTGTGTGAGTTTGCTGATGATTCCTTAATGCTGAAGAGTAACGAAAACTACTGTCACATTCACTACAATGATAGGGCTTTTTCCCCGTGTGTGTTTGCTGATGACTTTTTAGGTCTGATAACTGACTAAAGCACTTTGCACATTCACTGCACTTGAATGGCTTTTCCCCTGTGTGTCTACTCTGGTGTCTTTGTAGGTCTAATAATCGACTAAAGCTCTTCCCACATTCATTGCACTTGAATGGTTTTTCTCCTGTGTGAGTTCGCTGATGATTCCTTAATGCTGAAGAGTCACGAAAACTACTGTCACATTCGCTACAATGATGGGGTTTTGCCCCCGTGTGTGTTCGCTGATGTCTTCGAAGGCTTGATAACTCACTAAAGCACTTTGCACATTCAGTGCACTTGAATGGTTTTTAACCCGTGTGTGTTCGCTGATGACTTTGAAGGGTTGATAACTCACTAAAGCACTTTGTACATTCAGTACACTTGAATGGTTTTTCCCCCGTGTGTGTTCGCTGATGGCTTTTAAGCACTGATAATCGACTAAAGCTCTTCACACATTCACTGCACTTGAATGGCTTTTCCCCTGTGTGTGTTCGCTGGTGTCTTTGTAGGTTTGATAAGTTACCAAAGTTCTTTACACATTCACTGCACTTGAATGGGTTTTCTCCTGTGTGAGTTCGCTGATGTCTTTGAAGGTTTGATAAGTGACTAAAACTCTTTACACATTCACTGCACTTGAATGGTTTTTCCCCTGTGTGTGTTCGTTGATGTCTTAGAAGGCTCGATAACGCACTAAAGTACTTTGCACATTCACTGCACTTGAATGGTTTTTCCCCTGTGTGTGTTCGCTGATGAATTTGGAGGTTTGATAAGTGACTAAAGCTCTTTACACATTCACTGCACTTGAATGGCTTTTCTCCTGTGTGAGTTTGCTGATGACTTTGAAGGTTTGATAACTGACTAAAGCTCTTTACACATTCACTGCACTTGAATGGTTTTTCCCCTGTGTGTGTTCGTTGATGTCTTAGAAGGCTCGATAACGCACTAAAGTACTTTGCACATTCACTGCACTTGAATGGTTTTTCCCCTGTGTGTGTTCGCTGATGAATTTGGAGGTTTGATAAGTGACTAAAGCTCTTTACACATTCACTGCACTTGAATGGCTTTTCTCCTGTGTGAGTTTGCTGATGACTTTGAAGGTTTGATAACTGACTAAAGCTCTTTACACATTCACTGCACTTGAATGGTTTTTGTCCTGTGTACGTTTGCTGATGAATCTTGAGTAGTGATGACAAACTAAAGCTCTCGCTGCATGTGTATGATTCTTCTTTCTTGGTTAGTGGCTGTGGGTCGGGTATATATTTGTCTACATCCCTTGACTGTTTTTCTTGATGGGCCAACATGGCTGATAAAGCACTTGTGTTTTTCTCACACACTTTATATGTGTGCGGTATTTTACACGTTTGATTTCTGTTTTAACAATAAAATACAATAGCCACCAAACATTTGCCACACTTCTAATACGTAAAAGGTGTCTTTGTAGGCGATTGTGCCTTTAGATTGGATTATGGCTATGCACGCTTGCGGGTAAAGCTGTATCTTCCCTTTGGCCGATGCAAATTGAGACAGTCTGTTGTATTGTAGATACAAGAACTCCTCTTTCTTTTACCCGTCAGCTGTCTGGCTCTGCTCTGTTGTGCTTTTCTCTGACTGTTGTGAGTTACCCAGAAAGAGTTTACAATTCACCTAGAGTACTAAATGATGGCTTGTCATTATATTAGAAAAAAGAGCACTGCGGTAATCGCATCATACCGATCCCATGATCAAAGGTAGTGTTGGACACTTGTTTATACAGGAGGCGGTTTGTTATTGTTGTTGCCTTAATTTTCCTAAGGTCATTTCTTCGTCTTGTGGCGTGGAGGTGCACAGCTCAGCCTCTTACAATCACTGAACTGCCCTTGATGCTTCATCCGGGATCTGTCAGTTTGTGTGCAGGTTCCCCTGTCACCGACTGCGCTGATGTTTTCCTGAATATTGTAGCTCATTATTTCTGCTATTATTGAAGATTTACAGCATTAGCTTCTTTATTGATGGTCATTTCATACATCCAAGGATGGTTTTCTGTTGGATGTAAAGATATTTACATTACTAAATTGAAACATAATGGAATCAGAATTCACAATGTTTAACTGATTGTAAAAGAAATTTCGGAGGAGATTTACCAAATCTCCACACAATGCAGTGCAGCCCCTCCCCCCCCAGCGCAAGGCTGCGCTGCGCTTCGTTGCGCGACAGGAAGGGAGAAGGAGAGGACCATATTTTCAAAGATATGGCTCTCTCCTTCCCTTTCCCTTGCGCCGGCACTGATTACAACAGCCCTGCGCCATGCACACACCTTAGCACCAGAGCACTAGGGTGTGTGTGTGTGAGTCCAGCATAGGTTTTGTACAGGAAGGACACCTTTCCTGTACAAAATACTATGCCTAGACATGATGGAAAGCTTTTCCCACTTTGTATACGTGTTGCACAGTGCAGCACGCATGCAAAGTTAGAAAAGGAAGGAGAAATGAAAGCATTTCTCCTTCCTTGCACCTAGTTTAAAAGGGTGCAGTTCTCACGCTAAACCCAATCCACTGTATTTGGTAAATTAGGTTTAGCATGAGATACCTTGGGTGGTTGCACGGGAACGGCCATACACCACCCTTGGCAGGCCCCATGGCGCAAAGTAATGTAACTCAGTGCTATGCGCTGCTTCACATTAATTTTACATTATTTGCTTGAAAGGAAATTATGAAAAAGGGATTTTGTGCTGTTTTGTGCCACTTTTGTGATAAAAATACGGCACAAAATGTTAGTAAATCTCCCCCTTCTTCTTTACCGCCTTTGAAACTTAGCAAGGAATATTTCATCATACACAGATATTTAACGAAAAAATCTGTTGATAGGGTAACATCTTATTAATGTCTGAAAAGGAGGTGACTTACTAGTGTTTACAGAGTAACTTAGCAAAGTAAGGGCGCTCACGGAGCACCCAAGTGCTAGAGGTATAGCTTAAGATAGACGCACATGGTCAAGATTTCATTTAAACAACAATAGAGTTTAGAAAAAGAGATGGATGAGGTGGGGTAAAAAATGTCCAGTAACTCTTCACGAAGTATACAACAAAAGCAACTCCATTCACACACTTCTTCTCGCTCCTTTCCTATTCACTTAAGATCATCTCAAATACCAACTCCTGTCTTTACCTCGCTGTTCATAAGTCACCTTTGACACTTTCAACAGCTCCCTTGGTTCAAGCATTTCTGGTTTCTTCTAACCTGGAAGATTGGAACATTATTGTGGTTTGAGGGGGGTTTCCTATCGCCATAACATCTGTCTATCTCCCTGAAACTAGTGCAGCCTACAGCACCCGGTTCTGGCCCCGAAAGATAACTTTCAAATGCAAGCCTTTAGTTCTTCCTAAAGTAGATAAAGTTCTGTAAGATGCAGCTCCTTCCGGGGCTTTTGTGTAAAACAGAACGAGGGGGTTCACTGTTAGGCCCATCCTTTACATTATAAGCGCAGATCAGGCAAACAAACGTTGATTCGTATAATTTAATATTCAACGATATCAGTCATTTAGTACTTATAGAGAATCCATCACAACCAATAATTTACCTGACATATCCCCGCAGCAGATGTGTGCATATTACTCTTTTTTCCCCCTTTTCCACATTACATGGCATCAGGTATAATGGTGTCCTTTTGGGGCCCAGGATGCCACTTTGTGACCGGATGGGCATTTGGTAGAGCGGGAGGAGGTGTAAGTTATCCACAGGTGATGCAGCATTTCTACCGTTCCATATTTCTCATATTCAAGTTTACCTAATTTACTGTCCTTCTGCCCCTCTACTGCCTTCTGGCTGCGCACTCACTCTGTGGGGTTCATCAGAAGTCAGATAACGGCCTGATAGTCACAAGGCCCTGGATCTCACTTCTTCTACAACACTTATTGCAGACATAGGGCCCGATTCACAGAATGAACTTAAGACTAAATCCTAAACTTACTACTATTTGGTATTCACAGAATGCACTTACTACTTTCGGGATTCACAGAGTGAACTTACTACTTTCGGTATTCACAGAATAGATTTAAGACTACTAACTTTATGTCCGCACTCGGGCCGGAAATTCCGGCCCGGAGGCGGAGCTTCTGGTTTGGGGGAGGAGCGTCTGGCTTGGGGGCGGGGCTTGCAGCCCAGAGGCGGAGCACCAGGCCCAGAGGTGGACATTTCAGCCATGGCTAAATCTCCACATCCGAGCCGGAAGCTCTGCCTCCAAGCCGCAAGCTCCACCTCCGGGCCGCAAGCTCCGCCTCTGGGCCACAAGCTCCACCTCCAAGCCAGGATTTTAGCTGGAAATCTAGTTTACTAAATTACTAGCGTAAGTCCGCAGAGTGCGGCGGAGTTTCCCTGGCACTTTGTGGAGTTCAGCGCAGTAATACTCTACGGACTACACCAAGGCCTAATCAAAACGTGACAGATATCCTGTCTGCTTCATTATAATTGCCACAGGATGTAATGCATTTTTAATGGGGTGGGCAGGATACCTGTCACATTTGTGATGGAATAAACCATCCGCTGAAATCTAAATCAGGCCTTTGGTGTACATTGTGTCCAGTGTGGCTAGCTGGACTTGAAGGATCTTGTGGTTTGTGGGTCTCTGACTGCTTTTAGGTTACTACCAGGCAGAAATGATGTCAGCTGCGCCTTGTGCAGATCTTCCTTTCTAGGCAGGACTTCTGTCAGCTGCCCTTGTGCGGATCTTCCTTCCAGGCAGGACTTCTGTCAGCTATGCCTTGTGCGGATCTTTCCTCCAGGCGGGACTTCTGCAAGCTGTGCCCTGTGCAGATCTTCCTTCCAGACAGGACTTCTGTCAGCAGCGCCTTGTGCAGACCTTCCTTCCGGGCATGGCTTGTGTCGCTTGCACCTTGTGTTGATGTTCCTACCAGGCAGGACTTCTGTCAACTGTGCCTTGTGCGGATCTTCTATCCAGGCGGGACTTCGGTCAGCTGTGCCCTGTGCAGATCTTCCTTCCAGACAGGACTTCTGTCAGCAGCACCTTGTGCAGATTTTTTATTTCCCTGTATTACACAAGCATGTACTTTTGGGATGTATCTGGCACCCCTGCCTCCACACTGGAATGGTGGATTGTTATGACTTTTGTTTTATGTGTTGCTAGCGTTGGACACCATTTATTTTCTTCACCAGGGAGCGTGTAAAGGGCGCAGGGGTTGCTGGACCCTAATTAGGTTCATATTTTGCCCTCACATTATCTTTTAAACTTGCTAATATTGTGATGAGTAGTACTTTCGTTTCGTACATGCCTCTCTGGCACCCCCCCGGAGGTTGTGCTATAAAGACAGATCTATGGCCTAAGGTAAGCTCTTCTCCGTACGGGCTTAGACTGTGCTCACCGCTGGTCCTCCTGTTGGTTTCACCCCCCAACCGGCTGTTCGTATCCGCTATGTACAGGATGAGCTGCTCACTTTCTAACCTTTAGGTAACCCTTGTTTAGGCCCTACTTTGATTCTGAATGATACTATCGGCGAGAATAGTTGCCCAGATTGAAAGCTCACTCTGAGCACCTCCAGGATTGTCGCACTTAGCTCTCCTACACTGCATGTCTTCAGGTTACCCACTCCTCAGAGAGAAATCAGAGGCATGTCTATTAATGCATGGTCTCTAATAGAGAGTGCATCCTATTTTGCGGACTTTCTAGAAGTTTGTGCACTGGATTTTGCTTTCATCACTGAGACCTGAGCAGATGCTTCATCCCACCCAGATCTAATTGTTGTGCATTTTCAGGCATGATCATTTGGGGAAAGGGGTGGTGGGTTAACAATCATTTACAGGGACAACCTCAAAGCCTCCTTTGAGACATTACCGGCCGCATCTGATTATGGAGCACCTGCATATAAAATTGCTCTTTCTAATAGTGACTCCTTCAATGGGGTACTATTAACCAACCCCCAGACCTTAGGACAGCCTTCTTAAATAGTAACAATCAGCTCTAGGACATTAAACCCAATTCCCTTGTTTCACTCTACTCGGTGACTGCAATTTCCATCTTGAAAATTCTGCAGATAAAGATAGGATCGATCTCTCAGACCCTGGGGAAAGTCTCGGTCTCACCCCGTTAGTGACGGCTCCGACACACTCAGCTGGCCACTCATATGGTATTTTCTCAGACAATCCCTCAGCTCAATTCACTACTGCACGTCCACTTCTCTGGTCAGACCATCGTGCAGTTATGCTTCAACTGAATTTGGAAGCTGATGTTCTCACTGTTCATCCTCAGCCGCTGTGGTCCTTATGCCGCTCCTGGCAGTAGATTGACTCCAGTCCCGATTCGCTTGTTGCATTTAAAAATCAGAAAAATAAAAAAAAATTCCCTCTGAACCTTGGTTTGACGAGAACCTTAGAGCTCACAAACAAGCCTGCAGAAGAATAGAAAGGAAACGGTACATCCACTATGATCCCTGTGATAAAATCCAATATAAGCAGGCCATTCGGGCCTACCAGGATATGATTTTTAAAGCAAAATCCCATCACTGTGTCGTCAAAATTAAATCTTCTTTAAACATCCCCAAAGAACTCTTTGCGACAGTGATAAAACCGAGCAAGCTTCCTGAACCTAAAAACATTACTGCCGACCAATCCTTCTGCAATTTTTTTGCAACTTTTTTTCAAGATAAGGTCAAAGCTACCTATAATACGTGTTCGCACAAGCATCCTCCCTGTGATGTAACCAAAGAGAAGGACATAGGCATTGAACTGGTAATGATGGCTACCACCCCCTCAGACCTCGCAGAACAACAGGAAATAGGCCAGCAAAGGAGTTGGGATCGGGTAGTGTCGGGTACTGGCAGATACCACCTCCCCGACTCGATCAGTACAACAGAAAATACGGCTGTCCCTCACTCTATGACACGGGGAGCCTGTCCCTCAGTCGGAGATACGTTTCTGCTATCTTTAAATCTTCTATTGGTAGATCAAGTTCAATCATTATTTAGCCAAATTAAATGAGTGAATGCTACAAGTCGGCAGTTGGATGTAAAAAAACTGTCTAAAACTAAACTCGGGTAAAGTCAAGGTTCTGCTTTTTGGCAGGAACACATTGTCTGGGCCCCCACCTGGTGGCCACAGGAGTTGGGGTGCTCCCTACCCCGATTACCAGAGTCCAAAATCTTGGTGTATACTTTGACAACAAACTCTTTTGAAGGACACATACATTTTGTCACTTCCTCCTGTTTTTTCGTACTCCAAATCCTCAGTAAAATCTTTACCTTTATCCCTTCTGGATTATGGAAATCCCTGCACTTATTCTAGCTAAAATAGATTATTATAGCGGATTTATTCACCAACATTCAGAAAAGATTCTAAAGGCTTTCCTTCCTTCCCTTTGTGGTCAGTCGGTTCAAGTCCTGATGGACAACACTATCGCGATGTGGTACATCAACAAGCAGGATGGTGTAGGGTCGTACCGTCTCTGTCAATGTGGCTCTCCCTTGGATCCCGGCCCTCCCAGAATTCTTCACTTACCACCTGATGCCGTCTCCAGGCACCTCGGGGACATCCTTAACAGGATGCTCAAGTCTATTTATTTTCCTGAGAAGTAGAGGACGGCCTCCGTTCTGCCTCTCCTATAAAAGCCCAACGTAGTCAGTAGCAATAGAAATAATTACAGGCCTATCTTGCGCCTTCCCTTCCCTGCAAAGGTTGTGGAGAAGGCTGCGAACTCTGAACTTTCACATTTTATTAATTATAATTCACTTCTGGATGCCAGCCAATTTGACTTTAGAAGCCAACACATGGGCTATCTCTGAATACTGCCTCAGAAGAGATACGGCAAACCCTTGACACAGGTGGAAATGCTGCCCTGACCTTGTCGAACTCCCTGCAGATTTCAACAGTTAACCAAAGCCTTCTTATTGACTGTCTCTTCACTTTAGGGATCAGGGACAAGGCCCTTAAGTTCGTTAAATATTTCCTTTCAGATAGAGAGCAATTTGCTGAGTTCAATGGCGTCAAGTCGCCCTCTTTCTGTCGACCGAGTGCAGTTCCGCAGAGCTCTGCCCTTAGTCCGACCCTTTTTACCTTAAATAAAACCTCTTTGGCTAACCTTATAAAATCATTTGGCTTTGAAATGGTATCCTCTGCTGATGACACCCACATTGTGGGGTTTGTGGCCAGCAACCCTGAAGACACTGCAGCTCGCTTCCATGAGTGTATGCTACAAGTCGGTAGGTGGATGTCAAAAGACTGAGCTCGGTTAAAATCAAGGTTCTGCTTTTTGGCAGGAACACATTGTTCTGGGCCCCCACCTGTGGCCACAGGAGTTGGGGTGCTCCCTACCCCGAGAACCATAGTCAAAAATCTTGGTGTATACTTTGACAACAAACTCTTTTGATGGACACGTAAATTTTGTCACTTCCTCCCGTTTTTTCATACTCCAAATCCTCAGTAAAATCTTTACCTTTATCCCTTCTGACTTACGGAAATCTCTGATCTCTGCACTTATTCTTGCTAAAATAGATTAATATGTTGTGCTGTCTGTTGCTACATAAATAGGAAGTAGATTCCAACTGCAGTAAGAGTGCAGTTTCTTGCAGTCAGAGTCCAGGCACAAGGACAATCTGGCACAAACAATGCAATAACACAGGCCATGCACGAGGAGAATCTGAAGCAAACAATGCAATAACACAGGCCAGGCACGAGGAGAATCTGATGTTAACAATGCAATAATACAGGCCAGGCGTTGGGAGAATCTGACGCAAACAATGCAATAACACAGGCCAGGAACGAGGAGAATCTGATGTAAACAATGCAATAACACAGGCCGTGTAATAGAATAATCTGATGCAAACAATGCAATAACACAGGCCAGGCATGAGGAGAATCTGACGCAAACAATGCAATAAAATGTGACAAGCACTAGAATAAACTGATGCAAACAATGCAATAACACACGCCAGGCGCTAGGATTGACGCAAACAATGCAATAATACAGGCCAGGCACTAGGAGAATCTTATGCAAACAATGCAATAACAAAGGCCAGTGAAGAGGAGAATCTGATGCAAACAATTCAATGACACAGCAGGCACTAGGAGAATCTGATGCAAACAATGCATTAACAAAAGCCAGGAACTAGGGTTGATGCAAACAATGCAATAACACAGGCCAGGCACTAGGAGAATCTGCTGCAAACAATGCAATAACACAGGCCAATCACTAGGATTGATGCAAACAATGCAATAACACAGCCCAAGCACTAGGATTGATGTAAACAATGCAATAATATGGGCCTGGCATTAGTATTGATGTAAACAATGCAATAACAAGGGCCAGGCCGTAGGATTGATGCAAACAATGCAATAACACAGGCCAAGCACTAGGATTGATGCAAACAATGCAATAACACAGGCCAAGCACTAGGATTGATGTAAACAATGCAATAACATTGGCCTGGCATTAGTATTGATGTAAACAATGCAATAACAAGGGCCAGGCACTAGAAGAACCTGATGCAAACAATGCAATAACACAGGCCAGGCAGTAGGATTGATGCAAACAACGCACTAACACAGGCCAAGCACTAGGATTGATGCAAACAATGCAATAACACAGGCCAAGCACTAGGATTGATGTAAACAATGCAATAACATGGGCCTGGCATTAGTATTGATGTAAACAATGCAATAACAAGGGCCAGGCACTAGAAGAACCTGATGCAAACAATGCAATAACACAGGCCAGGCATTAGGATTGATGCAAACAATGCAATAACACAGGCCAGGTACTAGTGTTAATGCAAACAATGCAATAACAAAGGCCAGGCACTAGGAAAATGTGACGCAAACAATGCAATTACACAGGCCACGCACTAGGATAGTCTGATGAAACAATGCAATAACACAGGCCAGGCACTAGAAGAATCTTATGCAAACAATGCAATGCAACAATGCAATACAATAGAGAGAGAAGTTGGCGTAATGGCTAGCGCGGTCAACCTCAAATCTGGGGAACCAGGTTCAAGTCTCGGCAAGGACGAGCAACATCCTGTGATTCTGGGCAAATAACTTAATCTCCCAGTGCCTAACAAAAATGAATGTGTCCTCGTGTAATGCAACTGGTGCTCGTGTAAAGCACTCTCATAACCGATACCTTCGGGTCAAGTTTGCGCTATATAAAATTCTGTTAAAAACAAAAATACAATAACATAGGCGTGGAGAATCTGACGCAAACAATGCAATAAAATGGGCCAAGCACTAGAATAAACTGATGCAAACAATGCAATAACACACGCCAGGCACCAGGATTGGCGCAAACAATGCAATAACACAGGCAGCTTGTTTCCTTTCCAGTAAAGAATTGGCTTGGTAGTTTGGTCTGCCCTGTTCCCATGATGCACTGGGCCAGGGACAGGCTAATTTGCATGTAGCCAGGTTCTGAACTGGGATGGTGCAGTGAGCTAAAAAACTGTGATGGATCAAGTCCTGATCTTTTGACTGGGTATGAGTGTTCTGCTTAATTCAGATGCTCTGTCCATCACCACCCCCTTTTCTGAATCATAACACAGGCCAGGCACTAGGAGAATCTTATGCAAACAATGCAATAACAAAGGCCAGGCACGAGGAGAATCTGATGCAAACAATGCAATAACACAGGCCAGGAACTAAGGAATCTGATGCAAACAATTCAATGACACAGCAGGCACTAGTAGAATCAGATGCAAACAATGCAATAACACAGGTCGGGTACAAGGAGAATCTTATGCAAACAATGCAATAACAGGTCAGGCACTAGGGTTTTGAATTTTTTTTTTTTTTTTAATATTTATCGAGGCTATCCTACATGCCATCACAGTTCATTTTTCCCCCCTCCCTGATTGTACCTATACCAATTAGTTTCTATAAGGTTCCGTTCCTCCTCCCCTTTTCTTCTTCTTAACATAGTGCGTTGCATATCTTGCTTTCTAAACCCACGTGTGCTGTGTCCACAACCACATCCTAAGTGCAAATCCTTTTTTCTCCCCCTCCCCCTCCCCCCCTCCCCCCCTCCCTTTTGGATCCCGCCCCCCCAAGCTACAGGCAAATAGGTCAATCTTGACCTATGTGTAGCCTCTGTAGTCTGTAGTGTCGCTACTCCCCCCTACCCTGCTCTCCTGTCAGTCAGTTACAGCTGTATTTTCCCTTTATGACATTTCCTCTACGGAGTTTTTGGTGGGCTTTTTGGTGGGATTTTTCCTCTGCTCTCCTTTCCCTTATTTTGCTCTGATATCTCTGTCAAAAATTCCCCTGCTTTTATCTCAGAGAAGAACATCTTAGTGTGCCCCTTACTGATAACTTTCAATCTTGCCGGGAACAGTAAGTATGCTTCTGCACCTTGTTTCTGGAAGGGTACTATCAGCTGCCTTACTTTCCACCTTCTTTCGACCGTAACATGGCAGAAATCAGGCCTGGCAAAAAATGTATTTCCATCAGCCGTCTTTCTGGACTCTGGTCTAGCCTTATCCATGATCTCTTGCCTCGCTAAGAAGTTCCCTAGAAAGACCAGGATTTATTTATTTAATGCCATTTATAAAGCGCGTGCAATTACCCTTAGGCGTCTCGGCGCTGAAATTGCATTAAAGTCTCACCCTAGACAGAAAAAGCAGAAAAGTGAATTACTGATTAAAAAGCCATGTCTTCAGTTTTTTTCTAAACTGAAGAAGAGTAGAACTAGTTCTTATATAGATGGGTAGGGTGTTCCAAAGTCTGGGGGCCGCGATTAAAAAGCGGCGATCACCCCAGGAAACTGTACGGCTACGTTGAACCACTAGCTGGTTAGAAGATGTGGATCTGAGCTTTCTCACAGGATTGTACGGAATCAGTTGTTTTTTAAAGAATCGAGGTCCTAAATCCTGAAGTGATTTAAAAACAGTGCACAGAGTTTTAAATTTGACCCTATTGTGAATGGACAGCCAGTGGTATTTTTTAAGCGTGTCCGAGATGGGTGCAAATCTGGGTTTTTTTGCAAGTACGCGGGCAGCAGCATTTTGAACGGTCTGTAATTTTTTGATGACTCTGTTCTGGGCATTAAGCAACAGACCGTTACAGTAATCTAATGAAGACAACACTAGCGAGGAGACTAGTGTTTTTGCTGCTGATTCAGGTAGGTAGGGTATGATTTTCCTTACAATACGTAACTTAAAGTGAGCATTAGCAGCCACTTTATTCGCATGGGCCATGAAGTTGAGCTGGTTGTCAAAGGTGACACCTAAGTTTCTAACTTTGACTGAGGGGCAAGGAGGTGTACCCATGGCCGCTGGCCACCAGGTTGCCGACCAGGCTGGGGAGAGCTTACCGAAGATAACCACCTCTGTTTTATCAGAGTTGAGCTTCAGGCAATTTCTTGCCATCCACTCACTAATTGCAGTCATCCCATCTTGGAAACTCTCCGCCATCTTCTGTCCATCACCCTTTATGGCCAGAACCAGCTGGGTGTCGTCAGCGTATGAGGTCAGGCCCATCCCGTAGGCTTTGATGACACTAGCAAGGTCCGACACGTATATATTAAATAGTGTCGGACTCAGGGATGAGCCTTGTGGGACCCCACACGGCAACGACAAGTCGGCAGATTGAAAGGGGCCCAGGGTAACCGCCTGGGTTCTATTGGCCAGAAAGGAGGCCAGAAGATCTCTAGCAGTAAGCTGAATGCCCATCCTCTCGACACGGTCGACCAAGATCTTGTGGTCGACCGTGTCGAAGGCAGCAGACAAATCAAGGAGGACTAATACAGCAGTACCTCCTTGGTCACGGATGACTCTTATGTCGTCGGCTGCTTTAATGAGAGCGGCTTCCGTGCCGTGATGTTTGCGGAAGCCGAACTGTGTATCATCCAGCAAATGATTGTTCTCTATATAAGCTGACAACTGCTGGTTCATGGCCTTTTCTATAACCTTCGCTAGGAAAGGGAGACTTGCAATCGGGCGATAATTTTTTAGTTCGCTTTTGTCTAACCCCGGTTTTTTAAGCAGAGGTTTGATTAGTGTGTTTTTCAGCGAGTCGGGGTAGGATCCGGATGCCAGAATAGTGTTACAGAGGGTGGTTATAATGGGGATGACTATATCTGGTACTGTGGCAAGTACAGAGGTAGGGCAGGGATCCAAAGCTGATCCAGCTTTAATCGTGTTAAAAATGCTTTTAACTTGATCGGTGGTAAGGGCATTGAAGGATGTCATAGTGGTGCTAGCCGGAGTCAATGGAGTGACCGGAGGAATAGTGACACTACTGTGGACCTGGTCAAGATTAAAAGCTTGATAAATATCATTGACTTTAGTGAAGAAAAAGTCTGACAAGGCATCGCATAAGGTTTGTGATGGGGGTGGATTAAGATCCGGGGCATTACCCGCAAGGGTTTTAGCAACGTGATAAAGCTCTTTGCTGGAATTTTTGGCAGATTCTATATGGCGAGTGTAGTCCTAGGAAGCTTGTTGTGCTGACCCCCACGGTTTTTCCTTACAAATAGAGGGTATCTGTGGGCTCTTTGCACTTCTAGTTCCCACTGCCATTTTGATTCTGGGAAGGCCTCTTTTAACAATTTAATCACATAACCTCTCAGATCCTGACCCTCCCGCCCTTCTTCAAGTCCCAAGAGTCTTACATTGTTCCGCCTTTGGCGATTTTCAAAGTCTTCGACCTTCCACTGCAAGTCTTCCACTATCTTTCCTTGCTCAGCTTTGAAGGTCTGCCAGTCCGTTACTTCATCTTCCACTCTGCTGGTTCTTTCTTCGACTTGGGTTACTCTTTCCTCTACCTCTTCATACTTTCTATTTACCTTCCTCAGGGAGGCTTGTAGTTTTTTTGTGTCGCGTTTTGCTCTCCGGCTTTCTGCCCTAGCTTCGGATTGCATCTGCTTCAGTGTATCAAACAGCATCTCCAAAGTTACGTTCTGAGATGTAGATTTTGATCGCCCGGCATTATCTCCCTCCCCCTGACCACTTTCTTGGTAAGTCTCTGAAGTAGCAGAATAGTCCCACAATAGCTTTTTGTTCATGCTACTTCTGGACCCTCGCCCATCTCTTCTCCTTCCTGCTTTTCTTCTTTTTTGTGTTGCTATATCTCTGGAATCCTTGCTTGTATCTGAGCCGGTAGTGTGGTCAGTATAACTCCCCTCCTCCTCATTTTCAGGCTCGCTTATGTCCGTTGTGTCTGACCCCTCATTAACTGAAAAAAATTCAGGGGAACCTCCTCTATTGCTTCTATTGCCTCTACCCTCCTTGCCATCCTTATCACTGGCCTGTTCTTGCTCATGTTCTCGTCGCACTTCAATGCTCTGTGTGCTCCCCCAACTCGACTCAGAAGGTTGCCAGGTTTTTTTATTAAACCCTGCTTCCACAGTTAGTAAAGCGTCCAGCATTTGCACATTATTATGTCTTTCAAGCTCCTCCAAAGCTTCCCCACCTGTAATAGCGTTCTCCTTTGCCCCCTCGCTCACCTTCGCTGCTCCGGCGCTCTCCTCTGCACAGTGCGTGCTGCTTCCTGACGTGTCTGTTGGTTGCCCAACAACTGGAGCTCCAACGCTTGCGTCCTCGCGGTCTGCTTCCTCCGTTTCCTCGGAGCCCGCGTTCAGTGCGGCTGGGAGCCGCGGAGCACCTTCCCGATTCTGAGATGCTGGGGGTCCGCTCAGCACGCCTGATTGCAGTACATCATCCGCAGAATTGGGGGCACTTTAGGTGTAAAAGATTGAGGTAACGTAGATTGCCGCATCTGCTCCTTTGCAGTAGACGTTTGCGCTCGGTATAGCTTCCCTTCAGCCTCCTGTGACGGCTCTTTTACAACTTTGCTCGAACTGGCCGCTGCGAGTCTGGTTTCTGGCTTTGCCTCAGACTTTCTTTCTTGTCTGACGTTTTTCTTCTGCAGTGCTCCCTTTGAGGAGCGACTGAGATATTCCATCTGCTTTTTAGCGGCCACCAGAACTTTTGGTATAGCTCCTGTACGATTTTCTTCCCGCGTTGCTCGGCCTTTGATCGACCCAGTTGCTGTTGTTTTCTCTTTGTCTTTGTCTTGTTTATTTCGCTGTGACATGTTGACAGATGTGCTATTGATAGTAGCTATACTCCTCCAGCAGCTACACCAAACTTTTTTTGCTGCAGCAATTAATCTTTTCAAGTGTCCTGACTCAAGCGTTTCAGCAGAGATGCGATGTATGAGAACAGCAGGGTCCCACATCCCCGTATTCAATACTCCAGAATCACACTAGGGTAGGAGAGAGGAGAAGAGCGACTTTCCTCTACAGAGCTACGGCGGCCCAGGCACTAGGGTTGATGTAAACAATGCAATAACACAGGCTAGGCAGTAGGTGAATCTTATGCAAGCAATGCAATAACACAGGTCAAGCACTAGGATTGATGTAAACAATGCAATAACACAGGCCAGGCACTAGAAAAACGTGATGCAAACAATGGAATATTACAGGCGAGGTACTAGAAAAACGTGATGCAAACAATGCAATAACACAGGCCAGGTACAAGGAGAATCTGACGCAAACAATGCAATAACACAAGCCATGCAAAAGGAGAATCTGATGCAAACACTGCAATAACACAGGCCAGGCACGAGGAGAATCTGATGTAAACAATGCAATAACACAGGCCAGGCACTAGGAGAATCTGATGCAAACAATGCAATAACACAGGCACTAGGAGAATCTGATGTAAACAATGCAATAACACAGGCCAGGCACAAGGAGAATCTGACGCAAACAATGCACTAACACAAGCCATGCAAAAGGAGAATCTGATGCAAACACTGCAATAACACAGGCCAGGCACGAGGAGAATCTGATGTAAACAATGCATTAACACAGGCCAGGCACTAGGAGAATCTGCTGCAAACAATGCAATAACACTGGCCAGGCACTAGGAAAATCTGATGCAAACAATGCAGTAACACAGGCCAGGCACTATGGTTGATGCAAACAATGCAATAACACTGGCCAGGCACTAGGGTTGATTCAAACAATGCAATAACACAGGTCAGGTACTAGGAAAACATGACCCAAACAATGTAATAACACATGCCAGGCACTTGGATTGAAGGAAATAATGCAATAATACAGGCCAGACACTAGGAGATTCTGATGCAAACAATGCAATATCACAGGTCAGGCACTAGGGTTGATGCAAACAATGCAATAAAACAGGCCAGGCACGAGGAGAATCTGATGCAAACAATGCAATATCACAGGTCAGGCACTAGGGTTGATGCAAACAATGCAATAACACAGGCCAGGCACGAGGACATTCTGATGCAAACACTGCAATAACACAGTCCAGGCACTAGGGTTGATGCAAACAATGCAATAACACAGGCCAGGCACGAGGAGAATCTGATGCAAACAATGCAATAGCACAGGCCAGGCTCTAGAATTGATACGAATAATGCAATAACACAGGCCAGGCACGAGGAGAATCTGATACAAACAATGCAATAACACAGGCCAGGCACTAGGATTGAGGCAAACAATGCACTAACACAGGCCACGCACTAGGGTTGATGCATATAATGCAATAACACAGGCCAGGCACTAGGATTGATACAAACAATGCAATAACACAGGTCAGGCACTAGGAAAACGTGACGCAAACAATGAAATAACACAGGCCAGGCACGAGGGTTTATGCAAACAATGCAATTACACAGGCCAGGCACTAGGAAAATGTGACGCAAGCAATGCAATAACACAAGCCAGGCACTAGGGTTAATGCAAACAATGCAATAACACAGGCCAGGCACTAAGGTATCTGATGCAAACAATTCAATGACAAAGGCCAGGTACGAGGAGAATCTGATGCAGACAATGCAATAACACAGGTCGGGCACAAGGAGAATCGCATGCAAACAATGCACTAACACAGGTGAGGCACTAGGGTTGATGCAAACAATGCAATAGCACAGGCCAGGCACTAGGTGAATCTCATGCAAACAATGCAATAACACAGGCCAGGCACTAGGATTGATGTAAGCAATGCAATAACACGGGGCAGGCACTAGAAGAATCTGATGTAAACAATGCAATAACACATGCCAGGCACTAGGAGAATCTTCTGCAAACAAAGCAATAACACAGGCCAGGCACTAGAAAAACGTGACGCAAACAATGCAATAACACAGGCCAGACAAGAGGAGAATCTGAGTCAAATAAGGCAATACCACAGGCCAGGCCCTAGGATTGAGGCAAACAATGCAATAACACAGGCCAGGTTCTATAGTATATGCACACAATGCAATTACACAGGCCAGGCACTAGGAAAATGTGACGCAAGCAATGTAATAACACAAGCCGGGCACTAGGGTTGATGCAAACAATGCAATAACACATGCCAGGCACTAGGAAAACGTGACACAAACAATGCAATAACACAGGCCAGGCACTAGGATTGACGCAAACAATGCAATAACACAGGCCAGGCACAAGGAGAATCTGATGCAAATGTCGAGAATCTGATGCAAACAATGCACTAACACAGGTTAGGCACTAGGGTTGATGCAAGCAATGCAATAACATGGGCCAGGCACTAGGATTGATGTAAACAATGCAATAACACAGGCCAGGCACTAGAAGAATCTGATGCAAACAATGCAATAACACAGGGACTAGGAGAATCTGATGTAAACAATGCAGTAACACAGGTTAGGCACTAGGGTTGATGCAAGCAATGCAATAACATGGGCAAGGCACTAGGATTGATGCAAACAATGCAATAACACAGGCCAGACACTAGGAGAAACTAATGCAAACAATGTAATAACAAAGGCCAGGCACTAGGAGAATCTGATGCAAATGTCGCAATAACACAGGCCAGGCACAAGGAGACTCCGATGCAAACAATGCAATAACACTGGCACCAATGGGGTTGCACCCAGTGGAGTTACTAACAGAAAGTGTTCAGTGTCCACCAGCAGGAAAACTTCTATTCTGTCAGCAAGTTCTCTTGACAGGTGAGCATGTAATAGCTGGCGGGATCCAGGGAACTTTGAGGTCAAGAGGGTGGGAGGACAAAGACTGGTTTCATATGGACTGAAGCATGGGCAGAATGAGCAATATTTCAAGGAAGTATTACCGTACAGTAAATCATGCAGAGTCAATTTTTTAGGTATGGGATATTATGTACCAAGTGGTGTCAGGGAGATTATAATCTTCCCTACAAGGGTAATCTGCTTTACAAAGAATTTCAATACGCGGAGAGACATTAAAAAGAAGCAACGGGGCATGCAGTGAGAGGAGAGAATGCAAATTGTCACTAATGTTATGGAACAGCACACAACTTTAGAGGCTACGTAGATACAGGGGAGACACCTGAAATGGGCTCTGCACCTCACATGATTCCAGTACACGAAAGCGCCTTTACACACAGACCAAACATCCTTGGTGGGTCCGAGGGGAGAAGGCGGGGCTCAGAACACAAACATTTAAACTCGAGGTGTGGTATTATTTCTAGGGTGTTAGCGCTTCTTGGTGGAATTCACACACGGATATTAGGTAAAGAAAGATCCCTATTTGGGTTGGCGCTGCAAGGTATAGAGAACACTAAACTCTATAAACCTGAGCCTGTGCTCAAAGCTACAAATTAATACACTCCCCAGCACACGTGAAATTCGCATCAAGGTTTGCCTATTATGGTTTGTAGACAGTTCACATGTCAATGTTCAAGCAAGTAAATTAAACTTTGATGAAAACAAAAGGTTGTTCGTTGTTTATTCCATCATATCTCATCTTTAATGTATTCACCACATTCAACACGTGTTTCGTCGCATTGGGAGGCTCTCCCGCGACTTCCTCAAGGCTAATGCTTCTCATCCGCGATCTTTGATATGTGGTGATAATTCCGACCCACATAGGGGTTCAAGTTTCTTGCGACGCGCACACTCTTATATCAAGTAAGTATCTCCCTCGTGTCTATCGGTTGCAGGTATCTCTACACAGTCTCTCCTGGTATCCGTCGCGTCGCTCACGTTGCTCTCGAGTGCGATAAGCAACTGGAGTTGCTGTGTTTTTATAAAGGAGATATTTAGATATGCCTTCGTATTAAGAGATGCAGAAATTCATTCTTGATAGAATCAGGACTAGACTCAGGTTTTTCCTAGATGAAGCTGGGATTTCAGCATTTGGGAGCTTGTAGAACAGTTGATTTTCAGCTCCTTTGCAACCCCACCTCGAAAAGGACAGGCCTCACCTCGTCTGCACCCCTCCACCCCAGGACAGGCTTCACCTCCTCCGCACTCCTGGAAAGGCCTCACCTCCTCTGAATCCCTGGACAGGGCTCACCTCCTCTGCACCCCTAGACAGGCCTCACCTCCTCTGCACCACTGGACAGGCCTCACCACCTCTGCACCCCTGGACAGGCCTCACCTCCTCTGTACCCCTGGACAGGCCTCATCTCCTCTTCCCACTAGACAGGCCTCTCCTCCTCTGTCCACTGGACATGCCTCACCACCTCTGCCCCCCTGGACAGGCCTCGCCTCCTCTATACCTCTGGACAGGCCTCACCTCCTCTACACTCCTGGAATGGCCCCTATTCCTCTGCACCCCTGGACAGGCCTCACCTCCTCTGCACCCTGGAAAGCCTCACGTTTTCTGCCCCCCTGGACATGCCTCTCCTCCTTTGCACACCTGGGCAGGCCTCTCCGCTTCTGTACCCCTGGACAGGCTTCACCTCCTCTGCACCCCTGGACAGGCCTCCCCTCCTCTGCACCCCAGGACAGGCCTCACCTCCTCTGCCCCTCCCCTGGACAGGCCTCTCCTCCTCTGCACCCCTGGACAGGCCTCACCTCCTCTGCCCCTCCCCTGGACATGCCTCTCCTCCTCTGCACCCCTGGACAGGCCTCACCTTCTCTGCACCCCTGGACAGGCCTCTCCTCCTCTACACCCCTGGACAGGCCTCTCCTCCTCTGCACCTCTGGACAGGCCTCATCTCCTCTGCCCCTCCCCTGGACAGACCTCTCCTCCTCTGCACCCCTGGACAGGCCTCACCTCCTCTGCCCCTCCCCTGGACAGGCCTCTCCTCCTCTGCACCACTGGACATACCTCTCCTCCTCTGCACCTCTGGACAGGCCTCACCTCTACTGCACCCCTGGACAGGCCTCACCTCCTCTGCACCTCTGGACAGGCCTCTCCTCCTCTGCCCCTCCTCTGGACAGGCCTCACCTCCTCCGCACCCCTGGACAGGCCTCACCTCCTCCGCACCCCTGGACAGACCTCACCTCCTTTGCACCCCCTGGACAGACCTCTCCTCCTCTGCACCTCTGGACAGGCCTCATCTCCTCTGCACCCCTGGACAGGCCTCAGCTCCTCTGCACCCCTGGACAGGCCTTCCCTCCTCTGCACCCCTGTGGACAGGCCTCACCTCCTCTGCACCCCTGGACAGGTCTCACCTCCTCTGCACCCCTCGACATACCTCTCCTCCTCTGCACCCCTCGACATACCTCTCCTCCTCTGCACCCCTGGACAGGCCCCTCCTCCTCTGCACTCCTGGACAGGCCACACCTCCTCTGCTCCCCTGGACAGGTCTCACCTCCTCTGCAGCCCTCGACATACCTCTCCTCCTCTGCACCCCTGGACAGGCCTCTCCTCCTCCGCCCCCTGGACAGGCCTCTCCTCCTCTGCGCCCCTGGACAGGCCTCTCCTCCTCTGCACCCCTGGACAGGCCTCAGCTCCTCTGCACCCCTGGACAGGCCTCAGCTCCTCTGCACCCCTCGACAGGTCTCACCTACTCTGCCCACCTGGACAGGGCTCATCACCTCCACTCCCCACTCAGGCTCCTGACCTCACCATGAATGCCAGGCGGGGGGGGGGGATCTGATCAATGGATTAATAGATTGCAGCCAAGTGAGTTGGCAGCTCTCCTACCTGAGCAGAAACCTGTCCAGGCTCTCTCCTCCTCCTGGGGCTGGGGGGGGGGGGATCAGATCTGGGGTCTGAGGGGGGTCAGTAGATGAAGGTATCTGCCCACCAGACAGGGCTCCTTCCTCCTCTGCAGCAGGCTGGACACACCAGGAGAAGGAGGAAGTGATGTCACCACCGCTGCTGGTGCTGTCTCTGCCACCTCTGACCCGGAAGAGGAAACTCTTCTTTCATCCAATCTGCAGCTCTGTGGGTTTCATCAGCAGGCGAGGAGTGCCCTCTGATGGCTGTTGACGGAACCACCACCTCCAGGCTCACACAAACAAGCATTGGTGCCTGTAAACACCTGGGATTTCAGATGTCACAGATGTGAATGTTTTAAGGGTCAGACAGTTCAAGTACAGGGCCTCACACTTTGCTGCTGTAAAAAAGTATTTATAACTTCACTTCAGATGAGCATCTTCCAAACACTAATGTAAAGGACTTAAGAGTATTTACAGAAAGGCGACAACTGGAAGCAGGCGCGCAACACCCATTGGAATGAAAGGGCTTCAGCCCCCCCCCCCCTTCGTGTGTGGCAGCCCGGGCTCAGACAGCTCCCGGGCACACACGCAGCCGCACCCGAGCACTTCACAGTTCTTTAAAAGACCATGTGCATGTTAAAGAGGCTTTGTTGATGTTTCACCCCTTCTAAGAGCCCCTGCAGTGCCACTCTACCTACTGCTTAATGTTTCAGCCCCCCCATGAAATTTTTTCTTAGCCCCCCCGAAATGTGGCTCTAGTTGCGCGTCTGACTGGAAGTGGCAGTCTGTATTTCAAAGAATATATCTGTATTTCAAAGAATATATCTGTATTTCAATGAATATATCAGAATATCAGTCAGTTTTCCCTTTAAACTGGGCAGCTTATTTATTCTTTTAAAAAAATTATTTGCAGTTTTTCAAATCCACAACGTCCTAGATAGCAAAGTAAACAGAGGTAAATACCATGGAGTTTTAAACACCAGATCAGTGACAATGCGGCATAGGTCATGTGTCAAAGCGACAATTGAAGGAACAGCTTATTTATAATTTTCCTATGTCTGTGGCTTATTCCTTATATTTACTTCGGTTTTATATCCTCAAACAAGACTGAATTGTAGGTTCTAATTAGGTCTTGAGTTTCTGGTTAAAGAGCACAACTGTCCCCTAAAATATTAAGATAGCGGTCTCCTCCAGGCTTTGTTTTTTTGTTTACAGTAACCACCATCCTCTCTCAACAAAGATTCAATGACAAAAATAAAGCAATGTATCTTTGAAACAATTAATTCCTAAGATAGGGCAACCAAGTATGAACCAGAAATTTCTTACACAGTTTACATTGTATCAAAAAAATGAGTGGGTGTTACTGGTCTGAAGAAAAGGGGAGGGGCATTTCTTTACTCTAAAATATTCTACTCCTTCACATAGGCTCCTATATAAAAGTACGTCGTCATCAATACACCGCTGATTAGTGAGCACGTCAACTCTTTGTAGCATTGTCATGCAAGCAACCTTGAGTGCCTCGACAGCGACATTAATTTGGACGTGCATATATCAGAGCCTTCAGGTGTCACTCATCACGAGTGACACTAACACATTTGTAGGTCGTGGTGAGGTCTCACACAAACCTGGCCCATTCTTCCAGACTATGGGGATTAACTAGAACTTCACACATGACTATTCGGCACAGAGCAGACCCTCTGTCCTACATTGTGGTGCAAAACTTTTCTCATATTTCACCATGAGTACTGCACACAGTGCAGTAGAATGTTAAATTGAATGTCTATTTTAGTGAGACTTGGTTGTCAATCTTATCACTTTACATGTGTGCTGATCATGTCTATAAAATTAGTAATGTCTCTTCCTTTGGAATTGTCAAAGTCAAATGTTAAGTGACACCACTCCCTGTGTCTTTTTTAAATACCTCAATTCTCTATTGATTTTTCATATACAATGAGCATATAACAGGTATGAAAGTTTATCGATTCAGCAATATACTGTGTAAACTAGAACTTATGAGAAGACATTGAAAACAGGAAAAACAGTAAATGAAATAAACCCTCTAGATAGAGGTGATGTGGCTCAGAAAATCCTGCAGATGATCAGGGAAGGAGGATGAGGGAGACCACGAGGGGAAGGGACATGGGAACAGGAAAAGAAAATGTCAGGGTGCCAAGCCCCATGGTCGCCCACAAAAAGCCAACTCCCACTATGAAGGCCATAGCCAGCTAACTCTTACAGTGGTGGGTTAAATCCTGGAATGCTGACATTTTGTGAAGCAAGGTCAGACGGGCCATCAATTGCGGTGCCACCTCTAGGTTGGTCATCAAGATATCCCAAACATGACAGGCACCGCGCGGTGCCTGCCATGTTGTACCCCCTCAACTCCCCACCCCCCTTCACCCTGGGGGCCACAACGGGCCACCAAAGCAAGAACCGTATGCCTTTTCGTGGTGGCATTGCCGCCACGGAAAGGCATTCCCCTCAGCCCATCCTAATATGGCTGGCGGTGTCTGATAGACACCGCTACCATATTAGACCTTTTCCGCCGCGGTCGCAAGGTGACCGCAGCGGTAAAGAGGCAGACGGTCTTCCCGTCTGCCACAGTCCCCCCCGCCATTGTAATATGGCGGGGGAAATAGGTGGCAGATGGGCAAGGATGGCGGACGGATCGCCACCGCCTGCATGGCGGTGGCAATCCGTCCGCCATCCTAATCGTCCCCTAAGTTAGCGGCCTCTGTCAGGCATTGATACTTGGGATTGTCTCTTTGTTTGTTGCTTTGTTGACCACCTCCCTCTCTCTATCAGTTCAATACTTTATTTTGCATAAAAGTGCCTAAAACATTTACAATAATTTAATAAAAAGACATTAAATATGAAATAGCGCCAGTATAGGGATAAAAATATCTTACAACACTACCAAGCTTGTTTTAGATCAGTGATTCCACAACAAATCGACTTAAAAAAATTCATAAAAGGCAATGCGTCATAAGTAAACTGAATAATCTATTGTGTTTCTCTCCAGATGGTCAATAATCCTCTATTTCCACCATAACCACTTCATCTATCACTGGACACATCAACACCAATAATAGTCGACCAAAAAAAAAACTCCCTCTCTCAAGTATGATTCAATTACAAAAAATAATCAAGCAATGGCGTAGCCAATAGGTCTCGCCGACCGGACCTAATACGTGTTTAGCCATGCAGGAGAATAGGGTTTAGGCGCAGGGGGGGTTTGCTTAGACTAGCACTAATCTTTGAAGCTACTGTTTGTGGGGTCATGCTGCTGCAACACAAATCAACCACCAACAGAACCAAGCAGATCCAGGCACACGTACAAGCATACACACTCGTGCAAGCAGGCAATGAAGAGGGAGCATGTGCCCAGCTCCTCGTGCTGCCCAAGCAGAGCCCCCCGCACACTGCGCCAGATGCCTTAGGCACGTCTCTTTTATTAACCGGATTGACTAAATCGATATCACGGATAATGAGACAGCAAGCACTGATTTCAGACATCCCTTTTCCCAGTCCTTTCCCTCCCCCTCCTTCTCCTCACCGGATCCGTTACCCCAACACTGACGCCCCTCGTGTACCGGCTTGGCAGACAAGCAATGGCAAAGCCAATAGGTCACGCCTTTTGGCTTTGCCAATGGTTTTTGCTGACTCTGTTCAGCCTTTTAATAAACAGTGGTGTGCCGCGGGCGGGCAAGGGAGGGGGAGCACCTCACGGGCCGCCGCAAGTGAAGAGGCAGGCGGAAACAAAAAAGAAATGCAGACAACGGGAGGAGGGCGGGAGCATGTTCAACACGGACAAAGGAGGTGGGAGGGAGCAAAGGGTATGCGGACAGCGGGGGGCGATGGCCTTGTGAACACGGACAAAGGGTAGGGGTGGGAGCAAAGTAACAGGAAATTTAACAAGCGCGCCGCTAAAGTGAAAGTGACTACACTGTGTTTAATTAGTAACCTAATCCAAAATGAGGAATGCAGCTGCCACCCTGCACGCTGCTACTCGCTCCCGAGATCAAAACAAGGTGGGAGTGAACCTTTGAGAAGAGGTGGGACATGCACCCGCCTTTGGCCATTTGCGTGCTTCCATTATTGAAAGACACATGCAAAGGCCAATCCAATGTGTGGGAGGAGTCAGACCCATACAGAGAAGTTTAGAGTGCTCACAAGAAGCCTCCCATAGAGCTAGGCTCGACCTAAAAAAGATATTGTTGAAACAAGAATCCCTAAGAGAGAGCAAAAGTAAGAGACACCGCTTGCCTTCCGCACCGCGTTTTTAAGCTCTTTAAAACACTTTACATTTTCCCTTTCTCATTTTAAAAATACCTTACTCATTTGTACATTGCTTATTTGTACTTACATGTCACGGGCGATGTTGTCATACAGGTTTGGGGTAGCTTTTAGTTTTTAACTTTACTGGGGGGTATACAATTCAAATTTGCTTGAATACGATTTGGATTTGCTTGAATTTGAATCTGCTTGAATCACTTTTACCTGCATTCAAATGGCGGCGGTGTAACTCCACTGCAAAGCCTTCGCTTCCCCACTCCAGTGTTTGGCAGTGGGCGGGGCAGCTTACTTTTTTCTCTTCTAACGCTTCTTAAGATGTTCAAAGTGCAGATGTGCCACTGGTGTACTGAAGGCGAGCCTAAGGCAAGCCCATCTGCTCATGATCCCGGAAGTAACCAGATTCTAGCACATCAGAAAACGTCAATGGGAATAGCAATTGCTCCTGCTGCAGATAATGTCTTACCAATGCCCAGTGCTTCAGGGGCAAGGAAATGCATGTGACAAGAGAGATCACTTATGAAAGGTCTGCAGGTTAAACCTTTCAGCACAATCTAAAGCACCTGAAAGAGAAAGGAATCTAGACTCGTCGTGAAATACACATCAACGACAAGCGAAATAACGACTGAGAAGAGTTCCTCCACCAGACCCCATGCATGGTCAGGGCCGCATATTTTCTTTTCACTACAGATTTGTTACTAAAGATGACTGCATCAAAGAGCTGGTACTGGACGTCATTACTGATACAATTGTTTTTCTAGGTTGATACAGTCCCCATGTTTTGTCTGCATCCCACCTTGGTCCAGTTTGATATCGCTGTTTGCCGATTACCTGGTCTTCTGAAGTACTTCCTTTGCCCATTGTAGCTGCCGCCTAGAGCCTTCTGAGATTTGCGGGCTCAATCCTTACATCAAACCATCCACGCGCTTTCCTCGCAGACCGCGGACTGCCGGGGAACTACATCCCCCAGAAGGCAGTGCGGTCTCGCGGGAAGAGGCGCAAGAGGACCCGTGTCACCACCACATAAATCTGCCAGGGAGACCCCGCGGCGCGGGACGCTGTTTGCCGTCTACCTGGTCTTCTCAAGTACTTCCTTTGCCCGTTGTTGCTGCCGCCTAGAGCCTCCTGAGATTTGCGGGCTCAATCCTTACATCAAGCCATCCACGCGCTATCCTCGCAGACTGCGGACTGCCGGGGAACTACATACCCCCTAAGGCAGTGCGGTCTCGCGGGAAGAGCCCGAGAGGACCCGCGTCACCACCACATAAATCTGCCAGGGAGACCCCGCGGGACGCTGTTTGCCGATTACCTGGTCTTCTGAAGTACTTCCTTTGCCCGTTATTGCTGCCGCCTAGAGCCTCTTAAGATTTGCAGGCTCAATCCTTACATCAAGCCATCCACGCGCTTTCCTCGTGTACCACGGACTGCCGGGGAACTACATCCCCCAGAAGGCAGTGCGGTCTCGCGGGAAGAGGCGCGAGAGGACCCGCGTCACCACCACATAAATCTGCCAGGGAGACCCCGCGGCGCGGGACGCTGTTTGCAGATTACCTGGTCTTCTGAAGTACTTCCTTTGCCCGTTATTGCTGCCGCCTAGAGCCTCTTGAGATTTGCGGGCTCAATCCTTACATCAAGCCATCCACGCGCTTTCCTCGCGGACCGCTGACTGCCAGGGAACTACATCCCCCAGAAGGCAGTGCGGTCTCGCGGGAAGAGGCACGAGAGGACCCGCGTCACCACCACATAAATCTGCCAGGGAGACCCCGCGGTGCGGGACGTGAGTGGGCTCGCCCAGGCCAAGGGCGGGCCTGTCTGTGCCCGTCCGGGATCGTTCGAGGCCGGGCAGGGCCACCCCCCCTGATATTGCCATTCCAAGGACAGCTGGACCCTGCAGCAGTGAGTGGGGTGTATTTTTTTAAAGTACCTATTGAATGTCTGGGGTAAAACACACCATGGGCAAAAAAATCCAACCGCCACAGATCGTAATGCTACATCTACAGATACTATGTTGGAAAGGGCAATGGACATAGTCAGTACCGAGATCGAACTGACAGAGAGACGTTTATCCCTGGGTCTCACAAAACCCCAACCTGCAGTACAAGTTGAGAACACTGATATAAGTGACCCTCAAATAATGGTATACAATGAGGCTGACCACTGTCCACACCCATTAATTGGAGATAACTTACTGAACGTGGAAGGTTCTGACCATATAGGTGCAATAGTGGACTCTTTATCTAGGAGCTGCCCAATTGACATTACAGTTTTGGTTAATTCGGACATATCCCCTAAAAGGAAGAGGAAGGCGGCGAAACCAGTTTTCTCCAAACGGAAACAACCTCCACGCTTGAACTCAAAATGCACAAATTGAATACATGGATTAAAGGCCTGAAGGCCATAGTAGACCCAATCCCTAGTAGTGACTCAATTGATTTAGTTTCATTGGATGTTTTAAGTAACTCTGTATACACACAGACGGAGTCCACACAGACTGGTTTTTCTAATTTTACACTTGGGGACACTGCCATAGATATTATTATAGACACACTGTATGAACGTGTTAAAGGGATTGTGGATAAAAGCTTTGCAAAACTATGGAAGCGTCTAGATTCCGGGAGGCAAGATGGCGGACTGAAGCCGCCACAGTGAGGACGCTTCTACGGGACCTCCCGACCTTCGTGTTTAGCCGCGCTGAACTGCACGGTACTTGGAGAATGGAGTAGACATCTGATGAGCCGGAGCTCTAATTTGCGCTAAGACTGCTTTAAAACTGCTTTCAGAGACGCGGCAAACCTGTTAAAGAAGAGAAAATTCCCTAACCTGCTTACCCGCTGTGTTTGCTCGAGAAAGGAGGAGAGGAACGCCGTATGATTACTATGCGGAGCCGGTAGCTGTGGAATCCTTGAGGCAGTAGCTGCAGCTGCAGAGAGAGGCGGAGGAGGCGGAACGAGCGGATTGAGCAAGGGCAACCCGGCAAGTGAGACTACGGGGAATCGGAGCCTCGGCAGAGCAGCGTGGTGCAGAGGGGAAAAAAAACGCCAGGTAGGAGCAAAAAACCAGCAGCCTCCCAGCTAAGAGGTCAAGCGGCAGAGAGGGGTTAAACAAAAGCCCCGCTGTGGCGAGGACTAGGAGTAAGAAGAGACAGAAGAACGGTGCAGTGATGGCCCCTAAAAACGCGCCCAAAAACCCTCCTCGCCTGAATAAATTACAGAAGGAGATTAATGAGGGTAAAGAGACTGTGGTGCCGGCGGCGGTGGTGGTTAAGCATGTAACAACAGTGCCAGCAACAGCAACACCATTAACACCAAAACCTGTTACCAAACCTGCCACTACCCTGAACGCTCTTTCCCCCAGCATGCAAGGTAACCAAATTAGTAAACAAATAATAATCCGTCCATCGGTATTACTGGCCTCAGGGGTCAAAGATACAGCATTAACTGTTGGAAAGTATGTAACTGTTACTGCTAGCAATAAGGGACTAGCTAACTCTCTGGCTTCTTCTACTAGCCCCACGGCCAATAATCAATCAGACGCTGGCACTACTCCCACTAATGACATGCCTACAATGCCAGATGACACCAATGCCGTTTCTGCTAATACATGTCAGTCAGAGGCGGATACGGTACAGCGCCCTGTTGAAGACTGTCAAGGTTTTGAGGGGGCAAACAAGGGGGTACAGACCCCAGGATCTGATACGGGGAGTGTGAGGATGATCACCGATGATGTACTAATGAGGTATCTAATCAACCTGACTCACCGGCCAACTCAGTCATCAATACCGAGATTACTAATCATATAAATACAAACATAACAAGCGTCTCTAATGAAACTACAACCGATTTTTTAGCAGTAGAATCCAACGAGGATGAGTATGAGGACCTAGGGGCTGGAGAGGGTCCCGAGGGTGAAGAGACTGAAGAGACTGAAGATGATGCCGTGATAACGATCAACGGTAAAAACACTGGTCTTTTAAAAAGGAAAGGGAAAGCTAAGATTAAGGTCAAGAAGGGCAGAGGCATGAATTTAAACATTTTGCCATCGACTTTGACATCTGCCAGCGCCAGCACCCGGGAAAAACTTTTGAAGGATCAGAGCCCACTGCGTAAGTGGATACAGGCAAAAGGAGGAGTAAAATCCATAGCCAAACACCTCTCTGACAATAATAGCATAAATAACTTTAAGAATACACCCGGCAGTAAAAATATATCTCCAGATCCTCTGCAGATAGCTTCTCAGAAGGTAATAGGTAATGGCTCCAGCTCCAGCTCCACTATTATATTGGGTGAAAATGCTGACTCCTCGTCTTCTTTCTACGCTTGCAGTGAAATCACTCAGGTTCCTTTGACTGCATTAGACCCAGCATTGATACCAACCTCACCCCAACAACAACCGCCTCAAACACCTGCAGTTTCCCCCATGGGAACTTCATTGGATTTAATTCTGAAGACGCTATTAGAACATCGCCAAGAAGTTCAGCATAGCTTTTCTCAATTAAGAGAAGACAACTGTAAAATGCAGAGTTGTTTGCAGGAGGTTAGAAGTAATCTGCACAATGTTACTGAGGAGATTGTTGAAATCCAGCAAAGGATTGTTACTGTTGAAGAAACGCTTGCTACTACCGTTATAACTTCAGATTGTCAGGATAGAGATATTTTGACACTCAAGAACAAGGTTGAGGATTTGGAAAATCGCCAAAGGCGCCAGAATCTGCGATTTTTTGGAATACCCGAGGGGTCAGAAGGGGCAGACACCCGGGCATATATGGTCAAGTTTCTACATAAGGCCTTCCCAGATCTATCCGATTGGGATTGGGATTCCCAAATACAAAGAGCTCACAGACTACCTATGTTTACGAAGAAAAAAGATGGCCGATTCCCTAGACCCATACTGATTTATCTGGGAAACTTTTTATTAAGACAGGCAATATCCATCAAAGCCAGGCCCAATACTCCGGTGACGGTGGATGATGTTACATTTTTCACGAAGTCTGATCTCAGCAAAACTACAATGGATAAACGATGGGAGCTGCGAAAGTTGATAGACCCTTTAAAATCTAAGGGGGCAGTGGTCTATCTTCAGGAGCCTGCCAGGCTTAAAGTTATAAAAGCAGGCCACACCCACATATTTGATGACTTTAAAGAGGCTGAGCAATTTCTTGCTTCATTGGTTAATGATCATTAGCCTCCAAAATTTAAAAGAAAAACACTGATTTCAGACAGATCATAGAGGGTTGGCTCTCTTTTTTTTATTTCTCATTTTCTCTTTTTCTTTTTGGGTGCTTTTCATACCTTATTATTTTTTTCTACTCTTTTCCCTACTCTTCTAATAGGGTAATAGGATACTCACGTATGATTTAATACGGAGGGAGGGAGGTCCTTGGGGAGCTCCCACTGTCTGGCTGCCCATCCAACGGCAGCAGAAGATAGGGGTAGGCTTCCGGGTAGGTACAGGGTGTGGGGAGGGACGCAGGTTGAGACTAGGGGGAGTCTGGGGGAGGGGTGGGGGGGACTTAGGGGAAACTGAAAAAGGTGACACAAGCAGATACAATATGAGATACAAATTTACCATTTTAGAAGGTTTTTTTTTCCTTGAAGCAGTTGTCTAAGGAAGAACTAAAAACAGCTATCTTCTCTCTTCCCTCTGGGAAGGCTGCAGGGGATGACACTTTGCCGATTGAAATTTATAAAATATGTTGCGAGGAATTACTTCCAATATTCTGCTCAGTTGTTAATCAGATAAGTACAACAGATAGGGCCCGACCTCTTGGAATACTGCTAAAATTATATTTTTTTTAAAAAAGAACAAACCACCTACGGAATGCGGGTCTTACCGCCCTATCTCCTTGATTAATGCTGATGCCAAGGGTTTTTTTTCCTTGAAGCAGTTGTCCAAGATATATCTGAATTAATACATGAGCCAAGTTAGTTGCCTTGCTTGGAATGTTTCAGGGCTTAATAATAAAAACAAAAGACAACTTGTCTTTGAAGAATTAAAAATGTACAACCCTCATTTTGCATTATTAAATGAAAAACATATACGATACCAGGATAGGAAAATGTTGGAGCAGGGGGGTTATGAGCTTATTATATGCACACCATTGAATGCCTCTATCCGCGGGGTGGCTATACTCAAGAGAAAGCTATTTAAGGTTGAAGTTAATAGGGTTGCATCAGACAAAGCCGGAAGATGGGTAATTGCTCAAATTACGCTGTCTAATCTCAAATATACCCTCTGTGCAGTTTATGGGTCTAACCATGATGATGCAGCAATTTTTGACCGATTAAATATTGAACTACTTGGTTGGGAAGGGGAGTTATTACTTATGGGGGATTTTAATTGTGTTATTAATTATGCAAAAGATACGACTAAGGGCATTTCTTCACAAAGAATGCGTAAGACTAGGGCATCTATTCTAGAACTAGCCCGCATACATAAACTGAAAGGTGTTTGGCGGCACCTTTACCCTATGCTTGCAGGATATACTTACCATTCAATACCACATAAAATGTACTCGCGTATAGATATGGCTTGGGCAACGAATCATATTTTGGAAGGCTGTAAAATGGAGATTTGCCCAAAGGTAACATCTGATCATAACCCTATAGTGGTAATCTTCAAGATCGTATCTAAAAAGACAGAACCTAGGTTATTCTCCTTTCCCAGACATCTGATATCTAATCCTAGGTTTATCTCTCTTTTTAAAGAACACATAAAAGAATTTCTAGAGTTTAATATTGATACGGCTAAAGTTACCTCAGTTTGGGACTGTTGTAAAGCTAGCATCAGAGATTTCGCCCAACAGTTTATTATCCAACAGAATGCCAATCGTAAGGACGAGATCCGCTGTATTACATCAAGGATAAGGGGGCTAGAAGAACATATGGCAGAAATTACCAGAAAAGAAGGCACGGGGGCTTCTCATAACCTAAATAAAGCTAAACTAGAACTTAAGCTGATAACATTAAGATGCAAGACCAAGAAATTCTTAAGAGACAAAGTTACGACTAAACTACATAAATATAAATTCTCGCAATACGAGAGCGGCGATAGAATAGGTAAAATCCTCGCTTACAAAATCGCTGACGATAGATTTACTTCTTTAATAAAGAGCATAGAAGGCGCAAATGGTATTAATTATACTAGTCCAGAACAGATATTGCAACAATTTGTAGAATACTATACTAAATTATACACCCCAGAGGGCATCCCCCCTACGGCGATAGTGGAAAATTATATTAGAAACAATTGGCGGCTAGAGAAGGATATAGTAGATATGGAAGAATTGGAAAAAGATTTCACTAAGGAAGAACAAAAACAGCTATCTTCTCTCTTCCCTCTGGGAAGGCTGCAGGGGATGACACTTTGCCGATTTAAATTTATAAAATATGTTGCGAGGAATTACTTCCAATATTCTGCTCAGTTGTTAATCAGATAAGTACAACAGATAGGGCCCCGACCTCTTGGAATACTGCTAAAATTATATTTTTTTAAAAAAGAACAAACCACCTACGGAATGCGGGTCTTACCGCCCTATCTCCTTGATTAATGCTGATGCCAAGGTATTCGCTAAACTAATTGCCACAAGACTTTCCCCCCTCATGCCTAAGTTGGTTAGTGAACATCAGCATGGCTTTGTAGTAGGCAGAGATACAACCCAACACGTAAACACGGCTATTACTCTGTTTGACATAGCAGCCACTAATCCCTCCCCACTCGGAATGATATTACTCGACGCTGAAAAAGCTTTCGACCGAGTGGGGTGGGATTATCTCTGGGTAATTCTTAAAGCAATTGGGTTTAAAACTAAATTTTTAACTAAAATTCAAGCACTTTATGACCGCCCTAATGCTGTAATTGGGTACGATTGTTTACTCACTTCTAAATTTTTAATTTTGAGAGGGACCCGGCAGGGATGCCCGCTTTCACCTTTATTATTTGCTCTCGCCATGGAACCTTTTATTAATGCTATACAAGAACAGATGTTGATAAAACCATTTACATCTGGGACAAGATCGCTTAAAATTACTGCTTACGCGGATGATTTGGCAGTTTATACTACTGATGTGATGGAAGCTATGGCAGGAATTATCAATGAAGCGGATGCATTTGGTGAAGTTTCTGGATACAAGTTAAATCTAGGCAAGACTCAAATTATAGCCAATTATAAACCACAGATACCAGTAACGGGAATATGCCATGCTGCTACCTATGTAGGTATCAAGATAACATCTAATATCAAGGATATAATGGCATTGAACTATGATGCTTTACTAAAAGACACTCAGGCTCTCCTTAAAAAATGGCATAAGGTGCCTTTAAACCTTATTGGGCGAATTAATCTTATTAAAATGAATATTTTGCCAAAATTTCTATACTTATTTAGATGCATTCCTTTGAAGATAAATAAAATATTTTTTAGGAAACTTGAAGGCTTATTGGGCAGTTTTATATGGGGCTTTAAAAAGAATCGTAGAGCACTTTCTTCCCTGAAACTACCTTTCATTAAAGGAGGGCTTAACTTTCCGGATTTCAGAATGTACTATTTTGCATCATTTTTGGGACGGTTACAGAGCTTGTTTAATTCTAGTAATCCATATTTCTTTCACCAATTTATGTTAGGATTAGATTCATTACAATTTTTGGCCAGAAATAATGACCCAAATTATTTTAAAAGAGTTAAGTTCAAGACTGCGAAAGATATAATCAGCATATGGAAGATAGTAATGACCCAGAATAAAGCATCATTCTATCATTCTCTTTTAACCCTTTGGAATAATCCAGGATTACCAAGTATTTTTAGTGATTCAGGATGTAAAATATGGGCGAATCGAGGCATAGTAAGATTGGGGGACCTATATGGGTCGTCAGGCTTCTTGGATTTTGATACACTTAGGCTATTATATAAATTACCCGCAAATACTTATTTTAAGTATATACAAATACGCGACTTCCTTATAGGGAAATTAAACCTTAAAGAGATTGCTGATTCAGATTTATGGCTGTGCATGTATAAAGGAGTGGGGAACAAGAAAAATACCATTAGTCAAGGATACAAATGCTTTATTGAAGGCAAGATAGATGATTGTCCCAAATTAGCACAGAAATGGGCTCTACGGTTTACGACCGGTATTAGCTCAAATGACATTTCCTCTTTTTTAAACAAAATTGATACATTAATCCACTCTTCAAGCTTAAAACTCCAAGCATGCAAAACGATATGTCAACTTTACTATACCCCTTTACAAATAAGTAAATGGGTTCCCAACAACGTTTTCAACGATCGTACTAAATGCCCAAAGTGTCATACTCAGGCTACTGATTTAGAACATATGCTGGTTCTATGCCCTGTTCTTACTTCATTCTGGGACGGCATAGAAAATATTCTGAGATCAAAACACCTAATCGAGGTACCATTATCATCAGACATGATCCTTTTAGGCTTGCAACTTAACTGTTCTCCATTTCAAGACTTAATTTTTATTCTATTAGCATGTGCAAGGCTGGTCATAGCTCGAGCATGGATATTGGAACAATCACCTCATGCAAATGAATGGTGGTGCTTGGTTACAGAGATACATCATATGGAAATACTGTTAGCTAGGAAAAGAGGTGCTAAAGCACTGGTTAAAATAGATAGAATTTGGGGCTGCTTGTTTCCTACTTGTGAATTGATTTAATGTGAAATTGAGCCCTGTTTCTTCTTACTATTTTGTAATTTCATTTACTCATTCCATTCTTTCTTTTTCTTTCTTCTTTCACTGCTTCTTGAAATATTTACGCTGATTTTGGAAATTTTTTGTTAAACAAAATAGTTTGTATGTGTTTAAAATGCTTGTGTCACCTTTAAATAAAAATGTTTAAAAAAAAAAAAAAAAAAAAAAAGGAAGCGTCTAGATCGCCTGGAATCCTTAACCACTAAGGCAAAATCTCCCTGTAGGGAACCTAATCAGCAGCCTGAAAAGGCCGGTCCCCAGGGAAATTTAGCCCAGAGTGGGCAATATGTACCTCAAACTGCAAAGTCGTTATCTGCCCCCTGTGATATTAACAGTAAAACTAATGATTCTGCAGCTTTAAAAACATGCATTGGACCTGCTAATATTCAAAACATGAGTGTCATTTATGCTCATGACGTCACGACAGTCCGCTCGAATACTGTCGATATTAATATCGGCAAACATGTTGAGCCAAACAAGGATGTTTTTTTTTTTTTATATTTATTTTTATTAATTATAACACAAGAGGAAAATGTACATATCGGGTGTCAGGTAACAAAGAAAATACTGCCGTGGGCGGGCAGACGGGTTAAGGAAGTGCATTACAATCAAATATCAGCGAGATTTCAATATTAGTTAAGAACCGAGGCAAAACGAAACAATACAGATGTCCACAAATAAACCACATCAGTACCCACCCCCCAGGAATGGAGGATATGCGAATTAAGCGGCCGACACCCAGATATGAGATGGAAAGGATAAGGAGAATATGCCACATCTCTCGTGAAGAGGGAAAAGGGAAATAGAAAGGTCATAGAACAAAACAAAGGAAAAATAAAAAATAAAACCTCAACCCCCCACCCTGCACCCCTGCAGATGGCTACGACCTAACCCCACTAGCAGCGTGCCTGTCGCCCCCTAAACTACACCCAAGGAAGGGAAAAGCTGGAGGAGGAGATATATTACAAAACGATACGGGCTCCTGAACTCCCTTCCCCCCCGCCAAAAGCAGACATCCCCTACCGTAATATGCAGCAAATTAGGATCGACCAATAAACAAAGTAATAGGGGAGCCACCGACAGGAAAAAAAGGGGGACCACCCCGCCAGGCCCCCGGCGCCACAGAGGCAGCAAATCCCTGTTCGAGCATGGTAGTAGCGCCAAACCCAGACAGTCAGAATCCCATCCGGCCCTCACGCCCACAGACTAAACCCAGCAGAACTAGAAGAAAGTCATTGCACGAAAGTTAATTCAAATTCAGCCCTGGCCCACACGATCCATTATAACCAAGTCACGATTCGTCATGCGAGCCCTGGCCAGTCGAACCGCCATCCAAGCGAGAACATCCAGAAATAGAATAGTGTCCAAGACGACACGAAAGGAGTGATACCAGGATAAACAGTCACAGAGTCGTAATGTCAAAGCAAGTTCACTGCCCACCAGCGATAAGTCAGCAAAGCGTTTTTGGTCACTCGGAAATAAAAGAGGCGATGCAATAATCTGATATTCACTGGGGAAGTCACACTGAAGTACAGGGATAGTCACATCCAGCTCGGGCAATATCGACACGGGGCAATCCAGACAGCCAGTACTTTCGGGCTCGCTCGCCGCCATCTTAGGGTCGCAAGAAAGTTCCATGTCCGATTCCAACACAGAGTCCTCGATAGCGATCGGTTCTTGCACCGCGGGTGAGGCATCCCGGCTCACTACCATCAAAGGGTCAGTGTCCGGTCTCCGGCAATTGTAATCAACCGGTACCCCCAACTTCTGGACAGTGGCGGTGACACGGTCGTGGAGCTCCCAAATGGCGGCCATTATTGTGCGTAGCGACGGTGTGCTTTCAGCCCGCTCCATCGCCCCTCAATGAGCGACCGGGCGGGTATCCGAACCCCGGAGGTCGACTACTTCAGGGCACCAGGCACAGGCACTACAGATGACAACTGTTAGCAATGCAAAAGTACAATCTCAGCACCGTCGCCGCCAGCGAGGAACCTAGCCCATCAACCCCGGGAGCTCAGTGGGGTCTCCGGGCGGCGGATCCCCAACAAAGACAGTTCTTAAGGCGAGCCGCCGTAGTTGCAGGATAAAACTGCCACCGGACACCATCCAAAACGGAAGGGACAAAAACGCCACTTTGGGAGACCGGAACCACCCAAGTCATGCGGCCGATGTTGTTGCACTCCAACCCAGCAGGGTTAAAACTCGAGGCCCCGGCTTCAGCTCCGGATTAGGCCGAAAATGGCACACGGCGTATCTTCCTCATGTGAGCAGCAGGAAATTTCGGGATTGCACCTTTAGAGTCAGGCGCACTTCAGCTACACGGGAGTCCGGCGGGGAGTCAGGATGAAAGGCAGGATGTATCAGCGGACAACAAGGAGGTTTTCTACCTCCAGCATCTTGCCCGTATGCTTTGGTTCTTGCAGGGGTACCTCCATTAGAGAAAAACAAAATAGAGTCCTGGGAACAACTTCGGAACAAAAGTGTGGATTGGCTGGCTAAATACAAAGGGTACAGGAGGTGGGATATACATGATATTCTAATGGTACGAAGGGTAGGCTGGGTGGGACCAGCAGAAAAAGCTATTAGGGGTGATTGTATTGTCATCAACTTTAGCCGACCAGGTATTGTTAGATCTAAACTAGTTGTTAGAGAGACTAATTACCCCCTACCCACAAACCTAAGTACACTACCCCTCGGCTTCTTTTATAGACCACCACCGACACAGTGCTCATTCATTAGCCCATTTTCCCAATCGGTAAATAGGTTCTCTCCCGTCTTTGACCTAGACACTCTTGATTGACCTTTTTCTAAATCTCAACCGACTGTTTCTGTATTCGCGGCACCCTTTGAGACTCCTAAAATTAATATTGACACTGAGGTGGAAACTTTCTCCAAATGATCATTCTGACTCATTACTACTGGTGCTGAGCAGGAATGTGGCTGGTCTGGCTCCTAAACTAGACATCGAAGAATGGGTTAATATGGTAAATAAATTTGATATCCTTATCCTGGGCAACTAAAGAATTATACCTAGAAGGATATGAGTGCTATAATATTATACCCCCAAACACGGTAGACCCTCTGGCGGTTTATCAATATGGGTCAGTATCGCATCAGGTGGCAGACCGAAATTAATTCCCATTAGACACGCTAACTTTCAAGTACTGATTTATACACGGGGGGGTTCTATTTGTTTTTATTAATTTTTATAATAAGGACTTCTTAACCACACCTAACGTTAATTTTGTTAATCTTTTTAACTTTATTTCAGACATGGCTAATCTACTGGGAAAGCATAAACCGGTAGGGATATGTTTGGGAGGTGACTTTAATGTGAAGATAGCAGGGGGAAATACTGCGAGTCCCACCCAGCATATCTGAGTTAATCCATGTAAGAGAGGACACGAATTAATAAACCACCTATCAAATAGCAGCCTTTTAAATGTTATGGATATTGTTTCTGTAAATAATGGGGAAAATTCAACACCGACTTATAGAGGTTTTGGTCGATCCTCAACTATAGAGTATGTTTTTATATCTGCGCCATTAGAAGATCATCTGGTTTGGGCAGAGGTTAGGGCATCGACTTTTGGGGATCGCAATCCCATCTTAGTCTCTTTCTGGGCAGGCCCGAGACCCAAAACTAGAAAGGAGCCAGGGGCTGGCAATTTAGACATTTCCACTGATAACCTAAGAGTTAAATGGAAAGCATTGGACTGCACGAAGGTGTTCCAAAAGATGGTATACAACTATCCATCACTCTGTGAGACTTGTCTCACACTGGCTAACCCTAACCCAGAGGCAGTCTCTGCTTTTCTCTTACTATGCGCAGGTATTAAAGAACTAATCACCAGACCCGCAGCTACACCTCTACCCGACCCTAGGTGGTTTGATAACATTTGCTCCAGGGCTAACAGAGAACTCAGAGCTGCCCTATCAGCGTCCCCTAGAGATCCTAACCTCATTAGAGTACTAAGGCACACTTATAAAAGTGCGGTAAAGCACAGGCGAGATGTGGTTTTAAAAGAGCTCAGCCCAGGGGCCCCCGGATAGAAGAGCCCAGCTCAGCCCAGGGGCCCCCAGATAATCAATCAATCAATCAATCAAGCATTTATAAAGCGCACTACTCACCCGGAGAATCCCAGATAGAAGAGCTCAGCCCCAGGGCCCAGGAAAGAAGAGCCCAGCTCAGCCCCAGGGTCCCCGGATAGAAGAGCCAAGCTCAGCCCCAGGGGCCGCCGTATAGAAGAGCCCAGCTCAGCCCCAGGGGCCCGCGGACAGAAGAACCCAGCTCATCCCCAGGGGACCCTGGATAGAAGAGCCCAGCTCAGCCCCAGAGGCCACCGGATAGAAGAGCCCAGCTCAGTCCTAGGGGCCCCAGATAGAAGAGCCCAGCTCAGGCCCAGGGGCCCCAGATAGAAGACCCCAGCTTAGCCCCAGGGGCCCCGGATAGAAGAGCCCAGCTCAGCCCCAGGGCCCCAGGGCCCCCGGATAGAAGAGCCCAGCTCAGCCCCAGGGGCCCCGCATAGAAGAGCCCAGCTCAGCCCCAGGGGCCCCCGGATACAAGAACCCAGCTGAGCCCCAGGGGCCCCCGGATAGAAGAGCCCAGCTCAGCCCGGCTCCTGAAGAGATTCCCTCCAGGATTATTCAGTTCATTTCTACAAACACGGCAGAAGGTGCTGACAATCTCCTACCTGAGCAGAGACCCGTGCAGACATGTCCAGGCTCTTTTCTCCTCCTGGGGTGCCGAGGGGGGGAGCCGGGGCTGATCTGGGGTCTGAGGGGGGGGCGCCGGGGCAGATCTGGGGTATGGGGGAGGTGCAGATCTGGGGTCTGGGGCGACGGGCAGGTCTGGGGTCTGAGGGAGGGGTCTGTGTGGGTCTGTAGATAGCGGTAACTGCCCACCAGACAGGGCTCCTTTCTCCTCTGCAGCAGACTGGACAGACCATGAGAGGCCGGAAGTGATGTCACCACCGCTGCTTGTGCTGTCTCTGCCGCCGCTGACCCGGAAAAGGAAACCCTTCTCCTTTTCATCCAATGTGCAGCTCAGTGAGATTCATCAGCAGACAAGAAGCGCCCTCTGCTGGCCGCTGACGGAACCGCCGCTTCCAGGTACCTGCAGTGAATACATTTCACACAAACAAGCATTTATACCTTTAAAAACCTGGGATTTCGGATGTCACAGACATGAATGTTTTTAAGCACCAGACAGTTCAAATACAGGGCCTCACACTTGGCTGCTGCTGTGGAAAAGTATTTATTGCTTCACTTCAGATGAGCATCTTCCAAACACTGATGTAAAGGACGTAAGAGTATTTACAGAAAGGTGACAACTGGAAGTGACAGTCTGTATTACAAAGAATATATCTGTATTTCAATTAATATTTCTGTATTTCAATTAATTATATGTAGTTCAATGAATATATCTGTATTTCAATGAATATATCTGTATTTTAATGAATATATCTGTATTTCAATGAATATATCTGTATTTCGAAGAATATGTGAGCATATCGGTCAGTTTTGCAAATAAACTGGGCAGCTTAGTTATTTATTTAACTCATGTAGTTGCAGTTTTTTAAATCCACAGGGTGGTACACAGGAAAGTAAACAGAGGAAAATACTACGGTCTTTTAAACACCAGATCAGTGACATTGGGTCATAGGTCATGTGTCAAAGCTGAAGGGGACAGAGCTGTATCCTCAGCACTTCTTGAGTGGGGTGCAGGGGGGAGTCATCTAGACAGTCACCTTGAGGTTTGTCTTAAGCTTTCTAGAGTGTTCATAGGACTTTGCTCTTTCTGGTCCCTACACGCCGGGAAAGAACGTGCATGTGCGTGATCCAAAGGATCAGAATCAGCTTCCGGCCTGGCCATTGTAATGCCAGCCACGCGCATTGCTCGCATTCTGGTTGTCTGTTTGTACCATACGTTATCTTAACAGCATCCATCTAACATTTTCTAGCTTTACAATTGCACCAAAATACGTTCTTATTAATGTCATTCTTTTTTGAAGGCCCTTGGATTTCTATCCATGGGCTGTGTTTGGATGCGTATCATTGGAAGAGATTTGTAAAGTATCAGATTTTAAATTAGTTATGCCACTGATGGCCGTACCAACCACATATTCCTAAACATAATGGGGTGCATTGTAGTGGCGGTTTGTGACTTTTGAAAGTAGTAAGGCGTAGAAGTTGGGGCTGAGTGTTACATCGGAACCAAGCAAAGCAAGCAAGCCTGGTCAACAAAAGGGGATTTGGGGGTTGTCCCCTCTGTGAAAATGTTTAAAAAGAGTGCACTTTAATACAAAATTATTTGACATGCAATTAGACATGGGGTCACAAAATTAAAAAAGTTCTGGCAACTGCCTCCTTAAACTGACCGACTTGCGTGCACAGCTGTACCTTTTATAATGTGTGTATGTAATTGTGATTGTGTGTACATGTAGTGTGTATGAAGCATGATCTGCTGTACTGTACCTGCTATGTGTGTATAAAGCGTGTGCTGTTGTTGCCTGACTGTACATGTCAAATGTAAGTGAGCGAGAGAGCGAGTGAAGCTTTTTCTGATATTGATGTGTGTGTGTGTGTTACTGTCTGTTTGTGAAAGCACATGTATGTGCAGCACTGCTTCTGCCAGAGGGTGCCTGCCAGTCATGTGTGTGTGTGTGTGTGTGTGTGTGTGTGTGTGTGAAGCTTGTGCTACTGTTGCCTGACCAGCTGCTGTTCCGTGTGGGAGAGCAGAATGAAATGGTAAAGCTTCTGCTTGTTAGCATAATAAGCGAATCTCGAGAACAGTGTTTACACTACACCATGGCACTACACAAACACTAAAACTGCTGGCCGCTGACACGGCTTGCTGCTTTACTCACCAAAACACGGGGTGTGCAGCAGCGCCTACTAGTGCCTAGAGAACCTGCTCTCCGGCGCCTCGGTGACGCTGTCGAGTAGTGAACCGCCCTCCTCATATCGGACTCTCGCAGGGCTGACTCTACCTGATTATCTGCTCTGAGGGGTTGGAGGAAGTGGGTTCCCAAAGGCCACAATTAAGAGGCAGCCACATCCCTCCTCTCAGCGAGCCCTATGTCATTGCTGCGCAGTTTGGCTTTTTAAACCGGCTTTCTTGGGGAGAGAGAGGCCCTTCATTACCAGGTCTTAAATCCTTGTGTCAACTGATAAGGGGGAGGCGTGAGGGAGCCAAGCCCAGGAGCTGTGTGCTCTGCCCATCGAGGGCTCTGCTGCTGCCTGGCACCGCGGAACAACTTTGAGGGCAGATCTAAGAACCTACAGCCTACCAAACAAGCATTATAAAATGCAATAGATCTAGCCTTTAATTAACTTAAAGCTACTTGCTTTGCTATACAATACCATTAGCAAAGCAAATGGCTTTAACTTAAGAAAAGGCGAAACCTATTGCATTTTCAATGCTTGTTATCGTATTGCCTCAACGAATGGACTGCCACCAACCGCCTTCGCATTAGTTAAGAACCTTGGAGTTGTAAGTCTAGCTCAGCTAAGATGACAGTAGCCTTCCTGAGTGACCTTTAATTTGGGATTTAGTGACTACCTGCCCTGCCCGGGGTAAGGTCCATTTATCGGTGCAGCTTTTCAATGCAGAGGGCTTTACTTTGGATTTTCTTTTAGCCCTTTTAGTTCCCGAGTATCACAAGTCAGCATCTAAAATGGTGTAACCCAGCTAGAAGCTATGGCCACACCTTGCCCTGCAGAGCCATTGGAAGCCCTTGGGCGGAGGGGGCTTCACCAGGCCTAGTGTGGCGTCTTCTGATTGATTATAGCATACATCTGCATAGCATAGTAATAGGAAACTTCAGAAAAACTTCAATCAAACCACCTGTAGCACATTATACAAAGGGCATTTTCAATGGACACAAAACAGCCAGAGATTCATTTTCTACAAACCGCTGAAGACTGTAATCAGAAGCCTGCAAACAATCACACACAGCACCCGCCTTACCCCGAAACACCAGCACGCCCGCTCTTACGTTTGAACAACTTAGATGGACTGGGTAATTCATCCCAAGCCTTTCCAGCTATTGTGGCCTCAATCGATGCACTCTATGCATACAGAACAGCCTCAATGTACATTGATCGCACAATATATCCATAGCCCAGTGTTCCCCAAAAGCATCAGTTTTACAATGGTGGCAATAAACAACAACTGCACATTGATTTCCAAAGACAGCATCAAATACTGCTCACCCAAATAATCCCTTTGCTTAAACAAGGCCATTATGGATTGCGCCACAAAATAGATATAACACATCGGTTTAAAAATATTTTTCTATCACAAGTTATATTTAAAACAAGCATTTGCAATGCAATAGGTCTCGCATTAGGAAAGTTTGAGCTAGTGGTATTGTAAACGACATTTTTTTTATTTATGTGTTGGTTTTGAAAATAGTGAAATTAATAGCTTTGTCATTTACAATGCCAATAGTTTAAACTTTCGCAAACGTGACACTTATAGCATTTGTAATGCAATATTTGTTGTATTTACATGACTTAGATGTATTAATATTACAAATAACAATGGCTTTTATTTTTTTAAATAATTAATACTTAAATAACAGGTATTGTAATTTATAATGGCGATACCGTAAACTTGTGTAAATAACTTTTGGGAAGATTATGTTCAGTGTATTTTATTGTGATGAAAATCCAAGAACAGAAGTGAAATATTAACATCTTTTTGTGACATTTGTAATAAAGCTTGAAGCATTGAGAGAACATATTAGAACCAGTTGTTATTGAATGGTTGCACAGAGTGATGCTGTGGCGTTCAGTGGTGCTGAGTGATGCTGTTGCCTTCAGTGGTGCTGAGTGATGCTGTGGCCTTCAGTGGTGCTGAGTGATGCTGTGGCGTTCAGTTGGGCTGAGTGATGCTGTGGCATTCAGTGGTGCTGAGTGATGCTGTGGCATTCAGTGGTGCTGAGTGATGCTGTGGCGTTGAGTGGTGCTGAGTGATGCTGTGGCGTTGAGTGATGCTGTGGCATTAAGTGATGCTGTGGCATTGAGTAATGCTGTGGCATTCAGTGATGCTTTGGCGTTGAGGGATGCTGTGCACTGAGTTGTGCTGTGGCGTTGAGTGGGGCTGTTGAGTGGTGCTGTGGCATTGGGTGGTGCTGTGGCATTGAGTGGTGCTGTGGCATTGAGGGGTGCTGTGGCATTCAGTGGTGCTGAGTGATTCTGTGGCGCTGAGTGATGCTGTGGCATTGAGTGATGCTGTGGCGTTGGGTGGTGCTGTGGTGTTGAGTGGTGCTGTGGTGTTGAGTGGTTCTGTGGCGATGAGTGGTGCTGTGGCATTGAGGGGTGCTGTGGCATTCAGTGGTGCTGAGTGATTCTGTGGCGCTGAGTGATGCTGTGGCATTGAGTGATGCTGTGGCGTTGAGTGATGCTGTGGCGTTGAGTGATGTTGTGGCAGGATGGATCCCACTGATTTCAGAAAAGGTCAAAGGGTGCGTAATATCACATCTGCCACCACCAGCAGTTTGGTGAATGGGGGACAATAATTGTAAGGTCACAGTGAAGCTTTTATTGTGGAAGTGGAAAGTGCACCTGCCCCTGAGAGCCAGCTACGAGACGGGACAGTAGTGTGTGCCAGCAGTAGCACCACCCTCCTTCGATTGTGAACTGGGAAACTCTTATCACATGTAAAATCAGAGCAGAACCGTGGAACATACACAGGCGCGGGACTGGAAGCTTCCATCCAGGAACAGCGGGTCAGGGGTCAGGCACTGCAGACACACTCTGGGTATCGGTCAGCATCTCACCTGGAAGGACGATGTGTCCTCTTCTGCAACAGAAAGGGGCAGGTAGAGGGAGGGAGAGCAGGGGCGGGAGAAGCGAGAAATGAAATAGGAGCAGAGAAAACAGATAAGGGAAGGCAGTGTGGACAGAGGAGAAACAAATGCACAAATAAAGTGAGGGAAAGGATAGAAAGAGAGTAGAGTGACAAGATAGAGAAACAGGGACGAGGGGAGACGTTTAGAGAAATATGAGGTTGAGAGAGGATGAGAGGGACAAAGGGAGGTAGAAAAAAAATGAAAGGAACAGAAGGGAGGAGGGGCCAATCGAGAATGAAGGTGGGGAAACAGGGCACGAGGAAGTAGGAGAGAGGGAGAGATATAGAGGCGAGAGAGCGAGCAGGCACAGAGAGGGGAAGGGGCAGAGAAAACGTGTGTTACTTAAGTAAATAAAGCTGATTAAATATCATTTCACAGCGCCTAATCACAAACCTTTAACCCGGATTAGCATATGGCAGCAGGTCAGCACTAAAAGAAAAGGGTGAAAAGTAGCCGGCAGAGGAAAGGCAGCGCTGGGAGGGGGGCTGGGTAACCATGCCAGCATCCCGATTCACGAGCAGATGGTCCTGTTTATGACCTGCGGAGCGCGTGAAGTGGATGGTGGCAAATGGACTCAAAGCGGCTGGTCGCTTTGATGTTCTTGGCTTGCTTTGTGGGATGGCGGGAGTTTCAGATCCTCAACAGAGTCAGCAAGTTTCCAAGTACTAAGTGCAAATGTAGTCCTTAGTACCAGGTTATGGTCCTGTCCAGATTTTCATTCTGCTCCTCTAGTGCACGATGAAACATAACCAAACTAGGGCACAAATTAGAAAAGCAAGACTGCGTTATTCAACATGCACAGGGATATGGACTTGAATATTAAGCAGGCCTCCCAGGTGCACTTTAGAAATGGGGCTGGAGAGCTGTGCAGTCTGGCTGCAGTCCAATATCTATCTATCTTATTTAATATCTGTAACCCTGCTGAAATAACCAGTGATAGGAGCAGAAAAGCACCACTGTTAGTCTGGTACTATAGTAGCTCCTGTTGTGATTGGGATTCTGAAACTGGGGGATCAGGCATGTCAAAAATGAAACAACTGTGAAACAAACTATACTTATAAAAGCAGGACAAATGTATTTGTAAAAGAGTCTGCTAGCAACAAATTGATACTTGCGGTGTGAGTTCAGAGTACTTGGGTCACTGTGAAGCGTGTAGTCAAATATATGATGACATGCTAGCGAAAAAGCACCAAAACTCAGGTAAAAAAGACAAAAAAACACACAGGACACATCAATACAATGATCGACCATGGTTTCAAAGAACAAACTCTATATTTTGTTAAGACTTTTGTGAATCTGCCTAATAGGTTGTCATCTTGTCGGGGTGCATTTGTATCCATGTCTACTGTCATAAGGGTGGGGGCTGTAAGCACCCGATCATCGATGGTTCGGCATGCTCCCAGGCTTCCAGGAACCTGAGACAGGCCTTGGGTGTTAAGGCCCGAGATAGGATGGCGCTCAAAGGTCACGAAGAGCATATAAGGCTGCTCTAGCAACTCGCGAGTCGGCCCTGAAGATGGAGGCCTGGAGTACACTGAGTAATAGCTCAAAGTTCTGGTGCATTATTAACAGCCCATTTCTATCTGGAAATAATGCTAAATTACTGGAAGCCCATATCACTGAGGACAATTGAGTACATCATTTCGAGGGTATCTTCCAGTCGGATACCCCGCCAACTGAGGGGCAGGAAAGGGTGGAAGGCAAGTCGGAACTTATTTTTACCACCCAAGAGGTAAGAGCTGGTATTCTGGGTCTGTTTAAAAACAAGGCCCCCGTGCCAGATGGGATCCCGCCATATCTCTACATCACCCACGTAGAAACCTGGGTGCCTGTCCTCACAGCTGTTATCAATGCTGCAGTCCAGGTTGCCGCCCAGATTCTTGGGCTTTATCGATTATAGTCCCGGTATTTTAAAAAGGGATATCGGTACAGTACCTATTGTTATAGGTTCATGTCTCTTCTGGACTCTGTGGTGAAGGTGATGGGCCGCATGGTACTTGACACACTTGTATCTTGGGTTGATGAAAACAACTTTTTATCCGATATCCGAAAAAGCTTTCGCCCAGGTAGTTCCACCGTGGAACAGTGTTTTAAACCTGTACATGGTTCTCAACAAATACATTGTGGCTCGTTCCAGCCCCATATACCTAGCCTTCATGGACCAGTCCTCAGCATTCGACTGTGTCAATAGGTCCAAGCTGTGGCAGCTGATGTCCTCCATTGGCATAGACAGTAACATCATTTTATTTCTGCTGGATCTTCACCGTGATTCAACCGCGGTTGTCTGCTATTCAAAGGATCTGAAAGTGTCCAGTCAGCTTGACATCAAGAAAGGGGTGTGTCAGGGGTGCATTTTAGCACCCTTTCTTTTTAACCTCTATATTAACTCCTTAGAGAAGACCCTTTTGGCCACAAATGCTGATTGTCCTCAGGTTGGCAAGCGTAGCCTGCCAGTCCTCCTATACGCAGACGATGCAGTCCTTGGGCGAAGGCAGCTAGGGGCCTAAAACTTCTTCTGAATTCTTTTGCCCTTTTTATGAATGACTTGAACCTTTTGTTAAATCATTCAAGTCGTTCATTATGCAGGTGGGACCTCGTAAAGTTAAGCAGTTCACTTTTAAATTCGGACTTTCGTCAATACCGAAGACCAATGTTTTCTCCTATTTGGGAGTTGTGTTTGACGATTCCTTGAGTTGGTGCCCTTTGTTTACTTGGAAGAAAGGTGATCTAGTGAAAGCTTTTTCAGCTGTTTTTAACTTTGCCAGCAGAGTGGGAGGGAAGCCAGTAGGGGCTCTTTTGAATACATATGAAGACAAATATATCTCAAAGGTTAGTTATGGGAGTGAGATATGGGGCCACATTGGGGTAGGGGCAGTGCAAAATGCTGAAAACTCTTTCCTGCGATGGGCCCTTTCTGTCCCACAAAGCACCCCGTTTTATGTTGTGCACGTAGAGTTGGGGATGCCTTTCCTCTCAGATTTACTGGTTTTCCATCCCCTAGCTTTGTGGCTTAATATTTGGGCTAATTAAGAAAATACACTTAGCAAAGACATCCTACGGGAATGCCTTTCACTTGACCATGTCTCAAGCATCCGATGGCTCCAGTATATAAGAGTTGGCCTCTCCAGGGTAGGTAGGAACTATTTGCTAACCCTGAGCGCATATGTAAGAGAGACCTTTCTCTGGTCAAAGAATGTTTTTTAAAGAATGAGCTGCTGTGATAGAAAGGGAAATTAGCTGTGTAAGCCTAGTGTGCATAAGTACATTGGGCCACATGCATCAACCTATTTAGGAAGTGCAAACGGTGCGAATCGGTAAATTCGGCGATTCCTAAATAAGTTTTTGGGATGCATCATACATTTTTGTGAAAATCGCTATTTTTAGTGATTTCCAAAAATGCGATTGCTTTTAAGGAATCGCAAATTTGCGATTCCTTAAAAGCAATGCATGATTGTTTTTCAAATAGCGAATTAGCAATTAGGGGGTGCAAATTACCACGAGGTTGAACCTCGTGGTAATTTGCGAAAAGTTATGAAAATGCTCAAAATTGCATTTTTTAAACTTTCATGTTACAGACACACATGTCCTTAGGACATGTGTGTGTGAAACATGCACTTTAAAATACATTTCAGGAGTGCAGGGGGGGGTCCTTTGGACCCCCTCTGCACCCTTGCAATGCATCAAACAAATGGGATTCGCCAAAAAAAAGTGCAAAACGGCATTGATTCCTATGGGCCTCTAGGCCCATAGGAATCAATGTGATGCCATTCCTTAATTGCGATTCGCAATTAAGGAATCGCAAATACCGAAAATTAAGAAATCCTAAAAACTTTTAGGATTTCTTGATGCATAGGATTTTGCAATTCCTAAATTGCGATTCCTTAATTTTCGCAATTTAGGAAATGCAAAATCCTACATTGATGCATGTGGCCCATTGTGTTCAAAACTGTACCAACCATCAAACCTTATTTCCTAGGGCTTAAAAGCATCCATGATCTTTTTCTATTCACCCAGTTTCGGCTCAACTTCTTCCATTACCTCTTGGCACACCCTTGCGGCTCTCACAGAGGCCTCGTGCCTCATGCCCTGTGGCTGCAACAGTGAGTCTCCTCAGGACATGATGCACTTTTTTAATGTTTTGTAATTTTAATGCTGTCTTTCATAAAGTTATTTATTATTCCCATTCTCAAAAAAGCGGGGTTTAGGAGGGTGAGACCAGCTCTTAACTTTTTACAACTGCTCTAATGACACTGTTTTGCATACGCTTAACTTTTTACGGGTCACTGTTCAGGTCAAGCTGCGATTAACTTCTGTACTGTAATTCATGAATTTGTATCTTGTGTTCTGATTAACTTGGACATATTATATTGTCAATCTGTAACTTGGAAAATGTTTTATCATTTTATGTATGACTTTTATGGTTTTCTTTTATAAAACCGAATAAAGTTTGTTGCTAATAATCACTAGGGGATTCATTTACAGGGTAGCATGGTATCCCTCACAATAACTTCAGGAGTCACAGTCCACACAATGTATATGCGTTGTTCCCCCTACTTCCAAGTTTACATGTATCCCCAATCACCTGCCCAAACCTCTCCCTGCTGATGCCAATGTGGTACTCTGTCAACCCGCAGACCATATCTTTGGCCCCTTTGAAAGTGCCCATACAATAAAAATGCTGCAGTTGTAAATACATATCAACTACCATTTGTTGTGTTTGAAACATTTTATTGAATAATAAAACCTAATAAACATAAGCTGATTATTAAAGCAAAACAGAACATCAGTTGCCATACACATAAGAGACGATAGTTGTACATAAAAATCAACATAATGTAACACAGCAAAGTTATGTAAAGCACATTTCCTAATTTCGGGCAATCTTTAAAGTTCAACAATAGAAACGTTCATAAAGAACAGGAAAGGAAACAAAGAAGGTAGGATACAGTGATTTCATTAATGTAATGCTTCCTACATATAGAAAAACAAATACTAATTATTTTCCTTAAACAATAAAGTCCTCACATTAAAATACTAAGAGAAATATATTGAACATTGAACATTTCATATGTAATTAGAATTAAATTTGAATATTTTAACCTCCTCAGCATTATTTGACTAATGATTACAACCTGAATGCTTTCTGGAAAGGAACCGCCTCATGGGGTTCAAAATCACATCTTTTCCAACAATAGGATTCAAATGATAAACTTGAATTTCAATTCAATTTATTGATTTAGGCCATTTTGGAGATCAACAATTTGAAATATATACAAAATCCATACACTTTAGTAAAATTGTCTCCTAAACTTGAATTCCATCCACTTTTTGATTAAACACTTCCCATTCCAGCAAGCATCACAAGACCATTTGTTGTTATCTTCCCAATTAGTGATAATTTTTCGGATGGCAACCACAATAAATATGTTTAGAATTTTACCTCCGAAAGCAAAAACATGCCATTTCTGAATCATGGTGCACAATAAAATGGAGGAACAGAAGGGCATCGTTTGGTGTAGCATTCATTAAGGTTTGACCAGGCTTGAAACTAGAATTCCTGATTTTTTGGGACATTTAAATGTCATATTTTTGAAAGAGTTCTAACAGACCCAGCACGAGCTCCGCAAAAAATAGAAGATGACTGAATTGTACTTAGAAAAAATGTGCTGATAAGTAATCTATTGATGTAAAATACAGTGGTCAGGCAATGCATGTGGATCTAATCTATTCAGATTTTAACTCCATAGTTTGTTCAATAAATTAACTGAGCATAATACTTGAAGGTCCATCTCTTAGATAAGTTCTATTACAGTTTTAGTTGCGATAACACTAATAGAGATCATTGATAAATAGATTTTAAAAGCCATGGGTGGAATTGATCCTTGGTCTAAATCTAGATTGTTGTCTGCAATAGAAACCAGTACAAACAGATCAAATCTCAAAGCATTGAATATGTTTATTATAGTGGTTTAGAGTACACCCAGAAGACACACATTGTTCCTGAAACTCAGAAAATGTATCCAAAGATTATGATCACATCCTATTTTATGTCCAGAAACTGCTTTAGCTGCTTTCCTGTACAAGTGACACCATTTGCAAATATATTTAACAAAACATTAACGCTGGATGTCAGAAATTCTGTCTTTAAGTATTGTGTAAGAGTTATGCGTGATGGTTTTTATTTGATCTGAAGCAACACTAACACTAAATAGGTACATGCACCGGTTATTATTCAACTAACATTATTAGCAAACTTAATTTGGAGGGAATTGAGAGAAATTGCCTCATGTTTTATTGTTAAAAAAATCTACTGGTTTACTAATTCACAGAGTTTGCAAATGCTAAACCCCTTTTTGAAATGTACTAAGCCCATTTAACAATTCAGAATTTGGAAGGGGAATGTTAATAGTTTCCCTTCTGAATATTTAATACATTGTTAAGGTATGTATTGAGCTTTGAAACCATGTGTGGGCTGAAAAACAGTAACAGGAGGTAGTAAGCCAAGGGGACATTTGTGAATGTGAAAGTAAAATGGGGTGTATTAAAAATGCCTTTATTTAAAAGCTATCACAGACAAAGTAGTGTGCTGACTCTACAAGCAACCACTTTTCACCAAATGGATTATTAGTACATGAACCTCAGTATTTCCTATATTGTTGAAATTTCGTACCTAATATTTTTGTAATGTGTAAATATTTGTTCCTGATAGTTCAGAATTTCAATATTGTCATGAAATGTACCTATTCTTTTTGTCAAACATATTGAAATATCGTTATCCCAATTTTGGGGCATTCTAAAAAGTGTTTTCACTCTCTAACTTGAAGCTTCCTAAGAAAAATACTGACGCCAGTTCCTGGTTTCTCCTAGATCATTTAGCTTTCTCACTAAAACAAGCACAATATTGATTTGAGAGAGGTGAATATTGTAGTCATACACACTGGGGTTAGTTTAGAAAAGACCAATTCCTTAATCTTTCGAAATAATACTTGGAAAAGTTTATGTTCAATAATTTCAGATACCTTACTGATAAAGATATCAGATAAAGATCCCCAAACTTCTTATTGTGGTATCAAAAATATGCTAGAATTAACTTTCTAGTTATATTTGCGATGATGAACTTTCTGTTATTTTAACACATTTTGTCAGTGCACAGAGTATTTTCCCTACATAGATCACATTTCATGCAATGGTCTGTGCTTGAACGTACAATGAAGGGGTAAAAATGCATTTCTACCACAATCAAGAAACCCTTGGGTCTCTGAGGATTACTGTTGCAAATGAAGACCTAGCTAAGATGAAATATCCCTTCAAAAGGACAATTTCCCTCACCCACCATAGTTGGCATGCTTCTTTATTGGGAATCTCCTTGCACCATGAAACAACCCCCTCACTGAGAGGGAGGAGTTCAGGCATATTTTGTTATAGAGAAAGGTATACTAAATACAACAATAATGAGCTCAGGGTAGTGGGGGTAGCAGAGTGAAAGTTAAAACTTGCTAAAGGGTATGTGGTTTCCATTATTTGTACAACCCTGGGCCAGGATTAAAAATAGGACACTGTGGGAGAAATATATATGCACTGTTAGAGTCAATAAGAGGTCAACATGTTTCAGCCTATTAACCCTCCAAATAGGTGTTTGCGGCATTCTTCAGGACTTAATCAAAAGTTCTGCCGCTCAATGTACTCAATCAATAACAAGCATTGTCATAGCCAATAGGTCTCGCCTTTGGGTCCTTATAAGTGTTTAGCCATGCATATTCAGTAACAATGTGAAATAATTACTATTAAAAAAAGAAGACTATAAAGTAACTAAGCTAGACGTGACTTTATAACTGGTTAATCAAACGTTTCTGGAGGTTTAGTATATATAAACAACTCCTTTTTTCTATGGTGTGTGATATTAAGTTGATGCTTTAAATTTTGGTGAGAGTACACAACGTCCAAAAATTCAATACTGCTTTTATATTAATATACCTTAGAAAGCTTGAAGTGAAAGACAATTCTAAGTGGCATTTGTTATGAGTAGGCGCTAATGACTATTTCCGGATGACAATGTAATTAGCATTTTTTTGTATAAGATGTGTTAAAAGTATGGGTAGGGAAAATGGCTATTTTGGCCAAAGGCTGCCCTTTCTATATGCATGCTAGTTTTAATTTGTAAACAGAATCACAATTTGTCATGTGGTGCACTGTAATGTTAGATGAATCTGTTTTACCCTTCTGATAAGCAAGGGATGACGATGAACCGTTTTTTCCTCCCTGGTTTTAAATGGATTCAGGTTGGAACAGAAGAGGTGTTGGTTGACTTTACCTCAGAAAATGGTTGTTTCCCGCATGCTGCTTTCATGCGACTTATATCCCTTCAGAGGAAGAGGCGGTTGCATGCCTGCATATATGGCCAGATCAGTACTTGGCTGTTTCGGTTCTCCAGTGGGGCTAGAATAGAAGCTGTTAAGGGCAGGGGCGTAGCTTCCCATTGGTACAGCAGGTGCAGTGGCACCAAGTCCCAGATGCCATAAAGGCCCACTGAACCCTGATAACTGCTGTTTTTCACAGTTCAAACAGAGGCCTGAGGGGCCCACAGAACAATGATTATTGCTGTTTTCCACAGTCCAAATAAACAGCAGAGGTCACATTTCCTTTCGTGCCTTGGGGCCCAGGACACACTGGCTAGGCCACTGGTTAAGGATGCAGTGGGGAAGAAGTGGTGAGACAGGTGGATATTTAAACAGCTCGACAATGACTTCATGCCTGGGTACTAAAGTATTCATTACAATTAAAGAATTAAGCAGGAATGGATATCATAATATAGGAAGGCCTATGTACAAATGCAGCTCGATTAGCGGCTGCCTTTAACTTCTCACTTATCACCTCTCCTAATTTACAGTTTTATATTAGATGCAGACATAAATCGTGACCTATGAATATGTTTATCTATCTTTAGGTTCAAATGACCCATCTTTTCCATATGCAAGTATCAGACAGGTCGGGAACACCCAATGGCGTTGAACTTGATAAAGCCACATTAATCACTGGTCTTGAAATACAAATGGCAGCATTAGGCACGTAGTGGTGTATTCTACGTAATATCATTATGTTCAGGGTACGGGAGAGTATTTAGGGCATAAAGCACTTTGACAAAAACATTTCCGCCACCATAGAAATACAATCTTCCTTGTCCTACCCTAGTATACAAGTAATACCACATTCTTTGTATACCTGAATTAAATAGGCACACAAAATAGTACCGTATTTAAAGGCCCAGTTCAGAATTACATGGAAGGTGCACTGTCCCAGACTACACAACGGTGCAGTTTTCAGTGGGTGCTATCATCCCACACAAGGGGAGTACACCAGATTATGCTGGAAAATACATGTGGTGCCCCAACGTAGGCGCAGTTGTAAACCACCAGTCTGCTTACATAGTAAAGCGTCTGGCAGCTATTAGATGAGGTGGCACGTTTCCCCTGCAGGTGGTTGGGGTCTGTCACCATCCTGTCAGGTGGGGGGTATACAATCAGTGCGCCTCCTGACTGCTTGTTTGCCTTTTCACCCGTGTCAATAATACAGTGCAGTCCTTGGAGGAGTAGTCAATTTGTATTCATGAAAGACACTTGTGTTTCTCGGATATATAATCCCCAGATGATGCCTGAACTGTTCCCCAATGGGCTATTTGTACATGGTATTGAATTGCATGGTCTTATGAGCACTGTTAATAATAAAAAAAAGATTTAGTGGAGTGTTTATTGCCCTCTATGTCACTCTACTTCTAAGCACCTAATACAGCTTGTACAGTGCTTACTGTCATCTGTTCACCTACATTATGCTTAATATAAATAGTACACAATTTAGGCGTTTGTGTCTGCCTACAACGTTGACCTGATACAAATAGCAGTACCTACAAGGTGGATGGTACAATTCAACAAGAGTCTAAGATACTCCAGCACAGATGACTTTGCATCAACATTACGGGGCATCAGTCTTGATGGCAAGCCAACTTAAAACATATCAGTATTGTATACATTATTATCAGAGACTATACTTGCCTCTTGGATACAACTTTACAACGGAATTGTATTAATTTGTGTACAGTTGTGTGTATACAATAAAACAACCTCCCCACCATAATTGATCTGTCTATTCATCTTTTTGGGATCTGGAGTAGCATGCTAATCGCCAAAAAGCACTTCAACACTTCATCAGGGGTAGCAAGCGCTATATAAATGCAAAACCTTCCCTCTTTTATCCCCCACTATCTTTTTTAACCCAACTAACAGACCAACATGTCCAGCTCTCAAATACATTGTATATTTCCCAATACTAATTCACCACTAATCATTTTTGGACCCTGGAGTAGCGTGCTACTTGCCGAAAAAACGCTTCAAAATTCGTCAGGGGTAGTAAGCGTTATATAAATCTAAATACATTACAATTACTGTTTACATCGGGCTTCACTAACATGAGGATAAAAGCATGGTGGGGCTTAGAATTTATCTGCCCAGAACGAAGCATACTACAGAAAGTGTGTGAACAGTCTATATGTTGTGCGCCTGGCATAGAAAAACACAGCATACAATATTTATCGAAGAGTCTATTGGCTCAGTCAAGGCTTCTATTTTTAATACAATTCATGTTTGCAAGCACAAGGTTATGAAAAAAGCTTTCTAAATATACAAAAGAAAATTGGATGCGTTTGAAAAACGTTCCGGCCCACACGCATCTCCCATATACCAGGAAGGATACACTGTGAATGCAATATCTTCTGTGGAAATGTGCGCCTTTACAGGAGTTACATTTGAATTATCAAAAACATGCCTCCTCCCAAAAAGAAAATGTTACTGGGCAAACTGGAAAGTAAATGTAAAGGAATAAATTGGCACTGTATCAATACTGAAGGCATTTTGGACAAACCGGGGTTAAATATTTCAGAAGGCAATAATTTGATGAACCAGGCAACCAAGGCACAGGAATGTGGTGGGAGCCTCCAGCTCTGGGTCGGATTCCTGGAATGATGCACACGCCGCAGGGAACAGATGCAAGGGGCACGCATCATTCTTGTAAACTACCTTGACCTATATGGTGCAAAAATCTAGGCTCTTTCATTATTTGGTATTAAAACGCATAGATATAGAAGACAGACCCCACGCTCTGGACCTCAAAAGAATGGATTCTTAGGCATTCTGAAATTTTTTGTGCAAGGAGGGATTTAAAATGAACTATGTCGCCTGCAAAAGGTCAGAGGGCATGGCATCCATGATTTGGTTCCCATAATTCCTTCCAAGAAGGAGCTCGTGAATTTGAGTCTCCACAGAGCTGCCATGGGATCTCTGACTGGTCAGTTCATCTCTCCAAGCTATCACAGAATACATTTCTCCTTGGTTAATGCTTAGAAACTGGCAGACCAGGTCCATTTTTCAGGGGTTATTCGTACTCCAATCTTCATCAGCTTCCAGGCACAGGTTGATTAAAAAAACGCTTTATTAAAAGTACAAAGATCGGTCAGCAGGTTTTACAGCTTTTTGTTAAACATTGAAAAGGTCCCAAAGCAAGAGAGGGAAAGGCAGAAAAGTGGAAGGTGATAAAGAGAGACAGCAAGGATAAACAAGCACACGCACAAGCGTGTGTTCAGAGTTTAAAGCCCTTACTAAAAGCCTCGCAGAGCAACGCATGCGGCCTGGCTCAGGCGAGACCTAAAAATGGTGTATGAACCAATATAAGTATAAAGAAGGGTTTTAATATACAAAACCATCCAGTGATCATATTAATCTTCATAGAGTGGTTAATTCACTGGTAGTACCAAAAAGAATACATATATAGGAAATATAAGTATTCAAGATGGTGGCGCTTCCGCGGCTCCTATACCAAATCCAGAATTTCCCACACCCCATTGGTCTGGAGTGGTTCCGTCAGGTGAATTCCGTGTTGGGCCGCTTCTTGTGGGGTGGCGGTGCAGCCAGAGTGGCCTTGAAGACGTGCTTTCTGTCCACATATTGTGGTGGCCTGGCCACCTCGGATTTACTCTCCTACTACCAAGCTTCCCAACTACTTGTCCTTAATGAATGGTGGTATGGGGATAGGGGCGACCCGGCGTATGCTCTGGAACGACTGCTCATGGGTGATCACACGCTCCACACCATTCTTTATTCGGCTCGCCTGCGCCGTGGGTTGCCATCGGTCACCGGGGTGGTCTTTGCGGTGTGGCGACAGTCCCTACGCCGCATGGGATGGTGGGGCAGATTGACGGCTGAGACGCCGCTTTGGCATAACGGCCTGCTCCCGGAGCTGGCGGCCCTGTCCGGGTTTGAGGGTTGGGAAGCCATTGGGATTACACAACTGGGCCAGGTCATGTCCGGCGCCACCCTCAAATCCTTCGAGGAGCTCCGCACAGAGTTCCAAATTCCTCAGTCCCAGTTCTTCCGCTACCTCCAGCTGCGGCATGCCCTCACTCTGAGCATCGCCGGTCTTGACTCTTTGCCGGAGTTTAGCCCAGTCGAGGCTAAAGTGTTTATGGGGGACCTGGGGGACAAGAAGGTCTCCAGGATTTACCAGACTCTTGTTATTCATTGCTCCTCCACCCTTCACTCTCTTCGGGAGGCGTGGGAGGCGGACGTGGGCCCCCTGGATGAGGACGATTGGAGGGAGGCGCTGGAATCCCCACGTGGAACCGCCATTGCGGTCCGGCTCCGGCTCATCCAATTCAAATACTTACATCGTGCTTATTATACGCGTGAGCGGTTGTGGAAGGCTGGTTTGATTGCATCCTCGGAGTGTCTGCGATGTGGGGCGGTGCCTGGCTCCTTGATGCACACAGTGTGGTCGTGTGGTCGGCTGACTGGGTTCTGGAGGGGTGTGTGGTGTTGCCTGGCCGAGGTCCTGGGCTGGGACCTTCCTCGTACCCACCGGCTGGGCCTACTGCATATTATGGAAGGGATTGGGGGCAATGTGTATAAGCGCCACTTGTTGCTCTTGGGGCTGGTCGTGGCCAAGCGGGACCTGGCCCGGGCGTGGAAGTCGGTGAGGGCTCCCCCTCTGTCTGCATGGAAGGCTGGGCTGGATTATTTTATGGGTCTGGAGAGGCCGATCTTTGAAGCGAGGGGCTGCCCGCGCAAACACTACAAAATCTGGAAGCGTTGGGCCGACTATCGTGGTCTGTCCTTGGACCCCCCGGCGGAGCAGGAGGAGGACATTTGATTACGGTGACAATTTTGGCCTGATGCAGCGACGCCCTGGTGGCATTGCACCTGCCTTTATGTATTTTTTTTTTTTTTTTTTTCTCTGTTGCTTCTATACACGTGTGGTAAGGGGGGTTGGGGGGGCGTTCAGTGCGGGGGGGGTAGTGTTGTGGGTTAGGGTAAGTTGCTGGGGAGTGTCTATGCTGAGCCTATACTGAGTCTGCTCGATCACTTGCTGCCTATATCATTGCTGCTTTGATATTGTTGTGGTGTTCTTGGTGTGTGAAGATGCCACATTCCTGATGCTCCTTTGCTCAATAAAATTGGTTGTGAAAAAAAAAACCCTATGCACAGTATAAACAACGTTGTGCCTACCACACATCAAAATCCTCCAACCCTAGACGGAAAAGCTATTTGGCCGAACAATTCAACTAAAATCAATCTTGACCCACCCCTTGGCAATACGCACGCAGGCCTAGGCCAATGCTCTAAAAATTGGGATAGAAGTGCCGCAATACCCAGCGGGCATCCCAAACCGCATGAGTAACAAACTACTCGGGCAGGCAGCCAGACACTGCCTGAATTCCAGGTACCACATCGAGACAGCCCAACGCCGATCAACGCAATGGATAAAGCCTTACATAGCCAAACCAGAACCTCACCAAAGGAAGACAACCAGAGAATACGCTGGAAGGACTCCAATGACTTCAACAAGATAGCAGTAAACGAAACAAGCGAAGTTCTGCCGCCGATAACAAAAACCGGCACCACAAACTATGCAAACGACGAAGTCAATGCTGTGTCACGGCAAACCCGTCAGGATTTAATTAGACAAGATTCATCCATAAAAGGGACACATAAGTCACATATCCCACATACACAGGATGATCTCCAGCCAGAATATGCCTCACAGGGCAAGTGGGACATACTCAACCGCAGCAACCTACTAAAACTCTTTGCGAACATCCCAGGCCTGGAAAATATAAAGTCATCTGACATCGACACTGTTTCCTTTTTCATGCAAGGACCAGGTGACACTAACGAATCAACAGAACTGCTTTTTTCAAACCCAGACATAATCCATACACTAAAAAGAAACTACCAATTATTGGAAGATTGGGGCATAAAGATCACGAGTCTGCCGACAATAAAATACCCTATGCCTTTGAAATATGCCCACTTGCAGTATCAAATTGACCCTAGAACACCGGACATACAAAGAGAGAACTCGAAAGCAGAGTTGCCACTCCCACCCTTAAAAACACTCTCTATACTCCGTGGGAGTGAAAGTGGAACAAATACAAAATTGGCAAGCAATGGGTTACTCAAGGTCACTACAAACATTAGCAAAGGTACCCGGAGCCGCTCAATTCAGAACAACTCAAATGAAGATTGGTCTTGGGTGCCTCGAGCCTTAGCTCATAATTCCTAAACTCCGCACTGTTGCAATTAAGACTACACCACCGCATTGGCAGGCATATTTACCAGGTATAAAACAGTAAAGGGAGACAACTGGGAAACAGAACTTATCTATTATGTCCTGGAACGTAGCCGGGATACTAAAATTAACACAATATCCCGCAACACCCTAACTCTTCACAGATATAGATATAATCTGCATGCAAGAAACATGGGCTATTAAACCAGTTTCGATCAGGGGATTTGCGGACTATCACAAACCAGCTCTTAAAGAAAACATCTTCGGCAGACCGTCAGGAGGCATCTCCATATATATCAGGCTCTCACGGAAGATACAATTTAGGGAAATTACAACAACGTCAAATTTGTATATGGCCGGCATTTTGAAATGCCTTTCATCAAGTAAGGGCACATTGCCTATATTACTGATCAATGTTTATTATAACCCTAATGGACGGGGAAAAAAGGAAAAACTCTCAGAGTTATTAGAAGACATCGAAAATCTCCTCTTACAATTTGCCCAGATGGACTCAATAATTCTCGGGCATTTCAACACACATAACATGGGAGATAAATCAGTAGAAAGCTACAGTTCCCCCGCGACGGAAGCATTCAACGCTATCTTGCATGCCTATCAGTTGGCATCAGCCCACTCCCTACTCAGAAAGGATTCTCCAGGAAACCCCTGTCCGCCAACTTACAACAATCTTACCACAATTGACTATATCCTTTTAAGCTCTCGGCTACAGAGCCTAATGACAGGGTATAAAGTCGCACAGCGGAAGGAAAGTGATCATGCGGCTCTAATAACAACCTTAAACCTGACAGCAGACAACCACTACACACTTAAACAACTGGGATCGACAACCGGTATTGAACAGCACATATTGATAAGAAGGATTAAATGGGACGCAGGCCCTAAACATAAGTTTGAGGAATGGAAAAAAGCATGGGTGGACGGCACATTAAAGGAAACAAACAGGGGCATAATTAAAGAATGGGACCAGCTTGCCCACAATCTAGTAATACTCCTACAAGAAGGGAAAAGAAGTAAAACTAACTATTACCCGAGGCACAACCTTGGTGATATACTTGCAATCCGTGAAAGCACAAAACTAGTGCGCATCAAACAAAAGACTTACCTGTAAACCGGTTAAACTAAAGGTAAACAACTCCTGCAGGAAACAGCAAAATCACACTCAAAGCAAGTTTGGGCGGAAAAACGGAAACAAACTGAAGCAAAGTGGCTAAAGATCTTCGGACTGTTGAGTCCCAGTAAAACACAAGAGTTCTGGCAATACCTTAATACTCTAAATCAAGGGAACATGCAGAGATAGAACTCAATTGACTCCGACATCTGGTTAGCCCACGTGACATTTTTATACAAAGAGGAAGGCATCCTAAATCATTCAAACACAGAATTAGACAACGTAACACAACTGACTAACCCAAAAAATGTATACACATGGAAAAAAAGTTAGTCAACACAATATTTAAAAAAATCAGACCCAATGGAGCGCCAGGACTCAACGGCCTGCCGGGCTCCCTTTTCAGGCAAGACACAGACTTTTGGTCCGAAAATCTGTCCGTGTTATACGCCGAATGTCGATTGGCAGGGAACGTACCGGATTCTTGGCGTGGGTCGCTCCTGCATCCCATTTATAAGAAAGGGTCGAAATCAAATCCACAAAACTACCACATGATTGCACTCCTTGATATTGAGGGAAAGGCCTACGCCAGCACAATATTAATGGAACTCGCAAACTGGATCAGTAAGGAAGGCCTCCTGCCATTCTATCAAACAGGGTTCAGACCAGGAGCTTCAACAGTGGATAACATCATAGCGCTCTCATACCTAAGTTACAAGGCAGTGGCACGAAAATCTCTCCCAATCTTTGCCTGCTTTATTGACTACACTGCGGCCTTTGATGGTGTCGACCGCTCTATTCTTTGGCAGAAACTGGCTACCTGGAATATCGACACACATTTACTAAAATCAATTATATCCCTATATTCAAGCACATGGGTCAGAATTAAACTGTCAACTATGTCAGCCTCAGAGAAAATTTACACCAATCGCGGCTTGAAGCAAGGATGCGTACTAGCCCCGATGTTATTCAACTTATACACCGCAGACATGGGCAAAGCCTTGATGGGAGCATCACTAGCAACTCCCCGTCTTGGGCATACCAAGATTCAATTACTGCAGTACGCTGATGATCTGGTACTACTAGACCATACTAAAATTGGGCTTCAAAAAGCCTTAACGGTCTTGGGCATCTACAATGCAAAAAACAAACTGACCGTGAATGCAGCCAAATCAAAAATAATAATATTTGGTCCTTTTCCGAAAAAAAATGATAAAATGGAAGATACGACAACTGACGTTGGACTGCACACAACAATACAATTACTTGGGAATTTGGCTTTGCGAGACAGGGCGGCCAGGAATACACCTAGAGAAAATACGGGCAAAAGGGAAAAGTATCTCGTACGCCCTGGGGAAGCTGCATGCAACTCTACATAGCCCTACGACAACAGCAATTCAAAGAGTATTAAGGGCGAAGCTAATACCATCATTAAATTACGCTCAGCAGGCCTTTCCAGGTAAACTATCAAGCACCCTGGAAAAAATCCGCTGCTCGACCTATAAAAAACTATTCCACCTACCCTCTAGCACCAGAAACACTCTGGTGCGGCTCGAATTCGGCTTGACACAACAAAAACTTGAGGAACTGGCCACAATTAGCAAATACTTTTATCTCACAACGCGGCCCCAGAAAACTCGCTGAAATCTAGCATAAAGAGCATTTTCCTAGAAGAAAAGAATCCGTGGTCAAATATTCTCTCCTCCACTAAAGAAACTCTGAACCTTGCTGTGGATAACTGGGACCCTGAGTTACTCAATTATGCCGCCATTAAAAGCGCAACGAAACAACAAGTCCGGCTCTGCTCACGGATCACTGACCTGGAAGCATTGGAACTAAGAGGCTTCCATGAATCGCTAATACTCCCGCAGCTGGCACAGACCTCGAAACCGCACCATATCCAAGCAGTGGGCAAGGCGGCAAATAATAGAATTTTAGCGCTCCGACTACACCCTCTGCCCCTTAAGAGCTTTACTCCACGAGTAGACTTGAGACAACGCACTCTGAATGCCGCTTATGGAAGTATAAACAAGAAAGCTTCGCTCACATCCTGTTTTGCTGCCCGGGGCTTTCTGCTGAGCGTAACCGCTATTTAAAGCCAATTCTACTCAGACAAGGAATTAGAACGATAAAGGAGGCGGTCAACTATCTATTCACAATGGAAACAGTGAAAGACATGGCTGTGTTCCGCAAATTTATTCAACAGACACGCCGGAAGTTGATGGCCCTGCACAATTAGGGCAGCGGCCGCTAACTGCTAAATCAATGAGACATTTCAGCTTACGAAGAAACAGACTAATGAACTTAGTTTTTTAAACATGTTTTTATTTATTTTTAAGTGTTTTCCTTTTTCATCTTTCATTATTTTACCTCTGACATGATAACAATGTTTACTTAAAGTTTGATGTCTTCTTTCATGGTTTTGAGTAACCAAATAAAGTTTTATTCATTCACCTAGCTGGCTGGGGGTGTGAGGGCCCTAGTTCCGAAAGGAGGAATTCCCCTCCCGCCAATTATTTTAGGACTGCCATGCCTCTTTGTGACAATACACATTGTTGATCTCTCTTTAGTTCTCTTGACCCATCTAATCAATCAATCATTTGTAAAGCGCACGACATACATAGTAGAAGGTAAATATCACGCCAATGGAGCGTGGAAATGGGGATTGCTGCAGCCAGGCTCACGCGCTGTGCAGCTGAGCCTGATTTTGTGCGCACTCACGGACTGTATGTGGCAGAACGACAGGACTGTGTGACTGCCTAAACCAGTGGTTCCCAATCTGTGCGCCGCGGCACCCAGGTGCGCCATCAAAAGTAGCCGCGGGCGCCGCAAACACTTTGGGAACCACTGACTGATACACAATAAAAGTAATACCTGCGGTGAAGGGCAAGATGCTTCAGACACTGATTTGTGTTCGGTGGCAGTTTTGTTTATTCTTTCAGTAATGCAGTTCAGGAGCTGAGAAACTGGAGTTCAGATTCCGCACGGAAATGTGTAAGCACTGCAGCAGCGTGATTAGGAGTTCAGGCAGAGCCATTCAGGGGAGGAGGATGGTGCCTACGTGGAGCACACAAGGTCAGCAAGTTGGTAGACAGGGCTGCTAGGATTTAGGTTAGAGGTGTTACTTAAGAACAGTGTTTAATGTGTAGAACATTAAGTCCTGGTGCTCAAAAACGGCATTAGTGGCGCCCTTGATTTTACCATTGTATATGTACTGGGAGCTATCACCAACACCTAAAAGCTAAAAGCTGCAATATCTAAGCAGACACAATTTGCACCCAGCTCACACGCACTACCATTACTGTTTTGTGCCCATTTTATTCTATCACCGAGGCAGGCGACAGGAATGCACATTTGGTAACTTCTGCGCGAGAAGCCTGTGAAATATGAATGTGCACTTGTGAAAACTAGAGTGGACATCCTCTGCACTATAAGTTCACTATGATGTCAAACTTGATCACTGACTGCAGTGACAAGACAGAGTGTGTAGTTTGACACAGCTTCAGTATAAGGAATCTCCTCTTAGCAGGGACGTGGGAGGAATCACAACTGTACACAGCGGAGTGGAGGTCTGTGGGGTTATAAGAGGCACCTCACATCTCCTCAGACAGGTAAAACTAGGCCCTGTGCAGACAATGCGAAGCAGAAGGGGCACACTTCAGTTGCACGAGATGGCCATACGGTGGCGCTTTCATGCAGCCAGGCCTCTCGGTGCCAGCAGTCAGTCTAGCGCAGCCACCAGTCTGATGGAATCCCCCACCTGCTCCTAGTAACCGTCATCCGACTGGGAGCCAGTACTGGAACACATGCAGCAGCTGGCACCGGGGTGATGCTGAGCTTGCTGGAGTGAGTAGAAACAAGCATTTGCAATGCAATAGGTCTCGCATATGCAAGAGTTTAAGCTATTGGCATTGTAAAGGATAATGCCTTTTATTGATCGGTTTTGTTAACTAGCACAAATAAAAGGCATTGTCATTTACAATGCCAATAGCTCAAACTCTTGCAAATGCAAGATCTGTTTCACTTCAAAGAGGAGACTGCCATTGTCCTGAGCAGCTTGTAAAGTGAAAGTGCGCATGGCACGCTGAACGTTGCAGGAAAGCATGTCGTGCCTGAAGTAGGAAAAACTCATTAAAGAAATGAGTGCTTACAGACTAAATAAGACATACCGTGTAACAGATGTTAAAGGGTCAATCCTCGTAGGAGGTTACAAATGAAGACAAGGCGGTACTAAGGAGGGACTAGCAAGCCTACTGATGAATCAGAAGGCCGCATTTACAAAACAATGACAAGCCAATGAAAAATACGGGTGGAGCTTCAAGTCCATACTCTAATACAGTATGCCTCGAAGAGCTGCGCATGCGCTGCCCAGGCTTGACCTAAAAACAAAAGAAGTATTCAAGTTTTTGTCTTCGTTTTCCAATCTGCATTCTTGGATTAATAGAGACAAACTGCACAGTTTATGCAGTCTTCGCTTTCAAATGACGTTTATACAGTGAAGTACTAAGACAGATGTGCTCAGGACATCAAAGTGGCAAGAACAATACGGGCCATGCCAGCCTGTTTGTACTGACCCTAAACATACTAGCCTTCCCTGCCATTTTAAGATTTTGGCTGAAGGTAGTAGGATTGTTGTAGAGGAAAGACTTTTTTCAGTTGAGGCTTGTGAACCAGCCCTACCATTTTTCAGGTCATTGTAGGTTGTAGAATTCTAGATATATGGTTGGCACTATTTATTAATCACTCAGATGAGCTAAAACTTGATGCAATGGAGAGCTACCATTATGAGATCATGCTGTTATGAATGAGTTCCAACCACCATTTTATTTTTAGAAATTATTGCAACATGCCCATTTCAAACTAAATGCTAGACCATCCACCAGTTCTAACATTCCACAAAACCCCATTCACACTGAAGAGAGACATGAAAAATCTTTTACATAAGGCAGCATAACATTCAGACTTGTGTCTTAGACACTAATTTAGCAGAGTGCACGAACGTTAGCATAAGGCACTGCATGAAATGAACCGTGAAAGAAGATAAAACAGAAGTTATTTACAAGGATTAAGGATTATCAAGGATTATCTCATATTTTCCCCATTAACCACAGAGGAATCCGGCTCTCTTACATGCACACGTAGAGAAGGTGAAAGAGTGTGGGTGGAGGGGTGGAGGGGGGAGAGTAGTATGAAAAGGATTTTTTAGATTTCACTCGCACACACAGCCACACACACACACTTAAAAACACACATGCACCTTTGCATTCAGAGACTTTCCTCAGCCCACTCAGATTAATTATGTGAGCTACATGGTATCATGAAAGCAGAACACCATAGAAGCTCTACCAGCACAGCCAAATACATCAAAACTGTATTTCAATTCAATATCAGTCAGTCAACAAAAGTGCCATCACTCAAGTTACACGAACTGCACTGACTCTGCTCCTGATTTCAAAACACTAAGACTGCATTTATATTGTGTAGCATTCACAGACATAATAAGCTCAGCACGATCTCATGTTACGAAGACCGTACAGTCTCAGGGCAGACAGCAGAACTATGCCTCTAAAAGGTCAAAATAAACAGATACCAAAGAGTTCAAAGATCAAAAACTATCACGAAATTGAACAAATAAATAGTGGAATATTAAAATGTGCAATTTATAGCTATTTACAGTTAGGCTACGGAGTGTCTGCAGTCCCAGCTTGTCCATCAGCTTGCTTACGGCCATGGCATTGGGCAAATCTTGTTTGTTAGCAAAGACCAGCAGAACAGCTTCCCTTAGTTCATCCTCTTCTAACTAAAAGAAACAAGTAAAACCCAGATATTACCTTGATTTGCCCCCATTCAGTTCATCCTATTACAATGCGTCCCCGTCTTCGAACAATGACGTACCCATGGCTAAATCCCACATCCGGGTACCGGGGGCGGGAGCCGGCTGGAGTGTTTCCGGGTCAGCAGAGGCGGCTGCTACAGGCAAGGGGTGCGCTGGGGACGCGGCGTCCGCTTCCACTCGGTCTCGGCGCATGGCTGTTGGGTGCCATTTGAATTATGCAATCCAGGCCAGGTGATGCGGCGGAGATACCAGGGGAGTGGCGACAAAAGAGCCAGGTAAGTGGTGTGTGTGTGTGTGTGTGCGCGCGTGTGTGTGTGCGTGTGTGTGTGCGTGTGTGTGTAAGCGTGTGTGTGTAAGCTCGCGTGTGTGTGAGAGAGCGCCCAGGAGAGTCAGCCCGCCAGCAGAAGCGCGTCTTCGAGGTTAAATCGCCGAGGCAATGTGCGTAGCCACCCTCTCAACCATTCCCAGGAAACCAACAACAATAGGTTTTTCGCTGGAGTAGCGCTATGCGCTGCTAACACCAGCGAGACCTAAAAATGCATAGTTCCGGCCCTATAAATTAAGTGTCGGTGCTGAGTATTGGAAACCAGTAGCACAAATAAAGCACTGCTTAAGAAGGAAATAAAATGTCCTGTAGCCCTCAAAGCGAAACAAAACATTTGCAGAGAACCTGCTTTTACACACAACGCACCTTGAAAAATAATGATTCACAGCGCCGGGGAGCCCTCTCTCATGCAGCAGCGGCACTCTTACACCTAGCGGTCATGCAAATGGTGCCAATGACAATACGTTTTTTTATCCCTCACCCATCTCCCCAAATTTGGTTTCCAAGAGTGAGCCCCACATCAATCATTATAATACCTTTGTCAGCTTCATCCAAATAATTTTCAGGGAGAAAAATGGAAGCTGGGTTTACATCCACCCACCGCCAAAAAATAATACCATATTGGGGAGCCGCAGCCAAAGGCCATTAAGGCAAGGGAGCCGCAGCCAACGGCCAATAAGGCAAGGGAGCCGCAGCCAACGGCCAATAAGGCAAGGGAGCCGCAGCCAACGGCCAATAAGGCGAGGGAGCCGCAGCCAAAGGCCAATAAGGCAAGGGAGCCGCAGCCAAAGGCCAATAAGGCGGGGGAGCCGCAGCCAAAGGCCAATAAGGCAAGGGAGCCGCAGCCAAAGGCCAATAAGGCAAGGGAGCCGCAGCCAAAGGCCAATAAGGCAAGTGAGCCGCAGCCAACTGCCAATAAGGCGAGGGAGCCGCAGCCAACGGCCAATAAGGTGAGGGAGCCACAGCCAAAGGAGCAGCCAAGGGAGCCGTGGGTCGACAAAGTTTGGGAACCACTGGCCTAAACCAACACCAGGAATCAGAAACCAGCCATCACCTGGGATCCCACAAACACACCCACGGGGAATGGGATTTTATGGAATTGTTGGACTATGGCGATTTCATTGTCTCTCTATTATTGTTCATAAAAAACAACAATTTAAAAAAAAAACACATAAAATCCAATAAAATATTATTTTAAAAACACGTGGTTGGGCGCTTTGAGGTCTCCTCACCTCTGCTTGAGCGCCGGTCATTGGGGGCTGCAGGGCCTGGGGGAGAGAGGGGGCACCGGGGGCCCGGCCTGAGCCCGGCTGCCTGTGAGGAGGGGGCCCGGTGTGTTCTTCCCTCCCGAGTGACGCGCGTGCTCACGCCGCTGCACGAGCCACCATCGAGAACAAAACATCCATCACAGATATGCATGCGCAGGACCACGCATCGCAGCTGCGCATGTGCGGAGTGAAGACACTACTTCCCATCGCAGAGCAATCACAGAGGGTTGGGGTCTTGCACGGAGGACAGACTGTGAACTGCCCTGGACAGAGGACGCTCAGTCTCACTGCGCCTGCGCAGAGGAAAGACACTTACCCCCACTAGAGGAGCCGAACCGAGGAGCTTTGCACTTCATTACCTCTCACCCTGTGCTGTGGCGCGAGGCGCGTCGTGCTCCACGGCGGGAGCCAGTTGTTGTATCTCATTCATTGTGTCCCCGAGCGGACACCGTCATTGAATTGTCTTAACGGTGCGCAGGTGTTCATCCATCATGCTCTCTTTAACCCGCGCTCCGCTGCAGGGAAGTATCTGTCCTCAGCGCATGCGTAGGTAATTCAAGGCCTTCCTTTAATCAGCGCTCACAGTTGATAATGCAATAGGCCCTCCTTATTCGGCGCTCCGCCGCGGGTGGCCAGTCTCTCCTCAGCGCATGCGCACTTGTACATCAATTAAGCCCTCTTTAACTCGCCCTTCGCTGCAAGAAACAGTGTCTGTCCTCAGCGCATGCGCAGCTAATTCAAGACCTCTTTAACCCGTGCCCTGGGAAGCAGTGTCTGTCCCCAGCGCATGCGCAGTTGTCCATGGTTCAGTCCTGGCCTCAGGTTCAGCTGGGAGCACAGCAGCCAAACCACCCCAGGTGAGGTATGTATTTATTTACTTATTTTATTGAATGCATTTTTATAAAGCACGGACTTTACCCGACGGTGTCAGGGCTCTGTACAATAGAACCAGTTACGTTACAGGAATGGAACAAACAAAGGTAGCAGCCAGAGTCAAAACAGTGCAGGCAAAAGGAAGACAATAACAAACACAGAATGTACAAATAAAAATATATGAGTATATATGACAAATTTACAATGACTAAAGAACTTCTTGGCGAAAAATAGCAGGCCATAGAATCAAAACAACGCAGGCAAAAGGAGCACACTCTGAAACGCAGCAAGCACAGGATGTACAAACACAAATATACATATATATGACAAATTACAATGACTAAAGAACTTCCTGGCGGGTCTGAAGGAGAGAATTAGTTCTGAAAGTGTCTTTGGAATAGAAGAGATTTGAGGTCCGCTTTGAAGATCTGGATGGAGGTGATGGCACGGGGCAAAGGAGGAAGTGAGTTCCAGAGGTCTGTAGGAGGTCTGTTCGGCAGACGTTAGATCGAGCAGGGTGTCTCTCCCTTCACTCAAGAATCGCCCCCACAGCCCGGCTCCCCAATCTTTCTGTGGAACTCGGTGTGAGGTCATGGCGACCTCGTAGGCCTTGAACCATTGCTGGATGTCATCGTTTTTATAATATTCTTTGACCACATCCTTGGGGATGTGGACCTTGGGGTCCACCGGAGGAACAGACTCTCGGGACGCTGCTGTGCGGTTGTCTTCGTTCCGGGCCTTTAGTTCCATTTCCAATATGCTGCGCTCGTGCTCCAGCTGCAGCTTCTTTCCGTCATGTTCTCGCTGGAGTTTCTTCTCCTCCAGTTCTCTGTGGAGCTTTTTCTCCTCCAGTTCTTCTTGCAGCCGTAGCTGCTCGATGGCTAGCTTTTTCTCGGCCAGCTTGAGTTCTACCTCCATCTTCAAACGGGCTAGTTCTAGCTCGTGGTTCCGGTCGCGTTCTCGGTCGGTCATCTCTTCTCGAGATAGACCTCTCTCTGTGCTGTGAGTCCGCGTCGGGGACACTGCTCTTTCTTGCTCTGGGGCGTGGGTTTCGATCAGGGGTGCTCCCCCTCCATCGGCTTCTGTCGGTGCTGGAGGTTGGGCCCTGGTCTCCACCCAGGCTGTTAGAGCTTGTTGAAAGTCCTCTTTGGTGTTTAATCCCGTTGACGGGATACGGAGATCTTTGCAGAATTGCTTGAGCTCACGGTGCGAATAGTCTCCCAGAAGCTCCATCTGGAAGGTGGTTTTGTCGCTCGTGATGCTCATGGTTGCTCTTCGTTCGGGTAGTGTGTCAGTACTGTACGATCCCTAGACGTAGGTTCTTATCGCGACGCTGCCACCAATGTTAGAAGGGGCGAACTCAGAGGGCCAGGTTATGCTCACCCGGTCACCCCAAGTCCCACCTCTCCCACAAAAATTGCCGAGTCTTGATTGTGAGGTCCTCACCGGGGAGGACTTCGAGTCTAGGATCGTACACACTGAGCTCACACCACACTACGAACAGACACCACACCGTTGGATTCTGGTAACCAGTTCTTTATATAAGCAATAAAACGAAGAAGGCACTCTTATATACACAGTGGTCGCGGGACCACAAGATCGTTGAGGAATCGGGAAGGGGGAAGCGGGACAGTCTTTTAGTCTCTGGGACAGTACGAGGCGTACCCTACGCACAGCTCTCAATCCTCGAGCCGGGGGATACGGGATGATGGTCGTACTGGCTGCTTCACCTCCGTCGAGTCGGCTCAGGTCGTGATGGTGATCTCGATGGTCCAGCCGGACCAAAGTACTCCTCGAGTCGCGACGAGGTCAGCAGGGCTCGATCCGGAGAAGTTCGTGAGGAGCCGCGACAGCGTCAGCAGGGCTCGGGTGGTCTTAGAGGTCGAGCCGCGACAGCGTCAGCAGGGCTCCGATGGTTACAAGAGGACGAGCCGCGACAGCGTCAGCAGGGCTCCGGTGGTCTTAGAGGTCGAGCCGCGACAGCGTCAGCAGGGCTCCGATGGTTACGAGAGGACGAGCCGCGACAGCGTCAGCAGGGCTCAGGTGGTTCAGTTCCTTAGATGCCAAGAAGGAGCCGCGACAGCGTCAGCAGGGCTCAGGGGTTCAGGATGAGTTCGTCTTAGGGTCAGCCGCGATCAGATCAGCAGGGCTTCAGGTCCAAGATACAACTGCCCGCTAGCTGTCGGGCGGGCCCAGTTATAGTCCTTTGGCTCTTTGATCTCCGGACCCTCGCAGGCAGAGGTCTCCTGCCCTGGGGGCTGGTCGGTGGCAAGGCCCGGCGGTTGGCTCTTTGATCCCTTTGAAAGATGGGTCCGTGAATTCCCAGACGCCCAGCGGGTCTGGAGCCAGCCCTCGGGGAGGCCAGAGGGGTGATCGAAACTGGCCCACAGGGGAGGCCCAAGGGTGTGACAGATACCGGCCCCTCAGGGGAGGTCGGAGGTGCCATCGAAACTCCCTGGCTCATCTCACTCGGGAGCCCTTTACCCCCCGGCTGGGACTGGCGCGCCTTTGGAGTCTGGGTTTCGCTGGGTTGGGGTCACCCAAGCTGATTCATAACTTACCATTTTCTCAAATGTTAAGGATCAAACGTATCACATCTGATGATACTAAACTACAGGATGCTCTTAAGAAACAGAATGAGAAATTCACGCAATGTGGTTATCCTCAATCAATTTTGAAGCAAGCCACCAGTAAAACGCAGTTGACCGTCCGCAAGGAATTGTTGAATACTAGATTAAGAACTAATGTCAACAGACATTTTTGTCTCCAAATTTTCCACTAGGTCACTTGCGATCAAAAAGTGATTAAGGCTAGGTGGGAACTGTTAAAACATGAACAGATTTTAAAGGTTAATTTACTGATGAACCTTTATTTGCATATACCCGCAGTAAAAACATCAAAGAAAAGTTATCAACCAGCAAAACTGAGATTACGCAAATTTCTGGAATGGGCAAATGTTTCAAGTTCATCAATTGTAACAATGTGATCACAGACAACATAATACATCATCCTCATTCTGGCAAACACATAACACTCAAGTACAACGGCGATTGCAACACCACCAATGTTATTTACACAATTAAGTGCCCGTGTGCGGTTTTATATGCAGGGAAAACATCATGCAAAATCAAAGTCAGGATAACCGAGCATAAAAGCACTATCCGCACCAAAAGCACTAAATCTTATTTTGCCGCACCTTGGTCAGAACATCATCACTAGAATGCTGTTAAAATTTATGATCTTAGAAATTTTGTTGAGGAAATCTGGTCAAGACGACAGTAGAGTGTTGGCTCAAAGAGAAGCATGCTGGATAAAAAATGTGCAGACCCTCATGCCTGGGGGTCTTAACCTGTTCCACGCTGGTGACGGAACCGCTCCGTCACCAGCCTCGGTTGGGCTGTGCTGGTGACGGAGCGGTTCCATCACGGCGCCTGCGTGGCGCGTTCCATTGAGCGGGCGGTGCCGTGACGGAACCACTCCGTCACAAGCACAGCCCTCCAGAGGCTCGTGACGGAGTGGTTCCGTCCCGAGCATGGGAGCGCAGTGCGGCCCTTCCCCCCTCCCCCCTAGCGCTGCGGCGGAATAGCCGCCGCAGCTAAGGGGTTAGTGATAGAATTGAATTACTATGTTTTTTATAGTAACCATTGGATGTTTCTTTAATGTTTGCCATTCTCCAGATTTTCCTTATGTCTACTTTTGTCATTTATTCCAATAGGTTTTGCACGCTGGTTCCTATGTGTTGACTTTTGTGGCCCATAGATTGTACATATGCATCTCTTCAGTCAATTCCTTTTTTAACATGCGGTGGTGTTTATTTTTTTAATTATCTTTCCATTTGTTCATTTATTTCAGTTTTTTTCACTGTTTCGATCTTATTAACATCGGCAATTTCATTATGACCATTTTGTTATTTCCTGTTTAGTGGTTTGGAGTTTTTTTGCATTTCTTCGCGGTGATATCACTTTTGTATAATTAATCACGCAACACCAGACACTTTGCTGCTCACTTTGTTCCATAGTTGTTTGTGTTTACACACTCCAAGATGGGCGCCAATTTCTCGCATCAGCAGTCCTGTTTCTATTTCCATGACCAGCATTCGATCACGTTGTTTACGTCCTGCGCATGGTGTTAGTAGAGGAGCTTGTATGGTCTCAGCTCGAGGAGCGCAGCCCGTGTTTGAGGCATCCGGTAAGTCCTGTTGGTGACAAAGTCCGACTTCCGCACAGGGTCCTCTATAGCAGTCGGAGCTTGCTCCGCGGGTAAAGTATCTTGTTCCAAAACCAACAAAGGGTCGGAGTCCAGACTCCGACAGATGGTATCAGCCGTTACAACCATCCTCTGGACGATGGCGGTGACTCGTATGTGGAGCTCCCCAATGGCGGCCATTATAGTATGCAGCGACGGTGTACATTCAACCCGCTCCATCGCCCCTCACAAAGCGACCGAGCAGGTCTCTGAACCCCGGAGGTCGACTACTCCGGGGCACAAGGCACAGGCAATGAAGATGACAACTGTGGGCACTTCCAAAAGCACGATCTCAACACCGTCGCCGCCAGCGAGGAACCAAGCCCCTCGACCCCGGGAGCTCAACGGGGGCCTCCGGGCAGCGGATCCCCGACCACAGCAGTCGATATGTAAAGCTGCCGCAGTTGCGGGATAAAGCTGCCACCGAACCACCATCCAAAACGGACAAGAAAGACACCACTTCGGGGGACCGGAAGCCACACACGTCCCGCGGCCGATGTTGTTCAACTCCAACCCGGCTGGGTTAGAACTCGAGGCCCCGGCTTCAACTCCGGGTTAGGCCGAGAATGGAACACGGCGTATCTTTGTCATTTGATCAGCTAGAAATTCCAGGATCGCACCTTTAGAATCAGGCACACTTCAGCTGCACGGGAGTCCGGTGGGAAATCAGGATGATAGTCAGGATTTATGAGCAACCAGCGGAGGTCGGCGGAGCTGGGAGCTTATGCGGCCATCTTGTTTGCTAGCGTTGCTCCTCCCCTTGGATCCATTCTTATTCTCTTTCACTGAGGGCCTGGTGCAGTGGTTGATACTCCGGAGGAGGTTTATAGAAGAGCTCATTACTGAGCATCTTCGCACACTTCTCATTAGTAACTTATTTTACGTGTTCGCCTTCAGGCAGCACCGTTTTCATTTCCAAATTATTTTTAGGTCTCGTCCTATTAATCGCGCAAGCGATAATAGGATGAGAGTATAGAGGCTCAACCAAGCTCTGAAACCATCGGGGATTACGTCGAGTGCATGTGCTCATGCACGCGCTTAACATTTGCTCCCCGAGCCGCCTGCCTCCGAGAGCTTCACTTCAAAGGGATCCGCTCCCCCGTCCCCTGCTTCACACTTTTCACGTCCGCCAAGCCGTGTCTCGCATTTCTCCTACCCCCCTCCCCACAGCAATGCCAAGAGCTTGTTTAGTGTGGGTTGTAACTGGTCAGCGCAGATGTTGACCAGCATCAACAAGGGAGATGGCAATAACTTGTATTTTTCTCCCGCACTTCATACCTGACGTCTGCGTTTCGACTCGCTGTAACTAAGCAAGTTTCTCCCTCAACTTTGTTGTAACTTACTTCTCAACAAATCAGCGTCATCATTTTACTAAAGATTTCAGGAAGGATGTGGTAGGTTCTAGGGCTGTGCGAGTAAAGTCTTCTGAAAATACAGGTTTGCCTAAAAAGCATAGACAAAGCATAATATTGTTACAGAATGCAATGTGTCCGGAAGTGACAACATACGCATCACAAGTGAAAATCCTCTTATTTTGTTGCCAAAGTCTGGGTACAATCTTCACAAGTTAAAACATTAGTGTGTATGTGCACAAAACACAAGCCTAGTCTAGTTAAAAGAACACTATATATTTGAAAAAATTCTAATGTTGAATAAAACCACTACATGGCTGTAGATTTAAATGCACATTAAGCAAAGCAGACTTCGCATTAGGAAGCTAGGCCGATTTCCTTCAGACTTGGAACTAATTTGGTTGATATTAGGGATCACAGCAAAGGCTAGACAAATAAACTACACGTCATTGCACCCATGTTTTTCAATAGTTTTGGGTTTCTGTAATGTTTATGAAACGCCCATGCTTGACTCCACAAGCCATCGAAAGACGTACATGAGGTAGCAAATTAAAAAAATATCGTCTAAATTGAAAAAATATCGATTTCTCAGCATCTCAAAAAAATACATATTCATAAAATTGAATGACATTTACTGAAAGTAATATATATATTTTTTAATGAAACGTTGGCAAAAATTCCCATGACCTGACAACATTGACACATTATTCAAAATTTCAGTTTGTCATGTTATTTATTTAGGTTTTTGTGCTGCGCTGGATTACTTCATTGTGCTCTCATATTGTTTGGCTTAGCAAAATGATAGTGAAGTAAAGTGATGAGCCGTGGATCACACAGTTTGGTTTAGTGGGAAGCCAGGATTTTTCAAACAGAATAGCATATTGTGCAGTTCAGAAACTCTAAAAGTACACCCATCTCTATTCTGTTCAACACAAAGTTATTGCTTTGTGTTCACTATTCAAGTGGTGATACTATGCCTCTGCTGCCACTTCAGCTCACCAGACTGCACACCCCCTCACCCCTCGCTCACCAATGTCCCGCCCACCCTTCCTTTGATCTTGCCGCGGGTTCTCACAGGTTAATGGCCCTCCCCCAGCACAGAGAGCTCATCGCTTGTTCTTTCTGCTTTCTCCTTGCTGGCTGGCTCACGGAGCTGCTCCCAGTTAATCTAATCTCCCCATACCGTTCCCACACAACATCTCCCGCCCCTTGCAGCTTATTTGTAGTGTCATTGTTCTGCTTTTGGACCATGTCCTGCCCATCGCTGCTTGTACGGCGCTGCTCACAGCTGCTCATTTAATTTTATTTTAAGCACTCTATGTTAGTGTGGTTGCCGGCTACCATCAGTACTTTCATACAAGTGTTGTTGATTATCTCTAAAAGCTCCCTCCCACCCTCCGAAGTCTGGGCGCTTTTTGTCATTTGTAATCATGGGCGCCAGTTCACCTAAAAACCACGGGTGGTAGCGAGTGATGTCATGTACCGTTTGCCCCGCCTAAATTTACATCACTGGGTTGACCTTTTTCCATGACCTAAACCCCTTCATTGTTGCTTTCTTCCACCCATCTCCGCAAAGCCCTCCCACAACACAGCTTGACTCCCACCCCCCCTTTCCTCCCAGGTCGTTGCTCCCTCTTTGCAACCCTCTCCCACAACACTGCTTGCTTGCCACGATACAAGCAAGCATCTTTCCCATGTAGTTGGAATACGTATGGAATTAAAGCTCCATCGCCTACACACATATTGGCGCTTTCACATCAAATCTCCACTAGGGTGCCTATGCACTTAATCAACCTTTGCAATCGTTCACACAGTTCTAAAAAGCAGGCTTGTGAAACCCACACACACCCGCACACACCACGCACACACACACCGAACACACACACACACCCCACACACAACCCCCCCACACACAACCCCACCCTGAGCTCACCAGTGTCCTTCCTGCCTACAATAAGAACACTGATTTATCCCTATTTCAGCAACTGGACCCATTCCTCACAACACTCGGGTCTTCAAATCCTTAACTTTTTTATCAGACTTGTCCTTGCTCTCATTTTCCCGATGTTCATAATATTGACCCATACTGAGTATAACCGAAGGGGTGGAGGTGGTCCACGTACTTTCGGCAGCCTGCAATTGTGTCATTATCTCAGGCAGCAAATTAGTGACAAATCTGTTTACGAATAGCCGTATACCACCCTCCGTCGACAGATCCTGACCACTGAAATTAATGAATACTTTCTCAAACCGAATAAAGAAATCAGACACATTTTCGTCCTTTTTCTGTTTACAAGCCGTCAGCTTATCCCAATCCACCTTACGTGGAGGAATAAGCGTTTGCATATATGTTATAATACGAGCAGGTATAGTTAAGATCTCTGCCTGAGGCTTATCACCCAGTTTCCGGTCTCTGTCCCAATCATTAATTTGGTCCCATGTTCCACCAAAATCTGCAACATGGTCTTGCTCATGCACTTGTCTCCATATATCTACCTGGATCAATAGGCCGAAAAATAACTCAATGTCAGCAAGGGTCATAACAGCCGAATTAGCTGCCTCAGTAAGTTCTTTGTAATAAGCCGTAGGATTCTTACAGGGGTCGGGAAGCTGGGCTTTTAATGCGAGAACCTCGCTTCTCTTCCAAGGGGTATAAACTTGAAAACTTGTCATGTCACATAACTCTTATCCGCCTGTAATCGAAATTGTCTATCAGTTTGTTCAATAGTCTTCTCTACTTTTGCTTTCTCATATGCCACAGCCTTTTCCCTAATTGTCTGACAGGATTTGATTTTTTCCTAATTTCTCCTCTCGCATTCGCCGTCGTTTTGCTTCCTTTAACCATAGGGTCAAAGAGTCGAACATTGCCTGACGGCTCCTTTTGGCAAACAATTTATTTTGCAAATAATTAATTTTTCTTTCATCAAAAGACCCCGTTAACGGCCATTGCAATTCTTGATTATCTTTGGTGTACTTCTTCCAGATCGTTTTAAACAAAATGGAAGAGATACCATGTTTAACATACATATCAAAACTCGGGCTGCCCTCCGGAGGAGCAGGCTGCCTTTCATCCAAACGCCCACTCTTCCGACGACAGCAACATCCAAAACACAATTTACTAAAACACGACATTTTTATTCATTCAACAACTCGTACTTTCCAAACACACCATTCACCAGGACATATCCATCTTCTATATACTCATTTGTTCTCAAATCATACAATCGCATTCACCACTCACACATGGGCTTCATACATTTCGATCGATAAGCAAAGTACAGCTGGCGTTCTTAATACAGTACAAATAGGCGTCAATTCCAAATTCATGTCTTCCAAATCGAACAGAGCCCATCGACTGTTCGGGGAATCGATCAAACCCGATTCCAGACCACACAGATTTACAAAAGAGACAGTTCAGAGACTGCCCAGAGATCATCAGACAGGCGAACCACGGACCTTCTTACGGACGATCCCATAGTCCTGTGCTGGTTGGGCTAGGATGACTGGGCGCGTAGCTCCAGGACCCAAGCTTACCCAGTTGCTGTTACGGGCTTTTCCGAAGAAGATCCCGCCGATCGAGCCCCCCTTGTGCAACACCAGGGCATCTGACGTTGTCTCAATTAATCACCAAACAAGTCTGTGGGGCATCCACCCGTGCAGCCACTCCGCTGCCACGTCGGACCCCCGGATTCCCTGTGGTTCACCAACCACCAAATTCCAAAATACAGTTAACTGTTTCCAAAGGCACCGCTCAACAGTGCAATTCCAAGAGACGCCAAAATAAGTCACTCACCTGGTGCACTCAGGTCTGATTGCGTGTTCTCCACTGCTGACTCCTGTAGACCAACACGGTCAGCTGTTCCGGGTTAAGCCCGAAGGACTCCGGCGAAGGGTTATTTAGCAGCTGGGAAGGTCACTTGGCGCGAGAGTTAAAGTTTTCCGACCAAAAACTGGTTTCTCAATAGGGATCCTTTTTCAGTCCACCCACTCGACCAGAACCCCTCCCTGTCCCTGCACTCCTGCTTACAGGAGGGGATGGCCCTATCGCGGAGTCCCGGCGTAGTCGCCAATTGAAGTACCCAAAAATTATATACCATAGGACTATACTTACCAATAGCCCATATACCAATTACCAATAATCAGTCAGTCGGCAATGGAGAAGGTTCAATCGTTTATTATGCAAAGTACTCTATTTAGAGGAGCCTCTCTCTCGTCCTCACTGTAGTGATGAGCCTCAGCAAGGCCTACCAGTGCAAGGGGTTCGCCCTTCTCTGCACAAAGTCCTCAGACCATAAGAAGAAGTTGCCACAGAAACTGGAAATAGAAAAACAATATTTATTACACCTCATGAGACGGTACTATGGTCCAAACAACACCCTCCAGTATTGTATGAAGTAGCACCCCTAACAAAGAAAGCATGGTCCTTTTATACCCACACAGGGGCTCAAAAGGAGGTGGTACAAAACACAAGAGCAAGTTTTATGTACATATAAGGGAATATTGGAAGGCACAATCGATGAGTGGGCGGAGTTAACAGTTTTCAGAAACTAGTAAACACATTCCTATCTGGAACTAATTACTAACAGCTGCAGACCCTACTGGACATGCCTGGGCATGCGTGAAAGTGGGGGATGCTAAATATAGCCTGTTGCTAGGCAGATTTCAGGCGCAGTTTACAAGAAGGTAGGACAAAGCACATGGTGAGCACATGGCAACATGTGGCAGACAAAATGGCTGCCACAAATACAAAATGGAGTCCGCACGATGTTACAATAGTTGCTGAAAACAGCATATCTTATGCTAATGCTTAAACCAGCCGCTACCAAATTACAACATCACCCTCAAAGGTGCTGTAGAGGAGACTGCTGGATCACATTCAAAACAGTGCATATATACTTTCAGCATAACACATGAAACCCCTTACATGGAAAAGTACCACTTCTCGTGAAGCCAAAAAGGAAAGCCCATATAAGGCACAGTTGATTAGTTCGAAACTCAGCTAAGCTATTATGGGGGCAGGTCAGAGAAGGTGACTCCCTTTCGTTCTGGTGCACGGGAGTACAGGCACGGCGCCTACAGGAATGTGCCTATCTGACTTAAAAGGCAGATGCGACCTTGACTTCCCAGGACCAGAAGTAATGGTTCATTCTTAGCCTAGGCTGACTTCTCAGTTTCTATCCTAAAGGGTGTCACGTGCTTTCGGAACTAAACTAAGTGAGGACGGGGAAACCAAACCAAGGTGGCGCCTATTCGGCCAAGGCCTGATTTTCCCCATGTCTCTAGTACGAGCGTATTTACAAGGGGTTTCGTTGCAAAGTAATATTTCGTATATTGGATATATTACACCAATATCATATATAAGTCGGATTTTATCTCTTCAGAACTGCAAAGGTAATAGAAGCAGATAAAAGTAATTAGCAAAATGAGCACATTGAACAGAATAAATAGTTCCACCATCTTTCTAAAACAATGTACATATGCAAGCATATAAAAACTGTACAGAGCGTTTTCCTACTATGCTTTCCCGTGTGTGTGTGTCTGTGTGTGTCTGTTGGTCTCTTTGTTTCTGTCTCCCATTCCCTGTAGGGAAAGTATGTAGCTCCTCGTGTAGAAGAGTCGGTCAAGAAGGAGCACACTGCATTGAATAATTTCTTGGTATGCACTTTTTTTAGTATTACAGGAAATCACAATGATTGATTGTCTCCGTTATATTCTTCTTTCCCACAGGGTCTTTCTCTTCAGTCCCTTTGGTGAGCCTCGGCCGCCGTCGTCCTTCAGACAGAAGGAAAAGACTCAAGTAAGTGTTTTTGCTTTATGGTTTAGTCAAGGGAGGATGTGAGGGATACATAATAGCTATGCATAAATGTGAAGGGAGGGTATAGAGGTTGGAGCAACCAAAAGAAAGAGTAGCCGATGATTTCTGCTCTTGTCTTTGTTTCCGTCTCACTTATTTCCTTTTTCCTGAGTTCCTTTCACCCCTCAGCCTCCCCTCCCATCCCTCTCTGACTCAGCCCCTTTCCAAAAGTCCCGTAGACGCCCACGCACCTGTAAGAGCCACGTCACTCCGGGGCCGTGGCGTGGTGACTCCTCGTCCTTCAGTGAGGTCTGGTCTTCTGCTTCGGCTTTCCCTCCTCCGCCAGGTTAGGGTGTTCTGCTCGTCAACAAGCTGTGAGCTCCCCTGGGCTCCGGTTCTCTCTCTCGTAAAGCTGTTAGTCCTTCTCTGTCTTTCCGGCCTTCCCCCGCTGGTTTCTCCGCCTCGCATTCCCATGCCACGTGTAGCTGGACCAACTACTGACCAACCTGACGTGCTCTCCGTCCCCGCCTTCTTCAAGTGTGTATCCTCTGATATCAGTCCTCAGCTCCATCTTAAAGGGGCCGCCTGCCGATTCCCCTCTCTCCACTTCTTGATAACAGCAAAGTGGACAACTGGTAAAAGGGTACTGTGAATATAGGAGGGGAGAAATATTTGAAGGGATGGCATGGCACCCTTTATCCTCTATCCCATCGTCTACCACAGGGGCTACCTGACACACCCCACCCCCAGACAAACCCCAAAATAGCTTATCCTAAAAACCCACCTCCCAAAAACAAGATACCAAAGGAAAATCTTAGGAGCTTCAGGTGATGTCCCTAGTGTCTGATAACTGGTGTTTGTTTAGGTTTACAGGAGTCCAGAGGTTACATAGCAAACCTTATCTATGCATGCCGTGTATTTTTCATTCATTATTGTAGTGTTTATGTAATCCACTCATCGCGTGCCAGAAGGGAGATGTGGGTGGCTACAGTTGTTTATATAGCGCCAGACTAGATCTGGTCTGTGTCTCCTGCTCCCCAGCTTGTTCCCGTAAAAGTGCATCAATGTCTCCTTCCCTTGGAAGCAAATCCACTTGTATTCCAGTTTAAGCATATTTATTCTCATAGAATCACTTTCAAAATCCACTGTTCCTCAAGTAAATTCAAATTCAGTCTGCCCAATTCATTTTGGGGGTTCACCTTCATCAGGGGATGCATGTGAGGAATCTATGTTCAATGTTGTGTGCGGAAAATAGTGACATAAGAATCGAAATTTGCCTAGCATTGTGACGGTAAGTTTCAATTCTATTAAGGACACGGAGGCGAGGATTATGCTTTTCTTTCTCCGCTTTAATCCAACATCATAAACACAGCAGCCAGAAAAGCAATACAATGATTTTTTCTTGTAGCATACAGAGAATAAACGTCATTTGCTCTTATAAGAAAAAGTAAAACTCAGTCCATGAACATCAAATCCCATAAGTCCAAGAGATAGCCTGCCACGTAGTCCTTCCTCACTGTCTCCAACTCCTAGAAAGCTCCGCCATCTTACGCAGACCTCCTCCTTCTTCGCGCGAGTCACGCCTGCATTGATCTTGCTTGGCTCCATCATGTCATGAAACATAACGACAGCCCGTGAGCGTACTTTAAACCATCCTCACAGAGTCAACACCACAACTGTGAAGAACATCAAAATGCAAGCAACAAGCATTTCTTCGCAAAGATAAAAATAGTTTACTTACATAAGTACGGGAGGGTTCGCACCTAGTGTGCAACGGGGGGATAGTCCTCGCCTCTGTGTCCTTAATAGAATTGAACATTACCGTCACAATGCTAGGCAAATTTGGATTCTGTGTCAGGACCGGAGGCTCTGATTATGCTAGTTCAAAGCTTACTTACCACTAACTGAGCAACCTCCACCACTGGCTTGAAGTAAAACCTCTTAAAGGTGGAGTCAGAAGACCAATCTGCCGCCCGCATAAGGTCTTCTAACCGAGCTCCCCGAGCGGTTCGGGCGGTAATGACAACCGAATACCCCTCAGGAGCGCACAAACAAACGGGTGCTCTCCGATTGGGGCCCCGTCCACCGGGCAGTGAGCCGCCGAAATTGCTGATCTTATCCCGTTGATAGATCTGTAGGCCAGCCCTTCCGTAGCCAACTCAGCCAGGAAATTCAATAAGGGAACGACGCCTGCGACCATGGGATCAAAATCCCGTCGAACACACCAACGCAACCACTTGGTCCATGCCGACCTGTATCGCTTAGACGTGCTGTCCGCTCAGGCCTTTGCCAAGAGGCCCTAAAAGCCTGGGAGCGACCAGCGTCTCCTGGAAGCCTTCATGCCATGAGGCGGAGCGATACCTGGAGTATGTGGTGGTGACGATCCCCGTCTGGGTTCAGAAGAAGATGAGGGAGCGGGGGGAGTAGGATTGAAAAATCCCAAGAAAGTTCCTGAAGAACTGGAAACCAGACTTGAGACTTCCAAAATGGCGTCACCACCACAGTCTCCGCCCTTAACAGGCGGATCCGGGCCGCCGTGCGAGCCACCATCGCAAACGGGGGGGGGAAGCGTAACCCCTCTCCAGACTCCAGTCCTGGAGAAAAGCGTCCGTGGCCTCCGCCAGAGGATCCGGCCTCCAACTGAAGAAGCGGGGGAGCTGATGATCTAGGCAGGATGCAAAGAGGTCCACCGAAAGCGGTTCCCAAAGACCGTTCAACCATTTTAAAGACCCAGAGATCCAACTTCCACAGACTGGAATCTCTCAAATGCCTGGAGTGCCAATCCGCTACTTGATTGGCCTAACCTGGTAGGTACTCCGCTGTCACCGGGATCTGGTGCGCTAGGCACTACTCCAAGAACTCCTTTACTAGATCTGCCAGGGCACGTGAACGAGGACCTCCCAAGCGGTTGACATACTGCACCGTCATCACATTGTCCATCTTTAGTAATACACACGAGGTCGCCTGATGCCTGGTTCAACAGCGGACATCGAAAGAGCCCGCGAGGAGCTCCAAACAATTGATGTGCAACTGCTGTTCCTCTACAGACCATACACCGCCGGTAGAGAACTCTCCACAACGGGCACCCAACCGGACCTGCTGCCGTCCAACTCTATCACCAAATCGGGGCTAGACCCGAAGATTGCCCGGGCGTTCCAGGCCTCCATATGCTGCAACCACCATGCCATCTCGTCCCTGGCGTCCTCCAACAAGGGAACTGACTGATCGTACGACAGTCCCTTCCTGAGGTGATGCGCCTTCAGGCGCTGCAAGGCTCGGTAGTGAAACGGGCCCGGGAAGATCGCCTGGATCGACTAGGAGAGAATACCCACCACTCGCGCCAGCTGGCGGAGTGAAGTCGTCGGCCTGGCAATAGTTTGCAGCAACAAGTGATGTATTTTGGCCATCTTGCGGGCCGGCAGACTCAAGGAAGACTTCACGTAATCCACGACGAATCCCAGGAAAACCAAACTCTGGGTCGGAGAGAGGACGGACTTGTCCCTGTTGATGACTAACCCCAAACCTTCCAGAAGGGAGGTCGCCTGCCTCAACTGGGAGACCAAAGTCCTCGGACACTGCGCCATGAGGAGAATGTCGTCTAAATACACGATCAGTCTCACTCCGCGCCCCCTCAGGTCTTCCACCACCGGATGTAAACACCTTTGTAAAACACCAAGGTGCTGAGGAAAGTCCGAATGGAAGGGTGGTGAATTCGTACACCTGACCCATCCACGAGAACTGGAGGAAACGGAGATGAGGAGGATGGATCGGGACCACCAGATATGCATCCTTTAGGTCCAACCTGACCATCCAATCCTGAGGCAGGAGGACGTGCCGCAGAAGATGGATCCCCTCCATCTTGAAGTGCCGGTAGACCAGCCATCCATTGAACTCCTTGAGGTTGATCACCGTCCGTTGTCCCCCGTCCGTCTTTTCCACCAGAAAGACGTTGCTGAGGAAACCGTTGGGGTGCAGAGTTGATCGATGGATGGCTGCTTTCCTGAGCAAGGCGGACACCTCCTCGTCGATCAGCTGTGCATCGGGGAGGGAGAAGGAAATAGCATGCGGTTGTGCGACCTGCCGCGGTTGATCGTAGAAATCTATATGGAACCCCCTTACGGTCTGTAAGACCCAAGCATCTGTCATGAGTTCCGACCAAGCATGCCGAAACTCGGCTTAGCATCCCCCAATGCGCACCTGCTCCGCTGGGATGACACTCACCTCCTGACTGACCACCGCCGGACTTATTCTTTAAACCTCCTCGGCCTCTGAAACGTTGCCCCTTGGTGGGGTAAAAGTTGTTGAACTTTGCTGAGGTCTGGTATTGTCCCCTGCTGGAGCCTTGTCCCCTATTACTGGTCTGCTGACCGCCGCTGCCGATCGCGCGGCCCCTCCCGTGACTGGCCCCTTGGGAAAAACAGGTCTGAAAGACTCTCCTTATGTTTGACTGGGCCTTGTCCAGCGAGGTGAACGTGGCCACGAATTTTCCCAATTCTTTTACAAAAGGGTCCCCATACAGGCCCCCTGCGCCACGGCACCTGTGTAGTGTAGTTCCTATATTCCCAATAGGCATCTGCGCATTGGAATAATATAGACACCAGTGTAGACCTAGGACTGAAGTCAACTTGGTCTCTGCTGACTATATTAGACTTAATTGTGAATGCCAGCTAGATCAGAGGTCACTAGAAACTTTCTCGAATGTACAAGAAGGTTTTACGCTTCCTATTTAGACAAGAAGGGATTAGTTTCTGACAACCATACAACATGACAACTTTGCAACTCCATGAATGAGGAGGGAATCTCCAGAGTCGTGAAAAACAATAGAGGGATTATTTTACTCAGTCATTCGTGCATGCTTTGTTTCACCAGAAGTGTAGAGAAAGTAAGAGACGGGCATTTTCAATAAAAGGTGTTATTTATTGAACAGTCTCCTTTCTCACACATGAGAAGTGAATTGCTACAATCGCAATACTTGTCATAAAGTAAAGTGCGTACAGTACAAAGAGTATTATAAAATAATACTGTAAAAGCATGATATAGTTTCTAAGTCATAAGATACATTTAAGACGGTTAAAATATATACAATGATAAAATAGTAAACGTGCTCAACTGGTGCTTCTAAGTCACGCCTACCCCGGTGTACCTAACCTAAGCCTAGTACTGGGATGAAGTAAGTGAGAAGTACCTTAAGTTGAATCGTTTTGCTAAAAGTTTAAAACCAAGAATTCTTAGTCTAATCAGCTCCGTACCTTGTTTAGAATGCGGGAGGGCTTGTATCTCTCCCTCTCAGAACTCGATCTCCCGGCAACCCGCAAGGGCGGCAGGGGAACACTGGAGCTGGATTTCTTGGCTGGAGAAAAGACAGCGTCTTTCTCATTGCGTCGGACGGGAGGGTCAGCTTCCTTCAGCAATCTCAGACAGCAGGGCGTCGGGCGAGAAGTCCGTCGATCTGCTCCAAACCACCATGTGTCTGACTAGGCAAACATGGGCATATTTATACTAAAAAGGTGCCTGGTTTGACGTCAAGGGTGGACATATTAACGTTACTAGAAGCATGAAGTGCGTAACTCACTCCAAGGGTCGGGTACAAAACAATACTGGAGGCACAGGTAATTTCCCCCGGGACTACAGTAGGCTGATTCGGTTTCAGTGCCTTTTGTACTTTTCTAGGGGCTTAGTGGCAGAGGAAACGCCATGTTAGGATTGCGTTGACTCTGACTAAATATGGTCATGATTCTAATGTCCATATAAGGGTATAAATGGTTAGATCCATATTTGGGCATGAATCGGGAAATTAATACTAGGGTCCTAGATACTTCACAACACCCACTCCACGTTGAAATGTTCATCCTAAGTAACTAAGTATCTAAGTAACTAAACATAACTAAGCATGTCTAAGCATTTCTAAGCATGTGTATACAATCCCACCCAAAATACAAAAATAACTTTTCGCATTTAAATCAAGGCATGTACACATTAAATAGCATTGTACTGTACTGTTTCTTAAAGCATTGAGTATGCTCATAGAAGTTCACATATAATACTTATGAAAGCATTCATTGAATAATTATAATAATGAAATGACTCTTAGTACAGAAAAAAAAGTCGAGATCATTTCATCACAATACTGAAAATGCAAGACATGTGCTATTGTGTCTCTAGGTCCATTCTAATTAAAGGACAAAATCTAGTTTTCTAAGAATATTTCTACTTTGAGCAGAGTATCAAGTGCCAAAAAACTTAAATATTTTGGGAACGGGAAAAAGATAGTCTTTAAAAAAATCAAGAGTTTCAGTTCTGAAAGCTCTGAAGGCCAAAGTCAAGGTCGTTCAGTGTACTCGCTGCACTGCTACTTCAGCTGTTATCCTCGTTGCTAGGCGAGAACATTGTTGCATGTAATTCTTCAAAGAATTCAACTATCATAGAAGGGGAAAGTTCTGCCAAGCCTGAAACAGCGGAAATAGTACATATGTGTGATGCATTGACGACATTGTTGTCATGTCCTGCAATGGTTGGAAAAAGTTGTACCTGTGTGCCGCTTTCTTCTAGTACCACACCGCCAGTTGTTAACTGTGTGGTCTCAACGAATGCATTCATCAGAATCGGTAGCCGCTGGGGACAACACGTTGCATGAGCCGTTACCAAACCAGCAAAGCATCGACGTCCGTTGGTACTGCTGATTGTAGTGTGAGACAGATGTCGAACACGCATTCTTCTCCGCATAGCAGGCATCGTAGAACAGGTAAGATGCAATTCTCCCAGATTGGTCTGAAGGACAGGAACCACGTGGTATTAAGGTGTCTTAGTCTAGCCAATCGCGCACCATAGCAATTCTATCTCTGCATTTCATTGCAAAGCGCTTGTTCCATTATGAACTGGGATTCTTCTGTGGCTGGACCTGCCATAACGGAGCAAAAGGAATAATAATAGAATTCCAGCTACCAGTCCCAAAATGAGAGGCAAACCTCCAAACACAGAGTGCACGAAGTTCGGGAAAATGTTCAGGACTGCTTCAAAGGGTGCTAAAAGTCCCGAAAAAATGGTCTTAAATACATGTGAGATGCCACAGGTATCAGACATGTTTAAAATTTGGCTCAGTATTTCTACGAAATGTACAGGGCAGTTGGTAGATAATAATGAATGTATCTCTGCAGAAGTCCATGCGACTTGCAGATCAAAGGTCTCTCTAGACGAGGTCAAAGGCACAGTCTTCTGTAATAGAACACTTTTCATTCTGCTCAAAGTATCAATTCGAATAGAAGTGATATTCAAAGAAGGCCATATGGATGCCACCTTGTCTGGTTTTGCATTCGTATACAATACTTGCATACAACAAGTAACCTTGGATGACACGGTTACGAGATAGCTTTTTCCTGGCAGCATGCCACAACAGCCGTGATCACTAAGTAAAACATAGCTACCGTTGGATAGTTGTCTGAAAAAAGGCTCTATCTGTAACGCAGGGGTCCCATACATATGGCAAGAAAGGTTATTTGAAGAACCGTCGCAGGCTCCATGCAAATCTATTTCTTGACACAGCATTGTACCACTTAGTGTGTTTTCACAATTTTTTCCACTAAGGAATACTGCTTTATTACCCCCATTTATACATTTGTGTGTATGTGGTAGTGTCCAAGCTGACCTGATGTAGCCATTACCCAACTTTTCATATTGACCTGCTGGTATATGTTTTAAACAGTATTGAAACTGAAAAGTTGTAATTGAAATTGTTATTGTTCCATGTATAGTCCACTCGGTGACAGGTTTCTCTGATACCGTCAGTGTTAATCTATCAAGTTTCTCAATACTCATCACCGTATAGTCTGCTCCCCTTTGTGCCAATGAGATCTGTTTATCTGTAAGATTAAATGCAGCAAACAGTGACGTGGTGTTGATTAGACGCCATGGCACATAGCCTGAACGCAGGTTATGCAACGTCCAGCCTAGCTGAAAAATAGAACGCAATCGAGACTGCCCGTGCTGTAGCATTTGCAAGTCTTGTTCTATTATATCAATAGCAGATGATACAATGCTGTCCAATGAATATATTCTGGAGGACAGTCGTTAACCCATTGTCTACTACAGAAAATGATTTTTCCAAATTTATACGATCAATTTCTCGTATTTTCTCTGCATTTTCAATCTGGGTCACTTTCCAAGCCTCGTTGTACAAGGTGTATATACCGGTCCATATGAAACGTTTTTGACGCTGTTTGCGAGGCCCCAATAAGAAATCTCGCAAGTCAGCACCTTATTGAAGTAATGTCAAGTGTTGCTTTATCTCGGGAAGTGTAGATTTCTGTAGCCATTCAAGGCATAGTTTTCCTACACTATAGGTGGTGACTATCCCTGGATGTTGTCTCTGGGAATATCTCGGGTCTGGCCTATTCAGAGTGAATCCTTGTGTCTTGTTCAGGAATCTATCTTGACAGCTATTAGTGTCTGTGGGCCAGATCAACCCTTTTCTCCATTCAGGATTTGATCTGTAGTGATACAAAATATGTGTTACGTCTATCTCTTCATCTGTAGTGGTATTGCTATCAGGGAAGGGCTTTGGTATAGACAGTTTGTTTAAATCTTTTATTTTGGCCATGCCAAAACATGTAGTTTGCTGAATTGTGTCTATTTATGATATTGCATTAATTATTGATGTTAACTTTTGTGATGATACACAGTAGCCCGCATTCACGGGCAATATTAGTTCTGGACATAATCCTGACTGTATACTTTGGTAACATTTTGGTTTCACAGATCTTATGTTAATTAATTTGTAATCCAATGTGGCAGTTTTATTTTATTTTTACATTGCGCACTTCGGTCCCGCCATTACACAGCCCGTACACGCTTATCTTTAGCCTTATCAGCACGCTCCCGATCACCTCAGCATTACCCTCACGCAGTCCCCTTTCTATGCTTTTGTCTACTGACGGTCACGTGACTCGCTTGTTTAAATCGGGTGATCTTCCACCCGAACCCCAGCAACTCGCTCACACAACCAGAGCAGCGTTTAACGGTACACAGAACCATGGCGGAACCCACGCTTCGCCTTTGATTAAAACGTCCACCGTGAGTATAGCTTTGAGCTCTGTTTATCTAATGCTGACCCAGATTCAGTTCTCCGTATTGACCCAGTGACACAGTGGTCATGCATACCGTTCGTTTTCGTTTTTGTATTACAGATCTGGCGCTTTCAGATCCTAGAGCCGCTCACCTCAGTAAGTCCTTCTTTTACACCAGTGCATGAATCTGCCTGCTACACTGCATGTTTTCCGATCACCTTCACGTACCCAGCACACGAACACCTTCACCTTTTGGGTTATGTTGGCCACAGTTTATAGGATTGTTACACAGACTTGTATGATAGATATAGAGTTGTAATACATTTCGTTCTTTGTAGATGCTCCCAGATGAAGGGCGGTAGCCCGAAATGCATTGGAGCCAGAGATATTGATGTTTGGACAATTAAAAGCTCTACTAAATGAAGATGATTATGATTACCAATATGAAATAATGAATACCAAGAAATAAATTTCGATTTCTGAATCGTCAAATCAGCGTTTATGAACTTTTTTTCAAAAATAGATTGAGAAATTATTCCCAACAAGTGTGCCCCGAGGGATGCTATCAGTTGCCAATCGACAGCACTTTTTGTATTAATCACATTACTCGTCGCTTGGAAGGGAGACGACACCCCGGGAGCACCTACTCAACTTAAAACCTTTCTTGAACCATTGAGACAACCGCTGTGCACTGGTCCATTCACTTTGAAGGTTTTCTAAATTGTGTCATTCAGGAATATAATTTGTTCTGGGATGATGCAGGCCCTAAACAATGATTCTAAACCTTGCACCTGCCAATCTTTTGAACCCCAGATCGATTTTGTTTCTATGTTCTCTTTCCAGAAATCAAAGCCAAATGTTGCTAACTGTTCATGGAATTTAGCAGAATATATCTGTTTAGTATTGGTCAACATATGTTTCATTCCTGTTTTATTCATCATCTTAAAATAAAATGTTTCTGGGTCTGTTATGTTGTACCCTGAGAAGTAGGTGAATTTCTCATAGAATGTTCTAGAACTACTCTTTGGTGGTGTGGGACAATGCTCCCACTGGTTATACATTAGAACATTTCTAGCATTCGATGATTTATGCAGAGAATGATGACCATAGTGATTAAAACAATACATCTGTTCATAGTTAGAAGAACCCTGTAAGTAATCGTGGTTAGTGAATTTTGCAGACATTCTAAATCTGACATCATGTAATTAATTGTCTCAAAGTCCCAATCATCAGCAAATATGCTTGGTGCTGCAAAGTCACTTAATGAAACTTTGAATTGATGAGGATATCGCAGGAGTTCCACCGGGCCATAGATATCATAATTTGTTTTGTCCCATGCTATTCCTCCTGGTATTGGTGTTGCTGTGATGTTTACCAATGACAGTTCTCTTTTTTCAACGTGGGATGACTTGTGGGGTTTTAGAACCAAGTTGATGTTCTGACTTGCTGTGTCCATTGTACTGTATTTTCCATCAATCATCCTGCCTAAAATCAAGACTAAAACTAACCTAAGTAGGAGGAAAACTACTGCCAATGCAATCCACAATTCAACCCATGGTGAAACCAAATATATTTTTCCTAGTTGATGAAAGAGGTCTTTAGTTCTTTCTTTCAAAGTCTTTTTCTTTGGCTGTTCCATATTTTCACTTGGATCTTCCGAGAAGTCATTGAAGTTGATAAAGTAACCAGATGCTGTTCTGTCAATTGTTCCAATGGCTTCTGTGTTGCCTGTGATATGAATGTTCAGTCTGATAGCTAATTCATTACTGGGTCTTCCTTGTGAAATACTTGTGTATTCGGATGCCACATCATTATAAATTGTTGATTCTTTTTCTTTCGATTAAATTTCGGTTTCAAGAGGCAAAAGTTCCGCTGCTTTGTTGCATAGACCTCCATTTCTCACTGTAGATTTGTCAAAAGTGATTAGTCTCTCAGTTTGAACCTCTTGAATCGTAGCAAGATTTGGGCTTCTGCTACATCTTTGGAGTCCACTGGGCCTACTGTTTGTTATTGGCCACATGATTGTGGTTTTACCAGGTCGATTGATACAACTCCGTTCTCCTTTTTACCAGCAAGAGGCTGTAGTACTACTGATCTTGTTCCTCGAATTTCCAAAACAGGCACTGCTTTTCTGTATGAAGGCCCAAATTCCTTCTTCACCGCAATCTTTTCTCTGACCAGATTCCCAATCTTTGGAATCCAGACAGATCTTGCTGGGACAGGTGGTTTCTCTTCAGTGGTGTTTGGCTTTTGCTTTTTGTTACTCAGACTTCTTCTCTTTTCATTTAAGTCCTATAAGATAGCCAAACGATCTTTTACATTAAAAGTCTTTTGTTCCACCACTGAAGTGCGACAATCGAGGTCAACATTCTAGTGCCAAACAGCAGTTCATACGGAGTGATTCCCCCCAGAGAATTTCTTGGTAGATTGTTAAGACTACGTTGGATGCTTGTTAAATGCTTGACCCACCCATCACCCGAACCTAATAACCTAGCTGTTATGGATTGCTTTATGCCCCGGTTTTTTTCTCTTCACCCCGTACTTCCCTCAGGATGGAAGTGAATAGATTACCGCAAAGCAACGCCCCAACTGGCCTGGCCCCCTTGTAAGCTCGAAAGCTCACAACGAAGTCTGGTCTGAATGTGGCACTCCCCCTGCGTATCTGCCGATATTGACTCGCGGATCCTTTATAACAGTTCTGGCGTCAGCCGAGTGCTGGGGCCACATTTAATATGGTTTTCTTTTAACACTGACGGGAGCGCTTTTTCCCTTTCGGGCCTTTGCGCGTCGACAGCATTATGCTATCTAACTGGGGTGCAGGGGCTGGACTGACAATATCATTGTCAGTAATCTGGTCCGGTTCACCACTGCGATCTCTGTTGCAGTTGTCACAATTTTCTGTGTAGATGTAAGCTTGAACGCTCATCCCCGGCCACCAGTACAATCGTTCTAATTCATCTATAGTGTCTTGAAGCCCTCGGTGTAATGAACCCCATCCCATGTGCGCATCCTCTATCAAGAACTCTCTCCGATTCCTGTTTGGAATTACTCTGTCACCCACTCCAGGGAGTCGAGCAAAAGGAACGGAATTCTCATCGTGCCCCTCCCACGCTCCGCCCCCTCCACTATCCGTTTATGACCAATGTTCCAACGCGCAGCGTCCACGCGCAGCGGTCGCGCCCCAGTTGCGCCGAAGGTGCGCCAAAGGTAAGCCCGTCTACGCCCGTCCGCGCCTGGACCACGCCCAGCGCCAGACCCCCTGGTTCCCGTAATGCCCAGCCCACTCGCTTCACCTACGATGCCACCACCCTCCTAGCCCTTAACCCCGCCGATCCCCCAACTGCGCCCAAGCCGCTCCTGGACACACCCATGGACCCTTCTCTTGCAACTCCTGCAAGTTCGACAGCACCAAAACCAACTCCTCATCCGCCAACACCATACAGAGACCTGACACCAACCACCTTAAATGCATCCTGCTCAACACCCGCTCAGTCCACAGACACGCCATCGACCTCTGGAATCTACTAGACACCATCTCACCAGACGTCGCCTTCCTAACAGAAACTTGGATGAATGCCTCTTCAGCCCCAGACATCACCATTGCCATCCCGGAAGGATACAAGATCATCCGCAAGGACCGCATCAAGCAAACAGGAGGAGGCATCGCTATCGTCCATAAGAATTCCATCCGCATCTCAACCAGCTCTGACGCCAACCTTGCCAACGCCGAACACCTCCACTTCCAGATCCACACCGACCCCAAGACCACACTCAGAGGCACCCTCCTCTACCGGCCTCCAGGACCCCGTGCACAATTCAGGGACGACATCACTGACTTTATCACCCCACACGCCCTCCCCTCCGAGGACTACATTCTATTGGGAGACTTCAATTTTCACCTGGAAAAGAGCAATGACAGCAGCACCACCACCACCCTTCTGGACAATCTCGCCAACCTCGGACTCAAACAACTTGTCACTACCCCCACCCACATCGCAGGTCACACACTCGACCCTATCTTCACCTCCAGCAAACATGTCTCCTTCCGTCACACCACAGCTCTCCATTGGACGGACCACAGCTGCGTTCACTTTATCTACAAGAAGACCACAACGCACAACCATCCTCAACCTACTATGCGAAGAAACTGGAACAAAATCACCATCGATCAGATCTCTTCATCACTTCTTCAAAACCCCCCTGCCCACTCCTCAAACCCCGACCAAGCAGCAATTAACCTCTCCCAATGGCTATCCAACAGCGCCGACATCCTAGCACCGTTGAAAAAACGTCAAATCAAACTAGGCAGCAAAAACGCCTCCTGGTTCAACGATGATCTTAAGAAATCGAAGAAACTCTGTCGCTCCCTTGAGAAGGCCTGGAAAAAAGACCCAAACACCAGCACCAGGGACGCCTTCAAAAACGCCACACGCATACACCACCAACTCATCCGGTCTGCCAAGAAAGCCGCATTCAAAGACCGACTAGATAACAACGCCCACAACAGCAAGGAATTATTCAACATCGTCAAAGAATTTACCAACCCATCAGCCAACTCCAACGACATCACCCCCTCCCAAGCCCTCTGCGACTCCCTAGCTTCCTTCTTCCACAACAAAATCGCAGACATCCATAACAGCTTCGACAACCGACCCGGAGACCAACCCACCCAACCTTCTGCAGGACCTTCACCCCCTTGAACATCCTTAACGACTGGAACCCAATCTCTACCGAGGACACCATCCGCCTGATGAACTCCATCCACTCCGGATCCCCCACAGACCCTTGCCCTCACCACATCTTCAACAAAGCAGACTCCATCATAGCACCACACCTCCGAGATGTCATCAACTGCTCCCTCAACTCCGCCACCTTCCCGGAAAGCTGGAAACACGCAGAACTTAGCGCCCTTCTGAAAAAACCCACAGCTGACCCCACCGAACTCAAAAACTACCGCCCCATCTCGCTTCTTCCATTCCCGGCCAAAGTCATCGAGAAAGCTGTCAACAACCAGCTCGCCACCTTCCTCGAAGCCAACAAATCCCTCGACTCCTCACAGTCTGGCTTCCGAGCCAAACACAGCACCGAGACCGCACTTATGGCAGCAACAGACGACATTCGAACTCTACTGGACAATGGAGACACAGTCGCCCTCATCCTCCTCGACCTCTCCGCTGCCTTCGACACAGTCTGTCATAGCACCCTCCTGCAACGCCTCAGAAACGTCGGAATCCAAGGAAAAGCACTGGAATGGATCACCTCGTTCCTTACCGGAAGAACCCAGAGAGTCCGCCTCCCACCATTCAAGTCAGCGGCCTCTGAAGTCATCTGCGGCGTGCCACAAGGATCGTCACTCAGCCCCACCCTCTTCAACGTATACATGAGTCCCCTCGCGACCATCGCACGCCAACACAACCTCAATATCATCTCCTACGCTGACGACACTCAACTGATCCTTTCACTCACCAAAGACCCTAACACCGCCAAAACCAATTTACACGAAGGAATGAAAGAAGTAGCCGAGTGGATGAAGCACAGCCGTCTGAAACTGAACTCAGACAAAACAGAAGTCCTCATCTTAGGCACCTCCCCCTCCGCCTGGGATGACTCTTGGTGGCCAGAGGCCCTTGGAAAAGCACCCATCCCGACGGATCATGCATGGAACCTGGGCGTCATCCTGGACTCCTCACTCTCGATGACCAGACAAGTCAACGGCGTTTCATCATCTTGCTTCAACGTCCTTCGCATGCTCAAAAAAACATTTCGCTGGATCCCCACCGAAACTAGAAAAACGGTCACCCACGCACTGGTCACAAGCCGCCTGGACTACGGAAACACCCTATACGCCGGTACCACCGCAAAACTCCAGAAAAAACTCCAACGCATCCAGAACGCATCAGCCAGACTCATACTAGACATCCCGCGTAAAGAACACATCTCTGGTCACCTGAAAAACCTCCACTGGCTTCCCGTAAATAAGAGGATCACCTTCCGCCTCCTATCCCACGCACACAAAGCACTTTACGAACTTGGACCCGAATGCCTCAACACACGACTGTCCTTCTACACTCCCTCCCGTCAGCTACGATCCTCCAACCAAGCCCTCGCCATTGTACCTCGCATCAACAAAACTACGATGGGTGGTAGATCCTTCTCCTACCTGGCAGCTAAAACCTGGAACTCACTTCCCACCCACCTTCGCCTTACTCAGAACCACCTAGCATTCAGAAAGCAACTCAAAACTTGGATATTAGACAAGTAATTCCCCACCCTTTCTCAAGCGCCTTGAGACCCTATGGGTATGTAGCGCGCTATATAAATCTTGACTTGACTTGACTTGACTTGATCAATAATGTATTTATTTTCTGTTGAATAGTTCAACGGTAACGCTGCATAGCTACCTGACATTGATACTTTCGCGGCTAACAGCGTTTCCCCATCTATTTGTTTACTTGTACGCCTTATTTTATCTGTGGGAGCCTGCTGATAGGCTGTCCCTGTGGCTGTGTAAGCCAATGAATTCCCTCCAACGTGAACGCCATCACGTTGATGACTCAGCGCGTCAGTCACGTGAGCCTTTGGTAGTTCTTTAAAAGAGCTATCTGTTCCCAAAGTTTTTTATGCTTTATTGTGTCACCTTTCGCGTCTTTGAAATCGTCGTCAACCCAACCCTGCAAATCTCTGTTGTAAGATTCTGCACAGTAGTACAAATCGCACACTATTAGTGTGGGGAATTCACGATCGGTATTCTCCAGTGCCTTCTTTAATGCTTGTATTTCAGCTCGCTGAGCTGTACAATCGTTTAGAGTTTCCAGTTTAGTGACTATAGGTCTGAATTTACCTTTGTGCCAACAACCTTTATTCATTGAGCACGTAGCATTACCTTCAAATTTTCCATTTTCCGATAGTCTTCCTGCACCATTGGTGTAAATTATGTTCCTATATGTTTGTAGAGGCAGAGTCTCAACTGGCATAGTATATTCGTCTTTAAATTCTAAGTGTTCTAGTTCTTTTAACCTTTCATCAAAGAAGTGTTCCACTTTTTCTGTAGTAAGTGAGGTAGTCCATTGTAACCATTCTTGGTCCAGGATCACTTCCATTCCTGAGATATATCCTGTCAGTGCTTCAATTGATGGTACAGGAGAGAATAATCGTATTCTATTCTTCCCCATTAGTGCTCTCTCACTTTCTACTGCAGTCTGAACAGCTCTTACAATCTGTTGTTTTGAAGTAAGCTTCATTTCTTCTTCTGTGTATACATGTGACTTGTATGCTATAGGTACCATTTCACCATCATTTAACGTTAGGTACATGAATCCACATTTCCCTAGGATAATATGGATTCTTAGGTCATATTCAATATTTCGCTGCATCAGATTTATTCTTGTTAACATGTCTGTATTCATGGAACGTAATATTCGTGTGTGGTTCTGTATCCACCTATCTCCCTCAAATGTGGGCTGATCTAACACTTTCAAGTGTGAAATCCTATTGTCAAAATTTGGAACATAGTATTTTCCGAAATTAAGAAAGCCAATAATAGATTGTAGGTTTTTAAGTGTTTTTGGTGCTTGCAGCACCGCACATTTCTCTAAGAAGTTGTCTGCCAGACATTTACCTTCACTTGATAACTCGTATCCCAAAAATAGGACTGCGAGGTGGCCAATTCTTGATTTTTTTAAATTGAATTTGTACCCTTCAGATGCAAACCCAAGTATAATGGTGTTCACTCTTCTCAAATGTGTTTCCAAATCATCATCTATAAGGTAGATGTCATCCACATATGATAATGCTTCATCATCATACATTTGTAGTAACTCTGCTACTCTTGCTGAAAATAGCCCTGGGCTATTCTTGAATCCCTGGGGGAGACGACAGAATTGTCTGTGGGCCCCTATACTGGAGAAAGCTGTCAAATACCTGCTTTCTGGTGCTATATTTTGACAAAAGAATCCATTAGAGATATCTAATGTCGTTTTGTATGCGCACAATGTTATTCATTAGTGCTGCACTGTGTGAATTTTGTACTGCAAATGTTTTGCAACAAGTGTTTAGATGTCTGTAATCCAATACTAGGCGATATGTATTGTCTGGCTTGGAGACAGGAAACAAAGGATTGTTCATTGGTGAGGTGCATGTTTAAATCACCCCTTGATATTCAAGTTGATCTAAGATCCCCCTGCCTTGTTTTTTAGCTTCTTGCTTTATTGGGTACTGCCTTTGTGCAGTTGGTTGATTTTTCAACTGTATTTTATGGTGAGGGGAATCCTCATCCCTTCCTACATGATTTTTATATAGTGCTGGAGCCTGTGCTACAGCCCATTTGTCAGCATATGTATGTATCTTATGTATTGGAACATGTTTAGAGAAGGCAGGCCTAATTATTTCTTCGCCATGTTGGCACTCCCTAACAAACTCTGGTGGCCAGTCTTTTTCTGCTAGCAGGATGTCATAACCTTCTGATAATTTTTCCCAGAAGAGTGTCTTTATCTTCCTAGTTATGTCCCCTTCTATGTGAAATGTTGTTTCATATATTCTATGGGGGACACTCACTCTTGTATCTGCAGTTTCCACCTGAATGCTTTCATTCATGTCCACTGTCTCCAGAAGATTCATCAAGTTCTTGCGAATTATCGTTACCTCTGCTGCGCCGTCTAGCATTGTCAGAGCCCATTCTCCGTTCTTGAGTTGTGTCCTAAGAATCCTCGGCATCTTTCACCCTCAGGCTTGATACCTTCTTTTTTTCAAATTTTAATTTTTTACTTGGTAGAGCAGGTTCCTTGTCTTTTGACTTTACGTGCTCTTCTTTATGCTCTGACCTTCCTCTTCTTTCCGATTTCTGCGAGGAAGTCTGAAAGGATCGAGAGGAACGTGTATCAGTATCCTGATATCTGTCAGGTTTTTCCAAATTATCTCTATTTCTAAGATTGTATATTTTCTCAGAGGGCTCCCTTTGGGGAGATCTATCCACCCGTTCAGGAGATCTATTTCTCCTCTGGGGTGACCTTCCTCTGACTTTGAACTGTTTCTCCTTGGGACTTGTATCTTTGTTACCTTCCCATTTCTTTTTAGGAGTATTTATATTAATTTTTATAAAGGGTTTCCCTGCATTATCAGGTAGTTGTGGTTTCAGTGGTTTACCACCTAAACTATCTCTACCTAATTCTTCATAGCATTTTTCCATTAATCTGGCAAGTTCAGAAGGCTGATCTTCTATTGGTGCTTCCCTTATTTTTTGGCGGATCGCCACAGATGCTGCTTCTCCCCTTACATTGGCTAATAGTATACCTGAGACCTGCTTAAAATCTTTCAGTAATTTCATACCTAGATTTAAAGCTGGTTCTGGACCATATTCATTCTGAATTTGCTTCAGGACGTCTGGTATTACCGCAATAGACGGAACACCATGTGTTTTTGTATAGATTGAAGCAAAGACTGTACCCCAGTGTCACAGTCCTCCACATGTGGTGCGATCCCCATTGGTAAACATATTGTCAGAATCCTGTGTTTATCATAAGGTGTACTATCTGGGAATACTGCCTTTATTTGAGTGATCTTTTGAGCCAACCAAAATGGAATCTGTTCTTGTTTGGCTGGTAATTTACCAATTACTGACGGTATAGTCTGTGGTGTCATTTTGTTTGTGTTCCCCTGATGAGGGGTGTATTGTGGAACTCTTACTGTTAGAGTCCTCATGACATATTGGACTAATTGTCTGTGTATTTTAATCAATTCTTTCAGCTGGGCCAAAAGTTCATCACGTCCCATTTTCTCCCTTTCAGGATGGGGTGTGTAACCGGCTAATATTGGCCACATTGCTCCTGGTCTGCCAAGTGGACCGAGCCTACTGATGTGATTACTGTGTTGTAGGGCGCCATTAAACCACAGCTTGTGCTGTTGGTAGGTTAGTGGAATTTCTATTTCCTCATAGGGAGTATATTCCTCTGGAGTTTCACCTGGTTCATAGTAGTGGAACTCATTTGTTATAGTATCTGCTGCTGGGAATTTTATCCATGAATAGAATACCTCTGACTGTCGATACTCATGTGCCTCTATTACAAACACACCTGTACCACCTGTAGCTGGTACTCCGTTGTTTATTAGTTTTAAAGTTAGATTTTCTCTTATATTTGCCGGAATGAGCCTCGCATCTTTGTTAGTTAATAAGATGCTGTCGTCATTAGTTATTAGCAAGTCAGCCATGACATGACTCCTGTAGCGGCATCATTTCCTTCGTCTGTTGTCATATTTTGACCCAGAACTGCTTCAGAGCAAGTTTCAATGAAACAAAGATTAGGTGCACAATATTTTGGAACACTGTATCCTTCAACGTTGAATAAACCAAAACGTCCACATAGGATTCTTATCCTACTCAGTTCTGGCGGATATTACCCTCTCACCCACTCCAGACGTCTATGGAGTTTTACGGAAAAGGGGTCTGAGTGAAAAGTTACTCTAGCCTATAACGTTAGATTATCGCCTTACCAAACCGTTGGGCGCCATGTAGTGTAGTTCCTATATTCCCAATAGGCATCTGCGCATTGGAATAATATAGACACCAGTGTAGACCTAGGACTGAAGTCGACTTGGTCTCTGCTGACTATATTAGACTTAATTGTGAATGCCAGCTAGCTCAGAGGTCGCTAGAAACTTTCTCGAATGTACAAGAAGGGTTTACGCTTGCTATTTAGACAAGAAGGGATTAGTTTCTGACAACCATACAACATGACAACTTTGCATCTCCATGAATGAGGAGGGAATCTCCAGAGTCGTGAAAAACAATAGAGGGATTATTTTACTCAGTCATTCGTGCATGCTTCGTTTCACCAGAAGTGTAGAGAAAGTAAGAGACAGGCATTTTCAATAAAAGGTGTTATTTATTGAACAGTCTACTTTCTCACACATGAGAAGTGAATTGCTACAATCACAATACTTGTCATAAAGTAAAGTGCGTACAGTACAAAGAGTATTATAAAATAATACTGTAAAAGCATGATAGTTTCTAAGCCATAAGATGCATTTAAGACGGTTAAAATATATACAATGATAAAATACTAAACTTGCTCAACTGGTGCTTCTAAGTTACGCCTACCCCGGTGTACCTAACCCAAGCCTAGTACTGGGATGAAGTAAGTGAGAAGTACCTTAAGTTGAATCGTTTTGCTAAAAGTTTAAAACCAAGAATTCTTAGAGTCTAATCAGCTCCGTACCTTGTTTAGAATGCGGGAGGGCTTGTATCTCTCTCTCTCAGAATTCGATCTCCCGGCAACCCGCAAGGGCGGCAGGGGAACACTGGAGCTGGATTTCTCGGCTGGAGGAAAGACAGCGTCTTTCACAGTGCGTCGGACGGGAGGGTCGGCTTCCTTCAGGATTCTCAGACAGCAGGGCGTCTGGCGAGAAGTCAGTCGATCTGCTCCAAACCACCGTGTGTCTGACTAGGCAAACCTGGGCATATTTATACTAAAAAGGTGCCTGGTTTGACGTCAAGGGTGGACATATTAACGTCACTAGAAGCATGAACGTCACTAGAAGCATGAAGTGCGTAACTCACTTCAAGGGTCGGGTTCAAATCAATACTGGAGGCACGGGTAATTTCCCCCGGGACTACAGTAGGCGAATTCTGTTTCAGAGCCTGTTGTACTTTTCATGGGGCTTAGTGGCAGAGGTAACGCCATGTTAGGATTGCGTTGATCCATATTTGGGCATGAATCGGGAAATTAATACTAGGGTCCTAAATACTTCACAACACCTGCTTCCGAGGACGCCAAGTCACCCAGCTTTGGATCCAACTTGATAAGCAGGGAGCGCCGACGCTCCGCGGACAGGGCGCAGTTGGCATTACCCAAAAAGGCTATCACCCTCTGCGCCCAGTTAGACAAAACGTCAGGTGAGATGACTGATCCTGTTGCCTTCGCCTTCTTCTTCATTGGCCCAATGGCGTCCAGGAGCTTATCCTGGCACGAACGCCAGGAATGGTCTATCTCCTTACGTGGATCCTTAATGTATTTTGCAAGGAAAGTCGCCATTTTAGAGTTCAACTCTGGAGTCAGTGCCACCTTCCCCTCCAACGTGAGGCGTGGACACTCCGCCCTAAGACGCCCGAGCTTCCTTTTCCAGAGGCTTGCGGAGGCCCCCGCCACAAACATGGCCACCTTGTCCCCAGGAGCCCAGGCCGCCGACCGTGGATGTATGATTTCATCCGGGTCCAGCATGCCAGAGGCATCCTGGGGCAAGGCACCCGAAGAACCAGCCGGGCGCCAGAACCGCGAAGACCCCTCATCGCCCGAGTCCAAGAGGGAGTCGCCATCCTGGGATGGGGAAGGAGGTGCCGTGGACACTGGGGGTTCTGGCAGCGGGGGAGGCGCCGAGGATGGTGGCACGGACTTGGCCAGAAACGCTGTTTTCAGGCATTTAAAGGCATCCTTGTCCACCCCATGCGCCTCCCCTATGGAGCCTTCTCCACAAACCTTCTTGGGTAGTGGGGGATCCTCCCCCGGGGTGGATAGGGGTGCCGGAGCTGGGGTGCCCCTGTAGGCCCGGGCCAATCTTGCGCATTCCGCCGCCAGCGAGTTCAAATCAATGCCAGAATACGGACCGCCAATGGGCGTCAATGCTGCAGAAAGGGTGACAAATACAGACCCCGCAGGGCGTAACGGTTTGGCGGCTTGGGGACAGGCTCCGGCAGACTCGTTACTCCCTCGGGGCGGTTCCTCTATGAAGACGCCGTGCTGTGGGAGCAACGAGACGCGCGAGTGCCCCTGGTGGCCCCGCAGAGCACCGCAACTGGACTGCCGCGAAAGGAGTAGGAAACACTCCCGCGGCCATACATTGAGGGAACCTGTGAAGGGAAGGTCAACCCCAAACATATAATGTATTCCGGAATCCCTTCATCGACGTTCCCTCCCGGCAATAAGAAAAGAACACAGTTAACACACAAATGCACAGAGAGCAAAAAAGGGTACTTAACTAGCTGCGCAGCAGCGAAGAAAGAGGAGGTCTGCGTAAGATGGTGGAGCTTTCTAGGAGTTGGAGACCGTGAGGAAGGACTACGTGGCAGGCTACCTCTTGGACTTACGGGATTTGATGTTCATGGACTGAGTTTTACTTTTTCTTATAAGAACAAATGACGTTTTTTCTCTGTATGTTACAAGAAAAAATCATTTTATTGCTTTTCTGGCTGCTGTGTTTATGATGTTGGATTAAAGCGGAGAAAGAAAAGCATGATCAGAGCCTCCGGTCCTGACATAGAATTAACCTGCAATGCAATCTAATCCTACAGATACACACATTAATAGTTTACTACATGTCCTGGTAGAGCCTAACCGCATGTCTGCGTGTGTTATACCAGGGTCTTCATCTTTTCGATAGTCAGAGCTACTTCTGATCGAGGAGAATCATCCTGATCTACTGCCTTTATCACGTGGCTTAGCTAAGGGTAGATGAATGCCAAGCAACTCCATTGCTGCCCTAGAGCGCCCAGTCCTGCTGCAGTGAGCACATAGCATTTGTAGCACTGGGTTAGGAAAGGTTTACCTGTAGGGCCCTTAAGCCTTTGTAGCACTGTTAGGTTTACCTGTGGGACCCCAAGCATTTATAGTACTGGTAGGAACGGTGTATCTGTGGGGTCCCCAGGGACCTGTTATGTTCATTTTATTAACGAATCCCATCTGAGAGGTGAGTGTTTCACTGAGGGTTTTGCCCTCAAAGTCATGCAATACATGGGATGTTATTGTTCTCTCTGAGTGAGTGTGAAGACAGAAGACTTCTATTATCTGGTGAGTTGCCCTCCTGTTCATTGGCTCCTGTCCAGATTCCGGCCCTGCTTTAACAATTCAAGATTAATGTTCAGTAGTGGCAGTCACAGTATAAGGACTGTGAGCAAGACCTGCTGTAGAGTTTTCGCTGTCCTAGGAAAAATGTCTCAATGTAGGAAAGGGCCTGTTTTGGACATGGTTAGCCTTCACTTTTTACCTGGAAAATGTAGTATTTACTGGACGTACACAGGGTCCCTGCCAACCAGGTCCCCTGAGCCCGATCTCCTTCCCTTAAGTGCACCTGTCGTTTCCACGGTTGTCACCCCATTACCTCACTTATAAGCCCCTAGTAAAAGATACCTCTGGTACCAAGGGCCTTGTTGTTTAAGAGGGTCTCTAAAGGCTGCAGCACAAATTATGCCTCCCTAAGGGACCCCTCACCAAGCACATACATTCATACACACATACACACACATACATACATACATACATACACACACACACATACATACATACTGCCACTGCAGCTGTGTGTCTTGGTGCAGGCAAAACTGAAGAGTCGACATGCCACACATCCCTGTATGCGATGCCCATAGGGACTGTCTGAGATATAGGTGGGGGGAGACCAAAAGAAAGAGGCCAGAAAGCGACCCTAGGGAAATGGGGTAACCTGTAAAAGAAAGATTCTACTTCAGGGCCCCAAAAACCTGTTCAATGGAGTGGGCCCAGAGACTCTTGACAGCCAAAGGGTGGGTACCAGGGTAAGAACTGGGATCCTAAGATGGGCTTGGTGCCATGGCAGTAGGTCACTTGGGCACTTTCCTTGAGACTCTAGCTGTAAAAACAAAAACTATACCTCTGGCCCACCTGCAATACCTGCAGCTGCCAATCTCCAGAAAGGATCTCAGGAGAGCAATGGCCATGCCAATGAGCTCTCTTAGCCGACTCAAGTAGGGATGTGGCCTTAGCCACCTTAGCTGCCTGGCCCACTAACATGCACATGGGGTTAGGGTGGAGGTCTTGAGAGACACTGGTGCCAGCATCACCATGGTGACTGAGCAGATAGTTTCCTTAGAACAGTATCTGCCTGGGAGGACCTTTCCAGTCATCAATGCTGAAAATGTGACAAAACCCATCCCGCAGGCGAGGGTGTCTGTTGATTTAGGAGGAGTTGCTGGCAACGAAGAGGTAGCAGTCTCTTCATCCATACTAGTTGATTGTTTTCTTGGCAATGATTTGGAACCCTTAGCCTGGGCTGAGGCAGAACTGAGGATCCATGCAGAAATGCTTGGAACCTCTCACTGGGTGTGTGTGGGAAAACCATAGCACAGAGCAGAGCCCGGGTGTAAAAGAGGTGCTGAAGTCTGGAATAATGGCCCAGTCCTCCAAGAGAAAAGGCAGGAAAACTGGAGAACCAGTTTCCAGTCAGACACCAGACCGTTCTCCTCAGGAGGAAGAAGGTTCAGCCTCAGAGACAACTGAGCCTCAGGAGCTGACGTTTTACCAGGATGAGCTTTTGGCCCTGGGGCGACCCTCTAGGGAAGATCTGTGCCAGGGACAGAAAACCTGTCCCAGTCTTGAAAACCTGTGACGGCAAGCTGCAGCACAGGAAGGAGGTGATGGCAGTGGTGTCCACAGGACATATTGGGAGGAGGAAATCCTTTACACTGAGGGCAAAGACCCCAAACCTGGTGCCACTATGAGAGTGGTAGAGCCTCGGGCGTTTGGGGGAGTTCCTGCGCCTCCATTTGTGCATTATCAGCAGCCACATATACAACTTATTCTGTCCAGACTATTTAAGATTATCAAAGAACGGACTGTTCTTCTCTGCTTTCCATGATAGAACTTCGGGTCAGAGTTGTATATGACGTATTGTTTGGCGTCTGTGCAGCCACATCTTCTTTAAGATCAGTGAAAGCAGCCACGAAGCATATCTGGATGAGAGTCTTGAAGGTAAGTAACTCTCAGAAGCTCCTGTTAAGCTATCTTCCCTTCAGTGGGGCAAACTTGTTTGTATCTTTCCTAGAGGACCTGGTTGTGGCATCCCCGTAGCTGGACACCTTGACCAGACCAGAACTAAAGGCCAGGGATGCACCTGAAGGTGAAGGAGATTTGTAACTCCTGTCCCATCTGTCAAGCCAGTGGCACGACAGGTGGGAACCCAAAGGCCCTCTTAATCCCGCTTCCAGTTGTAGGCGTTCTCTTTGAAAAGGCAATGGTTGACATTGTTGGTCCCCTTGACCCCCTACAGCATCAGGGAACAGTTCCGTTGGTAGTAGATCATGCCTCCAGGTATTCCGAGGCTATTCCCCTCTGGACTACCACTGCCTCTGCAGTGGCTAGGGCCCTCATTAGCATCTTTACCAGGGTGGGCTTCCCTAAGGAGGTGGTGTCATACAGAGGTACTGTGAGAAGTTGGCCTGGGCTTTGCAGGGACTGTGGATCGGGCTGTTAGAAGGCAGGCAGGCTTGATCTCGTCGATCTCAGTCGCTCGAGTTCCGGCGGGAACTGCAACTAAGTAGACGTCGAGGGCTGGATGGTGCCTGCTGCTGCAGGGTGGTCACTCCTTGACCACAAGGGAGATTCTTCGGGCTTCCACGTTGAGATGGAGGGCGAAGGGTCCAGAATTTCGTTTCAAATGTTTCTTCCAGGAAATCTGATGTGCATTGGCACTGCTCCCACTCTTATTCGAATCTGGGGGGCGTGATTACCTGCTAGGTCCCCTCCTATGGGTGGGACCCAGGAAGTGGGTGGATACACCCCCTTCCTTTGATCCAGGCCACCCTGGCACGAGGGCTGGAGTGCCCCAGAACCGGTTTGGCCGGATTATGCAAGGGGCAGCCTTGTGCGCCCCAAGCAGTGTCTGGTTTCTTTCAAACCTCCCTGCTACAATACACTATCTCCTGTCTGGAGGGCGGTGACACCCTCCTGTGACAGGAAACCCTTTGTCCAGGACCCATTTGGTCGAGTTTCAGTCAACTGCAGGGGTCCAGACATTTGTCTGTGGCAGAGGCATCCATTTTGTGGATCTTAAGGTCTTTGGAGAAATCAACCGCATTAAAGTAAAGTAACATGTCTTACCCCTCTAGAGGGGTGGAATGCCATCCCCGTCGCCAGAACTGGCGAGGGGATGGTATTCCAAATCGTATGACACCTTACACGACATGTTTTGATAAAGCCAAACCAAAGTTGCTAAATAACCGCGAGGATTATAAGGCACTTAATAGTATATGGTATGGCATTATCCTGAAACAGCTTAGGGATTTGTTCCCGACGGCTGCAGACAGGCTCAGCTCATGCTAGAGCTCCATCTCACATAAAACCACGCACTCAGCCTCCAGGATTGATGAGGCCTGACTATAGGAGTGGCTCACAGGTTTACATGTGTCCAGATATAGGTTTAGATATAGATATACTATACCTAAGCAAGGGGTGTTTACACCACCTTACCCCAGCTGAGTGAACAGCCAGTTGTGTCAATTTAAGAACCAGCCAGGGGTGGCAAAAGATATGCTGCAGCCCCTGGTAGGCCTTGGTGGCCCCTATGCCCTGTGCACCTATAGTGCATTATACAGGGGCTGACAAGGAGTCCATTTCCAATTGTGGTATGTACCTAGGGTACATGGAATCCATTTTACAGAGAGAGCAGATGGCCTGGGGCCCTGATTAGCAGGGAACCAGGTCAACTAAGTCAAAAAACCAGCTAAACACAGGCAAAAAATCTGGGGTAACCATAGTCAGGTAGCCACCTTCCTACATAACCCCCCCCCCAAACGAAAGGAGATAAGGCTATCCTTGGCCAGGTAAGCCTATATTGCCTGAGTGGCCATATAAGGAAGTACCTGCACTAGCATGGGTACCCCCTGTCTCATGGTCCACTAAGCAGTCCCTCACCCTTTGGGTATTAGAGGGTCTCCACCATAGGGAATCACTACCTTGGGTGTGTTTATGCAAAGTTAAAGGCTGGTTTGGATATGGAGTATTGAAGCGAGGCTCTACTAATTTAGGGCTTAGCTTCCTCCAATTATCTTCCACCATGTGTGCCTTTCTCTCTTTAACTGAGTTGCACTGTGCTCTCAGGGTCAACCTCTGGCTACCTAAAGCTGGAGGCTGGGTCCCTCTGTTTGGCTTGCTGGAGGGACAGTTCAGGTTTGGGCCCCTTGGGTCCCAGGTTTGGCTGTGCCCAACAGAATCCATCTGTGGGAGGTCCCTAACTGTCTTTAAGGGGGCTCCCTCAGGAGTTTTTAAAGTTTTCACCTTACTAGGGCTACTAGTTTTGGTGCACCTAATCTTTTGATGGGGGTGCTTTATTTGACAGGGGGCCCTCTGGGTCTCACTGTCCTTCTTGTCCTCTGCAGCCCTGGGCTGGCTAAGGCAAGGTAGAGAGGGGCAGGTTACCTGCACCAGACTGGGTCCCACCTGAGAAGGGTCCACTGACATCAGAGGTTCTGTCAGGCTAGGCCCAACCACCTCTGGGGCAGCTCCTTCATCAGGGGTAAGATCAGTTCCCTGAGGAGGCTGATCCTGTCCTAAAGTCTGGTGAGGGGGAGATTTCTCTTCCTCCTCCATGCTCTCAGTTTGTGTGGAGTTATCCATCATTTCAGGTTTCACAACACACATGTCAGTTTGAGTTTGGGCTGAGGCCATCACAGCCCCACCAACCTTTTCAGGAGGAGACTCAGTTTGGGTTTCTGCTGTTATCATAACAGCTTTGCTATTCTGTTCAGGAAGAGCTTTTACTAAAGATGGGGCAGAGAGTTTCTCAGCCCTACCAACCTTTTCAGGAAGGACATCTTGGATTGGGGCTGTAGCCAGTACAGCCTCACTAACCTTTCCATGGGAATTCACCATTCTAGAATGGGTTTCCTGTTCAACCTCAGCCCAGGCTGAGATTTCTAAATCATTACCCAGTAGACAGTCCACAGGCAAGTTTGGTGACACTGCCACTCTCTTTGGGCCAGTGACACCTCCCCAGCTGAGACTTACTACTGCCATGGGATGATTTGTTTGGATGCCATCAATGTTTATTACCTGGTATGTGGCACCAGGTAAAAGTTGCTTAGAGGGGACTATGCCATCAGCCACCATGGTGATGCTAGCCCCTGTGTCTCTAAAAGCTTCAACTTTCAAACCATTGATGATGGGTTCTTGTCTATACTTGCTCAAAGTATTTGGGCAAGCAGAGAAGTTGGCAAACCCCATGCCAGTCTCATAAACAAGATCATTGGGTGATGGGGACCTGGATAGGCCAGGGTCCACCTGAGCTCCAACAGTAAACCCACCCAGATTCCTGGGTGTGCTTCCACTTCCTGGGGGATTACTGCTGACAGTAACAGGAGGTGTGGAAGCTGGCTTGGGAGGTATATTTTCTTTATTGTTATTCTTGGGACAACAGTTGTCTGTTTTGTAATGCCCAACCTGTTTACAGGGATAACAATAAGGCTTTTTCTCAGTTGAAGAAGTGTCTTGGGACCCACCCCCATCCTTGGAGTTTTGGGGCCCTGGGGAAGTCTTTTCTTTACTTTTATCCCCCCCCCCTTATCTTGAGGCTTGGTAGACTCCTTCTTCTGGTTACTGTCCTGATTCTTAGGCCTAATCCTGGTTCTGACCCATTTGTCTGCCTTCTTTCCCAATTCTTGGGGAGAGGTCAGATCAGAGTCTACCAGGTGCTGGTGTAAGAGCTGGTTCTGACAATTACTTAGGATCTGCTCCCTCATAATCAAATTATACAATCCTGTAAAGTCATGTACTTTGCTGCCATGTAGCCAACCCTCCAGAGCCTTAGTTGCACAATCAACAAAATCAGTCCAGTCCTGAGTCTGTGTCTTCTGGGTGTCTCTGAACTTCAACCTGTACTGTTCAGTGGTTAAGCCAAACCCATCTATCAGAACACTCTTCAGGACTTTGTAATTGTTTGCATCCTCATGTCTGACAGTGAGGAGCTTATCTCTCCCTTTCTCTGAAAAGGAGTACCATAAGATTGCTGCCCACTGTTCCTCAGGAACCTGCTGTACCATGCAGGCTCTCTCAAGAGCAGTCATCCATTTGTGGATGTCATCCCCTTCTTTGAAGGGGGGCACAATCTTTGTCAGGTTTCTACTATCATAGGACCTGGGTTTCTCTTTAGGAATATTGCTGCCACCAGTGGCATCTAAGCCACACAATTTCTGCTCTCTTGCCAAGGCAAGTTTAGCTTGAGCTAAGGTAAGTCTAGCTTGACTCAGGGCTACCTCCTCTCTCTCTATCTGGAGTTTGACAGCCCTCATTCTAGCCCTATGCTCAGCTTTCTGAGAAGCAGTCATGCCTCTCTCTGATTCTCTGGAGGCACTAGAAATATGAGAGTCCCCTGAGGGAGATCTCACTCTTCTGTTGCCTGGGAGAATCACATGTTGGGTTCTGGGGAGGTGCTGGCCCTCTCCATTCCCCAGTAGGTCCAAGTTGGCCTGGCTAAGCCTGCCAACTGGAACCTGGCTACCCTGATCCTGTACTTCTAAGTCCTCAACATCTGAGTCCTCATCTAAGTCATCATCATCCTCCTCTTCAGGGGGATCAGTTACATGGGGGTTCCCTCCATTTCCTGTGTCTAGGGAAGCTTGCTTCGCCTTTTCTAAGTCATCCTGTTCTAGGATTTCTACCAGGATTAGGCAGGTGGGGCTTCTGCCCCTTTTTAACCCTCTTGCTTTGCACAAGGCAATCAAGTCTCTGCGGGTTAACTTGTCATATCCAAAAGTTGCCTGGGTAAGGTCAACTGTCACAGGAGTAGACCCTGAGGCTTTTCCTGTGTCAGACATGGTTACTAGTGAGGTGTAAGTGGTGCACTTACCTACACTAAGTGTTTTCCTACTGTACCTTGCTAGTGAGTTGTAGTCAGGGTGTGCTAATCCCTTTAATCTACAACTACTAAGTTCAGTAGAACTTAATATGCTAAGCTTTTGATTTATATGTACCTAGAGGTACTTGATGTGATCTTTCAATTTGATATAAAGATTGAAATGGTAAAACAACAGCAAGCTCAAATCCGCACCGCTGCTCACCAATGTGAGAAGTTGGCCTGGTAGGGGATGTTTCAAATTCTGGAACCACCTACTACCTGACCAAACAATCCCTTATGGTGTCTGGTTGTAAGTCAACCTTATTAGACAAGCTATCCTAGGGGTAGCATGGACTAAGCAGCCTAAAGGCTTAACTTAAGAGGTCGTGTTAAGAGAGCTGTTTTACCACATACAATCCTGTAATACCAAATGAAAGGACACCACACAAGTATAAATTATAAAAATATATGTGTTTATTACTAAAAACAATCCCCAGTATTCTTTATGAATAAAGGGGCACAACGTTAAATCAAAAGCACTGTTTAAACATACAAAGTTGCACAATTATGGATGAGGGCAGGGGGCCACTCAAACCATATACTAAACAAGTGGTATAAGAGATGCCACTCGAGCAGTGGTTAGGCCTAGGGCCTAGGGAATCGCTGGGAGCAGTCAGGACAAGCAATGCTGAAGTCGGGAATGGCCCTCGGGATTCGGGAGATGTGCGGAAAGCGCACGCACGCACCAATGTTAACCAATGGTGCGTAAAAGTTGTAAAGTTAAAGTTAAAGGACACTTCCGCTGAACCTAGAGGAACAAAACTTAACACACAGACCCTAGAGGTGTGCACCAGTGTGGGAACACCGGCGGAGCAAAGTTACCTCACCCACAGGAAGTGGGTGCACAGGGTCGAAGTGGCGTCGGGTTCTGACTCGCAGGCTCTTGGTGCTTGAAGCTGAAAGGGCTGCAGGCGGGTTAAAGATGAAGTGTCCGGTGGAGTCCAAGGGTGGACTCAAGTTGTAGAGTACCTGAAAGCAGAGGGGACAGAGTCTGGGTCACTCAGCAGTGACCAGGGTGGAACCAGGACGGAACCAGGCAATGTCGGGCGCAATCAGGTGGTCGTCGAGGAGCTTCTCTCCGCTGTCACGTGGGCTCTGGGGCATCTGCGATGTCCAGGAGCAGGTCACGATCTGTCCCACGCAGGCTCTCACCGTCGGTGCAGTCGGCTTCAAGTTTGGAGCAAACAAGCCTTGGCAAGAGCAATCCACGCGGGATCGGAAGATTGCTTCTCACTCGGACCAGGAAGGTCAGAGTCGGGGCTCCTTTTCAGGGGAGCTGGTGTGGATCTGGAGCAACCAGATTCACGAGTCTTCTTAGTTAGTTCGTCGGCACAGGGACCACTAGCCAGCTGGCAAGTGACCGGGCCAACGCGTTGAGCCAAATAGAGCCAAAGGGCCCCACGCAGCACTCGTCGAGTGTGGAGGGCTGAACTTCGGCTCAGGAGCAGCTCAGGGTGGGGGCTTCTCAAACCCCGGTGCACAGCTTCGAGGATCACTCGTGGGCTGCACGGTCAGTGTCTCGTGGTCAATTCAAGATGGCGTGCCCCACGCTTCCGGTCGCCTCCACGGGTCTCAGCTTTGCAGGGACTGTGGATCGGGCTGTTAGAAGGCAGGCAGGCTTGATCTCGTCGATCTCAGTCGCTCGAGTTCCGGCGGGAACTGCAACTAAGTAGACGTCGAGGGCTGGATGGTGCCTGCTGCTCCAGGGTGGTCACTCCTTGACCACAAGGGAGATTCTTCGGGCTTCCACGTTGAGATGGAGGGCGAAGGGTCCAGAATTTCGTTTCAAATGTTTCTTCCAGGAAATCTGATGTGCATTGGCACTGCTCCCACTCTTATTCGAATCTGGGGGGCGTGATTACCTGCTAGGTCCCCTCCTATGGGTGGGACCCAGGAAGTGGGTGGATACACCCCCTTCCTTTGATCCAGGCTGCCCTGGCACGAGGGCTGGAGTGCCCCAGAACCGGTTTGGCCGGATTATGCAAGGGGCAGCCTTGTGCGCCCCAAGCAGTGTCTGGTTTCTTTCAAACCTCCCTGCTACAATACACTATCTCCTGTCTGGAGGGCGGTGACACCCTCCTGTGACAGGAAACCCTTTGTCCAGGACCCATTTGGTCGAGTTTCAGTCAACTGCAGGGGTCCAGACATTTGTCTGTGGCAGAGGCATCCATTTTGTGGATCTTAAGGTCTTTGGAGAAATCAACCGCATTAAAGTAAAGTAACATGTCTTACCCCTCTAGAGGGGTGGAATGCCATCCCCGTCGCCAGAACTGGCGAGGGGATGGTATTCCAAATCGTATGACACCTTACACGACATGTTTTGATAAAGCCAAACCAAAGTTGCTAAATAACCGCGAGGATTATAAGGCACTTAATAGTATATGGTATGGCATTATCCTGAAACAGCTTAGGGATTTGTTCCCGACGGCTGCAGACAGGCTCAGCTCATGCTAGAGCTCCATCTCACATAAAACCACGCACTCAGCCTCCAGGATTGATGAGGCCTGACTATAGGAGTGGCTCACAGGTTTACATGTGTCCAGATATAGGTTTAGATATAGATATACTATACCTAAGCAAGGGGTGTTTACACCACCTTACCCCAACTGAGTGAACAGCCAGTTGTGTCAATTTAAGAACCAGCCAGGGGTGGCAAAAGATATGCTGCAGCCCCTGGTAGGCCTTGGTGGCCCCTATGCCCTGTGCACCTACAGTGCATTATACAGGGGCTGACAAGGAGTCCATTTCCAATTGTGGTATGTACCTAGGGTACATGGAATCCATTTTACAGAGAGAGCAGATGGCCTGGGGCCCTGATTAGCAGGGAACCAGGTCAACTAAGTCAAAAAAACAGCTAAACACAGGCAAAAAATCTGGGGTAACCATAGTCAGGTAGCCACCTTCCTACAGGTACCAACTTCATGACTGGCTACTTGAAACACATGTCGAAGGAGTGTGGCGTGAGTTACCGGTTCACTACCCTCTACCACCCACAATGTAATGGCTTTGTTTTTTTTTTTTAGAACTGTGTTTTAAATTTTTTTTTTTTCAAAGTAACTTTTTATTGATTTCAAAGACAGAGGAAAAAACAATCAAACATAGCGACAAAGCAGTAATTCCCACAAGGGGGGACTCCGGGAACGCCCACCCAACAGAGCACAGTAATGCGAAAGGGCCAAGCTGCCCAGGGACTACAAAGCCAGTGTTCAGTCGCTAGGATGGCATACATCAGAACACCATCGGGTGCAGCAATCAATAGTCCAAGCTACCATCCAGGTAGGCCTCAGCTCCGGAGTCCTCCATAGTCCGTTCCAAGCACTGGAAGTCGCGTAAACCAGTAAAGACAACAGACCCCAACCCAAACCCCCCCCCCCCACCACCCCCCCGTGGCGGCGACTCATCCCACATTCATACCTGACACATACATCCCTACATTCAGATCTGAAACAGGTGAAGTGCACGCAGTGCTGGCGGACATACTGCTGACGGAAGACCTCGGGAGAGAAACCTGACTAATGGACCCCAGGTAAATATGAAATTCTTAAAGTTGCCCAGAAATATATCGGACATCCTCTCCAGACTCAGTAATCGCCACAGCCTCGCATGCCACAGTGAGGTCGCCGGGGCCGTCGGCTTCTTCCACGCCGCTGCCAGTGTCATCTTAGCCGCACCCAAGCACAGCCAGACAATCCGTTTGTCAGCTCTAGTCTGGTGCGCCAGCATCGGATCCCGAAGCCCCAACAGGACAAAGTCCATGGATTCCGGGATCGGGTATCCAACCACCTCTTTAATGTGCGCCAATATCTCTGACCAGAAAGGCTTGATAGTCGGGCAATCCCACCATATATGGCGGAAATCTCCTAGGAAGCCACATCCCCTCCAGCACCTGTCAGAGGTCGATGGAAAAATGCGGTGCAGCTTGGACGGGTAGAGGTACCAGTCATACATAACTTTCAAATGAGCCTCCCGAAGTTCAATCGAATGGTTATGGGCCTTAACATCTCTCCACAACCCTTCCCACTCGGTTCTCGAGATGTCCCGCCCCAGACAAGTCTCCCAGTGCTCCATATATCGAGGTCTTGGGAATATCACTGTGTCAAGTAGTAGTTTATATATGAATGAGATCGTCCCCTTCATACCGGAAGTACGGTTGATAAACGCCTCGAAGGGCGTCAGTTGTCTCGTGGCCGCATCTCGCACCTCCGGAGCAGTAGCCCAGTGCAGGAGTTGAACATGATGAAACCGTTCAGCGAGAGGGACCCCGTAGTCCCTCATGCAGTTGTGAAAGGAAAGGGGGTTCGACCCATGGAACAGGTGAGTAAGCGCTCTACAGCCCCCCTCACTCCACAACGTGAACGGCCCATCGCGCTCTGCCGGCGGAAAGGACGGATTCCTATGGATAGGGGTAAACGGGGACGGAAAGGTGGTCCAACGATCATCCCCAGTGACCGTGTCCCATACCTTCAGGACAGTACTAGTAGGAGTGCATATATAGGCATTCTTGGGTCGGTCCGCCTTAGGTTTCCAGGCCAGATCCCAGATGGATCTCCCAGCCACACTACGCTCCATATGTAGCCAGTGCTTCTCCGAAAGGAGTTGCGACCATTCCACCAACACCCTCAACTGCGCTGCCTTATAGTATAATTGCATGTCGGGGAACCCCACCCCCCCTCCCCCCGCGCTCGACGGAGTACTGCATAGGAAAGCCGCGCCCGGCCCCCCTGCCACACGAATTGCAACATCAAGGTCTTCAAGCGCCGGAAGAAATCCAGCTCCACAGGTATGGGAAGAGCCTGGAAAAGGTACAGGAATTTGGGCAACAGCACCATCTTGATCGCATGAATGCGACCGAGCCAAGAAAGAAACTTCGGCTTCCACTTCTCTAGCTCCCCACGGATCGCCGCTAATGCAGGAGAGATGTTAGCTGCATATAACCCCCCCAGGGTGGGGGTTAACTTAATACCCAGATAGAGCAGGGATGAAGATGACCACGAGAGAGGTGTAAGCATTCGCACACGGTCTACCTCACCCGGGGGTAGCGTCAGATTCAAAATGTACGATTTATCCATGTTAACTTTAAAGCCGGCAACCTTCTCAAACTCAGAAAGGACCTCATGTAGATGAGGCAGCGAGTTGGCCGGCTCTCCCAGCGATAAGAGAACATCATCCGCGAACAGAGAGATCTTGTGCTGTTCGCCGGTAAATGGAATGCCGATAATCTGCTCCTTTTCCCTAATCGCAAGCGCCAGAGGCTCTATGCTGAGTGCAAAGAGGAGCGGGGAAAGTGGGCACCCCTGCCGCGTACCGCGGGAATGGGGGAAGCAAGCCGACCGATGTCCGTTAACCAGTACCCTAGATACTGGTCGATCATAATTAGCCCGAACCATTCGAACAAAGTGGGGGGAGAATCCAAAGGCTTCCAGCGTTAAGTTCAGAAACCCCCAATCAACACGGTCAAATGCCTTTTCCGCATCTAGACCCACTAATACTGCAGGTAAGCGAAATCGGTCGGCCTTCTCGATCAGATGCGCTACCCGACGTAAATTGTCATGGGTTTGCCTCCCTTTGATGAATCCAGACTGGTCCGGATGGATAATGGCCGGCATAAGATCCTGGAGCCGTCTAGCAAGAATCGAGGAATACAGTTTGGCGTCCAGGTTAAGGAGTGCTATCGGACGGTAGGAGGTGCAGTGGGTGGGGTCCTTCCCTGGCTTGGGGAGAATGGTGACTAAGGCCTCTGCCATCGATCCCGAGGTCCGCCCCTCCGTCGCCATGGAGTTGAAGAGAGTAACTAAAAAATCACAGAGTTCACCCGCGAATGTCTTGTAAAACGTGGCCGTGTACCCGTCAGGACCAGGGGCCTTGTGGAGTTTAAGAGCTTTTATAGCATCCATCACTTCTTCCCCCGAGATAGGGGCCGAGAGAAGTTCATTCCACTCCCCGGAGACTTGGGGAATAGGGAGGCTAGCTAGAAAGGCGGATTGAGCTGCCCGATCCAGGTCCTCCCCACCATACAGAGCCGCATAGAAACGGCTAAAGATAGCAGCCTTGTCCCCGTCCTTGTGCTGGTCCCGTCCCGCCTCATCTTTAATCCCCCCTACATATTCCCGCTCCCGTTTATCTCGAAGCTGCCTCGCCAGGTGCCTCCCCACCTTGTTCCCCATGGAATAGGAAGTCCTCCACAGCCGCAGTAGCGTAAATTCCGCTCTGTTATTATAGTGGGCCCGGAGCTTCCCCCGGACCGCCGTCAAAGGCCGCAGGGTCGTTCGAGATGGATTGGCTTTATGGGCCTGTTCCAGCGCCTCCAATTCAGACTCAAGAGACTCACGTTCCTTCCTCCTCCGCTTATTGAGATTTGCATTGAGACTAAGGCAGGTACCCCGCAGTGAGGCCTTACAGGCATCCCAAGTGGTATACACCGAGGTGTCCGAAGGCGGGTTGAGTTCCAGGAAATCCCGAATGGCCCCCCTCATCTCCTTACAGGCAACCTCATCACGTGTCAATGCTTCGGGGAAGTACCATTTCTTCCATCCGTCCCCCCCCATCGACCACCGCAACCCAAGCACAACCAAGCTGTGATCCGACACTGAGAGTGGGAAGATGCTGGATACCTGGAGGTCCCCCCTTAATGCTTGACTTACGAAGATGTGATCAATTCGTGAATAGGACAAATGCACATGGGAAAAATAGGTGTAATCCCTAGACTGGGGATAAAGGAAACGCCAACCATCAACCAATCCTAGGTCCCCCACCCGCCGCTGCGTCTCAGCGGTAAAGACCCCCGCCCCGGACCTCTGTGTGCCTGAGCTATCCAGGACATTATCCCAGACCATGTTGAAGTCTCCCATCAGGAACAGCTGGCCCTCCACGAACCCCCCCACCCTCTCCAACAGTGTCTGCAAAAAGCCATTCTGGGAAGCATTAGGCCCATACACCACTACAAATGTGCACATACGTCCATACAACACCCCCTTCACCATCAGCCACCTCCCTTCCTTATCTCCACACACTCCCTCAGGTTGGAAGTGGAGGGACGCTCGAAACATCAGGGCCACCCCCCTATGTTTAGTGGTAGCAGATGCCCTGTATATAAGTGGAAAGAGCCGATGGCGAAGCCTGTGCTCGTCCCTCCTGGCTAAGTGAGTTTCTTGAAGACCAACCACATCCAGGTGGTGGTCTATTAGGTACTTCCACACCTTCTGCCGCTTCTGCAGGGAGTTGAGTCCCTTCACGTTCCATGTGCCTACACTAATAGTCATAACCGATCAAGCAACACCCTTGTGCCATGTCCCCGACCTTGGAGGGAGATTCCATCACACCTCTCCACCCCGCCACCGACTCCCTGCCCGTACCCAACCACCCAGCATAACCCTCTCCCCCCCGCCAGCCCGTCCCCCATTGCGAAATGCAAGCCAAATATGACTCCCAAAATCTGAAAACCAAGAATGAGCTGTAGAACACACGTCCCCCCCCCCATGCAGCAATCCACACATACCACACACAGCCGCCACCACTGACCCCCCAACCCCCCCATGTCCCACCCCCCCCAACGTTCCCCCCCGTCCCCACACTCCCCCCCTCCCCCCAAAAACAAGAAACAACAGAATGCAACTCAAGGCACTGAACCTGAACCTCGCAGTCAGCAGTTCCAGCAGGTCATGGTTCGGAAGTCCCCCACTGGACTGGAATCGGGGCAGGGGTGTCAACCTGGTGACCCCCAGGTCCAAGGTCCGGGGTGTCTTCTCCAAAAGTACCATCATACCCCGGGGACCTCAGGCCCAGAGCCCCTCCGACGCCATTCAATGAGGTCGGGGTCACGCTGCTCCAGAACTCGCCTGGGAATCCGCCATGGTGGCGGAGGCCACTGAAGCCACAGCAGCTCCTCTCTCCTGTTCACTAGCCGTAGGATCTGGTCTTCGCCGCTCCGGGGATGGGCCCACCCTGTGCCAGGATGAAGAGCGACGCCGCCTCCGGGATGGCGAGCCGCGTGCCTCCTGCGAAGGTTCCGTGTCCTCGATGCCCAGGAGAACTATCGCCGCCTGAAGGGAATTGATCTGCCTCAGCCTATTCTCCCAGCGAAATATAATCCGGAAGGGATGGCCCCACGAGTAGGAGACCCCGCGCTCGCGGAGGAAGGCGGTCACAGGACGGAAATCCCTCCGCTTCTGCAATGTCGTCGCTGCCAGATCCTGATACAACTGCGGGCGGTGTCCTCTAAACTGCAGGGAAGAGATGGTTCTGGCTTTTCTCAATATCCTCTCCTTCAGCTGAAAATCATGCACACAAACGAGGATATCCGGAGGCGGACCCCCCCCTCGTCTGGGCAACCCCACTCTGTGCACTCTGTCCATCTGAATGTCTCGCACCTCTTCGTCCTCCAGAATCTGCAGAAACAGGGCCAGGACGTATCCCCGCAGGTCCCCCGCCTCACCGTCCCCCGGCACCGCTTTGATGCGAATGTTATTCCTCCTAGAACGGTTCTCCAAATTCTCCGCGTGGGTTTGTAGATCCAAGTTCTGCTCAGTTAGGCGGATAACGTCCTGTTGAAGCTGGTGCACGTCCTCCGCCATACTTAGGTCGTGGTCCTCCAACGTCGCCACCCTTTCACCAATCCCATCCACGTCCCTCCTCACCTCTCGTAGATCAGATGTTAACTGCGTGCGGAGTTCAGCGATGTCATCTTTAATGGAGGCAAAGAGCTCCACCATGAACGCTTTAGTGGCGGGCGCTTCGTCATCCGAATGCCTCGAGGATCCACTGGCACCTGGCGAGGCCGGCTGCTGCGACGATTTGGAGGCGCCATCCTTCAACACCTTTCTACGCTGCGAAGAGGTCATGGCGGCCGTGCTCGAGCCCTAGAAGCACCTCACCCCGGTCCACGGCTCCAAAGGATCCCCGCCGGGAGGCAACCCACCAGGGACGGCGGCTCCAGGAAGAAGCAGGGTCGGACCGCCGAGCTCCACGAAGAAGTCCCCTTCAAAAAAGGCCGTGTGTAGCGCAGCCAACCCAGCCTCCGTGCCTCCCCCGAGCCAATCCGCCGCCACACAGACGTCAATGTCCGGATCCAGAGAGGCAGGGCAGCCCACAAAGGCCCTCGGGGGGCGCAGGCCAATACGGCAGCAACTCTAGGGCATGCCCGCCCCCAGGACAGGCCAGCACAGGCCGTGGCCCACTCCACCGCCACTGCAGGGTCCGCTCTCTGCCCTACCTTTCCGGCTGCAGGGTCCGCTCTCTGCCCTACCTTTCCGGCTCTCTCTGCGACCGGCAGCTCGGGAACTGAGCCCCCACCGGCTCCCAGTCAATATGGCCCCTCTTGGCCCGGTCCGCACGTGCTCCGGTATTCCCAGCAGTCTCGGCCGGCCCGGTCTCCCTCAGTCAGATGACGGCACCCCTCGCCGGCCGGCCGTCCGTCCTCTAGACCGAACCCGGCTCCAAACCTTCAGGGCTTCCGCTGCCAAGGCTCGGCCCAGCTCCCTTCCGATTGATTCCGGGGGCTCCCAGGTTCCCCTGACCAGTGCTGCTAATAGCTCCACCTGAGCCCTCCCGTCAGCGCCGACGTGGCCCGTCCTCCGCCTCCGCTGGGCGCAGCGCACGGGCCCGGGCACCCGCGAAATCCTCCGGGACCGGCCGTCTCGGTCCGGCCGTCTCGGTCCGGCTCCGCAGCTACGCAAGTCCGCGGCTGCACAGGCCGCAATCCGGCTCCTCTGAGACGGCCGCCACAGACCTCGGAACTCTCCGCTGATGGCACCGGAGCACTCCGCAAGATATCTGCGGTCTCTGCCGTCGCTGAACCTCCGGGCAGCGCCCCCGGGACCCCGCTATCCGTTGCTTTGCTGATCAGGCGTCGGAGAGGCTCGAAGAAGCGTCCTACTCCGACGCCATCTTGGCCACGCCCCTGTGTTTTAATTTTAACAACATGCAACCTGGCAGTCAGAGTATACAGAGACATATAATACCAATATATTCTACGTAAGTAGGTTAATCAAGAAGCAGTCAATAATTACACATGCATTAATCTCCTTGCTCCTCCCCATTGTCGTAGTGTTTTGCCTCGTCAGTTTCAGAGCCAGAGTCTGTGTCTGTTGTCACTCAGGAAGCAGGAGCTAGGAATTATCTGTATGAGCACGGCAAGTGTTTAGTGTATCCTCAAATATGTCATCCTTTCTACTAAGGCGCATATGTGTCTCCTCAGCTAGGGCCCAGTCGAGCACATCTCTATGCCAGAGCGCAATCGTTGGGGCATGCTGGGACAGCCATGTGATTGCATTTTTACGTCATGCCAGTACCATAGGCGACTGACCAAATTTATAGGTTATCTTGCGCCCTTCTGGCATCTAATGAGGCTTAATAATAAGCATTTCGGTGTCGGATCAATACTTAGTTGTGTGGCATGCACCATTTCTTCGACAGCTTGTTGCCAGAAGGAGTGTATTGCATCGCAGGGCCATCGTTAATGTAAGAAATCAGCCCCCACAGTGTTGCAGCGCAGGCATATATCTGGGCAAGACACGACCATTCGATAAAGGTCTTGTGGTGGTCTTGTGGCGTTAAGTAGGTTCTTCACAGAAATTTATAATGTATCATTCGAAAATGGGCATTACTAGAAACCATGTTTGTTAGTTCACAGGACCGCTGCCAGTCTTGATCTTCCTTTGGAATGTCAAAGTCTAAATTCCAGGCCTCTTGAGTCCGTGTGTAGTGTGAAGTGTCTACTGTACAGTTTAAAATGCAGCCCTTTGGGGGTGCGAGGGGTCGTGGCTCCTCCTCTCCCTTTCGGGGATGTTACAACCAATATCAGCAGTACCGTCCCTATCCGGGCCAACCGCGTTACTCCTCCTCCCTGCAACAGCAGTCGTTTCGACAGCTGCAGGCTGCCTCTTACAAGCAGTACAGAGGGAAATCCTCCTGCTGAGGTAGAGATTCCTCAAAAAAGCGCTGCCAACTGCCAACTGCCAACTGTCAACCGCTCTTCCCATCAATCCGACCAAAGTTGGAGGGCGGATCTCCCATTTCTTCTCCAATTGGTCTGTAATAACTACAGATCGATGGGTTTTGGACATAGTGTCCAGAGACTACAATCTGGAATTTGTGAAATTCCATCAAAAATCTCCCCCCAGAGGTCCTACTCCTGCCCGTCTGATGGAACTCATATGCCAAATCCATCTCATGTTAAGGAAAGGAACGATCAAAGTGTACCGAATCTTCAAGGGGATGCAGGCTTCTATTCAAGATTCTTCCAAATCAAGGAACAATCGGGGGAGTGGCGCCCCATTCTAGACCTTCGTTCCCTCAAAAAGTTCCTCAAGAAGCAAACTTTCCGGATGTTGTCTCTCCTAGAAGTGCTTCAATTAATGCGTCAAGGGGATTACAAGCCAACACTGGACCTTCAAGATGCCTATTTTCATGTCCCTATCCTACCCAGACACAGAAACTTCCTGCGCTTTAGAGTAGCTGGCAGAGATTTCCAATTCCAAGTCCTTCCATCTGGCCTTCGCTCTGCACCTGAATGTTCACTAAAGTCTTGGCACCGGTGGCAGCATATCTTGGTCAAGCTGATGTCCAAATATTTCGCTACCTCGACGACTGCCTTATAAAGGCCTAGTCGTTCGCAGTCGCAAGCAGACACACTCAGTCATGCCTGTCTCTGTGTCTTTCCATCACTCTGGAGAAGTCTCAGTTCACCCCCTCTCAAGTGAGGACCTTCTTGGGGGCCATCATAGACACACAGCAAACAAGGGCTTTTGTCTCCAATGAAAGACAACAGCAGATTTCCAAACTGGCAACTCTCCTGTGCACATAAAAGTATGTTTTTGTTCGACAGTTCAAATCGCTTCTGGGGATGCTGTCTTCCGGTATTCCCCTAATTCCCAACTGTCGCCTCAAAATAGAACTCCGACTGGAGAACTCGACAACCAATTGCAACAAGTCTCAGGGTCCTTCGACAATGTCATCAACATCACGTCTCAGATATGAAGAGCATTGCTATGGTGGACTTGCATACCAAACATCTCTGCAGTTCGTTTGTAGTGGACACTTCAAGTTTCATCCTCACGACAGATGCCTCCCTCGAATGGTGGGAAAGTCATCTTCAAGCCCTCACAGTCAAGGGGAAATGGGACAACCACCTATGAACTTGGCACATAAACCTTTTGGAGTTACTAGCAATATTTCCGGCTCTGAAGTCCTTTTGCACCCTCATTCAAGGAGCTTCAGTGTTGATCCGAATGGACAACACAACAACCTGACCCCAGGCCACCCCCCATGCCGCACGGCTCCTCCGCTGTGACCGCGTCTTTGACCCTGGCGCCGCAGGTTCGCCCCTGACCTCGGTGTCCCCCTGCTGCTACCTTCTCCTTTCTGCTGCTGCCCTCACTTGTGAATTGTGCTTTTTTTTCAGGACTTCTGCATTTTTCTGTATTTTTCGTAGTTGCTGTTGTATCCCTGCACTCTGTGTGTGCCCCCCCGCTCCCCGCTTCCCGCCGCAGCTCCCCCGCGGCCCGCCCCTTTTCTTTTATACCCCCTGCTCATTGGCCGCCCCGCTCCCAGCTGCTCCTCCCTCCCACTTCGTCTCATTTGGAGGCCGCAAGGCGGCCGCGCGCAGAAGGCATGCCAAAGGCAAGCCCGTCTGCGCCTGGACCACGCCCACCGCCAGGACCCCTGGCCCTCAATGATGCCTGCCCACCCGACGGACTTACGACGCCGCCACCATCCACACACTCAACGCCGGCCGGAACCCCGCCTGCTACCGAGCCATCCCGAAACGCACCCACGGACCCTTCACCTGCCAAGCCTGCAAATTCACCTGCCTCCAAACTTGAACAGCACCGGCCAAGTCAGCTACCAGCAACAATCACCTCAAGTGCATCCTGCTCAACACCCGCTCCGTCCACAGGCACACAGTCGAACTCTGGAACTCTGGAACCTCCTGGACACATCACCAGACGTTGCCTTCCTCACAGAAACCTGGATGAACGCCTTCTCAGCCCCCGACATCGCCATAGCCATCCCGGATGGCTACAAAATCACCCGGAGGGACCGCGTCAACCAAACCAGAGGAGGCATCGCCATCGTCCACAGAAACACCATCCAAATCACGACCAACTCCGACGACACCCTCACTGCCGCCGAGCACCTTCACTTCCAGATACACACCGACCCCAAGACCACCCTCAGGGGCACTCTCATCTACAGACCCCCGGGACCACGCACACAATTCAGCGAAGCCATCGCAGACTTCGTCAGCCCGCACGCCCTAACCTCCTCAGACTACATCCTCCTAGGGAACCTCAACTTCCACCTGGAGAACAACAATGATAGCAACACCGCCGCCCTGCTGGACAACCTCACCAACCTCGGACTCAAGCAACTGGTGAACACCCCAACCCACTACGCCGGCCACACGCTTGACCCCATCTTCTCCTCCAGCAAGCACATCTCCTTCAGCCATTCCACCGGACTACTCTGGACAGATCACAGCTGCGTCCACTTCAACTTCAGGAGAACCACGACCCACCACCACCCGCAATAGGTTCCTCGCAGAAGCTGGCGTAAGATCACCACTGACCAGCTCACCACCTCCCTCAGCCAGAACTCTCCCACCAACACGACGGACCCCAACGAAGCAGCCCGCAACCTCGCACAGTGGCTTACCAACTGCGCCGATGAACTCGCACTATTGAAGAACCCACCCAGCAGACCCGGCAGCAAGAAAGCCTTGTGGTTTACCAACGACCTCAAAAACTCCAAGAAAACCTTCCGCACCCTCGAGATAGCCTGGCGCCACAACCAGACAACAGAAAACATGACAGCCCTCAAGTACGCCACCCGCAAACACCACTAGCTGATCCGCACCACCAAAAGGACAACATTCAAAGAACGACTGGACAACAACACCCACAACAGCAAGGAACTCTTCAGCATCGTTAAAGAGCTATCCAACCCCAGCACCTGCAACAACAACATTAAACCATCGCAAGACCTCTGCGACTCACTCGCCTCGTTCTTTCACCGCAAGATCGCCGACATACAAAACAGCTTCGGCGCACAGACCAGGCACCCTACCACCCAACCATCGCCCCCCGCCACCACCACCCTATGCACCTGGACCTCGGTTAGCACCGAAGATACCACCCGAACGATTAACACCATCCACTCCGGCTCCCCAACCGACCCCTGGCCACACCACATCTTCAAGAAAGCCGACTCCATCTTCGCACCCCAACTCCGGGACATCATCAACAGCTCCTTCGCATCCGCCACCTTCCCGGAGAGCTGGAAACATGCCGAGCTCAGCGCCCTCCTGAAGAAACCCACCGCGGACCCCACGGACCTCAAGAACTTTCGCCCCATCTCGCTCCTCCCGTTTCCGGCCAAAGTCATCGAGAAGATCGTCAACAAACAACTCTCCGCCTTCCTCGAGACAAACGGATCCTTCGACCTCTCGCAGTCCGGTTTCCGAGCAAACCACAGCACCGAGACCGCCCTAATCGCAGCTACCGATGACATCAGGTCCTTGCTCGACAATAGGGAAACAGCTGCCCTCATCCTCCTGGACCTCTCAGCAGCCTTCGACACTGTGTGCCACCGCACCCTAATACAGCGCCTCAGCAACACCGGAATCCAAGGAAAGGCCTTGGAGTGGATCATCTCGTTCCTCGCCGGAAAAACCCAGAGAGTCCGCCTCCCCCCGTTCCGATCCGCGTCCACCGAAGTCATCTGCGGCGTACCGCAAGGATCCTCGCTCAGCCCCACCCTCTTCAACGTCTACATGAGCCCCCTCGCAGCCATCGCACATCAACACAACCTAAACATCATCTACGCTGACGACACCCAGCTGATCCTCTCCCTCACCAACGACCCCGCCACCGCCAAAGCCAGCCTCCAGGAAGGAATGAAAGACGTCGCGGAATGGATGGAGCTCAGCCGTCTGAAACTGAACTCAGACAAGACGGAAGTCTTCATCCTGGGACCATCCCCCTCTGCCTGGGACGATTCCTGTTGGCCCCCTGCCCTGGGCACCGCCCCTAAGCCAAAGGACCATGCACGCAATCTGGGCTTCTTCTTGGACTCCTCCCTCAAGATGACCAAGCAAGTCAACGCCGTCTCGTCATCCTGTTGCAACACCCTGCGCATGCTTCGAAAAATCTTCCGGTGTATCCCCACCGAAACCAGGAGGACGGTCACCCAGGCCCTCGTCACCAGCCGACTGGACTACGGGAACACCCTCTACGCTGGAACCACAGCCAAACTCCAGAAAAGACTCCAGCGCATACAGAACGCCTCTGCACGACTCATCCTGGACATCCCCCGTCACAGCCACATCTCTCCCCATCTGAAAGACCTGCACTGGCTCCCCGTCAACAAGAGGATCACATTTAGACTCCTCACCCACGCACACAAGGCTCTTGTTGGAAGGGGGAGTCTCTGGTTGGCGCAGTGCAACACTGGCGACAAGCAGCGACCCTCTCTTCCTCGTCAGGGCTAAGGGTTACCTTCAAGAACAACCTCTGCTTACCCTCTAGGTAGTGTGGCGCAAGCAGTCTAGGCTAATCTCTGGGGCACATAGGGTTAAACATTTGCAATATCATACCATCACCACCAACCCACCACACAATGACACCAAACTGTATTTTGTAAAAATATATTCTCTTTATATATCGTTAAAAGCAGGCTTGTAAATACAGTCTTGGATTACTTTGAAAATGCAGGTTCCAGTTATTCTTGGTAAAAAGTCACAGTTCTTAAGCAAATGCACTCTTTTGGGCCTTCTGCCCAGGTTTGGAAAGGTTCAGTGCTTTACAGCGCCTCAATGCGCTTTCCGCTGCCTCCGCTCCCTTCCTCGGAGAAAATCGGGCCCGGCCTGCCAAAGCTCACGCTTCCCGCGTGAGCCGCGAAAGGCACGACCGGGTCCGCTCTGGAAATGAGTCACCCTTCGGGGCTCGACTCGAGGAGAGGGGGCCGCGGGCCACAGGGAGCGTCAGGCGGGGCCTCGGGGGCCAGGAGCAGTGCGAGCCTCTGTCTCAGGGGCGGCTCGCGCTGTGAGGCAGACAGCAGCTGCGAGGCTCCCGGGGCGCCTGAGGTCACACAGCGCGGTGCGAGCTCAGCTGGCAGGACGCTCGCACCGCGAGGGGCAAAGACACAGTACCTTAAGATTCTTGTGGAGCGGACGGCTGGAAGGGGGGGCCTGTCTTCGGGCAAAGTTTCTTCTGTAGCACAAACAGGATCTAATTTACAAGGAGCAGGGCTCCTACTTTTATACCCAGATTCTTTTGTTCTAGCAGGCCAGGGGGGCCTCTGCATAACTGCTCCAGTCTCTGAGCACTTGTTGTGGGTACTTCTGGCTTCTGCATGCAGTGTGAGGGCAGGCACATCAGCCGCTCCCCAGGGGGGCGGAGCCGGCATTGTGAGGACAGGGGCAGCCTGAGCATTTTGTTGACAAGCTTCGGTCCTTCCTGGGCCAGGTGCAGGCTGAGCCATCAGTCGCTCCCCAGGAGGGCGGAGCCAGCATTGTGGAGGCAGAGCACAGCCTGATGCATCATTCAGGGGAAACTCCCACCACCCACTAAGGTGTCATCCTGCTATTCACTACCTGTCAACTCCCAGCCCTGTCACTCACACACACCAGACAGTCAGATCCACATCCAAGCAGAGGCGGGCTGAAATGGTTAGGCCAGCAAATGCTAACTTTCTAAAAGTAGCATTTGCAAACCCAGGATATTAAAATAAACTTTACTAAAAGAAGTATTTTATTATTCTGAGTTCAGGCATACTAAACATTAATTTCTACCATGTTCCCTGAGCCTGCTGGGATTATAGAGTGTAATAATTCCAGCAGCCCATCTGGCCTAGAGGGGAACTGGTAGCCTTACAATAGTGAAAAACGAATTTGGCAGTAATTCACTATTAGAACATGCCACACACACCAGAGCATGTCCTACCTTACACTTACAATGCACCCTGCCCTCAGGCCTACCATAGGGGTGACTAATATGAAGTTAAGGGAAGGTTTAGGGGCTGGCAAGTGTGTGCACTTGCCCAGCCAGCATGACAGTACCAGACTGCACGCAGGTTCTGCAGTGGCAGACCCTAGACACATTTTAAGGCTGCTTCTGTGGGTGGCGCAACCAGCGCTGCAGGCCCACTAGCAGTATTGGCATTCACAAGCCCTGGCACTCCTGGTGCACTTTACTGGGGACTAACAGTAAATCCAATGAACCAATCATGGACATCAATCATATGTACACTTTACAGTAGGGAGAGCATATGCACTTTGGCACTGGTCAGCAGTGGCAAAGTGCCCAGAGTCATTAAACCAACAAAAACAGGTCAGAGAGAGTATTGGAGGAAGGCAAAAAGTTTAGGGATGACCCTGCCAAGAGGCCCAGGTCCAACACAACCCCCTTCCAGCCAAAACGCAGGGTAGACCAATCACCACTGTGATGGGCTTCACTGCTTAGGGCGATAGAACATGGACCTGGCCCGCAACAGCAGGGGCACACTCCAGTTCTATGCCAATCTGAACCTATTTCAAATCCTCTGTCCATACTCTCAGGGTCCACCCAGCTAATCCATGGGGCACCCTTCTCTTCCTCTGTGGACACCACCTGTGCAGCCTCTAACCTTAACTTGCTCACAGGTGTGTCCCAACAGACAGACATCAAATCACAGTGGCCACTGACAGTAGTCAGGGCTGAGACCCAGGCCTCATGCCTCTCAGGGCTCTCAAACCTCTGTGGCCTCAGAGAGCGGGGGGCGGTAGCCCCAGGTGCTTGGCACCCTTTGTCCACTCTCCCTCCTGTCAGGTCAGGTATGACATCCTGGCACTGACCCACCAGCCCCAGGCCTGTACCTGGCGGCTGGACCAAAGACTGGGGTGGGCTCTCCCACACCCGGTCCTCCACCTCGGGGCTCTGTACCCTCCTACCTGGAGTGTTACCCCCTTCCAGAATTGTCAGGGCACCTGTGGCAGGTGACCTGCACAATTCGCCCACCAGTTCAGGGGTGCTATCCTGCAACTGGGGCACCAGGTCAGGGGGGACACCCTGCACCTGGCCCTTAAACCTAGGGTCTAAACCCTCAAACTGTACCGGGGTCAGAGGCAAGGACTCCCTCCCTCTGCACCCCCTTCCAGAGTACTGCCCACTCCCAACTGGAGTGGTACCCCTAGAAGAGACATGGGTCAGGACACTGATTACAGTGGTCCCACCCTCCAGGTCAGACAACACCTGAACCTGGCTCTCCAACTCAGGGACCCAACCCTGCAGTTGAACACTTGCCTGGCGCACCAGGACTTTCCGGGGGGCACGCCTGCCCCCCCTGAGGGTGGCACATAGCTCATGTGCCGTGCGACAGTCTGCCTGGCGCAGATCTCCCAACCCCTGTCCCTCTGACAGTGTGGGAAGATCCCCCAGGACAGAAGTGGTGTCCCCCTGGTCATTCACTGGGGACGCAGCCCTGCTGGCTGGCCCCTGACCCACTGCTTCTTCCACTGGGGACTCTTTCCCCATCTCGCCCCTCTTTCTGGACTTCTGTACCCTCCCAACTGGAGCGGTACTGCCAGACACCAGAACTACTGGAGCCCTGTTTACAGAGCCTCCACGTTCTCTAGCCACTGGGGGATCCCCCTCAGCGGGTGACTCATCCGGACAGCCTAGGCTCCCCACCTGGTGTTCCCTCAGAGAACCATCCAGGCTCTGAGACTGAGGTTGGGCACTACCGGGACAAAACCTATTCTCACTCCTTCCCCTTAAGGACAGGACGTGAGGCCCTACACCCCTCTCACTACTACAGGACCTAGCTGGGCTACTCTGCGCCACTTCCACCACTCTGGGCTGGAAGATACCTGAGCCACTCCCCACAGGATCACACCCCAATGCCTCTCCAGAACCTCTGGAATCCACCACAAGGTCTGCCTCCAACGTGAGCTCCCTGGGGTCAGAGAACTCACTCTCAAACAGGTGTTGGCATAGCTCTGGAAAACTGGGACTTAAAGTATGCTCTTCCACAATTGGATTACACAGCCCCCTAGCAGGGTTAACCAAACCATCCTTCACCTCTCCATCCAGTGCCTCACACACATACTCCACACCATTCTTCTGAGACTGGCCAGACAGTAGCGAACTGTCTCTGTCACACAACCCACACTCTTCTGGTCGGTCCTTACACTCACCCACCAGGACCTCAACCATGGGGGAATCCCTCCCACCACTAGGACCATGAACTCCTACGCCAGCAACCCTATTCCCTTCAGGGACGCTGCGCACTACTGGAGCTACCTCATGCCCTTGAACCTCCTGGTGTATGTTAACCCCTTCCAAGTCAGGTGCCATACCTCTAGGTGCGCGCGCTATGCTGTCAGCACTAGATACCTTAATGTTGCTGCCACCATCTGAGCTGGACTCCACCTCCAACTCAGCAAAGCTCAATCTCTGAGCTACACACATTTCTTGTTGCTGGGCTGACGCCCTCCTGGCCTCACGCCCCTCGAGCTCCAAGTCAAGTTTCCTCATTCTTAAGTCATGCGCAAGCTCCATTTTCATTTCTTCCAGGGCTAACTTCCTAGATTCTAACTCCAGTTGGCAATTCAATTTCAGCTCTGCCAACTTCATTTCATGTATTCTGGCCTCCTTCCTGTCCGTCAACTCCTCTGGCGACAGGGCTCTACCAAAATCCATGATGCTTCCTGCTGATCCAGGCATGACTTCACAACAAATGGGGATTCTCTCAGTAAAACATAAAAAAAAAGTCTGTGGCTTAGTTACTGGACTGTCATCACTGTGCAATGGTCAATAGTAAATGTATGAACACTGCAAATGTAAATTTGCGATCCTCACCGCTGCGTCCAATGTTGGAAGGGGGAGTCTCTGGTTGGCGCAGTGCAACACTGGCGACAAGCAGCGACCCTCTCTTCCTCGTCAGGGCTAAGGGTTACCTTCAAGAACAACCTCTGCTTACCCTCTAGGTAGTGTGGCGCAAGCAGTCTAGGCTAATCTCTGGGGCACATAGGGTTAAACATTTGCAATATCATACCATCACCACCAACCCACCACACAATGACACCAAACTGTATTTTGTAAAAATATATTCTCTTTATATATCGTTAAAAGCAGGCTTGTAAATACAGTCTTGGATTACTTTGAAAATGCAGGTTCCAGTTATTCTTGGTAAAAAGTCACAGTTCTTAAGCAAATGCACTCTTTTGGGCCTTCTGCCCAGGTTTGGAAAGGTTCAGTGCTTTACAGCGCCTCAATGCGCTTTCCGCTGTCTCCGCTCGCTTCCTCGGAGAAAATCGGGCCCGGCCTGCCAAAGCTCACGCTTCCCGCGTGAGCCGCGAAAGGCACGACCGGGTCCGCTCTGGAAATGAGTCACCCTTCGGGGCTCGACTCGAGGAGAGGGGGCCGCGGGCCACAGGGAGCGTCAGGCGGGGCCTCGGGGGCCAGGAGCAGTGCGAGCCTCTGTCTCAGGGGCGGCTCGCGCTGTGAGGCAGACAGCAGCTGCGAGGCTCCCGGGGCGCCCGAGGTCACACAGCGCGGTGCGAGCTCAGCTGGCAGGACGCTCGCACCGCGAGGGGCAAAGACACAGTACCTTAAGATTCTTGTGGAGCGGACGGCTGGAAGGGGGGGCCTATCCCACGTCGCGTTGCTTCTCTGGGGTCGATGCGCGCTGCGGCTCTCAGCCGGGCAGGTCACGGGTCACCCGGGGCGGCAGTGCTTGGTGGCGGCAGGGTCCTTCCTTTGGAGTTTGCTCCGACCCTGAAGGCGGCGGCTGTGTGGTGGCGGCAAGTGGCAGTAGGGTCCCCAAGTGCGGGACGTACCCAGCCAAAGTGCCGGTTGCAGCTGTGCGCTCACAGCTGAGCTGTCGGGCAGGATGCCGACCAGAGGGGGGTTATCACAGGGCGGCAGTCCGTCTTTGCAGAGGGGTTGACGGCGCGAGGCGCAGTCAACTCGGGCGCTTGGACCGGACGCGTCCTCCTTCACGTTGCTCTCGGGGCTCCCAGGCAGAGGCAGTCACGGTGCTCGGGCCAGCGGCGGCTGGGCCTCACGTTGCTCTTGCTGTCGCTTTGGGCCCCTGTCACGGTGCTTGGGGGGATATCGATGCCCTGGATCACGGGGAGCGTGGCAGGGATGCACAACGCTCCCAGACTCCTCAGTCAGCGCTGCAGCGATAAGCAGCACACACAATAGCTTTCTTCAGGGGGATAGCGCCCACTGTTCCTGGGGCGCTGGTCAGGGGGCAAGTTCACAGGCAAGCCCTTGGAGATCTTTCAGCAGAGTTTGGCACAAAGTTCAATAAAGCAAAAGTCTCTTGTAGTCTTTTCTTTCCTCTCCTTCTGAAGCAAGGCACCAGACACAGGCCAGAGACAGCACTCCTCCTTGAAGTCTTCTTCCAGGTCCTTCTCTTCGGGCAGAGTTTCTTCTGTAGCACAAACAGGATCTAATTTACAAGGAGCAGGGCTCCTACTTTTATACCCAGATTCTTTTGTTCTAGCAGGCCAGGGGGGCCTCTGCATAACTGCTCCAGTCTCTGAGCACTTGTTGTGGGTACTTCTGGCTTCTGCATGCAGTGTGAGGGCAGGCACATCAGCCGCTCCCCAGGGGGGCGGAGCCGGCATTGTGAGGACAGGGGCAGCCTGAGCACTTTGTTGACAAGCTTCGGTCCTTCCTGGGCCAGGTGCAGGCTGAGTCATCAGTCGCTCCCCAGGAGGGCGGAGCCAGCATTGTGGAGGCAGAGCACAGCCTGATGCATCATTCAGGGGAAACTCCCACCACCCACTAAGGTGTCATCCTGCTATTCACTACCTGTCAACTCCCAGCCCTGTCACTCACACACACCAGACAGTCAGATCCACATCCAAGCAGAGGCGGGCTGAAATGGTTAGGCCAGCAAATGCTAACTTTCTAAAAGTAGCATTTGCAAACCCAGGATATTAAAATAAACTTTACTAAAAGAAGTATTTTATTATTCTGAGTTCAGGCATACTAAACATTAATTTCTACCATGTTCCCTGAGCCTGCTGGGATTATAGAGTGTAATCATTCCAGCAGCCCATCTGGCCTAGAGGGGAACTGGTAGCCTTACAATAGTGAAAAACGAATTTGGCAGTAATTCACTATTAGAACATGCCACACACACCAGAGCATGTCCTACCTTACACTTACAATGCACCCTGCCCTCAGGCCTACCATAGGGGTGACTAATATGAAGTTAAGGGAAGGTTTAGGGGCTGGCAAGTGTGTGCACTTGCCCAGCCAGCATGACAGTACCAGACTGCACGCAGGTTCTGCAGTGGCAGACCCTAGACACATTTTAAGGCTGCTTCTGTGGGTGGCGCAACCAGCGCTGCAGGCCCACTAGCAGTATTGGCATTCACAAGCCCTGGCACTCCTGGTGCACTTTACTGGGGACTAACAGTAAATCCAATGAACCAATCATGGACATCAATCATATGTACACTTTACAGTAGGGAGAGCATATGCACTTTGGCACTGGTCAGCAGTGGCAAAGTGCCCAGAGTCATTAAACCAACAAAAACAGGTCAGAGAGAGTATTGGAGGAAGGCAAAAAGTTTAGGGATGACCCTGCCAAGAGGCCCAGGTCCAACACAACCCCCTTCCAGCCAAAACGCAGGGTAGACCAATCACCACTGTGATGGGCTTCACTGCTTAGGGCGATAGAACATGGACCTGGCCCGCAACAGCAGGGGCACACTCCAGTTCTATGCCAATCTGAACCTATTTCAAATCCTCTGTCCATACTCTCAGGGTCCACCCAGCTAATCCATGGGGCACCCTTCTCTTCCTCTGTGGACACCACCTGTGCAGCCTCTAACCTTAACTTGCTCACAGGTGTGTCCCAACAGACAGACATCAAATCACAGTGGCCACTGACAGTAGTCAGGGCTGAGACCCAGGCCTCATGCCTCTCAGGGCTCTCAAACCTCTGTGGCCTCAGAGAGCGGGGGGCGGTAGCCCCAGGTGCTTGGCACCCTTTGTCCACTCTCCCTCCTGTCAGGTCAGGTATGACATCCTGGCACTGACCCACCAGCCCCAGGCCTGTACCTGGCGGCTGGACCAAAGACTGGGGTGGGCTCTCCCACACCCGGTCCTCCACCTCGGGGCTCTGTACCCTCCTACCTGGAGTGTTACCCCCTTCCAGAATTGTCAGGGCACCTGTGGCAGGTGACCTGCACAATTCGCCCACCAGTTCAGGGGTGCTATCCTGCAACTGGGGCACCAGGTCAGGGGGGACACCCTGCACCTGGCCCTTAAACCTAGGGTCTAAACCCTCAAACTGTACCGGGGTCAGAGGCAAGGACTCCCTCCCTCTGCACCCCCTTCCAGAGTACTGCCCACTCCCAACTGGAGTGGTACCCCTAGAAGAGACATGGGTCAGGACACTGATTACAGTGGTCCCACCCTCCAGGTCAGACAACACCTGAACCTGGCTCTCCAACTCAGGGACCCAACCCTGCAGTTGAACACTTGCCTGGCGCACCAGGACTTTCCGGGGGGCACGCCTGCCCCCCCTGAGGGTGGCACATAGCTCATGTGCCGTGCGACAGTCTGCCTGGCGCAGATCTCCCAACCCCTGTCCCTCTGACAGTGTGGGAAGATCCCCCAGGACAGAAGTGGTGTCCCCCTGGTCATTCACTGGGGACGCAGCCCTGCTGGCTGGCCCCTGACCCACTGCTTCTTCCACTGGGGACTCTTTCCCCATCTCGCCCCTCTTTCTGGACTTCTGTACCCTCCCAACTGGAGCGGTACTGCCAGACACCAGAACTACTGGAGCCCTGTTTACAGAGCCTCCACGTTCTCTAGCCACTGGGGGATCCCCCTCAGCGGGTGACTCATCCGGACAGCCTAGGCTCCCCACCTGGTGTTCCCTCAGAGAACCATCCAGGCTCTGAGACTGAGGTTGGGCACTACCGGGACAAAACCTATTCTCACTCCTTCCCCTTAAGGACAGGACGTGAGGCCCTACACCCCTCTCACTACTACAGGACCTAGCTGGGCTACTCTGCGCCACTTCCACCACTCTGGGCTGGAAGATACCTGAGCCACTCCCCACAGGATCACACCCCAATGCCTCTCCAGAACCTCTGGAATCCACCACAAGGTCTGCCTCCAACGTGAGCTCCCTGGGGTCAGAGAACTCACTCTCAAACAGGTGTTGGCATAGCTCTGGAAAACTGGGACTTAAAGTATGCTCTTCCACAATTGGATTACACAGCCCCCTAGCAGGGTTAACCAAACCATCCTTCACCTCTCCATCCAGTGCCTCACACACATACTCCACACCATTCTTCTGAGACTGGCCAGACAGTAGCGAACTGTCTCTGTCACACAACCCACACTCTTCTGGGCGGTCCTTACACTCACCCACCAGGACCTCAACCATGGGGGAATCCCTCCCACCACTAGGACCATGAACTCCTACGCCAGCAACCCTATTCCCTTCAGGGACGCTGCGCACTACTGGAGCTACCTCATGCCCTTGAACCTCCTGGTGTATGTTAACCCCTTCCAAGTCAGGTGCCATACCTCTAGGTGCGCGCGCTATGCTGTCAGCACTAGATACCATAATGTTGCTGCCACCATCTGAGCTGGACTCCACCTCCAACTCAGCAAAGCTCAATCTCTGAGCTACACACATTTCTTGTTGCTGGGCTGACGCCCTCCTGGCCTCACGCCCCTCGAGCTCCAAGTCAAGTTTCCTCATTCTTAAGTCATGCGCAAGCTCCATTTTCATTTCTTCCAGGGCTAACTTCCTAGATTCTAACTCCAGTTGGCAATTCAATTTCAGCTCCGCCAACTTCATTTCATGTATTCTGGCCTCCTTCCTGTCCGTCAACTCCTCTGGCGACAGGGCTCTACCAAAATCCATGATGCTTCCTGCTGATCCAGGCATGACTTCACAACAAATGGGGATTCTCTCAGTAAAACATAAAAAAAAAGTCTGTGGCTTAGTTACTGGACTGTCATCACTGTGCAATGGTCAATAGTAAATGTATGAACACTGCAAATGTAAATTTGCGATCCTCACCGCTGCGTCCAATGTTGGAAGGGGGAGTCTCTGGTTGGCGCAGTGCAACACTGGCGACAAGCAGCGACCCTCTCTTCCTCGTCAGGGCTAAGGGTTACCTTCAAGAACAACCTCTGCTTACCCTCTAGGTAGTGTGGCGCAAGCAGTCTAGGCTAATCTCTGGGGCACATAGGGTTAAACATTTGCAATATCATACCATCACCACCAACCCACCACACAATGACACCAAACTGTATTTTGTAAAAATATATTCTCTTTATATATCGTTAAAAGCAGGCTTGTAAATACAGTCTTGGATTACTTTGAAAATGCAGGTTCCAGTTATTCTTGGTAAAAAGTCACAGTTCTTAAGCAAATGCACTCTTTTGGGCCTTTTGGAAAGGTTCAGTGCTTTACAGCGCCTCAATGCGCTTTCCGCTGTCTCCGCTCGCTTCCTCGGAGAAAATCGGGCCCGGCCTGCCAAAGCTCACGCTTCCCGCGTGAGCCGCGAAAGGCACGACCGGGTCCGCTCTGGAAATGAGTCACCCTTCGGGGCTCGACTCGAGGAGAGGGGGCCGCGGGCCACAGGGAGCGTCAGGCGGGGCCTCGGGGGCCAGGAGCAGTGCGAGCCTCTGTCTCAGGGGCGGCTCGCGCTGTGAGGCAGACAGCAGCTGCGAGGCTCCCGGGGCGCCCGAGGTCACACAGCGCGGTGCGAGCTCAGCTGGCAGGACGCTCGCACCGCGAGGGGCAAAGACACAGTACCTTAAGATTCTTGTGGAGCGGACGGCTGGAAGGGGGGGCCTGTCCCACGTCGCGTTGCTTCTCTGGGGTCGATGCGCGCTGCGGCTCTCAGCCGGGCAGGTCACGGGTCACCCGGGGCGGCAGTGCTTGGTGGCGGCAGGGTCCTTCCTTTGGAGTTTGCTCCGACCCTGAAGGCGGCGGCTGTGTGGTGGCGGCAAGTGGCAGTACGGTCCCCAAGTGCGGGACGTACCCAGCCAAAGTGCCGGTTGCAGCTGTGCGCTCACAGCTGAGCTGTCGGGCAGGATGCCGACCAGAGGGGGGTTATCACAGGGCGGCAGTCCGTCTTTGCAGAGGGGTTGACGGCGCGAGGCGCAGTCAACTCGGGCGCTTGGACCGGACGCGTCCTCCTTCACGTTGCTCTCGGGGCTCCCAGGCAGAGGCAGTCACGGTGCTCGGGCCAGCGGCGGCTGGGCCTCACGTTGCTCTTGCTGTCGCTTTGGGCCCCTGTCACGGTGCTTGGGGGGATATCGATGCCCTGGATCACGGGGAGCGTGGCAGGGATGCACAACGCTCCCAGACTCCTCAGTCAGCGCTGCAGCGATAAGCAGCACACACAATAGCTTTCTTCAGGGGGATAGCGCCCACTGTTCCTGGGGCGCTGGTCAGGGGGCAAGTTCACAGGCAAGCCCTTGGAGATCTTTCAGCAGAGTTTGGCACAAAGTTCAATAAAGCAAAAGTCTCTTGTAGTCTTTTCTTTCCTCTCCTTCTGAAGCAAGGCACCAGACACAGGCCAGAGACAGCACTCCTCCTTGAAGTCTTCTTCCAGGTCCTTCTCTTCGGGCAGAGTTTCTTCTGTAGCACAAACAGGATCTAATTTACAAGGAGCAGGGCTCCTACTTTTATACCCAGATTCTTTTGTTCTAGCAGGCCAGGGGGGCCTCTGCATAACTGCTCCAGTCTCTGAGCACTTGTTGTGGGTACTTCTGGCTTCTGCATGCAGTGTGAGGGCAGGCACATCAGCCGCTCCCCAGGGGGGCGGAGCCGGCATTGTGAGGACAGGGGCAGCCTGAGCACTTTGTTGACAAGCTTCGGTCCTTCCTGGGCCAGGTGCAGGCTGAGTCATCAGTCGCTCCCCAGGAGGGCGGAGCCAGCATTGTGGAGGCAGAGCACAGCCTGATGCATCATTCAGGGGAAACTCCCACCACCCACTAAGGTGTCATCCTGCTATTCACTACCTGTCAACTCCCAGCCCTGTCACTCACACACACCAGACAGTCAGATCCACATCCAAGCAGAGGCGGGCTGAAATGGTTAGTCCAGCAAATGCTAACTTTCTAAAAGTAGCATTTGCAAACCCAGGATATTAAAATAAACTTTACTAAAAGAAGTATTTTATTATTCTGAGTTCAGGCATACTAAACATTAATTTTTACCATGTTCCCTGAGCCTGCTGGGATTATAAAGTGTAATAATTCCAGCAGCCCATCTGGCCTAGAGGGAACTGGTAGCCTTACAATAGTGAAAAACGAATTTGGCAGTAATTCACTATTAGAACATGCCACACACATCAGGGCATGGTCTACCTTATACTTACAATGCACCCTGCCCTCAGGCCTACCATAGGGGTGACTAATATGAAGTTAAGGGAAGGTTTAGGGGCTGGCAAGTGTGTGCATTTGCCCAGCCAGCATGACAGTACCAGACTGCACGCAGGTTCTGCAGTGGCAGACCCTAGACACATTTTAAGGCTGCTTCTGTGGGTGGCGCAACCAGCGCTGCAGGCCCACTAGCAGTATTGGCATTCACAAGCCCTGGCAACTAGTGCCTGGCTTGTGTTATTGCATTGTTTGCATAAGATTCTTCTGGTGCCTGGCCTATGTTATTGCATTGTTTCCCTCAGATTCTCCTAGCGCCTGGCCTTTGTTATTGCATTGTTTGTGTCAGATTCTCCTCGTGCTTGGCCTGCGTTATTGCATTGTTTGCATCAGATTCTCCTAGTGCCTGGCTTGTGTTATTGCATTACATGCATCAGGTTTTTCTGGTGCCTGGCCTGTGTTATTTCATTGTTTGCATCAGATTCTCCTAGTGCCTGGCTTGTGTTATTGCATTGTTTGCATCAGATTCTTCTAGTGCCTGGCTTGTGTTATTGCATTGCATGCATCAGATTCTTCTGGTGCCTGGCCTGTGTTATTGCATTGTTGCATCAGATTCTCCTAGTGCCTGGCCTGTGTTATTGCATTGTTTGCATTAGATTCTTCTGGTGCCTGGCCTGTGTTACTGCATTGTTTGCATCATTCCTAGTGCTTGGCCTGTGTTATTGCATTGTTTGCATCAGATTCTTCTGGTGCCTGGCCTGTGTTATTGCATTGTTTGCATCAGATTCTTCTGGTGCCTGGACTGTGTTATTGCATTGTTTGCATCAGATTCTCGTAGTGCCTGGCCTGTGTTATGGCATTGTTTGTGTCAGATTCCTCAGTACCTGGTCTCTGTTTTTGCATTGTTCGCATGAAATTCTCCCAGTGCTTGGCCTGTGTTATTGCATTGTTTGCATCAGATTCTTCTATGACACGGCCTGTCTTATTGCATTTGTAGGACCTAGTACCAATGGCGTGGGTCTCCCATCCACTTTTTGATGGATTGCCTCCTCTGTTTTTGATGTTTGCTGGTTTAGACGCTTTGGGCACCTCGCCACTGCCAATCAGTGCCGCAGTGCAAGTACTCATTGGATTAAAATGGTGTTTAATTCGAGATTCCATGATTGCCGTATTTGATTTACTGTCAGGCCTGTCAGGCCTTAGTATTGTTCACAGGGGTGCCCAGGGCTTGTAAATCAAATGCTGCTGGTGGGCTTGCAGCACCAATTGTGCCACTCGCCGGAGCAGCTCGTAAAGTATGACTTGGGCCTGCCACCGCAGAGCGCCGTATGCAGCCTGGGGCTGCTGTGTGACTCAATAAGTGCAACCACTTGCCGGTCTGTGAACCTTCCCTTTACTGCCTGTTGGTCACCCCTACAGAAGGCCCTGCGGGCAGGTTGTGTTGTATGTGGGAGGCTGATCATGCCCTGGAGTGTGAGGCATGACCTGGTACTGAATCAACCCAGAGCGCATTTTTCACTATTGTAAGGCAGCCTGTTCCCCCTTAGGCCAGAATGAGCAGTTTGGTTATAGCATCCTATAATCCTACCTGACTCAGGGAACCAGGTAGAGAGTCGAGTTTATTATGCCTGAACTCAGAATGATAAGATGCTTCTTTTAGTAAAGTTTGTTTTACCATTCTGTGTTTGGAAATACCACTTTTCGAAAGACAGTATTTTCTTGCCTGACCATCCAGCCTGCTTCTGCTAGCGTGTGTATTGTGTGTCTGAGTTTGCGAGTGACAGGGCTGGAGGGACTCCAGGAGGTTGGGCGTGACGGCACTAGGCTGATAGTCCTGAGAGTGATGGGAGGAGTAGGCACCTGGGTCTGCATAGAGATTTTCGACTTATCTCACAAGACAGCAGACGCCACGCCGATGCGGTTATCACCACGCTCAGCTTCCCACAGATATCCAAATTGCATTTTTATGCTTTTATCGGCTCGATAACATATGAGGCCTCCACTGCCTCATATCAGATTCATTTTATTCCACGAGGCAGTAGACGCCACACCGCTAGAGCAATTACAACGCTAAGCTGCCCACAGGTATCCAACCTGGGTTTTTATGGTTTTATCATCTGATTTTTCATCAATATATGAAGCACTACATATGCCATATCAGCAACTGAGGATTTCTGAAGCCCCGGCCTTCTTAATCAACAGCTATCCACTGACCTTATTCACCTGCACAGTACAGTGCCTGCCGTTTGGGAACGCAAGATCACTTCCACCAAGCCATCGAGTTTTCGTCAACTTTTTACTTTATTCGCCGCAACTCATGCTGTCATGACTTTTCGGCTGGATTTATACCTCCCTTGTTTTTTCTTTCAACATCCTAAAGCACCTTTATATGCTACAAGATGGTAGCGTCCTGAGGAAGACACTTTCCATGTGTTGAAACACGTAGACGAAAACCATCTTCCATTCAGATCATTGGAAATATCTGTATACACAACAATTTATATATATCGAATTTCTAACGAAAGAATTTTTTACTGTTATTGTTTAGTTATCCTCATGACATCTTTTATCAATTTTATTAAACCAAATCCGTAAATGCTAATTTTGTGCCTGATTATCTCTTACTAAAAAAATGTTTTTGCTACTTGAACCGCGCCAGTATTTTGTTTTGCCTGGGTGTGTTATTTTCTCATAAAATCTGCATAGAGCTGGGCCATCTCCCACAACATCGGCTCCACTCCCTGTAGTGAGTCTGAAGACACTGGCCTACCCCGACAAAGGAAGAAAACACACACTGGTAGAATGCACCAAAAACTGGGTTTGACCAGGCAAATACCCTCTGCCTTCAGAGAACAACGGATTTATAGGTATAAATACTGGGGCCCAGACCCCAGATCTTTGGAATCACTCTGGAACGAACAAGACGTCCCTCTGCCGAGGAAGATCACCTGGAGACAGGAGGAGTTGTACTGCCCCTCTGCCAGAGTGCTGTAGTGGGTTGGCCTGTGGTGGTGTCTCTCGTGCCAAGGAGAGGTAGAAAGGACCAAGGAAGATACTTTCATCATCCTGCCGATTATTCCCCGAGGGCTAGAGTTGTGCTAGTCTCCTGTTTGAAGGCGCAGGTGTTTGAAGGCGCAGGGCTACCAACAGCTTCACCTCTTCTGTTTGAGCAAAGCTGGAAGTGCTGTTTCAGCCACTACAGAGGAACTCTGCAACTCAAGCCAGCTAACTTCGCCACCATCTGCCACGAGACCGTGAGTGCTGCTCTGACTCGCACCGTAGACCAACACCTGCCGCTGGGCTGCAACCGGCTCCGAGATCGCCATCATCGACCAGAGTGAGCAAGCACTCACTGACTCAATGACATCAGCAATGACCTGTTGCGCCAGCGCTGCCGTATCGCCACCTCCTCTCCCATAAGGACCGAAGCCACCTCCTGCCTGCATCCCCAGCTGGGGTACCGCCACATCGCTTTCCCCCAAAGCAAGGAACCGACGCAACCAACATGCCACACAACCTCACAGCTCCCTGACGCTGAGAACAGCCTTTGTTTGTTTTCTTAATGGTACTGTCCCTTGAGAGTCTAGTTGTGACTCTGGGCCCGACGCTGTGCTCCTCGCAGGCAGACTGTCCCCTGAGAACTCTTTTGTGCGTTGAAACGATAACTTCCGTTGGGATTATCTGTTGCCAGAGACACTTGAAACTAAGAACCTATTTTTGAGTAAACGCTTAACACACTGCATCTGAGATATGCCTGTCTGCTCATGCCAAGCTACCAACCGGGTGAGCAGGGGTTATCTACAGCATGTAACTCCCTTGCCCTGATGTAGACAAAGGGTCCCTACTTGACAAAGGTCCATACTGTTGCCAATTAGAGACTCCGGGTTCTAACAGCATTGTTTGCATCACAGTCTCCAAGTGCCTGACCCTTGTTATTGCACTGACCCCCCAGCCCCCGGACCCTGCCCCCAGTTCAGGGACTCCATCGCCGACTTCATCAGCACGCACCCCCTGACCTCCACCGACTACATCCTCCTTGGAGACCTGAACTTTCACCTTGAGAACAACAACGACAACAATTACACAACCCTGATCAATTACCTCACCAACCTCTGACTGAGACATCTCATCACAAAGCCCACCCACTCCGCCGGCCACACGGTCGAGCCCGTCTTCTCCTCAAGACCGCACGTCTCCGTCAGCCACACCACCGAACACCTCTGGACCGACCAAAGCTGCATCCACTTCACCTTCCAGAAACCCACCACACACCACCGTACCCAACAGATCCCCCACCGCCGCTGGAGCAAAATCACCGAAGACCAACTACATGCAAACCTCACTCTCAGCCCACCCACCAAACCCTCCAACACCAATGCCGCTGCACACAACCTCAGACGCTGGATCGAGGACTGTGCCAACACCCTCGCCCGCTGAAGTAACCTCCCCACAGAGAAACCAGCAAGAGGGCCAGCTGGTTCACTCCAGAACTCCTAGCCTCCAAGCAAGCCTGCCGGAAACTAAAGAAGAAATGGCACAGTGAACAAACTCCAGACAGCCACTCAGCACACAAGGAAGCCGTCGGCAACCACCACCACCTCATCAGGGCTGCCAAGAAGACATCCTTCAAAGACCGCCTCAACAACAATGCACACAACAGCAAGGAGCTCTTCAATATCCTGAAGGAACTCTCCAACCCCAGCTCCAACACCAACGACATCCCGCTGTCGCAAGCCCTGTGCGAATCCCTCGCCACCTCCTTCCACCGCAAGATAGCAGACATCCACGACAGCTTCAACACCCAGACAGCCCCAACAGACACTCCGCACACCATCGAACACGTCCCCTTGCTAGCCTGGACCAGCGTGAGCGTCGATGACACCATCATGACCATGAGCACAGTCCACTCCGGCTCTCCGTCAGACCGAGTCCCGTACCACGTCTTCAACAAAGCAAGCAGCTCCATCGCACCTCACCTGAGCAACGTCATCAATCTCTCCCTCGAGACCGCGACCATCCCAGAGAGCTGCAAACACGCCGAGATCAACACCCTACTCAAAAAACCCAAGGCAGACCCAAGAGACCTCAAGAACGTCCGGCCCATCTCTGTGCTCCCCTTCCCGGCCAAGGTCTTTGAGAAAATCATTTACAGACAGCTAACCCGATACCTCGAAGGAACAGAATCCTGGACCCTTCCCAGTCAGGGTTCCGCAGCAACCACAGCACCAAGACCGCCCTCTTCGCCGCCACCGAAGACATCAGGACCCTGCTAAACAACGGGAAGATCGCGGCACTCATCCTCATATACCTCTCCGCCGCCTTTGACAGCGTCTGCCACCGCACACTACATGCACGCCTCCACACCGCAGGGATTCGAGACAAGGTTCTGGTATGGACCACCTCCTTCCTCTCCAGCAGAACCCAGAGCATCCGCCTCCCCACATTCTGTTCCAAAGCCTCCGAGATCATCTGCGGCGTACCCCAGGGATCCTCCCTCAGCCCGTCACTGTTCAACATTTACATGACCCCGCTCGCACACATTGACCGACAGTACGACCTCAACATAATCTCCTACGCCGACAACACTCAACTGATCCTCTCCCTCACCAAGGACCCCATCACCGCCAAAGCCAACCTCCATGAAGGAATGAAGGCCGTGGCAGACTGGATGAAGAACAGCCATCTAAAGCTGAACTCGGAAAAGACAGAGGTCCTCATCCTCGGCTCCAACCTGTCAGCCTGCGACGAGTCCTGGTGGCCAACGGTACTGGGATCACCCCAGACCCACACCGACCACACACGCAACCTGGGAATCATCCTCGACTCAATGCTCTCAATGACCAAGCAAGTCAACGCCGTCTCCTCCTCCTGCTTCAACACCCTCCGCATGCTCCGCAAGATCTACAGATGGATCCCGACAGATACAAGAAAGACAATCACCCAGGCCCTCGTCAGCAGCAGACTTGACTACGGAAACACCCTCTACGCGGGCACCCCAACCAAGCTCATCAATCGACTAGAACGTATCCAAAACGCCTGCCACAACTGATCCTCGATGTACCATGACAGGGCCACATCACCCCCCACCTGAGAAACCTGCACTGGTTCCCTGGCAACGAGAGGATATCCTTCAAGCTTCTCATCCACGCACACACGGCACTCAACAAGACCGGCCCAGCCCACCTCAACAGACAGCTCTTCTTCTACACTCCCAAACACCAGCAACGCTCCGCTGACCTCTCATTCGCCACCGTCCCGCGCATCCGAAGAACAACCACCAGAGGGAGATCCTTCTCCCACCTCGCCGCCAAGACATGGAACACCCTCCCACTGAACCTACGACAGACCCAAGACCTGCTGATCTTCAGGAGGATACTGAAGACCTGGCTGTTCGATCAGTAACGGCCCCTCCCCCCCAGCGCCTTGAGCCCCTCCCGGGTATCTAATGTGCTTAACAAATGTCTGATTGATTGATTGCATTGTTTGCATCAGATTCTCCTACTGCATGACCTGTGTTACTGCATGGTATACATCAGATTCTCCTAGTGCCTGGCCTGTATTATTGCATTGTTTGCTTCACATTCTCCTAGTGCCTGGCCTGTGTTATTGCATTGTTTGCATCAATCCTAGTGCCTGGCCTGTGCTTTAGATTCTCCTTGTGTGTGACCTGTATTATTGCATTATTTGCATCAGATTCTCCTAGTACCTGGTCTGTGTTGTTGCACTGTGTGCTCTGCATTGGTTATGTTATTATTCTAGAAGTTGCAGCTTTTCTAACAAAGTACCTTTAGTCCCAATAAAGTGTATCTTAGTGCACGCTTCCTGCAGCAGTAATCCATTAACTATTTACGTAGAAAAAGGCAGCACAACATTTCTTCCAGAGATTTCTTTAGGTCAGAAATAGTAAACAGCTAGGTAGGTATGATGTAAAACAAACTGGTGAGTGAAGTTTTAAATGAAGGACAGCAACACGTCCATGTTGAAACAACAGAAGTAAGACAATGGTACATGTTATGAAAAAATGGTTGATTAATATACAGTTCTGTGCGGTGTGTCATTATTTGTTCTTGTCTTCCAGTCTATTGTGATTTTACGAACTAACTTTGCACGTGGAGCTTCCACGAATCTCAGAGACAGGCAGTTCCAAAGATGGTAACAGAGAATGTTGAAAGATTGGATTCTGGATGCTGGTAGATGGTTTTAAAGATTGGAGTCTGGATTGGGCTACCAAGTGCTGGTGGATCGATTGGTAGCTCCCGGAGAGTGTTTAGTTGGTCTGTGTGTTGGCACAGCTGTCCAGGAGGCCTAAGACAATGTCAGCAATTTACAAAGGGCTTGCTGAGGACTAAGACCGCCCAGCTTCATGCAATATGGACTTGAAGGTGTGTGTTTGGGCAAGATTAATTGGATTCTGATAGCAAAATGTATGACCTTGTACAAAGAGCATTGATGTGACCAAGGATCACCATCTTCTGTTACAACAGATAGAAAAGATCAATGTACCTCGAGGTTCTTGAAAAGCTCTCTGCACTGTGCTGGTACAGTGGGTATGTTCACTAGTTGCCATTTTCAAGGGGATGTTTAGTAAGAGTAGTTGAATTCATCCTTGGAATTGTATTTCTAGCTTCAGCTCTTGGAGTCTTGCAGTATGTGGTGGATGCGGTAGAACTGTCTCAATTTTCCACGGAGCTTAGAAAATCCAGATTGTCCTTCATCTCACAGCTTGACACCTGTGACTTGACCAGTAGAATTGCAATAAAGAAGTTGACCTAGACCAGTTGTACCGCACCCGACCTTTGAACTGATCATTGAGGAAAGAAGCCCCTGCCTGGAAGGAAGATCTGCACAAGGCACCGCTGACAGAAGACCCAGCTGGCGGTGGCCTCAAAGCAGTGAGTGAACCACAAACCACACGATCCTTCAAGCCCAGCTGGCCACAGTAAGCAAAGCAACAGGAAGCTTGATCCGGGGCCCTGGAGCTGTAGTAACACGTTACCAGCAGAGCGTATCTTTGCCACAGTGGTCAGGGGCCTGGGGGACCAAGAATTGACTGATAGGATTATAACAGGCAGACAAAGTCCAAGCTAACAGAACATCACATCAGCGGAATAAGTATGTTGTCAAGTCGTTCCTGAAGCCACTATGACTTTACTGAGGGAAGGGTTGAGTCGAGGAACAAAAAGAAGAATTTCAGTTTGTGATACCTGCACTCACTGAAGGTCCTCCACCCTCATCCAGCCCTCTGGAAGCGAGGGCAGTAGGTAATGCCTCAGGTCACTGAAGGTCCTCCACCCTCATCCAACCCTCTGTAAGCGAGGGCAATATGTAATGCCTCAGTTCACTGAAGGTTTCCACCCCTATCTAGCCCTCTGGAAGTGAGGAATGTGATTTAGGACCCAGGCGATGGGTCTTAGAAGTCATGTAGGAGTAGTGTGCGGGCACTAACACGTCAGGCCAGGAGGTTGGACCACCTTTGTACTTTGTAAGACGTCTGATGAATGAGACAGAGGAGTTTGAAGCTGACCTGTTTTTCATCAACGGTGATGGATTAAACCCAGATCTTTTGACTGGGTGTGAATGTTTGATTGATTCAGATGCTCCGTCCATCACCACCCCCTTTTGTACCGCTGTTTTTCATCAAGGCGGCAGTGAAAGCACATGATGATAGTTCTGCACTCTAACTCTATCATTTTCAGCATATTCAGATCAGCATATTGTGAAAGTGTAGCTGTCTTCCCCGTGCAGCCTTCCACAAGTTGAGGTAGATAGTCCAGCCAAAAGAGAAAAATAAGCTCTTACCCCCTCAACTCTGTTAGGAGAGGTTAGTAGTTTTGTTGAATCATTCCAGTAATCCTGTTGTAAAACTCAAGAAGACCAAACGTTTTTGAATTTGAGGAAGAAATCAGACATCGCGGGCAAATGAACTTCCAATGTTTTTAACCTATTCAGGCTCAGCTTGTGTGGGACAAAGCTCTGGCTTTCCTGTTGAGAGTCCTCTAGCTATGAGAAGAACTTCAGTTTGAACTCTATTCATATTTATACATTTAGTAGTCATCAGGAAGTAAATGGCTGTCAAGCACACCCTCAGACCGCTGATGGAATTGTCAGAATCCCTGTCCAGCCTAAGGATCAGCTGTTTGTCACCATCAAAGGATAATACTTTCAGACCAAAGGAGTGGACTAACCTCTCAGTGGTGCCACATCCGGATTACGGAGAAAGGGTGAGATATCACATCCATTGGGTTCCTCCATAAACTATTGCCACCATTGCTGAGCAGACGAGCAGAAGAACAACAGTGTTGGAACGCCCACGCTGAAGAAGCAGAACGATTGTAGAGCTGCCCTTGGTGCCTCCCACCGAAGGACATTCAAAACGAGAAGTAATTGTTCAACAGTGTCTAAAGTGGCCATCGGCTCTAGAAGGTTTAGGCCGGCCTGAAGGTTATCATCTTGGCTCATTTGAAGCTCCTCCCGGAAGGGTAACAGAACTGTTCCTGTGCAGGGGCCGGGCTGGAATCCTGGGTGTTACCCAAACAAGAGCATAGTCCACTAGACTTTTATGACATGATTTAGAGTTTGGGTACTCCTTTGCAAACACAAAAGAATAAACTGCCTGGATGGCAGACCTTAAGGGTTTCAAGCTTCCTCTGACAGCCAATAGAGTAGGGATCGTCAAAGGAGGGGCATTACACTGCCCACTTTATTTAGGGTGGGTGATGTACTGTCCTTTTTAGGTCTCGCCTAGCGATGCAGCGCATTTGTTGCTCACTTGGCAAGATCTATTGTCGTCGAGGTACAGGAGATATGCATGCGCCCGGACAGGACATGTGCACGCGTATGGTGTGTCGGCATGACGCGCCTACGTCAGCTGCTTCCATTTACCAGCTTGTGAACGGGCAGCATTCCATTTGTCGCTGCTTGTTGTAGTGTGGCGTGGTTAGGATTATAGCTCCTTCCCCACGCCGCTGCTCGTAGCTTCCAGTTTACAGCTGAAGCTACATGTTGGTATCCTGCCCTCCTGCCCACTAATGCTGGTACACAGGACATTTGCAGAACAAACAAAACCGATGCAGTTTTTTAAAAACTGATTTAGGACTGACTTAGATGCGAGGCAGCGCCTTAAAAGGGAAGAACACGGTGCAGTTAAAAACTGGTACAAAACTAATCTAATAGTGAAAGTAACACCATATTATGTGCCTACTGAGGACGCAGTAAGTGTATTGGGTGCAGATGTTTGTCTTCTTTTGATTACTTCCCCTGCCCCTGGGAGAGGACTTGCTCTCATGTTCCCTGTCTCGAACCTAGGATTTCCTTTGCTAAAAGAAGTGTTGTGCAGGACAGAAGGTCATAATACCAGTAAAACTTAAAACAATAAAAGCATATATAACAAGAAACCCAAACGACGCAATGTTGAACACGGAGTAAACTGTGCAACACAGATGTGTGTGTGGTACACAGTGTGTGTTTAGTGCTGCAGAACAGGCACCTCACCCCCAGGTAGAAGCAGGTACACAGAAGGATGCAGACAGGCAGTCACCAGCCAGCAGTGTTCTGAACAGGAATGCCCGCTTTATCACCCTTGCCCTCCCGGTATTCTATAATAGATTAGTAGAGTGCATACATTATTCATTTGTTTAATTTTATTGTGTACATTTGAGTATATATACATGCATATACCATCTGTAGGTATGTTTAACATGTGGTGGTTAATTATGATATATGACTTGTGTGTGCCACACCTCTCATTCACTTTTTCACATTCTTTCGTAGTAGCGGCCACGCCTTCCTTTTCTGCACACCGCTTCATATTGAAGTTAGCGGCCATGTTTTTTTTTTATCCTGCCGGGCTCGCCACAAAGAGCTTTTCTCACCTACCTCCCGGTCACAAACGCTATCTTACAGGAAGAACAGCGGTCGGTAAAGACAAAGTAACTGGCACAGGATCATCTGATAACATATTATAATATATTCACTTTGGACTTGTTCCTTATCTTACATGTGCTTAATAGTTAAATACCTTTTGATTCTATTTTCATTTAACATTTACTTTTTATTTTACCTTAAATAAGCTCAAGTTTACATGTATTATTTTTTAAAACACATAATCAAACCAAACCTCACATTTTATAGTTAGGTAAAATACTTTGCTATTTGCAATGCGCATAGCTCTAACTCTTGAAAATGCGAGACCTATTGCATTGCAAATGCTTGTTTTTGTTAGTCACCTCCAGGTAAAACCTGGTAGCGATGGACAGAAAAGAAAATAATGATCCATACTTCCCGTGAAAAAGCTCCCAGTGTGTTTTTCTGAAACAACATTTGGTGGATTGACATCAAAATTGAATGTGGGCGTCCACCACATTTTTATGCTCTGAAAAGAACCCCTGTCAATGTACAAAGGTGACGACTGAGTCAACAGTTTTCTACAAATTTAAATTTGAAGTTTCAACTGGACTAGTCAGGCCTTTTGTTCGGTGGTGAACCAAATACCAAAACTGCCTCAGCACTAAAAGAAGCGTAAGTGCTACTGGAAGCTTTCAAGACACTGGTAGCAAAGGCCCTTTGAAGTGGACTCCGTAGACGGCATTGACTCAGTTTAGGTCCATGTCCCATTGAGTACCATGACGCTATGAGACCAATTGGGGTCTTAATTAGTCTAATCTGCACTATCTCTTGATGTGATACTAAACCCTAGGCCTTGATAAACTGGACATAGAGTGAAATAGCATTTACAATGCACCATTTATCATGCATGCCTTTTCCACGCATGCCTTTACAACAAAATGCCAAGTATATATATCCGATGTGTGTGTATATATCACCTACAGGCGGTTGCCAATAGGTAGTAGAAGCAATTATCTCTCAGCACACAAGTTTGCAAGATTTATTGGGAACCCTATCAGCGTGCAGCACGGAGACCTCAGCAAAGCTTACTGAGGGCCCAATTGGTATGACAGTGCAGAGATATTTTATAGATACAAGCCCTAGAGGATGGGCATCACAAAATACATAACACAGATCAGATTATGTCCTGCTGGACCAATCAGTGAAGGCTAATACTGGTGTGATACCTTCTAATGACCGAAATACGTCTACGATCTAGTGTTGCTGCCCACGTGTCATCGGCAAAAGCAGATTTGGGATATTTCCATAGAGGTGAAATATGTGTTTCTGATATATGTGGGAATGGCACGGGCGTGACCGGTCAGGTCACGTTGACACAGATAGGAAATGTGCTGTTTCTGCAATAGCTAGCTGGAAGCTGGCACGCGTATTTATCGGAAAGCCTTGCGTTGCTTTGCACGTTGCAGCTGGCTGACACAGAAAATGAAACGCGTGACCATTTTGTGCATTCTTGCTGGTGTCAATTTTAAGTAGATTAAAGAAAGCTACAGGCCTTAAAGCAAAAGGCATTTGGTATCATAAAATATCAGCTACATCATTGCCACATCTGATACCAAATCACATGCTAATCAGAAATCAGCTTTGTTCATCATCTCTTGTCCCTCATGCTGATGGGTGTGGTGGTATGTAATACCATCCCTGGATATGCAGCGGGCACAGGAGTTGGAAATGACTGTACAACAGGCCGGGCAGATTTTGACCAGGAGGCATAGTGTCAAAAGGACTGCTACCACTATTATAATGGCCTGTAGTATCCAAGAACCCCAGTCTGCAAACCAGTTCATCATGTCTTCCCACAGGCCCCCTGTGTGTATACCATGAGCCTCATCTCTAATTTCCTTGATCTTATCTATTGCTATATTTATATTCCCACTGTTATCTATGAATATGCAGCACTGAGAAGGTAATTGATGAATGATGTTGCAGACTCCGCCTTCTTTGGCCAGAATGATGTCTAGAGTAATCCTATTCTGGATTATTACAGTCCTCATGGAGGTGAGTTCTTCTGTTATATTCCCTAAGGCGCCAGTGGTAGAGTCCGCTAGATCCTCAATCATTCTGGATAACTGGTGTATCCTTACTGAGGTATAGGCACCGCCTACCACTGGGATCATCGCCCCAAAACCTGTTAATATGTTGTCTACCCATGCTGCCGTTCTCTCTGCCCTAACCAGCGCCAACACTTGCTTTTCTGCTGGAACTAACTTGGTGAAGTGGGTCATCTGCGGAATGATGGATGCTCGGTAGCAACTTGCATACCATCCTGGAGGCAGATAGAAGTATGCCCATGGGCTACAGACAAAGAAAAGGCCCCTGTAACCTACCAGACCTGGAGATGACTTGTCACGGCTCCTGACTCGTGTCAGTCTCATGGTGTGGTTACAGCTGCTGGTGCCCATATATATCTGTTGAACTGTCTTTGCTGGTTGTATACCTTTTATCCTGTTTATCCTGTCTTCACAGTCGAACAATCCCTGATGACCCTGAGCCAGTCGGCTGCATATTTGTGCAAGGGACCCTTTTAGGTATGAGAGGAGAGTCTGTTGCTTGCTTGCTATCGCTAGGAGGGGCCAGTACTTCAAATACAGTCACACCTACCGACACCTACACAGACATGCTGTGTTGGCTTAGTAGCATGTCGCGCATTAAGACACAGCCTACATACTTGGATACTGGCTGTACGTGGTACTTTAAACTATGTGTGGCATCTGTGGGCAGATGTGTGCAAACATAGCAATCAGATATATTTAAAATTGTTACATATGGCTTTAGCATTTCAATGTATTGATTTCCTTCATATGTTTCCCACAATCCTCCTTGATCCCCTTTATTCACATCCACCCCCATTTCAGCATTCTTTGTGGTCATAGTCAGTCATATTCAGTTCATAATCCTTTGGGGATTTCGTTGGTTCATTTCCCACTCTTCCATTAAGATGCGGTATCTCAAGATCTGCAGAATAGACTATAATCATCGTTGTCACTAGTATTGCTGGTGCCGGTAATAATATTGCAAGGACCACTGCTTTCCAGTTACATGTGTGTGGTTCAGTGGATGGCATGGCTCCAGAACAAACCTGTCCCTTCCCTATGCTTTTTAATCTTCTTGTGAAGGAGCCCTAAGTTTATTCAATGGTCCACTTGGGCTGGTGAATAGGCCCTAATTTTGTTCTTCTTCCTCTTGGCGCTATGCTAACTAACCCTTAGAGCCAGGTATTTTACCCACTGTTTTCCTGTTCTATTCAATGTCTCGGATAGGTCTAGGACCAATGTTCTCTATTGCAAAAACGGCACAATGGGGAATGTTCCAGGTCTTGGATAAGGCTAGAACCAGTGTCCTCCATAGCAAAAATGGCAGAAAGTTGAAAGTCAAAACGTACATTTGTTAATTCTTGCTCAGGTACTTGTGCCAAACGCGTTGGAGAGGAAATGTCATGAAAAATCAGTCTTATTAGTTCACTGAGCAACAGGGGATCTGGCATAAGTAATGTCAGTGTGGCAAAGAGTTACTGCCGGCCAGGAATCCTGCTGAAACTTGCCGTCACCAGCCAGGGAATGTCTGAGACCTGGGCCAGACCCTCCAGGACAAGAAAAAAATTGTACGTGAGAAAAGGCAGCGGACAGTAGGCAGCAATGACAAAGGTGAACACACGCCCGTGGCGCAGAATCGAAGAAAAGTCAATATTACAGAAAGCGAGATAAATGGCTAAACAGTATTGACTTCCTGGGCCTTGTGATGGCAGAAGCAAAAATAGACCATGAGAACCAATAACAGGAGAACGAAGAACGTGACATGGAGTCGGGAAAACAAGCAGTGTAAATATCCCCAGGACATAAACACACTGGCCCAGACATAGGAAGCCAAGAACAAGAGGCAGAAACAACACAAGCGTGCTGAGAGGGAAAAGAGCAGAATCACCCCAAAGACAACAGAGAGGCAACAACGAGAGCATCCACCGGTATCGACGCTCCAGCAACCAGAGAGATCGGAGAGAGATAAATAAACAGAACGTTATCACCTCAAATCCCCTCTCTCAGAGGGTGCAGAAGAGGCCAAGCACCAGTGTCCGTCAATGGAGCCAGTCAGTTGTGATGGGACCGCATTCTTCACCAAATGTTGAAGCTGAAATAATAAAGGATAATAAAATGACACAGAAATAATTCTCTCTCAGCACACACGTTTGCAAGATTTATTTGGAACCCAATCAGAATGCAAAATAAACATGCAGCACGGAGACCTCAGCAAAGCTTACTGAGTGCCCAATTGGTATGACAGTGCAGAGACATTTTATAGATACAAGCCCTCGAGGATGGGCATCACAAAATACGTAACACCGATCAGACTAGGTCCTGCTGGACCAATCAGTGAAGGCTAATTCTGGTGTGATACCTTCTAAGGACCGAAATACGTCTATGATCTGGTGTTGCTGCCCTCGTGTCATCGGCACGTGTCATCAACAAAAGCAGATTTGGGGTATTTCCATAGAGGTGAAATATCTGTTTCTGGTATATGTGGGCATGGCACGGACGTGACCGGTCAGGTCACGTTGACACAGATAGGAAATGTGCTGTTTCTGCAATAGCTGGCTGGAAGCTGGCACACGTATTTCTCGGAAAGCCTTGTGTTGCTTTGCACGTTGCAGCTGGCTGACACAGAATATAGAACGTGTGACCTTTTATGCATTCTTGCTGGTGTCAATTTTAAGTAGATTAAAGAAAGCTACAGGCCTTAAAGCAAAAGGCTTTTGGTAACATAAAATATCAGCTACATCAGTTTTAGTTAGGATGTAGTTTACATAGGAAGAGCGTTTTTTCATTTGCCAATAACTTTGGTGTCATTTGACGAATACTCGTGAAATTTCTAAAAGTAGTTTGCAACTCACTTTAGCTGCTGTCTTTTTTCGGAGTGATCTGTCTTAGAAAAAAGGGGGGTCCCAAAACGCTTTTTCCCCATGTTAATTTCCATAGGAAATGTTGGCATGTCTACAGCCCTGACCTGCTTAACAGAATGACACCAGATTTGTCAGGAAAATGGATGTTGATTCTGGGAAGTGCCTTTTTGTGATTTCTTTAAATCTGTACAGTAGTTGCAGAGTTATTTACAGAAATACCTTGGGACACGGAGCACCCGCAACCCCTCCCAATCTCATACCTTGATCTGATTGGCTACCAACACTTCAAACGAGGAAGTGTTGGAAGCCGTCTTGTGACTCTGTTTGAATCAACTCACAGAAAAAACCATTAAAAAAAGAAAAGGGGGTTGGGTAGAAACACCCTGACCCCACTGGGTCTCTTCGGGGGAGTCCCACAAAGACCTCGCATGGCCAAAAAAAGCATTAAAAAAATAATTTCGGCAGGATTCGATGCCTGCCAACTTTTTTGTTGTTAAACCTAGCGTGGTCTCCTGTGTTGGCCCCAAGTGGGCCAGGTCCTGAGGGCATTTCTAAAAATAATAGAGTGAGGCGAACACAGGTCCCCCCCATGAAGCTGAATATTGCCCTAGGGGCCATCACCTACCCGGGGCTTCTTTAAAAATGAAAGTGGGAGAGGCTCGCACAGCAGGGCTCGAAAAATCTGAAAAGTTGTACTAGTCCTGCAGATCTAGTACCTTGGAAAATCCCCTCGACCTAACTTTAACCTACTTGACCTCCATCTCTGAAAACAGAGCAAAAGTGACAAGATAACAAGATTTAAAGTCATCTTTATTGCTCATTCCCTTTGTCAGCAATAAAAATGCCTTTAAATCATGTTATCTTGGCACTTTTGCTCCGTTTTCAAAGACAGAGTACAAAAGTTAGTTTGTCTTCCTACTCGCCAGAAAGGGAGAGTGGGACCTAAAAATAGCTTGTCCTAATCAATTCTCCCTCGCAAATGCGAGCAGGCGAGTGAATTTGTCGAGCCCTGTACAGCCTCTTCCACTGCCCAGGAATCACCACCTCCCCGGTGCTTATTTAATTATAATTGGGGGGGCTCTTTGACTCCCCACGTGCCCGGTGTCCGCCACCTCCCTGGGGCTTTCTCTTTACACAAAGCATGGGTTGCGCGGACCCCCCTTCCTCCACCCTGTGGGCTGCCACCTTCTCAGGGCTTTAATTTTAAATAATGCGGGGGCACAAAAAACCCCTGCGACCCCGGGGAATGCCAACTCCCTCGGCCTTTTGTCAATTTGGAAGGGGGGGCCTGCATGATCTTCCCGGAGACCCAGGGACCACCTCTCCATTGATGTGTGGGGGCCACACAGACCCCCCTGCACCCCTAGGGACTGCCACCTCTTTTTTGTTAAATGTATTGCGGGGGTCACATGGCCCCTCCGCAGCCCTGGGGAAAATATGAAGAACCTTCAGCCAATAATGGCCCTGGGCACCCCTAGGGCAGACCCCTGCTATTTCCCTGGCCACCCGTGGGACATAGCTGTTTGTTGTGGCTTGGCGGGAGCTATACCGCTCCGGCCAAGCCACAGAAAACTGTGTTCCAGTTCTAGCAAGCGAGAGCAGAAAAAAATGCTCTTGCTTGCCGAAAGCGGCGCATTCTGGGGCAAGATTCTAGAGTTTAGTGAATATTATTGTATTAGCTCTCAGCTGAGCCGGAGAGCCTACCCCTGAGGAGGGTTTTGCTATTGGATACTATAATAATCACTGCACTCTAGAATTTCGTCCCATAATGCTTTGCAGGGCCTTTGGTTGGGATTGTATTTTTGCCCATACCTGTGCTTGGGGTGGTCCTAGGAGGATGGGACCACCACCAAATCATGTCAGCATTGTGTGCTGTTTGTGTTCAAGGATTCTTCTTGGTCCTTTCCCTAGGTTAGGAAGGACCCCAGAATCATCACGTCTCTCACTGCTTGCTGTATTTTTATTTTCACTTTTGTTAGATGATTATATGCATTTTAGCATGTGATAATGTTACTTGTCGTTTTCCCAAGGGTATGTGAGGATTCTGTTTTCTTAATTGTGGTGAGATGGAATGGAGTTGCGGAGCAGAATTCACAGAGTTTTTGATCAATTCCACAGAATTCGGTATAGTGGTACTTATCTGTGTGTTCATATTTTGTGTGTGTGTTTGTTATGTTATGTTATGTTAATTTCGATTTATATAGCGCCAAATCACCGACAGGTCTCTTAGCGCTTGCTTTGGGAACCCGTCCTGGCTTTCCCTGCGAGATAACCCCTACTGGGCATCCCCAAGGTGAAGACCAGGCATCCCATCGCACTGGGGCCTTAGTGGAGATTAAGCAAGCTATTGCCCAGAGTTGCAGAGTGTGAACCCATGATTCGAGTAGGCACTGAGGCGAGAATTATCGAGTCCGTGGATATTTTGAGCTCAAGACCCTGCCGCATCGGGAATTGAACCCTGGTCCCGGGTCCGACCTCTGCATCAGGGTCTGCCTCCTCTAACCAGTGAGCCACACTTCTCCACCTTTGTATGTGTATTTCTTTGTAGGTACACCCTTTTCTGCCGTAGAAGAATGAAAGCCTCTTTTAATGAGGTATTCCACAAGCCTGCCTTACAATTTAAAAAACATATTAAATGGCATGAGCACACACGCAATTTTCTATGTAATGACATTTATCACAAACACGGATTGTTTTTCCTCCATTCCTACTTTCAAACTAGAGGCGTAGCTTCCATTTGCGCAGCAGGCGCAGTGGCACCAGGGCCCACTGAACTCCTAATTATTGCTGTATTTCACAGTTTCACATGGGTCAAAGAGGGAATGTCTTTCTTGGACTAGAGCCCCTGACACACTGGCTACTGCTGTAACCTAGCCTTGCTGGAGAACAAATGTTATTTGCGAGAGGGATGCTGTATGAAAGAGTGACGACTCGTTGGATATTGTTCTATTCGTGAAATACATCTGCTTTAGAGTTGGAAATGATTATCAGCCCGTCAGTGGCGGGAAGTTCCATCGGGGAGCATGGCAGTGCCTAACAGGGCTGAATGTGAACACAGCTAAGTACGGGAAGCTGCCCAGCGCATTACCTTTGCTTGTGTTCTAGGCCTTGTCATAAAGTTTGGCCAACTTAATTAGATATGGTGATCTCCTGTATGTGCTGCAAGCAAGTACACCATCCCACCGAGATATTAAGGTGTTAAGAGCCCTGTTCGTTGGGGAACGTTACTTGCGAACCACAGAGCATTGAAGGTGGAGCAGCCATAAAGACAAGCCCCAGGACAGTCTGGAGGTCAGCCAGCGTGTAAGCCTCATTACGTATAATCTCTTTAGTTCAAATGGGGCTGGTAAAAGCAGATATCTGCCCCACCATAAATATGAAATCTGGAAATATAGAGAATCTTTTTACTTTAACACTGAAAACTGCCAACATTTCTGTGTGACAATGTGGGCGAAATGAGGAATTAGAAGGGGAATTGGAGCAGTATATCACTAAACGTGTAATAGGTGATTAGGTGGAGACCGTAAATGTGTAGTGTTCATGTGATGTTTGTTTTAATAACACTGTGGTTGTGGTACACTGGGTTGCTCGGTTGAAGGCGTGAGCCGAAATGCGTAGGCATCATGTGTTGGGTTTTGCTGCATTATAGAATGAATAAAACAGTAGTGAGCACTTGGACAATGATTTGTCGTCTTCGTGGCACACCGAGTGAGAGTACGGCTGATCGTCCTTTGGATAAAGTCATTTTGAGGTGGTTTATGGCAGGGCCATTGTTGTAAATCATTATGCGTGGTCAAGGCATATGCATGGTAAAGACTTGCGTGGTAAAGGTGTTACGTGGTTAAGGCATATGCATGGTAAAGACTTGCGTGGTAAAGGTGTTACGTGGTAAAGGCATACGTGGTAAAGGCATTTGTTGGAATGTATGACATTATAATTAGTCTAATCCTGCACTATCTCTTGACTTGAAACTAGACCCTGAGCCTTGATAAACTGGACACAGAGAGCCCAAAAAAAGTGTAAAAGCACGTGTATTGGGAAGGTCATGCCACATTGTCATCACATGCCATTTTCCCAGTGCCTTGTACCATTTCCCCAGTTTTTCTCGCATAAATGGTGCAATGTACCGTATAGCACTACTCGCCACCACTTTTAGAGGGTGATCCATTTCTCTGCCTACCCTGGATGGAGAGTTACTGCAGCATTTTGTTGAAGTGAAACTCTAAGTGTCAGAAAGAGTCAGATTGGCGTCTGAATTTTCACTTACTCACAAGTTAGGGTTCATTCACAAACTGACGAGGTGAAGCATGCGTGCGCTGCATTTACTAGTGTGTGATTCTACACATGCAAAACATGTACACCTGGTGGCGATCATCTGACTAGTTTTGTTTTCAAACATTGTTGAAAGAGCTGCTTAGTCCTAAAAGCTCCAACTCTTTGAGCATAAATAAGATAAGCTGCAAAACAACTCATCTGGGGACACAGACAAGCCCACTGACACCAAGATAGAAACAGTAAAGATGGTTATTCACAGGCCCTGGAAAACCCCCTAGTCCTGCTCATCATACAGACCCATCTCCCTCCTAAACGCTCATGCTTAACTATTCACAGGCATTCTGGCACACATCTTAGGCCATTCATAATGGCCTTATGACTGCGAGTCACAGCAGTGGTGAGATAATACTGTGCCGTTGATGCAATGCATTCTTTCCAACACTGAGAAGACACTGGACACAATGTCCGCCAAGGGCCCGATTTATATTCAGGTGGATGGTTTATTCTGTCATAAATGAGGCAGGTGTCCTGTCTACCCTATTAAAAATGCATTATATTCTGTGGCAATTGTAATAAAGCGATCATGATCTGTCATGTTTGAGGCAATAACCTGTCGGATAAACTCTAAATCAGGCCCCTTGTCTGCAGCAAGTGTTGTAAAAGGAGCAGGAGCCAGCGTTATAGGAAGAGGGTCTAGAAGCAGATATAGTCCCAGAGTCACTGAAGCACCTACCTGGTCACTTCCTCTGTTTATACCTCATTAGCACCTTCCTGTGCACCTGCTCTGTTTGTACCTCATAGGTACCTATATGTGCACCTCATCTGTTTATACCTCATAAGCACCTATATGTGTACCTCATCTGTTTATACCTCACTAGCACCCACCTGTGCACTCTCTCTGTTTATAGCTAATAGGCCCCTTCCTGTGCACCTCCTCAGTTAGTACCTCCCAGGTGAGCTTCTTAAATGAAGCTTGTGATCAGTGTACTGACAACCACGGCCTCTTCACTATCAGGCCATTATCTCCATCTGCTGTGTGCATGCTTCAAGCGTGCCCCCCTGCCACAGCTAACAAGGAACCCTGAAGAGTGAGTACACAGACCGAGGAGAGTAGGGAGCTGAAGGACATGGAATGAGGTAAACCTGGATAAAAGAAAGATGGGAATGGAGGAATGTGACTTCACCTGTGAACAATCGACATCCCCTTTCGCTCTACCAAAGCCCTGTTGAGTTTCAAAGTAGCATCATGGCCTTCAGACAGACCACAATAAGTCAAATATCATGGAAAACAGGAACATGGAAAGCAATTATTAATATGCACACATCTGTTGGATGCTTGATATTTCAGATAATTTATTGGTTGTGATGGATTCTATATAAGGATTAAATGACTGATATCGTTGAATAATAAATGTCATGATTTAATGTTTGTTTGCCATATCTGTGTGCGCAATATAAAGACGGGCCATTAGAATTAACCCCTCATTCTGTTTCACAGAAAGCTCTGGAAGGAGCTGCTGATTGAAATACAACAGGATCTTAACTTTATCTACTTTAGGAAGAACTAAAGACTAATTTTTTAAGTTGTCTTTCAGGGCAGAATCAGTCAATAGTTCAAGGGAGATGGATATATATTACGCTGATAGAAAATCCACCTCAACTCGGGATAATGCTCCAGTCTTCCAGGTTAGAAGGATCCAGAAATGCTTGAGCCCGGAGGGCTGTAAAATGTGTTGAAGGTGACGTAGGGCTTTATTACGAGTGTGGCGGTCTTCCAATGGGACTACCACAGCGGAGGTACCAGGCAGACTGCCAAGCCCATTGAGAGCCCGCCGCCGGATTATGACCTAATCCATGGTGGGTGGGCGGTGCAGCAGCGGTCTCGCGGCGGCTGTATTAGGCTCATTTGAGAGCCTTAACAGCATACCACCACCTTAAAAGTGCCTGCAGTACGTTCCTGTACCATGTCATGCATGCCACACTGTGCAGGAACAAGGGTGCCATTCCATGGGATGGCACAGCATGTGCCCCCTGCATGCAACCCCAGGAGCAGAATCGGCCAGGGCCCTGTGAGGGCCCCCTTACCTGCATGTCCTTTATCCTTTTCATGGTAGAGTCCCCGCCATGAAAAGGGCGGTGGATATGCAGACTGTAATATGCTCGGCGATGACGGCATCGGCACTGCCAACATATTCAGGGTGTTTGCAGACCGCCTCCACAGCGGGATCCTTGATCCTGGTGGGGGGGGGGGGGCGGTCTCACCACCACACTCATAATACGGCGGTCAGTCCGCCTGGATGGTGGCAGTTTGACCGCAACCGTGAGTACGGCGATCATGAGGGCAGTCGCACTCATAGAAAGACTCTTAATAAGCTGCAAGGTAAAGGCGGGAGTTGGCATTTGAACTGATCCAGTGTGAACAGGAAAGCATTGTGGAAAAAGGTGTCTGGAGTTACCTTTGTCATATATACTTCCTAAAGAGCTACCTTTGTCATGTATACTTCCTGAAGAGTTACCTTTGCTATACACTTCCTGAAGAGTTACCTTTGTTATTCACTTCCTGAAGAGTTACCTTGGTTAAATACTTCCTGAAGAGTTACCTTTGTTGTACACTTCCTGAAGAGTTACCTTGATTAAATAATTCCTGAAGAGTTACCTTTGTTATACACTTCCTGAAGAGTTACCTTTGTTGTACACTTCCTGAAGAGTTACCTTGGTTAAATAATTCCTGAAGAGTTACCTTTGTCATGTATACTTCCTGAAGAGTTACCTTTGCTATACACTTCCTGAAGAGTTACCTTTGTTATACACTTCCTGAAGAGTTACCTTGGTTAAATAATTCCTGAAGAGTTACCTTTGTTATACACTTCCTGAAGAGTTACCTTGGTTAAATAATTCCTGAAGAGTTACCTTTGTCATGTATACTTCCTGAAGAGTTACCTTTGCTATACACTTCCTGAAGAGTTACCTTTGTTATTCACTTCCTGAAGAGTTACCTTGGTTAAATACTTCCTGAAGAGTTACCTTTGTTGTACACTTCCTGAAGAGTTACCTTGGTTAAATAATTCCTGAAGAGTTACCTTTGTTATACACTTCCTGAAGAGTTACCTTTGTTGTACACTTCCTGAAGAGTTACCTTGGTTAAATAATTCCTGAAGAGTTACCTTTGTCATGTATACTTCCTGAAGAGTTACCTTTGCTATACACTTCCTGAAGAGTTACCTTTGTTATACACTTCCTGAAGAGCTACCTAAGGTAGATACTTCCTGAAACTGAATTAACGGCAGCGCTTCCTGATTCCTCTCTTTTTCCACAATCTGTTCTGTTTAAATGAAATCTTGTCCATGTATATCTGCCTAAAACTCTACCTGTAGCACGAGTGCTCTGTGGCTGCCCTTTCTTTAGTAAGTTACTCAGTGAATAATGGTAAATCACTATCTTTTCAGAAGTAAATACAATGTGACATGTTCAACCACAGTTTTAATGAAATATCCATGTATGGTAAAATGTTCCTCACTAAATTTCAAATATGGTAGAGAAGAGATGTCTTATCCAGCTGGTTAAATATTGTGTATTCACATTCTATTACATTTGCATTTAGTAATATTACATTTCTTTACATCCAACAGAGAATAAGCCTTAAATGCAAGGATTGATTATGAATAATGAAGATAACACATCAAACCTGCAAAAATTATCAAAAATAAGGAGCTCCAAAAACATCAGTGCAATCAGAGGCAGAGGACAGATCCAGGAAGACGAAGTCAAAGGCAATTCAGTGAGTGTCCGAGTCTGAGATCTGCACCTCGACACCCCAAGACGAAGAAATGACCACAACAAAACCAAGACAACAAAACTGACAAACCACCTGCTGTATAAACAAGCGTCCAACACCAGCTTTGATCATGAGGCCGGTATGAGAGTTGGAGGAAGGTCTTGTGTCTATTTGGGATCCATAGCTTGGAACAAACTCCCTCCTCAGCTTTGAGCTGTTAGTATCATGATAATGTTTAAAAAAGGTTGAAATCTTGGCTTTTTGTCCATGTTTGAAACAAACTGATTTACTTTCTTTTCTGACCTGTGCTTTGCCGCGGGACACTCTTTGGAGTAGCTGTACACATTACGAGTCGCTTCACCATCATGATATGGCTAGAGCAGTGCTTCGCTATCTAAATTGGCAACAGACCACCATTCAGTGCTCTAGGTGTATTGTTAACTCTTTCTAGCCAAACCTCAGGCACCAGGGAAAAGCACAACGAAGTGGAGCCTAACCACTGAAGGCTAAAGGAAAGCGGAGTTCTCCTCTCTGAAGTACAGAGTATTGTCCCAATTTGCACCTACCGGAAGGAAGATTAGGCTTTACCCGCAAGCATGCAAAGCCATTATCCAATCTAAAGATGCAATCACCCTCAAGGAAGTCTTACTGATATTATGAATGTGGCAGGTATTTAGTGAGTCTTGTATTTTTATTTTTAAATCGGAAATCACGCGTCCAAAATATAACACGCATACAGGGAATGTGAAAATAACGCAAGTAGTTTATGAACTATGCTGACCCTTCAGGAAACACGGTCAGGAGAAAAATCGTGCAATTCCACTGAATATGTCAAGAACTTTAGCCAATTAGAAACCATAAAAGAGCATCAGCAAATACACACAGGGGAAAAACCATACCATTGCAATGAATGTGTGCAGAGCTTCAGTTGGTTATCACTCCTCCAAAGACATCAAAGAATACACACAGGGGAAAAACCATACCATTGCACTGAATGTGTAAAGAGCTTCAGTCATCTATCAGACCTCCATAGACATCAGAAAATACACACAGGGGAAAAACCATACCATTGCAAGAAATGTGTGAAGAGTTTCAGTCAATTATCAAACCTCCATAGACATCAGAAAATACACACAGGGGAAAAACCATATCATTGCAAGAAATGTGTGAAGAGTTTCAGTATGTTAGCAGAACTCCAAACACATCAGAGAATACACACAGGGGAAAAACCATACCATTGCAAGGGATGTGTGAAGAGTTTCAGTACGCTAGCAAAACTCCAAACACATCAGCGAACACACAGAGGGGAAAAACCATACCATTGCAGTGAATGTGTGAAGAGCTTCAGTCAAATTACATGTCTCCGCACACATCAGAGAATACACACAGGGGAAAAACCATACCAGTGCAGTGAGTGTGTAAAGAGCTTCAGTCAATTATCAAACCTCCAGATACATCAGCGAATACACACTGGGGAAAAACCATACCATTGCAGTGAATGTGTGAAGAGCTTCATTCAATTATCAAGCCTCCATACACATCAGCGCACACACACGGGAGAAAAACCATACCATTGTAAGGAATGTGTAAAGAGCTTCAGTCAATTATCAAGCCTCCATACACATCAGCGCACACACACGGGAGAAAAACCATACCATTGTAAGGAATGTGTAAAGAGCTTCAATCAAATTTCACAGCTCCACAGACATCAGAGAATACACACAGGGGGAAAACTATACCATTGCAGTGAATGTGTGAAGAGTTTCAGTACGTTAGCAGAACTCCAATCACATCAGCGAACACACACAGGGGAAAAACCATACCAGTGCGGTGAATGTGTAAAGAGCTTCAGTCTGTTAACAAGCCTCCGGAGACATCAGCGAATACACACTGGGGAAAAACCATTCCATTGCAAGGAATGTGCAAAGAACTTCAATCAGATTTCACAGCTACACGTACATCAGAAAATACACACAGGGGAAAAACCATACCATTGCAGTGAATGTGTAAAGAGCTTCAGTCAGTTAACAAGCCTCCGGAGACATCAGCGAACACACACAGGGGAAAAACCATACAATTGCAGTGAATGTGGAAGTAGTTTTACTTACTCTTCAGCATTAAGAAATCATCAGCGAGCTCACAAAGGGGAAACAAATCGTTTAAATGCCATGAATGCTTGAAAAGCTGAAGTCCATTATCAATCCTAAACAGGCATCAGCGAACACACGCAGAAGAAAAGCCTTCAAGTGCAATAAATGTGTGAACAAATGTAGTCAATTGTCAAGCCTATGTAGACATCAGCTTGCACTCACTCTGTAAATACCGTACGACTGTAGTGAGTGTAGAAGTACCTTTAGTGCATCTTCCGCACTAAGGATTCATCAGTTAATGCTCACAGAGAAAAATCCATTCAGGTGCAGCGAATGTGTGAATATCTTCTGTCAGTTATTAAACCTACGGATACATCAACTAACATACACAGAGTAAAAAAGAGCATTGCAATGAATGTCAGAAGTGATTTTGTCAATTGCAAACACACCTGGGGTAAACCTTACAATTGCTCTAAAAGTGTGACGAGCTTTTGTCAATTTCTGATCCTACATAGCCTCAGCGTAAACACACCTTCATTTAACTCACTTAGAAATAATCCCAGAGATGCAGTGAATTCAAAAAGAACTTAAGAACATTAACAATAATATTGACTCATCTGAGGACATAGACAGGGGCAGAACAGTGCAGTTATTGTGAGATGAAGGAATTACAGGAACAAGTATATAATTATGTTAGGTATTCAAATACCAGATGAATGAAGACTCGACTAGAAGAAATGAAGAAAACCAAAGATTTGTAGAATATTGAAAGTGTCTGTTCCCAGTGATTGTTCACTTCGGTACACATAGAAAAAACAACGTGATATAACAGGAAATCCACTGGGAGACTAGCACAATGAGGAATAAAAGAAAAGAAACACTGGTAGTTTTTATTTGGCAATGAAGAGTTACAAAGAAAAACATCCAAGTGTTCCAGTTCATGCCACCTATGAAAGTGTAGGGATGAATATGATGTAGTGTAGTTCCTATTATCCCAATAGGCTCTGCGCATTGGAATAATACCTTCAATAGTATAGGCCTAGACCAGACGTTAACTAGGTCTACTACTGTCGATATTAGACTTAAAGTTTTGGGTTTGCCAGCTAGCTCAGAGTTCACTAGAAACTTTCTCGAATAGGCAAGGAGGAGTTGAACCTCCCTGGATAGACAAGAAGGGATTTAGTTTCTGACAACCATAGAACATTACAACTTTGCTCTCCCCTAATCAAGAGTGTATCTCTAGAGTCGTGTGAACAAAAGGCAATTTATTTTACTCAGTCAGTACGTGCATTCTTAGTCTCACCAGATTGTAGAGAAAAGGAAGAGACGGGCGTGTTCAATAAAAGATGTTATTTATTGATCAGTCTCTTTTCTCATACAAGAGAAATGGATCGATATTATTGCAATACTTATGGTTAAGTAAAGTGCATACATTAAAAGCAGAAGTATAAAATAATACTGTAAAAACATTGATATGGTTTCTGAGCCATATGAAGGTTTAAAATGAATAAAATGAATACATACACATATACATTTGACTAATCGTACTCAACTGGTGTTTCTAACTACGCCTACCCCGTGTACCTGACCTAAGCCTAATACGTGGGCGGGAATAGAAAGTTACAGTTTAAGTTAAGTTTGTTTTGCCAAGTGACTGACTAAAGAATTCTCTGCAAGGGGTTATTCAGTTCTGTACCTGGAATCTAGGATGAATGAGGGATGGTATCTCTCGTCTCTGGTCTCGATATTCCAGGCTGCCTGCGAGGGCTACCCGGAAGCGCCAGAGCTCAATCAATCAATCAATCAAGACATTTCTAGAGCGCACTACTCACCCGTAGGGTCTCAAGGAGCTGGATTTCTCGGCAGGAGAAAAGGCAGCTTCTCGTTCTCAGCGCGTCAGGAAGGCGGGGCTGCGCCAGCGGGGTCTGCTCTGCTCTGGGCTTCGGCAAGTCTGGCTGCTCCGATCTCGTCACCACCGCGTGTGTTTGCATAGGGCAATATCGGTAATATTTATACCTTTAAGGTGCCGAGATTGACGTAAGGATGGACATAGATACGTCAATAAGGATGTCATACGACCTGGTCGTTAGCACATTCTTTTGCTGAAGTTCTCGGTGAAATCAAAACAATGGCCGCAGGGTTTTTCCCAGGTCTGTCATAGGTTTGATTTGTTTTGAGAACTCCGTATGCCTTATCAGGGGCTGGAGGAATATCGCTTGTCTAATTAGATGGCAAGCGTTATGACCTAATCAGAAAACACGTTCCTGTGCCGTAGTGTGGCTTTATCAGATAACGGTTCCTGCATCATGGGGGTTTTCTGCCTCATGGGATGGCTGCTAGTTAACTTGTTAACCAGAATAGGGTCAGGAATAGGGGGATCGATACAGAACCTATAGGAATACATCACAATGATTCTGCCTGCATATATTGCTATATTAGCATAAGTGAGTTAGTTGTGAAAACGCCATTTTGCTGCTTTTGCACATGACACAACATCTCTGTTTTTATAAAGACAAACTGCTTGCTTTTCCTTCACATGAGAACGGTCTGTTTTTCATATCTCTAGACTCACACTGCGACCTCAAGTCTACACAAAGTGTTCAAGGTTAAAATAACAATGTATGCTGTTGATGCAGGTTGATCGGCCCACGCTCTAGACACAACACAAACACAGCTGCTCATTTCTAAAACTCAGGTGCTTTTAATATTGCACTGCATGCATGAGTCTAGCACTTGGAAAAAACCTTTCAATCGACAAAGAGCTGTGCTGATCTGGGATGTGATTCACTTCACCTGACTTTGGAGGTATGGGTTTCCCGGTTTTAACCTAGAGATCTTCTATTATTATAATACCTAGCTCCTATCAAGGGGAGGGTGGTACACAAGGCGCTATAGACCATTATAATATGATTTCTCCCTTTGTATTTTATGGAATTGTAACAATGTTGATTGTATTGATTTTATGCATCTTTTTACTTATGTTAGCAAAGATACTGCATCTTAGAGCACGTAGTTGAAATAAACATTTTAAACTATACAGTGTCTCTGATTGCTCACGTTGTGGACATTTATGAGAATAAAAACAAAAGAGTGTTCTTGATTCCCACTATTCCTGAGAGGTCCCAAAGTCGCTTGTTCATTGGTAGCTTCACTTTAGTACGGAGAATGAATGAGACACTGTTGCTAGTCGGATAGGGGTTCTGGGCACTGAGGTGCATTTTTGGTACACCACAATACACTGAAGTCCTGGTTTCCTGCGCATAGTTCTGTGCATGAGCTGAATTCCCGTAACATGGCACCCAAAGTCTTGATTAGTGCTCGTATCTGTCCCCAATACCCTCAACACCTTTTCCGGTTAACAGGCATGACGGATTAACCTACCTATACGAATGTGTTATAGGTTAATTCAAGCATAAGATTTATAAAAAGGTACACATTTTGAATTACTACCCTTTGTTGTACTGCAATTTATATAAATTGTTTTTCTTCTCTATGTCCTCATGGGTGATATTGACATAGCTCAGCATAGTTGGGCAGCGCTCCGGCGTCATCAGACGCAGTTTGGAGTACCAGACGATGATATGTCTGTAATATTTGTAGTGAGTGCTGATTCGGCGTTCCCCTTTGAGCTTTTCTACTATTGGGTCACGTTTCCTGCAATAAATGTGGATGAGGATACGTTTCATACATACACTCACACTGCGATTCCTGTGAACTATACTCCATATAGGACACAAGAGATTCCAATTTCGGCATGGCAGCATCGTGTTTGGTTTAATGGCACCCTGCCCCACACAGTAACTCCGGTTCGGTTAGGTCCCTTGTCAATTCCTGGGGCCACTTGGCCAGTCTTAGCCGGGTTCACACCATATCCACGTTATCTCAATGCCCCGATTGATGACTTGTGTCAACTTTATACCTCTTTTGTTGGGGTACATAGGGCTTTAGTTCAATATGTTTCTTGCAGCGGAACAAGTTGGACCGGCCGGGATGTAGATTGGTCCAGTCATGGTTAGTACGGTTAATTTAGTAATGGGCAAGCACCCTCAAACTAAGTACGATATGCCTTATTGGCTTGCCGAGAAATTTGACCCACTGGAAGCAGTGTTTCCTAATAACACTCCTGTGGAAAAACACAGGATTCTCTCAATTAGTTTGCAGAAAGACCTATTGCCAGAGGTAATAGATTGTGAGATTTGGGGTAAAGTATTTGCAGCAGAATATGCGAAGTGTTTCTGCACGCCGTCTATAAATGTCTTGCCCTCTGTGATCAAGCATGTTCCGGATGAGCACAGTGCGGAGGCGGCTGTCGAGTTGAGAATGAGGCTCGTTGGAGTGTTTGACGTAGTTGCTGATCTCATCTTTTGTAATGTAAAGGGAGATGCGGTTAACTTTCAGGTGTCGAATGCTTTGCGCCTTGTCCAAGACGTTGACAAACCCGAGCGTTACCTTGAATTATTGCGGAGGCTTATAAGACCATTGGCCGCAATAGTTTGGGTGTTAAGCCTTTTGCTAAAACCGCAACTCAACCGCAGACTCAGATAGCAAAGTCTACTAAAGAGGATCATCCAAATTTTCCAAAACAGAATTGGAAGAATAAAATCAGGGGAAGCAGCAATAGAAACAGGGGTCGCGTCCGGCGTCGCCGATACCAGCGTCTACTGAGCGCATTTATGATTTGTGCAACCACGCAAGAATTAGGGCTCCTGATAGATTACAGGTTCCTCAGCAACGTTCTCCTTGTTCTTCACAGGAAACATCGCGCACAAGCTGGTGGAGGAGAACACGGCAGGGGTCAAGGTGCCCCACAAGGACGTGAGCAGCCCCGCCCGTCTGATGGTAAAGGCAAGCAGGAAGACTTGCCACGTTAACGCCCTCATTTTCAGAAAAAGAAAGTTGCTGCGTTAACCGTAAGGTATGCCACGGATAGTGAGAACACAGGTTTGGATCCTGACATGGGCATTAACGCTGCTCGACAGCGCAGCGGAGGTTACAATAGTGCGGCAAGCACTGCGTCCATATCTGAAGGCGACAGCAACTGACACTTTTATCACAATGGAAACTGCTGCCAGTAGGGTGGCTCCCCCTGACAGACTATATGATATAGTTCTTTTAATAGAAGGTGACATCCAACGTGTAATAAAAGGGATTTTTTGGGAACATCTGACCTCTACATCTGACATTCTGTTAGGTTAGTTGAGTCAGACTGGGCCCTGCTTTTCATTTTTGCCGCTCCAAGAGGGGAGGAGGTCACCCTCCCCAGCTTTCCGCACACCGTGCCCAAGGAGCAGTCCGCAGAACTTTGCAGAAGAGTGTGCTCTGGTGCTTGCACCTGTGTTGTACCATACTCAAGTCGGTGGGATAAAATTTCTCCCAGACACGAGATTCCATTGCGGTTTATGCCACAGCCACCACCCCGCTATCTCATGCGGCGATTGGCTAAAGCCCCCGTTGCGGAAATCCTTGAACAATTAGAATATCAAGGTGTGATTGAGACATGTGTGTCACCCATAAATAATCCTCATTTCACTGTTACCAAACCTGATGGGTCGTACTGCCTGGTTTTGGATTATCTTTGTGAAACAAAGGAGTTAGGTCAATGTAGAGTATGGGGTAGACTGGGTCATAATAAACTAGAAAACACAAGAATATGTCTACACCCAATTAATTTCCAAAAACTTATTTCAGATCATAGGAGAAACACAAATGTATTGAGTTTGACCCAGTATTTTCATTTATACCTGTCTATTTTGAAAAAAAAATCATTCTTCTTTTGAACGTTTCGCAAAAAAGGAGAAAACTGTACATCCAACACATTTAAATTCCAACGTCTAACTATTTACAAACAAAATATTTACAATTCATATACACAATTATCATACATTCCACAAAAAATTCACTATACAAACACAAACAATTGAAATTTTCAATGAAGTTAATCTGAATTCATATAGAATGAAGAGACAAAGTCAAAAGGAAGGAGCACGTCCTAAAATAAGGATGACTTTTACAACCAGCCAGAGCTAGTTCAAACACTTAGTGATATTGATTGCTCCCTCAGATGTGCTGACGCGTTTCTAGTCCGAGGAAACCAGTTCCCAGATAGTCATCAGGGCTTTGTCACTTTTCTGTGTAAAATGCAGAAAAACAATAAAGTTTTAATTATCTAGCTTGAAGCCTCTATTCTTTCTGGTATTGCACTAAACTATCTATAATATGTACCTGTTGGTCTCTGATGTCTTACTCATTCCGACTACAAATGTCGCTTTATTTACAAATTGCATCAAAACACGTATTAGGAACGGCCCCTTCAGTTGCTAGAAACTACGTGTCCCATAACCCCCAGCCTAATAAAAAAAGAGTTTGAAGTGCAGACGTTTCCAAGATGGCCACCGGTCAAGCGCAATAGAGAGAGCACCCGTCCTGCTCACACATTGACAAAGGTACGTTATATAGCAAACTGGTGGGTACACAAGATTATGGGTCCAATATTGTTACAATTTCTTTTATCAGAACCTGCTTTTGAAAACCGAAGCACAGGCGAACCACTTGCCGCTATTAAGACTCTGACCCTGAAACAAAGGTAGGAATGAGTAAGATTGTATCTTCTTCCTCCTCCCCGCTTCGTGTACATAAATGAGTGGAGAAACTCTGACTTTTTCCTTCTATCACAGGCAGTCAACATAAAATGTCCTGTTTCACAGCTTGAGCCACTTCCTTGAATACAAAGATTCATAAAAAGGTTTTCCCTGAGCCTGACGATACCGTGAGAGGCCAGGACATCAGAGACACACAGGTACATATTTTAGATCATTTAGTACAATACCAGAAAGAATAGAGGCTTCAAGCTAGATAATTAAAACTTTATTGTTTTTCTGCATTTTACACAGAAAAGTGACAAAGCCCTGATGACAGTCTGGGAAGTGTTTACCTTGGACTAGAAACATGTCGGCACATCTGAGGGAGCAATCAATATCACTAAGCGTTTGAACTAGCTCTGGCTGGTTGTAAAAGTCATCCTTATTTTAGGACGTGCTCCTTCCTTTTGACTTTGTCTCTTCATTCTTTATGAATTCAGATTAACTTTTTTGAAAATTTCAATTGTTTGTGTTTGTATAGTGAATTTTTTGTGGAATGTATGGTAATTGTGTATATGAATTGTAAATATTTTGTTTGTAAATAGTTAGATGTTGCAATTTAAATGTATTGAATGTTCAGTGTTTTCCTTTTTTGCGAAACTTTCAAAAGAAGAATGACTTTTTTTCCCGAAATAGACAGGTATAAATAAAAATACCGGGTCAAACTCAATAAGTTTTTGTTTCTCCTATGATCTGAAATAGGTTTTTGGAAATTAATTGGGTGTAGACATATTCTTGTGTTTTCTGGTTTTGGATTATCGACATTTAAATTCACATTGTCGTACATGTGCGGTACAGAACACCCACAGTTCAGCTCAGCTCTCATTAACAGTCTGATGCGAAAAAGATTTAAGGTCACACGAGATATTTCAAATGGCATTTTTAGTCATAACCTGTCCTCCGTTAGTAGTCAATGGACAGCGTTCACTTGTGGCGGCAAACAAAAACAATTTAAAAGATTGGCCATGGGCTATAAAAACAGCCCAGGTGTCTTTGCTGCACGTGTCGTCTCTTTCTTAGATGGCATTGATCCTGATGCGTACTCGTACATTGATGATATTTATCTAATGGACGACGAATTATGGCCACATCTTTGACCGCATTATAGTTATGTTTGCGGACTTCGGTTATACATTTATCTTTGCAAAGTCAAACATTGCGGAGTTCACAGTGTTGTTCCTGGGCTCAACAATGAAGGTAGAGGTCTTGCACCTCACTTCCTGGAGAAATGCGCATGTTTATGGTCTCCTACAACTCTGAAAAAACTACAATCCTTGCTGGGATTTTTGAATTTCGGGCGTACTTATATTCCCTATTATGCCCAGCGTATCAAACCTCTTTATGCTTTGATACAACCAACTTTTACCAAGTCATGCTGGCTGCCTGAACGTTCAGCTATTCTGCAATTCTTGAATCTAAGTACTTATTGACTCATGATGACCACACTAACCTGGTAATAAGAATTGTGCCTGGTGCCGTGGGTTTCATGTACTTGACGTTTAATGAAAGAGACACAGTGCCTATCGCTTACAAGTCACACTTGTACACTTCGGCTGAAAAGCGATTTTCTTCTGTCGAGAAAGTCTTGACAGCTGTACATATGGCAATTCTAAAAGAGAGAGCGCAGTCACAAGGAAAACACATGTTTGTTGTTACACCTTACACTGCATTTGAAGCAGTGATGAAAGCCAGTGTGCCAAATTCTAAAGTTTTATATCCTAATCGGATACAATGGGCAACTTCGTTGACATCTCCGGATGTCACATTTATCTTTGACCCCTCATTGCAAACTCAGGAGTTCTTACAGTATGAGTTTGTTCATACTGCTCCTCTGTTCATGCGCACGCTTGAGAATTAGCATTGTATCTATAACACTGACGGTTCGGCGCAACCGGCGATAGGATCTAAGCATTCTTATTCAGTGGTCTGCCCAATCGTGGCTGGTACCATGGTGAATGGAGAATTCAAGTCCGATGTCGTGCACACGCAGATATTAGGTGACTGTACCGCCCAGTTGGCAGAGCTACGTGCTCTAGTGCTTGGGTTAGTGAGAATGAGGGGTAAAAGGTCTGAGTCCCTTACTAGCCGTTTATTGAGCAATGGTCCCTCTTTTTTGTCAAGCTTACCCTCGGCATGGGGAAACCCCTAACCCCCTATTATAGCAAAGTTTGAGAAAGGTGTGTCAGGGCAAGCTTTGTTTTTTATAGTCTATTATGGAAAAATTCCAATCGCACGAGACGACTCGTACCAGCATCACACCAAAATCAGGGAATCTCTATTTATCCACAGAAAAGAACGACCAGATATACTTCTTCAACCTGATTCGTAAAGCCCTGAGGAAGCCCCAGGCCGGATGGCCATGTAAGGGGTGAAACAAGTGTTGGCTGTTCTCCTACGTACTATCACGAATATAGTAACACCTTTATTAAAACCAAAAAATTAACCATCGTGTGATTGGAATTTTTCCATAATAGACTATAAAAAACAAAGCTTGCCCTGTCACACCTTTCTCAAACTAAGCTCTAGTGTTTGCATTGAAGTTTGCTGACCCTCGTGTGACTACTTTAATTGGGAGTGACTCTTATTACTGTGTTCAGTCCTTCAATGAAAATGTATTCTTTTGGACTCAGAATGACTATCGTGATTCCAAAGGTGGCACAATTAAGCACAAGATACTATGGGTTTGAGTCGCAGAAATAAAGAACGTCTGCCTCTCGTAAATGTAATTCATACCCTTGGTCACCAGCATGTAGGAGTACACGCTGTTGGCAACAGTCTTGCTGGTGAAGCAGCAAAGACCGCAGTCGCAACATATGTAGTAGCAGCAGTTACAAGGTCCAACAGTAAGAATGATGATGACATCTTGGCAGCTATAGCTGCTACAGAGATCGGTGATAATTACCCTAAGGGTTTCCCTTCTAAATACTTTTATCATTTAAGTCCTGATAAAGTTCCCTATGTGAGAATTAACAACGTTGGTGACAGGCTGATTTCCGACTCGGACCGCAGGCTACCCTTGATAACAGTCGCTCACTAAGGCATAGCCTCGGTTCATGCTGACGTTTCAGCGTATGTCTCGATCTTACAGCAGCGTTACTGGCGGCGTGGATTGTGTAAATAAACTTGTGAATATGTCTTGTTATGTATGTCAGCAGATTAAACCTTCAACTGCTGCACGGCCGCCACAAACTCAGCTGTACATATCTAATAGACCACTTGGTTGTGTTTATTTAGATCACTGCTGACCTTTTTCTGCTGATACTGCGTATAAATATATCTTAGTTGCAGTGGATTCATGCACACGTTTTCTCTGCGTTTGGCCACAAAGGAGTGCTGATGCTCGAACTGTCATCACAGATTTGCATGTCTTTGTGGGAATTTTTGTATGTGGCACCTTCCATTCTGATCAGGTCCAGCGTTCACCTCTAAGGTGTACAAGAAAGCCATGGGGTCTTTGGGGGTGCAGGTAAAAATGTTGTCTCCATACCAGCCTGAGGGCAATTCTGTTGTGGAGTGAATGAACCGTGACTTAAAGCGATCTTTGACAGCTAGGGTTTTAGGTACTACGTGCACTAAATAAGCTTCCTAGAAGATCTCTGGGTGGGCAGACCCCTTACGAAATGCTCTTTGGCATAAAAATGTTTGTCCTGGACCTTGATGGTCTAGACATGGCGGCGACAGCCGTACCCTATGACTTAGATAATCATTCTGCTGTGTTACAGAACCTACAAGAGACTCGAGACAGTCTTGCAAAGGAACACTTGCCCTCCACATATGGAGCTGAAGCTGCTCTACAGATTCCGGTAGATTCCTGTAGTTAGCTGGCTACCCCGAGTCAGTGACCTGGTCTGTGAGAAGGTGGAGAACAAGAAGGAGTTCAGCCGCTCGTATCATGCACCCATTCCAGTGCTTGGCATGCAGGGCACAAGAACAGTCATTTTACCACCACTTCCGATTCGCAAGGGAAACAGGTACGACTCCATTGACAATGTCAAACTACAACGAGCGGCCGATTCTTCTTAGTATGACTCCTGCTGTCTCTTGTCCAGTACTGCTGAGAAATTCTGTTTTGGCCTCTGCTGACACCAACATCCCTGACCTTGCTATAGAGATGCCCACAGTCACTAATCCATTATTAAATTCGCCAGCTGGCGATCCACATGAAGTTACTGAGTATACATATCCCACGGATGTGTCATTGCCTGATGTGTAAACAAGTCTAGCTGACCAGTCACATTTTTCCTTTGACTCTGACTCTATAACATCGAGTGTACCATTGAAGTTTTCTATTTTTGTTACTTGGTTTAAAATAAATTTTTTGGTTCCCCCTTGGACTTACATCTGGTTGGTTCTCATCTCCATTTTTTTGTTCATGTCGATTGGATTTGTGATGGTATTTTTTCGTCTGGTAAATGGACACTATATAACTGAACGATCAAAAATCTGATTCATTGATGGAACTTTGGCCCCACACTCCTCATCACACATCATGAAAAGAGACCAGACTTTTGTCAACATCACAGCCTAGCCCGTGCTAGATGTTATTGTATGAGATGCTGTAAAATTTCAAACTCATGGACCCACAGAGGTGATTAATGTTCCTAATGTACTTTGTGTTTCAATGGGAGATGTTGTGAAACAAAACATACAATCTGATGATTGGGATGTCCAAGCCATTGAATCTCTCTTTTCTGATTTGAAATATTATGCTACCTTTCATGCTGAGGATTTATATTTAGATTCAGCAAACTACGCTGACTTGTTCTGTTACCAACACTATGGCTATCACTTTCTGCATAATGCTAATACATTTAGAAATGTGGTTAATTACACCCAATGGGAGGGGCGTGGCCGAGAGCCGAGCATGGCGGACGCTTGCTGAATTAGCTCCGTCCTCTGCCCGGTAATACAAGCTTAATATCCTGCTACCCTGATGGCCCCGACGACCCGCCCGGGTCTGCATGAGACGGAGGTGTCGCTGGGCAGCCTGGTCGGGGTCCAGCACCCGGCACAACAACTTACAAGGCGCCGAAGCACCCGAGGCGGAAGAGGCCTGCTACCAGCCCAGAAGCCGCGGCCTCGAGTGAACTGTGGGGCCGCAGAGTGAGCGACCTGCCGGAAACACTGAGCGGACGATAGGCGGAGCTGTCGGGACATCGGCGGCAGAGGTGGGGTGGTGACACTGCTTTTACCCCGGACCCTGTCAGGACACTTGGAGTGCACTCCCTGCGCAATCAGCCGGAGAGACACTTGCAGAGCGCGGAGCCGCCCTGCCGGGCAGAGCCTGGTGGAGACGGGGAGGCGACGGCCTTGACTGCTGTGCGACGGATTGGGAAGTGCCTAGTCGGAGACGGCGAGCGGAGGAGCATCGGAGCATAGCGGAGGCCACGACTTCTGGGACCCGCTCTTTTCACAGCTCCCCGACGGCTCACGGCGGTTCAGGAGGTGAGGACTGCGGGCCGATGCGGGGGTGCGCACTAACGCCGGTGAACCATGATGGCGGACTAGAGGAGCTGCCGGGGCAAGCAGAACAGGACGTTCCTAGACGCACATAAGGGGCAGGTCTGCCATAGAGGATAAGACACTACGACGTTGGAGGAGGGCCCGGTTCTTGCGGAGGTGAGGGGCGGAGAGGCGGCCGTGCTGTTCACTGCCTGGAGACCGGCTTTGAGACATAGCGTCTGGGAGAACACCCCCCCGCCACCTGGTTGATACTAGCGGTACCGGAGGCCGAGCGGCTGCGACCGCTGACATACATTGGGACTGGTGGAGTAGAGGAGGCTTTCATCGCACCTGCGGAGCACTGCAGGGTCTGTGGGAGGAGAGGACACGCCACCACGGGATCCCCCGGGGAGCCGGACGGAGGGACATTGGCTTTCCTGCTTGTGAGGGGTGGACCCCATTGAAGTGCAGTGGTCACACACGATTACGTGCATTGAGGTGCCGGTGGGGAGGCGCGTGGCCGGCCGATTTTGCCCCGGACGGCGCCAGGACAAGGGATCAGTACTTGTGTGCCACTCTCGCCTGGCCGCGGTGCGACCAACCACCACTGGGACGCAGGCCAGGCCTATTGTTATAGGCTTAATACCACCGTAGGCGCGCCACGTGAGCGACTTGTCGATACCACACCACTCCGCCAGCACACGGAACACTGGCGGTAGAAGAGTCGGGAACGGCGCAGGTGGGACGCCTGAGGCACGACCTGCTGTCCGCTGGAACGCTGCCCCCCGGGGGCGCACACGCCGCCATCCAGTTGCTGAGAAACATGGTCAGGAACAGGGCCAAGATGCCTGAGAGGGGCGCTGATCTAACGCAACAGTCTACTGGCTCAGAAGATCCACTGGCCTCGTCTAATGTAGAGATGGTGCCTCCAACGGGCCAGACATCGCAGGAGGCCAAACTGGACCTTATCCTGTCAGAGATACGGGCTTCCAGGGAAGCGATGGAAACGCGCATGGACCAAATGGCGACTGGCATGTCCCTACTACGCGCTGATCACAACAAGCTGGCGGAGAGGGTCACGGAACATAAACTGGCCCTGGACGATCTGATCCCGCAACAGACGGAGCATTCCACGAAAATGGAAAACATGGAGAAGCAGCTGAAACTAATATGGGCGAGGATGGACGATGCGGAAGGGCGGGCGCGCCGCAACAATGTGCGAATACTAGGAATTCCGGAGCGGAGTGAGGGGAGGAACCCGACGCAGTTCGTAGAGGATTGGTTGAGGAACCTTGCAGGGCCGCAGGTGCTTACGCCCCTATACAGCGTGGAGAGGGCGCATAGGATACCAGGTAAACCGCCAAGGCCGGGTGCGGCACCTCGTCCTTTAATAGCTCTCCTGCTCAACTACAAGGATAGGGATATAGTCCTGCGAGTGGCAAGAGAGAAGGCGCCTATACGCTTTGAGGACAAGACTATCTCGATTTACCCAGACTTCACCCCCAGGTGCAAAGGGCCAGGTCTACGTTCCTGCATGTGAAGAGACGCTTGCGGGACAAGAACCTGAAATATGCCTTACTGTTCCCAGCCCGCCTGAAAATAATTCACAACAACAAATCACTTTTCTTTGACACGGCTGAGGAGGCGGCGGAGTGGATGGAGGTGACGCTGACGCCGCCCAGCTCGCAAGACCCTCTTGCGGAGGGACAGCTGAGGGACGACCCGCCGCGCGGGAGGGAGGAGAGGCCTGAAGAGGGTGCAGCACACGAGGAGGTGGAGATAACGAGCGGACCAGACGGCCTGACGGGACTGAGGGGGACACAGGAGAGGGCTCGGCTGACGGAGGCCGCACTGGCTGCACACAACGTGGGCCACGCGGTGGTCCTAGATAGCGCCTCTGATGCCAGGACGGAGGTATCTGGTTCTGCGGACAGCCTGCAACTTTTTCCGAAAATAACTGCACAAGAGGCGAATGAACTTTAACGGGACTTCGGAAGACACCGCTTGGTAATGTATAGCCTGCATGAAAGACCTTGGGCGGGCTAACCGGGGTCGGGGGTACGGACACTCGCTGGGGCACGCCGTAAGGACTCCGGCGAGGCCCAGGCGAGGGAGAGCGGGACCACACCCCCAGGGCGCAGCAATGGTACTGTTTGCTTGTCACCCCAGTTGGGTGCTAGTGTTTGGACCTCATAGTTCTTTGAATGGGGACCTTGATGTTTTGGGGTTGTTAGTAACTGGGGCACACACGGCAGCAATTACTGGGAAGTTGGTAACATGGTTGGATACACTGAACCTAATTGTCGCAAACGGCCATGGGGTCACTTAGCGAATACAAAATGTGCACCTGGAATGTGAGAGGTATGAGCTCAATCCATAAAAGGTATAGGGTGCTTGCGCAACTGAATAGGAGACGTATTGCAGTGGCATACTTACAGGAAACACATCTGAATAGGGATGAAGGTGCGAAACTGCTCAAGAAGTGGAAGGGGCAACTATTTGCTACTACTTATTCTGTGTTCTCCCGGGGAGCGGCGATATGGATTAGGAACTCAGTCCCCTTCAAGGTGATGGAGGAGAGGTTAGACCCTGAGGGCCGGTATGTGCTTGTCAGGGGATTGTTGGATGGCTCCCCTGTTGTGCTTGGCTGTGTGTATGCACCGAATGTGGGACAGGGGGGTTTCTTGACCTCGCTTAACAGAGTGATAGCTGACTGGTCGGAGAATGTGTGGATTATTGGAGGGGACTTTAATGCAGTCCTGGACATATCGCTGGACAGGTCCCACCCGCCACTGCAGGCTACTGAAAGCAGGCGACAGGCGGAAGCGCTTTCTCAGTGGGCGGCGGGTTGGGGGCTAGCAGATATTTGGAGATGCATGCATTTGACGGACAGAGAGTATACCTTCTTTCCCCCCCCCCATGGCCTACACACGAGAATAGACCACATGTTTTGCAACATGACATTACTGGGGGAGATGGTAGGCTCAGAACACATGGGTAAGACCTTCTCGGACCACAATCCAGTCGAGGTCACGCTGAGATGGGGCAAGATACCCACGCCGATACCGACGTGGCGTATGTCCCCGGACCTGCTCGAGGACACCGTTTTTAAAGCTACCATGGCGGAACACATCGCACAACATTTACACATAAATGATGGCTCGGCTAGTACACGCAAAATAGAGTGGGATGCCTTCAAGGTGTATATAAGAGGGGAGGCATTGAACACACGAACAGGTATGAGGCGTATGGTCATGGAGAAGCTTAGTGATGTGGAGGGCCGACTGGCCATGCTGGAGAGGGAGGCTGCGGGCACGAACTTGCCTTTTACGCCATTGCAGGAGGCACACATTCAACACGCCGAGCTGTTGGAGGAACTGCGTGTCCTGGATTACAGGGAATATACATGTAGACAACATGCCCATGCAGACAAATCCGGACCTCTATTGGCCCGGATATTGCGAGATGCCCCGGACCCTACTCCTGTGTTGGAGGTTATGGATCAATCTGGGAGGCTGGTGGCGACACAGTTCGGTGTAAACGTTGCCTTTCGTGAATACTATGAGTCGTTGTACGGCCCACATCGAAGTATGTCTGATGAGGCATTTGAAGAGTTCATGTCGGGAATCGAGCTGCCGCGCCTAGGTAGGACCCAGAGTGACGACTTGGCACGACCTATATCGGTCGCGGAAATACGACAGGCAATAAAAGCACTCCCAAGGAACAAGACCCCGGGAACCGATGGCCTCCCGGCTGAGTTTTATGGGGCGTATGTAGATTTGCTGGCCCCGCGACTACACGAGGTGTTCAACGAAGCGAAGAAAGCGGGTGGGTTACCGCAGTCTACGCTGCAGGCCCTGATTGTTTCATTGCCTAAGCCGGGTAGGGACAGTTTACGTTTAGCTAACTATAGACCGTTGTCCTTGTTGAACACCGATCACAAGGTACTGAGCAAGGTGTTGGCGACAAGACTGGCGCAATATGTCCCGGGCCTGATCCACCCGGACCAATGTGGTTTCGTGCCTGGCAGAAGCACGGCGATGAACCTGCGGAGGCTTAGCCAACTCATGCTTCACGAGCATTCACCCGTGACAACTGAGGGCTGTATATCGTTGGACCTGCGGCAGGCATTTGATTCCCTTCGTTGGGATTATATGTTTGCGGCGTTGGAACGGTTCGGGGTCCCGGCTGACTTCATTGCTTGGATCCGATTACTATACACCCGCCCCACTGCTAGGGTCCGCACGAACAGATGTATCTCACCTCAATTGGCTATAGCGAGGGGCACGAGGCAAGGTTGCCCACTATCCCCGCTGTTGTTTATTATGGCACTGGAACCGCTCCTGTGTAAACTCCGGCTTCAAGCACGGTACAGAGGTATCAAGAGGGGAGGTGTAACACATGTGGTGTCGGCATACGCCAATGACATCATCCTTTACTTGAGGGACTTAAAGGGGGGACTGGATCCCATCCCCGAGCTTTTTGAAGACTTTAGTGCACTCTCGGGCCTTACGATCAGCGAGTCTAAATCCCATGGATACTGTTTTGCTGCTCTGGAGGCAAGTGATCCCTTGTTTTTCCCACCTCACAGCTTCCAAATGGCGGAGACTACTTTCCGCTATCTGGGGATACAGATTTACAGAGGGGCGACAAATATGCTTGAGGGCAATCTGGGTCGGGCTGTGGACCGCACTACCATTGTCAGTGGCGGGCAGGGTGGCCGTCTCTAAGATGGTAGTCCTCCCGAGGCTCCTTTACTACTTTACGAACTTGCCCTTTATGGTCCCAGCTGCGGTATTTCGAACCTTGAATACCATACTAACGGAGCTGGTCTGTGGACGGGGCACACGCCGCATAAGTTTGGCGAAGCTACAGCTACCCACGGCGGCTGGAGGGATGGGAGTTCCTGACTTACTGGCGTATTACTATGCGTGCCAATTACAGTGGCTGGCTATTGGCTAGCGGGACGCAACCTGCACGAAATAGGCATGTCTGAAGAAGACAGGAGAAGGGGTGCCGTCCACACACTGTTGCTGCCCAACGCGGCGATCTGTGGGCAAGCTCCTCCCTTACTCAAGATGGCCATCTCCTGCTGGAGGAGAGCTGTGCGATACACGTCCCCCACCTCCTCCTACGCTCCCACAATACCATTACTGGGGATCCCATTGGGGACGGGAATTTTGTCTACACGGGCGCTCACCACATGGACGGATGCCGGGGTGTCGCAAGTGGGCGATTTTTTCAATGATGGACACATGATGACATTTGATAGCTTTGCGCAGTGGCAGTATCATAGCCAATGAGGTCTAACCGAGGCGCGATTATTGCTTATTGATGATGACATTCAATGACTTTTGCACAGCACACCACACGCCTGGGGGAATGTTCTTACTCCACGGAGGGGTGCGCGGCTACATCACACGGAATTGGGCACCGGCAGGCGACGAACCACTTGTCAACCCATTACACACGATGCTATACCTGATGGGTTCAGGGAGCCATTTAACGAAATGGATTGCGAGTGGTATTCGTGCGGGGAGGGCGATTTCGCTGCAGCCGCTGCGTGAAGTGTGGGGGAGGGATGCAGGCCGAGCGTTTCAAGATAAGGAATGGGAGCATGTTCTTAAATTCCCCAAGAGAGTCTCGAGAAACCCGAATTTAAATTTATACAACTTATGATCTTACACCGCGCGTACCTCACGCCTCACCGCCTGCATTTAATGTTTCCCACCGCGCCAGATTCCTGCCCTCGGTGTGGACTGGCGGATGCAAGGTTAATACACATGCTATGGGATTGCCCGAAATTGGGATATTTTTGGGCTACAATACACACTGCACTACACAGAGTGTCCCCCACCAGACAGTACAACACTATATCCTTTAGCTTGCTGGGACTAGGGACCGCTGAACGTAAAAGAAGTGTGGTCACGAGGTTCATTGACCTCGCACTACTAATGGCCAAGCGTGCTATTACCATGAGGTGGAAATCGAGCAGGCCACCTGACCCAGACGTATGGAAAGCAGAAGTAGTGAGGTGGGGTAAGGCTGAGGGTATGGCATTACAGACCGAAGAGCGCAAAGGCTTGAGAAGGGTTCCTATATCTCTTGAGTGGAATGCTGTGATGATATCCTTTGAAACGGCTGAAGTGGACTCTACCACCGGGAGTGCGTCTGTGGATGACTGAAATGGGTAGAATGCCATGGGAATAACGTTTCCTTGGACTCACGTGCGCTTCTGTATGGCAAGGGACAGTAGCTCATACACAGACACAGGTGCACGAAAGAAGAAAAGAGTAGACATTTGGCCATGGCTGCGTTGTGGCTTATGGGACACAGAGGGCATTGCGACAAACCTTTGGAGAAACTAAGAGACGGATTCGGATTGTACCACCATGGATAGTTGACACAATATGCTTACTTTGATGTGCCTGGGGAGGGATGCTGGGTGGGGGGAGTTGGGCGGGAAAAGTTGGGGTTGGGTGGAAATTTGAAAAGAAGAAAAGGTGATTGGAGCTAATACAGTATACCTGGAATGTGTGCCTTCTTGAGCTGAACTGTACTGTGATGTTTTTGCAATGATATCCTGCAAATAAAAAGAATTTTTTAAAAAAATGACACCCAATGGGAACATTGTCCTATTCCCATAAAAGGCAGCTCAAATACCCTTTTGAATAAATTCACATATTTTACTGACTTTGATCGGTCTAACCCGAGCTCATTTTATTTTAAATTAAATTACAAATCGAATTAGAAAGTGAGACTTACTCAATCAAAAGGGATGGCTAAGAGGTTTACTTAAAAGGGGAGGAGTGCACTTCCACACCTGATCATTCACTCGTATGCAAGAATGCTTAATTGCACGACACGTATAATGTGGAGGCTCCGAATTTAGCTTGCATTATGAATGGAATTCCTGTGCCAGCTATCGTACCAACATTCACACTAATAGCTAACGGTAGCTATTTGCTTTTAAATAATGAAGCTTGCTGCGGGATGTTGGCTGGAATTCCGTACATTGTCACTGTTTCACAGCGAGTAGGGAGGCTTGATATCTCGATTTGGCCTTTCATTCCGCCCCTGAAAGCAGAGTTCAACAAGTTGATCAGAATAAGAGCTTTATTGTCTCAAAAAGAAGTCGCTCTCACTTCTTCTCATGAAACATTTGTTCTTCATGTTACTAAAACGCGTACAGAAGTACACTTGCTTTTAAATATGGATCTCCCACTTCATTTTGGTGCTTTAATCCACACTATCTTTAATGCCTCAACCACTACAGGCCTGGCCCACTTTTTTAAAACTGTTAGCTCCAGCCTTGTGACCTCATTCCAAACTATATTTGGTGTGATACCGGCATTTTTTCATACTATTTTTTCCAGCGTCTTTGGCGGCTTCCCTCTAATTCTCACCTTGGCTGACAGTGTGCTGCTATTGATTTGCTTGCTCCAAAATGGCTGCACTGTCTGTGTCAAGAGACAGCCGACCCAAGCTCACGCAGCTTCATAATCGAAAGCTTGAACACTATGGAGTACTGCCATTGGGCATATTGGGCGTGGTATATGGATTATCATTTCGCTTTTCATACTTTACTTGTGCTGAAAATGCCAGAATGCTGGCTTTGCGCTGCCTTTGTCTTGGTCAGCTTCGTACAGCCCTGTGCCGTGAATGCTTCAGCACTGGCAGCAGGCTCCTGCTCACCTCTCCCATCCTACACTGGCACCACCAGCCTCTATGTCCTGTGAAGAGGTGGTGACTAAGAATAGTACAAAACAAATAAGCACATTTTCCAAAATGCTTTATTATCACTAAAATCAAATTTAATGTTGCCAGGTAGCACCCAAACAAACTGTTTTCTTGTGGAAAATGGCTTTGTTTAGCTTATATAACACTGTTATTTATCGCTGAAACATCAAGTTACCGTTTGATGAGATTAGGAACAGGAATGACTGCCTTGCACGGAGGAAACATCTGGACCATAACAATAAACTAAATAAGTAGAAACGGGTGCCCTGCTGAAACATGAAGCGCTGGGCCCGTGTGGAGAAAAGTAATACGGTGTGGATATAAAAGCAGTAGTCCCCAAAGGAGCATATATACAACTACAGCGTAACCAAACTGTAGTTGGCCGGTCCTCCTGAGAGAAAACCGCAAGTGATGTTACAGGAGTGCCAACCAATCAGAAGCCATCAAAGAAGAATGATGGAGGAGTAAACCAATGGCAAGAAGCCAGGTGGGATCACACTCCTTGTAAAGATTACAGCAGGTCTTGCAGACAGTGCATGTGCTGATGCTCAACCTATAAAATATTTAAGGGACAGAGTGGGCACACCCAAAAGGAACTCCCCTATACAGGCTGGCCACAACATGGACACCATGCCGTGGCAGCCGTTACAGGACTCTTGGACATGGAGCCAATTGAAATGAAAAGATGATAACAGTTCCTTATGACAAAACTATGGCACACCTGAAGCCATCTTGATTGAATCAAACTGATAAACCTAAAAATATTTCATTTAAAAAGGAACAAAAAGAGGCAGTCCATTTTGTAATAGACATTATGGTTAGTGCCGTAAAAGCAAAATTAGAAAACCTTTTAAATGAGTTCTCAAATATCTTCTTCTATTTCATTAAAACGTTTTGGCATGCAGACTGAAACATGCACTTTCAACGCCAGCAGCAGATTGCCAGTTAACTCCCTGGTGATCAGCAGCTGTACCACAGTGTTCTAATGAGCAACTAGAGTACTAACTTTCTGAAATTATTCCAAAAGTGTGGCACAGCTGAAATTCACCTTGATGGAATTGAAGTGGAAAACTGAAAGTACTTTCTACTGAGGATACCTCAGTAAGTTATACATTTGCTAGCTAAAGAAAAGCAAAGTTTCGATTCTATTAAGGACAAAGAGGCAACAAATATTCATATTTTTAATCACTTTATTAATCCAGCAGCATTCAAAGAACATCTTAATGAAAAACAGCATTTACTACATTTTCCATTAACCATAAGCGAATCCAAGAAATGCATCGAGCTGCGCAGAGGAAGCAGGGAATCCTAGGAGCAGCATTGAGCAGCGCAGAGGGAGTGGGAAATCCAAGGACTGTAATCAAGCAGCGCAGAGGGGTGAAGGAATTTACCCGTTTAGCACCTCAAGCCTTGAACACAAAATGAAGAGTCGGTCAGACATTAGAGAATACAAACCAATAACTGTTTATTCAAAGTACACTCAGAGCGGAGCCTGGTCTGCCCAGTCGCTAGGAGTGCTGCAGAAGGACTGACATCATCCAGCATAAAGATACATTATGTACATTTCAGAACCAATGAAGGCACGCCCATCATTGAATTTTCCAAGCAGATGTAGCTAAACAGTGAAATACAAGAAGTAAGTTTCAATTCTGAGAGCGGGCACACATTATCTGCTATTCAAGGTCGTTCTGCCCGTCCCTGCCACTAGACAAGTGGGAGAAGGCCTCTATATGGTGTGAAAGGTATGCGCTAATAAGAGCAGCTCCTCATCCATGCACACAAAGCCCTCCACGACACCGGCCCTGCGCACCTCAACAGACGACTCAGCTTCTACACCCCCACCCGCAAGCACCGCTCTGCCGACCTCGCCATGGTCTCCCGCATCTGAAGAATGACAGCGGAGGCGGATCCTTCTCCCACCTCGCAGCCAAGACCTGGAACACCCTCCCCACCAACCTCCGGCAGACCCAAGACCCACTGGCCTTCAGAAGACTACTCAAGACGTGGTTATTTAATCAGTAGCAACTCCCCCCCCCCCAGCGCCTTGAGACCCTCACGGGTATGAAGTGCGCTTCACAAGTGTCCTGATTGATTGATTGATTAGTGAAGCAAAACTCAACCCTGGAGCAATGCAACTCAGAAAAGGACATTTCTCAGAAATAGCAAAGAATTAGTTTCAATCATGATTCTTCAAAATGGTGCCCAAGTAGAAAATGGCCACAAATGCTAACTTACATATAACAATACATAAACAAAATCATTTCTATTGTAACAGGGGGTTGGGTATCCAAGGAGGGGCATGGAGTAGTGCAGAGGGAGTAGGGAATCCAAAGAGCTGCTCGAGTAGAAAATCCAAGGAGTGGCATCGAGCAGGGCAGAGGGTGTAGGGGATCCAAGGAGCTGCATCGAGCAGCGCAGAGGGAGTAGGAATTCCATTAGTTTATGTTGGGGCGCACCTCGCTTGCAGCACTCCACACTGTTCACACTTTACTATTGCACGTTGTACCAAATTCTGTCTCATGGCTGGTGGCTTTGACTGTGCCTTGCCATACAACAATAATAGTAATGAACAATAAGAAAATAAAATTCCCACTGTGCAACTTTAGTTAGATATTATAGCTCTCCTGCGTCTCAACGATATCTTCATGTATACTGCAACAAATAGACAAAAGATAGTGATTAAAATCAAATGTGTAGCTATATATTTCAAATAAAAAACATGTCCACCTAACAACTATTTCAATCCTTCTGTCAGTAATGATTAACCAAGATGTACCGCTAGTTCCTCATCAAGGTTAAGGCCTGTCGGATGAAGGGTGTTGTACCTGATAATCAATTTTGATTCTAATCTTCTTAGTTCTAATATTCTGTTGCCGCCCCATCCTCGAATTGGAACACTATCAAGCACACTGGATTTCAGCAGGTTACAAATCTGGTTAGGGAAGTTTTTCAAATGTCTGGCAATGGGGTATTGTTGATCTTCATTGTGAGTAGCTCGCATATGTTCTAATACTCTTTTTTGGCCTCATGGACAGTACTCCTGATATAGAATTAATTGCATGGACATTTGAGAGCATATATTGCAAATTCTGTATTGCAAGTAAAATGTTTTAGGATTTTGTGTGCTGCTAGTTTTTCGGATAGTTTAATGGTCTTGCAATTATCACTAAACTTATATGCCTTGCATTTTCTACAAGTGAAAAATCCTTTGATGTCAGTCTTATCCCTTTCCAGATTAAGTAAACAGTGACTCAACATGTCTTTTAGGAATCTCACTTTTTTGAAAGTGATGGCTGGCTTGTCTCCAACAGGTTTTACTAAATCTGGGTCTGTTTTTAAAACTTCCCAGTATTTTCTTAAACTATGTTTCACCTGCCAGGCGTGATTGTTAAAAGATGGAATGAATCTATTTTGCTTGTCCTTATCCTCATCTGTCTTTTTCTTTGGTACTAGCAATTCATTATGTTTGAGTTTTTCAACCTTCTTACTGGCTTGTCTAATGGTTTTCTTAGCATACCCTCTCTCCGCAAATCTTTGCATCATAAGCACCTTTTCTTTCTGAAATCCCTAGTCAGTGCTACAGTTTTTTTTCGAACGTAATAGCTCTCCGTAAGGGATGCTTTGGATTAGAAAAATAGGGCGGCAGCTGTCCGTGTGCAGTAGACTATTGCCTGCTGTTTCTTTTCCTACCTCCTCCAATTTCAGAACTAGAAACTCAATGGTAGTTTTGTTGATGTTGCTACTAAATGATAGGTTTAGGGACTTATCATTGAGTATGTTGACAAATTCGTAAGCTTGATTCTGGGTACCCTTCCAGATAAAAAAGATGTCATCTATGTATCTGACCCAGAGGACGACGTGGTCTTCAAAGTGTCTGATGTTACTGACAACTTGCTTCTCCCATCAGCCCAGGTACAACCCAGCAAAGCTGAGGGCAAAGCAAGTTCCCATCACCGTTCCCTGGGTTTGTCTGTACAGTATTTTATTGAAAATGAAGAAATTGTTTATTAGTCAAATGTGTATCATATCTAAAATCATCTCAGTATGCAGCAGATATGAGAACGATCTTCCCTCAAGGAAGTATCGACAAGGCTCGGGCTGAGCAAATTGGAAAAGATGGTATACAATATAGATGTATCTAAACCTTGGTCCTGAACAAGGTGGAGATGTAAATTGAAGATGTCCGTCAAAACATGGATTGACGTTTTTTAAATTGTCCATTGTTGCCTGACTTCACAGGACAAATGTAAACAATGTATAATGTCTTGTACTCAAAGAAGAGTTTTTGTTTTTTTGTGTGAGATTTAATTTTGAAGCTCATTTTTGAGTGCTGTGATAGATATTTATCTACACAGATGTACAACGTTAATTGAAAATGTGGATTGTTTTGAGATTGATTAAAGAAAAACCTTTTTGCAGTCTCAGAGGTGACAAGTGTGGTATTGATTATTTACACATCGTGCAATATGATTGTACTAATGTGGAACAGAAACAGCATTCATGTTCATTCTTACCTATATATAAGGTGTTGAGTTTTTGTGTATTTTTTGAGTATTCATTGGCACTCTGTTACCTAACCTTTCTCACTCCCTCTTTGGTTAACTTCAAGCAAACCCTTGGACTGTCCTCTGTCACACTTAGTAAAGAGTCTGTCCTCCTTGGGTCTCCTAAGTCATGCCCTGAGTGCAGTTTGTCTTGTCCCTGACATACTTCATGTAGAGCCCGGCCTCTTCTTTCTACACCGGTCTCAGAGCCTGGCATCTCTCATGTGCCACTGGGCGTGTACAGTCCGTCTTGTCCCTTACATACTTCATGTAGAGCCCGGCCTCTTCTTTCTACACCGGTCTCAGAGCCTGGCATCTCTCATGTGCCACTGGGCGTATGCAGCCACTGTCACATTTGGAGCCCGGCCTCTTCTTTCCACACAGGGCTCAGGGCCTGGCATCTCTCATGTGCCACTGGGCGTGTGCAGCCGCTGTCACATTTGGAGCCCGGCCTCTTCTTTCCACACAGGGCTCAGAGCCTGGCATCTCTCATGTGCCACTGGGCGTATGCAGCCGCTGTCAGATTTGGAGCCCGGCCTCTTCTTTCCACACAGGGCTCGGAGCCTGGCATCTCTCATGTGCCACTGGGTGTGTGCAGTCTGTCTCGTCCCTGACATACTTCATGTAGAGCCCGCCTCTTCTTTCCACACAGGGCTCAGAGCCTGGCATCTCTCATGTGCCACTGGGCGTGTGCAGTTTGTCTTGTCCCAGACATGCTTCATGTAGAGCCTGGCCTCTTCTTTCCACACAGGGCTCGGAGCCTGGCATCTCTCATGTGCCACTGGGTGTGTGCAGCAGCTGTCGCATTTGGTGCTGGTCCTGTTCTCTCTCACAGGGCTCAGAGCCTGGCATCTCTCATGTGCCACTGGGTGTGTGCAGCAGCTGTCGCATTTGGTGCAGGGCCTGTTCTCTCTCACAGGCTTGTTTATGAGAGCCCTGCGTCACTTTTGCACCACGTAACGGGGTACATGCATGACGCAGTGCTCTCAATCGACTTAAGAAGCCACACAAAGCCTCCCTGCGTAGTTTTAAGTGACCTCAGAAATCATGAGTAACGCAATGCAGTGCAGATCACTATGCCGCCTTAATCTGTGCCCGAGAGGCTTTTTTTGGTTGTTGCGGTGGGTTTTCCCACGTAACACGCACAGAATTTGACTCTGCCCCAGATTATCAAAATCATGTAAACCTGGGGAGCTGCCAAGTGTGTACGCCTTCTAAGGTGAGGCGTAGTGAAAAGACATTCTGCAGGAGACATACAAAGAGAAAAACACCTCTTAGCATTGTTTGTGTTCAGGAAAGTGCCCCTGCACAAAAACAACCTTGCGTGCAGCGGAGGTACCCTTGCGTTGGGGCTGGGCTGCCAAAACGGCGCCAGTGCAGGAAGAAAAGACATGAATGCACCGTATTGCCTTGCTGCACTGCCCTATGCCAAAATCCCATAAATGAGCCCCTGGTTGTCGGACCTGTCACACTGAGTTCAAATCCTCACTTCTCTGGGTTCCCTGTCACACGTAATGACGTCTCCTGGCTTCCACTTCTGTTTGCGTTGATCTGTTTCCATAACCATGCTTGTCCCTCATTAACAAGGACTGTATTCCACTCACAGCAGTAACCTCCCTGGAATTCTTACACGTGCAATCCTGAGTGGGTCCGTATCTTGAATTACTAGCCCCGCAAAATCTTGACCCACTAATTACGGGTCTGAAAACCCCAGACGTGAGTCCCGTGCTCTCCATGCCACTGGAATCAAGCTATCCTGGCTGAAGAGGGGTGAAACCCGAAACCGGTTTGTTGGACTTGGGCCCTTAGGGCAGGTTCACCCCTAGACTTTTTGCTTGAAATGGTGACCTGGAGATGGTGATTTTTGGATTCTGCGCACTTTCACTGTGTCCCAGTGGAAAGTGCGTGCGCACTCTGAGTGCATGTGCTGAGCTAGGCCTGCCCGCCCATAGGAATGCATGGGGAATGTATGTGTCCCTGGTAGTTCCTGATGCGTGGGGTGTACAGGCTTGAGTCTGGTATGTGTGAACTCGTGAGAGTGAATGCTGCGAGATGGTGTATGCAGCATGTATGTGTCTAGTAGAGAAGCGCCATTTCTAGACATGGCTGTACGTGTGCTGTGAGGGTGCTGGCGTGTGATTGGCTGGAGCTGGCTGGCATGCCAGGCTCCAGGAAGTCTGGATGGGTCTGCCCGGTGGTGAGTGGGAGATCTGCATGAGTAATGTGTGGGAGGAGTGTACCTGTGTCCTGGATGGGCTGGGTTTTCCCCACACAATGCTGGCTCCGCCCCCCTGTGGTGTGTCTAATGACCCAAGCCCTGCCAGTGAATAGAGAGGGTGGTTGAGGTAAACAGAGTACTCAAGAACCAGCTGCGACTGGTTCCGCCCCCACTCTGCACCCTTGAACAAAGGATTTCTCTGTATAAAAATGGGGCTGTGTCCCCACAGAAGTTGTTCTATTTTTGGATCCTTGCCAGAGGGGGCTGTTGCTGCTGCTGGGGCCAGGAGGACCGCCACTTGGCTTGTCTCCCTGCCTGGAGACCCAGTGTGCTGGCTCTGGCCCTGCCTTGCCCCTCTGCCTGCTTCCAGACCCTGCTGGGGCTTTTGCTTTTTGCTTAGAGTGCCTGGAGGCGCTCTTATTTGATTTATAGCGCTAGGAGCGCTTTCCTTGTGCCCCAGCGCTCAATAGCGCTCTGCTTCTATTTCTAGCACTAGGCGCGCTTTCTGTAGCCCCTAAGCGCTTGGGAGCACTTTGTATGCAGCCGGTGCCCACCCGGCATCTGCCCGCCTGACTTTGCCGATTTTCGGCATTAGCGAGTGCCACCTCGCTTTACTTTTAATTTGAGGGCCGGTGCCACCCGGCATTGCCCCGTGGAGATTTTATTGATTGAAGCCGGAGCCCACCCGGCGTTTTCCCGTGATCACCGCCGCAGCCGAGGGGGAGTGAAAGCTGTTGCCGGGCCGCTGCCTAGAGCGACCCGGAAGTCCCGCCTCCTGACCCCCAGGGCCGCGCTGCCATTGGCGGCCCCGGCGGAAGTCAGGCGGAGGGGAGAGCGAGACAAAGCCAGGTGGGAGGCGAGAGGAGCAGCCGGCTCCGTCCTCGAGGCTCCCGAGTGAAGGGGAGCCCGCCCGCGGTCCCAGCCGAGCCGCCGAGGAGCCGCCCTGCCACCCAGAGACCCGGTGAGTGCCTACAAAGGGAGAGGGGCGTCGGGACACATTGTCGGTGTCCGCCCCTCCCCCGTAGCGCGATCTTGCGCGCACTACTGTGTGAAGCCCGAGGGCTTCAGGGGGCATTGCGTGATTCCCGAGTCCCCCGTGAGGGACTCCAACGTGGGCAGTCATTATTCATTTTGAGAGCCATGAGGCTCTGAGGGGGCATTCTGTTCTTTGAGCCAGAGAGGCTCCAGGGCCCCAAAGTTGATCTTCGAGCCCCGAGAGGCTCACAAGCCAGATTCATTCCGCGAGCCCGGCGAGGCTCATTGCCCACATCGTAGTGAGAGCCCTGAGAGGCTCTGGGGGCATTTTCATGATTTTAAGAGCGCTGAAGCTCTAATTTGCGCATTTGTTTTGCGAGCCCCTGAGAGGCTCCTTGTCCACCTTTGTTCTTGAGCCCACGAGGCTCCAACGTTTGCCTAACTGTTGTTTACAACTGTCCAGCACTTAGTGGACAGTTGCCACGTTTAGGCCCTGACATTGGGACACAGGGACTGCCACAGGTGGTGGCTAATGTGGATTTTGTGCTATTGTGTTGCTGTTCTTACACCTCTGAATGGGTAGCTTATTCATCATGTGTTCTCTTGTGCTGCACCTCTGAATGTGTTTTTATGCGTCATGTGCTTCGTCCTTTTACACCGCTGAATGTATTGTGATGCATCATGTGTTTCCTTCCTTAGACCCCTACAGGTATAGCGATACTTAGGTGGTTTCCTTCTTGCTAGTACAGGTGGTGCTAGCAGAGCCCAGGTTCCCTAGTGTAATCTCCTAAGGTAGTGAGGGTTGCATAGGTGGTGCTCACCTGGTACCAGTAGTGACTGGATGTATGTTAATTTTGTGTTAAAGTAAATTTATATTTTACCTTCTAAGTGCTATTTCTGAAAGTGCTACTTCTGATTCCTGACAGTGGTCCAGGTGGCCCTGTCTTGTACATATCCCCTGTAAATTCTGCCCGTGCCTCTGGCACATTGTAAAGTGTGTGTTTTATCTAATGTGTTTTGGTGTAATACAAAGGCTATTTTTTATATAACCTTGTGTGGAGTTTCCTTTGTGGTGGGCCTTTGGTTGTTGTTGCTGGGGTGCGTGCGCAAATACTTAGCCTACATCGCCTCCAAGTTTAGCCTTGCTGCTCGCGCCACGTTACCTAGAGGGTGAGTAGGGGTTATCTTGGCGTGTAACTCCCTTGCCCTGACTTGGGAGTGGTGGTCTCTGACTGACTTTGGCGAAAGCCCTGGCCAGCTGGGGATACCATTTCCAACATTGGTGGCAGCGGTGGGATAAGGATTTGTGTTTGCCTTGTACCTTAGTAGCGGCTGGCTGCACCACAAAACTCTGCATTTTAGATGACCACATTTTAGGGGATTGTTTGTTTTTGAAGTTTCACATTTTCTTCTCCTGAAGGTATCATTGTGCAATTGTGTCCAGTGCATTTGTCCCCTACCCTGCGCCCAGAGTCGGTACCTGTGTCACTTGTGGTCAGGTTGAGGAATCAGGGGTGGTAGAAACTGCCTTACCAGTCCGAGGGGAGGGTTGTGTGTGGATGAATGGTGTGTGGCACTAGGCAAGTGAGTGTGAGTTCTCTGGGGTAGAGAGCTTGCTGATACCTTTGTGAATTGTGTACTCCTGTGTTAGCTCAGACCCCTAGGTTCCCTGTGTGATCTCTTCTCTAGAACGTCTGCCAGAATGGAGCTGGTTTTTGATTTCAATGATCTAGCCACATATGGTGTGTGGGAGCTGAGAAAGTTCTGTGAAGAGAGAGGCATAGGGGCGGATCAGTCAGGATGGTATGCACTTAGGAGATGCATGGTCAAATGGCAAGAGGATCAATGGGATCTTGAGCGCAGTGAGGAAAGGGCCCGGGCCCCACACCAGGAGGGTGGTGGGTCTGTCGGGAGCCCTGAAGATTCAGAAGAGGAGGAAGAAGATGACAGCACCTGGATGCCAGTAGAGAGTGAGGACCCCATAGATAGGGAGTCCCTTGCTGGGTCCAGTGTAGGAGGCAGCGCCTCATCCCTTTCCCTGTCCCCAGAGGAGCTGGAAGATAGGAGGAGAGAAAGGGAGCACCAGCTGGCTTTAGAAAAGCTCAGGTTGGAGCATGCCCAGGCTATGGCGCAGCTGGAGCTTAGGAAGCAACAGCTAGAGACCGAGAGGGTCTTAGCGCAGGAAAGGATAGAGGAGGCTGAGAGGGCCTCCACCAGAGGCAAAGTAGCTCTGGAGGATAGACTATCCCCTGCGCGCAGTTTTAATTTTCTGGATTCCCCAGGGAGGGCTGAGTCCAGTGGTGGCAGCTATCTAGATTTCAGCGTAGGAATTCCCAGTACCCAGAGCATGGTACCTAGTTCCCAAGAGGAGGAGAACAGATTGAAGTTCAGGAACCTTAGGAAACCACCTCACCAGCAGTGGAAGTATTTTGTGGACGACTGTTGGGAGGCAATGTGGGAGTGGCTGGCGGCTAACCAGGACGATGAGGAGGACGGAGTGGTGACTATGTTTCTCAAAGAGCAGTTGCTCAGTGTTTGTTGTCCAGAGTTGCGCCAGTACCTGTTGACGTCTGAATACTTTAGTCCTTGGGCGCTTGCTGAGGAAGCAGAGCGCTGGGAGAGTGCTAGAGGTTCTCTAGAGTCATTGGTGAGTGACTCCAAAAGTAGTGGTTCAGGTATCTTCCAGCCCAGCGTGGTGGAAGAGGCTCAGTGTAGCCCAGCTAGGTCCCAGGATAGCGAGGAGGGTGTAGGGGCTCACTGCCTGGCTCAGTGGAGCAGGAGTGAGGGGGAGACCGAGGTTCCCCAGACGCCCGAAGCCCTGCCTCAGGACTTGGATGGTTTCTGTAGGGAACACCAGGTTGGGGACCTAGGCTGTCCTGTTAGTCCACTTGAGGAAGATCTCCTAATGAGTAGAGGACCTGGAGCGTCTGTAACCAGAGCTCCTGTGGTTCTAGAGGCTGGCAGTACCGCTCCGGTAGGGAGGGTACAGGAGTCCAGCGTGAGGAGTGATTGGGGGATGAGTTTCCCAGTGGATTCACCAGTGGACCAGGGACTAGCCAGTTGGGCTAGATCTTCTTGGGGGGACCCGGGTGGCGCCACTTCTGGTCTGGGGGATCGTCACGCACTGTCAGGTGGACAGGGGACGGGAGATCTGCGCCAGACAGACAGTCACACAACATATGTCTCATTTGTTAGCCTCAGGGGGATGGAGTGTAAGTCCCCAGAAGTCCTGGAGTGCCAGGCAATTGTTCCACCGAAGGTTGTAGACCAGAGGTTGGAAGGCCAGGTTCAGGATCAGCCTGACCTGAAGGGTAGGACGACTGTAACCAGTGTCCTGACCGGTTCTTCTTCCAGAGGAACTTCTCCAGGTGGGAGAGGGCAGACCTCTGGAAGGGGGTGCAGAGGGTGGGAGAGTCCACCTCTGACCCCGGTGCAACCTGAGTGGATAAGTCCTGGGTTGGAATGGCGTTCTAGGGGTACCCCTCGCAGAGGGAGGAGGAACCCTAGAAGAAGAGGTAAGGGGAGGAGAGCCTTCCCTGAGACTCCTGGTCCGCCCGAGGTTGTAGGCCTTAGGCTGGAGAACCAGTGGCAGTCTAGTCCTGTCTTGCAGACAGGAAGAGTGGAAAATGGCTCCTATGTGCCAGGGGTTACTACCCCCCGCTCTGCGAATTGGCATGGACCAGTGGCACCTGGGGGGCCCCGGGCCTGGTCCTGGCCGCGGACAACTTGGGAGTACCAGTGGGGTAGCCCAGTTGGTCCAGACAGTGTGTTTAGAGGGAATCCCATGGGTTCACCGTGGCGTAGAACAGGAGGGTGTCCCTGCAGTTGCGGGCCCGCGTCCGTGTTCTATCGCCCCAAGCAGGGAAGTCCATCACGGTGGTGATTGTTCTACCCTGCGTTTTGGCTGGAAGGGGGTTGTGTTGGACTTGGGCCCTTAGGGCAGGTTCACCCCTAGACTTTTTGCTTGAAATGGTGACCTGGAGATGGTGATTTTTGGATTCTGCGCACTTTCACTGTGTCCCAGTGGAAAGTGCGTGCGCACTCTGAGTGCATGTGCTGAGCTAGGCCTGCCCGCCCATAGGAATGCATGGGGAATGTATGTGTCCCTGGTAGTTCCTGATGCGTGGGGTGTACAGGCTTGAGTCTGGTATGTGTGAACTCGTGAGAGTGAATGCTGCGAGATGGTGTATGCAGCATGTATGTGTCTAGTAGAGAAGCGCCATTTCTAGACATGGCTGTACGTGTGCTGTGAGGGTGCTGGCGTGTGATTGGCTGGAGCTGGCTGGCATGCCAGGCTCCAGGAAGTCTGGATGGGTCTGCCCGGTGGTGAGTGGGAGATCTGCATGAGTAATGTGTGGGAGGAGTGTACCTGTGTCCTGGATGGGCTGGGTTTTCCCCACACAATGCTGGCTCCGCCCCCCTGTGGTGTGTCTAATGACCCAAGCCCTGCCAGTGAATAGAGAGGGTGGTTGAGGTAAACAGAGTACTCAAGAACCAGCTGCGACTGGTTCCGCCCCCACTCTGCACCCTTGAACAAAGGATTTCTCTGTATAAAAATGGGGCTGTGTCCCCACAGAAGTTGTTCTATTTTTGGATCCTTGCCAGAGGGGGCTGTTGCTGCTGCTGGGGCCAGGAGGACCGCCACTTGGCTTGTCTCCCTGCCTGGAGACCCAGTGTGCTGGCTCTGGCCCTGCCTTGCCCCTCTGCCTGCTTCCAGACCCTGCTGGGGCTTTTGCTTTTTGCTTAGAGTGCCTGGAGGCGCTCTTATTTGATTTATAGCGCTAGGAGCGCTTTCCTTGTGCCCCAGCGCTCAATAGCGCTCTGCTTCTATTTCTAGCACTAGGCGCGCTTTCTGTAGCCCCTAAGCGCTTGGGAGCGCTTTGTATGCAGCCGGTGCCCACCCGGCATCTGCCCGCCTGACTTTGCCGATTTTCGGCATTAGCGAGTGCCACCTCGCTTTACTTTTAATTTGAGGGCCGGTGCCACCCGGCATTGCCCCGTGGAGATTTTATTGATTGAAGCCGGAGCCCACCCGGCGTTTTCCCGTGATCACCGCCGCAGCCGAGGGGGAGTGAAAGCTGTTGCCGGGCCGCTGCCTAGAGCGACCCGGAAGTCCCGCCTCCTGACCCCCAGGGCCGCGCTGCCATTGGCGGCCCCGGCGGAAGTCAGGCGGAGGGGAGAGCGAGACAAAGCCAGGCGGGAGGCGAGAGGAGCAGCCGGCTCCGTCCTCGAGGCTCCCGAGTGAAGGGGAGCCCGCCCGCGGTCCCAGCCGAGCCGCCGAGGAGCCGCCCTGCCACCCAGAGACCCGGTGAGTGCCTACAAAGGGAGAGGGGCGTCGGGACACATTGTCGGTGTCCGCCCCTCCCCCGTAGCGCGATCTTGCGCGCACTACTGTGTGAAGCCCGAGGGCTTCAGGGGGCATTGCGTGATTCCCGAGTCCCCCGTGAGGGACTCCAACGTGGGCAGTCATTATTCATTTTGAGAGCCATGAGGCTCTGAGGGGGCATTCTGTTCTTTGAGCCAGAGAGGCTCCAGGGCCCCAAAGTTGATCTTCGAGCCCCGAGAGGCTCACAAGCCAGATTCATTCCGCGAGCCCGGCGAGGCTCATTGCCCACATCGTAGTGAGAGCCCTGAGAGGCTCTGGGGGCATTTTCATGATTTTAAGAGCGCTGAAGCTCTAATTTGCGCATTTGTTTTGCGAGCCCCTGAGAGGCTCCTTGTCCACCTTTGTTCTTGAGCCCACGAGGCTCCAACGTTTGCCTAACTGTTGTTTACAACTGTCCAGCACTTAGTGGACAGTTGCCACGTTTAGGCCCTGACATTGGGACACAGGGACTGCCACAGGTGGTGGCTAATGTGGATTTTGTGCTATTGTGTTGCTGTTCTTACACCTCTGAATGGGTAGCTTATTCATCATGTGTTCTCTTGTGCTGCACCTCTGAATGTGTTTTTATGCGTCATGTGCTTCGTCCTTTTACACCGCTGAATGTATTGTGATGCATCATGTGTTTCCTTCCTTAGACCCCTACAGGTATAGCGATACTTAGGTGGTTTCCTTCTTGCTAGTACAGGTGGTGCTAGCAGAGCCCAGGTTCCCTAGTGTAATCTCCTAAGGTAGTGAGGGTTGCATAGGTGGTGCTCACCTGGTACCAGTAGTGACTGGATGTATGTTAATTTTGTGTTAAAGTAAATTTATATTTTACCTTCTAAGTGCTATTTCTGAAAGTGCTACTTCTGATTCCTGACAGTGGTCCAGGTGGCCCTGTCTTGTACATATCCCCTGTAAATTCTGCCCGTGCCTCTGGCACATTGTAAAGTGTGTGTTTTATCTAATGTGTTTTGGTGTAATACAAAGGCTATTTTTTATATAACCTTGTGTGGAGTTTCCTTTGTGGTGGGCCTTTGGTTGTTGTTGCTGGGGTGCGTGCGCAAATACTTAGCCTACATCGCCTCCAAGTTTAGCCTTGCTGCTCGCGCCACGTTACCTAGAGGGTGAGTAGGGGTTATCTTGGCGTGTAACTCCCTTGCCCTGACTTGGGAGTGGTGGTCTCTGACTGACTTTGGCGAAAGCCCTGGCCAGCTGGGGATACCATTTCCAACACGGTTCTAGGATGCTTGTTTCCAGTCCAGGGAGGATCTGGCTTGGCAGTTCGCGCTGGACTGTTCCCATTGGGTGCAGGGTCAAGACTGATTTGCATATGGCTGCGTCCAAACTGGAATGGCATGGTGACCAAAAAAACTATGGATTTAGGACCCAGATCTCTGTACTGGGGTGAATGTATGACATTGTTCTGCATTCTGCCCATCAATAGTTCTTTTTGCAGGTACAGCTGGAGCAGAGGAAGCGGAGCTGGATTACACAGAGCAGGGACCCCCGATATTGGGTTTGAGCCCCACCACTATTCAGGAGGGTCGTGGCCTCCTCCCGCAGGTTAAACAAACATAGAAAAGAGTCAGCTAGGGTTGAGCTTAGGAGAAGCCAACTGAAAAAGTTTATGAGCAATGGGTGGAGGGTTCAAGGTGCAATAAAGAAGCAAATGAGGGGAAACATAGCAAAATATAAAGTATGCTCTTGAAAAGAACCGATTTGGGAGCATGATTAATTCTTGGCTATCCTGCGAGATCGACAAATGGAGACAACACTACTGCGACATTTACGCCCGCCATTTAGAGCACCCGAAAGGACCCTAATGATCCAGACAATCTACTTTCCCAATACCCTATAATATGCCCCGATGAAGCCCCAGGCTGGATGGCCGTGTAAGGGGTGAACGACGTGTTGGCTGTCAGTTTTGTTCTCTAACTCACTCTCACGGATAGAGTGACAACACTCATGGCATCAGCCGAGAAGAATTTAAGAGAGCTTCTTCGAATGGTGCACTTGCCTTTGTTAAGTGTCCGCTTGGCACCTTGCAAAGCTTGGCAGACTTTAAGAAGGGGGCAGCATCAAGATCTTGAGAGGTGAAAAGAACTGCTACATAGTACCAGAACACAGCTTTTACCTGTCTGCAGCAAGGCACACATGTCTGCACTAAGCCCCTGCGTAGGTCCTCCTCCTGCAGGCAGTGATGGGAGTACAACTGAATACACCTGGTATGCTGATCTCCTGTCAAGTGCCATACTGGCTGCAGCACACTCCCTCTAACACCTCACAACATGCACATGCCACTTAACGCACCCTTACATCTCTAGACGCATGGGTGCGCAAAGCTCATGGCATGAGAAGGACATTCTTGCATCTCTGAATCAGATGACAAGAGGTAAAATTAATCACTCGCAGTAAAGGAAGCCAATGGCTGGAGTGGGCTGACCCACTGCCCGATGCTGAAGCAAAATGTGAATGACACAACAACAGACCAATGGATGAAACCCCTTGAATAGTATAAGGAAGGCAGCTTTTTGTATGGTCACCCCCAGGATTTTTTGACCGATGGTTTTTAGACTCTAAGAGAGAACTGAGGCCTGCTAGCCAGACCTCCGCGTCAGTGCCGTGACCTCAAAACTTGTACGTTACATTGGCTTTACCCACTTGGTGTCGGCTACCTTACCTATCAGTCCCTTGTATGTGGTACACTGGTAACAGGGCATGTAAGTTAGAAGGTCACCCCAAGTACTGCAGCACTGGTTGCACCACCCTGGGTGTGATAAATGTCAAAGGAGTCTCCCAGCTACTCACTGCAGACTGGAAGAGCAGTTTCAAACTGCTTGCCCGATGTTCCCATTTAAAGCCATGGCAAAGTCAAGTGTGCCCTTGAAACATGCGTAAGTTACCCCTATAGCAGGTCTATCGAGCCCTAAGGCAGGGCGCAGCATATTTTACATGTTCTTCAAGGAAAAATCTGCAACTGTTGTTTTTATTGTGGAAAGACTTGGCCGCCCCATTGGCGAGTACAGGGTTACATGCTGACACCTCAGCTGTGCTAAATCCTGAATGGTGTAACCAAAGTTGATACAACAAAGTATCAAACAACTCTTGCATTAAGCCCCACTTGATTCTGAAGCTTAAATAAATGTAATAATTTACAGTGTACAACAAGTCTAAAGTTGCCACTTTGTAACCTTCTGTCTGCTATGCCTTTAGCAGTTAGCTTGCGTCTGAGACAGTTTTCTGCCCTCCCGGGGAGCCATGTTAACGACCTCCAAGAAAGGAGACAATAGGGTCCTGCACTGGAGAGAGGTGTTACCTCCCTCCTACAGGAAGCCATGCGGGATTTGACCCAAAATGTGACCTTCAAAGCTGAAGCTGCCTTTGAAGAGCAAAGGGGAACACTTGGCAGAGGGCCAGCTCGATTGTTTAGGCAGAATAGCTGACACCCGGAAGGAGAGGGGAAAACGGTTGTAATTTTTCAGGACATGTAGCCCCCTCATTAGCCACTCCTCTGGGTTTGGGGCTAGAGAGCTTTGGAGACTGAGAGAGGGGGTTCTGCTATCTTTGGAGCATGCGGAATCCTGGGATGCCCACATGCCACACTTCCCAATAAGTGGTTATCAGGAAAGAGGGTACCTGGTAGCCCAATGGCTACAAGCTGCACCATACCCTGAGGGCACTTTTCTGTACATAAATAGAGCCCACCTGGCACCCAGATCTCATCTGGACTGAAGGAAGGACCGAAGAAGGACTGCCGTGCTGCACCGTGGAAACGACAAAGAGAGACTGCACTAAAATGGGGTGCACATACTGAACCTGGTGGCAGGCGAAGGAAAGGGACTGTACCTGCTGTTTCCAGAGGCCAGCCAAAACCAAGAGACTCCAAGGGGCAGGTAGCTGTCCTCCTGTTCACAGAGCAGGGCTACAGCAACTGAGAAGCCTGCTAGGGGAATCCATATTTAAGGGTCTTTGGACCCGAAGTAAAAGGAGCAAGGAAAACAGCCTTAGATCTGTCCTCAAGATATGATTTAAGCCAGGACAGAGCTTTCCCTTGAGTTCTAATCTTCAACAGCTGTAGGCTAGAATACGAGACTGTGTCAAACGCTGATGACAAATCCAATTCTACAACCGTAGCCGATGCACCCTGAACCAGATTAGACTTGATAATTTCAGAGATCTCCAGTAAGGCCAACTCTGTACTGTACCCTGTACACTGCGTTTCATGGAAAAGGGAGTTTGATTCCATAAAAAGGGAAAGCTGTCTATTAGCCACCTTTTCCAGCATTTTGGCTACTGTGGGAAGAATTGAAATAGGTCTGAATTTGCTAAGAGTTTTGGGGTCAGCATTAGTTTTGTTAACAGTGGTACCTGGAGGGACTGTTTTCACCCCTTCAGAACAAACAGCAGACTTCTGTGAGGCGTTCAGCAGTTTGTTCAAAATGTGGTTAACAAACAGCAAAGCTGATTTCAGGATTTCAGGGAGGATTTCAGGGAGGCAACTGTCTCGGGGCAAGCCAAACTTGCAGATGGAAGAACATATAGGTCTAGATTTTTCATATATTACTTAATCAGGTTGTCACCCTATTTAGGGACTCACATTTCTGACAGAAGAGTGACACAGGGCCCGATTCACAGAACGAACTTAATTCTGGGAGTTTTTAAGGACCAGTTAAAGGTGAATTGCTAAATTACCTTTCTTGCTGATTATGGACCACACATGTGTCCTAACCACATCTGTTAGATTGATCCAAATCTTTTAAGAGAGGAAAGCGCTTTAATCCTGTGGGCTCGATTCACAGAACTAACTTAAGACAAAATCCTAAACTTACTACTTTTGGTATTCACAGAACGTACTTACTACTTTTGGTGGGATAGAGCCATGTCTTCAACTTCTTCCTGAGCTGCAGCAAGTTCTCCATCTGCCTGAGTTCAGTTGGGAGTTTATTCCAGGCCAGTGCCGCTGCAATACTAAAGGCCCTTCCTCCTGATTTAGCTCTTTTAAATCTAGACACTCTTACCAGCTTAGCTGATGAGGAGCGGAAGATGCGCTAGGCAGCGTACTTTAAAACGGCTGCTTAGAAACATGTTGTGTTTGGTGTCAAACACCTTGGAATCCTACCTCCCGCGGGAAGGCATGATTCCTCCCTTCTAGAGGGACTTATGTGAAACACCGGTACACCCGATACCCGCTTTTTCGACCTGGGCATCACAAAATAGATGATGCCAGGCACAGACACAAGTCTGACCTCCTGCTGCTGAGCCAAGCCTGACAATAGGTTTCCTGTCACGGGCGGTGTGACCACCTCCCAGAGAGACCTTAGTGTATTGGGGCTGAGTGGATGCACTCTTAGAGTGCCAGAAAGTCTGCACTGGGGGCACATTTGGTGTCCCTGTGCATAGTCCAGCTCAAACCGGTTGCAGGAGCCATTTGCTCCTGCACTGGTGTGAAACTGGACAAAGGACATGGGTGTAGCCACCCCTCTGTCCTTACCCTCCCCTAGGAGGGTCCCTAGAGTTAGTTCAATGCCTTCCCTGGGTATAAAGTGGGAAACCTGACTACAGGACTTTGGATTTTACCTGGACTAAACTCTGCAAGCAGAAACCAAGTATTTCAATGGTCTACACTTCGCTGGAAGATAGAAGAAACTCCCTTGGAGTAAAGGAGTTACCCCCCTGCATCAGCAGGCACCTAAAAGCATCTGACTGGTTTGCATCTCCCGAGCTCCTGAGCACTCCGCAGATTTCTGCAACACAGGAGGTGGGTTCCCGAGCATCTCTGAGGTCGATCTGCTCTCAAAAACAAATGAAACAAGGCCCAAAATCCATTATATAGTACAATTAGCATAAAAGCCAATGTACCATGTCAAAAGTCTTCTATACATATAGCAAAAGTAGGGCAGTTGGGCTGTGGAAATCGTGCATATGTGAGAGTATAATGTGGAGGTTCCGGAGACAATTATGAGCGCTCTTATTAGGCTTAAAGCCATTTTGATCATCATGCAGTAGTGTTCGGACGACATTATGTAATCTCAAGGCTATTACGTTTGTACAGGCTTTAGTTTCGATATTATTAATTACTGAAATTGAATTATAGAAGGCACCGAGTTATGGGCACTTATGCGGCTTCAGAGTAACTGAAATAACCGCCCCTCACAAGAAGCCAGAAAGCATGCAATTCACAAAGACTCTTTGAAACATCAACTTTAAATGCAGAATAACCAGAAAGGCACATTTCTTGAAAAATTTAATAGTACACCCCTTGGGACCTGGGTCCTCCCTTGACAGTGCCCACACTGAAAGATCTCTTATGATGGGATTTTGAAGTTTAGCAGGAGGGGGATGTTAAAAAAATATAATATTTCGTAGTAATGGGTGAATGCCTCTGTAAAATCTGTACTTGACCCTCAGTGGATACAATCAAAGGGACAATTCTTGACATATGGCCTTTGTTTGAAAGCCAGTACAAACATTCCCAGCCTGGTCACCCACTTCATACTATGTGAATATAACTAACCTGTCCATCCAGTAATATCAATCTTCTGCTTTAGTGTGGTTCTCGGATGTTAAAGGAGTTGAACTGCTTTGGTATGGTTTGGATTCACCTCCCTCTTTTCTACCTGAATAATTTGGTCTTCTAGGTCAGTATTCTCCCTCTTCGAATTTTCGAGCTTACGCGTAAACTGAGCCATGGTATTTACTCTAGTCACTACCTTGAATGCTTCCCAAGCTGTAACTGCTGCGGAGACTGAACCCGCAATAATGTAAAAATAATCTATGATCTTATCCCGCAGATGTTTCACAAGAGTATCATCTAACATTCAAACACCATTTACCCTGCAACTCCCATTGTCAATGTCAGGAGGTTTATAGGACCGGTGAATGATCGGAGAACCCACTGGAGAGAATGACATGTTTACCTTTGTCGTCTACATGAACTATCTGTACTGAAAATGGGAAGGACCTACAGAGGCAAATGGAGAATGGCGACCCCTGTGGACTACTGAGTAAATCCTGGATGATTGACATGGGTGTATACATCCTACCCAAGAATCAATAAAAAAAGAAGGTTTCCCTTTTCCTGGTTGTAGGTGATAGGTCAGACTGTTGTGGGCAGTCCTACTATCAAGACTTAATTTATGATACAGCTGGGAGTATGATCAGGTATGAGGTACCCCACACAGTAACACATTTACACATATGAACTAGTGAATTTAAGTGATATAATTTCACAAAATTGTAGGACGAATATCAAGGTTACAGAGTTAACTAAGTGGTAAAACAAGAGGTAAAGTGATCAAATACTAGAGGTTCTGTTGATTAAAATTATGACATTTATTGTATTTGTTATAGCAGAAAATGATATTTTACATTCATTAACATTTTGTTAAAAAGCACATTATCACATACATTTTATTAAAAACATCATAAACAATTAATTTTTTTTAAACAAAAGAAGCACAGTCCTACCCAAGAACACACACTTTGTACCTAGTAAATGAGTCTCTTGAAGTAGCAGGATATCAGGGGTGTGTTCTAAACTAAAATCCGTCCCCCTAACACCCCCACCCTATATTTCCATCCTAAAAGCATCAGTCTCCCCAAATCATATGTAATAATCACATGTGAAACTCAATGGCAAAAAGTGAAAATAGAAACAAGCAAGCAAAAGGATTGATGCACTTGGAATGAAGAGTCCCTTTTCTTTTCTCTTTCAGGGGCTTTGTATTGTGCAGAAAAGCTCAACATGAAGTCAGTCCTTTCATAATGGTCTCTGTTGCCACATGCGTGTTATTCCCCCTGAACCCCTGGGTATGGTGAAGACGGTCTGCAGCAGGAGCAACTTCTACCCCCAATGACTTAAGGTGTGCTAGATTCTTTGATGCCTCCTCAGTTTTCATAGTGTTCTTTGCGGGATGAAGATATTTCATCAGGCGCCCTTTCAATCCCCCGGATGTGTCAGCTGAAAACATTTCAAAGGAAATATCTTGACCCAGCACCGTGGAGCAGAGGTCATATCCTTCACGCCCATTTGTAACACTAAGAGCATCTGTGAAAGAGCCTCGTTTGACATGGTTATCCCCTGTTTTTTGCTGCTTGGTTATGATGTGGTTTCAATTGTAGTGCACAGGGTCTCCTGTGCCAGTGCTTTTTCCCAAAACATATCCACAATTGGTATGTCTACCCCCTGTAAGTCCCTAGTAAATGGTACCCTGGGTACCCAGGGCCTGGGAGCTGAAGAGGGTCCCCTCGTACCCTCCTCCGTGGGACCATGCCACTGCCCTTGCAGCTTGCCATGCCCCAGTGAGAGCGAAAACAACAAGGTTGACAGGGCACTCTACCTGGGTGCCGTGCCAGACAACACTGCCTGAAGGTATAGGTAAGTCACTGCTCTAGTAGATCTCACAGCCCTAAGGCAGGGTGACCTATACCACGGGTGAGGACATATCTGCATGAGCAGATACGCCCCTACAATATTAGGGTCCATTCTGTAATATTGTAAGTGCCAGTGAAGCCAAACAGGGTACATGGGCTGGAAACTCGACAGCTCGATTTCCACAGCACCATGATTGCTTCCCTGAACACAGGGGTGTTTGGTACCAAACTACTCCTTTCAATATATCCACACCAATGCCACTGTGAAATTTATTATACCATGTACTCAGAGGGCACCTCAGAGGTGCCCCCTGAAAACCTACCATTCCTGGTGTGGTTTCTGACCGGCTGTAGGCATTTAGCCACCACCAGACATGTTTCTGGACGCCTGGGTGGAGAGCCCCTTCTCTCTTGGACCAGAAACAATGCACATCCTGGGGCAACGTGTCACATCTCCTCCCCCAGGATGGGCCGGTGCTCAAAGGGGAAGCTTCAAAGGACTGCCGCCTTTGTAATATGCATCCTGTGCCTCTGCTGCTAACAGAAGATGGCAGCCTCCGGTTTACACCCCCACTTCATATGGGAAAACTGGTGGAAAACTTAGGAGAATAAGGGATGTGCCCACCTCTGCCAATCCACCCCTCAGGTGGGGAGGCGGGGTGAAGCACATCTTTCAGTCCTCACCATCTTGAAGATGGGTAGACCCGCCAATCTGGGCTAGGTCTGTGCACACTCCCACAGGAGGGTGGCATCATTGATGTGTAGTCAACCCAGGTAAGGTGCCAATTGGCCCTACCTGCTACTCCCCTAAAATTCCCCTAAATTTGGTATTTAGGTGGCTCGACCAGTCCTGGAAATTGGATCTGCGATGACTTAAGAAGAAAGAAGAGGTCTCTGCAGAGAAGACTGAATACGACGACTGCCTTGGCCCCATCCCAACTAGCCAGTCTCCAGCTTCTGCGAACCTGCAACCTGCCTTGCAGCTGTGACCTCTGAAAACCCTGGGAGGACTGCTGCCTTTGAAAAAGACTCCAATCGCCCATGGACCGCGGATCTGTCGAGAAGAAATCAACTCCAAGGGCTCCGGATCCAGCTGGAACCGCGATCCCTGCACCCGATGCCCACAGCCCGAGTCTGAGTGGCCCACCTGCCCAGTGAAGTCTCCCCAGTGATTCAGACCTCGAATCCAGTGTTTGCTGACCGCTCCCGCCTGACCTCCATGAAGATGCCTCTAGACTGAATCCAGAGGCTCTGCCTGACCGTGACTGGCTCAGGTAAGAAGACTTGGAAGTTGAAAGGCATCCCTGCACCTGGAGCCCCTGCGCCTTGGTGAGCTGAACCAATTGTGCCCCTACCACACCCTGCCTCTCTACTTACCGCTCTGTAGTTGGTCTCCCTCTTGCAACCTCCGGTGAGATGCCTGCAGCCTGTTTGTCAAAAGCTACAAACTCCATTCAAAATCATTGGGCACCCAACGCTGATTTAGCATCCAGCTGCCCCTCTGCCCTGGTGGTGTATGCTTGGTGCTGCTTGCCCCCCCCTGTGCTTGTGCAAACCCCCAAAGCTTAGCCTCTGCAACTGATCCACTTACCTGCAAGCAGTGTGGCTCCAGGCACCCCCAGTCTCTATTGAAAGCATTGGGCCGAACTCTGACTCTGACCTCTGCACTCAGCCGCCCCTGTGCTGCTAGCGGTGCAGTTTTGGAACTCACCTAACCCGTGCTCCTTGCTGACCTCTGCACTCAGCCGCCCCTGTGCTGCTAGTGGTGCAGTTTTGGAACTCACCTAACCCGTGCTCCTTGCTGACCTTTGGGCCCAAATACTGGATTTGTAAGTGTGGAACTTACCTGTTAAACTGCATTATTGTTTTCACCGCAGGGAACATTGAACTGCTTCAAACATATTCTAAATGCCAACTTTTAAAAGCGAAAGTATTTTTATTTAAAAACGTACTTACCTTTTTGCGAAGATCTTGGTCTTAAAATAAAATACAAACAAAGTATGTTTTTCCAAAAGTGGTGTGGATCTCCTTATCGAGCCGTGTGTCCATTATTGGTCAATGTTGTGCAATAAATGTCTTCCACTCCTCTGTGTGAGGCCTAAGGCTGCTCGCCCACACTCCCACTAATAGAGCACCTTGGGTTTTACATTGAGCCCTGTACACTTTTGGGGAACCCCTGATCTCTGAGCATGGAATGAACACCTAGTGGGCAAACCATATACAAAGCTAGATTCATGTACATTTTGAAGGGCTTCTCTTAGTGAACCCACTTCGGCACAGACTCACTTTAGTCAAATCTAAGAATCTGCAGAAACATAGACAGCGCCTTCAACCACTTTCTCCAGGAAACATAAGTTTGACTTCTCTCTCAGAAAAGACTGTATGCTTTTTCGAGGGCAATTTAGTTGGAGAAACATCACAGTGTGAAAATCAGGACACTGAAGGTACTCATAGGAACTCAAGCGAGGAACCACTTTGTGACCATTGTAGAGTTGAACAACACTGACATGAAGTGCAAATAAACTGAAACAAACATTTCATTTCTTTTTGCAGAGATCATTACTCCTCTGGTCTGAATGCTGATAGTATAGCGCCTGCACTGCTTCCAGACGCTTTCATCTCTGAGCTAAGAGCATGCTCCCCCCCTTAGTCCAGATGAGCGCTCATGTATGGGCTTCACAGAGCTCAAGGTTTTGAGATTCTTAGGAGCCAAAACAAACTATCCTATTGATGGCCTCACAGGAAGTGATGTCACATAACATTTGACTTTGATAATGTCAGAGGAAGAGACATTAGTGAAATTATAGGAATGATGAGTGCACAGGTAACATCCAAATCATTAATGCAGACATCTAAATTAACATTACACCAAAAGTATAATCTGTGCAGCCGCAAGGTGAAATATTGAAAATGTAGTGATATCAAAATGTCTGAAAGTGGGTTTGCTGAACTCTATGAAGTGAATAGTGTCTCCCTCTTTAGTTGTAAGCGGCTACTCTGCACACAGTAGAAGTGCGAGCAAAGTCACATATGGAGTACTAGGACCCTCTCCCGTCTCCCAGTGATAAGATTCAGCAAGGTGTGAGGGAGACTTCAGCACAACCTCTAAATGTGTGAGTGTCACTCATGATGAGTGAGACTTGAAGGCTCTGATGTGTGCATGTCGCATCTGATGTCACTGCCCAGGCAACAAATGCAACTTGCCTGACGGTGCTACGAAGCCCTCCTTCAACCGCACATTGATCGTGTGTGGACGAGGAGTGACTCATGCTAGGAGAGAGGGTTACCACCTGGCCGGTCTTTTATAGGCGTGGCATGGGCAGTATTTTCTTGTCCCGGCCAGTACAAAAGTAGGAAGATTACTTAAAGCTGGCATTTTTCCTCTAATCAGTGCAAACTTATAATATCAAATATAAGCAGAAATCCCTTTAAAATGTGATCAAGAGCTGCCTTAATGAATCCTGACTGAGAGTTAAAGTAAATAAAGGCAACAAAGCCATGTTAAAAATGAATACAAACACTTTTATTCAAAGTCTTATTGAAGAATAATATCCGGGCCTTTGCATATTCTTAAAACATGACCAAAAGGCAGGTGGTAAGTCTTATAAGAGCCTGTATGAAGGAGTCTGACATTAGTTAGCGATGGAATACCCTCTCATCCTCAGAGCCGGCACCGGTCACTCACTGCCATGACACCATCCACCGAGGGAGAAATCTGTGAGAGTCAAACCCGATTGTTCTGTCTCATGAATGTATTGAGACTGCAATTTACTTTATTTTGTTTTATAAATGAAACTTTGGGGGGAGTGAGTGGGTAAAAAATGCAGAGAAATGCAAAACTTAATTTGGGGCAAATCGTTGGAAAGTTGTTTGAATACACACAGCCCTATCAAATATAAAGAATTACCCACAGAAACAGGAAAAATAGAAAAACAGACAAATGTTGACTAGTTTAATTCTCGCAGTTTTCTTACATTTTTATGTATTTAATGAAAGTCAGGCTGTCATTTCCAATTCACTTTTGAAGACTGGAGGCGGCGGTTCCGTCAGAGGCCACCAGAGGGCGATCATCGCCTGCTGATGAAACCCACTGAGCTCCACATTGAATGAAAGGGAGAAGGGTTTCCTCTTCCGGGTCAGCGGCGGCAGAGACAGCACCAGCAGCTCCGGTGACATCACTTCCGGCCTCTACTTGTGTTTGCAGCCTGCAGCAGAGGAGGAAGGAGCCCTGTCTGTCTGTGCAGTTACCTCCATCTACAGACCCCCCTCAAACCACAGATCTGCCCCTGCCCCCCTCAGACCCCAGATCTGCCCCCAGCCCCAGGAGGAGAAGAGAGCCTGGACATGTCTGCACAGGTCTCTGCTCAGGTAGGAGATTGTCAGCACCTTCTGCTGTGTTTGTAGAAATAGACTGAATAATCCTGGAGGGAATCTCTGCAGGAGCCGGGCTGAGCTGGGCCCTTCTATCCGGGGGTCCCTGGGGGGGCTGAGCATGGCTCTTCTATCCGGGCCCCTGGTGCTGAGCTGGGCCCTTCTGGCTGAGCTGTGCTCTTCTATCCGGGACCCCCGGGGGCTGAGCTGGGCTCTTCTATCTGGGGCCCCTGGGACTGAGCTGGGCTCTTCTATCTGGGGCCCCCGGGGATGAGCTGGGCTCTTCTATCCGGGGGCCTCTGGGGCTGAGCTGGGCTCTTCTATATGGGGCCCCTGGGGTGGAGATGGGCTCCTCTATCCATGGGATCCTGGGGCTAAGCTGGGCTCTTCTATCCAGAGGGCCCTTGGGGGCTGAGCTGGGCTCTTCTGTCCGGGGGCCCTAGGGGCTGAGCTTAAAACTTAATTTGGTGCAGAGTCAGAAAGTTGTTTGAATATAGACAGTCCTACCAAATATAAAAAATTACCCACAGAAAAAGGAAAAATAGAAAACATTGTCCAGTTTAATTCTAGCAGTTTCTTACATTTGCATATAATTAATGAAATTCAGGCTATTTCCAATTCACTCTTAAAGACTGGAGGCGGCGGTTCCGTCAGCGGCCACCTGAGGGCGCTCCTCGCCCGCTGATGAGACCCACTGAGCTGCACATTGGCTGAAAGGGAGAAGGGTTTCCTCTTCCGGGTAAGCGGCGGCAGAGACAGCACCAGCAGGTGCGGTGACAACACTTCTGGCCTCTCCTGGTGTTTGCAGCCTGCTGCCGAGCAGGAAGGAGCCCTGTCTGTCTGTGCAGTTACCTTCATCTGCAGACCCCCCTCAAACCCCAAATTTACCACCCCCAGACCCCAGACCTGCCCCCCCCCCAGCCCTGGGTCTGAGCTATACTCTTCTATTCGGGGGCCTCTGGGCCTGAGCTGGGCTCTTCTATCCGGGGCCCCTGGGGCTGAGCTGGGCTCTTCTATCTGTGGGCCCTTGGGCTGAGCTGGGCTCTTCTATCCGGGGACCCTGGGCTGAGCTGGACTCTTCTATCCGGGGGTCCTGGGGCTGAGCTGGGCTCTTCTATCCGTGGGCCCTTGGGCTGAGCTGGGCTCTTCTATCCGGGGACCCTGGGCTGAGCTGGACTCTTCTATCCGGGGGTCCTGGGGCTGAGCAGGGCTCTTCTATCCGGGGCCCCTGGGGCTGAGCTGGGCTCTTCTATCCGGGGTCCCTGGGGGCTGTGCTGGGCTCTTCTATCCGGGGGCCCTAAGGCTGCGCTGGGCTCTTCTATCCGTGGGCCCTTGGGCTGAGCTGGGCTCCTCTATACGATTCAGAAAAGGGGGTGGTGATGAACAGAGTGTCTGAATTAAGCAGAACACTCTTACCCAGTCCAAAGATCAGGGCTTGATCCATCACCGTTATTTAGCTCACTGCCCCATCCCAGCTCAGAACCTGGCTATATGCAAATTAGTCTGTCCCTGGCCCAGTGCATCATGGGAACAGGGCAGACCAAACTACCAAGCCAATTCTTCACCAGAAAGGAGACAAGCTATCGGGGACTGGTTTCTGGCATTTCAGCCTCTTCGGCCCAGCTTGCTTGAATCCTGATGGAGCAGTGAGCAAGGGACTCATGTCTGAGTATACCCTGCCACACCTATAGTGGCCAAAAACGATTCAGAAAAGGGGGTGGTGATGAACAGAGTGTCTGAATTAAGCAGACCACTCTTACCCAGTCCAAAGATCAGGGCTTGATCCATCACCGTTATTTAGCTCACTGCCCCATCCCAGCTCAGAACCTGGCTATATACAAATTAGTCTGTCCCTGGCCCAGTGCATTGTGGTAAATAAATAAATAATACCTCTCTTTTTGACTAGATATAACAATAACAGATAGCTCAATAAATAAGAGTCAAGATTCGAGGTAGTAGGAGTTTGCAGGTTTAATACAGCATAAAGGACAGGAACAGGACAACCTGCACGGAAATAGGATGGCAGCGCTGCACAACTTTAATAACAATGCACAAGTATATATACTAAAACAATTGCATTACAGTACATACAATAGGCGGAGCAGTGGGTGGGGTGCGTAGCAGTCGCGAAAGATAAGGGTGAAAATGGGTGTAACAGGAGGTGTGGACAGGGCGTATACATAGACATGTGATGTAAACGTAACAGAATATGTCATAAATGGGGCGGAAACATGGAGGGGGCTACCTAAGGAGCCGGGACCTCTAACCTAGTGGTGCGCGCAAACTGGCAATGACGTGTTACTAGGAGAAGCTGGGGGCTATGACTTCTGCGCTAGAGGGAGAGACTGAAGTCTGGAGAGTCAGAGCGACATGTACCTAAACACTATCTAGTATCTGATGTTTAGAGAACATGTTGATAGAATCCAAAAGTTATCGGGGTAAAGGCTAACAGATTCTAAGACTGGTGCATGAATTATTCTACATGTAGTGCGTATTGAGGAATATTAAATGACCATTAATACAGTATTTCTCTTACATGGAGACGTAAAGGCTAGACCATGACGGAAACTATTGATGCGATTCAGTAGTTTAGGAATGCAGAGAAGGAGGACTGGACTGATAACTAGAATCATAACATACTCTTGGCAGACTGGCAGGCAGAGCCAGGCCGAGCCGGGCACTGTGAGGCAGGAAGTAAGTGAAGGGTCAGGAATACAGGTGGGGGCTGTATCGCTCCTCAGCGAGGGCTCAGGAGACAGGAGCTGAATCTGGTGTCCGGGCCCTTTTGAGGCCTAGAAACGGGGACTTTTCAATGAAATAACGTGCACACTGAGAAACGTGGCAACGTAACTTTACATAGGCCTAATACTCGTTGTATTCACGAGAACTGGAACTGGCATACTAGAGATGGACACAACTGTAATTGCGTCTTTAATCGAACATGGGGAATACATATGCATATTAATCATGCACACATAACATAAGATGGGAAACACGTAGGGACACAGAACATGGCAAAATTTACTTTTCCACATTCCCTCCTTGTCACTACGTTTCCATCAGGAAACATCAATATTCATGATACCATCTATCATTTCACAGAGTATCATTTGCTCGTCTCGAATTGTCTTGGAACGGGATTTAGGACGGGACTTGGGACTAGGAATACAAGAGGTAGCACAAATGCCGCAAATCGCAGGGCCACATTGTATACAGAGGCAGCAACTGAATATGATCGCTACTGCAATACCTAGAAAGGACAATACTTTCCATCCCCAGGCAGAAATTATACTCCAGAACCAACCGGACCATGTCCAGGTGCCTGGATTTTGGTGTAACAGATGGGCAATTTTATGAAGTCTGGTTATAGCTGAATAAACAGACGGCGCGTTATTAGGAATGAAAATGCAGCAACTAGATCCGATGACTCTACATGCTCCTCCTCTATCGGCCAGTATGACGTCAAGAACGAGACGATTTTGGAGCACGACAATTCTCATAGCAGATTGCTCTTCGGTTAGGTTACCTAGAGCAGAAGTAGTTTCAGTCACTACCGCTTCAAGGGTTCTGGTTAATCTACGTATCAGTTTACTATTCGAGACAGTACCTAAGTAGGGAAAGAAACCTTTATTGAGATCTATATATTGTTCTAGAGCAGTTTAGTCTAGTGATGCATGAAAAGGTTAAATTGATTAAAAAATTTATGGAGATATACATTATGTTTAGCATGTTATTAGGCACGTGTTCCTTGCTGTTTTTTTCATTTTCCACCATTTTTGACCGTTTTATGTCACTTTGAAGCGCTGGTGATGATTGGGAAATTGATGAAAATTGTGATGAGGGATGATTCGAAAGTGCTGAAAATACATTTGGGAACTATTCAGGACATTGCAATCACACCTATATAGTTTTTAAATGATTTTGAAGTATTAAAATTTTTAAACATCATAAGGGAGGCAAGCTGAAATTTTACCCCACTCGGAGTTCCATGACCTCGGACACAAAAGTGACCTTGTACCCCTGAAATTTAAAATGCTAATTTTCATGTTTATTTGTAAAGCTATTCATTCTGTTTCATTCATTGTGTGTTTATAATGCTCTAAGGCCACTTTAACACTCATTTGTTTTCATTTCAATCCATTTTTGAACACTTTGATGCACCATTGATGTTTTTGGACTTAGTCATTTTTTGCTTCAGGGGACTTCAAAAGTGTTTGAAATTCATTTTGGAGGTACACAGAACAGTGCAAATGCAGTTATATAGCATTCATGACACTGCAAGTACACCTATATAGTTTATTAATGATTTTGATGCACTAAAATATTTGACCTCCATAAGGGGGAACGCTGAAATTTTACTCCGCTCGGAGTTCCATGACTTCCGTGACCTTGTCCCCCTGAAATTTAAAATAACAATTTTTAATGTTTTTGTAAAACTAGTCATTCTATATCATTCAATATATGTTCAGCATGCTATCGGGCCACTGTAGCACTTTGTTTTTTTTTCATTTTAACCCAATTTTGACCGTTTTTTAACACTTTATGATGTTTTTGGACTTAGTCATTTTTTTACTTCAACAGACTTCAAAAGTGTTACAAATTCATTTTGGAGGGGCACAGAACACTGCAAATACAGTTATACAGTATTCAGGACACTGCAATTACACCTATATAGTTTTTAAATGATTTTGATGTATTAACATTTTTGACCTCCATGGGGAGGGCACTCAAGCTAAACTTTTACCCAGCTCAGAGTTCCACGACCTCGGACACAGAGTGACCATGTCCCCCTGAAACTGAAAATGCAAATTTTCAACTTTATTTTTATTTTTTGACTCTGTTTCATTCATTGTGTGTTTATAATGCAAGTAAGCCACAATTATTTTTGTTTTAATCAATTTTTTTGTATTTTTTCACACTTTGATGCATCTTGAGACAAAGACATTTTTTGCTTCAGGTACACTTCAAAGGTGATAGAAATTCATTTTGGAGGTGCACAGGACACTACAATTGCACATGTATAGCATTCCAAACACTGCAGTTGCACCTGTACACTTTTTAAATGATTTTGTGTTATATATTTTTTTGACCTCTTGGAGCACATGAAGCACCATAGCCTTCTGTAGAAGAAGTGACTCTGTACCCTGAACAGCTAAAATGTGACAAATATCACTACAACAGGTGGATGGATGCTTGAATTGGGTCTCATACATTGCTGATATATCACCTGAGGTATAATTTGGGTTCCTGATGTCCACAAGGACCCACAAACTGTCATGAGAGTCGATACCGAAAATTAGCACAAATCGTCAAAAAAACTTTTTTTGACAAGATTTGCTAATTTGTGAAATAGCTCAGACTGGATATCAGAGACACCGTTTGAGTGTTCGAGATATAAATGCACTTTTTAGAAAGGTCAGATCTGATGCTTTCATTTGATCTGTCTAACTCTGGTATTATTTGAAGTTTTTTTTCCAGCTTCCAGCCAAGGGAAAAAACTAATATCGTACCCGATTTTGAGCACCTTGGGCTGGGTGGAAGAAGTGACTTTGCCCCCTTAAACCCAAAAACTTCAAAAAGTTACCCCTGGAGTCTAGAAATGGGTCATAGACACTCCTGCAATGTCATCTGAGGTACACTATGGGGTCCTTGGCTCCAGAACTAGAAATGTGATGTGACTCTGGGCTCTATGGCCTATAATGGAAAAAATGAGTTTGACACCAAATACCTCGAAATGTCAGAAATAGGAGTCAAACATGTACCTGGAGGCTGGAAATGAGCCCTAGACACTCTTGCTATATCACCTGAGCTATATAAGGGGGTCCTGGTGGCTACAGGGACCTGAAAACAGTCATTAGGGTTGATACTGAAAATTAGCAAAAATCGTCAAAAAAATTTTTTTTGACAAGATTTGCTAATTTTCCAAATAGCTCAGAATGGATATCACAGTAACTTTGTGAGTGTCCAGGACCTAAATATACTTGTTAGAAAGCTCAGATCTGATGTTTTCATGTGATCTATGTACCTTTGGTATTATCTGAAGTTTTTTTCAAGCTTCCAGCCAAGGGAAAAACCTGATATCGTACCCGATTCTGAGTATATAATACATAGCAGAATGTGCCCTTTAATTCTTGAAGCATATAAGTTAAAGACTTAATTTCAATTGCAGATTCTAGCTAAGATTCGTATGCATTCTTGTACCAATTCTTTCTGCATGTGGCCCACATAGAAAGTGCACGAAATGGAAGTTGAATCCATACGAGGCGATTTTCGATTTCCGGCCATCTGGTCACCCAAATCTCAAAGATTATTGTTAATAATTCAGTGTGTTTTTATGCTATTTAGCTAATAATGCATGAACCTGTTTATTAACATGTGCATAATGAGATACCAAAGAGAAAATAATGAAAATGTATTGGTAAACCGTATTTTGGTAGACTTTAAAAAACCCCATTGAAAAACACATGCATCACCAATGCTGCTTTTTGCTTGTGCCTAAAACGAAAATGTGTTATTAAAAAGTGAATATAACACATAGAGATGTTTTTTCTTTTGTTTATGAAGCCTAATGTGAAGGCAGGTCACACCTATGTTTTACTTTGAAAAAATCTCTTTTCTAAAATTTATGGCGTTACCTTGTTTTTTAATATAGCTAAAAAAACAATTGTTAAAGTCGCTTATAAAAAAGTGATCGTAAATGCTATTTTGTTTTTTTTTTCAGCTTGAGGTTCAGTTTAATATGAGTCTTAATTTGATGTATCACTTGCCCTAGTAAACAATCCCCAAAGTCTATTTTTTTTCATTTTTCCCAAGCTCAATGTTAAACACATGCATCACCAATGATGCAAAAAGTCAAGTCAGAAATTTCAAACAGCAATAAAAAAGTGAGAAAAACAGATATTTGAAAAATTCCTTTTGTTTATGCGGCCTTATGTCCAAAGCCATCCAACAAGAGCATTTTTTTTAAAATTCGGTCGATTTAAAAAAAATCTGAGAACTATTTTATTTCTCTCAAAAAAGTGCCAAAAAGTGACTTTTTGTGCAAAAAAGTGCCCGTACAATATTTTTTCATCTAATAAACTTTGTATGACTCAGAATACACTTAGGCTTTAGGTCAATGTGTTTTCGTTTGGGGGAGGGGCCCAGGGGAAAAAACACCTTTGGGGTGAATGCATCACTGGTGCTGCTCTCTAGAAAAAAGGGTACCCCAATATTTTTTTCTGAAAAAAGGGGGGTGCATATGAAAGAGGGCGTCAAAATATTATGATTGAGCACCTTTTTTTTTTCCGGCTTGGTCAAAGGTCAGGCTACCAGCTTGACTCTTGTCTCACCAGTGATGCATTTGCATCACTAGTGATGCACATGCATCACCAGTGCTGCATATCAGGTTTAGTGTGCATCACTAGTGATGCATGAAAAGGTTAAATTGATTTAAAAATGTATGGAGATATACATTATGTTTAGCATGTTATTAGGCACGTGTTCCTTGCTGTTTTTTTCATTTTCCACCATTTTTGACCGTTTTATGTCACTTTGAAGCGCTGGTGATGATTGGGAAATTGATGAAAATTGTGATGAGGGATGATTCAAAAGTGCTGAAAATACATTTGGGAACTATTCAGGACATTGCAATCACACCTATATAGTTTTTAAATGATTTTGAAGTATTAAAATTTTTAAACATCATAAGGGAGGCAAGCTGAAATTTTACCCCACTCGGAGTTCCATGACCTCGGACACAAAAGTGACCTTGTACCCCTGAAATTTAAAATGCTAATTTTCATGTTTATTTGTAAAGCTATTCATTCTGTTTCATTCATTGTGTGTTTATAATGCTCTAAGGCCACTTTAACACTCATTTGTTTTCATTTCAAACCATTTTTGAACACTTTGATGCACCATTGATGTTTTTGGACTTAGTCATTTTTTGCTTCAGGGGACTTCAAAAGTGTTTGAAATTCATTTTGGAGGTACACAGAACAGTGCAAATGCAGTTATATAGCATTCATGACACTGCAAGTACACCTACATAGTTTAATAATGATTTTGATGCACTAAAATATTTGACCTCCATAAGGGGGAACGCTGAAATTTTACTCCGCTCGGAGTTCCATGACTTCCGTGACCTTGTCCCCCTGAAATTTAAAATAACAATTTTTAATGTTTTTGTAAAACTAGTCATTCTATATCATTCAATATATGTTCAGCATGCTATCGGGCCACTGTAGCACTTTGTTTTTTTTTCATTTTAACCCAATTTTGACCGTTTTTTAACACTTTATGATGTTTTTGGACTTAGTCATTTTTTGCTTCAACAGACTTCAAAAGTGTTATAAATTCATTTTGGAGGGGCACAGAACACTGCAAATACAGTTATACAGTATTCAGGACACTGCAATTACACCTATATAGTTTTTAAATGATTTTGATTTATTACAATTTTTGACCCTCATGGGAAGGGCACTCAAGCTAAACTTTTACCCAGCTCAGAGTTCCACGACCTCGGACACAGAAGTGACCATGTCCCCATGAAACTGAAAATGCAAATTTTCAACTTTATTTTTATTTTTTGACTCTGTTTCATTCATTGTGTGTTTATAATGCAAGTAAGCCACAATTATTTTTGTTTTAATCAATTTTTTTGTATTTTTTCACACTTTGATGCATCTTGAGACAAAGACAATTTTTTGCTTCAGGTACACTTCAAAGGTGATAGAAATTCATTTTGGAGGTGCACAGGACACTACAATTGCACATGTATAGCATTCCAAACACTGCAGTTGCACCTGTACACTTTTTAAATGATTTTGTGTTATATATTTTTTTGACCTCTTGGAGCACATGAAGCACCATAGCCTTCTGTAGAAGAAGTGACTCTGTACCCTGAACAGCTAAAATGTGACAAATATCACTACAACAGGTGGATGGATGCTTGAATTGGGTCTCATACATTGCTGATATATCACCTGAGGTATAATTTGGGTTCCTGATGTCCACAAGGACCCACAAACTGTCATGAGAGTCGATACAGAAAATTAGCACAAATCGTCAAAAAAACTTTTTTTGACAAGATTTGCTAATTTGTGAAATAGCTCAGACTGGATATCAGAGACACCGTTTGAGTGTTCGAGATATAAATGCACTTTTTAGAAAGGTCAGATCTGATGCTTTCATTTGATCTGTCTAACTCTGGTATTATTTGAAGTTTTTTTTCCAGCTTCCAGCCAAGGGAAAAAACTAATATCGTACCCGATTTTGAGCACCTTGGGCTGGGTGGAAGAAGTGACTTTGCCCCCTTAAACCCAAAAACTTCAAAAAGTTACCCCTGGAGTCTAGAAATGGGTCATAGACACTCCTGCAATGTCATCTGAGGTACACTATGGGGTCCTTGGCTCCAGAACTAGAAATGTGATGTGACTCTGGGCTCTATGGCCTATAATGGAAAAAATGAGTTTGACACCAAACACCTCGAAATGTCAGAAATAGGAGTCAAACATGTACCTGGAGGCTGGAAATGAGCCCTAGACACTCTTGCTATATCACCTGAGCTATATAAGGGGGTCCTGGTGGCTACAGGGACCTGAAAACAGTCATTAGGGTTGATACTGAAAATTAGCAAAAATCGTCAAAAAATATTTTTTTGACAAGATTTGCTAATTTTCCAAATAGCTCAGAATGGATATCACAGTAACTTTGTGAGTGCCCAGGACCTAAATATACTTGTTAGAAAGCTCAGATCTGATGTTTTCATGTGATCTATGTACCTTTGGTATTATCTGAAGTTTTTTTCAAGCTTCCAGCCAAGGGAAAAACCTGATATCGTACCCGATTCTGAGTATATAATACATAGCAGAATGTGCCCTTTAATTCTTGAAGCATATAAAAGACTTAATTTCAATTGCAGATTCTAGCTAAGATTCGTATGCATTCTTGTACCAATTCTTATGCATGTGGCCCACATAGAAAGTGCACGAAATGGAAGTTGAATCCATACGAGGCGATTTTCGATTTCCGGCCATCTGGTCACCCAAATCTCAAAGATTATTGTTAATAATTCAGTGTGTTTTTATGCTATTTAGCTAATAATGCATGAACCTGTTTATTAACATGTGCATAATGAGATACCAAAGAGAAAATAATGAAAATGTATTGGTAAACCGTATTTTGGTAGACTTTAAAAAACCCCATTGAAAAACACATGCATCACCAATGCTGCTTTTTGCTTGTGCCTAAAACGAAAATGTGTTATTAAAAAGTGAATATAACACATAGAGATGTTTTTTCTTTTGTTTATGAAGCCTAATGTGAAGGCAGGTCACACCTATGTTTTACTTTGAAAAAATCTCTTTTCTAAAATTTATGGCGTTACCTTGTTTTTTAATATAGCTAAAAAAACAATTGTTAAAGTCGCTTATAAAAAAGTGATCGTAAATGCTATTTTGTTTTTTTTTTCAGCTTGAGGTTCAGTTTAATATGAGTCTTAATTTGATGTATCACTTGCCCTAGTAAACAATCCCCAAAGTCTATTTTTTTTCATTTTTCCCAAGCTCAATGTTAAACACATGCATCACCAATGATGCAAAAAGTCAAGTCAGAAATTTCAAACAGCAATAAAAAAGTGAGAAAAACAGATATTTGAAAAATTCCTTTTGTTTATGCGGCCTTATGTCCAAAGCCATCCAACAAGAGCATTTTTTTTTAAATTCGGTCGATTTAAAAAAAATCTGCGAACTATTTTATTTCTCTCAAAAAAGTGCCAAAAAGTGACTTTTTGTGCAAAAAAGTGCCCGTACAATATTTTTTCATCTAATAAACTTTGTATGACTCAGAATACACTTAGGCTTTAGGTCAATGTGTTTTCGTTTGGGGGAGGGGCCCAGGGGAAAAAACACCTTTGGGGTGAATGCATCACTGGTGCTGCTCTCTAGAAAAAAGGGTACCCCAATATTTTTTTCTGAAAAAAGGGGGGTGCATATGAAAGAGGGCGTCAAAATATTATGATTGAGCACCTTTTTTTTTTCCGGCTTGGTCAAAGGTCAGGCTACCAGCTTGACTCTTGTCTCACCAGTGATGCATTTGCATCACTAGTGATGCACATGCATCACCAGTGCTGCATATCAGGTTTAGTGTGCATCACTAGTGATGCATGAAAAGGTTAAATTGATTTAAAAATGTATGGAGATATACATTATGTTTAGCATGTTATTAGGCACGTGTTCCTTGCTGTTTTTTTCATTTTCCACCATTTTTGACCGTTTTATGTCACTTTGAAGCGCTGGTGATGATTGGGAAATTGATGAAAATTGTGATGAGGGATGATTCAAAAGTGCTGAAAATACATTTGGGAACTATTCAGGACATTGCAATCACACCTATATAGTTTTTAAATGATTTTGAAGTATTAAAATTTTTAAACATCATAAGGGAGGCAAGCTGAAATTTTACCCCACTCGGAGTTCCATGACCTCGGACACAAAAGTGACCTTGTACCCCTGAAATTTAAAATGCTAATTTTCATGTTTATTTGTAAAGCTATTCATTCTGTTTCATTCATTGTGTGTTTATAATGCTCTAAGGCCACTTTAACACTCATTTGTTTTCATTTCAAACCATTTTTGAACACTTTGATGCACCATTGATGTTTTTGGACTTAGTCATTTTTTGCTTCAGGGGACTTCAAAAGTGTTTGAAATTCATTTTGGAGGTACACAGAACAGTGCAAATGCAGTTATATAGCATTCATGACACTGCAAGTACACCTACATAGTTTATTAATGATTTTGATGCACTAAAATATTTGACCTCCATAAGGGGGAACGCTGAAATTTTACTCCGCTCGGAGTTCCATGACTTCCGTGACCTTGTCCCCCTGAAATTTAAAATAACAATTTTTAATGTTTTTGTAAAACTAGTCATTCTATATCATTCAATATATGTTCAGCATGCTATCGGGCCACTGTAGCACTTTGTTTTTTTTTCATTTTAACCCAATTTTGACCGTTTTTTAACACTTTATGATGTTTTTGGACTTAGTCATTTTTTGCTTCAACAGACTTCAAAAGTGTTATAAATTCATTTTGGAGGGGCACAGAACACTGCAAATACAGTTATACAGTATTCAGGACACTGCAATTACACCTATATAGTTTTTAAATGATTTTGATGTATTACAATTTTTGACCCTCATGGGAAGGGCACTCAAGCTAAACTTTTACCCAGCTCAGAGTTCCACGACCTCGGACACAGAAGTGACCATGTCCCCATGAAACTGAAAATGCAAATTTTCAACTTTATTTTTATTTTTTGACTCTGTTTCATTCATTGTGTGTTTATAATGCAAGTAAGCCACAATTATTTTTGTTTTAATCAATTTTTTTGTATTTTTTCACACTTTGATGCATCTTGAGACAAAGACATTTTTTGCTTCAGGTACACTTCAAAGGTGATAGAAATTCATTTTGGAGGTGCACAGGACACTACAATTGCACATGTATAGCATTCCAAACACTGCAGTTGCACCTGTACACTTTTTAAATGATTTTGTGTTATATATTTTTTTGACCTCTTGGAGCACATGAAGCACCATAGCCTTCTGTAGAAGAAGTGACTCTGTACCCTGAACAGCTAAAATGTGACAAATATCACTACAACAGGTGGATGGATGCTTGAATTGGGTCTCATACATTGCTGATATATCACCTGAGGTATAATTTGGGTTCCTGATGTCCACAAGGACCCACAAACTGTCATGAGAGTCGATACAGAAAATTAGCACAAATCGTCAAAAAAACTTTTTTTGACAAGATTTGCTAATTTGTGAAATAGCTCAGACTGGATATCAGAGACACCGTTTGAGTGTTCGAGATATAAATGCACTTTTTAGAAAGGTCAGATCTGATGCTTTCATTTGATCTGTCTAACTCTGGTATTATTTGAAGTTTTTTTTCCAGCTTCCAGCCAAGGGAAAAAACTAATATCGTACCCGATTTTGAGCACCTTGGGCTGGGTGGAAGAAGTGACTTTGCCCCCTTAAACCCAAAAACTTCAAAAAGTTACCCCTGGAGTCTAGAAATGGGTCATAGACACTCCTGCAATGTCATCTGAGGTACACTATGGGGTCCTTGGCTCCAGAACTAGAAATGTGATGTGACTCTGGGCTCTATGGCCTATAATGGAAAAAATGAGTTTGACACCAAACACCTCGAAATGTCAGAAATAGGAGTCAAACATGTACCTGGAGGCTGGAAATGAGCCCTAGACACTCTTGCTATATCACCTGAGCTATATAAGGGGGTCCTGGTGGCTACAGGGACCTGAAAACAGTCATTAGGGTTGATACTGAAAATTAGCAAAAATCGTCAAAAAATATTTTTTTGACAAGATTTGCTAATTTTCCAAATAGCTCAGAATGGATATCACAGTAACTTTGTGAGTGCCCAGGACCTAAATATACTTGTTAGAAAGCTCAGATCTGATGTTTTCATGTGATCTATGTACCTTTGGTATTATCTGAAGTTTTTTTCAAGCTTCCAGCCAAGGGAAAAACCTGATATCGTACCCGATTCTGAGTATATAATACATAGCAGAATGTGCCCTTTAATTCTTGAAGCATATAAAAGACTTAATTTCAATTGCAGATTCTAGCTAAGATTCGTATGCATTCTTGTACCAATTCTTATGCATGTGGCCCACATAGAAAGTGCACGAAATGGAAGTTGAATCCATACGAGGCGATTTTCGATTTCCGGCCATCTGGTCACCCAAATCTCAAAGATTATTGTTAATAATTCAGTGTGTTTTTATGCTATTTAGCTAATAATGCATGAACCTGTTTATTAACATGTGCATAATGAGATACCAAAGAGAAAATAATGAAAATGTATTGGTAAACCGTATTTTGGTAGACTTTAAAAAACCCCATTGAAAAACACATGCATCACCAATGCTGCTTTTTGCTTGTGCCTAAAACGAAAATGTGTTATTAAAAAGTGAATATAACACATAGAGATGTTTTTTCTTTTGTTTATGAAGCCTAATGTGAAGGCAGGTCACACCTATGTTTTACTTTGAAAAAATCTCTTTTCTAAAATTTATGGCGTTACCTTGTTTTTTAATATAGCTAAAAAAACAATTGTTAAAGTCGCTTATAAAAAAGTGATCGTAAATGCTATTTTGTTTTTTTTTTCAGCTTGAGGTTCAGTTTAATATGAGTCTTAATTTGATGTATCACTTGCCCTAGTAAACAATCCCCAAAGTCTATTTTTTTTCATTTTTCCCAAGCTCAATGTTAAACACATGCATCACCAATGATGCAAAAAGTCAAGTCAGAAATTTCAAACAGCAATAAAAAAGTGAGAAAAACAGATATTTGAAAAATTCCTTTTGTTTATGCGGCCTTATGTCCAAAGCCATCCAACAAGAGCATTTTTTTTTAAATTCGGTCGATTTAAAAAAAATCTGCGAACTATTTTATTTCTCTCAAAAAAGTGCCAAAAAGTGACTTTTTGTGCAAAAAAGTGCCCGTACAATATTTTTTCATCTAATAAACTTTGTATGACTCAGAATACACTTAGGCTTTAGGTCAATGTGTTTTCGTTTGGGGGAGGGGCCCAGGGGAAAAAACACCTTTGGGGTGAATGCATCACTGGTGCTGCTCTCTAGAAAAAAGGGTACCCCAATATTTTTTTCTGAAAAAAGGGGGGTGCATATGAAAGAGGGCGTCAAAATATTATGATTGAGCACCTTTTTTTTTTCCGGCTTGGTCAAAGGTCAGGCTACCAGCTTGACTCTTGTCTCACCAGTGATGCATTTGCATCACTAGTGATGCACATGCATCACCAGTGCTGCATATCAGGTTTAGTGTGCATCACTAGTGATGCATGAAAAGGTTAAATTGATTTAAAAATGTATGGAGATATACATTATGTTTAGCATGTTATTAGGCACGTGTTCCTTGCTGTTTTTTTCATTTTCCACCATTTTTGACCGTTTTATGTCACTTTGAAGCGCTGGTGATGATTGGGAAATTGATGAAAATTGTGATGAGGGATGATTCAAAAGTGCTGAAAATACATTTGGGAACTATTCAGGACATTGCAATCACACCTATATAGTTTTTAAATGATTTTGAAGTATTAAAATTTTTAAACATCATAAGGGAGGCAAGCTGAAATTTTACCCCACTCGGAGTTCCATGACCTCGGACACAAAAGTGACCTTGTACCCCTGAAATTTAAAATGCTAATTTTCATGTTTATTTGTAAAGCTATTCATTCTGTTTCATTCATTGTGTGTTTATAATGCTCTAAGGCCACTTTAACACTCATTTGTTTTCATTTCAAACCATTTTTGAACACTTTGATGCACCATTGATGTTTTTGGACTTAGTCATTTTTTGCTTCAGGGGACTTCAAAAGTGTTTGAAATTCATTTTGGAGGTACACAGAACAGTGCAAATGCAGTTATATAGCATTCATGACACTGCAAGTACACCTACATAGTTTATTAATGATTTTGATGCACTAAAATATTTGACCTCCATAAGGGGGAACGCTGAAATTTTACTCCGCTCGGAGTTCCATGACTTCCGTGACCTTGTCCCCCTGAAATTTAAAATAACAATTTTTAATGTTTTTGTAAAACTAGTCATTCTATATCATTCAATATATGTTCAGCATGCTATCGGGCCACTGTAGCACTTTGTTTTTTTTTCATTTTAACCCAATTTTGACCGTTTTTTAACACTTTATGATGTTTTTGGACTTAGTCATTTTTTGCTTCAACAGACTTCAAAAGTGTTATAAATTCATTTTGGAGGGGCACAGAACACTGCAAATACAGTTATACAGTATTCAGGACACTGCAATTACACCTATATAGTTTTTAAATGATTTTGATGTATTACAATTTTTGACCCTCATGGGAAGGGCACTCAAGCTAAACTTTTACCCAGCTCAGAGTTCCACGACCTCGGACACAGAAGTGACCATGTCCCCATGAAACTGAAAATGCAAATTTTCAACTTTATTTTTATTTTTTGACTCTGTTTCATTCATTGTGTGTTTATAATGCAAGTAAGCCACAATTATTTTTGTTTTAATCAATTTTTTTGTATTTTTTCACACTTTGATGCATCTTGAGACAAAGACATTTTTTGCTTCAGGTACACTTCAAAGGTGATAGAAATTCATTTTGGAGGTGCACAGGACACTACAATTGCACATGTATAGCATTCCAAACACTGCAGTTGCACCTGTACACTTTTTAAATGATTTTGTGTTATATATTTTTTTGACCTCTTGGAGCACATGAAGCACCATAGCCTTCTGTAGAAGAAGTGACTCTGTACCCTGAACAGCTAAAATGTGACAAATATCACTACAACAGGTGGATGGATGCTTGAATTGGGTCTCATACATTGCTGATATATCACCTGAGGTATAATTTGGGTTCCTGATGTCCACAAGGACCCACAAACTGTCATGAGAGTCGATACAGAAAATTAGCACAAATCGTCAAAAAAACTTTTTTTGACAAGATTTGCTAATTTGTGAAATAGCTCAGACTGGATATCAGAGACACCGTTTGAGTGTTCGAGATATAAATGCACTTTTTAGAAAGGTCAGATCTGATGCTTTCATTTGATCTGTCTAACTCTGGTATTATTTGAAGTTTTTTTTCCAGCTTCCAGCCAAGGGAAAAAACTAATATCGTACCCGATTTTGAGCACCTTGGGCTGGGTGGAAGAAGTGACTTTGCCCCCTTAAACCCAAAAACTTCAAAAAGTTACCCCTGGAGTCTAGAAATGGGTCATAGACACTCCTGCAATGTCATCTGAGGTACACTATGGGGTCCTTGGCTCCAGAACTAGAAATGTGATGTGACTCTGGGCTCTATGGCCTATAATGGAAAAAATGAGTTTGACACCAAACACCTCGAAATGTCAGAAATAGGAGTCAAACATGTACCTGGAGGCTGGAAATGAGCCCTAGACACTCTTGCTATATCACCTGAGCTATATAAGGGGGTCCTGGTGGCTACAGGGACCTGAAAACAGTCATTAGGGTTGATACTGAAAATTAGCAAAAATCGTCAAAAAATATTTTTTTGACAAGATTTGCTAATTTTCCAAATAGCTCAGAATGGATATCACAGTAACTTTGTGAGTGCCCAGGACCTAAATATACTTGTTAGAAAGCTCAGATCTGATGTTTTCATGTGATCTATGTACCTTTGGTATTATCTGAAGTTTTTTTCAAGCTTCCAGCCAAGGGAAAAACCTGATATCGTACCCGATTCTGAGTATATAATACATAGCAGAATGTGCCCTTTAATTCTTGAAGCATATAAAAGACTTAATTTCAATTGCAGATTCTAGCTAAGATTCGTATGCATTCTTGTACCAATTCTTATGCATGTGGCCCACATAGAAAGTGCACGAAATGGAAGTTGAATCCATACGAGGCGATTTTCGATTTCCGGCCATCTGGTCACCCAAATCTCAAAGATTATTGTTAATAATTCAGTGTGTTTTTATGCTATTTAGCTAATAATGCATGAACCTGTTTATTAACATGTGCATAATGAGATACCAAAGAGAAAATAATGAAAATGTATTGGTAAACCGTATTTTGGTAGACTTTAAAAAACCCCATTGAAAAACACATGCATCACCAATGCTGCTTTTTGCTTGTGCCTAAAACGAAAATGTGTTATTAAAAAGTGAATATAACACATAGAGATGTTTTTTCTTTTGTTTATGAAGCCTAATGTGAAGGCAGGTCACACCTATGTTTTACTTTGAAAAAATCTCTTTTCTAAAATTTATGGCGTTACCTTGTTTTTTAATATAGCTAAAAAAACAATTGTTAAAGTCGCTTATAAAAAAGTGATCGTAAATGCTATTTTGTTTTTTTTTTCAGCTTGAGGTTCAGTTTAATATGAGTCTTAATTTGATGTATCACTTGCCCTAGTAAACAATCCCCAAAGTCTATTTTTTTTCATTTTTCCCAAGCTCAATGTTAAACACATGCATCACCAATGATGCAAAAAGTCAAGTCAGAAATTTCAAACAGCAATAAAAAAGTGAGAAAAACAGATATTTGAAAAATTCCTTTTGTTTATGCGGCCTTATGTCCAAAGCCATCCAACAAGAGCATTTTTTTTTAAATTCGGTCGATTTAAAAAAAATCTGCGAACTATTTTATTTCTCTCAAAAAAGTGCCAAAAAGTGACTTTTTGTGCAAAAAAGTGCCCGTACAATATTTTTTCATCTAATAAACTTTGTATGACTCAGAATACACTTAGGCTTTAGGTCAATGTGTTTTCGTTTGGGGGAGGGGCCCAGGGGAAAAAACACCTTTGGGGTGAATGCATCACTGGTGCTGCTCTCTAGAAAAAAGGGTACCCCAATATTTTTTTCTGAAAAAAGGGGGGTGCATATGAAAGAGGGCGTCAAAATATTATGATTGAGCACCTTTTTTTTTTCCGGCTTGGTCAAAGGTCAGGCTACCAGCTTGACTCTTGTCTCACCAGTGATGCATTTGCATCACTAGTGATGCACATGCATCACCAGTGCTGCATATCAGGTTTAGTGTGCATCACTAGTGATGCATGAAAAGGTTAAATTGATTTAAAAATGTATGGAGATATACATTATGTTTAGCATGTTATTAGGCACGTGTTCCTTGCTGTTTTTTTCATTTTCCACCATTTTTGACCGTTTTATGTCACTTTGAAGCGCTGGTGATGATTGGGAAATTGATGAAAATTGTGATGAGGGATGATTCAAAAGTGCTGAAAATACATTTGGGAACTATTCAGGACATTGCAATCACACCTATATAGTTTTTAAATGATTTTGAAGTATTAAAATTTTTAAACATCATAAGGGAGGCAAGCTGAAATTTTACCCCACTCGGAGTTCCATGACCTCGGACACAAAAGTGACCTTGTACCCCTGAAATTTAAAATGCTAATTTTCATGTTTATTTGTAAAGCTATTCATTCTGTTTCATTCATTGTGTGTTTATAATGCTCTAAGGCCACTTTAACACTCATTTGTTTTCATTTCAATCCATTTTTGAACACTTTGATGCACCATTGATGTTTTTGGACTTAGTCATTTTTTGCTTCAGGGGACTTCAAAAGTGTTTGAAATTCATTTTGGAGGTACACAGAACAGTGCAAATGCAGTTATATAGCATTCATGACACTGCAAGTACACCTACATAGTTTATTAATGATTTTGATGCACTAAAATATTTGACCTCCATAAGGGGGAACGCTGAAATTTTACTCCGCTCGGAGTTCCATGACTTCCGTGACCTTGTCCCCCTGAAATTTAAAATAACAATTTTTAATGTTTTTGTAAAACTAGTCATTCTATATCATTCAATATATGTTCAGCATGCTATCGGGCCACTGTAGCACTTTGTTTTTTTTTCATTTTAACCCAATTTTGACCGTTTTTTAACACTTTATGATGTTTTTGGACTTAGTCATTTTTTGCTTCAACAGACTTCAAAAGTGTTATAAATTCATTTTGGAGGGGCACAGAACACTGCAAATACAGTTATACAGTATTCAGGACACTGCAATTACACCTATATAGTTTTTAAATGATTTTGATGTATTACAATTTTTGACCCTCATGGGAAGGGCACTCAAGCTAAACTTTTACCCAGCTCAGAGTTCCACGACCTCGGACACAGAAGTGACCATGTCCCCATGAAACTGAAAATGCAAATTTTCAACTTTATTTTTATTTTTTGACTCTGTTTCATTCATTGTGTGTTTATAATGCAAGTAAGCCACAATTATTTTTGTTTTAATCAATTTTTTTGTATTTTTTCACACTTTGATGCATCTTGAGACAAAGACATTTTTTGCTTCAGGTACACTTCAAAGGTGATAGAAATTCATTTTGGAGGTGCACAGGACACTACAATTGCACATGTATAGCATTCCAAACACTGCAGTTGCACCTGTACACTTTTTAAATGATTTTGTGTTATATATTTTTTTGACCTCTTGGAGCACATGAAGCACCATAGCCTTCTGTAGAAGAAGTGACTCTGTACCCTGAACAGCTAAAATGTGACAAATATCACTACAACAGGTGGATGGATGCTTGAATTGGGTCTCATACATTGCTGATATATCACCTGAGGTATAATTTGGGTTCCTGATGTCCACAAGGACCCACAAACTGTCATGAGAGTCGATACAGAAAATTAGCACAAATCGTCAAAAAAACTTTTTTTGACAAGATTTGCTAATTTGTGAAATAGCTCAGACTGGATATCAGAGACACCGTTTGAGTGTTCGAGATATAAATGCACTTTTTAGAAAGGTCAGATCTGATGCTTTCATTTGATTTGTCTAACTCTGGTATTATTTGAAGTTTTTTTTCCAGCTTCCAGCCAAGGGAAAAAACTAATATCGTACCCGATTTTGAGCACCTTGGGCTGGGTGGAAGAAGTGACTTTGCCCCCTTAAACCCAAAAACTTCAAAAAGTTACCCCTGGAGTCTAGAAATGGGTCATAGACACTCCTGCAATGTCATCTGAGGTACACTATGGGGTCCTTGGCTCCAGAACTAGAAATGTGATGTGACTCTGGGCTCTATGGCCTATAATGGAAAAAATGAGTTTGACACCAAACACCTCGAAATGTCAGAAATAGGAGTCAAACATGTACCTGGAGGCTGGAAATGAGCCCTAGACACTCTTGCTATATCACCTGAGCTATATAAGGGGGTCCTGGTGGCTACAGGGACCTGAAAACAGTCATTAGGGTTGATACTGAAAATTAGCAAAAATCGTCAAAAAATATTTTTTTGACAAGATTTGCTAATTTTCCAAATAGCTCAGAATGGATATCACAGTAACTTTGTGAGTGCCCAGGACCTAAATATACTTGTTAGAAAGCTCAGATCTGATGTTTTCATGTGATCTATGTACCTTTGGTATTATCTGAAGTTTTTTTCAAGCTTCCAGCCAAGGGAAAAACCTGATATCGTACCCGATTCTGAGTATATAATACATAGCAGAATGTGCCCTTTAATTCTTGAAGCATATAAAAGACTTAATTTCAATTGCAGATTCTAGCTAAGATTCGTATGCATTCTTGTACCAATTCTTATGCATGTGGCCCACATAGAAAGTGCACGAAATGGAAGTTGAATCCATACGAGGCGATTTTCGATTTCCGGCCATCTGGTCACCCAAATCTCAAAGATTATTGTTAATAATTCAGTGTGTTTTTATGCTATTTAGCTAATAATGCATGAACCTGTTTATTAACATGTGCATAATGAGATACCAAAGAGAAAATAATGAAAATGTATTGGTAAACCGTATTTTGGTAGACTTTAAAAAACCCCATTGAAAAACACATGCATCACCAATGCTGCTTTTTGCTTGTGCCTAAAACGAAAATGTGTTATTAAAAAGTGAATATAACACATAGAGATGTTTTTTCTTTTGTTTATGAAGCCTAATGTGAAGGCAGGTCACACCTATGTTTTACTTTGAAAAAATCTCTTTTTTAAAATGTATGGCGTTACCTTGTTTTTTAATATAGCTAAAAAAACAATTGTTAAAGTCGCTTATAAAAAAGTAATCGTAAATGCTATTTTGTTTTTTTTTTCAGCTTGAGGTTCAGTTTAATATGAGTCTTAATTTGATGTATCACTTGCCCTAGTAAACAATCCCCAAAGTCTATTTTTTTTCATTTTTCCCAAGCTCAATGTTAAACACATGCATCACCAATGATGCAAAAAGTCAAGTCAGAAATTTCAAACAGCAATAAAAAAGTGAGAAAAACAGATATTTGAAAAATTCCTTTTGTTTATGCGGCCTTATGTCCAAAGCCATCCAACAAGAGCATTTTTTTTTAAATTCGGTCGATTTAAAAAAAATCTGCGAACTATTTTATTTCTCTCAAAAAAGTGCCAAAAAGTGACTTTTTGTGCAAAAAAGTGCCCTTACAATATTTTTTCATCTAATAAACTTTGTATGACTCAGAATACACTTAGGCTTCAGGTCAATGTGTTTTCGTTTGGGGGAGGGGCCCAGGGGAAAAAACACCTTTGGGGTGAATGCATCACTGGTGCTGCTCTCTAGAAAAAAGGGTACCCCAATATTTTTTTCTGAAAAAAGGGGGGTGCATATGAAAGAGGGCGTCAAAATATTATGATTGAGCACCTTTTTTTTCCGGCTTGGTCAAAGGTCAGGCTACCAGCTTGACTCTTGTCTCACCAGTGATGCATTTGCATCACTAGTGATGCACATGCATCACCAGTGCTGCATATCAGGTTTAGTGTGCATCACTAGTGATGCATGAGAAAGGTTAAATTGAATTAAAAATGTATGGAGATATACATTATGTTTAGCATGTTATTAGGCATGTGTTCCTTGCTGTTTTTTTTCATTTTCCACCATTTTTGACCGTTTTATGTCACTTTGAAGCGCTGGTGATGATTGGGAAATTGATGAAAATTGTGATGAGGGATGATTCAAAAGTGCTGAAAATACATTTGGGAACTATTCAGGACATTGCAATCACACCTATATAGTTTTTAAATGATTTTGAAGTATTAACATTTTTAAACATCATAAGGGAGGCAAGCTGAAATTTTACCCCACTCGGAGTTCCATGACCTCGGACACAAAAGTGACCTTGTACCCCTGAAATTTAAAATGCTAATTTTCATGTTTATTTGTAAAGCTATTTATTCTGTTTCATTCATTGTGTGTTTATAATGCTCTAAGGCCACTTTAACACTCATTTGTTTTCATTTCAATCCATTTTTGAACACTTTGATGCACCATTGATGTTTTTGGACTTAGTCATTTTTTGCTTCAGGGGACTTCAAAAGTGTTTGAAATTCATTTTGGAGGTACACAGAACAGTGCAAATGCAGTTATATAGCATTCATGACACTGCAAGTACACCTATATAGTTTATTAATGATTTTGATGCACTAAAATATTTGACCTCCATAAGGGGGAAAGCTGAAATTTTACCCCGCTCGGAGTTCCATGACTTCCGTGACCTTGTCCCCCTGAAATTTAAAATAACAATTTTTAATGTTTTTGTAAAACTAGTCATTCTATATCATTCAATATATGTTCAGCATGCTATCGGGCCACTGTAGCACTTTGTTTTTTTTTCATTTTAACCCAATTTTGACCGTTTTTTAACACTTTATGATGTTTTTGGACTTAGTCATTTTTTGCTTCAACAGACTTCAAAAGTGTTATAAATTCATTTTGGAGGGGCACAGAACACTGCAAATACAGTTATACAGTATTCAGGACACTGCAATTACACCTATATAGTTTTTAAATGATTTTGATGTATTAACATTTTTGACCTCCATGGGGAGGGCACTGAAGCTAAACTTTTACCCAGCTCAGAGTTCCACGACCTCGGACACAGAAGTGACCATGTCCCCCTGAAACTGAAAATGCAAATTTTCAACTTTATTTTTATTTTTTGACTCTGTTTCATTCATTGTGTGTTTATAATGCAAGTAAGCCACAATTATTTTTATTTTAATCAATTTTTTTGCATTTTTTCACACTTTGATGCATCTTGAGACAAAGAAATTTTTTGCTTCAGGTACACTTCAAAGGTGATAGAAATTCATTTTGGAGGTGCACAGGACACTACAATTGCACATTTATAGCATTCCAAACACTGCAGTTGCACCTGTACACTTTTTAAATGATTTTGTGTTATATATTTTTTTGACCTCTTGGAGCACATGAAGCACCATAGCCTTCTGTAGAAGAAGTGACTCTGTACCCCGAACAGCTAAAATGTGACAAATATCACTACAACAGGTGGATGGATGCTTGAATTGGGTCTCATACATTGCTGATATATCACCTGAGGTATAATTTGGGTTCCTGATGTCCACAAGGACCCACAAACTGTCATGAGAGTCGATACCGAAAATTAGCACAAATCGTCAAAAAAACTATTTTTGACAAGATTTGCTAATTTGTGAAATAGCTCAGACTGGATATCAGAGACACCGTTTGAGTGTTCGAGATATAAATGCACTTTTTAGAAAGGTCAGATCTGATGCTTTCATTTGATCTGTCTAACTCTGGTATTATTTGAAGTTTTTTTTCCAGCTTCCAGCCAAGGGAAAAACCTAATATCGTACCCGATTTTGAGCACCTTGGGCTGGGTGGAAGAAGTGACTTTGCCCCCTTAAACCCAAAAACTTCAAAAAGTTACCCCTGGAGTCTAGAAATGGGTCATAGACACTCCTGCAATGTCATCTGAGGTACACTATGGGGTCCTTGGCTCCAGAACTAGAAATGTGATGTGACTCTGGGCTCTCTGGCCTATAATGGAAAAAATTAGTTTGACACCAAACACCTCGAAATGTCAGAAATAGGAGTCAAACATGTACCTGGAGGCTGGAAATGAGCACTAGACACTCTTGCTATATCACCTGAGCTATATAAGGGGGTCCTGGTGGCTACAGGGACCTGAAAACAGTCATTAGGGTTGATACTGAAAATTAGCAAAAATCGTCAAAAAATATTTTTTTGACAAGATTTGCTAATTTTCCAAATAGCTCAGAATGGATATCACAGTAACTTTGTGAGTGCCCAGGACCTAAATATACTTGTTAGAAAGCTCAGATCTGATGTTTTCATGTGATCTATGTACCTTTGGTATTATCTGAAGTTTTTTTCAAGCTTCCAGCCAAGGGAAAAACCTGATATCGTACCCGATTCTGAGTATATAATACATAGCAGAATGTGCCCTTTAATTCTTGAAGCATATAAGTTAAAGACTTAATTTCAATTGCAGATTCTAGCTAAGATTCGTATGCATTCTTGTACCAATTCTTATGCATGTGGCCCACATAGAAAGTGCACGAAATGGAAGTTGAATCCATACGAGGCGATTTTCGATTTCCGGCCATCTGGTCACCCAAATCTCAAAGATTATTGTTAATAATTCAGTGTGTTTTTATGCTATTTAGCTAATAATGCATGAACCTGTTTATTAACATGTGCATAATGAGATACCAAAGAGAAAATAATGAAAATGTATTGGTAAACCATATTTTGGTAGACTTTAAAAAACCCCATTGAAAAACACATGCATCACCAATGCTGCTTTTTGCTTGTGCCTAAAACGAAAATGTTTTATTAAAAAGTGAATATAACACATAGAGATGTTTTTTCTTTTGTTTATGAAGCCTAATGTGAAGGCAGGTCACACCTATGTTTTACTTTGAAAAAATCTCTTTTCTAAAATTTACGGCGTTACCTTGCTTTTTAATATAGCTAAAAAAACAATTGTTAAAGTCGCTTATAAAAAAGTGATCGTAAACGCTATTTTGTTTTTTTTTTCGGCTTGAGGTTCAGTTTAATATGAGTCTTTATTTGATGTATCCCTTGCCCTAGTAAACAATCCCCAAAGTCTATTTTTTTTCATTTTTCCCAAGCTCAATGTTAAACACATGCATCACCAATGATGCAAAAGTCAAGTCAGAAATTTCAAACAGCAATAAAAAAGTGAGAAAAACAGATATTTGAAAAATTCCTTTTGTTTATGCGGCCTTTAGTCCAAAGCCATCCAACAAGAGCATTTTTTTTTAAATTTGGTCGATTTAAAAAAAATCTGCGAACTATTTTATTTCTCTCAAAAAAGTGCCAAAAAGTGACTTTTTGTGCAAAAAAGTGCCCGTACAATATTTTTTCATCTAATAAACTTTGTATGACTCAGAATACACTTAGGCTTCAGGTCAATGTGTTTTCGTTTGGGGGCGGGGCCCAGGGGAAAAAACACCTTTGGGGTGAATGCATCACTGGTGCTGCTCTCTAGAAAAAAGGGTACCCCAATATTTTTTTCTGAAAAAAGGGGGGTGCATATGAAAGAGGGCGTGAAAATATTATGATTGAGCACCTTTTTTTTTCCGGCTTGGTCAAAGGTCAGGCTACCAGCTTGACTCTTGTCTCACCAGTGATGCATTTGCATCACTAGTGATGCACATGCATCACCAGTGCTGCATATCAGGTTTAGTGTGCATCACTAGTGATGCATGAAAAGGTTAAATTGATTTAAAAATTTATGGAGATATACATTATGTTTAGCATGTTATTAGGCACGTGTTCCTTGCTGTTTTTTTCATTTTCCACCATTTTTGACCGTTTTATGTCACTTTGAAGCGCTGGTGATGATTGGGAAATTGATGAAAATTGTGATGAGGGATGATTCAAAAGTGCTGAAAATACATTTGGGAACTATTCAGGACATTGCAATCACACCTATATAGTTTTTAAATGATTTTGAAGTATTAACATTTTTAAACATCATAAGGGAGGCAAGCTGAAATTTTACCCCACTCGGAGTTCCATGACCTCGGACACAAAAGTGACCTTGTACCCCTGAAATTTAAAATGCTAATTTTCATGTTTATTTGTAAAGCTATTCATTCTGTTTCATTCATTGTGTGTTTATAATGCTCTAAGGCCACTTTAACACTCATTTGTTTTCATTTCAATCCATTTTTGAACACTTTGATGCACCATTGATGTTTTTGGACTTAGTCATTTTTTGCTTCAGGGGACTTCAAAAGTGTTTGAAATTTGTTTTGGAGGTACACAGAACAGTGCAAATGCAGTTATATAGCATTCATGACACTGCAAGTACACCTATATAGTTTATTAATGATTTTGATGCACTAAAATATTTGACCTCCATAAGGGGGAAAGCTGAAATTTTACCACGCTCGGAGTTCCATGACTTCCGTGACCTTGTCCCCCTGAAATTTAAAATAACAATTTTTAATGTTTTTGTAAAACTAGTCATTCTATATCATTCAATATATGTTCAGCATGCTATTGGGCCACTGTAGCACTTTGTTTTTTTTCATTTTAACCCAATTTTGACCGTTTTTTTACACTTTATGATGTTTTTGGACTTAGTTATTTTTTGCTTCAGCAGACTTCAAAAGTGTTATAAATTCATTTTGGAGCGGCACAGAACACTGCAAATACAGTTATACAGTATTCATGACACTGCAATTACACCTATATAGTTTTTAAATGATTTTGATGTATTAACATTTTTGACATCCATGGAGAGGGCACTCAAGCTAAACTTTTACCCAGCTCAGAGTTCCACGACCTCGGACACAGAAGTGACCATGTCCCCCTGAAACTGAAAATGCAAATTTTCAACTTTATTTTTATTTTTTGACTCTGTTTCATTCATTGTGTGTTTATAATGCAAGTAAGCCACAATTATTTTTATTTTAATCAATTTTTTTGCATTTTTTCACACTTTGATGCATCTTGAGACAAAGCCATTTTTTGCTTCAGGTACACTTCAAAGGTGATAGAAATTCATTTTGGAGGTGCACAGGACACTACAATTGCACATTTATAGCATTCCAAACACTGCAGTTGCACCTGTACACTTTTTAAATGATTTTGTGTTATATATTTTTTTGACCTCTTGGAGCACATGAAGCACCATAGCCTTCTGTAGAAGAAGTGACTCTGTACCCTGAACAGCTAAAATGTGACAAATATCACTACAACAGGTGGATGGATGCTTGAATTGGGTCTCATACATTGCTGATATATCACCTGAGGTATAATTTGGGTTCCTGATGTCCACAAGGACCCACAAACTGTCATGAGAGTCGATACCGAAAATTAGCAAAAATCGTCCCAAAAACTTTTTTTTACAAGATTTGCTAATTTGTCAAATAGCTCAGACTGGATATCAGAGACACCGTTTGAGTGTTCGAGATATAAATACACTTTTTAGAAAGGTCAGATCTGATGCTTTCATTTGATCTGTCTAACTCTGGTATTATTTGACGTTTTTTTTCCAGCTTCCAGCCAAGGGAAAAACCTAATATCGTACCCGATTTTGAGCACCTTGGGCTGGGTGGAAGAAGTGACTTTGCCCCCTTAAACCCAAAAACTTCAAAAAGTTACCCCTGGAGTCTAGAAATGGGTCATAGACACTCCTGCAATGTCATCTGAGGTACACTATGGGGTCCTTGGCTCCAGAACTAGAAATGTGATGTGACTCTGGGCTCTATGGCCTATAATGGAAAAAATGAGTTTGACACCAAACACATCGAAATGTCAGAAATAGGAGTCAAAAATGTACCTGGAGGCTGGAAATGAGCCCTAGACACTCTTGCTATATCACCTGAGCTATATAAGGGGGTCCTGGTGGCTACAGGGACCTGAAAACAGTCATTAGGGTTGATACTGAAAATTAGCAAAAATCGTCAAAAAATATTTTTTTGACAAGATTTGCTAAATTTCCAAATAGCTCAGAATGGATATCACAGTAACTTTGTGAGTGCCCAGGACCTAAATATACTTGTTAGAAAGCTCAGATCTGATGTTTTCATGTGATCTATGTACCGTTGGTATTATCTGAAGTTTTTTTCAAGCTTCCAGCCAAGGGAAAAACCTGATATCGTACCCGATTCTGAGCATATAATACATAGCAGAATGTGCCCTTTAATTCTTGAAGCATATAAGTTAAAGACTTAATTTCAATTGCAGATTCTAGCTAAGATTCGTATGCAATATTGTTCCAATTCTTATGCATGTGGCCCACATAGAAAGTGCACGAAATGGAAGTTGAATCCATTCGAGGCGATTTTCGATTTCCGGCCATCTGGTCACCCAAATCTCAAAGATTATTGTTAATAATTCAGTGTGTTTTTATGCTAATAATGCATGAACCTGTTTATTAACATGTGCATAATGAGATACCAAAGAGAAAATAATGAAAATGTATTGGTAAACCGTATTTTGGTAGACTTTAAAAAAAACCATTGAAAAACACATGCATCACCAATGCTGCTTTTTGCTTGTGCCTAAAACGAAAATGTGTTATTAAAAAGTGAATATAACACATAGAGATGTTTTTTCTTTTGTTTATGAAGCCTAATGTGAAGGCAGGTCACACCTATGTTTTACTTTGAAAAAATCTCTTTTCTAAAATTTACGGCGTTACCTTGTTTTTTAATATAGCTAAAAAACAATTGTTAAAGTCGCTTATAAAAAAGTGATCGTAAATGCTATTTTTTTTTTTTTTTCAGCTTGAGGTTCAGTTTAATATGAGTCTTAATTTGATGTATCACTTGCCCTAGTAAACAATCCCCAAAGTCTATTTTTTTTCATTTTTCCCAAGCTCAATGTTAAACACATGCATCACCAATGATGCAAAAAGTCAAGTCAGAAATTTCAAACAGCAATAAAAAAGTGAGAAAAACAGATATTTGAAAAATTCCTTTTGTTTATGCGGCCTTATGTCCAAAGCCATCCAACAAGAGCATTTTTTTTTTAATTCGGTCGATTTAAAAAAAAATCTGCGAACTATTTTATTTCTCTCAAAAAAGTGCCAAAAAGTGACTTTTTGTGCAAAAAAGTGCCCGTACAATATTTTTTCATCTAATAAACTTTGTATGACTCAGAATACACTTAGGCTTCAGGTCAATGTGTTTTCGTTTGGGGGCGGGGCCCAGGGGAAAAAACACCTTTGGGGTGAATGCATCACTGGTGCTGCTCTCTAGAAAAAAGGGTACCCCAATATTTTTTTCTGAAAAAAGGGGGGTGCATATGAAAGAGGGCGTCAAAATATTATGATTGAGCACCTTTTTTTTTCCGGCTTGGTCAAAGGTCAGGCTACCAGCTTGACTCTTGTCTCACCAGTGATGCATTTGCATCACTAGTGATGCACATGCATCACCAGTGCTGCATATCAGGTTTAGTGTGCATCACTAGTGATGCATGAAAAGGTTAAATTGATTTAAAAATTTATGGAGATATACATTATGTTTAGCATGTTATTAGGCACGTGTTCCTTGCTGTTTTTTTCATTTTCCACCATTTTTGACCGTTTTATGTCACTTTGAAGCGCTGGTGATGATTGGGAAATTGATGAAAATTGTGATGAGGGATGATTCAAAAGTGCTGAAAATACATTTGGGAACTATTCAGGACATTGCAATCACACCTATATAGTTTTTAAATGATTTTGAAGTATTAACATTTTTAAACATCATAAGGGAGGCAAGCTGAAATTTTACCCCACTCGGAGTTCCATGACCTCGGACACAAAAGTGACCTTGTACCCCTGAAATTTAAAATGCTAATTTTCATGTTTATTTGTAAAGCTATTCATTCTGTTTCATTCATTGTGTGTTTATAATGCTCTAAGGCCACTTTAACACTCATTTGTTTTCATTTCAATCCATTTATGAACACTTTGATGCACCATTGATGTTTTTGGACTTAGTCATTTTTTGCTTCAGGGGACTTCAAAAGTGTTTGAAATTCATTTTGGAGGTACACAGAACAGTGCAAATGCAGTTATATAGCATTCATGACACTGCAAGTACACCTATATAGTTTATTAATGATTTTGATGCACTAAAATATTTGACCTCCATAAGGGGGAAAGCTGAAATTTTACCCCGCTCGGAGTTCCATGACTTCCGTGACCTTGTCCCCCTGAAATTTAAAATAACAATTTTTAATGTTTTTGTAAAACTAGTCATTCTATATCATTCAATATATGTTCAGCATGCTATTGGGCCACTGTAGCACTTTGTTTTTTTTTCATTTTAACCCAATTTTGACCGTTTTTTTACACTTTATGATGTTTTTGGACTTAGTCATTTTTTGCTTCAGCAGACTTCAAAAGTGTTATAAATTCATTTTGGAGGGGCACAGAACACTGCAAATACAGTTATACAGTATTCATGACACTGCAATTACACCTATATAGTTTTTAAATGATTTTGATGTATTAACATTTTTGACATCCATTGAGAGGGCACTCAAGCTAAACTTTTACCCAGCTCAGAGTTCCACGACCTCGGACACAGAAGTGACCATGTCCCCCTGAAACTGAAAATGCAAATTTTCAACTTTATTTTTATTTTTTGACTCTGTTTCATTCATTGTGTGTTTATAATGCAAGTAAGCCACAATTATTTTTATTTTAATCAATTTTTTTGCATTTTTTCACACTTTGATGCATCTTGAGACAAAGCCATTTTTTGCTTCAGGTACACTTCAAAGGTGATAGAAATTCATTTTGGAGGTGCACAGGACACTACAATTGCACATTTATAGCATTTCAAACACTGCAGTTGCACCTGTACACTTTTTAAATGATTTTTTGTTATATATTTTTTTGACCTCTTGGAGCACATGAAGCACCATAGCCTTCTGTAGAAGAAGTGACTCTGTACCCTGAACAGCTAAAATGTGACAAATATCACTACAACAGGTGGATGGATGCTTGAATTGGGTCTCATACATTGCTGATATAGCACCTGAGGTATAATTTGGGTTCCTGATGTCCACAAGGACCCACAAACTGTCATGAGAGTCGATACCGAAAATTAGCAAAAATCGTCCCAAAAACTTTTTTGACAAGATTTGCTAATTTGTCAAATAGCTCAGACTGGATATCAGAGACACCGTTTGAGTGTTCGAGATATAAATACACTTTTTAGAAAGGTCAGATCTGATGCTTTCATTTGATCTGTCTAACTCTGGTATTATTTGAAGTTTTTTTTCCAGCTTCCAGCCAAGGGAAAAACCTAATATCGTACCCGATTTTGAGCACCTTGGGCTGGGTGGAAGAAGTGACTTTGCCCCCTTAAACCCAAAAACTTCAAAAAGTTACCCCTGGAGTCTAGAAATGGGTCATAGACACTCCTGCAATGTCATCTGAGGTACACTATGGGGTCCTTGGCTCCAGAACTAGAAATGTGATGTGACTCTGGGCTCTATGGCCTATAATGGAAAAAATGAGTTTGACACCAAACACCTCGAAATGTCAGAAATAGGAGTCAAACATGTACCTGGAGGCTGGAAATGAGCCCTAGACACTCTTGCTATATCACCTGAGCTATATAAGGGGGTCCTGGTGGCTACAGGGACCTGAAAACAGTCATTAGGGTTGATACTGAAAATTAGCAAAAATCGTCAAAAAATATTTTTTTGACAAGATTTGCAAAATTTCCAAATAGCTCAGAATGGATATCACAGTAACTTTGTGAGTGCCCAGGACCTAAATATACTTGTTAGAAAGCTCAGATCTGATGTTTTCATGTGATCTATGTACCGTTGGTATTATCTGAAGTTTTTTTCAAGCTTCCAGCCAAGGGAAAAACCTGATATCGTACCCGATTCTGAGCATATAATACATAGCAGAATGTGCCCTTTAATTCTTGAAGCATATAAGTTAAAGACTTAATTTCAATTGCAGATTCTAGCTAAGATTCGTATGCAATATTGTACCAATTCTTATGCATGTGGCCCACATAGAAAGTGCACGAAATGGAAGTTGAATCCATTCGAGGCGATTTTCGATTTCCGGCCATCTGGTCACCCAAATCTCAAAGATTATTGTTAATAATTCAGCGTGTTTTTATGCTAATAATGCATGAACCTGTTTATTAACATGTGCATAATGAGATACCAAAGAGAAAATAATGAAAATGTATTGGTAAACCGTATTTTGGTAGACTTTAAAAAAAACCATTGAAAAACACATGCATCACCAATGCTGCTTTTTGCTTGTGCCTAAAACGAAAATGTGTTATTAAAAAGTGAATATAACACATAGAGATGTTTTTTCTTTTGTTTATGAAGCCTAATGTGAAGGCAGGTCACACCTATGTTTTACTTTGAAAAAATCTCTTTTCTAAAATTTACGGCGTTACCTTGTTTTTTAATATAGCTAAAAAAACAATTGTTAAAGTCGCTTATAAAAAAGTGATCGTAAATGCTATTTTGTTTTTTTTTTCAGCTTGAGGTTCAGTTTAATATGAGTCTTAATTTGATGTATCACTTGCCCTAGTAAACAATCCCCAAAGTCTATTTTTTTTCATTTTTCCCAAGCTCAATGTTAAACACATGCATCACCAATGATGCAAAAAGTCAAGTCAGAAATTTCAAACAGCAATAAAAAAGTGAGAAAAACAGATATTTGAAAAATTCCTTTTGTTTATGCGGCCTTATGTCCAAAGCCATCCAACAAGAGCATTTTTTTAAAATTTGTTCGATTTAAAAAAAATCTGCGAACTATTTTATTTCTCTCAAAAAAGTGCCAAAAAGTGACTTTTTGTGCAAAAAAGTGCCCGTACAATATTTTTTCATCTAATAAACTTTTTATGACTCAGAATACACTTAGGCTTCAGGTCAATGTGTTTTCGTTTGGGGGAGGGGCCCAGGGGAAAAAACACCTTTGGGGTGAATGCTTCACTGGTGCTGCTCTCTAGAAAAAAGGGTACCCCAATATTTTTTTCTGAAAAAAGGGGGGTGCATATGAAAGAGGGCGTCAAAATATTATGATTGAGCACCTTTTTTTTTCCGGCTTGGTCAAAGGTCAGGCTACCAGCTTGACTCTTGTCTCACCAGTGATGCATTTGCATCACTAGTGATGCACATGCATCACCAGTGCTGCATATCAGGTTTAGTGTACATCACTAGTGATGCATGAAAAGGTTAAATTGATTTAAAAATTTATGGAGATATACATTATGTTTAGCATGTTATTAGGCACGTGTTCCTTGCTGTTTTTTTCATTTTCCACCATTTTTGACCGTTTTATGTCACTTTGAAGCGCTGGTGATGATTGGGAAATTGATGAAAATTGTGATGAGGGATGATTCAAAAGTGCTGAAAATACATTTGGGAACTATTCAGGACATTGCAATCACACCTATATAGTTTTTAAATGATTTTGAAGTATTAAAATTTTTAAACATCATAAGGGAGGCAAGCTGAAATTTTACCCCACTCGGAGTTCCATGACCTCGGACACAAAAGTGACCTTGTACCCCTGAAATTTAAAATGCTAATTTTCATGTTTATTTGTAAAGCTATTTATTCTGTTTCATTCATTGTGTGTTTATAATGCTCTAAGGCCACTTTAACACTCATTTGTTTTCATTTCAATCCATTTTTGAACACTTTGATGCACCATTGATGTTTTTGGACTTAGTCATTTTTTGCTTCAGGGGACTTCAAAAGTGTTTGAAATTCATTTTGGAGGTACACAGAACAGTGCAAATGCAGTTATATAGCATTCATGACACTGCAAGTACACCTATATAGTTTATTAATGATTTTGATGCACTAAAATATTTGACCTCCATAAGGGGGAAAGCTGAAATTTTACCCCGCTCGGAGTTCCATGACTTCCGTGACCTTGTCCCCCTGAAATTTAAAATAACAATTTTTAATGTTTTTGTAAAACTAGTCATTCTATATCATTCATTATATGTTCAGCATGCTATTGGGCCACTGTAGCACTTTGTTTTTTTTCATTTTAACCCAATTTTGACCGTTTTTTAACACTTTATGATGTTTTTGGACTTAGTCATTTTTTGCTTCAGCAGACTTCAAAAGTGTTATAAATTCATTTTGGAGGGGCACAGAACACTGCAAATACAGTTATACAGTATTCAGGACACTGCAATTACACCTATATAGTTTTTAAATGATTTTGATGTATTAACATTTTTGACCTCCATGGGGAGGGCACTCAAGCTAAACTTTTACCCAGCTCAGAGTTCCACGACCTCGTACACAGAAGTGACCATGTCCCCCTGAAACTGAAAATGCAAATTTTCAACTTTATTTTTATTTTTTGACTCTGTTTCATTCATTGTGTGTTTATAATGCAAGTAAGCCACAATTATTTTTATTTTAATCAATTTTTTTGCATTTTTTCACACTTTGATGCATCTTGAGACAAAGCCATTTTTTGCTTCAGGTACACTTCAAAGGTGATAGAAATTCATTTTGGAGGTGCACAGGACACTACAATTGCACATTTATAGCATTTCAAACACTGCAGTTGCACCTGTACACTTTTTAAATGATTTTTTGTTATATATTTTTTTGACCTCTTGGAGCACATGAAGCACCATAGCCTTCTGTAGAAGAAGTGACTCTGTACCCTGAACAGCTAAAATGTGACAAATATCACTACAACAGGTGGATGGATGCTTGAATTGGGTCTCATACATTGCTGATATAGCACCTGAGGTATAATTTGGGTTCCTGATGTCCACAAGGACCCACAAACTGTCATGAGAGTCGATACCGAAAATTAGCAAAAATCGTCCCAAAAACTTTTTTGACAAGATTTGCTAATTTGTCAAATAGCTCAGACTGGATATCAGAGACACCGTTTGAGTGTTCGAGATATAAATACACTTTTTAGAAAGGTCAGATCTGATGCTTTCATTTGATCTGTCTAACTCTGGTATTATTTGAAGTTTTTTTTCCAGCCAAGGGAAAAACCTAATATCGTACCCGATTTTGAGCACCTTGGGCTGGGTGGAAGAAGTGACTTTGCCCCCTTAAACCCAAAAACTTCAAAAAGTTACCCCTGGAGTCTAGAAATGGGTCATAGACACTCCTGCAATGTCATCTGAGGTACACTATGGGGTCCTTGGCTCCAGAACTAGAAATGTGATGTGACTCTGGGCTCTATGGCCTATAATGGAAAAAATGAGTTTGACACCAAACACCTCGAAATGTCAGAAATAGGAGTCAAACATGTACCTGGAGGCTGGAAATGAGCCCTAGACACTCTTGCTATATCACCTGAGCTATATAAGGGGGTCCTGGTGGCTACAGGGACCTGAAAACAGTCATTAGGGTTGATACTGAAAATTAGCAAAAATCGTCAAAAAATATTTTTTTGACAAGATTTGCAAAATTTCCAAATAGCTCAGAATGGATATCACAGTAACTTTGTGAGTGCCCAGGACCTAAATATACTTGTTAGAAAGCTCAGATCTGATGTTTTCATGTGATCTATGTACCGTTGGTATTATCTGAAGTTTTTTTCAAGCTTCCAGCCAAGGGAAAAACCTGATATCGTACCCGATTCTGAGCATATAATACATAGCAGAATGTGCCCTTTAATTCTTGAAGCATATAAGTTAAAGACTTAATTTCAATTGCAGATTCTAGCTAAGATTCGTATGCAATATTGTACCAATTCTTATGCATGTGGCCCACATAGAAAGTGCACGAAATGGAAGTTGAATCCATTCGAGGCGATTTTCGATTTCCGGCCATCTGGTCACCCAAATCTCAAAGATTATTGTTAATAATTCAGCGTGTTTTTATGCTAATAATGCATGAACCTGTTTATTAACATGTGCATAATGAGATACCAAAGAGAAAATAATGAAAATGTATTGGTAAACCGTATTTTGGTAGACTTTAAAAAAAACCATTGAAAAACACATGCATCACCAATGCTGCTTTTTGCTTGTGCCTAAAACGAAAATGTGTTATTAAAAAGTGAATATAACACATAGAGATGTTTTTTCTTTTGTTTATGAAGCCTAATGTGAAGGCAGGTCACACCTATGTTTTACTTTGAAAAAATCTCTTTTCTAAAATTTACGGCGTTACCTTGTTTTTTAATATAGCTAAAAAAACAATTGTTAAAGTCGCTTATAAAAAAGTGATCGTAAATGCTATTTTGTTTTTTTTTTCAGCTTGAGGTTCAGTTTAATATGAGTCTTAATTTGATGTATCACTTGCCCTAGTAAACAATCCCCAAAGTCTATTTTTTTTCATTTTTCCCAAGCTCAATGTTAAACACATGCATCACCAATGATGCAAAAAGTCAAGTCAGAAATTTCAAACAGCAATAAAAAAGGGAGAAAAACAGATATTTGAAAAATTCCTTTTGTTTATGCGGCCTTATGTCCAAAGCCATCCAACAAGAGCATTTTTTTAAAATTTGTTCGATTTAAAAAAAATCTGCGAACTATTTTATTTCTCTCAAAAAAGTGCCAAAAAGTGACTTTTTGTGCAAAAAAGTGCCCGTACAATATTTTTTCATCTAATAAACTTTTTATGACTCAGAATACACTTAGGCTTCAGGTCAATGTGTTTTCGTTTGGGGGAGGGGCCCAGGGGAAAAAACACCTTTGGGGTGAATGCTTCACTGGTGCTGCTCTCTAGAAAAAAGGGTACCCCAATATTTTTTTCTGAAAAAAGGGGGGTGCATATGAAAGAGGGCGTCAAAATATTATGATTGAGCACCTTTTTTTTTCCGGCTTGGTCAAAGGTCAGGCTACCAGCTTGACTCTTGTCTCACCAGTGATGCATTTGCATCACTAGTGATGCACATGCATCACCAGTGCTGCATATCAGGTTTAGTGTACATCACTAGTGATGCATGAAAAGGTTAAATTGATTTAAAAATTTATGGAGATATACATTATGTTTAGCATGTTATTAGGCACGTGTTCCTTGCTGTTTTTTTCATTTTCCACCATTTTTGACCGTTTTATGTCACTTTGAAGCGCTGGTGATGATTGGGAAATTGATGAAAATTGTGATGAGGGATGATTCAAAAGTGCTGAAAATACATTTGGGAACTATTCAGGACATTGCAATCACACCTATATAGTTTTTAAATGATTTTGAAGTATTAAAATTTTTAAACATCATAAGGGAGGCAAGCTGAAATTTTACCCCACTCGGAGTTCCATGACCTCGGACACAAAAGTGACCTTGTACCCCTGAAATTTAAAATGCTAATTTTCATGTTTATTTGTAAAGCTATTTATTCTGTTTCATTCATTGTGTGTTTATAATGCTCTAAGGCCACTTTAACACTCATTTGTTTTCATTTCAATCCATTTTTGAACACTTTGATGCACCATTGATGTTTTTGGACTTAGTCATTTTTTGCTTCAGGGGACTTCAAAAGTGTTTGAAATTCATTTTGGAGGTACACAGAACAGTGCAAATGCAGTTATATAGCATTCATGACACTGCAAGTACACCTATATAGTTTATTAATGATTTTGATGCACTAAAATATTTGACCTCCATAAGGGGGAAAGCTGAAATTTTACCCCGCTCGGAGTTCCATGACTTCCGTGACCTTGTCCCCCTGAAATTTAAAATAACAATTTTTAATGTTTTTGTAAAACTAGTCATTCTATATCATTCATTATATGTTCAGCATGCTATTGGGCCACTGTAGCACTTTGTTTTTTTTCATTTTAACCCAATTTTGACCGTTTTTTAACACTTTATGATGTTTTTGGACTTAGTCATTTTTTGCTTCAGCAGACTTCAAAAGTGTTATAAATTCATTTTGGAGGGGCACAGAACACTGCAAATACAGTTATACAGTATTCAGGACACTGCAATTACACCTATATAGTTTTTAAATGATTTTGATGTATTAACATTTTTGACCTCCATGGGGAGGGCACTCAAGCTAAACTTTTACCCAGCTCAGAGTTCCACGACCTCGTACACAGAAGTGACCATGTCCCCCTGAAACTGAAAATGCAAATTTTCAACTTTATTTTTATTTTTTGACTCTGTTTCATTCATTGTGTGTTTATAATGCAAGTAAGCCACAATTATTTTTATTGTAATCAATTTTTTTGCATTTTTTCACACTTTGATGCATCTTGAGACAAAGCCATTTTTTGCTTCAGGTACACTTCAGAGGTGATAGAAATTCATTTTGGAGGTGCACAGGACACTACAATTGCACATTTATAGCATTCCAAACACTGCAGTTGCACCTGTACACTTTTTTAATGATTTTGTGTTATATATTTTTTTGACCTCTTGGAGCACATGAAGCACCATAGCCTTCTGTAGAAGAAGTGACTCTGTACCCTGAACAGCTAAAATGTGACAAATATCACTACAACAGGTGGATGGATGCTTGAATTGGGTCTCATACATTGCTGATATATCACCTGAGGTATAATTTGGGTTCCTGATGTCCACAAGGACCCACAAACTGTCATGAGAGTCGATACCGAAAATTAGCAAAAATCGTCAAAAAAACTTTTTTTGACAAGATTTGCTAATTTGTCAAATAGCTCAGACTGGATATCAGAGACACCGTTTGAGTGCTCGAGATATAAATGCACTTTTTAGAAAGGTCAGATCTGATGCTTTCATTTGATCTGTCTAACTCTGGTATTATTTGAAGTTTTTTTTCCAGATTCCAGCCAAGGGAAAAACCTAATATCGTACCCGATTTTGAGCACCTTGGGCTGGGTGGAAGAAGTGACTTTGCCCCCTTAAACCCCAAAACTTCAAAAAGTTACCCCTGGAGTCTAGAAATGGGTCACAGACACTCCTGCAATGTCATCTGAGGTACACTATGGGGTCCTTGGCTCCAGAACTAGAAATGTGATGTGACTCTGGGCTCTATGGCCTATAATTGAAAAAATGAGTTTGACACCAAACACCTCGAAATGTCAGAAATAGGAGTCAAACATGTACCTGGAGGCTGGAAATGAGCCCTAGACACTCTTGCTATATCACCTGAGCTATATAAGGGGGTCCTGGTGGCTACAGGGACCTGAAAACAGTCATTAGGGTTGATACTGAAAATTAGCAAAAATCGTCAAAAAATATTTTTTTGACAAGATTTGCTAATTTTCCAAATAGCTCAGAATGGATATCACAGTAACTTTGTGAGTGCCCAGGACCTAAATATACTTGTTAGAAAGCTCAGATCTGATGTTTTCATGTGATCTATGTACCTTTGGTATTATCTGAAGTTTTTTTCAAGCTTCCAGCCAAGTGAAAAACCTGATATCGTACCCGATTCTGAGTATATAATACATAGCAGAATGTGCCCTTTAATTCTTGAAGCATATAAGTTAAAGACTTAATTTCAATTGCAGATTCTAGCTAAGATTCGTATGCATTATTGTACCAATTCTTATGCATGTGGCCCACATAGAAAGTGCACGAAATGGAAGTTGAATCCATACGAGGCGATTTTCGATTTCCGGCCATCTGGTCACCCAAATCTCAAAGATTATTGTTAATAATTCAGTGTGTTTTTATGCTATTTAGCTAATAATGCATGAACCTGTTTATTAACATGTGCATAATGAGATACCAAAGAGAAAATAATGAAAATGTATTGGTAAACCGTATTTTGGTAGACTTTAAAAAACCCCATTGAAAAACACATGCATCACCAATGCTGCTTTTTGCTTGTGCCTAAAACGAAAATGTGTTATTAAAAAGTGAATATAACACATAGAGATGTTTTTTCTTTTGTTTATGAAGCCTAATGTGAAGGCAGGTCACACCTATGTTTTACTTTGAAAAAATCTCTTTTCTAAAATTTACGGCGTTACCTTGTTTTTTAATATAGCTAAAAAAACAATTGTTAAAGTCGCTTATAAAAAAGTGATAGTAAATGCTATTTTGCTTTTTTTTTCAGCTTGAGGTTCAGTTTAATATGAGTCTTAATTTGATGTATAACTTGCCCTAGTAAACAATCCCCAAAGTCTATTTTTTTTCATTTTTCCCAAGCTCAATGTTAAACACATGCATCACCAATGATGCAAAAAGTCAAGTCAGAAATTTCAAACAGCAATAAAAAAGTGAGAAAAACAGATATTTGAAAAATTCCTTTTGTTTATGCGGCCTTATGTCCAAAGCCATCCAACAAGAGCATTTTTTTTTTAATTCGGTCGATTTAAAAAAAATCTGAGAACTATTTTATTTCTCTCAAAAAAGTGCCAAAAAGTGACTTTTTGTGCAAAAAAGTGCCCGTACAATATTTTTTCATCTAATAAACTTTTTATGACTCAGAATACACTTAGGCTTCAGGTCAATGTGTTTTCGTTTGGGGGAGGGGCCCAGGGGAAAAAACACCTTTGGGGTGAATGCATCACTGGTGCTGCTCTCTAGAAAAAAGGGTACCCCAATATTTTTTTCTGAAAAAAAGGGGGTGCATATGAAAGAGGGCGTCAAAATATTTTGATTGAGCACCTTTTTTTTTCGGCTTGGTCAAAGGTCAGGCTACCAGCTTGACTCTTGTCTCACCAGTGATGCATTTGCATCACTAGTGATGCACATGCATCACCAGTGCTGCATATCAGGTTTAGTGTGCATCACTAGTGATGCATGAAAAGGTTAAATTGATTTAAAAATTTATGGAGATATACATTATGTTTAGCATGTTATTAGGCACGTGTTCCTTGCTGTTTTTTTCATTTTCCACCATTTTTGACCGTTTTATGTCACTTTGAAGCGCTGGTGATGATTGGGAAATTGATTAAAATTGTGATGAGGGATGATTCAAAAGTGCTGAAAATACATTTGGGAACTATTCAGGACATTGCAATCACACCTATATAGTTTTTAAATGATTTTGAAGTATTAAAATTTTTAAACATCATAAGGGAGGCAAGCTGAAATTTTACCCCACTCGGAGTTCCATGACCTCGGACACAAAAGTGACCTTGTACCCCTGAAATTTAAAATGCTAATTTTCATGTTTATTTGTAAAGCTATTCATTCTGTTTCATTCATTGTGTGTTTATATTGCTCTAAGGCCACTTTAACACTCATTTGTTTTCATTTCAATCCATTTTTGAACACTTTGATGCACCATTGATGTTTTTGGACTTAGTCATTTTTTGCTTCAGGGGACTTCAAAAGTGTTTGAAATTCATTTTGGAGGTACACAGAACAGTGCAAATGCAGTTATATAGCATTCATGACACTGCAAGTACACCTATATAGTTTATTAATGATTTTGATGCACTAAAATATTTGACCTCCATAAGGGGGAAAGCTGAAATTTTACCACGCTCGGAGTTCCATGACTTCCGTGACCTTGTCCCCCTGAAATTTAAAATAACAATTTTTAATGTTTTTGTAAAACTAGTCATTCTATATCATTCAATATATGTTCAGCATGCTATCGGGCCACTGTAGCACTTTGGTTTTTTTTCATTTTAACCCAATTTTGACCGTTTTTTAACACTTTATGATGTTTTTGGACTTAGTCATTTTTTGCTTCAACAGACTTCAAAAGTGTTATAAATTCCTTTTGGAGGGGCACAGAACACTGCAAATACAGTTATACAGTATTCAGGACACTGCAATTACACCTATATAGTTTTTAAATGATTTTGATGTATTAACATTTTTGACCTCCATGGGGAGGGCACTCAAGCTAAACTTTTACCCAGCTCAGAGTTCCACGACCTCGGACACAGAAGTGACCATGTCCCCCTGAAACTGAAAATGCAAATTTTCAACTTTATTTTTATTTTTTGACTCTGTTTCATTCATTGTGTGTTTATAATGCAAGTAAGCCACAATTATTTTTGTTTTAATCAATTTTTTTGCATTTTTTCACACTTTGATGCATCTTGAGACAAAGACATTTTTTGCTTCAGGTACACTTCAAAGGTGATAGAAATTCATTTTGGAGGTGCACAGGACACTACAATTGCACATGTATAGCATTCCAAACACTGCAGTTGCACCTGTACACTTTTTAAATGATTTTGTGTTATATATTTTTTTGACCTCTTGGAGCACATGAAGCACCATAGCCTTCTGTAGAAGAAGTGACTCTGTACCCTGAACAGCTAAAATGTGACAAATATCACTACAACAGGTGGATGGATGCTTGAATTGGGTCTCATACATTGCTGATATATCACCTGAGGTATAATTTGGGTTCCTGATGTCCACAAGGACCCACAAACTGTCATGAGAGTCGATACCGAAAATTAGCACAAATCGTCAAAAAAACTTTTTTTGACAAGATTTGCTAATTTGTGAAATAGCTCAGACTGGATATCAGAGACACCGTTTGAGTGTTCGAGATATAAATGCACTTTTTAGAAAGGTCAGATCTGATGCTTTCATTTGATCTGTCTAACTCTGGTATTATTTGAAGTTTTTTTTCCAGCTTCCAGCCAAGGGAAAAACCTAATATCGTACCCGATTTTGAGCACCTTGGGCTGGGTGGAAGAAGTGACTTTGCCCCCTTAAACCCAAAAACTTCAAAAAGTTACCCCTGGAGTCTAGAAATGGGTCATAGACACTCCTGCAATGTCATCTGAGGTACACTATGGGGTCCTTGGCTCCAGAACTAGAAATGTGATGTGACTCTGGGCTCTATGGCCTATAATGGAAAAAATGAGTTTGACACCAAACACCTCGAAATGTCAGAAATAGGAGTCAAACATGTACCTGGAGGCTGGAAATGAGCCCTAGACACTCTTGCTATATCACCTGAGCTATATAAGGGGGTCCTGGTGGCTACAGGGACCTGAAAACAGTCATTAGGGTTGATACTGAAAATTAGCAAAAATCGTCAAAAAATATTTTTTTGACAAGATTTGCTAATTTTCCAAATAGCTCAGAATGGATATCACAGTAACTTTGTGAGTGCCCAGGACCTAAATATACTTGTTAGAAAGCTCAGATCTGATGTTTTCATGTCATCTATGTACCTTTGGTATTATCTGAAGTTTTTTTCAAGCTTCCAGCCAAGGGAAAAACCTGATATCGTACCCGATTCTGAGTATATAATACATAGCAGAATGTGCCCTTTAATTCTTAAAGCATATAAGTTAAAGACTTAATTTCAATTGCAGATTCTAGCTAAGATTCGTATGCATTCTTGTACCAATTCTTATGCATGTGGCCCACATAGAAAGTGCACGAAATGGAAGTTGAATCCATACAAGGCGATTTTCGATTTCCGGCCATCTGGTCACCCAAATCTCAAAAATTATTGTTAATAATTCAGTGTGTTTTTATGCTATTTAGCTAATAATGCATGAACCTGTTTATTAACATGTGCATAATGAGATACCAAAGAGAAAATAATGAAAATGTATTGGTAAACCGTATTTTGGTAGACTTTAAAAAACCCCATTGAAAAACACATGCATCACCAATGCTGCTTTTTGCTTGTGCCTAAAACGAAAATGTGTTATTAAAAAGTGAATATAACACATAGAGATGTTTTTTCTTTTGTTTATGAAGCCTAATGTGAAGGCAGGTCACACCTATGTTTTACTTTGAAAAAATCTCTTTTCTAAAATTTACGGCGTTACCTTGTTTTTTAATATAGCTAAAAAAACAATTGTTAAAGTCGCTTATAAAAAAGTGATCGTAAATGCTATTTTTTTTTTTTTTTCAGCTTGAGGTTCAGTTTAATATGAGTCTTTATTTGATGTATCCCTTGCCCTAGTAAACAATCCCCAAAGTCTATTTTTTTTTCATTTTTCCCAAGCTCAATGTTAAACACATGCATCACCAATGATGCAAAAAGTCAAGTCAGAAATTTCAAACAGCAATAAAAAAGTGAGAAAAACAGATATTTGAAAAATTCCTTTTGTTTATGCGGCCTTATGTCCAAAGCCATCCAACAAGAGCATTTTTTTTAAAATTCGGTCGATTTAAAAAAAATCTGCGAACTATTTTATTTCTCTCAAAAAAGTGCCAAAAAGTGACTTTTTGTGCAAAAAAGTGCCCGTACAATATTTTTTCATCTAATAAACTTTGTATGACTCAGAATACACTTAGGCTTCAGGTCAATATGTTTTCGTTTGGGGGCGGGGCCCAGGGGAAAAAACACCTTTGGGGTGAATGCATCACTGGTGCTGCTCTCTAGAAAAAAGGGTACCCCAATATTTTTTTCTGAAAAAAGGGGGGTGCATATGAAAGAGGGCGTCAAAATATTATGATTGAGCACCTTTTTTTTTCCGGCTTGGTCAAAGGTCAGGCTACCAGCTTGACTCTTGTCTCACCAGTGATGCATTTGCATCACTAGTGATGCACATGCATCACCAGTGCTGCATATCAGGTTTAGTGTGCATCACTAGTGATGCATGAAAAGGTTAAATTGATTTAAAAATTTATGGAGATATACATTATGTTTAGCATGTTATTAGGCACGTGTTCCTTGCTGTTTTTTTCATTTTCCACCATTTTTGACCGTTTTATGTCACTTTGAAGCGCTGGTGATGATTGGGAAATTGATGAAAATTGTGATGAGGGATGATTCAAAAGTGCTGAAAATACATTTGGGAACTATTCAGGACATTGCAATCACACCTATATAGTTTTTAAATGATTTTGAAGTATTAACATTTTTAAACATCATAAGGGAGGCAAGCTGAAATTTTACCCCACTCGGAGTTCCATGACCTCGGACACAAAAGTGACCTTGTACCCCTGAAATTTAAAATGCTAATTTTCATGTTTATTTGTAAAGCTATTCATTCTGTTTCATTCATTGTGTGTTTATAATGCTCGAAGGCCACTTTAACACTCATTTGTTTTCATTTCAATCCATTTTTGAACACTTTGATGCACCATTGATGTTTTTGGACTTAGTCATTTTTTGCTTCAGGGGACTTCAAAAGTGTTTGAAATTCATTTTGGAGGTACACAGAACAGTGCAAATGCAGTTATATAGCATTCATGACACTGCAAGTACACCTATATAGTTTATTAATGATTTTGATGCACTAAAATATTTGACCTCCATAAGGGGGAAAGCTGAAATTTTACCCCGCTCGGAGTTCCATGACTTCCGTGACCTTGTCCCCCTGAAATTTAAAATAACAATTTTTAATGTTTTTGTAAAACTAGTCATTCTATATCATTCAATATATGTTCAGCATGCTATTGGGCCACTGTAGCACTTTGTTTTTTTTTTCATTTTAACCCAATTTTGACCGTTTTTTTTACACTTTATGATGTTTTTGGACTTAGTCATTTTTTGCTTCAGCAGACTTCAAAAGTGTTATAAATTCATTTTGGAGGGGCACAGAACACTGCAAATACAGTTATACAGTATTCATGACACTGCAATTACACCTATATAGTTTTTAAATGATTTTGATGTATTAACATTTTTGACATCCATGGAGAGGGCACTCAAGCGAAACTTTTACCCAGCTCAGAGTTCCACGACCTCGGACACAGAAGTGACCATGTCCCCCTGAAACTGAAAATGCAAATTTTCAACTTTATTTTTATTTTTTGACTCTGTTTCATTCATTGTGTGTTTATAATGCAAGTAAGCCACAATTATTTTTATTTTAATCAATTTTTTTGCATTTTTTCACACTTTGATGCATCTTGAGACAAAGCCATTTTTTGCTTCAGGTACACTTCAAAGGTGATAGAAATTCATTTTGGAGGTGCACAGGACACTACAATTGCACATTTATAGCATTCCAAACACTGCAGTTGCACCTGTACACTTTTTAAATGATTTTGTGTTATATATTTTTTTGACCTCTTGGAGCACATGAAGCACCATAGCCTTCTGTAGAAGAAGTGACTCTGTACCCTGAACAGCTAAAATGTGACAAATATCACTACAACAGGTGGATGGATGCTTGAATTGGGTCTCATACATTGCTGATATATCACCTGAGGTATAATTTGGGTTCCTGATGTCCTCAAGGACCCACAAACTGTCATGAGAGTCGATACCGAAAATTAGCAAAAATCGTCCCAAAAACTTTTTTTGACAAGATTTGCTAATTTGTCAAATAGCTCAGACTGGATATCAGAGACACCGTTTGAGTGTTCGAGATATAAATACACTTTTTAGAAAGGTCAGATCTGATGCTTTCATTTGATCTGTCTAACTCTGGTATTATTTGAAGTTTTTTTTCCAGCTTCCAGCCAAGGGAAAAACCTAATATCGTACCCGATTTTGAGCACCTTGGGCTGGGTGGAAGAAGTGACTTTGCCCCCTTAAACCCAAAAACTTCAAAAAGTTACCCCTGGAGTCTAGAAATGGGTCATAGACACTCCTGCAATGTCATCTGAGGTACACTATGGGGTCCTTGGCTCCAGAACTAGAAATGTGATGTGACTCTGGGCTCTATGGCCTATAATGGAAAAAATGAGTTTGACACCAAACACCTCGAAATGTCAGAAATAGGAGTCAAACATGTACCTGGAGGCTGGAAATGAGCCCTAGACACTCTTGCTATATCACCTGAGCTATATAAGGGGGTCCTGGTGGCTACAGGGACCTGAAAACAGTCATTAGGGTTGATACTGAAAATTAGCAAAAATCGTCAAAAAATATTTTTTTGACAAGATTTGCTAAATTTCCAAATAGCTCAGAATGGATATCACAGTAACTTTGTGAGTGCCCAGGACCTAAATATACTTGTTAGAAAGCTCAGATCTGATGTTTTCATGTGATCTATGTACCGTTGGTATTATCTGAAGTTTTTTTCAAGCTTCCAGCCAAGGGAAAAACCTGATATCGTACCCGATTCTGAGCATATAATACATAGCAGAATGTGCCCTTTAATTCTTGAAGCATATAAGTTAAAGACTTAATTTCAATTGCAGATTCTAGCTAAGATACGTATGCATTATTGTACCAATTCTTATGCATGTGGCCCACATAGAAAGTGCACGAAATGGAAGTTGAATCCATTCGAGGCGATTTTCGATTTCCGGCCATCTGGTCACCCAAATCTCAAAGATTATTGTTAATAATTCAGTGTGTTTTTATGCTAATAATGCATGAACCTGTTTATTAACATGTGCATAATGAGATACCAAAGAGAAAATAATGAAAATGTATTGGTAAACCGTATTTTGGTAGACTTTAAAAAAAACCATTGAAAAACACATGCATCACCAATGCTGCTTTTTGCTTGTGCCTAAAACGAAAATGTGTTATTAAAAAGTGAATATAACACATAGAGATGTTTTTTCTTTTGTTTATGAAGCCTAATGTGAAGGCAGGTCACACCTATGTTTTACTTTGAAAAAATCTCTTTTCTAAAATTTACGGCGTTACCTTGTTTTTTAATATAGCTAAAAAAACAATTGTTAAAGTCGCTTATAAAAAAGTGATCGTAAATGCTATTTTGTTTTTTTTTTCAGCTTGAGGTTCAGTTTAATATGAGTCTTAATTTGATGTATCACTTGCCCTAGTAAACAATCCCCAAAGTCTATTTTTTTTCATTTTTCCCAAGCTCAATGTTAAACACATGCATCACCAATGATGCAAAAAGTCAAGTCAGAAATTTCAAACAGCAATAAAAAAGTGAGAAAAACAGATATTTGAAAAATTCCTTTTGTTTATGCGGCCTTATGTCCAAAGCCATCCAACAAGAGCATTTTTTTTAAATTCGGTCGATTTAAAAAAAATCTGCGAACTATTTTATTTCTCTCAAAAAAGTGCCAAAAAGTGACTTTTTGTGCAAAAAAGTGCCCGTACAATATTTTTTCATCTAATAAACTTTTTATGACTCAGAATACACTTAGGCTTCAGGTCAATGTGTTTTCGTTTGGGGGAGGGGCCCAGGGGAAAAAACACCTTTGGGGTGAATGCATCACTGGTGCTGCTCTCTAGAAAAAAGGGTACCCCAATATTTTTGGAGAAAAAACCCAACCACCGACAACATGACCACCCTCAAGGCAACCAACCGCAAACACCACCAGCTGATTCGATCCACTAAGAAATCAGCATTCAAGAACCGACTCGACAACAACGCCCATAACAGCAAGGAACTATTCAACATCGTCAAAGAATTCACCAACCCGACCGCAGCCTCAAACGACATCACTCCCTCCCAAGACCTCTGCGATTCGCTATCCTCCTTCTTCTACAACAAAATTGCAGACATACATAACAGTTTCGAAAACAACTCCAACGAACAATCCTCTCCACCCCCCTCAGAACACAAACCACCCTCGAACAACCTCAACGCCTGGAACCCAATCACCACCGAAGACACCATCCGCCTAATGAACTCCATCCATTCTGGCTCGCCAACAGACCCATGTCCCCACCACATCTTCAACAAAGCTGACTCCATCATCGCACCCCACCTCCGTGATGTCATCAACTGCTCCCTCAACTCTGCTACCTTCCCAGAAAGCTGGAAACATGCCGAAGTCAGTGCCCTCCTGAAGAAACCCACTGCGGACCCCTCTGAACTTAAAAACTACCGCCCCATATCCCTCCTCCCATTCCCGGCCAAAGTCATTGAAAAAGCCGTCAATAGCCAGCTCGCCGCCTTCCTTGAATCCAACAACTCCCTCGATCCCTCACAATCAGGCTTTCGAGCCAAACACAGCACCGAAACAGCCCTCATCGCAGCAACAGACGACATCCGAACACTACTAGACAACGGAGAAACAGTGGCCCTCATCCTACTCGACCTCTCCGCCGCCTTCGACACTGTCTGTCATAGCACCCTCATTCAACGCCTTAGCAACATCGGCATAAAAGAAAAAGCCTTGGACTGGATCATCTCGTTCCTAGCTGGAAGAACTCAGAGAGTCCGACTTCCCCCGTTCAAATCAGAAGCCACCAAAGTCATCTGCGGTGTACCACAAGGATCATCACTCAGCCCCACCCTCTTCAACGTTTACATGAGCCCACTCGCTTCCATCGCACGTCAACACAACCTTAACATCATCTCCTATGCTGACGACACCCAGCTGATCCTTTCCCTCACCAAAGACCCCAACACCGCCAAAAGGAACCTTCACGAAGGCATGAAAGAAGTAGCCGTATGGATGAAAAACAGCTGCCTAAAACTTAACTCAGACAAAACAGAAGTGCTTATCCTAGGTTCATCCCCCTCTGCCTGGGACGACTCATGGTGGCCTGCGGACCTGGGCTCAGCACCCATTCCAACAGACCATGCACGTAACCTTGGCTTCATCCTAGACTCCTCACTCTCGATGACCAGACAAGTCAACGCCGTCTCATCCTCCTGCTTCAACGTACTTCGTATGCTCAAAAAAATCTTCCATTGGATCCCCACCGAAACAAGAAAGACGGTCACCCACGCACTGGTCACCAGCCGACTGGACTATGGAAACACCCTCTACGCCGGAATCACAGCCAAATTACAGAAAAAACTCCAACGCATCCAAAACGCATCAGCAAGACTCATTTTGGACATCCCTCGCCAAGATCACATTACCGGCCACCTGAAAGACCTCCACTGGCTTCCCGTCAACAAGAGATTAACATTCCGTCTCCTCACCCACGCACACAAGGCCCTCTACAAATCAGGACCCGAATGCCTCAACACTCGACTGTCCTTCTACACACCCACCCGCCAACTTAGATCCTCCAATCAAGGCCTCGCCGCAGTTCCGCGTATCCAAAGATCCACGATGGGAGGTAGATCCTTCTCCTACTTGGCGGCCAAGACCTGGAACTCACTCCCCACTCAACTCCGCCTTACACAGAACCACATCTCCTTCAGGAAAGAACTTAAAACCTGGCTATTCGATAAATAATTATTCCCCCCCCCTCCCCCACCCCCAGCGCCTTGAGACCCTCTGGGTGAGTAGCGCGCTATATAAATTCCTGAACTTGAACTTGAACTTAATTGTGGTGAGACAGAATGGCGTTGCGGAGCAGAATTCACAGAGTTTTTCATCAATTCCACAGAATTCGGTATAGTGGTACTTATCTTTGTGTTCATATTTTGTGCGTGTGTTTGTGGACCTGTGCAGACCTTTGTATGTGTATTTCTTTGTAGGTACACCCTTTTCTGCCGTAGAAGATAGAACGCCTCTTTTAATTAGGTATTCCCCAAGCCTGCCTTACAATTTAAAAAAACATATTAAATGACATTAGCACACCCGCAATTTTCTATGTAATCACATTTATCCCAAACACGGATTGTTTTTCCTCCATTCCTATTTTCAACCTAGAGGCGTAGCTTCCATTTGCGCAGCAGGTGCAGTGGCACCAGGGCCCACTGAACTCCTAATTATTGCTGTATTTCACAGTTTAACATGGGTCAAAGAGGGAATTTATTTCTTGGACTAGAGCCCCTGACACACTGGCTACTGCTGTAACCTAGCCTTGCTGGAGAACAAATGTTATTTGCGAGAGGGATGCTGTATGAAAGAGTGAAGACTCGTTGGATATTGTTCTATTCGTGAAATACATCTGCTTTAGAGTTGGGAATGATTATCAGCTCGTCAGTGGCGGGAAGTTCCATCGGGGAGCATAGCAGTGCCTAACAGGACTGAATGTGAACACAGCTAAGTACGGGAAGCTGCCCAGCGCATTACCTTTGCTTGTGTTCTAGGCCTTGTCATAAAGTTTGGCCAACTTAATTAGATATGGTGATCTCCTGTATGTGCTGCAAGCAAGTACACCATCCCACCGAGATATTAAGGTGTTAAGAGCCCTGTTCGTTGGGGAACGTTACTTGCGAACCACAGAGAATTGAAGGTGGAGCAGCCATAAAGACAAGCCCCAGGACAGTCTGGAGGTCAGCCAGCGTGTAAGCCTCATTACGTATAATCTCTTTAGTTCAAATGGGGCTGGTAAAAGCAGATATCTGCCCCACCATAAATATGAAATCTTGAAATATAGAGAATCTTTTTACTTTAACACTGAAAACTGCCAACATTTCTGTGTGACAATGTGGGCGAAATGAGGAATTAGAAGGGGAATTGGAGCAGTATATCACTAAACGTGTAATAGGTGATTAGGTGGAGACCGTAAATGTGTAGTGTTCATGTGGTGTTTGTTTTAATAACACTGTGGTTGTGGTACACTGGGTTGCTCGGTTGAAGGCGTGAGCCGAAACGCGTAGGCATCATGTGTTGGGTTTTGCTGCATTATAGAATGAATAAAACAGTAGTGAGCACTTGGACAATGATTTGTCGTCTTTGTGGCACACGGAGTGAGAGTACGGCTGATCGTCCTTTGGATAAAGTCATTTTGAGGTGGTTTATGGCAGGGCCATTGTTGTAAATCATTATGCGTGGTCAAGGCATATGCATGGTAAAGACTTGCGTGGTAAAGGTGTTACGTGGTAAAGGCATACGTGGTAAAGGCATTTGTTGGAATGTATGACATTATAATTAGTCTAATCCTGCACTATCTCTTGACTTGAAACTAGACCCTGAGCCTTGATAAACTGGACACAGACAGCCCAAAAAAAGTGTAAAAGCACGTGTAGTGGGAAGGTCATGCCACATTGTCATCACATGCCATTTTCCCAGTGCCTTGTACCATTTCCCCAGTTTTTCTCGCATAAATGGTGCAATGTACCGTATAGCACTACTCGCCACCACTTTTAGAGGGTGATCCATTTCTCTTCCTACCCTGGATGGAGAGTTACTGCAGCATTTTGTTGAAGTGAAACTCTAAGTGTCAGAAAGAGTCAGATTGGCGTCTGTGAATTTTCACTTACTCACAAGTTAGGGTTCATTCACAAACTGACGAGGTGAAGCATGCGTGCGCTGCATTTACTAGTGTGTGATTCTACACATGCAAAACATGTACACCTTGTGGCGATCATCTGACTAGTTTTGTTTTCAAACATTGTTGAAAGAGCTGCTTAGTCCTAAAAGCTCCAACTCTTTGAGCATAAATAAGATAAGCTGCAAAACAACTCATCTGGGGACACAGACAAGCCCACTGACACCAAGATAGAGACAGTAAAGATGGTTATTCACAGGCCCTGGAAAACCCCCTAGTCCTGCTCATCATACAGACCCATCTCCCTCCTAAACGCTCATGCTTAACTATTCACAGGCATTCTGGCACACATCTTAGTCCCTTCATAATGGCCTTATGACTGCGAGTCACAGCAGTGGTGAGATAATACTGTGCCGTTGATGCAATGGATTCTTTCCAACACTGAGAAGACACTGGACACAATGTCTGCCAAGGGCCCGATTTATATTCAGGTGGATGGTTTATTCTGTCATAAATGAGGCAGGTGTCCTGTCTACCCTATTAAAATGCATTATATTCTGTGGCAATTGTAATAAAGCGATCATGATCTGTCATGTTTGAAGCAATAACCTGTCTGATAAACTCTAAATCAGGCCCCTTGTCTGCAGCAAGTGTTGTAAAAGGAGCAGGAGCCAGCGTTATAGGAAGATGGTCTAGAAGCAGATATAGTCCCAGAGGCACTGAAGCACCTACCTGTTCACTTCCTCTGTTTATACCTCATTAGCACCTACCTGTGCACCTGCTCTGTTTGTACCTCATAGGTACCTATATGTGCACCTCATCTGTTTATACCTCATAAGCACCTATATGTGTACCTCATCTGTTTATACCTCACTAGCACCCACCTGTGCACTCTCTCTGTTTATAGCTAATAGGCCCCTTCCTGTGCACCTCCTCAGTTAGTACCTCCCAGGTGAGCTTCTTAAATGAAGCTTGTGATCAGTGTACTGACAACCACGGCCTCTTCACTATCAGGCCATTATCTCCATCTGCTGTGTGCATGCTTCAAGCGTGCCCCCCTGCCACAGCTAACAATGAACCCTGAAGAGTGAGTACACAGACCGAGGGGAGTAGGGGAGCTGAAGGACATGGAATGAGGTAAACCTGGAAAAAAGAAATATGGGAATGGAGGAATGTGACTTCACCTGTGAACAATCGACATCCCCTTTCGCTCTACCAAAGCCCTGTTGAGTTTCAAAGTAGCATCCTGGCCTTCAGACAGACCACAATAAGTCAAATATCATGGAAAACAGGAACATGGAAAGCAATTATTAATATGCACACATCTGTTGGATGCTTGATATTTCAGATAAATTATTGGTTGTGATGGATTCTATATAAGGATTAAATGACTGATATCGTTGAATAATAAATCTCATGAATTAATGTTTGTTTGCCATATCTGTGTGCGCAATATAAAGACGGGCCATTAGAATTAACCCATCATTCTGTTTCACAGAAAACCCTGGAAGGAGCTGCTGATTGAAATACAACAGGATCTTAACTTTACCTACTTTAGGAAGAACTAAAGACTCACTTTTTAAGTTGTCTTTCAGGGCAGAATCAGTCAATAGTTCAAGGGAGATGGATATATATTACGCTGATAGAAAATCCACCTCAACTCAGGATAATGCTCCAGTCTTCCAGGTTAGAAGGATCCAGAAATGCTTGAGCCAGGGGGTCTGTAAAATGTGTTGAAGGTGACTTAGGGGCTTATTACGAGTGTGGCGGTCTTCCAATGAGACTACCACAGCGGAGGTACCAAGCAGACTGCCAAGCCCATTGAGAGCCCGCCGCCGGATTATGACCTAAATCCAGGGGGGGAAATCCAATGCAGCAGTGGTCTTGTGGCGGCTGTATTAGGCTTATTAGAGAGCCTAAACAGCATACCACCACCTTAAGAGTGCCTGCAGCACGTTCCTGCACCATGTCATGCATGCCACACTGTGCAGGAACAAGAGTGCAATTCCATTGAGTGGCACAACATGTGTCCCCCACATGCAACCCCAGGAGCAGAATCGGCCGGGGCCCTGTGAGGGCCCCCTTACCTGCATGTCCTTTATCCTTTTCATGGTGGGGTCCCGCCAGGAAAAGGGCAGCGGATATGCAGACCGTAATATGCTCAGCGATGTCGGCATTGGCATTGCCAACATATTCAGGGTGTTTGCAGACTGCCTCCACAGCGGGATCCTTGATCCTGGCGGGGGGGGCCGTCCCACCATCACAATTATAATACGCCAATCAGTCTGCCAGGATGGTGGCATTTGGACCACAACCCTGAGTACGGCGATCATGAGGGCCGTCGCACTCATAGAAAGACTCTTAATGGAAGAGGTGTGGCGCCGCGGCCAGGGTGACTGACGCTGGAATCTGGGGATCACGGTTCGATCCCCGGGGCCGGCGGCAGATTAGCCCAGCACCATGTGACTCTGGGCAATAGCCTGCTTAATCTTCCCGACGGCCCCCAGCGCCTAGAGACCCTTACGGGTGAGTGTGCGCTTTACAAATGTGGATTATTATATTATTATTATTAAATGTGGATTATTAATGAGCTGCAAGGTAAAGGCAGGAGTTGGCATTTGAGCTAATCCAGTGTGAACAGGAAAGCATTGTGGAAAAAGGTGTCTGGAGTTAGCTCTGTCATATATACTTCCTAAAGAGTTACCTTTGTTATACACTTTCTGAAGAGCTACCTTTGGTATACACTTCCTGAAGAGCTACCTTTGGTAGATACTTCCTGAAACTGAATTAACGGCAGCGCTTCCTGATTCCTCTCTTTTTCCACAATCTGTTCTGGTTAATTGAAATCTTGTCCATGTGTATCTACCTAAAACTGTACCTGTAGCACATGAGTGCTCTGTAGCTGCCCTTTCGTTAGTAATTTACTCTGAACATTGGTAAATCACTGCCTTTTCAGAAGTAAATAAGATGTGACATGTTCAACCGCAGTTTTAATGAAATATCCATGTATGGTAAAATGTTCCTTACTAAATTTCAAATATGGTAGAGAAGAGAAGTCTTCCACAGCTGGTTAAATATTGTGTATTCACATTCTATTACATTTGCATTTAGTAATATTGCATTTCTTTACATCCAACAGAGAATAAGCCTTAAATGCACGGATTGATTATGAATAATGAAGATAACACATCAAACCTGCAAAAATTATCAAAAATAAGGAGCTCCAAAAACATCAGTGCAATCAGAGGCAGAGGACAGATCCAGGAAAACGCAGTCAAAGGCAATTCAGTGAGTGTCCGAGTCTGAGATCTGCACCTCGACACCCCAAGACAAAGAAATTACCTCAACAAAATTAAGGTACCAAAACTGACAAACCACCTGCTGTATAAACAAGCGTCCAACACCAGCTTTGATCATGAGGCCGGTATGAGAGTTGGAGGAAGGTCTCGTGTCTATTTGGGATCCATAGCTTGGAACAAACTCCCTCTTCCGTTTTGAGCTGTTAGCAACATGATAATGTTTAAAAAAGGTTGAAAACTTGGCTTTTTGTCCATGTTTGAAACAACCGGATTTACATTCTTTCTGACCTGTGCTTTGCCCCGGGACACTCTTTGGAGTAGCTGTACACATTACGAGTCGCTTCACCATCATGATATGGCTAGAGCAGTGCTTCGCTATCTAAACTGGCAACAGACCAGCATTCAGTGCTCTAGGTGTGTTGTTAACTCTTTCTAGCCAAACCACAGGCACCAGGGAAAAGCACAATGAAGTGGAGCCTAACAACTAAGGCTAAAGGAAAGCAGAGTTCTGCTCTCTGAAGTACAGAGTATTGTCCCAATTTGCACCTACCGGAAGGAATATTAAGCTTTACCCTCAAGCATGCAAAGCCATTATCCAATCTAAAGATGCAATCACCCACAAGGAAGTCTTACTGATATTATGAATGTGGCAGGTATTTAGTGACTCTTGTATATTATTGTTAAATCGGAAAGCAAGCGTCCAAAATAAATCAAGTGGTTTATTAACTATGCTGACCCTTCAGGAAACATGGTCAGGAGAAAAATCGTGCAATTGCACTGAATATGTCAAGAACTTTAGCCAATTAGAAACCATAAAAGAGCGTCAGCGAATACAAACATGGGAAAACCATACCATTGCACTGAATGTGTGAAGAGCTTCAGTCAGTTAACAGACCTCCGAAGACATCAGCGAACACACACAGGGGAAAAACCATACCATTGCAATAAATGTGTAAAGAGCTTCAGTCAGTTAACAAACCACCGAAGACATCAGCGAACACACACAGGGGAAAAACCATACCATTGCAATAAATGTGTAAAGCGCTTCAGTCAGTTATCACATCTCCAAAGACATCAGCGAATACACACAGGGGAAAAACCATACCATTGCAATGAATGTGTGCAGAGCTTTAGTCAGATATCAAACCTCCACACACATCAGAGAATCCACACAGGGGAAAAATCCTACCATTGCAAGGAATGTGTGCAGAGCTTCAGTCAGTTATCACATCTCCAAAGACATCAGCGAATACACACAGGGGAAAAACCATACCATTGCAATGAATGTGTGCAGAGCTTTAGTCAGATATCAAACCTCCACACACATCAGCGAATACACACAGGGGAAAAACCATACCAATGCAGTGAATGTACGAAGAGCTTCAATCAGATTTCACAGCTACACACACATCAGAAAATACACACAGGGGAAAAACCATACCATTGCAGTGAATGTGTGAAGAGCTTCCGTCGGTTACAAGAACTCCAAACACATCAGAGAACACACACAGGGGAAAAACCATACCATTGCAGTGAATGTGTGAAGAGCTTCAGTCACATTACATATCTCCGCACACATCAGAAAATACACACAGGGGCAAAACCATACCAGTGCAGTGAATGTGTGAAGAGCTTCAGTCAAATGACACACCTCCACACACATCAGAGAATACACACAGGGGAAAAACCATACCAGTGCAGTGAATGTGTAAAGAGCTTCAGTCAGTTAACAAGCCTCCGGAGACATCAGCGAATACACACTGGGGAAAAACCTTACCATTGCAGTGAATGTGGAAGTACTTTTACTTACTCTTCAACATTAAGAAATCATCAGCGAGCTCACAAAGGGGAAAAAAACTTTTAAATCCTAAGCAAGCATCAGCGAACACACGCAGAAGAAAAGCCATTCAAGCGCAGTGAATGTGTGAAGAAATGTAGTTAATTATCAAGCCTATGTAGACATCCGCTTACACACACTCTGTAAATACCATACAACTGTAGTGAGTGTAGAAGTACCTTTAGGAAATCTTTCGCATTAAGGATTCATCCGTTAATGCTCACAGAGAAAAATCCTTTCAGGTGCAGTGAATGTGTGAATATCTTCTGTCAGTTACTTAACCCACGAATACATCAACTAACATACACAGAGTAAAAAAGAGCATTGCAATGAATGTCAGAAGTGATTTTGTTAATTGCAAACACACCTGGGGTAAACCTTACAAGTGTACTAAAAGTGTGACAAGCGTTAATCAATTTCTAATCCTACATAGACTCAGCGAACACACACCTTCATTTAACTCACTTAGAAATAATCCTAGAGATGCAGTGAATTCAAAAAGAACTTAAGAACATTAACAATAATATTGACTCATCTGAGGACATAGACAGGAGCAGAACAGTGCAGGTATTGTGAGATGAAGGAATTACAGGAACAAGTATATAATTATGTGGGTTATTCAAATACCAGATGAATGAAGACTCGACTAGAAGAAATGAAGAAAACCAAAGATTTGTAGAATATTAAAAGTGTCTGTTCCCAGTGATTGTTCACTTCGGTACACATAGAAAAAACAAAGTGATATAACAGGAAATCCACTGGGAGACTAGCTCAATGTGGTATAAAAGAAAAGAAACACTGGTGGGTTTTATTTGGCGATGAAGAGTTACAAAGAAAAACATCCAAGAGTTCATGTTCATGCTACCTGTAAAAGTGTAGTGAGGATACGGTTCTGCCTGCACACATTGCTATATTAGCATAAGTGAGTTAGCTTCTCAACAGCATTTTGCTGCTTTTGCACATGACACTACATGTCTCTGTTTTTATAAAGACAAACTGCTTGCTTTTCCTTCACATGAGAATGATCTGTTTTTCACATCTCTAGACTCACACTGCGACCTCAAGTCTGCACAAAGTGTTCAAGGTTAAAATAACAATGTATGCTGTTGATGCAGGTTGATCGGCCCACGCTCTAGACACAACACGAACACAGCTGCTCATTTCTGAAACTCGGGTGCTTTTAATATAGCATTGCATGCATGAGACTGGCACTTGGAAAAAAACTTTCAATCAACAAAGAACTGTGCTGAGCTGGGATGTGATTCACTTCACCTGACTTTGGAGGTATGCGGTCCCTGTTTTAACCTAGAGATCCTCTTTTATTATAATACCTAGCAAGGGGAGGGTAGTACACACGGCGCTATAGACCTGGTTCCACTATCATTATAATATGATTTCTCCCTTTGTATTTTATGGAATTGTAACAATGCTGATTGTAGAGATTTTTTGCATATTTTTACTTGCGTTAGCAAATATACTGCATCTTAGAGCACGTAGTTGAAATAAACATTTTAAACTATACCTTGTCTCTGATTACTCACATTGTGGACATTTATGAGAATGAAAATGAAAGAGTGTTCTTGATTCCCACTATTCCTGAGAGGTCCCAAAGTCACTTGTTCTGGGTTGTCTAATCATTGGTAGCTTTGCTGCAGTACGGAGAACGAATGAGACACTGATGCTAGTTGGATAGGGGTTCTGAGCACTGAGGTGGGTTTTTGGGGTCTCGCCTCTGTCGGTCTCCTTGGACAGCTTATCTAGTCAGGCTCCCCCAGGAGGTCTCCCATGCGGTTCTCAGTCAGGAGCTCCGGTAGAACCTTCCAGTCGACCCCGGCCGACCTACTCGCCCCTCGGCTTGGGAGCTCCGGAAGAGTCCTCCAGTCGACCCCAGCTGTGTCGCTCTTCTCTTAGCCCGGGAGCTCCGGACGAATCTGCCAGTCGACCCCTGCCGAGTTGTCCCCCTCTCGGCGTGGGAGCTCCGAAAGAGTCTTCCAGTCGACCCCGGCAGAGTTGTTTGCCTCTCAGCTTGGGAGCTCCGTAGGAACCCTTTAGTTTGCCCCAGCTGAACTATTCTCTTCTCAGCTCGGCAGTCTCGGGAGTATTATCCAACTGTCTCCAGCTGAGCTGCCTTTCCTCTAGTCTGGAGGCTTTGGAGAAATCTCCCAGTCGTCCCCGGCAGAACTGCTCTCCCCTTAGTCTGGGAGCGTCGGGTGAACTCTCCAATCGACCTCAATAGAGCTGTTTCTCTTTTCCACCTTTTGAGGAGTTCTGTAAATTGGCACAGACTGTATCATCTGGCTCTCCACTGGATCCTCTTCCGCATAAATTCTGGAAACTATTCCAGCAAGAACTTTTCTACCCTGTGTACTCTATCTGCCACCAGTCGCTTGTTACTGCGACTGTTCCGGAGAGTTGGAAGCTGGCGGTAGTCTCCCCCCTCCTGAAAAAACCTACACTCGACCCCAACTGTCTGTCAAATTACAGGCCCATCTCCCTGCTTCCTTTTCCGGTTAAGATCTTGGAGAAGTTGGTTACCCGCTCTCTATCCAGTTTCCTAGAGGATAACACCAGGTTGGATGTGGCCCAGTTTGGGTTCCGGCCAGCGCATGGGACGGAATCTGCGTTGGTGGCCGTGTTGGACAATCTTCGTTCGCGGGTCGACACAGGTCGGGCAGCCTTTTTAGTGTTGCTCGACATGTCGGCCGCGTTCGACACGGTCAGCCACTCCACCCTCATTGAGAGACTGGAGGAGATCGGGGTTATGGGGCTGGCCAGGGACTGGTTAGTCTCATACCTTAACAACAGACAGCAGGTGGTGGCTTTGCCGCCTTTTAAGTCGGATGTGCGGAAAGTTGGGCAGGGGGTACCGCAGGCCTCGGCCATCAGCCCCATATTATTCAATCTGTACCTCCGCCCTCTGATCCTATTGATAAAATCTTTCGGCATCTCGGTGTTTAATTACGCCAACGATACCCAATTGGTCTTTTCTTTGAAGGGCAAAGACGCTGTCTCTTTAGAGACATTCCACCGCTGTATGACTGCCACATCGAACTGGCTGCGCTCCAACTCCCTCCAGTTTAATGGATCTAAGACGGAGGTGCTGTACTGCTCCAATGACCGTGTCCCGCGTGCACTACCGGATGATTTCTGGCCCCCTTCCTTCTCCGGGGCGGTGACTGCAGCAGAGTCTGCTCGAAATCTGGGGGTCATGATTGGCCCCAACCTACAACTGGACCTCTTCGTCAACAAAACCGTAGCCACCTTCATGATGCTGCTTCGGATGTTGCAGAAAGTACTACCACTGCTCCCAGCGCAGGCTAGGCCAGAGGTAGTGCGGGGCCTGATCCTAAGCAGACTGGATTACTGCAACGCACTGCTCCTGGAGGCGCCTAGTACGCTGGTGGGCAAACTGCAGCGGGTCCAAGATATGGCAGCTAAGCTGGCACTTTCTCGACCGCGCGCTGCCTCTTCCACCACGGCACTTCAGGATTTACACTGGCTGCCTGTACATCAGCGTATCCTTTTTAAAGCATCCTGCCTGGTTTTTAGAGCTTTACATGGACAGGGCCCAGTTTTGCTGCAGAACTTATTCTCTTGGTATTCCACCTCTCGGAGCCTACGCTCCTCCTCTGCCTGTTTGGTGACGGTCCCCAGAGTTCAGAGGATAAGGATGGGTGGGCGGTCGTTTAGCTTTGCGGCCGCCAGACTTTGGAATTCTCTCCCGCTCTTGCTATGGAGTCTGGTTGAATTTCCAGCTTTTAAAAAAGGGCTCAAAACCCATCTGTTCCCAAGAGCAGTCTGAGCTCTGCATCGGTGGTTCGGCTTGTGTCAAAGCGCCAGGATACCCTCCGGGTGACAGCATAGCGCTATATAAGTATGCAAATACATACATACATACAATACACTGAGGTCCTGGTTTCCTGCGCATATTTCTGTGCATGAGCAAAATCCCCGCAACATGGCGCCCAACGTCTTGATTAGTGCTTGTATCTGTCCACAATACCCTCATCACTGTTTCCGGTTAACAGGCGTGACGGATTAACCTACCTATACGAATGGGTTATAGGTTAATTCAAGCTTAAGATTTATAAAAAAGTTCACGTTTTGAATAACTACCCTTTTTGTGCTGCAATTTATATAAATAGTTTTTCTTCTCTATATCCTTATGTGTGATATTGATATATCTCAGCATAGTCAGGCAGCGCTCCGGCGTCATCTGACGCAGTTTGGAGTACCAGACGATGGTATGTCTGTTATCTTTGTGGTGAGTGCTGATTTGGCGTTCCCCTTTGAGCTTTTCTACTCTTAGGTCACGTTTCCTGCAATAAATGCGGATGAGGATATGTTCCAAACATACACTCACACTGCGATTCCTATGAACTATACTCCATATAGGACACAAGAGATTCCAATTTCGGCATGGCAGCATTGTGTTTGGTTTAATGGCACCCTCCCCCCCTCCATAACTCCGGTTCGGTTAGGTCCCTTTTCAATTCCTGGGGCCCTTTGCCAGTCTTAGCCGGGTTCACACCATATCCACGTTATCTCAATGCCCCGATTGACGACTTGTGTCAACTTTATACCTCTTTTGTTGGGGTACATAGGGCTTTAGTTCATTATGTTTCTTGCAGCGCAACAAGTTGGACCGGCCGGGATGCCAATTAGTCCCGTCATGGTTAATTCGGTTAATTCGGTAATGGGCAAGCACCCCCAAACTAAGTACGAAATGCCTTATTGGCTTGCTGAGAAATTTGACCAACTGGAAGCAGTGTTTCCTAATACCACTCCTGTGGAAAAACACAGGATTCTCACAATTAGCTTGCAGAAAGACTTATTGCCAGAGGTAACAGATTGTGAGAATTGGGGTAAAGTATTTGCAGCAGTATATGCAAAGTGTTTCGGCATGCCGTCTATGACTGTCTTGCCCTCTGTGATCAAGCGTGTTCAGGATGAGCACAGTCCGGAGGCGGCTGTCGAGTTGAGAATGAGGCTCTTTGGATTGTTTGATGTAGTTGCTGATCTCATCTTTTGTAATGTAAAGGGAGATGCGGTTAACTTTCAGGTGTTGAATTGCTTTGCGCCTTGTCCCAGACGTCGTCAAACCCCGACGGTTACCGAGAATTATTGCGGAGGCTTATAAGACCATTGGTCGCAATAGTTTGGGTGTTAAGCCTTTTGCTAAAACGGAAACTCAACCGCAGACTCAGATGGCAAAGTCTACTAAAGACGACCGTCCAAATGTTCCAAAACAGAATTGGAAGAATAAAAAACAGAGGAAGCAGCAATAGAAACTGGGGTCGCGTCCGGCGTCGCCGATACCAGTGTCTACTGAGCGCACTTATGATTTGTGCGACCACGCAAGAATTAGGTCTCCTGATAGATTTCAGGTACCTGAGCAACATTCTCGTCGTTCTTCAGAGGAAACATCGGGCACACAAGCCGGTGGCGGAGAACACGGCAGGGGTCGGGGTGCCCCAGAAGGACGTGAGCGGCCCCGCCCCTCTGATGGTAAAGGCAAGCAGGACGACTTGCCACGTTAACGCCTTCATTTTCAGAAAAAGAAAGTTACTGCGTTAACCGTAAGGTATGCCACGGCTAGTGAGAACATAGCTTCGTAACCTGACATGGACATTAACGCTGCTCGACAGCGCAGCGGAGGTTACAATAGTGCAGGAAGTACTGCGGCCATATCTGAAGGCGACAGCAACTGATACTTTTATCAATCAATCAATCAGAGTACTTGTAAAGCGTGCTACTTACCCGTGAGGGTGTCATGGGTTCTTATGCCATTGCTAGTTAATCCCTTTAATTATGCATGTTCTCGTTTTGTGTGACAAGTACTGTTTATTGTGTGGCAAGTACTGCTAGTGATTCATTTGTAGCTAACAATGTTTGTTGGTACATTTTCTTGCAGCTAGCAATGATTGTTACTGTTCAAGTTTTATGCACGTGTAGAACTGAATACAAGAGCCTTTTCACTCTCACGTTTTGAACGGTTTCCTGAATACACGTGAGCAGGTGAAGGAACGCCCAAGCAAAGACTATAAATACCCTGCCCTCGCTCACAGTGTTGCTTCGCTTCGTGCATCTGAGCACCGTCTGATTCAGTCCCTTTCTTTTGGTTCCGCTTCCCTCCCGTCTGGAATTCCTCCTGCTAGCTTCTGTTCCCGATTCCCTTAGAAAACCTCAGTTCCCGTTTTCCCTTTAAAAACTTACCTTCCCCTTTTGTGATTCCTTCGTCGTTCTCCGATCCCCGAAAGGCACCGGAGGCTTCAGTTCCCTCGATCTTCAGTTCCGGTTGAGCCTTCTCTCGTCGATCTGATTTCCTGTGTAAACAAGTAAGAGATCTGGTTACCAAGCAACTCAGGATCAAAAGACAAGCATTGGTAAAGACAAGCTTCTTATTTGTAAAAGACTCGAGAGCTGGAAAATCATTTTCTTGATTGTAAAACGGATTTTTGGAACTTGGCATATATTTAAAGCAAGTTTATTTTCAATTGTCATCTCTTATGAACATAGTTGATGGACAAATCAATATAGAAAATCGTTATTGACATTTCAGCTGAGACAATAACTGTTTTATAAAAAAAAAAACTAAACAGTGTTTTGAAGATTCTTTAAGTCATTTGTATTCAATGTATAATTTGACATAGGAGAATTCGTATGCAGGACAGAATTCGTATACAGGACAGAGGTTAAACTTCCTAAAAGGAGGATATTGTTGTTGTTTCTTTTTTTGTCTTTTATTCTCAGAATCCCTTTTAAGGAAAGCAGCACACACTTGTCAGGTAGGCCACGTTTGGGTGAAATTGAATACTAAATCAAACACTAACCATTAACCAATGATTGCTGATATCTTGGTGCATTGTTTTGATTATTCATTTTATTTGCGTATTGATCTTTAAGGCATTAACCCAGAAGTATTGAAACCTGACAATCATAGGAGTGTTAGAAAGGGCTTCACAGATATAGGTATGTAATAGTAATTTTAGCATTATTTCAAAAGAAAAGCAAAGTGTTATTTTGAGACTTGAAGGATCGTTGTTATTTTGTGAAGGTACGAATGAACCTGAAGTCTTGAACACTTCAAAGAGAAACCGAGCTGCCATCTCAGGAAGAGATCCAGTGTTGTATGTCTTGTTTCTCTATCCACTTCCCCTTTCCCTTGTGGATTACGCAGTTGTGCAAGTGCTTAACTCCTTGCTGACTGATTAGTTCATAGGGGGGTTGGGAGCGTGCATCTCCAAGAAGGAAACAACAGGAACCTTGTGTGTGAACGCTTGACAGAGGGTCTCAAGGCGCTATGGTGAGGGGGGTGCTGCTACTGCTCGAAGAGCCAGGTCTTGAGGAGTCTTCTGAAGGCGAGTAGGTCTTGGGTCTGCCCTATGTGGGTAGGGAGGGTGCTCCAGGTCTTGGCGGCGAGGTAGGAGATGGATCTGCTGCCGTAGGTCATACGTTGGATGCGGAGGACAGCAGCGAGAGCGAGGCTGGCGGAGCGGAGCTAGTGGGTGGGGGTGTGGAAGCTGAGTCTGCTGTTCAAGTAGGCTGGTCCGGCGCTGTGGAGTGCTTTGTGTGCGTGGGTGAGGAGCTTGAAGTTGATCCTCTTGTCAACGGGGAGCCAGTGTACGTCTCTCAGGTGGGGGGTGATGTGGCTGTGGCGGGGACATTGACGATCAGTCAGGCGGAGGCGTTTTGGATGCGTTGTAGTCGTCGTAGGTGTTTGGCTGGGATTCCTGCGCAGAGTGCGATGCCGTAGTCCAGTCTTGTGCTGATGAGGGTCTGTGTCACCGTTCTTCTTGTTTTGGTCGGGATCCACTTGTAGATCCTGCGGAGCATGCGGAGGGTGTTGTAGCAGGAGGAGGAGACAGCGTTGACCTGCTTTGACATGGAGAGGTTGGAGTCGAGGATGAATCCTAGGTTGCGTGCATGGTCAGTGGGTGTTGGTGCTGTTCCCAGTGTGGTCGACCACCAGGAGTCATCCCAGGCTAAGGGGGTTGGTCCGAGGATGAGAACCTCTATCTTGTCCGAGTTCAGCTTCAGACGGCTGCTCCTCATCCAGTCGGCGACGGCCGTCATTCCCTCGTGGAGGTTGGTTTTGGCGGTTTATGCGTCCTTGGTGAGAGAGAGGATGAGCTGGGTGTCGTTGTGGCGTAGGTGATGATGTTGAGGTTGTGATGGTGGGCCACTTGTGTGAGGGGGGCCATGTAGACATTGAACAGCATCGGGCTGAGAGATGAGCCCTGGGGGACGCTACAGATGATGTCGGTGGCTTCAGATTGGAAGGGTGGGACTGGGACGCTCTGGGTTCTGCAGAGAGGAAGGACGTGGTCCAGTCAAGGGCCTTTTCTTGGATTCCGGCTTCTAGGAGGCGTGTCTTTAGAGTCCGATGGCAGACCGTGTCGAAGGCAGCTGACAGGTCCAGGAGGATGAGGGCTGATGTTTCGCCATTGTCTAGTTGGTGCCTGATGTCGTCTGTGGCGGCGATGAGGGCTGTCTCGTGCTGTGGTTTCGTCTGAATCCGGACTGGGACGGGTCCAAGATGTTGTTGTCTTCCAGGTGGCGGGTCAGTTGCATGTTGACGATGTTCTTGATGACCTATGCCAGGAACGGGAGCAGGGAGATGGACTGGAAGTTCTTGAGGTCCTTGGGGTCCGCCTTGGGCTTCTTGAGGAGGGCGTTGATTTCGGCGTGCTTCCAACTTTCCGGGAATGTCGCTGTTTCAAAGGAGATGTTGATGACCTTCAGTAGTTGGGGTGTGATGGCTGCGTCTGCTTTGTTGAATACGTGGCGTGGGCACGGGTCTGATGGAGATCCTGAGTGGATGGAGTTCATGGCCTTGCTTGTCTCGATGTCGTTGACGTTGGACCAGGAGGTCAGGCGGTTGGCACTAGTAGTGTTCACAGGGAAGGTGGAGTCTGGCGTAGTCGGGGTGGTTGTGGTGTTGAAGCTGTCGTGGATGTCAGCGATCTTGCGGTGGAAGAAGATGGCTAGTGAGTCGCACAGTTCTTGTGAGGGCGGGATGTCGTTGGCGTTGGCGCTGGGGTTGGAGAGTTCCTTTGCGATGCTGAAGAGCTCCTTGCTGTCGTGTGCGTTGTTATCCAAGCGGTCTTTGAAGGAGGATCTCTTGGCTAATCTGATGAGGTGGTGATGTCTGCGGGTGGCGTCCTTGTGGCCTGCGTAGTTGTCCATTGTGCGTTCATGGAGCCATAACTTCTCCAGTTTCCGGCATGTGCGTTTGGAGGTATGGAGCTTGTCGGTGAACCAGGTGGCTCTCTTGGTGGTGTGGCTGTTGGAGGGTTTCTTGAGCGGGGCGAGGGAGTTGGCGCAGTCGTCGATCCACTGTCAGAGGTTGCAGGCTTCGCTGTCTGGGTTGGTGGGGTCGGTGGGTGGGTTCTGGGCGAGGGTGGTGATCAGTTGGTCATAGGTGACTTTGCTTCAGCAGCGGCGAGGCAGCAGTTGGGTGCGGTGGTGCGTGATTGGTTTCTTGAAGGTGAAATGGATGCAGCGGTGGTCGGTCCAGTGGAGTTCGGTGGTGTGGTCGAAGTCGACGTGGGTGCCTGTGGAGAAGACAGGGTCCGGCGTGTGGCCGGCTGCGTGGGTGGGTGCGGTGACAAGTTGTCTGAGGCCAAGGTTGGCGAGGTTGTCGATCAGGGTTGCGAAGTTGGCGTCGTTGTCACAGTGGAAACTACTGACACTAGGTGGCTCCCTCTGACAGACTATATGATATAGTTCTTTTAATAGAAGGTGACACCCAACATGTAATAAAAGGGATTTTTTTGGGAACATCTGACCTCTACATATAACATTCTATTAACTGAGGCAGACTGGCCCCTGCTTTTCGTTTTGGCCGCTCCAAGAGGGGATGAGATGACCCTCCCTAGTTTTCTGCACACTGTGCCCAAGGAGCAGTCCACAGAACTTTGCAGAAGAGTGGGCTCTGGTGCTTGCACCTGTGTTGTACCTTAGTCAAGTCGGGTGGGATAAACTTTCTCCCAGACACGAGTTTCCATTGCGGTCTATGCCACAGCCACAACCCCAATATCCCATGCGGCGAGAGGCTAAAGCTCCCGTTGCGGAAATCCTTGAACAATTAGAATATGAAAGTTTGATTGAGACATGTGTGTCACCCATGAATAATCCGCGTTTCACTGGTACCAAACTTGATGGGTCGTACTGCCTGGTTTTGGATTATTGACATTTAAATTCACATTATCGTACATGTGCGGTACAGAGCACCCACAGTTCAGCTCTCGTTGACAGTCTGGTGCGAAAAAGATTTAAGACCAAACTAGACATATCGAATGGCTTTTTTAGTCATAACCTGTCCTCTGTTAGTAGTCAATGGACAGCTTCACTTGTGGCGGCAAACAAAAACAATTTAAAAGATTGGCTATGGGCTATACAAATAGCCCAGGCGTCTTTGCCGCAGGTGTCGTCTCTTTGTTAGATGGCATTGATCCTGATGCGTACTCGTACATTGATGATATTTATCTCATGGATGACAAATTATGGTGTGTGTTGCATTGACCGCATCATAGTTATGTTTGCGGACTTTGGTTATAAATGTAACTTTGCAAAGTCACACATTGCGGAGTACACAGTGTTGTTCCTGGGCTTTGAGCTCAACAATGAAGGTAGAAGTCTGGCACCTCACTTCCTGGAGAAATGCGCATGTTTACGGTCTCCTGCAACTCTGAAAAAACTACAATCCTTGCTGGGATTTTTTAATTTTGGGTGTACTTATATTCTTGATTATGCCCAGCATATAAAACCTATATATGCTTTGATACAACTTACTTTTACCAAGTCGTGTTGGCTGCCTGAACATTCAGCTATTCTGCCATTTTTGCAATCTGATCTTCTTGAATCTAAGTACTTATTGACTCATGATAACCACACTAACCTACAAACCTGGTAATAAGAATTGTGCCTGGTGCCGTGGGTTTCACGTACTTGACGTTTAATGAAGGAGACACAATTCCTATCGCTTACAAGTCACACTTGTACACTTCGCTGAAAAGCGATTTTCTTCTGTCGAGAAAGTTTTGACAGCTGTATAGATGGCGATTCTAAAAGAGAGAGCGCAGTCACAAGGAAAACGCATGTTGGTTGTTACACCTTGTCCTGCATCTGAAGCAGTGATGAAAGCCAGTGTACCAAATTCGAAAGTATCCTAATTGGATACAATGGGCAACTTCGTTGACATCTCCGGATGTCACATTTATCTTTGACCCCTCATTGCAAACTCAGGAGTTCTTACAGTATGAGTTTGTTCATCCTGCTCCTCTGTCCATGCGCACGCTTGAGGATTACCATTGTATCATTTAGTCTGACGGTTCAGCGCAACCGGCGATAGGATCTAAGTATTCTTATTCATTGGCCTGCGCAACCGTGGCTGGTACCATGGTGAATGGAGAATTCAAGTCTGATGTCGTGCACACGCAGACATTAGGTGACTGTACCGCCCAGTTGGCAGAACTACGTGCTCTAGTGCTTGGGTTAGTGAGCATGAGGGGTAAAAGGTCCCAATCCCTTACTGGCCGTTTATGAGCAATGGTCCCTCTTTTTTGTCAAGCTTGCCCTCGGGATGGGGCCTAACCCCCTATTATAGCAACATTTGAGAAAGGTGTGTCAGGGCAAGCTTTGTTTTTAATAGTCTATTATAGAAAAATTCCAATCGCACGAGACGACTCGTACCGGCATTACACCAAAATCAGGGAATCCCTATTCATCCACAGAAAAGTACGACCAGATATACTTCTTCAACCTGATTCGTAATGCCCTGAGGAAGCCCCAGGCCGGATGGCCATGTAAGGGGTGAAACAAGTGTTGGCTGTTCTCCCACGTACTATCACGACTATAGTAACACCTCTATTAAAACAAAGAAATGAACCATCGTGTGATTGGAATTTTTCCATAATAGACTATAAAAAACAAAGCTTGCCCTGACACACCTTTCTCAAACTGTGCTCTAGCGCTTGCATTGGAGTTTGCTGACCCTCGTGTGACTACTTTAATTGTGAGTAACTCTTATTCCTGTGTTCAGTCCTTCAATAAAAATGTATTCTTTTGGACTCAGAATGACTATCGTGATTCCAAAGGTGGCACAATTAAGCACAAGATGCTATTGGTTTGAGTCGCAGAAGTAAAGAACGTCTGCCTCTCGTAAATGTAATTCATGCTCTTGGTCACCAGCATGTAGGAGTACACGCTGTTGGCAACAGTCTTGCTGATGAAGCAGCAAAGACCGCAGTAGCAACATATGTAGTAGCAGCAGTTACAAGGTCCAACAGTAAGATTGATGATGACATCTTGGCAGCTATAGTTGCTACAGAGATCGGTGATAATTACCCTAAGGGTTTCCCTTCTAAATACTTTTATCATTTAAGTCCTGATAAAGTTCCCTATGTGAGAATTAACAACGTTGGTGACAGGCTTATTCCCGACGTGGACCGCAGGCTGCCCTTGATAACAGTCGCTCACGAAGGTATAGCCTCGGCTCATGCCCGCGTTTCAGCGTATGTCTCTATCTTACAGCAGCGTTACTGGTGGCGTGGGTTGTATAAATGAACTTGTGAATATGTCCTTTCTTGTTATGTATGTCAGCAGATTAAACCTTCAACTGCTGCTCGGCTGCCACAGACTCAGCTGTACATGTCTAATAGACCACTTGGTTGTGTTTATTTACATCACTGCTGACCTTTTTCTGCTGATACTGCATATAAGTATATCTTAGCTGCAGTGGAGTCATGCACATGTTTTCTCTGGGTTTGGCCACAAAGGAGTGCTAATGCTTGAACTGTCATCAGAGATTTGCATGTCTTTGTGGGAATTTTTGCATGTGGGACCGTCCATTCTGATCAGGGTCCAGCGTTCACCTCTAAGGCATACAAGGAAGCCATGGGGTCTTTGGGGGTGCAGGTGAAATTGTTGTCTCCTTACCGGCCTGAGGGCAATTCTGTTGTGCAGCGAATGAACCGTGACTTAAAGCAATCTTTGACAGCTAGGGTTTTAGGTACTACATGCACTAAATAATCTTCCTAGAAGATCTCTGGGTGGGCAGACCCCATACGAAATGCTGTTTGGCATAAAAATGTTTGTCCCAGACCTTGATGGTCTAGACATGGCGGCGACAGCCATTCCCTTTGACGTAGATAATAATTCTCCTGTGTTACAGAAACTACAAGAGACTCGACATAGTCTTGCAAAGGAACACTTGCCCTCCACATATGGAGCTGAGGCTGCTCTACAGATTCTGATAGATTCAGGTAGTTAGCTGGCTACCCCGAGTCGGTGACATGGTCCGTGAGAAGGTGGATAACAAGAAGGAGTTAAGCCCCTCATATGATGCACCCGTTCCAGTGCTTGACATGCAGGGTACAAGAACAGTCATTTTACCACCACTTCCTGGTCGCAAGGGAAACAGGTACGACTCCATTGACAATGTCAAACTACAACGAGTGACCAATTCCTCTTAGTATGACTCCTGCTGTCTCTTGTACAGCACTGCTGAGAAATTCTGTTTTGGCCTCGGCTGACACCAACAGGCCTGACCTTGCTATCGAGATGTCCACAGTCACTAATCCAATATTAAATTCGCCAGCTGGCGATCCACATGAAGATACTGAGTATACATATAACACGGATTTGTCATTGCCTGGTGTGTAAACAAGTCTAGCTGACCAGTCACATTTTTCCTTTGACTCTGACTCTATAACATCGAGTGTACCATTGAGGTTTTATATTTTTGTTACATGGTTTCCATTTTTTGGTTCCACCTTGGAATTACATCTGGTTGGTTCTCATCTCAATTTTTTTGTACATGTCGATTGGATTTGTGATGATATTTTTCCAGACACTATATAACTGAACGATCAAAAATCTGATTAATTGATGGAACTTTGGCCCCACACTCCTCATCACACATCATGAAAAGAGACCAGACTTTTGTCAACATCACAGCCTAGCCCGTGCTAGATGTTATTGTATGAGATGCTGTAAAATTTTAAATTCATGGACCCACAGAGGTGGTTAATGTTCCTAATGTTCTTCGTTTTTCAATGGGGGATGTTGTGAAACAAAACATACGTTCTGATGATTGGGATGTCCAAGCCATTGAAGCTCTCTTTTCTGATTTGAAATATTATGCTGCCTTTGATGCTGAGGATTTATATTTGGACTCCACAAACTACGCCGACTTGTTCTGTTACCAACACTTTGGCCATCACTTTCTGCATAAGGCTAATACATTTAGAAATGTGGTTAATTACACCCAATGGGAACATTGTCCAACTCCCATAGAATGTTGTAGATGGGGTGGTCCATGACCAAATAGGAATTACTAGCAACAATTTAAATGAAAAAAAGACAATAAATGACAGAATTACTGTTTAGCAAGACAACTATTGTTTATTCACATAGTGTCTGGGAGTTTATCCTTGCATTCTTACTTGTTTATTTTTGTTAAACACATGAATCACATTTATAGTGCCCACAGTACAGAGGGGGGAAGAAAGGGGTGGGTTTGTGCAGTGTTCAGGGAATTGGTGCCAAAAGGGGGGAAAAAAGTGTCATTTATTGTCTTTTTTTCATTTAAATTGTTGCTAGTAATTCCTATTTGGTCAGGGACCACCCCATCTACAACATTCAATTACCCAGGTCCTTCAGACCCGCTGGGTTAACCCCTCTTTTTAAATTAAATTACAAATCTAATTCGAAAGTGAGACTTACTCACTCAAAATTGTTGTATTCCAAATCCTTTATGGATCAGTTAGCAGTGGATGGCTACAAGCTATGGAAAGATACCATAGATCTTAAATCTGTTTGGGGTTCTAGACCTTGGCAAGTGCAGGGCACTGAAGCTTTAAACCGAGCATGTCTTATTCTCGGCCACATGTTGTTTTTAAATAGTACGATCTCACAAACAACTTGTCTTAGTTTCGCCACTTCAAAACACATGAATACCTCTAAAATTCCTAATCTGCATGCTTACCCTAATTGGAACAATCATACTGATAGGTCCCTTGATGAATTACAATCTTTGATTTAAAATTCCTCCTTTAACATTTCGTCCCTGGATCCTGAGGGTTGGCTGTTGTGGCCAACAAGTTCTGATCTTTGTCAACATGGCTTTCTGGATTTAGCCCCTGGCCTTACACAGGACAGAACTGATCCCTTTTTGAAACTTCCCATTCAGTTACCACCTAGTCAGTGGGGAAATGATGTCAAAATTGGCTGAAACATTCCACTCTTTCGTCTGTTAAACATCACTTATCTTTGTTCACCGACAATGTTGATTTAACTGATTTTGTTAAGGGTCCTGTGAGTGGAAGATCTTAAAGATATATATATATGTGCGATTTACAATGAAGTTTGGAAACTGTCGCAGGTTGAGGCTGCTTCCCGTTTAAGAGCAATCGACCAAGCTAATTTGGAAAAAGTGCTTGCTGTCTTTGATAATAGCATTAACACACTCTCTTTCAGGCTTTACACCTTGGATAATATTGTTTCATCTGTTGTGGATATTGTGCACGATGATGTTTCTGTTTTGTTCCATGGTCAAAATCAATTGCGGTCCATCACGCAGTTTGCATGGACCTTACAAACTTTAAAATCTGGGAAAGTGCCTTGGGACTACATTAATATTTCGTCAGTGTTTTTACTGTTTAATTTAACAGAAAAACAACAGTTCATGTCCATGAAGGATGTGTCATATTCTCTATTGCATATAAAAAAATTAGAACCATTACCATTTTCTGTAGCCGAATCTAATTCAGCTGTGTGGCTCATCCATGGTTTAATAACATTGCCTTTTCCTCTGTTTAAGTTTAGTTCATGTATGAAACACCATGCCCTGGGTAGATATGAACCACTTGGTACCGCTTTTCTCCATGAAGCTTGGTCTCTGCCCTTCTCATGCAGATGTCTGAGGGATGGCTAAGAGGTTTACTTAAAAGGGGAGAAGTGCACTTCCACACCTGATCATTCACTCGTATGCAAGAATGTTCAATTGCACGGCACGTGTAATGTGGAGGTTCTGAATTTAGCTTGCATTTTGAAGGGAATTTCTGTGCCAGCTATCCTACCAACATTCACACTATTAGCTAATGGTAGCTATCTGCTTTTAAATAATGAAGCTTTCTGCGGGATGTTGGCTGGAATTCTGTACATTGTCACTGTTTCACAGCGAGTAGTTTGCTGTAAAAATTAGCTTTTCCCGCCCCCGCATTGGAGGCTTGATATCTCTATGTGGCCTTCCATTCCGACCCTGAAAGCAGAGTTCAACAAGTTGAACAGAATAAGAGCTTTATTGTCTCAAAAAGAAGTTGCTCTCACTTCTTCTCATGAAACATTTGTCCTTCATGTTACTAACACGTGTACAGAAGTACACGTGCTTTTAAATACGGATCTCCCACTTCATTTTGGCGCTTTAATCCACACTATCTTTAATGCCTCAACCACTACATGGCTTGGCCCACTTTTTTTAAACTGTTAGCTCTGGCCTTGTGACCTCATTCCAAGCTATATTTGGTGTGATACCGGCATTTTTTCATTCTATTTTTTTCCAGCATCTTTGGCGGCTTCACTGTCTGTGTCAAGAGATAACCGACCCAGGCTCACCCATCTTCATGATCGAAAGCTTGAACACTATGGAGTAGGAGTACTGCCATTGGGCACATTGGGCGTGGCATATGGATTTTAATTTCGCTTTTCATACTTTACTTGCGCTCAGCCCGTGTTCCATTGCCTGGATTGCCAATTCAAATGGGCATTAGAACTCTATCTCTCAAATACGGTGTCTCCTGCTCCAGATTTTGACCATCTAATGAATTCCTTAGTGGCTCATGAGTTGGCCTGTTTTGGAATCGGGATTATGATCTGTGCAGCAGCACACTGAGTTTTACCGAATTGGGACATATATACGGCTGCGCATGACTTCCTGGAACGAAGTTATCTTGACGTAAACGCAAGTTGTCCTCTGATCGTGCTAGAGGCTCCTGCAATTGAAGAACACGTATGTTAATTTCCGTTACTAAACTAAATGGCGGAACTCTTTGCTGACAATAACATTGACTTCCTTTTGGAGACTGTTACAACATACTGTGCATACACGCGGATGGATTCGATTGGCAACGATCCAGCATGCGATGCATCACTCAAGCTTTTTGCTTCTCCCCGTGGTGTTATTTTTTTTTCTCACTTGCATTTTTTTTCTTTTTTAATAGACATTCTTTTCTTTTTGCCCCTTTCATTTCCTCGTGACCCATTTTTTGACAAGAATGAACTTATTTCTTTCTTGGATGAACTTGAACTCTGCATTCTTCTTATGTTTCTTTTCCTGCATTGACCCGATCAAGGGAGGGTGTATTCAGGATACTGTTCGGCCTGCACACATTGCTATGTTAGCATAAGTGAGTTAGTTGCTCAAACGCCATTTTTCTGCTTTTGCACACAACACTACATCTCTGTTTTTATGAAGACAAACTGCTTGCTTTTCCTTCACATGAGAACGGTCTGTTTTTCACATCTCTAGACTCACACTGCGAACTCAAGTCTGCACAAAGTGTTCAAGGTTAAAATAACAATGTGTGCTGTTGATGCAGGTTGATCGGCCCACGCTCTAGACACAACACGAACACAGCTGCTCATTTCTGAAACTCAGCTGCTTTTAATATTGCGCAGCATTCATGAGACTAGCACTTGGAAAAAACCTTTCAATCGACAAAGAGCTGTGCTGATCTGGGATGTGATTCACTTCACCTGACTTTGGAGGTATGGGGTTCCCGTTTTAATCTAGAGATCTTCTATTATTATAATCCCTAGCTCCTAGCAAGGGGAGGGTGGTATACATGGCACTATAGACCTGGTTCCACTATCATTATAATATGATTTCTCCCTTTGTATTTTATGGAATTGTAACAATGCTGATTGTATTGATTTTATGCATCTTTTTACTTATGTTAGCAAAGATACTGCATCTTAGAGCACGTAGTTGAAATAAACATTTTAAACTATACCGTGTCTCTGATTGCTCACGTTGTGGACATTTATGAGAATAAAAACGAAAGAGTGTTCTTGATTCCCAGTATTCCTGAGAGGTCCCAAAGTCGCTTGTTCTGGGTTGTCTACTCATTGGTAGCTTCGCTGTAGTACTGAGAATGAATGAGACACTGTTGCTAGTCGGACCGGGGTTCTGGGCACTGAGGTGGATTTTTGGTACACCACAATACACTGAGGTCCTGGTTTCCTGCACATAGTTCTGTGCATGAGCAGAATCCCTGCAACAAAAGCAGCTCTAGAAACAATGCTTGGACTAAGAAGAGTATTTTCAGCCAACTTTAGGGATTAGTGATAAAACCTATCAACTCAAAAAACCTGGACTGAGTCCCTGCAAGAAGAACTAATTTAACAAGCACACACTGGTGAATAGTCACAGCTGATTGTGGTGTTTGGTTGTATTCTACAACAGTAATGATTCAGTGACAGCGGCCAGAGAACAGTGTCCAAAAGCAAAGTGAAAGGAGAAGAATGTGAACTGTTACACTCGGATATATTGCTTGCAGTACACAACATTTACCACCCAAGCCCTGACGCGGAACAAGTGAAAGGAGAAGAATGAGAGCTGCGACTCTCTGTGTTAATGCTTGCAGTGCACTGCATTTACCACCGAGGCCCTGACATGAAAGAATGAAAGGAGAAGAATGTGAGCTGTGACTCTCTGTGTTAATGCTTGCAGTGCACTGCATTTACCACCCAGGCGCTGACATGAAAGAATGAAAGGATCAGAATGAGAGCTGCGACTCTCTGTGTTAATGCTTGCAGTGCACTGCATTCACCACCCAGGACCTGACATGGAAGAATGAAAGGAGAAGAATGTGAGCTGTGACTCTCAGGGTTAATGCTTGCAGTGCACTGCATTCACCACCCAGGCCCTGACATGGAAGAATGAAAGGAGAAGAATGTGAGCTGTGACTCTCTGTGTTAATGCTTGCAGTGCACTGCATTTACTACCCAGGCCCTGACATGGAAGAATGAAAGGAGAAGAATGTGAGCTGTGACTCTCAGGGTTAATGCTTGCAGTGCACTGCATTTACCACCCAGGCCCTGACATGAAAGAATGAAAGGAGAAGAATGTGAGCTGTGACTCTCTGTGTTAATGCTTGCAGTGCACTGCATTTACCACCCAGGCCCTGACATGAAAGAATGAAAGGATCAGAATGAGAGCTGCGACTCTCCGTGTTAATGCTTGCAGTGCACTGCATTTACCAGTCAGGCCCTGACATGAAAGAATGAAAGGAGAAGAATGAGAGCTGCGACTCTCAGGGTTAATGCTTGCAGTGCACTGCATTTACCACCCAGGCCCTGACATGGAAGAATGAAAGGAGAAGAATGTGAGCTGTGACTCTCAGGGTTAATGCTTGCAGTGCACTGCATTTACCACCCAAGCCCTGACATGGAAGAATGAAAGGAGAAGAATGTGAGCTGTGACTCTCTGTGTTAATGCTTGCAGTGCACTGCATTTACTACCCAGGCCCTGACATGGAAGAATGAAAGGGGAAGAATGTTAGCTGTGACTCTCAGGGTTAATGCTTGAAGTGCAAGCCCTGATGTGGAAGAAGTGACGCCAATGTCCATCGTTGCATCTGTAAATGCACCCATCATAGTGGCCCTTTACCATAGGTGTTTTTCATCAAGCTGGATCTTAACGCACCGCTGACTATGTAGCCGATTCACGATTAGATGATTCACGCTTAGATCAATTGTATATAGCAAAGGTGTTCATCATCGAGCTGGATCTTGGTCACCGATGGCTGTGTAAATGATTCACGGTTAGATGAATTGTATATAGCAAAGGTGTTTATCATAGAGCTGGATCTTGGTCACCGCTGGCTTTGTAAATGATTCACGGTTAGATGAATTGTATATAGCAGAGGTGTTTATCATCAAGCTGGATCTTGGTCCCCGCTGGCTGTGTAAATGAGTCACGGTTAGATGAATTGTATATAACAGAGGTGTTTATCTTCGAGCTGGATCTTGGCTGACCGCTGGGTATGTATATAAGTCATGGTTAGTTGAAATGTATATAACAGAGGTGTTTATCATCGAGCTGGATCTTGGTCACCGCTGGCTGTGTAAATGATTCATGGTTAGATGAATTCTATATAACAGAGGTGTTTATCATCGAGCTGGATCTTAACTCATCAACCGCTTATTCTGTAACTGATTCACTATTAGATGGATTGTATACAACAAAGGTGTTTATAATTGAGCTTGATCTTGGCTCACCACTGGCTGTGTAAATGAGTCGGGGTTAGATGAATTATATATAACAGAGGTGTTTATCATCGAGCTGGATCTTGGTCAGCACTGGCTGTGTAAATGAGTAAAAATTTCGAAATTTGTAAAGCGTACAGCTACCTCCACCGGAGGTGTCCCGGCGCTGTCCGTATACCGCTTAGGAACCCTTCCTGGCTTTCCTGGGAAATGTCCACTCCTGGGCACCCCCCAGGTGCAGCCAGGCATCCCAGTGCTTTTGGGGCCGTTGTGGAGACTAAGCAAGCTATTGCCCAGAGTTGCAGCGTGGGGCCCATGATCAGGACAGGCACTGAGACGAGAATATCCAGTCTGGGGAATTAATGAGCTGGAGACCCGCCGAGGCGGGAATCAAACCCTGGTCCCTGGCCAGAGCTCTGCATCAAGGTCTGCCTGCTCTAACCATTGAGCCACACTTCTCCACCTAACGGTCAGATGAATTGTATATAACAGAGGTGTATATCATCGAGCTGGATCTTGGTCACAGCTGGCTGTGTAAATGAGTCCCGGTTAGATGAATTGTATAAATATATGTTATGAGTTCCTTATTTACAGAGACTCATTCAACCAAATTCTAACTGGTTATTGGACAGAATCAATGCATGACGGCAAAATTATTGATAGGAATTATTGTGGAATGGAGGAGCTCAGTACAAAGAGCTTCTCATAAACCTATGAGCACCAAGTAAGGGTGAAGGGCCAGCAGTTATAAAGTAATGATTATTTGATTTTTTTGTTTTTTGTTGAAATGCTCAGCAAAGGTCATAATCCAGAATGTTGCTCCTCCTAGGTCTCGGATTAACTCATCGTTTTATACTTTTTCTCATAGTAAGAGAGGCTCTTTTTCTGACCCCCTGTTTGTTCTTAAAGTGATAAAGTTCTAGCAAAGTGGAGCTACTTCACTGTGATTACTGAGTAAGATCTTCTTACACCTTTGCCAAGTTACCTGTAAAAGAGAATGTTATGAGTTTGTCTAGGGGCTAGTAATTCCATAGTTCTATGGGTGCTTAACTATAAATATTACATATATATTTATATATTTATCCACTGAAAAAAAAAACAAAGTTTACAGGGACATTATAGTTGGGAAATAGAATTTTAAAAACCTGAGAAATTAGCTAAAAAAACAAAGGTTATAGGGACGGTATAGTTCAGTTCACAATTTATACACAAAACCATAGAAATGCAGCAGTAATGGTTAAAGTTATCTCAAGAAACTATAATTCGTACCCTCGGGTAACTTTAACTTGCGCGCCCACCATGCATAATTTCCCTGCAAATTATATAATCAATGATGGCATAGAAGTTATCATGAGTGATGTAATATGTGGGGTAATTAGCAGTGCATGGCCAGGGTGCGAGTAATAGTTACCTTAGGGTACTGCCCCAGATGCTCCACGCCTACGGCATGAACTAGCATTGCTCCCGCTCGCAGGGACAAGCTACAAATGCTGCTCCCTGCATGCGAGAGCAATTTTTTCATCTGTTTCTCTGCCCATTTCACAGCGGGCAGGGAATCAATTATAAAGTCTGCTCTCAGCAGCCAGGTGCATTTCTCAATGCTCCTGCCTGCTAGGAGCAGATATAGTGTTTGTTCTCTCTTTGCAGGAGCTTTAAAATTGCTCCCACGAATCGAGAGCAAACACAGGTTTCCGTGTTCGGACCAGTGCGGGCAGGGAAACTGCTATGCTCTGGGTGTGGGCACACCAGGGCATAGCCAAGCTGGCAATGGAGTATGGGGTCCCCAGGCTTATTATTGGCCCTGGGAGGGGTGCATTTTGCCCCATTCCCATTTGCTTTTACAGCCTGCCCCATGGATGGGGTCCCTGGGGCTGAAATTGACCTGGAGAGGGGGCTGCGTGTTCCCCTCCCTCATGATTTTTGCTTCATGCCTGGGGATGCCCCCCTGTTGATCCGAAATCGGCCCGTGGAGGTGGGCTGAATGGCTCCCCTCATTACAATTACGGCTGGGCCCCAGGTAATGGGGTTCCCTGGTCCTAAATTGGCACAGGATGGAGGAATCTGCCCCCTCCTCTCTGGTTTGGATAGCTAGGCTCTGGGGGTGGTCTCCAGGGTCATAACTGGCCTGGGGAAGTGGGGCCTAGTGCGCCCCCTCTCTCCTAATTCTGAAGCTTATTATCCCCCAGGATCTGGCCCACCCGGGGGCATTTTAAAAAACAAGTAGGCCTCTCATTTCAGCTCCTTCTTGGAAAGTTTCGAGGTGATCCATCAGGAGGGGGCCGAGAAAAACAGGGGTCCCCCTTGTATTTTCTATATACTTCGTTAAACAGTGCTGTAACAAAAACTGCTGAACAGCATTACACTAAATATGGCATGAAGCTAGATCTTGGCCCGCAGATTAAGCTTTTTGTTATTTGGTGTAAATCCGATCAGTAGTTTTTGAGAAATAAAGTGTCAAAGATAATTGTATATTTAGGCAGTTGGTGTCCAGATGTGCTCTGATTGACCAAATTAGGAGGCAGTAGTCAATCCTGATTGGTTGATTTCAACCTGAACAATATGTTTTGGCAGCCTTTACCAGACTCAGTGACATAATAAATTAATTAAACAAGCTTTTTCAATTCAATAGGCTTCGCATCTGCAAGAGTTTAAGCTATAAGCATTGTAAATGACAATGCCTTTTATTTATGTTTTAAGAAATAAAACTCAAATTAAAGGGATTATCATGTACAATGCCAATAACACAAACTCTAGTAAATGCAAGACCTAGTGCACTGGGAATGGTAACCAGCATAGAGATATAGGGAAAGAGAAAGATGGAAAGAGAGAAGGAACGAGTACACATGTGGAGACAGAGAAAAAGAGTGAAAACACTGACCATAGATACATTTCATTCTACCGAAACTAAATGCAAATGTAAAACTTCAAAACATGAAAGCATAATTATTTCACTTACCTTGGAGAAGTTGATTGAAGGGGGTAATGAAGCCCAAGGACACTGTAAACAATTTAGAATAACACTGAAAGCGTGATTTGCGGGAGCTAAAGCAACCCAAGGCTGGGTAACCAAAGCTGTTTTCATTGGCCCATATAAGTCCTGCAGTGGAGCAGCGAGCACGAGGATTGGCTGATGGCTTTCGAGCCAATCATAGTAGCTCTCCACAAAAAGTCTGGGCAACCATTAGAGGGTGAAACACACCGCTTCATTGGCTGTCACCCAAAATAATGAAAATTATAGAAGTGGCTCCGTATAAAGGCCTTCTTATGGAGAGTCCGTAAAAGGTAGGAACGGTTAGTCACCATGGGTGTTGTTGGGATTTGTGTGGAGAAATGAGGGATGGAGGAAACTCTCTGTAGGCTCTAGACCATCATGTAATGCGGAAAATGTACTGCTTGAACCTCCCACTTTCAAGAAGGAAAGATCGATGGCCCAATCCTTTTCAAGCAACGCGGTGAGAATCTTGAACTCACTTCCACCTCAGCTCCGGACCACCACCTCCCCCCAGGCCTTCAAAACTGACCTCAAAGTTCTCCTCCTTCAAAGACACTTCCAAATTTAATTCACGCCCTCCCTATTATCTGAAGGAAGACCTTCTATTACAGAAAACTCTACTCTCCATGACTATGGAAGTGCCTTCCCAGTGTGTTCTTGTGGTTTGAGTGTCTGCCATTTATTGATATATTTTCCTTATACCTGTTTTTGGTAACATGCACAGGTCACTTTTCTCTTGTAACACACCGATTGCTACCTCTTACATTTTGTTTGCTTTCGATTCTTGCACAAGTGCCACCATTGCCTACGTAACGTTTTTCTTGTGTTTCTGCCATTTATTGCAGTATTATACCTCTACTTGTCCTTTGTATGCTTTTGTAACTTGCACACGTCACTTTTTCCTCCTGTAATGTACCATTTGCTACCTCTTGTATTTTGTTTGCTCACAATTGTCACTTTTGCCTCATGTAACTTAACGTTTGCTTTTGTAATTTATTCACTTGTAATTTTCTCCTCATCTATTATTACTGTACCTATTGTGAAATGCTCTGACACCTTCGGGTAAAGTCCTCGCTATAAAAACGCATAAAATAAATACATAAATAAATAATAAAAGCATCACTGCCACTACTGTGGTGATGAGAAGTCAGTAGTTATTCAGGATGCGATTGCAGTCGCAACCACCTCCGCTGTTTCTTTTGGGTTGTTTTGTGGCCACAATTTTGGCTGCTATGGTGATGGGAGTGTAAAAGGATACACGTGATGATTTGTATGAGAGAGGCCTGGGCATGAATGCGTGGTTGTGTGTGCCACTAAATAGGCAACTGTGTGCAAGAAAGAGTGTGTACAGATTACTAGTGATTGCACTGTACATTGCCTTGTGTTACTGTGCCTGAAGTGCAAGGGCCGTTGGATTTTGGTGTTCTGCACACATGCAAGGAAGGAGGCAGAGAGGGAACAGAATGCTGGCTTTGCGCTGCCTTTAATATCTATTTAAGGATATCTTGAATCCAGTGTTAAAGTGAGCAAGGGACCCACATCTGGGCATACCCTGCCAACTTAGGGTGAACAAAGCGATACCAAGGGGGATGATGGACAGAGCGTTTGAGCAAATCAAACACTCACCCCCAGTCAACTGATCTGGGTTTAATCCATCACCATCCATTCTTTAGCTCACTCCACCACCCCAGTTCAGACATGGCCATATGCAAATCAGTCTGACCCTGTGCCTCATGGGAACAGTCCAGCCCGAACTGCCAAGCCATGTCTTCCCTGGACCGGAAATAAGCATCTTAGGAAAGGCTTCGGATTCATAATCCTCATCAGCCAGGCTATCTTGAATTCAGTGGTAGGGTGAGCAAGGGACCCTCGTCTGGGCATACTCTGCCAACTTAGGGTGAACAAAGCGATACCAAAGGGGATGATGGACGGAGCGTTTGAGCAAATCAAACACTCACCCCCAGTCGACTGATCTGGGTTTAATCCATCACCATTCTTTAGCTCACTCCACTACCCCAGTTCAGACATGGCCATGTGCAAATCAGTCTGACCCTGTGCCTCATGGGAACAGTCCAGCCCGAACTGCTAAGCCATGTCTTCCCTGGACCGGAAACAAGCATCCTGGAACCGGTTTCAGATTCATAATCCTCATCAGTCGGCTATCTTGAATCCAGCGGTAGAGTGAGCAAGGGACCCACGTCTGGGCATACCCTGCCAATTTAGGGTGAACAAAGCGATACCAAAGGGGATGATGGACGGAGCTTTGAGAAAATCAAACACTCACCCCCAGTCAACTGATCTGGGTTTAGTCCATCACCATTCTTTAGCTCACTCCACCACCCTAGTTCAGACACGGCCATATGCAAATCAGTCTGACCTTGTGCCTCATGGGAACAGTCCAGCCCGAACTGCCAAGCCATGTCTTCCCTGGACTGGAAACAAGCATCCTGGAACCGGTTTCAGATTCATAATGCTCATCAGCCAGGCTATCTTGAATCCAGTGGTAGAGTGCGCAAGGGACTCAAGTCTGGGCAAACCCTGCCAACTGAGGGTGAACAAAGCGATTAAGGGTGGGCGTAGTTCGCGAAGTAGCGCTACGCGAAGCTACGCGAAGTGCACTTCACACTACACGAACCTCACGTAGCACTACGCGAGCTGCGTAGTAGCATGTTCGCACTGTGCAAGAAGCATTTTCAATGATTGCACAGTGCGAACAAGCATCCGGCACTGTACAATCATTGAAAACGGCATCTTGCACAGTGCGAGCTGTGGTTTTCTGCCGCTCGAGTAGATTTTAACTCGAGCTGCAGCTTTCTCAACGCAAACTGGTAGTTTCTCATCGCGAGCGGTCGCGAGCATGCACGACCACTCGCAACAAGATACCTGTCCTCCCCGCATTGAGAGTCTCGCCGGGATGTCATTTTGCTTGCTCGCGGTCGCGAACATGACGTTGAGGACCAGGAACAAGCAAAAAATGACTGCTGCACTACGCTACACTGCGCTACGCGTGTTCACACTGTGCTTCGTGCAGCTCACATAGTGCGAAGTTGCAAAAACTTCTCAAACTACGCGAGCGTAGCGTAGGGCTTCGCCCAGGGTTAAAAGCGATACCAAAGGGGATGATGGACGGAGCGTTTGAGCAAATCAAACACTCACCCCCAGTCAACTGATCTGGGTTTAATCCATCACCATATCCCCGGGCCGGAAACAAGCATTCTGGGACTGGTTTCGGATTCATTATCCTCATCAGCTAGGCTATCTTGAATCCAGTACTTTGTAATTATGGCCACTTTTTAAGTTAAAAAATGTAAAATTAAAAAATAAGCCAGCCTCCTTTTGCCCGTCCTATGGTGGAAGGGGAAGCCATTTTATAAAAAGGGGCAAAACCATCCAGGACATAAGAGTCCGATGTATCCCATGTTTCTTGTAGGGTAACAATATGACTGCACCTTATTATTACAAGCCACGCCTCCACATGTTTTTTAGCCCTTAGTCCCGCAATATTCCAGGATATAATTCTAAGATTCAATGGGTCTGGTTGGGTGGGGACAGATGTTAAGGGAGTGTTTATTAGTCACCCTGTAACCTCCCCAACCCCAGTCGAGGCCAGTTGTCAATCAATACTATCTAAATCCCTCAGTGGAGCAAATCTATTTGCAAGGGGGATAGCTGAGTTCATGTTTTTTTTAAACATCGTTTTATTAAACAGGCTCATAATATCTCAGACATTGCATTAAAGACACACATAATTGACCGTTTTGATACATTGGTACCTATAAAGTTTCATCATAGCCATCACAACATTAAAAGTACACTCAACTCAGTTCATATTTGAGCAATGTATTGACCTTACTGGTTGGAAACCGATGTTTGTGCTCTGGGTTCTGTGACGTGGTACCCATGAAGGATAACATAAAATAAAAGTAAAGCAAGAACATCTTAATTCCAGTTTTAAAATCTCGTCTGCGTACCCTGTGAATCATGGTTTTTGTATGTATTGGGTACGTAAAGTTAACCAAAATTCAGTCGCCCTCCCTATCTTTCTTTGTGGAGGATCCGACCCATCCCACTCTTCTGGCCATGATGACATGAGGTGATGAATGGAAACCATTTATTAACGAATTGTCCAGCCAGTGAGTCACTTCGTGTAGCAGGTCTATCGTAGACTCCCGGGTACCCTGCTTAACTGGGGGTGCCCCGCTCAGAACGGCCACTACGGGGATTGACTCTGGAGGCAGATGTGATATATCAGTGCTCCCTTCTACCTTCTGAGGATGGCTGGGGGAATTTGGGCCCTGCAAATCGGACCGAGAGTTGTTATGAGATCAATCTTATGAGCATCTAGCATAGTTCCTTTATTGGTGCAAGACCCCACCCACACCACAGCAGAATAGGCATGCATGAATAAACACACAACACAACATTTTTGTTTGGAGAATATATTGCTGCAGGTATTGGTCTCCTCATGGAGTCCAGCAGAAGAGAGTGGGGGTGGGGAAGTGCCCAAATGTAACTAAGGGGTAGCCATTCTCTGAAGTGGCCCCCGGCTGAGGGCAGCCGCAATCTCAACGGGACTGCCCACCACTGCCCCATTTATTGTGATTTTCCCAGGCTCATTTGTGAGCGTATGCCCTTCTGTTGGGGGGTATTTATTTCCTAGACCTGACTGCAAACTACTTTTGGCATCCTTGGGCTGGCAGCCACTTGTTGAGGGGGCCGAGGACGCCGTTCCAACACACTGTGTTTGCCCTGCACCATCCGCCACCTACCCAGTCGCTGCTCCCAAGTTCCTGAGTAAATGACGAGAGTGCAACTCAGGGGCCTGATGAAGCAAAGCTTCTACCTTAGTGAACTGCAGATAATTAGGTACCAAAAGTTTTTTTAACATATCTTCAATTCTGGGTAACAACTCAGACACAAACAGACTCAAGTCCTCCTGGTGTAAAGCAACTGGACCAACAGCCTTCTTGGGTAACTGCAGAGTTTTTTTCCCCTCCTCCTCTCGTCCTTTTAATCGGTGGTTCAGTGAAAGAAGTGACTTCAACTTGGTTTACCCACTCCAAATGGCAGATCAATACCAAAAGCAATAATCGCCATGGGTACCCTCTTGCCACCATTTTCCATTTGCAAAGAGTCAATAGGGGGCAATAAGGTCTGAGGATGATTTACTAATTCCAGCGAGAGCCTCCTTTGAGTTAGTGCAAATTTTGTTTAACAAAACTTTTGCCTTCCTGGCTACAAACATGTCCAGAGGAGTAACTGTGCTGCCCCCTCCTGGCGGGCCCGTGCTTTGCTTCCTTTTCCCATTCATTTTAAGCAACTGTGTTTTAAGGAACCTTTGCAGAGAACTTTGCAATTATGCAAAGTGATCAGGGTGTAGTGCCTTGCCGGATAAATAATGAGACTTAAAAAGAAACCTCTCCCACAGACTTGCACGGCAAGAAACACTCACCGCTGACAGATTGCATGGACCAAAAACAGAGCAAAGAATACATTAAGTAACTTAATAAAGTACCTTAAAAAGATGCCCCGGATCACAGGGGTTAGGGGGGTGGCCCAGCCCAGCCTCTTCCGGACTCTGACGGGCACAGACAGGCCCGCCCTTGGCCGCGCTGTTCAAGAGCGTTGCTGGGGAAGGCTGTATTGTCCAGTACGCCGGTCTCCCACCTATCTAATGCATCGTACTAAATATATGTTTAGAGTCAACATATTATCCTTCTGTATGAATTTAAGTATATCATAGTCAAAGAAAGAACTCAAGGTGGCAAGAGGAAAGGCACTAACTGGGCTGGTGGGTAGAAGCCACCACTCACTGTGGACAACGTGGAGAGGCCGCCACTCACTGTGGACACTGTGGAGAGGCAGTCACTCACTGTGGGCTGTGTGGAGAGGCAGCCACTCACTGTGGACACTCTGGAGAGGCAGTCACTCACTGTGGACACTGTGGAGAGGCAGCCACTCACTGTGGGCTGTGTGGAGAGGCATCCACTCACTGTGGACACTCTGGAGAGGCAGTCACTCACTTTGGACACTGTGGAGAGGCAGCCACTCACTGTGGGCTGTGTGGAGAGGCAGCCACTCACTGTGGACACTGTGGAGAGGCAGTCACTCACTGTGGGTTGTGTGGAGAGGCAGGTACTCACTGTGGACACTGTGGAGAGGCAGTCACTCACTGTGGGCTGAGTGGAGAGGTAGCCACTCACTGTGAGTTGTGTGGAGAGGCAGCCACTCACTGTGGGCTGTGTGGAGAGGCAGCCACTCTCTGTGGGCTGTGTGGAGAGGCAGCCACTCACTGTGGACACTGTGGAGAGGCATCCACTCACTGTGGGCTATGTGGAGAGGCAGACACTCACTGTGGAGTGGTGTGGCTCACTGGTTAGAGGCGGCAGACCCGAGAGCAGAGAACGGGCTGGGACCAGGGTTCGATTCCCGACGTGGCAGGGTCTTGGACCGGGATCAGCGGACTCGATAATTCTCGCCTCGGTGCCTACTCTATCCGGGGACCACACTCGGTAACTCTGGGCATTAAGCTTGCCTCATCTCTACAACGGCCCCCCACAAAAGCCAGGGATGCCTGGTTTCACCTTGGAGACTCCCAGGAGGGACTATCTCACAGGGAAAGCCAGGACGGGTTCCCCAGCGGCCTATAGCGCTACGAGGCCTGCGGTGCGGGTAGCAGTGCGCTTTACAAGACACACTTTACACTTACACTTACTGTGGGTTGTGTGGAGAGGCAGCCACTCACTTTGGGTTGTGTGGAGAGGCAGACACTCACTGTGGGCTGTGTGGAGAGCAGGTAAACTCTGTGGGCTCTGTGGAGAGGCAAGCACTCACTGTCGAATGTGTGTAGAAGCCACCACTCACTGTGGGCTTCGTGGAGAGGTAGCCACTCACTGTGGACAATGTGGCAAGCAGGTACACTTTGGGGACTGTGTGGAGAGACAGTCTCTCACTGTGGGCTGTATATAGAAGCAGTTACTCATTGTGGGCTGTGTGGAGAGGCAGTCACTCACTGTGGGCTGTATATAGAAGCAGTCACTCATTGTGGGCTGTGTGGAGAGGCAGTCACTCACTGTGGGCTGTATATAGAAGCAGTCATTCACTGCGAGCTGTGTGTAGAAGCCACTACTTACTGTGGGCTGTGTGGAGAGGTAGTCACTTACTGTGGGCTGTGTGGAGAGGCAGTCAGGCAGTCACTCACTGTGGTCCGTGTGGAGAGGCAGTCTCTCCCTGTGGTCTGTGTGGAGAGGCAGCCACTCACTCTTGGCTGGTGGTGAAAGGCAGCCACTCGCTCTGATGCTGGAGTCCCTTGATGGGCTTGCTGCCGAAGGACCATTTCCCATTTAGAAACCTTTGCTCGCAAGTAATATCTCGGGTGAGACTTTTATAGAGAACTATTAGAATCTAAATTCCTTGTAGACACTAGGTACAATACAATACATAGGCATTTGTAAACTGTGCAGCTGCTCACAAGGAAGCGTCCTGGTGTTAGCAGCAGGACCACCCAAAAACAGGCAGCCAGCCTAGGCAATAAACAGATGAGTCTTCAACCTTTCCTAAAGACCATTTCTGATGGTGAAAGCCAGAGAGCAGTTGAAGCGAGTTCCATAGTTTCGCTGTTAGTAAGGCAAAGGGTCTCCCACCACTCCTGGACCTACGAACGCTGGGGGTATTCAAGGGCTTCAGTGAATTGGACCTCAGGATCTGCCCTGACAATAGGCCAGAGTCTTCGTCTCAGACACTGCAGACCTTTCTGCTCCAGGGCTCTGTAGGCGAAGATTAATGCCTTGAATTAGATATTGCTAATTATCAGTGTTAGACTTGGCATCGTTGGCGTGGTTTTCCCTGACTTTTTGCCTCTACCTCCTGTATTGTTGATGCTGTGCTAGTTTAGATGCTTTGGGCACTTTGCCCCTGCTGATCAGTGTCAAAGTGCAAGTACTCCCTGTGTAAATGGATTTTGTGATTGGTTCTCCCTGATTGGCGTATTTGTTTTACCAGTGGGTCCCTAGTAAACTGCATTGAGTGTGCCAGGGCTGGTAAATCAAATGCTACTAGTGGGCTTGCACTGCTGATTGTGCCAACCACATGAGTATCCCTTAAAAGAGGTTAACTGCCATGTCAACTTGGCAAGTGCAACCACTTGCCAGGCACTACCCTTCCCTTTTCTTACACATAGGACACCCCTATGGTAGGCCCAAGGTACCACCCTGGGCAGGGTGCAGTGTATGTAAATGGTAGGACATGTGCTGGTGTGTGTAACATGTCCTGATAGTGAAATTCTGCCAATTTTGTTTTTTACTATTGAAAGGCTATCTTGCCCATAGGACAGAATGGGGAATGCTTTTTAACATTTTACAAGCATATCTTCCTATAGGAATAAGATCGAAAAATTGAGTTTAGTATCCCTGAACCCAAGATTTAATAACACATCTTTTAGTAAAGATGGTTTTTAAATTGTGTGTTTGAAAATACCACTTTTAGAAAGTGGCTATTTTCTTGTTCAACCATTCTGTGTGTCTCTGCCTGGTTGTGGACTGACTGTCTGGCTTTGGAGTGACAGGAGCTGGGGAGGTGCAGTGGCTCCAGGAATTCGGATGAGTGAGCACTAATCTGAATAGGCCTGATCTGCATTTGGAGTGGTGGGAGGACTAGCACCTGTACCTGAATAGGCCTCCCTTCCACAATGCTGACTCCACTGCCCTGTTGTGTATCTGGAGCCAAGGCTCACACTGACAATGGATGTTGTTGTGCACTTGCAGAGTGCCCCCCAGATCTGGTTTGAACTGGGCTCAGAGCCCCTTGCACAAAGAGAACAAATACCTTTTGGGGTATAAGTATCAGACCCGAAACCCCAGATCTTTAGATCATTCCTGGAATTCAAGAGGAACTTTTGCCAAGGAGAAGAGCTGGAGAGACTGAGAAGTACTGCCCTTGCTGTGTGACTGGGGTTGGCCTGCAGTTGCTGTTTCTGCCAAGGGGAAGGAGAAGGACTTTGCTGTGTGCTGTGTCCCCTGCTTTAAGAAGGTCTCCAAGGCCCTGAAGTGAGCTGGCCTCCTGTTCAGAAGTCTCCAGGACACAAACACTTCACCCCAGCTCCCCTGTACTCTGCTGTGAGTTCTAGACTGCCTAGAGGGGCCTGCGCAAGTTTTGGGCCACTTGAGGTTGTTGCTGCTGTTTGGGAGCTGTAAGAAAGAAGAAACGCAAAGTACTGCTAAAATGCGATGCATCTCTCTTCTTGCGGCTGTTTTCTCGATGCATCTCCATGGCGTGAGAAGGATTTCCACGCATCGTCGTACCACTGTGAAAACCGTCGCAGCACCTGTCGCATCTGCAAGAATCGATGCATTGAGGGATCGTAGCTGAAGACGACCGACGCAGCAACAATTGCCGACGCATCCCGGATTTACACGCATCATACCGGTGCGGCACGCTTTCCTGATGTATCACCTGCGAAGCAGAACCATCACGAATAATCGATGCATCACTCCCCATACAGACCAGATTCGACGCAACTCGCTCTCTGTGTGTCACAGAATTGTCGCATCGCCTCCCCAAGGTCTCAGGAGTGTTGCATCTTTTTTTATCTGAGTCTGCGGCAGTTTGGCTTTTGGAACTTTGACACATCTATAGGTACTTTGGTGAAAAGTCATGCATCCATAGTTTTCTATGGTACAAGTTCTTGAATGCTTTTTAAAGACATATTTTTAACTGTGTATGTTGGATTTTTGTCATTTTGGTCTTATTTAGTTTAGATGAAGTTACTTTATTTTTCTAAACTGGTGTGTTGTCCTGTTGTGGTGCTTTCACTGTGTTACTGGGTGTGTTGGTACAAATACTTTACACCTTGCCTTTTGGATAAGCCTGTCTGCTCGTGCCAAGCTACCGGGGGGGGGGGTGAGGCAGGGGCTATCTAAAGTGTGTATCCCCCTTACCCTGACTAGAAGCAAGGGATCCTATTTGGACAAAGGTACCTACCTCTGCCAACTAGTGACCCCCATTTCTAACAACCGGTAACCAGCGCATCTAACAACGATGAGCAGAAACAGACTGACGCATAGCACCATGTGACTCTGGGCAATAGCTCGCTTAATCTTCCCGATGGCCCCCAGCGCCTAGAAACCCTTACGGGTGATTGTGCGCTTTACAAATGTGGACTTTACTTTTTTTTACTTTTACCTTAAGAAGAAGGCGCTGCCACATTTTGAGTGATCTGCAGCCGTTGCAGTATGGAAAGCTGGTAAGCTCAGATATAGACTATTCACATAGTCCAAATTTGAGGTAACCAGGGCATAATCAATAGTCTTCCGTGGCATCACCAGGACTGGATGCAATATCCTCCTTAGGGAGTTAAAGGTAGCAAAGCAGCTAGCCGAGACTGCTTTGCCCTACAGTTAGAAAGACAAGTGAGGGTCAAATGTGAACCCAGATTCCTCACACAAGAGGAGGAAATTGGAGGAGCCCCAGCCTCTTAGGGCTATCAGTTGAGAGAATGGGGGTGGGGCTTGATAGAGGCAAAGACAAGAATTTTATTTTTTTCAGAATTTTTTTTTCTTTTTTTTTTCAGAATTCAGTTTAGCGCAGCTTTCATCCACCCAATTGCCCACTACTTAGAAGAAGTGAAGGCATCAGAAGCCTCATCCTGGAGGGACAGAAGGTGCTGAGCGTCATAAGCACAGGAAATCACTTTCAAGCCCCAGGCTTCGACAAAGTTCGCCAGGGCCCCAAATACACATCGAATAGAGTGAGGGACGGCCTTGGGGGAATCCATATTTAAGGGTCTTTGGACCGGAAGTAAAAGGAGCAAGGAAAACAGCCTTAGATCTGTCCTCAAGATATGATTTAAGCCAAGACAGAGCTTTGCCTTGAGTTCTAATCTTCAACAGCCTTTGCCGCAGGAGAGAATGCGAGACCGTGTCAAACGCTGATAACAAATCCAATTCTACAACCGTAGCCGATGCACCCTGAACCAGATTAGGCTTGATAAATTCAGAGACCTCCAGTAAGGCCAACCCTGTACGGTACCCTGTAAACTGCGTATCATGGAAAAGAGGGTTTGATTCCAGAAAAAGGGAAAGTTGTCTATTAGCCTCCTTTTCCAGCATTTTGGCTACTGTGGGAAGAATTGAAAGTGGTCTGAATTTGCTAAGAGTTTTGGGGTCAGCATTAGTTTTGTTAACAGTGGTACCAGGAGGGAGTGTTTTCACCCCTTCAGAACAAACAGCAGACATCCGTGAAGCGTTCAGCAGTTTGTTCAAACTGTGATTAAGAAACAGCAAAGCTGATTCCAGGATTTCAGGGAGGATTTCAGGGAGGCAACAGTCTCGGGGCAAGCTGAACTTGCAGATGGAAGAACATATAGGTCTAGATTTTTCATATATTACTTAATCAGGTTGTCACCCTATTTAGGGACTCACATTTCTGACAGAAGAGTGACACAGGGCCCGATTCACAGCACTAACTTAATTCTGGGAGTTTTTAAGGACCAGTTAAAGGTGGGCTCGATTCACAGAACTAACGCAAGACAAAATCCTAAACTTACTACTTTTGGTATTCACAGAACGTTCTTACTACTTTTGGTAGGATAGAGCCATGTATTCAACTTCTTCCTGAACTGCAGCAAGTTCTCCATCTGCCTGAGTTCAGTTGGGAGTTTATTCCAGGCCAGTGCCGCTGCAATACTAAAGGCCCTTCCTCCTGATTTAGCTCTTTTAAATCTAGACACTCTTACCAGCTTAGCTGATGAGGAGCGGAAGATGCGCTAGGCAGCGTACTTTAAAACGGCTGCTTAGAAACATGTTGTGTTTGGTGTCAAACACCTTGGAATCCTACCTCCTGCGGAGGAGGTATGGTTCCACCCTTCTAGAGGGACTTAGGTGAAACACCGGCGCACCTGGTACCAGCTTTTTTGACCTGGGCATCACAAAATGGATGATGCCAGTCACAGACACGAGTCCGAGCCAAGCCTGACAATAGGTTTCCTGTCACAGGGAGGTGTGACCATCTCCCAGAGAGACCTTAGTGTATTGGGGCTGGGTGGGTGCACTCTTAGAGTGCCAGAAAGTCTGCACTGGGGGCACATTTGGTGTTCCCATGCATAGTCCAGCTCAAACCGGTTGCAGGAGCCATTTGTTCCTGCTCTGGTATGAAACTGGAAAAAGGACATGGGTGTAGCCATCCCTCTGTCCTAACCCTCCCCTAGGAGGGTCCCGAGAGTTAGTCCAATGCCTTCTCTGGGTATGAAGTGGGAAACTTGACTACAGGACTTTGGATTTTACCTGGACTAAAGTCTGCAAGCAGAAACCAAGTACTTCAATGGTCTACACTTCGCTGGACAATAGAAGAAACTCCCTTGGAGTAAAGGAGTTACTCCCCTGCATCAGCAGGCACCTAAAAGCATCTGACTGGTTTGCATCTCCCGAGCTCCTGAGGACTCCGCAGATTTCTGCAACACAGGAGGTGGGTTCCCGAGCATCTCTGAGATCGATCTGCTCTCAAAAACAAATGAAACGAGGCCCAAAATCCATTTTATAGTACAATTAGCATAAAAGGCCAATGTACCATGTCAAAAGTCTTCTATATATAAAGCAAAAGTAGGGCAGTTGGGCTGTGGAAATCGTGCACATGTGAGGGTATAATGTGGAGGTGCCGGAGACAATTATGAGGGCTCTTATTAGGCATAAAGCCATGTTGATCATCATGCAGTAGTGTTCGGACGACATTATGTAATCTCAAGGCTATTACGTTTGTACAGGCTTTAGTTTTGATATTATTAATTACTGAAATTGAATTATAGAAGGCACCGAGTTGTGGGCACTTATGCGGCTTCAGAGTAACTGAAATAACCCCCCTCACAAGAAGCCAGAAAGCATGCAATTCACAAAGACCCTTTGAAACATCAACTGTAAATGCAGAATAACCAGAAAGGCACATTTATTGAAGAATTTAATAGTACACCCCTTGGGACCTGGGTCCTCCCTTGACAGTGCCCACACTGAAAGATCTCTTATGATGGGATTTTGAAGTTTAGCAGGAGGGGGATGTACACAAAAATATAATATTTCGTAGTAATGGGTGAAGGTCCCTGTAATATCTGTACTTGACCCTCAGTGGATAAAATCAAAGGGACAATTCTTGACATATGGCCTTTGTTTGGAAGCCAGTACAAAAATTCCCAGCCTGGTCACCCACTTCATACTTTGTGAATAAAACTAACTTGTCCATCCAGTAATATGAATCTTTTGCTTTAGTGTGGTTCTCAGATTTTAAAGGAGTTGAGCTGCTTTGGTATTGTGAGAAGTTGGCCTGATAGGTGATGTTTCCAATTCTGGAACCACCGGTTATCAGACCAAACAATCCCTTATGGTGTCTGGTTGTAAGTCAACCTTATTAGACAAGCTATCCTAGGGGTAGCATGGACTAAGCAGCCTAAAGGCTTAACTTAAGAGGTTGTGTTAAGCGAGCTGTTTTACCACATACAATCCTGTAATATCAAATGAAAGGACACCACACAAGTATATATTATACAAATATATGTATTTATTACTAAAAACAATCCCCAGTATTCTTTATGAATAAAGGGGCACAAGCGTTAAATCAAAAGCACAGTTTAAACATACACAGTTGCACAGTTATGGATGAGGGCGGGTGGCCACTCAAACCATATACTAAACAAGTGGTATAAGAGATACCAATCGAACAGTGGTTAGGCCTAGGGCCTAGGGAATCGCTGGGAGCAGTCAGGACAAGCAGTGCTGAAGTCGGGAAAAGCCCGCGGGATTCGGGTGCAGTGCAGAAAGCGCACGCATGCACCAATGTTAACCAATGGTGCGTAAAAGTTGTAAAGTTAAAGTTTAAGGACACTTCCGCTGAACCTAGAGGAACAAAACTTAAGACACAGACCCTAGAGATGTGTACCAGTGTGGGAACACCGGCGGAGCAAAGTTACCTCACCCACAGGAAGCGGGTGCACAGGGTCGAAGTGCGTCGGGTTTTGACACGCAGGTTCTTGGCGCTTGAAGCTGAAGACGCTGCAGGCGATGTGAAGGAAAAGTGTCCGGTGGATCCAAGGGTGGATCTGTAGTGGTGAAGACCTGAAAGCAGAGGGGACAGTGTTCAAAGTCACTGACCAGTAACCACCGTGGAACCAGATTGGAACCAGGCAAAGTCGGGTGCAAACAGGTGATGAGGTGTTGCTTCTCTCTGCAGCCACGTGGACACGAAGAGGTCAAGGACGTCCAGAAGTCGATCACAAGCTGTCCCTCGAAGGTTCTAGCTGATGGCGGTGTCAGCAACTCGATTGAAGCAAACAAGCCTTGGCTAATGCAAGCCACGGGGAAAGTGAAAAGGCTTATTACTCGGACCAGCAAGGTCAGAGCGGGTACTCCTTTCTACAGGAGCGAGGGCAGGTCTGGAGCAACCAGACCCACAGTGTAAATCGTAGGTTTCGTCGCCAAGATGGCCGCTGACCACGTGACAAGCGGGCGGGATGGCGAGTCGAGTGGCACAAAGCAAAAGGGCCCCACGCAGATCGTGGAGATGCTGGAGGGCTGATCTTTAGTACAAATGCTGCTCGATTGTGGGACTTCTCAAACTCCAAAGCACAGAGTCTCGGGTGCCTCGGGTGCTGCGCAGTCAGCGTCTCGGGGGTCTTTCAAGATGTCCGCTCCCACGTCTCTCGGTGCCTCCACGGGTCCCTTCTTTGCAGGGACTGTGGATCGGGCTGGGAGAAGTCTGGGAAGCTGGGTCTTGTCAGGCTCTGCACTCGGGCTCCGGCGGGAGGCGGCGGCAAAGCAGACGTTGAGGTGCTGGGTAGTGCCTGTGTTCACAGGGTGGCCCCTCCTAGGCCACAAGGGAGATGCTCTTCAGTCTTCTGTTCATCAGAATGTCGAAGTCCAGTCGTCTTCTTAGTTTAAAGGTGATTTCAGGATGATCTGAAGTGTCTTGGCACTGCTCCCACTCTTATTCGAATCTGGGGGGCTGGATTACCTGCTAGGTCCCCTCCTATGGGTGGGACCCAGGAAGTGGGTGGATACACCCCTTTCCTTTGATCCAGGCCGCCCTGGCACGAGGGCTGGAGTGCCCCAGAACCAGTTTGGCCGGATTATGCAAGGGGCAGCCATGTGCTCCCCATGCAGTGTCTGGTTTCTTTCAGACCTCACTGCTACAATCCACTATCTCCTGTCTGGAGGGTGATAACACCCCCCTGCGACAGGAAACCCTTTGTCCAGGCCCCATTTGGCTGAGTTTCGGTCAGCTTCAGGGGGTCAGACTCTTGTCTGTGGCAGAGGCATCCATTTTGTGGATCTAAGGCCCTTTTAGAAATTAACCGCATTAAAGTAAAGTAACATGTCTTACCCCTCTAGAGGGGTGGAATGCTATCCCCGTCGCCAGAACTGGCGAGGGGATAGTATTCCAAATCGTATGACACCTTACACGACATGTTTTGATAAAGCCAAACCAAAGTTGCTATATAACCGCGAGGATTATAAGGCACTTAAGAGTATATGGTATGGCATTATCCTGAAACAGCTTAGGGAGTTGTTCCCGACAGCTGCAGACAGGCTCAGCTCATGCTAGAGCTCCATCTCACATGAAACCACGCACTCTGCCTCCAGGATTGATGAGGCCTTCCATAGGATTGGCTCACAGGTTAATATGTGTCCAGATATAGGTTTAGATATAGGTATACTATATCTAAGCAAGGGGTGATTACACCACCTTACCCCAGCTGAGTGATCAGCCAGTTGTGTCAATTTAAGAACCAGCCAGGGGTGGCAAAAGATATGCTGCAGCCCCTGGTAGGCCTTGGTGGCCCCTATGCCCTGGGCACCTATAGTGCATTATACAGGGGCTGACAAGGAGTCCATTTCCAATTGTGGTATGTACCTAGGGTACATGGAATCCATTTTACAGAGAGAGCAGATGGCCTGGGGCCCTGATTAGCAGGGAACCAGGTCAACTAAGTCAAAAAACCAGCTAAACACAGGCAAAAAATCTGGGGTAACCATAGTCAGGTAGCCACCTTCCTACATAACCCCCCCCCCCAAACGAAAGGAGATAAGGCTATCCTTGGCCAGGTAAGCCTATATTGCCTGAGTGGCCATATAAGGAAGTACCTGCACTAGCATGGGTACCCCCTGTCTCATGGTCCACTAAGCAGTCCCTCACCCTTTGGGTATTAGAGGGTCTCCACCATAGGGAATCACTACCTTGGGTGTGTTTATGCAAAGTTAAAGGCTGGTTTGGATATGGAGTATTGAAGTGAGGCTCTACTAATTTAGGGCTTAGCTTCCTCCAATTATCTTCCACCATGTGTGCCTTTCTTTCTTTAACTGAGTTGCACTGTGCTCTCAGGGTCAGCCTCTGGCTACCTAAAGCTGGAGGCTGGGTCCCTCTGTTTGGCTTGCTGGAGGGACAGTTCAGGTTTGGGCCCTTTGGGTCCCAGGTTTGGCTGTGCCCAACAGAATCCATCTGTGGGAGGTCCCTAACTGTTTTTAAGGGGGCTCCCTCAGGAGTTTTTAAAGTTTTCACCTCACTAGGGCTACTAGGTTTGGTGCCCCTGATCTGTTGATGGGGGTGCTTTATTTGACAGGGGGCCCTCTGGGTCTCACTGTCCTTCTTGTCCTCTGCAGCCCTGGGCTGGCTAAGGCAAGGGAGAGAGGGGCAGGTTACCTGCTCCAGACTGGGTCCCACCTGAGAAGGGTCCACTGACATCAGAGGTTCTGTCAGGCTAGACCCAACCACCTCTGGGGCAGTTCCTTCATCAGGGGTAAGATCAGTTCCCTGAGGAGGCTGATCCTGTCCTAAAGTCTGGTGAGGGGGAGATTTCTCTTCCTCCTCCATGCTCTCAGTTTGTGTGGAGTTATCCATCATTTCAGGCTTCACAACACACATATCAGTTTGAGTTTGGGCTGTGGCCATCACAGCCCCACCAACCTTTTCAGGAGGAGCCTCAGTTTGGGTTTCTGCTGTTATCATAACAGCTTTGCTATTCTGTCCAGGAAGAGCTTTGGCTAAAGATGGTGCAGAGAGTTTCTCAGCCCTACCAACCTTTTCAGGAAGGACATCTTGAATTGGGGCTGTAGCCATTACAGCCCCACTAACCTTTCCATTGGAATTTACCATTCTAGAATGGATTTCCTGTTCAACCTCAGCCCAGGCTGAGATCTCCAAATCATTACCAAGTAGGCAGTCTACAGGCAAGTTTGGTGACACTGCCACTCTCTTTGGGCCAATGACACCTCCCCAGCTGAGACTTACTACTGCCATGGGATGATTGGTTTTGACGCCATCAATGTTTGTTACCTGGTATGTGGCACCTGGTAAAAGTTGCTTAGAGGGGACTATACAGTCAGCCACCATGGTGATGCTAGCCCCTGTGTCTCTAAAAGCTTCAACTTTCAAACCATTGATGATGGGTTTTTGTCTATATTTGCTCAAAGTATTTGGGCAATCAGAGAAGTTGGCAAACCCCCTGCCAGTCTCATAAACAAGATCATTTGGGGATGGGGACCTGGATAGGCCAGGGTCCTCCTGGGCTCCAAAAGTAAACCCACCCAGATTCCTGGGTGTGCTCCCACTTCCTGGGGGATTACTGCTGACAGTAACAGGAGGTGTTGGAGCTGGCTTTGGAGGTATATTCTCTTTATTGTTATTCTTGGGTCAACAGTTGTCTGTTTTGTAATGCCCAACCTGTTTACAGGCATAACAATAAGGCTTTTTCTCAGTTGAAGAAGTGTCTTGGGACCCACCCCCATTCTTGGAGTTTTGGGGCCCTGGGGAAGTCTTTTCTTTATTTGTATCCCCACCCTTATCTTGAGGCTTGGTAGACTCCTTCTTCTGGTTACTGTCCTGATTCTTAGGCCTAATCCTGGTTCTGACCCACTTGTCTGCCTTCTTTCCCAATTCTTGGGGAGAGGTAAGATCAGAGTCCACCAGGTGCTGGTGTAAGAGCTGGTTCTGACAATTACTTAGGATCTGCTCCCTCATAATCAAATTATACAATCCTGTAAAGTCATGTACTTTGCTGCCATGTAGCCAACCCTCCAGAGCCTTAGTTGCACAATCAACAAAATCAGTCCAGTCCTGAGTCTGTGTCTTCTGGGTGTCTCTGAACTTCAACCTGTACTGTTCAGTGGTTAAGCCAAACCCATCTATCAGAACACTCTTCAGGACTTTGTAATTGTGTGCATCCTCATGTCTAACAGTGAGGAGCTTATCTCTCCCTTTCTCTGAAAAGGAGTACCATAAGATTGCTGCCCACTGTTCCTCAGGAACCTGCTGTACCATGCAGGCTCTCTCAAGAGCAGTTATCCACTTGTGGATGTCATCCCCTTCCTTGTAGGGGGGCACAATCTTTGTCAGGTTTCTACTATCATAGGACCTGGGTTTCTCTTTAGGAATATTGCTGCCACCAGTGGCATCTAAGCCACACAATGTTTGCTCTCTTGCCAAGGCAAGTCTAGCTTGAGCCAAGGCTACCTCCTCCCTCTCTATTTGGAGTTTGACAGCCCTCATTCTGGCCCTATGCTCTAGCTTTTGAGAAGCAGTCATGCCTCTCTGGGATTCTCTTGAGGCACTAGAAATGTGAGAGTGCCCTGAGGGAGATCTCACTCTCCTGTTGCCTGGGAGAATGTTATAGGGTCTGGGGAGGTGCTGGCCCTCTCCATTCCCCAGTAGGTCTAAGTTGGCCTGGTTAAGCCTGGCAACTAGGACCTGGCTACCCCTCTGATCCTGATCTTCTGGGTCCTCTACATCTGAGTCCTCCTCCCCCTCCTCTCCTTCTTCTCCTTCTTCCTCCTGAGGGGTATCAGTTACAGGGGGGTTCACTCCATCTCCTGACTCTAAGGTAACTTAATTCACCTTCTCTAAGTCATCCTGCTCTAGAATGGCTATCAGGATAGGACAGGTGGGACTTCTGCCCCTTTTTAACCCTCTTGATATGCACAAGGCAATCAAGTCCTTTCGGGTTAACTTGTCATAGCTGGAAGTTGCCTTGGTAAGGTCAACTGTCACAGGAGCAGACCCTGAGGCTTTTCCTGTGTCAGACATGACTGCTAGTGAGGTGTAAGTGGTGCACTTACCTACACTAAGTGTTTTCCTACTGTACCTTGCTAGTGAGTTGTAGTCAGGGTGTGCTAATCCCTTTAATCTACAACTACTAAGTTCAGTAGAACTTAATATGCTAAGCTTTTGATTTATATGTACCTAGAGGTACTTGATGTGATCTTTCAATTTGATGAAAGATTGCAATGGTAAAACAACAGCAAGCTCAAATCCGCACCGCTGCTCACCAATGTGAGAAGTTGGCCTGATAGGTGATGTTTCCAATTCTGGAACCACCGGTTATCAGACCAAACAATCCCTTATGGTGTCTGGTTGTAAGTCAACCTTATTAGACAAGCTATCCTAGGGGTAGCACGGACTAAGCAGCCTAAAGGCTTAACTTAAGAGGTCGTGTTAAGCGAGCTGTTTTACCACATACAATCCTGTAATATCAAATGAAAGGACACCACACAAGTATATATTATAAAAATATATGTATTTATTACTAAAAACAATCCCCAGTATTCTTTATGAATAAAGGGGCACAAGCGTTAAATCAAAAGCACAGTTTAAACATACAAAGTTGCACAGTTATGGATGAGGGCGGGTGGCCACTCAAACCATATACTAAACAAGTGGTATAAGAGATACCAATCGAACAGTGGTTAGGCCTAGGGCCTAGGGAATCGCTGGGAGCAGTCAGGACAAGCAGTGCTGAAGTCGGGAAAAGCCCGCGGGATTCGGGTGCAGTGCAGAAAGCGCACGCATGCACCAATGTTAACCAATGGTGCGTAAAAGTTGTAAAGTTAAAGTTTAAGGACACTTCCGCTGAACCTAGAGGAACAAAACTTAAGACACAGACCGTAGAGATGTGTACCAGTGTGGGAACACCGGCGGAGCAAAGTTACCTCACCCACAGGAAGCGGGTGCACAGGGTCGAAGTGCGTCGGGTTTTGACACGCAGGTTCTTGGCGCTTGAAGCTGAAGATGCTGCAGGCGATGTGAAGGAGAAGTGTCCGGTGGATCCAAGGGTGGATCTGTAGTGGTGAAGACCTGAAAGCAGAGGGGACAGTGTTCAAAGTCACTGGCCAGTGACCACCGTGGAACCAGATTGGAACCAGGCAAAGTCGGGTGCAAACAGGTGATGAGGTGTTGCTTCTCTCTGCAGCCACGTAGACACGAAGAGGTCAAGGACGTCCAGAAGTCGATCACGAGCTGTCCCTTAAAAGCTCTAGCTGATGGCGGTGTCGGCAACTCGATTAAAGCAAACAAGCCTTGGCTAATGCAAGCCACGGGGAAAGTGAAAAAGGCTTATTACTCGGACCAGCAAGGTCAGAGCGGGTACTCCTTTCTACAGGAGCGAGGGCAGGTCTGGAGCAACCAGACCCACAGTGTAAATCGTAGGTTTCGTCGCCAAGATGGCCGCTGACCACGTGACAAGCGGCTGGGATGGCGAGTCGAGTGGCACAAAGCAAAAGGGCCCCACGCAGATCGTGGAGATGCTGGAGGGCTGATCTTTGGTGCAAATGCTGCTCGATTGTGGGGCTTCTCAAACTCCAAAGCACAGAGTCGAGGGTGCCTCAGGTGCTGCGCAGTCAGCGTCTCGGGGGTCTTTCAAGATGTCCGCTCCCACGTCTCTCGGTGCCTCCACGGGTCCCTTCTTTGCAGGGACTGTGGATCGGGCTGGGAGAAGTCTGGGAAGCTGGGTCTTGTCAGGCTCTGCACTCGGGCTCCGGCGGGAGGCGGCGGCAAAGCAGACGTCGAGGTGCTGGGTAGTGCCTGTGTTCACAGGGTGGCCCCTCCTAGGCCACAAGGGAGATGCTCTTCAGTCTTCTGTTCATCACAATGTCGAAGTCCAGTCGTCTTCTTAGTTTAAAGGTGATTTCAGGATGATCTGAAGTGTCTTGGCACTGCTCCCACTCTTATTCGAATCTGGGGGGCTGGATTACCTGCTAGGTCCCCTCCTATGGGTGGGACCCAGGAAGTGGGTGGATACACCCCTTTCCTTTGATCCAGGCCGCCCTGGCACGAGGGCTGGAGTGCCCCAGAACCGGTTTGGCCGGATTATGCAAGGGGCAGCCTTGTGCTCCCCATGCAGTGTCTGGTTTCTTTCAGACCTCCCTGCTACAATCCACTATCTCCTGTCTGGAGGGTGATAACACCCCCCTGCGACAGGAAACCCTTTGTCCAGGCCCCATTTGGCTGAGTTTCGGTCAGCTTCAGGGGTCAGACTCTTGTCTGTGGCAGAGGCATCCATTTTGTGGATCTAAGGCCCTTTTAGAAATTAACCGCATTAAAGTAAAGTAACATGTCTTACCCCTCTAGAGGGGTGGAATGCTATCCCCGTCGCCAGAACTGGCGAGGGGATAGTATTCCAAATCGTATGACACCTTACACGACATGTTTTGATAAAGCCAAACCAAAGTTGCTATATAACCGCGAGGATTATAAGGCACTTAAGAGTATATGGTATGGCATTATCCTGAAACAGCTTAGGGAGTTGTTCCCGACAGCTGCAGACAGGCTCAGCTCATGCTAGAGCTCCATCTCACATTAAACCACGCACTCTGCCTCCAGGATTGATGAGGCCTTCCATAGGAGTGGCTCACAGGTTTATAGGTGTCCAGATATAGGTTTAGATATAGGTATACTATATCTAAGTAAGGGGTGATTACACCACCTTACCCCAGCTGAGTGATCAGCCAGTTGTGTCAATTTAAGAACCAGCCAGGGGTGGCAAAAGATATGCTGCAGCCCCTGGTAGGCCTTGGTGGCCCCTATGCCCTGGGCACCTATAGTGCATTATACAGGGGCTGACAAGGAGTCCATTTCCAATTGTGGTATGTACCTAGGGTAAATGGAATCCATTCTACAGAGAGAGCAGATGGCCTGGGGCCCTGATTAGCAGGGAACCAGGTCAACTAAGTCAAAAAACCAGCTAAACACAGGCAAAAAATCTGGGGTAACCATAGTCAGGTACCCACCTTCCTACAGGTATGTTTTGCATTCACCTCCCTCTTTTCTACCTGAATAATTTGGTCTTCTAGGTCAGTATTCTCCCTCTTCCAATTTTCGTGCTTACCCCTAACCTGACCCGTGGTATTTCCTCTAGTCACTACCTTGAATGCTTCCCAAGCTGTAACTGCTGCGGAGACTGAACCCGCAATAATGTAAAAATAATCTATGATCTTATTACGCAGATGTTTCACAAGAGTATCATCTAACATTCAAAACTCCATTTACCCTTCAACTCCCATTGTCGATGTCAGGAGGTCTATAGGACTGGTGAATGATCGGAGAACCCACTGGAGACATGTTTACCTTTGTCGTCTACATGAACTATCTGTACTGAAAATGGGAAGGACCTACAGAGGCAAATGGAGAATGGCGACCCCTGTGGACCACTGAGTAAATCCTGGATGATTGACATAGGTGTATACATCCTACCCAAGAATCAATAAAAAGAGAAGGTTTCCCTTTTCCTGGTTGTGGGTGATAGGTCCTACTATCAAGACTTAATTTATGATACAGCTGGGAGTATGATCAGGTATGAGGCACCCCACACAGTAACAAATTTACACATATGAACTAGTGAATTTAAGTGATATAATTTCACAAAATTGTAGGACGAATATCAAGGTTCCAGAGTTAACTAAGTAGTAAAAAAAGAGGTAAAGTGATCAAATACTAGAGGTTCTGTTGATTACAATTATGACATTTATTGTATTTGTTATAGCAGAAAATGATATTTTACATTCATTAACATTTTGTTAAAAAGCACATTAACACATACATTTTATTAAAAACATCATGAACAATTTTTTTTTTTTTAAACACAAGAAGCACAGTCCTACCCAAGAACACACACTTTGTACCTAGTAAATGAGTCTCTTGAAGTAGCAGTATATCAGGGGTGTGTTCTAAACTAAAATCCGTCCCCCTAACACCCCCACCCTATATTTCTATCCTAGAAATATCAGTCACCCAAAATAATATGTAATAATCAACTCTGAAACTCAATGGCAAAAAGTGAAAATAGAAACAAGCAAGCAAAAGGAGTGATGCACTTTGAATGAAGAGTCCCTTTTCTTTTCTCTTTCAGGGGTTTTGTATTGTGCAGAAAAGCTGAACATGAAGTCAGTCCTTTCATAATGGTTTCTGTTGCCACAGGCGTGTTATTTCCCCTGAACCCCTGGGTATGGTGAAGACGGTCTGCAGCAGGAGTAACCTCTACCCCCAATGACTTATGGTGTGCTAGATTCTTTGATGCCACCTCGGTTTATGTCGTGTTCTTTGCGGGATGAAGATATTTCATCGGACGCCCTTTCAATCCCCCGGATGTGTCAGCTGAAAACCTCGAAAGCCTCGTTTGACATGGTTATCCCCTGTTTTGTGCTGCCTGGTTTTGATGGGGTTTCAATTGTAGTGCAAAGGGTCTCCCGTGCCAGTGCTTTTTCCCAAAACATATCCACAATTGCTATGTCTGCCCCCTGTAAGTCACTAGTAAATGGTACCCTGGGTACCCAGGGCCTGGGAGCTGAAGAGGGTCCCCTCGTACCCTCCTCAGTGTGACCATGCCACTGCCCTTGCAGCTTGCATGCCCCTGTGAGAGAGAAAACAACAAGGTTGACATGGCACTCTACCTGGGTGCCATGCCAGACAACACTGCCTGAAGGTATAGGTCAGTCACCGCTCTAGCCGATCTAACAGCCCCAATGCAGGGTGACCTATACCACAGGTGAGGACATATCTGCATGAGCAGATACGCCCCAACAATATTAGGGTCCATTCTTTAATATTGTAAGTGCCAGTGAAGCCAAACAGAGTACATGGGCTGGAAACTCGACAGCTCAATTTCCACAGCACCATGATTGTTTCCCTGAACATAGGGGTGTTTGGTACCAAACTACTCCTTTCAATATATCCACACCAATGCCACTGTGAGCTTTATTATACCATGTACTCAGAGGGCACCTCAGATGTGCCCCCTGAAAACCTACCAATCCTGGTGTGGTTTCTGACCGGCTGTAGGCATTTAGCCACCACCAGACATGTTTCTGGACCCCTGGGTGGAGAGCCCCTTCTCTCTTGGACCAGAAACAATGCACATCCTGGGCCAAGGTGTCACACCTCCTCCCCCAGGATGGGCCGGTGCTCAAAGGGGAGCTTTAAAGGCCTGCCGCCTTTGTAATATGCAATCCTGTGCCTCTGCTGCTAACAGAAGATGGCAGCCTCCGGTTTACACCCCCACTTCATATGGGAAAACCGGTGGGAAAACTTAGGAGAATAAGAGATGTGCCCACCTCTGACAATCCACCCCTCAGGTGGGGGAGGCAAGGTGAAGCACATCTTTCAGTCCTCACCCTCTTGAAGATGGGTAAACCCGCCAATCAGGGCTAGGCCTGTGCACACTCCCACAGGAGGGTGGCATAATAGATGGTGTAGTCAAGCCAGGTAAAGTGCCAATTGGCCCTACCTGCTACTCCCCTAAAATTCCTCTAAATTGGGTATTTAGGTGCGTCTACCAATCCTGAAAATTGGATTTGCGATGACTTAAGAAGAAAGAAGACGTCCCTGCAGAGAAGACTGAATACAACGACTGTCTTGGCCCCATCCCTACTAGCCTGTCTTCAGCTTCTGCGAACCTGCAACCTGTCTTGCAGCCAGTGACCTCTGAAAACCCTGGGAGGACTGCTGCCTTTAAAAATTACTCCAATCTCCCGTGGAGAGTGGACCTGTCCAGAGGAATACAACTCCAAGGGCTCCGGATCCAGCTGGAACCGCTATCCCTGCACCCGACGCCCACGGCCCGCGTCTGAGTGGCCCACCTGCCCAGTGAAGTCTCCCCAGTGGTACAGACCTCGAATCCAGTTTTCGCTGACCGCTCCCTCCTGACCTCCATGACGGTGCCTGCAGACTGAATCCAGAAGCTCTGCCTGTCTGTGACTGGCTCAGGTAAGAAGACTTGGAAGTTGAAAGGCACCCCTGCACCCGAAGCCCCTGGGCCTTGGTGAGCTGAACCAATTGTGCCCCTACGACACCCTGCCTCTCTACTTACCTCTCCTGTAGTTGGTCTCCCTCTTGCAACCTCCGGTGGGATGCCTGCATCCTGTTTGTCAAAAGCTCCAAACTCCATTCAAAAGCATTGGGCACCCAGCGCTGATTTAGCATCCAGCTGCCCCTCTGCCCCTGGTAGTGTATGATTGGTGCTGCTTGGGGCCCCTGCTGTGCTTGTGCTAACCCCCAAAGCTTAGCCTCTGCAACTGATCATTTACCTGCAAGCAGCGTGGCTCCAGGCACCCCCTGTCTCTACTGAAAAGCATTAGGCCGAACTCTGACTCTGACCTCTGCACTCAGCCGCCCCTGTGCTGCTAGTGGTACTCACCTAACCCGTGCTCCTTGCTGACCTTTGGGCCTGAATACTGGATTTGTAAGTGTGGAACTTACCTGTTAAACTGCATTATTGTTTTCACCATAGGGAACATTGAACTGCTTCAAACATATTCTAAATGCCAACTTTTAAAAGCTAAAAGTATTTTCATTTAAAAATGTACTTACCTTTTTGCGAAGATCTTGGTCTTAAAATAAAATACAAACAATGTATATTTTTCCAAAAGTGGTGGATCTCCTTATCGAGCCGTGTGTCCATTATTGGTCAATGTTGTGCAATAAATGTCTCCCACTCCTCTGTGTGAGGCCTAAGGCTGCTCCCCCGCGCTCCCACTAATAGAGCACTTTGGGTTTTACATCAAACAAGTGCCCATTGCACACAACCAGAGAGTAAATATTATTCAATATCTCTAAAACATATCAAACATGAGCAGGAAGTAAGCAAATAATTGTAAAATAAGCTGTCAGAGAAAACATAGTATTAAAGACAATCTTCTTTAATTTCTTGTGTATCCAGCCGACACGTGTTTCCTCGCATAGCAATGCGACTCATCAGGGCTGGGGAAGATACAAAATAGAACATAGTGGAGCATTTGTGTTTTCGTAGTTGAATTCACAGTGTATTAATCAAATAACGTGACTTGGTAATAGTGAGAACAACCAATTTTCAGCTTACAGAGTGAAGCATTGTATTCATACAAATTAGTTTGATTTAAGACGTGACACAAGTGTCTAGTTCTATCAGTATTATTCCGCTGACCATTAGAGAAGATTGAGAACCGTGGAAACCAACGTATGTCGTCCTACAAGTGAGATTGTGAGTATTGTGATTTCAAGAATTCGAGTGAGCGAGGGACGTATTGCAATGTGGAAATTAAAAAGCCAAAGATAGTGATGGTGTCGAGACTGTTTGTTCTAAGATGAACAGATGTGATAGTACGAAGTGGTCTTGAGAAACCAGTCTGGTTAATAGCCACTGTATCTTTGTGACAAATATTTATGTAAGTGACTCTTCACTCCATGCTGCTAATTTCGAGTGATAGCTAGTGCGTGATTTTTAAAAAAATATTTCAATCATACCTGTAACCTTCGAGTGAGTGAAAGGAAGGTCTAAAATAGAAATAGAAAAGAAAAGGACAAAGAACAGGAAAACAAGATGTGAAGTGCTATAACAACGGTAAGGTGAGTAAACGAGCATCGTATGTCTATGTGAAAGACAGCGGGCTATAAAAAATAGATATAAAGAGAGAGAGGCTCACCGCTTAGCCGGTGATATTTCCAACCCGGCCGGGCTCAGGACCAAGGAAGTGTAGATAAACTTTGATTCTGGTGTGTAGCTAAATGATACAAGGGGAGGGGTAAGAGGGGTAGTTAGCGTCTGAAAAAAGAGCTGTGAGAATAGAGTGGAGTGTCGAAACCTACTAAAAAGCCAGCTCACCACGTAGCAAAAAGCCTGGGTAGGTAGTTGCAGATCTGATCCGGACTGTGGGTATGACCGGATAATGTTGTTGAAAGCTGGCTTGGGAAGGAGCTCAGATAAAGCTGAGGGTATAAAGGGAAGACAAGGAAACAAAGGCATCAGAGAGAGGTAGGCTTGGAGGAAATCCAGAGAGCTGTGTGAAAACAAAATGTCAGGCACCAGTTACCCGGTGTGCCTGACACAGTGTAAGGAAAGGGTTTACCTCGTGCTAAGAATGTAAAGCCAGAGGGATCCGCCGGAGGTCAGTGTGAGGGTGGGTAGAGCGGGTATGCTCTCATCAGAGATTTGTTCCTGAAAAGGATTTCAAAAGAGCATTTCTGTTCATGCTAAGCAGGTGTCGTCAAATACAACAATCACCATAAAGATCGGGGCGTAATGGATCTAATGACCGTACGAGCTCTTACCAGCTGTTTAGCGTAGAGAAGCGTAGGAGTAGAACCGCTTCCGAGTAAGGCGAGATCCCGTGTTCCTGGAAGGACACGTGATCTCAACCCGGAAACATATTTCAGGAGTATGTGACCGTGGACCCGTATGTAAAGGGCTCGAAGGTGAAACCCTCTAGCACGGGTGCGTTCCAGGGCAGAACCCATGGTTGCAAGAGCCCGCCTACTGTGTCGTCAAAGCAAAGAACAGCTAGAGAGTACGAAATAACCCATGTGCATAATTGGAAAGCCCGTAAGCGGCATTGTGAGTGGATGCTCATAAAAGGAATCTAATTATGTGGAAAGAAAGTGAAAGTATATATGAGTAATAAAAGTGGGCTAGAAGAGAGGGAAATAAAGGGAGAAGAGAGGTGAGTGATATGGGTATTGCCAAATAAGGAACGGAACGTGAGATAAGAAGACGAGGTGCTTGCTGTGTACCATATCCAATGGTATAATTGTGTAGTGGCATGCCGAGAAACCCATGCAATCGAAATTGTTAAATATACTCATATGACTGGTACATATTATTTAGTGCCTTTTACATAGTAGGTAAAAAGAAATCGCTTCTGTAATTGAAGCTAGCCACAGAGTATAGCAACATTAACAATAATTGAATAAAATGCATCAAAGAGATATACATGCCTAATTCAATGTATCTACAGATTAAACAGCGAAGTATAACACAACGTTGAAGAATAATGAAAATGAAATAAGTGACCATTCAGAATACGGAATGGCGAAATTAATGGATAAACACTAATTAGTGTTTGTGTGTCATGCATGGATCATGAGATATGCTCTGCTTAATGATTATGGTATTGGGCAGAGCTGACGACATACCTCTTTACCTTATCTTAATTACATAAGTAGAGATATATTTTTGACCATTGGTGTGACAGTTGTGTCAATGCAGTCAGTTAATACTAGTTTAAAACGTAGGTCGGATACAACCATTACAAAAACATATGTGTCATATATGTAAACATTGTCAGCATGAAAAGATAAAAGGGAAATGGGGCAAAACATGTGCCTGGTAGTTGACAACGATACTAGATGAAGGTTAAGGCACTGGCAGAACATTGTAAAACCAAAACAATTCACATATTCAGATGGATGGCTTATTAAAAGTGAATGGGTATCAGAATATTCTATTGTATACGATCTAGTCTCCTAGAAAGTATTGTAACTCCTGATCAAAATTGAGACCGTGTTCTACTGTACGAAGACGTAGAATCCATGTGGCTTCTAAACGTCTCAACCTGAGTTCCCCGCACACAGTAGAAGTGCGAGCAAAGTAACATATGGAGTACTAGGACCCTCTCCCGTCTCCCAGTGATAAGATTCAGCAAGGTGTGAGGGAGACTTCAGCACAACCTCTAAATGTGTGAGTGTCACTCATGATGAGTGAGACTTGAAGGCTCTGATGTGTGCATGTCGCATCTGATGTCACTGCCCAGGCAACAAATGCAACTTGCCTGACGGTGCTACGAAGCCCTCCTTCAACCGCACATTGATGGTGCGTGGACAAGGAGTGACTCAAGCTATAAGAGAGGGTTACCACCTGACCAGTCTTTTATAGGAATGGCATGGTCAGTATTTTCTTGTCCCGGCCAGTACAAAAGTAGGAAGATTACTTAAAGCTGGCATTTTTCCTCTAATCAGTGCAAACTTATAATATCAAATATCGCAGAAATCACTTTAAAATGTGTTCTAGAGCTGCCTTAATGAATCCTGACTGAGAGTTAAAGTAAATAAAGACAACAAAGCCATGTTAAAAATGAATACAAACACTTTTATTCAAAGTCTTATTGAAGAATAATATCCGGGCCTTTGCAAAATCTTAAAACATGACCAAAGGTGGTAACTCTAATAAGAGCCTGTATGAAGGAGTCTGGCATTAGTTAGTGATGGAATACCCTCTCATCCTCAGACCCGGCACCGGTCACTCACTGCCAAGGGACCGTCCACTGAGGGAGAAATCTGTGAGAGTCAAACCCGACTCTCTCATGAATGTATTGAGACTGCAATTTACTTTATTTTGTTTTATAAGTGAAACTTTGGGGGGAGTGAGTGGGTAAAAAATGCAGAGAAATGCAAAACTTAATTTGGGGCAAATCGTTGGAAAGTTGTTTGAATACACACAGCCCTATCAAATATAAAGAATTACCCACAGAAACAGGAAAAATAGAAAAACAGAAAAATGTTGACTAGTTTAATTCTAGCAGTTTTCTTACATTTTTATGTATTTAATGAAAGTCAGGCTGTCATTTCCAATTCACTTTTGAAGACTGGAGGCGGCCGTTCCGTCAGAGGCCACCAGAGGGCGATCATCGCCTGCTGATGAAACCCACTGAGCTCCACATTGGATGAAAGGGAGAAGGGTTTCCTCTTCCGGGTCAGCGGCGGCAGAGATAGCACCAGCAGCTGCGGTGACATCACTTCCAGCCTCTCCTGGTGTTTGCAGCCTGCAGCAGAGGAGGAAGGAGCCCTGTCTGTTTATGCAGTTACCTTCATCTGCAGACCCCCCTCAAACCCCAGATTTACCACCCCCAGACCCCAAACCTGCCGCCCCCCTCCCCACAGCCCTAGGGGGAGGAGAGAGCCTGGACGTGTCTGCACAGGTCTCCGCTCAGGTAGGAGATTGTCAGCACCTTCTGCTGTGTTTGTAGAAATAGACTGAATAATCCTGGAGGGAATCTCTGCAGGAGCCGGGCTGAGCTGGCCTCTTCTATCCAGGGGCCCTGGGGCTGAGTTGGGCTCTTCTATCCAGGTCCCCTGGGGCTGAGCTGGACTCTTCTATCCGGGGCCCCTGGGGCTGAGCTGGGCCCTTCTATCTGGGGCCCCTGGGGCTGAGCTGGGCTCTTCTATCAGGGGCCCCTGGGGCTGAGCTGGGCTCTTCTATCCGGGGGCCCTAGGGGCTGAGCTGGGCTCTTCTATCCGGGGGGCCCTGGGGCTGAGCTGGGCTCTTTATATCCGGGCCCCTGGGGCTGAGCTGGGCTCTTCTATCCGGGGGCCCCTGGGGCTGAGCTGGGCTCTTCTATCCGGGGGCCCTAGGGGCTGAGCTGGGCCCTTCTATCTGGGGGCCTCTGGGGCTGAACTGGGCTCTTCTATCCGGGGGCCCCTGCGGCTGAGCTTGGCTCTTCTATCCGTGGGCCCTAGGGCTGAGCTGGGCTCCTTTATCCAGGGGCCCCTGGGGCTGAGCTGGGCTCTTCTATCCAGGGGCCCACGGCGCTGAGCTGGGCTTTTCTATCCGGGGGCCCCGGGGGCTGAGCTGGGCTCTTCTATCCGGTGGTCCTGGGGCTGAGCTGGGCTCTTCTATCCGGGGCCCCCGGGGGCTGAGCTGGGCTCTTCTATCCGGGAGCCCCTGGGGATGAACTGGGCTCTTCTCTCTGGGGGCCCTTTGGGGCTGAGCTGGGCTCTTCTATCCGGGGGCCCTAGGGGCTGAGCTGGGCTCTTCTATCCGGTGGTCCTGGGGCTGAGCTGGGCTCTTCTATCCGGGGCCCCCGGGGGCTGAGCTGGGCTCTTCTATCCGGGAGCCCCTGGGGATGAACTGGGCTCTTCTCTCTGGGGGCCCTTTGGGGCTGAGCTGGGCTCTTCTATCCGGGAGCCCTAGGGGCTGAGCTGGGCTCTTCTATCTAGGGGCCCTGGGGTGGAGATGGGCTCCTCTATCCATGGGATCCTGGGGCTAAGCTGGGCTCTCCTATCCGGGGGCCCATGGGGGCTGAGCTGGGCTCTTCTGTCCGGGGGCCCTAGGGGCTGAGCTTAAAACGTAATTTGGTGCAGAGTCAGAAAGTTGTTTGAATATAGACAGTCCTACCAAATATAAAAAATTACCCACAGAAACAGAAAAAATAGAAAACATTGTCCAGTTTAATTCTAGCAGTTTCTTACATTTGCATATAGTTAATGAAATTCAGGCTATATCCAATTCACTCCTAAAGACTGGAGGCGGTCCTCGCCTGCTGATGAATCCACTGAGCTGCACATTGGCTGAAAGGGAGAAGGGTTTCCTCTTCCGGGTCAGCGGTGGCAGAGACAGCACCAGCAGCTGCGGTGACAACACTTCTGGCCTCTCCTGGTGTTTGCAGCCTGCAGCAGAGGAGGAAGGAGCCCTGTCTGTCTGTGCAGTTACCTCCATCTGCAGACCCCCCCTCAGACCCCAGATCTGCCCCCCCCCCCACAGCCCCCCAGGAGGAGGAGAGGGCCTGGACATGTCTGCACAGGTCTCTGCTCAGGTAGGAGATTGTCAGCACCTTCTGCTGTGTTTGTAGAAATAGACTGAATAATCCTGGAGGGAATCTCTGCAGGAGCCGGGCTGAGCTGGGCCCTTATATCCGGGGCCCCTGGGGCTGAGCTGGGCCCTTATATCCGGGGCCCCTGGGGCTGAGCTGGGCTCTTCTATCCAGGGCGCCTGGGGCTGAGCTGGGTTCTTCTATCCAGGGCCCCTGGGGCTGAGCTGGGTTCTTCTATCCGGGGCCCCTGGAACTCAGCTGGGCTCTTCTATCCGGGGCCCCTGGGGCTGAGCTGGGCTCCTCTATACAGCGGCCCGTGGGGCTGAGCTGGGCTCTTCTATACGGGGGCCCTGGGGGCTGTGCTGGGCTCGTCTATCTGGGGGCCCCTTGGGGGCTGAGCTGGGCTCTTTTATCCTGGGCTGAGTTGGGCTCTTCTATCCAGGTCCCCTGGGGCTGAGCTGGACTCTTCTATCTGGGGGGCCCTGGGGCTGAGCTGGGCTCTTCTATCTGGGGCTCCTGGGGCTGCGCTGGGCTCTTCTATCTGGGGGCCCCTGGGGCTGAGATGTGCTCTTCTATCCGGGGCCCCTGGGACTGAGCTGGTCTATTCTATACGGTGGCTCCTGGGGAGGGCTGGGCTCTTCTATCAGGAGCTGAGCTGGGCTCTTCTATCCGGGGCCCCTTCGGCTGAGCTACACTCTTCTATCTGGCGCCCCCGGGGCTGAGCTGGGCTCTTCTATCCGGGGCGTCTGGGCGAGCTCGGCTCTTCTATTCGGGGCCCCTGGGGCTGTGCTATACTCTTCTATCCTGGGGCCCCTGGGGCTGAGCTGGGCTCTTCTATCTGGGGGCCCCTGGGGCTGAGCTGGGCTCTTCTATCTGGGGGCCTCTGGGGCTGAGCTGCGCTCTTCTATCCGGGGGGCCCTGGGGCTGAGCTTGTCTATTCTATCCGGGGGCCCCTGGGAGAGCTGCGCTCTTCTATCCGGGGGCCTCAGGGGCTGAGCAGGGCTTTTATATTGGGGCCCCTGGGGCTGAGTGGGGCTCTTTTATCTGGGGGCCCTTGGGGCTGAGCTGGGCTCTTCTATCTGCGGGCCTCTGGGGCTGAGCTGGGCTCTTCTATCCGGGGTCCCTAGGGGCTGAGCTGGGCTCTTCTATCCAGGGGCCTCTGGGGGGGGCTCGGCTCTTCTATCCGGGGCCCCTGGGGCTGTGCTATACTCTTCTATCCGGGGGCACTTGGGGCCGAGCTGGGCTCTTCTATCCGGGGGCCCCTGGGTCTGAGCTGGGCTCTTCTATCTGGGGGCCCTGGTGCTGAGCTGGGCTCTTCTATCTGGGGGCCTCTGGGGCTGAGCTGCGCTCTTCTATCCGGGGGCCCCTGGGGCTGAGCTTGTCTATTATCTCCGGGGCCCCTGGGGAGAGCTGCGCTCTTCTATACGGGCCCCTTGGGCTGAGCTAGTCTATTCTATACGGTGGCTCCTGGGGAGGGCTGGGCTCTTCTATCCGGAGCTGAGCTGGGCTCTTCTATCCAGGGTCCTTGGGCTCTTCTATGCGGGGCCCCTTCGGCTGAGCTACACTCTTCTATCTGGCGCCCCCGGGGCTGAGCTGGGCTCTTCTATCCCGGGGCCCTAGGGGCTGAGCTGGGCTCTTCTATCCGGGGCGTCTGGGCGAGCTCGGCTCTTCTATTCGGGGCCCCTGGGGCTGTGCTATACTCTTCTATCCGGAGGTACTTGGGGCCGAGCTGGGGTCTTCTATCCGGGGGCCCCTGGGGCTGAGCTGGGCTGTTCTATCTGGGGGCCCTGGTGCTGAGCTGGGCTCTTCTATCTGGGGCCTCTGGGTCTGAGCTGCGCTCTTCTATCCGGGGGCCCCTGGGGCTGAGCTTGTCTATTCTATCCGGGGGGCCCTGGGAGAGCTGCGCTCTTCTATCCGGGGCCCCTTGGGCTGAGCTAGTCTATTCTATCTGGGGTCCCTGGAGCTGAGCTGGGCCCTTCTGTCCGGGGGCCTCAGGGGCTGAGCAGGGCTTTTATATTGGGGCCCCTGGGGCTGAGTGGGGCTCTTTTATCTGGGGGCCCTTGGGGCTGAGCTGGGCTCTTCTATCTGCGGGCCTCTGGGGCTGAGCTGGGCCCTTCTATCCGGGGTCCCTAGGGGCTGAGCCGGGCTCTTCTATCCAGGGGCCTCTGGGGGGGGCTCGGCTCTTCTATCCGGGGCCCCTGGGGCTGTGCTATACTCTTCTATCCGGGGGCACTTGGGGCCGAGCTGGGCTCTCCTATCCGGGGGCCCCTGGGTCTGAGCTGGGCTCTTCTATCTGGGGGCCCTGGTGCTGAGCTGGGCTCTTCTATCTGGGGGCCTCTGGGGCTGAGCTGCGCTCTTCTATCCGGGGGCCCCTGGGGCTGAGCTTGTCTATTCTCTCCGGGGCCCCTGGGGAGAGCTGCGCTCTTCTATACGGGGCCCCTTGGGCTGAGCTAGTCTATTCTATCTGGGGGCCCTGGAGCTGAGCTGGGCCCTTCTATCCGGGGGCCTCAGGGGCTGAGCAGGTCTTTTCTATCTGAGGCCCCGGGGCTGAGCGGGGCTCTTTTATCCGGTGGCCCTTGGGGCTGAGCTGGGCTCTTCTATCCGCGGGCCCTTGGGGCTGAGCTGGGCTCTTCTATCTGGGGGCCCTGCTGCTGAGCTGGGCTCTTCTATCCGGCGGCCTCTGGGGCGGAGCTGAGCTCTTCTATCCGGGGGCCCCTGGGGCTGAGCTGGGCTCTTCTATCTCGTGGCCCTGGTGCTGAACTGGGCTCTTCTATCCGGGGGCCTCTGGGGCTGAGCTGGGCTCTTCTATCCGGGGGCCCTTGGGGCTGAGCTGGGCTCTTCTATCCGGTGGCCCCTTGGGTGAGCTGGGCTTTTCTATCTGGGGCCCCTGGGGCTGAGCTGGGCTCTTCTATCTGGGGGCCCTGATGCTGAGCTGGGTCCTTCTATCCGGGGGCCTCAGGGGCTGAGCTGAGTTTTTCAATCTGGGGCCCCTGGGGCTGAGCGTGGCTCTTTTATCTGGGGGCCCCTGGGGCTAAGCTGGGCTCTTCTATCAGGGGGTCCTGTGGCTGAGCTGGGGTCTTCTATCTGGGGGCCCATGGGGCAGAGCTGGGCTCTTCTATATGGGGCCCCTGGGGCTGAGCTGGGCTCTTCTATCCGGGGGCCCCTGGGGGCTGAGCTGGGCTCTTCTATCTGGGGCCTCTGGGGCTGAGCTGGGCTGTTCTATCGGGGGCCCCTGGGGCTGAACCTGCTCTTCTATCCAGGGCCCCTGGGGCTGAGCCAGGCCCTTCTATCCGGGGCGCCTGGGGCTGAGCTAGGCTCTTCTATCTGGGGCCACTGGGGGGCTTTCCTTCCTGACCTGGGGGTGTTTGTGGGCATCATTTGTGTTGAAGAGGGGATCTGTGCACTGCACTGCATCCTACTGCACTATGAATAATCTGTGCATGCTGCACTGCATCTGACGGCACTATTAGAGGTCTGTGCGTTGAATCTTACTGCACTGTGAGGGGTCTGTGAACTGCGCTGCATCTTACTATACTATGAATAATCTGTGCATGCTGCACTGCAAACTACTGCACTATGAGAGGTCTGTGCACTGCATCTTACTGCACTGTGAGGAATCTGTACGCACTGCACTGCAACTGACTGCACTATGAGTAATCTCTGCACAACATCCCTCTGCACAATGGAAATCACTGCTTGCTGCACTGCATTTTACTGCATGAGGAATATGTGCTGCTGCACTGCATCTTTACAACACTGTGAAGAATCTTTGCACTCTACACTGCATCTTACTGTAATGTGAGAAATCTGTCCACGTAGCCCTGCATCATACAACACTGTAAGAAATCTCTGCATGCTGCACTGTATATACTGCAGTATGAGCAGTCTGTATATGCTGCACTGCATCTTACTGCACTATGACAAGTCTATGTCTGTGCACTGCACTGTGTGAAATATGTGCACGCTGCACTGTATATACTGCACTATGAGCAGCCTGTGCATGCTGCACTGCATCTTACTGCACTATGAATTATCTATGCACACTGCATTGTTTCTTACTGTACTGTGAGGATTATATGCACACTGCACTTCATCTTACTGTACTGTGAGAAATATGTGCACACTGCATCTTACTACTATAAGAAATCTGTGCACACGTCACTGCATCTTACAGCACTATGAGGAAACTGTGCACACTGTACTGCATCTTACAGCACTATGAGAAATCTGTGCCACTGCACTGTGAGAAATCTGTGCACACTGCACTGCATTGTACTGCAATGAGTAATCTATGCACACTACACTGCAGTTTACTGTTCTATGAGAAATCTGTGCACACTGCACTGCATTGTACTGCAATGAGTAATCTATGCACACTGCACTGCAGTTTAGTGTTCTATGAGAAATCTGTGCACACTGTGCTGCGTCTTATTCCACTCTGAGAAATCTGTTCACACTGCACTGTAACGTAGTACACTCTGAGAAATGTGTGAACGCTTCACCGCCTCTTACTGCACTATGAGGAATCTGTGCACACCACAGTGCACCTTACAGCACTATGAGGAATTCAGAGTACTGCAATGCTATTTACTGCACTGTGAGAAATCTGTGCACACTGCACTACATCTAACTGCATTATGAGGAGTCTGTGCAGTGCACTGTATCTTATTGCACTATGACAAGTCTATGTCAGTGCACTGCACTGCATCTAACTGCACTGTTTTAAGTCTGTGCACACTGCACTGCACCTTGCTGCACTATAAGGAATTGGTGTCACTGCACTTCGTCTTACCCCACTATGAAAAATGACTGAAGGGGTGGCCTGAGCTGGCTTCTTTTACCTGGGGACCTCTGGGAGGGTGTAGGGGCTTTCTTTCCGGCCCTGGGGAGTTTTGTGGTCATTATGTGTGTTTAAGGGTGAATTTATGCACACTGCACTGCATCTTACTGCACTATGAGAAACCTGTCACACTGCACTGCATCATACTCCACTATGAGAAACCTGTCACACTGCACTGCATCTTACTGGACTATAAGAAACCTGTCACACTGCACTGCATCTTACTGCACTATGAGAAACCTGTCACACTGCACTGCATCTTACTGCACTATGAGAAACCTGTCACACTGCACTGCATCATACTCCACTATGAGAAATCTGTGCACACTGCCCTGTATCTAACTGCACTATAAGAAACCTGTCACACTGCACTGCATCTTTACTGCACTATGAGAAACCTGTCACACTGCACTGCATCATACTCCACTATGAGAAATCTGTGCACACTGCCCTGCATCTTACTGCACTATGAGAAATCTGGGCACACTGCCCTGCATCTTACTGCACTGTGTGGAATCAGTGCATGCTGCACGGCTGTTTGCACTATGAGCGATCTATGCACACTGCCCTGCATCGTACTGCACTGTATGGAATCAGTGCATGCTGCACGGCTATTTGCACTATGAGCGATCTGTGCATACTGCCCTGCATCGTACTGCACTGTGTGGAATCAGTGCATGCTACACGGTTATTTGCACTGTGAGCGATCTGTGCACACTACCCTGCATCGTACTGCACTGTGTGGAATCAGTGCATGCTGCACAGCTATTTGCACTATGAGCGATCTATGCACACTGCCCTGCATCGTACTGCACTGTATGGAATCAGTGCATGCTGCACGGCTATTTGCACTATGAGCGATCTGTGCATACTGCCCTGCATCGTACTGCACTGTGTGGAATCAGTGCATGCTGCACAGCTATTTGCACTATGAGCGATCTGTGCACACTGCCCTGCATCGTACTGCACTGTATGGAATCAGTGCATGCTGCACAGCTATTTGCGCTATGAGCGATCTGTGCATGCGGCCATGCATTGTACTGCACTATGAGTAGTCTGTGCACCCTGCACTGTGAGAAATCGGTACACATTGCTCTGCTTTTTACTGCACTTTGACAGAAGAGGATGTCTGTGAAAACGGCACTGCTTTTTGCTACTTTGTGAGAAATTTGTGCTCAGCTTACTAATAATCTCTGAGAACCGAGAAAATCTGTATATTGCATTGCTTTTCCCCGCTCTATGAGGGCTGTTGACAGGAAAGCTAATGTGCACACACTATACTGCTTTTTATTACACTGTGAGGGGGGCTTAATATAAAAGAGGAAATCTGTGCGGACTGCTCTGCCTTTGACTATTCTGTGCAGGGTGTTTAGAGCCCATCTGTGGTCTGCAAATAGAATCACTTTTTACTACAGTCCGAGGGGCGATTACAAAAGAGAAAATCTGGGCACGCTGCACTGCTCTTTACTCTTCAGTGTGATAAATCTGTCCATACTGCGCGTCCTTCTGCTACACTTAGGGGCACACAGCGCAGCTCAGCAAGCCACCTAGCTGCACTGCGTGATAGTGAAAGGGCAGGAATGTGCTGTATCTATCTGCTTGAGTGGATTTGTGAGTGGCTCTTTGGGTGAGTCATTGGTTGTGTGAGTGCTGGTATGGGTCTGTGACTGGGTATGTGAGGGGTTATGTGGGGTTGGGATTGGGTGTATGAGAGGTTCTATGGGGTAGGAGTGGGTGTGTGTCTGTCTGTATGTATATGCGAGTGGTTGTATTGGTGAGTGAGTGGGTGCATGAGCGGCTGTATGGGTGACTTAGTGGGTATGTAAGTGGCTGTGTGAGTGAGTGGATTTGTGAGTGGCTCTTTGGATGAGTCATTGGTTGTGTGAGTGCTGGTATGGGTCTGTGACTGGGTATGTGAGGGGTTATGTGGGGTTGGGATTGGGTGTATGAGAGGGTCTATGGGGTAGGAGTGGGTGTGTGTCTGTCTGTAAGTATATGCGGGTGGTTGTATTGGTGAGTGAGTGGGTGCATGAGCGGCTGTATGGGTGACTTAGTGGGTATGTAAGTGGCTGTGTGAGTGAGTGGATTTGTGAGTGGCTCTTTGGATGAGTCACTGGTTGTGTGAGTACTGGTAAGGGTCTGTGAATGGGTATGTGAGGGGTTATGTGGGGTTGGGATTGGGTGTATGAGAGGGTCTATGGGGTAGGAGTGGGTGTGTGTCTGTCTGTAAGTATATGCGGGTGGTTGTATTGGTGAATGAGTGGGTGCATGAGTGGTTGTATGGATGACTTAGTGGGTATGTAAGTGGCTGTGTGAGTGAGTGGATTTGTGAGTGGCTCTTTGGATGAGTCACTGGTTGTGTGAGTGCTGGTATGGGTCTGTGAATGGGTATGTGAGGGGTTATGTGGGGTTGGGATTGGGTCTATGAGAGGTTCTATGGGGTAGGTGTGGGTGTGTAAGTATCTGTCTGTATGTATATGTGAGTGGTTGTATTGGTGAGTGAGGGGGTGCATGAGTGGCTGTATGGGTAACTTAGTGGGTATGTAAGTGGCTGTGTGAGTGAGTGGATTTGTGAGTGGCTCTTTGGATGAGTCATTGGTTGTGTGAGTGCTGGTATGGGTCTGTGTATGGGTATGTGAGGGGTAGTGTGGGGTTGGGATTGGGTCTATGATAGGTTCTATGGGGTAGGAGAGGGTGTGTGAGGGGTTCTGTGGATGTTGTCATTAGTGATGGCACTGACCATGTCATGAGTGATGCAATATGTGAGGTCATAAGCAGTGCATTGCAGAAGCTTAAGTTATAGTTAGCTCAGGTAACTATACCAGCTGAATTTCTATGTTTTGACCCAGTGAAATCTGAACCTAACTCTAACGTCCCTGTAACCTGTAGTTTTTTCAGTGAATATATATATGTATGTTCCACATGTATTCTGCCTTGCCTGTCACTCCTGAGAAAACAGCCACACCAATGCAATAGTATTTTATCACTGGTATTTATTTGTAAAATGAAACTGGTGCGTTTCGATCTGACAAACTTTTTCACATAACCCGTTTTTCTCTATGTTCATTGCATTTATACAACGTGCAAAAACGCGTTCAAGTAAACATAAACAAAATACTTCACATTCTGTCATTCCTCCTCAACTCTTTGTCAACAAAAAATGTATCAATGACGAACAAAAGCAGTTATTTAGTAAACTAAGTTTTACCAATAATATTGACTTTAGCCACCATATATTAGGTATAGTACAGTTTCTATGACAGTTGTTCAGCTATGTTTGGCTTATTTCTGAATTATATTGTTATTTTGATAAACAATTTCTTGTTAGAGTCTAGAGCACTAATTTAAAACTGACAAACAAATGCTGCTGTGCTTAAGGGTATAGTACCCAAATTAAACTAAATCGTACTTCCACCTCAATGAATAAAACAAGGTGTTGCCACATGGGGGTCGCCTTCTATAGTCTCCTTAACGCTACCAACAGATGTGCATGGAAGCTTCCAAATATTTATAAGTGAGAAAAAGAGCAATTTAGTATACCAGAGTAATGTAAGTACAACCTAAGTACAGTCTTCTTTGTGTTGCATCTTGGAAAACCATTATAAGAGGAGAAAATAATATCGATAGTGAATGTGATATGTCTACAGAAAGAAATATATACATTTGTGACAATTAGAAATATCATCAAAAGAAAAGAAAAATGAGTTACACCTAGGAGCTTCTAATTTACAAATGTGTGTAAAGCTCTTCGTCCTGGTTCGTACCATGTGGAGTGGGACTTCCTGCTTCTAATATGTACCTAGATTTCATTCTGCGTACTGCAGTATTTCTGTTGCCACCCCTAGGGTGTTTCACAACAGTATCAATGCCAAACAATCTGGCTTTGGTCCAATCTCCATCATGGTGTTCCCTGAAGTGTCGTGCTGTGCTGTAGCTCATGTCTGCATTTGTGATGGCATGCCAATGTTCGAGTATACGCTCTTCTATGGGAAAGGTAGTCGACCCTATATACCATCTGTCACATGGGCAGATGATTACATATACTATATAGTCTGTTTCGCATCTGATTGGTTTAGTGATACAGTGTTTCTTCCTAATCCTGTCTAGGGTAACCTCGTTAGTGCTGAATTTGCACGCCTTGCAGTGACTACATTTTCTGAAACCTCGACTCTGTTGCATCCAAGTTTGTCTGTTACTTGTGAGAAGGCTGGGTACTAACATGTCTTTTATGGAGAGATTTCTCTTAAAAGTGATGTTGGGTGTATTTGCCTCTCTTCGGACTCAAGGTGGTATCATGTGTCAGTATTGCCCATCTACTCTTTAAGATCTTGCGTAAGTTGTTTGTCTGACTTGTAAACTTGGTGATAAATCGTATCGGTTCTTTGTCAGGTTCCTTTGATATATGTGGTTTTCCTTGAAAAAGTTAATCTCTCAGTTTTTCATCAGCCCTTATGCTAGCTTTTATAAGGCTTTTCATGGGATACTTTCTGGCACTAAAGCGATCTAGCATGTCTTGTTTGGTTCTCCTACAGCCTTCATTGGTCCTACTGTTTCTTTTGGCTCTGAGAAACTTGCTAGAGGGGATACTCCAGCAGTAGCTTGGTGGATGATAGATCCGCAAGGAGGATCGAGTTGCCAGCAGTGTTCTTCCTGTAGAGATCGGTCTGGAGTGTGCCATTTTGAGTGAAACTTTGATATCAATGAAATCCACTGTTTCCTGGCTGTAATTCGTGTAGAATCTCAGATTGATGTTGTTGTTATTGATGACAGATGAAAAGATTTTAAGGTCTTCCTCACTCCCCTCCCAAACGAGGAAGACATCATCAATATACCTGAACCCACACTGATTTGACCAATGAATCTATTCTGATCTTGATTCCATAGGACGTGCTACTCCCACCAGCCCACCAAAAGATTGGAATAGTTGGGGGCGAAGCATGTCCCCATGGCTGTTCCTTGTATTTGCTTATAGAATGTATTTGCAAAGAGGAAAATGTTCTCCTTTAGACAAGTTTCGATCATTTCCATGATCCTCTGTTTGTGTTGTAGTACCTTAGCAACTCTCATTCTGAGAAAGTATTTGCAGGCATTCATTCCATCTTGATGCCTAATACTAGTGTACAGACTTTCCACGTCTAAGCACTCTAGCCAACATTCCTTGTCTCAACACAGATTATTGGATTTTTGGATGAAGTCTTGCGTATCTCTAATGTAGTAATCCAAATTCTGTACATATTGCACCAGAAAATGATCTACATAGATTGAGGTATTTTCAAGAATACTATTTTTTGAGGAAACAATGGGACGACCTGGTGGGTTTAGTGCATCCTTATGCACTTTTGGTAACAGGTAGTGTGTGGGGATGGTAGGTGTTTCATTTTATAGGAAATCTAGTTCATCCCAACTGAGTAGTTGGTGTTCATGCCACTCCAGTAGTCTTTCTTTATAGTGTGTAATTACATTTTGTAAATATTCCCTGTCAGTTCTAACGTAACAGGTGCTATTCCTCACCTGTCTGTGTCCCTCTTTTACATAGTTCTCTCTACACATTATCACTATGTTTCCCCCCTTGCCGGAGGGTTTGATGACTAATGTCTGATCTTTCTGTAACTCAGTTAATGTGTTCCATTGTCTCTTGTTCAAGTTACTATGTTTCAAGTGTTCTCTTCTTAGTTTCAAAATGTTCTCTGCAACTGTGGCTGAGAATACGTCAATATTGTCTTCGGGTAGTTGGGGTATGGATCTAGATGGCATTCTAAAATTCGTCGCCTCAGTACCCCCTGTGTCGATATCAAGGATATTGTTAATATAGTCAATATTAGTGGGATCTAGAGAGTCATTGGAATTACTAGATATGATTGTGGTCTCTTCTATTCCTTCTAAACTGTGTAGTGTTTGTAATATCTCAAGGTCTCGTATTGTAAGGGCAGTCTGAGGAAAATTGGTAGTTGTTGTCACATCAATTGTTTCCCTGTTTGGACATAATGCATGTATTTTGTACATTTTCACCTTCCTAACAAACTTAAATACATCAATCCTTAATTGTGCATAATTTACTTGTGATGTAGGACAAAAGCATAGTCCAAGTTTAAGAGTCTCAATGTCCTCATGTGAGGCTTGTGTTTTAGAGAGGTTTATTACCGTTACTTCCTTAGATTGTACTGCCATTACTTGTTCTTTCCTTGCTGGCCCCGTATTCCCATTCCGCTGTTTGCTTGTTTTCCTTCGTTGCCTTCTTCTCTGGCTTTCACTTTTGTGCCCTGTCCTCTGCCTCTTTGTTTTGACTGAAATGAGTGTTCGTTTTCTTTTTGGAGCATCCGAAGTTCCTCGGGAAAAAAAATCTTTGGTGCCATCTTGTTTCTCATGTCTTTCAACGATCCGAGTTCAGAGCTCTGGTCCGTGCCTGATTCTGATACTTTTGCAGCGTGAACCTTTCCGGATTCACTATGCTGTGCATTATTCCACGGTCTAGTGGTTGGGTCCGAAATCGTAGTCGTTTCTTTTTTTTTTTTTTCGTAGCCCAGGTGGGCGTCGACGTCCCACCTGTTGGTGTACTTCCTGTGACGTCTGCACGCTTCCTGCGGAAGCTCCCACCTTTGGGAGCCATCTTCAGATTAATTTTTCCGTCGTTGGGTCTGGATCGTCACTGAGAGGCTCAAGAGTTTTTGGAGAAAAGAAGAGGAAAAAGACGAATTTTACACAGAAAAGATTGGAGAAGATACAGAGGAACGAGATCATCAAGCCGGGACGACGAAGAAGGAGGAGAACTTTGAGATCTTCAATGTCCAACAGAGAATGGGCACACAGGGGGCCCCCTGAGCTCAGGAATGGACAAAACACCTTTTAAATTCTGCCGTAACTGCCACCACAAATACGTGCAGGACAGCACCCGGTCTGCAACCTTTGCTGACCAGTTGACCACAAGAGCAAGGATTTCAAACGCCTGCTCCGCCTTCACCCCGAAGACACTCAGGGTTAGAGAGAGACAGAGGAAAGCCAACTACACCATGCAAGGCAAAGGCCAACCTCTGTCGCTTCGGGGCCTGGGCCTCTCCAGCGATGAAGAGGACAACATTGCCGAGGGACCAGATGATTACACGGTCGTAGAGACGGTTAAGAAGGCATCTAAAGAGGTAGGAGAGACGTCGACCCCTAAACCCCCGACAGGCTCTCGAAAGCCCGAGTCAGACTCTCGAAAAACAGAGTCTAAGTCCTCGAAGGGAGCACTGGCGCCGAAAATCTCGACGGCCGCAGCTGCATCCAAGGACAAACAGCCCAGCGGATGCTTCGAAAAGGACTCCCAGGCAGCAAAGACCGGCGAAAAGCCAAGGTCGTCGAAGCACGTCCCCGAAAAGGACCGGTCGACTTCGAAGGAGAAGGACCCAACGCCAGAAGTACAAAACAACATTCTGAGCACGCCGTTCAATGGAGAGACACTGTTTGGGGCACCGGTGGATGAGAAATTCACCCAGCTCAACAAAAAAAATGAAACTCCAAGGTCCATGGGGGCCTTACAATTCAAAGGGATAAGAAGGGGTACCCCGACACGGAGACCAAACGGAAGGGGAGGAAACCAGCCAGGAACGTCTCACCAGACATTCCAGCAGGCACACCAAGGCGGCAATCAATCACAACAGGGACAGCAAAAGCAAGCCTGGCAGTACCAACCTCAGGGCCAGTCCTTTCGTGAGAGGGCGAATTGATGAGGGCAAACAAGAAGAGTGGGCCAACAACCCACCTCAAAGTGACTCAGCCACGCAAAGCGTGCCCACCCACACAACCCCTCCGAGGGTGAGGCACAACAAGGTCAACAAGAGGGGGTTACATGGACCAAACATCGACGAACATGTAACACCAGTAGGAGGTGGGCTAAGACACTTCTTCCAGGAGTGGAATAAGATACCTACAGACAAATGGATACTCAACATCATACAGTTTGGATGCTGCATTGAACTGGTAAAAGAAACCACCAAACAGAAAACCAAAAAGGAAGGCACATTCAGGAAAAGAACTAGCGTTACTCCTAGAGGAATCACAAGAACTCCTCCGAAAGGAGGCTAACGAACCAGTTCCATTCAGAGAAAGGAACAAGGGAGTGTACTCAAACTATTTCCTAGTTCCAAAGGTGGACGAAACGCTAAGACCCATCTTTCACCTAAGGTTCCTAAACAAATACATAAAGACACAAAAATTCAAAATGACATCCCTACAAGAGGTCATTCCTCAGATAAGGGACGGAGAATTCATGTCCACCATAGACCTCAAAGATGCCTACCTGCACATTCCCATGAACAGACAGCACAAACATCTACTAAGATTTACCATCAACATTCACAGCCCTAGCCTTCGGACTAACGTCCGCACCAAGGGTGTTCACCAAATGTCTCGCAGCCGTGGCAGCGTACCTGCGCAGGGTAGGGGTTCATGTATACCCTTACCTCGACGACTGGCTAATAAAAGCAAGTTCACACAGGACATGCAAGGAACACGCACAGCGGATCACAGAAACACTGACAGACCTGGGTTTCTCTATACACTGGGGGAAATCCTCAATGGATCCAGAGCAAGTGAAGATCTTCCTGGGGGCACAGATCAACACCATACAGCGCAAGGTGTTCCCCAGCGACAAGAGAACACTGGCTTTGCTGAAGGAGACACGCCACTACCAGAAGGGGCGAGCTCTGACTGTGAGGACAGCGAGCAAGATCATGGGGATGATGGAGTCCTGCATACACCTGGACCCCAATATACAGCTCTACATGAGACCATTCCAGGAATGGCAGCAACAACAATGGTCACAAGCTACAGGAAGTTGGGAAGATCTAGTGGTTGTAACACACGCAGTGCAGGAGGAGAGTATGTGGTGGAACTGGGAGACCATAACAAAAGGGAAGCCTTTAACACCACTAACCCCAACGGTGACCATCACCACGGACGCATCCCAGATGGGATGGGGAGCACACATGAACAGACTTAAAGTGAAGGGTCTGTGGACTCCAGCAGATGCGGTCAGACACATCAACTACCTGGAACTGAAGACCGTGTTCCTCGCCCTGAAGGCATTTCAGAAACAACTGTACAACCAGAGAGTGTTGATACAAACAGACAACACAACAACGATGTTCTACATCAACAAACAGGGAGGAACACAATCAGTCGCACTATCCAACCTAGCGCACAAAATATAGAGATGGGCCACCCCACTCAAATTAGACCTGCTAGCCATACACCTACCAGGGAAGGACAATGTAGAAGCAGACTGGCTCAGCAGACAGACTTCAGCATCCCACAAGTGGAAGCTCAATGCATAGGAAACGCAAAGGCTATTCAGGAGATGGGGAACACCGACGATAGACCTATTTGCATCACACCAGAATGCAAAATACCGACACTTTGCATCCAGGTAACCAGCGGAACGATCCCAGGGGACTGCCCTATGGATCAGCTGGTCGAAAACACTTGCCTACGCTTTTCCCCCGATTTTTTTTCTTTTTTTAAAAAGACCTTTATTGTTGAAAATACACAGTACACAGCGTTCTGCTGACAACCCATCCGGGCCAGCCGCACATCTGCAAAGTAGCAGCACTTGCATGGAAAGAGAAAAAATAACACAGCCATATGCCCGACAACCCGAAGGTCCGGCGGCGTTGAAATGTGTGAGTCTGTAATTCGCAATCCTGCGCGCATTCAGCAAGAAGCTGATATAGTGCGAAAGATAACGACTGTGAGTCTGCAAGTCTTCATTTTCTTTTTTTTATGCTCATAATCAAACTCGAAGAAGAACTCAGTGGATTGGGGATACACATCAGTGACCGTACGTTAGCCATGGCTCGCCTAAACATTTGTGAGGCACATAAGGGGTAGTAAGATATCTCGCTCCCTAGAAGGGCGCGAGATTGCATGAAGGAGAGATGTTGTTGTACCGTGCCGCAAGCGTGTCAGCAATTGGAAGGTAGATAGTACGGTCAGCTTGTCGGTGTCGCCAGGCACCCATTGTCGAAGCTGTGTAGTCAAGCTTTAGCCCTGACAGGTGGCCTCTAAGACCCCAAGGCGTGATGCGTATAATAGGCAGCATGGAAGATTGTGGTCTAGGGGTTTGGGGGTCCAAAAGGTCAAAGAACAGTTGTAACAGCAACTAGGGAAGAATGTATGGAAGGAAGAGGGGGAGTGCGATAGAGGTAGCCATGTGGTGGGGGGAAGTATCTTCTATATGTAAATAGCAAGGCAGCGGGGTGAGCAGAAGGGGGGGTTCGCCTGCGTATCAGATCTGTGAGGGCAGTCACTTCCGGGTATTATTGTTCCGCCCGTAGGCGGCAGGAAGACCCCCATCTGTGGTAGCGTGCGTGGGGGCACTGGTGTGGGAAAGACTGCTTAATCATCAATACAGACCAGTCGCGCGCTCAGCGTGCAGTGATTGTGGCCTAGGATCCCTAGGGGAGTGTCAAGTAGTGTAGCAGCAGTTATGTCTCAGTATCGCAGCAGGACCTGGGAGGAAGGGGAGAGAGGCACACGGAAAAGGCTCCCTGGAAGTGAGCACGGCTCGTGGTATTCAACGCTGCGCGTGGATAGTGGGGTGGTCCATAGCCCGTCATGTGATCCCTTGTTCTATACATTTCTGCTGGAAGGACTGGAGGATAGTGTCCCAGTGTTGTGCAATTGGGAATTTTCTTAGGCCAGCTGTTTCCTCGCGTCACAGAGCTGTGCTCTCCGCCCGGGCCCAGTTCGCCAGTGAAAGGCTCCAGTGCCGAATGTGCGGAGGCGCATCGGCTTTCCACCGCTTGGTGAGTAGTCGTTTCGCCGTGATGAGTCCAAGGTCCCAGTACCGGGCCTGAACCTTATTAAGGCGTGTGCATTTGTACAACCCCAGCAAGCAGGCCTCCCACGTTTTCGGCACTCGTTCGTCTGTACAATGCGTCAGCATCATGGTCACCCCGTCCCAATACTGTTGAAGGGTAGGACAGTGTCAGAGCATGTGCAAAAGGTCCGCTCCAGTTTGGGAACAGCGATTGCAGGCCGCGTCCCCGACTGAGAAGTACCTGTTAATCTTGTCTGGAGTGAGGTAGGCACGGTGTAGTATGTATAGTTGTATAATTTTAAAGCGGGGGTTACGGGGGACATTAATCGGGCCAGCTAAAATCATTGCCCATTCCTTGTCTGTCCAGTCCCGTCCTCTGTCAGTTGCTCATTTTGCCCGCAATTGTGCTGTGGCAGGATGCGTATGGAGGAGGAGAGCTTGTGCTAGCCAGTGAATTATGTGTGTGCCATTACTCATGACGTGTAGGTACTGTATGAAGTTATGGATGGGTAATTCCTCAGTGACATCTCCCCAGGCCGTGGTCAGCGTGTGTGTGAGGGTCGCGTGTAACAGGAACTGCCCAGCCGGTAAAGATGTGTCGTCGGCGAGGGTGGCGAAGGGGAGGAGAGCGCCGTCGGAGTAAAGGTCCCCCAGCGTTTCCACTCCTACCGTGGTCCAGCTATCAAGCTGCGCGGCTGTGAGTGCCCCAGTCGCAGTCGGGGTGCCCAGTAAGGGGAGCGCCGGAGCATATGGTGTTGTCGCCCGCGTTAGGCGCAGACAGCGGAGGAAGCACCTGCGCGCTATCGCGAGATGCAGTTGCGACGGACGTGGTGTCTTGGTCAGAGGGTGGAATAGTACCTGGACCTGTAAGTGAGTCCAGATTGCAACATCCGTGGCCGTGTCTCCTAAGTCCCTCCCACCCAGCCATCCCGACACCCACTGCATTTGCGCTGCCAGGTAGTACAGCTCCAGATGGGGGACAGCCAGGCCTCCCGCCTCGGTTGGCATGTATAATTTCGCCAGTGCGATGCGCGGGCGGCCCTTGTTCCAGAGGAGGTCTCGCAATAATGCCTCTAGGTCCCGAAACACCCGGTTAGGGACGTACGTGGGAATATTAGCAAAGTAGTATAGAAGGCGCGGCAGCACGATAATTTTCATCAGGGCTACACGACTGGGAACATTCAGCGGCAGTGTTTTCCAGAATCCAATTTGCGAGCGGATAGATGCGATCGCCCGCATCAAATTCCCGTCTAGGATATCCGCGGGTTCCCGGTAAATATGTATCCCCAGGTACCGGAACGTCGTGGGATACCACTGCAGGGTCACACCATTGATGGTCACCTCACTTTCTGGTGTGTTTGGATCAAAGGAGTAAGCTCCTGATTTAGCCCAGTTGACTCTCAAGCCCGACATCATCTCAAAAGTGTCAAAGATGTCAGTAAGGGACTCTGGAACATCACTAAGGTCTTTCACATAAAGGAGAAGGTCGTCAGCATATAGCGACACCACATGTAGGCCATCTGCCATCTAATTTATCCATGACCGCTCGGAGGTAGGGCCATTCCACAGAATCAAACGCCTTTTCCAAATCCAGCACCAGACATCCAGCGCGTGGCCATTGTCGTGGAGCATATTCCTGAAGTCGGAAAAGCCGACGGATGTTGTGGGAGGTATGTCGTGTCGGCACAAACCCGTTCTGGTCCCGATGTACCAGCGTAGGCACGAAAGGGGCCAGTCTGCGAGCGAGCGAGGAGGCGAGTATTTTATAGTCCGTATTCAGGAGCGCCATAGGGCGGTAGGATCCCATCAGCTCACTGTCCTTGCCAGGTTTAAGTAGGGACACCAGGGTGGCCTTGTTAAGAGTCGGAGGCAGGCGAAAATCGTCCTTTGCTGCCGTGTACATCTTCGCTAGCTGGGGAATAAGGATGTCCGAAGCAGCCTTGTAAAATTCGGCCGGCAAGCCATCTGGCCCCGGAGACTTGCCATTCGAAAGGTGGAATATGGCGTCTCGGAGTTCCTCTGGGCCTAAGGACTCCCCTAGGTCATCCCGCTGCGTAGCTGTCAACGCGGGCAGAGGTATCGGCTGGAGATATTCAATTATGTCAGACATCGAGGCGCGTAGTCGGGAACGATACAGTCCTGAGTAATGACTGGTGAACGCCTCATGAATGTGATGTTGGGTGTAGAGTAAGCCACCTCCCTCCGCCTGTATTGCCGAGATGGGTGATGAGCGGGCCTCCTGTGCGATCAGCCAGGTCAGCAATTTACCAGGTCTGTCACCCTGGGGATGCATGCGGGCAGAATGTGCCGCAAAATTAATGGTGCGCAAACGTTCCAGGTGACGATCATGGTCCGTTCTGGCCTCCGTTAGTTTGGCGTCTGCATCCCCCCCTGTCGCTTTCTCAAGGGCTAGCAATTCCGTCTCAATACGTGTCAGTTCGGTTTCCAGGTGTCGCTTAATGTGTCCCTGTGTACCCAAGCAGATTCCCCGGGTCACTACCTTGAAGGCGTCCCATTCGATCTGTGGGGAGGACGCTGTGTTAGCATTAAATTCAAAGTATTGGGCTGTTTGCGCGAGTAGGGATTCACGAAAGGGCGAATCTAGCAAGAGGTCAGGTTGCAGGCGCCATGTGGCGATAGGTGGGTGCGGGTTCTCCCAAGCTATCGCTAGTGTATGTGGGTTGTGGTCCAAGTGTGTTCGGCCCATATACTGGGTATCCGTGACTAGTGGGAGAAGTTCAGTAGAGATCATGTACCTGTCTAACCTGACATGTAGCGCGTGAGCCCCAGACCAGTAGGAGTACGTCCGTGTAGTGGGGTTGCAAGCTCTCCAAACGTCACGGAGGTCCCATTGCATGGCCCAGGTTAGGAGTGCTTTCGTGGTGGTGTGTGTCAGTGCTGAGGCCGTGGGTGCAGTGGATCTGTCCAGGGTAACATCTAGGACGTTGTTGTAGTCACGCCCAAGTATGCACGGGATCCCATGCCAAGGCGCCAGTTTCAAGGAGAGGCTATCTAAGAATTTACCCTGTTCAATGTTTGGGGAGTATACAGAGGCGATTACAATTGGGCATCCGTCTAGTCTGCCCCTGACAATCACGTATCTGCCCTCTGCATCTATCTGTGTGTCCATAACCGCCCACGGGGTGCCTGGCCGAACCCATATGAGCGTCCCTCTAGCAAAGGAGGAATACCCAGTAGCGTAAAGTTGCCCGCGCCATCTGCGGTGCAGTGCAAGTATTTCTGGTGCGTTTAAATGGGTTTCCTGCAATAACGCCACATGAAACTTGTGACGTCTCAAGTAGGAATAGATTTGGTAGCGCCTTGACGGCGTGTGCATGCCCCTAACGTTCCAGGTGCAAATCTTGAGTTCAGCCATAATCGCAGTGTAGACATGAAGCGTCCGCCCCATCCGCCCTCCGCACCTCAGGTGCACAACCCCCTGGATCTCCCAGCCCTCCTCCTCCACTCATTCCAAACTCTGGCACCCGTTCATAGAGGAATAGGGGGGGTAAGCTTTCAAGGGCAAGGGTAGGGGAAAGTGCAGAATATTCAAACAATGTAAAACCACAACAAATACCATAAGGTCGGACAAGGAACATGTCGCCGTCCAAACACACCAAGAGTGTAAAAGTTCAACAATCAAGTCTAGGGGGTGTCATGCGCTAATCACAGTATCTGCGGTGCAAATAGACAAAAGTATAGGATGAGGGATAGTGGCCCTTCCCTGGGCCCTGTGTCAAGTGTGCCTTGTGTGAAGATTCCGTGTCCGGGGAACCATTGTTGTCTCCGTAGCGCTCGGACCTCCGCTGGGCCAACAATGTAGGAGGAGTGCAAGCAGTCCTTAGCCCCCACTTGGCCAGTAGGGATCAGTCCTGAGACGGGATGGGCAGGAATCACGGATGTGTGGCGGGGAGGGAAAGTGTAATAGAACACATCTGCACCACCTCCTTACCTGTGTTGTGTCTACTAGTCCGGGAGGCATACTCACTATAGGAAGGTCTCTCCATCTAGTACCAGAGCAGGGTGGAACTTCCAGTGTGACAGCCAGCAGCCACAGTGTCCAACAGTCATCACGTTCTCAGCTCCATCCCCTGCAGCTCGGCATAGTCCGATCTCGATGGTGAAATGTCTTTAATGAAGCATGTCCGCCGTTTGTGGTGTGACGTCAGGCAATTCCACCGATACCTGGGAGTCTGGCAGGCCATAGATGGCGTTGTCATCACTGGGTATTGTCTGTGGGCCGTCCTCAAGTATAACGTCTGACGAGGGCGAATTGCTCAGTTGAGTGACCCTCCGGAGCGCATCCCGCTGTTCATGGAGTATTTGATCTGCTGGTGGGGAATGTCTTGACACGTCCTCCGGGCGGCTGGTCTGTTGGCCTCTGTTTCTGCGGCGGCGGCGCGGCCCTCGTGTGTGCGGCTGCGCTTCGCTCCCTTGCGCCTGTCTGGGCGGCGTGTCCGTGCCGCTGTCAAGCCACTCGCCAACCTCCTCGGGGGTGTCAAAGAAATAGGTTTTGTCCCGTGCCACCACTCTCAGCTTCGCAGGAAAGAGAAGTGAATATTTCAGGCCAGCAGTGCGGAGACGTCGTTTCACCTCCAAGAAGTCATGCCTTTGACGTTGCACTTGGATGGTGTAGTCCGGAAAGAACATTATGGTAGCATTGTCTATGCGGATTTCTCCAAGTCGTCTAGTTTCCCGCAACACCGCGTCTCTGTCTCTGTAGTTCAATATCTGGAAAAGGAGTGGCCGTGGGTTAGCGCCCGTGGCGCGGGGTCTCGTGGGAACTCGGTGTGCCCTCTCCACTACAAAGTATGGCGATAGTGTGCCTTCAGGTAGCAAGGTTCTGAGCCATTCCTCCACATGTTGGGCAGGATGATTCCCTTCCCATTTTTCCGGGACCCCCACGAGTCTGATGTTGTTGCGTCTCGCCCTCCCTTCCGCGTCCTCAGCTCGGTCCTCCAGGAATTCAACTCTGCTCAGGAGGTCTTGTACCTGTTTATCTGTCTGGGTGACTGCGGGTTCTAGGTCTCTGACTGCCCCCTCCAATGACTTAGTTTGATCAGCCAGCTTCCTGTGGTCGTCTCGCAGATGAGTGAGATCTATGGCGACACTGTCTATTTTGGACTCCAACGATGTTCTTGTCAGCTGGAGAGATTGCTCCATGGGTTCCATGGCTGCTAGTACGCTGTCCAATCTCGCGGCTACTTGATCGGCAACCATCTTGCCCTTTGATTTTTCTGATTTACCCTTCGGTGGGGCTCCTCCAGTCCCAGTGCGGGTTCGTACCCCTCCGGACATGTGCGGGATCGCCCAACGGACAGTACAATCCGCGCAGCTGTTGGGGAACGCTACAACCAGCTGGCGATGCAGGCTATGGCTGCAAGCGATAGGTCCGCCCTCGTTATCTCCAGGTCCCATGCCAACTGCCAATTCGCACCACCTGCGCGTTCCCGGTCTGTAGGCAGGGCGGAGCAGTTGTTCTCACCGTCAACACGGCCAGTGAGGGCCGCCAAGTAGAACCCCGTCTTTCTTCAGCGCAGGGCCTCCGCGCTGCGTGGGCTGTGGCAGGGAGCTAAGGCCAAAACAGTATGCAGTCTCTCCGGGCCCGCGTTTGAAAAGGCATGGAGGCAAGGAGGCAGGGCATCGTCGTCAGTAGGCCTCAGCTGAGGGCTCAGGCGTCAGGTCCAACTCGCGGCCATGCCCGCCGTGCGTCGTCGGGCAGGTGGCAGTCGGGTCCGTGGGTGGCACGCAGGAGAGACTGGTGCAGAGAGGGTCGCCGCAGGTCGTCGGCGCAAGGAGCGGCCAATCCGCCACTCGCGCCCGTGGGCCGGTCAGTACTTCTGTCCGGGCAGCGTCGCCGCAGGCCGGGTGGGAGGCAAGAGATGGGTCAACAATGCCAGCGGGCGATGAGCGGGCGCCCCGCGCCTGGTGTCCGTGTGAGTAATATGCCCCTTGGAGCACCCGCCGCAGCGACTCGAACTTTCAGGAAGGGGTCCCGCCAGGTATGTCCAATCTCTAGGCAAAGTTCAGGGGGGTGGGGGGTGCACCATCCGGCCCTACCGTTCCGTCGGTGTGTCGTCGGCCCAGGAACTGCTTCGTCCTTGGTCGCTGCGTCAGAGGGCCAGATAGCCGCGTCCTCCGCCCGGGCAACAGCAGCGTGTCTTCCAGCGTCGGGCTCCTCGTCGATGGTTAGTACCGTGGAGGAGAGGGACGCAGGACAGCTAGAGGTCCCCTGTAGGCTGGCGCCGGCCCGCCAGTCGGCTGCGTCCGTCAGGGCGCGCAACCAGGATGCGGCCTGTCCGCTGGGCCCGATCCGCGGCCTCGCGTGAATGCGCCTGCCGCGCAGGAAGCGCCTGAGTCCGCAGGAGGGCCTTAGGGCAGGCCGGTGTCCGCCGCTTCGGGGCTCCGGAGTCAAAGTCGGCGAGAATGCCGAACAGCGTGCCTGGAAGGGTCGCCTGCAATTTCGGCCGGCTGCAGTTAATTATGGCGGAGAATCGGCCCAGGGAAGGGGAGCTCAGCACGGAGCTCTACCCTTGTGCGACCTCCGCCATTGCGTGCTTAGCCACGCCCCCAACGCTTTTCCCCCGATACCACTGATACACAGGGTACTCAACAAGTGCAGGAGCAGCAACATGACACTGATCCTGGTGGCACCACAGTGGCCAAGGCAGATCTGGTACTCACAAATAATGGAAATGGCACAGGGACCACCCCACAAGTTCGGGAAAAGAAAACACTTACTCTCCATGCAAAACAGAGAAGTACTACACCCGGAGCCAGAGAGCCTCAGCCTAGCGGCATGGCTCCTGAAGACATAGAGTTTGCACACCTAATGTTACCTGAGAGCACCCTGCGGGTGCTACGAGAGGCAAGAAGACCTACCACATGAAAGTGCTATGTGGAAAAATGGAAGGGGTTCACACAATGGTGCAGCAAGAAGAAACTACACAAGAAGATAAGAGAATCAACAGTGCTAAGATACCTCACGCACCTGCTGAAAGCAAAACTAAGTTCATCCTCGCTAAGAGTACACCTAGCAGCGATAGTAGCCTACACAAGAGGAGAGACAAGAAAGAGCTTCTTTACATCACAAGTAGTAAAGAGATTCCTGGAAGGGGCAAAAAGGATTGCACCACATAAGAGGATGCCGCCACCGGCATGGAACCTTAATTTAGTCCTAACAGAGCTTATGAAAGTGCCCTTTGAACCCATCCATAAGGCCTCCCTGCAAATGCTGGCAATGAAGACAGCCTTTCTGGTGGCTATCACCTCGCTGCGCAGGGTAAGCGAACTGCAAGCGTTGAAACTGCAGGAATCCTACATTCAAATACGCAATCATAGGGTGGTAATGAGAAGTGACCCACACTTTATGCCAAAGGTGGTGTCTAGGTTCCACATGAACCAGACAGTACAAATACCAAGCTTCTTTCAGAAACCGTCCACAAGCGCAGAGAGAGCACTGCACACTCTGGATGCTAGAAGAGCAGTAATGCATTACATGGAAAGAACTAAGGAGCACAGGAAGACAAATCAGTTATTTGTGTCCTTCGCAAGCAGTTTTCTGGGTAGACCAGTAACAAAGGAAACCATCGCACGATGGATCGCAGAAATTATACAATTCTGCCACAAACAGGCAGGCCAAGAACTAGCAGAGGGGGCACGAGCCCACTCTACCAGGAAGAAGGATCTGGGTCATCACACACACGGTTGGCTGTGACACTTCTGCTATAACCAGCAGTAGCTACTTAATCATGCATGCATTACTAAACCGTGTGTTCTCTCCATATTTGTTTGATTATTTGTTATAAAAGTCAAGCTCATTTAATTTACTGTACCCTTGTGCACACTGCAGTACCTTGCATGCTCACTGTACTTTGCTGTAGTACACACTGCTGAGCAATACATGGTTCCTTGAGTGCAATTTAGCGCCATGGCGAGCCATGCATCCCTAAACACCACTATTGTAACCCCTCTGCTGAGCATTGCATACTTCCAGTCAGACGCTCACGGCTGAACTTGCATACTTCTACGCACTGTAATGGGGCAATCACTGCTGAGCCAAGCATGCTTCGTATATTGTATAAATGTTTTCCGAGCACTCAAAATGATAACTTTCAGTCCTGTAGTATAATCTTCAAAAATGTGTCCTTTATTGTCCAAATCAAAATCTTTCCAGTTCCATCACAGTTCGATATAGTCAATCAATTGTGCTTCAATCCAAGTTCCAAATTATATTATATTATAATACAGCCTTATGGCGCAGCCAACACGTGTTTCGTCAAGTCCAGTAAGACCATTGACTTCTTCAGGGCTGTAACCAAATTAACACAGTAAATAACATTCTGATACAAAAAGGGTAATTCATATTACCATATCTTATCAAAATGGCCCAAATAAAGATTCTATCAGTAGATAAGAAGGAAAACACCCCTAAATTTGTGCACGAAAATCCACCTAAACTATAGGATGACTAGGTAGAGTGTTTAGAACCAAACATCCCTGTATTTCCAAGTAAAAGGTCGTCATTATTTATGCCTTGGAAATTATTTCAAGGCTTATATAAATCAATCAGGTTGTGGTTATTAAGTGGCAATTATCAGATCACGTATCAGGATTTGACAAAGTGATTGTTCACCATTATATATTATGTTCACTGTCAGAAACTCAACTTAAAACCTCACCTCTTTATAGTTCCATGTTCAGAGTCATGAATTTTTTAGAGTTATTGATCCAAACGTAAAGTAATACAGACAAATGGGTGACGTCCTAGAACAACAATATGGGTATTATGAGTTCCTTACTAAGTACTTAAATTCCGTAAACATACAGACGTAATACCACATAGTTTTAGTACTGTGTGTCTAATTGTGAAGTTAATCAACAGAAATAAATCGAGTTTGGGACATTTAGTAAGTTTGAGTTAGCTCGAGTGATTCCAGATCCATCTAATTTTATTATATTCTAATGCCCCTCACCTCAAATCCTCCGTGGTCCTATGTAACATACGCCCCAGCACGAAGTTTCGTCGTTGTAGATACAACCCGTGTACGAGTTCTACAACAAAAGTAATAAGTGTATAAATTAGTACAGCATACTCCGTCTTATCAGAACTAATAAAGCTAGTCATATATACATCCACTATAGATTTCAAGTGGCTGAGCAATACATGGTTCCTTGAGTGCAATTTAGCGCCATGGCGAGCCATGCATCCCTAAACACCACTATTGTAACCCCTCTGCTGAGCATTGCATACTTCCAGTCAGACGCTCACGGCTGAACTTGCATACTTCTACGCACTGTAATGGGGCAATCACTGCTGAGCCAAACATGCTTCGTATATTGGGTAGTTGTGCACACTGCTGAACCACGCGTGCTTCATCTTCATTTGAGCCACAAATAATTTCTATATGGCACAATTGTGCACACCCTCTGCTGCGCCTTTCTTAACCAGGTATTCTTATGATACTGTGCAGTTGTGCACACTGCTGAGCTGTGCCCTCAATTCATCCTATAGCCAACCGTGCAGCAATCTCTCTTGCCTTGCAAGCTTCGTTTAAGGTGCAGTTGTGCATAGTGTTAGGTCTTAAATGCTTAGTGTGAAAATAATTTTTGCATACTGCTGAGCCATGCTTTCTTTTTACACAGTACAATTGTACACACACTTTAGTACCATACATGCTTTATTTAGTGTGCTGTGCTGCGGAGTATAAAAAGTTACGCCTTGCATGCTTCCTGTATGGTGCAGTTCTGCACACTATTAACTCCTACTTGGTTTGCTGTACAGTGCAGTTGTGCACTACAATTCAGTATAATTGTGCACACTGTTGCGCCATCCTGCTTTCAACCTGTGTGCTAGTCACACCACACACACCACACCCCCACCCCCACATACATCTTGTATGGATCCAGTACAGCACAGTTGTGCACAAGGACTGTTGAGCTATGCTTACTATGTTTGTATCCTCTACAGTGCAGTTGTGTGCACACAGACGAGCCGTGCAGGTCGTTTGCCCAGCATAAGTGTGTGCATGCACGGACATAAATTGCCTCTCATTCTTCCTACATAGAGTATATTTGTGATGCTAGAGTCCTCCTGCCTGCATGCGTCGCAACAGTGTGATAGTGGACACTGCTGAGCCATGCATTCTTCAGATTTATTTCTGCTCTGATTGCTGAGTCATGCATGCCTCTTAAGGGTTGTTGCAGACAGTCTGCTGAGTCAGCCATCCTTCAAATATGTTTGTGTTCTGATTGCTGAGTCATGCATGCCTCTTAAGGGTTTTTGCAGACAGACTGCTGAGCCATGCATCCTTTAGATATATTGGTGCTCTGATTGCTGAGTCTTGCATGCCTCTTAAGGGTTTTTGCAGACAGACTGCTGAGCCATGCATCCTTCAGATATAATTGTGCTCTGATTGCTGAGTCATGCATGCCTGTTTAGGGTTTTTGCAGACAGACTGCTGAGCCATGCATCCTTCAGATATATGTGTGCTCTGATTGCTGAATCATGCATGCCTCTTAAGGATTTTTGCAGACAGATTGCTGAGCCATGCATCCTTCAGATATATTTGTGCTCTGATTGCTGAGTCATGCATGCCTGTTTAGGGTTTTTGCAGACAGACTGCTGAGCCATGCATCCTTCAGATATATTTGTGCTCTGATTGCCGAGTGATGCATGCCTCTTAAGGGTTTTTGCAGACAGACTACTGAGCCATGCATTGTTCAGATATATTTGTGCTCTGATTGCTGAGTCATGCATGCCTCTTAAGGGTTTTTGCAGACAGACTTCTGAGCCATCCATCCTTCAGATATATTTGTGGTCTGATTGCTGAGTCATGATTGCCTCTAAAGGGTTTTTGCAGACAGACCGCTGAACCATGCATCCTTCAGATTGTGCTCTGATTGCTGAGCCGTGCATGCCTCTTTAGGGTTTTTGCAAACAGACTGCTGAGCCATGCATCCTTCAGATATATTTGTGCTCTGATTGCAGTCATCCATGCCTCTTAAGGGTTTTTGCAGGCAGACTTCTGAGCCATCCATCCTTCAGATGTATTTGTGGTCTGATTGCTGAGCCATGAATGCCTCTTTAGGGTTTTTGCAGACAGACTGCTGAGCCATGCATCCTTCAGATATATTTGTGCTCAGATTCCTGAGTCATGCATGCCTCTTTAGGGTTTTTGCAGACAGACTGCTGAGCCATGCATTGTTCAGATATATTTGTGCTCTGATTGCTGAGTCATGCGGGCCTCTTTAGGGTTTTTGCAAACAGACTGCTTAGCCATGCATTCTTCAGATATACTTGTGCTCTGATTGCTGTGTCATCGATTCCTCTTAAGGGTTTTCACAGACAGACTGCTGAGCCATGCATTCTTCAGATATATCTGTGTTCTGATTGCAGAGTCAGGCATGCCTCTTAAGGGTTTTTGCAGACAGACTACTGAGCCATGCATTGTTCAGATATATTTGTGCTCTGATTGCTGAGTCATGCATGCCTGTTTAGGGTTTTTGCAGACAGACTGCTGAGCCATGCATCCTTCAGATATATTTGTGCTATGATTGCTGTGTCATGCATGCCTCTTAAGGGTTTTTGCAGACATACTGCTGAGCCAAGCATTCTTCAGATATATTTGCGTTCTGATTGCAGAGTCATGCATGCCTCTTAAGGGTTTTTGCAGACAGACTACTGAGCCATGCATTGTTCAGATATATTTTTGCTCTGATTGCTGAGTCATGCATGCCTCTTCAGGGTTTTTGTAGACAGACTGCTGAGCCATACATCCTTCAGATATATTTGTGCTCTGATTGCTGAGCCATGCATTCCTCTTTAGGGTTTTTGCAGACAAACTGCTGAGCCATGCATCCTTTAGATATATTTGTGCTCTGATTGCAGTCATTCATGCCTCTTAAGGGTTTTTGCAGACAGATTTCTGAGCCATCCATCCTTCAGATATATTTGTGGTCTGATTGCTGAGTCATGCTTGCCTCTTAAGGGTTTTTGCAGACAGACTGCTGAGCCATGCATCCTTCAGATATATTTGTGCTTTGATTGCAGTCATGCATGCCTCTTAAGGGTTTTTGCAGACAGACTTCTGAGCCATCCATCCTTCAGATATATTTGTGGTCTGATTGCTGAGTCATGCTTGCCTCTTAAGGGTTTTTGCAGACAGATTGCTGAGCCATGCATGCTTCAGATATATTTGTGCTCTGATTGCTGAGCCATGCATGCCTCTTTAGGGTTTTTGCAGACAGACTACTGAGCCATGCTTCCTTCAGATATATTTGTGCTCTGATTCCTGAGTCATGCATGCCTCTTTAGGGTTTTTACAGACTGCTGAGCCATGCATTGTTCGGATGTATTTGTGCTCTGATTGCTGTGTCATGCATTCCTCTTAAGGGTTTTTGCAGACAGACTGCTGAACCATGTATCCTTCAGATATATTTGTGCTCTGATTGCTGTGTCATGCCTGCCTCTTAAGGGTTTTTGCAGACAGACTGCTGAGCCATGCATTCTTTAGATATATGTGTGCTCTGATTCCTGAGTCATGCATGCCTCTTTAGGGTTTTTGCAGACAGGCTGCTGAGCCATGCATCCTTCAGATATATTTGTGCTCTGATTGCTGTGTCATGCATTCCTCTTAAGGGTTTTTGCAGACAGACTGCTGAGCCATGCATCCTTCAGATATATTTGTGCTCTGATTGCTATGTCATGCCTGCCTCTTAAGGATTTTTACAGACAGGCTGCTGAGCCATGCATTCTTCAGATCTATTTGTGCTCTGATTGCAGGGTCATGAATGCCTCTTAAGGGTTTTTTCAGACATACCGCTGAGCAATGCATTCTTCAGATCTATTTGTGCTGTGATTGCTGAGTCATGCATGCCTCTTAAGGGTTTTTGCAGACAGACTGCTGAGCCATGCATCCTTTAGATATGTTTGTGCTCTGATTGCTGTGTCATGCATGCCTCTTAAGGGATTTTGCAGACAGACTGCTTAGCCATGCATCCTTCAGATATATTTGTGCTCTGATTGCAGTCATGCATGCCCCTTTAGGGTTTTTGCAGCCATACTGCTGAGCCATGAATTCTTCATATCTATTTGTGCTCTGATTGCAGGGTCATGCATGCCTCTTAAGGGCTTTTGCAGATCTACCGATGAGCAATGCATTCTTCAGATATATTTGTGCTCTGATTGCTGAGTCATGCATGCCTCTTAAGGGCTTTTGCAGACTTACCGATGAGCCATGCATCCTTCAGATATATTTGTGTTCTGATTGCTGAGTCATGAATGCTTCTTTAGGGTTGTTGCAGACAGACTGCTGAGCCATGCATCCTTCAGATATATTTGTGCTCTGATTGCTGCGTCATGCATGCATCTTCAGGGTTTTTGCAGACAGACTGCTGAGCCATGCATTCTTCAGTCCATGCAAGGTACTGTATCGCACAAGCATTATCCAGTGCTTTCACACAACGGGTGCAATCCGGGCCAAGGGTGGGGGCGGCGCGTGTACTGATTTGACAAAGACATTCATCCACTCACAACGGTGCTACAATCGCCTCTTAGCTTGGATGGTGCTTGCATTGCTTTTGTTGCAGTTTTTCCAAGAGTGCTGCTCACAACGGGGCATAAGACTGAGCATGGTTTGTTGTGTGCTCCTGGAAGCCTTCAGTGGTTTCCAGGAGGAGAGAACAACTTAGCGCTTTGATTCTTCCTTCGAGACCTAGTGTACGCAATAATAATTATACATTAACAATAATAATAACAACTTCTGAAATGATTTTAATTACTGCAACAACAACTCACAGAGAGCTCAGTTTACATATCCTCCCATTCTGAACACACAATGCTTTTTAAGTTCTTTATAGCAGCTAATAAGATTGGCATTTTGTCACTGCCCCCATTTCTGGTCCCATTATCTTTTCTTCTTGCCCTTCTATTGAAGGGCAGGAAGAAAAGATAATGGGACCAGAAAGCAAGCTATTGTTTACGGCTGGCATTCTCCTGGTGTTCCTATTTCACCCCCCTTCACTTTACATTTTCCTGTTTGTCTTGACGTCTCTCTAACGTTATAGGAAATTAAAAGGATTTATAGAGCGCAAACAAATGCCCAAAGGTGTCAAGGCGCTGACAGCAATTACCCCTAAAGAAGGAAAAGAAGATGGAAATAGAAATTCCATGGTCTCAGGCCCCGAAAGCATCCATGACAGAATAAAAAGTCAGGTTTTTAACTCCCTTAGCGCGCCGTAGAATCCAACGCGGTGCGGATGTTTCCGTGCGCGGGCGGGGCTGTGTCGGTCAACGTACGTGCGCAGCACTACAGAGGTAGTGCTCGCGACGGCCGTTGGCCGACTCATGCAACGAACGGATTAAGGCCTTACGAAATGGGGTGTGAGCCTGAAGACTGGAGATGGAACAGAGAAGGGAGTTCCATAGCTTGAATACGGCCACGGAAAAGGCTCTGGACTCCCCAACTTGCCTTTTGGTATTTAGGAACAATTACAAGATTTTGACTTGAGGATTGAAGCTGTCTGGAGGGAATATATCATTGAAACATGTCTTTAATATCTCCATGTCCCATGTTATGCAGTGCCTTGTGAACGATGCATAAAGTTTGAAGGTAACAGGTTTGTCACAGGTAGCCAATTGAGCTTCAGAATCTCTGCCAAAACTGATTGAGATTTAGGAATATCAAAAATCAATTTTGCCGCCGCATTTTGGACCAGCTGCGGTTTGGCTATTACAGTCTTGTTGATAGCCAGGTGGAGCGCATTGCCGTAGTCTAACCAGGATGAGATCAGTGCCCCGGCCACTTGCTTACGTGCTGGGAGGGAAATGTAAGGATCTCTCCTTCTCCAGGTGCCCTTTCTTTTCCTTTCCTCGCACTTTTTCTTCCTTGGATTTCCCTCTCTCTCATATCTGTACTGCTGTTCCTCGTTTCCATCTTGTTACCCCCACTGCGCTTCGCGCCCATTGAATACGGATCACGAGGGCTTCAGGGGGAACCATGGCTGGTGACGGCGACCTCTGTGCTCTGTCCTTGTGTATAGACTTATTTATTTAAGTGATCAGTCTTTTAAAAACAAAAACCATTAAACCAATGACATTTATAATAGTACTACTGCATACTTATATAAACACGTAAAATCATTAGTAGCATTTTTACACGGTTGGGCTACAACATACTTCTATACATCAATTATTTAAAATTTCGTTTAAAATGGAGATTTGGGAGTTCTTGTCTTTGTGACAGATTATTGCGATCTCCATGGAGTTTCAGCCAATTTCCTTTAAATACACATTTAAAAGTTTCACCCCCTGCACTGTTCAGTGACCTCTGAGGGGCTGTTGTGGACGGATGTGATCTTGTCTGTGATCCTTCAATACTAATTTAGTGGGAAGTAGCCCCTTTTGGAACATGGGCTTCTTGTCTGCGCAAGTGGGCTAAAAATAGCTGGTATCAGAGCTTCCTGCCTGTTACCGACCCACTAAGTGTTGTAGATTATCGCGTCGCCATCCCTAATCCCTGGCCAAGCAAGATCAAGCTTCAGATTTAGTGGGAACGGCACCCCTAGAGCACCAGGCCAAGTTAGGCCTCCATCCTCTGTGCTGCTGTAGAGACGCTAGTACTTGAAATTCTACTTCATTCCCTAACCGGTGTCATTCTTTGCCATGCCAGCAGGGGTGCAGCTTCCCGGGGTGGTATTTGGGGTGTTACATCCCACTATTAAATGTATTTTCAGCTAAATAGTTGGGCAGGGGCTTTCAGTCGGGTATGGTGAGCTGTCTGTTGCATTTCAACAGGATTTTTTATCGACACTCCGACACAGACGTGTGTACACACTTTTTCCTTTCTGTTTTGAAAGCCTTCAACAATGTTGGTTGTATTACAAAATAACGTGTTTTCTCTCACTCTCCTTTCCATTACACCTTTCATGTGCCTTGCTTGTCATATGATGTGTTTCAATATTATATGCCAGCTCCATTCTTGGAAAATCTACAGCTCAACCCCTCCAGTCTTACTGCCCAAGCAACGCTCCTGCCTGCCAGTGTCTCGTTATTACCTATTTACTTCAGTGTCAATGAGGTGTGCGCTGGTTTACATGTGAGTGTCTTTTAGCCTGTGTGTTTGCTTATGTGTGCATGTTTGTGTGCGTCTATTTGAATATCTGTCTGGGGGTGTTAGTTTGTTTCTATTTGTATTTATGTGTTTGTGTGCACCACTGTGGGTACTTAGGAGTCTGCTTGTTCATGTTTGGTGTATGTGTATTTCTTTGTGGGAGCACTCCTTTCTGTCTTTACCAATGTGCTTAACCTCTTTCTTAGAAGATATATAGCCTCTTTTAATTAGGTGTTCCCCATGCCTGCCCTATACATTAAAACACACATTGAATTAGCTCACACAATTTTCTATGTAATCACAATCAATTATTAGGATAAGATTTTCAGTGTGAAAACTGTACTTCTAAATCATTGTTTTTATCTCAAACACAGATTGCCTATCCTCCAACTTTCAAACACCACGCGTAAACTAGCGGCGTAGCTTCCATTGGTGCAGCAGGTGCAGTGGCACCAGAGTCCACTGAACTCTAATTATTGCTGTATTTCACAGTTTAACATGGGCCAAAGAGGGAATTTCTTTCTTGGACTAGAGCCCCTGACACACTGGCGACTGCTGTAACCTAGCCTTGCTGGAGAACAAATGTTATTTGCTAGAGGGATGCTGTATGGAAGAGTAAAGACTCGTTGGATATTGTTCTATTCGTGAAATACATCTGCTTCAGAGTCGGAAATGATTATCAGCCCGTCAGTGGCGGGAAGTTCCATCGGGGAGCATAGCAGTGCCTAACAGGACTGAATGTGAATACAGCTAAGTACAGGAGGCTGCCGGTGCATTACAGGTGCCTGTATTCTAGGACTTGTCATGACGTTTTGACAACTTAACTAGATATGGTGATCTCCTGTATGTGCTGCAAGTACATAATATTAAGGCGTTAAAAGCCCTGTTCCTTGAGGAAGGTTACTTGCAAACCATAGAGACTCGGAGGGGGGAGCAGCCATAAAGACAAGCCCCAGGGCACTCCAGTGGTCAGCCACGGTGTACCCTCATTCCCTCAGTACAAGAAGCCTCTTTGGTTATTATGGGAAATATGAAATCCAGAAACACAGAGAATCTATTTACTTTAACGCTGAAAACTGCCAACATTTCTGTGTGAAAATGTGAGAGAAATGAGGAATTAGAGTAGGATATTATAAAATGTGTAATAGGCGAATATATATATATATATATATTCACTGAAAAAACCATAGGTTATAGACCATATATAGTTAGGAATTAGCATTTAAAAAACCTTATTTTACTCACACAAAACCATTGAAATTCCATATATAGTTAGTTGCACTAACTATATATCGCGCACCCGCAATCCACTGCTGATCATGTCACATATTACATCATTCATGACATGGTCAGTGACATCACTGATGACATCACTGATGACATCTCAAATGACATCACTGATGAGATCACTGATGACATCATCCAGTGACTGTGTGTTTCTGTAAAGTTTAAATATGTTTTACATATTGAAGAATGAGTAGATGTATAAGTGTCTGGACGAAGGATTTAGTAGGTGCATGACTGAATGTATGAGTGAGTGAGTGATTAAATGTGTCTCACTGAGTGCATGGGTTAGTGACTAAACTGTCTTAATTTGTGCATCATTATGTCTGTTGTTCTGTAAACTGCTGCATGTGTTGATCAGTAGCTATATGATTAACTATATGGGTTATTGATTGATTGTCCAAGTATTTGTATGGGAGACTGAGTGTGTGTGTGGCTGGCTGGGAGGTGTGTGACTCTGTGCAGATCAATGTGTACTTGTATCAATGATTGTATAAGAAAGTAAGTATGTGTTAGTATATGTTTGAAAATGTAAGGTGCTCTATGTTTAACTGTATAGACAAGAAAATGGAAGTGTGATTGATTCTTTACAGGACTGACTAGGTGTGTGAGTAACTCCATGGATGAGTGGCAGAGTGTGAGTGTCTGTATAGGTGTATGAGTGCATATGATAGTGTTGTAAAGATGAGTGATTGTATGTATGAATGATTGTATGGGTGAATGAGTGAATGTGTGTGTAGACGTAGGAATCAGTGAGTACGTATGTAGTAACTAGTATTGGTGTGTCAATGGTTTCAAAAATTATACTCTGTATTTAACACTGGGTGAAACAGAGGTTATATTAAAATGTGAGGAGATGCATTGTATTGTCACATGAATGATATCATCAGTGATGTGGTCATTGATGTCAAATGAGATGTCATCAGTGATCTCATCAGTGATGCCATTTGAGATGTCATCAGTGATGTCATCAGTGATGTCACTGACCATGTCATGAATGATGTAATATGTGACATGATCAGCAGTGGATTGCGGGTGCCCGATATATAGTTAGTGCAACTAACTATATATGGAATTTCAATGGTTTTGTGTGAGTAAAATAAGGTTTTTTAAATGCTAATTCCTAACTATATATGGTCTATAACCTATGGTTTTTTCAGTGAATTTTCAAGGTTTTGTAAATGCTAATTCCTAACTATATATGGTCTATAACCTATGGTTTTTTCAGTGAATTTCAATGGTTTTTTAATAGCAAATATCATAAGCTGTCGAATGTCAAGTACGTGGTAAGTGAAAACATTTTCGTGTTTATGCACACTGATCTGCTTTGAATGGTGCCCCCCCCCCTCATTTCTATTAGGAGTACTCTCTCTTTGCACATAGTGAAGGGTAGTTAACGCAGGCCTTTGCCCCCGTTGTAATACGTCGTGCCTGCTTCTCTCTCCATTTGATTGATTGTTATCCAAGTATTTACTGTTTTAGAATTGGTTCTCTTTGGTTCATTCTCTATTTACAAACAAACACAGAGTCGCAATACTCTGTTTAGTCTTCGCAGATAACGAAAAATCGTGTAAAAAAAAAAGAAAAGGAATCGAGCAAAATCAGTAGGCCACTAATGGGATCTCTTTTTGACCTCGCTAAAATAGAAACATTAGTAACAACCCCTCATGACAAATACAAAACTAGTGAGATGAACTGAACTCCACACAATGATGGCTGCAAAACAGCTTGGCTCCGCCACCCACCCCGCCCAAAATAACGATAAAGAGCGGCTGCCATGATTGGTTGCGGAATGGCCACGACGGAGCTACGAAATGGTGCTGCTCTCATGCTAACCCCAGCTTCAGTCTGAAACATCCAGAAACACTGTAGACTACCAATTCGATCAGTTCCGGTAGCGCCCCAATGTAACCCGGTAGAGAAGAACTAGCCCTCCCCTCTTTGACTGATGGTTCTTGTTGCCTGTCCCTTCTGTTGTCATTTAACAGAAATATTTAGCCTGCTGAAAGGGGTTGTGTTCCGACCGCTGGTTGGTGGAGACATTTTGACTATATTCTGGACCTGCGTTGTCGCGTAATGCGTCATATGACGCGCCGCGTTAGCGCATCCGGAAGTCATCCGGGGCGCGCAGCGCGTAACGTAAGCATAACAAGTCATGTGACTTGTTAATAAAACTTTTCATTGGTTCAGTTTACTTTTCTTATTCTAATGATGAAAGGCTTGGTCATATGACCTAAAAATTACGCTTTTTATTACTTCCGAACATTATTTTTTCTTAAATATATGTTATAATGTTCCAGGCTAATGTACTTTCCCGGAAAATTTACAACTGTCCTGCAAGTAAAATATATTCTTTTTTCGAGAAAAAGAGCGTTTCTTCGTCCCATGACGGAGCCGTTGAGCAAAAGAGGGTCGACCTGCTGTCTTAGTCGCCGATACGCCTGAATATGAGATTCTTATCGATCACTTTATGTTGCAGGAGTAGAAAACACAACAGCCCTTGACCATTTATCTTTACTGCGTTCCTTCGAATTATACCTTTTACCCTTCATGTAATTGGTCTGCTTTATTTCACTTGCCTTTTACTGATTCTAAAACAGTGACTATTATTAAAAACTTTACCAATGTATAAACTACTACCATGTTTTCTTTTAAAAACCTTTATTGTGAAAATGTCATTATACAAATACGAGCCTATAACCACGTGGGCCGGTCACGGAGCAAACTGTAATCGTATATGATGAGTAGACATTTACACTGTAGAGGATTGTAACGGGCGGGCCATTAGGTTGCAAGAACTAAGGTGTCTAACAGTTACGGAATCGGTGGACGTACATTTTATAATAAAATACGACAGGGCCAGTTACAATAAAATTATCTAGATATACATTTGCGGGCAAGTACCATGGGTGACGTTAATTCGAACTTTCAATAGTACAGTAATCAATAACACATCAGAACTTAATATCAATAGGGATGTCGAAATATTCAATCAATTCTCGTCCCCGCCCGCCATGTGCTTCAAAACTGCATACGTATCTCGTGATTTCAAGGTTCTGCAACCAGTACACAACAAGGAGTTACGAGTCCCATTTATTCCGGCGCCATTTTGGGCGAGGACGGGCAGGTCCAGGATATAGTCAAAATGTCTCTACCAACCATCGACTATGATGATGTTCATATGCTGTATTTATTAGAGTAACACTCATCTGTCCACATGAAATTAATTTGCCACAATCTAAACATGTCATTTTAATCTTTCCAAAGTTCTTCTAAATATTTGGGACCGTTTCCCTTGCCTCTGATGCTGTCAGTGCCACTTCTTTGATGAATGTACTAGCAGGTCAGGGGTTCTCCTCCAAATCTCTCTTTTATGCAGCACTATAATTAATTGGTGCCACCTCTCCATATGACGATGCATGGTATAGTTACCATAACTATATTTTTTTTCGGTTCCTCTGGAGAGTTCATCGTGGCAGATGAAGCGTGTAACGTACCGGACATTTACCTTTTTTTGCATGTACAGGAAAGGAAAAAAAAATTGAGCGTCCGAGTTCTAAGGTGTCCCAGGGCCATTTTAGTGGACCAGGCCCAAATCCAAAGAACAGGCCGCCATTTTGAGAGTCCTGTTGCAGCCGCCTGTCGCTGTAGCATCAAGAGCAGCCGAAACTCAGCTGAATGGCAACTGAAACGGTAAAGGGGCGCCCCACTACAGCAGACGAGCCTCCACCTAGGAAGGCCTGTTCACGCCGCCCCCCCCCCCCCCCTTCGGGCACCCCACGCCGTTATTCGGAGCAGTATTGTAGGATGGCCACACCAGTGCGGCAACTTGCTAGACATCACCTCGGTGGTAACCGAATCTCAGCCCCTTGTGGTGTCTCCTCTTCAGAAAATATTCTTGCGCTACCTTTGCCCCATTCACACATCGTTCCGCTACTGACGCCATCTCACAGGCTAATGGGGCGCCCCATGCCGAGTTTCAGCATTGTAGGATGACCACACCAGTACAGCAACTTGCTAGACATCACCTCGTTGCCATCCGGATCTCGGCGCCCCACTGCAGATGAAGTACCTCTCAACTATGAAACCACCACGGTGACATCCGGATCTCGGTGCCTTGTGCTGGTTCCGGCCTATTCACACATCGGTCCGCTACTGACGCCATCTCACAGGCTAATGGGGCGCCCCACGCCGAGTTTCAGCATTGTAGGATGACCACACCAGTACAGCAACTTGCTAGACATCACCTCGGTGCCATCCGGATCTTGGCATCTCAACGCCTAGTGGTATCTTCCATACAGAAAATATTGTTGCGCTGCCTTTGGCCCCATTCACACATCGGTCCGCAACTGACACCATCTCACAGGCCAACAGGGCGCCCCACGCCGACTTTTACCATTGTAGGATGGCCACACCAGTACAGCAACTTGCTAGACATCGCCTCGGTGCCATCCGGATCTTGGCATCTCAGCGCCTTGTGGTGTCAGTCAGAAAATATTGTTGCGCTGCCTTTGGCCCCATTCGCACATCGGTCCGCTACTGACACCATCTCACAGGCCAACAGGGCGCCCCACGCCGACTTTTACCATTGTAGGATGGCCACACCAGTGCCACAACTTGCTAGACACCACCTCGGTGCCATACGAATCTTGGCATCTCAGCGCCTTGTGGTGTCTTCCAGTCAGAAAATATTGTTGCGCTGCCTTTGGCCCCATTCGCACATCGGTCCGCTACTGACGCCATCTCACAGGCCAACGGGGCGCCCCACGCCGACTTTGAACATTGTACGATGGCCACACCAGTGCGGCAACTTACTAGACACCACCTCGGTGCCATCCGGATCTTGGCGCGTTGTGCTGCCTTCGGCCTATTCGCACATCGGTCCGCTACTGACGCAAACTCACAGGCCAACGGGGCGCCCCACGCCGACTTTCAGCATTGTAGGATGGCCACACCAGTGCTGCAACTTGCTGGACACCACCTCGGTGCCATCCGGATCTTGGCGCGTTGTGTTGCCTTCGGCCTATTCGCACATCGGTCCGCTACTGACGCCGCCTCACGTGCCAACGTATTTTCTCCGCATTTTATACCCTATGCCGCATAACAGGTCATGTGACTTGTTTATAAAACTTTTCATTGGTTCATTTTACTTTTGGTTTCCTAATGATGGAAGGCTTGATCATATGACCTAAAAACAACACTTTTCATTGGATGAAAACTTTTTTTTTCCCAAACGATGAAAGCCCCACCTTGTTTCTGGATGTTTCAGACTGAAGCTGGCGTCAGCATGAGAGCACCACCATCTCGTAGCTCCGTCGTGGTCATTCCGCGAGCAATCATGGCAGCCGCTCCCCACCAGAAGCCTACAGGAGTCGGGGGCCCCCAAAACTTTTGATGAATCCTCAAGGCGGAGGGGACGCTTTCGAGAATGGGGTCCAAGACCTAGCAGACAAGCGTCCGATTTCCAAGGTGTCCCAGGGCCATTTCAGTGGACCAGGCCCAAAAAGGAAACAGCCTGCCGCCATTTTGAGAGTCCTGTGACAGCCGCCTATCGCTGCACCGCAAGAGTGGGCGCAACTCAGCTGAATTGCGGCTTTTGACACAGTGGACCAAAATCGGACGGAATGGCAACTGAAACGGTAAAGGGGCGCCCCACTACAACAGACGAGACTCCACCTGGAGAGGCCCGTTCACGCCGCCTCCCCCGGGGCGCCCCACGCCGTTATTCGGAGCAGCATTGTAGGATACCAAAACCAGTGCGGCAACTTACTGGACATCACCTTGGTGCCATCGTTCTGCTGCCTTGGAACTATTCGCACAACAGTTTGCTACTGATGACCCACCCCCCGCGACGCCCCACGCCAGAAATCTGGACGTTGTGCTGCGTTGGGACTATTCGCACAGCCGACCGCTACTTCGTTGTTTTTCCCTAAAAATGTTTATATGTTATTACTGTTTTTGTTTTCTTGTATATATTTATAAGTTATTAAAGTTTTATAATCTTACTACTTTGTTGGAGTGCTATATATTTTTAATGTGACACATAATTGTAAAAACTTTGATGTACAAAGAGTCATCCCTGGAATCTTCCGCTTCAGGCTCGGTCCCCTCCCCAATCACAATACAGGATGGTTTTCAGATAATAGGAACGCGTCTGCTGTGACGGATCTCATCGAGTGTGGGCCTTGATCTACTATAACTCCTTTGAAGAGGGGTGATTCTTTACAGCTGGGGCCATAAACTACATCTGCAGGGCTAGCTGATACCCTAGGACCGGCCTGGACAATCGGACACAGAGGAAAAGGAGTGTCAGAGGGTGCGGTAGTGAATAGGGCGAAAGGGAGGTGTCGGGCGGGCACAGGGTGTGATTCTCAGGGAAGAGCAGTGCAGATGGGGGGTGGTTTATTACCCATGCATAAGACAGAGAGCGGGGGTGACCACTGCCTGGGGGAGATGCTTGCGAGGGTGGGGAGCCATGCTAAGGATCGACAGCGTGCACAGAGTGGGTCTGGTCAAGGCATCTAAAATGACTGCCGTGCACGACAAGAGTGTGGCATTTGAAAAAAGGCAAGATGGCGCAGACAATGTTTTTCAACACTTCCTGATTTCCTTCGAATCGAACGTTAACAGACGTTGGGGCATATTAACAAAGTTAAGCGATATTTATCCCTAACGATGCTTAGCAACGATTTTTTTACCGCTAAGCATCGTCAGAAATTATCGCAGATAAACCTTGCTATTATCAAGGTTTATCGCAAATACGATAAAAAACGACCGCAATGCATTAATATCGCTGAAAACTCAGCGATATTCATGCATTACCGAGCTAATGCTCTTAGCCATGTTATCCACCTCCCATTGGATAACATGGCTAAGAACTGCTTAGGGCAGGTGCTAGCTTTTGGAGATATTCGCGCTTATCGCGAATATTTCTAAAAGTTGATAATAGGAGATAGCGATGTTAGCGACTGTTTCCAGTCGCTAACATCTTGGCATGCCCACTTTGCATGTCATTAGTGATAAATATCACTCACATGCAAAGTGGGGCCCAAGATGGTCGCTATCTCCTACTAGCCGTCGCTAACTGGTGTTAGCAACAGCTAGGTAATACAGATATAATTTTATCTCCGCGAAGCGGAGCGCTGTTACAGATATATATCTTGTTTTTGAACGTTAATTTCTCAAAATCCACTGAAGCACATATATTGAGACCTAGCAAAGGCACATCGAGCTACCAGTCCCTACAATTTTGCAAGTTTCGTGCAAATCCATTCAGCCGTTCGATTATTATTATTATTATTTTTTTTGCCCCGCGGGGCCCTTTTAAAACCTCCACATCAAACCTAAGAGGTCAAGGAGGATCTACTATGCCCCCTTATGGTCATTTGCCCCTTCTCTTTGGCCTCCTCTTGTCTCTCGATCCTACCGAGAGACAAGATGGCGGCCGCTACGGACTGTTTGCAATGTTTACAGACGCCGGAGAACCAATCAGCTTCGCAAACCTCCGTTACGCGAAGCGGAGCGCTGTTACAGATATATATCTTTTTTTGAACGTTAATTTCTCAAAATCCACTGGAGCACATATATTGAGACCTAGCAAAGGCACATCGGGCTACCAGTCCCTAATATTTTACCAAGTTTCGTGCAAATCCATTCAGCCGTTCGATTATTATTATTATTTTTTTTTTTTGCCCCGCGGGGCCCTTTTAAAACCTCCACATCAAACCTAGGGGGTCAGCGAGGATCTACTATGCCCCCTTATGGTCATTTGCCCCTTCGGTTTGGCCTCCGCTTGTCTCTCGATCCTACCGAGAGACAAGATGGCGGCCGCTACGGACTGTTTGGAATGTTTACAGACGCCGGAGAACCAATCAGCTTCGCTTCACAAAGCTCCGTACCGCGTAAAGTCCGCGAACCGGAGCGCTGCCCGGTCCGCTGTTACAGATATATATCTTTTTTTGAACGTTAATTTCTCAAAATCCACTGGAGCACATATATTGAGACCTAGCAAAGGCACATCGGGCTACCAGTCCCTACAATTTTGCCAAGTTTCGTGCAAATCCATTCAGCCGTTCGGGCTAAAAGTGAGGCCAACCGCCCTATGGAAAACTCAATGTTAAAAACATGTTTTGGGACCCCCCTTTTTTCTCGGCCCCCCCTTGACGAACCCCCCCCCAAATTTTCAAGGGCTGCTCAGAAACAAGATGTGCCATTTTCCTGAAAATTTCAGCCAATTCCGTCCACAAACGCCAAAGTTATTAGACATAGAATTTTCAAAAATCTCATAGAGAAAAAATCCTAACTATATATACCTACTGGCGACCGCCAGTAGGTAATATATATATATATATATATAGAGAGAGAGAGAGAGAGAGAGTGAGAGAGAGAGAAAGAAAGAGAGAGAGAGAAAGAAAGAAAGAGAGAGAGATAGCTAGATAGATATTTTCACTGAAAAAAAGCAAAGGTTACAGGGACGTTATAGGTAGGAAATAGCATCAAAATCTTTAGAAATTCACAGAAAAAAAGGGTACAGGGACATTTACTTAGGCTCAGATTTTACACACACAAAACCATATAAACTGAGCAGTTATAGTTACCTGGGCTAACTCTAACTTACACTCCCCACAATGCACAGCTTATGAAGCGGGCAGAGAAACACATGAAAACATTGCTCCTGCCTGTAGAGTGCAGGATTTTAAGCTGCTCCCTACGGGTAGGGACAATACTGGCTCCCGCTGGCGTCACGAAGGCTTAGGGACCCCCTCTGGCACTCAACAATAATGATTTGGGTGCCCTGGGTGGGCTCAAGGGCACCCACCCTTTACCGGCAGGGCTATTTTTGTAAATCTTTCTTTATGTGTGCTCAAGGCATATGCATGGTAAAGACTTGCGTGGTAATGGTGGTACGTGGTAAAGGCATACGTGGTAAAGGCATTTGTTGGAATGTATGACATTATAATTAGTCTATTCCTGCACTATCTCTTGACTTGAAACTAAACCCTGGGCCTAGATAAAAAGGACACAGACAGCCCCCCAAAAAAGTGTAAAATCACATGTAGTGGGAATGTCATGTCACATTGTCATCACATGCCATTTTCCCAGTGCATTGTACCATTTCCCCAGTTTTGCCCAGATAAATGGTGCTATGAACCTTACAGCACTACTCGCCACCACGTTTAAAGGGTGATCCATTTCTCTTCCTACCGTTGAAGGAGAGTTAATCCCACATTTTGTTGATGTGAAATTCTGTTTCCAATGTCACAAAGAGTCAGATTGAGGTCTGTGAATTCTCACTTACTCACAAGTAAGCGGTCATTCACAAACTGACAAGGCGAAGCATGCGTACGCTGCATTTACTAGTGAGTGATTCTACACGTGCAAAACATGTACACCTGGTAGCGATCATCTGACTAGTTTTGTTTTCAAACATTATTGAAAGAGCTGCTTAGTCCTAAAAATTCCAACTCTTTGAGCATAAATACGGTAAGCTGTAAACAACTCTTCTGGGGACACAGACAAGCCCACTGACACCAAGATAGAAACAGTAATAACATTTAGTCACAGGCCCTGGTAAACCCCCTAGTCCTGCTCATCATACAGACCCATCTCCCTCCTAAACGTTCATGCTAAACTATTCACAGGCATTCTGGCACACAACTTAGTTTGTTCATAATAGCCTTATGACTGCAAGCCACAGCAGTGGTGAGATAATACTGTGGTGTTAATAAAATGGATGCTTTCCAACACTGAAAAGACACTGGACACAATGTACACCAAAGGCTTGATTTATTTTTAGGCGGATGGTTTATTCCATCATAAATGTGGCAGGTATCCCGTCCATGCTATTAAAAGTGCATTATATCCTGTGGCAATTGTAATAAGGCGGATGGGATCTGTCATTTTTGAGGCAATAACCTCTCCGATAAACTCAGAATCAGGCCTGATGTCTGCACCAAGTGTTGTAGAAAGATCAATAGCCAGCATTATAGGAAGAGGGCCTCGAAACAGATATAGTCCCCGAGTCACTGAAAAGGGATCTGAGTTTGCGAGAGAGGACCGATAGCAAATGCACCCTTCAGTCTCTTCTTGGAACGCCCGAGAGTGTTTCATAGGATTCTTTTGTCTTCTTATTATCAGATACCTGAACCCTCACCTGGATCTCCCTCTCGGGGCAGACGGCCTCCAGGTGTTGTGTTTCCTGAGGCTCTGCTCCCCTCAACTAAAGGGTCAGTGTGGTGACACCCACGCAGCAAGTGTCCATGTGAGGCCGTAGGAATAGGATACAGTGGACACCAATACACCGCCTAGTACAGATGGAAAGAGTGGTCCCTGACCAAATCAGAATTATTCAAAAAAATTTAAATAAAAAACCAATAAATGACAAAATTATTTAGTATAACACTATTGTTTTATTCACATAGTGTTAGTGAATTTTATCCTTACATTGTAACTTTTTAACATAGAATTATCATTTTTAAATCATTTTCAGTACCCACGTTACAGGAAAAAGGGGGGTAAAGTGCAATGGGACTCCTACAAACTGCTTGCTGGATAACCGACGTCCCTGCTGGGCTGCCCGCTGTGTGTGCCTTTGTGCTATTTGACTGCCTACTGCTCGCGGAACCCGCTTCGCGGGTCCCGCTTCGTGAGGAGGTGTGTCCCTGTTTGGTGGTACTGTTACCGGTGAGCGTAGGGGCAGGGCAGGGCTGCGAGCGCGAGTGCAGGGACTCCATTGACCAGGAGTCCCTGCTTGGCCAATTTGGAACACCTGGCCCCGCTCTCCCTGCTAGCCACGCCCCCTGCGCTGCTGTGAGGAGGTCTTTAAAACTCGCTTTCATCTGCTGACCGGCGGGACTCCTACAAACTGCTTGCTGGATAACCGACGTCCCTGCTGGGCTGCCCGCTGTGTGTGCCTTTGTGCTATTTGACTGCCTACTGCTCGCGGAACCCGCTTCGCGGGTCCCGCTTCATGAGGAGGTGTGTCCCTGTTTGGTGGTACTGTTACCGGTGAGCGTAGGGGCAGGGCAGGGCTGCGAGCGCGAGTGCAGGGACTCCATTGACCAGGAGTCCCTGCTTGGCCAATTTGGAACACCTGGCCCCGCTCTCCCTGCTAGCCACGCCCCCTGCGCTGCTGTGAGGAGGTCTTTAAAACTCGCTTTCATCTGCTGACCGGCGGGACTCCTACAAACTGCTTGCTGGATAACCGACGTCCCTGCTGGGCTGCCCGCTGTGTGTGCCTTTGTGCTATTTGACTGCCTACTGCTCGCGGAACCCGCTTTGCGGGTCCCGCTTCGTGAGGAGGTGTGTCCCTGTTTGGTGGTACTGTTACCGGTGAGCGTAGGGGCAGGGCAGGGCTGCGAGCGCGAGTGCAGGGACTCCATTGACCAGGAGTCCCTGCTTGGCCAATTTGGAACACCTGGCCCCGCTCTCCCTGCTAGCCACGCCCCCTGCGCTGCTGTGAGGAGGTCTTTAAAACTCGCTTTCATCTGCTGACCGGCGGGACTCCTACAAACTGCTTGCTGGATAACCGACGTCCCTGCTGGGCTGCCCGCTGTGTGTGCCTTTGTGCTATTTGACTGCCTACTGCTCGCGGAACCCGCTTCGCGGGTCCCGCTTCGTGAGGAGGTGTGTCCCTGTTTGGTGGTACTGTTACCGGTGAGCGTAGGGGCAGGGCAGGGCTGCGAGCGCGAGTGCAGGGACTCCATTGACCAGGAGTCCCTGCTTGGCCAATTTGGAACACCTGGCCCCGCTCTCCCTGCTAGCCACGCCCCCTGCGCTGCTAGGAGGAGGTCTTTAAAACTCGCTTTCATCTGCTGACCGGCGGGACTCCTACAAACTGCTTGCTGGATAACCGACGTCCCTGCTGGGCTGCCCGCTGTGTGTGCCTTTGTGCTATTTGACTGCCTACTGCTCGCGGAACCCGCTTCGCGGGTCCCGCTTCGTGAGGAGGTGTGTCCCTGTTTGGTGGTACTGTTACCGGTGAGCGTAGGGGCAGGGCAGGGCTGCGAGCGCGAGTGCAGGGACTCCATTGACCAGGAGTCCCTGCTTGGCCAATTTGGAACACCTGGCCCCGCTCTCCCTGCTAGCCACGCCCCCTGCGCTGCTAGGAGGAGGTCTTTAAAACTCGCTTTCATCTGCTGACCGGCGGGACTCCTACAAACTGCTTGCTGGATAACCGACGTCCCTGCTGGGCTGCCCGCTGTGTGTGCCTTTGTGCTATTTGACTGCCTACTGCTCGCGGAACCCGCTTCGCGGGTCCCGCTTCGTGAGGAGGTGTGTCCCTGTTTGGTGGTACTGTTACCGGTGAGCGTAGGGGCAGGGCAGGGCTGCGAGCGCGAGTGCAGGGACTCCATTGACCAGGAGTCCCTGCTTGGCCAATTTGGAACACCTGGCCCCGCTCTCCCTGCTAGCCACGCCCCCTGCGCTCATCACACCTTTTTAAGAACAGGGGCTACTTCCGCTGCGCGGGAGCGCGCGGGAGGGCGCCGGGAGAAGCCCGGGACAAGGGCGGGACCGTCTGTGGCCGTCCGGGGCCGCAGGAGGCCGGGCCGGGCTACCCCCCTAATTCCTGCTGGACCGTACTTTCTACAGTAAGTGACATTGTGGTTGAGCCTGATGCTGACTATGGCAACGTCTACATCGATAAGTCCTGTATCTAGCCACTTGATAACTAACTCGGTCGAGGATGCCCCATCAGCAATTGGCCCTCTAGATAGATTCTTTTTTAGCCGTTCATTATCAATTGACAAGGAGCTGTCTCTGGCTGAGAAGCGCGCAGAGCGCAGATTGTCCATAGAGTTACTTAAGAATTCTGTTGACAAACTCCCAAATCTGGCGTACCCCACCCTGGTGACCCCCTTGTCATCATTGAACCTTCCTATAGCAACCGAATATTTTGAGGGTCAAGCTCAAACAAGAAATAAGGATGTTGCAACAGAATCAAATAACTCTTGCGGGAGTAACATTCAATCTACTATGCTCCCTGACTCTGGTGCTCAGGCAATATTGGCCCAATCTAAGCTGGGGTCTAAAAGGAAAAGATCAGCCCCAGCAAGGAGATGCAAAACGGCGGCGAAACCACCGCAAAAGCATAGGAAGTTACATAAAATCGTGAACACTGGAGAGGTAGTTATAAAAGAAACAGAGAGTGTAGAAAATGTTTTAAACTCCAATCCTGCCATTTTGGACAGACAGGATATTGAAGTCAACTCTGGTACTGATTCCACCGTACAAAACAATGATAATGTGTTCTCATTTGTAAACGTGCTCCCTGAGTTGGAAAAATTATTAAGATCCTTGCTTAACCCTATAGAGGATAGAATTAATAAGCTCTCAGAAAGGCTTAACCATTTTGAACAGTCTACATTAGACAATTTCTATTCTACAAAATTGCTGATTAAAGCGAATGTTGGGGTGGACGCAAGTATAAATCGCCAGGTTTCTAATAACCCTGCTAACCAGGAAAAGGGAAGAAGGCCTCAAAATAATTCTCCTCTACCCCCAAAGCAAGGTAAATCCTTGGTTGCAGTAGTTACAAAACCCTCAGAAAAATCGGACAAATCGAAAATGGGCTCTGTTTTAATTCAGCCGACTATAATACATCATATACAGTCCCCAACACAGCAGGTAAATCCCCCAATTGTTATGAGTGTGGACAAAGCACTGCCAACTGCAGAAGTAACTACTAGCATGCAAGTTGCCTCAAACACTCAGGTGGGAGGGAATAGGGCTCATGCCCGCCCTGTGGTAGATAAGAATTTAGTACCAATTCAACAAAATAATAACCAACAGGCGTTGAGGCTCTCCTCCCAACCAGTCCCTCAACTTCCTACATCTATCCCGCCTCCCTTAGTAAAGCCAACTTACAGAAAACCCCCGATTAATCTCACTCCTGATTCCTTCCCCTATGTAGCAGTCCTAATAAATGTACCATCATTAGCGCCAGGGCAGAGAGAAACTTTCCAGACGCTTAAAAACAAGACCATGCACTGGTTAAAGGACAATCGTCCTCTCCCTGGTGATATCGATGGGCTAATCATAGGGGTAAGGAGAATAGACTGGATGGGATACACAGCGAAAACCTTGGGTGGAGACTGTATAGTGGTTAATTTCCAAGACCCTAGGGTGGCGGGATGGATAACTAGGCAGGGATGGGGAATAAATAAGGGAGGTATTGGAATTGTAGACCTTACCTTTTTTTACCCCCGATCCAGTAGCGTAACAACTAGCCTGCTTAGCGAACCCCTAATACCCCCAACTGTACCACGGTCAGCCAATTGCCCATTACCTCCTTTAGTTGGTTACAACCATAACAAATACACAAATCACAACTCTTGTGTAGGATGGCAGGACCCCGGATGGGGATATTGACAAACCAGTACAGTTGGGAAGTGGGAGAGTCATAATGTGCCAACAATGGCTGGGGACGGTAATGTTGATACTATAAGTGTAAACGAAATGTCTGATAATATGCTGATAGGGAATTTGGTTGAAGAAAGTGGTTTTAGTTTAGAAATTCCAAACTCTAATGAAAATGTACCACCGCCAAAGAATGACAACATGATTGTAGATCGCATGGATGTAGGGGAAAGGCCGATCAATCCTATTGGAAGTTTAACGCCACTTCGAGTATCCATTAATACCAACAACTTTGATGGTTCTGTGGCTAGTATTGGTACCCTTTTATCCTGGAATATTGCAGGGTTGGGCAGTAAGATGGATTCCCAATCTTGGGTGAATTTTATAAATGGGTATGATATCTGCTGTTTCCAAGAAACCTGGGCTTGCGATTCTCTTTTCTGTTTTGGTTATTTAAACTATTGCATACCAGCCCAAAAAGGTGGAAGAGGGCGGCCAAAGGGAGGCCTTACTGTATGGGTTAAACAAGATTTGCATATTAATATCAAAATGTTGGATCTGGGTAGTTGTGATTTACAATTACTAAGAATCTCCACAGGTAAGGGTCCCCCAATAGATTTGTATAATGTCTATGCGAGAGGTAATAATGAAATTAATACACCCACCATAGAGCTGTTATCTGCTGCTATAGAGGCTATGTCACAAGAAAGTAAGTTGATAATAGCAGGAGACCTCAACCGGACTTTTGAGCCGTTGGATTGTACACACGATCCTTTAGGGAGCGAAGAGGATAACCTATGGGGAGTACCCTCTCTATGTTTAAAACCTGTTAAAAGATGGACTAAAGAGATTTTAATCCTAAATGGTATTTGTATGGAACATGGTTTAAGAGCACTCAATGGGAGGACACAAGGGGACAAGGAGGGTGGGTATACCTATGATAATGGTATTTACAGGAGCAGAATTGACTACATATTGTGTAGTCTCCAGCTGTGGGAGGGAGTTGTTGATATGACTATTAGGCCCAGGGTCGAAAGTGATCACAACCCCCTCTGTGTGATTCACAGGTGGTGGAATGCAGGGGCGGGAAACTCTTCCGAAACCAATGATGACATCCCGGCCATGAGTAATGACGAACGTAGGTTAAAATGGCCAAAAGTAGTGGCAAACGAGGTTACTATGATCTTTATTAACAATGTGGTCGACAGTGCAATTTCTGCAATGGAAGCAACGGCCCCAGTGGTACCAGGAGATAGCGGTATCACGGAAATTCATAACGAGTTGTTCTCCCTCCTTAGACCGTGCTTCTTCACCAAAAACAGGAAAGTGAAGAAAGTAAAAGAGGTGGGAAGGTGGTTTGATAGTCAGTGTAGACTGACACGACTTGAATTGGGACAAGCCATAAGGAGTAGGGACCGTGAAGCAGTAATAGAGCAAAGGAAACTGTACAAGAGGGCCATCCATTTAGCGAAAAAGAAATGGGATGAAGACCATTGGGCAGAACTGAAAGAGGCCTCGGGCAATAAAGACTCTAAAAGGTTCTGGGAAATCATTAAGTGGGGTAGAGGAGCTGGTCCCGGAAAGCCTGATAATAACGTGGCAGAAGATGCTTGGGTCGATTACTTTAGACCACAGTATGCCAATGTTAATCATCCTACGGTGGCGAGCAGTATAATACCTGTTTACGCAACTGATAATCTGTTTTTTCTTAGAGAGGTGGAAATTGCCATCAAGACTGTGAAGTGTGGGAGGGCCCCAGGCCCAGATGGGATTCCCTCTGACATTTTTAAATATGATGTGACAAGATGGGCGAGGTACACCTTCCTCGTAGCAAATGCCCTGGCAAAGGGGGAAGTGGTCCCAGACCTCTGGAAAGGTGCAACTATTATCCCTATTCACAAGAAGGGCGACCGTTCACTGCCTGCTAATTATAGGCCTATAAGCTTAATAGCTACTATGCAGAAAGTAGTTGGGAGGATGATAACAAACCAGCTTATGGACTGGGTTGATAACAACAACGCCCTTTCCCCATATCAAGCTGGATTTAGGCGAGCAACCAGTACCATTGACCAGGTCTTTCGGTTCACCATACTGCGGTGGAAGACTGTTGTACTGGGAAGGGGCTGCCTGTACGTCGCGTTTGTCGACCTACGGGCGGCATTCGACCTAGTCCCCCGGTGCAAGCTATGGTCGGTTCTGCAAAAGATGGGGATTCCTGCAGATCTGCTTACATTAATCATGCGACTGCACAAGTCCAACTTTGCAAGAGTCCAGTGGGGTGGAAGTGGGGAAACAACTATGGACTTCCCAGTGGAAAGGGGCGTCCGGCAGGGCTGCTCCATGGCCCCCCTATTGTTCTCGTTATTTATCAACGGGATTGTTGAGAGAATGTTGGAGGCGAGCGTTGATGCCCCTTCGTTAGCGGACACCAGGGTTCCTATCCTGATGTTCGCTGACGATACTCTTATTTTATCTAAGACCCCTATGGGGCTGCAGCGTGCATTGAACATTTTCGATGCTTTTTGCGTTGAACATGGCCTAGAGGTGAACGTGGGAAAAACAAAATTAATGGCCTTTTCATCTGGCCGTAGGAATCACCCCAAAGTAACCTTGAATAACAGCAGGTTAGATACTGTTGCAGAATTCACGTATCTGGGGGTTCAGATTGCAGAGGGCACTGGTTGGGCACATCACGTGGACAAAGTGGTCCTTAGACACCAGCAGCTCTCAGGTGCCCTTAGGGGCGAGCACCGTAAATCTAAGACAAAGCCCATAAAACCCGCACTCACGGTGTATGATGCAAAGGTCTTGGGTGCTACATTATACGGCGCAGAGTTATGGGCCTGGGAAAGTATTGCGGCATTACAGACTTCAGAGAATAAGTTTCTGCGAGGGATCACAGGACTTCCACAGAGCACCCCGCTAACTCCACTGTTTTTGGAACTGGGTAGGCGCTCTATCATAGATAGAGCCCGATTGCGCCCAGTCCTTTACTGGAGGCGCCTCTGGACGACTCCAGAAATCAGACAATATGCGGAGGGCTTTCTGTGGATAATCCAGGAAGATACCTTCCACAAGATAAAATGGTTAAAAAATCTGAAGTCTATGCTAGTTAACCTAGGGTTCTCAAATCTTTGGAACAATCCTGTGGGAGAGATCTTCCCTAGCAAGGAAAACCTAAAAAAACAGTACTGGGATTGGGTGGGTGTTAAACTGCTGAAAGACACAAGGACCGACTCTATGTCTGGCCGCTTTCTGGAGTCAAAAATGTTACCTGCCCTGGAAACCTATTGGGATAACATCACGGTACCAATGGATAGGAAATTGGTTTTCCAGTTAAGGTCAGGATCTATCCCCCTGAAGAAAATGACAGCTGGCTGGAATAAATCGACCAATAACTTATGCCCTGCATGTGAAAATGCCGAAGAGAGCATAGGCCACTTCCTATTCGTATGTCAAGCCTATATTAAACCAAGGGCTAAATGGCTTACGCCGGTATGCAAAAACCTGGGGACACGCGATAGTACTGTGGCCTTAAGAATCTTATGTACAACTACCCAGGATTCGATAGTCATAGGGGTGGCCAAATATCTAGGCTGGGCCTGGGCAATCAGACGACGGGCTCTGGGGAAAATCATGTAATTAGGGATCCCTTTTAATAACGGTTAATGTAATATATTTTATCAATGGTTTTTATATGCAATATTGTATGAGCTGCACTGTAAGTTTAATGTCTTTTTACTGTTAATATGTATTATTGTGTAATTGTTTTAAATGTCATGTGCTTTTATGAAAATTGTTTCGAATAAAGCTTATACAACAACAACAACAGCAATGTGCAGGGATTAGTGCAAATGGAGTGAAAGTGACAAGTCAGTTGTAAATTTCTTCTAACAATTGACAGTGGCTTCACAGGGGAGCAAAGTATTATTCAAAACATCATGTTGTAACTGGTGTTGATCGTCACACTCTAGTCATGTGTTAGAGGTCTAGCAGTCGACGTTTTGACCATGTTCGTAGGGGTGATGTCCCTTACATGGCGGGTCTTCTTCAGGACACGGGGAGGGGGGTGGGCATGTCCTACAGGAAACACGATTAAAATTACTAAAAAAGCCAGCAAATGGGAAAAGGTTCACAGAGGTACATGAGTTTACAAAAAGGTTCCTCGTTGTAGACATGGCTGACACAAAATGAGTCGAAATGTACTAGGCAGGGTTGGGCTTGGGCTATCATATTGCCCTACATGAAATGCGTGTTATTACCAAGGGGGTGCCACGCAAAAACATACATCAATTGTAACCACAACGTGTAAAATTTGACAAAAGATGTTACCTTGTTGGGGAAATAGAGCTGTCTCCAAAAATCTTCCCTGTGGAGTGATATATGGAAATTCATAGTGAAGTCTATTGATCTCAATTGTTATAACTATAGTATCATTCCTGAAACTGTCCGTATTTACCTTGTTGATGATCCGGAGGGATCTCAACATGAGTGATGCACCTCCGAAAAAGAGGAGCGAGCCGATATTATTGCTGCCCCGCTTCTATGGAACACTGTGTAATCATTCAAAACGGAACTGGAAAAGAGGTTTACCTGTTCCATCACTTGGGTGCATATGGCGGGGTCTGCGTTACTTCAAAATTCTGCGCCTGGGAAATAAAATCGACATCCGGAATTAGGTCCCGTAATGTCCGCATGTATTATTAAGCTGTAGACCGTGGGAAGGACTTAGGGTCTAATTACCTGGAAAAACGGGTCAAGGTGCCGCGTCCCCAGCCATCTCTTACTCTCTGTGAGTTCGTCTGGCGTCCCGTACGGCAGCAAATAAAACGGGCAGACTTCCGCATCACGTGGCCATAGTCGACACGGTAGACAGACTAAACCAGTAACTATGGTTACTAAGGTGACGCTTCGATCGGGGAGAAAGGATATTAAGGTTTTGGGGTTGAATTAAAATAATGAAATATAAGCTTGATGTGGCTACTTTTAATTTAGATTATCTGTCAGGATCTCAAACATGTATGGATTGAATTTTCTTCAAACATGAAGAATTATTCGTTTATAGCAATCACCACATAATTTCACCAGGACCACGTAATTACCTCGCAGGGTATTAAAGGCGGTCTAGAGTTCATGAGCCCAAATGATATCTAAAATATGTATATAAGACACATTATTATGCCTGGCTAGATCACGTAACTACCTCACAGGGTGTTAAGGTGGTCTAGAAGTTATCGTGTCGTGCCTTCATTTGAGAAAACATTTGATCATCATTCCCAAATTTGTTATTTCAAAGATTTCCACGTAAATGCCTCACAGGGTATTGAAGGTGGTCAGATAGTTCAAGATCACAATTAAAAATGTATATATGTTTGCAGTACCATAGAGTACGTTGTAACAGTCTATACTAAATATGGAACCCTAAGTAATGTTATATTATATATGCATGATTTTTACCAGGCTGGGTCAATTGCACCCGATATTTTGAGGCAGCGGTCGGAAGGATAAAGTGTACATCCCTCACTTTGTCATCATTGTATTAGAGCGAGGGTGTAGGGAAAGCACTTTACATCGTTGCCATTTGGATAAAGCTACTGTCCAGTTATCCAAAATGATAATTCTGTGTTCAAAAGTTACAATGCAAGGATAAAATTCACTAACACTATGTGAATAAAACAATAGTGTTGTACTAAATAATTTTGTCATTTATTGGGTTTTTATTTTAATTTGTTTTGAATAATTCTGATTTGGTCAGGGACCACTCTTTTTATAACACGTAATTACCCAGGTCCCTCTGACGCTCTGGGTTGACCCCCCTTTGTACAACATAGTACAGATGGAAGCAGATGCAGAGGGGCGCACCCACCTACCTGTGGGCCTCCTCTGTACATCATAAGCCCCTACTTGTGTGCCTCCTCTGTTTATACCTCATAGGCACCTACCACTGCATCTCCTGTTTATACCTCATAAGCACCTACCTGTGCACCTCCTCTGTTTGTACCTCATGAGCATCTACCTGTGCACCTCCTCTGTTCATACCTCATAAGCACCTACCTGTGCACCTCCTCTGTTTATACCTCATAAGCACCTGCCTGTGCTCCTCCTCTATTCATACCTCATATGCACCTACCTGTGCTCCTCCTCTGTTTGTACCTCATGAGCATCTACCTGTGCACCTCCTCTGTTTATACCTTATGAGCACCTACCTGTGCACCTGCTCTGTCTGTACTTCCTAAGCATCTACCAGTGCACCTTCTGATTGTACCTCATATTCTCCTACCTGTACACCTTGTCTGTTCATACCCCACAAGCACCGACCTGTGCACCTCCTCTGTTAATACCTCATGAGCACCTACATGTGCGCCTCCTCTGTTTGTACCTCATAAGCAACTACCTGTGCACCTCCTCTGTTTGTACCTCATAAGCACCTACCTGTGCATATCCTCTGTTTATACCTCATAAGCACCTACCTGTGCCCCTCCTCTGTTTGTACCTCATAAGAATCTACCTGTGCATCTCCTCTGTTTGTACCTCATGAGCACCTACCTGTACATCTTCTCTGTTTGTACCTCATAAGCACCTTCCTGTGCACCTCCTCTGTTTGTACCTCATAAGCACCTACCTGTGCACCTCCTCTGTTCATCCCTCATAAGCACCTACCTGTGCATCTCCTGTTTGTACCTCATAAGCACCTACCTGTGTACCTCCTCTGTACCTCCTAAGCACCTACCTGTGCGCCTCCCCTGTACCTCATAAGCACCTACCTGTACATATCCTCTGTTTATACCTCATAAGCAGCTACCTGTGCATGTCCTCTGTTTATACCTCATCAGCACTTACCCCTGCACCTCCTCTGTTTGTACCTCATAAGCACCTACCCGTGCACCTCCTCTGTTCATGCCTCATAAGCACCTACCCATGTACCTCCTCTGTTTGGACCTCATAAGCATCTACCTGTGCATCTCCTCTGTTTGTACATCATAAGTACCTACCCGTGCACCTCCTCTGTTTGTACCTCATAAGCACCCACCTGTGCATATCCTCTGTTTATACCTCATAAGCACCTACCTGTGCTACTCCTCTGTTTGTACCTCATAAGCACCCACCTGTGCACCGCCTCTGTTTGTACCTCATAAGCACCTACCTGTGCCCTAAGATCACCTCTGGATCTCCCAACGACCAAGCACCTCCCCAGACTCTCACTAAGGTCATTGACGTCATTCGTCCGGTCATCTTGGATGTCCTTAATGCTTCCATCACCTCTAAATCCGTCCCTCCTCCGTGGAAGTGTGCGATGGTTAAAGCCCTATTAAAAAAGCCCACACTGGACCAGAACAACTTGGCCAACTATCACCCTATCTCGTTACTTCCGTGGATGAGTAAACTGCTTGAGAGGCACGTTAATAACATCTTAGTGGACTATCTGGAGTCCAATAGTCTGCTCCGTGCCTCTCAGACAGGGTTCCACCCTTTGCACGGAACTGAAACCGCTCTTTTAGCAGTGACGGAGGAAGCCAGAGCTGTGTTGGACCGGGGAGGAAAAGCCGCCATCATATTACTTCACCTCAGTGCCGCGTTCGACACGGTCAACCATGCCACATTATTACAACGACTGAGTGGCCTGGGCGTGTCGGGCGCGGCCCTGGAATGGCTGACCTCCTTCCTGGACGAACGATTTTTCCAGGTGTTTGAGGGCGAGGCAGTCTCCCCCAAACATCCACTCAGGTGTGGGGTTCCCCAGGGCTCCTCCCTGAGCCCCACCCTTTTTAATGCCTATATGGAACCCCTAGACAGGATAGTCCATCCCTTTGGTGTGCACATTGTTACCTACGCCGACGATACCCAACTGGTGGTCTCTTTGGACCACTCCGAGGGATCGTCTACCACCCTAGGTCCCTGTCTAGAGGCTGTGGCCAGGTGGATGCAGTATTCCTGTTTGAAACTCAACGGGGAAAAGACAGACATTATGCTGTTGGGCAATCCTTCCCCGTCTGCCCTAGCATCCATCTGGCCCCCATGTCTTGGCCTGCCTCCTACCCCCAAACCTCAGATAAAGAGCCTCGGAATCTGGCTTGACAAGGCGCTTGACTTTTCGGTTCAAGCCACTAAGACTGCCTCTACATGTTTCGGGCTGATGAAAATGTTGCGCAAGGTGCTCCCCCTGCTCCCATTCCAGGCGAGGAGGATCGTGGTCCAGGCCCTGATACTCTCCCGCCTGGATTATGGAAATGCCCTAAACATGGGAGCCCCGGTAGCAGTCACCTATAGGCTGCAAGTTACGCAAAACTGTGCCGCCCGTCTACTCTATAACATTCCCCGCTGGCAGTCAGCCAAGAATGCCCTAAAGGAACTTCACTGGCTCCAAGTAGCGGCCAGAGTGCAGTTCAAGGCCATTTGCATTCTGCACAAATCCTTTCATCGCACTGGTCCGGCAATCCTACACCCCATAGTCACGCCCTATGCCCCGTCCAGAGCCCTAAGCTCTAGCTCTTTACAGCTAGCAACTACCACCAAAATCTACAAAGCTCGCTGGGGCTGTGGTAAATAAATAAATAATACCCTATTTTTGACTAGACTTATAGCATAACAGATAGCTCAATAAATAAGAGTCAAGATTCGAGGTAGTAGGAGTTTCTGCAGGTTTATTACAGCATAAGGACAGGATCAGGACAACCTGCATGGGAATAGGACAATAAGGCCCGGCAGCTGCCGGGGCTGGGTCTGGGATGAGCGCGCTAACATTCAATAACAAAACACAGGCATATATACATAGCGCGAACACATAGCATTACATTGCAGTAGGCGTAGCAGTGGGTGGAGCAGAAGGCGTGACGCGTAGCAGTCGCGAAAGATAACAGTAAAAAGAGGTGTAACTGGGAGTATACATAGACATGTGATGAAAAACGTAACAGAATATGTCATGAATGGGCGGAAACATAGGAGGGGGCTACCTAAGGAGCCGGGACCTCTAACCTAATGGTGCGCGAAAACTGGCAATGACGTGTTACTAGGAGAAGCTGGGGGCTACGAACTCTGTGTTAGGAGCAGAGACTAGAGTCTGGAGGGTCGGAGCGACATGTACCTAAACCCTATCTAGTATCTGATGTTTAGGGAACATGTTGATATAAACTAGAAGTCATGAGGGGAAAAGCTAACTTGATTCTAAGACTGGACCATGCATTATTCTACATGTAGTGCGTGATGAGGAATACTAAATGACCATTAAATACAGTATTTCTCTAACATGGGGACGAGAAGGCTAGACAATGACGGAAACTATTGATGCAGTTCAGTAGCTTAGGAATGCAGAGGAGGAGTACTGAACTGATAACTGGAACTATAACATACTTTTGGCAGACTCAGAGGCAGAGCCAAGCTGCACCGGGCACTGCGAGGCAGGAAGTAAGTGAAGGGTCGAGGATACAGGTGGGGGCTGTATCGCTCCTCAGCGAGGCTTTCAGGAAACAGAAGCTGAATCTGTGGTCCGGGCCCTTTTGAGGCCTGGAAACGAGGACTTTATTATGGAATAACGTGCACACTGGGAAACGTGGCAACATAACTTTACCTAGGCCTGATATTCGTAGTATTCACGAGGACTGGAAACTAACATACTAGAGGTGGACACAACTGTAATTGCGTCATTAATCAGACATGGGGAATAACATATGCATATTGGTCATGCACACATAACATATGATGGATGAGGCGTAGGGACACAGAACATGGCAAAATTTACTTTTCCACATTCCCTCCTTGTCACTACGTTTCCATCAGGAAACATCAATATTCATGATACCGTCTATCATTTCATACAGTACCATTTGCTCGTCTCGAATTGTCTTGGAACGGGATTTAGAACGGGGCTTGGGACTAGGAATACAAGAGGTAGCACACATGCTGCAAATCGCAGGGCCACATTGTATACAGAGGCAGCAGCTAAATATGATCGCTACTGCAATACCTAGAAAGGACAGGACTTTCCATCCCCAGGCGGAAATTATATTCCAGAACCAACCTGACCATGTCCAGGTGCCTGGATCTTGATGTAACAGATGGGCAATTTTATGGAGTCTGGTTATAGCTGAATAAACAGACGGCGCGTTATTTGGAATGAAAATGCAGCAACTAGATCCGATGACTCTACAGGCCCCGCCCCTATCGGCCAGTATGACGTCAAGGACGAGACGATTTTGCAAAACGACAAATCTCATAGCAGATTGTTCTTCGGTTAGGTTACCTAGAGCAGAGGCAGTCTCATTAACTACAGCTTCAAGGGTTCTTGTTAACCTACGGATCAGTTTACTATTCTGGACAGGTCCTACAAAGAAGAAGAAACCTTTATTGAAATCTGTATACTGTTCTAGAGTAGTTTCAGTATAATCGACAATTGGGGACTCCCTTCTATGTCTAATGTGTACTAGATGTGTGTTTCTGTGATAATCAGATGGGGCTAGGAAAACAGGTGGCAGTAGGAAGGCAATGTAACAGGTTCCCTCCCAATCGAGGGGCAGACGAACATATGCGGTTTGACCACAAATGAAATAAGAATGACGTGAAGCTTTGAAAACTGATTTCCCACTGTCACTATACTTGATAACAGTAGTACATTCACTATGTCCTACATGTACAGAACCATAATTACGGACACATAATTCGCCTTTGACTGGTAGTACTGAAATAGCAGGTAAGTCTGGAGTAGTATCAGACTGAACATTCAGGACCATGAAATTCGACGAATAATTACCTAAATTATATACTTCATTTTCTAGATCTAAACCTGTTCTGTGGGGGAGACCTTGCTTGTCTGGAAAACATGTACTGTTAAGAAAAGACATATCTGTTGAGGATGACGTTAACGTGGACCATGCTCCACACGAACCATTGTGTGAGAATGGATAAGGAAACAGTGGCAGAACTCCCTTCGGTGTCTGAAAAGGGGGGAGTCGACCACACACCCAACAATTAGTGGCATTGCTGGTCTGGTGTGAATAATGTAACATACGGATAAATGTGTTGTTGCGCATAGCGAGGCGGTAAGAATATTCGTGAGGAGGCAGATCACTAAACGTGTGCTCTACTGTAGCATTAGCAGACATATTTACATGAGGAACTGGTAAATACAGATAGAACGCATAGCTGGTGCAGGAAATCATTATGCTGAGAAATAATATGAAACTCAGAAAAACGATACATTTGATTGAACTTTGACTGACTCTCTCACTATGGGGGTCTATTTTATACATGTCAGAAACAATTTAACCGTTTCACCTAGGGGAGGACTTATACAATCAAACTGACTGACTTATTTTACTAGACCTTAATTTGAGCTTATACTCCTGTTGCGGAGTTTTCTCTAACAAGGGAGGGGTTGTAATAATGTCTTGTGCGGGACAGTCCTTTAAAACAATGTTCTGGCAATCTTTCGAATCCTAGAAATCCTTGGAAATGTTTCTGGAGACGGATTTCAATCCATTGAAAAGTTTTACATGAGAAAGATGGACCCACCCCTTCCTGCCTTCCAACTTGACGGCAGTTCGGGTGGTCAAGAGGACCTGACGTGGCTCCTTCCAACGTGGTTCCAGCGGACTTGATCTGTCGAAATTCCGGACCATCACAAGGGAGCCTGGAACGATCTCGTGCGGTGCCACCTCGGTATTGTCTGGAAAGGCGGCAGCAACCTGTGAACGACATGAGTTGAGGGCAGACATCAAGGAAGCTAGGTAATCTGTCAGCATATTACATGAAACATCGGTAATACTTCGGGGTCTAGGAGTACCCCACATGTTAGGGGGGCGGCCGAATACGACCTCATACGGGGACAGACCTGATCTGGAATGTGCGACCATGCGCATATAAAACAAAGCGACTGGCAGAGCTACTAGCCAGTCTACACCTTTGTCCTTACAGACTTTTGCAATGCGGATTTTCAGGGTCTGATTATGTCTCTCTACGAGACCGGCTGCTTCAGGATGGCGTACACAATGGAACTTCCACTGGTACCCTAACAAAAGGGAAACGTGCTTCATGAGTTCAGATGAAAATGGCTGGCCGTTATCAGAATATACGACTCTAGGGAGTCCGTATCTAGGGAAAAATTCACGAACCAACTGCTTAGCAGTGGTCGCGGCTGTGTAATCTGGGACTGGATATGCTTCTGTCCACCTGGACAAAGCGCATACAACTACAAGGACATACTTGAAACCTCGACATCGCTCCATCTGAATATAATCCAGCTGGAGGACCTCAAAAGGGTGGTCAGGGGGCTGGAAACCACCTTGTTCCACCGGGACACTTTTACCTGGATTAAACTGACAACATATCATACAGGTACGGACTTTCTGCTTGGCTGCAGCTCGTAAATGCTTGTTGAACCAAATGTTCTGGATACTGTCTAACATAGCTTTTTCTCCTAAATGTGCTGGACTATGTGCGGTATTGATAATGACTTGAACCATAGAATCGGGGAGAAACCATGTGGCTCTACCCTTCGTTAACCATCCTTGATCTGTCTGGACCCCTCCTTGTTCGGACCATTTCTTGATTTCATCGGGAGTAGCATGTAACTGGATGTCTATGACATCTTGAGTAGGGTCCTTAACTGTCATGCATATAATCGGATCTGGAGTATGTGTCAGGTTAACTGGAATGGCTGGAGTCTGTGCTGTAAGCTTGGCTGTGCGGTCTGCTAGATCATTACCTTGGGAAATAATGTCGGTGACTTTCGTATGTGCTTTGCATTTCATGATAGCAATAGATGTCGGTAAATGTATGGCATCTAACAGGGCTTGAATAAGGAGACCATGCTGAATCTTGGTTCCATGAGAAGTCATGAAACCTCTCTCCTGCCAGAGCACTCCGAAGTCGTGTACAACTCCGAATGCGTAACGTGAATCTGTGTAAACATTAACTTTCAGGTTCTTGGCGTGTATACAGGCTTGTGTTAGAGCGACTAGCTCTGCTGCTTGAGCGGACAGGGTGTCAATACGGTGTGTCTCAATAACTTCAGTGTCAGTAGTCACTGCATACGCGGCGACTAGTTCTCCTGTACTAGTTCTCATACATGAACCATCTACATAAAGTGTCAGGTCGGGATCTGATAACGGAATGTCTGTCAGGTCTTGTCTTGGCTTTGTCGTAATGTTAACTACTTCCACACAGTCATGTGTGTCTGGATTTAAATTAACTGATGGTAACAGTGTAGCAGGATTCAGAACGTTGCAGCGTCTAATTTCTATGTGTGGCTGGAACAGTGTCAATTCATAACCTGTTAAACGTGCAATTGTCAAGTGCTGAGTTTGTGTTCGGTTTAGAAGAACTTCTACTGAATGCGGGACTTGTACTGTCAGGGAATGCCCTAAAACTATGGAATCACTTTGTCTGATAGCTAGTGCTGTGGCTGCAACTGACTTGAGGCACGCAGGCAACGCCTGGGCGACTGGATCTAATGTGCTCGAGAAATAAGCACAGGGCTTGTATTGTCCTGCTTGATCTTGTGTGAGAACAGATAATGCTGTACCTTCGCGTTCAGTAACGAAAAGTGTAAAAGGCTTACTGTAGTTCGGTGTAGCTAGAACTGGAGCTTGACATAGGGCTTTCTTTAACTCATTGAAACTAAGTGTATGGTCAGATGTCCAAGGGAGGACAGTCGCTACGGCTGCCTCCTGTGTCGTTAACTGTATCAGTGGCTTGGCTAGAAATGCATACTGGGGAATCCATTGTCTACAATAAGAAGTAAGGCCGATAAAGGCACGTACCTCCTTCTGGGTTCTGGGCTGGGGAAGACTCGCTATTAACTGGATACGGTCGGGTGTCAACTGCCTACCCCTCTTGGACAGCAAGTGTCCTAAGTATACCACTTGCTGGACACAGAATTGAAGCTTCGAAGGTGACACCTTGTGCCCCATCTCGGCCAGAAAATACAGGACTGTAAGTGATGCTCGCTCGCAAGCACGTTCAGAACGGGCTGTGATCAGTAGATCATCGACATACTGGAGCAGGGCAGTGTCAGTTGGCATGTGAATGTTGTCTAGCTGTCTCTTGAGTGCTTGACTGTAAATACTAGGGCTTTCTGTGAAACCTTGAGGAGCGCGTGTAAACATATAGCTCCTTCCATTTAAACAAAATCCGAAAAGAAACTGGCTGTCTGGATGAATTGGAACACTAAAAAATGCATTCTTGAGGTCAATAACAGTGAAGAACATGGCTTCGGAATCAATGGCTGTTAACAGGGAAGAAATGTCTGGAACAACTGGGTACTGAGGAATAATACATTTATTAAGCTCTCGTAAATCAATCACTAATCGATATACTGGGGGTGCATTCGGATCAGTACGTTTCATGACTGGAATGATCGGAGAATTGCATACATTGGAGTCAGTTTCTACAACTACTCCTTGAGCCATGAGCTCGTCAATAATTTTGGATAAGGCTGCTACAGCCTCAGGTGGCAGTCTGTACTGTCTGATTCGGGGTAACACTACACCTGGTTTGAGAGTCACACGATGGGGTGTGATTTGCATGTAACCTACATCAGTTGGACCTTGCGCCCATAAATGCTGTGGAACATTAGACAATCTTGAATCAAAATCTCGTAATACATAGTGACCCTTAAAGTCACGTAGGAACAGTCGTATTCCCTCTGGGGAACAGCAAATAACTGCACCTAACTCTTTCAGTGTCTTAATGCCTAATAGGTTTTCTGGACATGACTTAGTAAGTAACAGATCAGTAGTACAGGACAATGGACCTACTTCTAGAGTGACTGGCTTTGATATCTCGTTAACGATGGGTTTTCCTGAAAATCCAAGGGAAACATTTCTTGAGCCTGAGAGCGGAGCCCCTGGAACTTCGGCATGACTAATTGTGGTCCTACTTGCCCCTGTATCGATCAAAAACTTTCTGTCTTTCCCTAATACTTGACTGTGAACATAAGGACCTTCTTGATCTACAGGTATCTCGATGAGAGGCAAGCCTACCTCCCTCTCTAGGCTGTTTCATGAATATGACTGGTACTCTGGATACTCGGACTGTGCATACTGGTACATCTGCGATGTAACATGCTGTGTTGCAGCAATAGGCTGCGGTGCTGTAACTGTCTGTTGTGCATTCTGTGACTGAGGAGTCTGTGAAACTTGTTCTTGTCTCGGCGGACGTGGTCTTTCTTTAGTCTTACCAGTAGCTATGTTGTGTTTCAGAACTGCACACTCGTTTATAAAATGACCTGGCTGTTTACAATAATTGCAGTTCCCTTTAACGGGAGCTGCAGGATGACTGGCTTGATTCGGACCCCTCTTCTGACTGTCTTGAGGAATAGATTGTGCAACTAGCACTTTCATTTTCGTGTCTTTCATACGTTTTCTCTCGTGTTCTTGCTCTTCTCTGATTCTATTTTGGTGATACTGGAGCATCTGGAGCATCTGGGACGGAGTATTTGCTTGCCAGGTGCTTTCGACTTTCAAAACTCGGTTTTTAATTTGTGGACTTGAATTCTCGACTAATTTGGTAACGAAAAGATGAGGGTATGACTCACTACTTGTCTTGAGACCACTGTTAATACTGAAACATTTTTCGAATCTAGAATAAAAATCACTAATATCTTCATCTTGTTTCTGTTTACAGGCTGAGATTGCATCCCAGTCTTCTTTCCTAGTTGTCAATAATCTGGGTAAAACTTGAATCAATAATTCTGGTAAGTCTTTACATTTATCTCCAAGACCGGTACCTGGTACTCGTGCCTTGTCTTCAGCTTCTAGAGCTGTCCAATCGATCTTTTTCTCTCCCACCTCCCATTCTTTTTCTTTTAACTTTTCATACACCCCTGCGGGTAACAGGACCTTTAACATTTTAATGATATCTGGGTAAGTGTATTCTCCCATACGGAGCATGTCTTTTAATTCTCTATGGAACCCTGCTGGATCTTTGTCATGACAGGGAATTAATTTCTTCATTTCAAGAAGTTCCATCTTTGATATTGGAGTGTATACAAACACTCGTTGTATTACGCCACCCGCCCCTTGGACTGGGTGGACTTCTCGTAACGGATTCTGTCTGTCTATGTAGAATGGCTTATTTTCTGGGGGTGAGACATGAACAAAATGCGGGTTCAAAAACGTTCTATACTTGTGACGCTGTTCTAGAATAACACTAACTAAATCGGTACCTAGACCTCTCCATCTATACTGGAGTAACTCGTTCAGGATATCATGTAACGGGCCTGGATCAGAATGTTGACCCTCATACAGAGTAATGAGGTGCTGGATCATATACATACCCAGCAGTCGTTGCTCGGCTGGGGGCAGTTTCAGAAACATTTGTGCCACTATTTCGTCTGGAAAAGTGGTAGAATCAGTAATCCATCGGACTGCTGATCGGGCTAGTTCTTGTTCATGCATGGTACTTAACTCACTATAACCGACTCGTGATTTCAGAATGTGATCGGTAGCTTGAAATACTTGTTCTAGAGAACCTTGTTCTGGTGCTGGATGATGAAAAACAGACTTGGGTTCTAGGCGTAAATGGCGATCTGGAAATCTGGATTTTCCTACATACGCTATTCTGGCGGGATTCTCGTTCTCTTCCTCTTCAGGATCAGAGATACTTTCTTTTTTTTAACTGACGTAACTTGGAAAAGAGCGGCATTCTAAACTTGAATCGGAACACAATACAATACACGAAAAACAATAACAATTGGGAAAACAATTCAGGCATACCACGACATTGGAAATACATTAAACAATATCATAACATAACAGTTCGAACAGAATACTACCTGAAAATACTGAAAACAGAAACAGAACAGAATTCTCGAGAACGGAACAGACTAGAGTTACTGGATGCACTGCTGTAACAGTACGGAACATACCGGTCCCATAAAGGAACGCATCAAGACCCGTATCCACCTAGGTGAACACTTCGTTTGTGGGCTTGGGTACCACCAACCCACGGACCAGGAGTCAATTTAGACTGACCCTGTCTAGATACTACCCCAGCAATGGTACTCACCGGGCAGCACGGAACGGAAAGCCTCGGACGGGACTGGACTACGACGGACTTCGGACTTCGGACTTCAGTTACGGGTGGGCCTCCGGATACCTCGGACCTTGGACTCTCGGCTTGGGCTCTGGTCGGGACTCACCGCGTTCCTCCACCGTCTCGTTCGGATGCTGGACCGCCTCCTCCGTCTCCTCCGTGGGCCTGAGGGATACTTGAAGCAGAAATATCTGCACTTGGCCGGTATGGTTCCGTCACGGCTGCAGAGGGTCAGGGGGTCGGCGTGGCTTCACCGACGCGTGGGGAAAGGGCAAGTCCCTATTCGGGCGCCATTATGTGGTAAATAAATAAATAATACCCTATTTTTGACTAGACTTATAGCATAACAGATAGCTCAATAAATAAGAGTCAAGATTCGAGGTAGTAGGAGTTTCTGCAGGTTTATTACAGCATAAGGACAGGATCAGGACAACCTGCATGGGAATAGGACAATAAGGCCCGGCAGCTGCCGGGGCTGGGTCTGGGATGAGCGCGCTAACATTCAATAACAAAACACAGGCATATATACATAGCGCGAACACATAGCATTACATTGCAGTAGGCGTAGCAGTGGGTGGAGCAGAAGGCGTGACGCGTAGCAGTCGCGAAAGATAACAGTAAAAAGAGGTGTAACTGGGAGTATACATAGACATGTGATGAAAAACGTAACAGAATATGTCATGAATGGGCGGAAACATAGGAGGGGGCTACCTAAGGAGCCGGGACCTCTAACCTAATGGTGCGCGAAAACTGGCAATGACGTGTTACTAGGAGAAGCTGGGGGCTACGAACTCTGTGTTAGGAGCAGAGACTAGAGTCTGGAGGGTCGGAGCGACATGTACCTAAACCCTATCTAGTATCTGATGTTTAGGGAACATGTTGATATAAACTAGAAGTCATGAGGGGAAAAGCTAACTTGATTCTAAGACTGGACCATGCATTATTCTACATGTAGTGCGTGATGAGGAATACTAAATGACCATTAAATACAGTATTTCTCTAACATGGGGACGAGAAGGCTAGACAATGACGGAAACTATTGATGCAGTTCAGTAGCTTAGGAATGCAGAGGAGGAGTACTGAACTGATAACTGGAACTATAACATACTTTTGGCAGACTCAGAGGCAGAGCCAAGCTGCACCGGGCACTGCGAGGCAGGAAGTAAGTGAAGGGTCGAGGATACAGGTGGGGGCTGTATCGCTCCTCAGCGAGGCTTTCAGGAAACAGAAGCTGAATCTGTGGTCCGGGCCCTTTTGAGGCCTGGAAACGAGGACTTTATTATGGAATAACGTGCACACTGGGAAACGTGGCAACATAACTTTACCTAGGCCTGATATTCGTAGTATTCACGAGGACTGGAAACTAACATACTAGAGGTGGACACAACTGTAATTGCGTCATTAATCAGACATGGGGAATAACATATGCATATTGGTCATGCACACATAACATATGATGGATGAGGCGTAGGGACACAGAACATGGCAAAATTTACTTTTCCACAGGGCGGTCGCTCCTTCTCTCATACTGCGGCCAAGCTTTGGAACTCCCTTCCGCCTTCTCTCCGAGAGAATAATAACCGTATGTCCTTCAGAAGGGCTTTAAAAACTCACTTGTTCGCAAAAGCTTGTTGATCTACCCTGAGCTCGCCATAAGCAATCAGTCAAAAGCGCTGCGAGGCCTCCGGGTAGTTGTGCGCTATACAAGTGTAATTTTTCATTTCATTTCATTTCTGTGCGCCTCCTCTGTTTGTACCTCATGAGCACCTACCTGTACATCTTCTCTGTTTGTACCTCATAAGCACCTTCCTGTGCACCTCCTCTGTTTGTACCTCCCGGAGGAGATTCTGAAGCGAAGCTTGTGATCACCATACTACCAACCATGGCTATGACTATTATCTGATGTTTGCTGTGTGCACGCTTCAAGTGTGTCCCCTGCCTCAGCCAACAATGAACCCTGTGGAGTGAGTACATAGACCGAGGGGAGTAGGGAGCTGAAGGACATGGAACGAGATAAACCTGGATAAAAGAATTGTAGGATGGGAGAAATGAGACTTTACCCGTGGACAACAGACACCTCCTCCTGCTCTACCAAAGCCCTGTTGAGTCACAAAGTAGCATCCTGGCCTTCAGACAGACCACAATAAGTCAAATATCTTGTAAATGTTGAAAAACTTTTATTAATATGCACACATCTATTGGATGTAGGGATATTTCAGTTAATTTATTGATTGTGATGGATTCTCTATGAGGAATAAATGACTGATATCGTTGAACAATAAATGACATGATTTAATGTTTGTTTGCCATATCTGTGTGCACAATATAAAGACGGGCCTTTGCAATCAGCCCCTCATTCTGTTGTACAAAAAGCCCTGGAAGGAGCTGCTGATTGAATTACAACAGGATCTTAACTTTACCTACTTTAGGAAGAACTAAAGACTCAATTTTTAAGTTGTCTTTCAGGGCAGAATCAGTCCATAGTTCAAGGGAGATGGATATATATTACGCTGATAGAAAATCCACCTCAACTCAGGATAATGCTCCAGTCTTCCAGGTTAGAAGGATCCAGAAATGCTTGAGCCAGGAGGGCTCTAAAATGTGTTGAAGGTGACTTAGGACCTTATTACGAGTGTGGCGGTCTTCCAATCGTACTACCACTGCGAAGGTACCAGGCAGACTGCCAAGCCCATTGAGAGCCCGCCGCCGCATAATGAACTAAATCCAGGGTGGGTGGGCGGTGCAGCAGCGGTCTTGTGGCGGCTGTATTAGGCTCATTAGAGAGCCTAAACAGCATATAACCAGCTTAAGAGTGCCTGCAGCACGTTCCTGCACCATGTCATGCATGCCACACTGTGCAGGAACAAGGGTGCAATGCCATGGGGTGGCACAACATGTGCCCCCTGCATGCAACCCCAGAAGCAGAATCGGCCAGGGCCCTGTGAGGGCCCCCTTACCTGCATGTCCTTTATCCTTTTCATGGCGGGGTGCCCGCCATGAAAAGGACGGTGGATATGCAGACCGTAATATGCTCGGCGATGTCGGCACCAGCACTGCCAACATATTCAGGGTGTTTGCAGACCGCCTCCACAGCGGGATCCTTGATCCTGGCGGGGTGGCGGTCTCATGGCGGTCCCACCACCACACTCATAATACGGCGGTCAGACCGCCAGGATGGTGGCAGTTGGACCGCCACTGTGCGTACGGCGATTATGAGGGCCGTCGCACTCGTAGTAAGGCCCTTAATGAGCTGCAAGGTAAAGACGGGAGTTGGCATTTGAGCTGATCCAGTGTGAACAGGAAAGCATTGTGAAAAAGGTGTCTGGAGTTACCTTTGTCATATATACTTCCTAAAGAGCTACCTTTGTCATGTGTACTTCCTGAAGAGTTACCTTTGTTATACACTTCCTAAAGAGTTACCTTTGTTATACACTTCCTGAAGAGTTATCTTGGTTAGATACTTCCTGGAGAGTTACCTTTGTTTTACACTTCCTGAAGAGTTACCTTGGGTAAATACTTCCTGAAGAGTTACCTTTGTTATACACTTGCTAAAGAGTTACCTTTGTTATACACTTCCTGAAGAGTTATCTTGGTTAAATACTTCCTGAAGAATTACCTTTGTTATATACTTCCTGAAGAGTTACCTTGGTTAAATACTTCCTGAAGAGTTACCTTTGTTATACACTTCCTGATGAACTACCTTTGGTAGATACTTCCTGAAACTGAATTAACGGCAGCGCTTCCTGATTCCTCTCTTTTTCCACAATCTGTTCTGTTTAAATGAAATCTTGTCCATGTACATCTACCTAAAACTCTACCTGTAGCACGAGTGCTCTGTGGCTGCCCTTTCTTTAGTAAGTTACTCTGTGAATAATGGTAAATCACTACCTTTTCAGAAGTAAATACAATGTGACATGTTCAACACAGTTTTAATGAAATATCCATGTATGGTAAAGTGTTCCTTACTAAATTTCAAATATGGTAGGGAAGAGATGTCTTCTACAGCTGGTTAAATATTGTGTATTCACATTCTATTACATTTGCATTTAGTAATATTGCATTTCTTTACATCCAACAGAAAATAAGCCTTAAATGCACGGATTGATTATGAATAATAAAGATAACACATCAAACCTGCAAAAATTATCAAAAATAAGGAGCTCCAAAAACATCAGTGCAATCAGAGGCAGAGGACAGATCCAGGAAGAAGCAGTCAAAGGCAATTCAGTGAGTGTACGAGTCTGAGCTCTGCACCTCGACACCCCAAGACGAAGAAATGACCTCAACAAAACCGAGACAACAACACTGACAAACCACCTGCTGTATAAACAAGCGTCCAACACCAGCTTTGATCATGAGGCCGATATGAGAGTTGGAGGAAGGTCTCGTGTCTATTTGGGATCCATAGCTCGGAACAAACTCCCTCTTCAGTTTTGAGCTGTTAGCAACATGAAAATGTTTTAAAAAGGTTGAAACCCTTTTGTCCATGTTTGAAACAAACTGATTTACTTTCTTTTCTGACCTGTGCTTGGCCCCAGGACACTCTTTGGAGTAGCTGTACATATTACAAGTCGCTTCATCATCATGATGTGGCTAGAGCAGTGCTTCGCTATCTAAACTGGCAACAGACCAGCATTCAGTGCTCTAGGTGTATTGTTAACTCTTTCTAGCCAAACCACAGGCACCGGGGAAAAGCACAACGAAGTGGAGCGCAACAACTAAAGGCTAAAGGAAAGCGGAGATCTGCTCTCTGAAGTACAGAGTATTGTCCCAATTTGCACCTACCGGAAGGAAGATTAAGCTTTACCCGCAAGCAGGCAAAGCCATTATCCAATCTAAAGATGCAATCACCCACAAGGAAGCCTTACTGATATTATGAATGTGGCAGGTATTTAGTGAGTCTTGTATTTTATTGTTAAATCGAAATCAAGTGTCCAAAATATCACACACATACAGGGAATGTGAAAATAACGCAAGTGGTTTATTAACTATGCTGACCCTTCAGGAAACACGGTCAGGAGAAAAATTGTGCAATTGCACTGAATATGTCACGAACTTAAGCCAATTAGAAACCCTAAAAAAGCATCAGCGAATACAAACAGGGGAAAAACCATACCATTGCACTGAATGTATAAAGAGCTTCAGTCGTTTAAAACATCTCCAAACACATCAGCGAACCCACACAGGGGAAAAACCATACCATTGCAATGAATGTGGGAAGAGCTTCAGTCAAATTACAAACCTCCACACACATCAGAGAATACACACAGGGGAAAAACCATATCATTGCAGTGAATGTGGGAAGAGCTTCTGTCGGTTACAAGAACTCCAAAAACATCAGCGAACCCACACAGGGGAAAAACCATACCATTGTAAGGAATGTGTAAAGAGCTTCAAACAGATTTCACAGCTCCACACACATCAGCGAATACACACAGGGGAAAAACCATACCATTGCAATGAATGTGTAAAGAGCTTCAGTCAAATTTCAAACCTCTACACACATCAGAGAATACACACAGGGGAAAAACCATACCATTGCAATGAATGTGTAAAGAGCTTCAGTCAAATTTCAAACCTCTATACACATCAGAAAATACACACAGGGGAAAAACCATACCAGTGCAGTGAATGTATGAAGAGCTTCTGTCGGTTACAAGAACTCCAAAAACATCAGCGAACCCACACAGGGGAAAAACCATACCATTGCAAGGAATGTGTAAAGAGCTTCAATCACATTTCAAACCTCCATAGACATCAGAGAATACACACAGGGGAAAAACCATACCATTGCAGTGAATGTGTGAAGAGTTTCAGTACGTTAGCAGAACTCCAAACACATCAGCGAACACACACAGGGGAAAAACCATACCATTGCAAGGAATGTGTGAAGAGCTTCAGTCAATTATCACACCTACATAAACATCAGAGAATACACACAGGGGAAAAACCATACCACTGCAAGGAATGTGTAAAGAGCTTCAATCAAATTTCACAGCTCCACACACATCAGAGAATACACACAGGGGAAAAACCATACCATTGCAGTGAATGTGTGAAGAGTTTCAGTGCGTTAGCAAAACTCCAAACACATCAGCGAACACACACAGGGGAAAAACCATACCATTGCAAGGAATGTGTGAAGAGCTTCAGTCAATTATCAAGCCTCCATAGACATCATAGAATACACACAGGGGAAAAACCATACCATTGCAAGGAATGTGTAAAGAGCTTCAATCAAATTTCACAGTTCCACACACATAAGAGAATACACACAGGGGAAAAACCATACCATTGCAGTGAATGTGTGAAGAGCTTCTGTCGGTTACAAGAACTCCAAATACATCAGCGAACCCACACAGGGGAAAAACCATACCATTGTAAGGAATGCGTAAAGAGCTTCAATCACATTTCACAGCTCCACACACATCAGAAAATACACACAGGGGGAAAACCATACCATTGCAGTGAATGTGTGAAGAGTTTCAGTACGTTAGCAGAACTCCAAACACATCAGCGAACACACACAGGGGAAAAACCATACCATTGCAGTGAATGTGTGAAGAGCTTCAGTCAAATTTCATGTCTCCGCACACATCAGAGAATACACACAGGGGAAAAACCATACCAGTGCAGTGAATGTGTAAAGAGCTTCAGTCAGTTAACAGGCCTCCGGAGACATCAGCGAATACACACTGGGGAAAAACCATACAATTGCAGTGAATGTGGAAGTAGTTTTAGGGTACAATCAAACCTCCACACACATCAGAAAACACACACAGGGGAAAAACTATACCAGTGCAGTGAATGTGTAAAGAGCTTCAGTCAGTTAACAAACCTCCAGAGACATCAGCGAATACACACTGGGGAAAAACCATAAAATTGCAGTGAATGTGGAAGTAGTTTTAGGTTACAATCAAACCTCCACACACATCAGAGAACACACACAGGGGAAACACCCTACCATTGCAATAAATGTGGCAGTAGTTTTACTTACTCTTCAGCATTAAGAAATCATCAGCGAGCTCACAAAGGGAAAACAAATCTTTTAAATGCCATGAATGCTTGAAAAGCTGCAGTCCATTATCAATCCTAAACAGGAATCAGTGAACACACGCAGAAGAAAAGCCTTCAAGTGCAATGAATGTGTGAAGAAATGTAGTCAATTATCAAGCCTATCTAGACATCAGCTTGCACTCACTCTGTAAATACCATACAACTGTAGTGAGTGTAGAAGTACCTTTAGGAAAACTTTCAAATTAAGGATTCATCAGTTAACACACACAGAGAAAAAACCTTTCAGGTGCAGTGAATGTGTGAATATCTTCTGTCAGTTATTAAACCTACGGATACATCAACTAACATACGCAGAGTAAAAATGGGCATTGCAATGAATATCAGAAGGGATTTTGTCAATTGCAAACACACCTGGGGTAAACCTTACAATTGCACTAAAAGTGTGTCGCGCCTTTGTCAATTTATGATCCTACATAGCCTCAGCGAACACACACCTTCATTTAAATCACTTAGAAATAATCCTAGAGATGCAGTGAATTCAAAAAGAACTTAAGAACATTAACAATAATATTGATTCATCTGAGGACATAGAGAGGAGCAGTACAGTGCAGTTATTGTGAGATGAAGGAATTACAGGAACAAGTATATAATTATGTGGGATAATAAAATACCAGATGAATGAAGACTCGTCTAGAAGAAACGAAGAAAACCAAAGATTTGTAGAATATTTAAAGTGTCTGTTCCCAGTGATTGTTCACTTGAGTACACATAGAAAAAACAACGTGATATAACAGGAAATACACTGAGAGACTAGCTCAATGTGGAATAAAAGAAAAGAAACACTGGTGGATTTTATTTGGCGATGAAGAGTTACAAAGAAAAACATCCAAGTGTTCCTGTTCATGCTACCTGTCAAAGTGTAGGGATGAATATGATTCTGCCTGCACACATTGCTATATTAGCATAAGTGAGTTAGTTGCGAAAACACCATGTTGCTGCTTTTGCACATGACACTACATGTCTCTGTTTTTATAAAGACAAACTGCTTGCTTTTCCTTCACATGAGAACGGTCTGTTTTTCATATCTCTAAACTCACACTACGACCTCAAGTCTGCTCAAAGTGTTCAAGGTTAAAATAACAATGTATGCTGTTGATGCAGGTTGATCGGCACACGCTCTAGACACAACACGTACACAGCTGCTCATTTCTGAAACTCATGTGCTTTTAATTTTGCACTGCATGCATGAGACTAGCACTTGGAAAAAACCTTTCAATCGAGAAAGAGCTGTGCTGAACTGGGATGTGATTCACTTCACCTGACTTTGGAGGTATGGGGTTCCCGGTTTTAACCTAGAGAGCTTGCATTATTATAATACCTAGCTCCTAGCAAGGGGAGGGTGGTACACAAGGCGTTATAGACCTGGTTCCACTATCATTATAATATGATTTCTCCCTTTGTATTTTATGGAATTGTAACAATGTTGATTGTATTGGTTTTATGCATCTTTTTACTTATGTTAGCAAAGATACTGCATCTTAGAGCACGTAGTTGAAATAAACATTTTAAACTATACTGTGTCTCTGATTGCTCACGTTGTGGACATTTATGAGAATAAAAACAAAAGAGTGTTCTTGATTCCCACTATTCCTGAGAGGTCCCAAAGTCGCTTGTTCATTGGTAGCTTCGCTATAGTACGGAGAATGAATGAGACACTGTTGCTAGTCGGATAGGGGTTCTGGGCACTGAGGTGGATTTTTGGTACACCACAATACACTGAGGTCCTGGTTTCCTGCGCATAGTTCTGTGCATGAACAGAATTCCCGCAACATGGCGCCCAAAGTCTTGATTAGTGCTTGTATCTGTCCACAATACCCTCAACACCTTTTCCGGTTAATAGGCGTGACAGATTAACCTACCTATACGAATGTGTTATAGGTTAATTCAAGCATGAGATTTATAAAAAGGTTCACATTTTGAATTACTACCCTTTTTTATTGGACTGCAATTTATTTAAATTTTTTTTCTTCTCTATGTCCTCATGGGTGATATTGACATAGCTCAGCATAGTTGGGCAGCGCTCCGGCGTCATCTGACGCAGTTTGGAGTACCAGACGATGGTATGTCTGTTATCTTTGTGGTGAGTGCTGATTCGGTGTTCCCCTTTGAGCTTTTCTACTCTTGGGTCACGTTTCCTGCAATAAATGCGGATGAGGATACGTTTCATACATACACTCACACTGCGATTCCTGTGAACTATACTCCATATAGGACACAAGAGATTCCAATTTTTGCATGGCAGCATCGTGTTTGGTTTAATGGCACCCTCCCCCACACCGTAACTCCGGTTCGGTTAGGTCCTTTGTCAATTCCTGAGGCCACTTGGCCAGTCTTAGCCGGGTTCACACCATATCCACTTTATCTCAATGCCCCGATTGACGACTTGTGTCAACTTTATATCTCTTTTGTTGGGGTACATAGGGCTTTAGTTCAATATGTTTCTTGCAGCGGAACAAGTTTTAATACATTTTCTTTAAAAATTCCGACTCTGTAAGCGGCACAATGCGCGTGAATTTAAAAGCTACACACGGTAAATAAGTCTTGTTATAATTTTAGGAGCCGTGCGATAAAGACAAGCTATCCCGGTTACACCTTTAAAGAAAAGAATCAAGTATGTACAGCCCACCTCATGTAGGAAGCCGTCCGTTTGGACTTAGACGTGTTGCTCAGGTCGGATACAAATGTATCGATCTTTTCTCTTGACACAGGGAGCGTGTGCCCCTGCCGGGCTTAGTGAATGATGGTGATCAGGATATAGTAATTTAATCCGCTACCTACGCATTGACAAAGGTACGTTATATAGCAAACTGGTGGCAACAAACGACGCTGGTGTTGGGTACACAAGATTATGGGTCCAATATTGTTACAATTTCTTTTATCAGAACCTGCTTTTGAAAACAGAAGCACAGGTGAACCACTTGCCGCTATTAAGACTCTGACCCTGGAACAGAGGTAGGAATGAGTAAGATTGTATCTTCTTCCTCCTCCCCGCTTCGTGTACATAAATGAGTGGAGAAACTCAGACTTTTTCCTTCTATCATAGGCAGTCAACATAAAATGTCCTGTTTCACAGCTTGAGCCACTTCCTTGAATACAAAGATTCATAAAAAAGTTTTCCCTGAGCCTGACGATACCGTGAGAGGCCAGGACATCAGAGACCAACAGGTACATATTTTAGATCATTTAGTGCAATACCAGAAAGAATAGAGGCTTCAAGCTAGATAATTAAAACTTTATTGTTTTTCTGCATTTTACACAGAAAAGTGACAAAGCGCTGATGACAGTCTGGGAACTGGTTTCCTCGGACTAGAAACGCGTCGGCACATCTGAGGGAGCAATCAATATCACTAAGCGTTTGAACTAGCTCTGGCTGGTTGTAAAAGTCATCCTTATTTTAGGACGTGCTCCTTCCTTTTGACTTTGTCTCTTCATTTTTTATGAATTCAGATTAACTTTTTTGAAAATTTCAATTGTTTGTGTTTGTATAGTGAATTTTTTGTGGAATGTATGATAATTGTGTTGGAATTTAAATGTATTGAATGTACAGTTTTTTCCTTTTTTGCGAAACTTTCAAAAGAAGAATGAATTTGTTTTTCGAAATAGACAGGTATAAATAAAAATACCGGGTCAAACTAAATAAGTTTGTGTTTCTCCTATGATCTGAAATAAGTTTTTGGAAATTAATTGTTTGTAGACATATTCTTGTGTTTTCTGGTTTTGGATTATCAATATTTAAATTCACATCGTCGTACATGTGCAGTACAGAACACCCACAGTTCAGCTCTCGTTAACAGTCTGATGCGAAAAAGATTTAAGATCAAACGAGACATTTCAAATGGCTTTTTTTAGTCATAAGCTGTCCTCCGTTAGTAGTCAATGGACAGCGTTCACTTGTGGCGGCAAACAAAAACAATTTAAAAGATTGGCCATGGGCTATAAAAACAGCCCAGGTGTCTTTGCCACACGTGTCGTCTCTTTCTTAGATGGCATTGATCCTGATGCGTACTCGTACATTGATGATATTTATCTAATGGACGACGAATTATGGCCGCATCTGTGTCGCATTGAGCGCATCATAATTATGTTTGCGGACTTCGGTTATAAATTTATCTTTGCAAAGTCAGATATTGCGGAGTTCACAGTGTTGTTCCTGGGCTCAACAATGAAGGTAGAGGTCTTGCACCTCACTTCCTGGAGAAATGCGCATGTTTATGGTCTCCTACAACTCTGAAAAAACTACAATCCTTGCTGGGATTTTTGAATTTCGGGCATACTTATATTCCCGATTATGCCCAGCGTATCAAACCTCTATATGCTTTGATACATGGAGAAGCGTGGCTCAGTGGTTAGAGGCGGCAGACCCGGAAGCTGAGATCGACCGTGGACCAGGGTTCGATTCCCCGCCTCGGCGGGTCTCGGGCACAAAATTCCACAGCCTCGACAATTCTCGCTCTGGTGCCTACTCAACTCACGGGGTCACACTCTGCAACTCTGGGCAATAGCTTGCTTAATCTCCACTACGGCCCCTCGCGGCGGGATGCCTGGCTTTCACCTTGTGGACACCCTGCCGGGGTTTCTCACAGGGGAATACCAGGACGGGTTCCCTAAGCAAGCGCCGGGACGCTTACGGGCAGCTGTGCGCTTTACAAGTCCAACACATTTACATACAACCAACTTTTACCAAGTCATGCTGGCGGCCTGAACATTCAGCTATTCTGCAATTTTTGCAGTCTGATCTTCTTGAATCTAAGTACTTATTGACTCATGATAACCACGCTGACCTGGTAATAAGAATTTTGCCTGTTGCCGTGGGTTTCACGTACTTGACGTTTAATGAAGGAGACACAGTGCCTATCGCTTACAAGTGACACTTGTACACTTCGGCTGAAAAGCAATTTTCTTCTGTCGAGAAAGTCTTGACAGCTGTACAGATAGCGATTCTAAAAGAGAGAGCGCAGTCACAAGGAAAACACATGTTGGTTGTTACACCTTATCCTGCATTTGAAGCAGTGATGAAAGCCAGTGTACCAAATTCTAAAGTTTTATATCCTAATTGGATACAATGAGCAACTTCGTTGACATCTCCGGATGTCACATTTATCTTTGACCCCTCATTGCAAACTCAGGAGTTCTTACAGTATGAGTTTGTTCATCCTGCTCCTCTGTCCATGTGCACGCTTGAGGATTACCATTGTATCATTTACACTGACTGTTCGGCGCAACCGGCGATAGGATCTAAGCATTCTTATTCAGTGGCCTGCGCAATCGTGGCTGGTACCATGGTGAATGGAGAATTCAAGTCGGATGTCATGCACACGCAGACATTAGGTGACCGTACCGCCCAGTTGGCAGAGCTACGTGCTCTAGTGCTTAGGTTAGTGAGAATGAGGGGTAAAAGGTCCCAATCCCTTACTAGCCGTTTATTGAGCAATGGTCCCTCTTTTTTGTCAAGCTTGCCCTCGGCATGGGGAAACCCCTATCCCCCTATTATAGCAAAGTTTGAGAAAGGTGTGTCAGGGCAAGCTTTGTTTTTTATAGTCTATTATGGAAAAATTCCAATCGCACGAGACTACTCGTACCGGCATTACACCAAAATCAGGGAATCCCTATTTATCCACAGAAAAGAACGACCAGATATACTTCTTCAACCTGATTCGTAATGCCCTGAGGAAGTCCCAGGCCGGATGGCCATGTAAGGGGTGAAACAAGTGTTGGCTGTTCTCCTACGTACTATCACGAATATAGAACACCTTAATTAAAACAAAAAAATGAACCATTGTGTGATTGGAATTTGTCCATAATAGACTATAAAAAACAAAGCTTGCCCTGACACACCTTTCTCAAACTGTGCTCTAGTGTTTGCATTGAAGTTTGATGACCCTCGTGTGACTACTTTAATTGTGAGTGACTCTTATTACTGTGTTCAGTCCTTCAATAAAAATGTATTCTTTTGGACTCAGAATGACTATTGTGATTCCAAAGGTGGCACAATTAAGCACAAGATGCTATGAGTTTGAGTCGCAGAAATAAAGAACGTCTGCCTTTCGTGAATGTAATTCATACTCTTGGCCACCAGGGTGTAGGAGTACACGCTGTGGGCAACAGTCTTGCTGATGAAGCAGCAAAGACCGCAGTAGCAACATATGTAGTAGCAGCACTTACAAGATCCAACAGTAAGAATGATGATGACATCTTGGCAGCTATAGCTGCTACAGAGATCGGTGATAATTACCCTAAGGGTTTCCCTTCTAAATACTCTTATCATTTAAGTCCTGATAAAGTTCCCTATGTGAGAATTAACAACGTTGGTGACAGGCTGAATCCTGACACGGACCACAGGTTACCCTTGATAACAGTCGCTCACGAAGGCATAGCCGCGGCTCATGCCGACGTTTCAGCCTATGTCTCTATCTTACAGCAGCGTTAGTGGTGGCGTGAATTGTATATATAAACTTGTGAATATGTCCTTTCTTGTTATGTATGTCAGCAGATTAAACCTTCAACTGCTGCACGGCCACCACAAACTCAGCTGTAGATATCTAATGGACCACTTGGTTGTGTTTATTTAATCACTGCTGACCTTTTTCTGCTGATACTGCGTATAAGTATATCTTAGTTTCAGTGGATTCATGCACACGTTTTCTCTGCATTTGGCCACAAAGGAGTGCTGATGCTCGAACTGTCATCCGAGATTTGCATGTCTTTGTGGGAATTTTTGCATGTGGCACCTTCCATTCTGATCAGGTCCAGCGTTCACTTCTAATGTGTACAAGGAAGCCATGGGGTCTTTGGGGGTGCAGGTGAAATTTTTGTCTCCATACCGGCCTGAGAGCAATTCTGTTGTGGAGCGAATGAACCATGACTTAAAGCAATCTTTGACAGCTAGGGTTTTAGGTACTACGTGCACTAAATAATCTTCCTAGAAAATCTCTGGGTGGGCAGACACCGTACGAAATGCTTTTTGGCATAAAAATGTTTGTCCCGGATCTTGATGGTCTAGACATGGTCGGCGACAGCCGTATTCTTTGACGTAGATACTCATTCTGCTGTGTTACAGAACCTACAAGAGACTCGAGACAGTCTTGCAAAGGAACACTTGCCCTCCACATATGGGGCTGAAGCTGCTCTACAGATTCCGGTAAATTCCGGTAGTTAGCTGGCTACCCCGAGTCAGTGACCTGGTCTGTGAGAAGGTGGAGAACAAGAAGGAGTTCAGCCCCTCGTATCATGCACCCATTCCAGTGCTTGGCATGCAGGGCATAAGAACAGTCATTTTACCACCACTTCCTGGTCGCAAGGGAAACAGGTACGACTCCATTGACAATGTCAAACTACAACGAGTGGCCGATTCTTCTTAGTATGACTCCTGCTGTCTCTTGTCCAGCACTGCTGAGAAATTCTGTTTTGGCCTCTGCTGACACCAACATTCCTGACTTTGCTATAGAGACGTCCACAGTCACTAATCCATTATTAAATTCGCCAGCTGGCGATCCACATGAAGATACTGAGTACACATATCCCACAGATTTGTCATTGCCTAGTGTGTACACAAGTCTAGCTGACCAGTCACATTTTTCCTTTGACTCTGACTCTATAACATCGAGTGTACCATTGAGGTTTTCTATTTTTGTTTCTTGGTTTAAAAGACATTTTTTGGTTCCACCTTGGACTTACATCTGATTGGTCAACATCACAGTGTAGCCCGTGCTAGATGTTATTGTATGAGATGCTGTAAAATTTCAAATTCATGGACCCACAGAGGTGGTTAATGTTCCTAATGTACTTTGTGTTTCAATGGGGGATGTTGTGAAACAAAACATACGTTCTGATGATTGGGATGTCCAAGCCATTGAAGCTCTCTTTTCCGATTTGAAATATTATGCTGCCTATTATGCTGAGGATTTAAATTTAGACTCCACAAACTACGCCGGAATTGTGGAAAGCACACAGTATTTGTTGTAAAACAACACCGCTATGACAGAAATTCAATGTAGTTGAAAGAGAACTGCCCACAGGGGGCAGAACGTAATTTATTGGTGCAGCAATTATTTGTGTTGCTCCTAGTGCTTGGGATCCCACTTTTGGCCATACCCCTGTTAGCACCCACTGTTTCGAGGTACTCAGCACACATAAGTAACTGGATTGTAACCAGCAATCTTTACTGTTTCTTCTTACCTGACTGGCGGATGGTTGGAGCCTGCTGAAAGTCATGCGGTCACCTGGGAAGCTGTGCTGGCCATCTGAGGAGTCCGAGTCGTCTGGAGTCATCCCCACCTTCACCGGACTGCTGCTGGCCATCGGTGGAGTCCGAGGCGGATGGTTGGAGCCTGCTGAAAGTCCTGCGGTCACCTGGGAAGCTGTGCTGGCCATCGGTGGAGTCCAAATTGTCTGGAGTCATCCCCACCTTCACCGGACTGCTGAAGACCGGGTCTGCACTGGTTCCGCACTTGGAGTGCTGGCGTCAATGCCCGGGTGAAGCGTCCGAAGTGGAGCGCTGGGGGCGGACTGGGCAGAGCCTCACGGAGCGGTCCTGGGCGCTCACGGCAAGTCTTATCGAGGCAGACTGGGCACCCGACCCGAACCCCTGGGTGTGTCATCGCACTGCCTTGACAAAGGCTCTTGCTCCCGACGACGGCATTTTCACCTTCGTCCTTGCCCCCAGCTGCCCGCTGCCCGCATTGGCGATCCTGGTCTTTGCTTCGCAGATCTGCCCGCTGCCCGCATTACCGATCTTGGTCTTCGCCTCGCGGCTCTGACTTCCCGAGGCCCCCTTGCTGTTTCTGGGACCTTCGGGAGCAGACCCGCAGACTGTGCCTGACGATGCACACAACGATCCCAGTGCTCTCTGCTTTCCGAAGTTCTGGGATCATCGAGAACTGCATTGAAGCTTCAAAAAAAAAAACAATGCTGATGACACCGATGATTGCAATGAAATGCCAATGACACCAGCGTACTTGCTGCACAGGAATGCAACAAGGTATTGTCTCTGCTTCATTTTGATTTTGATTTTTGTCCACTTACCCCTCTGAAAACTATGGCCCAAAATGGCCGGGGCAATAAACTACAGCATTAAATCGCCTCCATTACTACCAGACGCGCACAAGGCTGAACAACAACTCTGCATGGCACTGGGATCACCAAAATAGACTTGTCCTCCCCACTTAGAAAGCTAGAAACTGGACTATCTCGATCTGCCCCGGATTAGAAAGCGAAACTGGTCTACTCCCCTGGTCTCAAAGCATAAAAACAAACAGAGGACTACAACACTATTCTTTATCTCCCCAACTTTTCGGCCATCTTAGACTAATCATTCCTCATTACTTAACCATGCCTAAGGAGTCGGCCATTTTAGACTAGTCATAATCTCTATTCTTTCATGCCCACTATTTAGCTTCTTAACCACCCACACCTTACACGCACTTACTATAGCTCTGTATCTACACCCACCCACACAACCTCCTTCACCTACCTTCACCTCTACTCTCAACATGGAACCCATGGGCAAGCACACATATAAAATGAATTACCCCACCGAGCTCCCCAAAAAAACCGCCAAACGTTTTAAACACAACTTCTTGAAGTCCCACCCTGAAACCCTCCTTTGTGGACACTTACTTCTCACTAAACAATCGAGCCAAGAGCATCAATATTATCTTCTACACTATACGTAGAGCACAATGGAGAAAAACGTTCCTCACCTTACTCACTATCTCCGCCACTAGGAAATCCGCTCATGGCCTAACACTTTCCACCGCACCATCCCAACTCTTCCCAGAGAGAGCAACCATCACTATCTACAACAACTGTATTATCTTATTTCATTCCACAGCCAGGAACCTTGACCTATTCGACAACTTGTTCCCCACTTTCAAAGAATATATCTCCAACCCTCTGACTCCAATCCATCTGACCTCCAAGCCTAGCACCCTTGACTCCACAGCGCCTCCTACCACTAATCGTCAATCCTCTCCCACCTTCTAACCTAGCACAGCATCACAACGACACTCCCATCCTCCCTCCCCCCAGTATTCTAGTCATTCACCCACCTGTTACAGAAACCTCACACCCCTCAATCCCAGGCATAGATCACTCCTCTTCCTACGTCCACCCCACCCTCACTCTCCCCACCTCCACTATAACCCTCCCCTCCCACTACCAACTGGACTCTCAGAACACCCCACCTCCGTTAACTCTACTCCCCCTCCCCACAACAGGACCATTTCCCATCCCATCTCCCCCCATTCTCAGACCCCACTACCACACCTGCACCCCCGCCACCCCTAGCCTACACTCATCCCCCAACTTCCCACCCCCTCCTACCACTAACCCCGCCCCAATAACACCAACCCCCTCACTATTCCAACCACACCCCTCTCCCCCAACTTTCCTACCCCTCCTACCACCAACGCCCTCACTTATACCACCAACCTCCACCCTAATCCAACCACACTCCTCCCCCCAACTTCCCTCCCCCTCCAACCACCAACCCCCTCACTAATACCACCAACCCCTGCACTAACACCACCACACCCCTCCCCCCACTCCAGTACCCTTGACACTTACTCACCCTCAGTGCCCATCCCCAACACCTTTCCTAATCCCACGCTGGACAAGATTATGTCCACCCTCCTCCAAATCAAAGAGGATCTTCACACCTTCAAAGAGTTACTCTTTATACACCCCAGACACCCCCTACCCACCACTACTTCCTCTCCTAACAAGTCCCCCACCCATCCTACTCACCCTCTCACACAAAACTCCCCACACTGGACCTCAATCCCCGCTCGCAATCTCACCAACCGCTCTCGACGTACCATCAATACACTTTCGGAATACGACATATCACCCTCCTCTGCTCATATGACCCAGTTCCCCAAAACCACATAGCCACCACACACCTTTCCATCCCCACGATTCACTCAAACCCCCTTAGGCCCTCCACAGACAACAACAGAGGCTCCCTCCCTAATAACCTTAAAAAAGTTCCCTTCACTCTAGAACCCTCTACCTCCCTTATCATCCCTTGGCTCAAGTGCACACTACTCAACTGCAGATCGGCCCCTAGACACTCCTCCGACATCGCTGATCTCATCAAAACACTGGACCTTGACCTGACCATTCTCACTGAAACCTGGTTAACAGAATCTTCTACACCAATCATTGACATTCTAGTTCCCCCCAACTATCACATCATTAGACTTGACAGGACCGTCAAGACAGGCGGTGGAATCGCATGCATTTATAGGAGCAACCTCTCAGTTACTAGAGTCACTTCCCCCTCTCTTACCTCTTGCGAATACATCTGCCTCGATGTCATCAGCGAGGGCAAACCTGTATGCTCTCTACACATCATTTACCATCCACCTGGGGACAACCTCATCTTCACCCAACAACTCATGGACACGATGACAACCAATTCCGGATGGCAAAACACTCAAATTTTCCTTGGTGATTTCAATCTCCAATGGAACGATCACAATGACGCGCTGGTAAGTAGTCTCAAAAACTTCCTCAACCCTCTTGACCTCACACAAATCTGCAATAGCCCCACCCATGACAAAGGCTCTATCCTCGACCTTATCATCTCCAAAGAGGACTCTACCCAACTTGGATCAATCCAACCCTGTGACTGGTCAGACCACCACATTATCACACTCTTCATCAATGAAAAAGTTTCAATCCACCAAATCCAAGGTCTGGAAAAGGGACCTGAAGAAACTCAACCCCAACTCTTTACCTTCCCCCAGCTGCAATCTCCTCCTTCCCCATACCGGCGCCTCAGACGTTCAAGCTCTGACCGACCACTACCTCAACTCTATGACCTCAATAATCAATGAGGCCACCCCCTTGCAACTGAAGAGAGTCTCCACTAAGAACTCTAACCCATGGTACAATGGTAGACTCAACGAAGATAGTCGTGCCATGCGACTGGCAGAGCGCACCTGGAGATCAGCCCCTTCGGCATTGCACCTTAAAGCCCTTAAGAAAAAGAGAAACGCCTACTTTAGGAAAATCAGACGCTCAAAATCAGATTTCTTTAGCCTCCAGCTCGACCAAGCAAAAAAACCGGCCAAGAAAACTGTTTGAGCTAATCAAAACACAATCCAAGCAACAACCCCAACAATCACATTGCACAATGGGCGATATACCATCCTGTGAAGACTTCTCTGCTTTCTTTAATCTAAAGACTGATAACATCAGGAGCGATCTCCTCAATGACGTAAGCCTTTACTCTAGCACCCACAGCATAACACCCACTGAACCAAAAAACAATGCCACATGGTCGTCCTTTGACACCTACTCAGAAGAAACAATTGACAAACTGCTCGGCACCTTGAAACCCTCTAATCACCTCACAGACCCCCTTCCTGCTAACGCTGTAAAGGACTTCATCCCATTGCTCCTCCCACTTTGGACCAGAATTATTAACAGTTCACTTCAACAAGGACTCATCGCTGACTCCCTCAAAGTGGGATAAGTCACGCCTATACTCAAGAAACCAACAGCTGACCCTACTGACCTAAACAATTACCGTCCTATTTCCAATATCCCCACCCTGGCCAAACTGTTGGAAAAATGCGTACAACTCCAATTGACAAAACACATTGCTCAGTTTGACCTCCTCAACCCTCATCAATCAGGCTTCCGAGCAGGACACAGTACGGAAACAGCTATGACTCACATAATTGATGACGCCCTCCAAATCCTAGATCAGAACGATACCTGCCTCCTCATCCTACTTGATCTCTCTTCAGCATTTGACACTGTCAAACACGAGAACTTACTCGAGCTGTTAAATATCAGAATGGGTCTATCAGGGACTGTACTCAAGTGGTTTACTTCCTTTCTGCATAACCAGTCTCAGAAATTCAAGAGCAACAACTTGATGTCCCCACCTGTGCCTGTAACATTAGGCGTCCCACAAGGATCTTCCCTAACCCCAACATTGTTCAACCTAGTCTTGGAGCCACTCACCACTTTGTTACAGGCATCTAATGTACACTTTCACATGTACGCTGACGACACCCAACTCTATCTCAAATTACAATCCCCCGAAGACATCAAACTTCTGAACTCAACGCTCAGAAACACCCAATCATGGTTGGCCGAAAATCACCTCAAACTCAATGCTCTGAAAACTGAGTTCCTTCTGATCTCACCTCCCGCGAAAATCTCCACCACTCAAACATGGCTTAAGCACCTAACTGCACTCAATGTCCAACCTACCATCGTGGACTCCGCGAAATCCTTAGGAATAACCCTTGACGCCAATCTCAATATGCAACATCATATCAGCAAGGCAACTAAGGGAGCTAATTTCCAAATCAATACTTTGAGGAAACTTAAACCCTTCCTCCCAGCTAAGGACTTCCAAACTGCAGTACAAGCCCTAGTCATTCCTCGGATAGACTACGGAAGCGTCGCCCTCTGTTGACTCCCCCTATGAATAACCGCCCCCCTAAGAGCTTCTTTGAACGCTGCTGCGAGACTTATCACTGGATCAAAAAAACGCTCGCATATTTTCCCTGACTTAAAATCCCTGAACTGGCTGCCTTTTGAAGCCAGAATCCATCTGAAAATCGCCTGCATGACACACATGGCTGTACGGATATGATTAGTTAAGCCTATGCACACCCTATTTAATGTGTTCCACAACTCTCTTGACACAGTTTTTACTTGAGCAGCGTGCTGTTTGGTGAATGGGCAGCCAGCCCGGCAATATGAGCAACAGCTAGTGGAGAACCACTGGTATACCAAACGCACAGCAATATTAAAACGTATTACACATGAAATCGCTAGAATTCAAAAATGCTAATCACATTCATCATCAAAGAAACATTCTTGAAACCAAAAAGTTGTGCGATGTATTCATATATATATATATTGACGTCTCTGCATGAATACAGGGGTATCCAATAAGCTGCCTGCCTCCACTATTTAGTACCGTTAATAAAAGTGAGTTTGCAAGTTTAGCGCTTTATTAACGTTGCTAAATAGTGGAGGCAGACAGCTTATTGGATACCCTTGTATTTATGCAGAGACGTTTTTTTACATCGCTGAGTCTCCCAGCTAGTAGTTGCATAGACTTGAAGAACACAGTGAATCAGCTTGCATTTCCAAACTTAATTTAGGAATAAGGAGGGAGAGATGGGTTGACACGCTTTATTGTGATAATTATTGAAAAGATTTGGTATGCAACATAAGTTGATTTCTGATATTAGTGGATTTACGTTAACACTAACACACTTGGTAACAGCTTTCCTTTTGCACACGTTTGGACGTTTTGACCTCTAGTAGACACATGAGGCACCTTACATTCTTGTTAAAATGTACACTTGGCCATTGTTGAAAGAAGCATCTTAATCAAATTGAGTATAGAGTCAACAGTGTATGATGGATTAGTATTAAAACTTTTAATATGTTTTTCTTTTTCCTACCAGCGCCCCTGAAGAAGGGAGAACTTCCCGAAATGCATTGGGCTTTATTATTATGCGTTGTTTATCAAGTTTTCAAAATAATCAATTGTACTGTCAATATACAGTATTGAATCTTTCGTTTGTAATACACTGAAATTGATTGAATGTTGTTTATGATACCCAAATTCAGTATTTTGTTCATGAAAATTACAATGAATACATCGTACAACTTTTTGGTTTCAAGAATGTTTCTTTGATGATAAATGTGATTAGCATTTTTGAATTCTAGGCGATTTTGTGTGTAATACGTTTAAATATTGCTGTGCGTTTGGTATACCAGTGGTTCTCCACTAGCTGTTGCACACATGGCTGTACACCACAACTCACCCAGCTACCTCACTCAGAAGCTGACAATCTCAGGTGGCTCAAGAGCCACTAGAAGCACACAAAATCTTCTTCTGAAACCTCGAAGATTCCGGAAGGAAAAAACTTGTAAAAGCTCCTTTTCAGGAATGGCACCCAGGATCTGGAATGCACTCCCGCCAGAAACCAGACTTATCTCCTCACCTGCATTTTTCGAAAAGGAAGTAAAAGCTATCCTCATGGCTAAATTCACCTGAACATTTACCTTGGATTTATTTGAGACTCGGCACCTACTTGTACTATTTGTTTTGTCTGATGGACTATGCTCCTTGATGTACCTACCCTATTTTGCTACCCATTTATTACCTACAGCTATTCTGTGCTCAAAAATTCTGTTAAACACTCTCTTGTTTTTCTTACCCCTTGTTTTTGTAAAGCGCTCTGATATCTGCAAAGATCTTGTTCGCGCTATATAAAATTTTAAAATAAAAATAAATAAATAATGGCCATCACTTTCTGCATAAGGCTAATACATTTAGAAATGTGGTTAATTACACCCAATGGGAACATTGTCCTACTCCCATAGAAGGCAGCTCAAATACCCTTTTGAATAAATTCACATATTTTACTGACTTTGATCGGTCTAACCCGAGCTCATTTTATTTTAAATTAAATTACAAATCGAATTTGAAAGTGAGACTTACTCACTCAAATTTGTTATATTCCAAATCCTTTATGGATCAGGTAGCAGTGGGTGGCAACAAGCTATGGAAAGATACCATAGATCTTAAATCTGTTTGGGATTCTAGACCCTGGCAAGTGCAGGGCACTGAAGCTTTACACCGAGCATGTCTTATTCTCGGCCACATGTTGTTTTTAAATAGTACGATCTCACAAACAACTTGTCTTAGTTTGGCTACTACAAAACACATGAATACCCCTAAAATTCCTAATCAGCATGCTTACCCTAATTGGAACAATCATACTGATAGATCCCTTGATGAATTACAATCTTTCATTTAAAATTCCTCCTTTAAAATTTCGTCCCTGGATCCTGAGGGTTGGCTGTTGTGGCCAACAAGTTCTGATTCTTGTCAACATGGCTTTCTGGGTTAAGCCCCTGGCCTTACACAGGAAAGAACTGATCCCTTTTTGAAACTTCCCATTCAGTTACCACCTAGTCGGTGGGGGAATGATGTCAAAATTGGCTGAAACATTCCACCCTTTCGTCTGTTAAAGATCATTTATCTTTGTTCACCGACAATGTTGATTTAACTGATTTTGTTAAGGGTCCTGTGAGTGGAAGATCTAAAAGATATATATATGTGTGATTTAAAATGAAGTTTGGAAACTGTCGCAGGTTGAGGCTGCTTCCCGTTTAAGAGCAATAGACCAAGCTAATTTGGAAAAAGTGCTTGCTGTCCTTGATAATAGCATTAACACACTCTCTTTCAGGATTTATACCTTGGATAATATTGTTTCATCTGTTGTGGATATTGTGCAAGATGATGTTTCTGTTTTGTTCCATGGTCAAAATCAATTGCGGTCCATCACGCAGTTTGCATGGACCTTACAAACTTTAAAATCTGGGAAAGTGCCTTGGGACTATATTAATATTTCGTCAGTGTTCTTAACGTTTAATTTAACAGAAAAACAACAGTTCATGTCAATTAAGGATGCGTCATATTCTCTATTGCATATAAAAAAATTAGAACCATTACCATTTTCTGTAGCCGAATCTAATTCAGCTGTTGGTTCATCCATGGTTTAATAACATTGCCTTTTCCTCTGCTTAAGTTTAGTTCATGTATGAAACACTGTGCCCTGGATAGATATGAACCACTTGGTACCGCTTTTCTCCATGAAGTTTGGACTCTGCCCTTCTCATACAGATGTCTGAGGGATGGCTAAGAGGTTTACTTAAAAGGGGAGAAGTGCACTTTTACACCTGATCATTCACTCGTATGCAAGAATGTTCATTGCACGGCGCGTGTAATGTGGAGGCTCCGAATTTAGCTTACATTTTGAAGGGAATTCCTGTGCCAGCTATCCTACCAACATTCACACTATTAGCTAACGGTAACTATTTGATTTTAAATAATGAAGCTTGCTGCAGGATGTTGGCTGCAATTCCGTACATTGTCATTGTTTCACAGCGTGTAGTTTGCTGTAAAAATTTGCTTTTCCCGCCCCCGTATGGGAGGCTTGATATCTCTATTTGGCCTTCCATTCCGACCATGAAAGCAGAGTTCAACAAGTTGAACAGAATAGGAGCTTTATTGTCTCAAAAAGAAGTCACTCTCATTTCTTCTCGTGAAACATTTGTCCTTCATGTTGCTAACACGTGTACAGAAGTACACGCGCTATTAAATACGGATCTCCCATTTCATTTTGGCGCTTTAATCCACACTATCTTTAATGCCTCGACCACTACACGCCTGGCCCACATTTTTAAAACTGTTAGCTCCGGCCTTGTGACCTCATTCCAAACTACATTTGGTGTGATACTGTTTTTTTTTCATTCTATTTTTTCCAACATCTTTGGCGGCTTCCCCATGTTCCATTGCCTGGATTGCCAATTCGAATGGGCATTTAAACCCTGTCTCTCAAATATGGTGTCTCCTGCTCCAGATTTCGACCATCTATTGAGTCCCTAAGTGGCTCATGAGTTGGCCTGTTCTGGAATCGGGATTATGGTCTGTGCAGCAGCGCACTGAGTTTTGCCAAATTGGGACATATATACGGCTGTGCATGACTTCCTGGAACTAAGTTATCTTGAAGTATACGCAAGTTGTCCTACGATCGTGCTAGAGGCTCCCGCAATTGAAGAACATGTATGTTCATTTCCGTTACTAAATTGAATGGCAAAACTCTTTGCTGACAATAACAATGGATTTCTTTTGGAGGCTGTTGCGACATACTGTGCATACACGCTGATCGATTAGATTGGCTACGATCCAGCTTGCGATGCATCACTCAAGTTTTTTGCTTCTCCCCGTGATGTTATTTTTTTTCTATCACTTGCATTTTTTTTTCTTTTTTAATAGACATTCTTTTCTTTTCCTTGTGACCCATTTTTTGACAAAAATTAACTTATTTCTGTCTCGGATGAATTTGAACTCTGCATTCTTCTTATGTTTCTTTTCGTGCATTGGTCCGATCAAGGGAGGGTATATTGAGGATACGGTTCTGCCTGCACACATTGCTATTTTAGCATAAGTGAGTTAGTTGCTCAAACGCCATATTGCTGCTTTTGCACATAACACTACATGTCTCTTGCTTTTCCTTCACATGAAAATGGTCTGTTTTTCACATCTCTAGACTCACACTGCGGCCTCAAGTCTGCACAAAGTGTTCAAGGTTAAAATAACAATGTGTGCTGTTGATGAAGGTTGATCGGCCTACGCTCTAGACACAACACAAATACACAGCTGCTCATTTCTGAAACTCATGTGCTTTTAATATTGCACTGCATGCATGAGACTAGCACTTGGAAAAAACCTTTCAATCGACAAAGAGCTGTGCTGATCTGGGATGTGATTCACTTCACATGACTTTGGAGGTATGGGGTACCCTGTTTTAACCTAGAGATCTTCTATTATTATAATACATAGCTCCTAGCCAAGGGATGGCGGTACACAAGGCGCTATAGATCTGGTTCCACTATCATTATAATAGGATTTCTCCCTTTGTATTTTATGGAATTGTAACAATGCTGATTGTATTGATTTTATGCATCTTTTTACTTATTTCGGTAAAGATACTGCATCTTAGAGCACGTAGTTGAAATAAGCATTTTAAACTATACCGTGTCTCTGATTACTCACGTTGTGGACATTTATGAGAATAAAAACAAAAGAGTGTTCTTAATTCCCACTATTCCTGAGAGGTCCCAAAGTCGCTTGTTCTGGGTTGTCTAATCATTGGTAGCTTCGCTGTAGTACCGAGAATGAATAAGGCACTGTTGCTAGTCGGATAGGGCTTCTGGGCACCTTAGGTGGGTTTTTGGTACACCACAACACACTGAGGTCCTGGTTTCCTGAGCATAGTTCTGTGCATGAGCAGAATCCCCGCAACAAAAGCAGCTCTAGAAACAATGACTAAGAAGGGTATTTTCAGCTAACTTTAGGGATTAGTGATAAAACATATAAACTCAACACACTTGGACTGAGTCCCTGCAAGAAGAACTAATTTAACAAGCACCCACTGGTGAATAGTCACAGCTGATTGTGGTTTTTGGTTGTTTTCTACAACAGTAATGATTCAGTGACAGTGGTCAGAGAACAGTTTCCAAAAGCAAAGTGAAAGGAGAAGAATGTGAACTGTCACTCTTAGGTATATTGCTTGCAGTACACAACATTTACCACCCAAGCCCTGACGCGGAACAAGTGTGGATCAGAATGAGAGCTGCGACTCTCTGTGTTAATGCTTGCAGTGCACTTCATTTACCACCCAGGCCCTGACATGGAAGAATGAAAGGAGAAGAATGTGAGCTGTGACTCTCAGGGTTAATGCTTGCAGTGCACTGCATTCACCACCCAGGCCCTGACATGGAAGAATGAAAGGAGAAGAATGCGAGATGTGACTCTCTGGGTTAATGCTTGCAATGCACTGCATTTACCACCCAGGCCTTGACATGGAAGAATGAAAGGAGAAGAATGTGAGATGTGACTCTCAGGGTTAATGCTTGCAGTGCACTGCATTTACCACACAAGCCCTGACATGGAAGAATGAAAGGAGAAGAATGCGAGATGTGACTCTCATGGTTAATGCTTGCAGTGCACTTCATTCACCACCCAGGCCCTGACATGGAAGAATGAAAGGAGAAGAATGCGAGATGTGACTCTCTGGGTTAATGCTTGCAATGCACTTCATTTACCACCCAGGCCCTGACATGGAAGAATGAAAGGAGAAGAATGCGAGATGTGACTCTCTGGGTTAATGCTTGCAGTGCACTGCATTTACCAGCCAAGCCCTGATGTGGAAGAAGTGACTCCATTGTCCATCGTTGCGTCTGTAAATGCACCCATCATAGTGACCCTTTACCAGAGGTGTTTATCATCAAGCTTGATCTTTACGCACCGCTGACTGTAAGTGATTCATGGTTAGATAGATTGTATACAACAGAGGTGTTTATCATTTATTTTGTTTATTTATTATATTTTGGTCATTTATTGGGTGCAGCGAATCATCCCCAGGGGGATCTTTCGGCGCATGAGAAGAGAACAATCTATTGACAGTGGGAACCAGATTAGAAAAGCCAGGCTTTAAGCAGTTTCTTAAATTGAAAGAAACTGGAACAGGCACGGGGCTCTTCGGGGAGAGAGTTCCAATAACTGGGTGCCAGATAAGAAAAGGCTAGCCCACCCATGTTTTTCTTCCTTATTCTTTGAGTACAGAGAAGGTTGCGGTTGCTGGATTGAAGCTGTCGTACGGGTTGATAACAATCAATTTTTTTTTTGTCAGATATAATGGCCCCATACCCTGCAGGGCCTTGAAAACCATGCACAACAGCTTAAAGATGGCTCGTTTTATAATAGGGAGCCTTGCAGTTGGTGAAATAGACGTAAAGAGGGGGTTCGAGCAGGCTTATTGAGGGCAAGATGGGCTGCCGTATTTTGAGCCACTTGAAGTTTGGCCGCCAAGTCCTCTCTTACTCCCACCAACAAAGAGTTGCCGTAGTCCAGTCGACTAACTAGGAGTGACTGGATAAGAGTCTTTCTGGCATTTAGCGGGATCCACTGAAAGATTTTTCTGAGCATCCTCATGGTACCAAAACACGTGCCAGACACGGTCTTCACCTGCTCTTCCATGGATAATTTGTTGTCAATTTTGATACCCAGGTTCTTAGCCCATCCTCTAAGGGGATTCTGGGGTCCATATCTCCTCCGTCTTGCCAAACAGTAATATCTTTGTTTTCGAGGAGTTGAGTTGGAGGAAATTCTTCTTCATCCAGCTTGCGATGCTGATCGTGCAGTTTATAAATGTAAGTTTGGTTACTGAAGGTTTAGCCTCAATGGGGACTATCACCTGTGTGTCGTCTGCATAGGATATAGTTTCAAAAGCAAAATTCCTAATGATGGCAGCTAAGGGGGACACATATATTTTGAACAAGGTAGGGCTCAATATTGAGTCTTGTGGGACTCCTTTATCTACCAAAGTGGTTTTTGACACAAAAGAGTCCAACTGGACGCTCTGTGTTCTATCAAACAGATAGTTCTGAATCCATTTAAGGGCCATGCCTCTGACACCAATCTCTCGAAGCCTGTCCAACAGGATGCGATGAGAGATGGTGGCAAAGGCTGCCGACAGATCAAGCAGCACTAACATCACAGGGATATCCTTGTCCAGAGACATTCTTAAAGTGTCAGTAACCTCCAACAAAGCGGCCTCCGTGCTATAAGAAGCACGGAAGCCCGACTGGGATATGTCCAGTGAGTTATTCTGTTCCAAGTAGCAGGAAAGGTGCCGGTTGACTAGTGTCTCCATAATTTTTCAACAACAGGGAAGCAAGGAAATCGGTCTAAAATTCTGTAAATCCGTAGGGTCCGCTAATGCCTTTTTAAGCAAAGGTTTAATACGAGCAAATTTCCAATTTTGTGGCACCGTTGCTGTCCCTTTTGAGATGTTACAAACTTGAGCAAGCACATAAGATAAGACTGGGGTTAGTTCAGACATAACAGCAGGCGGCACCGGGTCTAGCGGGGAACCGGATTTCACCTGCGTTAATAACAGGCTTACTTGTTCCCCTGAGATGTTGGGAAAAGATTCTAGGCTCAAAGGACAGTGGTTTTCAGGCACAGGGACCTTTTCAAGAGCTACCTCTTCAGGCCCAAAGGCGCGATAGATCACGTTCATTTTTTTAGTAAAGTAGCTCCCTAGATCCTCACATAATTCTTGGGTGGATGGCGGGAGTGAGTTGTTAGACCTCGGGTTTGTGAATTCCTTTAGGATAGAAAAGAGCTCCAGAGAGGAATTCCTAGCTTTCATAATGCTGGAGCCTAGGTAGGATCACCTAGCTATGTTACAGCTGTTTAGATAGGCTCTATGAGCCACTCGGTAACACGATTCCTCACGCTCCAAGTTGGATTTCCTCCATTTTCTTTCTATCACCCTGCATGAAGCCTTTACTCTCTTAAGACTATCTCAATACCAGGGGGCAGGAGCTGCCCTTGCCTGAATATTTACCCTCTTTAAAGGTGCAATAGAGTCGAGGCCATCCGTTATAGAAGCCTCGAACCTTTCTATGGCAGTCTGGGAGGGATATGGACCCGACTAAATGCAGCGGACGTTACCTTTTTCCAGGATCTACGCAACTCCTTGTGAGTGTGTGGGGGGCCGGGCAGTTTTTTCAACGCCCAAGAAAAATGTAGTGCCAGGTAATCATTCCAGCCTAACTCTAGGGGGGGTTCGGCAACTAACTCAAGGATGCTGGTGAAAATCATGTCCAACACATGTCCAGCCACATGTGTAGCGCTAGGGACTCTAGGGGACAGTTCAAGAGTTTCCATCACGGCCACCAGACAGACAGATTCTGTATTGGAGAGAACCTCCAGATGATGATTGAAGTCCCCTACCAATAGAAACCTGTTGGTCTGTAACGTATAAGGGGCAAGCCGTTCTAGCAGTGCTGAACAAAACTCCTTCCTGATACCTCCCGGGGGGTGATATGCTAGAGCTCCCCCCCACTCAATCTCTTGGCGGGGATGCACTCTGAAGATCAATAGCTCGATATTGGGGGAAGATAGTGTATCAAGAGTCTATATGATAAGGAGGACGAGTGGGAATGGCCAAACCTCCACCCTGTTTTCCTGATCTATCCAGCCAGACCACAGCATAATCTTCTAGAAAAGCCATTGCCGAAGCTGGCGTTGCTTCATTATTCAGTCAGGTTTCCGTGAAAAGGCAGATGTCTGGCCAGGTCTCGTCTAATAGGTCCCAAATTTCCACCACATGTTTTGGGATAGAACGCGCATTCAGATACAACCCCTTAAATAGTAATGGTAGGCCCATCCCGGTCTGTCTCTCACTTCCAGTGTCCTGCACTCTTCCAGTAGGACTAGGGATGGAACATAATAGTGGACTAAGGGGAGTATGCATGACTTCCCCCTATGTCCATTCACAATCGGGGCACTTCTCTAAGGTGACAGCATCTACTACTTGCAGGTTAATTCTCACCCCTGCACAAGATGAGGCAACCCCATATTCCACCAACCTCTCCTTAGGGTACACCAGCCTGGGAGCCTGAGGTCCCTGTGGAAAAACGGGCAGCATCCCCTGGCAGCCGGCAGCATCCAGGCGCAGACGGGCTTACCTTAGGTGCCACTTCGGTGGGCCAGTGGCACGCCCGCTGCGCGCGGCAGGAAATGCAGTGATTTTATACCTGGGAGGACTGTCCACTAGAGCGCTAACCGTTAGAGTGGCGGCCAGCAGGTATGAAAGACTATGGGCATGCTCTCTCCACTCAATCAATCGGAAATCCAATTGCGGTGGACCAGAGAGCAGTCCAAACAATGCGCGAAACGTAATCAGGTAAGAGGCACTTTAGATGAAAGGCAGTTCTAGGTTAAAACAAATGTCACATCTGAAACATATAATGCTAAAAACAAATTAACAGAAGATTCCTACTCAGGCTGCTTCCTTCTCTCATTGAGCTGGATCTTGGTCACTGCTGGCTGTGTAAATGAGTCACGGTCAGATGAATTGTATATAACAGAGGTGTTTATCTTCGAGCTGGATCTTGGCTCACCGCTGAGTATGTATATAAGTCACGGTGAGTTGAAATGTTTATCATCGAGCTGGATATTGACGGAGGGCGTGGTTTGGGCACTGATGGAGCAGGCGGCGTGAGCCGATAGCTCCGCGCTCGATCCCTCATTAATCCTGTGGACTGGGGTCCTTAGTGGCTGCTACTGACCAAGGCTGGATCGGAACAACTGGTCCACACTCCGCGCCTGATATTGCCTCGAGGAAGGGCCAGGGGAGCAAGTATTGCCCCGCCGACTCGGGCCGAGTGAGCAGAAGACGGAGCCTACAAAATGGCGGCGCTCACGAAATGACGGAGACGATCTGCCGGCTGCGATCCCGGGCAGAACAGACAAGTTAGGACAGGAGGGGCGCTGCGGTGATCAAGCGCCTGGGTTCGGGAGGCTCGACAGAGAGCGCCAGAAGGAGAGCCGCGGACCAGCTGCCGAGTGAAACAAAATGGAGGCATCCTAAAAGGACAAGGAGAGGGGAAGGCGTAATTGGCTCCGCGGCCGAGGCTCGGTAGGGTAAGGAGCCGGGGCGCTTACAGAGCGGTGCCTGTACATAGCGCCTTGAAGCGATCGACAAGGCAGACCCTGGGGCTCCCTGCGGGGGTGACGCGGCGGCGCCCAGGATCCTGGTGACTGCGGGACCTCGGCGGAAGGCTGGAAGTCGCCATAGCGGTGGGCGATCGGAGGGCCCATATCCGATATTACAGTGCAGAGACCGCTTTGGGTGCACTGTCCAGGGGGCGAACACGGAGGCAACGCCACAGCAACGTAAGGACGGTCCCCCTGCTGTTGCGATACCCGATCGGCTAGAAGCTGGTATGTGGCTGCAATAGTCGAACGCATCACCCAGCACACTTCGGGGGGGGACAGAGGAGAGCAATGGAGACCTGTTGCCCCCGAGACACGCTGAGACTCACATTTACAGCTGCCTGCAGGGAAGGCGAAGGGTCGCGGCACACCTCGCTCGGACGCCAAAAATCAGAGGGGCAAAAACTGGTACCGGTGGCAATATAGCGCCTGTGACTGGAGGTCCAATTTAAGCCACGGGGCAGGTTCTGGAACCATCAAGAGCATTGTGCTGCCCCGGATATGACCGGGATGAGCTGCCCATAATGGAGCTGGATGTTGCCGCAGTGGCCACCATAGTCGGAGCCCATACCTAGCGTAGCGGTCCGAAGAGCGATTCGGTGGCACTATTCCCGAGATCGCAGCAGTGACGACTCTGTACCAACGGAAGGACTGCAGCCCTGCTGGTGCGAAGCGTGACCTGGTTTGGCAACCCTTTCCTAGTATAGGACGGAGAGATCAGTGCCGCCCGACTGCAAAAGATCGCACCAGAAGGTATTTACGGGCGGCTCTGTGGGAGGTATACCCACCAAGATGAAACCGAGGACCGCGGACGTGGACGGCGCGGCGCAGAGTACTGCTCCGGAGGGTGGCGAACTGATGGAGGGCTCGGAGACGGAAAAGCGGCTGAAGAAACGCCTAGATCAGATCCTAGAAGCCATCACAAAAACCAAAGACTCCCTGCATAACGACATTGCTCAGGTCGCAACGGGGTTGGGCCTCCTGAAAGCTGATCATTCAAAGCTGGTGGACAGGGTGAAAGATACTGAATTGGTCATGCAGGATCTGAAACCAGCAGTAGTGACTATTGAGCGAAAACTGGAGGATGCGCTGCAAAGACTGACTACGCTGGAGAAGAGGGTGGAGGATGCAGAAAGTAGGAATCGGCGCAACAACGTCAGGGTAGTTGGCCTGCCGGAGAAAATTGAGGGGAAGGATATGATTTCCTACTTGGAGAACTGGTTCAGATCGCAGGTGGCCCCGGAGGGGCTCTCCTCCTTCTTTACTCTTGAGCGGGTGCATAGAGTCCCGGCCACGCCGCCACTGTTGGGACGTACACCTAGACCTGTGGTGGCTTGTGTCCTTCACTACAAGGACAGGGACTTATTGATCCAAAATGCGCGCTCCATGGGGCCTTTCAAGGTGGAGAACAGTTCGGTCACTATATTCCCGGACTATACGCAAGATATTCAGCGTCGTAGGGCCTCATACCTCGCGATAAAAAAGGAACTCAGAACAGAGGGGATCCAATACTCACTGCTGTTTCCGGCCAAGCTGCGAATCATCCTGGATGGCACAACACAGTTCTTTTCATCACCTGACGACGCTTGGTCTTGGCTTGAGTCCTTCAGGGCGGGAACTGACCGAAGGGGCAAGAATGCGGATGGTCGGCCCAAACAGGTGAGGGTGCGCCAATCACAACGCATCCGCGAGAGGCATAGAACCCAACAGGCCCTATTGCTGGCGCAATTGGCAGCGGACAAACAGGGAGCACTAGCAGCGACGGCGGCAATCACTGGGTCGCAGGTGGAAGACCTGACCGGAAGATCGGCATCAGAAGACAACAAAGGACCATCTGGGAGTGAATTGTCTGATGTGGATAGTACTGTGGGACCGGAGGTGACACCTCGCACTGCGGACGATCTGTGATTGGCATGGCCCTTGAGGTGCACTATGGCCTGGAGTCGTTTATTGATGGGGCTGGAGTGTATGGTAACCTTTTTATTGCCGTTGTTATCACATGTCACTGGGCGGGATCATGGAGCGGGGGGCGGAGGCGGGAGCTGCCGCCTATCGGCGTGTTACCACGTTCCTATTGCCCTTAAGGCAACCTGTGGTGGCTACTACAGGGTAGACTTGTTTACATGCTTATTGAGGTTTGGATGGGGACTGATGCGCGACTATTGGTTCCTGTTCTGGGGGTTTGGGCATTGGGAGTTTTGTGGGGTGTTGGGAGGGTGGGTACGCTTGAAGCTGGTGTGAGCTGGAGAGACATGAAGGAGGTGACATTGAAGGGAGATAACAATGGGGACTTTACCTGAGCTGAAGTGCATCACTTGGAATGTACGTGGGCTGCATACTATGTCCCGACGCTATAAAGTACATGCATATTTGATAAGACGTGGGATTCAGATTGCAATGCTCTAGGAGACCCATCTTACCAAATCGGAATGCGCGGCGCTGCAGCGACGCTGGAGGGGGCAGGTCTTTGGTACAGCGTACTCAGCGTATGCGAGGAGGGTGTTGATTTGGGTGAGGGCTGGAACACCATTTCAGGTTACGAATCAAGTAATTGATCCGGAGGGTAGATATGTAGGAGTGCGGGGGAGAATGTATGGCAGAGAGGTGGTGCTTTGCAGCATTTACGTGCCAAATGTGGAACAACCTCAATTTTTTGATGCCCTATCAGGTGTACTAGCACATTATTTAGCGGGACCGATAATACTGGGAGGCGATTTTAACTCCGTTACAGATACCACCTTGGACAGGTCACATCCACCACTGGCTGAATCTTTGGTACGTAGGGTGGCACGGCAGAGAGTGGAATGGCAGACTGAATGGGGGCTGATAGATGTGTGGCGAGGGCAGCACCCAGATGGCAGGGATTACTCCTTCTTCTCCGCGCTCCATGAACTGCATGTCCGGATAGATACGATCCTATGTGATCCCGCTATCGCTAACTTAGCATCCAGTACTGAATACCTAGCTAGGACCATATCTGATCATAATCCCCAGTTGCTCTCTCTCCAATGGCAGCAAGCGAGAACAGCGATTCCCAATTGGCGATTGAACCCGGACACACTGGAAGATCAGGTATTTCGGACTGAGGTTCAAAAGGGAGTGGAGACGTACTTTGCAGTTAACGGGGGTTCGGCATCTTCTAGAGGGCTTGAATGGGACGCATTTAAAGTGGTGGCGAGAGGCCTGTGTATTGGTAAACATAGCGGGGTCAGGAGAGTGATATTAGGAGAGGTCATGAAGGCGGAGGAGGAACTGAGGAAAATAGAGCAGCAAAGACCAGAGCAGGGAGCGTTGCAGGCACAGCTTATGGAGGCTAAAGAGTTAGTCGCGGCGGAAACTGAAAGGCTACGCTGCTATGACTATAAGAAGTATAAGGCAAGGGTCCATGATGAGGGTGACAAAGTGGGAACGCTGCTGGCGAGGCTGGCGAACCCGGAACCGAGGTGCTCGATCTTGAGCATAAGGACGGAATCAGGGGACACGGTCTATTCCCAGATGGCGATCCTCACGTGCTTTGCGGAGTATTATAAGACCCTGTACCGGAGTCGATTGTTAGCGGGGGCTGAGGATATAGAGGGTTACCTAGCGGATATTCGATTTCCGCAGTTAGAGGAAGAAGGCGCTAAGACCCTGGGTGCTGCGATTACGCTGGCTGAGATTTGGGGAGCTATTAAACAGATGGCGAGGAGGAAGACTCCTGGGGTGGATGGCTTCCCAATAGAATTTTATGCCGAATACGATGATACCTTGGCACCCCGGTTGCTGGTAGTCTATAATGAAGCGCTGGAGCGAGGCTGCCTACCCGGTTCTATGCGGGAGGCTTTAGTTGTGCCCCTGCTGAAGCCGGGTAGGGATGGCACGGACGTGACTGCATACAGGCCGCTGTCGGGCCTGACGGTGGATTATAAAATCTTGAGCCGTATCCTGGCTACCAGATTACTACCATATATGACGACATTGATTCACGAGGACCAAGCTGGTTTTATCCCCACCCGGAACACTTCGGCTAATATCCGCCGCTTGATACGTGTCTTGGGGAGCGATCCGGAACCGGATGAATGGCTGGCGGTATTATCTAATGATATAGAGAAGGCATTCGATAGCTTGGAATGGGCTTATCTGGATAAAGTACTGGAGAGGTTTGGCATGGGTACCAGGTTCCGGCGCTGGACGAGAGTGTTATACACCTCGGCCACTGCTAGGGTCCGACTGGGTTCAGTGATATCGGCTGCATACCCGGTACAGCGGGGTACGCGTCAGGGATGTTCCTTATCGCCTCTGTTCTTCGCGCTGGCGATCGAACCCCTGGCGATTCACGCTCGGACGGGAGCGGCGTATAGAGGGATCGTCTATCGAGGTGAGCATCATTATATCTCGCTTTATGCGGATGATCTCTTGATGTTCCTGGAGGACACCGCGGGGGCATTGAAGAATGCGGTGGATATGCTAGATTCATCTGGAGCTGTGTTTGGGCCTCGGGGTAAACTGGCGCAAAACTTGTGTTTTCCCACTGAGAGCAGACACGCCCCAGCCGCCGCTGCCTGCGGATGTGATTTGGGAAGGATCCTGCTTTACCTACCTATGAGTGAGGATCTACCGTGGGGCTGAAGACTTACTGGAGGGCAATATTGGACGCTGCATTAGAGCCCTGAGGGGCTCTGTGGCATTTTGGGCCACACTCCCGTTGTCGGTGGTCGGCAGAGTAGCACTACTCAAGATGGTGGCCTTGCCGCGCCTTTTGTATTATTTCAGGACGTTGCCGGTGTGGGTTCCACCCCGGTTCTTTAAGGACCTACGAACCCTTACTATCGGGTTCCTATGGGGGAGCGGAAGGAGGAGGGTGGCATTGGACACACTGCATCGGCCGAAATCAGATGGGGGAATGGCAGTGCCAGATTTCGAATTATATTATTTGGCGGCGCAGCTGCAGATCCTTACGCAACACGTAGCTAGGGAATTCAGGGGCCCTGACCTGCGCCGAGGGACAGGGATACAGAGGCATGTATTGTCCTATATTGTCCGGCAATAACACCTTGATGCGGGAGACCTGACGCTCGAGGAAAAAACGTTGAGGGCATGCTGGAATAGGAGTCAAAAGCGAGCAGGAGTGGTACATCCGTATGCCCCGGAAATACCCCAGGGCATGCTGACGGCCTTACCACATGGAGGGGATTGGTCGCCCCTTATGGAATGGGAAGAGATGGGGCTCCACATGGTGGGTGACCTGTACGCCGACGGCGAGTTGCTTCCCTTCCGAGCGGTGCAGGACCAATTTGGAATCCCGGCTGGGAGTTTCCTATTATATATGGCAGTGACTACGGCAATTAAGAAACATTGGAAGGTGGGGCTCTCAGAGCCAACGACCACGATGGCGTGCCAATACGTGATGATGTCGGCGGGGACGTTTAAAGCGGTGACGTGTTTGCATTCCCGAATGCTTCATGAAGGCCTAACCTCCCTGACGGCGTTGAAAATGAAATGGGAGGAGAGTGTAGGGAAACCCATACCAGATGCTACATGGGGACAAATCTTGAGGAGGGCATGGAAGGGTTGTAGGAATGCCCGCTTCCAACAAGTACACTTCTTTGTAATACATAGGGCCTACTTAACACCTGGCAAGATACAAAGGCATTTCCATGCGCAGGGGGCGGCATGCCCGAGGTGCTTCTTAGCAGGGGCGGAACTAGATCACATGATGTGGGATTGCCCGAAGCTGGGCTTGTATTGTACAGAAGTAGGAGAACTATTGAAAGGGGTGAAAGATAGACAGATGACTTTTGATAAGGCAGTCTGCCTGCTACTTTGGTTCCCGCACACGAAGAAAACGAAGATCACCAGTAAATTCATGGACCTAGGACTTATTTTAGCCCAGAGAGAGATCACCTGGCACTGGAAGTCATCGGAGGGCCCGTCCAGCAGGCGCTGGGCAACGGAATTGGAAAAGTGGGCCAGAAGTGAAAGTATGGTCCGGCTTAGACAGGCAACCCGCACAGATAATGAAAAGGGCTTGGAGGCAGCACGGGTGTGGGAAGGTCTAGTAGTTGCCCTGCATGAGTACCGATCACGGGAGGGAGACCAGGAAGAAGAGGGCTGATGGAGAACACCGGGTGACGCACGATTGTATGAGTGTTGTTCCCTCGGCCCCTGATTGACGAGATTAAATCCTGAATTTGGCTCACACCAGCGAAAGACCAGGGGGTGGGTGGGAGGTGGGGGGATGGAAGGTCACTACCGAAAGAGTGACATTGACTGCTGAGAGTGATTCAAGAGCTAGTGGCAGAATGATGGGCTCGCTGGCTAGGTTCCACTAGGTGGGACGAAGGACATGGGACTTGCTCACTACTCTTTATTGTGACCGGGGGAAACAAGTTATTTGTTGGGATTAGGGGTTGAGTAGGTAGTGAAAAAGCGTATCTTTTAAACAAGCCTAACTATACTGATGTCAAGTGAATATTGTTGCTGTGGTATTGTCACCTGGTTTCTGTACGGATTCTTAGATGTCGCCGCCCTACCTCCGGGATGTGGGCTGAATGGCTGTGTGCAAAACTGTTCACGACTGAAAACCAGCGATAAGTGGAGACGGGTGGGATTGTCCAAATGATTGTACATTTCTGATTCTGCAATAAAAATTGTTTACAAAAAAAAAATCGAGCTGGATATTGACTCATCAACCGCTGATTATGTAACGGATTCGCTATTAGATGGATTGTATACAACAGAGGTGTTTATAATTGAGCTTGATCTTGGTTCACCACTGGCTGTGGAAATGAGTCGGGGTTAGATGAATTGTATATAACAAAGGTGTTTATCATCCAGCTGGATCTTGACTCAACGCTGGCTATGTAAGTGATTCATGGTTAGATTAATTGTATAAATATATGTTATGAGTTTCTTATTTACAGAGACACTTTCAACCAAATTCTAACTGGTTATAGGACAGGATCAATGCATGACGGCAACATTATTGATAGGAACTATTGTGGAATGGAGGAGCACAGTACAAAGAGCTTCTCATAAACCTATGAGCACCAAGTAAGGGTGAAGGGTCAGCAGTTATACAGTAATGGTTATTTGATTTTTTGGTTTTTGTTGAAACGCTCCTGCAAAGGTCATAATCCAGAATGTTGCTCCTCCTAGGTCTCGTATTAACTCATCGTTTTATACTTTTACTCATAGTATGAGAGGCTATTTTTCCAAGCCCCTGTTTGTTCTTACAGTGATAAAGTCCCAGCAAAGGCTATCTATGGAGCTACTTCACAGTGATTACTTAGTAAGGTCGTCTTACACCTTTGCCAAGTTACCTGTAAAGGAGAATTTTATGAGGTTGTCTAGGGGCTAGTAATTCCATAGTTCTATGGGGGCTTAACTATAAATATTATATATATATTTATATATTTATCTACTAAAAAAACAAAGTTTACAGGGACGTTCTAGTTAGGAAATAGAATTAAAAAACCTGAGAAATTAGCTAAAAAAAAACAAAGGTTACAGGGACGGTATAGTTCGGTTAACAATTTATACACAAAACCATAGAAATTCAGCAGTAATGGTTAGAGTTATCTCAAGAAACTATAACACGTTCCCTCGGGTAACTATAACTTGCGCGCCCACCATGCAGTTTTCTTATCAATAATTTTACTGCAAATTATATCATCAATGATGGCATAGAAGTTATCATGAGTGATGTAATATGTGGGGTAATTAGCAGTGCACGGCCAGTGTGCGAGTTGTAGTTACCTTAGGGCACTGCCCCAGATGCACCACGCCTCCGGCATGAACCAGCATTGCTCCCGCTCACAGGGAGAAGCTAAAAATGCTGCTCTCTGCATGCAAGAGCAATTTTTTCATCTATTTCTCGGCTCACTTGACAGCGGGCAGGGAAGCACTAGTAAAGTCTGCTCCCAGCAGCCAGGTGTATTTTTTAATGCTCCTGCCTGCTGGGCACAGACGTAGTGTTTGTTCTCGCTTTGCAGGAGCTTAAAAATTGCTCCCATGAAGCGAGAGCAAACACAGGTTTCCTTGTCTGGACCAGGGATGTTGTGGTCCCCAGGGCTGAAATCAGCCCGGGAGAGGGGCCACGTGCCCCCTCCCCTTAAGTTTGGATTGCTGGGGAATGGTGGTCTCCAGGGTCATAACTTCAAAACATGAAACGCATAATTATTCCACTTACCTTGGAGAAGTTGATTAAAGGGGGTAATAAAGCCCATGGCTGACTTGGTGGCCGGTTTCAAAAGTGCAGGACACTGTAAACAATTTAGAATAACACTGAAAGTGTGATTTGCGGGAGCTAAAGCAACCCAAGGCTGGGTAACCAAAGCTGTTTTCATTGGCCCATATAAGTCCTTTTAGTGGAGCAACGAGCACTAGGATTGGCTGATGGCTTTCAAGCCAATCATAGTAGCTCTCCACAAAAAGTCTGGGGTGACCATTAGAGGGTGAAACACACCGCTTCATTGGCTGTCACCCAAAATAATGAAAATTATAGACGTGGCTTCGTATAAAGGCATTCTTATGGAGAGTCCGTAAAAAGTAGGGACGATTAGTCACAATGGTTGTTGATGGGATATGTGTGGAGAAATGAGGGATAAAAAAGCACATACGAAGCACCACGGCCACTCCGGTGGTGATGAGAAGCCAGTTGTTATTCAGGATGCGATTGCAGTCGCAACCACCTCCGCTGTTTCGTTTGTTTTTTTGTAAACATATATTGTTCATTTTTATCTTGTCAATTAGTAGCAGTACATTTCAACAAGAGCGTCTCATCTTAACTTAAGCAGCGTGTGTCAACAAGCTCGGTTGCATCTATTCAGTCCTGCTCCCCGCTTCTCACCCCTTATAGCTGTCACCGCAAGGGCAACCACGCCCCAAATTCCTAACAACTCCCGCAACTTTACTTTCAATGTCTTTATATCGGAGATCAGCTTCTCGGTTTTCTGTTCTCATCTACAATCATATCTATCTAAATAACTAATAAGTGAACAAACCTCTCTCCCTCCCCCATCCCCTTCGCCCCCAGCCCCCAGGCATGTCGCTCTATCATGTGAAACCACCTCCGCTGTTTCTCTTGTGTTGTTTTGTGGCCACAATTTTAGCTGCTATGGTGATGGGTGTGTAAAAGGACACACGTGATGATTTGTATGGGAGAGGCCTGGGCATGAGTGACTGCGTAGTTGTGTGTGGCACTAAATAGGCAACTGTGTGCAAGAAAGCACGTGTACAGATTACTAGCGTTTGCATGGTTCATTGCCTGTGTATTACTGTGCCTGAAGTGCAAGGGCCGTTGGATTTTGGTGTTTTGCACATATGCAAGGAAGGGGGCCGAGAGGGAACAGAATGCTGGCTTTGCGCTGCCTTTGTCTCGGTCTGCGTCGTACAGCCCTGTGCCGTGAATGCTTCAGTACCGGCAGCAGGCTCCTGCTCACCTTTCCCATCCTACACTGGCACCACCAGCCTCTATGACCTCTGAAGAGGCGGTGACTAAGAATAGAACAAAACAAATATACACATTTTTAAAAATGCTTTATTATCGCTAAAATCAAATTTCATGTTGCCAGGTAGCACCCAAACAAACTGTTTTCTGGTGGAAAATGGCTTTGTATGTCTTATATGACACTGTTATTTATTGCTGAAACATCAAGTTACCATGTGATGAGATTAGGAACAGGAATGACTGCCTTGCACGGAGGCAACTTCTGGACCGTAACAATAAACTAAATAAATAGAAACGGGCGCCCTACTGAAACATGAAGCGCTGCGCACGTGTGGAGAAAAGTAATACGGGTGTGGATATAAAAGCAGTAGTCCCCAAAGGAGCATATATACAACTACAGCGTAACCAAACTGTAGTTGGCCGGTGCTCCTGAGAGAAAACCGGAAGAGATGTTACAGGGGTGCTAACCAATCAGAAGCCAACAAAGAAGAGTGATGGAGGAGTAAACCAATGGCAAGCAGCCAGGTGGGATCACACTCCTTGTAATGATTACAGCAGGTCTTGCAGACAGCGCATGTGCTGATGTTCAACCTAAAAAATATGTATGGGGGCAGAGTGGGCACACCCAAAAGGAACTCCCCTTTACAGGCTGGCCACAAGATGGACAACATGCCGTGGCAGCCGATACTGGACTCTTGGACATGGAGCCAATTGAAATGAAATGATAGTAACAGTTATAATATAAATTATTTGTGGATGGTACTACACTAATTTTAGGAATGGTCTGTTTTAAGGTGATTTTACCCTGTGAAATTAAAGGATGCTAACTGTTACAATATACATCATTTGTTGTCTGTTCTAAGCTGTTCTAAGCTGATTTTACCCTGTGGAAAATGCTGACCCTCTTATGAGATTTCATAAATCATGTTTAAGAGAAAACAGTTTTCTCATGATTTTCTCGAGAAGGTGCTCCAAAAGCTAAAATGAGAGCATGTTTCCTGTGAGAATAAAGTCTGACATTTTCAGTAAATCGTGTACTTCCAGCAGGAGCAGCGAATGTCAGCTGATACTCAGTGTTCTACTGCAGCCTCCCAGAGTGTTCTAAAGAACAACTAGAGCGATAACAGTGTTACTTATGAAAAAAACTATGCGATACCAAAGGAGATGATCGACGGAGCGTTTAAGCAAATCAAACACTTCCCCCAATCAACTGATCTGGGTTTAATCCATCACCATTCTTTAGCTCACTCCACCACTCCAGTTCAGACATGGCCATATGCAAATCAGTCTGACCCTGTGCCTCATGGGAATAGTCCAGCCCGAACTGCCAAGCCATGTCTTCCTTGGACCGGAAACAAGCATCCTGAGACCTGTTTCGGATTCATAATCCTCATCAGCCAGGCTATCTTGAATCCAGTGGTAAAGAGAGCAAGGGACCCACGTCTGGGCATACCCTGCCAACTTAGGGTGAACAAAGCAATACAAAAGGGGATGATGGACAGAGCGTTTGAGCAAATCAAACACTCACCCCAGTCAACTGATCTGGGTTTAATCCATCACCATCCATTCTTTAGCTCACTCTACCACCCCAGTTCAGACATGGCCATATGCAAATCAGTCTGACCCTGTGCCTCATGGGAACAGTCCAGCCCTAAATGCCAAGCCATGTCTTCCCTGGACCAGAAACAAGCATCTTGGGACCGGCTTCGGATTCATAGTCCTCATCAGCCAGCCTATCTTGAATTCAGTGGTAGGGTGAGCAAAGGACCCACGTCTGGGCATACCCTGCCAACTTAGGGTGAACAAAGCGATACCAAAGGGGATGATGGACGGAGCATTTGAGCAAATCAAACTCTCACCCCCAGTCAACTGATCTGGGTTTAATCCATCACCATTCTTTAGCTCGCTCCACTACCCCAGTTCAGACATGGCCAAATGCAAATCAGTCTGACCCTGTGCCTCATGGGAACAGTCCAGCCCGAACTGCCAAGCCATGTCATCCCTGGACTGGTTTCGGATTCATAATCCTCATCAGCCAGGCTATCTTGAATCCAGTGGTAGAGTGAGCAAGGGACCCACATCTGAGCATACCCTGCCAACTTAGGGTGAACAAAGCGATACCAAAGGGGATGATGGAAGGAGCGTTTGAGCAAATCAAACACTCACCTCCAGTCAACTGATCTGGGTTTAATCCATCATCATTCTTTAGCTCACTCCACCACCCCAGTTCAGACATGGCCATATGCAAATCAGACTGACCCTATGCCTCATGGGAACAGTCCAGCCCGAACTGCCAAGCCATGTCTTTTCTGGACCAGAAACAAGCATCCTGGGACCGGTTTCAAATTCATAATCCTCATCAGTCGGCTATCTTGAATCCAGTGGTAGAGTGAGCAAGGGACCCACATCTGGGCATACTCTGCCAACTTAGGGTGAACAAAGCGATACCAAAGGGGATGATGGACGGAGCGTTTGAGCAAATCAAACACTCACCCCCAGTCAACTGATATGGGTTTAGTCTATCACCATTCTTTAGCTCACTCCACCACCCTAGTTCAGACACGGCCATATGCAAATCAGTTTGACCCTGTGCCTCATGGGAACAGTCCAGCCCTAAATGCCAAGCCATGTCTTCCCTGGACCGGAAACAAGCATCTTGGGACCGGCTTCGGATTCATAATCCTCATCAGCCAGCCTATCTTGAATTCAGTGGTAGGGTGAGCAAGGGACCCATGTCTGGGCATACCCTGCCAACTTAGGGTGAACAAAGCGATACCAAAGGGGATGATGGACGGAGCATTTGAGCAAATCAAACACTCACCCCCAGTCAACTGATCTGGGTTTAATCCATCACCATTCTTTAGCTCACTCCACTACCCCAGTTCAGACATGGCCAAATGCAAATCAGTCTGACCCTGTGCCTCATGGGAACAGTCCAGCCCGAACTGCCAAGCCATGTCGTCCCTGGACTGGTTTCGGATTCATAATCCTCATCAGCCAGGCTATCTTGAATTCAGTGGTAGGGTGAGCAAGGGACCCACGTCTGGGCATACCCTGCCAACTTAGGGTGAACAAAGCGATACCAAAGGGGATGATGGATGGAGCATTTGAGCAAATCAAACACTCACCCTCAGTCAACTGATCTTGGTTTAATCCATCACCATTCTTTAGCTCACTCCACTACCCCAGTTCAGACATGGCCAAATGCAAATCAGTCTGACCCTGTGCCTCATGGGAACAGCCCAGCCCGAACTGCCAAGCCATGTCGTCCCTGGACTGGTTTCGGATTCATAATCCTCATCAGCCAGGCTATCTTGAATCCAGTGGTAGAGTGAGCAAGGGACCCACATCTGAGTATACCCTGCCAACTTAGGGTGAACAAAGCGATACCACAGGGGATGATGGAAGGAGCATTTGAGCAAATCAAACACTCACCTCCAGTCAACTGATCTGGGTTTAATCCATCATCATTCTTTAGCTCACTCCACCACCCCAGTTCAGACATGGCCATATGCAAATCAGACTGACCCTGTGCCTCATGGGAACAGTCCAGCCCGAACTGCCAAGCCATGTCTTTCCTGGACCGGAAACAAGCATCCTGGGACCGGTTTCAAATTCATAATCCTCATCAGTCGGCTATCTTGAATCCAGTGGTAGAGTGAGCAAGGGACCCACATCTGAGCATACTCTGCCAACTTAGGATGAACAAAGCGATACCAAAGGGGATGATGGACGGAGCGTTTGAGCAAATCAAACACTCACCCCCAGTCAACTGATCTGGGTTTAGTCCATCACCATTCTTTAGCTCACTCCACTACCCCAGTTCAGACATGGCCATATGCAAATCAGACTGACCCTGTGCCTCATGGGAACAGTCCAGCCCGAACTGCCAAGCCATATCTTTCCTGGACCGGAAACAAGCATCCTGGGACCGGTTTCAAATTCATAATCCTCATCAGTCGGCTATCTTGAATCCAGTGGTAGAGTGAGCAAGGGACCCACATCTGAGCATATCCTGCCAACTTAGGGTGAACAAAGCGATACCAAAGGGGATGATGGAGGAGCGTTTGAGCAAACCAAACACTCACCCCCAGTCAACTGATCTGGGTTTAATCCATCACCATTCTTTAGCTCACTCCACCACCCCAGTTCAGACATGGCCATATGGAAATCAGTCTGACCCTGTGCCTCCTGGGAACAGTCCAGCCCGAACTGACAAGCCATGTCTTCCCTGGACCTGAAACAAGCATCCTGGGACCGGTATTGGATTCATAATGCTCATCAGCCAGGCTATCTTGAATCCAGTGGTAGAGTGAGCAAGGGACTCACGTCTGGGCATACCCTGCCAACTGAGGGTGAACAAAGCGATACCAAAGGTGATGATGGACTGAGCGTTTGAGCAAATCAAACACTCACCCCCAGTGAACTGATCTGGGTTTAATCCATCACCATTCTTTAGCTCACTCGCCCACCCTAGTTCCGACATGGCCATATGCAAATCACTCTGACCCTGTGCCTCATGGGAACAGTACTGCGCGAACTGTCAAACCATGTCTTCCCTGGACCGGAAACAAGCATCCATGAACCGGTTTCGGATTCATAATCCTCATCAGCCAGGCTATCTTGAATCCAGTGGTAGAGTGAGCAAAGGACTCACGTCTGGGCATACCCCGCCAACTGAGGGTGAACAAAGCGATACCAAAGGGGATGATGGACGGAGCGTTTGAGCAAATCAAACACTCACCCCCAGTCAACTGATCTGGGTTTAATCCATCACCATTCTTTAGCTCACTCCACCACCCCAGTTCAGACATGGCTATATGCAAATCAGTCTGACCCTGTGCCTCATGGGAACAGTCCTGCCCGAACTGCCAAGCCATGTCTTTCCTGGACCGGAAACAAGCATCCTGGAACCAGTTTCGGATTCATAATCCTCATCAGCTAGGCTATCTTGAATCCAGTGGTAGAGTGAGCAAAGGACTCACGTCTGGGCATACCCTGCCAACTGAGGGTGAACAAAGCGATACCAAAGGGGATGATGGACAGAGCGTTTCAGCAAATCAAACACTCACCCCCAGTCAACTGATCTGGGTTTAATCCATCACCATTCCTTAGATCACTCAGCCACCCCAGTTCAGACATGGCTATATGCAAATCAGTCTGACCCTGCGCCTCATGGAACAGTCCTGCCCGAACTGCCATGCTATGTCTTCCCTGGGCCGGAAACAAGCTTCCGATGACCGGTTTCGGATTCATTATCCTCATCAGCTAAGCTATCTTGAATCCAGTACTTTGTAATTATGGCCACTTTATAAGTAAAAAAATTAAAAATTTAAAAATAAGCCAGCCTCCCTTTGCACGTCCTATGGTGGAAGGGGAAGCCATTTTATAAAAAGGGGCAAAACCATTCAGGAAAAAAGAGTCCGATGTATCCCATGTGTCTTGTAGGGTAACAATATGACTGCACCTTATTATTACAAGCCGTGCCTCCACATGTTTTTTAGCCCTTAGTCCCACAATATTCCAGGATATAATTCTAAGATTCAATGGGTGTGGCGGGTGGGGACAGATGTTAAAGGAGTGTTTATTGGTCACCCTGTAACCTCCCCAACCCCAGTCGAGGCCAGTTGTCAATCAATACTATCTAAATCCCTCAGTGGAGCAAATCTATTTGCAAGGGGGATAGCTGAGTTCATGTTTTTTTTAAACATCGTTTTATTAAACAGGCTCATAATATCTCAGACATTGCATTAAAGACACACATAACTGACCGTTTTGATACATTGGTACCTATAAAGGTTCATCATAGCCAGCACAACATTAAAAGTACACTCAACTGAGTTCATGATTGAGCAATGTTTTGACCTTACTGGTTGGAAACCGATGTTTGTGCTCTGGGTTCTGTGACGTGGTACCCATAAAGGATAACATAAAATAAAAGTGAAGCAAGAACATCTTAATTCCAGTTTTAAAATCTCGTCTGCGTACCCTGTGAATCATGGTTTGTATATGTATCGGGTACGTAAAGTTAACCACAATGCAGTCGCCCTCCCTATCTTTCTTTGTGGAGGATCCGACCCATCCCACTCTTCTGACCATGATGACATAAGGTGATGAATGGAAACTATTTATTAACGAATTGTCCAGCCAGTGGGTCACTTTGTGTAGCAGGTCTATCGTAGACTCCCTGGTACCCTGCTTAACTGGGGGAGCCCCGCTCAGAACGGCCACTACGGGGATTGACTCTGGAGGCAGATGTGATATATCAGTGCTCCCTTCTACCTTCTGAGGATGGCTGGGGGAATTTGGGCCCTGCAAATCGGACCGAGAGTTGTTATGAGTGTCAATCTAAAGAGCATCTAGCATAGTTCCTTTATTGGTGCAAGACCCCACCCACACCACAGCAGAATAGGCATGCATGAATAAACACACAACACACATTTTTTGTTTGGAGAAAATATTGCTGCAGGTTTTGGACTCCTCCTAGAATCCCGCAGAAGAGAGTGGGGGTGAGGAAGTGCCCAAATGTAACTAAGGGGTAGCCGTTCTCTGAAGTGGCCCCCGGCCGAGGGCAGCCGCAATCTCAACGGGACTGCCCACCAACGCCCTATTTTTTGTGATTTTCCCAGGCTCCTTTGTGAGCGTATGCCCTTCTGTTGGGGGGTATTTAATTCCTAGACCTGACTGCGAACTACTTTTGGCATCCTTGGGCTGGCAGCCACTTGTTGAGGGGGCCGAGGACGCCGTTCCAACACACTGTGTTTGCCCTGCACCCTCCGCCACCTCCCCAGTCGCTGCTCCCAAGTTGCTGAGTAAATGACTAGAGTGCAACTAAGTGGCCTGATGAAGCAAAGCTTCTACCTTAGTGAACTGCAGATTAATGGGTGCCAAAAGTAATTTTAACATATTTTCAATTCTGGGTAACAACTCAGACACAAACAGACTCAAGTCCTCCTGGTGTATAGCAACTGGACCAACAGCCTTCTTGGGTATCTGCAGAGTTTTTTTCCCTCCTCCTCTCTTCCTTTTAATCGGTGGTTCAGAGAAAGAAGTGACTTCAACATGGTTTCCATCCACTCCAAATATCAGATCAATATCAAAAGCAATAATCGCCATGGGTACCCTCTTGCCATCATTTTCCATTTGCAAAGAGTCAATAGGGGGCAATAAGGTCTGAGGATGATTTACTAATTCCATCAAGAGTATCCTTTGAGTTAGTGCAATATTTGTTTGACAAAACGTTTGCCTTCCTGGCTAGAAACGTGTCCAGAGGAGTAACTGTGTTGCCCCCTCCTGGCGGGCCCGTGCTTTGCTTCCTTTTTCCCATTCATTTTAAGCAACTGTCTTTTAAGGAACCTTTGCAGAGAACTTTACAATTACGCAAAGTGATCAGGGGCGTTGATTGCTTGTGTGTGGTGCCTTGCCGGATAAATTATGAGACTTAAAAAGAAACCTCCCCCACAGACTTGCACAGCAAGAAATGTTCACTGCTGACAGATTGCACAGACCAAAAACAGAGCAAAGAATACATTAAGTAACTTAATAAAGTACCTTAAAAAGATGTCCCAGATCACAGGGGTTAGAGGGGTGGCCTAGCACAGCCTCTTCCGGACTCTGACGGGCGCAGACAGGCCCACCCTTGGCCTGGGCGTCACCTGGTTGTGGCCCAGCTGCACCCACATGCGTCCCGCGCTGCGAGAGACCCGCGTTGTTCAAGAGCATTGCTGGGGAATGCAGTATTGTCCAGTGCGCCGGTCTCCCACCTATCTAATGCATAGTAATAAATATATATTTAGAGTTAACATATAATCCTTCTGTATGCATTTTTGTGTATCATAGTCAAATAAAGAACTCAAGGTGGCAAGAGGATAGGCACTAACTGGGCAGGTGGGTAGAAGCCACCACTCACCGTGGGCTGTGTGGAGAGGCAGCCACTAACTGTGGACACTGTGGAGAGGCCGCCACTCACTGTGGGCTGTGTGGAGAGGCCGCTACTCACTGTGGACACTGTGGAGAGTCAGCCACTCACTGTGGGCTGTGTGGGTAGAAGCCGCCACTCACTGTGGACACTGTGGAGAGGCAGGCACTCACGGTGGGCTGTGTGGAGAGGCAGCCACTCACTGTGGGCTGTGTGGAGAGGCAGCCACTCACTGTGGGCTGTGTGGAGAGGCAGTCACTCACTGTGGGCTGTGTGGAGAGGCAGCCACTCACTGTGGACACTGTGGAGAGGCAGCCACTCACTGTGGGCTGTGTGGAGAGGCAGCCACTCACTGTGGGCTGTGTGGAGAGACAGCCAATCACTGTGGACACTGTGGAGAGGCAGCCACTCACTGTGGACACTGTGGAGAGGCAGCCACTCACTGTGGGCTGTGTGGAGAGGCAGCCACTCACTGTGGGCTGTGTGGAGAGCCAGCCAATCACTGTGGACACTGTGGAGAGGCAGCCACTCACTATGGATACTGTGGAGAGGAAGCCACTCACTGTGGGCTGTGTGGAGAGGCAGCCACTCACTGTGGACACTGTGGAGAGGCAGCCACTCACTGTGGGCTGTGTGGAGAGGCAGCCACTCACTGTGGGCTATGTGGAGAGGCAGCCACTCACTGTGGACACTGTGGAGAGGCAGCCACTTATTGTGGGTTGTGTGGAGAGGCAGCCACTCACTGTGGGATGTGTGGAGAGGCAGCCACTCACTGTGGACACTGTGGAGAGGCAGCCACTCATTGTGGACACTGTGGAGAGGCAGCCACTTATTGTGGGTTGTGTGGAGAGGCAGCCACTCACTGTGGACACTGTGGAGAGGCAGCCACTCACTGTGGGATGTGTGGAGAGGCAGCCACTTATTGTGGGTTGTGTGGAGAGGCAGCCACTCACTGTGGGCTATGTGGAGAGGCAGCCACTCACTGTGGACACTGTGGAGAGGCAGCCACTTATTGTGGGTTGTGTGGAGAGGCAGCCACTCACTGTGGGATGTGTGGAGAGGCAGCCACTCACTGTGGACACTGTGGAGAGGCAGCCACTCACTGTGGGATGTGTGGAGAGGCAGCCACTCACTGTGGACACTGTGGAGAGGCAGCCACTCATTGTGGACACTGTGGAGAGGCAGCCACTTATTGTGGGTTGTGTGGAGAGGCAGCCACTCACTGTGGGCTATGTGGAGAGGCAGCCACTCACTGTGGACACTGTGGAGAGGCAGCCACTTATTGTGGGTTGTGTGGAGAGGCAGCCACTCACTGTGGGCTATGTGGAGAGGCAGCCACTCACTGTGGACACTGTGGAGAGGCAGCCACTTATTGTGGGTTGTGTGGAGAGGCAGCCACTCACTGTGGGATGTGTGGAGAGGCAGCCACTCACTGTGGACACTGTGGAGAGGCAGCCACTCATTGTGGACACTGTGGAGAGGCAGCCACTCACTGTGGGCTGTGTGAAGAGGCAGCCGCTCACTTTGGGAAGTGTGGTGAGCAGGTAAACTCTTGGGTGTGTGGAGGGGCAGCCACTCACTGTGAGCAGTGAGGAGAGGCAGCCACTCACTGTGGACAGTGTATAAAGGCAGCCACTCATTGTGGACAGTGTGTAGAAGCAGCCCCTCACTTTGGGTGGTGTGGCGAGCAGGTAAACTCTTGGCTGTGCGGAGGGGCAGCCACTCACTGTGGATACTGTGGAGCGGCAGCCACTCACTGTGGGCTGTGTGGAGAGGAAGCCACTCACTGTGGGCTGTGTGGAGAGGCAGCCACTCACTGTGGACACTGTGGAGAGGCAGCCACTCACTGTGGGCTGTGTGGAGAGGCAGCCAATCCCTGGGGACACTGTGGAGAGGCAGCCACTCACTGTGGACACTGTGGAGAGGCTGCCACTCACTGTGGGCTGTGTATAGAAGCAGTCAATCACTGTGGGCTGTGTGGAGAGGCATCACTCACTGAGGGTTGTGTGTAGAAGCCACCACTTACTGTGGGCCGTGTGGAGAGGTAGTCACTCACTGTGGGCTGTGTGGAGAGGCAGTCAGGCAGTCACTCACTGTAGGCTGTGTGGAGAGGCAGTCACTCCCTGTGGGCTGTGTGGAGAGGTAGCTACTCACTCTTAGCTGGAGGTAAGAGGCAGCCACTCACTGAGATGCTGGGGTCCCTCGATGGGCTTGCTGCCGAAGGACCATTTCCCATTTAGAAAACATTGTACGCAAGTAATATCTCGGGTGAGACTTTTATAGAGCAATATTAGAATCTAAATTCCTTGTAGACACTAGGTACAATACAATACATAAGCATTTGTAAACTGTGCAGCTGCTCACAAGGAAGCGTCCTGGTGTTAGCAGCAGGACCACACAAAAAACAGGCAACCAGCCTAGGCAATAAACAGATGAGTCTTCAACTTTTTCAAACCGCAGTGCCGTGGAGCCTCGGTTGGCCTGGGATAGCCGGCCTCTCTCGGGTCCCCAGTGCGCAGAGCCGCTCGCTTGGGAACCGGAGCGCAGACGGAAGGGGGCCGCCTCCATCGCCCTTAGTGCACCGCATGTTCGCGGGGCACCCGGTGCTAAATCATTCGTAGACAATCTGATTCTGTCTTCAAACCTTTCCTAAAGACCATTTCTGATGGTGAAAGCCAGAAAACAGTTGAAGCGAGTTCCATAGTTTCGCTGTTAGTAAGGCAAAGGGTCTCCCACCCCTCCTGGACCTACGAACGCTGAGGGTATTCAAGGGCTTCAGTGAATTGGACCTCAGGATCTACCCTGACAATAGGCCAGAGTCTTCGTCTCAGATACTGCAGTCCTTTCTGCTCCAGGGCTCTGTAGGCAAAGATTAATGCCTTGAATTTGATATGGCTAATGACCAGTGTTAGACCTGGCATCCTTGGCGTGGTTTTCCCTGACTTTTCTCCTCTACCTCCTGTATTGTTGATGCTGTGCTAGGTTAGATGCTTTGGGAACTTTGCCACTGCTGATCAGTGTCAAAGTGCAAGTGCTCCCTGTGTAAATTGATTTTGTGATTGCTTCTCCCTGATTGGCATATTTGTTTTACCAGTGAGTCCCTAGTAAACTGCATTGAGTGTGCCAGGGCTAGTAAATCAAATGCTACTAGTGGGCTTGCAGTGCTGATTGTGCCACCCACATGAGTATCCCTGAAAATAGGTCTCACGGCTGCCACCGCGGTGACTGTGCGCAGTTTGTTAACTGCCAGGCAAGTGCAACCACTTGCCAGGCCCTACCCTTCCCTTTTCTTACACATAGGACCCCCCTATGGTAGGCCCAAGTGCATGTAAAAGGTAGGACATGTGCTGGTGTGTGTAACATGTCCTGATAGTGAAATTCTGCCAATTTCGTTTTTTACTATTAAAAGGCTATCTTGCCCATGGGACAGAATGGGGAATGTAACATTTTACAAGCATATCTTCCCATAGGAATAAGATGGAAAATGGAGTTTAGTATCCCTGAACCAAAGATTTAAGAACACATCTTTTAGTAAAGATGGTTTTTAAATTTTAGAAAGTGGCTATTTTCTTGTTCAACCATCCTGTGTGTCTCTGCCTGGTTGTGGACTGACTGTCTGGCTTTGGAGTGACAGGAGCTAGGGAAGTGCAGTGGCTCCAGGAATCTGGATGAGTCAGCACTATTCTGAATAGGCCTGATCTGCATTTGGAGTGGTGGGAGGAGTAGCGCCTGTACCTGAATAGGGCTGTGCCTGCCTTCCACATGCTGGCTCCACTCCCCTGTGGTGTGTTTGGAGCCAAGGCTCACACTGACAATGGGTGTTGTTGTGCACTTGCAGCGTGCCCCCCAGACTTGGTTTGAACTGGGCTCAGAGCCCCTTGCACAAAGAGAACAAAGACCTTTTGGGGTATAAGTATCAGACCCGAAACCCCATACTTTTAGATCATTCCTGGAATTCAAGAGGAACATTTGCCAAGGAGAAGAGCTGGAGAGACTGGGAAGTACTGCCCTTGCTGTGTGACTGGGGTTGGCCTGCAGTTGTTGTTTCTGCCAAGGGAAAGGAGAAGGACTTTGCTGTGTGCTGTGTCCCCTGCTTGAAGAAGATCTCCAAGGGCCTAAAGCGAGCTGGCTTCCTGTTCTGAAGTCTCAGGGACACAAAAACTTCACCCCCAGCTCCCCTGAACTCTGCTGCTGTGAGTTCTAGCCTGCCAAGAGGTGCCTGTACCCGTTTTGGGCCTCTGGAGGCTGTTGCTGCTGTTTGGGAGTTGTAAGAAAGATGAAATGCAAAACACTGCTAAAATGTGATGCATCGCTCTTCTTGCGGCTGTTTTCTTGATGCATCTTCACGGTGTGAGAAGAATCTCCACGCATTGCGGTGCCACTGTGAAAACCGTTGCAGCACCTGTCGCTGCTGCAAGAATCGATGCATCGAGGGATCGTAGCTGAAGACGATCGAAGCAGCACCGCTCAACGCCGCTGCATCAATTGCCGACGCATTCCGGATTTCCACGCACCATACCTGTGCGGCACGCTTTCCTGATGTATCACAAGCGAACCGGAACCATCACGAATAATCGATACATCACTCCCCATACAGACCAGATTTGACGCAACTCGCTCTCTGTGTGTCACAGAATTGTCGCATTGCCTCCCTAAGGTCTCAGTAGTGTTGCATCTCTTTGTTATCTGACTCTGCGGCGGTTTGGCTTTTGGAACTTTGACACATCTATAGGTACTTTGGTGAAAAGTCATGCAGCCATAGTTTTCTATGGTACAAGTTCTTCAAACATTTTTTAAAGACATATTTTTAACTGTGTATGTTGGATTTTTGTCACTTTGGTCTTATTTAGTTTAGATAAAGTTACTTTATTTATCTAAACTGGTGTGTTGTCCTGTTGTGGTGTTTTCACTGTGTTACTGGGTGTGTTGGTACAAATACTTTACACCTTGTCATTGGGATAAGCCTGTCTGCTCATGCCAAGCTACCGGGGGGGTGAGGCAGGGGTTATCTAAAGTGTGTATCCCCCTTACCCTGACTAGAAGCAAGGGATCCTATTTGGACAAAGGTACCTACCTCTGCCAACTAGTGACCCCCATTTCTAACAACCGGTAACCAGCGTAGCTAACAAAGATGAGCAGAAACAGACTGACGCATAGGTATCTTAAGAAGAAGGCTCTGCCGCATTTTGAGAGATCTGCAGCCGTTGCAGTAAGTATGCTGGTAAGCCCAGATACAGACTATTCACATAGTCCAAATTTGAGGTAATCAGGGCATGAACAATAGTCTTCTGTGGCATCACCAGAACCAGATGCAATATCCTCCTCAGGGAGTTTAAGGTAGCAAAGCAGCTAGCCGATACTGCTTTGACCTACAGTTCAAAAGACAAGTGAGGGTCAAATGTGAACCCAGATTCCTAACACAAGAGGAGGAAATTGGAGGAGCCCCAGCCTCTTAGGGCTATCAGTTGAGAGAATGAGGGTGGGGCTTGAAAGAGGCAAAGAGAAGAATTTTATTTTTTTCAGAATTCAGTTTAGGGCAGCTCTCATCCATGCAATCACCCACTGCTTTCAGGCAATTCTTAGAAGAACTGAAGGCATCAGAAGCCTCATCCTGGAGGGACAGAAGGTGCTGAGCGTCATAAGCACAGGAAATCACTTTCAAGCCCCAGGCTTCCACAAAGCTAGCCAGGGCCCAAATACACATTGAAAAGAGTGAGGGACAGCCCTGGGGGAATCCATATTTAAGGGTCTTTGGACCCGAAGTAAAAGGAGCAATGAAAACAGCCTTAGATCTGTCCTCAAGATATGATTTAAGCCAGGACAGAGCTTTCCCTTGAGTTCTAATCTTCAACAGCCTTTGCCGCAGGATAGAATGCGAGACCGTGTGAAACGCTGATGACAAATCCAATTCTACAACCGTAGCCGATGCACCCTGAACCAGATTAGACTTGATAAATTCAGAGACCTCCTGTAGGGCCAACTCTGTACTGTACACTGCGTATCATGGAAAGAGAGTTTGATTCCAGAAAAAGGGAAAGCTGTCTATTAGCCACCTTTTCCAGCGTTTTGGCTACTGTGGGATGAATTTAAATAGGTCTGAATTTGCTAAGAGTTTTGGGGTCAGCATTAGTTTTGTTAACAGTGGTACCAGGAGGGACTGTTTTCACCCCTTCAGAAGAACAGCAGACGTCCGTGAAGCGTTCAGCAGTTTGTTCAAAATGTGGTTAACAAACAGCAAAGCTGATTCCAGGATTTCAGGGATGCAACAGTCTCGGGGCAAGCTGAACTTGCAGATGGAAGAACATATAGGTCTAGAGCTTTCATATATTACTTAATCAGGTTGTCACCCTATTTAGGGACTCATATTTCTGACAGAAGAGTGACACAGGGCTCGATTCACAGCACTAACTTAATTCTGGGAGTTTTTAAGGACCAGTTAAAGGTGAATTGCTAAATTACCTTTCTTGCTGATTATGGACCACACTCGTCTCCTAACCGCATCTGTTAGATCGATCTAAATCTTTTAAGAGAGGAAAGCGCTTTAATCCTGTGGGCTCGATTCACAGAACTAACTTAAGACAAAATCCTAAACTTACTACTTTTAGTATTCACAGAACGTTCTTACTACTTTAGGTGGGATAGAGCCATGTCTTCAACTTCTTCCTGAGCTGCAGCAAGTTCTCCATCTGCCTGAGTTCAGTTGGGAGTTTATTCCAGGCCAGTGCCGCTGCAATACTAAAGGCCCTTCCTCCTGATTTAGCTCTTTTAAATCTAGACACTCTTACCAGCTTAGCTGATGAGGAGCGGAAGATGCGCTAGGCAGCGTACTTTAAAACGGCTGCTTAGAAACATATTGTGTTTGGTGTCAAACACCTTGGAATCATACCTCCTGCGGGGGAGGAATGATTCCACCCTTCTAGGGGGACTTATGTGAAACACCGGTACACCCGGTACCAGCTTTTTTGACCTGGGTATCACAAAATGGATGATGCCAGTCACAGACACGAGTCCGAGCCAAGCCTGACAATAGGTTTCCTGTCACAGGGAGGTGTGACCATCTCCCAGAGAGGCCTTAATGTATTGGGGCTGGGTGGGAGCACTCTTAGAGTGCCAGAAAGTCTGCACTGGGGGCACATTTGGTGTTCCCATGTATAGTCCAGCTCAAACCGGTTGCAGGAGCCATTTGCTGCTGCACTGGTGTGAAACTGGAAAAAGGACATGGGTGTAGCCATCCCTCTGTCCTAACCCTCCCCTAGGAGGGTCCCGAGAGTTAGTCCAATGCCTTCTCTGGGTATAAAGTGGGAAACCTGACTACAGGACTTTGGATTTCAAGTGGACTAAAGTCTGCAAGCAGAAACCAAGTATTTCAATGGTCTACACTTCGCTGGACGATAGAAGAAACTCCCTTGGAGTAAAGGAGTTACTCCCCTGCATCAGCAGGTACCTAAAAGCATCTGACCGGTTTGCATCTCCCGAGCTCCTGAGGACTCTGCAGATTTCTGCAACACAGGAGGTGGGTTCCCGAGCATCTCTGAGGTCGATCTGCTCTCAAAAACAAATGAAACAAGGCCCAAAATCCATTTTATAGTACAATTAGCATAAAAGGCCAATGTACCATGTCAAAAGTTTTCTATATATAAAGCAAAAGTAGGCCAGTTGGGCTGTGGAAATTGTGTACATGTGACGGTATAATTTGGAGGTTCCGGAGACAATTATGAGCGCTCTTATTAGGCATAAAGCCATTTTGATCATCATGCGGTAGTGTTCAGGTGACATTATGTAATCTCAAGGCTATTATGTTTGTACAGGCTTTAGTTTCGATATTATTAATGACTGAAATTGAATTATAGAAGGCACCGAGTTGTGGGGACTTTGCGGCTTCAGAGTAACTGAAATAACCCCCCTCACAAGAAGCCAGAAAGCATTCAATTCACAAAGGCCCCTTGAAACATCAGCTTTAAATGCAGAATAACCAGAAAGGCACATTTTTTGAAGAATTCAATAGTACACCCCTTGGGACCTGGGTCCTCCCTTGACAGTGCCCACACTGAAAGGTCTCTTATGATGGGATTTTGAAGTTTAGCAGAAGGGGGATTGTACACAAAAATATAATATTTACTAGTAATGGCTGACTGTCTCTGTAATATCTGTACTTGACCCTCAGTGGATAAAATTGAAGGGACAATTCTTGACATATGGCCTTTGTTTGGAAGCCAGTACAAAAATTCCCAGCCTGGTCACCCACTTCATACTTTGTGAATAAAACGAACTTGTCCATCCAGTAATATGAATCTTTTGCTTTAGTGTGGTTCTCAGATTTTAAAGGAGTTGAGCTGCTTTGGTATGTTTTGCATTCACCTAGCTCTTTTCTACCTGAATAATTTGGTCTTCTAGGTCAGTATTCTCCCTCTTCCAATTTTCGTGCTTACCCCTAACCTGAGCCATGGTATTTCCTCTAGGCACTACCTTGAATGCTTCCCAAACTGTAACTGCTGAGGAGACTGAACCCGCAATAATGTAAAAATAATCTATGATCTTATTACGCAGATGTTTCACAAGAGTATCATCTAACATTCAAAACTCCATTTACCCTTCAACTCCCATTGTCGATGTCAGGAGGTCTATAGGACTGGTGAATGATCGGAGAACCCACTGGAGACATGTTTACCTTTGTCGTCTACATGAACTATCTGTACTGAAAATGGGAAGCACCTACAGAGGCAAATGGAGAATGGCGACCCCTGTGGACCACTGAGTAAATCCTGGATGATTGACATGGTGTAAACATCCTACCCAGGAACACACACTTTGTACCCAGTAAATGAGTCTCTTGAAGTAACAGGATATCAGGGGTGTGATGATCAACAAACAACATAATGGCCCCCTCTTAATTTTATTTTTCAAACCATTATCATTCCATGACTTTATACTATATCCCATCTCACCGTCTGACAACAATTCGTTAGTCATTAGAATCAAAGCGATCCTGTACAACTCGCGGGAGCATGTGTCTGGTAACGGGAACAAAATGAAACCTTAAAGAATCTAAACTAAAATCCACACCCCTAACATCCTAGAACCCTATATTTCCATCCTAGAAGCATCAGTCACCCCAAATCATATGTAATAATCACATGTGAAACTCAATGGCAAAAAGTGAAAAAAACAAGCAAGCAAAAGGATTGATGCACTTGGAATGAATAGTCCCTTTTCTTTTCTCTTTCAGGGGCTTTGTATTGTGCAGAAAAGCTCAACATGAAGTCAGTCCTTTCATAATGGTCTCTGTTGCCACATGCGTGTTATTCCCCCTGAACCCCTGGGTATGGTGAAGACGGTCTGCAGCAGGAGCAACTTCTACCCCCAATGACTTAAGGTGTGCTAGATTCTTTGATGCCTCCTCAGTTTTCATAGTGTTCTTTGCGGGATGAAGATATTTCATCAGGCGCCCTTTCAATCCCCCGGATGTGTCAGCTGAAAACATTTCAAAGGAAATATCTTGACCCAGCACCGTGGAGCAGAGGTCCTATCCTTCACGCCCATTTGTAACACTAAGAGCATCTGTGAAAGAGCCTCGTTTCACATGGTTATCCCCTGTTTTTTGCTGCCTGGTTTTGATGTGGTTTCAATTGTAGTGCACAGGGTCTCCTGTGCCAGTGCTTTTTCCCAAAACATATCCACAATTGGTATGTCTGCCCCCTGTAAGTCCCTAGTAAAGGGTACCCTGGGTACCCAGGGCCTGGGAGCTGAAGAGGGTCCCCTCGTACCCTCCTCAGTGGGACCATGCCACTGCCCTTGCAGCTTGCATGCCCCTGTGAGAGCGAAAACAACAAGGTTGACATGGCACTCAACCTGGGTGCCATGCCAGACAACACTGCCTGAAGGTATAGGTAAGTCACCGCTCTAGCCGATCTCACAGCCCTAATGCAGGGTGACCTATACCATAGGTGAGGACATATCTGCATGAGCAGATACGCCCCTACAATATTAGGGTCCATTCTTTAATATTGTAAGTGCCAGTGAAGCCAAACAGAGTACATGGGCTGGAAACTCGACAGCTCGATTTCCACAGCACCATGATTGCTTCCCCGAACACAGGGGTGTTTGGTACCAAACTACTCCTTTCAATATATCTACACCAATGCCACTGTGAGATTTATTATACCATGTATCAGAGGGCACCTCAGAGGTTCCCCCTGAAAAACCAATCCTGCTGTGGTTTCTGACCGGCTGTAGGCATTTAGCCACCACCAGACATGTTTCTGGACCCCTGGGTGGAGAGCTTCTTCTCTCTTGGACCAGAAACAATGCACATCCTGGGTGAAGGTGTCACACCTCCTCCCCCAGGATCGGCCGGTGCTCAAAGGGGAAGCTTCAAAGGCCTGCCGCCTTTGTAATATGCAATCCTGTGCTGCTAACAGAAGATGGCAGCCTCCGGTTTACACCCCCACTTCATATGGGAAAACTGGTGGAAAACTTAGGAGAATAAGGGATGTGCCCACCTCTGCCAATCCACCCCTCAGGTGGGGGAGGCAAGGTGAAGCAAATCTTTCAGTCCTCACCATCTTGAAGATGGGTAGACCCGCCAATCAGGGCTAGGTCTGTGCACACTCCCACAGGAGTGTGGCATAATAGATGGTGTAGTCAACCCAGGTAAGGTGCCAATTGGCCCTACCTTCTACTCCCCTAAAATTCCCCTACATTTGGTATTTAGGTGGCTCCCCAGTCCTGGAAATTGGATCTGCGATGATTTAAAAAGAAAGAAGAGGTCCCTGCAGAGAAGACTGAATACGACAACTGTCTTGGCCCCATCCCTACTAGCCTGTCTCCAGCTTCTGCGAACCTGCAACCTGTCTTGCAGCCGGTGACCTCCTGAAACCCTGGGAGGACTGCGGCCTTTGAAAAAGACTCCAATCGCCCATGGACCGCGGACCTGTACAGAAGAAAACAACTCCAAGGGCTCCGGATCCAGCTGGAACCGCGATCCCTGCACCCGACGCCCACGGGGCGAGTCTGAGTGGCCCACCTGCCCAGTGAAGTCTCCCCAGTGGCCTCGAATCCAGTGTTCGCTAACCACTCCCTCCTAAACCTCCATGTTGATGCCTCTAGACTGAATCCAGAGGCTCTGCCTGACCGTGACTGGCTCAGGTAAGAAGACTTGGAAGTTGAAAGGCACCCCTGCACCCGGAGCCCCTGGGCCTTAGTGAGCTGAACCAATTGTGCCCCTACGACACCCTGCCTCTCTACTTACCTCTCCTGTAGTTGATCTTCCTCTTGCAACCTCCGGTGAGATGCCTGCAGCCTGTTTGTCAAAAGCTCCAAACTCCATTCAAAAGCATTGGGCACCCAACATTGATTTAGCATCCAGCTGTCCCTAGGCCCCTGGTGGTGTATGCTTGGTGCTGCTTGGGGCCCCCCTGTGCTAGTGCTAACCCCCAAAGCTTAGCCTCTGCAACTGATCCACTTACCTGCAAGCAGTGTGGCTCCAGGCACCCCCAGTCTCTATTGAAAAGCATTGGGCCGAACTCTGACTCTGACCTCTGCACTCAGCCGCCCCTGTGCTGCTAGTGGTGCAGTTTTGGTACTCACCTAACCCGTGCTCCTTGCTGACCTTTGGGCCTGAATACTGGATTTGTAAGTGTGGAACTTACCTGTTAAACTGCATTATTGTTTTCACCAGAGGGAACATTGAACTGCTTCAAACATATTCTAAATGCCAACTTTTAAAAGTGAAAAGTATTTTTATTTAAAAACGTACTTACCTTTTTGCGAAGATCTTGGTGTTGGACCCGGCCCCACGGCGTGGTCCTAACCCTCCCCGCATGGTGGGCCCAGGACGACAACGGCCCTCCATCAGACCCCGGGCGCCCCTTGGCCCGACCTTACACGAACTACCAACGAGAGCAACCCCCCTGACACACCATCGCTCTCCTCCCCTGGAACATGGCGGACCCAGCACATCCCCAACCCTACCGGCCCGACTCCATCCTGGGCCCATCACGTTACGAGCACGAGGCCTCATCCGACTCCATCTTGGACCACCACGTCCCGAGCACGTGGCCTCGGCCCCGGCCAAGGCCCCAGCGAAGCCCCGACATCGAGGCACCAAGATCCCCCCGGGTGGTAGAGTGGCCTCTCAACAGATCCTAGAGGAGGGAAGTTTCGATGGCCCTCCAGTCGTCCCCGGACGCCTGGTATCGATCGCCCTCCGGCCTCCCTGGGTGCTGGCTCCACCCCCCTGCTGGGTGTCTGGACCCCATCATCCCAGCCCCTCTGACCCCCAGGCGAGAGGGTCCGGACATCAAAGGACTCCAGTCCTATATCTGGGCCAGCCCCGGTGTAGGACGGCAGTTGTATCCTGGAGTCGAGAGCCCTGCTGACGCTGTCGCGGCTGACCCCGAGACGAACTCCTTTTCCCTGAAACCTGCAACCATCCTTGGAGCCTGCTGGCGCTGCCGCGGTCCATCTTAGCTGAACCATCTTTGGAGCCTGCTGCGCTGCCGCGGTCCATCTTAGCTGAACCATCTTTTGAGCCTGCTGGCACTGCCGCGGTCCATCTTAGCTGAACCATCCTTGGAGCCTGCTGGCGCTGCCGCGGTCCATCTTAGCTGAACCATCTTTGGAGCCTGCTGGCGCTGCCGCGGCCCATCCTCTCGGAACCCCCCGGCTCGAGGATTGAGAGCTGTGCGCAGGGTATCCCTTCCGTCCTCAGGACAAAGACTATCCCGCTACCCTGTCCCCTATTTACGAGACTTTTCAGATCCCTCGATCTGCCTGTACCTATCGCTGAAAACAAACAACCTTTTATTCTTGATAAAAGCCTAAAGAACTTATCCTCCTGTGTGGTGTCCATTTGTAGTGGTGTTATTACTCTGCTGTACGAACCTAGGAGGGGACCCTCACCCAGGAGGCCTCTCGCTAACGCTTGGCTACTTCTCGACGGAGGGGTGGACCTAGGGGTGGTCAGTCAGACATCTTCTGCCTCCCCTGGGACCGCCTTTCTAACACTTGGTCTCTAAATAAAATACAAACAAAGTATATTTTTCCAAAAGTGGTGTGGATCTCCTTATTGAGCCGTGTGTCCATTATTGGTCAATGTTGTGCAATAAATGTCTTCCACTCCTCTGTGTGAGGCCTGAGGCTGCTCGCCCGCACTCCCACTAATAGAGCACTTTGGGTTTTACATTGAGCCCTGTACACTTTTGGGGAACCTCTGGTCTCTGTGCATGGAATGACCACCTAGTGGGCATACCATATACAAAGCCAGATTCATACAGCTTCAATGTACATTTTGAAGGGCTTCTCGTAGTGAACCCACCTCGGCACAGAATTTGACTCACTTCAGTCAAATCCAAGAATCAGCAGAAACAGACAAAGGCTTTAACCACTTTCTCCAGGAAACAAAAGTTTGACTTCTCTCTCAGAAAAGACTGTATGCTCTTTCGAGGGCAATTTAATCAGAGAAACAGCACAGCGTGAAAATCAGGAGACTGAAGGTACTCGTAGGAACTCAAGCGAGGAACCACTTTGTGACCATTGTAAAGTTGAACAACACTGACATGAAGTGCAATTAAACTGAAACAAACATTTAATTTCTTGTTGCAGAGATCAGCACTCCTCTGGTCTGAATGCTGATAGTATAGCACCTGCACTGCTTCCAGACGCTTTCATCTCTGAGCTAAGAGCATGCTCCTCCCCCTTAGTCCAGATGTGCGCTCATGTATGGGCTTCACATAGCTCAAGGTTTAGAGATTCTTAGGAGCCAAAACAAACTATCCTAATGATGGCCTCACAGGAAGTGATGTCACATAACATTTGACTTTGATAATGTCAGAGGAAGAGACATTAGTGAAATTATAGGAATGATGAGTACACAGGTAACATCCAAATCATTAATGCAGACATCTAAATTAATATTAAACCAAAAGTATAATCTGTGCAGCCGCAAGGTGAAATATTGAAAATGTAGTGATATCAAAATGTCTGACAGTGGGTTTGCTGAACTCTATGAAGTGAATAGTGTCTCCCTCTTTAGTTGTAAGCGTCTACTCTGCACACAGTAGAAGTGCGAGCAAAGTCACATATGGAGTACTAGGACCCTCTCCCGTCTCCCAGTGATAAGATTCAGCTAGGTGTGAGTGAGACTTCGGCACAGACCTCTAAATGTGTGAGTGTCACTCATGATGAGTGAGACTTGAAGGCTCTGATGTGTGCATGTCGCATCTGATATCACTGCCCAGGCAACAAATGCAACTTGCCTGACGGTGCTACGAAGCCCTCCTTCAACCGCACATTGATGGTGCGTGGACACGGAGTGTCTTATGATAGGAGAGAGGGTTACCACCTGACCAGTCTTTTATAGGAATGGCATGGTCAGTATTTTCTTGTCCCGGCCAGTACAAACGTAGGAAGATTACTTAAAGCTGTCATTTTTCCTCTAATCCGTGCAAACTTAAAATATCAAATATAAGCAGAAATCACTTTAAAATGTGTGCTAGAGCTGCCTTAATGAATCCTGACCGAGAGTTGAAGTAAATAAAGACAACAAAGCCATGTTAAAAATGAATCAAACACTTTTATTTAAAGTCTTATTGAAGAATAATATCCGGGCCTTTGCAAATTCTTAAAACATGACCAAAAGGCAGGTGGTAACTCTAATAAGGGCCTGTATGAAGGAGTCTGACATTAGTTAGTGATGGAATACCCTCTCATCCTCAGACCCAGCACCGGTCACTCACTGCCGTGACACCACCCACTGAGGGAGAAATCTGTGAGAGTCAAACCAGATTGTTCTGTCTCATGAATGTATTGAGACTGAAATCTACTTTATTTTGTTTTATAAGTGAAACTTTGGGGGGAGTGAGTGGGTAAAAAATGCAGAGAAATGCAAAACTTAATTTGGGGCAAATCGTTGGAAAGTTGTTTGAATATACACAGCCCTATCAAGTATAAAGAATTACCCACAGAAACAGGAAAAATAGAAAAACAGAAAAACGTTGACTAGTTTAATTCTAGCAGTTTTCTTATATTTTCATGTATTTAATGAAATTCAGGCTTTCTTTTCCAATTCACTCTTAAAGACTGGAGTCGGTGGTTCCGTCAGCTGCCACCAGAGGGTGCTCCTTGCCTGTTGATGAAACACTGAGCTGCACATTGGGTGAAAGGGAGAAGGGTTTCCTCTTCCGGGTCAGCGGCGGCAGAGACAGCACCAGTAGCGGTGGTTACATAAATTCCGGCCTCTCTTTGTGTGTGTTCAGCCTGCTGCAGAGGAGGAAGGAGCCCTGTCTGGTGTGCAGTTACCTCCATCTTCAGACCCCCTCAAACCCCAAATCTGCCCCCCGGCCCCCCCAGGAGGCGGAGAGAGCCTGGACATGTCTGAACAGGTCTCTGCTCAGGTAAGAGATTGTCAGCACCTTCTGCTGTGTTTGCAGAAATAGACTGAATAATCCTGGAGGGAATCTCTGCAGGAGCCGGGCTGAGCTGGGCCCTTCTATCCGGGGCCCCTGGGGCTGAGCTGGGCTCTTCTATCTGGAGGCCCCTGGGGCTGAGCTGGGCTCTTCTATCCGGAGGGGCCCTGGAGCTGAGCTGGGCTCTTCTATCCGGGGCCCATGGGGCTGAGCTGGGCTCTTCTATCCAGGGCCCCTGGGGCTGAGCTGGGCTCTTCTATCCGGGGCCCCTGGGGTTGAGCTGGGCTCTTCTATCCGGGGCCCCTGGGGCTGAGCTGGGCTCTTCTATCCGGGGGCCTCTGGGGGCTGAGCTGGGCTCTTCTATCCGGGGGTCCCTGAGGCTGAGCTGGGCTTTTCTATCCCGGCCCCCTGGGGCTGAGCTGGGCTCTTCTATCCGGGGGTCCTGGGGCTGAGCTGGGCTCTTCTATCCGGGGCCCCAGGGCCTGAGCTGGGCTCTTCTATCCGGGGCCCCAGGGCCTGAGCTGGGCTCTTCTAACCCGGGGGCCCCTGGGGGGCTGAGCTGGGCTCTTCTATCTGGGGGCCTCTGGGGCTGGGCTGGGCTCTTCTATCCGGGGGCCTCTGGGGCTGGGCTGGGCTCTTCTATCCGGGGGCCTCTGGGGCTGAGCTGGGCTCTTCTATCCGGGGCCCCTGTGTCTGAGCTGGGCCCTTCTATCCGGGGGCCACTGGGCTGATCCAGGCCCTTCTATCCGGGGTCCCGTGGGCTGAGCTGGGCTCTTCTATCTGGGGGCCCCTGGGGCTGAGCTAGGCTCTTCTATCTGGGGGCCCCTGGGGCTGAGCTGGGCTCTTCTATCCGTGGGCCCCTGGGGCTGAGCTGGGCTCTTCTATCCGTGGGCCCTGGGGGGCTTTCCTTCTGCCCTGGGGGTTGTTTGTTGGCATCATGTGTGTTAAAGAGGGGATCTGTGCACTGCACTGCACCCTACTGCACTCCAATAATATGCGCACGCTGCAATGCATCTCACTGCACTATGAGAAGTCTGTGCACTGCATCTTACTGCACTGTGAGGAATCTGTACACACTGCACTGCAACTGGCTGCACTATGAGTAATATCTGCACAGTATCTCACTGAACGATGGAATCACTGCATGCTGCACTGCATGAGGAATATGTGCTGCTGCATTGCATCTTTACAACACTGTGAAGAATCTTTGCACTCTACGCTGCATCTTACAATTATCTATGCACACTGCATTGTTACTTACTGTACTGTGAGGATTCTATGTGCACTGCACTGCATCTTACTACACTGTGAGAAACCTGTGCACACTGCATCCTACTACAATAAGAAATCTGCGCACACATCACTGCATCTTACAGCACTATGAGAAGTATGTGCCACTGCACTGAGAGAAATCTGTGCACACTGCACTGCATTGTACTGCAATGAGCAATCTATGCACACTGCACTGCAGTTTAGTGTTCTATGAGAAATCTGTGCACACTGTGCTACGTCTTATTCCTCTATGAGAAATCTGTTCACACTGCAGTGTAACGTAGGACACTCTGAGAAACATGCGAATGGTTCACCTCCTCTCACTGCACTATGAGGAATCTGTGCACGCTGCAGTGCATCTTACAGTACTTTGAGGAATCCGTAGTACTGCAATGCTATTTACTGCACTATGAGAAATCTGTGCACACTGCACTGCATCTGACTGCATTATGAGGAGTCTGTGCAGCGCACTGCATCTTAGTGCACTATGACAAGTCTATGTCAGTGTACTGCACTGTATCTAACTGCACTGTGTGAAATCTGTGCACACTGCACTGCACCTTGCTGCACTATAAGGAATGGTGTCACTGCACTTAGTCTTACCACACTATGAGAAATCACTGCAAGGAGGTGGACTGAGCTGGGTTCTTCTACCTGGGGACCTCAGGGAGGGAGAAGGGGCTTTCCCTCCGGCCCTGGGGACTTTTGTGGTCATTATGTGTGTTTAAGGGTCCATTTGTGCACACTGCACTGCATCTTACTGCACTATGAGAAACCTTTCACACTGCACTGCATCTTACTGCACTATGAGAAACCTGTCACACTGTACTACTTTTTACTGCACTATGAGAAATCTGTGCACACTGCACTGCATCTTACTGCACTATGAGAAACCTGTCACACTGCACTGCATCTTACTGCACTATGAGAAATCTGTGCACACTGCACTGCATCTTACTGCACTATGAGAAACCTGTCACACTGCACTGCATATTACTGCACTATGAGAAACCTGTCACACTGTACTACTTTTTACTGCACTATGAGAAATCTGTGCACACTGCACTGCATCTTACTGCACTATGAGAAACCTGTCACACTGCACTGCATATTACTGCACTATGAGAAACCTGTCACACTGCACTACTTTTTACTGCACTATGAGAAATCTGTGCACACTGCACTCCATCATACTACAATATGAGGCATCTGTGCACACTGTACTGCACCTTGCTGCACTATAAGGAATCTGTGTCACTGCACTTCGTCTTACCCCACTATGAGAAATCACTGAATGGGGTGGACTGAGCTGGGTTCTTCTACCTGGGGACCTCAGGGAGGGAGAAGGGGCTTTCCCTCCGGCCCTGGGGACTTTTGTGGTCATTATGTGTGTTTAAGGGTGCATTTGTGCACACTGCACTGCATCTTACTGCACTGTGAAAAACCTGTCACACTGCACTGCATCTTACTGCACTATGAGAAACCTGTCACACTGCACTGCATCTTACTGCACTATGAGAAACCTGTCACACTGCACTGCATCTTACTGCACTATGAGAAATCTGTGCACACTGCACTGCATCTTACTGCACTATGAGAAACCTGTCACACTGCACTGCATATTACTGCACTATGAGAAACCTGTCACACTGTACTACTTTTTACTGCACTATGAGAAATCTGTGCACACTGCACTGCATATTACTGCACTATGAGAAACCTGTCACACTGCACTACTTTTTACTGCACTATGAGAAATCTGTGCACACTGCACTCCATCATACTACAATATGAGGGATCTGTGCACACTGTACTGCATCTCACAGCACTATGAGAAACCTGTCACACCCGCACTGCATATTACTGCACTATGAGAAACCCATCACACTGTACTACTTTTTACTGCACTATGAGAAACCTGTCACACTGCACTGCATCTTACTGCACTATAATTTTTTATTTTTTAAATTTCTAAAGCGCGCAAATACCTTTCGGTGTCTCGGCGCTGGAGTTTGCAGATTGCGGGGGTTCCACTGACGTCTTACTGGTTAAAGAGCCAGGTCTTGAGATGTTTGCGAAATGAGAGTAATGATGATTGATTTTTAACAGAGGAGGGGATCTGATTCCATAGTTTTGATGCTGCCACTACAAAACGTCTGTCTCCCCAAGATACTTTTTTTGTGCATGGGATTTGGAGCTGTTGGGCCGAAGAAGAGCGTAGTGTTCGACTGGGTTTGTACAGTTTGAATGCTCTTTTGAAGAAATCAGGTCCATTATTGTTTAAGGCCTTGTGAATGATACACATGGCCTTAAACTTTATCCGGCTTCTTATTGGTAACCAGTGGAGCTCACGAATTGTGGGAGAGATAGAAGCGTGCTTAGGTATACCCGTGAGAATTCTTGCAGCAGCGTTCTGGACAAGCTGTAATTTGCTCAGAACTTGCTCTTGTGCGTTAAGCAGTAGACCATTGCAATAATCCACCCTAGATAACACCAGGGAGGACATTAAGGTTTTACCTGCGGTTGGGGGAAGAAAAGGGAGCAGTTTCTTCACCATTCTCAGGGTAAAGAAGGAGGCTGACACCACCGCGTTGGCATGGCTTAAAAACGTAAGCTTATTATCAAAAAGCACGCCCAAGTTTTTCACCTTGGTTACAGGTGATGGGGGAGCTCCCAACTCCGAGGGCCACCAGACCGGAGACCAAGACGGGGTCAGTTCGCCAAAAACCATCACCTCCGTCTTGTCGGAATTTAGCTTTAAGCAATTCCGGTTCATCCATGAGCTAATGGCCTTCATGCCCTCCTGAAAGTTCGCTGCCACTGCTTCACCGTTTTTGTGTATCTCCAGGACCAGCTGTGTGTCGTCGGCATAAGATGTTAAGCCAATGCCGAACAACTTGATTACCCTCGCCAAGTCCGACACGTAGATATTAAAAAGTGTCGGACTTAGCGAGGAGCCCTGGGGAACACCACACGGGAGTGTGAAATCAGGAGAGCAGAAGCATCCCATCTTAACAGACTGTACTCGATTGGCCAGGAAAGATGCTAGTGTTGTTCTTGCCCTGCCCTGAATGCCTAGGGCGGCGACACGGTCGATCAAGATGGTGTGATCGACCGTGTCGAAGGCCGCGGATAAATCTAGGAGTATCAGGATGGCTGCACCACCCTTATCCATGATTATCCTGACCTCCTCGGCAGCTTTTATCAAGGCAGTCTCCGTCCCGTGGCCCTTCCTGAAACCGAACTGCGTGTTGTCAAGTAGACCGTTCTGGTCAATAAAGGTCGACAGCTGTTGGTTCATGACCTTTTCAATTATTTTGGAAGGGTAAGGGAGAGAGGCGATAGGGCGGTAGTTTTTTGGCTCTGAAGGATTTAGAGCGGGTTTTTTTAAAAGAGGTGTCACAATAGCTTTTTTCCAGACAAGGGGAAAAACACCTGTCTGGAATACGGAAGAACAGATGTTGCTGAGTACTGGGGCTATTAGGTTGGGTACTAATTTAAGGATACGTGGGGGACATGGGTCCAGTGGCGAGCCTGATTTAACATTACTTATGAGATCCATCATGGACAGGGGTGGAGAGAAGACCTCAAATTTAGGATTTGACGGCAGAAGAGGGGATTCCGGGATGGTAGGGTCAATGATCGTTATATTAGTAAATTTATTAAAAATATCCAGAACCTTGGCCTGAAAGAAATCTGCCACCTAATAAGACATAAGAAACCTGTCACACTGCACTGCATCTCACTGCACTATGAGAAATCTGTGCACACTGCACTGCATCTTACTGCTCTATAAGAAACCTGTCAAACTGCCCTGCATCTTACTGCACTATGAGAAACCTGTCACACTGCACTGCATCATACTCCACTATGAGAAATCTGTGCACACTGCCCTGCATCGTACTGCACTGGGTGGAATCAGTGCATGCTGCACGGCTATTTGCACTATGAGTGATCTGTGCATGCTGCCATGCATTGTACTGCACTATGAGTAGACTGTGCCCCCTGCACTGTGAGAAATTGGTGCACATTGCTCCGCTTTTTACTGCACTTTGAAGAGGATGTCTGTGAAAACGTCACTGCTTTTTGCTACTTTGTGAGAAATTTGTGCTCATCTTACTAATAATCTCTGAGAACCTAGAAAATCTGTACATTGCATTGCTTTTCCCTGCTCTGTGAGGGCTGTTGACAGGAAAGCTAATGTGTGCACTGCACTGCTTTTTATTACACTGTGAGGGGGGTTTAAAATCAAAGAGGAAATCTGTGCAGACTCCTCTGCCTTTGACTATTCTGTGCAGGTGTTTAGAGCCCATCTGTGGTCTGCAAACGGAATCCCTTTTTACTACAGTCCGAGGGGCGTTTAAAAAATAGAAAATCTGGGCGCGCTGCATCGCTCTTTACTCCTCACTGGGAAAAAGCTGTCCATACTGCACTTCCTTCAACTACACTTAGGGGCACACAGCGCAGCTCAGCAAGCCACCTGGCTGCGCTGCGTGATAGGGACGGGCAAGAATGCGCTGTATCTAACATTCTACGGTGCAGTCCTGTCTTTTCCCTGCGCTGACGCACAATGTGCTCCTAGTGCCAAAGCAGGCACCCCTGCCCCATGGTGCAAGCTGCACAAAAACAATCCCTTGAGGGATTTTGCTATGTGTGCTGCAGTATCCAGTACACATGGAAAGAAGACGCAACGAGGAGAAATAAAGATACTTCTCTTAGTTATGCCTCACCTGGGGAGACTCAGCATTTTGACGCATTCTCAAGTCTACCAGTGTTGCTAAATGTAGGAATGCGCCAAAATCCATGGGTGGATGTGTGGGAACAACCACGCCCCACCCATGGAATGGAACACCTCTCGAGGGAAGAGTAACACAGCGCCGTGATTTACGCTGCGTGGTGTGACTCTAGATTTATCAAGCCGCGCAGGGCCATGCAAGGTGGCCTGGCAAGGCTTGATAAATATAACTTAAGAGTTGCATCTCTCTTGCGTTCCGTTGCATGGGCCGCGCAGGGCTATGCAAGGTGGCCTTGTGTGGCGTGATAAATATAACTTAAGAGTTGTGTCTCTCTTGCATTCCATTGCATGGGCCGCGCAGGGCCATGCAAGGTGGCCTTGCGTGACTTGATAAATATAACTTAAGAGTTGTGTGTCTCTTGCATTCCATTGCATGGGCCGCGCAGGGCCATGCAAGGTGGCCTTGCATAGCTTGATAAATATAACTTAAGAGTTGCGTCCCTCTTGCGTTCCATTGCATGGGCTTTCAGAAGTCATGATCTGTGCACATTGCGTTGTTATTTACTGCCTTACGAGGGGCGTTTACAGAAGAAGAAATCTGTTCCCTGCACTATTTTCTAACTGCACTAGAAGCAGTGTTTACATCTACAGCAGGAAATCTATTTTACAACAGAATGAGGAGTGTTTACAGAAGAGTAATTCTGTACACACTGCACCCCTGTCTACTACAACATGAGGTGCCTTTACAGAGAGTTTGTGTAAACACTGCACTGCTTTTACCTGTACTATGAGGGGCTGTAACAGGAAGAAATCTATGTGCAGTGCTTTGCTATTTATTACACTATGAGGGACATTTACAGATGAAAACTGAACACTGCCCTGACTTTTTCCAACAAAATGAGAAGTGTTTACAAAAGAAGAAATCTGTGTACAAAACACTTCTTTTTACTGCAGTATAAGGGGTCCTAACTGACCTGTAAGGTGCCCTGATCTGAACTCGCACTAAGACAAGTGTGTAGAGTAGATAATATCTGTACACTGATCTTCACTCACACTCCGAGGGGCATTTACTGTGGAGCCTTTTATAAACTGCACCTCTTATTACTGAGACTGATTTAGTTATTTATTTATTTATTTACTGCAAAGGTTACAGTAACGTTATAATTAGGTGAATATGTCAATGATAACATTAATGTTTTGAAGTTACCTGGGACCCGTGAGCAAGAAGTCTGTTTACTTCGAAACGCGCTGAGTGCTTGTTTTTCGTGTGCCAATAAAATACCGCACTGAGCACTATTTGGGCCTCGGCTCTGGTTTTTTTGTGGAACCATCACGCTGTAACCAGGAGTTGTGCATAAAGAGGGGGTGGCGATCCCGCCGAGTGCCCGCCACGACAAGTGGCTTTAGCACGCCAAATCGGGTGTATGAAATATATATGAATACCTAAACCCTGTCAAGGGTTTGCATGAGCAAATGTAAAAGAGGGTGACTGACACCGGCAGCTGGGGCTCACGGTTCGATCCCCAGCAGCAGGTTAGCCCAGCACCATGTGACTCTGGGCAATAGCTTGCTTAATCTTCCCGACGGCGCCCAGTGACGGGATGCCTCAGGGTAGCTGTGCGCTTTACAAATACTGGATTTACATTTAAAAAGAAACAAAAAAAAGTCACGGTATAGAGAACGTGGATTTTCGCTCTCTACACCACTCTCCATCACAGCGGAGAGGAAGTGTGTTTACTAGGCACGGCAGGAGGTGAAACCGAAGGGGTGTCCCTTACCAAAAAAAGCGTTCAAGAACTGAACGCACAGGAAAGCTCCTTCACTGCAGAGCAGCAGAATCTAACCCTTTCGAGTCTGCAGGAGGGCTCCCTGGTTCAGCAGTGATCCTGCCACTGAACGACCTGGAAGTGGGAAGGCACTCCGTATCAGCAGAGGGCTGCTGATTACAAAAAGAAATGAACTGACAAGAGCTCCGTCACAGCAGAGCTGAAGAAGGCTGAATCCAACCATCCACAGGAACCAAAGATTGATCTCTAAACAAAGAGTCTGACTCCACCGGCTCTCTAACGATTGACAAGCACCAGCTCTCTCCAGGGGAGGGGTTTATGTAGGCAGTCCCAAACCTTGGAGAAGATGCAGTTGCTGCCCCAATGCCATATGTGAGCTGTGATTCTCCCGTTGCAACATTCAGTTCACAATCATACGACATTTTCTGTCTCTCAGCATTCCTGTTGAGGTGCTTCTACCCTTTCCTCTTCTGCTACGGAGGACCATAACAGTCAGTGACATCACCCATGACATCATCCAGTGAGTGTAAGTGTTTCGTAAACATTTCTGAGACTTAGAGATATATGCTAAGCTACAGCGTAAGTTAAATTACTATTCTTTCTGTACTAGTAATTAGTCATACTATTTCCAACATCTCCTCTGAGTGGCTGTGTGACTGTCTGTATCAGTGTGTAAGTGGATGTCTGAGTGGCTGTATGAGTGTGTGAGTGACTGCATGGATGAATTAGTGGGTATGTGAGTGGCTGCATGGATGAATTAGTGGGTATGTGAGTGGCTGCATGGATGAATTAGTGGGTATGTGAGTGGCTGCATGGGTGAGTTAGTGGGTATGTGAGTGGCTGCATGGGTGAGTTAGTGGGTATGTGAGTGGCTGCATGGGTGAGTTAGTGGGTATGTGAGTGGCTGCATGGGTGAGTTAGTGGGTATGTGAGTGGCTGCATGGGTGAGTTAGTGGCTGTGTGAGTGGCTGCATGGGTGAGTTAGTGGCTGTGTGAGTGGTTGAATTGGTGAGGGAGTGGTTGAATTGGTGAGGGAGTGGTTGTGTGAGTGAGTGGATAGCTGTTTGAGGGTGTGTATAGGTAAGTGATTGGTTGTGAGTGACTGTACTTTTTTTTATACACACTTAATTGGTTTTATCCTTTTTATCCCCAATACAGAAAATATATTTGCATTCAATGTTACAGTACATTTGGAATGATATATCACATTGTGTAACTTCTTGCAGTTAATCTGTAGCTGTTACGAGATATTACATAACTTGTACGGTTTGATGTGTTTGTACAGTCTCTCATTGAAACCTAGGAGAAAAAGGCTATCTATACTAGCTTGTGTAATTTTTGAACATCTAAACTATCCCTCCTCTCAACCCTTTCTATTGGCTCACCCCATCTGAAATTCTCAGTTATATAGTCCATCCAGATTTCCCTGCTTTGCCCGTCATTGCGTGTGTAGTGTTTGGGAGTTGGAGAACACTACTACTCGTATATATCACTTGGGGTCCGACATTATGAGGGGATGGGTTGCATACAAACGATGATTACCATATTATACATCTTGTTCTTAAGGGGTGGGTGCCGGTTCAATGGCCCTGAGTGCTTCTAATAATATGTCCCATTCCATTGATATTGGAGTCTTACGTTGGCCTTGGGCCTCCTCTTGTCTAATGGCAGTGTTCTCCGCACTACCCCATCTCACCACCTCATTGTACCAGCTGTAAACTGTTGGGGCCCTCGCCGATTTCTACCGCATGGTGATGGCGCATTTAGCAATTAGTACTGCCAAGTCAGTGTATCACATTTGCAACTTCTGCGACTTAGGGCGGCGGAATTGCTGTTGTGGTGTTTATACTTTGGATAACCCCATCCCAGAATCCAGTTAGTGTAGGGCACTCCCATAACATGTGGAAGATATCGGCGTTTTGCAGTCTTCCACATGTTATGGGAGTGCCCTACACTAACTGGATTCTGGGATGGGGTTATCCAAAGTATAAACACCACAACAGCAATTCCTATTGTGAAAACAGCAAACAGTTCTATACTAGGCCTCTGCCGCCGCCCTAAGTCGAAATCCATTACTTTAGTTCTTGAACTGTATTTTTGGGACTATTAGTGTATTTTACCCTGCGCCGACACTACCGCTTTTTAATCTGCGCCGCATTCATTTATATACTGTATTTTCACTTACTTGATCGCACTCGCCTCTGTCCTCGGTCCGCCACGGTTTGTGCCAATTGTACGGAGGGACTAGGAGGCGTTAGTCGCACTTCTGGTCGTCAGCTTGCCAACCGGAAGTGTAATTCGCATTCCAGCCTCTGATCACCAGCCTTTCAGCCCTACAAAAGCGGGGCTGGGCAGCGGACGTGCGCAGCGGCACGCCAAAGGCAAACCTGTCTGCGCCCGTCTGCACCAGACAGCTGTCAGCTGCCTGGACCCCTGCCCGTTTTGTCTTTAAAACTTAGTTTATTTTGCCTTTTATTCTCTTAAATAGTTGCCATCAAAATGTCTTTTCTCAAATATTCTAGTCAGGAGCTGAAAGATCTCAACCCTTTATTATCTAAACAGTTAGCCAGACTTGAAGCTGGTACAACTAGTGGGGTACATATGATGGCCATTCCTAATTTACAAGTTCTCTGTGAAAATCAAGTTTCTTGTACATCTACGCACACCAAAACCTCCAGTCCACTAAAAGCACTATATTTTAATGCACACACTATTCCTAAACATGCTGTTGAAGAATGGAGTCTTATTGACTCTGAATCACATGATATCTGTTTTATAACGGAAACCTGGTTACATGAGCATGCCTGGATGTGGCCATTGCGTTTCCTCCACAATATTACATAATAAGAGTGGACAGAGAGAAGAATAGGGGAGGTGGCCTACTCATAGCCACAACTCCGGAAGTTAACATCTCCTCCCTAGAGTCCATAAGCACAAACAAAATGGAATTATGTATCTTTAAAATGGGAGGTCTGTTGGGAGGAAAATGGAGAGGAGCATTAGCGTACAGACCTCCAGGTCCCAAAAATGACTTTCCATATAAGCTATTCGAGCTTATTGCTCCACATGTATTAGCCTCCAACACTTTTCTTCTGCTAAGTGATTTTAACTGTCATGTAGAACTATTACATGACCCTGACACGGATCAGTTAATCACAAGTCTCAGCACCTTGGAATTAGTCCAATTAGTAAATGGGCCTACGTATATTGCGGGTCATACGCTTGACCTATTGTTAACAAACTCTACAGTGGTCAAGGTTGAGTCTCCACTACCTCTATTGTGGACGGATCATTTTTTATTAAAATTTGTTATTTTTGATCGTACTATTAATGCGGTCCCCTGTAGGGAAGTGGTTCGGAGACGATCCTGGCGTAAAATCACCTTACCTCTATTTACTACTACCTTCAGGTCAGCTTTACCTAACACAATTGATAACATTGATCAATGTGCGATTTCTCTAGATAGAACAATAACAAATGCTTTGGATAAAATTGCTCCTCTCTCCAGAGTTACAATTAAAGCCCGAGCCACTCCGTGATTTACTGAACAACTAAAGCTAGTGCAGCTCGCCTGCAGGACTGCGGAGCGAAAATGGAGGACAACTAAAGACCCAATAGATCGTAAATCATATAAAGAGGCTCACCATAAGTATATGGAAAACATAAGACAAACAAGAAAATGATTTCTCCTTAGCCGTATTGAGAGGGCTACAAATTCTAACAAGGAGCTCTATCAAATTTTGAAGGAATTCTCTACCACGCCTGTTCAGACACAACCTTCTACCTCTCAGGACTGGGTAGATTCACTTTCAACATTTTTTGTTGATAAGATCATGGCTAGCCATAATTCCTTCCCTGCACAAGATATTAATAATGATATGGGAAATCGTTCTGTAACTACTTTTGATCCCTTTCATATTTTGGAAGAATTTACTCTTTGCCACCGAAATATTTTCCTACTGTAGCTCCAGCCCTCTTGAACTGCCTCACTGATCTATTCAACAAATTATTGTTAGAATCAGAATTTCCCAAAATATGGAAAACTGCCAGTGTTAGGCATATATTAAAAAAATCTAGTGCAGACCCAAAACTTCTCTCTAACTATCGTCCTATATCTTTGCTGCCTCATTTCAGTAAGATGCTTGAGTCACTGGTTAACAAACAGCTAATGTTTCATCTTGAGAGCTATGGATTGCTTGACCCCTCACAATCTGGCTTTAGGGAAGCCCACAGTACCAAAATAGCTTTGCTGGAGGTATCTGATAATATCCGGCTTGCACTAGACAAGGGACAGTCATCTATCCTCGTTCTGCTAGACTTATCTGCAGCGTTCAACACCATCTCCCATAGCATTCTTGAACGTCGGCTTTGGGAGATTGGTGTCAGAGGTAAGGCTTTACAGTGGCTCAAAAATTGATCGAACTGCGATAGTGAGGTACCGGGTTTTTAAGAACCGGCACAGAACCGTAACCCAGCGGTGCCAGGGCACACCCAGAGACCCCGGGTTCTTTCCTGATCCGGACCACAGAAACTCAGAGTCTTCTAGGTGAAGTCAAAGATCGGTTTATTGGCTGCAACCAAGGTAACAAGTGTCCTAGTAATACACCACACGGGGAGTATATTCTCAGGAGACTGCTCGAATTCACAAAGTCAGGCTTCTCTTCTTATACACAGTTTCTAGCTTCAGGCAAACATTCTTCGAAGTTGTAGTATGTTATTTACAGTTATTGGTTACAAGAAAAAACAGAGTCATGATGACATGTACATATTTCACGTCGTGCTGCCCACAACAAATCATTTCGGCAAGGCCTAACATTTCATCAGATATCGCTGGACCCTCAATAAAAACGGGCACCTCCCCATCATAAAGTAAGTGAAGAAAAGGAGTGGAGATAGATGTGAGCGAGATAGGGCAGGTGTGCGCGCTGAAATGGTTTTATGGCTTGTTGAGCCTTGATGTTATCTTGTTCGGCCACTGAGAGGGGAACTGACCTAACGAGTTCGGCCTGAGGCATTGGTTTCTACTTGTACAGGTCACAGGAAAGTCGATTAAGGTGTACATGTCCTTGTGGGATCGAATTCAGCTGGATTAAGGCCTATGTACAGGGCAACACACCAAATGGCGGCTATATACAAAATGGAAGCCAAGGGTTCAGGATATTAATGATGATTTCGAGAAGAAATCATCACCTGAATGCGACGAAAATGCTTGTACATACTGTACTCGCCATTCTCGGTCTTTTGACACTAAATTCGTCGTATTCCAATAAAGGTTTTATTCCTATTACTGGGATGAGTACCCGTTTTCGGATTTTCAGTACCACAAACCCTCCTTTTGCCCTTACATAGGCAATTAATCTATCCTCATGTTAGTCTGAGTCCAGATCTATATTCTTAAAGTCATTGAGATGTTGCTGTAACATCATCCTAGTACTTAGTTCATCTCTTGACACAGGCTTCCTTATACATGATGTGACACAGAGGCCACATATTGCAGGAGCACACTGTATGCACAGACAGAACAGGAAAAGGATGGCTAAGATTATCCCAATGACCATTAGAATTTTCCATCCCCAGGCGGATATCAGTTCCCAGAACCAACCCGTTAACGACCAATCTCCTTTATCCACATGAATGGATTCGGAAATCTTATGTAGTTTGGAGATGGCCTGATACACTGTCGGAGCGTTATCTGGGATAGAAATGCAACAGCTAGATTGGATTAATCTGCATACACCACCTCGGTCTGCAAGTATGACATCTAGGGCGACCCTGTTCTGAAGGGTCATAAGACGATCCGACTGGAGCTCAGCAGTTAAGTTACTAAGGGCACCGGCAGTTTCAATCACGGTGGACTCGACTACCCTTGTCAATTGCCTTATATTCCTGCTGTTAGCCATAGATCCCCAGAATGGCAAAAAACCCTTAGCAAAGACTCCAAATTCTTGACCTGCAGTGTCTTCTTTACTGAAGACACCTCTAACTATCCTTGTCCGGTGGTAGTCTGCCGCTGCTGTGTAGGTGGGAGGCAACAGGAATGACACAAAACATGAGCCCGAAAAGTCAGGGGGCAACCATGTATAGGCTCTATCGTGACAAATGAAATCGGTACCCTTTGCTGCTAGAAATGCAGGGGAAATCTGTGACCCAAAAACATATGTTTCTGTACAGACACTGTTTCCTAACTGAGCTCTGGGATTCCTGCCAGTACCTTGCAGACACAGATTACCTCGATGGGGTACAATCCAGATCGGGGAAGACTTCGTGGCTTGCTGTTTCTCATTCACGGTAATTCCATACCCAGTCACGTTCCAACCTACATATGCCAGTATCTCATCATTGGGAGGATTTACATAAAGAGTTATATCTCTAACCATGTCCATTATGCCTTTCACTAGGGCGCTAGTCTTGGGGTTGTCCTTTACAGAACGTAGGGGTTGGTTTTCGCGTGCATATATGAACATTGTTCTGTATGCCCACACAGAGCCATTGTGACTAAAGGGCAGAACTAGATAAGGGATACCCTTATCCATAGTGTGAGGCATAAGTCCACAAACCCAGCAGTTTGTTGTGTTTATTACTAGCTGGTGCTGGTGCTGGTGCAGGAGCTGAATGAAGGAGTTATTAATGAATTCTAGTGTTCTATTGGATTCGTGGTCAGGAAGGGGATGGAAAAAATGAGGGGAAACAGTAGTAGGAGGTATGGGCGATGCCGTGGGTGTAAATGTTACACGAAACGAGAATATGACGTAACTTATTAAAAATATCATCATACTGAATAACATACAAATGCATAATATTATAAAACTTTTCTTTGACATTGTTTCGCATAATTGATGCTTAAAGTTCGTTCGTTTGGCAGGTCTCTCCATATCGTGAAACTCCATCCTCTCTAAAAGTGCTGCCCGCGATGAGGAGGTTGATTCTGCTAAGGAGTGCTTCTGTCAGTATAGGGCAACTCCCTTGGACCAACCAGAACCACCGACCTAACGTCGTGGCTGCACTTTCCAAAGACTTTAGCCAATCGCGGCCCTAGCAGTGTGAACCCGGATGGCGGTTCGAAAAACAAAAATAAGCAAGTTTCCTGAATGGGAGAGCTGCACTTTCAAAAATAGTACTTAGGGGGAAAAAATATCTTTTTTTATTAGTCCATGGATTCTTTTAGTCTCAAGTTTGCAAAAGAAATTACTTTACTTATTCATTTTTCCTCGGTCTCAAATTGTAACGTTGCGTTCCAGGTATAGTCTGGTCCTGAAACAAAAGGTCAGGTTCTGCAGTGTTCAACAGTTCAGGCGGTGGCACAATCCTGTGCGAAATGTTCTCATTTTCTGGTTCAGAGTCAGAGCTACTTTCGTGCAAATCGTTAAAAAGTACGGTATTTGGATCAGTATCACGTTCTGGATCAGTGCCACCTGTCTTGACCCATTGGTCAGTAGGCAGGGGGAAATGTATCTTCTTGCAATGGATCCCGTGGACCCAGTTGGTTTTTCCTTCCACCCGAACCGCAGATCTTGTAGAGAGAAGGACGAGGTGAGGCCCGGTCCACCTGGGCTGGTCGTTCTTCGTCCTTTGAAAATTCTTTACCAGTATCCACGAACCAGGATCAATGTCGTGGCCCGGAGTGTCAGAGACCGGAGGCAGAGTATTGTGGACCTGTTGATGCAAAACACGCAATTTAGCCGTCAATTCATACAGATAATCGAGCAAAACAGGGTGTTCCAGTTCACTAAATTTCGTGGGCCTAGGCACTCCCCAAATGTTGGCTGGCCGGCCAAAAACAATCTCGTAAGGGCTGAGTTTCACTCGTGAATGCACAGTCATTCTAGTGGACAGGATTGCTAAAGGTAGAGCGTCAGGCCATTTAAGGCCTGTGCTCGCTTGGATTTTGGCCAGTTTAAGTTTTAACGTGCCATTGTAGCATTCTACTAGTCCAGCTGATTGGGGGTGATTTGCAGCGTGGAACTTCTGTCTAATACCCAACCCTTCACACACTCTCTTCATCACACGACCCACAAATTCACTTCCATTATCAGACCAGACCATTCTAGGCATTCCGAACCTCGGGAAGTACTCTTTCACCAGGGCTTTTGCTGTGGACAGGGCAGTATTGTCTTTGAGGGGATAGGCTTCTACCCATTTTGAGAAAGCACAAACAACAACGAGCACATATTTTAAATTGTTGCACCTCTCCATGTGGATGAAATCTAGCTGCAAAACCTCGAACGGATACGTAGGAGGTGCAAAGTGACCAGCTGGAGTTGGAGTTCCCCTACCTGGGTTGTGTTTCAAACAAACCATGCAATTTTTTACAACATTCTCTGCACACTTGGGAATCCCTGAATTCTTCCATACTGGGGCCAACAACTCGCAAATCCCTTTCACGCCGATATGAGCCATTCCATGAGCCATTGTAACTACTGCAAGAACGTATGCATCGGGTAACAACCATCTCTGGTGCTCTGATAATTCAATCCAACACCCATTTGAATCCATTCTACCCGTACTTCCTCTCCACGTGCTCAATTCGTTCTCTGTGGCCTCGGCTTGAATGGACTTCACTCTCTCTATGGTGTTTTCACATATTCCAACCTCACCAGTCCCTCTTGCAGGGCCTGCTACATACATTCGGCTCATTACATTTCTCGCCGTCTCTTTCGCGATTTCGTCAGCAAATGCATTTCCACGACCAACATCATCAGTCACCTTCTTGTGAGCACTACATTTCACAATCGCCATTTGTAGGGGCAGGGTCAGTGATTCAAGAAGCTCATTCACCAACTGACCATGCTGAATCTTTGCTCCATGCGAAGTCAGGAACCCTCGTTCTCTCCACAATCGTCCAAAACTGTGAACCACACCAAACGCATATTGACTGTCAGTATAGATAGTCACTTTCATTCCTTTAGACAACACACATGCTCTCGCGAGTGCAACGAGTTCAGCCGCTTGCGCTGAACCATGTGGCACACGTGCAGTTTCAACAACTGTGTGTAATGTCGTGACAGCATATGCTGCAGTCGTGTCACCATTCGGGAGCCTGAAGCATGAACCATCTACCCATAATGTACCATCACATTCGGTAAGAGGAGTGTCGGACAAGTCTATTCTCCCTTTCGTCTCTTCCTCTGTTCTAAGGAAACAATCGTGCTGTCCTGACACATCTGATCCTTCTGCGATTGGTAACAATGTAGCTAGGTTCAATCTACTGCACCTTTTTATGCGCACATGACTTGCTAGTAAGGTCAATTCATAACTAGACAATCGAGCACTAGTTAGGTGCTGTGTCCTAGTTCTATTTAGTAACGTCTCTACTGCATGTGGAACCATCACGACTAGTGTGTTATTCATTACCAGACCAGCAGACTCTCGAATAGAAACAGCTGCTGCTGCTGTGGCTCTTAGACAACTTGGCAATGCTTTGGCTACCAGATCCAAAGTCGCCGAAAAGTAAGCGCATGGACGCTGTCTACCTCCAAACAACTGAGTCAACACAGATAATGCACAACCGTCCTTCTCATGGACATACAGTGTGAAAGGCTTACTGTAGTCGGGGCTACCCAACACAGGAGCCGAACACAATGCTGCGCGTAGTTCGAGAAAACTTTTCTGACACTCTTCAGACCAAGGTACAGGATTGGGCGTATTTTTGTATGTCAATGCCATCAAAGGTTTGGCTAATAACGAGAAATTTGGAATCCACTGTCTGCAGTACGAGGTAATGCCCAAGAAAGCACGCACTTCTCTCTGTGTTGTAGGTACATTCAATTTCGCTATTGCCTTAATTTTTTCTGGGGTCAGTTTCCTTCCCTCCTTCGATAAGAGGTGACCTAAGTAGGTCACTTCTTGTCGGCAATATTGGAGCTTGGAAAGTGACACCTTGTGATGTAAATCACACAAATGATGCAATAGTGACAGTGTGGCCTTTTTACAAATTTCCGCATTGTCTGCAGCAATGAGTAAATCGTCCACATACTGTACAAGAGCGGCACCTTTAGGCAAAACAATCGTATCAAGCTGTGTTTTTAGAGCTTGGCTGTATATTGACGGACTTTCACAGTAGCCTTGAGGAGCGCGTTTGAAGCGGAAACTGCGACCTCCTAGAGTGAAGGAAAAAATGTCCCTGCTCTCCTCAGCAATCGGGATGCTGAAGAAAGCATTCTTCAGGTCAATCACCGAGAACCAAGAGGCAGAAGCTGGGATCATAGTCAATAATGTGGTAATGTCGGGGACAACTGGAAATTGTGGCACAACTATTTTATTCACTTCTCTAAGGTCGATCATAAATCTGTAAACAGGTGGCTTGGAAGGGTCAGTTCGTTTTAAAACAGGCAGAACTGGACTGTTGCAAACGTTTCCTCTTGTTTCCTCAATCACGTCCTTTGCAATTAGCTCGTAAACGATCGCTAGCAAGGCTTTTTCACCCTCTCTAGAAATTCGGTATTGGGGAATTCGTGGCATTTTAACATTGGCTTTTAAAGTTACAATATAGGGTGGAATTTCTAAAAGACCCACATCATTAGGACCGGTGGCCCATAGGATATCGGGTAGAAATGACAATTCTGCTGGAAGCTTATCTCTTGATAGGTACATGGGAGAAACCACTATTTTACCTAAAGTAAGTTCTACTCCTGAAGGAGAACAATACAAAGTCGCATACAATCTTTTTAGCAAGTCCAATCCTAACAAGTTTTCACCACAACCTGTTGTCATAATAAGGGAGCTTCCAATTCACAAGGACCAACAGAAAGAGACAAAGGGTCAGAAATCGGATTTCTAACCGGGGCGCCAGAAAAACCTACAGAAACATTCATTTCGCCAGACAAAGGTGCGCCAGGGAGTTTGGAGTGCATAATAGAACTCTTTGTAGCACCAGTATCCAAGAGAAAAGGTTCTGACACACCTGATGTAATCACCTCAACGTATGGTCCACTCTGATCTACTGGAACTGAAACAACTCCCTCTCTTTGTCCAAGGCTGTCCTAGCAATCATTATTGCTCCATTGTTCGCTTTCTGCATAGTAATCATCAGTATAGTACTGAGCTGTCCTACTTGATGCGTTATTCTGCTGATCGAATTTATTCATAGAATTCTGTGGTGGAAGAGACTGCGCATTTTGGGGGACGTTTCCACGTCCTCTACCTCTAGGTGCTTGCTGAACACCTCTACCTCTTACGTGTGAGACACCATTTGCACGTTGTAACAAGATAGGGCAATTATACTTACAATAACCTTCTTCCTTGCAATACAGACACTGGTTGGGGCCTACAGTGACACGTGGCTGATTATACTCGGTTCTTTGCCAATTTCTCTGATACTGTTGAGAATGCTGAAAATTATTCTGATAGTTGTTCTGACCACCGTGATTCTGGCCATTACTAGCGCCACGTGGCGGATAAGCTTGCTGTAATAAAACCTTTGTTTTTAACTCTCTCGTTTTCTTGTCTGCCTTATCCTTCTCATCTTTGTCTCTGTTTTCGTAATATTGGGCAGTAGCCAATATCTGTGTCGAAGACGAGACAGCCCAAGAACTTTCTGAATCCTTTATCTTTTTACATAATTCTGGAAGTAAATTGTGCACGAATTTATCGACAAATAATCGCTGGCCACCTTCAGTGGTCATATCCTGACCGCTGTGATCGACAAACGTTTCTTCAAACCTGGTGAAGAAATCTGAGACAGTTTCGTCTTTCTTTTGCTTACATGCTGATAATTTGTCCCAATTTACACGTATTGCAGGCATTATCGTTTTCATGTACTCGACTATTTTACTAGGTAGTTCTGCTACCAAAGGCTCAGGCTTGGCACCACCAACTTGTCGGGCGTCTGCAATAGCAATGTTAGCCCATGAATCACCTAATTCTTGATCATGATCTGTATGACGTATTTTATTCCATAAAGGCTGCGGAACAACGTTCCCAAATAACAAGTCGATATCGGCTAAATTCATTATACTTGACCCAGCAGTCTGTGACAACTCTTTGTAATACCCTGCAGGATTTTTACGCGGATCAGGTAACGTCTGTTTGAGGGCTAAAACTTCAGCTCGCTTCCATGGGACATGTACCCAAACACGCTGAAAGTGTGGCAGAACAGGCGGTACAGCGGTTGAGTCACCCTCCCTCCATTGTGGGGGTACTTCTCTCATGGGGTATTGACATGCCTTTTTCCTACTAGATGTACCAGATTCAGATGATGACCCAGAATTACTTCCTTTACTTCGGTATGATAACAATATCTCAACTGCTTTTTCGACATCAGGACCTACAATCATGCCGTCCCCAAACTTAAACCGTACATGACACAAATCTTGCGGGTTGCTTTCTTGACCATTGTCTTCCAAATCCTCACACAGAAAAACACACATCTGTTCAAAAACATATCTCTGTGTTGGTGCATCCCATTGACGAAACACTTCCATGACAGATTCTACATCATATCTTGCGGTATCCATAGCCCATTTCCGTGCTAACCTATTCAATGAATCTCTCTCCTGATAATAAGGCATTTGGCTTCGTAACTATCTTCGTCCCATATTAGGGGTCGTTTTAGGCGACCGAAAAAGTGGTGAAGGAATGTTAGTAACAATGCTGGCCATCTTATGCCAAACGGAAGGTGAAAGCGGAGGAAGAACTGGTGAAAAAACAGAGTCAGGCAAAGCAGACACAGAGGCATTTGTAGAACGAGCATCAGGAGAAATAGAAGGTGTGCTAGGCGAAGTTGTAGAAGGAGCATTAGGAGAAGTAGATGTGATTGGTGAGCCTTGAGGAGACTATACCAGAGAGACAGAAGCCAGCTGAAGAGCAGCTGGTGAGTGCTGTAAAGGAGCAGGCATAACAGCTACCAGAGGTGCAACTAAAGGTTGCGGAGGTGCTGTGGCATTTTGTGCATAGGGTGGTGACGAACTTAGCAAATGTGCCATTAATGGATCTTTTTCACGCTCTTTTGCTGTCTCTTGCTGAAGAGACGGTAAAACAGGATAGCATTTATCTATTGCCATTTTACGTTGCCTGTGCAACTGCTCACTTATCTGCTCTTCTTCATTGTCTTTAAATTTCATCGCGGCTTGTATTACTGAAATACTCCTTTCTCTCTTATTTTTCTTCTCTAATTTAATTTCCTTTTGTTTGGCCTCCTTACGCCATAGGCGGAACGAGTCAAACATCGATGGCCGGGCTTTCTTTTTGAACAGTTTGACCTCAAGATTATATAGAATTTCTGCGTCAAAACTACCGTATTGGGGCCATTTTAGAACACCGTCGTTTCTGGTGTATTTAATCCACACCTCATTATATGCGATGGGACCTACTCCGTGCTTGACATATAACTCATATGTTGGAGTTCCAACCGGAGGAACCGGACACGAGTCCTCCAATCGGGAGTCCCTATTATTATTACCAATACAAAACAAGTTCCTAAGTCTAAGACCAGGCATGTTCGCTCACTAGTCTAGTTCCAAACTTCGAAGGATTATCGATTACGATTATTTCTTGTGAATACACAAGTCCCTCGGTTTTGGTGCTTGCATGTACCAACACAAAACTCAAAATACCCAAACTCAAGAATCACCTAAGGACTGGGAGACGCTCCACTTATACTTAACTGAAATATCGATGACGTCACTCAGAAGACTCGTCTTAGTGTTTCGCTCTACCAAACTTCAAGGGTCCAAATCAGGGCGATAGCCAAGGCAGCAGTCCTCTGTAGCCGTCGGGAAGCGGGGAACCTCGCAGCAAAGACCTTCGGACCACGTCGACATGCAGGGGTCGCTGAAGTGGTTGGCCGTCCTCCGGAATTTCCACACGAAGCTCCTCACGATCCTCTGGCTGACTGGTACCACTGGAATCGCTTCAAACGTTGGGCGCCAACTGAGGTACTGGGTTTTTAAGAACCGGCACAGAACCGGTAACCCAGCGGTGCCAGGGCACACCCAGAGACCTCGGGTTCTTTCCTGATCCGGACCACAAAAACTCAGAGTCTTCTAGGTGAAGTCAAAGATCGGTTTATTGGCTGCAACCAAGGTAACAAGTGTCCTAGTAATACACCACACAGGGAGTATATTCTCAGGAGACTGCTCGAATTCACAAAGTCAGGCTTCTCTTCTTATACACAGTTTCTAGCTTCAGGCAAACATTCTTCGAAGTTGTAGTATGTTATTTACAGTCATTGGTTACAAGAAAAAACAGAGTCATGATGACATGTACATATTTCACATCGTGCTGCCCACAACAAATCATTTCGGCAAGGCCTAACATTTCATCAGATATCGCTGGACCCTCAATAAAAACGGGCACCTCCCCATCATAAAGTAAGTGAAGAAAAGGAGTGGAGATAGATGTGAGCGAGATAGGGCAGGTGTGCGCGCTGAAATGGTTTTATGGCTTGTTGAGCCTTGATGTTATCTTGTTCGGCCACTGGGAGGGGAACTGACCTAACGAGTTCGGCCTGAGGCAATGGTTTCTACTTGTACAGGTCACAGGAAAGTCGATTAAGGTGTACGTGTCCTTATGGGATCGAATTCAGCTGGATTAAGGCCTATGTACAGGGCAACACACCAAATGGCGGCTATATACAAAATGGAAGCCAAGGGTTCAGGATATTAATGATGATTTCGAAGTGAAATCATCACCTGAATGCGACGAAAATGCTTGTACATACTGTACTCGCCATTCTCGGTCTTTTGACACTAAATTCGTTGTATTCCAATAAAGTTTTTATTCCTATTACTGGGATGAGTACCCGTTTTCGGATTGGCGGAATTGCTGTTGTGGTGTTTATACTTTGGATAACCCCATCCCAGAATCCAGTTAGTGTAGGGCACTCCCATAACATGTGGAAGATATCGGCGTTTTGCAGTCTTCCACATGTCATGGGAGTGCCCTACACTAACTGGATTCTGGGATGGGGTTATCCAAAGTATAAACACCACAACAGCAATTCCTATTGTGAAAACAGCGAACAGTTCTATACTAGGCCTCTGCCGCCGCCCTAAGTCGAAATCCATTACTTTAGTTCTTGAACTGTATTTTTGGGACTATTAGTGTATTTTACCCTGCGCCGACACTACCGCTTTTTAATCTGCGCCGGATTCATTTATATACTGTATTTTCACTTACTTGATCGCACTCGCCTCTGTCCTCGGTCTGCCACGGTTTGTGCTGATTGTACGGAGGGACTAGGAGGCGTTAGTCGCACTTCTGGTCGTCAGCTTGCCAACCGGAAGTGTAATTCGCATTCCAGCCTCTGATCACCAGCCTTTCAGCCCTACAAAAGCGGGGCTGGGCAGCGGACGTGCGCAGCGGCACGCCAAAGGCAAACCTGTCTGCGCCCGTCCGCACCAGACAGCTGTCAGCTGCCTGCACCCCTGCCCGTTTTGTCTTTAAAACTTAGTTTATTTTGCCTTTTATTCTCTTAAATAGTTGACATCAAACTGTCTTTTCTCAAATATTCTAGTCAGGAGCTGAAAGATCTCAACCCTTTATTATCTAAACAGTTAGCCAGACTTGAAGCTGGTACAACTAGTGGGGTACATATGATGGCCATTCCTAATTTACAAGTTCTCCACTGTGAAAATCAAGTTTCTTGTACATCTACGCACACCAAAACCTCCAGTCCACTAAAAGCACTATATTTTAATGCACACACTATTCCTAAACATGCTGTTGAAGAATGGAGTCTTATTGACTCTGAATCACATGATATCTGTTTTATAACGGAAACCTGGTTACATGAGCATGCCTGGATGTGGCCATTGCGTTTCCTCCACAATATTACATAATAAGAGTGGACAGAGAGAAGAATAGGGGAGGTGGCCTACTCATAGCCACAACTCCGGAAGTTAACAGCTCCTCCCTAGAGTCCATAAGCACAAACAAAATGGAATTATGTATCTTTAAAATGGGAGGTCTGTTGGGAGGAAAATGGAGAGGAGCATTAGCGTACAGACCTCCAGGTCCCAAAAATGACTTTCCATATAAGCTATTCGAGCTTATTGCTCCACATGTATTAGCCTCCAACACTTTTCTTCTGCTAAGTGATTTTAACTGTCATGTAGAACTATTACATGACCCTGACACGGATCAGTTAATCTCAAGTCTCAGCACCTTGGAATTAGTCCAATTAGTAAATGGGCCTACGCATATTGCGGGTCATACGCTTGACCTATTGTTAACAAACTCTACAGTGGTCAAGGTTGAGTCTCCACTACCACTATTGTGGACGGATCATTTTTTATTACAATTTGTTATTCTAGATCGTACTATCAATGCGGTCCCCTGTAGGGAAGTGGTTCGGAGACGATCCTGGCGTAAAATCACCTTACCTCTATTTACTACTACCTTCAGGTCAGCTTTACCTAACACAATTGATAACATTGATCAATGTGCGATTTCTCTAGATAGAACAATAACAAATGCTTTGGATAAAATTGCTCCTCTCTCCAGAGTTACAATTAAAGCCCGAGCCACTCCGTGATTTACTGAACAACTAAAGCTAGTGCAGCTCGCCTGCAGGACTGCGGAGCGAAAATGGAGGAAAACTAAAGACCCAATAGATCGTAAATCATATAAAGAGGCTCACCATAAGTATATGGAAAACATAAGACAAACAAGAAAATGATTTCTCCTTAGCCGTATTGAGAGGGCTGCAAATTCTAACAAGGAGCTCTATCAAATTTTGAAGGAATTCTCTACCACGCCTGTTCAGACACAACCTTCTACCTCTCAGGACTGGGTAGATTCACTTTCAACATTTTTTGTTGATAAGATCATGGCTAGCCATAATTCCTTCCCTGCACAAGATATTAATAATGATATGGGAAATCGTTCTGTAACTACTTTTGATCCCTTTCATATTTTGGAAGAATTTACTCTTTGCCACCGAAATATTTTCCTACTGTAGCTCCAGCCCTCTTGAACTGCCTCACTGATCTATTCAACAAATTATTGTTAGAATCAGAATTTCCCAAAATATGGAAAACTGCCAGTGTTAGGCATATATTAAAAAAATCTAGTGCAGACCCAAAACTTCTCTCTAATTATCGTCCTATATCTTTGCTCCCTCATTTCAGTAAAATGCTTGAGTCACTGGTTAACAAACAGCTCATGTTTCATCTTGAGAGCTATGGATTGCTTGACCCCTCACAATCTGGCTTTAGGGAAGCCCACAGTACCAAAATAGCTTTGCTGGAGGTATCTGATAATATCCGGCTTGCACTAGACAAGGGACAGTCATCTATCCTCATTCTGCTAGACTTATCTGCAGCGTTCAACACCATCTCCCATAGCATTCTTGAACGTCGGCTTTGGGAGATTGGTGTCAGAGGTAAGGCTTTACAGTGGCTCAAAAATGGATCGAACTGCGATAGTACAGGTAGGAAATACCAGCTCCTGTAGTAGATTAGTCAGGATGGGAGTACCACAGGGCTCTTTCTTGAGTCCCACACTCTTTAACCTTTATGTGACCTTTATGGCCAAAGTGATTAAATCAGATGGTTTTGATGTTGTGTCGTATGCTGACGACACTCCGATCCTGGTCACTTTTGGTCCAGACCGATCACACCCCTGCTGACACATCGCTGCTGACACATCTCTGCTGATGCCGCTGCTGACACAGCACTGCTGACACAGCACTGCTGACACAGCACTGCTGACACACCACTGCTGACACGACACTGCTGACACGACACTGCTGACACATCGCTGCTGACACATCACTGCTGACACACCACTGCTGACATGCAACTGCTGACACCACTGCTGTCACACCACTGCTGATATGCCGCTGCTGACACATTACTGCTGAAACACCGCTGTGTACACATCACTGCTGGCACATCATTGCTGACACATCGCTGCTGATGCACCGCTGCTGACACACCACTGCTGACACACCACTGCTGTAACAATGCTGCTGACACATCACTGCTGACACACCACTGCTGACACGCCGCTGTTGACACCACTGCTGACACACTGCTGCTGACACACCGCTGCTGACACATAACTGCTGACACACCACTGCTGACACGCCGCTGCTGACATGCTGCTGCTGACATGCCGCTGCTGACACACCCCTGCTGACTCATCACTGCTGCTGACACACCACTGCTCTGCACTTCACTGCTGACACACCACTGCTGACACACCACAGCTGTTCACCCCAGTGATGAAAGCGGAATTAAATGCAGCCAAATTTGGAAGAGGTGGGTTTGCACAGCACATCATATAGAGAACACAGAACTGAGTGTCAGTAAACAATCCAGCAAAATTAAAAAGAATGCATGTCAGAGAGGAGGCTATGGAGAGGTGAGGGGCACTGGTGGAAGGTGGGAGTAAGGGAATCCTGCAGAAGGAATTCAAGGGTATAATAAATTCACATATAAAACCACATCTCTCGGGTTCTTTTCTTTTAAAACAAAAGCAAAAGGCACATACAAATGTTACCAGGGTTGCAGCGGGCACTTCCGGCACTACAGCTATCCCTGGCGCTAAGACATATAGATGGTATAGGAAATCAGGGTGGTGTCGATGAAAAGACGGCGGGCTGGCACAGAGTCAATAGCATGGCCTTCCTGTATAACTGACAGAAGCAGGACTTGAACCTCCCTCTGATCACACAGAAATCCTAACATTTTAGTAATAAACTATTGACAGCTTGCACTCGATTCTCAGTGGGATTGTCCACATGTGGAAAGAAAATGTTTTGTCCACAAATCAAGATACCAAGTCCAGTGGTAAAAAAAAAAATCCCCTAAGTATGCCTTGAATGCTGTGCTAATCGCATATTTCTCAGGGTAATATAGCAATAGGTAATGTCATGTGGCATCTTGCATGCACTCCTGTGCATAAATCCAGATAGTGTAAAGGAGACTAGAGCCCAAGCCTCTCGTGAAAATGCATTTGTATACCCTGATGCAAAAACAGTATTTTCCCTACACTCCTGCCATTAATGGAGATGGTCTGTTCCCCTTCCCACCCTGCATTCCTGGCCAGATCCAGGGCTTGAAGGGGTCAGACTGGAGTTTGGGAATTGCTACAAATATATATGTTTCTGTGCATTCACAAACTTACAAGGCAACCCATGCATACTAACAGATTCCAGAAGGTGTGGCTGGAATGTCTGCAAGTTAACATAAACTGAGACCTTCTTCTCCATGTTTTAATGTTCTTCATGTGACGCAATGAGCAGTCCCTTTACTGTTTATTGGGTTTCAAGGATAACATATACATAAAATATCTGCTAAAGAGATAAATATAAATGTGTGTACTAAAATTAAGTCCGATGCCAGTGCAGGGTTTTCCACCCAGCACTTACAATTTCCTTCAGTGGAACAAAGTAACTGTTGGACTTGGGCCTTCTGGCAGGTTCACCCCTGAACTTTTTGCCTTGAATTATAGTGATTTCTGGTCTTTGCGCACTTTGACACTGTGGCGCAGTGTAAAGTGCGTGCGCACTTTGAGTGCCTGTGGTGAGATAGGCCTGCCCTCCCATAGGAATGCATGGGGAATGTATGTGTCCCTGGTAGTTCCTGATGCGTGGGGAGTGCAGGCTCGAGTTTGATATGTGTGAACTCGTGAGAATGAATGCTGCGAGATGGTGTGTGCAGCTTGTATGTGTCTAGTGGGGAAGTGCCATTCCTAGACATGGCTGTACGTGTGCTGTGAGGGTGCTGGAGCGTGATTGGCTGGAGCTGGCTGGCATGCCCGGCTCCAGGAAGTCTGGATGGGTCTGCCCGGTGCTGAGTGGGATATTAGCATGCTGATGGCTGGGGAGGAGTGTACCTGTGTCCTGAATGAGGCTGGGTTTTCCCCTGACAATGCTGGCTCCATCCCCCTAGGGAACGACTGATGACCCAAGCCCTGCCAGTGAATAGAGAGGGTGGTTGAGCCCATCAACAGTACTCCCAGAACAGCTGTGACTGGTTCTTCCCCCACCCTGCACCTACAGACAAAGGATTGCTCTGCATAAAAGGAGGCTGTGACCTCTTGTCAAATGTTCTTGGGCCCGATTCACAGAATAAATTTAAGACTCAATCCTAAACTTACTACTATTTTGGTATTCACAGAATGAACTTACTACTTTTGGTATTCACAGAAGTTAGGATTTTATCTTAAGTTTGTCTTAAGACAGACTTAAGACAGACTTAAGACAGACTTAAGACAAAATCCTAACTTCTATGAATACCAAAAGTAGTAAGTTCATTCTGTGAATACCAAAATAGTAGTAAGTTTAGGATTGAGTCTTAAGTTCATTCTGTGAATCGGGCCCATAGTTCCCAACTTGAATCTTCCCAGGGGCGTGCTGCTGCTTGGGCTCAGGGAAAGGCTTGCCTCCCTGAGCCCTGCCCAGCCCCTGGACTGCTGAGATACTGGATTGCCAAAGGACTTTGTTGCTATCTGTGCCTTCCTAGCACCTGGGAGCGCTGTATTTTCCGTCCTAGCGCTTGGGAGCGCTTTATCCTGCATATAGCGCTGGAAGCGCTGTATTTCTGCCCACAGCGCTTGGGAGCGCTGTTTATTCGAGCCGGTGCCCACCCGGCATTTTCCCCGTTCTGAGAAGGGCCCCTGGGCCCCAGCGAGTGCCTACCTCGCTTGATTGCTTATTATTTAATCTCTCGAGGGAGGCCACCCCTCTTCAATGCCCCCGAGATTCACCGCCGCGGCCCGAGCGCCGCAAAACAGGAAGCCAGGCACTACAGTGCCTGACTCGGGGCGGGACTTCCGTTTTTGCAGGGAAGTCCCGCCCGCCGCTGCACTGTGATTGGATGCCCGCTCCGCCGGCAGAGAAGGATGGCCGCCTGCTGCCCGGGCTCCCATGAGCTGTTGGGAGCACCGGTGGACCAGCAGAAAGCCGCCCAAAAGGTTGCGGGGCTCCCAGGACCAGGAGGGAGCCCCGGAAGAAGACCGCCGCCTGCAGACAGGAGCCCGAGCCCCAGCAGCCAGCCCGGTGAGTGCGAGAGAGGAGGAGCGCCGGAAGAAGACCGCCCCTCCCCTCCAGAGCGAGCCCGGTTGTGTTAAGAGGCCCGTGAGGCCTCAAGTGATTTCGGGTCCCCCGAGAGGGACTCCGCCAGTGTTCCGAACCCGAGAGGCTCTTGGGCCATAATTTCCTTCGAGTCCCCCGAGAGGGACTCCGCCCATTTTTGCCCACGAGCCCCGAGAGGCTCGTTGACTAGTTTGGCCATATCGAGTCCCCAGAGGGGGGACTCCAGCGGAGGCCCCCACCCTATTCACGAGCCCTGAGAGGCTCCAACGTTCTTTGAGAGCCCGAGAGGCTCAGGGGGCATTCTTGTTTTACGAGCCCAGAGAGGCTAAAGTGCCAATGTGGCGCAGTATTCCTGAGGGGCTAGTGAGAGCCCCAGGCGAGATTTGTTCCCCAGCTGCCCAGCAGTTAGTGGGCAGCTGCACCATTTAGGTCTTTCTCTTTTAGGGACATGTGCTCTGGACTTTAGGAGTGAGGCGCACTCCTTCATCCCTGGTCTTTTCCCAGCTGCGCAGCACTTAGTGCCAGCTGCAGCGTTTAGGCCCCCTGTTCTGTCCCTCAGCTGCCCAGCAAGTAGTGGGCAGCTGCTACGTTTAGGTCTTGGCGCAGGGCCGCAACCTGGACTTTGTGAGTTCTGCGCTAAAGGTGATTTATGCGCTAACTGAGGTTTAGATGCTGTTATGATCTATGTCCTATTGCTTTGGGGTGTTAGGAAATGTACAATGTGTAGTATGTTTTGCGCACCCTGTGTTCTGCACCTCTGAATGTGTTGTTGATACATCATGTGCCTTGTTCCTTACACCGCAGAACGTGTGTTGATGCGTCATGTGTTTCTCTTACACCTCTGAATGGGTAGAATATTCATCATGTGTTCTCCTGCGCTGCACCTCTGAATGTGTTGGTAATGCGTCATGTGCCTCCTTCCTTACACCTCTGAATGTATGCATTGCATCATGTGTTTTGTCCCCAGGTCTATGCCCCTACTTGTATTGTGATACTGAGGTGGTTGTTTTCTTCCTAGTACAGGTGGTGCTAGTGAGGTCCTGGTTACCAGTAGTTACTGGTTGTGTGCTCTATTTTTATATTGTGCTACAGTGATTTTCTGTTATGGTCTAAGTGATATTCCAAGGGCTTGATACTGAGCTCGCCCCTGACCAGAGTCCCAGGACCAGTGGACTTTATTGTGCCTTCCCTGACAAATTGCTGGGACTTGTCTGATCTCCCTGGGCCCCTGGGGCCTCGCTGAAGTGTGCCTCGCTCACTCCCATTGGCAGCTCGTGCCCGGCCGCCCGTCCAAGCCTCGAGCCGCGCCGCTCTCCCCTGAGCCGCGCCGCTTCGCTGGGCCGCCCGCATCCTGCCTCCCCCTCCTCTTCTAAGTCGCACACATTGGTCGCCCCAGAGAAACGCTTGTAGCTGCCGGTCGCCCGCTAAAGCCTACTAAGGAGGTCACTCGCATTATCCCGTGCAACCAGGACGGAAGGTACTGTCCGATAGGCTCTATGTTCTAAGTTCTAGGCCTACAAGTATTGTATTGCTAGTTCTAAAAGTGCTGATTCCTGACAGTGGTCCAGGTGGCCCTGTCTTGTAAATATTCCCTGTAAATTCTGCCCGTACCTCTGGCACATTGTAAAGTGTGTGTTTTATTTAATGTGTTTTGGTGTAATACAAAGGATATTTTTATATAACCTTGTGTGGAGTTTCCTTTGTGGTGGGTCCTGGGTGTTGTTGCTGGGGTGCGTGCGCAAATACTTAACTTACATCGCCTCCAAGTTTAGCCTTGCTGCTCGCGCCACGTTACCTAGAGGGTGAGCAGGGGTTATCTTGGCGTGTAACTCCCTTGCCCTGACTTGGGAGTGGTGGTCTCTGACTGACTTTGGCGAAAGCCCTGGCCAGCCAGGGATCCCATTTCCAACAGTAACGTTTCCAAAATGGCCCAACACCTTTCTTGAACGCTACAGATGTTTTTGTTTAATGGAATATTATACCTGTTAACTGCCTTCTAGGGCTAGCGTTAAAAGTGAGGTGTAGTAATCCAGGAAACAGCTTGAATTTAAAAGGTTTATTCAACAGCACAGCATAAGATCCTAGTACAGCAGCATCAAGGTTAAACTGCTAGAAAGTGCAGAATGCTACATGAGGAAAACTCTGTTCAGAACATGGAATGGAGACAGAAACATAACATGTCACATGCAGTTAAAGGAACAGTTTTACAATACTAAATAATAAATAAAAGCTATGTCAGAATGTAACACATCCCCCTCATTAATAAAACAACATACAAATGTATTATACAAAATTTTGTAAAGAAGTGGGTCTTCTTCGGACACGTGTATCATTTTTGACTCTTGAAGCCACTGAGTCAGAGAAAGAATTATCGTTTGTTTCAACACTGTCTAAATCACCACGAGACTGAAACAGAACATCATTCTGCATGGTACATTTGGCAACTTTACTCACGTTCCAAACTTTGCCATCTTGAGTAATGACAGAATTACTGAAAACTTTTTAAATTTGCATAGGTCTGCCATACTTACTCATGCCTTTGCTGACCATGAAAGGTTTCAAGATCTTAACCCAATCACCAACCCCCAAATCATGCTCTTTGGTTTTCCACCTTTTATTGTACCACAAAGCTGACTTGCTTTGCTTGCAACAAACCTTGCTGGCAATTTTTCCAATGTCAACTTCATCTTTAGTTAAATTTTTGCATTTCTCCTTAAACCACCAGGGACATATATCTGAAGCAGGATCTCTTCCTTTAAGTAGTTTGAAAGGACTAACTTCCGTGGTGGTATGAGGAGTTATGCGATAAGTCCAAAGCTTCTCTCTAAGCACATTCAACCAATTACTATTCTCTTTAACAGCATCAGCAACAAAACCCTTTAATACTCGGTTAAAGCGTTCAACCTGTCCGTTCTCATGTGGTTCATAAAGAGATGTCCGAATGTGTTTGATATTGCAACCTTTTAAAAATGATTGCATTTCAGCCGAAACTAGCTGCACACCATTGTCAGACACTAACACTGAGGAAGATCCTTCTCTCGCAAAAACTTCTTTGAAAAAGGAAATAACTACCTCAGAAGTAACTTTAGCCACAAATTTCACTTCTGGCCACTTAGAATGATAATCTATCATGACTAGTGCAAAACGTGATGTTTCTGGCAAAATATGGAAAGGGCCCGAAATATCAAATGCTATCTTGTTCCAAGGAAATTCTGGCCATTGCACGGCTTTGAGAGGTGGAACATGCAATTTAAGCATTTTATCATTAAAACAACACTCACTACACTCCCTCACTGTGCGGTCAACAAATCTGTCCATCCCTGGCCACCAAAAATTTAACCTTATTAAACGCTTCATGGCCGAAATCCCAGGATGGGTTTTATGAGCTAACTGAAGTATCAGTTCTTGTATGCATCAAGGTTAAACTGCTAGAAAGTGCAGAATGCTACATGAGGAAAACTCTGTTCAGAACATGGAATGCAGACAGAAACATAACATGTCACATGCAGTTAAAGGAACAGTTTTACAATACTAAATAATAAATAAAAGCTATGTCAGAATGTAACATGAGGTCAGTCTTGGGATTATCTGAAGTGTGTATATGTTTGTGTATTTAGTGTGTTTTGTCATGTGCTTATTGTCTTTGTGATCTGAATTGTGTGTGGCGTATGTTTTAGTGTGTTATTTACAACAAGGGGTGGTGATGGACAGAGTCTCTGAATTAAGCAGAGTACTCTCACCCAGTCAAGAGATCAGGGCTAGATCCAACACCGTTTTTTAGCTCATTGCACCATCCCAGTTTCAGAACCTGGCTGTATGCAAATTAGTCTGTCCCTGGCCCAGTGCATCATGGGAACAGGGCAGACCAGACTACAAAAGCCAATTCTTACACTGGGAAGGAAACAAGCTTCCGGGGGTCTGCTTAATTCAGACACTCTGTTCATCACCACCCCCTTTTCTGAATCGTATGTTTTAGTGTGGGCTTCCCGTTCCTGTGGTTACAAGGTATGGAGATAATAGTATACATTTACGGCAGGGTCCCCTTATGCTGGTTATAGGTTGATGGTAGGATAAAGGATAGAGAGAGGTGGAGAAGAAAAGTAGGAATAAGTGTAGGAGAAGGATAGCACAGGAGTAAATCAAACAATGCAATTCGGGTTGTCTGTTTAAATTTTTTAAAGGCATTGTAATTTACAATGTCAATAGCTCAAAATAATGTAATTGCGAGACCTGTTGCATTGCAAATGCTTGCTTATAGTGTTTTCTGCCGTCTTCCCTCAGTTGTAGGTTGTAAAACATTTTCAAGAATCCCCACACTCTTGTTTGTCTTCAGACTCCCTGAGGGCTGAACTGGCATCCAGATAATTAACATGGTAAGGGCCTGTCGGCAGCGAACATGTCCAGGGCTTGTACACATTCACTGTCTGCTGTCTAGGCAAATGCCCTTCACAACCAGGCGGCTAAAGAGGGCGGGAATAGTCAGAAGCTAGGGATGGAAAAACCTCTGATCCTGCTCGCAGGCCAGTCGCTACCCGCGCTGCTGCACGGCTCTGCCTGTCTTTGCCTGCCTCGCTACCACTTCCTGCATTATTTTGTCTTTTCTGTGCCCGAACTTGTTTACTTTCACCTAACTTGTATTTTTTGCCTTACTTGTCTCTCCTTCCTGTATGCCCAGTTCTCCCTCGGCCCCCCCTGTCGTCCCTCGCCCGTTTTTCCCGCCAACGTTTTTACTGCCGCTGCATCCCTGCAGCCCCGCATGCAAACACGCCGTTGAACTCTGGGACCTACTGGACTCCAACACCCCAGACGTCACCTTCCTGACGGAGACCTGGGTGAACCTGTCCTTGGCACCCGGCATCGCCATAGCCATCCCGGAAAGCTACACGATCACCCGCAAGGGCCGCACCAAAGGAGTAGGAGGAGGAATCGCCATCGTCCATGGGAACCCTCTCAAAATCTCAACAAACACCGAAGACACCCACAGCACTGCTGAACACCTGGACTTCCAAATCCACACCGACCCCAACACCATCCTCAGAGGAACCCTCATCTATAGACCCCTGGACCCCGACCACAGTTCAGCGACTCCATCGCCGACTTCATCAGGACACACTCCCTCGCCTCCACTGACTACATCCTCGTCGGGGACTTGAAATTCCACCTGGAGAACAACAACGACTCCAACTCTTCCACCCTGATCGACAACCTCAACAACCTCGGACTCAGACAACTCGTCACAACACCCACCCACTCCACCAGCCACACGCTTGAACCCATCTTCACCGCAAGATCACGGTAAACATCCTTTACAATGAAACTTTTACAACGCACTACCATTACAACACGGTCATTACAACGCAAACCATTGCATTGGGGGGCGCTCTAGGATAGGGAATAGGTTAATTTACTATCCAATAACCTTCCCTAGTATCCACGGGGGCTGGAGTTGGAATAGTAAATTAAACTATTCACTATCCAACACCCAAAAGCGCTATGCGTTGTAATTGTATGCGATGTAAAAACCGCGTTGTAAAGGTATGCGTGGTAAAAGTATGCGTTGTAATGTCATACATCCCAAGATCACACGTCTCTGTCAATAACACCAGCACACTCCACTCCACTGGATCGACCATCGCTGCATCCACTTCCCCTTCTGGAAACCAACCACGCACCACCGCACTCAACAGTCTCCCCGCCGCTACTGGAACAAAGTCACTGTGGACCAGCTAACCACTACCCTCGCCCTGAGCCCACCTGCAGATCCTACCGGCGCCCTACGCCGACGCCCGCAACCTCAGACAGTGGATCGACAACTGCGCCAACACCCTTGCCCTGCTCAAGAAACCCTCCAACAGCCACACCAGAAAGAAAGCAAGCGGGTTCTCCGAAGACCTCCAGACCTCCAAGCACTTATCCGTGAACGAACACCAAAAAGCTACTCAGCCCACAAGAACGCCACCCACTGACACCACCACCTCATCAGATCCGCCAAACGAGCATCCTTCAAAGACCGCCTAAGCAACAACGCACACAACAGAAAAGAGCTCTTCAACATCGTGAAGGAACACTCCAACCCCAGCTCCGACACCAGCGACATCCCACCGTCGCAAAACGTAGACGACTCGCTGGTCACCATCTTCCACCGCAAGATCGCAGACATCCATGACAGCTTCGATGCCGCGACTGCCCCGGCAACTACTGAGACCCAGCCCCCACGAACTCCACCCACACCAACCACCTGACCTCTGGGACCAACATTAACTACGACGATACCATCAAGATCATGAACTCTGTCCACTCCGGATCCCTGTCAGACCCATGCCCACGCCACATCTTCAACAAAGCCAGCACCACCATCGCACCCCATCTTCAGAAAGCCATCAACATCTCCTTCGAGACAGCAACCTTCCCGGAGAGCTGGAAGCACGCCGAGATCAATGCCTTACTCAAGAAACCCAAGGCGGACCCCAAGGACTTCAAGAACTTCCGACCCATTCTCTGCTCCGTTTCCAAGCAAATGTCATCGAGAAGGCCGTCAACAAACAATTGACCAGATTTCTCGAGGAGAACAGCATCCTGGACCCGTCCCAGTCCAGGTTCCGCAGCAACCACAGCACCGAAACTGCCCTCATCCCCGCCACCGACGACATCAGGACCCTACTAGACAACAGAGAAATCGCAGCCCTCATCCTCCTGGACCTGTCAGCCCCCTTCGACATGGTCTGCCACCGCACACTACAAACACGCCCCCACGACGCCGGTATCCAAGAGAAGGCCCTGGACTGGACCACTTCCTTCCTCTCCGGCAGAACACAGTGCATCCGCCTCCCTCCTGTGAGAAGTTGGCCTGATAGGTGATGTTTCCAATTCTGGAACCACCTATTATCAGACCAAACAATCCCTTATGGTGTCTGGTTGTAAGTCAACCTTATTAGACAAGCTATCCTAGGGGTAGCATGGACTAAGCAGCCTAAAGGCTTAACTTAAGAGGTCGTGTTAAGCGAGCTGTTTTACCACATACAATCCTGTAATATCAAATGAAAGGACACCACACAAGTATATATTATAAAAATATATGTATTTATTACTAAAAACAATCCCCAGTATTCTTTATGAATAAAGGGGCACAAGCGTTAAATCAAAAGCACTGTTTAAACATACAAAGTTGCACAATTATGGATGAGGGCAGGGGGCCACTCAAACCATATACTAAACAAGTGGTATAAGAGATGCCACTCGAGCAGTGGTTAGGCCTAGGGCCTAGGGAATCGCTGGGAGCAGTCAGGACAAGCAATGCTGAAGTCGGGAATGGCCCTCGGGATTCGGGAGATGTGCGGAAAGCGCACGCACGCACCAATGTTAACCAATGGTGCGTAAAAGTTGTAAAGTTAAAGTTAAAGGACACTTCCGCTGAACCTAGAGGAACAAAACTTAACACACAGACCCTAGAGGTGTGCACCAGTGTGGGAACACCGGCGGAGCAAAGTTACCTCACCCACAGGAAGTGGGTGCACAGGGTCGAAGTGGCGTCGGGTTCTGACACGCAGGCTCTTGGTGCTTGAAGCTGAAAGGGCTGCAGGCGGGTTAAAGATGAAGTGTCCGTTGGAGTCCAAGGGTGGACTCAAGTCGAAGGGTACCTGAAAGCAGAGGGGACAGAGTCTGGGTCACTCAGCAGTGACCAGGGTGGAACCAGGACGGAACCAGGCAATGTCGGGCGCAATCAGGTGGTCGTCGAGGAGCTTCTCTCCGCTGTCACATGGGCTCTGGGGCATCTGCGACGTCCAGGAGCAGGTCACGATCTGTCTCACGCAGGCTCTCACCGTCGGTGCAGTCGGCTTCAAGTTTGTAGCAAACAAGCCTTGGCAAGAGCAATCCACGCGGGATCGGAAGATTGCTTCTCACTCGGACCAGGAAGGTCAGAGTCGGGGCTCCTTTTCAGGGGAGCTGGTGTGGATCTGGAGCAACCAGATTCACGAGTCTTCTTTGTAGTTTCGTCGGCACAGGGACCACTAGCCAGCTGGCAAGTGACCGGGCCAACGCGTTGAGCCAAATGGAGCAGAAGGGCCCCACGCAGCACTCGTCGAGTGTGGAGGGCCGAACTTCGGCTCAGGAGTAGCTCAGGGTGGGGGCTTCTCAAACCCCGGTGCACAGCTTCGAGGGTCACTCGTGGGCTGCACGGTCAGCGTCTCGTGGTCAATTCAAGATGGCGTGCCCCACGCTTCTGGTCGCCTCCACGGGTCTCAGCTCTGCAGGGACTGTGGATCGGGCTGTTGGAAGGCAGGCAAGCTTGATCTCGTCGATCTCAGTCGCTCGAGTTCCGGCGGGAACTGCAACTAAGTAGACGTCGAGGGCTGGATGGTGCCTGCTGCTGCAGGGTGGTCACTCCTTGACCACAAGGGAGATTCTTCGGGCTTCCACGTTGAGATGGAGGGCGAAGGGTCCAGAATTTCGTTTCAAATGTTTCTTCCAGGAAATCTGATGTGCATTGGCACTGCTCCCACTCTTATTCGAATCTGGGGGGCGTGATTACCTGCTAGGTCCCCTCCTATGGGTGGGACCCAGGAAGTGGGTGGATACACCCCCTTCCTTTGATCCAGGCCGCCCTGGCACGAGGGCTGGAGTGCCCCAGAACCGGTTTGGCCGGATTATGCAAGGGGCAGCCTTGTGCGCCCCAAGCAGTGTCTGGTTTCTTTCAAACCTCCCTGCTACAATCCACTATCTCCTGTCTGGAGGGCGGTGACACCCTCCTGTGACAGGAAACCCTTTGTCCAGGACCCATTTGGTTGAGTTTCGGTCAACTGCAGGGGTCCAGACATTTGTCTGTGGCAGAGGCATCCATTTTGTGGATCTAAGGTCTTTGGAGAAATCAACCGCATTAAAGCAAAGTAACATGTCTTACCCCTCTAGAGGGGTGGAATGCTATCCCCGTCGCCAGAACTGGCGAGGGGATAGTATTCCAAATCGTATGACACCTTACACGACATGTTTTGATAAAGCCAAACCAAAGTTGCTATATAACCGCGAGGATTATAAGGCACTTAAGAGTATATGGTATGGCATTATCCTGAAACAGCTTAGGGAGTTGTTCCCGACAGCTGCAGACAGGCTCGGCTCATGCTAGAGCTCCATCTCACATGAAACCACGCACTCTGCCTCCAGGATTGATGAGGCCTTCCATAGGAGTGGCTCACAGGTTAATATGTGTCCAGATATAGGTTTAGATATAGGTATACTATATCTAAGCAAGGGGTGATTACACCACCTTACCCCAGCTGAGTGATCAGCCAGTTGTGTCAATTTAAGAACCAGCCAGGGGTGGCAAAAGATATGCTGCAGCCCCTGGTAGGCCTTGGTGGCCCCTATGCCCTGGGCACCTATAGTGCATTATACAGGGGCTGACAAGGAGTCCATTTCCAATTGTGGTATGTACCTAGGGTACATGGAATCCATTTTACAGAGAGAGCAGATGGCCTGGGGCCCTGATTAGCAGGGAACCAGGTCAACTAAGTCAAAAACCAGCTAAACACAGGCAAAAAATCCGGGGTAACCATAGTCAGGTAGCCACCTTCCTACATAACCCCCCCCCAAACGAAAGGAGATAAGGCTATCCTTGGCCAGGTAAGCCTATATTGCCTGAGTGGCCATATAAGGAAGTACCTGCACTAGCATGGGTACCCCCTGTCTCATGGTCCACTAAGCAGTCCCTCACCCTTGGGGTATCAGAGGGTCTCCACCATAGGGAATCACTACCTTGGGTGTGTTTATGCAAAGTTAAAGGCTGGTTTGGATATGGAGTATTGAAGCGAGGCTCTACTAATTTAGGGCTTAGCTTCCTCCAATTATCTTCCACCATGTGTGCCTTTCTCTCTTTAACTGAGTTGCACTGTGCTCTCAGGGTCAACCTCTGGCTACCTAAAGCTGGAGGCTGGGTCCCTCTGTTTGGCTTGCTGGAGGGACAGTTCAGGTTTGGGCCCCTTGGGTCCCAGGTTTGGCTGTGCCCAACAGAATCCATCTGTGGGAGGTCCCTAACTGTTTTTAAGGGGGCTCCCTCAGGAGTTTTTAAAGTTTTCACCTTACTAGGGCTACTAGTTTTGGTGCACCTAATCTTTTGATGGGGGTGCTTTATTTGACAGGGGGCCCTCTGGGTCTCACTGTCCTTCTTGTCCTCTGCAGCCCTGGGCTGGCTAAGGCAAGGTAGAGAGGGGCAGGTTACCTGCTCCAGACTGGGTCCCACCTGAGAAGGGTCCACTGACATCAGAGGTTCTGTCAGGCTAGGCCCAACCACCTCTGGGGCAGCTCCTTCATCAGGGGTAAGATCAGTTCCCTGAGGAGGCAGATCCTGTCCTAAAGTCTGGTGAGGGGGAGATTTCTCTTCCTCCTCCATGCTCTCAGTTTGTGTGGAGTTATCCATCATTTCAGGTTTCACAACACACATGTCAGTTTGAGTTTGGGCTGTGGCCATCACAGCCCCACCAACCTTTTCAGGAGGAGACTCAGTTTGGGTTTCTGCTGTTATCATAACAGCTTTGCTATGCTGTTCAGGAAGAGCTTTTGCTAAAGATGGGGCAGAGAGTTTCTCAGCCCTACCAACCTTTTCAGGAAGGACATCTTGAATTGGGGCTGTAGCCATTACAGCCCCACTAACCTTTCCATTGGAATTCACCATTCTAGAATGGGTTTCCTGTTCAACCGCAGCCCAGGCTGAGATCTCCAAATCATTACCAAGTAGGCAGTCTACAGGCAAGTTTGGTGACACTGCCACTCTCTTTGGGCCAATGACACCTCCCCAGCTGAGACTTACTACTGCCATGGGATGATTTGTTTGGATTCCATCAATGTTTGTAACCTGGTATGTGGCACCAGGTAAAAGTTGCCAAGAGGGGACTATGCCATCAGCCACCATGGTGATGCTAGCCCCTGTGTCTCTAAAAGCTTCAACTTTCAAACCATTGATGATGGGTTCTTGTCTATACTTGCTCAAAGTATTTGGGCAAGCAGAGAAGTTGGCAAACCCCATGCCAGTCTCATAAACAAGATCATTGGGTGAGGGGGACCTGGATAGGCCAGGGTCCACCTGAGCTCCAACAGTAAACCCACCCAGATTCCTGGGTGTGCTTCCACTTCCTGGGGGATTACTGCTGACAGTAACAGGAGGTGTTGAAGCTGGCTTTGGAGGTATATTTTCTTTATTGTTATTCTTGGGACAACAGTTGTCTGTTTTGTAATGCCCAACCTGTTTACAGGGATAACAATAAGGCTTTTTCTCAGTTGAAGAAGTGTCTTGGGACCCACCCCCATCCTTGGAGTTTTGGGGCCCTGGGGAAGTCTTTTCTTTACTTTTATCCCCACCCTTATCTTGAGGCTTGGTAGACTCCTTCTTCTGGTTACTGTCCTGATTCTTAGGCCTAATCCTGGTTCTGACCCATTTGTCTGCCTTCTTTCCCAATTCTTGGGGAGAGGTCAGATCAGAGTCCACCAGGTGCTGGTGTAAGAGCTGGTTCTGACAATTACTTAGGATCTGCTCCCTCATAATCAAATTATACAATCCTGTAAAGTCATGTACTTTGCTGCCATGTAGCCAACCCTCCAGAGCCTTAGTTGCACAATCAACAAAATCAGTCCAGTCCTGAGTCTGTGTCTTCTGGGTGTCTCTGAACTTAAACCTGTACTGTTCAGTGGTTAAGCCAAACCCATCTATCAGAACACTCTTCAGGACTTTGTAATTGTTTGCATCCTCATGTCTGACAGTGAGGAGCTTGTCTCTCCCTTTCTCTGAAAAGGAGTACCATAAGATTGCTGCCCACTGTTCCTCAGGAACCTGTTGTACCATGCAGGCTCTCTCAAGAGCAGTCATCCATTTGTGGATGTCATCCCCTTCTTTGAAGGGGGGCACAATCTTTGTCAGGTTTCTACTATCATAGGACCTGGGTTTCTCTTTAGGAATATTGCTGCCACCAGTGGCACCTAAGCCACACAATTTTTGCTCTCTTGCCAAGGCAAGTCTAGCTTGAGCCAAGGCTACCTCCTCCCTCTCTATCTGGAGTTTGACAGCCCTCACTCTGGCCCTATGCTCTAGCTTTTGAGAAGCACTCATGCCTCTCTGTGATTCTCTGGAGGCACTAGAAATATGAGAGTCCCCTGAGGGAGATCTCACTCTTCTGTTGCCTGGGAGAATAACATGATGGGATCTGCGGAGGTGCTGGCCCTCTCCATTCCCCAGTAGGTCCAAGTTGGCCTGGCTAAGCCTGGCAACTGGAACCTGGCTACCCCTCTGATCCTGATCTTCTAAGTCCTCACTTTCTGAGTCCTCCTCCTCCTCTTCTTCATCATCTTCCTCCTGAGGGGGGTCAGTTACAGGGGGGTTCCCTCCATTTCCTGTTTCTAGGGAAGCTTCCTTTGCCCTTTCTAAGTCATCCTGCTCTAGGATTTCTACCAGGATTTGGCAGGTGGGGCTTCTGCCCCTTTTTAACCCTCTTGCTTTGCACAAGGCAATCAAGTCTCTACGGGTTAGTTTGTCATATCCAAAAGTTGCCTGGGTAAGGTCAACTGTCACAGGAGTAGACCCTGAGGCTTTTCCTGTGTCAGACATGGCTGCTAGTGAGGTGTAAGTGGTGCACTTACCTACACTAAGTGTTTCCCTACTGTACCTTGCTAGTGAGTTGTAGTCAGGGTGTGCTAATCCCTTTAATCTACAACTACTAAGTTCAGTAGAACTTAATATGCTAAGCTTTTGATTTATATGTACCTACAGGTACTTGATGTGATCTTTCAATTTGATACGAAGATTGCAATGGTAAAACAACAGCAAGCTCAAATCCGCACCGCTGCTCACCAATGTGAGAAGTTGGCCTGATAGGTGATGTTTCCAATTCTGGAACCACCTATTATCAGACCAAACAATCCCTTATGGTGTCTGGTTGTAAGTCAACCTTATTAGACAAGCTATCCTAGGGGTAGCATGGACTAAGCAGCCTAAAGGCTTAACTTAAGAGGTCGTGTTAAGCGAGCTGTTTTACCACATACAATCCTGTAATATCAAATGAAAGGACACCACACAAGTATATATTATAAAAATATATGTATTTATTACTAAAAACAATCCCCAGTATTCTTTATGAATAAAGGGGCACAAGCGTTAAATCAAAAGCACTGTTTAAACATACAAAGTTGCACAATTATGGATGAGGGCAGGGGGCCACTCAAACCATATACTAAACAAGTGGTATAAGAGATGCCACTCGAGCAGTGGTTAGGCCTAGGGCCTAGGGAATCGCTGGGAGCAGTCAGGACAAGCAATGCTGAAGTCGGGAATGGCCCTCGGGATTCGGGAGATGTGCGGAAAGCGCACGCACGCACCAATGTTAACCAATGGTGCGTAAAAGTTGTAAAGTTAAAGTTAAAGGACACTTCCGCTGAACCTAGAGGAACAAAACTTAACACACAGACCCTAGAGGTGTGCACCAGTGTGGGAACACCGGCGGAGCAAAGTTACCTCACCCACAGGAAGTGGGTGCACAGGGTCGAAGTGGCGTCGGGTTCTGACACGCAGGCTCTTGGTGCTTGAAGCTGAAAGGGCTGCAGGCGGGTTAAAGATGAAGTGTCCGGTGGAGTCCAAGGGTGGACTCAAGTCGAAGGGTACCTGAAAGCAGAGGGGACAGAGTCTGGGTCACTCAGCAGTGACCAGGGTGGAACCAGGACGGAACCAGGCAATGTCGGGCGCAATCAGGTGGTCGTCGAGGAGCTTCTCTTCGCTGTCACGTGGGCTCTGGGGCATCTGCGACATCCAGGAGCAGGTCACGATCTGTCCCACGCAGGCTCTCACCGTCGGTGCAGTCGGCTTCAAGTTTGGAGCAAACAAGCCTTGGCAAGAGCAATCCACGCTGGATCGGAAGATTGCTTCTCACTCGGACCAGGAAGGTCAGAGTCGGGGCTCCTTTTCAGGGGAGCTGGTGTGGATCTGGAGCAACCAGATTCACGAGTCTTCTTTGTAGTTTCGTCGGCACAGGGACCACTAGCCAGCTGGCAAGTGACCGGGTCAACGCGTTGAGCCAAATGGAGCAGAAGGGCCCCACGCAGCACTCGTCGAGTGTGGAGGGCCGAACTTCGGCTCAGGAGTAGCTCAGGGTGGGGGCTTCTCAAACCCCGGTGCACAGCTTCGAGGGTCACTCGTGGGCTGCACGGTCAGCGTCTCGTGGTCAATTCAAGATGGCGTGCCCCACGCTTCCGGTCGCCTCCACGGGTCTCAGCTCTGCAGGGACTGTGGATCGGGCTGTTGGAAGGCAGGCAAGCTTGATCTCGTTGATCTCAGTTGCTCGAGTTCCGGCGGGAACTGCAACTAAGTAGACGTCGAGGGCTGGATGGTGCCTGCTGCTGCAGGGTGGTCACTCCTTGACCACAAGGGAGATTCTTCGGGCTTCCACGTTGAGATGGAGGGCGAAGGGTCCAGAATTTCGTTTCAAATGTTTCTTCCAGGAAATCTGATGTGCATTGGCACTGCTCCCACTCTTATTCGAATCTGGGGGGCGTGATTACCTGCTAGGTGCCCTCCTATGGGTGGGACCCAGGAAGTGGGTGGATACACCCCCTTCCTTTGATCCAGGCCGCCCTGGCACGAGGGCTGGAGTGCCCCAGAACCGGTTTGGCCGGATTATGCAAGGGGCAGCCTTGTGCGCCCCAAGCAGTGTCTGGTTTCTTTCAAACCTCCCTGCTACAATCCACTATCTCCTGTCTGGAGGGCGGTGACACCCTCCTGTGACAGGAAACCCTTTGTCCAGGACCCATTTGGTTGAGTTTCGGTCAACTGCAGGGGTCCAGACATTTGTCTGTGGCAGAGGCATCCATTTTGTGGATCTAAGGTCTTTGGAGAAATCAACCGCATTAAAGCAAAGTAACATGTCTTACCCCTCTAGAGGGGTGGAATGCTATCCCCGTCGCCAGAACTGGCGAGGGGATAGTATTCCAAATCGTATGACACCTTACACGACATGTTTTGATAAAGCCAAACCAAAGTTGCTATATAACCGCGAGGATTATAAGGCACTTAAGAGTATATGGTATGGCATTATCCTGAAACAGCTTAGGGAGTTGTTCCCGACAGCTGCAGACAGGCTCGGCTCATGCTAGAGCTCCATCTCACATGAAACCACGCACTCTGCCTCCAGGATTGATGAGGCCTTCCATAGGAGTGGCTCACAGGTTAATATGTGTCCAGATATAGGTTTAGATATAGGTATACTATATCTAAGCAAGGGGTGATTACACCACCTTACCCCAGCTGAGTGATCAGCCAGTTGTGTCAATTTAAGAACCAGCCAGGGGTGGCAAAAGATATGCTGCAGCCCCTGGTAGGCCTTGGTGGCCCCTATGCCCTGGGCACCTATAGTGCATTATACAGGGGCTGACAAGGAGTCCATTTCCAATTGTGGTATGTACCTAGGGTACATGGAATCTATTTTACAGAGAGAGCAGATGGCCTGGGGCCCTGATTAGCAGGGAACCAGGTCAACTAAGTCAAAAACCAGCTAAACACAGGCAAAAAATCCGGAGTAACCATAGTCAGGTAGCCACCTTCCTACACCTCCCTTCCGCTCCAAAGCCGCCGAGATCATCTGTGGCATACCCAAGGGCTCATCCCTCAGCCCAACGCTGTTCAACATCTACATGGCACTGCTCGCCCATGCCGCTCGACTGCATGACCTAAACATCATCTCCTACTCCGATGACACCCAGCTCGTCCTCTCCCTCACCAAAGACCCCCTGGCCGCCGAAACCAACATCCACGAAGGAATGAAAGCCATCGCCAAATGGATGAGAAACAGCTGACTGAAGCTGAACTCGGAGAAGACGGAGGTCCTCATCCTCGGATCCACTCCCTCGGCCTGGGACGACTACTGGTGGCTGACCGCTCTAGGAACTGCACTAACGCCCACCGACCATGCATGTAACCTTGGGGTCATCCTCGAATCGACCTTCTCCATGACAAAGCAGGTCAACGTCGTCTCTTCCTCCTGCTTGAACACCCTCCGCATGCTCCGCCGGATCTACAAGTGGATCCCCACCGCAACGAGAAGGACGGTCACCCAGGCCCTTGTCAGCAGCAGACTGGACTACGGAAATTACCTCTTCGCAGGAGCCTCGGCCACACTCCTTAAACGGCTCCAATGCATCCAGAACACCTCAGCATGCCTGATCCTTGACATCCCTCACCACAGCCACATCACACCCCACCTAAGAGACCTACACTGGCTCCCCGTCAACAAGAGGATAACCTTCAAGATCCTCACTCACGCACACAAGGCACTCCACAGCACTGGACCAGCATACCTCAACAGCCGACTCAGTTTCTACACCCCACCCCGCCAGCTCCACTCCACCGACCACACCCTCGCCACTGTCCCCCATATATGTACCTCGCGCCAAGACATGGAACGAATCACTGACAGAATATTGACCTACAAAATATCAAACTACAGAAATATCGATGCAGGAATATCGAAGGCAAGAATATCGACATACTATCTACAACATGTTAAGTACAAAAATATCGAGAAAAAAAATATCAGTGTTAAAATAATCGTAATTAAAAATGTCAGTTTTTTTCGGTAAACAAAATGTATAAAATAAAGTAAATAATACTTATAAATAAAATAAACATAGTTAAAAATATTTACTAATGTTTAAATTGAATAAATAATACATATATAATAATAAAACATTAATTACACATATACATAAAATATATAATATATACTTACTTAATAATATGTTTTAATAATTATTTTAATAACTTATATATTATTAAAAATATTATAAATTACAAATACATCTACACACTTAAAACAATAACATAAATAAAAAGTAAATAATTATGTTTAATACGCTAAAATAATTAAATATACTATCAATATTTATAAAATTCATTATATACTACATTATCTAAAATAATACAAATAATATTAAATAGCTGAAGAAATAAAACTACTATTCAAAGTCCCAAAAAAACTACAGTAATTAAAATGTTGGATAGCGTAGGGCTTAAAATTACTATTCACACTCCAGAAAATGCAACAGTAGGAAAAGCGTTGGATAGCATAGGGGTAAAATTTACTATTCTCACTCCAGAGAGTGCAACAGGCGGGAAAGCATTGGCTAGCTTAGGTGTACAAATTACTATTCCAACTCCAGGGAGTGCAACAGTAGGGAAAGCGTTGGATAGCGTAGAGGTAACAATTACTATTCCCAATCCAGTGCAACACTAGGGAAAGCATTGGATGGCGTAGGGGTAAAAATGGCTATTCCCACTCCAGAGAGTGCAACAGTAGGGAAAGCGTTGGATAGTGTAGGGGTAAAAATGACTATTCCCACTTCAGAGAGTGCAACAGTAGCAAAAACAATGGATAGCGTAGGGGTAAGAATTACTAGTCCCACTCCGCAGAGTGCAACAGTAGGGAAAGCGTTGGATAGCGTAGGGGTAAAAATTACTATTCCAACTCCAGAGAGTGCAACAGCAGGGAAGGCGTTGGATAGCGTAGGGGTAAAAATTGCTATTCCAACTCCAGAGAGTGCAACAGTAGGGAAAGCGTTGGATGGTGTAGGGGTAAAAATTACTATTCCCACTCCAGAGAGTGCAACTGTAGGGAAAGTGTTGAATAGCGTAGGGGTACAAATTACTATTCCAACTCCAGAGAGTGCAACAGTAGGGAAAGCGTTGGAAATCGTAAAGGTAAAAATTACTATTCCAACTCCAGAGAGTGCAACTGTAGGGAAAGCGTTGGATAGCGTAAGGGTAAAAATTACTATTCCAACTCCAGAGAGTGCAACAGTAAGGAAAGCATTGGATAGTGTAGGGGTAAAAATTACTATTCCAACTCGAGAGAGTGCAACATAAGAGAAAGTGTTGGATAGAGTAAAAGTTAAATATAACATACTTATAAATAATTTTTGTATTTAAAATAATTAATAATTTAGTTTTTTAAATAACTCTACATCATTTACAAAAACCCATTAATAATTATTAAAAACATAACTACAATTGATAATTAATTAACAGTAAATTAATAATAAATATTAATTAATATATATTAATGACCAAATAATAAATATTGAACAATAACAAATTTTTCATAACAAAAACATATTAATTATTAAAAATTGATTAACACTTAAAAAAAAATAAACAATACAATGCTTTTTTATACCCAAAAATACTTTTTATGAAACATTAATTACCAATTAATAAAACATAATTTCCAATGAATAACAATTAATTACCAATTAAAAATATTAATTGCCATTTAAAAAAAGTAATTACCAATTAAGAAATTGAATTGCCAAATAAAAACATTGATTACCAATTAATAAATTAATTTAACATTTTAAAAATATTTACCAATTTATAATTAAGGAAAAAATAATAATTATCAAAACCAATAAATAAAAATACATCATTACTTAATTACAATTAAATTACTTCCCACCCAATTCCCCTGTAAATCCATAACCCGCTACAGAACTTAAACGCAAAAATTAATTAAAATTAATTTATAATTATAAAAAATTAGTAATTAATTTAGTATAATTAAATTACTTCCCACCCTATTTCCCTATATTTAGGCACAACCCGCTCCGGTATTAAAACACAAAATTGACTTAAAAATAACATTATTAACATATAAAAATAGTACACATATAATATAAAACAAGTAAAATACTTAACATAAAACATATAACACATACATATTAAATACATAATAAAATACATAACAATAATACAAATATCGATATTAGTAACATCAAGATTAGTAACATCATCAATCCATTCCTGTTGTCCCAACACTTGGCGCTGTAGCTGTGTCAGTTGCATTGCTTGCTCTTTATGCTATGGCACCAGCGAGTATATTATCTTTAACGGTGGTGGCAAGTTTATCATGGTCTGCTTTCAGAAGAGTGAATCCTGTTGTTGAGCCAATTTGGTGCTCTATGGATTTTCTTGCGTCCCGAACTTCCTGTAGGATTTAATCTAGTTTGTCGGGTTCTGAAGTCATGTTTGTTGGTGGGACACAGCTCAAGGAAGGCTGATGAGAGGTGGGGGTCCGTATCCTCCGTTTGTTGTTTGCCTGTAGTTGTGGTCGTCTCCGGGACTTTCCTTTTGGGGCGTCCCATTTTTATTTGTTTCCCTGCACAGCACCAGGAGGCCACACAGCGTGCCTACGGGTAGAAGTGTCTATTTGGGCGCAATGTCTCTGTTATTGCACGGGGTGATGCACTGACGTCAGCAGCAGCTCAGTATGGTCTGTCGTATGTATGGTTCTAGCCTGAACCAGTGGGCCCCTGTAGGCGATTCTGTGTATACTCTCCGGGCGGATGCAAGCTCTGTTGAGGCGGCACTCCAGGAATACATCGGACCGTTTTTAGAGACCACTACATATTGAAGCATAGACATTGGTGGAAGATTGAGAAGGAGGAGGATTACTGGACCAAGTGTAGCTTTTGAAGTATTGGAGGCCCTTCACTGGGAGTTGCTATATTATACTCTCGCCATACTGTTCCGGTGTTTGATACATCCTGTAGAAACCAAGAATATGTGCAAGATATAAGAATAGAGGCTTCCGAATTTCGAGTAATTGTCATACTAGAAAGGATTGATGGGGTTTAATCCCCGCAGATGCTGAGATTGGTGTTTACACCTAGCTGAGGACTGTCTGGCAAATCTGTTTTCTATATCTAAAGATGCATATCGGCACCTATAAAGAAGGTGCTTATACCTATTGTTGGAGTGTGTGTTTTTACCTTTCCCGGGTTGAGTGGCATCTTTTCCCCCCATACTTTGGGGCATTATATCTGGCAGGTCCTGATGAAGGTGGCATTCTATCAGCTTGCAGCCACCGATACGTGTCGACCACGGCCTATATAACATCCTGCCCTTGTGCAGTTTCTGTCTTTGATCATCACAGTTACTTTGTTATTCTGTAATTGTGTTCCCCAGATATATTATGAATGTGAAGGTGTGTCTGGATTTGTGTGAGTTGGGTATGAAAGGGGTGGTGTGATGTTTCTGGTTGTTTTTTTCTGGGCTTTCATGTTTGATTATATGTATTGTTTTTCTTATTTATGTTGATCTGTGACTTTACTATGTTTAAATATGTTATTTGTAAAAATATTTATGGATTTGTATAAGCTATGAAAAAATATTTTGATAAAATGAAATGAAAATAAAAAACTGTATATTTTTCAGATATGTCGTTATAATTTTCTCTGAGTGGGTTCACACACCAGCTTGGGCGCTCACAGTTGACCTTTGGGATTAATTCCTATGCATAAATAAATGTGGTCATGAGGGAGATTTTTTCTTAGGTCTGTTTATTTTCCCCTCTTCTCCCTGACCTTGTTCTGTATCTTTAGAGGGGGTCCCCTTCCTTTTTTGCAATGTCTTCGGTAGTTTCCTCCAACTCACATCCCCCACCCCACTGTGTCATTGCACAGGTAGCTGACAAATGAACCCTCTACTTTTAAGTTGGTGATTCTCTTTCAGGCAGTTAGTTCGGTTCCATTCTCGAGTTGCCCCCTGTTGTATGCGGTGTCCACTCTGTCCCAAGCCTGAAGTACCTCCTGGAGTGCCTTTTTTCACCCTCCAGTGTGTGCGTGCTGCAATGGGGGAGGAGCTCAGTGACCTAAGTTGGTAGGTGCAGCAGAGTGTCTTGCTTCCCTCAGTAGGCCATATGATGCGTAACTCTTCACACAGTGGGGATTCCACCGCCCAGCGTCAGGGAAGGCCCATGTTTAAGGGCAGTATCCTGGGGCCTACTCAACATGTTTGTGTATATAAAGTAGTAGGAGGGTGGATGGGGGAGAACTGAGAGTCTCTACTCACCGTTTTTCTTTCGTGGTCTAGCATAGCCACTGCATGTGTGTTTGTCCCAGGCCAGTCACAATGTAGGACAGGGCCCAGGTGTCGCCCCAAAGTGCTGCCGGGCCGCCGTTAGTCCTGTGCAGAAGGGGTGTTTGGGTATTTCACATACCCAGGGGGAGCTTGCAGGTCTTCGCTCACCCACTGGAGATCGCAGCCAAGTCTGGTGTTGCGCAGGGGCAAGGTTGTGAGCTGTACCGTGCACTGTGCCAGTTTACTGGCCTCTGTTGCCGGCCATCTGACCCCCGGGGCCCCACTTAGGCCTGCCTCCACTCTCCAGCCTCCTGCTCGTCATCTGTCCAGTGGTACCAGGAGTTCAGTACAATGCAGGTTTGGGGGAGGGTGGATACAACATTCGGCAACCGAAGCGGGAGAGGCGCGGGCTTGCTCTGTGTGTCATGCCAGGGATGGGTCCAGAGTCCTCGGTGATGCTGCTTCCAGGGTCCTAACCGGCACCCAGGGCTTTCCCGACAACCCCGTAATGCAGGGGTCCCCTGTCGGTCAATTGCCATATCTTTCTGTGCCATCCTAGCCTTCGTGCTCTCTCAGACCGGTGCTGTCTCCCGTATCGGGAGCGGGTGAATTGGTTAGGCCCTAAATGGCGTTGGCACCGGCCTCCGTTGCCGGCCCTCCATCCCCGAAGCCCTGCACAGGTCTGCCTCCCTTTGCTTGTCCCCCCTCTGGTGAGCCCAGGAGTTCAGTACAATGTAGTTCTGGGGGGGAGAGTGGACACAGCCTTCCGCCACCAAAGCAGGAGCGGCGCGGGTTCGCGCAGTGCGTTATGCCGGGGACGGGTCCGGCGGCCTCGGTGATGCAGCTCTCAGGGTCCTTGCCCGCACCCATGGTTAACTCTATAGCCCGGAATGCAGGGGTCCCCAACTGGTTGGATTATCGTACCTCTCTGTGCCGTCCTTGTCTCCGTGATCTCTCAAACCTGTGCTGTCTCACCCGTATCGGAATCAGGCGTTGTCAGCACAGTCTCTTTGTTTGGCTGCCCACAGGTCGCATCGACTGTTTTGGTGTGGGCATATCATCCGCCTTCCGCTGTGCAGTCACACTTCTCTCATCTGGGTGTAGGATGCGTCATAACAATGCCGGATTTAGCAGCATTAGTTGGTCCGGGCGTGGAGCTCTCTCAGAGTGTGTCCCCTATACACAGCAGTTGGTTACGCTCCCGTGGTTGTGAGTGACTGTATTGGAGAGGGAATGTCTGTGTGAGTGGCTGTAAGGGTGAGTGAATGGTAGTATGGATGTGTGAATGGTTATGTAAGTGGTTATGTCAGTGTGTGAGTGGTTGTATGGGGGAGTGAGAGGCTGTCAGTGACTGTATGGGTCAATGAGAGACTGTGTCAGTGGCTGTATGAGTAAGTGAGTGGGTGTATGGGTGGCTGAATGGTAAATACGTTGGTGTGTGAGTAGTTGTATTGGTGAGTAAGTGGCAGTGTGAGTAGCTTTATAGGGGAGTATCTGGGTGAATGAGTACCTGTATGGGTGAGTGAGTGGCAGTGTGAGTTTCTGTATGAGTGATTGAGTAGGTGTGAGAGTAGATGTAAGGGTGTATGAGTGGATGTGTAAGTGTATGTATATCTGTATATGTGAGTGGTTGTATTGGTGAGTGAATGGGAGCATGAGTGGCTATATGGGTGACTTAGTGGGTATGTAAGTGGCTGTATGAGTGAGTGGATTTGTGAGTGGCTCTTTGGATGAGTTATTGGTTGTGTGAGTGCTGGTATGGGTCTGTGAATTGGTATGTGAGGGGTTGTGTGGGGTTGGGAGTGGGTGTATGAGAGGTTCTGTGGGATGGGAGTGGGTGTGTGAGTGGTTGTGTGGACGTTGTCATTAGCGATGTCACTGACCATGTTTAGCAGCATGACCATCTCGCAGCAGCACCTTGCAGCTCTCCTCCATGGTCAGCGGACAGCCCTGCCTCAGCGCCTGGGCCCCCTCTACATGCTGTATTCAAAAGAAACAATTGCTGGACGGAATGCCAGACACTGGAAACATTCACCCCCAGTCACAAGGATCTGGGTTTAATCCATCATTATTTTGCTCACCACACCACGACAGTTTGGACCCAGCCATGTGCAAATCAGTCTCAACCCTGTTCCTTGTGGGAACAGTCCAGCCCAAACTGCCATGCCAGATACTCCCTGGACTGGAAACAAGCATCCTGGGACCGGTTTCAGGGCATCACCCTTCATCAGCCAGGCTAGCTTGAATCCAGTGGTGTAGTGAGCATGGGACCTACGTCTGGGCATACCCTTCCCACTTAGGGTGGCATATTCAAAAGAAACAATTGATGGACAGAATGCTGGACACTGCAAACATACACCCGCAGCAACAAAGATCTGGGTTAAATCCATTATTCTTTTGCTCACCACCTCAGTTTGGACCCAACCATATGCAAATCAGTCTCAACCCTGTTCCTTGTGGGAACAGTCCAGCCCGAACTGACAAGCCAGGTCCTCCCTGGACCGGAAACAAGCATCCTGGGACCGGTTGCAGGGCATCAGCCAGGTTAGCTTGAATCCAGTGGTGTAGTGAGCACGGCACCCATGTCTGGGCATACCCTTCCCACTTAGGGTGACATATTCCATCAATTGTTGTTGGTGACGGCGACCTCTGTGCTCTGTCCTTGTGTATAGTTAAAGCACTGTTCAGTGATCTCTGTTGAGGGGCTGTTGGGGACAGATATGATTATGTCAGTGATTCTTGAATGCTAATCTAGTGGGCATTAGGCCCTTTTGTGACATGGGCACCTTTCTGCTCAGTCGCTAAAAAGTAGCAGGTATCAGAGCTTTCTGCCTGTTACCGACCCACTGTGTGTCTTAAGTTATCGCGTCGCCGTCCCTCATCCCTGGCCAAGCAAGATCGGGCTGAAGATTTAGTGGGAATGGCCCCTCTAGAGCACCAGGCCAAGTTAGGCAATTATCCTCTGTGCTGCTGTAGAGACCCTAGTACTTGAAATTCTACTTCATTCCCTTTTCGGTGTCATTCTCTGCCATGCCAGTAGGGACGCAGCTTCCGGGGGTGGTATTTGGGGCGTTACATCTCACTAGTAAATGTATTTTCAGCTAAATAGTTGGGCACAGGTGCTTTTAGTCGGGTATGGTGAGATGTCTGTTGCATTTCAACAGGAATTTTTATCGACACACACTTTTCCCTTTCTGTTTTGAAAGTCTTTAACAATGTTGGTTGTATGACAAAATAACGTGTTTTCTCTCACTCCGCATGTGTCTCCTTTCCATTGCCCCGTTAGGCCCTCTCCTGCACATTATAACTCAGCTCCATTCATGGAAACTCTACAGCTCACCCCCTCCAATCTTACTGCCCAAGCCACGCTCCTGCCTGCCAGTGTCTCATTATTACCTATTTACTTCAGTGTCAATGAGGTGTGTGCTGGTTTACATGTGAGTGTCTTTTAGCCTGTGTGTTTGCTTATCTGTGCATGTTTGTGTGCATCTATTTGAATATCTGTTTGTGGGTGTTAGTTTGTTTCTATTTGTATATATGTGTTTGTGGGCACCATTGTGGGTAGTTAGGTGTCTGTAAGTTCATGTTTGGTGTGTGTTTGTGGGTCTGTGCATCTCTTTGTATGTGTATTTCTTTGTGGGAGCACTCCTTTCTGTCTTTATCAATGTGCTTAACCTCTTCCTTAGAAGATAGAAATCCTCTTTTAATTAGGTATTCCCTATGCCTGCCCTATACATTAAAGCACACATTAAATTACATTAGCACACACAATTTTCTATGTATTCACAATCAATTATTTGGATAAGATTTTCAGTGTAAAAACTGTACTTGTAAATCATTATTGTTATCACAAACACAGATTGTTTATCCTCCACTCCAACTTTCAAACACAATGCGTAAAATAGAGACATAGCTTCCATTGGTGCAGCAGGTGCCATCGCACCAGAGTCCACTGAACTCTAATTATTGCTGGATTTTACAGTTTAACACGGTCTTGTCATAACTTTTGGACAACTTAACTAGATATGGTGATCTCCTGTATGTGGTGCAAGTACACCATATTAAGGACTTAAGAGCCCTGTTCCTTGGGGCAGTTTACTTGAGAACCATAGAGGCTCGAAGGGGGAGCAGCCATAAAGACAAGCCCAGAGCAGTCTGGAGGTCGGCTACCGTGTACCCTCTAATGCCCTCACTACAAGTAGCCTCTTTGTTTACTATGGGAAATATGCAATCCAGAAATATCGAGAATCTATTTACTTTAACGCTGAAAACTGCCAACCATAGAAACTGAGCAGTTATAGTTACCTGGGCTGACAATAATTTACACTCCCCACAATGCACAGCTTATAAAGCAAGCAGAGAAACACATGAAAAAATTATGTCCTGCCCGTAGAGCGCAGGATTTTAAGCTGCTCCCTATGGGTAGGAACAATACTGGCTCCCGCTGGCGTCATGGGGACTTTGGGGGCAATCAACATTGATCATGTGGGTGCCCTGGATGGGCTTAAGGGCACCCACCATTTACTGGCAGGGCCATTTTTGTAAATCATTCATTATGCATGGTCAAGGCATATGCATGGTAAAGGTGTTACGTAGTAAAGGCATACGTGTTAATGGCATTGCAGGGTAAAGGCATACATGTTAAAGGCATTTGTTGGCATCTTTGACATTATAATTAGTCTAATCCTGCACTATCTCTTGACTTGAAACTAAACCCTGGGCCTTGATAAACTGAACACAGACAGCTCAAACAAAAAGTGTAAAAGCAGGTTTAGTGGAAATGTCATGTCACATTGTCATCACATGCCATTTTCCCAGTGCATTGTACCATTTCCCCAGCTTTCCCCAGATAAATGGTGCTATGAACCGTATAGCACTACTCGCCAGTACGTTTAGAGGGTGATCCATTTCTCTTCCTACCCTGGAGGGAGAGTTACTCCCGCATTTTGTTGAAGTTGAAGTGAAACTCTAACTGCTTCCAGTGTCAAAAATAGTCAGATTGGGGTCTGTGAATGCTCACTTGCTTACAAACTGACAAGGTGAATCATGCATGCAGTACAGCTACTAGTGTGTGATTCTGCACGTGCAAAACATGTACACCTGGCAGCTATCATCTGACTAGTTTTGTTTTCAAAATTTTTTTAAAGAGCTGAGGATACAGACAAGCCCACTGACACCAAGAGAGAAACAGTAATAACAGTTATTCACAGACCCTGACAAAACCCCTAGGCCTGCTCATCATGAGATCAATCTCCCTCCCAAACATTCTTGCTCAACTATTCACAGGCATTCTGGCACACAACTTAGTCCGTTCATAATGGCCTTATTGCTGCAAGCCACAGCAGTGGTGAGTTAATATCGTGCTGTTAATAAAATTGATAATTTCCAACACTGTGAAGACACTGGATGTAGGAAGGTGGATATCTGACTATATGGTTACCCCAACTCATTTCTTTTCACCGCTATTCACTTCACGCAGTAGCATAAACTATGGTCCTGAGGAAGCAGTAGGAGACCAATAGGCTCTATATTCACTACAGAAACATGTCGACCGAATATCAATTCTAGTAGTTATTTGTTTACACTACTATGCACTGTTTTTAGTTTTGAGAGCAGATAGGACCTCAATAAAATTGTTTGTCCATTTCCACTACCCAATTTTAAACATTTTTTGCACTTAGCACATATTACTTTTATCACTTTTGGCACTGCTAGTCAGTTTACCCCCTGATACCATAGTACACCACACTCACATTTGAGACATCTTGTTAGACTAGGCTACTACCCGCCTAATCTACTGTGGGTGCAACCACTTTTCTTCAGGATGAAGGATCCCAAATGATGTAGGGCGGTACAGGTTGGTAATCTCATGGGAATAATTATTTCACCACGATTCACCCTTAGTGGATTTCGCGGCTGTACCTTTTGACACACAGATAATTTTTGGGATAGTTTGCTTTTTGACCCATTGTTATCCTATTTGTTGGTATTCATAGTGGGAAGGGATGATAACAATGCTAGGTCGATAAATATTCCCTTTGACCCCCTTGTATTCTTTTTATACCCCAACTTTTTGCCTTGTGTTTTGCTGGTTTTTGACTTAGTTGGCCTGGGATCCTGCTATTCGGGGCTCCAGGCTATCTGCTCTCCCTATAAAAGGGACTCCATGTACTTTAGGTACATACCAGGTTGGGTATTGGGTCATCTCTGTGAGCCCCTGTGTAGTGTACCATAGGTACCCAGGGCATAGGTGCATCCAAGGCCTACCAGGGGCTGAAGCATGTATTATGCCACCCCTGGCTGGCCATCCAAACTGACACCACAGGCTGATCACTCAGCTTGAGTAAGGTGGTGTAATCACCCCTTACTTAGATATAGTATACCTATATCTACCTTTATATATAGACACATATGCACCTATAAGTCACTCCCATGGTAGGCCTCGACAATCCTCAAAGCAGAGTGCTTGGTTTTATGTGAGAGGGTGCCCTAGCATGAGCTGAGCCCCTCTGCAGCTTTCAGAACCATGTCCTTATAGCTGTTCTATGATATAGCTATACCATATACTCTTAAGTGCATTATAATCCTCATGGTTAAATGCTAAATTTGGTGTGGCTTTATCAAAACATGTGGTGTAAGGTGTCAAACACTTTGGAATACTACCGCCCCCACCAATTCTGGCAGCAGGGGTAGCATTCCACCCTTCTAGAGGGAAAAGACATGTATGTTACTGCTTTACCCGGTTAAAGTTAAACAGAGCTTCAGCATCAAAAAATGGATGCTGCTGCCACAGACACGAGTCTGAACTCCTGCTGCTGGACGAAACTCCAGCAAGGGAGGCCTGGAAAATGAGTTTCCTGTCGAGGGAGGTGCTAGCACCTCCCCAGACAGCCTATAGTGTATTGGGGCAGGGTGGGTTGAATGGAACAATGCTTTTCCAGACACTGCATGGGGCACACAAGATGCTCCATGCATAGCCCGGTTCAAACCAGTTACTGGGGCACTCCAGCCCCGCTCTGGCGCGATACTGGACAAAGGGAAAGGGGTGTAACCACCCCCTTCCCAGGTCCACCCATAGGCGGGACCTAGCGGGTAATCCAGCCCATTTACTTACTATAAAGATAGGTGCTGTGTCCCCAGGACTTTAGATTATCTTGGAACGAAACTCTGAAATGAAACTCTTGGACCTTCGACATTCTATACCGACTAGAAGACTGAAGACATCTCCCTTGTGGTCAAGGAGTGACCACCCTGTTTAAACAGAGACCCCTGTCTTTAGTAACAAGCAAGGTAAAGGCGGCAGTTGGCATTTGAGCTGATCCAGTGTGAACAGGAAAGCATTGCGGAAAAAGATTTCCGGAGTTACCTTTGTCATATATACTTCCTGAAGAGTTACCTTTGTTATACAGTTCATAAAGAGTTACCTTTGTTATTCACTTCCTGAAGAGTTACCTTTGTCATACACTTCTTGAAGAGCTACCTAAGGTAGATACTTCCTGAAACTGAATTAACGGCAGCGCTTCCTGATTCCTCTCTTTTTCCACAATCTGTTCTGTTTAAATGAAATCTTATCCATGTGTATCTACCCAAAACTGTACCTCTAGCACGAGTGCTCTGTAGCTGCCCTTTCCTTAGTAATTTACTCTGAACAATGGTAAATCACTGCCTTCTCAGAAGTAAATAAGATGTGACATGTCCAACCACATTTTTATTAAATATCCATGTATGGTAAAATGTTCCTTACTATATTTCAAATTTGGTAGAGAAGAGATGTCTTATCCAGCTGGTTAAATATTGTGTATTCACATTCTATTACATTTGCATTTAGTAATATTACATTTCTTTAAATCCAACAGAAAATAGGCCTTAAATGCACGGATTGATTATGAATAATGAAGATAACACATCAAACCTGCAAAAATTACCAAAAATTAGGAGCTCCAAAAACATCAATGCATCAGAGGCAGAGGACAGATCCAGAAAGACGCAGTCAAAGGCAATTCAGTGAGTGTCCGAGTCTGAGCTCTGCACCTCGACACCCCAAGACGAAGAAATGACCTCAACAAAATTAAGCCAACAAAACTGACAAACCACCTGCTGTATAATCAAGCGTCCAACACCAGCTTTGATCATGAGGCCGGTATGAGAGTTGGAGGAAGGTCTCGTGTCTATTTGGGATCCGGAGCTTGGAACAAACTCCCTCTTCAGCTTTGAGCTGTTAGCAACATGATAATGTTTAAAAAAAGGTTGAAAACGTGGCTTTTTGTCCATGTTTGAAACAACCGGATTTGCTTTCTTTTCTGACCTGTACTTTGCCCCGGGACACTCTTTGGAGTAGCTGTACACATTACGAGTCGCTTCACCATCATGATATGGCTAGAGCAGTGCTTCGCTATCTAAACTGGCAACAGACCAGCATTCAGTGCTCTAGGTGTATTGTTAAGTCTTTCTAGCCAAACCACAGGCACCAGGGAAAAGCACAACGAAGTGGAGCCTAACAACTGAAGGCTAAAGGAAAGCGGAGATCTGCTCTCTGAAGTACAGAGTATTGTCCCAATTTGCACCTAACGGAAGGAAGTTTAAGCTTTACCCGCAAGCATGCAAAGCCATTATCCAATCTAAAGATGCAATCACCCACACGGAAGCCTTACTGATATTATGAATGTGGCAGGTATTTAGTGAGTCTTGTATTTTATTGTTAAATCGGAAATCAAAATATAACACACATACAGGGAATGTGAAAATAACGCAAGTAAGTAGTTTATTAACTATGCTGACCCTTCAGGAAACACGGTCAGGAAAAAAATCATGCAATTCCACTGAATATGTCAAGAACTTTAGCCAATTAGAAACCATAAAAGAGCATCAGCGAATACAAACAGGGGAAAAACCATACCATTGCAATGAATGTGGGAAGAGCTTCAGTCAAATTGCAAACCTCCACACACATCAGAGAATACACACAGGGGAAAAAGCATACCATTGCAAGGAATGTGTAAAGAGCTTCAATCAAATTGCAAACCTCCACAGACATCAGAGAATACACACAGGGGAAAAACCATACCATTGCAGTGAATGTGCCAAGAGTTTCAGTACGTTAGCAGAACTCCAAACACATCAGCGAACACACACAGGGGAAAAACCATACCATTGCAAGGAATGTGGAAAGAACTTCAATCAGATTTCACAGCTACACGTACATCAGAAAATACACACAGGGGAAAAACCATACGATTGCAGTGAATGTGTGAAGAGCTTCAGTCGGTTACAAGAACTCCAAACACATCAGCGAACACACACAGGGGAAAAACCATACCATTGCAAAGAATGTGTAAAGAGCTTCAGTCAATTATCACACCTCCGCAGACATCAGAGAATACACACAGGGGAAAAAACATACAATTGCAGTGAATGTGTGAAGAGTTTCAGTACGTTAACAGAACTCCAAACACATCAGCGAACACACACAGGGGAAAAACCTTACCATTGCAGTGAATGTGTGAAGAGCTTCAGTCAAAATACTGGCCTCCACAGACATCAGAGAATACACACAGGGGAAAAACCATACCATTGCAGTGAATGTGTGCAGAGCTTCAGTCGGTTAGCACATCTCCAAACACATCAGCGAACACACACAGGGGAAAAACCATACCATTGCGGTGAATGTGTAAAGAGCTTCAGTCAGTTAACAGGCCTCTGGAGACATCAACGAATACACACTGAGGAAAAACCATACCATTGCGGTGAATGTGGAAGTAGCTTTAGGGATCTATCAAACCTCCACACACATCAGAGAACACACACAGGGGAAAAACCATACCATTGCAGTGAATGTGTAAAGAGCTTCAGTCGAAATACAGACCTCCACAGACATCAGAGAATACACACAGGGGAAAAACCATACCATTGCAGTGAATGTGTGCAGAGCTTCAGTCGGTTAGCACATCTCCAAACACATCAGAGAACACACACAGGGGAAAAACCATACCATTGCAAGGAATGTGTGCAGAGCTTCAGTCGGTTAACAGACCTCCGGAGACATCAACGAATACACACTGAGGAAAAACCATACCATTGCGGTGAATGTGGAAGTAGCTTTAGGGATCTATCAAACCTCCACACACATCAGAGAGCACACACAGGGGAAAAACATACCATTGCAAGAATGTGGCAGTAGTTTTACTTACTCTTCAGCATTAAGAAATCATCAGCGAGCTCACAAAGAGGAAAATAATCTTTTAAATGCTATGAATGCTTGAAAAGCTGCAGTCCATTATCACTCCTAAGCAGGCATCAGCGAACACACACAGAAGAAAAGCCTTCAAATGTAATGAATGTGAGAAGAAATGTAGTCAATTATCAAGCCTATGTAGACATCAGCTTACACACACTCTGTAAATACCGTACAACTGTAGTGAGTGTAGAAGTACCTTTAGGTCATCTTTCGCATTAAGGATTCATCCGTTAATGCACACAGAGAAAAATCCTTTCAGGTGCAGTGAATGTGTGAATGCCTTCTGTCAGTTATTAGACCTACGAATACATCAACTAACACACACAGAGTAAAAAAGAGCATTGCAATGAATGTCAGAAGTGATTTTGTCAATTGTGAACACACCTGGGGTAAACCATACAATTGCACTAAAATTGTGATGAGCTTTTGTCAATTTCTGGTCCTACATAGCCTCAGCGTACACACACCTTCATTTAACTCACTTAGAATAATTCCTAGAGATGCAGTAAATTCAGAAAAAAATTAAGAACATTAACAATATTATTGACTCATCTGAGGACATAGACAGGAGCAGAACAGTGCAGTTATTGTGAGATGAAAGAATTACAGGAACAAATATATTATTATGTGGGATATTCAAATACCAGATGAATGAAGACTCGACTAGAAGAAAAGAAGAAAACCAAAGATTTGTAGAATAATAAAAGTGTCTGTTCCCAGTGATTGTTCACTTCTCTACACATAGAAAAAACAACTTGATATAACAGGAAATCCACCAGGAGACTAGCACAATATGGAATAAAAGAAAAGAAACACTGGTGGTTTTTATTTAGCGATGAGGAGTTACAAAGAAAAACATCCAAGTGTTACTGTTCATGCTACCTGTAAAAGTGTAGGGATGAATACGATACTGCCTGCACATATTGCTATATTAGTATAAGTGAGTTAGTTGCTCAAACGCCATTTTGCTGCTTTTGCACATGACACTACATGTCTCTGTTTTTATAAAGGCAAACTGCTTGATTTTCCTTCACATGAGAATGATCTGTTTTTCACATCTCTGGACTCACACTGCGAACTCAAGTCTGCACAAAGTGTTCAAGGTTAAAATAACACATGTATGCTGTTGATGCAGGTTGATCGGCCCACGCTCTAAACACAACACAAACACAGCTGCTCATTTCTGAAACTCAGGTGCTTTTAATATTGCACTGCATGCATGAGACTAACACTTGGAAAAAACCTTTCCATCAACAAAGAGCTGTACTGATCTGGGATGTGATTCACTTCACCTGACTTTGGAGGTATGCTGTCCCCGTTTTAACCTTGAGATCCTCTATTATTATAATACCTAGCAAGGGGAGGGTGGTACACAAGGTGCTATAGACCTGGTTCCACTATCATTATAATATGATTTCTCCCTTTGTATTTTATGGAACTGTAACAATGCTGATTGTATTGATTTTTTGCATATTTTTACTTATGTTAGCAAATATACTGCATCTTAGAGCACGTAGTTGAAATAAACATTTTAAACTATACCTTGTCTCTGATTACTCACATTGCGGACATTTATGAGAATAAAAATGAAAGTGTTCTTGATTCCCACTATTCCTGAGAGGTCCTAAAGTCACTTGTTCTGGGTTGTCTAATCATTGGTAGCTTTGCTGTAGTACTGAGAACGAATGAGACACTGATGCTAGTTGGATAGGGGTTCTGGGCACTGAGGTGGGTTTTTGGTACACCACAATACACTGAGGTCCTGGTTTCCAGTGCATAGTTCTGTGCATGAGCAGAATCCCCGCAACATGGCGCCCAACGTCTTGATTAGTGCTTGTATCTGTATCACAATACCCTCACCACTGTTTCCGGTTAACAGGCGTGACGGATTAACCTACCTATACGAATGTGTTATAGGTTAATTCAAGCTTGAGATTTAAAAAAAGGTTCATGTTTTGAATAACTACCCTTTTTGTGCTGCAATTTATATAAATTGTTTTTCTTCTCCATATCCTTATGTGTGATATTGATATAGCTCAGCATAGTCGGGCAGCGCTCCGGCGTCATCTGACGCAGTTTGGAGTACCAGACGATGGTATGTCTGTTATCTTTGTGGTGAGTGCTGATTCAGCGTTCCCCTTTGAGCTTTTCTACTCTTGGGTTACGTTTCCTGCAATAAATGCGGATGAGGATATGTTCCAAACATACACTCACACAGCGATTCCTATGAACTATACTCCATATAGTACACAAGAGATTCCAATTTCGACATGGCAGCATCGTGTTTGGTTTAATGGCACCCTCCCCCACACTGTAACTCCGTTTCGGTTAGGTCCCTTGTCAATTCCTGGGGCCACTTTGCCAGTCTTAGCCGGGTTCACACCATATCCACGTTATCTCAATGCCCCGATTGACGACTTGTGTCAACTTTATACCTCTTTTGTTGGGGTACATAGGGCTTTAGTTCATTATGTTTCTTGCAGCGCAACAAGTTGGACTGGCCGGGATGCCGATTAGTCCCGTCATGGTTAATTCGGTTAATTCGGTAATGGGAAAGCACCCCCAAACTAAGTACGAAATGCCTTATTGGCTTGCTTAGAAATTTGACCAACTGGAAGCAGTGTTTCCTAATACCACTCCTGTGGAAAAACACAGGATTCTCACAATTAGTTTGCAGAAAGACTTATTGCCAGAGGTAACAGATTCTGAGAATTGGGGTAAAGTATTTGCAGCAGTATATGCAAACTGTTTTGGCATGCCGTCTATGACTGTCTTGCCCTCTGTGATCAAGCGTGTTCAGGATGAGCACAGTCCGGAGGCGGCTGTCGAGTTGGGAATGAGGCTCTTTGGAGTGTTTGACGTAGTTGCTGATCTCATCTTTTGTAATGTAAAGGGAGATGCGGTTAACTTTCAGGTGTCGAATGCTTTGCGCCTTGTCCCAGACGTCGACAAACCCCGAGCGTTACCGAGAATTATTGCGGAGGCTTATAAGACCATTGGCCACAATAGTTTGGGTGTTAAGCCTTTTTCTAAAATGGCAACTCAACTGCAGACTCAGATGGCAAAGTCTACTAAAGACGACCGTCCAAATTTTCCAAAACAGAATTTGAAGAATAAAAAACAGAGGAAGCAGCAATAGGAGCAGGGGTCGTGTCCGGCCGCGCTGATACCAGTGTCTACTGAGCGCACTTATGATTTGTGCGACCACTCAAGAATTCGGTCTTCGTATAGATTTCAGGTACCTGAGCAACGTTCTCGTCGTTCTTCAGAGAAAACATCGGGCGCACAAGCCGGTGGCGGAGAACACGGCAGGGGTCGGAGTGCCCCAGAAGGACGTGAGCAGCCCCGCCCCTCTGATGATAAAGGCAAGCAGGACGACTTGCCACGTTAACGCCTTCATTTTCAGAAAAAGAAAGTTGCTGCGTTAACCGTAAGGTATGCCACGGCTAGTGAGAACACAGCTTCGGAACCTGACATGGACATTAACGCTGCTCGACAGCGCAGCGGAGGTTACAATAGTGCGGCAAGCACTGCGGCCATATCTGAAGGCGACAGCAACTGATACTTTTATCAATCAATCAATCAGAGTACTTGTAAAGCGCGCTACTTACCCGTGAGGGTGTCATGGGTTCTTTTGCCCTTGCAAGTTAATCCCTTTAATTATGCATGTTCTCGTATTGTGTGACAAGTACTGTTTATTGTGTGGCAAGTACTGCTAGTGATTCATTTGTAGCTAGCAATGTATGTTGGTACATTTTCTTGCAGCTAGCAATGATTGTTACTGTTCAAGTTTTATGCACGCGTAGAACTTAATACAAGAGCCTTTTCACTCTCACGTTTTGAACGGTTTCCTGAATACACGTGAGCAGGTGAAGGAACGCCCAAGCAAAGACTATAAATATCCTGCCCTCGCTCACAGTGACGCTTCGCGTCGTGCAACAGCATCACCGTGAGTGTTCCTGTTTGGCATCTGAGACCCGTCTGATTCAGTCCCTTTCTTTTGGTTCCGCTTCCCTCCCGTCTGGAATTCCTTCCGCTAGCTTCTGTTCCCGATTCCCTTAGAAAACCTCAGTTCCCGTTTTCCCTTTGAAAACTTACCTTCCAATTTGTGATTCCTTCATCGTCCTCCGATCTCCGAAAGGCACCAGTGGCTTCAGTTCCCTTGATCTTCAGTTCTGGTTGAGCCTTCTCTCGTCAATCCGATTTCCTGTGTAAACAAGTAAGAGATCTGGTTACCAAGCAACTCGGGATCAAAAGACAAGCATTGGTAAGGACAAGCTTCTTATTTGTAAAAGACTCGAGAGCTAGAAAATCATTTTCTTGATTGTAAAACGGATTTTTGGAACTTGGCATATATTTAAAGCAAGGTTATTTTCAATTGTCATTTCTTATGAACATAGTTGTAGACAAATCAATATAGAAAATCGTTATTGACATTTCAGCAGAGACAATAACTGTTTTATAAAAAAAAAACTAAACAGTGTTTTGAAGATTCTTTAAGTCATGTGTATTCAATGTATAATTTGACATAGGAGAATTTGTATGCAGGACAGAATTCCTATACAGGACAGAGGTTAAACTTCCTAAAAGGAGGATATTGTTGTTGTTTCTTTTTTTGTCTTTTATTCTCAGAATCCCTTTTAAGGACAGCAGCACACACTTGTCAGGTCGGCCACGTTTGGTGTCAAATTGAATACTAAATCAAACACAAACCATTAACCAATGATTGCTGATATCTTGGTGCATTGTTTTGATTATTCATTTTATTTGCGTATTGTTCTTAAAGGCATTAACCCAGAAATATTGAAACCTGACAATCATAGGAGTGTTAGAAAGGTCTTCTCAGATATAGGTAGGTAATAGTAATTTTAGCAATATTTCAAAAGAAAAGCAAAGTGTTATTTTGAGACTTGAAGGATTGTTGTTATTTTGTGAAGGTACGAATGAACCTGAAGTCCTGAACACTTCAAACTAGAAACCGAGCTGCCATCTCAGGAAGAGATCCAGTGTTGTTTGTCTTGTTTCTCTATCCACTTCCCCTTTCCCTTGTGGATTACGCAGTTGTGCAAGTGCTTAACTCCTTGCTGACTGATTAGTTCATAGGGGGGTTGGGAGCGTGCATCTCCAAGAAGGAAACAACAGGAACCTCATGTGTGAACGCTTGACAGAGGGTCTCAAGGTGCTATGGGGATGGGGTTGCTGCTACTGCTCGAAGAGCCAGGTCTTGAGGAGTCTTCTGAAGGCGAGTAAGTCTTGGGTCTGCCCTATGTGGGTAGGGAGGGTGTTCCAGGTCTTGGCGGCGAGGTAGGAGAAGGAACTGCCACCGGAGGTCCTTCGTTGGATGCGTGGGGCAGCGGCGAGGGCGAGGCTGGTGGAGTGAGGGTGTAGAAGCTGAGTCTGCTGTTCAGATAGGCTGGTCTGGCGTTGTGGAGTGCTTTGTGTGCGTCACTGAGGAGCTTGAAGGTGATCCTCTTGTCGACGGGGAGCCAGTGTACGTCTCTCAGGTGGGGGGTGATGTGGCTGCTACGGGGACGTTGACGATCAGGCAGGCGGAGGCGTTTTTTCCGGATGCGTTTTAGTCGTCGTAGGATTTTGGCTGCGATTACTGCGTAGAGTGCATTGCCGTAGTCCAGTCTTGTGCTGATGAGGGTCTGTGTCACCGTTCTTCTTGTTTCGGTCAGGGTCCACTTGTAGATCCTGCGGAGCATGCGGAGGGTGTTGTAGCAGGAGGAGACAGCGTTGACCTGCTTTGACAAGAATAGGTTGGAGTCGAGGATGAATCCTAGGTTGCGTGCATGGTCAGTGGGTGTTGGTGCTGTTCCTAGTGTGGTCGACCACCAGGAGTCATCCCAGGCTAAGGGGGTGGGTCCAAGGATGAGAACCTCCATCTTGTCCGAGATCAGCTTCAGACGGCTGCTCCTCATCCAGTCGGCGACGGCCTTCATTCCCTCGTGGAGGTTGGTTTTGGTGGGGTGTGCGTCCTTGGTGAGAGAGAGGATGAGCTGGGTGTCATTGTGGCGTAGGAGATGATGTTGAGGTTGTGATGGCGGGCCACTTGTGCGAGGGGGGCCATGTAGACATTGAACAGCATCGGGCTGAGCCCTGGGGGGACGCTACAGATGATGTCGGTGGCTTCAGATCGGAAGGGTGGGAGGCGGACGCTCTGGGTTCTGCCGGAGAGGAAGGACGTGGTCCAGTCAAGGGCCTTCTCTTGGATTCTGGCTTCTAGGAGGCGTGTCTTTAGAGTCCGATGGCAGACCGTGTCGAAGGCGGCTGACAGGTCCAGGAGGATAAGGGCTGATGTTTCGCCATTGTCTAGTTTGCGCCTGATGTCGTCTGTGGCGGCGATGAGGGCTGTCTCGATGCTGTGGTTTCGTCTGAATCCGGACTGGGCCGGGTCCAAGATTTTGTTGTCTTCCAGGTGGCGGGCCAATTGCATGTTGACGATTTTCTCGGTGACCTTTGCCAGGAACGGGAGCAGGGAGATGGGCTGCAAGTTCTTGAGGTGCTTGGGGTCCACCTTGGGCTTCGAGGAGGGTGTTGATTTCGGCGTGCTTCCAGCTTTCCGGGAATGTCGCTGTTTCGAAGGAGATGTTGATGACCTTCAGTAGTTGGGGTTTGACGGCTGCGTCTGCTTTGTTGAATACGTGGTGTGGGCACGGGTCTGACGGAGATCCTGAGTGGATGGAGTTCATGGCCTTGCTTGTCTCGATGTCGTTGACGTTGGACCAGGAGGTCAGGCGGTTGGCGCTAGTAGTGTTCACAGGGGAGGTGGAGTCTGGCATAGTCGGGGTGGTTGTGGTGTTGAAGCTGTCGTGGTTGTAAGCGATCTTGCGGTGGAAGAAGATGGCTAGTGAGTCGCACAGTTCTTCTGAGGGCGGGATGTCGTTGGCATTGGCGCTGGGGTTGGAGAGTTCCTTTACGATGCTGAAGAGCTCCTTGCTGTCGTGTGCATTGTTATCCAAGCGGTCTTTGAAGGAGGATCTCTTGGCTAATCTGATGAGGTAGTGATGTCTGCGGGTTGCGTCCTTGTGGGCTGCGTGGTTGTCCGGTGTGCGTTCATGGAGCCATATCTTCTCCAGTTTCTGGCATGCGCGTTTGGAGGTATGGAGCTTGTCGGTGAACCAGATGGCTCTCTTGCTGATGTGGCTGTTGAAGGGTTTCTTGAGTGGGCGAGGGTGTTGGTGCAGTCGTCGATCCACCGTCTGAGGTTGCAGGCTGCGGCGTCTGGGTTGGTGGGGTCGGTGGGTGGGTTCTGGGCGAGGGTGGTGATCAGCTGGTCTTCGGTGACTTTGCTCCAGCAGCGGCGAGGCAGCTGTTGGGTGCGGTGATGCGTGGTTGGTTTCTTGAAGGTGAAATGGATGCAGCGGTGGTCGGTCCAGTGGAGTTCGGTGGTGTGGTCGAAGTCGACGTGGGTGCAAGTCGACGTGGGTGCCTGTGGAGAAGACGGGGTCCAGCGCGTGGCCGGCTGCGTGGGTGAGTGCGGTGACAAGTTGTCTGAGGCCAAGGTTGTCGAGGTTTGTGGATCAGGGTGGCAAAGTTGGCGTCGTTGTCACAGTGGAAACTACTGACACTAGGGTGGGTCCCCCTGACAGACTATATGATATAGTTCTTTTAATAGAAGGTGACATCCAACGTGTAATAAAAGGGATTTTTTGGGAACATCTGACCTCTACATATGACATTCTATTAACTGAGGCAGGCTGGCCCCTGCTTTTCATTTTGGCCGCTCCCAGAGGGGAGGAGGTGACCCTCCCTAGTTTTCTGCACACCGTGCCCAAGGGGCAGTCCACAGAACTTTGCAGAAGAGTGGGCTCTGGTGCTTGCACCTGTGTTGTACCTTACTCAAGTTGGGTGGGATAAACTTTCTCCCAGACACGAGATTCCATTGCGGTCTATGCCACAGCCGCAACCCCAATATTCCATGCGGCGAGAGGCTAAAGCTCCCGTTGTGGAAATCCTTGAACAATTAGAATATAAAGGCTTGATTGAGACATTTGTGTCACCCATGAATAATCCTCGTTTCACTGTTACCAAACCTGATGGGTTGTACTGCCTGGTTTTGGATTATTGACATTTAAATTCACATTTTCGTAAATGTGCGGTACAGAACACCCACAGTTCAGCCCTTGTTGACAGTCTGGTGCGAAAAAGATTTAAGACCACACTAGACATTTCCAATGGCTTTTTTAGTCATAACCTGTCCTCTGTTAGTAGTCAATGGACAGCGTTCACTTGTGGCGGCAAACAAAAACAATTTAAAAGATTGGCTATGGGCTATAAAAACAGCCCAGGCGTCTTTGCCTCAGGTGTCGTCTCTTTGTTAGATGGCATTGATCCTGATGCATACTCGTACATTGATGATATTTATCTCATGGATGACAAATTATGGCCGCATCTGTGTTGCATTGACCGCATCATAGTTATGTTTGCGGACTTTGGTTATAAATGTAACTTTGCAAAGTCACACATTGTGGAGTACACAGTGTTGCTCCTGGGCTATGAGCTCAACAATGAAGGTAGAAGTCTCGCACCTCACTTCCTGGAGAAATGCGCATGTTTACGGTCTCCTGCAACTCTGAAAAAACTACAATCCTTGCTGGGATTTTTTAATTTTGGGCGTACTTATTTTCCTGATTATGCCCAGCATATCAAACCTCTATATGCTTTGATACAACCAACTTTTACCAAGTCATGCTGGCTGCCTGAACATTCAGCTATTCTGCCATTTTTGCAGTCTGATCTTCTTGAATCTAAGTACTTATTGACTCATGATAACCACACTAACCTACTAACCTGGTAATAAGAATTGTGCCTGGTGCCGTGGGTTTCACGTACTTGACTTTTAATGAAGGAGACACAATTCCTATTGCTTACAAGTCACACTTGTACACTTCGACTGAAAAGCGATTTTCTTCTGTCGAGAAAGTTTTGACAGCTGTACAGATGGCGATTCTAAAAGAGAGAGCGCTGTCACAAGGAAAACGCATGTTGGTTGTTACACCTTATCCTGCATCTGAAGCAGTGATGAAAGCCAGTGTACCAAATTCTAAAGTTATATATCCTAATTGGATACAATGGGAAACTTCTTTGACATCTCCGGATGTCACATTTATCTTTGACCCCTCATTGCAAACTCAGGAGTTCTTACAGTATGAGTTTGTTCATCCTGCTCCTCTGTCCATCTGCACGTTTGACGACTACCATTGTATCATTTACTCTGACGGTTCAGCGCAACCGGCGATAGAATCTAAGTATTCTTATTCATTGGCCTGCGCAACCATGGCTGGTACCATGGTGAATACAGAATTCAAGTCCGATGTCGTGCACACGCAGACATTAGGTGACTGTACCGCCCAGTTGGCAGAACTACGTGCTCTAGTGCTTGGGTTAGTGAGCATGAGGGGTAAAATGTCCCAATCCTTCCTGGCCATTTATGAGCAATGGTGCCTCTTATTTGTCAAGCTTGCCCTTTGGATGGGGCCTAACCCCCTATTATAGCAACATTTGAGAAAGGTGTGTCATTGCAAGCTTTGTTTTTAATAGTCTATTATGGAAAAATTCCACTCGCACGAGACGACTCGTACCGGCATTACACCAAAATCAGGGAATCCCTATTTATCCACAGAAAAGAACGACCAGATATACTTCTTCAACCTGATTCGTAACGCCCTGAGGAAGCCCCAGGTCGGATGGCCATGTAAAGGGTGAAACAAGTGTTGGCTGTTCTCCTACGTACTATCACGAATATATTAACACCTTTATTAAAACAAAAAAATGAACCATCGTGTGATTGGAATTTTTCCATAATAGACTATAAAAAACAAAGCTTGCCCTGACACACCTTTCTCAAACTGTGCTCTAGCGCTTGCATTGGAGTTTGCTGACCCTCGTGTGACTACTTTAATTGTGAGTGACTCTTATTACTGTGTTCAGTCCTTCAATAAAAATGTATTCTTTTGGACTCAGAATGACTATCGTGATTCCAAAGGTGGCACAATTAAGCACAAGATGCTATTGGTTTGAGTCGCAGAAATAAAGAACGTCTGCCTCTCGTGAATGTAATTCATACTCTTGGTCACCAGCATGTAGGAGTACACGCTGTTGGCAACAGTCTTGCTGATGAAGCAGCAAAGACCGCAGTAGCAACTTATGTAGTAGCAGCAGTTACAAGGTCCAACAGTAAGATTGATGATGACATTTTGGCAGCTATTGTGTCTACAGAGATCGGTGATAATTACCCTAAGGGTTTCCCTTCTAAAAACTCATCATTTAAGTCCGGATAAAGTTCCCTATGTGAGAATTAACAACGTTGGTGACAGGCTTATTCCCGACGCGGACCGCAGGCTTCCCTTGATAACAGTCGCTCACGAAGGCATAGCCTCGGCTCATGCCCGCGTTTCAGCCTATGTCTCTACCTTACAGCAGCGTTACTGGTGGCGTGGATTGTATAAATGAATTTGTGAATATGTCCTTTCTTGTTATGTATGTCAGCAGATTAAACCTTCAACTCCTGCTCGGCTGCCACAGACTCAGCTGTACATATCTAATAGACCACTTGGTTGTGTTTATTTACATCACTGCTGAACTTTTTCTGCTGATACTGCATATAAGTATATCTAGCTGCAGTGGATACACGTTTTCTCTGTGTTTGGCCGCAAAGGAGTGCTAATGCTTGAACTGTCATCAGAGATTTGCATGTTTTTGTAGGATTTTTTGCACGTGGGACCGTCCATTCTGATCAGGGTCCAGCGTTCACCTTTAAGGCATACAAGGAAGCCATGGGGTCTTTGGGGGTGCCGGTGAAATTTTTGTCTCCATACCGGCCTGAGGGCAATTCTGTTGTGCAGCGAGTGAACCGTGACTTAAAGCAATCTTTGACAGCTAGGGTTTTAGGTACTACGTGCACTAAATAATCTTCCTAGAAGATCTCTGGGTGGGCAGACTCCATACGAAATGCTGTTTGGCATAAAAATGTTTGTCCCAGACCTTGATGGTCTAGACATGGCGGTGACAGCCGTACCCTTTGACGTAGATAATCATCCTACTGTGTTACAGAACCTACAAGAGACTCGAGACAGTCTTGCAAAGGAACACTTGCCCTCCACATATGGAGCTGAAGCTTCTCTACAGATTCCAGTAGATTCCGGTAGTTAGCTGCCTAACCCGAGTCGGTGACCTGGTCCGTGAGAAGGTGGAGAACAAGAAGGAGTTCAGCCCCTCGTATCATGCACCCATTCCAGTGCTTGGCATGCAGGGCACAAGAACAGTCATTTTACCACCATTTCCTGGTCGCAAGGGAAACAGGTACGACTCCATTGACAATGTCAAACTACAACGAGTGGCCGATTCTTCTTAGTATGACTCCTGCTGTCTCATGTCCAGCACTGCTGAGAAATTAAATTTTGGCCTCTGATGACACCAGCAGGCCTGGCCTTGCTATAGAGATGTCCACTGTCACTAATCCATTATTAAATTCGCCAGCTGGCGATCCACATGAAGATACTGAGTATACATATCCCACAGATTTGTCATTGCCTGGTGTGTAAACAAGTCTAGCTGACCAGTCACTTTTTTCCTTTGACTCTGACTCTATAACATTGAGTGTACCATTGAGGTTTTTTATTTTTGTTACTTGGTTTAAAAGAAATGTTTTGGTTCCCCCTTGGACTTACATCTGGTTGGTTCTCATCTCCATTTTTTTGTTCATGTCGATTGGATTTGTGATGGTATTTGTTCGTCTGGTAAATGGACACTATATAAATGAACGATCAAAAATCTGATTAATTGATGGAACTTTGGCCCCACACTCCTCATCACACATCATGAAAAGAGACCAGACTTTTGTCAACATCGCTGCCTAGCCCATGCTAGATGTTATTGTATGAGATGCTGTAAAATTTTAAATTCATGGACCCACAGAGGTGGTTAATGTTCCTAATGTACTTCGTGTTTCAGTGGGAGATGTTGTGAAACAAAACATACGTTCTGATGATTGGGATGTCCAAGCCATTGAAGCTCTCTTTTCTGATTTGAAATATTATGCTGCCTTTGATGCTTAGGATTTATATTTAGACTCCACAAACTACGCCGACTTGTTCTGTTACCAGCACTATGGCCTTCACTTTCTGCATAAGGCTAATACATTTAGAAATGTGGTTAATTACACCCAATGGGAACATTGTCCTACTCCCAAAGAAGGCAGCTCAAATACCCTTTGGAATAAATTCACATATTTTACTGACTTTGATCGGTCTAACCCGAGCTCATTATATTTTAAATTAAATTACAAATTGAATTTGAAAGTGGGACTTCCTCACTCAAAATTGTTGTCTTCCAAATCCTTTATGGATCAGTTAGCAGAGGGTGGCTACAAGCTATGGAAAGATACCATAGATCTTAAATCTGTTTGGGGTTCTCGACCCTGGCAAGTGCAGGGCACTGAAGCTTTACACCGAGCATGTCTTATTCTCGGCCACATGTTGTTTTTAAATAGTGCGATCTCACAAACAACTCGTCTTAGTTTGGCCACTTCAAAACACATGAATACCCCTAAAAGTCCTAATCTGCATGCTTAATCTAATTGGAGCAATCATACTGATAGGTCCCTTGATTAATTACAATCTTTAATTTCAAATTCCTTCTTTAACATTTTGTCCCTGGATCCTGAGGGTTGGCTGTTGTGGCCAACAAGTTCTGATTCTTGTCGACATGGCTTTCTGGATTTAGCCCCTGGCCTTACACAGGACAGAACTGATCCCCGTTTTGAAACTTCCCATTCAGTTACCACCTAGTCAGTGGGGAAATGATGTCAAAATTGGCTGAAACATTCCACCCTTTCGTCTGTTAAACATCATTTATCTTTGTTCACCGACAATGTTGATTTAACTGATTTTGTTAAGGGTCCTGTGAGTGGAAGATCTAAAAGATATATATATATGTGTGATTTACAATGAAGTTTGGAAACTGTTGCAGGTTGAGGCTGCTTCCCGTTTAAGAGCAATAGACCAAGCTAATTTGGAAAAAGTGCTTGCCGTCATTGATAATAGCATTAACACACTCTCTTCCAGGATTTACACCTTGGATAATATTGATTCATCTGTTGTGGATATTGTGCACGATGATGTTTCTGTTTTGTTCCATGGTCAAAATCAATTCCGGTCCATCACGCAGTTTGCATGGACCTTACAAACTTTAAAATCTGGGAAAGTGCCTTGGGACTACATTAATATTTCGTCAGTGTTTATACCATTTAATTTAACAGAAAAACAACAGTTCATGTCCATGAAGGATGCGTCATATTCTCTATTGCATATAAAAAAATTAGAACCATTACCATTTTCTGTAGCCGAATCTAATTCAGCTGAGTGGCTCATCCATGGTTTAATAACATTGGCTTTTCCTCTGTTTAAGTTTAGTTCATGTATGAAACACTATGCCCTGGGTAGATGTGAACCACTTGGTACCTCTTTTCTCCATGAAGTTTGGTCTCTGCCCTTCTCATACAGATGTCTGAGGAATGGCTAAGAGGTTTACTTAAAAGGGGAGGAGTGCACTTCCACACCTGATCATTCACTCGTATGCAAGAATGTTCAATTGCACGGCATGTGTAATGTGGAGGCTCCGAATTTAGCTTGCATTTTTAAGGGAATTCCTGTGCCAGCTATCGTACCAACATTCACTCTATTAGCAACTGATAGCTATTTGCTTTTAAATAATGAAGCTTGCTTCGGGATGTTGGCTGGAATTCTGTACATTGTCACTGTTTCACAGCGAGTAGTCCGCTCTCTCCGCAGTTTGAATGTCACCGCGTTTAATTACGCGGATGACATTCAACTGGTCTTTAACATCGACCCCTTGGATGAATCAATCTCCACTTTTCAAACCACCCTTTGTTTCATCAGCAACTGGATGAGCTCAAATCATCTTAAGCTCAACCCCGACAAGACTGAGCTGGTTCTTGTCGGGGGGCCTTCTAATCCCTGGCAACCCTCTTTTTGGCCGTCCAGTCTGGGCAACCCCCCTTGCCCAGTGAACTCAGCTAAAAGCCTGGGGGTTATCATAAGCAGCGATCTCTCTATGAAACCCCAAATCAGCGCGGTAGTGTCCTCCAGCCACTTTCAGCTAAGGAAGATTCGCAAAATCTCCCGCCTCCTCACTATCGAAGCCCTTACCTTGGCCTTGTTAGCGTTAGTCGTTTCTAGACTCGACTACGCTAACGTGCTTTACGTAGGCATCCCTGACTACCAAGCCAAGAGACTCCAGCTGATTCAAAATCAGGCCGCTCGTCTCATCTTCCGACAACCCAGACACCAACATGTTCGCCCTCTTTTAAAAAGTCTTCACTGGCTCCCGGTCACTGCACGCTGCAAGTTTAAACTAGGCTGCATAATTTTTAAATCTCTTGCTGGCAGTGGCCCCTCTTTCATTTCCTCTCTCCTTCACCCATATGTCCCCTCACGCAATCTTCGCTCGTCCCAACTGGCTTTGCTATCAGTCCCGAGATTCAAGAGGAAGAAACATGGCGGACTTAGGTTTTCTTTCTTAGCTCCTTTTTTTCTGGAATGCCCTTCCCCTCCCTTTAAGGTTGCCTTCCTCCTACTCTAGGTTCAGATCCCTCCTTAAAACTTTTTTGTTCACTGAGGCCTACAACTAGCTCTGTCCCTCACCTTCTCTCTGTCTCTCCAGCACAAGCGCCAAGAAACCTTCAGGTGTTAGTAGCGCTATAAAAATTGTTTTAACATAACATAACATAACAGTAGTTTGCTGTAAAAATGTGCTTTTCCCACCCCCGCAATGGAGGCTCGATATCTCTATGTGGCCTTCCATTCCAACACTGAAAGCAGAGTTCAGGGCCGGCTTTAGGCATGTGCAAGCTGTGCACCTGCAAAGGGCCACCAAACCCCAGGGGCCACCACGCCAATATATATCCTTAATATATTAATCCTCTGAGGATGGATACATATTTGCGTGGTGGCCCCTGGCAGGGATTTGGCGTCCTCCGGCTCTGTTCCATTTCTAAACACCCTGACCCCCTCCCCTCTTTACTGGCTTGCGCGCTCCGCCCCGCCCAGACCCCCTCTTCCGGGCCCCCTATCTACGCTCCTTGCCCAGGGCCACCATGAGCCTAGAGCCGGCCCTGCAGAGTTCAACAAGTTGAACAGAATAAGAGCTTCATTGTCTCAAAAAGAAGTCGCTCTCACTTCGTCTCATGAAACATTTGTCCTTCATGTTACTAAAACACGTACAGAAGTACACACGCTTTTAAATACGGATCTCCCACTTCATTTTGGTGCTTTAATCCACACTATCTTTAATGCCTCAACCACTACAGGTCTGGCCCACTTTTTTAAAACTGTTAGCTCCAGCCTTGTGACCTCATTCCTAACTTTGGGGCACATTACAATCGCGGTTTTCCCGCATCCTCAGGGCCGGCGGAAGCCAACGCCGGCCCGGAGGATGCGGAAAAACCGCTGGGGAGGCACAAAAGACCCACCGCCAAATTAGGATGGCGATGGGTCTCAAAATCGGTCCGCAGCTTTTCCGCCGCGGTCGCCTTCCGACCGCGGTGGAAAAGCTTCAACATGGCTGGCGGTGTCTATCAGACACCGCCAGCTACATTAGGATGGTGGAAAACAGATGCCTTTCCACGGCGGATTCTCCGCCGTGGAAAGGCATACGGTGATTTCTTTGGGGGCCCGTTGCGGGCCCCCAGGGTGATTGGGGGGTGGGGGTGCACATGGGGGGTACCTATGTTACCCCCCTGCATTTGCGTGCACGAAGCGGCAGGCACCGCACGGTGCGTGCCGCTTTGTGCATGCAAATGCTAAGCATGCATATTTAACCTTGCGGCGGGTGCCGCAATGGTAACTATTGAGTATGTGACCGCCAGGCTGGCGGTCACATCCTAATTGCACTGGAGGGACCACCGCTGCCCCTGCGGACGGTCCCTCCTTCTCTAGGGTGGCGGACAGACGCAGGTCCGTCCGCCATCCTAATGAGCCCCAATATTTGGTGTGATACCGGCATTTTTTCATTCTATTTTTTCCAGCATCTATGGTGGCTTCCTTCTAATTCTCGCCTTGGCTGCCGGTGTGCTGCTATTGATTTGCTTGCTCCAAAATGGCTGCACTGTCTATGTCAAGAGACAGCCGACCCAGGCTCACGCAGCTTCATGCATCGAAAGCTTGAACACTATGGAGTACTGCCATTGGGCACATTGGGCGTGGTATATGGATTATCATTTCACTTTTCATACTTTACTTGTGCTCAGCCCGTGCTCCATTGCCTGGATTGCCAATTCAAATGGCCATTAGAACTCTGTCTCTCAAATAAAGTGTCTCCTGCTCCAGATTTTGACCATCTAACGAGTTCCTTAGCGGCTCATGAGTTGGCCTGTTCTGTAATCGGGATTATGGTCTGTGCAGCGGGGCACTGAGTTTTGGTGAATTGGGACATATACACGGCTGCGCATGACTTCCAGGAACGAAGTTATCTTGAAGTAAACGCACGTTGCCTGCAATTGAAGAACATGTATGTTCATTTCCGTTACTAAACTGTCTGGTGGAACTCTTTGCTGACAATAACAATGACTTCCTTTTGGAGGCTGTTGCGACATACTGTGCATACACGCTGATGGATTAGAATGGCAACGATCCAGCATGCGATGCATCACTCAAATTTTTTGCTTCTCCCTGTGGTGTTATTTTTCTTTCTTTCACTTGCATTTTTTTCTTTTTTAATAGACATTCTTTTCATTTCATTTCCTCGTGACCCATTTTTTGACAAGAATGAACTAATTTCTTTCTTGGATGAACTTGAACTCTGCATTCTTCTTATGTTCCTTTTCGTGCACTGGCCCCATCAAGGGAGGGTGTATTGAGGATACGGTTCTGCCTGCACACATTGCTATGTTAGCATAAGTGAGTTAGTTGCTCAAACGCCATTTTGCTGCTTTTGCACACAACACTACGTCTCTGTTTTTATAAAGACAAACTGCTTGCTTTTCCTTCGCATGAGAATGGTCTGTTTTTCTTTTCACATCTCTAGACTCACACTGCGACCTCAAGTCTGCACAAAGTGTTCAAGGTTAAAATAACAATGTATGCTGTTGATGCAGGTTGATCGGCCCACGCTCTAAACACAACACGAACACAGCTGCTCATTTCTGATACTCAGCTGCTTTTAATATTGCACTGCATTCATGAGACTAGCACTTGGAATAAACCTTTCGATCGAAAAAGAGCTGTGCTGATCTTGGATGTGATTCACTTCACCTGACTTTGGAGTTATGGGGTTCCCCATTTTAACTTAGAGGTCTTCTATTATTATAATACCGAGCTCCTAGCAAGGGGAGGGTGGTACACAAGGCGCTATAGACCTGGTTCCACTATCATTATAATATGATTTTTCCCTTTGTATTTTATGGAATTGTAACAATGCTGATTGTATTGAATGTATGCATCCTTTTACTTATGGTAGCGAAGATACTGCATCTTAGAGCACGTAGTTGAAATAAACATTTTAAACTGTACCATGTCTCTGATTGCTCACGTTGTGGACATTTAGGAGAATAAAAACGAAAGAGTGTTCTTGCTTCCCACTATTCCTGAGAGGTCCCAAAGTCGCTTGTTCTGGGTTGTCTACTCATTGGTAGCTTCGCTGTAGTACGGAGAATGAATGAGACACTGTTGCTAGTCGGATAGGGGTTCCGGACACTGGGGTGGGTTTTTGATACACCACAATACACTGAGGTCCTGGTTTCCTGTGCATAGTTCTGTGCATGAGCAGAATCCCCGCAACAAAAGCATCTCTAGAAACAATGCTTGGACTAAGAAGAGTATTTTCAGCTAACTTTAGGGATTAGTGATAAAACCTATAATCTCAACACACTTGGACTGAGTCCCTGCAGGAAGAACTAATTTAACAAGCACACACTGGTGAATAGTCACAGCTGGTTGTGGTGTTTGGTTGTTTTCTACAACAGTAATGATTCAGTGACAGCGGCCAGAGAACAGTGTCCAAAAGCAAAGTGAAAGGAGAAGAATGTGAACTGTCACTCTCGGAGTTATTCCTTGCAGTACACAACATTTACCACCCAAGCCCTGACGCGGAACAAGTTAAAGGATCAGAATGAGAGCTGCGACTCTCTGAGTTAATGCTTGCAGTGCACTGCATTTACCACCCAGGCCCTGACATGAAAGAATGAAAAGAGAAGAATGTGATCTGCGACTCTCAGGGTTAATGCTTGCAGTGCACTGCATTTACCACCCAGGCCCTGACATGGAAGAATGAAAAGAGAAGAATGAGAGCTGCGGCTCTCAGGGTTAATGCTTGCAGTGCACTGCATTCACCACCCAGGCCCTGACATGGAAGAATGAAAGGAGAAGAATGTGAGCTGTGACTCTCAGGGTTAATGCTTGCAGTGAACAACATTTACCACAAAAGCCCTGACGCGGGACCAGTGATAGGATCAGAATGAGAGCTGCGACTCTCTGTGTTAATGCTTGCAGTGCACTGCATTTACCACCCAGGCCCTGACATGAAAGAATGAAAGGAGAAGAATGTGAGCTGTGACTCTCAGGGTTAATGCTTGCAGTGCATGTTTTTCACCACCCAGGCCCTGACATGGAAGAATGAAAGGAGAAGAATGTGAGCTAAGACTCTCTGTGTTAATGCTTGCAGTGCACTGCATTCACCACCCAGGCCCTGACATGGAAGAACGAAAGGAGAAGAATGTGAGCTGCGACTCTCTTTGTTAATGCTTGCAGTGAACTGCATTTACCACCCAAGCCCTGACCTGAAAGAATGAAAGGAGAAGAATGTGAACTGTCACACTCGGATATATTGCTTGCAGTGCACAACATTTACCACCCAAGCCCTGATGCGGAACAAGTGAAAGGATCAGAATGAGAACTGCGACTCTCTATGTTAATGCTTGCAGTGCACTGCATTTACCACCCAGGCCCAGACATGGAGGAATGAAAGGAGAAGAATGAGAGCTGTGACTCTCAGGGTTAATGCTTGCAGTGCACTGCATTTACCACCCAAGCCCTGACATGAAAGAATGAAAGGAGAAGAATGTGAGCTGCGACTCTCTGTGTTAATGCTTGCAGTGCACTGCATTTACCACCCAAGCCCTGACATGAAAGAATGAAAGGAGAAGAATGTGAGCTGTGATTCTCTGTGTTAATGCTTGCAGTGCACTGCATTTACCACCCAGGCCCTGACATGGAACAAGTGAAAGGATCAGAATGAGGGCTGCGACTCTCTTTGTCAATGCTTGCAGTGCACGGCATTTACCACCCAGGCCCTGACATGGAAGAATGAAAGGAGAAGAATGTGAGCTGTGACTCTCAGGGTTAATGCTTGCAGTGCACTGCATTTACCACCCAGGCCCTGACATGGAATAATGAAAGGAGAAGAATGTGAGCTGTGACTCTCAGGGTTAATGCTTGCAATGCACGGCATTTACCACCCAGGCCCTGACATGGAAGAATGAAAGGAGAAGAATGTGAGCTGCGACTCTCTGTGTTAATGCTTGCAGTGCACGGCATTTACCACCCAGGCCCTGACATGGAAGAATGAAAGGAGAAGAATGAGAGCTGTGACTCTCAGGGTTAATGCTTGCAGTGAACGGCATTTACCACCCAAGCCCTGACATGAAAGAATGAAAGGAGAAGAATGTGAGCTGTGACTCTCTGTGTTAATGCTTGCAGTGCACTGCATTTACCACCCAAGCCCTGACATGAAAGAATGAAAGGAGAAGAATGAGAGCTGTGACTCTCTGTGTTAATGCTTGCAGTGCACTGCATTTACCACCCAAGCCCTGACATGAAAGAATGAAAGGAGAAGAATGAGAGCTGTGACTCTCTGTGTTAATGCTTGCAGTGCACTGCATTTACCACCCAAGCCCTGACATGAAAGAATGAAAGGAGAAGAATGAGAGCTGTGACTCTCAGGGTTAATGCTTGCAGTGCACTGCATTTACCACCCAAGCCCTGACATGAAAGAATGAAAGGAGAAGAATGAGAGCTGCGACTCTCTGTGTTAATGCTTGCAGTGCACTGCATTTACCACCCAAGCCCTGACATGAAAGAATGAAAGGAGAAGAATGTGAGCTGTGACTCTCAGGGTTAATGCTTGCAGTGAACGGCATTTACCACCCAAGCCCTGACATGAAAGAATGAAAGGAGAAGAATGAGAGCTGCGACTCTCTGTGTTAATGCTTGCAGTGCACGGCATTTACCACTCAGGCCCTGACATGAAAGAATGAAAGGAGAAGAATGAGAGCTGTGACTCTCTGTGTTAATGCTTGCAGTGCATGGCATTCACCACCCAGGCCCTGACATGGAAGAAGTGAAAGGATCAGAACGTGAGCTGTGACTCCCAGGGTCAATGCTTGCAGTGCATGGCATTCACCACCCAAGCCCTGATGTGGAAGAAGTGACGCCTATGTCCATCGTTGCTTCTGTACATGCACCCATCATAGTGGCCCTTTACCAGAGGTGTTTATCATCAAGCTGGATTTTAATGCACCGCTGACTCTGTAGCTGATTCGCGATTAGATGGATTATATACAACAGAGGTGTTTATCATGAAGCTGGATCTTGGCTCACCGCTGGCTGTGTAAATGATTCACGGTTAGATCAATTGTATATAGCAAAGGTGTTTATCATCGAGCTTGATCTTGGTCACCGCTGGCTGTGTAAATGATTCACGGTTAGATCAATTGTATATAGCAAAGGAGTTTATCATCGAGCTGGATCTTGGTCATCGCTGGCTATGTAACTGATTCACGGTTAGATCAATTGCATACAACAGAGGTGTTTATGATCGAGCTGGATCTTGGTCACCGCTGGCTGTGTAAATGATTCACGGTTAGATCAATTGTATATAGCAAAGGTGTTTATCATCGAGCTGGATCTTGGTCACCGCTGGCTGTGTAAATGATTCAAGGTTAGATCAATTGTATATAGCAAAGGAGTTTATCAACGAGCTGGATCTTGGTCACCGCTGGCTATGTAAATGATTCACGGTTAGATCTAAATGTATATAGCAAAGGTGTTTATCATCGAGCTGGATCTTGGTCACCGCTGGCTATGTAAATGATTCACGGTTAGATCAATTGTATATAGCAAAGGTGTTTATCATCGAGCTGGATCTTGGTCACCGCTGGCTGTGTAAATGATTCACGGTTAGATCAATTGTATATAGCAAATGTGTTTATCATCGAGCTGGATCTTGGTCACCGCTGGCTATGTAAATGATTCACGGTTAGATCTAATTGTATATAGCAAAGGTGTTTATCATCGAGCTGGATCTTGGTCACCGCTGGCTATGTAAGTGATTCACGGTTAGATCAATTGTATATAGCAAAGGTATTTATCATCGAGCTGGATCTTGGTCACCGCTGGCTGTGTAAATGATTCACGGTTAGATCAATTGTATATAGCAGAGGTGTTTATCATCGAGCTGGATCTTGGTCACCGCTGGCTACGTAAATGATTCACGGTTAGATCAATTGTATATAGCAAAGGTGTTTATCATCGAGCTGGATCTTGGTCACCGCTGGCTGTGTAAATGAGTCACGGTCAGATTAATTGTAGATAACAGAGGTGTTTATCATTAAGCTGGATCTTGGTCACCGCTGGCTCTGTAAATGATTCACGGTTAGATCAATTGTATATAACAGAGGTGTTTATCATCGAGCTGGATCTTGGTCACAGCTGGCTGTGTAAATGAGTCCCGGTTAGATTAATTGTATAAATATATGTTATGAGTTTCTTATTGACAGAGACTCATTCAACCAAATTCTAACTGGTTATAGGACAGAATCAATGCATGATGGCAAACTTATTGATAGGAATTATTGTGGAATGGTGGAGCTCAGTACAAAGAGCTTCTCATAAACCTATGAGCACCAAGTAAGGGTGAAGGGTCAGCAGTTATATAGTAATGGTTATTTGATTTTTTGGTTTTAGTTCAAACGCTCCTGCAAAGGTCATAATCCAGAATGTTGCTCCTCCTCGGTCTCGGATTAACTCATCGTTTTATACTTTTTCTCATAGTATGAGAGGCTATTTTTCTGAGCCCCTGTTTGTTCTTACAATGATAAAGTCCTAGCAAAGCCTATCTATGGAGCAGCTTCACTGTGATTACTGAGTAATGTCGTCTTACACCTTTTCCAAGTTACCTGTAAAAGAGAATTTTATGAGGTTGTCTAGGGGCTAGTAATTCCATAGTTCTATGGGTGCTTAACTATAAATATTATATACATATATTTATATATGTATCTACTGGAAAAAAAACAAAGTTTACAGGGACATTCTAGTTAGGAAAAAGAGTTTAAAAAACATAAGAAATTAGCTAAAAAAAACAAAGGTTACAGGGACGGTATAGTTCGGTTCACAATTTATACACAAAACCATAGAAATTCAGCAGTAATGGTTAGAGTTATCTCAAGAAACTATAACACATGCCCTCGGGTAACTATAACTTGCACGCCCACCATGCAGTTTACTTATCAATAATTTTACTGCAAATTGTATCATCAATGATGGCATAGTAGTTATCATGAGTGATGTAATATGTGGGGTAATTAGCAGTGCATGGCCAGTGTGCGGGTTATAGTTACCTTAGGGCACTGCCCCAGATGGTCCTTGGGCTGAAATTGACCTGGGGAGGTGGCTGCGTGTCCCCCTCCCTCATGATTTTTGCTTCGTGCCTGGGATTGCCCCCTTTAGATCCAAAATCGGCCCGGGGAGATGGGCTGCATGGATCCCCTCATTACATTTACGGCTGGGCCCCGGGTAATGGTGATCCCTGGTCCGAAATTGGCCCAGGATGGGGTCATCTGCCCCCTCCCCTCTGGTTTGGATAGCTAGGCCCCGTGGGTGTTGTGGTCTCGAAGGCTGAAATCAGCCCAGGAGAGGGGCCACGTGTCCCCTAACCTTAAATTTGGATGGCTGGGGAGTAGTGGTCTCCAGGGTTATAACTGGTCTGGGGAAGTTGGGCCAAGTGCGCCCCCTCTCTCCTAATTCTGAAGCTAATTATCCCCCAGTATCTGGCCCACCCGGGGGCATTATAAAAATCAAGTAGGCCTCTCATTTCAGCTCCTTCCTGGAAAGTTTCAAGGTGACCCATCAGTCGGGGGCCGGTAAAAGTAGGGGTCTCCCCCTTGTATTTTCCATAGACTTCTTTAAACAGTGCTGTAGCAAAAACTGCTGAACAGCGTTACAATAACTTTGGCATGAAGCTAGATCTTGGCCCACAGATTTAGCTTTTTGTTATTTGGTATAAATACAATCAGTTGTTTTTGAGAAATTAAGTGTCAAAAATAATTGTATATTTAGGCAGTTGGTGTCCAAATGTGCTCTGATTGACCAAATTAGGAGGCAGTAGTCAATCCTGATTGGTTGATTTCAACCTGAACAATATGTTTTGGCAGCCTTTAACAGACTCCAGGACATAATAAATTAAATAAACAAGCATTTTCAATGCAATAGGCTTCGCATCTGCAAAAGTTTAAGCTAGAAGCATTGTAAATGACAGTGCCTTTTATTTGTTTTAAGAAACAAAACTCAAATAAAAGGTATTATCATGAACAATGCCAATAACACAAACTCTCGTAAATGCGAGACCTAGTGCACTGGGAATAGGAACCAGAAGAGAGATATAGGGAAAGAGAAAGATGGAAAGAGAGAAGGAACGACTTCACATGTGGAGACAGAGAGAAAGAGTGAAAACACTGTGACCATAGATGAATTTCATTCTACTGAAACTAAACGCAAATGTAAAACTTCAAAACATGAAAAGCAAAAATATTCCACTTACCTTGGAGAAGTTGATTGAAGGGGTAATGAAGCCCATGGCTGACTTGGTGACCGGTTTCACACGGAGTTGCAGTTTCAAAAGTGCAGAACACTGTAAACAATTTAGAATAACACTGAAAGCGTGATTTGCGGGAGCTAAAGCAACCCAAGGCTGGGTAACCAAAGCTGTTTTCATTGGCCCATATAAGTCCTGCAGTGGAGCAGCGAGCACCAGGATTGGCTGATGGCTTTCAAGCCAATCATAGTAGCTCTCCACAAAAAGTTTGAGGCCACCATTAGAGGGTGAAACACACCGCTTCATTGGCTGTCACCCAAAATACTGAAAATTATGGACGTGGCTTCGTAAAAAGTCATTCTTATGGAGAGTCCATGAAAAGTAGGGACGGTTAGTCACCATAGGTGTTGATGGGATTTGTGTGGAGAAATGAGGGATGGAGGGGCACATACGAAGCACCACTGCCACTATGGTGGTGATGAGAAGCCAGTTGCTATTCAGGATGCGATTGCAGTCACAACCACCTCCACTGTTTCTCTTTTTTTTTTTTTTGTAAACATATTTTATTAATTTTCATCTTGTCAATTAGTAGCAGTACATTTCAATAAGAGCGTCACATCTTAACTTAAGCAGCGGGTGTCAACAAGTTCAGTTGCATCTATTCAGTCCTGCTTCCCGCTTCTCGCCCCTTATAGCTGTCACCGCAAGGGCAACCACGCCCCAAATTCCGAACAACTCCTGCAACTTTACATTCAATGTCTTTATATCGGAGATCAGCTTCTCGGTTGTCTGTTCTCATCTACACACATATCTATCTAAACAACTAATAAGTGAACAAACCCTTCTCCCTCCCCAATCCCCTTCCCCCCCAGCCCCCAGGCATGTCGCTCTATCATGTGAAACCACCTCCGCTGTTTCTCTTGTGTTGTTTTGTGGCCACAATTTTAGCTGCTATGGTGATGGGAGTGTAAAAGGACACATGTGATGATTTGTATGGGAAAGGCCTGGGCAGGAGTGACTGCGTGGTTGTGTGTGGCACTAAATAGGCAACTGTGTGCAAGAAATCACGTGTACAGATTACTAGTGTTTGCACGGTACATTGCGTGTGTGTTACTGTACCTGAAGTGCAAGGGCCATTGGATTTTGGTGTTCTGCACACATGCAAGGAAGGGGGCAGAGAGGGAGCTGAAAAGGACAGGATGCTGGTTTTGCGCTGCCTTTGCCTCAGTCTGCGTCGTACAGCCCTGTGCGGTGAATGCTTCAGTACCGGCAGCAGGCTCCTGCCTCTATGACCTCTGAAGAAGTGGTGACTAAGAATAGTACAAAACAAATATACACATTTTCAAAAATGCTTTATTATCGCTAAAATCAAATTTCATGTTGCCAGGGAGCACCCAACCAAACTGTTTTCTTGTGGAAAATGGCTTTGTATGGCTTAAATGACACTGTTATTTATTGCTGAAACATCAAGTTACCATTTGATGAGAATAGGAACGGGAATTAATGCCTTGCACGCAGGCAACATCTGGACCGTAACAATAAACGAAATAAGTAGAAACGGGCGCCCTGCGATACATGAAGCGCGGCGCCGGTGTGGAGAAAAGTAATACGGGTGTGGATATAAAAGCAGTAGTCCCCAAAGGAGCATATATACAACTACAGCGTAACCAAACTGTAGTTGGCCGGTCCTCCTGAGAGAAAACCGCAAGTGATGTTACAGGAGTGCCAACCAATCAGAAGCCAACAAAGAAGAGTGATGGAGGAGTAAACCAATGGCAAGCAGCCAGGTGGGATCACACTCCTTGTAAAGATTACAGCAGGTCTTGCAGACAGCGCATGCGCTGATGCTCAACCTAAAAAATATGTAAGGGGGCGGAGTGGACACACCCGAAAGGAACCCCCCCTTTACATGCTGGCCACAACATGGACAACATGCCGTGGCAGCCGTTACAGGACATGGAGCCAATTGAAATGAAAAGATGGCAACAGTTACAATATGAATTATTTGTGAATGGTACCACACTAATTTTAGGAATGGTCTGTTTTAAGGTGATTTTACCCTGTGAAATTAAAGGATGCTAACTGTTACAATATAAATCATTTTTTGTCTGTTCTAAGCTGATTTTACCCTGTGAAAAATGCTGACCCTCATATGAGATTTCATAAATCAGGTTTAAGAGAAAACAATTTTCTCATGATTTTCTCGCCGGGGTTATAGAAGGTGCTCCAAAAGCTAAAATCAGAGCATGTTTCCTGTAAATCCACACTGTCTTTCTTAGCCATGTGAGAATAAAGTCTGACATTCTCAGTAAATCGTGCACTTCCAGCAGGAGCAGTGAATGTCAGCTGATATACAGTGTTCTACTGCAGCCTCCCAGAGTGTTCTAAAGAACAACTAGAGCGCTAACAGTGTTCCTTATGACAAAACTATGGCACACCTGAAGCCATCTTGATTGAATCAAACTGATAAACCTAAAAACATTTAATTTAAGAAAGGAACAAAGAGAGGCAGCTCATTTTGTCATAGAAATGATGGTTACTGCTGTAGAAAGCAAAATTAGAAAACCTTTTAAATGAGTTCTCACATATCTTCTGTTTCATTAAAACGCTTTGGCACACAGACCGAAACATGCACTTTCAACGCCAGCAGCAGACTGCCAGTTGACTCCCTGGTGATCAGCAGCTGTACCACAGTGTTCTAATGAGCAACTAGAGTACTAACTTTCTGAAATGATTCCAATAGTGTGGCACAGCTGAAATTCTTCTTGATGGAATTGAAGTGGAAAACTGGAAGCACTTTCTACTGAGGATACTGCAGTAAGGTAAACATTTCCTAGCTAACGAAAAGGAAAGTTTAGATTCTATCAAGGCAAAGAGGCGATGATTATGCATATCTTTCATCACTTTATTAATTCAGCAGCATTCAAGGAACAACCCAATAAAAAACAGCCTTAACTACATTTCCCATGAACCACCAGCGAATCCAAGAAAGGCACCGAGCAGCGCAGAGGGAGCATGGAATCCTAGGAGCAGCATCGAGCAGCACAGAGGGAGTGGGGAATCCAAGGAGTGTTATCAAGCAGCATAGAGGGGTGAAGGAAGTTACCCATTTAGGGTCACCCGGGTCACTAATGACCACCTCTCAGTCTGAAGGAAGTTACCCTGTTAGGGTCACCCGGGTCACTAATGACCACCTCTCTTTCACACAAAATGAAGAGTCGGTCAGACGGTAGAGAATACAAACCAATAACTGTTTATTCAAAGTACACACAGAGCAGAGCCCGGTCTGCCCAGTCGCTAGGAGTGCTGCAGAGGCACTGATATCAGCAAGCATAAAGATACATTATGTACATTTCAGAACCAATGAAGGCACGCCCATCATGGAATTTTCCAAGCAGATGTAGCTAAACAGTGAAATTCAAGGAGTAAGTTCCTGTTGATTACCTGCTGCGCTGACTGTTGTTATTTCTGCCCGGGGAGACCTAGGATCACGCCCCAAGCACTGATGGCCGCCATTGCCTGCATCAACACTGGGGGGCGAGGAGACCACACTACCCAGCATCCCTCGTGGCTGCTGACGCCGCGCTTCGCACCAAGAGGCGCTTAGAGCTCGCCCAGGGCTTCCGCAGTGCGGGAGTCCATTCCTGTTGATTACCTGCTGCGCTGACTGTTGTTGTTTCTGCCGGGGGAGACCGAAGATCGCGCGCCAAGCGATGAGGGCCGCCATTGCCTGCATCAACGCCGGGGGCGAGGAAACCACACTACCCAGTATCCCTCGCGGCTGCTGACACCACGCTTCGCTCCAGGAGGCACTTAAAGCTCGCCCAGGGCTCCCACAGTGCGGGAGTTCAATCCTGTTGATTACCTGTTGCTCTGACTGTTGTTTTTTCTGCCCAGGGAGACCGAGGATCGCGCGCCAAGCGCTGAGGGCTGCCATTGCCTGCATCAACTCTGGGTGGCCAGGAGACCATACTACCCAGCATCCCTCGCGACTGCTGATGCCGCGCTTAGCGTCAGTAGGCGCTTAAAGCTCGCCCAGGGCTCCCACAGCGCGGGACGTGGGCGGGCATGCCCAGGCGCTGCCCGTCAGAGGCCAAAGGAGTCCCGGCTGGGCCACCCCTCTTAGCGATCCATTAAGGTGAGTGGCATTAAGCAATATGAGGAAGCGTACAGTAACATCTGGCCCAAGGCCTACTATTACCATTGACTGTATGCTTGAAAGAGCTGTTAGTATCGTTTCATCATAGATTGACCTAACAGATAGGAGACTTTCCTTGGGCCTATCAGTATCCCAGCTGCATTCGCCTGAAGGAGCTGAGCGGGGTAATTTAAATGCCCCTCTCCCCTGACACCTAATGTACTAATTACCACCACCTGCCATCGAGAAACGCAGCCAGTAGGTCCTGAGATTGATGAGGCGTATGTGGAGTTTCTTGATTGTCAATCCCGGACTGAAGCCAACGTCAGCACTGGGAACTTGACCCCAAATACTAAAGCAATGGGGGCAAAAAGGAAGAAAACTATGCCAAAACCCGCTAGCAGTAAGAGGAAACAGCCACCTCGTCTAAAATCCCAACCCACACCCTTGAGTTCGTGGATACAGGGTCCATTGCTGTGACCCCGGGCTCTATTGAGCAAACAAACGATATTACTGTGGACTTGACTACATCAGAAGCCACAGCTAACTCGACCCGCACTCAGACTGAGCACACCATTACCCCTAGTATTTGTGTTAGGCCGGGCGATAATTCAATTGATACCATAGTGGACTCCGTTTATGAACGTTTAAAGAATTTAGTAGATAAACAATTCAATGCCTTTTTAAACGTTTGGACAGACTTGAAAATCCGGTAAAGAAATCTGATACTCAAAAAATTGCAGTTACTATTGTTGATAAAATTAGGGGGGAGCAGCACTTAAAAGCAATGGAAATAACTAATCAGAGTATGCCACAGCAGATTGGTGACTGTATGCTACCCACTGTTAATACTGTTAATACTGCTTGTGATATGTGTGGTAACCTTAAGAGCAATTCCCTCCCCAAATCTATTCCTAGCTTGATGCCTTTGTCAAGTGCAGCATTTGGCAATAATACCACCAGTAATAGTTTGCCTTGCAATTTAGCATCAGCTATCCCCGTGCCGCTGGTCCCCACAAGTACAGTAATTGCCCCAAATACGCTCCCTATTTTTGATAAATCTGATAATAGTCTATCTGCAGATGTTTTCATTTACCACCTGAAGCTTGTCCTTATGTTGTAATTCTAGCTGGCGTCCCCCTCTGAAGAAAGACCAATTTGAGTCTTGGGAACAACTCAGGAATAAAAGCATTGATTGGTTATCCAAGCATAAAGTCTCAGGGATGGTAAATGCCAGCAAAATATGAATGGTTCGACGAGTGGGATGGATGGGACCCTCCGATAAGAACATCATAAAGGATTGTATAGTCGTGAATTTTAGACGTCCTTCGTTGGTGAAAAGGCTACTGCGAGCACAAACGTTTCACAACAAATCCCCAACACTCATACATTCACTACCCCTGGGCTTTTTCTACAACCCTCCTCTGGTCCTACATAACTTTACTATTCCTACACACACCTCACAGAATCGGTTCGCTGTTCTGTCGAGTCTGGAGAGTCTGACTGACTATCGAATCGATTATCGATTGTTGCACCTGAGCCCATGGAACTTTCAATAGCTTGTCTCGTTGTCCATGATCCCAAGATCCTAATGTAAGTGTGCTTAGTTGGAATATTGCAGGATTAGTAGCCAAGCTAAATTCCATGGAGTGGGTTGATCTGGTTAGCAAATATGACATTCTAATGTTCCAGGAGACATGGAGCACAAAGGAACTGTTTTTAGAAGGGTTTGTGTGTCGCAAAAGCATTGTACCTAGTCCACAAATAGGTCGGCCAAGTGGAGGTCTATCAAGGATAAAGATTTCAGCTGGGGTAGCATAAAACCCCTGGTGACAAACAACGAGAATTTCCAAGCCACGATTTATTCACTGGGGACTTCGATATATTTAATTGATTTTTATAATAATGATTTTACATCACTACCAAACAGGAATTTTATTAATTTGTTTGAGTTTATTGATAAACTAGAAGATGAACACACATATGACAAATTGGATGGAATTTTTCCTAGGTGGGGATTTCAAAGCACGACTTTTTAGCGGTTCTGACATTATCACCATCGCCCCGGTTAGGGAGTCCATATGTAAAAGAGGGGTGGAACTTCATAACCATTTATCCTCGCGTAATTTAACTAATGTAATGGAAAGGGTTGGAGTACATTCAAACAATCACCCATTGCCCACTTATTGAGGACGTGGTAGTTCATCTACAATAGATTATATTTTTATATCATCCTCACTGGCAAATCTTTTAGTAAAGGCTGAGGTTTTATGTACTAGTCAAGGCGATCACAACCCAATTCTGACATCTATCAGATTCTTCTCCAAGCCTACCATCCAAAGAGAAATAGGGACTAAATACTTAGTGGCATCCACTGACAAACTCAGAGTGATCTGGAAGGGCATAGATAACAAAGCTTTATTTGTAAGCATGATAAAATCGTATCCCTCACTTATAGAGACATGCTTATCAAGTAGCACCTTTGGCGCAGAGATCATTGAGGCGTTCAGTAGTTTATGTATTGGTATCAAACATATAATCTCAAGACCAGCCAACAACACTAGCAAGAATCCCAAATGGTTTGACGGCACATGCTCGCGGGCTAATAGAGAACTGCGTGTAGCATTAGCGGCTACACCCAGGGACATAACTCTCGTTAGATCACTAAGAGCCTGCTATAAGAAAGCAACCAAGCTACGCTCAGATGAGATATTGAAAGAACGCTGGGCTAATCTTGCTAGTGCGGCAACACTTAAGGATGTAACTGGATTTTGGAAAGCAGTTAAAGCCATGAGGTCTATGGGCTTGGATATTACTACCATAAGTTGTAATATAACGAGTGAATTATGGGAGGCGCACTTTGCCAGAATCTACACGGTACCTATAGCGACCTCTAATATTAACATCAGCCTGCCAGTCTTAAAGGACGCTATAATAGTAAATGAATTTGAGGATGCCATATATCAAAGTATAGGGAACAAAGCCCCAGGTTCGGATGGGCTACCAATCGATCTTATGAAACACAAACCGGATTTTTGGGCTCCTCTTTTATGTAATATTTTTAATAATCTGACTAATACAGCTATCCCGAGCACTTGGTCGACTAGCATTATTGTGCCCACTTTTAAAAAAGGAGACAGATCCAACCCCAGCTGTTATCGCCCAATTTCCTCGATAGACAATACCCAGAAGATCTTGGGCAGGGTTGTTTTTAATAAGATTAGGACTTGGGCTGAAGACAACCAAATTTTAAATTGCTGTCAGCTGGGTTTCAGAAGTAATGTTGGAACTGTTGAACAGTGTTTGAATTTATACCTGATCCTGGGCAGATACATGATTGCTCAAAAATCACCAGTTTATTTGGGTTTTATGAACCTAACTTCAGCTTTTGATCTTGTTAATAGATCCCGTTTGTGGGAGGTCCTTTTACATTATGGGTTGGACAAGGCTTTGGTTTATTTTTTGGCACATTTGCACAGGGATCTGAAGGCACGGGTGAGGATTAGTAACGATGGGGAGGTCTCTGGGGATATTGTCATTGGTAGGGGGGTTAGACAGGGTTGCGTTCTAGCCCCTCTACTTTTTATTCTTTATATAAATGAACTGCACAATTCCCTGTCTAAATTGACCAATGACGTCCCCAAATCAATAGTAAATTACTCCCCGCGCTTTTATACGCAGACGATGCAGTCCTTATGGGCCGCACGCCTAATGCACTTCGCACTTTAGTCACAGGGTTTGTAACTTTCATGGCCGACCTGGAGCTTTTCACTAATTTTAAGAAATCTTATATAATGACCTGCGGCCCGAAAAAACACTGCAATCATTTTATAACATCGGGTAGTGAATCCCTAACATGCACAAGCACTTTTCCCTATTTGGGCCTAGTTTTCTCAGAAACAGGATCCTGGCAAGCCCATGCGGCCCATAGTAGAAGTAAATTCTCTAAACCGGTCAATTCCATCGTTAGCCTTTGGCAGCCAAAACAAGCAGAGGTGGTGTTACCCCTAACCCAGATATACAAATCACAATGTGTCCCAACGGTCACTTATGGCGCGGAAGTCTGGGGATATATAGATTGCAGCGGGATCCAAATAGAGGAAAATAGATTTTGCAGAAAAGTTCTCGGGGCCCAATTTTCATCTTCAACTTATATATGTCATAAGGAATTGAACCTGCGCTATGTAGAGGATTTTATCAGGTCCCGTCCAGCTATATTTTGGTTAAAAATATGGTAGAATCTTCTGCAATTTTAACGAGAGAGATAATCATAGATTGCTTTAAGTGCGACAAGGGCGGTAGTATGCCTTGGCTTGCTGCAGTTAAAAAAAGTTTAACCAGTGTGAAGTTGGAACACATTTTTTTACGTCCACTAGCACTAGAGGGCATAAGCATAAAATCACTTAGGGGGGCACTGTATGATTTGTACTATAAAGGAAGATACAACACTGAGCACCTCAAACCATCGGTTGTCAGGTATATGCCCCTTTTTGGAGGTACCGGGCATTCAACATCTTATGCCACACAAATATCTCAGGAAAAATATAGGGAGATGGAAAAGGTGTTTACTTTTCCGCCTTAGGGATGGCAGTATAAAATATCTACTCTGTTTCCCGATAGGATTTAACAGCAACCTTGAGCAGTTGTGCTGCCCTTGCGGCACTGGTAGCAAACAAACGGTGTTACTTTTAAAAATCTTTTGTAAGTTCTATGCAAGATATACAAAACAGTATTTAATTCCGTACTTTAAGGCATGGGCTATTTTGGATTTTAAACTAGCATATTTTGAAATCTTATAATTTGGAAGTGACGATTTGACTTTTCGCGTAAGCGCTTTTTTAGAAGCTGCGGTATGCTCACATGCTTCCATGGGTGTATCTTAACGTGACAAAAACCCTGTAATACTGTTTAGTGAAATGCATTTATTTTCGTTTCTCTTCCCATGGTGATCATTAATACTGCCTGCAAACAAAGTATTTTATTTGATTATGTTGCTGCTAGTATTGGTACAACTAGGAATGGGGTTATAATTAATCATACCTGCACCTTGTTGCTAATTGCTGCGAGATCCACTGCACGTTACCGCACTTTATCTTTAACACGCTGCTGATTTTGCACATTGGCCTAATTCTCATATTTGCACTATGTCATTAATGCTGCTAGATTTCGTGTCCGTCCAACTCTTTTAATGTGATTTTATTATTTTAATGTGGAATTTATTTTTGCAATATCGTATTTGTATTGGATTATGATGCGTATCTATATGTTGTTTAAACTTGTTCTGTATTTTTCCTGTTGGTGGTAATGAACTGTGCTTTTATGGATATTCTTATCCGAATAAAGATTATTTGAATTGAATTGAACAAAGAGTAAGTTTCCATTCCAAGACTAGGCACACATTATCTGCTAATCAAGGTCGTTCTGACCGTCCCTGCCACTCGACAAGTGGGATAAGACCTCTATCTAGTGGGAAAGATATGCGTTAATAAGAACAGTGTATTCATCATTGAAGCAAAACTCAACCCTGGAGAAATGCAACTCAGAAAAGGCCATTTCACGGAAAAAGCAAAGGATTAGTTTCGGTCATGATTCAAAATGGCGCCCAAATAGAAAATGGTGCACCAAATGCTAACTTACATATAACAATACATAAACAAAATCATTTCTATTCCAACAGGGGGTTGGGTATCCAAGAAGGGGCATGGAGTAGTGCAGAGGGAGTAGGGAATCCAAAGAGCAGCATCAAGCAGTGTAGAGGGATTAGGGATTCGAAGCAGTTGTTTGAATGGTAAATCCAAGGAGCAACATTGAGCATCACAGAGGGAGTAGGAAATAAAATGAGTGGCATTGAATAGAGCAGCTGGAGTAGGGAATCCAAGAAGCAGCATTGAGCAGTGTTGAAGGATTAGGGAATGCAAGGAGCTGCGTCGAGCAGTATAGAAGGAATAGGGAATCCACGGAGCAACTTCGAGCAATACAGAGGGTATAGGGAATCTAAGGAGCAGTATCGAGCAGTGCTGAACGACATTCAGAGAGAGCTGAGACAACCAACTCTGATCACCACCAACTCTTCAAAACGCTCTACAACTTTAGGGGCTACATACATCTAAGTGGGAGACGCAACCGTCTTGTGGTACTTTAGCCAGCACCTGCTTATGTCATGCTACCCAAATTTACAAGTACAAAGGTCTGTGCCCACTGCTATAAATGACTGTCACCAGTAACATTTCATGCCAGAGTTGCTGTCACTTTTTATTGTTTTGCAAATTCTATCATTCTTTTAGGGTAATATACTTAAAACCCGTCTTTTTAAAAAACAATGTTTGTTCTACGAAGAATGCTTTACAGCTACTATGCTCCTTAAAGGATCGGGATACCTGTTTTTTCGTAGCGTCATATATACTGAAATGTACAGCTGCCAGGAAAGCCATAGTCATTTGATACATCTGACTGTGTTTTGTTTTAACTTTGGCTTCCTGTCTGTATATTTGTCTGTGTATTTGTATGTATTATAAATGAATTTAGTTTTTATCAGGCAACAGAATGTGTATTGTCCAAACCTTAATTCTTCTGGTCAAATTATGTTTTTAGAACATTATATATTATGTCTACGATGGTTTTTAGATAGTTTTTAGACTTAGTGACTTTGATGTATTTTTAGTAATGTATGTTACACATGTAAATTTGTTCTGCTTGTATGGTTTGTTTACAAATCGAATAAAGCTTTTGAACTGACTGTCACCAGTCATCAGCTGTGTCTTGGCCTGGTCATGGGTACAGTAGTCACTGTTGTTTATTAGTCACTAATGTTTAACAAAAGTTCTGTTTTGGGTGGACCCAAACTACCTTCCAGGGTCTAAAACACTACAGGTGAACCGCACACTATTATCATATTGGGCCTACATCAGGATATGTGTGACTCTGATCACATGCAGAAGGAAACCTTCTGGGTCTGCCAGAATGATAAGATGAGGTACAAGCTGTCACATGGACATTGGTCCAGGGACTTTCTTCCCCATGCACAACCTACGTGTCTGTGATTATTTCCTAATAAAGACAATATTGCTCTTATTTTTGCTCGTCTCTTAGATTGGAGTTTGATTCTTGTGTACATTTCTCGATGGTTAGAACACCAGGTGGAACCATTAGTTGTCGTTGGGGTGCACCTCGCTTGCAGCCCTGCACATTGTTCACACTTTGGAATCACTTTAGTATTGCAGGTTGTACCAAATTCAGTCTCTCTGCTGGTGGCTTTGACTATGCCCTGCCATACTCCGTCAAAAACAGGGGTAATAATGGGTGATATGGGGTACATATCAAATCTATTTGCAGGACATAATATATCTGACATATCTCACCTTTCTCCTGTGAAGAGGCACAGGCTTTTTGCTCGTTTTCTTGCAAAGTCGTCTAACTTCTCACACACTGTCAGAAAGTAAGTTCTGTCTGTTACTATCTCTCTTCCTGGTGAAGAGCCTGGTCACTCTCAGAGTGGATGTAGAGTTGGGCCTGACCTCTCTGGACCTCTCTGACATCAAACAGAGTGAAGAGCTTGGCCTCACCAACTCTCTCTCCGGCAGTACTCTGGGTTTATAGCCGGGGTCTCCCCTCCGTCACACTGATTGCGAAGCTTGTCCTTTCTGGGGCTCTCCTCCCTCATACTGAGAGCAGACCCTGACCACCTCCCCAGGTCCCTCCTCCATCACACTGGCTGTAGAGCCTGACCTGTCCTGGTCTCTCCTCTATCACACGGGGAGCAGAGCCTGACCTCTTCAGTCTCTCCTTCGTCACACTGAGAGCAAAGCCTGACCTCTCCAGGACTGTCCTCCATTACAGTGGGAGCAAAGCCTGACCTCTCCATCACACTGGGAGCAGAGTCATCTCCCATCCCACTAGGAACAAAGTCTGAAGAACCGGGTTATTTAAGACCCAGTGGCGCCAGTGGAAACGCCCAAGTCTCCGGGTCCACTTGTCTTAGAGTACAGGGACACGGGGTACTTCTTGTTGACGTCAAAGATCAATTTTATTAGCTGCAGCCTGTAACAGAGATCCTAGAAGTACAACACAGTGTATGTTCTCAGGAGACTGCTCAACTTTACAAAGCCAGTCATCCCTTTTTATACCAAATATTATGCTTCAGGCAAACATTCCTTTTTTACAGCTGACCACTCATATGTTTTTACGACAACTTAACAGCAGGAGCATGATGACAAGCACATTTCGCAGTTTGTCCAGCCCATAATCAATTATTGGTCAAATCTAACATTCTTCATCAGACAGGTCGATCGAACCCATAATAAAAACGGACACATCCCCCTTGTAAACGGACCATAAATAAAGGAGCAGAGACAGGTGTGAGTAAGATAAGACATAGTTGTGGGCAATAAAAGGGTTTATGATGTCCTATGCCTTGATCCTCAATCTTGATCAGCTACTGGGAAAGGAACTGTTCTAACAAGTTTGGCTTCGGGCAACAGAGTCAGCTTGCCCAGGTCACACAGAAGTCAGTTAGAAGTGTACGTGTCCCAAGGACTCGTTCGGCCTTAGTCATCGGCCTATGTGAGGGCAATCACAAAATGGCTGCCGTACACAAAATGGAACCCGAGGGTTCAGAACGGAATGCCATATTTCATGGTGATCTCGTCACTTGATCATGACGAAAACACTCGTACATCTTACACTCGCCATTTTCGGTCCGCTGATACCAAAGTCGTCATGATACGACGACTTTTATGAAACGGGTTCGGAGTTCCAATACCTCATACCCTCCCTTTGCCCTTACATAGGCAATAACCTAAACCCACGTCAGTCTGAGTCCAAGTCTATACTCATTAGGTCATCAAGGTGTTGCTGTAGCATCATCCTATTACTTAGCACGTCTCTTGATACAGGTTTCCTTACACACGATGTAGCACAGAGACCACATATAGCAGGAGCACACTGTACACAAAGACAGAACAGGAAAAGGATGGCTAAGATCATCCCAATGACCATCAGAATCTTCCATCCCCATGTGGATAACAGTTCCCAGAACCATCCCATCAACGACCAATCTCCCTCGTCCACATCGGAGAGGATCTTTTCGCTCGCTGGTTCTCGCTCAGACTCGCTCCATATCCAGTCACGTTCCATCCAATATATGCTAGTGTTTCGTCTCTCGGGATAGCCTCATAGGAAGCAGCTCCCTTTATCATGTCGACTATTCCCTTGACTAGAGCACTATTCTTAGGATTGTCTTTCACAGAACGTAGGGGGTAGAGTTCACAAGCATAGATGAACATCGTTCTGTATGCCCACACAGAACCATTATAGCTGAATGGCAGGACCAGATAAGGAATACCTTTATCAGTAGTATGAGGCAAAAGACCACACACCCAACAGTTAGTCGTGTTCATTACTAGCTGATGTTGGTGCGGAAGCTGAACGAAAGAGTTATTAACAAATTCCAATCTTCTAATGGTCTCATGGTCAGGCAGGGAGTAAAAAGAATGCGAAGAAACAGTAGAAGAAGGTATGAGTTGTGTAGTGGGTGCAAACGTCACTTGAAAAGAGAATATAATATATCACATTAAAAACATCATTAAGCTAAGCAACATGAGAACACACAATATTAAGAAACATTTTCTGCTGATTAATTTATACATTTGACCTCTAAAATTCATTTCATTAACAGGTCTCTCCATCTCGAAAAACTCCAACCTCTAACCTTGCTGCTCGCGGAGGTAGGGTGTTCCGTGCTAAGGAATGTGTCTGTCAGTCCAGGGAAACGCCCTAGGACCAACCAGAACCGTCGACCTTGTGTCTTCGGCTTGCACTCCAAAGACTTGATGCCGCGACCCTACAGCTGAACCCGGATGGCGGTTCGAAAAACAAAAATCAGTCAAAACAGTTTCTCAGATGGGAGAGCTGAACTTTCAAAAATAGTAAAGAAAAGGATTTTTATTTTATTAGTCCCATGACTCTTGGTCGCAAATTATAACGGCTTGTGCCAGGTGTTGTGTGATCACAGAATAAGGGTTCAGGCTCGGTAGTGTCCAGTCGAACTGATGGTGGCACGGCTTCTTGCAAAAGATCGTCACTTTCACGCTCAGAACTTGTCCCAATTAAACGTGCATCGCTAAAAGGCAGAAAACGAGGCACAGTCTCAGTTTCAGAATCAGGAATACCCTCCTTGACCCACCGGTCGTACGGCAGAGGCAAAGGGACCCTCTTACAATGTACGCCGTGGATCCAGTTTTCCTTCCCTTGTACTCGTACTGCAGTTCTCGTGGATAAAAGCACCAAGAAGGGACCAATCCAGCGGGGCTGATCGTTCTTTGTCCGCTGAAAGTTCTTGATCAGTATCCACGATCCAGGATCGATTGCATGCCCTGGATCTTCAGAAGCCTGAGGCAGTGTATCATGAACCTGTTGGTTTAAGACACGCAATTTAGCCGTCAAGTCATACAAGTAATCAAGCAGTATAGGGTGTTCAATCTCACTGAATTTTGTCGGCCTCGGCACTCCCCATATGTTTGCCAGGCGACCAAAAACTATCTCATAGTGACTAAGTCCCACTCGTGAATGTACAGTCATTCTTGTCGATAAAATTGCTAATGGTAACGCGTCTGGCCATTTAAGACCAGAGCTCGCCTGTATCTTTGCCAACTTCAATTTGAGGGTGCCATTATAGCACTCAACTAGACCAGCTGATTGGGGGTGATTTGCAGCGTGGAACTTTTGGCGGATTCCTAAGCCTTCGCACACTCTCTTGATCACTTGACCCACAAATTCACTCCCATTATCACTCCAAACCATTCTCGGCAAACCAAATCTACGGAAAAACTCTTTGACAAGGGCTTTAGCTGTGGACAAGGCAGTATTATCTTTCAGGGGATATGCTTCAACCCATCTCGAAAAGGCACAAACAACCACAAGCACATATTTCAATTTGTTACATCTCTCCATGTGAATGAAATCTAACTGCAGAACCTCAAACGGATACGTCGGAGGCTTAAAATGACCAGCTGGAGTTGGAATTCCCTTGCCAGGATTGTACTTTAGGCAAACCATACAATTCCTGACCACATTCTCTGCACACTTAGGAATTCCAGTATTTTGCCATATTGGAGCCAACAACTTACAAATCCCTTTCGTACTAATATGAGCCATTACATGTGCCATTGTAACCACTGCAAGCACGTACGCATCGGGTAACAACCATCGCTGATGCTCTGACAATTCAACCCAACAACCATTTGCGTCTAATTTACCCGTACTCTCTCTCCACACTCTCAACCCTTTCTCTGTAGCTTCAGCTTGAATAGACTTCACACTCTCTATTGTATCTTCAGACATTCCTCTATCCGGAACCCATCTCGCCGGACCCGCAACATACATTCGACTCATCACATCTCTTGCTGTTTCTTTCGCAACTTCATCAGCAAACGCATTACCACGACCAACATCATCGGTAATCTTCTTGTGTGCACTACATTTCACAATTGCAACTTGCAACGGCAAAGTAAGTGACTCAAGAAGCTCATCCACCAACTGACCATGCTGAATTTTAGTTCCATGAGAAGTGAGGAACCCACGTTCCTTCCACAATCGTCCAAAACTATGCGCCACACCAAACGCATACTGGCTGTCAGTATATATGGTCACTTTCTTTCCTTTTGATAATACACACGCCCTCGTAAGTGCAATCAACTCTGCTGCTTGAGCTGAATTATGTGGGATACTTGCAGCTTCAACAATCGTATGCAAAGACGTAACAGCATATGCCGCAGTCGTATCACCATTCGGAAGCTTGAAACATGAACCATCCACCCATAAGGTACCATCACACTTCACAAGAGGAGTGTCCCTAAGATCTACTCTCCCTTTCATTTCCTCTTCTGTCCTGAGAAAACAATCATGCTGTTCAGAAACATCTGTCTTTGCTGAAATCGGCAATAACGTCGCTGGATTCAACGTGTTGCATCTCTTTATGTGCACATGACTCGCTAAAAGTGTCAACTCATAACCTGACAATCGAGCACTAGTTAAGTGCTGTGTCTTGGTCCTGCTTAGCAAAGTATCCACTGCATGTGGGACCATCACGATCAACGTATTATTCATCACCAAACCAGCAGACTGTCGAATAGAAACAGCTGCTGCCGCCGTGGCTCTCAAACAACTCGGCAGCGCTCTAGCTACCGGATCCAAAGTCGACGAGAAATACGCGCATGGACGCTGCTTGTCCCCAAAAGATTGTGTCAACACTGACAACGCACATCCTTCTCTCTCGTGGACATATAGTGTAAAGGGCGTACTGTAGTCGGGGGTACCCAACACAGGAGCCGAACACAATGCATCACGCAAATCCGAAAACTCTTCTGAAAATCATCAGACCACGGAAGGGGATTTGGTGTATCTTCTGGGGTCAATCTTCTTCCCTCCTTCGATAAGAGATGACCTAAGAAGGTCACTTCTTGTCGACAATATTGTAATTTCAAAAGAGACACTTGATGATGCAAATCAGACAAATGACGCAACAACGATAAGGTGGCTTCTTTACAAATCTCCTCAGTATCTGCAGCGACTAACAAATCGTCGGTCTGTCCCCCATCACACTGACTGTAGAGCCTAACCTCTCCAGGTCTCTCCTCCATCACACTGGCTGAAGAGCTTGACCTCTCCAGGTCTGTCCCCCATCACACTGGCTGCAGAGCCTGACCTCTCCAAGGTCTGTCCCCCATCACACTGGGTACAGAGACTGACCTCTCCAGGTCTGTCCCCCATCACACTGGCTGCAGAGCCTGACCTCTCCAGGTCTGTCCCCATCACACTGGGTGCAGAGCCTGACCTCTCCAGGTCTGTCCCCCATCACACTGGCTATAGAGCCAGGCCTCTCCAGGTCACTCCTCCATCACACTGGCTGTAGAGCCTGACCTCTCCAGGTCTTTCCCCCATCACACTCTCCATCAACTCGATGGCCAAAGCAGCCAGATGCCCACTGAGCTACCTATGAAAGCTGAAACGTTTCATCGATGCTCCTGACTAAAAAATGGCAGTTCAAGCTCTAGTCATCTCTAGACTGGAATATGGATGAATGTTCCACCCTCACCGGTCTACCCAAGATCTCTTTAGCACCTCTAAAAGCCTGCCTCAACGCGGCCGCCAGACTACTTACAGGTACCAGAAAGTTCGACCACATCTCTCCACACATGAAAGCACTGAACTGGCTCCCGCTAGAAGCCAGAATCCAGTTGAAACTGGCATGCATTACACACAAGGCCCTAGACACAGACTCCCCTGTCTATCTGGCACAGAAACTAGTGGTATCTGGAGGAAGCAGAAATTCCCGGTCCGCCAGAAACCTCTTATTCTAACCTGCCTTTTTTCAGAAAAAAAGAACCTACAATAGGGCGTTCACAGGTGCCGCACCAAGACTTTGGAACTCTTACCCACCCGACATCAAAAAAATCCCTTCTCTCGCACGCTTCAAGAAGGATGCCAAAACCTTCCTCATGGGTAAATTCCTCGTCTAATACCTGCCCTCACCCAACACATTATGCCTGACGAACCTAAGACTATCGCTTCCGGAAGAAGCTAAGACTATTGCCTCCTCCCCTGATCACTAATTATCCAGAAAAGAATATTTGGGCCTCTGTTTTTACTGTCTCTAACTATTAATGTAATCATTCACGTGTATCCCCTTTCCCCACATCCATCACCCCTGCCCCGCCAACCTTTTGTATAGGTCTGTATTTCTCTGCATTTTATGTTGGTTTGTTGAACTTGTGTACCATGTAAAGCGCTCTGGTACCCTCACGGGTCAAGTTCACGCTCTATAAAACACTAAAAATAAAATTAAATTAAATAAAAAACACTGGTTGCAGAGCCTGACCTCTCCAGGTCTGTCCTCCATCACACTGGGAGCAGAGCTTGACCTCTACAGGACTGTCCACTATCACACTGGCTGTAGAGCCCGATCTCTCCAGGCCTCTCCACCATCACACTGGGTGAAGAGTAAGCTTTGCGAATTTGCAAATTTCCGAACTCGTGATTCGCAAAATTCGTGAATTCGTGCGAATTTGCGAATTTGCTGTTTTTGCCAGTTTGCGAGTGTTTTGTACAAGTTCTGGAACGCTAACTTACTTGTATGGTCGCAACGGTCGCGACCATGTTGTTTCTACGTGTCCAGCCTGTTAGCGACCCTGTGGTTCATCGCAGCCACCCTCCGGTTCATCACTGCCACCCTCTGGTTCTCCAATGCCACCCTCTGGATCATCACTGTCCCCCTCTGGTTTATCACAGCACCCTCTGGTTCATCTGGTTCAACCTCACACAATGGTTAACACAAACCGCCGACAAATTAGCACCCTTGAAAAAACATCAAATCAAGCAAGGAAGCAAGAACGCCCCCTGGTTCAACGATGAACTTAAGAAATCCAAGAAGCTCTGTCGTTCCCTTGAGAAAACTTGGAAAACAGACCCAAACACTATCACCCAAGCCGCCTTCAAAAACGCCACCCGCAATCACCACCAACTAATCCGGACAGCCAAGAAATCAGCACTCAAAGACCGACTAGACAACAATGCCCACAACAGCAAGGAACTTTTCAACATCATCAAAGAATTCACCAACCCCACCGCCAGCTCTAACGACATCACCCCCTCTCAAGTCCTCTGCGACTCCCTTGCCTCATTCTTTCATGACAAAATCGCCGACATCCATAACAGCTTCGACAACCAACCTGTAAACCAGCCCACCCCACTCACCTCCGAACCGTTACCTCCTCCGAATATCCTTTTCGAATGGAACCCAATCACCACAGAAGAGACCATTCGCCTGATGAACTCCATCCACTCAGGATCCCCTACAGACCCATGTCCCCATCACATCTTCAACAAAGCAGACTCCATCATCGCACCCCATCTCCGAGATGTCATCAACTGCTCCCTTAACTCCGCCACATTCCCAGAAAGCTGGAAACACGCCGCACTCAGCGCCCTTCTGAAGAAACCCACAGCTGACCCCACCGAACTCAAAAACTACCGTCCCATCTCGCTCCTCCCATTCCCTGCCAAAGTCATTGAGAAAGCCATTAACAATCAGCTCGCCACCTTCCTCGAAACCAACAAATCACTCGACCCCTCACAGTCTGGCTTCCGAGCCAAACACAGCACCGAGACCGCCCTCATCGCAGCAACAGACGACATTCGAACACTACTGGACAACGGAGACACAGTCGCCCTTATCCTCCTCGACCTCTCCGCAGCCTTCGACACAGTCTGCCATAGCACCCTGATACAACGCCTCAGAAACATAGGAATTCAAGGAAAAGCATTAGACTGGATCATTTCGTTCCTCGCTGGAAGAACTCAGAGAGTCCGCCTCCCCCCTTTTAAGTCAGAGGCCACCGAAGTCATCTGCGGCGTCCCGCAAGGATCATCTCTCAGCCCCACCCTCTTCAACGTCTACATGAGCGCCCTCGCAACGATTGCACGTCAACACAACCTCAATATCATCTCCTACGCTGACGACACTCAGCTGATCCTCTCACTCACCAAAGACCCAACCACCGCCAAAACCAACCTACAAGAAGGGATGAAAGAAGTAGCCGAGTGGATGAAACACAGCCGTCTGAAACTGAATTCGGACAAAACGGAAGTCCTCATCTTAGGCTCATCCCCTTCCGCCTGGGACGACTCTTGGTGGCCAACGGCCCTAGGAACAGCCCCCATACCGACGGACCATGCACGGAACCTGGGCATTATCCTGGACTCCTCACTCTCGATGACTAGACAAGCCAATGCCGTCTCATCTTCATGCTTCAACATCCTACGCATGCTCAAAAAAACATTTCACTGGATCCCCACCGAAACAAGAAAAACGGTCACCCACGCACTGGTTACAAGCCGTCTGGACTACGGAAACACCCTTTACGCCGGTACCACCGCGAAACTACAGAAAAAACTCCAACGCATCCAAAATGCTTCAGCCAGACTCATACTAGACATCCCCCGCACAGACCACATCTCCGCTCACCTGAAAGACCTTCACTGGCTCCCCATCAACAAGAGAATAACGTACCCTCTCCTCACCCACGCACACAAAGCCCTATACAAACTTGGACCTGATTGTCTCAACACGCGCCTTTCCTTTTACACCCCCACCCGCGAGCTGCGTTAGTCCAACCAAGCCCTCGCCGCTGTTCCGCGCATCCACAAAGCCACCATGGGAGGAAGATCCTTCTCCTACTTAGCTGCCAAGACCTGGAATTCCCTCCCCATCCACCTCCGCCTTACTCAAAATCACCTAGCCTTCAGAAAACAACTTAAAACTTGGATATTCGATAAGTAAACCTCCCCCCCCCTTCCTCAAGCGCCTTGAGACCCCATGGGTATGTAGTGCGCTATATAAATTCTGACTTGACTTGACTTGATCACTGCCACCCTCTGGTTGATCACTGCCATCCTCTGGTTCATCCCTGCCACCCTCTGGTTCATCACTGCCACCCTCTCGTTTGCCACTGCCACCCTCTGGATCATCACTGTCCCCCTCTGGTTTATCACAGCACCCTATGGTTCATCCCTGCCACCCTCTGGTTCATCACTGCCACCCTCTGGTTTGCCACTGCCACCCTCTGGATCATCACTGTCCCACTCTGATTCAAGGCTCCCACCCTCTGGTTCATCACTGCCATCCTCTGGTTCATCCCTGCCACCCTCTGGTTCATCCCTGCCACCCTCTGGTTCATCACTGCCAACCTCTCGTTTGCCACTGCCACCCTCTGGATCATCACTGTCCCCCTCTGGTTTATCACAGCATCCTCTGGTTCATCCCTGCCACCCTCTGGTTCATCACTGCCACCCTCTGGTTTGCCACTGCCACCCTCTGGATCATCACTGTCCCCCTCTGGTTCAAGGCTGCCATCCTCTGGTTCATCACTGCCATCCTCTGGTTCATCCCTGCCACCCTCTGGTTCATTCCTGCCATCCTCTAGTTCATCACTGCCACCCTCTCGTTTGCCACTGCCACCCTCTGGATCATCACTGTCCCCCTCTGGTTTATCACAGCACCCTCTGGTTCATCCCAGCCACCCTCTGGATCATCACTGTCCCCCTCTGGTTTATCACAGCACCATCTCGTTCATCACTGCCACCCTCTGGTTCATCACTGCCACCCTCTGGTTTGCCACTGCCATCCTCTGGTTCATCCCTGCCACCCTCTGGTTCAAGGCTGCCACCCTCTGGTTTATCACAGCACCCTCTGGTTCATCACTGCCACCCTCTGGTTCATCACTGCCACCCTCTCATTTGCCACTGCCACCCTCTGGATCATCACTGTCCCCCTCTGGTTTATCACAGCACCCTCTGGTTCATCAATGCCACCCTCTGGTTGATCGCTGCCATCCTCTGGTTCCTCCCTGCCACCCTTTGGTTCATCACTGCCACCCTCTGGTTTGCCACTGCCACCCTCTGGATCATCACTGTCCCCCTCTGGTTCAAGGCTGCCACCCTCTGGTTCATCAATGCCATCCTCTGGTTCATCCCTGCCACCCTCTGGTTCATCCCTGCCACCCTCTGGTTCATCACTGCCACCCTCTCGTTTGCCACTGCCACCCTCTGGATCGTCACTGTCCCCCTCTGGTTTATCACAGCACCCTCTGGTTCATCCCTGCCATCCTCTGGTTCATCCCTGCCACCCTCTGGTTCATCCCTGCCACCCTCTGGTTCATCACTGCCACCCTCTTGTTTGCCACTGCCACCCTCTGGATCATCACTGTCCCACTCTCTCATTTGCCACTGCCACCCTCTAGATCATCACTGTCCCCCTCTGGTTTATCACAGCACCCTCTGGTTCATCACTGCCACCCTCTGGTTGATCACTGCCACCCTCTGGTTCATCAATGCCACCCTCTGGTTGATCGCTGCCATCCTCTGGCTCCTCCCTGCCACCCTTTGGTTCATCACTGCCACACTCTGGTTTGCCACTGCCACCCTCTGGTTTGCCACTGCCACCCTCTAGTTCAAGGCTGCCACCCTCTGGTTCATCACTGCCACCCTCTTGTTCATCACTGCCACCCTCTGGTTTGCCACTGCCATCCTCTTGTTCACCACTGTAGATTATGGGGGGAAAGCAAAGCACACCTTCCCAGCCTCAACTGAGATGAATTAATTTGGGGCTGGTTAATGTGTCACTGAATTTGTACTTCAAGTCTGGCACCGGCTTCCTTAGCTGTAAGACCTTCCTGTTGCAGTTATTTTTTTTACAGGAGCAATGTGCCATACTTGTAACTATTCTCTGACCCTGCTTTGAGGGTCAGAGCAGGGTCAGAGAATAGTTGAAAGTAGGCAACTGAAATCTGGAGGGGCCCCTCAGGAAGCACTACCGGGAATGGTTACAAATTAGTTTGAACTTTTGCACCTGCTAAGTGCTTTCAGTTTTCCAAAATTTGTTTTTCTTCCATTTCGCGAGATGTGCGGGACGCGAAATCGAACTTGCAATCCGCAAATTCGTGTGAATTTGCAGATTTCTCTTTTTTTTTGCATGTTCGGGCGGTTTTTCTTTTTTTTGCGTGTTCGGGCGGTTTTTTGCTTCTTCGCGGGCCGCTTGCAGCGCATCGACTCTGAGGTTGCCCATGAGTTCATGTACGGGCGCGGCCATCTTGTTTGCGTGACGTGTTTCCGTTTCCGGCCGCTCGTTGCGAGTTCGCGTCGTATGCGGCGCGCGATTACGTATTCGTGAGCGTTTTTGCGTGCTCGCGGGGGAAATATCGCGCGAACTTACCCACACGGTCCTCTATGGGCACGGCCATCTTGTTTTTCATTCACAGTAGACTCAAGTCTAGTCCTTCTTTGTACTCCTGCTGCTGCCACTTTGAAGAGACAGTGATGGATTGATACGTTGAGTATACTATTTATTACTTGTTCTAGGACATTTGTTAGTGGTCTGCAATCATGACGACGGACTGTGTCTGTCACGCGATGTCTCGTGCTGCTGAGTGATGGCAGTCGTAGTAGAAACTTTTTGTTGTTGATGTAGTTAGTGAATTATATAACTTTCCTATTAGACGGTCTGCGAATCCTGCAATACTGTACTACTATCCTCTTAGTTGACCAGATCAGATGCAATTGATGTTAATTTGTTTCCCCGACATAATTTTAGATTGAGTACAAAGAAAACAAATATTTCCCAAAAAACAATCATCCATGTTGTGTTTCTTTATTTCATGATCACCAGCAGAAACTCCCAGGGGCAAGGCGACGGCGACAGAGACTCCGGTGGCAGAAGTTGGACAGGAGCAGTCCCTTCCAGGCTCTTCTGCTGGCCCAGTAAGTTGTCTTATTGTTATCTTAATACTTATACTTCCCTAACTTTTACAGCCCCTATTTATTATAAACTGGTTCCTAATAATTCTATGTTTTACAAAATAGTCTTGGATCTTCTTCTAATGTAGACTACTTTCTACATTCTTATCCTGCCTCTACCATCACTCTCTGTGCTACTACTATTTACAATTATGAGTCGGTCTGTGTAGGTAGCTAAGCTTGCCCATTCGGCAAACGGTGTGAAACAAAACTCTGATACAGCAATAGCTCTAGGCACTGAGTGTAGTCCTCTGAGTTGCCCTTGCTGTCTATTCCAGTATTCTTTTTTTTTTTGGGAAAACCTTTATTTGCAGCAACAGGATATACATGCGTGGGCCCACAACCAATCCGGCCGGCCACAAGTCAATTAAATGATCAAAAGTTAGAATAAGCGACACAGGCCAGCTGGCAGGCAGGCAAACATATTTAAAACAGTGCTAAGGAAAGGACAAGCAACATTAACGGCCCAATATCAGGAACAATGAGGTCCATTTTATAATAAGGGGACAAGGCTTATGGCAGACACATAAAAATGCGAAAAAAAACAATAAACAAAAATATACCCACGCCAAAATGGGAAGAGGGGGGGGGGGGGAGGAGGATGTGAAGACACGAGTCGATCGCAGCACAAAACAAACGCAAAATACATTAGATAAGCATACAAGTACTACCAACATCTCATGCCCCCCACCCAATAACACGCTAACAAATGCAAGGGGAGCGGATAAACTGCACGATTAAAACCTACTTGCCATACTAGCCTGGGGAAAAAAGGGGGGGGGGAAGGAGAGGGAGGAGGGAAAAGGGGGAAAAATAGGGGGGAAACTGAGGGAAGGAAACCAATAAGGGCAAAAACAGGGAAAGGGGAAGAAGGAGGAACAAAGAAAGGAAATATAAAAGGAGAAACACAATCGTACAAGAAGGGCGCCACCCCGGGCCAAGCATCCCGCGGCTAGTAATATAGAAGAAAGTAGAAAACTGGCGAGAAGAAGGGTATGGCAGTCGCGACGGAAACACCGAAACTGAGAAAAGTGGCATAGCAACAGACCCCAACCCACTCATGCCAGAGAAGCGAGGACAGAAGCGGCACCTCTATAAAGGGATAGAAAAGGGCCATAGAACCAAAAAAGAAACATCTGAAAGACCCCGCCCACCCGTCCCACCCCGCACCCCTGCAGAAGGCTACGGCCTACCCTCCAAACAGCGTGCCTGTCGCCCTAATCCGAAACCCGAAATATAGTAAGGAAAGAAAGTAGAATAGGGAGACAAAAAGGAGGAGGAGAGGGAATATGAAACAAAAATAAGATGAGAGGGAGGAGCCAGAGGATACGAGCAAACACACTCGGCTGCGACCCTCCCCCGACCATCAAATGAATAACTATCAAATCAGTACTACACCTTCACATACAGCAATAACTGCAGGGGGGGGGAGGGGGGAAATTTAAACGTTTCACAATGTCGAGAGTGTAAACATCAGTGCAACGGACAGGTAAACCAGCAGTCTATCAGTGTTGTGCAACTTACCCCCAGCCCTTCCTAACCACGAAACCAACCCAATAAAGGATAACATGAAGCGGACCACCCAGCTCAGAATAATCTGGATGTTGACTAGGGTTACGGCAGTGATGAAGATTAGGGAGAGCCACCAAACTAATGGAATACAAAAAGTCAGTGAAGCAAGTCAATTGTAGTAGCAACGACAGGGCAAGCAAAAGCAAGCCGGAGTCCAGTGTCACAGTTCGACATGCAAAGGTACCCCTCCAGGACAAAAGCTCGGATCCATCGAAGCGGGAGCAAACAGTGGTCCACCATAGTTCCCAGTTGTCCGGGAAGAAGCAGATCTGCGCGTCGTGTGCAAGTCATCAAAGCCCGGATGGTGAAAAACCGGAGGTTCAAAAGCCACCGGCCCATCAAGCGGCCGAAGAACAGCGGCAGCAACTCCTGGGGCAGCCGAAGGGGGCGAAGCAATGGAGGCATCAGGACGATAGGGGTGCATGAAAGAGCGGCGACCAAGGCAGCGTGTAAGGACATCAAGGCGTCCAGGACATCTCCGAGCGTGGGTGCACGAGCACACGCCCAGGCCCCCGCGCAATCCGTCCAGCAAAGTTCGTCGACACAGAGCGGAGCACCCCCCACGTTGTTGGTAGCCATTTTGTGAGTTTCGCCGCCCCGCACTCCACCGCGGGCCCCCAAACAGTTCCCAAATGTAGGACTTTACAGACCTCCAGAGGTTCCCAACAATGGCCTCACCGGCACAGAGCGGGTAGGCGCTCGATGGGGGGGGGCCCCCTCCGAACAGCGGCAGGCCCCACAGGCGAGAGCTAGGCACGGGGTCCAGGGCCGCCGGACAGAACAAAGGCGAAGGGACCCCTTCACACAGTCAGCCCCCAACACATCTCGTCCCCCTCCAGCCGCACGGTCCACAAATCGGGGCCGGTTCAGGATCTCCGGGGCACACACACAACGGCTCCCACCAGTGGCTCTCTCTCGCGGCCGGGGCCGGCAATCTCAGCACCACCGGTCGGGTCCCACCGGCGAGGTCCCGGTCTCGAGCGCCCGGAGGCCAAAACTTTCCGAGGGCAAAACTGCGGACCCACAGCACTCAGGAGCCTCCGGACCAGACGGTGAGTAAGAGTGGGTCGTTAAATTCCAAAATCTGTAGTGAAGTATCGTCGCAGTACAGGATAAATTGCAGGATAGTCGAGGTTGGCCGGAGGGCCGACGGAGCCGAGCTAAAAGGCGGCCATTACCCTCTCGAGCTAGGCTCCTCCCCCTATTCCAGTATTCTTAATGTAAGTGCTTTGACAATTTGCAACAACAAAATGTAATTGTTTACACCAACTAAACGGTAGCAGTGTCCTTTTTGATTTGAGAGGAGCACATGCCATACCGCTAGTGTTTCAGGGACTATTCTGCACACAAAGAAGTATGGACAAGATGATAGGTGCAGTTCGTCTTTCGACATACCGCAGTCCGAACAGAAGTTGAACCCCCAATTCACTGACAGACTATCTAGAATGTCTGACCAATGATTTTTACGACCCAGAAGAACAGAAGAAGAGAGACTACCTCCGAGTCCCGGCCTATCTGAGTCACTGAAACATGACTGCCAAGTGCAGTAGTTCAAACCTTTCCGCTCACTCACTTGTAAACAAAAACCACACAGTGTTTGTTAGTTTTGTTAGTTTTAAAGTTTTATTTTCAATTAAGAAATGAAAACACAGTACTGCTGGTGATGACTTACTAGTAGTTAGAGAATTGTCTGGCAGAAGGGCAATGTAATCTTCTTTCTGTAATGAGAAAAATGGTGCCCGTTAAGCAAGCATTCATCAGTTGTCATAAGAACAAGTGTAGCATTTAATGGAATAAGCATATAAAAGGTTAACACCCTCCCCAAAACCGTTATTTTTTTTCAATCCCAGTTATAAAAAAAAATGTGTTATGTAACATTTTCTTCCGTTACGAGACAAAATAGAGGGTTGTGTATGGCATCTGAAAATATGACATGTTTTTCCTAGACGTCACAACATCTGACGCGGCACAGATGACAACCAGTGCTGGGGCCAGCAGTGCAGAGGGGTCCACTCAGGATGGGGCGGCGCCAACAGGAGGAGCTGGGGGGGAGACTCAGCGGCGGCGGACAGTGGTAAGTTATTATACTCCTTACTTATTGAAATATTTTTGAGTAGCCTCGCAAGGAGTGTATGATGTACTGTACAGTAGTACACAGTACACTAGTATAAGTACACTGTACTGTCAAGAACATTTACTAATTTAGAACTACTTTTTGGACTATCACGTAGAAGACAGTCAACCTTGACTGTTAATAGCATTAGCTGCGGTACTTCTCTGGTAACCAATGGCCCCCTCTATTTCACTTCAACTCAGCTGGCCAATTTTTATTGTGATTTGTGAAGCCAAGTCATATCAGATGAAGTTTAGGGATGTGAAGAACGAAAAGTTAAAGAAGGGTGAAACGAAGGACGAGCGAGTCTTAATATTTATGACTGTAAAGAATGGTTTTGTTGAATGCAATTCAACATAAGAAGACAGCGCTTTCCAAAATATAATGAAAAGGGTGTTAGTTGGTTTTGGAAAAAAATAAATTTTGGTACATTTGAGACATCAAGAAGAATCATAGACGTACTTTCGAAGCCTGGGTGTTATCTTCTTTATCCTCCTCGTCGATAGCAGAGGTGGATGATGTAGTAGAACAGACGCTGAGTGGAAGAAGTATGGCCAGTGGCAGTGCCACCCCTATAGAAAAGTAAGACATTCAGATCCCCACTTGCATGTACTGCTTAAAGTACTGCGAGTCTGCATCATCATGGCCTGTGTCTGTATTTCTTGGGTGAAAGCAGAGTGAGCTGCCATTATGGCGGCGAGCACAAGTTCACGTACCAGTGATTTCTTTTGCAACCCAAGAGAAAAAAAGTTTAAAAAGGCCTTTTTTGAGTACTCTCTGACTATGTAAGTAGTAGTGAGTCCACCCATAGTGCTGCTAGTGGAATTCCTGAAACTCCCAGTAATGTCACAGGCTTACAAAGACGGCGGAAAGATACATGCCAAAATGTTATACTGTTACAACAGGTATCTGTGCACACGTCGCCTTTTACAGAGTAAATGCTGTAGGTAATCAAACACAACCAATAGACAAACAATGTGGAAGTAGTCTTGATAGAAGTGTTTCTTCAATTCAGATTTTATCCACCACGCCCAGCCAATACGTGTTTTGTCAGGGCTAGTAGCCCGCGACTTCATCAGGGCTCCCGCGGGCAGCGGTTCCAAAGGTATTGCCACAATGGCTAGGTGCTCTCAACCGCTTCCAATTCCGACCCGGCTACCGGGTAGTGTCGAGGTTCTCGCTGATTCGTCTCAGCCGTCTCAGCTTTACAGCGTCTCCGCGTGTAAACAGTAAATGATTTCCGCATTTACACGCGGAGACGCTGGAAAGCAGTACGTCTTCTTAACCTGCCGCTCACTCGGATACTCCTATGGTGTGTCGCATCTTTGGTATTAACCATCACACGGACGGCTAAGACGAATCAGCTAGAACCTCGACAGTACCCGGTAGCCGGTTTGGAATTAGAACCGGCTGAGAGCACCTAGCCATTGTGGCAATAGCTTTGGAACCGCTGCCCGCGGGAGCCCTGATGAAGTCGCGGGCTACTAGCCCTGACAAAACACGTGTTGGCTGGGCGTGGTGGATAAAATCTGAATTGAAGAAAAACTTCTATCAAGACTACTTCCACATTTTTGTCTGGTTGTGTTGTTTGATTACCAACAGCATTTACTCTGTAAAAGGCGACGTGTGCACAGATACCTGCTGTATCAATTATGTTTGGATCTTGGTCCTAATTGGAGGTTTAGGTTCTTCCTCCTATCTGGGGCACCCTCAAAATAGTGGTTAGAAATTATAAATAACGTCACATACGTGAGGCGCCAGTTGTGGATCGACATTCAAAAAAAACCTGGTCCGTTATCTTAAAAATGTTATACTGTGTTTGCTACTTGCTGGTGTTACTTATGCTGGTGTTACTGAGTGTCAACTTTCTGTTGAATTATTTTGACTTTATGTTAAAGACTATTGGCTACAGTATTTTTCTTTCTTTTTTGATAGATGCTACTCCCAAAAAGCTCACCCGTAAGGAGATGGCTGTCCGGGCCAGGGCCCGTAAGCTGGAGGCTATTTGTGTCGAGTATCGACGGTTGTGGGCTCGGGAGCATGAGGAGGAAACTACAACAACAACCTCCACATCCTCCTCCACTGCCCCCGGGTCCACCAGCCACAAGCCTCCAGCCAAACGGAGCCGTGGCCCGACAGATTCCCGCCACCGCCGCACAGCAGCAAAAACACCAGCTGCCCCCCCAGAGCCCGGATGGTACGCCTGCGCCGCCTCCGAAAGCGAGTGGACTACCTGGAGCGCCAGGTCCGGGACCTCCGCAAAGAGCTGCAGGACGTGCAGCACCAGCTCTCTAAAGTTAAACGCCACCGGAGGAAGTGACTGTCCCTTGTCCCTTTTTTAAAGACTGTTGGGGGGGTGGGAATTGGGTTTTTGGGAAAGGGTACTTTTTGATTTTTGGACATTGGTTTGCTTAGGGAGGGGGGTGAGTTGGGGTAGTTCTATTTTTGTGACGACAACAACATCCATAATTTATATTTCTCAATAATTATATTTTTCATTCAAAAACACAGTATACGCGCTCATATTATTTTGTGTGGGGGTTGGCGGTGGTTACTGGACGTTTGGTTTTTCAAACTTACCAGCATGAATGAAACATCTTGTCCTAAATGTACCAAAATGCTAGTAACCGAGTTAGTCAATTCAGTAGCCCTACTACTGTACTTTACTAGTAGTACTGTTAGTCTCTGCTCTCTTCCAAACTTAGTCCTAGCCCATTATTCTATATGCTTATCTTACCTGTGATTTGCGAATCACGGTTGGTGAATAAGGTCGGTTGTTGACTTGAATCCTCGTCGGATGCAATATCATTGTTGAGCTGGTAGCAGTAGTGGTACACACTGGCAGTCACCATATGAAAAAAAGAGGATATTAAACATTGAGTGGCCTGAGCGTAGCATTAGAAACAGTACAATAGATAGTACGGTACAGAACAGTGCCCTAAATTGTAGCCTAAGCAGTTCCAACGTAAGGTAAGCATTAAGCATTATATTGTTCACGTCGTGTAGGAGGAGGATGTTCTTATTATCAATCCAGGATGGCGCACATGAACTTCTGGTTGCTTTGACCATATCCTCCCCAGCAAGTGTGTGTAATTTATTGTTGTTGTCAGTCACACATCAATGAAATACCACACAGCCCGGGGGAAGAGGGTTAGGGTTTGAAAATTGGATGGGAATGGGGTTTTTTGGGGGGGAAAGTTTGGTAGAGAGGAAAAAAAACACAACATGGTCAGTAAAACAACAAATGAAGATAAACAAATCTTTGGATTTGAAGATATCGATAAACCTTTAAAGGGACATAAAGAAAGTGCACTACTGCATGCGAGAAGTTGTTTGTTGGTAAATGGATGGTTAGCTTACTGAAAAGTAGTACTACTACTTACTGCAACTTACTAGTAACTACGAAGGAACAAGTTAGCAAACTTGGCAGTACAGGGCTGCAGTCATTACGCAATTTCACTTGCCTCTCTGCCCTCAGACAATAAACACTTAGAACATTAAATTAGTGTTAAACATAGCAAAGACGTATCAAATAGCTGGAGGGATGAATTTGAAGCAGAGATCAAACAAACGCACAGAGTCACACTCGTAGAAGTGAGTTCAAGTTCACAAGAATATCATTGAAAAGATAAGGAGAATTTTGGATACTGTTACTGTTTTTTGTAGTGGTCCCGTTGAATTTGTGAAGTCGATGCATCCAGCCATTCCTCTTACTCGCGGTACTCCTTCATTCCATCAGATGCTCCGTCGATCAATCTTGGTGACCAGACAAACAGTCCAGTGTCCACTGCCTGCCTGATGCGGATTTGCGGATCGCTAATTGTACGCCTGAGTAGTACATCGATGGCACAGGGTAAAAGCCTGCCTGTAATTGATGATGGAAAAATACAACACTAAGTGTTAAAGACACCTCGGAGAAAAAAATATGTAAGGCACGCTGTGTAGTGCAAAAATTATACTGTCACTTTCAGAGATGACAATCCCCAAAATCTAGAACACCCCACATTACCCTCCCAAAAACGTGCAGAATACTGCTGCTACCTCACAGAGGCCTAATTTCAAATCGTGTCAAAACGCACTTAGAAGGTATGTCCAAAACCCCCCTTTCCCACCATTATGTTCAAACGATTAGACATTACAACAAGTTTTCCAAGACCCCACCCAGTCGTAAAATAACCCCTGCCCAAACACATGCAATACAATACTGCTAACCCTAACAACGAGCCTTAAGTTAAGAATAGTGGCAAACGCTTTCTTTCACTAGGCAAAATCAACCCTTTTCCACCATGGATTTTCTTCAAACCACTAGTTGCAACCAAGATTACACATTCCCTGGAGTGCTGTAAGACCCCAGAACCCAGTAGCAAAAATCTAGAACCCCCAAACACATGGAATACTGCTGCTAGTGCTAACCCTAACGAACCCTAAGTTACAAAAAATGCAAAAGGCTTTTCAGCATGGATTTTGTCCAAACCAATTTTATCCGGTATTAGACCTTCCCAGCAATGCCCCAAGACCCGCCAACCCACCCGCAAAAAAGCACAACACCCCCAAACAGGCAAAAAGCAAAAATGGCAAATCTCATACTTACAATATTTTTTGGCCTTCTTTCAATTCTGTCCAAACGCGCTGTGCAGCTAGGCCATAACTCTCGTTTTCCACCATGGATTTCCTGAAAAACAAATGCAATCAAAATTAGACTGTACCAGCAGTGCTCCCAGACCACAAAACCCACCCACAAACACCCGGAAAGCCCCCAAAGAGCACCTCAAAGACAAGCAAGTCAGCAAAAACGCAAAAATGTTTTCGCCTCCGATTTTGTCCCAACCAGTTTTATCCGGTATTAGAGCTTCCCAGCAATGGCCCCAGAGCCGTAAACCCAGGCAAAAACAAGTAGAAGACCCCCAAACAGCCAAAAAGCAAAAGTACAAAAATGGGGACTTAGTCACTTTTGGGGAAATTTCCAAAATCACTCCGCGCGCTCTGCAGCCAGGCCCTAACTCCCCTCTGCCTCCATGGATTTTCTTCAAACCTCTTGCTATCAAAACTATCCATACCCAGCAGTGCTCCCAGACCCCAAACCCCACCCACAAACACCATGAAGCCCCCCAAACCGGCCCCCGAAAACGCTACATTGCAGCTAGGCCCTAACTCCCCTCTGCCTCCATTGATTTTCTTCAAACCTCTTGCTATCAAAACTATCCATACCCAGCAGTGCTCCCAGACCCCGAACCCCACCCACAAACACCAGGAAGCCCCCCAAACAGGCCCCCGAAAACGCTGTAGTGAGCGAAATGTCAGAAAATGTAAAAACTTTTTCCTCATGGATTTTGTCCAAACCAGTTTTATCCGGTATTAGAGCTTCCCAGCAATGGCCCCAGAGCCATCAACTCAGGCGAAAACAAGTCGAAGACCCCCAAACAGCCAAAAAGCAAAAGTACAAAAATGAGGACAGTCACTTTTGGGGAAATTTCCAAAATCATTCCGCGCGCGCTCTGCAGCTAGGCCCTAACTCCCCTCTGCTACATGGATTTTCTTCAAACCTCTTGCCATCAAAACTATCCATACCCAGCAGTGCTCCCAGACCCCGAACCCCACCCACAAACACCAAGAAGCCCCCAAACCGGCCCCCGAAAACGCTACATTGAGCGAAATGTCAGAAAATGCAAAAACTTTTTCCTCATGGATTTTGTCCAAACCAGTTTTATCCGGTATTAGAGCTTCCCAGCAATGGCCCCAGAGCCGTCAACCCAGGCGAAAACAAGTAGAAGACCCCCAAACAGCCAAAAAGCAAAAGTACAAAAATGGGGACTTAGTCACTTTTGGGGAAATTTCCAAAATCACTCCGCGCGCGCTCTGCAGCTAGGCCCTAACTCCCCTCTGCCTCCATGGATTTTCTTCAAACCTCTTGCTATCAAAACTATCCATACCCAGCAGTGCTCCCAGACCCCGAAACCCACCCACAAACACCAGGAAGCCCCCCAAACAGGCCCCCAAAAACGCTGTAGAGAGCGAAATGTCAGAAAATGCAAAAACGCTTTTCCTCATGGATTTTCTCCAAAACACTTTTATCCGGTATTACACCTTCCCAGCAATGCCCCAAGACCCGCCAACCCACCCGCAAAAAAGCACAACACCCCCAAACAGGCAAAAAGCAAAAATGGAAAATCTCATACCAAGAATATTTTTCGCCCTTCTTTCAATTCTGTCCAAACGCGCTGTGCAGCAAGGTCATAACTCTACTTTTCCACCATGGATGTCCTGGAAAACAAATGCAATCAAAATTAGACTGTGCCAGCGTTGCTACCAGACCCCAAAACCCACCCACAAACACCAGGAACCCCCCAAACAGGCCACCAAAAACATGATAGTGAGCAAAAAGGCAAAAACTTTTTTTGCTGAGATTTTCTCCAAACCACTTTTATACGGTATTAGACCTTCCCACCAATGGCCACAGAGCCGTCAACTCAACCGCAAAGAAGTAGAACACCCCCACAAGTGCAGAGTCTTTCTTCATTGGGCGTAATCCAGCCATCTGCTTTGAGGGAAATAGGAGTCTGGAGGAGGAAGATAGAGGAGCATGTTCTTGTGAACTTGTGAACCTGAGGAATGCAGACTGCCGCACCTTCAAATCAATAAGCAAATAAGTGAAGACAGTTCTGCTGATGGGCTTCTTTTTGTGATTGATTAGGTGATTCAACTTTTTATTTATATTGACATTGCAAAACAAAGAAAGACAAACACACAGGAATAAAAGTGAATAAGGAGGAAAAATAAAGTTATTGATTCATTGGCTCATTTTCAGGGCTCGGTGTCAGGGAAGCAGAGTTCGTCCTCATACTCTGTGAATTCAGGCGGGAGTAGGTCACCTAACAGAGAAGAAATTCCCTCATCTAAGTTGGTGTCCTCCTCGTCTTCTTCCGGCGTGTATTCTCGTACTTTGTAATCTGGTGGTATGAGGTGCTGATTCATCTTGATCATTGTTAACCTCTCCACATTTTTCGGCGAGAGGCGGGTCCTTTTGCAAGTTACAATGCCACCAGCAGCACTGAAAACACGTTCAGAAGACACACTTGCGAGTGGGCAAGACAAGTAATTTATAGCCAGGTTGGTGATCTCTGGCCGCAATTCTCTTTTCCCATGCCAATACGCCAATGGGTCATCATGAATATAGACCTCTGCTGGGTCATTCAGATAGTCCTTCACCATCGACTCAAGGTTCTGCAGGGTTCCTCCACTTTGCTTACTTTTTGCTGGGACCTTTTCAGAAGCAAAACCAAGCTGAGTTAGCCAATTGTCTTCTTCACACAATGTTCCTGTTGTGTCTGGTGCAGATGATCCGGTTGCTGGTGTCTTTAACGGCTGAGAGGTCACTTCTGCCACAGCCACAGGTGCAAGAGTGGATTCTTTGGGCTCCGGATGGCCTTCTGATGCTGATGTACTGCCTTTTCATTCAATTTCCGGCCGTTCTCTTTCAAACCTCATGGCTGACAGACCAAGCCAACGTTTGTACTTTGAAACATCTTCATCACCAAAAGCAAACAATGCTCTGGCTGCCAGTGCCTTTTTGTAGCGTGAATACAGAATAGTAGCACAAATGTAATGCTGTTCTGTGTTGATCTTTTGAAGACGTTCATCGCAAAATAGGCACTGTAATAATTTCTCCGCCAAATGAAAAGCTTCTTGCTTTTCTTCATCTTTTTGCAACGTAGAAGACCCCTCCTTCAGTTGGTGCTCTAGCATGCTCAACAATGTGATAGCTTTTCCCAAACTATAGTCCTCCCTGCTGACTGCACGCGTGAAGACCTCAAAAGGACGAAGCATGTCTGCCAGGCTTTTAACTAGCTCCCATTGCTCCGCATGTAAACTCAGGTCCTTTGCAGCTGTACCCAGTGTAAGGAAATACTGATCGAGTACCATAAACTGCTCATACAGACGCTCAAACATGTAGAAGGTTGAGTTCCAACGTGTTGCCACCTCATGGATGAGTGCTTTCACTGGCAGTCAACGTTCATGTAGCAGGCCCCTCAGATGCTTCTTGGCCTTAAAAGAATGGCTGAAATGTGTGCACATTCTTCGGCAGGTGGTCAGTACCTCGCACACTGGACTTTCTTCACTCAAGAATTTTTTAACAACCAGGTTTATACAGTGCGCCAAACACGGCACTCTGAAATAGTGACCCTTATCCATGGCCTTAACTACATTGGCGCCATTATCCGTGGAAACATAACCAATCATGCGTTTTTTGGGGGACAGCCATTTCAAGACCTTTGTGTTAAACTCCTGCAAAATGTTTTGTGCTGTATGACTTGTCTCCATGCCAAACATGGCTAGTGTTGCATGTTTCCGAGCAGCTTTAAAAACATTGTCCGTGTCAACACCTGCCCTTAGCTTTTCTGTAACTCCTGAAAAAGAGACCCAGTGTCCAGTGATGCACATGCAATCAGTGCCTGCGCCACTGGTCCACATGTCTGTTGTCAGATGTATAGTGTGAACAGCACTCTTCTTCAAAGCTGCCCCAATCGCCTCCAGCACATCTGCATGTAGTGCTGGAACCGCAACTCTGGCAAAATAGTACCGGCTAGGAACCTTCCATTTAGGGCAGAGCGTTGCCACTAATTCAAGAAAACCAACCCCTTCCACAAAAGAAAAAGGGAGAAGGTCCAGCACTAGCATTTTATTCAGCTTAGTGTTATACAGACGCACCATTGGGTGGTTGCGTTCAAATGGCGCATCTGATAACAACATGCTTCTAATGGTGGGCTGGACCATTTTTTTACGGGCAGATGATGACTCCTTCGACCCAGTTACGCTCGGTGATGACGTTTTTCGCATTGGTGTCTCTCCCACACTCTTAATGTGGCGCTCAGGGGGTGTGCTGCTGACAGGGGTACTGGGTGTAGGTGAAGAAATGTTTGACGCTTCTTCCTCCTCGTCATCATCAGATAAAACATCAACGGATACAGTTTGTTGACTTCCAATTCGGGCTTCCTTGATCTCCTTTAGGTGCGCAAGCCATTGGACAGTGTGCTGTCTCTTAAGATGACCTCTCTGGCCTCCAGTACCATAGTTGGTACCAAGCTTACCACGACTAACTGCAAGCTTACAAATGCTACAAATGGCTATGTTTTCCCTTTTTATGCAAACACTAAAGAAGTCCCAAACTGCGGACTTCAAATTTCTGTGGGGGGTGAAGGAGGCGATACTGCTGGTCATGCTGCTAATGGCAGATGAAGTGGAGGATGTGTGTTGCCGAACTTTACTACGTTGTGCACTTGCATCACCACTAATTGAGGTGGAGGTGGATGGAGGTCCCTTCTGGCGAGAAAATATGGAAGCGGTAGGTGGTGGTGTACTAGTTAACTGCATTTGCGGTGGTCCCGTTGTCACGTCGCCATCATCACGCTCAGCAGCATTTCGGGATAGGGTAAAAATGTCTGTTTGCTGCATGCCCGCTGAGGCTGGAGTGACGCCTATGATGACTGCGTCGTCGTCAGGAGGAGAGTCTTCATCAGCAGGAGTATACGCCACTTCTTCTTCAGTGTCATCATCACACTCCATAACTCTGAGACTTTCTGGGACCTTCCTTTTACGCTTAGCTACCTTTGTCAGATCATGGTGTGCCTCACTCTCAGATGGCAGTGGTGGTTCCCAATTTTCATCCATATCATCAGAAAGAAGGGGGCTTGAAGAAGAAGTAGACAGCATCCTTGATCTTTTCCTTGTTTGGTATCTGGAAGACAATGAATCATCAGGAGGAGTGGCTTCCTCATGTGATACCTCGGCTTGAATGTCGATTTCCTGATGTGCCGCTACTTCGGGAGGAACAACTATTGTGGGCACTTGTGCCGCGCCATGCACCTCTGCTTGCGCCTCTCCTTCCACATGTACTTGCACATGTGGTTGTTGTTGCGGCTGTGGTTGTTGAACACTCGTCAGATGAGTTACAACAACCTGTGTTGATTGAGGGACATTGCTGCTACTTTCTTGCGATGAGCCAACATCACTGGTCGATGGTGATTGAACAACTCTACTGGCTGCCTCTGCAGCACTCAAGGGCTTGGACCTAAGTTTGCGTGGTGGTGGTGGCACTCTGCCCAATGGAGCGGAGGTGCTGCTCCCAGCTTGGTCCCCAGCAGACCCCGCTGCTGCTGCAGGCGTACTTTTTTTTCCCCCAAAAAATGTGGCGGTCGTCACACCAGTCTCCTTGGTAAGTGGCTCCCAGTTGCTTCTTCTGCTCCTTACTGGCAACTTTCTTGCTAGAGGAGCTACGGGCAACTTTTTTGGGGCCATCTTCTTCAGATGTCACTCAGAACAGCAGGCCGCAGTTGCACAAGTTGCAGAGTTGTCTGTGGCCACACGTGACGTTGTGCTGCACACACCGCAGCAGGACTTCTTCCTGGCACTGGTGGTTCTCTTGTGCACCTAAAAGCAATGGAAGACAGAGGAACATCAGTTATACACCCCAAAAAGTCGAAAAACACATAAAAATCAGCACAATCCAATGCCATCCATGATGTTTACATTAAAGAGACCCCACAGACAGACTCAGTCCATGCACCACTCACTACCCCTGGGCAAAAGGCCCCAACAGCAGCCCCAAAAAATCGAAAATAATCACAAAATTCAGCACAATCCCAGGCCATCCATGCCCTCAATGATGTTTAAATTCAAGAAGACACCCCACAGAAAGACTAGGCCCATGCACCACTCACTACCCCTGGGCATAATGGATGAAAGCTAGGCAAAATGGGTGCAGGCCTCAGAACACTGCCTGTCTTCAAAATGGCCCCTTGCACCCCAAACACATGGCCAGGGCCTGCCTGTACCAGCTCTCAAAATGGCCACCACCCACATGGCCAGTCCCCATCAACAGTACACCTAAAAAAAACGAAAAACACACAAAAATCACCACAATCCAATGCCATCCATGATGTTTACATTAAAGAGACCCCACAGACAGACTCAGTCCATGCACCACTCACTACCCCTGGGCAAAAGTCCCCAACAGCAGCCCAAAAAAATCGGGAAAAAACACAAAATTCAGCACAATCCCAGGCCATCCATGCCCTCAATGATGGTTAAATTCAACAAAACAGTTGTATCATGCACCCATAACTAACCCTGGTCCTACTGGATACTGTGGCTACCCACAATATATTTTATTTAATGTTCTGAAAAAGTTCCAAAATTGTAGTTGCAGCAACTGTAATGCCCCAAACAAACTTACTTGTGAAAGTTGATTTCTAATCCAAAATTGATCCAAAGAAAGTCAAAAAGGCCTCAAATCCAAATATCCAGCAGCATCCACAAAAAGTAATCCTTACAGGTCAAGATCCAAATGAAAGTGACCAGCACATGAAGAAAGCACTGGGAGGAGCCTGCTGGACAGGAACAGGAAGTTGGAGACTGTGGGGCACTTCCTTCCCCCCCCCCCTTCAAAATGGACTCCTTGCAAAAAAAAGTGCATGCAAATGTCAACCTTAGGAGTTATTCTGATAAAAATCATCATTTTCAGAAGGTTTATGCTGCTTGCTGGTGGATTTCTTGTGCAGAATTGCAAATTTTGCAATTTTGCGAGTGCGAGATTGTTGCTGCCCGCCGCATCTACGTGTTCGCAATTGTTTACTCCCGCGATGCGTGATCACGAGCCTTTATGACGTACTCACGTTGACAAACTCTCGCTGTGCACGGTGGCGGGCGCGATGACGTAATCGCGGTCGACAAACTCCCGCGGATCACGCAGCAAGATCCAAAATGGCGCAGCACACGCAAACATTGAGAAAAACAACTTTTCAAACGCTGAATGACGGTAAGTGAACGCCGTGCGCCGCAATATTGAATTTGTCAAGTGCGACCAAGCAAAAAAAAATCTGCTGCGTGCGAATGTACAAATTTTCGGCAAATTCGTGGATCACGAATTTGCCGAAAATCCGCAAATTCCGTGAGCGGAACGAATTTTACGCCCATGCTTAATGATTATCCTGAGCCAACAGATAGAATGGTCGAGCAATTTTCGGCGCATCCCCAGACGTCATTGTCGAGTCCGACTTTGCAACAGGCGGACGTTGGTCTGCAGACGAGTTAAAGTTGCACATCAACTGCCTCGAACTACTAGCAGGGTATTTTGCGATCAGGTCCATATCTCCCCTGAAGAGCAATTGTTGCATCCTCCTCCGGATGGACAATGTGTCAGCGGTGAGATATATCAACCGCCTATGGGAAATGAGGTCCCGTATGATGGTCAACATAGTGAAGAAGTTCTGGCACTTTTGCCTGGATCACAAGATCACTGTACTGGCAGAATACCTGCCGGGAAGCTCAACCAAGTAGTGGATTGGAATTCCAGGTTCCTCTGGGATTACAGCAACCGGAGGCTTCAACCCACGCTGTTTGCAGAGATCATGAGTATTCAAGGCCCCTGCAAGATAGACCTATTTGCCTCTCCCCTCAATGTTCAGCTCCCCTTGTCCTTCAGTTGGAGACCCGATGGCGATGCGAACGGATGCGTTTCTTCACCATTGGGGGCCACAGAGGAACTATGCGTTTCCTACAACAGGATTGGGCTCCATCCACCCGGAACCAATATTCAACTTCCTGGAAGCGATGGGAGGGTTGGTGCCTTCAACGGCAAGTGGATCCCGTGGGATCAGAGGTAACTGAGATTTTGAACTTCCTTTCTGAGTGTGCGGAATCAGGCCTGGCCTACAGGTCAGTTAACAACTTCAGGTCCGCAATCTCAGCAGGCCACAATCGTATTGATAGTAAACCAGTGGGGATGCATCCCCTAGTATGCAAGTTGCTTAAAGGTGTCACGGTGGCTGATCCCCTTCGCCCCAAATATATTCAACCCTATCTAAGGTCATCTCTCTACTAGAGCCTTGGCTGGATAATACAGACCTTTTCTTGAAACAGTTATCTGCCAAGCTCACCATGCTGCTATGTCTAATCTCCTGTTGCAGAGTGTCGGACGTGCGTGCTCTGGATTTGGTAGGCAGAATGTTTTCTCCACAGGGTGTCTCTTTTATCATCACGAGACAGACAAAAACTATGTCATGTTTGGTAGAGTATCCTTCTTTCCCTTATAATAATAAATTATGTGTTTTGCAATGTTTGAAATGTTATGAGGAATGCAGTCTTGCACATAGGTCTGACCCGTTGGGTCAGTTTTTAATTGCAATTCAAAAGCCTTTCAAACCGGTCTCTGCTGCCACCTTAGCTAGGTGGGTCAGATGGGTAATGTCAGAAGCAGGTATTGATATCTCAGTATATGGTGCCCATTCTGCTAGAGGTGCTATGGCCTCTAAGGCTTACATGTTGGGATCTCGTTTAGAAGATATCCTGAAAGAAGCTGTCTGCTCTACAGATTCTATGTTTATAGTTTTCTATCACAAGCCTATCTCTCATGTTTCTTCTGTGGTTATTGATGAGCTTTGAACCAGCATAATCAGAAGCCTCCGGTCCTGACATAGAATACAAAATTTTCCAACTATCGCAACAGGAATTTTATATTCTATTAAGGACACGGAGGCGAGGATTATCCCAACCGTTGGGACAGTTTATATCAACTGGCAAGTTGTTTTAGGGTTATGTTCATAACAATATTAAATGCCCACCCTATGAGAATCAAAATTGTGGGTTCTCTTTTTTCAACCTTGTTTCTATTTCCAGGAAATGATTCTAACAAGAACTAAATGGCTACTCCGGAAGGAGAAGGATCGCCCCCGTGTGAGAAGCGGTTGACCTCAGGACGTGTGGATTATATTCTCCGTTGAGAATGAAAAAGAACTGTTTGCCTCTCAGTTGAGAGTTGGGACTTTGTTTTTTGGTTCGTACTTTTGGACTGGTTTTTCGCAAAGAAAGAGGAAGCAAAGATGGTGTCTCTCTATTGTATACTTTGATCAGTTGCCATTGGCTGTAACGAGGAGGCGTGGTTCAAAGCCTCATGGGATATGATGTTTTTTCATTGTGTAGTTTTACTTTTATTGGCTGCTGTGAGTTCAGTAAAGAAATTGAGACAGCATAATCCTCACCTCCGCGTCCTTAATAAAATCTAAAAATCTTGTCACAATAGCTGGAAAATGTTCTATTCTGTCTGGGGAAAATGGGGTTTATGCGCGCGAAGCGTCACGCTGCAGTGTCTGAGTAATTGTCGGGCAGCGGTGTGTGCTCAGAGTACCCAGAGGAAGAGGAGATATAACAAGTATTGACAAAGCCAAAATGTCTCCCCTTTGGGAGAGGTTGTCAGTTTGGCAACCAAGTGGGGGATGGCTAACGGGAGGGAGGGCTAGATAACGAAATGATTTGAAAAAAAACCCTGAAAGGGGACAGAGCTTTTAGGTCCAGATTGCAGGAATGAGGGGGAAGGTGGGAGGGAAGGAGGGAAGGAGGGAAGGAGGAAGAGAAAGAGTACAAGGGAGGAAAATTAGACAGTGGGAAGGAGAGAAAAAGTAAGAAAAGGGGAGATGGACATATAGAACATGATCCACATATATCCGTAAAACTGTATTTTATGAGGTTTAGCTGTGAGTAACTGCTTTTTACGAGGTTAATGGCCTTCCATTTCTGGTGCTTTGCAGCAGTTTTAAGATCTTCTTAGAGTTTCTTGTTGTTCAAATGGGCATAATTTCTGATATTTAAATGTTTCCCTCATCTTCATGGCTTGATTTTGCTTGTGAGAAAGTGTCACGCATAGTCGTGGAATGTCACTCATAATTACGCTGAAATTATGAATATGTCACACATAATAAGCAATCTGAAACCTTGGCAGCTATGATCATAAATCGCTTCCTGGCTCCTCCCTGTGGCTCGGCTCTTCAGAATAAAACACTTCCAAACTCTTCCCTGAGGCCCACCCCTTTCATAATAAACGACTACTGCACTCCTACCTGAAGCCCACCCCTTCAGAATAAACCACTTCAGGACTCCTCCCTGAGGCCCACCCCTTCAGAATAATCGACTACCGCACTCCTACCTGAGGTCCGCCCCTTCAGAATAATCCACTTCAGGACTCCTCCCTGAGGCCAGCCACTTCAGAATAAACGACTTCCGCACTCCTCCCTGAGGCCCGCCCCTTCAGAATAAACAACTACCGCACTCCTCCCTGAGGCCCGCCACTTCAGAATAAACCACTTCAGGACGCCTCCCTGAGGCCCGCCCCTTCAGAATAAACAACTATTGCACTCCTCCCTGAGGCCCGCCCCTTCAGAATAAACAATTACAGCACTCCTCCCTGAGGCCCGCCCCTTCAGAATAAACAACTACCGCACTCCTCCCTGAGGCCCGCCCCTTCAGAATAATCCACTATATATCCAGGAGAGACCCCTTATCTACAAAAGGGGTGCATGCAGACTGCACTGAGGCGAAGAGAGCAAGATGTGCTTCCTAGAATTAGGAAAGTGCGAGCCACAGAGCTTGAACGGTTGCAATTTCAAAGTATCCATGGCCAACCAGACCTCAGAATGGAATCCAGCGAGGTAAGGGGACGATTGACACGCCACAACAGACCAGCGCGGCAAATGAGCGCTCAATCAATTTCAAAGTATCCATGGCCAACCAGACCCCAGAATGGGATCCAGCGAGGTAAGGGGATGATTGACAGGCCACAACAGACCAGCGCAGCAAACGAGCGCTCTATCAATTTCAAAGTACCCATGGGCAACCAGACCCCAGAATGGGATCCAGTGAGGTAAGGGGACGATTGACACGCCCCAACAGACCAGCGCAGCAAATGAGTGCTCAATTAATTTCAAAGTACCCATGGGCAATCAGACCCCAGAATGGAATCCAGCGAGGTAAGGGGATGATTGACACGCCACAACAGACCAGCGCAGCAAACGATCGCTCAATCAATTTCAAAGTATCGATTGCCAACCAGACCCCAGAATGGAATCCAGCGAGGTAAGGGGACGATTGACACGCCCCAACAGACCAGCGCAGCAAACGAGCACTCAATCAATTTCAAAGTACCCCTGGGCAACCAGACACCAGAATGGAATCCAGCAAGGTAAGGGGACGATTGACACACCCTAACAGACCAGCGCATGAAACGAGTGCTCAATCAATTTCAAAGTATCCATGGCCAACCAGACCGCAGAATGGGATCCAGCGAGGTAAGGGGATGATTGACACGCCGCAACAGACCAGCGCAGCAAACGAGCGCTTTATCAATTTCAAAGTACCCAAGGGCAACCAGACCCCAGAATGGGATCCAGCGAGGTAAGGGGACGATTGACACGCCCCAACAGACCAGCGCAGCAAATGAGCGCTCAATCAATTTAAAAAGTACCCATGGGCAACCAGACCCCAGAATGGAATCCAGCGAGGTAAGGGGACAATTGACACACCCTAACAGACCAGCACAGCAAACGAGTGCTCAATCAATTTCAAAGTACCCATGGCCAACCAGACCCCAGAATGGAATCCAGCGAGGTAAGGGGGCGATTGACACGCCACAATAGACCAGCGCAGCAAACGAGCGCTCAATCAATTTCAAAGTATCCATGACCAACCAGTCCCCAGAATGGGATCCAGCGAGGTAAGGGGAAGATTGACACGCCACAACAGACTAGCGCAGAAAACGAGCGCTCAATCAATTTCAAAGTACCCATGGCCAACCAGACCCCAGAATGGGATCCAGCGAGGTAAGGGGACGATTGACCCGCCACAACAGACCAGCGCAGCAAACGAGTGCTCAATCAATTTCAAAGTATCCATGGCCAACCAGACCCCAGAATGGGATCCAGTGAGGTAAGGGGATGATTAACACGCCCTAACAGACCAGCGCAGCAAACGAGCGCTCAATCAATTTCATAGTATCCATGGCCAACCAGACCTCAGAATGGGATCCAGCGAGGTAAGGGGATGATTGACACGCCCTAACAGAACAGCGCAGCAAACGAGCGCTCAATCAATTTCAAAGTATCCATGGCCAACCAGACCCCAGAATGGGATCCAGCGAGGTAAGAGGACGATTGACAGCAAGGTAAGGGGACGATTGACATGCCACAACAGACCAGCGCAGCAAACGAATGATTAATCAATTTCTAAGTATCCATGGCCAACCAGACCCCAGAATGGAATCCAGCGAGGTAAGGTGACGATTGACACGCCCCCAACAGACCAGCAAAGCAAACGAGTGCTCACTCAATTTCAAAGTGTCCATGGCCAACCAGAACCCTGAATGGAATCCAGCGAGGTAAGGGGATGATTGACACGCCACAACAGACCAGCGCAGCAAAGGAGCGCTCAATCAATTTCAAAGTATCCATGGCCAACCAGACCCCAAAGTGGGATCCAGCGAGGTAAGGGGATGATTGACACGCCACAACAGACCAGCGCAGCAAACGAGCGCTCAATCAATTTCAAAGTACCCATGGGCAACCAGACCCCAGAATGGGATCCAGTGAGGTAAGGGGATGATTGACACGCCCCAACAGACCAGCGCAGCAAACGAGTGCTCAATCAATTTCAAAGTACCCATGGGCAATCAGACCCCAGAATGGAATCCAGCAAGGTAAGGGGACGATTGACACACCCTAACAGACCAGCGCAGCAAACGAGTGCTCAATCAATTTCAAAGTACCCATGGAAACCAGACCCCAAAATGGAATCCAGCGAGGTAAGGGGATCATTGACACGCCAAAACAGACCAGCGCAGCAAACAAGCGCTCAATCAATTTCAAAGTATCCATTGCCAACCAGATCCCAGAATGGAATCCAGCGAGGTAAGGGGACGATTGACACGCCCCAACAGACCAGCGCAGCAAACGAGCACTCAATCAATTTCAAAGTACCCCTGGGCAACCAGACCCCAGAATGGAATCCAGCAAGGTAAGGGGACGATTGACACACCCTAACAGACCAGCGCATGAAACGAGTGCTCAATCAATTTCAAAGTATCCATGGCCAACCAGACCCCAGAATGGGATCCAGCGAGGTAAGGGGATGATTGACACGCCACAACAGATCAGCGCAGCAAACGAGCGCTTTATCAATTTCAAAGTACCCAAGGGCAACCAGACCCCAGAATGGGATCCAGCGAGGTAAGGGGACGATTGACACGCCCCAACAGACCAGCGCAGCAAATGAGCGCTCAATCAATTTCAAAGTACCCATGGGCAACCAGACCCCAGAATGGAATCCAGCGAGGTAAGGGGACAATTGACACGCCACAATAGACCAGCACAGCAAACGAGCGCTCAATCAATTTCAAAGTATCCATGACCAACCAGACCCCAGAATGGGATCCAGCGAGGTAAGGGGATGATGGACACGCCACAACAGACCAGCACAGCAAACGAGCGCTCAATCAATTTCAAAGTACCCATGGCCAACCAGACCCCAGAATGGGATCCAGCGAGGTAAGGGGACGATTGACCCGCCACAACAGACCAGCACAGCAAACGAGCGCTCAATCAATTTCAAAGTACCCATGGCCAACCAGACCCCAGAATGGGATCCAGCGAGGTAAGGGGACGATTGACCCGCCACAACAGACCAGCGTAGCAAACGAGTGCTCAATCAATTTCAAAGTATCCATGGCCAACCAGACCCCAGAATGGGATCCAGTGAGGTAAGGGGATGATTGACACGCCCTAACAGACCAGCGCAGCAAACGAGCGCTCAATCAATATCATAGTATCCATGGCCAACCAGACCTCAGAATGGGATCCAGCAAGGTAAGGGGATGATTGACACGCCCTAACAGAACAGCGCAGCAAACGAGCGCTCAATCAATTTCAAAGTACCCATGGCCAACCAGACCCCAGAATGGGATCCAGCGAGGTAAAGGGACGATTGACACACCCTAACAGACCAGCGCAGCAAACGAGCGCTCAATCAATTTCAAAGTATCCATGGCCAGCCAGACACCAGAATGGGATCCAGCGAGGTAAGGGGATGATTGACACGCCCTAACAGACCAGCGCAGCAAACGAGCGCTCAATCAATTTCAAAGTATCCATGGCCAGCCAGACACCAGAATGGGATCCAGCGAGGTAAGGGGATGATTGACACGCCACAACAGACCAGTGCAGCAAACGAGCACTCAATCAATTTCAAAGTATCCATGGCCAACCAGACCCCAGAATGGGATCCAGCGAGGTAAGAGGACGATTGACACACCCCAACAGAACAGCGCAACAAAGAGCGCTCAATCAATTTCAAAGTATCCATGGCCAACCAGACCCCAGAATGGAATCCAGCGAGGTAAATGGACGATTGACAGCAAGGTAAGGGGACGATTGACACGCCCCAACAGACCAGCGCAGCAAACGAGCGCTCCATCAATTTTAAAGTACCCATGGACAGCCAGACACCAGAATGGGATCCAGCGAGGTAAGAGGACGATTGACACGCCCCATCAGAACAGTGCAGCAAACGAGCGCTCAATCAATTTCAAAGTATCCATGGCCAGCCAGACACCAGAATGGGATCCAGCGAGGTAAGGGGATGATTGACACGCCACAACAGACCAGCGCAGCAAACGAGCGCTCAATCAATTTCACGCAGGGCAGACCCCACTCCCTATGAGATTCTCACTGAGGGAGAGAATCGCTGGTACCGTGTTGTACCATCAGTAGATAATTGAGTAGATTGGACCGGGCGGTTCGCTCTGCAAATGAGTCCATGGCCACAAGAAGGGTCCAATGACCCCCCCCCATGGTATGGCGAATGTTGAAGACTGCGTTCGGTATGGTGGGGTGATCCAGACTGGGACCACCCCTACATGAGGAAATGTCTGCAATGTGGCAAGTGTACGCCAGACAGCACACTCCCCGCCATGCCCCCCCCCTTGGCATCAGATGCCCATGATATCTAATGGGCCGCTCTTACCTGCAGCGCCCGCGGCTGCATAAAGAGTCTGCGTAGATCTCTCACAGGGGATGAGACACAGCGGCGTAACACAGGCCCCCGCATCCCCCGAGCTGCAGGGGGGCCCCTCACCACAGTACTCAGGCTTGAGCACTCCGGATTGAACCGGAGCGGGCCCTCCGTGTACATTGCATGGGGGCCCCTTACACTTTTGTTACGCCAGTGACGAGACAGACACGGTGTTTCAGAAGGCTGGAGCTAGGACCCTTACCCTCACTGAAACCAGGCTGGACAGAGACTGAGGGGATGGAGGGAGGGGGAATTACTATTCAAACTCCGCCGGATTCCTACCTCAGGGCAGGTGCTGGACAGTGACTGGGGGTCAAAACGACATTCACACCACACGTAGCGGTCACACGCTCATGTGGGACATCTTGACACATACACACGGCCCACACTAGCTCTCCCCGAGGTCGAGAGCCATCTGTGTCCTTATCAGATGCCCAAACTTGTTAATATATGACTGAGATGCTTTTCAGGAATGCAGGAATGACTTTATTGTATCTCACCAGATGTATACAATGTCAGCCAAACTTTGTAACCGAGAGACTTTCCTCAGACACATTCTGGCGAGACTCCCCAGCCGCTGCATCTAATTAAACCATCTTGTTCCTGTTTTGCCAAACGCTTCTTGCCTTTATCAATGCTTGTTAGTGCTATATATTCAATATCAGATACAAGAATAACTAATATCCCTTGCATCATTTCCACTGCAGTCTCTGCTCTGCACTAGTCACTTACACCGCATTCTCCAAACACGTCTTTCTAAAGTCCCTGCATCTGTACATCTAACCATTCATCCACCCTCACACCCATCCTCTCACTCTCATGCACGTCCCTCCTTGTGTCTCCACTGCGACAACCTCTCCCTCGCACACACATGCTCCTTCACACACTGTCACATAGAACACTCTTACAGTCAGCACATATGTGACCCTCACCCTCTGCTGAGAGGCCAACTATTGGATGGGCACGCAGACAGAACACCCTTTGACGCAAGGACGGGCACTGTCAGCAGCTCAATCTGCCTTCAGCCTCACCCCAGCCGGGCCTCGCCATGAAAACACAGCGGGGGATGACAGCAGCCACAGCAGGGGGTTGAGGAGAGACAGAGGAAGTACTAAAGGAGAGAGAGGGGGTGGGAGGGAGAGAGAGAGAAAGAGAGAGAGAAGAGGGAGAGAGAAGAGGGAGAGAGAGAGAGAGAGAGAGAGAGAGAGAGAGAGAGAGAGAGAGAGAGAGAGAGAAGAGGGAGAGAGAGAAGAGGGAGAGAGAGAGAGAGAGAGGTGAGGGGTAGAGAGGAGAGGAAGAGAGAGAGAGAGAAGAGAGAGGAGGTGGGGGAGGGACCGAAGATGGCTGGGGGTGGGAGAGGAGAGGAGAGGGAAGTGAGTGAGGTTTGAGAGGAAAAAAGGGCCGGAGGTTTGATTTTATATGTTTGTATTTCTGGTCCAGGTTTGATCTTGGCGCTCCCTCTGCCGCTCAGTGACACGTGTGCCCCACAGATGAAGTAAAGCTTGATACATGTAACAGGGACCGGTGGATTGCCCTCAGTAGAGGAGGCATCAGTCTTTTACTTGTAAACTTAAGGACGTGACTAGAAGAGAGTTACTGACTTTTCCAGCGCTTGTTTTGGGAGGCACTGGCAGATTGCCTGGTTTGCCCAGAATCACAAGATGTGGAACAGACACTGAGACTCGATGGTTTCCCAAATCTAGAGTCAGCAGCTCAGGCCCTTACTCCACAGTTACACCGCAAACGGAAGGCGGGAAGAAACCCCCCTCACTCAGTACCTTCCCGACTCCAACCCCCTCCATCCCTCCCACAACGGCAGCTCACCTGCCGCAGATCACACGGCGCTGCAGCAGATCACACGGCACTGCAGCAGATCTCACGGCGCCCTCACCTGCCGCAGATCACACGGCGCGCTCACCTGCGGCAGATCACACGGCGCTCACCTGCAGCAGATCACACGGCGCTCACCTGCCGCAGATCACACGGCGCGCTCACTTCGGGATGAAGATAACTCGCCTGTCGGAGTTTGGCATCCAGAGCTTTGGGGTGGCCGCGCCATGACCAGTGACGTCAGAGGCGCTCCAGCCAGTGTGGGTAGCCCCAGTAATCCCCCCTCCTATCACCCCAACCAAAGGATGGGGAAAGGGTGCAGGACGAGGGGTAAGGGGCGGAGCCTTCCCTTAGTCTCCCTTTGAGGCTCAGAGACGAAGGGAGGATGAAACTCCCAGAATGCAACTTTACAGAGCATAGAAGGTGCAGGAGTATGATTGAAAATCTACAAACAGCTTAAGGTGGACTCAAGATGGGGTTGATGAGTGGGGGAGGGGCTCGGGAGAGCCCAAGAGGGGGGGGCATGTGGCCTCCAATCTCAGAGCACAGACTGCATAATTAATGTACAGCACTGAATGTGACTTGTACAAGTGCGTGCACAGGACAGAAGGAGGGGGGCAGGAGAGGAAAGGACAGGAGAAGAGGGCACAGGAGGAGGGCACAGTGGGGCACAGGAGCCTGACGTGCAGTGAGTGTGCAGCAATGAACCGCACACCTGATGCTGCCCTGTGTGCTGCACAGGAGGACAGAAAGAAGGGGGACAGGACACGAGGACATAAGAGAAGGGGACAGGAGGAGAGGACACACAGTGCTGATATCAGGAACCCCACTGCTTAGCAGTTAAGTGCCCTGTAAAAAATCAGTCCTCACAAATTTTGTTGGAAAACAGTTTGCTGCAGGATTATTTTACACAAGGAACTATGCCAACGTGGTGGGATAACTTACAGGCGATCCAAGGGCAGACAGCGGAAACTAACCTACGCTGCCCCGCCCGCCTGATGAATCAACTGCACCGTGGCCAACCCAATCGGTCTTACCATTTATGTGGGGATTATCCCCCTTAAATACCATGGGCCACCAGTCCATAACTTTACTCATGCCTTTTTAGGAGTGGAGCGTGGCCAGGGAAGCCCCCGGTCGCTCAGGCTTACGACTAGCAGGGCGATGTCATTTTCAACCAGGGTCCTGGCAGGCGCCATTTTTTTACAGAGTTTTAATATAGCGCGAACTTGACCTGGTATCAGGTATCAGAGCGCTCTACATAGCAAAGCACCAGTTGCGTTACATGAGGACGCATTCATTTTTGTTAGGCACGGGGAGATTATGTGATTTGCCCAGAATCACAGAATGTTCAGAGTCATTGACGAGACTCGAACCCGGTTTCCCAGATTCGAGGTCGACTGCCCTAGCAATTAGGCCAACTCCTCTCTCCTGCAACCTGCGGTTACCAGTCCTTCTACTGGACAGCTCATTTCTACCTCTGACGTGTGTACCCGACCCTATCAGGGGTACCAAGGGGTGTTTGCACTAAAGATGACACACCTAATTATCAAGCCCTTCTTTTTCTATTTGATTTTTCATTAGAATACAACCAAGACCTCCTGCTTGGTGGGCTTGTTCATGTCTTATTTATCTTGCCGTAGGAAAGTTCGATGGCCTCCCCGAAGTCGGGAACTGCTATTCTCTGTTTAACCACAGCTTCATTTAACCAGCCGTAGGTAAGCATAGTGGAGTTCACCTCCAAGGCCATTAGTATGTGTTAACAGGTTACTGTTTGTGGCCAACACCATGCCCTTATCTCTCCCCCCTGACCTCTACACGTATGGGAGTACAGCGCCGGCAAGAATTACCCATAGGGAATTTAAACTACTGCTCTCTTCATAACCACAGTTCTATCTGATATAATCCATTGTGCACTGTGTATAAATATTTGCATTACATTTGGGGTTGACTAATCCCTGTTTACCACCATTAGTTGGCTAGTCCCACATTCTGGCGGTTTGGACTGATAACCGGGTACCGCCCCAGCAGTGAAATATGGAGTCCCCGACAGAGGGTCATTGGGCAGGGACAGGGTGAAGCCAAAGGACCAATGGCACCCCCACCTGAGCTAGAACCTTAGTCATTTATTTATTTATGAAACGTATAAAGCGCAACAAATGCCCGAGGGCGTCTCGGCGCTGTGAACGTGGCAGAAAAGAGGAGTAAAAAGAGGATTTATTGATTGAACAGCCAAGTTTTTATTTTTCTCCTAAAGGCAATAAGATTAGGACAGGGTCTAGTGTTCTTATTCAAGGAATTCCAAAGTTTGTCTGTAGAGACAGTGAATCGGCGATCGCCCCAGGAGGCTGTTTTGGTCCGTGGCACAGACATCAAGAGAGCATAAGTAGATCGAAATGATCTGTTGGGGACATGAAAGGCTAGGGAATTGAGAAGAAAGCCTGGTCCATGCTTGCGGGAGGCTTTGTAGGCAATGCACAGTGCCTTAAATTTTATTCGGTTTTTCAACGCTAGCCAGTGATAGCCTTTAATAACTTGGGCAATGGGTTTGAACTTTTGAGTACCTGAGAGCATTCTGGCTGCTGCGTTTTGTACGGACTGCAGTTTTCGAATGACTTTTTGCTGGGCATTGATAAGGAGCCCATTGCAGTAGCCCAAGGAAGACATTACAAAAGCTGTGACCAATGTTTTACCTGAGTTAGGGGGGAGATATGGGTGGATTTTTATGATAGTTTTGAGTTTGTAAAAGGAGTCTGAAACGATGGTATTTGCATGAGCAGCAAATGTCAGTTTGTCATCAAAGAGTGACAGGGTTGGGCGGAGGACCTAACTCTGTGGGCCACCAGGAACTGGGCCAAGTCGGGCAAAGCTTGCCAAATATCATTACTTCCGTTTTTTCTGAATTTAATTTAGGGCACTTGGTGGCCATCCAATTAATGATGGCCAGCATGCCTTGCTGAAAGTTGGCCGCTATTTTCTCTCCGTTGTTTTTTATAGCCAAAACCAACTAAGTGTCGTCTGCGTAAGATGTTAGGCTCATCCCATAAGACTTGATGACTCACGCTAAGTCCGCTACATAGACATTAAATAGCGTTGGACTTAGGGATGAGCCCTGTGGGACGCCACATGGTAATGTCATCTGAGCAGAGCTGAAATTGGCCAACTGGACCGTCTGGGTGCGGTTGGAAAGGAACGAGGCGAGAAGGTCTCTGGCTTTATCCTGGATGCCTATGGTGTTGACACGGTCGATCAAGATGTTGTGATCGACCATGTCAAAGGCAGCAGATAAATCCAGTAGAATGAGCACTGCCGTCCCTCCTTGGTAAGAATGGTTCTTATTTCATCAGATGCTTTAATGAGTGCTGTCTCAGTGCTATGATTCTTGCGAAAGCCAAACTGGGTATCGTCCAGTAGGTAATGATCTTCAATGTACTGGGAAATTTGTGTGGTCATTAATTTTTCTACGAGTTTGGCCGCAAAAGGCAGACTAGCAATGGGTCTGTAATTTTTAGTGTCTTCAGAATCTAGGTAGGGTTTTTTTCAGGAGAGGTTTGAGAAGGCTGTCTTTCCAAATGGTAGGATAGATACCCGTGCAAAACATTGAATTAAATATTTCTGTGAGTTGGGGGGCTATAATGTCAGCAACTGGGAGGAGTATTGCCGGTGGACAAAGATCGTTTGCAGAGCCTGATTTGATGGTGGTCATGGCATTAATTACTTGGGTGACATTGATCTTTTGAAACTGCCTAAAGGTGGGCTGGGAGTCGTCTATGTGTTGAGAAAGTGGAGGTTCTTTCATTTGATCCGAGAAGTTGGTGTATATGTTGTTAACCTTGTCATAAAAAGTAGTTAGCAAGGTTATTACAAAAAGCTTGCGAGGGCGCAGGAACGGTTTGTGAGGGTAATTGTGAGAGTTTGGATACGACCTGAAAAAGTTGTTTGTTGGAATTTCTAGCTTGTTCAATCTGAGTGGAATAGTATAAGCTTTTTTCTTGGAGAATCATAGCTTTATATTTAGTAAGTTCGTTTTTATAAAGCAGTTTCTCTTCGGTGGCATAAGTCTTTCTCCAGTGTCTTTCTCGGTTTCTACATTTCTGTTTTTGCTCTCTGAGTGCACTGGTAAACCAAGGGGCCGAGGGGGAGTTGCGGTTTTTAGAGAGGGATTTTATAGGCACTAGTTTGTTCATGACAGTGGTTAGCCAGTGGGTGTATTCTTTGGCAGCTATATTTGGATCGTTAGAGATCTCAGGTTGTGAGGTAGGCAGGAATTCCTTAAGCTGTTGATTATCAAGATCTTGCCATGATTTAAACGAGATGAAAGCGTGTGTCATGGTAGTTGAGTGTGGTGGAGAGTCAAGGGGGATTTCGGACATCACTGCATGATGATCTGACCAGGCAAGAGGTAAAACCTCTTTTATCTTGATGTTTTTAACATTGGAAAACAACCCATCTAAAGTGTGGCCTGCTTCGTGGGTACTTTTGGGGACCAATTGTATGAGACCCAAGGACTCTAATTCTGATATAAGACAGTTGGTACCTTTGTCTGCCGAGTTTTCTAAGGGAAAGTTAAAGTCGCCCAAGATGGTGGTGGAGTTATCGGTGGCTAGGGATTCCACCATTTTAATAAAAGTGGTTAAAAATGGTGTCTTACTACCAGGTGGGCGATATAATGGAATGCCCTTGAGGCGTTGAGAGGGACCCAGGGCAATGGAAAAGTGTGTGGCCTCACATGTGGTGAGTGGGACTGGGTTTATGGAGGTTTTAAGATGGCTGCGGTAGATTATGGCAATTCCACACCCTATTTTCATGGCTCTGTCCTGTTTTAAGATGTTGTAGCCTTCTGGGACATCCACTAGTAAGTCTGGCTCCGATGAGGGATTGGTCCAGGTTTCCGTGATAAAAAGAAGATCTAGTTTGTGAAGGGTAATTAATTATGCTATTTCCTCTTTATGTTTGCCCAGAGACCTGGCGTTAATGAGGGCTGCTAGAATGTTGTTCCTTTTTTGTGATAGAGGGCGATAGGGAGGTGATATTTGAACTTGGGTCGATGTGTATTTTAAAGAGGCAGCGCAAACAGACTTTAGGAAGGTGGGAGGTTCCGTAAAAGGTAAAGTGAGTACCTGGACATCTAGCTGAGGAACGTAGGTTAAGTAGGGCCGTGCTGGAATAGCAGCGCCTGACGGCTGACGTGTTTGCACCAGGGGGTAAGGCCCTGGGCCCGGTCCAGGCGCGGACGGGCGCAGACGGGCTTGCCTTAGATACGCGCCTTTGGCGCACCGCCGGCGCGCATACTGCGCGCGTCCGCTGCGCTTGCGCTTGCTCTGTGCCCTATGTACTCTAGGGAACGCCATAGACTGCCGGAAGTGGTGCAGATAGCTCCCAGGTCAGCCCTCCGAACAATCGGCACAAGCCGTGTCGGACCGGGGCTTCGGGGAGGAAACAGCAATGAAGACAGGTAGGAGCAGCAATTAAATATTAGGACAACAATTGTTAAAAATAAAGTGCAAGTGGTTATAAGCTTAAGAGCAGCTAGCGGCAACTGTAGTAAGTCAGGCTGCGCGCGTCCACTCCCCATGGATTCATATGGCATGCATCGATTCTAAGCTGTTTCATATCCCTTCGAGGATGCATGGTGAGCCTCCCCACCTAATACAAGGCAAAGGTAGATCTGACCGCCAGAGGGTGGGGGGCATTGGGCCTGTGGTCCCCTACGGATACTCCTAAATCCTGCCACATTTCACGCACGTCATTACTGCCCGCAAAACCCCGTCTCCTGATGCTGTGTCGCCGTGCTGGTTTCCCCACCCTAGTTTGTGTAGCCCAAAGCCAGGTTTTGCTAAAGGCATACCAGGGTGCTAAAACAGATGCCACTGCCAATGCTTTTGGATTTGTGAGGGCATGGAATAACATATGGCCAATTATACCTGCACCTTCTTGAATATGAATGCAAGATGCGTTCAGTTCCGTTAATTGTCACCATTTCTGCTCTGAACCCATATTTCTCCACACTATTGGAGTCACAGCACATTCTTTGGAGTGACAAGCAAGGCAGCCCACCAGGCTTCCTTAAATGCAGGATCCTGTGAGCCATATGCTCACGTTTACAGAGTGCACATCCTTACTAGAAATGGCCAAAAGAAAAACCTATTTTAAACCCACTCTATTGCAGGTTCCTGCCAATGTACCCTTCTGCTCATATAGGGGCAAGCGTAATGCCTATAGCATTGCGGGTCCCACTGCCCTACCATCTAATGCAAGGAGGGGCTGCACCCCCAGTATTCTTCTTATTCCATGCCCCTATTGCATGCAAGCCCCTCACCGTCTGACTGCTATTTGGGTGCTGTCGCCATGCTGATGGCCCCACCCTGGCGTAAGTCGTCCAAATCCAAACTTCTGCTAATGTACACCAAGGGGCAGGCAAGTGGAGAACCATACATACAGTCCCCTGCCCTTTCTTGAATACCGGGAATGCCAATGTTTTTTTACTGCCGTGTAGCCTTTTTGTGCTCTAACCCAGTGCTTCCCCAACTTTTGGAACCACAGCACACTTGTTAGATGATAACTTTAACAACCCGCCTAGCTGCAGTGGCAGTGAGGCGGGCAAATTCTATCTTAACCGAAGCACCCCTCTGTGGTGTGGTATGAACTGCTATGACTGTGCAATCTGAAGCATGCCTTTGTTTACGGAATGCACATTCTTTGCTGAATTGACCAGACATTTGCACAGACAGTCTTATTGGTAAACTATGGCGAACAAGTTAATGGTGCTAAATCTAGTTTCAGTGAATGTTTGTCTCTTGTGCGTCTGCAAGTGAGCACCTAGATTTGTTTTAGAACTGTGCTAAATCTTTTGCTTTCTTTACTGCTGAGTGAGCCCAGTCGAAGAATTGGACATAGTACAATTGGTTTATCCACGGAATTGATTGCCCTCCACCAGAATGAAAGGCCTACCTGTTCACTGGTATGCCTCCTAATACCCCTCTACTTGGTGATACGATACATTTTACTCAGCAACCTGGCAGTCTAGCGTTGCCATTGCCATCACCCATCCTCTGCCCTTCGTAATCACCCGCCGTCCTCCTGTGCAGTGGTCTTTTGGCTAAAAGCCATGGGGACCCTGAAATGCTCTTTAGCCCTCATATCCTCTGCACTCATGCAAACACCACTTACTGTATACTACATAGAAGCTCCCTTTAGTAGCAAGGGTGTGAAAATGTCTTGCTAGAATGGACACAACACACTAATATATGTTTGCGACCGTCCTCACCAAGCTACGTGCCTGGCCAGCTTCTGGCACTTCTAAACGTGTAGCCTTGAGGAATGTATGTCTGTAGAATTCCAATCTGTCCATTGATTCCCTAAAGGAAATTCCAGAGTGCAGTTGAACCCCTGCTGTTCAGCTGATCCTCTTCCAAGGCCTGATTAACTTGTAACAGTACGAGTGCTGTGGGGACCTTTTGTCGACTCTAAAGTTGCAGTTTCATGTTCTGATGCAGTCCCCATTATTGTGGGTCCCACCGGAACCCCTCTGCCTAATGTGTGTGCCTTAGGTACATAGTCCAGCTCACTTGACGCACTTGCGTGTGACTCAAGACAGTCAAGCTCCAACTGAACGTGATGCTGCATAGGGAGTGGGGCATTTCATGCTTCGGCACCCAGCTCTGGAGAGGTATCTAACCACATATGGATGGCCTGGAGGCTATTATAGACTTCCTGCAATTATTCACAGTATCGTATGCCCTCATGTAACTCGCATATTCAATTAATCCCTAGACTCTGCTGTGTTCCCGGAAATCTGGAAAAAAGCAATCGTATTTCCATTACTAAAGAAAGCAGACTCCGACGTCCACAACCGCGCAAACAAATGGCCAATCTCCCAGCTTCTATACCTGTCTAAAGTATAGGAGAAGGTGGTTAACAGACAACTGGCCGACTACCTAGAAACCAATGAGCTCCTGGACCCATCTCAGACTGGCTTAGAGCCACTAACATCACAGAAGCCACCTTATTGGTGGTCTAAGATAATATCAGATCCCTAATTGCCCAGGGCAAAGCCGCCGCCCTGATCCTTCTGGACTTGTCGGCAGCCTTTGATACTGTCTCTCACAGCCTCCTGCTGAATACCTTACATGAAAAGGGTATACATTCCAAAGCCCTTCAATGGTTCAACTCCTTTTTAAGCAACCAAACACAAACAGTGCAAATGGGTCCTTTCGCCCTCAACTTAAAAACTATCAATTATGGTGTCCCGCAGGGAGCTTCATTGAGCCCCACCCTCTTCAATGCCTATGTATCTTCTTTGGCCAAAATCAGCAAGAAATGGGGCTTTAACATCTGCTCCTATGCAGACGACACGCAATTGCTGATAGCCCTTGAAGAAAGGCACGAGGAACCAGGAATAAACGGAATAACTGCCTTTCAGAAATGGCGACTTGGACTTCAGACCATTGTCTGGAACTGAACGCAGAGAACTCAGGGATCTTACTCTATGGAGGAGCCCGCCTAATCTGGGATGCAACCTAGTGGCCCCTATCATTAGGATCTGCCCCTGAGTCCAAACAGGTCATAAAAAACCTGGGCATATTCATCGATAATGCACTACACTAACCATACAGGACCAAGTCTGAACACTGTGTAGGAAACGCTTCACTACACTAAAACTATTAAAAAGACTCTTCGTATGGATCCCGCTGGATTGCAGGAAAATGATCACTCAGGCTTTACTCACCAGCAAATTGGATTACGGGAATGCGCTCTATGTGGGCATGGCAGACTACCGCTTCTCCCGTCTGCAGGGACTCCAGAATGCAGCTGCCCAGCTGGTGTGTAACTAAAGAAAATACAGCCCTTCATCGGAATGCCTGAGGGAGCTCCATTGGCTGCATGTGCAACAAAGAGCCAAATTCAAGCTCGTATGCCATGCAGACAAAGCCCTACACCAACACGGCCCCAGCATCCTACAAGATAACATCGAATTCTATGCCCTACACGGAATTTGAGGGTCATGCTACCAGGCATGGGCAATAACAAGATGCATTAAGAAATCTAGGGCAAGAGGCCACTCTTTCATTTGTCGGCAACCCACTGGAATGAACGACCTTTAGAACTTTGTCTTACCGATACTATATGTCATTTAGAAGGAAGCTGAAAACATATCTGTTCCCCAGGCTGTAACTGCTGACACAGAAGCCTCTAATATGCACCCTCATTCAGGTCTTAGGCTTTCTAGCACCGTTATATCCTCCCTGAGGAAGTTAGCGCTTATAAATACAAATACAAAAACCTTCCTGACAATGCTGTCCCCGTGATTCACGGAGAAGTTGGAGGAGATGTGTTTTAGTTAAAAAAAGATTGAAATGGACAATTACAACAATAATGTGTTCCACCTAGTGCTCCAGATCTTGCTTTGCTATCTCAGCGCTGGGGGGCCAATGTCTGATTTAAACAGCCTCCCTCCTATTTTACCCCTTTGGGACTCTGACCTCCTGGTGTTGCATGAGGTAGAGAGGCTGCACTGAGGGCTGGCATACTTGGTGTAGTGTCCTGCTGGACACGTTCTAGTGTTCAGCAGGAAGTTATACTCCCAGCCACTCCCTTGAAGGCTGTACACATATGCACTCCCACACCCATCCATCACGGGTGTCACGAGTGACGTGGGCCGCCAATAAAAGGGCCGGGGGGCATGTGCTTGTGGCCAGTTACTACACTATAGTCACCAGGTGTCTGTGTCCATCATTTGCACAATGTGGGCCTGAGGCCCTACACCACATTGGCAACGAGGCGGGTCTGCCCCGTGTGTTTGTGGAGGGAGACACTGCGGGGGATTAGCCGCGCTTTATAAATCCTGCTCGATTGAAGCCTTGATCGCAGTGGAATTAACAGTTGGCCCTATTTATTTATTTTGAGGTTTGTAGAGCGCACAGCTACCCCCAACAGGGGTGTCCCGGCGCTAAAGACAGCAGCTAGTGCGGTACGGTAAAGTCCAGGGAGATATAGTGGGCTAGATCAGGGAGAAGAGCCAGGTCTTAAGTTTCTTTCGAAACAGTTGCTCTGATGTCAGAAATCTAAGTTCCAGTGGCAGATGATTCCAAAGTCTGGAGGTGGCCACTGAGAAGGCCCTCCCTCCCGTACGCGCAAGACGAAATCAGGGACAGAACATTAGTCGAAGATGGTTAGATCTAAGATTGCGTGTTGCTTGTGAGAGTTTCAGTCTGTGTCTCAGGTAGGCAGGGCCTCACCCATTGAGAGCTCTAAAAGCAATGGTCAGAGATTTGAATTGGATACGTAGTCTCACTGGGAGCCAGTGCAGTTTGATGAGATGGGGAGAGATGGAGTGGCGGTAGGGGAAATTGCAGATCAACCTGGCCGCTGAGTTCTGTACTGTCTGTAGTCAATTAATGAGATACGCCGGGGCTCCCACATATAGACTATTGGCGTAGTCCAGATGGGATGTTATGAGGGCATGGACTATTTTACGAGAATCGAGTGGTAGGAAAGGGATGATTTTTTTTGGATCATGCGGAGCTTTCCGAAACAGGATGCCGAGACTTTATTAATTTGGGTTTTGCAGGAGAGGGCTGATTCAAATTGGAAACCCAGGTTGCGGGCAGATTGGACGGGTACAGGGGGAGGATCCAGTTCAGCTGGCCACCAGAGGCCAGTGGAGATGGGGGATTTCTGATTAAAAAATAAGACTTCCGTCTTATCCGTGTTTAGTTTTAAGTTATTTGAGGACATCCAAGAGGCGATATTCACCAAGCAGTGGTGAAAATTTAACAGAGAGCTTTCAGAGTGATCTTTAAAGGAAAACACAAGCTGAGTATCGTCAGCACAGAAGATCACTCTGACGCCCCACGATTCTACCACTTTTGCCAAAGGCTTCAGGTATACGTTAAACAGGAGAGGGCTGAGAGCAGATCCCTGCGGGACCCCCCCATGTCAACGGTTTCTTGGTGGAGAAGAAGGAGCCCAACATCACTTGTTGAAATCGATCCGTCAGGAAAGACTTGACCCAGGCCAGCGGGGTCCCACCAACTCCCACCTCCTGAAGACGTGTTATCAGAGTTTCATGGGAGATGGTATCGAATGCTGCGGATAGGTCGAGGAGGACCCGCATGGCCTCCTCTCCTCTATCCGCGCACTCCCGAATAGACTCGGACACTTCTAGTAAGGCTGATTCAGTACTGAAGTCCGGCCTGAATCCTGACTGAGAGTCATGGAACAGCAGGTTTGATTCAAGATAGTCGGACAGTTGTTCTTGTACCGCTTTCTCGAGTACTTTGGCTGGCTTGGGGAGAAGAGAAATTGGTCTGTAGTTGCTAAAACACATTGGATCGACACCAGCTTTTTTTTAAATAGGAATCAGCAGCGCGTGTTTCCATAAAGAAGGGACAACACCCAATTGTAGGGAGGTATTCCAGATTTCAAGCAGGGGATTAATGACTAAAGGGGCAATATCATTCAGGATCAGTGCCGGGGCTGGATCATGGGTGAACCTGATTTACATTTTAGAAATAGAGTCAGGGCATGCTCTTTAGTCAGCGGTTTAAAAGAAGTAAATGCTTTAGCACATGAGGAGTCAGGATCCAAAGTAACTTCTGTGCGGTTCTGAAGAATTGTTGCCGTAATATTGGCAATTTTTTCAGAAAAGAAATCTGATAGGCCTTTACTGAGCAGTTGGCTAGGGGTGACAGGAACGGACAGAGCAGCAGGATTAGTAAACTCTTTAACAATGTTGAAGAGGGTCTTAGTGGAGTTTTTCGCGCCAATGATTTTTTCTGCGAAGTGTTGACTCATAGTATTGCGTTTGAGTTTATGAAACTCTGTAAGAGCCCGTCTATAGAGGGATTTGGCTGCCGGGTCATAGGTTCGGCGCCATAGGCGCTCCAGTTTTTTGCACCTGCTTCGGTTTTCCCTTAATTCCTGAGTGAACCAGGGAGCAGACGGTTTAGATCTGCGGGAGGTGAGGGTCTGCAAGGGCGTGACTCGCTCAATGGCGGCCGTGAGGTCTTTATTAAATATAGATACCGCTTCATTGAGGTCGTCTGGGAGTGAGTATGAATTACTCTTATACGTTTGCTCCAGGGCCTTAGATGAGACCGTATGCCATTTTCTGCCTTGTTCTGTAATGGCAGATTCCCTCTTAGGAGGCTGGGATATGGACACTTCGAACTGCATCAAAAAGGGATCAGACCAGGTCAGAGGTGTGGAGGGGAGGATCTTAAGCTCCGTCCAGTTAGAGAAAATCAGATCAAGGGTGTGTCCTGCAGAGCGTGTGGGGCCACTAACCCATTGAGTCAGGTTCAAACTTTGCATGGAATCTAAAAGATGAATGGCTCGAGTACAGTCAGGTACATCCACATGATGGTTAAAGTCTCCCAGTACCGTGAAATGCGGGTGTTTGAGAGACAGATCTGCAATAACTGCTAATAGTGCAGAAATGGCAGGCTGTAAGGTATTAGGAGGACTATATACCAGGTCCCCGAAAAGATGGCCGTGATGGTATCCGAGATGGAGAAGTATAGTGCCTCTATGGACCCTAAATTCGGAATTTTCCTGGACGTGATCGTCAAGTGAGACTGTAAGATAACCGCGATTCCGCCTCCGGGTTTAGAGCCTTCACGGCTTACTCCTGTGAGGCGGTACCCCGGGGGCAAAGCAAGAGAAATGTCTGGGTTGGAAAAGTCCTTGATCCATGTCTCAGTAAGAAAGAGTAAGTCCCAGGAGGTTGATGAAAGCAGCAGCCAAATGTCACTAGAGTGACTTGGCAAAGAGTGACAATTCAATAATCCCTTAGAAAAGGTTCGTAAAGGTGTGAGAAAGATTTTTGGCGATAAATGGGACCATTTTATGTGAGGAACGAGGGAGAAAGGACAGCTGTTACATTTAAAATAGGGGGGGCTAGTCAGTGGAAGCTTGCACCGTGCCGATGGAGTGCAGATTGTCACTCTTAAATCAAAAAGCTGCGATCTAGACCATGCCTGCCTCTGTACGAGATGGGAACCGGCAGCATGGCTGGCCCTAGGCCCGGAGCAGGCGCGGATGGGCGCAGACGGGCGCGCCTGCTGCGCTTGTCCGCTGCGCGTCCGGTAGATACACATGATTTATAGGTGAGGGGGGAACGAGGGGGGTGTGGCCTATCGATAGTGGGCGTGGCCTGAGGGATCCCAGGTAATGGCGGCAAAATTATTTTGTAGCCCGCGGCAGCGTTAAGATCCGCTGCGCGGGGATGCACAGTGAGCGGTAAACAAGTAATAGTAAGTGCCTAGGGGGAGAGGATCAGGAAGGTAAAATACACAATATCACACTCAAATATTTACTTGTTTCATAAACAAGTAAAGCGAAGTAACCAGTTTTTTTATAGCCTCTATCCAAGTATTGTTGTCTTCAGGATGGTGAAACACTGACCTATCAATTGCCCCTTCTGTCCATTCAAAGACTGAGGATTTATTTTTGTATTCTTCCCACTGTGGCTCTTCAGTCACCAAATGGGCCCATGCAGTTCAGTAGTATTATGTTTGTTATCCTTGTTACTTGGTGGTAGCACAGTCGGAGAGGAGCGTGGTATAGAGCGATTGCCTTTGTCATGACAATTTATCATAGTAGACTCTGGGACAGGAAAAGGGCTTTATCAAGCTGCTTAGTGACCATGAGTCGGCTTTGTAAACAGGACACATCACTGGATGTGTTATCCCGTCACCACAACCAGCAGTGACATCGCAGACCACCTCAATCTAAGTATGCGGGCATAGAGTTGATAAAATTGATACGTCTCTTGCGTTTTGTTGCTGGTTCAACATTTGTATGGTGCTTATATATGTAACCAAAAGAAGCACAAATGATAGACGGGATTCAGAATAAATCAAACATTCACCGCCAGTCAAGAGATCTTGTTTACATCCATTGTTCTTTTGCTCACCATGTCACGCCAGTTTAGACCCTGCTTTATGCAAACCATTGGCTCTGTTCCTCATGGGAACAGTCTAGCTCGAACTGCAAAGCTAGGTCCTCCCTGGCCTAGAAACAAGCATCTTGGGACCGGTTTAGGGGTATCACCCCTCAGCAGTCATCTTGAATCCAGTGCACAGTGAGCCCAGGACCCATGTCTGGGCATACCCTTGGCCCTTTATATGGTTCCTCTCCAGGGTGGGCTTTCCTATGGAACATTGGCTGTGCGGTAACCTTCTAATAAAAGCCTTGTCACTTTCTGTACATTCATACAGATACTTCATTAAGAACACTTTGTCAAATTCTCCAGGAACTAGCCCAGAGTTTTGCAAAGTCATTCCTTGCTTCATCACCCAACTTGCCCTTGCCTCCGAACACTACATATTCTTAGCAGATCTCAACTTCCACATGGAAGACCTTAGCGATGCCAGCACTGACAACCTAATAGAAAGCATGAGCATCGGCCTCATCCAACTCATCATCAACCCAAAGCACATCGTAGGGCACACGCTTGACTCCATCTCCACCTCCAGTAAAACAATCAAGTACCCCCATGTCACAGAACTCACCTGGACCGACCACTCCATTGTCCACTTCACCATCACAGGGCACAACGCTACAGAAACCAAAGCCAAACCACCCAGCACACCTCAGAGCAACTTGAAAACCGTCTCAGACGAGAACCGGAACAACACTCTCCATGCCAACTGACCGGACACAGCTCCAGACCATAAACAGGCCATCTAGAGCTTCACAGACTGGATCACCGACTATGTCACCCCCGCCGAGCCGAACAAGATCAGAGAATCCACAAAGTGTGTCAACTTGTTTACCCCGGAACATTAGACCTCTCAATGAGACTGTTGTTGGCTAGAAAGAAGATGGAGTACCAGTAAGGATCCAGTGCGCTACACCACCTTCAGGACATCGATCAACCACTACCACCTCCTCCTAAAAGAAGCAAAGAAGAGTGCATTGAGATCAGCTCAAACCACAGCAATTAGCTCTTCGCCATCGTTAGTGAATTCAGCAACCCTGCATCCACTGAGAATATCATAACTCCCTTCTGGGATCTGTGCGACATGCTTGCTGACTACTTCCATTAGAAGATCGCCATCATCTACAGGGACTTTGAATCTCAGCTCTCCTCAAGTGACAGCCTCGACCTCCACACACCCACTGACACTAACTCCAAACTCCAGCCGCTTCCTGGGACCTCCTCATTGCACAAGACACCACCTCTATAATGAAGTTGATGCACTCTGGGGTATCTACTGATCCATGCCCCCATCTTATCTTTAACCTCAGGTGCAAGGCGATCAGCTTAGAGCTCACAAAACCACTGAACAGATCCATCGCCATGGCCTCCTTGCCAGAAGAGTGGTAACACACAGAAGTGAAACCCCTCCTGAAAAAAACCTTCAGCAGACCTAGAGCAGCTGAAGATTTCCTGACTGATACCCCTGCTCTTGTTCCCGGCCAAAGTCTTCGAGAGGTCGATCAAGAGGCAGCTGAAAAGACACCTGGAGCACAACAACCTACTGAACTCCTCCCAGTTCGCCTTCCGAGCCAATCAAGGCACAGAGACTGCCCTGATAGCAGCCATAGATGACATCAGAGCCCTCCTGTACCTCAGTGAGACTGCAGCCCTCATCTTCCTTAGCCTCTCAGCTGCCTTCAACATGGTCTCCCACTAAATCCTGATCGACAAGCTCCACCACATCGGAATCCAAGAAAATGCCCTCAAATGGATCACCTCTTACCTCCCTAGAAAACCTCAATCAGACTCCCGCCCTACTCCTGAACCCAAGGACATCATCTGCAGCTCCTCACAAGGATCCTCTGTTATGCCCCCTTCTCCTACACTTACATGACACCCCTAGCCAACATTGTCAGGTCGCACGGGCTGAAGGTCATCTACACATACTAGACCCACCTCACTACCTCCAGAGACAACTTTCATAGGTGCACGGCCAACATCACCGACCGGATGAAGCACAACTGCCTAAAACTGAACATGGACAAGACAGAAGTCCTCATCTTCAGTAACCACGCATCTCCTTGAAGCAACGCATGGTGGTCAGCAGAACATGGCTTCTTCCCCTCCCCTACCAACCATGCCCGTGACTCAAGTATTGTCCTGGATAACAAGCACTCTATGAAGAAGCAAATCAACATGATCTCCGCCATCTCAAATTCTTTTTTTTTTATTGTTTGATTAATTAAAATCATTAAAATACCCCCCTGGAGTAGATTAAAAGTTACTTAACAAAAATCATTACAATCCCGTTTTAAAATGCACCTGGTTTAACACAATACCATGGTTCATGTACTTCAATACAAAATGATTAACAACAAAATTCATTTATAAGAATTCCTACTTTAACGGCGTTCTCCTGACATAAAACCAGTGTAGCTCTAGGACTATATTCCAATGTAGTCCTTCCTCGGCTCCTGGCTAGAGCATAGAAAAACGGGCAGTAAAATAGGCAGCATAAGACAGCACCAAAAGGGCTAAGATTTAACATCAGAACGTCAGGATTCACATTGTACGAACCCCTTAGGGAGAACAATGATATTAGTAAGACCCCATTGTTCAATGGTGATTTCCCGACCTGTCCTTTTATTTTGGCCAATGGCAGCTCATGGGAGTTCTGCTTTTACAAAGTTGCATGGGTCCACTTGTTGTACATGTTCTCCATCAGCTTGCTGTAAAAGTCTTCTAACCTTTGCCATGAATTTAGCCCCCCGGCAAGCGAGGATGATGGATGTGCCCTCCAGCCATCGTATCACCGCTTGCCTGCTTGAACGGATATTCAGATCCTTGAAGATGTGTTTTAGGTACTGTCTCCTCTAGACCAGAACTGCTGGACAGGCACATAATATGTGAGTTAGAGATTCTTGTTTGAAGCCGCATAATCGACACGTCTCTGATTGAAAGGTCTTTTTCCAAGATGGATACAGGTCATTTGAGACGTGCAAGCCTAATCCAAAGTTTATAAAGCTCTTTTTTTAGCTGTAAGCTAGTGTGCAGATAAGTATGCTTGAGGCTTTAAACATCTGTAGGAATTAATGACTGTCCACCCGTGCCGGCACTTGATGATTGCCTTTTTGTCAGCCAATAGGGATATTTGCTGCTTTGCCGAAGGTTGCTCTTTCTTCCCTGTTTTCCCAAACTGTTTCTAGTTCCAACTCAGCCAAAGATGTTCTCAAAAAGCTTCCCGAGCAGTTTGGAGTTTCGAGGTTCCACTGGTCCTTAATTTCATCCCAGCATAATCTATTCAGGGTACCTGGGTTTGAGTAGAGGATTTTATGACAGAGTTTAATGAAACCGCTCATTCCCCGGAATTTCTGGTGGTGAAGGCCAAATTCCAATCTGACCTGGGAAGGGGAGGCAGATCTTGGCAGGTCAAAGACGGCTTTATGATCTCCGCCATCTGTTTCCTCACAATGCGCATGCGCCGCAAGATCTTTGGATGGCTCCCTGCCAGATACCTGCATTCCGCCTCCCTCTTCCTAGCTTAAACTCCTAGAGTCTAAGGCACAAGGAACGGAGTTCGCTCTTACTCCCATCTGGCTGCAAAGACCTGGAATGAACTCCCCCTGCACCGGAGATCTGCCTCATCACTGAATCTGGAAAGGACTCAAGACATGGCTGTTCAACTGATCGGCCCCTCCGGACAACAACTCCTCACCCAGCGCCTTGAGAACCTCACTGATGATTTGCAGCGCTTTATACCCATTGATTGATTGAGTCTGTAGATTCATATAGATTTTTCTCAGTGGGGACTTGCTGATGCAGTTTTAACTCTCCTTTGCCAATAAATGCCTTGCTAAATTCAGTGCGGTCTTCAGGGTTGACTTTTGATGTCGAGTTAGTTCTCCATTGATGAATGCAAGGTCACATTCAATACATTTATAGAGTTTAACTCCTGTGTGAACATTCTGATATATTACATTTTGTTTTGTAATCGATCCCTTGTCACATTCTATTCATTAATAAGGTTTCTCCCTAGGGTGGATTTGTATATGCTGCATTAGCCTATTCTTCCTGTGGAAGATTTGAATAAACTCTGTACATACATTGGATTTCCAGCCATGTATACTTTCAGATGTTGCTTCAGTTTTCCCTTTACTATGAATGTTTTGTGGTATTCAGAACATACATATTTTTTCACCCCTGTGTGAACTTCCTGATCTTGTATTACATTTTGCTTTGTAATAAATCCCTTGTTACATTCTATAAATTCATGCAGTTTCTCTCCAGTGTGGACGCTGATATTCCTTTAACTCTCCCTTTATAATAAATAACTTGTCACGTGCGGTGCAGTTGAATGGTCACGCTCCATTTGGAATAAATGCGATGTCACATTTTGTACAATGATATGGTTTCTTTCATGTGTGAACATTCTGATGTATTTTTAAACATTGCTTTGTAATAACTGCTAAGTCACATTCAGTACAGCCATATCGGTTCTCACCAGTGTGGATTTTTTTTTTTTTTTTGCTTTATTTAAATTTTCAAAAAGAAAAACAGGGCATCAGGAGACAATAGAACAAAGTACATAGTTTAGAAGTACATGTTGATACAAAAAAATATACATATACATAACCAAATGAGTACACAACGCAGTTAAATATAGAATGAAGCAGTTACTGAGAGAGCCAATATGCAAGAGGAGCCCAGTTCTTAAATGCCAATAAACGTCTCCTCCTCCCCCTCAACAACAGCACCGGTGACTCTAATTTGTACCATGCAAGCATCCTAGCTTTCCAATGGATAAAGGTAGGAGTTTCGCTCACCGGGTTGACAAGGATAAGAGCATGTCGGCGTATACACGTTTTGGAATCAAGATGTTCTGATGTTTAGACACTGACGCTTGGACAAAGTTACCATTAATGGGATAAGGAAGTCATTTATTGAAGATATTACAACTATAGGAATACGAGCCGGTTCCAACAGTTGAGGAGAATATAATACCTCTACCTGGTGAAGAGTTTCAACTTGATATTTCAGCATCCTCCTTTAGGCAATGCTATATTACAAGAGGCATAAGTCAGGAAACCTATAATAAATACCGGACCTAACCGCAGGATCGTTTTCCTGAATACATATAAACATACCCCGTTTTCCTTCCCTGGATATTTGGGTTGTTTGATCTGGAAGAGGTCCTGAAGAAGGTGGCCTTGAGCCGCCAAAACGCGCGTCGACCAAGTGCGGGGTCTCAAAAATTCATCTTTGAGACCTTCATGTTGGCAGAGATTTTCTGTCATTTAAGATTCAGTGTCTTTATTTCAGATAGTTGTATGCAGTTAGGGTGTGAATGTGTAAGAATGGTGTGACATAGTTTCTGTTACCAGGGACGTATATATTTAGGTGTTTTTTTTGTATAAAAATATTTTTTTCTTGTGTATGAATTTTAATTGTATATATTTCAAATTCTTGTTCTTAAACTCCTTTCTAAAAAAATTAAAAATTGTATATGTATAAAAAAGAAGAAAAGAAATCTTTATATAAACAGATTATGAATAAATCAGAGACAATAAAATAAACTTTTCACTTTGTGAAGTAAATTAAATGCTTTGTCTTTGTCACCATTATCTTGTTATAAATTAGAGATACATGTTTATTAGATTTGTGTGGCCATAGAGGGAAAATTGTGTTTTTTCTGTGATATTTCATTCCCCTCCCCTCCCTGGCCTTATTGATTCTTGAGGGGGTCCCTTCATTATTGCTATAAGGAGTTTCAGGATTTAACCATTGCGATGTTATACACAGTCTAATCATAGCCATTGCAATAAACAAAAACGCTGATGAATGGTGAGTTCTTTGAGAACCAGTTGACTATTCATATCCAATTATTATTAGTTCCGCTGAGATCTTAACCGGAATTAGAAATGATTGATGAGAAAAACTTCCACTTCGTCTAAAAAGGAACTTAAATTGGGACATGAGTAGAACATATGTATGGCACCAGCAGAGCTCATTTTACATCTAGGACAAGAGCCCCCGCTAGTTGATCTAGGAGTCCCCCAACTAGCTATCTTTGCAGGGGTATGATACAAGTTAAACATGGCCATATGACTTTGAGTGCGCAGTGAGCCAGAGACAAGAACGGATCTAGCTAGTTCAAACGGAAATTCCAGGTCTAATATTGGAACACCAAATTTAGCAGCCCACTTTGCATTCTGAGCAGATAGGTCATCCGGAAGTTCAGACAAAAGACTTTGGTACAGAGAGCTAATTCTAGACTCCTTCCGAATTAGTTCAATTAAATTGATCTTAACATACAGATAGGGGTTCCTGGAGAGGTTTGTGTCGAAAAAGCTTCTAATCTGTAAATATTTTTTTAAAAATAGCTAGATTGTGAAATTTCTCCTTCAAAAAAGTAAAAGGGGCCAAATGATCGGACTGGACTAAATCACCAATTCCCTTCAACCCTAAAGACCTCCATTTCATCATCAAACCATCATAAAATATTGGAGGAAGCAAGGCAGAGGCGTCTAATGGGGTATAATAATTAAGTTTTGGAATAGCCAGACGAGAGCGAATTTTCTGCCATACAGAGAATAAGGCCCAGCAGATCTTAAATTAGTTTTTCTTTAAATAACTGATTTCCAGTACACGTGTTAATACCCCCTTGGCAGCATCCCCAAGTGCTATTTCATAAATGGATGGGGACATACAGATTGAAATTTCAACATTATCCCCAAGAAGGGGGAGGCCAAAGTGCTGAATCAAGGCGGCCCAATAATATTATAACAGATTAGGAACGGCCCAGCCACCTCACTCCCGGGGGAGACATGCCCATTTAGCGGGCCTTCTCGGCCTGCGATACCCCCAGAGAAACCGTTGACGTATTCTATCAGCTCTCACTAATGTTGAATTAGGGATTAAGAGTGGGATGGACCTAAAAAGATATAAGAACTTTGGGAGAGCAAGCATTTTCAGGATATTGCAACGTCCATATAAAGAAAGATGCAGATGGTCCATTCTCTCAAGTTTCCTATGAAGCAAATCAATAACAGGGAGGTAATGTAGGTCTGGAATCTGATGAACATCGGCGGAAATTTGAACCGCAAGGTATGTGGCCTCTTTGATTATAGAAACATGCGAGAGGGGCATAGCTGAGGATTGAATTATTTGGGTCTTTGAGATGTTGAGCTTATACCCAGACATAGCACCAAATTTAGCCGAGAGACTCTCTAATGCTGAAAAAGAAGAGTCAACACTGTCAGTTAGTACAACAATATCATCGGCATACGCCAATGCCTTGTAGTCCACCCCGCGAACCCTGACTGGAGCAATTCCATGGCAATTTTCGATCATACTCAGGAAGGGATCGATGAACAGGGCAAATAGTAGGGGGGAACAGGGACAGCCCTGTCTAGCCCCCCTACCGATAGAAAAATAGGCAGATTCTTTCCCTGAGATACGAATTGCGGCGGTTGGAGCCAGATAAAGCGCCTGGATGGCCTGGATGAACTCGGGAGGGAATCCCTTCCAATGCATTACCGCCCAAAGATACCCCCAGGAGACCCTGTCGAATGCCTTCTCGGCGTCCAACAGGATCACCCCGAGGAAAGAGCTCGTAGCCTGAGCCCAATCAAGAAGGGCAATGACGCGCCAAATGTGATCTGTTGTGTCCCTTCTGGGAATAAAACCATGCTGCCGGATTGAGACCAAGGGGACTATAACTTGAGCTAGTCTAAAAGCTAGAATTCTAGAATAGATCTTACTGTCTGTGTTAATGAGTGCAATCGGCCGATATGAGGCAGGGTTTAGCTCATCTTTGCCCTTCTTTTTAAACAGCACAATGGTGGCCCAGCGCCAAGAATAAGGAACAACCCCAAGTTGGGCAGCCCTAAAAACTGCTAACATTTCTTGTCTGAACAGTGGTGAGAAGGTCTTAAAAAACTCGAGATGGATAAGGTCGGGGCCAGCAGCCTTACCGTTGGAAAGAGATTTAATAGCGGTTTCTACCTCATCCCAGCTAATGGGTGCTGAAAGGACTTCATTCTGTTCCATTGTTACCCGCCAGGTGTTTAAGGGGTGAAAGAAGTCATCCAGACCAACTTGGTTTTGAGCCATGTTAGGATCTTCTGTATATAATTTAGTATAGAAGCTCACAAAAACATCAAGGACCCCCGCCGGGGTCTCTTGCAGACGGCCCTGTTGGTCTGTAATTCGGACAATTCGGTTCGCCATAGCCCTCTGCTGCAGTCTCTTTGCAAGAACCTTGCCTGAGTTTTCCCCAAACTCATACATTAGCATACGAAATTGAACATATTTGGCTGCTAAATCTTGATACAAAGGTTCTAACAGATTAGACTTAGCTATAGTGACCGCTTTCTGACTATTGGATACATCGTGGCCCAGGCGGATATTATTACACAATTCAAGTTCAGCTTGTTGCAACTCTTTGAGTCTATCTTTAGTGTGTTGCTGGGCTGGTTTCCAACGGTGGGAGGCAAAGTTTTTAGTTTCCCCACGTAAAGCCACATTAAATGTATCCCAGACCATAGAATCAGAAGAGGTACCCCTATTAATATTAAAGAATTCTGGGATCCAAATAGCCATACGCTCCTGATATTGTTGATCTATAAGGAGCTTGCTCTCGAAAGTCCATGGCCTAATTTGGTTAGTAGGACGGTCCCATGAGAGATCAATAATTATGGGATTATGATCGGATATGTTCCTGGGGGCAACTTCAATGTGTGCCGAAGAGGCATTTTGATCCGAAAGAAAAGCATAGTCAAGGCGTACCATTTTATTACGCGGGGCAGAATAGAATGTATATCCATCCATAGCCTGATGGTGATAGTGCCATAGATCTATAAGACCATAGTCCAACAAAAGAATTTGGAGAGCCTTGAATACTTGAGGCTTTCGGCCCACATAGTTACGACAAGTTAGGAGATTGATTAGAAAGATTAATATTAAAGTCGCCAGTAAATAATATTGGATGGGGCCATCCCACTAATTCCAAATTTAGGCTCCTGAGAACTTGCGGATCATCTAAATTGGAAGCGTATATTGAGCAGACTGATAATGGAGATCTGTTCAGCAAGAGTTCAATAATTGCCCATATTCCAAAATGATCCACCTTCACCCTTTTAATAGATCCAACCCCATTCTTCAGGAGAATAGCTACACCCCTGATTGTAGATGTTTGTCTAGAACAGGCAACCAACTCATATCCAGGAAATCTTAACCAGCTACGTTTAGTCCACGGGATATGAGTCTCCTGTAAGCAAATTAGATCGACCTGTAGAATTTGGAGAATCTTGTAAACCATCCTACGCTTCTTGGGATCATTCAAACCACAGATATTCCATGTGACACAGCGTAGCCTACCCCCCCATTCAAAAAGTAGAAAAACCAACAACCAGCAAGACTCGATTTACTAATAGTACTGTACAGAAAAATTACTGGACCTCTGAACAAGAATATACATAGTGTAGACAATATTTGAGTCATTAGCGCATCAATCATGTTTCCTAAACACAAAAAAGATACTAGAAACAGAAACAGCCTCCTGAGCCCCCGCCACCAAACCCCCCCGAACCCCCCTAAACCCCCCCCAAAACCACCCCCCACCTTCCCAACACCCCTCACCCCCACCCCCCATGTAGAGCAACAGGACCATGGTCCTTTTGATGGTCAGGTTGGTGAGACCCACTTTCTCCCGGAACGGGATCACTTTCAACTTAGAAAGAAAGAGTAGAAAGGCTTGAGCACCCTTAGCCTGGAACAAGGGCATCAGCTGACAAAGGTGCCATCACCTCTCAACTGTAGCTGGACAGAAATCAGGCTGCACAAAAAATTGAAATCCCTTCGCAGTCCGTTTTTTATCAGGTCTGGCGAGATCAAATATTTTCTCACGTGCGAGAAAATTGTTGAAGCATATCAGGATGGCGCGTGGGAAGATTTTATTGGTACCAGAAGCTGAGGTTTGCCGCTGCTGAAATGGAAACCGGTGTGCCCGCTGTATTTCTAAATTCCAGTCCCATTGTGTAACTTCTGGGAACGCCTCCGAAAAGAGCTCGACTATGAACTGCCTAGCATCTTCGCCTTCTATATTTTCTTCGATTCCTAAGACTCTTAAGTTGTTTCTTCTCGTTTGATTTTCTAAGTCTGTGAGCTTCCATTGGATATCAGTACATTGTTCCTTAATCTCTGTTGTGAGCTCTTTCTGGGCCACCACTGCATCCTCTAACGCCGAAATCCGCTCGTCAGCTTCCCCAACCCTGGAGGCAATGTCAGTACATGTTTTCACCACTCGGCGCAAGGAGTTCTGCATTCTACGGCACGCCCCCTGTGTACGAATGTTCTCCTGTCTTGTAGCCTCTCTGTGGGTGATGATAGTTTGGTAAATTGTTGAGAGGGTAACTTCCTCAGAGTTTTCTGTTGACGAGCCAGAGGGATTGTCAGGTGTAGCTCCACTATTAGTTACAGCTTGGTCTAATACTATATTCTGTAGGCAGGCGGTATTTATCAATCCCTTGGGGCAGGGGGCTTTACGTACTGTATTAACAGCGCTCGCAGCATTCACATCCTTAGAAGCCTCACTAAGGCGCTAATCCCCTGATTCACTGTCGTAGTCAGACCATTCAAGTTCAGCATCAAACTCCGGATCCTCCTCTGCTGATGAATGATCCGAAACTGAATAAAATGTATCCGTGGCCTCAGTGCTCTCTGACCCCCTTGAATCGAGACCAGACTCTGGAGTAATGACTGTACCATTCGCAAACAACAGATTAGAGCCTTGCTCCAGGAGAGAGACCGAATGGGCATCAGATTGAATACATGGCTGAACTACAGTTCCCAGCATACATTTGGAAGGAGGTATGGGTGCAATACTAGACATATCACTTGAGTTTTGTATAAGAGTAGCACCGGAGTTGATATCGTGTGGAATTTCTGATGTAGTATTTATCTTTGCCTATTATTAAATACTTGTTGCATTATGCACATTCATAGGGTTTCTCTCCTACCTGGACTATCTGATGTTGCATAAGATGCTACTTTCTAATAAATGCCTTCTCACATTCAGTGCAGTTGAATGTTCTCTCTCCGGTGGAGATTTTCTAATGTTGCTTCAGCTCTCCATTGATTAAAAATGATTTGTCACATTCTGTACATTGGTATGGTTTCTCCCCAGTTTGGACCTTTTGATTTTGCTTTAGCTGTTGATTTGTTATACATGCTTTGCCACATTCTGTGCATTGATATGGTTTCTACCCAGTGTGGAATTTCTGATGTAACATTAGATGTGCCTTTCTAATGAATGCCTTCTCACATTTATATGGTTTCTCCCCAGTGTGGACTATGTGATGTCGTTTTAGATCTTTATTTGTTATAAATGCTTTGTCACATTCTGTACATTTATATGGTCTCTCCCCAGTGTGGATTTTCTGATGTTGTTGTAGGTTTCCATTTGTTATAAATGCTTTGTCACATTCTGTACATTTATATGGTTTCTCCCCAGTGTGGAATTTCTGATGTAACATTAGATGTGCCTTTCTAATGAATGCCTTCTCACATTCTGCACATTTATATGGTTTCTCCCCAGTGTGTATTTTCTGATGTTGCGTTAGCCCTCCATTTCTTATAAATGCTTTATCACACTCTGTACATTGATATGGTTTCCACCCAGTGTGGAATTTCTGATGTTCCAGTAGATATGACTTTCTAATAAATGCTTTGTCACACTCTGTACATTGAAATGGTTTCTCCCCAGTGTGGATTTTCTGATGTTCTTTTAGCTGTGCAATTCTTATAAATGCTTTGTCACACTCTGTACATTGATATGGTTCCCACCCAGTGTGGATTTTCTGATGTAACATTAGATGTGACTTTCTAATGAATGCTTTGTCACACTCTGTACATTGATATGGTTCCCACCCAGTGTGGACTTTCTGATGTTCCTTTAGATGTGACTTTCTAATGAATGCTTTGTCACACTCTGTACATTGATATGGTTTCTCCCCAGTGTGGATTTTCTGATGTCGCTTTAGCTCTTCATTTCTTCTAAATGATTTGTCACACTCTGTACATTGAAATGGCTTCTCCCCAGTGTGGATTTTCTGATGTTCTTTTAGCTGTGCAATTCTTATAAATGCTTTGTCACACTCTGCACATTGATATGGTTTCCACCCAGTGTGGACTTTCTGATGTAACATTAGATGTGACTTTCTAATGAATGCTTTGTCACACTCTGTACATTGATATGGTTTCTCCCCAGTGTGGCCTTTCTGATGTTCCTTTAGATGTGACTTTCTAATGAATGCTTTGTCACACACTTTACATTGATATGGTTTCTCCCCAGTGTGGATTTTCTGATGTCGCTTTAGCTCTCCATTTGTTTTAAATGATTTGTCACATTCTGTACATGTATATGGTTTCTCCCCAGTGTGGAATTTCTGATGTCGCTTTAGCACTCCATTTGTTTTAAATGCCTTATCACATTCTGTACATGTATATGGTTTCTCCCCAGTGTGGATTATGTGATGTCGTTTTAGATCTCCATTTGTTACAAATGCTTTGTCACATTCTGTACATGTATATGGTTTCTCTCCAGTGTGGATTATGTGATGTCGTTTTAGATCTTTATTTGTTATAAATGCTTTGTCACATTCTGTACATTTATATGGTTTCTCCCCAGTGTGGATTTTCTGATGTTGCTTTAGCTGTCCAATTGTTATAAATGCTTTGTCACATTCTGTACATTTATATGGTTTCTCCTTTACGTGGACACTCTGATGCTGCATTATGGCTTGCACGGCAAAGAAAACAGTCAGTCCATCAATATGGTTCTTCTCCAGTATAACTTTATGATGTTGCACTTGCTTTCTCTCCCTAATAAATGTGTTGTCACTTTCTAGATATTCATACGGTTTCTCTTCTGTGTGTTCTTTCTGATCCAGGTTAGCTCTTCCTTCGTAGTGAGACCTTATCAGACTTGCTTCAGTATGTCAGTGTGTTATTTTGTCAATGTTTATCAGGTGATCCCTAAGAGCCAAGTACAGACCACATTGGGCAGTTTGGATTTTCTGCTGTAGAAAGACTTTGGCGAGGCATTAGCCTTCAATGGAAGATATTTTAAGGTGCACTGTTTTTACATCACTTCCTACACAACTGATGTTTAATTCCTTCACTTTTTTTGTTCATTACTGCATTTATTTCACCTGTTGGAAAAAAAAAAAAACACTGGATAAGCTTAAATGGTGGGTCCATCACGAAATTCTATTGGCATTTAATGAGACATTTAATTCATCACATAGACAAGTGTGCTGAAGAAATTCTAGATTACACTTTCAATGGAAAGATACCATAGGCAGAGCAAGGGAATACGATCCTTCCTTGACGCCCTCCTATCGCGGAGTGTGGACTCAAGGAGAAACCAAGACTCCAGTTGCGTCTTTTGTGTAGCACCACAGTTCTTCTGACAGCGGGTCTGTCTAGATCCATAAGTGTCGGATTTGATGGGGCCAGAGACTCAGCACTTACGTCCAAATGGGCCTTATATGTGAGGGAAACTTCAAAGAGTGGTTTTGAAGTACACCAGTATCGCTTTCAATCCCAGCACTCACTCCAGACTACCAAAGGGTGTAATCATTCCTTTGTATGTGGTCAGTCTACTACCCTGTGAAGGGTAAGAGTGGGCCCCTTCCTCCCATCTGCCCAGAAAGACCCATCGGGATGCAGATGGATGCAGATGGGTGCTAAATCACACCCAACCCTTGCAGTGTCCGTGGCTCTCTAGAAGGAATACACAAAGGGGTCGGTCACCTAGCCCAGACGTGTACTAGAGACAGGGTGTAAGGCACAAAGAGCAGTACAAGCAGAGAAAATTCCACTTTCTAAAAGTAGCTTTTCTAAAATAGTAATGTTAAATCCGACTTTACCAGTAAAGAAAATGCTACTTACCAGTATGCATCTGTTCTTGGCATGTAGAGCTGCAGAGTTGTACACTTAGCATTAGATTGCCACCTGGTGGTGGGCTCGGATGATTGCATGTTGTTGTCATCTTAGAAGAAGTCTTTGTAGTCACGAGATAGGTGACTCCTCCCTTGGACGATAGTGACTATGGGCATCGGCTCCATCCTTAGATTGTTTTTCGCCATGATGGGAAATGATGGAGTTAGTAGAAGTAAAGAAAAAAGATGTCCATGCGTGTGCATCTAAGTAAGATAAAACTGGAACAGATACAGGTCCCGGGGAGGCGGGAGGGCGTGTACAACTCTGCAGCTCTACATGCCAAGAACAGATGCATACTGGTAAGTAGCATTTTCTGTTCGAGGCATATGAGCTGCAGATTGTACACTTAGCATCGATTGTGCAGCAGTGTCCCCTCTAGCGGCGGTCACCTGTATCTGTTGCAGTAGTTTGAAAGAGAGTTTTAAGGACAGCTTGGCCTACTGCAGCTTGCTGCTTGGCTTGCATATCAACACAGTAGTGTTTAGTGAAGGTGTGTGTTGAAGACTATGTTGCAGCCTTGCATATGTCCTCTAGGGAGATGTTTCCTAAGAAAGCCATAGAGGCTCCTAGTTTGCGTGTTGAGTGTGCTCTAGGAGGAACTGTTAATGTACGTTTTGCGTTTTGATAGCATATTTGTATACATTTTACAATCTACCTGGCAATCCCACCTTTAGAGATGGGGTTGCCTTTATGAGGTGGAGAGAAAGACACAAACAGTTGTTTTGTTTTTCGAAAAGACTTAGTCCTATCTATATAGTAGAGAAGAGCTCTTTTAACATCTAATGTGTGTAGAGCCCGTTCTGCTACAGAGTTTGGGTTTTGGAAAAACACAGGTAATTCTACAGATTGGTTTAAATGAAAAGGAGTTCTGACTTTTGGAAGGAATTTTGGATTAGTTCTTAAAACCACTTTGTTACGATGTAGTTGTAAAAATGGTTCTTGTATTGTAAATGCTTGTATTTCACTTACGCTTCTAATAGAGGTGATAGCAATAAGAAAAGCTGTTTTCCACGTGAGGAATTGCAGTTCACATTTATGTAAAGGCTCAAAAGGGGGTCTCATGAGTCTTGTAAGAACAACGTTTAGTTTCCATACTGGAGAAGGTGGCAACCTGGAAGGGATGATTCTTTTTAATCCTTCCATAATGGTTTAATTGCAGGCACTCTGAAAAGAAACAGATGTTGTCTGTTTTGTAAATTTGCTGCAATTGCTGCAAGGTGCAGGCGTATGGATGAATATACGAAGTTACACCTTTGTAAATGTAAAAGGTAACACATAATATTCTGGATGGAGACATCCAGGGGATCAATTTGGTTATTGTTGAAAAAATGGCGAATCTCTTCCATTTAGCAGCATAACAAGCTCTGGTAGTAGGTCTCCCGGCCTCTTTAATAATGTTCATACAGTCTGGTGGTAGGTTAAGATAACCAAACTCTAAGACTTCAGGAGCCAGATCGCCAGATTCAGTTGATTTGGGTCTGGATGTCGGATGTCTCCATGGTTCTGCGTTAGCAGGAATGGAGTTAGTCGTAGCTGCTGGTGTGGAACTAGAGATAGTTCTAGCAGTGTGGTGAACCACGGTTGGGTGCCCATGTGGGAGCTACTAGGAATAGTTTGAGAGACTGTTGTCTAAGCTTGCGTACTACTAATATTATTAGTGGTATTGGCGGAAAAGCATATGCAAATCTTCCTGACCAGTTCATCCATATTGCATTGCCCTTGGACAGCGGGTGTGGAAACCTGGCGGCGTAGGTTAGGCATATTGAGTTTTCGTGTGTGGCGAACAGATCTATGTCTGGATGACCCCACTTGTGAAAGAATGGTTGGATAACCTGCGGATGTAGCTCCCATTCATGAATTTGTTGTGTCTGCCGACTCAACAGATCTGCTATCTGATTGTGAACTCCTGGAAGGAGCTCTGCCAACAGATATATGTTCTGTGGAATGGCCCATCTCCAACTGTTCAGTGCGAGCTGGGACAGTTGTAGCATGTGTACAGCAGCTATATACAATGATATGTGCTGGGGAAATGGTTCGCTTCTGTTTGTCGACGACGTTTTGACCTTAAAAACAGTGTGGAGTCTCTTCAGGACTATTGATGAAGGGACATCTAAATGGGAATGAAATAAAAAGAGCATATGGCCCATATACCGGCACAAATGCGAAAAAAAGAAAATAAAGGCAGTTGGATAAAAGGTACCTGAATTTATGATTGCGCAGCCTTGTGAAAATGATGTGCCACACGTGAAGAATAGAGGGTTTACTCACATGAGGACCCGTCCGGGTACTATGATTGTGAGAAAGGAAGCAAAGAAGAATGTTGCAATTACTGATAATCGGACAATGCGCTGTTTATAATCAAATACAAGTTTCACCGAGGTTCTTACCTCAATGTGAGGACAGGCTGTCAATCCAATAGGGTATGTAGGTAGGCCTGAGGGCCTTAATTCATTTTACGCCACAGCCGTAGCGTTGTAAAATCCCTTTGTGGATTAACAGCGACAATGCACTGGGAGTTTGTATGGCAATTCAAATAATAATGATATAGAGGTCAGTATGCTAAAAGAAGGGCTGAGGGCAAGGGCTAAGCGGCCTGGATGTGCTATTACTTACCTCGGTAGAAGATTAGAAAAGCGGGACAGTGCTCTGCGTGTAGATTCAGAAAAAGCAGCGTCAGTCAGCTTGATCGGGTACAATGACAAAGATTCTCATCCAGAGAGGTTTGTTATATAGCCTGCCTCGGCAAGAGAGTCAGTAGCGAGAGCTTTAATTGTCTCGCGTCTGGACTATGCCAACGCTCTGCTGAGTGGCTCCCCGGCCTATTTGGTAAGGCGGCTCCAGGTGATCCAAAACGCGACCGCTAGATTGTTGGGGAATATCTCCAGCCGGATCAGCGTTAGGAATTACCTGCAGAGCCTGCATTGGTTGCCAGTCCCTCAAAGGATTACCTTTAAAATTCTGACCCTGGCTCATAAAGCCATCAACGGGCAGGGTCCCGCCTACTTGAAGGAACGATTCATTCGGTACTCTCCCAACCGAGACTTGCTCTCTGCTGCTCAACATCTGATGCAGGTTCCCCGCTTTCGGCGTGTCCAGTTGGGAGGGCACTCAGTGGCGGTGAAGGCCGCGTTAGCTTGGAATGAGCTTCCTTCTTCTCTGTGTGCTATTGCTAACTTTGGTGCTTTAAAAAAAGCTTTGAAAACTCACCTGTTTAGATTGGCCTTTTAGTTCTCTTTTCTGTGTAGTGTTGGCTGTTTAATTTCTTTCTTCTTTTTCGCGCCAGGATACTCCGGCAGTAATTGAGCGCGTTACAAAACAGCATAACATAACATAACATAACATGACATATACAAGGTTTCCCGCTATTTTTGCCAAGGGAAACAGGCAGACCTAGCTAAGGAAAACTGCTGCACCAAGCAATCCGGGGCTACGGTTCCGTGGTCAGTAAAGAGTAAAAGAAGACCTAAGAGGGAGGTGAAGAACTAGAATGTTTGGCAAAATTGTGGTGTTGCTGCGCTAATGACAGTGGTGAATTCTGTTAATAGGTGGAAATTAAGGCACAATATCGGTAATGGGCACTAAATAGGGAAGAAAAGGTAAAATCACATATATATTTTATATATTTACAAAAATCCGAATTTCGCCGGTATTTGTAATATGCAACCACGCATGCTGAACATTGTATGCGTGCAGACATTTCACAGTTGTAATTCTTAGTTAGTGAACACGTATTTCATGAGAGTAGATCTAATATATACAGTTCAAATGTCACTGCAATAATGAATTAAATAAAGCTGTTGGAGCAAGCATAGTCGGGTGTCAGATGACATACAGGTGTATTCAGGCCACAATTGTTATATCACAGACAGTTGGTTAGCAAAGGGTAGTGACATATCCTCTCCATTCCTCAGCAGAATAAAGCCCTTCATTTATTAAATTAACCTTGTCTATCCAGCGGCATTCATTCCGTTGGAGTATTTGAAGGCTGTGACCTCCTCTTTCTGGAAGAGTGGCAATCTCAATTTCTTGCCACTTTATTTCATCAGCAGTATGACCTTTTACATTGTAATGAGACTCAAGTGGTGCGTTTTCAAACGATCTGCGTATACGGCTACGATGTTGGCCAATGCGAGCCTTGATCGGTTGCTGTGTTTGTCCAATATAGGGGAGGCCACATGGACACCATATGCAATAAACAACATTCTTTGTATCGCAGTTAGAGAATGATTGTAAATCGTGTTTTACACTACCATGTTCAAATGTGTTGGTATTGAACGTGAAATTGCAGGAAATACAGTTGCCACATTTGTGGTGTCCTTTTATTTTGGGTAGGCCCCATGCAGTAGTCAGTGTGTTTGTCCTGTTGATGATTAAGTCTGTTGATGACCTGACCAGATGATCTTTTAGATATTTTCCTCGTTTGTAGGCAAACAGAGGTGTGTCTATTGTAGGATCAATACTCTGGATAATATTCCAATTTTTGGTGATCAGGTTGTGGACTTGATTGGCATGTGTGCCAAAGGTGGTGACACATACAATCTTGTTAAGATTGGGTTTCTCTTTTGTCTTGAGAAGGTCTTCCCTGGGGCAGTGCCAGGTGCGTTTCAGAGACTTTTATACAAGTTTATTGGGGTACCCTCTTGTGACTAGTTTGGTCCTTAGTATCTCCACCTCTCACATGTAGTCTGTTTTAAGGGTGCAATTGCGGCGTATCCTAAGGAATGGGCCAAAGAGCCGTCCATCCCTTAGCGCTCGTGGATGTTGACTTTGGTATGAAAGGAGGGTGTTCTTTTCAGTGGGTTTCCTATGGAGGGAAGTGTATAGTCTCCCTTTGTCATGATTGATGTTTAAATCAAGGAATGCGATGGTGGATTTATGTGCTGTGGATGTAAATGTGAGATGGGTCTGTAAATTAATTACTATGAGGTGGTGTTAGACCTGTCAGCCCTAGGGTGGTCTTTCCCCGTGATTTTTTGCCCTTGGCTCATTTTTTCCACCTACTTTTTGTTGGCCCTTAGGTCTTCGGGCACCTTTTCATAGCTAATCTGTGTTAGGGTGCAGGTGCTCTCTACTTCCAACATGGCTGCCACTGGCCCCTGCTACTGCAGCGTGGTCTTTTTAGTGTAGCACCCTAGTTGCCAGGAGCAGGCTGGGTCCCCATACAATGTTGCAATGCCAGCCACCCAGCTCTGTCCATAGTTAGAGTGGGGAAGCTCCTGGAACCTTCCAGAAGAAAGACGGACCTGACTTTTCCCGCCTTAGAGAGTGGTCACCTGACCTGGGCATATATAAGCAAGGGAGGGAACTTTTTCTAGTCAGTTGGGGCATCACTGACCTGGGGAACCCACGTAGGAGTTTTAGGCGGGAGAGCCTAGTGAGGAACCTATGCTACTGGGAGTTACGCCAGAGTTCAGCCCGTCTGTGCCCGTCCGGGCCCAGACGGGCTCAGGGCCTGTCACCATGCCCGACTCTTCGCCATCTCTTACTACCAAGCTCCGTTATGGGAGGGACGCTCTCATTGCCTTACGTCCACCACATCCAACTGTTTGTAGATTCGCACAGGTGGGGACTAGTCCTTTTTTACCGTGTAGAGCCTGTGTCTCCGGCCATAAGTCAATGGCTGTGAAATGTGCTCTCTCTATGGCCCTACTTAACTGTCGGTCTTTGTCGTGCCATGCCATTGAAATCCATTCACTTATTCTGGACTACGAGCTTGATGTGCTGTTTCTTACGGAGACCTGGCTCTCCCCTAGTTCTGGCCCGGACATGGTTAGAGCACTCCCTCCAGGCTTTCATATACTCCACCTTGATAGACCGAAAGGGAGGGGAGGAGGAATTGCTGTTCTTTATAGAGACACGCTCGCTTGTAAGATCCAGAACGGAGGGGTAACTGATTGTGAGAGCTTACAGTTCTCCCTTCGGTTGTCACCTACAGTATCTCTGGTAGGCTTGTTGATTTACCGCCCCCCTGGACCCTTGGGTAGCTTCCCTAACTCTCTTTTAGAAACTACCGCTCTTCTTGCCTCTTCTACTGCCAACTTTGTTGTCCTCGGGGATTTTAATATCCATCTGGATGACCCTACGAACACCGCGGGAGTCGATTTGATCGACGATTTCAACTCGTTTGGAATCTACTTGGTCAACTCGGGCGCGACTCATGAGAAGGGCCATCTGCTCGATCCCATATTTTCCAACTTGGACCATCTTATTCCATCTCCGGCTCTTGCCATGCCTTGGACAGACCACTTTTTGGTGTCCGCGACCTGGCAATTTGATAGCCCAGCTGCGGCAGCCCCAAGGGTTCTTACCCTTGAGAGAGCCTGGTCGAGGCTCCCAGTTGACACTTGGGCGGCACACCTGGAGGCCACGCGGCCCCCTCAAGGAGTCAATCCGATAGTCGCTGATGCGAACTTACATACCTGGCTCGTGCACTCTCTGGATACCCTCCTTCCCAAAAAGAAACAACTTACAAAGGGGAAGAGAATGGGTTCGGCACCCTGGTATTCGTCGGATTTGAGAACCTTGAGGAAGGGGTGCAAGAAGCTAGAGCGGTCCTGGAGGAGAGATTGGAGTGAGGCGAGTCGCAAAGAATATCGTACGGCTCTGAGTAGGTATAAATCCGCTATACGGGCGGCAAAATCAAGATTCTTTGAAGAGCGTATATATTCTGCGGCCAACTCTCCCAAAGAGTCATTTAGGGTTATTAAGGAGCTACTTAATGTCCCTGAACCCCGGGTTTTACATGAGGACCCTCGCAAAAAATGCACCGAACTGGCCTCGTTTTTCAAAAGAAAAATTGATAACATACTGGCCTCCCTCCCCCGGCCAGGTGAGGTCCCCGCCTTGGTGGACAATTCCAGCTCTCTATCTAAGATGCAATCGGTGGAGATGGCCTCCCTGGGTCCGGTTACGATGGAGGAAGTTCTGGCGGTTCTGGGCTCAATGAAGAGCGGTTCTCCGAAAGACCCAGCACCTATTAAATATCTTAAACAGGTGTCCTCTGTGATTGGTGGCCCTGTGACGGACCTGATAAACCTGTCCCTTGCCCACGGGGTAGTTCCCCCCAGTTGGAAAGGAGCAGTGGTTAAGGCCCTTTTGAAAAAGCCTAACCTCGATCCCGCCGACCTCGCCAACTTTCGGCCTATCTCCTTGCTGCCGGGTATCAGTAAGGTGGCTGAGAAGCTGGTGAACAGACGCCTCTCGGACTTCTTGGAAGCCAATTCCCTCCTGGGCGACTCCCAAACGGGTTTTCGTCCCGGTCAGGGGACTGACACTGCCCTGTTGGCGGTCGTGGAGAATGCTAGGAGCATGCTGGATGCGGGGGGATCAGTGGCAGTGATCCTCCTGGACCTCAGCGCTGCTTTTGATACCGTGGACCATCAGGTGCTTCTCCAACGGCTGTCAGGGGTGGGGGTCACGGGTCTGGCCCTCAAATGGTTCGCTTCCTTTTTGGAAGATCGTACATTTGAGGTGTGGGAAGGCCATGAAAAATCATCTTCGACCCCTCTCCAGTGTGGTGTGCCACAGGGCTCTTCATTGAGCCCTACCTTATTCAACATTTACATGGCCCCCCTGGAGAGTGTGGTACTGCCGCTGGGTATTAAAATCATCAGCTATGCTGATGATACTCAGCTGGTGGTAGGCCTTTCCCAGTCGGCATACCATCCCGACCGGCTGCACACATGTCTTGAGAAGATCTATACGTGGATGTGCAGCTCAGCCCTAAAGTTAAATGGCTCCAAGACGGAACTGATGCTGCTGGGGAACTCCTCTCCATCTTTGTCCCCCAGCAGCTGGCCAGACTGTCTGGGACCGGTTCCCCCCCTAAACGGGAGATCAAGAGTTTGGGGGTATGGCTGGAGCAGGACCTATCGTTCAAAACTCATGCCAAAAAGACTGCTGGCGTGTGCTTTGGCCTGCTCCGCGCAGCCCAGAAGATTTTGCCTCTGCTCCCAGCGACCACCCGAAGGCTTCTTATCCAGGGACTTATCATCTCGCGGCTGGACTTCAGCAATGCGTTATTCCTGGGTGCACCCGAATCTACCCTGAATAAACTGCAGCAAGTGCAGAACGCGGCAGCCAGACTTCTGACGGGTCTCCCCAGGCGTCAATCTGCTCGCCCGGCGTTGAGGGCATTGCACTGGCTCCCTGTGAGAGACAGAGTGAAGTTTAAGTCACTTTGTATCGCCCACAAAGTTCTGCACGGGGTAGGTCCACCTATTCTGGGGGAGATGGTCCAGCCCTACAAGGCCCCCCGTCCTCTTCGCTCTGACGACCAACATCTCCTTCAGGTTGGCAGGGTGAAGAAGGCAAGAACGGGTGGCAGAAGGTTTTCAATAAATGTGGCCTCTTTGTGGAACTCGTTGCCCCTACAACTGCGTTCGGAAGCTAGCCTGCTTCGGTTTCGAAAACTTTTAAAAACTTTTCTGTTTTCTGTTTAATCCCTTCATTCTTTAAGTAGTGTTATGTTCTGGTAAGCACTGGGATGCCTAATAGGTAACCAGGTGCTATACAAAACTCTGAATAATAATAATAATAATAGGTGCTGCCTCTTAAGCTGGGTGAGGTGTCCAAAGCTAGCCCCCTCATCTGGCCCAGTCGTAGGGAACCCCAGGGCCCATCTGCAGTGACTGAGAAATTCTTCAAGCCTTCAACTCATCACCCCCCCCCCTCTTCCACTTCAAGAAACAAGCAACTAAGGGCGCAGAACCATCCAAGCACCACGAAAACTGCTTCCTGAGACCAGGTACTGGACTGTGATGCCCTGCGCATCCCCTGCCTACAACTGGGCCTACCTGTCTCCCCCTGACTGAACTGTATGACAAGCGCTATTATTTGCTCCCATCCTGCCTGCCCTGAGCTAACTGTGCCCTCGTGACTCTAGCGCTGAAGTCCCCTGTGAGGCACTGGAATTCCAAGGCGTTTTTCCCCTCAGGGAACATCCTGCCTGCGAGGCGCTGCGTTGGCCCCCAAGCGCTCACCTGCTGTCCCAGAGCGCTGTGCCCAGAAGCGCTAATTGCCAGGCCAACTCACCGCCACGGCCCGGAGCCGTCCGCGCCCTCCCGGGGTGTCGTGGAATCTCCTCAGAGGGAGCGTGTATCCCCCCTCGGCGGCCCCCGTATGCCAGGAGTGGGCCGCCGGAAACCCTGAGAGGCCGCGCTGGGCCGGGAAGTATCCTCCTTCGTCTGCCCCGGCGCTCCTGTGAAGGGGCGTGCCATTGATTCCTCCTCGGCGGCCCCCGGTGTCAGAAGAGGGCCGCCGCAACGTAATCACTAGGCCGCTAGGCCTGAGGCCTTCCCCTACCTGCAGCACGTGACGGGGGAACTCCGGCCTCGTCATCGGCCACGACCCCCGCCACGCCGCACAGCTATTGGCTGCTCCGATCCAGCCCTTCTTTTAAGGCCGGCACCCGGAACAGGCCACGATTCATCGCGGAGGGGGCCCGAAGCTGGAAACGCCCCTCCGCTTGGTCCCGCAGTGTGTGTTTCTCGCCCTTGGCGCCGGTGCGCTGTAGCAGCGTTTGGCACCGCGTCAGGCCGCGAGAGGTCCCCCAACCGGCGGAAGCTTCTCCCGCCGACTCCAGCCTACACAAGGGCCCCGGAGGGCCGAAGCAGAGAGGTAACTCCCTGGGGCGGAGGGCGGTAGGCCGAGTGTGGCCCGAGGTCGCCCCTCCACCGGGGTTAACTGTGACTAGGCCCTGTTGGCCCCCTTTTGAATGTGCCTCAAGTATTTGGAGGCTGGAGGGTCAGACACTTTCCTCATTAGACCGTAGTGCACCATATTTACAAGCCTGATCTGTTCAACGTGCACCATATTTACAAGCCTGATATGTTCAACGTTCCCCAATATTTACAAGCCTGATATGTTCAAAGTGTACCATACTTACAAGCCTGTTAATGAGAGGGAGAGTCACTTCACTGTACTCAATTTTCTTGCAGAGGTGGACTTCCACAATATTCTGATGATCTGATCTGGGTCGCAAACGATCTGTATTCACAAGAAGAAAGGCTTGTAGTTGCTGACTAAAGGCTGTGTTCTTTGAAGTTCCTTGTTAGACTGATAAGTACTTGCTGATATGTTTTATTACCTTCTAGGAAGAGCGTCCATGAGAGGTCTGATGTGTTACTTACACGCAATACTATAGTCGCTTCTTGTAGGATCCTCCAGGTTTATACAATTACCCCTTTGCCTGTCAAAGAGTCTGATGCGACAGGCGGGTTTAGTTAATGTTTCATTGCTTAGATGAGCTGGTTATTATTTTAATGAAAAGTCTTACTGAAATGCTTAATGAAACGTTTACCCCTTGACAGGAAATGCAATCTGCACGTGATTCATGAAATGTCTTAATGAAATGCTTATCTGAAATGCTAATGAATTACCAATGCATTGATCTAATTGAAAGCCTATATAAACGATCTTGATTTTTCAAATACAACTACTGGTGTGGTCTCCATTATTGCGCCACTATGTGTTTCATTGGATGTGTGTGTTAAGTAGCTGCTTTACACGCAAGCCCCTGGCTGCCTTCCTGCTCGAGCCATGCTACCCCCCGGAGAACTGGTGGTCCCAGTTCTTACATTGGTGGCGAGCGGTGGGATCCAGGACCTGTAGCTACCTAACACCCTCCAGTGGGACAGAGTGCGCTGCAATTAATTGGACACCTATCGTGCTTCAAGCAAACCCAATTGCTCACCACTGTCTAGCCTGCAACAGAGTGTGTTGAACCAGTATTGTTGCCCACGTCCTAGAATTTTTCTTCCAGGTTATCTAGGTCCTCACCTGACAGAATGGAGTTCCAGCTGGCTGACCTTGATAGGTACACGGCAGTGCAGTTAAGGGAGTTTTGTCAGGGGATGGGGGTGCCTGTGGGGACGAGAGCTGTAAAAGAAGAGCTCCGTACCGCCTTAAGGGCATGGGTAAGGGCCCACCCAGAGGAAGAAGAGGATGGGGAACAGGTCACACACGGGGAGGAGGACACTCAAGAAGACCCAGGCCTGCTCAACATGGACATATCAGACAATATATTGCCAGGAAGACGTTCCGGGGCAGGGAGCAGTGTATCTAGGGAGAGTGTGTCACCGCAGGAGTACGAGGACAGGAGGGAGGAGAGGCAATTGAAGTGGGAGCTTGCCAAGTTAGAGCACGAGAAGGAGAGAGAAAGGGAAGATAAGCAGTTTGCTTTGGAGAGAGAGAAATTAGCATTGGAGGAAAGGAAGCTGGCGCACGAGCTGCAGCTCAAGGAAATGGAGCTGCAAGCATTGCAGTTGAGTGCGCCAGGAAGTCCTAATGGTGGCAGCGTACCAGGAGCTCATCAGGAGCCCAGATTCTGGTTACCCAAGGAGGGGATAGCGAGCTACACCAAGGGGGATGAAATTGCCAGGTGGTTGGAGGCGTATGAAGTGGCCTTGACTGCCCATGGGGTGCCTGAGAAACATTGGGGAGGTGGTTTGTACCGGTATATACCTCCTGATGTCAGGGACTCACTCCTGTATTTGGAGAAGGCAGACCAGTTTAGGTATTCCCCCATGAAGGAGGCGCTTATCAAACATTTTGGCCTCACCCCTGAAAGGTATCACCAGAGGTTTCGTGGCAACCATAAGCTGTCCACGCAGAATTGGGTGGATTTTTTTGAGTATGCCCGAAAGGCTCTGGATGGTTGGGTGCGTGGCAGCGAGGTGCGAGATTTTGAGGGTCTGTATAACCTTTTTTTGAGAGAGCACCTCTTGGATAAGTGTTTTCCGGAGTTGCGCCAACATTTGGTGGACCGCAAGCTTACTGATTCCCATGAGCTCGCGGAGGAGGCGGATATTTGGGTTAGCACCCGGGTGTCACACAAGGGCCCCGGGGGAGATGGCCTGAAAGGTGGACTGGGCGCCCCTCAGAAGAAGGAGGGGGAAGATAAAAGAACAGAGTTCTCACGAGACCCACAAACTAGACAGTTTGGGAAAGGAGTAGGTACCCCACCTCAGAACCGTTCCCCAAAACCCACTTACCCTGACAAGAGTCAGCAGCCAAAAGTGGTCCGGTGCTATGAGTGCGGAGAGGTCGGGCACTACAAGGGAGACCCCCAGCGTCGCAAACGACCCCCAGCCCCCACTGGTGGCAAGAGTCCCGGGGTGGCTAGTATAGCGCTTGGGTTGGAGCTGCCCCTACATAGGGAAGGGGAGTGGACAGGCCTGACCCTGGTTTCACTCGGGGATAAAGAGATGGTCCCAGTGGCGCTCTTACCGTCGAATACTGCTAAGTACCAGCAGAGGGTGAAGGTCAATGGGGAGGAGGTGGACGCTCTGAGGGACACAGGAGCCAGCATGACCACTGTAGTGAGGCGGCTGGTGTCCCCTGAGCAGGTTGTTCCTGATGTGTACCATCCGGCCGTGTTGGCTGACGGCAGAATGAGCTACTATCCCGTGGCTCAAGTTCCCTTTGAATGGGGAGGAGTGTCAGGCCCGTTGAGAGTTGCGATCAGCCCTGCCTTGCCTGTGGACTGTCTGGTCGGTAATGACCTCGAACATACCGCCTGGAAGGAAGTGGAGTTTAAGGCCCACACTGAGATGCTGGGATTACCAGGGTGGACGTGCGTAGTCACGCGGTCCACGACTGCCCGGCAAAAAGCTCAACCCGGGCTGGAGCCTGAAACAACGGCCCAACCCACTGTCGGTCCAGAGGAGAGTGTTGTGGAGGACACACCCCGTGTGATGGATGGGGAGGCCGCGGAGGTAACCCCGGAGTCCATGGAGGTGGATGTCGTTCCCGTGGGGGATTTGCCGACCCTTGCCGAGTGGCATGTGGAAGGAGGTCCTACCCGGGAGGAATTCTGTCGGGCGCAAAAGGAGTGCCCCACGCTTGGAGGCATGCGGCGACAGGCCGAAGCCCAAGCGTCGAACAAGGAGACCGGCGGCTATCACGTGTATTGGGAGGATGGCCTCCTGTACAGTGAGCCAAGGGTTCCGGTGCCTGGGTTCTCGAGGGCCTTAGTGGTCCCCCAGTGTTACCGGGCCTTTTTGATGGAACTGGCGCATGAGATACCTCTAGCCGGACACCTGGGCCAGGACAAGACCTTTGCGAGGCTAGTCCCACATTTTTATTGGCCTAGGATGAGAGTTGCCTCTGACACCTATTGCAAGACCTGCAAGACTTGCCAGGCCAGTGGCAAGACTGGGACCAAGTTGAAGGCCCCATTGGAACCACTCCCAGTGGTCGTGACCCCTTTCAAGAGGGTCGGTATTGACATAGTTGGGCCATTGGACCCTCCGACCTCTGCGGGACATCGGTTTATTTTGGTATTGGTGGACCACGCCACTCGGTACCCGGAGGCCATCCCTCTGAGGGCCGTTACTGCACCTGTAGTGGCGCGGGCCCTGATGGGGATATTTACCCAAGTGGGATTCCCCATGGTCGTGGTGTCGGACAGGGGCACAAATTTCATGTCGGCCTACATGCAGGCCATGTGGAAGGAGTGCGGAGTGACCTATCGGTTCTCCACTCCTTACCACCCCCAGACTAATGGGCTTGTAGAGCGCTTCAACAAGACCTTGAAGGGGATGATCCGGAGTCTGCCAGAAGACCTGAGGCGGAAATGGGACATCCTCCTCCCTTGCTTGCTGTTCTCGTACCGCAAGGTACCCCAGAAGGGAGTCGGGTTCAGCCCCTTCGAACTGCTCTATGGCCATCCCGTTAGGGGACCCCTCAGTCTGGTCAAAGAGGGGTGGGAGAAGACTTCGAGGAAGCTTCCCCGTGATGTTGTCAGCTACATGCTGGCATTCCGCAGCCAGATGGCCAAGCTGTGGAAGGAATCCTCAGACAATCTGGAGGCTAGCCAAGCCGTCATGAAGGAGTGGTATGACCGCAACGCTCGGACGGAAGAGTTGGACGCTGGACAGAAGGTGTGGGTCATGGAGCCTGGGGAGCTTAGTGCCCTCCAGGACCAGTGGACTGGTCCGTACGAGATTGTGGAGCGAAGAGGCCAGACCACCTACGTCGTGGACTTGAAGACCCCCCGACAACCCCACCGGGTGCTCCACGTCAACCGCCTGAAGCCTCATCATGAGCGATCAGAGCTTGCTCTCCTCATGGTGACAGATGGGAGCGAGGAGGCGGAAAGTGAGCCTCTTCCTGACCTTCTAGCGGCTCAGGAGAAGGATGGTACAGTGGAGGGAGTTGTCCTCTCCCCATCCTTGACCCCAGAACAACAGAGGGACTGCCGCCAGGTTTTGGCGCAGCACGCCTCGTTGTTCTCCCTCACGCCTGGAATTACCCATCTGTGTACCCATGATGTGGACACAGGGGACAGTCCGCCAGTGAAAACCAAGTCTTACCGGCTGTCCGACAAAGTAAAGAACAGCATCCAGGGTGAGGTGACCAAGATGCTGGAGCTGGGAGTAATCGAACCCTCCAGCAGCCCGTGGGCTAGTCCGGTTGTTCTGGTGCCGAAAGCGGTTCCACCGGGCGCCACCCCAGAACTTCGGTTCTGTGTGGATTATCGGGGGTTGAACTCTGTCACCAAGACAGATGCTCACCCGATAACACGGGCAGACGAGCTGATTGACCGGCTGGGAGCAGCCAAGTACCTCAGCACCATCGACTTGACATCAGGGTACTGGCAGATTGCCATGGCCGATGGAGCAAAGGAGAAGACAGCGTTCTCCACCCCGGAGGGCCACTTCCAATTCCGAGTGATGCCCTTCGGGCTCAAGAATGCTCCGGCCACTTTCCAGCAGTTGGTGAACCAGGTATTATCTGGCCTGGAATCCTTCTCAGCAGCTTACCTGGATGACATAGCTGTCTTCAGTAGCACCTGGGAGGACCATCTGCAGCATCTCCAGGAGGTGCTGCGGACGTTACAACGGGCTGGCTTGACCATCAAAGCTAGCAAGTGCCAGATTGGACAGGGCTCTGTCGTGTACCTGGGACACTTGGTGGGTGGAGGTAAGGTGCAACCCCTCCAGGCCAAAATTGAGACCATCATGGCCTGGGAGCCCCCCAAAACTCAGACTGAGGTCCGAGCTTTCCTCGGCCTCACTGGCTATTACCGCAGATTCGTCAAGGGGTATGGTACCATTGTGGCCCCCTTGACTGAGTTGACGTCCAAAAAGCAGCCACGTCAGGTCATCTGGACGGCTGCTTGCCAGGAGGCATTTGAAACACTGAAGCGCGCGATGTGCACCGCTCCGGTGCTGGCCACTCCGGACTTCCAAAAAGAATTCATCGTGCAGACAGATGCCTCAGAGCATGGCGTAGGCGCCGTGCTGTTGCAACTCAACGATGATGGCCAAGACCAACCTGTGGCCTTCATCTCCCGAAGACTCCTCCCGCGGGAACGGCGATGGAGTACCATCGAGCGAGAAGCCTTCGCTGTGGTCTGGGCTTTGAAGAAGTTGAGGCCATACCTCTTTGGCTCTCACTTCCTGGTTCAAACCGACCACCGACCCCTTCGCTGGCTCATGCAAATGAGAGGCGAAAACCCAAAGTTGCTAAGGTGGTCCACTTGCCTACAGGGGATGGACTTTAGGGTGGAACATCGGCCCGGAGCTGACCACGCCAATGCTGACGGTCTCTCCCGGTTTTTCCGCCTTAGTGACGAGAACTCCCTAGAGGTTGGGTAGCTCTCCCCACTTTCAGCTGGGGGGGGACGCATGTTAGACGTGTCAGCCCTAGGGTGGTCTTTTCCCGTGATTTTTTGCACTTACCTCATTTTTTCCACCTACTTTTTGTTGGCCCTTAGGTCTTCGGGCACCTTTTCATAGCTAATCTGTGTTAGGGTGCAGGTGCTCTCTACTTCCAACATGGCTGCCACTGGCCCCTGCTACTGCAGCGTGGTCTTTTTAGTGTAGCACCCTAGTTGCCAGGAGCAGTCTGGGTCCCCATACAATGTTGCAATGCCAGCCACCCAGCCCCTGTCCATAGTTAGAGTGGGGAAGCTCCTGGAACCTTCCAGAAGAAAGGCGGACCTGACTTTTCCCGCCTTAGAGAGTGGTCACCTGACCTGGGCATATATAAGCAAGGGAGGGAACTTTTTCTAGTCAGTTGGGGCATCACTGACCTGGGGAACCAACGCAGGAGTTTTAGGCGGAAGGGCCTAGTGAGGAACCTATGCTACTGGGAGTGACAGGATCTAGGTGCTGCCTCTTAAGCTGGGTGAGGTGTCCAAAGCTAGCCCCCTCATCTGGCCCAGTCGTAGGGAACCCTAGGGCCCATCTGCAGTGACTGAGGAGAAATTCTTCAAGCCTTCAACTCATCACCGCCCCCCTCTTCCACTTCAAGAAACAAGTAACTAAGGGCGCAGAACCATCCAAGCGCCAACAAAACTGCTTCCTGAGACCAGGTACTGGACTGTGCTCCCCTGCGCATCCCCCGCCTACAACTGGGCCTACCTGTCTCCCCCTGACTGAACTGTATGACAAGCGCTATTATTTGCTCCCATCCTGCCTGCCCTGAGCTAACTGTGCCCTCGTGACTCTAGCGCTGAAGTCCCCTGTGAGGCACTGGAATTCCTAGGCGTTTTTCCCCTCAGGGAACATCCTGCCTGCGAGGCGCTGCGTTGGCCCACAAGCGCTCACCTGCTGTCCCCGAGCGCTGAGCCCAGAAGCGCTAATTGCCAGGCCAACTCACCGCCACGGCCCGGAGCCGTCCGCGCCCTCCCGGGGTGTCGTGGAATCTCCTCAGAGGGAGGGTGTATCCCCCCTCGGCGGCCCCCGTATGCCAGGAGAGGGCCGCCGGAAACCCTGAGAGGCCGCGCTGGGCCGGGAAGTATCCTCCTTCGTCTGCCCCGGCACTCCTGTGAAGGGGCGCGCCATTGATTCCTCCTCGGAGGCCCCCGGAGTCAGAAGAGGGCCGCCGCAACGTAATCACTAGGCCGCTAGGCCTGAGGCCTTCCCCTACCTGCAGCACGTGACGGGGGAACTCCGGCCTCGTCATCGGCCACGACCCCCGCCACGCCGCACAGCTATTGGCTGCTCCGATCCAGCCCTTCTTTTAAGGCCGGCACCCGGAACAGGCCACGATTCATCGCGGAGGGGGCCCGAAGCTGGAAACGCCCCTCCGCTTGGTCCCGCAGTGTGTGTTTCTCGCCCCTGGCGCCGCGGCGCTGTAGCAGCGTTTGGCACCGCGTCAGGCCGCGAGAGGTCCCCCAACCGGCGGAAGCTTCTCCCGCCGACTCCAGCCTACGCAAGGGCCCCTGAGGGCCGAAGCAGAGAGGTAACCCCCTGGGGAGGAGGGCGGTAGGCCGAGTGTGGCCCGAGGTCGCCCCTCCCCCGGGGTTAACTGTGACTGGGCCCTGTTGGCCACCTTTTGAATGTGCCTCAAGTATTTGGAGGCTGGAGGGTCAGACACTTTCCTCATTAGACCGTAGTGCACCATATTTACAAGCCTGATATGTTCAACGTGCACCATATTTACAAGCCTGATATGTTCAACGTTCCCCAATATTTACAAGCCTGATATGTTCAAAGTGTACCATATTTACAAGCCTGTTAATGAGAGGGAGAGTCACTTCACTGTACTGAATTTTCTTGCAGAGGTGGACTTCCACAATATTCTGATGATCTGATCTGGGTCGCAAACCGATCTGTATTCACAAGAAGAAAGGCTTGTAGTTGCTGACTAAAGGCTGTGTTCTTTGAAGTTCCTTGTTAGACTGATAAGTACTTGCTGATATGTTTTATTACCTTCCAGGAAGAGCGTCCATGAGAGGTCTGATGTGTTAGTTACACGCAATACTATAGTCGCTTCTTGTAGGATCCTCCAGGTTTATACAATTACCCCTTTGCCTGTCAAAGAGTCTGATGCGACAGGCGGGGTTAGTTAATGTTTCATTGCTTAGATGAGCTGGTTATTATTTTAATGAAAAGTCTTACTGAAATGCTTAATGAAACGTTTACCCCTTGACAGGAAATGCAATCTGCACGTGATTCATGAAATGTCTTAATGAAATGCTTATCTGAAATGCTAATTGTTGGAACTGGGGTCACCAGTCCCCTAGGGTAGCATGGCACGAGCGGGTAGGCATCAGAAAGCTTATGTGTAAAGCAACCATGCAGCACACGCAACCACTGAGTCAGAAACCTAGGCACGCAATTAGTGACACCACTCCAGTGAGTTTGTGTAAAAACTCAAGTTAACTTTATTCAGATAGATAATCAAGTAGATGGAGCAGGATCAGGGTAGAAGAAATTCATTATAACATTAGCTTTTCAATTTACCTCTACAAATACCTATGTTGCATTTCTCTGTAATAAATACTAGATGAATGAATCTTGCATATGCAATAAATATTAAATATTAGATAAATAAATATTCGAAGAGCACAGGCCTGACCTCAGCCTTGTTCTGAGCCAGCACCTGAAAGTAGTACATTAAGGAATTATAACAGGAAGCATGTCAATAAATAACAGTAGGCTTTCTAGTAAATTTTAGTACTTAGTGGAAGAAAACATTTCAGCAATCAGGAATATACATTTCATGCAACAAGGATGGCATCCCCTTAAGTAAACACCTCCTTATGTAGACATCCCATTAGTTCTAACTAAACATGGCATTAGGCAGGAATGTAGAACACTTCCTAACAGATCAAGCCACATCACATTAGGTTAATATAAACAGTTCCTTATTTAGGGCTTAACTTGCCATTAGGCCTTATTACATCAGACCATCCAGCCAAGGTGGAACATTCCATGGTCAATGAGCAAACATCTCACCACCCTCCCTGACCAATAGGCCAGTAACACTCAAGAGGCAAAACATTCCATTATAAATAAATGACCTCTTGTGTAGGTTAAACCCTTCTATGAGTTATTCCTAGAAGGAGTGAACACTTTCCTTAAATATGTAAAACATTTCATTTAACCGTAGCATTAGGTTGGCAACACTCCCTTCCAGTTTTTAGAAGTAAAACCTTTCAACACTCAGTCATAGGCATTTCATGTAACACTCTTCGTTAGAAGTTAGGCCATTCCACCTTACATGAGTGATAACAGTTGCTCAATAAGGAATCCGGAATAATCTTCTGGTTTACCCCTTGGAGGTAAGTAACCAACTTTTACTTGCCAGACACACACTCCTGCAGGAATACCGTTTCCTTACCCCGGTATCAACATTTTATTCCTTACTCTACACAGGCCTAAACACTTTTAGCACCCATGGGTAACCCTCTGGATAGGTAGAAGTTGGAACACTGGGGCAGGAGTATAAAACAATCTGTTAGAGACTGGGGAACGTCTCATTCGGCAAAGCCAACATTTCATCAGGCCTGAATACCCATTCCTAAGGTTAAAAGTAGAATACTTCAATAGGCAAGCTTAGGCCTTTCATTTAACTACTAAAAACAGTTCTTTTAACTAGGAAGAGCATTTCATCATCATCGACCTAGCCAAGGGTAAACATTCCTTTCAAACCAAACACGTTAACAGAAATCCTTCCCCTAGTCAGGGGTTAACACAGAGCCCAACTGTCCCCAATGGGCTTTCAAACTGTTAATGAGCCCTGGCCCCAATCTAGCACTTGTGGGGGGCCAGGAGAGCTCAGCAATAAATTTTCCCCAAGAGGAGGGTCGGCATCGGGACCTCCTGGGGGGGTTCCAGCCCTCCTCCCCTATGGTTACCTTCTCTTCTTCGGCCCAGATCAGGTCCTTGCGGAGGTTCTGCAGCCGGGGAGGGCTTTGGCCCTCAAGCCGGCCTCGTAGTGGCCCAAACCGGAGGCTGATCCTTGTTGTGGGGCAAACCGGAGGGGGGCTCCTGAACTCCACACCCCCTCCGCAATGAGTGTTGGGCCCGGCAGGGCTTCCCTCAGTTTTAGGCAGAGGCGCATCAAAGCAGCCGATCGCTGCTCGGCTCCGGCGGACAAATCCGGAAATTAGAAAGACGGGGGCGCGGCTAGAGACGCGGCGCCCCTGTCACATGGTGCAGGCAGGGGCTTCAGCCTACTTGTGACGCGGCGGCCTAACTCAGCTTCCAGGGGCCGCCGCGGAGATCTCGTCAGTCGGGCCGGTGGGGCGGCGGTGAACACCGCGATGGCTCCGTGGTCTCCTCTCCAGGCAATGGCGGCCCTCCCTCGGCACCGGGGGCCGCCGGGGCAATACTAGCGCGTCTGTGGGATGCCTCAGACAGTCCGGGCTGCAGCGGTGACTGGGGAAGACAGCGCCTGACAGGGCGTCAGCGGTGAGTGCGCATACTGCGCTTTTGGGGGACACAGCGCTGGGACGCCTCTGTGCTGGGTCGTGGAGTTGCGCAGCGCTGGGCAGTTATGGCGCTTCAAGAACCTAGTGCTTCAGGGGCATGAAGGTCACCAGTACCTCAGCACTTCTCTCAGGCACAATGAGGCAAAAGCGCTCCACACCGGGACTTCAGGGCGCTTCCAGGATATAGCGGCAATTCCAACAGCAGCGCTGGACACACAGTTCCACAGGGTCACACCAGCCTACAGATCCTCAACAGGACGGAGGGTTACAGCGCTCTGAAGAGAGGTGTCATGGCGCTTCACAGGCCAGTTGACAGGGCGTGCTCGTCAGCCCTTCACCGCGCTCCAATGGGGGCCCAGCAGGGGAGCAATTACCAGCGCTTTTCACACACAGTTCTCAGCGCTGATGAGGGGCAGGTTATAGCGCTTTTTCAGGCAACAGTCTCTCAACTTCCCAGCGCTTCAACTAGGCAGCAACCTACTCCATTACCTCAGCGCTCTTCCCAGGGCCAGTCCCAGAAATAAGGCAGTTCAGGCAGCGCTTGCAGGACAGGTAATTCAGGATGCTAGCGCTTAGAAAATGGGAGCGCTTAACCAGCAGACAGTTCCTTTAAATTAGGAGCAGGACATCAGATCAGACAGGACAGGCCACCCAACAGTGGTCAATCAGGTAGGGGAATCCCAGATGGCGTCAGGGGGCACAGGGAGCGACACAGCGCCAATACCTGGTGGGTTCCTCAAAAGTCCTGTGGGGATTTAGTTTTCTTCTTGGCGTGATGTTTCTTGCGCCCTTAGTTTAGTTGCTTGGTTTCTTGTTCCTTGTTTTAGTTGCTTAGTTTCTTATTCCTTGAAGGGGGGATAAATTGGTGGCTGGAGTTCCAAGTTCTTCTCAGCCAATCCCTTCAAGTGGTCCCTGGGGGTTCCCTTCCGCGGGGTTAGGTCAGTGGGGGGGGGGACAGGATACCTCAACACTTGTAAAGCAGCACACTAGGCCCTGTCATTCCAGCATCATAAGTCCCTGCCCTGACCCCCACTGCCTCTCCTCCTGCGTAGGTACTTCCCCAGGTCTTCCCCTCCGCTTCTCTCCCTCTTCTCCTCAGGAAAGTTCCCTCCCTTTCCTTTTATAGAGCCAGTTGACAGTTGGTGTCAGTTGGTGTCAGTTGGTGTCACCTCACCTCTCCCAGAAGGTTCCAGAGGCTTCCAGGAGGTTCCACCATTCTACCTGTGGACAGGCTGGCAGGCTAAGATGGATACATTGCCTGAGGGTTCCAGACTGCCCCTGGCTACTAGAATGCGCCCTCTAAACCACGCTGCTGCAGCAGTGGTCTGTGGCGGCCATGTTAGGTGTAGAAGGTACCTGCATTTTAACACTAGTTTTAAACTAAACAGGGCATTCTCCACCACCCAAGGCCTATACACTGTTGTTTCCATAGGGGCATCCTAAATTAACAGGGGATAAAAAGCGAAAAATTTCTGGGGAAAGGGCCAAGTCTCACACTAATGAATTACCAATGCATTGATCTAATTGAAAGCCTATATAAACGATCTTGATTTTTCAAATACAACTACTGGTGTGGTCTCCATTATTGTGCCACTGTGTGTTTCATTGGATGTGTGTGTTAAGTAGCTGCTTTACACGCAAGCCCCTGGCTGCCTTCCTGCTCGAGCCATGCTACCCCCCCGAAGAACTGGTGGTCCCAGTTCTTACAGGTGGCAACTACTACCAGCAGTGCTCTGGCACCAGCATGGAAGCAGTTTTTGCGCCAAATCTTGCAAATACCTATATGAACTATGTGGAGCAAACATTTGCTCTCAATATTGACAATGTGTACCGCTCCAACATTAAATGTTGGAAGCAGTACATAGATGACATCTTTTTGATTTGGACAGTAAGTGAGACAGACTTTGACAATTTTGTCACGTACCTCAACACCATCCAGAACCATCCCACATTTACATCCATAGTACATAAATCCACCATTGCATTCCTTGATTTAAATATCAATCATAACAAACTAAGACAAGACGGTACTAAGGAGGCACAAACAAGCCTGTTAACGAATCAGAAGTCAGCATGTACGAAGAACATTGACACAAGCCAATGACAAATATGGGCAGGGTTTGGCTTCTATTCTCGAATACAGCATGCCTCGCAGAGCAGCGCATGAGCTGCCCAAGCTCGACCTAAAAAGGCAGTTCTCCTTTTCTTTGTTTAAACTGCACCTGCAATGGGGCTCTTTGACCTGCCTTTCACCTTGGCTGTTGGCTCTGGCAGCAGGCATCATGTCACAACTCACTGTAATAAGTTATTACGTCTAATTGTGGCCAACCACAATAAGAAAACAACAGATCTACTCTACTATAATAATGTATTAGATTCCAGCTGAGGAGTCACTGTGCCCCCAGCAACATATTATAGAGAATATGAAAGGGAGGTCGCTGGACAGAAATGTTGATGCCGCCTAAATGAAGTGAGACTTGATATATCCCTCTCTCTTTCTTCAGATCTTTTTCCTCTGGAAATTCTTCTTCAATAGCTGATAAGGATGCACTTATTGAAACACATTTCCTTACTTTACTGTTTAAGTTGCTATACCACAACATGAATATATCTAGGAGTTACCAGAAATCATACACTCGGTTTTAATACTTAAGCTACATAACATTTTGGCTACAAGTAAAAAACAACTGATTGTTAATACTAAAGATCTCACATTTTTCATTAACTAGATGCCACAAAAGTTTAAAAAAGCACTGAGGGAAAGAAGATGGAGTGCATGACCAAGAACTGTAACATAAATAAAATATCCCTACCATATGTAAACAGTATATTGCAACTCACTGGGAGGTCCATGACTCTATCTTGCAATATCCTTTTAACGTAAACCAGGGGGTAGTTCACAAAGTATTCACACATTTCTAAATATATCAGCAAATGTGTACTATTATTGTCTGTTGCAAATTCCTTTACCACAATAAGTAGTTCTGCCTTCTACATGGTACAGTTGTGTACAGCACCCAAAGAGATGAATGCCTCATATTAACAAAAGCAAAACAACAGTTAATGGACAGAATGCAGAACAATGTAATACATTTACCCCAGTACAGAGCTCTGGGCCTAAAGAGATCTGGGCCTAAATCCATCGTTTTTTTGCACTCCACACCACCCCAGTTCAGACATGGCCATATGCAAATCAGCCTTGACCCTGTGCCTCATGGGGAAACCGGTCCTAGGATGCTTGATTCCGGTCCAGGAAAGACATGGCTTGGCAGTTCGGGCTGGACTGTTCCCATGAGGCACAGGGTCAAGGATGATTTGCATATGTCTCCCGTTTCCCCGTTGTCGAGCAGGCACCTGATGTCGTCGGTGGCTGCGATGAGGGCGGTCTCGGAGCTGTGGTTTGCTCGGAAGCCGGACTGTGAGGTGTCGAGAGATCCGTTGGTCTCGAGGAAGGTGGAGAGTTGTCTGTTGACGGTCTTCTCGATGACTTTGGCTGGAAAGGGGAGGAGCGAGAGTGGGCGTATGTTCTTCAGGTCATGGGGTCCGTGGTGGGTTTCTTCAGGAGGACGCTCAGCTCGGCATGTTTCCAGCTCTCCGCAGGTTTGCGGGTGGTGTTCTTGAGGGCGGTCATGTGTTCTGCTGTCTGGTCGTGGCGCCAGGCTTTCTCGAGGGTGCGGCTGGTTTTCTTGGAGTTTTTGAGGTCGTTGGTAAACCACGAGGCTTTCCTGCTGCCGGGTCTGCTGGGAGGGTTCTTCAGTGGTGCGAGTTCGTCGGCGCAGTCGGTGAGCCACTGTGTGAGTTTGCGGGCTGCTTCGAAGGGGTCCGTCGTGTTGGTGGGCGGGTTCTGGCTGAGGGTGGTGGCGAGCTGGTCGGCGGTGATCTTGGTCCAGCTTCTGCGGGGAACCTGTTGCGGGTGGTGGTGGGTCGTGGTTCTCCTGAAGTTGAAGTGGACGCAGCGTAGTCCGGTGGAGTGGCTGAAGGAGATGTGCTTGCTGGAGGAGAAGACGGGGTCAAGCGTGTGGCTGGCGTAGTGGGTGAGGGTGTTCACCAGTTGCTTGAGTCCGAGGTTGGCGAGGTTGTCCAGCAGGGCGGCGGTGTTGCAGTCCTTGTTGTTCTCCAGGTGGAAGTTGAGGTCCCCCAGGAGGATGTAGTCTGTGGAGGTGAGGGCGTGTGGACTGACGAAGTCTGCGATGGCTTCGCTGAATTGTGTGCGTGGTCCCGGGGGTCTGTAGATGAGGGTGCCTCTGAGGGTGGTCTTGAGGTCTTGCGAGGGAGTGATGTTGGTGTTGCAGGCGCTGGGGTTGAAGAGCACTTTAACGATGCTGAAGAGCTCCTTGCTGTTGTGGGTGTTGTTGTCCAGTCGTTCTTTGAATGCTGTCTTCTTGGTGGTGCGGATCAGCTGGTGGTGTTTGTGGGTGGCGTTCTTGAGGGCTGTCATGTGTTCTGCTGTATGGTCGTTACGCCAGGCTTTCTCGAGGGTGCGGCAGGTTTTCTTGGAGTTTTTGAGGTCGTTGGTAAACCACAAGACTTTCCTGCTGCCGGGTCTGCTGGGAGGGTTCTTTAGTGGTGCGAGTTCGTTGGCGCAGTCGGTGAGCCACTGTGTGAGGTTGCGGGCTGCTTCGTCGGGGTCCGTCGTGTTGGTGGGCGGGTTCAGGCTGAGGGTGGTGGCGAGCTGGTCGGCGGTGATCTTGGTCCAGCTTCTGCAGGGAAACTGTTGCGGGTGGTGGTGGGTTGTGGTTCTCCTGAAGTTGAAGTGGACGCAGCTGTGGTCTGTCCAGTGTAGTCCGGTGGAGTGGCTGAAGGAGATGTGCTTGCTGGAGGAGAAGATGGGGTCAAGCGTGTGGCCGGCGTAGTGGGTGGGGGTGTTCACTAGTTGCTTGAGTCCGAGGTTGGCGAGGTTGTCCAGCAGGGCGGCGGTGTTGCAGTCCTTGTTGTTCTCCAGGTGGAAGTTGAGGTCCCCTAGGAGGATGTAGTCTGTGGAGGTGAGGGCGTGTGGACTGACGAAGTCTGCGATGGCTTCGCTGAATTGTGTGCGTGGTCCCGGGGGTCTGTAGATGAGGGTGCCTCTGAGGGTGGTCTTGAGGTCTTGCGAGGGAGTGATGTTGGTGTTGCAGGCGCTGGGGTTGAAGAGCACTTTAACGATGCTGAAGAGCTCCTTGCTGTTGTGGGTGTTGTTGTCCAGTCGTTCTTTGAATGCTGTCTTCTTGGTGGTGCGGATCAGCTGGTGGTGTTTGTGGGTGGCGTTCTTGAGGGCTGTCATGTGTTCTGCTGTATGGTCGTTACGCCAGGCTTTCTCGAGGGTGCGGCAGGTTTTCTTGGAGTTTTTGAGGTCGTTGGTAAACCACAAGACTTTCCTGCTGCCGGGTCTGCTGGGAGGGTTCTTTAGTGGTGCGAGTTCGTCGGCGCAGTCGGTGAGCCACTGTGTGAGGTTGCGGGCTGCTTCGTCGGGGTCCGTCGTGTTGGTGGGCGGGTTCTGGCTGAGGGTGGTGGCGAGCTGGTCGGCGGTGATCTTGGTCCAGCTTCTGCGGGGAAACTGTTGCGGGTGGTGGTGGGTTGTGGTTCTCCTAAAGTTGAAGTGGACGCAGCTGTGGTCTGTCCAGTGTAGTCCGGTGGAGTGGCTGAAGGAGATGTGCTTGCTGGAGGAGAAGATGGGGTCAAGCGTGTGGCCGGCGTAGTGGGTGGGGGTGTTCACTAGTTGCTTGAGTCTGAGGTTGGCGAGGTTGTCCAGCAGGGCGGTGGTGTTGCAGTCCTTGTTGGTCTCCAGGTGGAAGTTGAGGTCCCCTAGGAGGATGTTGTCTGTGGAGGTGAGGTCGTGTGGACTGACGAAGTCTGCGATGGTTTCGCTGAATTGTGTGCGTGGTCCCGGGGGTCTGTAGATGGGGGTGCCTCTGAGGGTGGTCTTGGGGTCTGTGTGGATCTGGAAGTGAAGGTGTTCGGCGGCGGTGAGGGTGTCGTCGGAGTTGGTTGTGATGCGGATGGTGTTTCTGTGGACGATGGCGATGCCTCCTCCGGTTTGGTTGATGCGGTCCCTCTGGGTGATCTTGTAGCCATCCGGGATGGCTATGGCGATGTCGGGGGCCGAGGAGGCGTTCATCCAGGTTTCCGTGAGGAAGACGATGTCTGGTGATGTTGTGTCGAGGAGGTTCCAGAGTTCCACGGCGTGCCTGTGGACGGAGCGGGTGTACTTGAGGTGGTTGTTGCTGGTGCTCAGCTTGGCGGGTGCGGTGCAAGTCCGGCGGCAGGTGAATTGGCAGGCTTGGCAGGTGAAGGGTCCGTGTGTGCGCCTCGGGGTGGCCTGGTAGCAGGCGGTGTTTCGGGCGGCGTTGAGTGCGTGGAGGGTGGCGGTGTCGTAAGTTCGTCGGGTGCGTTGGCATCGTCGAGGACCAGGGGTCCTAGCGCTGGGCGAGGTCTCGGCGCACAATCGGCGTGACCGCTGCGCGTACGTGCGGGCTTCATTTGAGGCGAAGTGGGAGGGAGGAGCAGCTGGGAGCGGGGCGGCCAATGGGGTCACAGAATACAAAGGGGGCGGGCCGCGAGGGAGCAGCGGAGGGAAGCGGGGAGCGGTCACACCAGGGGTACAATATTGACAAAAAACACAAAAACTACTGACAGAAGAAAACACTAAAATACAATACAATTATGAAATGGCAAGGATGAGGGCAACAGCGGGAGGAAAAAACGAGCAGCAGCGAGGGGGCACCGAGGTCAAGGACGAACCTGTGGCGCTGAGACAGACGCGCCTACAGCTGGTGGGCCGTGTGGTGTTGGGGGTGTACTGGGGTCAGGTCAAACTCGCCTACGCCGCGCGGGCTCCATTCGAGGCCAAGTGGGAGGGAGGAGCAGCTGGGAGGCGGGAGCGGGGCAGCCAATGGGGTCACAGAATACAAAGGGGGCAGGGTTATTAATGTAAGCAAGGGCAATTGCAGATGTGCCTGGTGGTCTATACACCCAAGTAAATACATAAATAAATCTGCAGGTCTCCAAGAATAAGGCTTGTTTTTATAGTTGCTCCTACTTATTTGCAAGACTTGTTTTCCTGCTAGTGAGAGGCTGATTGCACAAATGTGTTAAGAGGGTGCTGTAATTAGCACACACACACACATGCAAATGCCATGTGGAAATCGGTCCTCATAGCACGCTAGTCCTCACAGTGGTGTGTGTCTTGTTTTGTCAGTGGTTACCAACACTGGGAGGAGCTACCAGTGTATGTGAAAAAATAAAACACACACACACTAAAAATACTTAGATTTTGAAATGTACTGATTTATGCAAAGAAGAGGAATCCCAAAATGACCCGGGTGCAGGTTTGTGTTTCCTCGCATGTTTGGAATGTGTCACGTGGAAGGTGAGTGAAGGCCCTCGAGGGAGTGAAAAGCTGGAGAAGGATGTCAACAAGCAGCATCTCAGTCTGGCATAATGAGTGTTGTGCCTTGGAATTCCTGCCACGGACGCCCGAGTCTCATGACAACGAACTGATGCCCCTCTGACCCACATATGAATGTGAGGGGAGGCTACCAGCAGCACAACATGCGACAAACAGGGAACCCATCACTCGAAGCTCTGTGTAAACATAGATCCGAGTAACGCTGCAGGACTGCGCCACAGCAGACGTTCAACCTCCAACAAGATATCCCCACCCCAGGTCTTTTAATACTTGATTTTTAATAAAATATTGCCCAAGGCATCAGATGCGTGCCATGTTTCCCACAACGTACACCAAGCCAAATATAACAGCATTTAGACCAGAAGCAACACAGAGTAGCCTGTCCACATGTTGACAGAGTGCACACTATACGTCTCCCTGCTACAATTAGGTTCATAAAAAACAAGACAATTGTTGCCTCTGGCCAAGAAATAGCGCAGCGAATAAAAGCAGAACAATAACTGCAGAGATGAACCCTGGTGATTCCAGAGATACGTAGTTACTTAGACTCCATTATAGCTATGAACCAAAAAGGAAGCACCACGGAGATGAGCCCATCTTTACACGCCAGGCCCAGGCAGCAGTGACAGCATGCGGCCCCCTCTGACTTCACGCAACTGACAGGCAAGAGAAACTACACCCACCCTACCTTCGAGCAAACGCACACAAGAAAAAGAAAATGAAGCTATAGCAGACATTTATTTATGCGAAAGTGGGACAGTAAATCATATTTTAATAAAATTAAAATAAAACACAATTACTGTATTTGTATCCTAATTTATATAGTGCTGGGTCTTGTTGATAGGTGCTCCATTAACAGATTCGCAATACTAAATGTAACAGAAAACAGAATACGGCGTCACCCATAACCCTGATGAGTTATTACCAATAGTATTCCCACTTTCCCTTGCCCCCTCCCCCATCAAGCCCCTACATGTTGAAACAAGCACTCAGCCCCTTTAAAGTTTTTTAAACTATGGCTCCAGTTTGATCTTGAACACATTTTAATAACCATCTTGCTGCTGACATCAACCTCGGATAAAAAGAGAGGAATGGAGTGCAGCAATGGAGTGCAGCTATGGACTGCAGCAATGGACCACAGCAATGGACCGCAGCAAAGGAGTGCAGCAATGGACTGCAGCAATGGACGACTGCAGCAACGGACGTCTGCAACAATGACCTGCAGCAATGGACGACTGCAGCAAAGGAGTGCAGCAAAGGAGTGCAGCAATAGACCTCAGCAATGGACTGCAGCAATGGACTGCAGCAATGGACTGCAGCAATGGACTGCAGCAATGGACGACTGCAGCAATGGACGACCGCAGCAATGGACGACCGCAGCAATGGACTGCAGCAATGGACGACTGCAGCAATGGACGACTGCAGCAATGGACGACTGCAGCAATGGACTGCAGCAATGGACGACTGCAGCAATGGACGACCGCAGCAATGGACGACCGCAGCAATGGACTGCAGCAATGGACTGCAGCAATGGACGACTGCAGCAATGGACGACCGCAGCAATGGACTGCAGCAATGGACGACTGCAGCAATAGACGACCGCAGCAATGGACTAGTGCAGCAATGGACGACTGCAGCAATGGACGACTGCAGCAATGGACGACTGCAGCAATGGACGACTGCAGCAATGGACGACTGCAGCAATGGACGACTGCAGCAATGGACGACTGCAGCAATGGACGACCGCAGCAATGGACGACCGCAGCAATGGACGACCGCAGCAATGGACGACTGCAGCAATGGACTGCAGCAATGGACGACCGCAGCAATGGACGACTGCAGCAATGGACGACCGCAGCAATGGACTAGTGCAGCAATGGACTGCAGCAATGGACGACTGCAGCAATGGACAACTGCAGCAATGGACGACTGCAGCAATGGACTGAAGCAATGGACGACTGCAGCAATGGAGTGTATGTATGTATGGCATATTTATATAGCACAGAGACTGTCACCCAAAGGGTATCCTGGCGCTTTTGACTTTTGACCAACCATACGCAATGTTACACTGCCACAGTCTTTACACTGTCCTAGGAAAGAGGTATGTTTTTAATGCTTTTTTAAAGGAGGAGAGGTCCCCCATATTTCTCAGCGGTAGGGGTAAAGAATTCCACCGTTTAGCTGCGGTAAATCTAAAGGAGCGTCCGCCCATCCGAGTCCTCAAAATTTTAGAGATTACCACCAAGCAGGCTGACGAAGAACGAAGAGATCTGGTAGGCGTATACCAGGAAAACATCGCCTGCAGCGGAGGCCGCCCCTGACCATGAAGGGCCCTAACTACTAGACATAATGCTTTAAAATCAATGCGCTGGAGGATTGGCAACCAGTGAAGGTCCATGAGCGCCAAGGAAGAGGAATCAGAACGCCGTCGAGAAAGAGCCAGCTTAGCAGCCATGTTCAGTACTCGCTGCAGTTTACCCACCAGGGTAACAGGCACACCCAGAAGTAGGGCGTTGCAGTAATCAAGCCTGCTTAAGATGATACTACGCACTACCTCTGATCGGGCGTGACCCGGGAGCAAAGGAAGGATCTTCCGCAATGTGCGGAGCAGCATCATACAAGTAGCCACAGTTTTGCTCACAAACGTGTCTAACAGTAAGTTATATTCGAACATCACACCCAGATTTCGAACAGAATCTGCCGCCAACACAGTGCCCTGGGAGGAAGAAGGCCAAAAATCCAGTGGCAGAGGCCGAGGGTAGCGATCCATCGAACAGTGCAGTACCTCAGTTTTTGAGCTGTTAAATTGCAGGGAGTTTTGACTCAACCAATCCGCGGTAGCTGTCATACAGCGGTGGAAGGTCTCCTGAGACACAGCATCCCTACTCTCAAAAGAGAAGATAAGTTGCGTGTCATCGGCGTAATTGATGACCGCGATGCCGAAGGACTTAATCAGCCTGACATGGGGACGGAGGTATAGATTAAAAAGAATAGGGCTAATGGCCGACCCTTGGGGTACGCCCTGCCCCACTTTTTTGATGTCAGATCGATAGGGCGGCAAGGCTACCACCTGGTGTCTATTACCGAGATAAGAGACCAACCAGTCCAGAGCCAGGCCGGACACCCCAATTTCCTCTAGTCTCCTGACCAGAATGGCATGACTGACCGTATCGAACGCGGCCGACATGTCGAGCAGCACTAGAAAGGCTGCTCGACCAAGGTCGACACGCGAACGAAGGTCATCCAAAGCGGTCACCAGTGCGGACTCAGTACCGTGGGCTGGACTAAAGCCAAACTGAGCCACGTCCAGACAGGTGTTGGTCTCTATAAAGCTGGACAGATGTTTAGTAGCCAGCTTCTCCAAGATCTTCATTGGGAAAGGAAGCAATGAAATAGGCCTGTAGTTCGCTGAACAAGTAGGATCCACCGTATCCTTCATCAAAAGCGGAGATACCACGGCCAACGTCCAACAATCCTGAACCCGAGCGGTACTGAGGGACTGACAACAGATGGCATGAAGGGGGGGGGGAGAGCTCCTCATGGAACAGTTTCCAAAATGTATGTGGTAACGGGTCAAAGGGAGAACCCGAAGAGACCCCGTCGGCCAGTGAGCAAAAATCCTCAAAGGACGGGAGGGGGAAGCTGTTCAACCGAGCTTGCCTTCCATCCACCTCCAGGGTCCTGGGGGTGGTCACCAGTACAGAATTAGGCGTAGACTGGGGATCAAGGATGGACGAAGTACCCAGATTGCTCAAGATGGAAGCAATCTTGTCCTCAAAGGCCTTTGCCAGAGAGTCGCATAACGATTGAGAGGCCGGAATGTCATTAGTAACACAGGCAGGACGAGAAAGATCCTTAACGATCCTAAACAAGGCCTGGGATTTGTTCACTGCTAGCGATAGCGTCTCCTCCAGAAATCTGGCCTTGGCACACTTAATCTGCGCTTTATAAACCGACAATGCCTGTTTAAAGAAAGCCTTATCTGACTCAAGATACGGTTTCCTCCAGGCACGCTCCGCCCGTTTACACTGGAGTTTCAGCTGAAGAAGCTCCTTAGAAAACCAAGGCATGGCATGTTTAGCCCTGTCCCTGGTTATCCGCAAAGGAGCCAGTTCAGCCAATGAGTCAGAAATTTGCTGGCTAAGGATCTCGTAACTCTCCTCAACACTGCCTCCAAAGGAAAAACCCTCTGAAAGCAGAGTTGGCAGGCTCGACTGTTTCAGGAGCCTTGACCATTGCCTACCAAACTTAGTAGTAGCTCCTGTACTGCCACTCTTCAGTATATCGACAGGGAGTTGAAGAGAGAAGTGGACAAGAGCATGGTCCGTCCAGCATTGAGGAATGATGTTCCGTAAAGTCACCCGACTAGCATCTGCAAAGATCAAGTCCAGGGCGTGACCCTTTGAGTGAGTCTGGGAGAGTACCAGCTGCTGCAGCTGGATATTACAACAGGCCTGGACCAGATCTTTGTAAGCTAGGTCTGTAGACCCATCCCGCCACAGATTAAAGTCTCCCAGAAACATAGTCCTGGCATGGGAGTTGGAAAGATCGTAAATCAGATCTACCAGCTCAGGCACGGCTGACAGGGTATAGGCCGGGGGTCTATAGCACAGCAGCCCAGAATATAGGACGCCTCCTTGTCCTTTTAACCCCTTCAGTGCTAATGACAAGGGTAACTCGTCATGGAGTTTCCATTGATTTCAATGGAAATTACATGCGAAGCCATAAAACACCTTAGCATCCAAGTGGTTAAGGAGAAGCCCATTAGTTCACAACCCGGGATTTCCTTAGTCTCCAGCTGGGAGATATCCAATGCTTCCCTAAAAATGAAACCTACGCCACCTCCTCTAGTCCCTACACGAGGGTTGTGTCTGATTGTATAGCCCGGGGGACAGGCAAGGCCCAATTCCACTGCACTATCCGCTCTGGTCCATGTCTCTGTCATGAAAAGCACAACTAACTCATAAGACTCAATGAGTAGTGCAATTTCCACGTGATGCTTGCTGAGAGATCTAACGTTGAGCAAGCCACAGGACAGGGGCTCCAGACGGCTAGCAATGGTGTGAGGCTGGCGGCTCGATATAGAACGGGGGTCCAAACTTATAAGCTCATCTCTCGAATAAGTAGAATGAGTAAGAGACAGAGAGGCAGCTTTCCCGGCGCCCGGCGCAACCTGTGCGCTAATGGGCGCAACCTGTGCGCTAATGGGCGCAAACGGGCTTACCTCTGGCGCGCCTACGTTGCGCCCTCTGCGCGCCTACGCTGCGTGCTTGGGAGGTGTCCATCTTAAGTACCGTAGATCGAAGAAGTCCTGTGAGGGCAAGCCGCTGGCCCCTCAGCCAAGATGGCGCCTAGGAATTGTCACCTCCTGGAAACCCACACCCAATATGGCGGCCAAAACGGTGCAAAGCGGACCCAGCACGCCCTAGATATCCCGCTGTCATGCAAAGTGCGGGTGCCCAACCATTATAGTGCAGGTAAGCGCTACTTAAAATTCCCAATGTATCTACAAGGTCAAAAGCGCCTGCGTCCTGTACTCGCACAGCGCGATTGAAGCGGATGCAAATATATATTTTAAAAGGTTAAAATCAGAAAAGCCATCAGAAGGGCAATAGCGAGTCAACGCAAGCGCGCAGCAGGCCAGTAAGTCATGCCGCCATGGATCACAGTAATGGACCGCAGCAATGGAGTGCAACAATGGACGACTGCAGAAATGGACCGCAACAATGGACAACTGCAGCAAGGACGACTGCAGCAATGGAGTGCAGCAATGGGCGACTGCAGCAATGGACTGAAGCAATGGACTGTAGCAAAGGAGTGCAGCAACGGAGTGCAGCAATGGAGTGCAGCCATGGAAAGCAGCAATGGAGTGCAGCAATGGAGTGCTGCAATGGAGTGCTGCAATGGAGTGCAGCTATGGAGTGCAGCTATGGACGACTGCAGCAATGGACATTAACCCACTGAGCTATCAGTATAAAATATAGTTCCGTAATATGCAGCAGACTCTCTGCAGGAGGCGCATTAACCCACTGAACTATCCATATCAAATACAGCCCTGTAATATGCTGACAGACTCTGTACAGGAGGCGTATTAACCCACTGAGCTATCCATATAAAATACACTCCTGCAATATGCTGGCAGACTCTAGGCAGGAGGCACATTAACCCACTGAACTATCCATATAAAATACAGTCTTGTAATATGCTGGCAGACTCTCTGCAGGAGGTGCATTAACCCACTGAGCTATACGTATAAAATACAGTCCTGTAATATGCTAACAGACTCTCTGCAGGAGGCACATTAACCCACTGAGTTCTCCATATAAAATACAGTCCTGTGATATGTTGACAGACTCTCTGCAGGAGGCGCATTAACCCACTGGGGTATCCATATAAAATACAGACCTATAATATGCTGACAGACTCTTTGCAGGAGGCACATTAACCCACTGAACTATCCATATAAAATACAGTCCAGTAATATGCTGACAGAGTCTTTACAGGAGGCACATTGACCCACTGAGCTATCCGTATAAAATACAGTCCTGTAATATGCAGCTGACTCTCTGCAGGAGGCGCATTAACACACTGAGCTCTCCATATAAAATACAGTCCTGTAATATGCTGGTAGACTCTCTGCAGGAGGCGCAGTAACCCATTGAGCTATCCATATAAAATACAGCCCTGTGATATGCTAACAGACTCTTTGCAGGAGGTGCATAAAACCATTGAGCTCTCCATATAAAATACAGTCCTGTAATATGCTGACTAACTCTCTGCAGGAGGCGCATTAACCTACTGAGCTATGCATATAAAATAATCAAAATCTGACCTACACTGTGCTACTCCCATTGGCATGGTCCGATCACAGTGCCATTTTATTTGAACCGAAAGGGTCAAAAGGCCTTCAACCGAGGCCTGAACCCATAAGGAAGATTGCGAAAAGAGCCTGGAAAAATGCAGATTGTTTGAAGAGAACCTTGCACCCTCTCCCCTCGCGGGTGGACGAGGCTACGTCGGCCTATACAGATTGGATAGACGTGGCATGCAATAAATTAGTTCCGGTTAAACACTGGACCCCTAAACGGGGCCAAACCTCAGCCCCCTGGTACTCAGGTGATTTAAAAAACCTGAAACAGCCTGTAAAAGATTATATGGGGCATGGAGGAAAGGGTATAAAAGCAAGGATAGAGAACTGTATAAGCACAGTCTCAGAATCTATAAGGAACTATTGCTGGAAACAAAAAAGAAAAACTAATTTCTCGAGCTAAATCCAGTCTCAAAGAACTCTTAAAAAGTATTAAAAAACTTGCCGCACCAGCCCATAAGAGCTTAAGTATTCCTGAATTGTGCGAAAAATTGGCTCCTTTTTTGCAACAAAAGGTAGAATTTATTTTTTCTACATTCACTTTAGCCCAAAAAGGTGAAAGAGTGCAGCCACCTAAAATAGAACCTAATAGACCCAGCCCTACACCAGTTTTAGATACATTCTCATTGCTAGAAACATCAGACTCAATCAATCTTTTGAACTCTTTTCGATCAGGGTCAATAGACCCATGTCCGGCGTTTGTATTGAAATTAATCCCGGAAGTCGTAGGGTCAGCTCTTACCCCTTTGCTCAACACCATATTCACCACCGGCATATTTCCCAGGGACTGGAAGAAGGCCTCTATCCTCCCTCTATTAAAAAAAACAACTCTGGTTCCTAAGGACCCAAGTAGTTATAGGGCAATTTCACGGATTCCGCCTCCTGCAAAAATTGCTTACAAAGCTATGAATACCCAGCTCGATTTATTTCTTCGAACCAATAATCTACTCGACCAGTCTCAATACTGGTTTAGAGGCAAACACAGCACGGAGCTGGCCTTAATTAAATCTACAGAGGAAGTGAGGGAGGCCTTGGACTGTGGAGGCAAGGCAATACTGATTATGCTAGATTTGTCAGCGGCCTTTGACACGGTCCATCATGAAGTTCTGATGGACCGGCTGTCTGAAGCAGGGGTACAGGGTGCTGCTTCTCCTGCAGTCCTTTCTATCTGAAAGAACACAAACAGTTGATCTGGACGACAACATGTCAAAGCCGTTTTCCCTCTCTTGTGGGGTGCCTCAGGGCTCATCGTTAAGCCAGACACTTTTTAATGTGTACGTTATAACTCTGGCATGTTTAATAAGGTCCTTTGGCTTCCAACTAACCTCCTATGTGGACGACACTCAAATTTTCTTATCTCTTAGAGATGGGGATAAAAAGGAAACTGGGGCATGTTTTCATGATTGTATGAAATCCATCTCAGGGTGGATGTCGACCAACTGCTTGAAACTAAATTCAAGCAAAACAGAAGTCATCATATTCGGGAATAACCCACACCTATGGACACCAGACTCGTGACCAGAAGATTTTGGTATTTGCCCTGCCCCCCCCGGGAAAGCAACAAATCTGTGAGTGTTCGTGCATAACAAACTTACGTTTAGTGACCACATAAGCACGGTGGTGTCAGCTTGTTTTCTGATACTCAGAATCATAAGAAAAATAAAGCTTTATCTTCCAGAAGAAAGTCTCAGGACGGTGGTCACGGCACTTGTTATGGCACATCTGGATTATTGCACCAGCCTCTGTCCGAATGCCCAAAAACAGCACATTAACAGGCTTCAGATCACACAAAACACGGCGGCCAGGTTGTTAACAGGGACACCTACATTTTGTCAAAAAAGAACGAATACAACTACACTGGCTCCCTGTGAAAGAAAGGGTACGCTTTATGGGCCTCTGTATGGCATTTAAAGCCCTCAATGGAATTGGCCCGACCATCTGAGTCAAAGATTCAAATGATATGTTCCTGGAAGGACTCTTCGGTCCACAGTAGCAAAACAAGTCCTAGTTCCTAAATTTAAACAAGCATTTACAATGCAATAGGTCTCGCATTTGCAAAAGTTAGAGCTAATGGCATTGTAAATGACAAACCTTTTATTTATGTGTTGGATTTGAAACCAAAACAGATCAATAAAAGGCATTGTCATTTACAATGCCAATAGCTTAATCTCTCGCAAATGCGAGACCTATTGCATTTGCAATGCAATAGGTCTTGTATTTACGCGTGTTTGAGCTATTGACATTACAAATCACAATGCGTTTTATTTATGTTTCAAAAACCAAAACATAAATGAAAGGCATTCTCATTTACAATGCCAATAGCTCAAACTTGTGTAAATGCGAGACCTGTTGCTGCTCTGTCACCGCTGATAAACTTTAGTTGTATTGCCCTTAAAATGATAACAGTGAGCGTGCATTACAATCAAATCTCTGATATGCAAATTGAGTAAAGACTGTCACAGCAGACACCTCCTGCTCAAGTATTTTCTGACACTGGTATTTGTGAACTATCCATAAAAATAATCTCTGCAAAACCTGCATTAACCCAATGAGCTGACTTAAAAGGACTTAAACCAACATATTACAGATCTTCGCAGCACACATATTTTTGATACGGGAACCGAGAATAGCAGAAGTCGATATGTGCATAGCAGGCGCATTAGCCCCACTAACATCCTTTCTAGGATTATAATCTTCACCATTCTCATTTTTTTTTTTTTTTTGTAAGACGTTTATTGGTATTCAATAGAGCAATACACATAGCAGAGCCTACAACCCTGCGGGCCGGCTGCATCAGTACGGTGTATCATATTGGCAAACAGTCATAAAAAGGAAGGTACATGCTACCTTCGACCGTGACCCTAAAATATAAGTCATTAAATGTTTCCTTCTCATCACGTATGCTCTTAGTACAATTATACATTCAAATGACGTCTTGTTTTATCTTTTTATAAAGAGTAAACGTTTTAACTCAATAAGCCGAACAGGTCTCAACGGCGTGTCCCAAATTGTTGGCTGTGTCGTCGAGGATCATTTCAGTGTCTATTGTACTGAAACCTATAAAGTTTGCGGGCAGACCATGTGAGCGTTGCGGTGGAATAGAGGTGGTTAATACCCGTGCTCGGTCTATCCTCGTCGTAGTTCACGCCATCCGGTTAGAACGGCAAGGCCCCACGTGTTGTCTATGCATTGTGTTATGTATCATATGGATAAAGGATATAGCCTGAGTGTATATTGAGAAGACGCAACGTATGTCCGGCCTCGTGGCCGGTCAGGCGTCCAAATGTGTTTCCCGGGTGGGGCGTTTGGGTAAGAGAGGGCTATGTACGGGAGACGAGAAACCAAAAGAAAAATATAGGGTGAACGGGGGGATTCATGCGGGAGGGGGGCGGGGTGGGAGAGTGCATGTGAGGGAGCGATGCCGGTTAAGGGGGCCAGGAATGTGGTGTAACAGTTTATGGACTAACGTTTCTCCGTGTGGGTGGCCGTCCGGACCCTCGGTCAGCGTGTCGGGCGTGTGGTACAGTCATTGGTCAGGGCGGCTGGGGGGAAGGCAAGCCTCCTCCGGTCTGTAACCACCGCGTCTCCGGTGCTCCGGGTGTGTGAGTGTCGTGAGTGGGGAGTACTGTCCGTGTCCTTGGCGTCTCCATAGTTACTCCATCCGTGTTTCCCTTCGTGTGGCGACCCCTATGCGAGCCCTCTGGTCGTGCCCTCTCTCTGTAGGGATCTCATGATGTCATCCCAGGGTTGTGCAATGGGGATTTGTCTTAAGCCCGCTATCTCTTCTCGGTGCAGTGCCACACTTTCTGCCCTGGCCCAGTTTGTGAAGGAAGCATACCAATATTTAGTGACTGGTGGTTCTCTCTTTTTCCAGTGTTTGGTGAGCAGCCTCTTGGCTCTGATGAGGCCTAGATCCCAATCTTCACCATCCTCATTATACATACTTTGCAGCCCAAACACCCTTGCTTCCTTACTCTACATTGATTTTGAGCCTGCACTTCAGACAGAATTTTTCTAAAGTATGCACACTAGCCCACTGAGCTACATTACTATCCACTGCATTAATGGGTCATGCTCAGGCAACTTGATGACTCGCTGAGCAGTTTATGGTAAACTACTACTCGGCAAAGATGCATTCATGCCACTGATTAGGCCATGTACGAACTGAGTTGCAATCCGCCGCTTTAAGTTAACACATTCAGCTTTGTTCTTCTGAAGGACAAGTGTTTAACTATCATCTTCCACAAACTCGGTTAACCAAGATAAAAACAAGAGATTAAAGCAGTTTGGGAGAACGTGAAAAGAGCAGCAGAGCTAAAACAACCGAACATCATCTGAATGAAAACTTGCCAGTTGAATGGGCCTCTTGTTGTTTGGGTCTCTGCAAATGACTTCCTCCTTTCCTGGCACTTATTGTTTGCAATTATATCTTTCACTTGTGACAGCAGCTCCTGTTCTAGAGACTGCCTCCAAATTGTCCAGAGTTGCCACTTTAGAGGTGGAAGAATGTTTTTCTGGGTTGCACATGTGCCAGAAACAGTGGTGCGAGTTCGTCGGCGCAGTCGGTGAGCCACTGTGTGAGGTTGCGGGCTGCTTCGTCTGGGTCCGTCGTGTTGGTGGGCGGGTTCTGGCTGAGGGTGGTGGCAAGCTGGTCGGCGGTGAGCTTGGTCCAGCTTCTGCGGGGAACCTGTTGAGGGTGGTGGGGGGTCGTGGTTCTCCTGAAGTTGAAGTGGACGCAGCTGTGGTCTGTCCAGTGTAGTCCGGTGGAGTGGCTGAAGGAGATGTGCTTGCTGGAGGAGAAGACTGGGTCAAGTGTGTGGCCGGCGTAGTGGGTGGGGGTGTTCACCAGTTGCTTTAGTCCGAGGTTGGCGAGGTTGTCCAGCAGGGCGCCGGTGTTGCAGTCCTTGTTGTTCTCCAGGTGGAAGTTGAGGTCCCCTAGGAGGATGTAGTCTGTGGAGGTGAGGGCGTGTGGACTGACGAAGTCTGCGATGGCTTCGCTGAATTGTGTGCGTGGTCCCGGGGGCCTGTAGATGAGGGTGCTTCTGAGGGTGGTCTTGGGGTCTGTGTGGATCTGGAAGTGAAGGTGTTCGGCGGCGGTGAGGGTGTCGTCGGAGTTGGTCGTAATGCAGATGGTGTTTCTGTGGATGATGGCGATGCCTCCTCCGGTTTGGTTGACGCGGTCCCTACGGGTGATCTTGTAGCCATCCGGGATGGCTATGGCGATGTCGGGGCCGAGGAGGCGTTCATCCAGGTTTCCGCGAGGAAGACGACGTCTGGTGATGTTGTGTCGAGGAGGTTCCAGAGTTCCACGGCGTGCCTATGGACGGAGCGGGTGTTGAGCAGGATGCACTTGAGGTGGTTGTTGCTGGTGCTCAGCTTGGCGGGTGTGGTGCAGGTCCGGAGGCAGGTGAATTGGCAGGCTTGGCAGGTGAAGGGTCTGTGTGTGTGCCTCGGGGTGGCTTAGTAGCAGGCAGTGTTTCGGCCGGAGTTGAGTGCGTGGAGGCTGGTGGTGTCGTAAGTTTGTCGGGTGCGTTGGCATCGTCGAGGACCAGGGATCCTGGCGCTGGGCGCGGTCTCGGCATGACCGCTGCTCGTACGCGTGGGCTTCATTTGAGGCGAAGTGGGAGGGAGGAGAAGCTGGGAGGCAGGAACGGGGCGGCCAATGGGGTCACAGAATACAAAGGGGGCGGGCCGCGACGGAGCAGCGGCGGGAAGCGAGGAGCGGGGGGGTCACACCAGGGGTACAATATTGACAAAAAACGCAAAAACTACTGACACAAGAAAACACTAAAATACAATACAATTATGAAATGGCAAAAATTAAGGCAACAGCGGGAGGAAAAAATGAGCAGCAGCGAGGGGGCACCGACAGCTGGTGGGCCGTGCGGCGTGGGGGTGTCCTGGGGTCAGGTCACACTCGCCTACACTGCGCGGGCTCCATTTGAGGCCAAGTGGGAGGGAGGAGCAGCTGGGAGGCAGGAGCGCGGCGGCCAATGGGGTCACAGAATACAAAGGGGGCGGGCCGCGAGGGAGCAGCGGCGGGAACCGGGGAGAGGTCACACCAGGGGTACAATATTGACAAAAAACACAAAAACTACTGACAGAAGAAAACACTAAAATACAATACAATTATGAAATACCAAAGATGAGGGCAACAGCGGGAGGAAAAAACAAGCAGCAGCGAGGGGGCACCGAGGTCAGGGACGAACCTGTGGCGCTGGGGCAGAGACGCGCCTACAGCTGGTGGGCCGTGCGGTGTGGGGGTGTACTGGGGTCAGGTCACACTCGCCTACGCTGCGCGGGCTCCATTTGAAGCCAAGTGGGAGGGAGGAGCAGCTGGGAGGCGGGAGCGGGGCGGCCAATTGTGTCACAGAATACAAAGGGGGCGGGGTTATTAATGTAAGCAAGGGTAATTGCAGATGTGCCTGGTGGTCTATACACCCAAGTAAATACATAAATAAATCTGCAGGTCTCCAAGAATAAGGCTTGTTTTTATAGTTGCTCCTACTTATTTGCAAGACTTGTTTTCCTGCTAGTGAGAGGCTGATTGCACAAACGTGTTAAGAGGGTGCTGTAATTAGCACACACACACACATGCAAATGCCATGTGGAAATCGGTCCTCATAGCACGCTAGTCCTCACAGTGGTGTGTGTCTTGTTTTGGCAGTGGTTACCAACACTGGGAGGAGCTACCAGTGTATGTGAAAAAATAAAACACACACACACTAAAAATACTTAGATTTTGAAATGTACTGATTTATGCAAAGAAGAGGAATCCCAAAATGACCCGGGTGCAGGTTTGTGTTTCTGAGCATGTTTGGAATGTGTCACGTGGAAGGTGAGTGAAGGCCCTCGAGGGAGTGAAAAGCTGGAGAAGGATGTCAACAAGCAGCATCTCAGTCTGGCATAATGAGTGTTGTGCCTTGGAATTCCAGCCACGGACGCCCGAGTCTCATGACAATGAACAGATGCCCCTCTGACTCACATATGAATGTGAGGGGAGGCTACCAGCAGAGCAACATGAGACAGACAGGGAACCCATCACTCGACGCTCTGTGTAAACATAGATCCGAGTAACGCTGCAGGACTGCGCCACAGCAGACGTTCAACCTTCAACAAGATATCCCCACCCCAGGTCTTTTAATACTTGATTTTAAATAAAATATTGCCCAAGGCATCAGATGCGTGCCATGTTTCCCACAACGTACACCAAGCCAAACATAACAGCATTTAGACGCGAAGCAACACAGAGAGTAGCCTGTCCACATGTTGACAGAGTGCACACTATACGTCTCCCTGCTACAATTGGGTTCATAAAAAACTAGACAATTGTTGCCTCTGGCCAAGAAATAGCGCAGAGAAGAAAAGCAGAAAAATAACCGCAGAGATGAACCCTGGTGATTCCAGAGATACGTAGTTACTTAGACTCCATTATAGCTATGAACCAAAAAGGAAGCCCCACGGAGATAAGTCCATCTTTACACGCCAGGCCCAGGCAGCAGTGACAGCATGCGGCCCCCTCTGACTTCACGCAACTGACAGGCAAGAGAAACTACACCCACCCTCCCTTCAAGCAAACGCACACAAGAAAAAGAAAATGAAGCTGTAGCAGACATTTATTTATGCGAAAGTGGGACAGTAAATCATATTTTAATAACATTTAAATAAAACACAATCACTGTATTTGTATCCTAATTTATATAGTGCTGGGTCTCGGTGATAGGTGCTCCATTAACAGATTCGCAATACTAAATGTAACAGAAAACAGAATACGGCGTCACCAATAACCCTGATGAGTTATTACCAATAGTATTCCCACTTTCCCTTGCCCCCTCCCCCATCAAGCCCCTACATGTTGAAACAAGCGCCCAGTCCCTTTAAAGTTTTTTAAACTATGGCTCCAGTTTGATCTTGAACACATTTTAATAACCATCTTGCTGCTGACATCAACCTCGGATAAAAAGAGAGCAATGGACTGCAGCAATGGACTGCAGCAATGGAGTGCAGCAATGGACTGCAGCAATGGACTGCAGCAATGGACGACTGCAGCAATGGACGACTGCAGCAACGGACGACTGCAGCAACGGACGACTGCAGCAACGGACGACTGCAGCAACGGACGTCTGCAACAATGGACTGCAGCAATGGACTGCAGCAATGGATGACTGCAGCAATGGACCGCAGCAAAGGAGTGCAGCAATAGACCGCAGCAATGGACTGCAGCAATGGACGACTGCAGCAATGGACAACCGCAGCAATGGACTAGTGCAGCAATGGACTGCAGCAATGGACGACTGCAGCAATGGACGACTGCAACAATGGACTGCAGCAATGGACTGAAGCAATGGACGACTGCAGCAATGGAGTGTATGTATGTATGTATGGCATATTTATATAGCGCAGAGACTGTCACCCAAAGGGTATCCGGGCGCTTTTGACTTTTGACCAACCATACGCGATTTTAAAACATTACCGCTGTGCCCACACACTTGCAGCATAATTGTGCCCTCACCGCCTTTAGAGCGGAGTTTGTTGTCTTCTTTGCTGCCTGCTCGTGGCGCCTGGCCGCCATCTTGGGGGTGGTTACTGTTCAACGCGCCACTTGCCTGAGCGCTCTAGCGCTTCTCAGGAGTCCAGGTGAGCCTCTACTTAAAGCTCACACCTCTCGCGCAGCGGTAGCGCCTGACTCACGCCTGAGTCAAGCCAGAGTCTGCCCGTCCACGCTAAGGACGCGCGGAACGCCGCGGGTTTCTCCCGGTAAACCCCTTTTTGGGTGGCAGGATGATTGTATATTCCAGTGTCTCGCTCCGGGCAATTGGGAAGTCTCTCCCACGGTGCACTTTTGCACCGCACCACCCGCTGTGTGGCCCCTATCAGTGTGCCTGCAAGGGATGGTCGCTTGACCTGCCAGTAGGTATTCGAGACTACGACACCTCCCCTGTTCCACGGGCACGCATTGGCGCGACCCTGCCGACGAGGGGTTTTGTCCACGGTCTACGGATACTAAACCTCAACATCAGATCTTTGGTAAAACACCACCTGTCCATTGCAGACCTCATTACGGATGAGCTGCCAGATCTGCTTGTCATCACTGAAACCTGGCTTCAGGACACTGATGCTGCCATAATCAATCTGGCCTGTCCTTCCGGTTATTCACTTTTTACGTGGAACCGCTTGTCTAGAGGTGGAGGTATCGCCTTAGTTATTAAATCTACTTTTGCGTGCACCTGGACGGGTCTGCAGATTGCTGGGTGCGAAAGCGCCCTCTTTAAGATCATCATCAGCCCCCAGTTCTCGTTGTCAGGGATGGTCGTTTATCGCCCCCCAGGCAGTGATGTCGCTTTCAGGGGTGTTTTCCCGGAGGCGGTGAGCACGCTGGCGAGTGGTTGCGCCAATTTTTCTATCTTAGGTGACCTTAACCTCCACTTTGACAAGAAAGAGATTGTGGCTATCAGTGGTTTCTTGGCGGATTTGGAGGCCCTTCAGTTGACCCAACTTGTTTCCCAACCCACACATGTGGCTGGTCACATTTTGGATCCGTTTTTTACCAACTTAACGGATGCCCAAGTTCTGGCTGTTTCTCCTGTGGCGTGGACCGACCACTTTCTGGTGTCCGTCTGGCTACCCCTTCCTGTAACCCGTACTATTCCACCTCCCAAGTGGATTCCTCGGCGCCACTGGAATAAGCTTAGGCTAGAGGACCTACATCACATCATGGCTGAAGAGCCATTAGGCCCTCTGCTTAATGCTACCTCGGGCTATGACCTGTTCTGTAGCTGGATGACTAAGGCGCTTGACGCTCTGGTACCTATCATCTCTAGTAAATCCAGTTCCCGGCAGGCGAGCCCTTGGTATGACAGTGCTCTCCGCGCTTTGAAGGGTTATTGTAGACGGGCAGAAAGGGAGTGGCGTAAGACGTATGATGCCGTAAAAAAAACTGCGTATTTGGCTTCTGTCAAGCTCTACCATCGAGCCATATGTAGAACCCATGCGACGTTCTACGCGACAGAATTCCGTAGCAGCCTCAATCCATCTAAGACCATCTTTAAAACTATCAAAGATCTGATGGCTAAGAGAGCTGCTCCGCAAGTGGACAGTTCCATTTCCCACTGTGAGACTCTAGCCTCTTTTTTCTTGGACAAAGTCAAGAATATCTACCAGTCGTTCCCTAGTACGACGTTGTCCTCGATCCCCCTGAATGGCTCCCGTAGTTGTCCGGTGTTGCACTCTCTCCCCATTCTTTCTGGGGATGAGTTTGTCAAATGGGCACAGCGAGTCAAATCTGGCTCGCCTGCGGACCCTTTAAGATCTGCCCTTTTCAGGGACCCCTCCTTTCAGGGGCGCACGATAGAGTGCTCACTGATTAATCTCTCCCTGACCTCAGGTATCGTTCCCGCCAAGTGGAAGCAAGCGGTGGTTTCCCCGATCCTGAAAAAGCCATCTTTGGATCCTTTAAAACCAGAAAACTATCGCCCTATTTCCTTGCTTCCCTGGCCGGCCAAAGTCATGGAGGCCCACGTCAACCTGGCCCTCGCTGAGCATATGACCCGGGCCAATGTCCTCGATCCCATGCAGAATGGGTTCCGTGCTGGTCACAGCACGGAGACGGCCCTTCTAGCAATGGTAGAACATCTGCGGATTGTGTTGGATGCAGGTCAAACGGCAGCGCTTATTCTATTCTATTAAACATCTGTTTAAGAGTGTAAGCTAAGATGCCTTCTTTCTGTCTTACTGTCTGCCTCTCCTGTACCCGCGCCAGGATACTCTCAAGTAACGGAGCGCGCTATAAAATGGTTTATATATACATATACATACATATTAGACCTTTGCGCTGCCTTTGACACCGTGTCCCATCGCATCCTTCTACACCGCCTGGAGGGCATTGGCATCTGTGGCTCTGCTCTGCAGTGGTTCCGCTCCTTCCTCAGCGATCGCTCCTTCTGCGTTGCCACCCCTCCTTTTCAGTCCAAATACCATCCGTTGGACCTGGGGGTCCCCCAGGGCTCCTCACTGAGTCCCACGCTTTTTAACCTTTATGTGCAACCGCTGGCTGATGTCGCTAGGCAGTGGGGCCTAACCATGGTCTCATATGCCGACGACACGCAGCTAGCGGTTACGATCAGCGGGGATGCCGAACAGGATGCCCCCAGGTTCCGAAATGGGCTGAGAGAGGTGGCCAGCTGGATGAATAACAACTGTCTCCAGCTGAACGCGAAAAAAACTGAGGTGATGATCGTTGGAAGAGATGCGGACTGCTGGGGGAACAGTTGGTGGCCGCCTGAGCTGGGGCCGGCCCCCTTACCAGTGTTGGAACTCAGAAACCTGGGAGTGTGGCTTGATCATACTCTCTGTTTTACGACTCACACTAAGAGAGTGGCGGCAGGTTGTTTTGGTGTCCTACGTGGGTTAAGGCCGGTGCTCAAATTTTTTGACGCTCCGACAAGACAGCTGGTCATCCAAGCGATGATTATCTCCCGGTTGGATTACGCCAGCTCGCTCCTACTTGGAACAAACCAAGCGGAGATCCTTCGCCTGCAACGGGTACAGAATGCGGCTGCGAGGGCGGTGGTCGGTTTGCCACGGACCTGTCCTACTTCTAATACTTTACGGTCCTTACATTGGCTACCGATCAAAAGCAGAATCCACTTTAAGGCTCTCAGCTTGGCCTTTAAAATCTTAAAAAGGTCGGCACCAGAGATACTTAACAATCTTGTATCTCCCTACGTCCCGACTCGCCCTCTCAGACCTCTTGGCCAATCCCTTGTGGTTGTCCCACGCTTCAGACTCAGCCGGATGGGCGGTCGTTCTTTTCGCGTGAGAGCCGCGATTATCTGGAACGCTCTTCCTTTAGAAATCCGCCTGTTAGAGGATTTATTAGCATTTCGTAGGGCCCTGAAACCCCTTTTGTTTTAATCTCTACCTCCTTCTCTTTTTCCTGTTTTAGTGTGGTGTTGTGTCCACCATTCCCTGCGCCAGGACGCTCCTTAGCTGGAGCATCTGTGCGCAATAAAAATGACAATAACATAACATAACATAACATGTTACACTGCCACAGTCTTTACACTGTCCTGGGAAAGAGGTATGTTTTTAATCCTTTTTTAAAGGAGGAGAGGTCCCCCATATTTCTCAGAGGTAGGGGTAAAGAATTCCACCGTTTAGCTGCGGTAAATCTAAAGGAGCGTCCGCCCATCCGAGTCCTCAAAATTTTAGGGATTACCACCAAGCAGGCTGACGAAGAACGAAGAGATCTGGTAGGCGTATACCAGGAAAACATCGCCTGCAGCGGGCGACGGCCCTTGACCATGAAGGGCCCTAAATACTAGACATAATGCTTTAAAATCAATGCGCTGGAGGATTGGCAACCAGTGAAGGTCCATGAGCGCCAAGGAAGAGGAATCAGAACGCTGTCGAGAAAGAGCCAGCTTAGCAGCCATGTTCTGTACTCGCTGCAGTTTACCCACCAGGGTAACAGGCGCACCCAGAAGTAGCGCGTTGCAGTAATCAAGCCTGCTTAAGATGATACTACGCACTACCTCTGGTCGGGCGTGAGCCGGGAGCAAAGGAAGGATCTTCCGCAATGTGCGGAGCAGCATCATACAAGTAGCCACAGTTTTGTTCACAAACGTGTCTAACTGTAAGTTAGATTCGAACATCACACCCAGATTTCGAACAGAATCTGCCGCCAACACAGTGCCCTGGGAGGAAGAAGGCCAAAAATCCAGTGGCAGAGGCCGAGGGGTGCGGTCCATCGAACAGTGCAGTACCTCAGTTTTTGAGCTGTTAAATTGCAGGGAGTTTTGACTCAACCAATCCGCGGTAGCTGTCATACAGCGGTGGAAGGTCTCCATAGACACAGCATCCCTACCCTCAAAAGAGAAGATAAGTTGGGTGTCATCGGCGTAATTGATGACCGCGATGCCGAAGGACTTAATCAGCCTGACCAGGGGACGGAGGTATAGATTAAAAACAATAGGGCTAGTGGCCGACCCTTGGGGTACGCCCTGCCCCACTTTTATGATGTCAGATCGATAGGGCGGCAAGGCTACCACCTGGTGTCTATTACCGAGATAAGAGACCAACCAGTCCAGAGCCAGGCCGGACACCCCAATTTCCTCTAGTCTCCTGACCAGAATGGCATGGCTGACCGTATCGAACGCGGCCGACATGTCGAGCAGCACTAGAAAGGCTGCTCGACCAAGGTCAACACGCATACGAAGGTCATCCAAAGCGGTCACCAGTGCCGACTCAGTACCGTGGGCTGGCCTAAAGCCAAACTGAGCCATGTCCAGGCAAGTGTTGGTCTCTATAAAGCTGGACAGATGTTTAGTAGCCAGCTTCTCCAAGATCTTAATTGGGAAAGGAAGCAATGAAATAGGCCTGTAGTTCGCTGAACAAGTAGGATCCAGCGTATCCTTCTTCAAAAGCGGAGATACCACGGCCAACTTCCAACAATCCGGAACCCGAGCGGTACTGAGGGACTGACAACAGATGGCATGAAGGGGGGGAAGAACTCCTCATGGAACAGTTTCCAAAATGTATGTGGTAACGGGTCAAAGGGAGAACCCGAAGAGACCCCGTCGGCCAATGAGCAGGAATCCTCAAAGGACGGGAGGGGGAAGCTGTTCAACCGAGCTTGCCTTCCATCCACCTCCAGGGTCCTGGGGGTGGTCACCAGTACAGAATTAGGCGTAGACTGGGGATCAGGGATGGACGAAGTACCCAGATTGCTCAAGATGGAAGCAATCTTGTCCTCAAAGGCCTTTGCCAGAGAGTCGCATAACGATTGAGAGGCCGGAATGTCATTAGTAACACAGGCAGGACGAGAAAGATCCTTAACGATCCTAAACAAGGCCTGGGATTTGTTCACTGCTAGCGATAGCGTCTCCTCCAGAAATCTGGCCTTGGCACACTTAATCTGCGCTTTATAAACCGACAATGCCGGTTTAAAGAGAGCATTATCCGACTCAAGATACTGTTTCCTCCAGGCACGCTGCGCCCGTTTACACTGGAGTTTCAGGTGAAGAAGCTCCTTAGAAAACCAAGGCATGGCATGTTTAGCCATGACCCTGGTTTTCCGCAAAGGAGCCAGTTCAGCCAATGAGTCAGAAATTTGCTGGCTAAGGATCTCGTAACTCTCCTCAACACTGCCTCCCAAGGAAAAACCCTCTGAAAGCAGAGTTGGCAGGCTCGACTGTTGCAGGAGCCTTGACCATTGCCTACCAAACTTAGTAGTAGCTCCTGTACTGCCACTCATCAGTATATCGACAGGGAGTAGAAGAGAGAAGTGGACAAGAGCATGGTCCGTCCAGCATTGAGGAATGATGTTCCGTACAGTCACCCGACTAGCATCTGCAAAGATCAAGTCCAGGGCGTGACCCTTTGAGCGAGTCTGGGAGAGTACCAGCTGCTGCAGCTGGATATTGCAACAGGCCTGGACCAGATCTTTGTAAGCTAGGTCTGTAGGCCCATCCGGCCACAGATTAAAGTCTCCCAGAAACATAGTCCTGGCATGGGAGTTGGAAAGATCGTAAATCAGATCTACCAGCTCAGGCACGTCTGACCGGGCATTGGCCGGGGGTCTATAGCACAGCAGCCCGGAATATAGGACGCCTCCTTGTCCTTTTAAGGAGAAGCCCATTAGTTCACAACCCGGGATTTCCTTAGTCTCCAGCTGGGAGATATCCAATGCTTCCCTAAAAATGAAACCTACGCCACCTCCTCTAGTCCCTACACGAGGGTAGTGTCTGATTTTATAGCTCGGGGGACAGGCAAGGCCCAATTCCTTCGCACTATCCGCTCTGGTCTATGTCTCTGTCATGAAAAGCACATCTAACTCATAAGACTCAATGAGTAGTGCAATTTCCACGTGATGCTTGCTGAGAGATCTAACGTTGAGCAAGCCACAGGACAGGGGCTCCAGACGGCTAGCAATGGTGTGAGGCTGGTGGCTCGGTATAGAACGGGGGTCCAAACTTATAAGCTCATCTCTCGAATAAGTAAAATGAGTAAGAGACAGAGAGGCAGCATTCCCGGCGCCCGGCGCAACCTGTGCGCTAACGGGTGCAAACGGGCTTACCTCTGGCGCACCTCTGGCGCGCCTACATCGCGCCCGCTGCACACCTACGCTGCGCGCTTGGGAGGTGTCCATCTTAAGTATCGTAGATCGCGGAAGTCCTGTGAGGGCAAGCCGCTGGCCCCTCAGCCAAGATGGCGCCTAGGAATTGTCACCTCCTCGAAACCCACACCCAATCTGGCGGCCAAAATGGCGCGAAGCGGACCCAGCACGCCCTAGATATCCCTCTGTCCCGCAAAGTGCGGGTGCCCAACCATTATAGTGCAGGTAAGCTCTACCTAAAATTCCCAATGTATCTACAAGGTCAAAAGCGCTTGCGTCCTGTACTCGCACAGCGCGATTGAAGCGAATGCAAATATATATTTTAAAAGGTTAAAATCAGAAAAGCAATCAGAAGGGCAATAGCGAGTCAACGCAAGCGTGCAGCAGGCCAGTAAGTCTACCTGACTCAAAGAGGAGCCCAACTTATGTAGACTCCATCTCCGAACGCGGAAGTCCTGTGAGGGCAAGCCGCTGGCCCCTCAGCCAAGATGGCGCCTAGGAATTGTCACCTCCTGGAAACCCACACCCAATATGGCGGCCAAAACGGTGCAAAGCGGACCCAGCACGCCCTAGATATCCCTCTGTCCCGCAAAGTGTGGGTGCCCAACCATTATAGTGCAGGTAAGCTCTACCTAAAATTCCCAATGTATCTACAAGGTCAAAAGCGCCTGCGTCCTGTACTCGCACAGCGCGATTGAAGCGAATGCAAATATATATTTCAAGAGGTTAAAATCAGAAAAGCAATCAGAAGGGCAATAGCGAGTCAACGCAAGCGCGCAGCAGGCCAGTAAGTCATGCCGCCATGGATCACAGTAATGGACCACAGCAATGGAGTGCAACAATGGACGACTGCAGAAATGGACCGCAGCAATGGACAACTGCAGCAAGGACGACTGCAGCGATTGAGTGCAGCAATGGAGTGCAGCAATGGGCGACTGCAGCAATGGACGACTGCAGCAATGGACTGAAGCAATGGACTGAAGCAAAGGAGTGCAGCAACGGAGTGCAGCAATGGAGTGCTGCAATGGAGTGCTGCAATGGAGTGCTGCAATGGAGTGCTGCAATGGACGACTGCAGCAATGGACATTAACCCACTGAGCTATAGGTATAAAATACAGTTCCGTAATATGCAGCAGACTCTCTGCAGGAGGCGCATTAACCCACTGAACTATCCATATCAAATACAGTCCTGTAATATGCTAACAGACTCTGTACAGGAGGCGTATTAACCCACTGAGCTATCCATATAAAATACACTCCTGCAATATGCTGGCAGACTCTAGGCAGGAGGCACATTAACCCACTGAACTATCCATATAAAATACAGTCTTGTAAAATGCTGGCACACTCTCTGCAGGAGGTGCATTAACCCACTGAGCTATCCGTATAAAATACAGTCCTGTAATATGCTGACAGACTCTCTGCAGGAGACACTTTAACCCACTGAGTTCTCAATATAAAATACAGTCCTGTGATATGTTGACAGACTCTCTGCAGGAGGCGCATTAACCCACTGGGGTATCCATATAAAATACAGACCTATAATATGCTGACAGACTCTTTGCAGAAGGCACATTAACCCACTGAACTATCCATATAAAATACAGACCAGTAATATGCTGACGGAGTCTTTACAGGAGGCACATTAACCCACTGAGCTATCCGTATAAAATATAGTCCTGTAATATGCAGCTGACTCTCTGCAGGAGGCACATTAACCCACTGAGTACTCCATATAAAATACAGTCCTGTAATATGCTGGTAGACTCTCTGCAGGAGGCACGGTAACCCACTGAGCTATCCATATAAAATACAGCCCTGTGATATGCTAACAGACTCTTTGCAGGAGGTGCATAAAACCATTGAGCTCTCCATATAAAATACAGTCCTGTAATATGCTGACAGACTCTCTGCAGGAGGCGGATTAACCCACTGAGCTATGCATATAAAATACAGGCATGTAATATGCTGACGGCTTCTACTAATCCAAATCTGACCTGCACTGTGCTACTCCCATTGGCATGGTCCGATCACAGTGCCATTTTATTTGAACCGAAAGAGTCAAAAGGCCTTCAACCGAGGCCTGAACCCATAAGGAAGATTGCAAAAAGAGCCCGGAAAAATGCAGATTGTTTGAAGAGAACCTTGCACCCTCTCCCCTCTGGGGTGGACGAAGCTACGTCGGCCTATACAGATTGGATAGACGCGGCATGCAATAAATTAGTTCCGGTTAAACATTGCACCCCTAAACGGGCCCAAGCCTCAGCCCCCTGGTACTCAGATGATTTAAAAAACTTGAACCAGCCTGTAAAAGAATAGAACGGGCATGGAGGAAAGGGTATAAAAGCAAGGATAGAGAACTGTATAAGCACAGTCTCAGAATCTATAAGGAACTATTGCTGGAAACAAAAAAGAAAAACAAATTTCTCGAGCTAAATCCAGTCTCAAAGAACTCTTTAAAAAGTATTACTAAACTTGCAGCAATAGAGTGCAGCAATGGACTGCAGCCATGGACCGAGCAATTGAGTGCAGAAATAGACTGCAGCAATGGACTGCAGCAATGGACTGCAGCAATGGAGTGCAGCAATGGACCGTAGCAATGGAGTGCAGCAATGGACTGCAAGCTATGGACGACTGCAGCTATGGACGACTGCAGCTATGGACGACTGCAGCTATGGATGACTACAGCAATGGACTGCAGCTATGGAGTGCAGCAATGGACCGCAACAATGTACGACTGCAGCAATCGAGGACTTCAGCAAAGGAGTGCAGCAATAGACCTCAGCAATGGACTGCAGCAATGGACTGCAGCAATAGACCGCAGCAATGGACTAGTGCAGCAATGGACTAGTGCAGCAATGGACGACTGCAGCAATGGACGACTGCAGCAATGGACGACTGCAGCAATGGACGACTGCAGAAATGGATGACTTTAACAATGGAGTGCAACAATGGACCGCAGCAATGGAGTGCAACAGTGGAGTGCAACGATGGACGACTGCAGAAATGGACCGCAGCAATGGACCGCAGCAATGGACAACTGCAGCAAGGACGACCGCAGCAATGGAGTGCAGCAATGGAGTGCAGCAATGGAGTGCAGCAATGGAGTGCAGCAATGGACGACAGCAGCAATGGACGACAGCAGCAATGGACGACAGCAGCAATGGACGACTGCAGCAATGGACTGAAGCAATGGACTGAAGCAATGGACTGAAGCAATGGACTGAAGCAATGGACTGCAGCAATGGACCGCAGCAATGGACGACTGCAGCGATGGACGACTGCAGCGATGGACGACTGCAGCAATGGACCGCAGCAATGGACTAGTGCAGCAATGGAGTGCAGAAATGGACGACTGCTGCAATGCTGCAGCAATAGACCGCAGAAATGGACCGCAGCAATGGACCGCAGCAAAGGAGTGTGTTGGACGGGGCCCTTCTGGCCGGTCCACCCCGGAAGATTTGCTTGATAAATGTGACCTGGGGATGGTGATTCCCCCTCTGAGTGCGTGGACATGGGTGAGGACTGGCCTCCCATAGGAATGCATGGGGAATGGGTGTGCCCCTGATAGTTCCTGGTGCGTGAGGGGTACAGGCTCGAGTCTGGTATGTATGAACTCATGTGATGGAATGCTGTAAGATGACGTATGTGACGTGTGTGTGTCTAAAAGAGAAGTGCCACTTCTAGACATCGGTGTGTGTGTGCAGTAAGCATACTGGCGCGTGATTGGCTGAAGTGAGGGAGGGGCTGGGCCTGTATCCTGTATGGGTCTGGGCTGTCCTCCCACAATGCTGGCTCCACCCACCTGGGGTGCGTCTGGTGTCCTAACCTGGCCAGTAACAAGAAATTCCTGATAACCAGTTCTAGCTGGTTCTCATCCTGCCTGCCCCTTTTGAGACAAAGGGGTCTCATGTATAAAAGGAGGGTGTGCCCTCTTCTCTCTCTCTTTCCTGCTTGTCCTGACTGAATCCTGCCAGGGGCATGCTGCTGCGTGGGCTCAGGGTTGGCTGGCCTCCCTGGGCCCTGCCCTGCTCCTGAACTGCTGTTGGCCCTCTGCCCCTCCTAGGAGCTGCTGTGCTCCTCCTGAGGTCCTGGACTCTCCCATGGACTTTGCTATCCTTCATCTAGCACTTTGGAGCGCTTTCCTCCGACCCATAGCGCTTGGAGCGCTTCATTCTGTCCCCGACTCTCCCATGGACTTTGCTATCCTTCATCTAGCGATTTGGAGCGCTTTCCTCCGACCCCTTGCGCTTGGAGCGCTTAATTCTGTCCCCGAGCGCTTTGGAGCGCTTTGCCCGTGTTTCTAGCGCTGGGAGCGCTTCCTTCAACCAGCCGGTGCCCACCCGGCATTTGCCCTGTTCTGCGGGGTTCTACACCCCCAGCGAGTGCCTACCTCGCTATTGCCCCCATTCTCGAGGGGGGCCTGGCCCTCGTCAATTCCCCCGAGTCACCGCCGCCGGCCCGGGACCCCTCCGTGAAGCCCTCCCCGGGCCGCGCTGTGATTGGATGGCGGCCCGAGGAGCTGTGGAGGCGAGGAGAGGAGAGCCGAATAATGCAGGGGGCAGCGGGAGCCTACTCCGCGCCCCTGCTTGACCCGAGGACTGCCGCGTCTTCCCCCCGGGGCCCCCAGGAGCCAGAGGGAGCCCCGGAGAGCGAAGAGAGACCGGCGCGCTCGCCGACCGGTGAGTGCTGCAGGAGGGGAGGCGGGGCGTCGGGCCACATTGCCGGTGGCCGCCCCTCCCCTCCAGCGTGAGCAGAAATGTGTTTAGAGGCCCGTGGGGCCCCCAGTGATGCCGGGTCCCCCGAGTGGGACCCCGCTTGCCCCCGCTTGGCCCCAATCCCCCGAGAGGGACTCCGCCCGTGATCCTCGAGCCCCCAGAGGCTCCGATTGAAAACCGAGTCCCCCGAGAGGGACTCCGCCCCTATCCTGCTGCTGCTCCGAGCCCAGTGGGGCTCCCACGATTCCCCGAGCCCAGCGAGGCTCCCCCGATGTCCTGAGCCCTGAGAGGCTCCATCCCTCCTGAGTCCCGAGAGGCTCTTCCATCGTCCCCGAGCCCCGAGGAGGCTCCCCTGTGTTCCGGCAGTACCGAGCCCCGAGAGGCTCCACCGTGGCCCTTTGTTCTTCGAGCCTGCGAGGCTCAGTCCCTGCACCAGTGTCCCCGAGCCCCTAGAGGCTCCCTCATGGCGCTCAACCCTCCGGAGCCTGCGGGGCTCAACCCCTGCCCTTGGCTTCGAGCCTGCGCGGCTCCATCGAGTGGCCCATCCTTGGCCCTTCAGCTGCCCAGCACTTCGTGGGCAGCTGCCACGTGTAAGGTTGTTCATGGCTACCTGCAGCCTGTCCGGACATTGAGACATTGGGGGGTCCTGGCCCCAGAACGGCCAGTTGTCCTGATGGAAATTATTGGTGAATGTTTATGTGAACCCTGAGAGTATTCTCTGTTGCCCCTCTAAAAGTGATCTTGATGTGTTATGTGCCTTGCCATTCCTTCCCTCCTAAATATCCTAGGTCTCATGTATGTGACACTGGTTAGAGTGAGCTCTATTGCTAGTCCTGTGAAACCCCGGGGTGTGACGTATCCTAATGCTAAGCTCCTGGTGATTGTGTGTTCTAGTCCTAGTTCGAGGAAGCTCCCAGTTGTTATATGTTCTAATGCCCGCTCCATCAGGTGCATATTCCTGGCAGTGGTCCCCTGGCCCTGTCCTGTATATACTCCCTTGTAAACCCTGCCCGTGCCCCTGGCACCCTGTAAAGTATGTGTTCCTATGTGTCCTTTTTAATACAAAGACTATTTTCATATATACCTGGTGTGGAGTTCCTTTTGTGGGGGGCCCGGGAGGTTGTTGCTGGGGGTGCGTGCGCAAATGCTTTACACATGACCTCCGAGATCGGCCTTGCTGCTCGCGCCACGTTACCTAGAGGGCGAGTAGGGGTTGTCTTGGTGGGTGACCCCCTGGCCCTGACGGGGGAGTGGTGGTCTCTGATTGACTCGGGCGCAAGCTCTGGTCGGCCGGGGATCCCATTTCCTACAGAGTGCAGCAATGGATGACTGCAGCAATGGAGTGCAGCCATGGATCGCAGCAATGGAGTGTAGCTATGGAGTGCAACAATAGACTGCAGCAATGGACGACTGAAGTAATGGAGTGCAGCTATGGAGTGCAGCAATGGATGACTGCAGCAATGGAGTGCAGCCATGGATCGCAGCAATGGACCGCAGCTATGGAGTGCAACAATGGACTGCAGCAATGGACGACTGCAGCAATGGAGTGCAGCAATGGACAACTGCAGCAATAGAGTGCAGCAATGGATTGCAGCAATGCACTGCAGCAATGGACCACAGCAATGGACCGCAGCAATGGACCGCAGCAAAGGATGACTGCAGCAATGGAGTGCAGCCATGGATCGCAGCAATGGACCACAGCTATGGAGTGCAACAATGGACTGCAGCAATGGACGACTGCAGCAATGGAGTGCAGCAATGGACAACTGCAGCAATGGAGTGCAGCAATGTAGTGCAGCAATGCACTGCAGCAATGAACTGCAGCAATGGACTGCAGCAATGGACCGCAGCAATGAACTGCAGCAAAGAACCGCAGCAATGGACTGCAGCAATGGACTGCAGCAATGGACCGCAGCAATGGACTGCAGCAATGGACTGCAGCAATGGACGTCTGCAAAAATGGACGTCTGCAAAAATGGACGTCTGCAAAAATGGACGTCTGCAAAAATGGACGTCTGCAAAAATGGACAACTGCAGCAATGGACGACTGCAGCAATGGAGTGCAGCAATGGACTGCAGCAATGGAGTGCAGCAATGGAGTGCAGCAATGGAGTGCAGCAATGGACCGCAGCAAAGGAGTGCAGCAAAGGAGTGCAGCAATGGAGTGCAGCAATGGAGTGCAGCAATGGAGTGCAACGATGGACGACTGCAGAAATGGCCCGCAGCAATGGACCGCAGCAATGGACAACTGCAGCAAGGACGACCGCAGCAATGGAGTGCAGCAATGGAGTGCAGCAATGGAGTGCAGCAATGGAGTGCAGCAATGGACGACTGCAGCAATGGACTGAAGCAATGGACTGAAGCAAAGGAGTGCAGCAATGGAGTGTAGCAAGTAACTGCAGCAATAGACTGCAGCAATGGACTGCAGCAATGGACTGCAGCAATGGACTGCAGCAATGAACTGCAGCAATGGAGTGCAGCAATGGAGTGCTGCAATGGAGTGCAGCTATGGACGACTGCAGCAATGGACATTAACCCACTGAGCTATCAGTATAAAATACAGTTCTGTAATATTCAGCAGACTCTCTGCAGGAGGCGCATTAACCCACTGAACTATCCATATCAAATACAGTCCTGCAATATGCTGGCAGACTTTATGCAGGAGGCACATTAACCCACTGAACTATCCATATAAAATACAGGCTTGTAATATGCTGGCAGACTCTCTGCAGGACGTCCATTAACCCCCTGAGCTATCTGTATATAACACAGTCCTGTAATATGCTGACAGACACTCTGCAGGAGGCACATTAACCCACTGAGTTCTCCATATAAAATACAGTCCTGTGATATGTTGACAGACTCTCTGCAGGAGGCGCATTAACCCACTGGGGTATCCATATAAAATACAGACCTATAATATGCTGACAGACTCTTTGCAGGAGGCACACTAACCCACTGAACTATCCATATAAAATACAGTCCAGTAATATGCTGACGGACTCTTTACAGAAGGCACATTAACCCACTGAGCTATCCGTATAAAATACAGTCCTGTAATATGCAGCTGACTCTCTGCAGGAGGCGCATTAACCCACTGAGTACCCCATATAAAATACAGTCCTGTGATATGTTGACAGACTCTCTGCAGGAGGCGCATTAACCCACTGAACTCTCCATAAAAAATACAGTCCTGTAATATGCTGACAGACTCTCTGCAGGAGGCGTATTAACCCACTCAGCTATGCATATAAAATACAGGCATGTAATATGCTGACGGTTTCTAATAATCAAAATCTGACCTACACTGTGCTACTCCCATTGGCATGGTCCGATCACAGTGCCATTTTATTTGAACCGAAAGGGTCAAAAGGCCTTCAACCGAGGCCTGAACCCATAAAGGAAGATTGCAAAAAGAGCCTGGAAAAATGCAGATTGTTTGAAGAGAACCTTGCACCCTCTCCCCTCTGGGGTGGACGAAGCTACGTCGGCCTATACAGATTGGATAGACGTGGCATGCAATAAATTAGTTCCGGTTAAACATTGGACCCCTAAACGGGCCCAAACCTCAGCCCCCTGGTACTCAGATGATTTAAAAAACCTGAAACAGCCTGTAAAATATTAGAACGGGCATGGAGGAAAGGGTATAAAAGCAAAGATAGAGAACTGTATAAGCACAGTCTCAGAATCTATAAGGAACTATTGCTGGAAACAAAAAAGAAAAACTAATTTCTCAAGTTAAATCCAGTCTCAAAGAACTCTTTAAAAGTATTACTAAACTTGCAGCACCAGCCCATAAGAGCTTAAGTAGTCCTGAATTGTGCGAAAAATTGGCTCCTTTTTTCCAACAAAAGGTAGAATGTATTTTGTCTACATTCACTTTATCCCAAAAAGGTGAAAGAGTGCAGCCACCTAAAATAGAACCTAATAGACCCAACCCTACACCAGTTTTAGATAAATTCTCATTGCTAGAAACATCAGACTCAATCAATCTTTTGAACTCTTTTCAATCAGGGTCAATAGACCCATGTCCGGCGTTTGTATTGAAATTAATCCCGGAAGTCATAGGGTCAGCTCTTACCGCTTTGCTCAACACCATATTCACCACCGGCATATTTCCCAGGGACTGGAAGAAGGCCACATTGCTCCCTCTATTAAAAAAACGACTCTGGTTCCTAAGGACCCAAGTTGTTATAGGGCAATTTCACGGCTTTCGCCTCCTGCAAAAATTGCTTACAAAGCTATGAATACCCAGCTCGATTTATTTCTTCGAACCAATAATCTACTCGACCAGTCTCAATACTGGTTTAGAGGCAAACACAGCACGGAGCTGGCCTTAATTAAATCTACAGAGGAAGTGAGGGAGGCCTTGGACTGTGGAGGCAAGGCAATACTGATTATGCTAGATTTGTCAGCGGCCTTTGACATGGTCCATCATGAAGCTCTGATGGAACGGCTGTCTGAAGCAGGGGTACAGGGTGCTGCTTGGAACCTCCTGCAGTCCTTTCTATCTGAAAGAACACAAACAGTTGATCTGGACGACAACAACATGTCAAAGCCGTTTTCCCTCTCTTGTGGGGTGCCTCAGGGCTCATTGTTTAGCCAGATACCTTTTAATGTGTACCTGATAACTCTGGTATGTTTAATAAGATCCTTTGGCTTCCAACTCACCTCCTATGTGGACGACACTCAAATTGTCTTATCTCCTAGAGATGGGGAGAAAAAGGAAACTGGGGCATGTTTTCATGATTGTCTGAAATCCATCTCAGGGTGGATGTCGACCAACTGCTTGAAACTAAATTCAAGCAAAACAGAAGTCATCATATTCGGGAATAACCCACACCTATGGACACCAGACTGGTGACCAGAAGATTTTGGTATTTGCCCTGCCCCCACCGGGAAAGAAACAAATCTGTGGGTGTTCGTGCATAACAAACTTACGTTTAGTGACCACATAAGCACGGTGGTGTCAGCTTGTTTTCTGATACTCAGAATCATAAGAAAAATAAAGCTTTATCTTCCAGAAGAAAGTCTGAGGACGGTGGCCACGGCACTTGTTATGGCACATCTGGATTATTGCAACAGCCTCTGTCCGAATGCCCAAAAACAGCACATTAACAGGCTTCAGATCACACAAAACACGGCGGCCAGGTTGTTAACAGGGACACCTACATTTTGTCAAAAAAGAACTAATACAACTACACTGGCTCCCTGTGAAAGAAAGGGTACGCTTTATGGGCCTCTTTATGGCATTTAAAGCCCTCAATGGAATTGGCCCGACCATCTGAGTCAAAGATTCAAATGATATGTTCCTGGAAGGACTCTTCGGTCCACAGTAGCAAAACAAGTCCTAGTTCCTATATTTAAATAAGCATTTACAATGCAATAGGTCTCGCATTTGCAAAAGTTAGAGCTAATGGCATTTTAAATGACAAACCTTTTATTTATGTGTTGGTTTTGAAACCAAAACAGACAAATAAAAGGCATTGTCATTTACAATGCCAATAGCTTAATCTCTCGCAAATGCGAAACCTATTGCATTTGCAATGCAATAGGTCTTGTATTTACGCCTGTTTGAGCTATTGACATTACAAATCACAATGCGTTTTATTTATGTTTCAAAAACCAAAACATAAATAAAAGGCATTCTCATTTACAATGCCAATAGCTCAAACTTGTGTAAATGCGAGACCTGTTGCTGCTCTGTCAACCGCTGATAAACTTTAGTTGTATTGCCCTTAAAATGATAACAGTGAGCGTGCATTACAATCAAATCTCTGATATGCAAATTGAGTAAAGACTGTCACAGCAGACACCTCCTGCTCAAGTATTTTCTGACACTGGTATTTGTGAACTATCCATAAAAATAATCTCTGCAAAACATGCATTAACCCAATGAGCTGACTTGAAAGGACTTAAACCAACACATTACAGATCTTCGCAGCTCACATATTTTTGATACGGGAACCGAGAATAGCAGAAGTCGATATGTGCAAAGCAGGCGCATTAGCCCCACTAACATCCTTTCTAGGATTATAATCTTCACCATCCTCATGACACATACTTTGCAGCCCAAACACCCCTGCTTCCTTACCCTACATTGATTTTGAGCCTGCACTTCAGACAGAATTTTTCTAAAGTATGCACATTAGCCCACTGAGCTACATTACTATCCACTGCATTGATGGGTCATGCTCAGGCAACTTGATGATTCACTGATCAGTTTATGGTAAACTACTACTCGGCAAAGATGCATTCATGCCACTGATTAGGCCATGTACGAACTGAGTTGCAATCCGCCGCTTTAAGTTAACACATTCAGCTTTGTTCTTCTGAAGGACACATGTTTAACTATAATCTTCCACAAACTCGGTTAACCAAGATAAAAACAAGTGATTAAAGCAGTTTGGCAGAACGTGAAAAGAGCAGCAGAGCTAAAACAACCGAACATCATCTGAATGAAAACTTGCCGGTTGAATGGGCCTCTTGTTGTTTGGGTCTCTGCAAATGACCTCCTCCTTTCCTGGCACTTATTGTTTGCAATTATATCTTTCACTTGTGACAGCAGCTCCTGTTGCTTCACCTGTGGCAGCAGCTCCTGTTCTAGAGACTGCCTCCAAATTGTCCAGGGTTGCCACTTTAGAGGTGTAAGAATGTTTTTCTGGGTTGCACATGTGCCAGAAACAGATAAAACAACTGGCTTTGGAGTTGTGCAGAGCAACAATGCTTTGATATTCACTTGTATTTTCAATAGGCGATGGTGATGCACATAACATGGACCCTCTTGACGGGTGCGTCTACAGTGAAGTGTTTAGAGAGAATTACTTCGCGAACGTTCTGTTCAAGCTCGGAACTCGTATTTCAAAATAATAGAAGTACATTTTTGCTCGACAGAAAACCGTGTGCATTGTTTGCGAGTGGCTGCGGGTTGATTTCTGGGGGTGGGCTGGTGCATATAATTAAAGCTACATGGCACGGCACACTTGAAGTATTTAAGGCATGTCCTGTTCACGCTCGGAACTTGTATTAGTGGGGTCAAAGTTATTTCAACATTCATTAGATAAGTGACATGTTTACTCGGGAATCATGAAAACAATTAAAGGAAAATAATATAAAAATATACTCGTGGCTATGTACGTTGGCTATCACTATTATAAAAGCGTGTTAGTAACTTAAGACTTTGTGTCCAAGTGGTCGCATGCCACGGCAATGCCACTACGACCATTTCTAAAATTTACATTTTGACGCTACAAGTCACAGAATGGAACATACGGTTTGGGGAAGAGGTCATGAAAGAGCCTGACGCAAGGTGAAGCACATCACATGGGGCCTCTTGACGGGTGTGTTTACAGTGAAGTGTTTAGAGACAATTGAAAGAGTTCTCCATCGCCAGCCTCGGCCAGACCCACACGGGAGGAGGAATGAGGGGCCATCACATGCCGGAATAGAAGGAAGCGCGAACGCCGATATGATAGCCCACAAAAATATTCAGTGAGTGAAATCACCTGGGAGAGAACCAGGCACCGAAAGGAGGGGCATTTACAACAAGCGCAGCAGCGAAACCCCGAAAGTTAAACCATTTGTAACCGGACACAACACAGATGGCAGGCTGCGTGCGCTGCTGACTTTGGAGCTGGAGAACAGGGTTCCGATACTCGGCGTGGGCTACATTATTTACTTATTAAAAAATAAACAAGAATCTCGGAGGGGGGTGGGGAGAGATAAATAGAAAAAAATAATACACATGGAGACAGATACAATTTTTAAAAAGCACGGTTGAGAGGGACAAATGTACCATCTGAAACCAAATACAACAAACGGTGCAAAGAGGTGGCTCAATAATAATGCTGCTGACTTTGGAGCAGGAAAACAGGGTTCGAGCCTCTTCATGGGCAGCATCATTTAAGCCTGATTTAGTTATGAATAAATTAAAGGTAAATAAATAAACAGGTTTAGGTAAGTGCAGGAAGCTGCCACATGTGGAAATGCCACAAGAAAAAAAGTAGTCCTAAATAAAGAGATAACAGCCAGCAGCGTAAGTTAACTGTATTTGGCCCATGCTGCTTCCGCCAGAAACCAAAGAAAAAGGAAGTGATGTATCGGACCACAAGCCAACAATGCGCAAGATAAGAACAGCAATGCCAGATTCCACCAATGGCAAGCGACAGTACAAAGACAAATGCAATGGGTGGAGTTTCAGTAGTAATACTGATTACTTGATGCCGCGCAGAGGCAGCGCATGCGCTGCCCTATACGAGACCTAAAAAGCCAGTGGGGGAGCTCGGAGTTTCATCACCTGGAAGGATCTGCCGTTCCATTTGAGAAATTCAGCAGATCTCCTCTCTTTTACAAGGGGCTGAAAACATGGCTGTTTACTCAGTGACATCATTTCTCCTGATATGCAGTGCATAGCGCCAGGACACCTCAGGGTAACCGTTGCACTCTAAAAGTTTAATTAACATAACATGTACTTGCTGCCTTTCCTTTCTAACTAGAGCTCGGCTGATTGCGGGCCTTTAGAAAGTATTTATGTTAATCACAGTGCCCGTCAAGGGCTGCACTTAACAAATACTTTCAAAAGGCATACAATCAACCCCAAAGCTGTGCTCTACTTAGAAAAGAAATGCAACAAGTCTACAAACATTAGGTGTGCTTTCAGAATCATCTGAAAGAACAAGTACGTGCTTTTAAACTTGATGCATTTATTTTCTAAATACAGCTCAGCTGTGTGGCTTATTGTGTGCCTTTTGAAAGTATTTATGCTAAATGCAGCCCTTGACGGACGCTGTGATTAACATAAATACTTTCAAAAGGCCCACAATCAGCCCTGCAGCTGTGCTGCTTTAAGAAAAGAAATGCAGGACGTTTAAAAGCACAATGTGTGCTTTCAGATGATCCTGGATGTTGGTGAGTGGTAGTGATGGAATTCATGGAGAAGAAGGAGATGGGGCGCCAAGAAAGACTGTTGCACAGTGTGCGACGCGTGCAAGGGCTATCACTGGGTGGGAGTGTTAGCTTCCTCCCGAAGGTTGGGTCTAGTTGCTCCCTTGATCATGGGCTGCATTTTACATAAATTCTTTCAACAGGCAAACCATCAGCCCCGCATTTAGAAAAGAAATGTAGCAAGTTTTATATAGTGGGAACTCAACCCAAAGGTATTGGAGAGATTTACTGGATTTTTTTATTTATATGCCTCGGGAGATTCACGGATTTGCAGAGAATCACAGAATGTTAGTCTGACCCGAGCCAGAAAACCCATCTCCCAAGTTGGCAGCTCGAGCATTAAGCCACAACCTCTACCACAAGACCGGAAGCATTTACAATATGATATACAACTTTATGCAACGAACAACTATTGACAAAGCCAATAAATCTGGCTTCTTGTAGGTGTAAAGATACTTGTATTATATATTTGGATGCAATGACAGAAGAAGCGAAATATCAGTCGGGTGGCACACTATGCTAAACTATCTTAATTGCTTTGTAAGCCACGTCCTTAAATGCATTAGTCAGCCTTTTTGAGAGACACCCTAGTTTTTTCATCTCACTTAAAGCTCTGGTCTACATGCGTGGCCAGGTTCTTGAAGCACATAGCCTTGGCTGCAACACACAGAGACCTTACTCTCTCGCACACAGAGGAAAAAATAGAGGGAATATTGCTTGTGTGGTATTGTCATCACAAAAAAACATTAACAAAGCCAAATAGCTCTCAGATAACATGAGAGGTATTTGGCTTTGTCAATGCTTATTTAGACATGATGCAAAGCTCGCAAGCTGCTGTGCAACATGTAGGGTGCCCAGAATTTTAAAGCTAAAAACCGGGACATTTCACAAAAATAGAAGAAGGACTACCATTTTACTTCAAGCGATGAGAGCGCTCCTCAGCAGAGAATTACAGAACAGGCAGTAAGAACACACATAAAATTCAATTTTTAAGCCCAGTAGCTTGCCCGTTAATTAAATTGCTTTCTTGAAACAACTGCTAAGTATACCTGCTTTGTTAAACATGAAAAACACCTCCCACCGTTTTTAGGCGACCCTCTCCAAAAACGGGGACATGAGCTAAATTTCTTGACATTTTCTGGGACAGCTGGTGAAAAACCGGGACCGTCCTGGCCAAACAAGGACACCTGGTCACCCAAAACGTGACAAAGAATAACAAAGTCCCAGGCCGCGGTGCACTCTGGGGTGTCAGCGCTTTGCTCTGTCTGACTTTACTTTGAGCTGTATTCACAGCAGCCGCAGTGCTGTGCAGCATGTCTAAACAAACATTGGCAAAGCCAAGAGACTTTGCATGGCTGAAATCTCTTGGCTTTGCCAATGATTGTTCAGGACTTGTGCTCTGAGGAGATAGATACAGAATTCACGAATGGTTATAAACATGCAGATCATAAACTGAGGCTTGTAAAGGCCCCGGGCCTCGAGGAGGAGTCGACACAGGGTCTGAGGGATCGACGCTCGAAGGATGAGGGTCGATGACCCCTCCCCCCTCTCACCCCCCTCCCCTCTGTCTCTCCAGGCTTCTCACCCCCCCCTCCCCTCCCCTCTGACTCACCAGGCCTCACAGCGCCGAGAGATGAAGCTTCCGCTTCGAGGCGCCCAAGGGCTGCAGCTCCACCGTAGGCGAGTCAGACTCACCGGCTGCAGCTACGGAAGACGTCACTTCCGGAGGTAGTGAATTCGGATCTGCGCATGCGCCACTCACTGACTACGGATTTATGGGGCAGTGAGCGCAGTGGACGTAGTGAGTGTAGATCTGCGCATGCGCAACTCGGGTTACGCAGTTGTGAAAAGATCGAATGTTAATAACTGCGCATGCGCGCACCTTCAGTTGCAAGTTGAGAGGGAGACCTATGTTTAAGGGTCTGCGCATGCGCAGCACGGCCTGTGGTACCTTGACAGCTGTCCGCCAGGGTCTGCGCATGCGCAGTGCGACCAGTATGTTACCCGACTGCTGCCCGTAGGGGTCTGCGCATGCGCTGAGGGACCAATGTAATGTCCTGACAGCTGAGCCCTGACCTCAGGTTTGCAGCAGACAGAGCAGGATCCCCAGTGCAGGGGTGAGTGCAGCGTCATCACTGTTTGTGTTTATGGGATTTCACAGCACCAGAGAGAGCTGAACCAGACCCAGGCAGAGGGGAGTCACTGGACACCCAAGGGGGGGTGGGCAGAGGAGAAGGATTCTATGGGGCCCACTCTGGGGGGGGAGGGGGGAGGGGCAGAGGTAAAGGATTCTATGGGGCCCCCTGGGGTGGGGGCAGGGGTGAAGGATTCTCTGGGGCCCCCTGGGGGAGGGAGGGGCAGGGGTGAAGGATTCTATGGGCCCCCTGGGGGGGCAGAGGTGAAGGATTCTATGGGTCCCCTGGGGGGGCAGAGGTGAAGGATACTATTGGGCCCCCTGGGGGTGGAGAGGCAGAGGTGAAGGATTCTATTGGGCCCCCTGGGGTGGAGGGGCAGAGGTAAAGGATTCTATGGGGCCCCCTGGGGTGGGGGCAGGTGTGAAGGATTCTCTGGGGCCCCCTGGGGGAGGGAGGGGCAGGGGTGAAGGATTCTATGGGCCCCCTGGGGGGGCAGAGGTGAAGGATTCTATGGGTCCCCTGGGGGGGCAGAGGTGAAGGATTCTATTGGGCCCCCTGGGGGTGGAGGGGCAGAGGTAAAGGATTCTATGGGGCCCCCTGGGGTGGGGGCAGGGGTGAAGGATTCTATTGGGCCCCCTGGGGGGGAGGGGCAGAGGTAAAGGATTCTATGGGCCCCCCTGGGGTGGGGGCAGGGGTGAAGGATTCTATGGGGCCCCCTGGGGGGGGAGGGGCAGGAGGTGATCAGGGAGCAGGCGATCAATCAATCAGAGGTTAGTGAAGCTGATAGAGCGCGCAGGTCACCCGACTAGTCTTACCATCTTCACCTGGGCCCATACGCATGACTTAGCCTAATAACCACCAGGTGACTTTGGCGCCAACTCTAATCAGTGATTTATGAATTTCGTTTTAGGACCTATACCATTGTCTTACCAATCCTTATCATCGGTACCTAAAGTCCTACGGGATCAAGGGAGTTAGCAAGAAAATAGGTAGAACAATAATACTTCATTTACCTTAAGTAACCACAAACTCAGGGACGATTTCAACTCTTTATCTATGAAAATTATTAAATGTCACAGTCCAAATATGCAAGATCAAAGCTCTTTCAATTAGGAAGATAATGATGAAAGCAATAATATGCAAAGAAGTTGTGAAACTTAATTTTGCCATTTAAACAAAGGTAGGGAAGAGAAAAGGGATGACAGACGATAACATACCTACATTTATTTATATTTACCTAAAATAGTGTGAAGACCAACCCTGGCAACGGGCTGGGATAAAGGACAGAACCCCGAATACACAGGTGCCACCAAGATAAAACAGGTGCAGACCAGAATCAGGACAGGTAAAGCCAAAGTGGATCAGGACAAGACCACCATAGGTTAAGACCGACACCCACAGCTAAAGTTGCTCCACCAGCGTTACAACCCTCTCTACAGCTAACAGTCGAACCCCAAATGGGTCATCAAATCTTCTCCCTTAGAAACACCGAAATTGCTATCGATTTTTCTGACAGAGTGCTCGGCCAGCATCTCTGCTCTCGATCGCCTATTGAGTGCGTTGGGCAGGGGCGGCTGGTGACATTTGAAAGTGGTGGGCGTAAATACTGCGCTGTGGCGAGCGCGCGCAGCGAGCGAGGCCCAACCACCTATGGGGGATTCAGGGGTTCTCCCACGAGAACATTTTGAAAAAAGAGTGGGCAAATGGTGCCTTCTCAAGCACATTTGAGAAAGAGATATCTTGGCCAATACATCTCTGGGACTAGCCAGACAAGTCTCTTTGCACTTGCACAGATACATCTCTCTCCCTGCATTCGCATAGGCACAGTCACCCTACACTCATAGACCCATTACTCACCCTTACCTGACACATCACTAAGCCAGCATTCACCCATCCACATCACTCACTGTGGACTCACACAGGCACACTGCTCAACCTGCACTCACACAGACATCACTCACCCTGGACTCACACAGGCACACTGCTCACCCTGCGCTTACACAGACATCACCAACCCTGCACTGTCACAGACATCACTCACACAGGCACACTGCTGACCCTGCGCTCACACAGACATCACTCACCCAGGACTCACACAGGCACACTGCTCACCCTATACTCACACAGACATCACTCACCCTGGACTCAAACAGGCGCACTGCTCAGCCTGCACTCACACAGACATCACTCACCCTTCAATGCACTGCACTCAATAGGTTTCATGTCTTTCAGCCTGTCTAGGCCTGACATTGCCTGGTGACAGACTCCAGTACATAAGACCACGTCAGCTGGGGCCTCTGAGCAGCTGGGGGTGCTCAGCACAGACCCAAGAATGCAAGCAGCCCCTGCAAGCAGCCCCCCCACAGACACTGGTGTTGTTATTGTAGGATGTTCGTCACTGCAACAGCCTGCACTGCAAAGGAAAGTGGGTGTAGATGCAGCAGTCAGAATAGAACCGTGGGTCAATGTGCCTGCTCGCGCTCTGCCCAAATTTAATTTCGTTCGTTTGCGAGCTTTATTCTCATATCAGACCCGCCACATGCTCTATTGTCAGTGATGCTTTTTATGGGTCTTGTCTGAAATCACTGCCCCAGGGATTTATTATCCGCTTTCTAGTAATAAGGGATTTGCTGTCTGGCAGGTTTGTACCCAAGTGGAACAAAGAAGTGACGTGAGCTCTTCGTGCCCAGAGGTAGAAGCTCACCTCCGGGAGGTATTTGGGGTTTGTGTCACTATTTCTGTTAGGATCCTTCCTAGCGCTGCCTGAACACGCTCCCAACCCAGACATCTCTGCCACATTAAGGCTTGAGCATTGAATTCTGCCATAAATACAGTCTGCCTCAACGGGGACCGGCGCCAGAACACCAGTACGAGCGAGCGATTATAGAGTCCACGCGCTGCAGCTACCAGTGCACACATAATGCACAGCGAGTGAAGCGCATTGTCCCTCGGTTAAAGGGCTGGCCAGTAATCTGAATGTGCAATCACTGCCAGCGGTAGTGCAGTAATAAACGAATACGTGCAGTCCGGTGACAGCAGTCGACGCCAACTGCTTTATGAGTAGAGTACACGCGCTGCCCAGTAACTAAAGTGTGCCCCCAAGACCCAGTGCAAGGGGTACAGAGGAATTATCAATGATTGTAGTGTGCGTGCAGTGCTCCGTGAGTGTATCATTCGCTCACTGCCCAGTGCTAATTTATTCACAGTTAATTAAAACCATTCAAACAGTCACGGCTCGCAGTACTCGCGAGGGGGGGGTGGGGGAGTTGCGGGGAAGGGGGTCACGGTGGGGGGTGCGCCAAGGGAGAATAACATTGAGAAAACTTACATGACCGCCTCTTCTCCTTGTCCGCGTTGGCGCCTCATCTTCAAACAGGAACCGGAACAGGAGCAGCAGCAGCACTGAGTGGCAACCCCTAAGCCAATCTGCAGCGCCAGGGCACAGTTACTCCTCGCCCGCAGCACGCCCATTAGGAGTCCGAGGGGCTCCTAATGGGCATGAGCTAACAAGTAAGAACACAAGTGCGCATGAGTAGGCACGGTGCGAAAATTCGCCCTCTGTCCCCACTCATGCGCAGTTGTGTTGTGCTTCTGGCTGCTGCCCCCATGTCTGACAATGCATGTCAGTCAACATGACGCCAGACCGCCCCCCCCCCTCAGTCTCTGAAGGGGGTGGGCGGTCTGACGTCATGCTGACTGGCATGCATTGTCAGTTCTTCCTCGGCGTCGGTGTTTGAACTTGTAAACTATTCAGTTTACTTAAGTTCAGAAACGTCGGAGCTGTGGGCGGCGGGGCTACACCCCCACGCCCCAATGGACGCACCGCGCCTGGCGTTGGGTCAGTGACAGGTCAGCTATTCAGACAAGTTGGACAAAACTAACTAGCTAAGCATACTCTAGTTATACTATTTTTCAGGGCAGTGTACCACCCCCCAATGTTGCAAGTGTAAGGATCCCTAATTTTGATTGGACAAAAGACGAGGAGAGGTCATCACACCATATCAAAATGAAACTTTTCTTTAGAATATTGAAATTAGCGTTCCCGCCCATAACTTTATTTTCCCATGCACGTTTATTCCACCCAACAATGGATGTTCTAATAGTCAATACAATGTTATAATATAACTTCCTTTTGAGAGTTCAGCAGGTCATCTTCCCAGGCGCATCTCAGTCCCTGGCACTCATTCAATGCCATGACTTGGGCTTTCTTGGTTTCTTCTGCGCATGTCCAAAATGAGTACAGTGGGATTTCATCAGGTCCGAAATGTGATACATGCAAAAATAGAAAACAAACAGTTTTAGAACAAAGAATAAATGAATGTTCTGTATACCACGTATCTCTACTCTATTCCCATTACTTTATTTTAACTATAGCGTTAGGGGTTAAGCAGAATGAACAATTTAGTTAAAGCAGCAAAGCAAGCATTATCACGTTATGACATAGAGAACCCATTTTAGGTTCTAGTGCGCAGAAGCAAAGTTTTCCCCTCAAGCGAAAGGTACATCATGTCACATGAGTATGACTGACGCATGCGTAGAACAGAACCTGCGTTGTGGCGCCCATAATAATGAAAAAGGATTACGGTTAGTAAAAGCACATAGGCAAGCTTCCCCTAGATACTAAAAATGTCATGTGGTGGAATATTAATAAGACAAAACATGTAGTTTAGTAGGTTTACAAGTTATTTAGAGAGGGCTGAGTCTGAGCAAGTTGCTTTTCATGTGCAACCGTGCTCCATCAAAGCGCAGCTACTCCACCACAATGGTCTCAAGGTGCTAGGGGAGGGGGGATGGCTCCACTGAGTGCTGGGGTCATCCAAAGACCCAGGTCTTGAGGTCCTTGCTGAACAGAAGCAGTGTAGGGATGGGCCGGAGGTAGAGTGGGAAGGTGTTCCAGGTCTTGGCTGCGAGGTAGGAGAAGGCCTTTCCTCCAGTCCTGGTCTTGTAGATGCGTGGGACGGTGGCCAGAGAGTGGTCAGGAGATCGGAAGAGTCTCTTGGGTGCGTGGAAAACGAGGTGGTTGTTTAAGTATGATTGTCCGAAGTTCTGGAGGGTCTTGTATGGGTGGGTGAGGAGCTTGAAGGTTATTCTTCATTGAATGGGGAGCCAGTGGCGATCTCGGAGGTGTTGGGTGATGTGGTTGCGACGGGTGATGTCTAGGATCAGTCTGACTGTGGCGTTCTGAATGTTCTTGATTTAACGTACTCGTTTCTTGTAGATTCTTGCATAGAGAGCATTGCCGTAGTCCAGTCTGCTACTGATGAGGGCGCGCATGACTGAAGAACTGTAATCTTCATTCTCAGGGAATACTTACTAATAAAAAAAGAACTTGGCACAGAAGCTGAAAATATGAAAAGACATCTTTATTAAATTTAATAAGTGAGGCCACGTCACACAGAAGCCGTAGCAACTGAATGAGGTAGTCTCCAGAGTACAGAGAACAGAGGCCTTTTATATGCTCTCAGGGTTACAAACTTCAGCATACAAGTAAGGGGCAGTCCTAGCTTTTGCAAGCATACAAAATACCTAACATTCCTTCTTACACAAGCCGGACAAACCCATAATAAACGGACCACAACCCATATCATAAACAGACCATAAAAGAAGGAACAGAAACAGATAGAAGTAGGATAAGGCATGTTTGTGTGCAGTAAAACTTTACGATGTCCTGTGCTCTGATCCTTAATCTTGATCAGCGAAAGGGCAGGAACTGGTTTGGCAAGGTCGGCTTCAGGCAACAGGGTCAGTTCACTCAGGTCAAACAGGAGTCAGCACAAACTCAAGCTAAGGTGTACGTGTCCTAAAGACTTGTCAGCCACAGTCATAGGCCTATGTGAGGGCAACCACAAAATGGCTACCATGCACAAAAGGGAACCCAAGGGTTCAGAATTCACAGAACCTCATGACCGTTTTTCTGGATTCGGATGGGATCTATCTGAAAGCTTTTCAGAGTATACGAAGGGTGTTGAAGCAGGCCGAAGATATGATGTTAATCTGGCCTTTGATTGTGAGCGATGAGTCTAGCATTATGCCTAGGTTTCGTGCATAGTGCTACGCAAATAAATGATGGACGGAATGCTGAATAAATCATACATTCACCCCCAGTCAAGAGATCTGGGTTAAATCCATTGTTCTTTTGCTCGCCATGCTACCCCAGTTTAGACCCAATCATATGCAAATCAGTCTTGACCCTGTGCCTCATGGGAACAGTTCAGACCGACCTGCCAAGCCAGGTCCTCCCTGAACCGGAAACAAGCATCCTGGGACCTGTTTCTGGGTATTACCCTTTATCAGCCAGGCTAGCTTGAATCCAGTGGCACAGTGAGCAAGGGACCCACGTGTGGGCATACCCATCAAACTTAGGGTGAAAAGTGCTGTACAAACAAATGATGGGCGGAATGCTGAATAAATCATACATTCACCCCAGTCAAGAGATCTGGGTTAAATCCATCATTCTTTTTCTCACCATGCCACCCCAGGTTAGACCCAACCAGGGAGGACCTGGCTTGGCAGTTAGGTCTGGACTGTTCCCATGAGGCACAGGGTCAAGACTGATTTGCATTTCTTTTCCATTAGGTGGCGAACCCCCACATGCACAGCCGTCAATTTAGTAACACCATTAATCACTGGGATTTTGCAGTGCTTAAATATCTGTGTCTTTCGTTTTATATACCATTGCAGAGTCTTATATCTGACATTTTAGGTCGAGGCTACCGTCGCACTGCGAAGCAGTGGGCGGAGCCGAAGATTTCATGTTGTTTAGTATGGGGACTTGAACCCGCCCCTCTTCTCCATTGGCTGGCCTCGTAAATGCTGGCCAGCCATTGGAGAAGAGGGGCGTCACTCGGTTCTAGCCCCGGCTTGAGCAGATTCGGGGGCGTGTTTTTAAAAAAATTTTAATCAGTGTCGTCATCCGTCACTCAGCAAAAAAACACGCCCCCGAATTGCGAAAATGGCGGCGCTTTTGTTCTGCCAATTCCCCCCGACCGCCGGCGGAAGAAGTCGTCCTCAGGTGTGTGCTTGCTGTCCTGCCCCTCCTCGTTGCTTGTTTTAACTTTAAACGCGAGGCGCAGGTGCGGCCAGTGCTTGTTTTCAATCAATGCACTTTTGAGGGAAGCGCGAGTTTACTGCCCGGCGATAAAATGAAATGAAGGGTGCCACTTTGTACAATTCAATCACGCTCGGAGGTTTACTCTCCTCCTTGCAGTCATGTTACTAAGTACAGTTCCCATTATTGGAGATTATTTCTTGTCGAGAAATGCGTTTAAGGTATTGCTCCTTCAAATCTGACTGCGTCGCTTCAATCATTCCCTTCAGGGGACCCGCGGATACTCGCTGCTGAACACCTACGTCCACAGTCTGAGGCTCTCTTTGTGAAGGGCTTTCAGCTGTGTACATTCGGCGAGGAAGAGAAGGTTCTAGAATTAGGTTTGTGTTTAATGTGCGTGTCCTCAGCTTCACATTAAACCTGAGGGTGTGCGTAGAGGGGCGAGAGCTGGGCCGGCTGACATTTAAAATTTTATAAATACTTCAATATTTTGTTTTATCTAATACTGTGAGAAGATTATATTCTAAGTGGCCGCACTGGCAAAGCCAATAGGTCTCATCGATGAAAAGCTACTTGCGGTGGATAACGGGGAAAGTGACGGTAAAAAAAGCGCTATGAAGTGGCCAGTGCTGGTCACGTCATATCGCTTTTTTTTTGTATATGGTGGTTGGGGGGTGGAAGGGAATAAGCTTCTTAAAATTTTGCAAATGTATTTTAAAAAGTGTCTATAATGCTTTAAATGCATGTATGTCTCCAGCAGATTGAACCTGCGGCTGGAAGCGGTTCTGTAGGAATCTCAGTTTGGACCTTTTGAGGGTTTTGAGTGTTGCTCAAAGTTCCCTACTCGCGCCTTTGGTCGTGAAAGAGTTTGTCCTGTCCCTTGTAGCACCAGCTTCAGACAGTAATCCTCTGGGCGGCCTCTGGCGTCACTGCAGGGCAAACACACCCATCCCCAGGGTCACACAGACGCCCTGCCCTGCCCTTGTTACCCAGATAAGAGGCCTGTGCGTGGGTGGGGATTGCCTCAGAGCCTGCCAGGGGTCGGTGCGTCACACCAGTGCTGGGGGCGGGGCCTGGCTGCCATAGTGATGATGCTACAAACACATCCGCTGCTTCCAGTCTAATTTTAGACCAGGGCACAAACCGGTTAGTTTACTCTGCCGTCCACAGCTCTCCAAGATCAAAGGCTGTCGCGTGCCAAGGGGGAAGTGTGTGTCTGTCCCCATTTCATTGTAAGTACTGTGCAAGGGAGTGTTTGGTGAGGGTGACTAGTGGGCTCCGTGCCAGCTGACGCCCTGGGCTCCCCCAGTCCTGACCCTTTCACTTGCAAACCTTTGTAATCTCATTGTTCTCGTCCTGTCTCTTCAACTGAAGTGAACTAAGCCCACAACTCCCAGAATGCAACGGGGTGTGAGTTGGATTTCCCGGACTGGAGCAGGGTGTCCCAGTGACCTACATTGTTATGAAACCATGTGCTTGCTGCTGCTGGCTGCTTCTTGAATCCACCTGTACTCGGACCCGGGCATACATTCAACGCGGCCCAAATGACATTGTTTGACTTTCATTTGTTAAAGCATGAATCTAGCTACTAACGTGCCCAGGACCACTTGATGGGCTGAAACTAGTGTTAGAGCCGCAACCACAGCCACTCAGCCACATCCCGGAACTCTCCAGTTTCTGACGCCAGGAATAGAAGCGCCAGACCATGGTTTTCTTTGCATTCTGGGACTTATAGTCCTGAATTAATAATGGGGTAAAGATGGCTTCAAATCACAGAATGCAGATGCAAAAACCTGGATTGACGGAGCCAGTCACACAAGGTCACGTGAGGCTCGAGAGGCCTGCTTCTGCTGTGACCTACAGGCCATGCGTCTGAATCCCAGCTTGACTTTTTATGTGTGGCTCTGTCTGTGTGTGTGCGTGGCTCTGTCTGTGTGTGCACGTGGCTCTGTCTGCGTGTGCGCGTGGCTCTGTCTGTGTGTGCGAGTGGCTCTATCTGTGTGTGCGCGTGGCTCTGTCTGTGTGCGCGTGGCTCTGTGTGTGTGTGTGTGTGTGTGTGTGGCTCTGTCTGTGTGTGTGGCTCTGTCTGTGTGTGTGGCTCTGTCTGTGTGTGGCTCTGTCTGTGTCTGTGTGTGCGCGGCTCTGTCTGTGTGTGTGTGCGTGGCTCTGTCTGTGTGTGTGTGCACGGCTCTGTCTGTGTGTGTGTGGCTCTGTGTCCGCAAATACTCTCTACTACTCCCTAATGCTCACCTATTGCCATTGTAAATGTCAATACCATTTATTTAAAAAAATGTCATGAGCAATGCCAATAGCTCTACCTTTAATAATGCCGAGACCATTGCATTGTAAATGCTTGTTTAAGGTGTTTTAGCAAGATGTGAAAAATCTGAAGTATCATAATTCCATAAAAAACTTATTTTTTAAATCTTTAATTCCATAGCATCCTGAGGATCTAGTGAATCTAAAAGTGCTGAGTGCAAAATTCGTAAAACATTAAATTCTTAAATTATGAAGGGCTAGTCCACCATCTTTCAGTGGCCTATATAAAGTGTCTAGTGCTGAGCAAAGGGATTTCTTTGCCCAAATAAAAGCTATAAACATGCTCTCTATTTCCTTAAAAAACTTCATCTGTAGAGCCACAGGATCAGCAGCGAACATAAAATTATATAGTGGTAAAACTGACATCCGAATTAACCCAATTCGACCCCATAATGGAGAGAGGCAACTTATTCCATTTAGTGAATAGTGCCTTAATCTTACTGGAAAGGGGGGTTTAATTTAGTTCAAATAAGTTATTAATATTTTGTGTGAAATACACCCCCAGATATCGCTTGGTTCTGGAATTAATTAATAGATAACTTTTGTGCATTAAAGTGTCTTGTGTACAATTACATAATAAAATTTCAGTTTTTGATTTATTAATCTTATAACCTCCCAGGTCTTAATACATTTGAAAGATTGACAAAACTCTTTTCTGATTTTCAATATCTGGTTTTAAAAACAACAGTATATAATCTGCGTATAATTTAATGGGAGTCATACCATCTACAGGTGGATTTATATTTGGTGAATCACGAACAGCGATAGCTAAAGGTTCAATGAAGAGGTCAAAAAGAATGCGTGATAAAGGGCAGCCCTGTCTTATTCCCCTATTTATCATGCATGTTCCACTATTTCTAGCATTTATAACTATTTGGGCTTTTGCTCTCTTGTACATACCAGATATTAACTGAATCAATCTAATAAGAAATCTTTTAAAAGAATTATAAAAAAGGCATGTTTTTCCGTGCAAAATAATCTAAAGCTTCAGTTAGAAAGATTGTATTAAAAGATAACTGTCTTACAGACACTAAACCGCACTGGTCTGAGTGGATAAAAGTTCCCATTACCGAACTGATTTGGTTAGCTAAAAGCTTCATAATTTATAATCCACATTTAAAAGGCGAATGGCCTATATGAATTGATGTATTCATTATCTTATCCTTTTTTTATAAAGCTGACTACCGTTGCTAAACAAAATGAATCCGGAATCTCCCCACCCTCCAGAACATGATTAGCTCATTTTAGTAGTTCTGGGTTTAAAACTGACGCAAAACTTTTATACGACTCTGCCGGAATGCCATCTTCCCCGCAGGCTTTACCATTGCTCAGGGCTTTACTACTGTCTCAATCTCACTAAGGGTAAATTTTGCTACCAATGCTTGTATTTGGTTTTCTTTCAGTCTTGGGATTTCTCGCTTAACTAAACAATCAGTAAGTGCTCTTATATCCCTTTGATGTTTGGGGGGTACCAGATATTGCTTTATAGTGCTTAAAAGATTACATCTGAATTTCTTCAGGGTCTTTGATACTTCTCTGTGTCTCTGGATCTATTATTGATATTATCTTATTTTGCTGATTGGAGATCTCTTGTCTGCCAAGCCAGTACCATACTCGCTCTTTTCAAATACCTTTTGTAAAGATATGTTTTTAGCTGTGTATTCTTGTTCATCATAATACTCCTGCATGCATATTCTGGCTTTCCTAAGGAAGTCTTTGTTAGCTTTTGTCGCTGAGCATAGTACTTTTAAACATACCTGATTTAATTCTGTTTCAAGCTCGGCCCTTAATATCGACTGTTTCCTCTTCTTTACAATCTCTTTCAATGTAATATATCCACATATCATGGCCTTGTAAGCCTCCCATACAATTTCAATACTAGTTGAGTTATTATTTATTTTAAAATAATTAACTGTTTATATCTCCATATCTTTGCACCAAAAAAAAGAACCTGGGATATGAGGTAGGACCTCATCTATATCTATAATTGGGGATGGATTATCAGTTATTGGGGAATATATTGTAGCTATCATAATCCTGTTGTTATTAAGAAATACACTAAAATATAAGCACATCTGCCTTCCGTATCTGTTTGGGAAATAGTATCTTGTAGGGGGAAATGCTTTCTCACATACAGTGACACCCCCCTGTTCTGTTGCACTTACACATGATAAACACATGATATCCGGCCCACTGCGTGAACATTTTGAAAGCTGGTTCCTTTTTCTCAATGTAGTGTGTTTCCTGAATCAATACTGCATCCGGGGAATGTCCTCTTAGCCATATATCTATTGCTCTATCCTTAAATTTGTTATTTAACCCATTACCACTCAGCATCACAATCTAATTATTTCTCTAAATTGCGCTGTCATTTCATATTATTGATTACATATCTGAAAGGTTTGTCAAAGTATTGTTGCCTTAGACAATAGTACACTGTGCAAATCATAATAACCAAAATGATCATAATATTTTCTCCCTTAACCCTGTGCACATTTACTTTCTGTGTAGTCTCCCCGCATCTACCATTCTTCATTTATTTATTTTATTTATTTATTTGCGGGTTTATAATGCGCTAGAATCGACTCTATACAGAGTATCTCTGCGCACAGAAAAAAAGAGAGACAGAACAGAGACAAGCCAGAAGTACAGAGTAGGCAGACAGTTCAGTATAGTCAGTGGATACATAGATTAGGTCTGAAACAGAAACGTTTTAAGTTTTTTCCTAAAGCTTAGATGTTCTGAGCATTGCCTAAGCGCAAGAGGGAGTCTGTTCCACGGAGTGGGTCCAACACCTGACAAAGCCTTGCCGCCTTGTCTGGCCTTCTTTGCGGCTGGCACTCTCAGTAGAAGTTGGCTACTTGACCTCAAAGATCGAGCTGGGTTGTATGGAGTAAATTTGCGTATCCAATAAGATGGCCCAAGTCCATGTAGGCTCTTATGAATTAGGCAGCATATCTTAAATTTAACCCTATTACGAACTGAGAGCCAATGTAGTTTGTCCAGGAGGGGTTTAGATGGTGATCTTGGCGGGTTATTCAGTACTAGCCTCGCTGCAGTGTTTTGCACCACCTGGAGTTTTGCTAGTACACCCTCATTGGCTGACATCAGGAGTCTGTTGCAATAATCGAAGCGGCTCAATACTAACTGTTGGACCTGGCCTCGTGGCGTGGTTCCCCCCGTTCCTCAGCACCCCGTTAGCCTTGCCAAGTACCCAGAATCCCCTGATCGTCCTGTTCCCTGTACGCCCAAACTGCCTGCACGACCCGCAGCCGACGACCAGCCCCGCATGCCCCTGCATCACCCCACAGGGCCCAACAGCCATTTTCCTTTCCTGAGGCCCCTGACTCCCTGGGCCTAGCATGACCCCGGCCCCAGCAAAACTTAGGCTCTAGACGTGCCAGTCCCGGCTGGGGGGTAAAGGGCTCCCCGAGTGAGATAAGACAGGGAGTTTCGATTGGACCTCCGGCCTCCCCGAGAGACTGGTTTCTCTCACACCTCTGTCCTCCCCCTGAGGGCCAGTTTCGATCGCACCTCTGGCTCCCCCGAGTGCTGGCTCCAGACCTGCTGGGCGTCTGGGAATTCCCGGGCGCATCTTCAAAAAGGATCAAAGAGCCAACCGCCGGACCCGCCCAATGACCAGCCCCCCAAGGCATGAGACCTCTGCCTGCGAGGGTCCGGACATCAAAGGGCCACTGGACTATATCAAGGCCCGCCCAACAACTAGCGGGCAGTTGTATACTGGACAAGAAAGCCCTGCTGATCTGATCGCGGCTGAACCTTGGGGAAAACTGAACCTCTGAACTCTTCGAGCCCTGCTGACGCTGTAGCGGCTCCTTCTCGTATCACGGAACTGGAACGTCGGAGCCCTGCTGATGCTGTCGCGGCTCGTCCTCGCAAAGACGGAACTAAGAACCTCGGAGCCCTGCTGACCTCGTCGCGGCTCGAGCTTGAACTCTAAAGAGATCTTCGTGAAACCTCCTGAGCCCTGCTGACGCTGTCGCGGCTCCTCAAGAACACCTCCGGATCGAGCCCTGCTGACCTCGTCGCGGCTCGAGGAGAACTCTGGTCCGGCTGGACCATCGACGCTACCGACACGACCTGAGTCGACTCAAAGTGAGTGAAGCAGCCAGTATGACCATCATCTTCCGTATCCCCCGGCTCGAGGATTGAGAGCTGTGCGCAGGGTACGCTTCGTACTGGCCTAAAGACTGAGACTGTCCCGCTTCCCTCTTCCCGAATTCCTGAGTCTTTACGATCCCTCGATCGCTTGTAAATAAGAGTGCTGCTTCCTTTTTACTGTTCATAAAGAACCTGTTACTGAAAACCTACGGTGTGGTGTCCGTTCATAAGTGTGGTGTGAGCTCAGTGTGTACGATCCTAGACCCGACGTCCTCCCCGGCGAGGACCTCACGTTAAGACTCGGCATTACTTGTGGGAGAGGTGGGTCCCGGGGTGGTCGGGTGAGCATAACCTGGCCCTCTGAGATCGCCCCTTTTAACAATAACGCCTGCACCAAAGTTTTTTTGGTAGAATCCGGTAACATAGGAAATACTTTTCGTAAGAGACCAATAACATGGAAGCATAAGCCCACCACCCAGTTGTCATGTTATTTAAAGGAGAGCTCACGGTCGAGGCGTACCCCTAGATTTTTTACAACCTGTTTGGGTTCTGGCACTAGACCAAGCTCGTGCGGCCACCAGTCCGGCATCCACATGATCCTAGCCTCCCCGAAAAGCATGACTTCAGTCTTGTTTACGTTGCATTGGAGATAGTTCGATGACATCCATTTAGCCACAGCTTTCATGCATTCGAAAAATGACGTCCTCACTTCGTCAGAGAGACTCTTAAAAGGAAACTGGAGCTGGGTATCATCCGCGTAAGAAACGGGGATGAACCCAAACTCTCTCAGAATTCTGGCCAGGGGCGCCACATAGATATTGAAAAGAGTGGGGCTCAAGCAAGAGCCCTGTGGCACCCCCTTGGTGATCTTAGTCTCTGCCGATTGAAATGAGCCCATGCTAACACCTTGGGTACGGTTAGATAAAAAACTATTTAGCCAGGCTAATGCTGTGCTCTCAATGCTGATCATGGTCAGTCGTTCGATTAAGATCTTATGAGATATCGTGTCGAACGCTGCCGACAGGTCTAATAGTACCAGGATAACAGAGTACCCTCTGTCCTGGTACATATGAAGGCCATCAGTTACCGATAATAGGGCAGACTCGGTACTATGTTTTGGTCTAAAACCAAATTGGGAGCAATCTAGCCTACCAGCCTGTTCAATATAATTTGATACATGCTTATTTACGTGTTTCTCTATAAGTTTCCCCGTAAAAGGAAGCAAGGATATGGGTCTGAGATTAGACATGTCAGTCCAGGGAATAGAAGGATTTTTCCTGATAGGTCTAACCAGTGCTTTTTTCCATTCCCCAGGAACCTGACCTTCCATCAATGAGAGATTCACAAGGCACTGAATCCGTGGGCTCAGAGTGCTCCCTACCACCGACATAATTCTTGCCGGGATAGAGTCTGAGGGGCTACCACTCTTAATCTGGCCTAGAGAGCATTCTACCTCTACCAGAGAGATGGGGGGAAATATGTCCAAGGTCATAAGGCCTGGTTCTTCTTCATCATCCAGGGAAGAAAATGTTCCTCCTACGGAAGATGAGTTTACATTAGTAATGTGATCATGTATCCTATCTGTCTTAGTAGTAAAAAACTGAGCGACTTCGTGACACAGTTGCTGTGAGGATAGTTCAGGGGTTTCACAGGCAGCTGGCTTCACAAAGGACTGGAGGATTTGATATAGAACCCTAGGGGTATTACCCGCAGCTGAGAGTAAGGACTCAATATGCGTTTTTCGCGCACGTCGAATATCTTTGTGATAAGTTGTAAGGGCCGCCCAATAATGATTCTTGTCAGCTTCACTCTGGGTGGTTCTCCACACCTTTTCCAGCTTTCTAGCGGATTGTTTAAGAGATCTTAGATGCTCCGAAAACCATACTTCCTGTTTGTGTGCTGAGCGTGGTTTGAACGTTTTCATAGGGGCAATGGAATCAACAGCTTTGAGAATAGCTTGATTAAGATTAGCTAAAACCGTTTCCACACCCTCTGAAGGGCTAATGGGGGGCTCAACAAACCACTCATGAAAGGCTTCAGGGGTTACCTTATGCCATTGCCACTGTCTGCTAGGCAGAGCTTGTGCCTGAACGGGAACTTTCCCTAAATGTGAGGTATGGAATTCCATGACACAATGGTCGGTCCAATTTACTTGTATAGGGTGAACACATTTAATGGTGTTGGATTTATTCGAGAAAATAAGGTCCAAGGTATGTCCTGCCTGATGTGTGGGACCAGTATTCATCTGAGTTAGTCCAAATAAGGAAAGATCAGTCAATAAGGACTGTGCCTCCCCACATTCCTTCAATTCGCTATGTACATTGAAGTCTCCCAAGAGAATAAATTCATTCTCAGCATTAATGTGTCTGGCCAATATCTCCAGCAATGAGATAGAGAAATTAGTACAGAGGCCTGGAAGGCGATAGACTAATGCCCCTTTATGGCTGATTTTATTAGAGATACAGACCTTAAAAACCAAAATTTCTAGATTAGGAGTGCTATTTTCCTCTAAAATGGAGATCGACAGATTGTGTCTATATACGATCGCTATGCCTCCCCCAGTTTTAATTGGACGATCTAACCTGACTATTTTATAGCCCTCTGGGATCCCTAAGGTAATAACCGTAGCCGAATGAGGTTTTAGCCATGTTTCAGTTAAGAAGCAGAGATCTGGTTGCACAGAAGAAATCAGGTCCCATACTTCACTATGGTGCTTAGGTAGAGATCTAATATTCACAAAAGGTTCTTACCTCTCAAATGTACCTGTGAAACTGCCCTTGAAGCGGGGGCTACATACAGGTCAACTGGTGGTTTATCATGTAGGGCCTGGAATCGACATTTTCGACATCCTGTCATATTTACTAATTGTACAGAATATTTCTTAAGATTGTTTAATAAAGTGCTGGGTATGACTTGAAAGTGTGTCATGCTTAGGTGCTGTAACAGACTTGGTATTCACTTGTCTAATCACCTCGTAAGACGTCTTGTCATGTAGTTCTTAGGAACCCTCCAGGACCTGCGTGTTTTGGATGACCGAAACTGAGGGCTTGGTGTCCCTACTGCTTCCGAAACCAGGAAATGTCAGCCATTAGACCAGCTCGCTTTACAGTGCCACTACCAACCCCATGTATTCTACAGTGGTGTAGGTAGGTTCTGGCAACGATTGAACATGACAACCCTGATTCCTCTGGGATCGTGGAAAACTGATCTACTGCACTGATTTACACAAATGACTTCTTACCAAATTCAGTATTCTAGCTACTTTTAGAGCAGCCTACCTTTCTGGGTTATGTGTATTTATGTTGTTATGTTTCAGCATAAATGTACTTTCATGTAGAATCTGAGGCTTAAAACCTAGAACTAAGTAAGTCTCTGTGGATGAACCCAGTGTCGGTCAGCGATGACTGGCCTAGAACAAACCGTAAGCACCATGAGCTCAAAATATTAACAAGGTATTGAGTTGCATACTAGTTCTGGCAAGACTATCCTAGTCATTTCCAATGCATGGTGCTACATGTAAGCAAACACATTTTTTACTGGCTGTAGAGTGCTTTCTTGCATGACAAGTTGCAGCCCAGTGCTTGGTCACCTTTGATATGTTTCATACTTTGTTTTCGTCAGAAGGGCAGGTCTTGGTGAGGGGTTGGTCATGTGCTGCTCCGGGCATGTACTGTACTAGTGAGTGAATCTCCTTCTTTCCCCTTTGGTCAGAAGTGGTCCTGGGCAAAAGTAATACAAGTGAATAGTATTGTTCCGTGGCATACCCACAGCATGGGGAACCTCATATACACTATGTTTATCCTACAATGTCCGTGCACAAAGCAAACAATAATTATAGCAAAAGTCTGTAAAACAGGCTTCTCCAACTAGTAGCTTGTGATCTACTGGTAGCTCTCCAACTAGATAGAAGTAGCTCTCTTATGTGCATCCCAGCTTACTAATTTGGAACGTTTTTCTTTGTTGAATTAATGTCTACAGACCTAATGAGTGTATTCAAGACAAAAAAGTGTGTGTTTTCAGAACTCATAAGTTAATGTTTAGAGACAAAAATGTCTGAATGTCCAAAATATATGTAAAGCTAGTATCGGAGTGATAAATCATACACTATTACTGATATTATACCTTAATGCTAGGGGTATTGTAGCTATGGATGTCATATTAACCGTATAGAGGCATTCCAATCTGAAAAGGTTTTTTTTACTTTACTGCTTGCCGGATGTACTACTGAAGTGATCACTGTGAGTAATCTTGCATGGGGGGGGGACTAATGTGATCTTGCCTGATGTGGTTACTATTTCAACACAAATAATAGTAGCTCACAATGATTTTAATTGAACATGAGTAGCTCTAAGTACACAAAAGGTTGGTGATCTCTACTCTAAAAGGTCTAGATAGAAACTGTGCAAATGAATTTGCACTGCTTAAAAACACCTTAACATTAATAACCACTGATTTTATACTGACAAACCCCCGCTGCAGTTCACATCAAAAACTGAAAACAGCAAAGACTAAATGTATTGCAGAGTTTCTTTCACTTTGTTTTAAATGTGAAGTATAAGTCTTTCTAGATAGCATTAGGTTATAATTATAGTTACTTTATATTAACTTGCTTTTTTTTGTTACAGGTGAAAGGAATGCTTTAGGAATGGAAGATTGAAAGGACATTCGGGTATATTTTTTTAAAGCAAAAGTCTGCAAGGCTGGGCATTGAAAATTCATCCCATGAAGATCCGTTCAAAAAACAAAAAGAAATCTTAATCTATACACTGAAGTAGCATGAAAACAAATACACTGCTTGAAAAGACTAACGTGAGAGACACTAGGGAATAGAGAACTTTCTAAATGTACTAAAACACTCAAAGCTGTTTCTTATAGCATTCTATAAGGAGTGGATGAAGTCAGCATAGAAGAAAGACAATATATATTTATTATAAGTAGGGTTTGAACATAAATCTCACGCAATGGAAAGACATAAGTATTCAGAATGTGATAAAACATTCAGGGCCACTGGCCGTCTACAATTACACAAGGTCGCCCAAGCAAGACTCAGAACATGTAAATGCAGGGAATGTGGGCAGACATTCAATCAAACGAGTCTTGACACCAGGAAGAAGTTACATGAATGTACTGAATGTCAGAAGGCAGTGCATGCAAAAGGACACCTACCGGTACAACAGGCAAGCCATGCTGAGGAAAATACATTCACTACAAAAGGCAACTTGCAGGCATATCAGAATGGTCATGCTGATGGGAAACCTTTTAACCTAACTGAATGTAATCCAGCATTCATTACAAAGACAGACTTAATACAACAACAAAACATCCACATTGGGAAAAAGCCCCATGAATGTAGAGAATGTGACAAGTTATTCATCAGAAAGGCAAACTTAATGCGACTTCTGAAAATTCACTCTGGAGAGAAGCCATATAAATGTACAGAATGTGACAAGGCATTCTATAGAAAAGAGTTGTTAAAGCAACATCAGAAATTCCACACTGGAGTGAAACCCTTTAGTTGTAGTGAATGTGACAAGGCATTCGTTGCTAAGGGAGCGCTAATGCATCATCTGAAAATTCACACTGAAGAGAAACCATATAAATGTACTGAATGCGAAAAGGCTTTCATTTCAAACACAAACCTAATGCAGCATCTGAATATACACACTGGGGAGAAACCATTTAAATGTACAGAATGTGACCAGGCATTTGCTGCAAAGGCAAACCTGATGCGACATTGGAAAATGCATACTGAAGAGAAGCCATATAAATGTACTGAATGTGACAAGGCATTCGTTGAAAAGGAATCCCTTATGCGACATTTGAAAATCCACACTGGAGAGAAACCATATAAATGTACAGAATGTGACAAGACATTCATTACAAAAAAAGAGCTAATACGACATCATACAGTCCACACAGGGGAGAAACCATATAAATGTACTGAATGTAACAAGGCATTTGTTACAAGGGGAGAGGTACATCGACATTATGCAGTCCACAATGGGGAAAAACCGTATGAATGTGCTGCATGTGACAAGGCATTCTTCACAAAAGCACTGTTGAACCAACATCAGAAAATCCACACTGGAAATAAACCATACAGTTGCAGTGAATGTGACAAGGCATTCATTACTAACAGAGAACTAATACGACATCAGAGAGTCCACACTGGGGAGAAACCATATGAATGCTCTGAATGTGACAAGGCTTTCAGTACAAGTGCATCCCTAATACGACATCAGAGAGTGCACACTGGTGAGAAACCATATAAATGCACTGAATGTGACAAGGCATTCATTACAAAAGGAGCCCTTATTCTACATCAGAGATGCCATACTGGAGTGAAACCATATGAATGCACTGAATGTGACAGGTCATTCATTGCAAAAAGCTATCTCTTGCAACATCAGAAAATCCACACCGGAGACAAACCATATGGTTGTAGTGAATGTGAGAAAACCTTCTTTACAAAAACCTATCTCTTGCGACATCAGAGATTCCAGACCGGAGAGAAACCATTTGCTTGTAGAGAATGTGAAAAGGCATTTGTTACAAAATTGCAATTAAACCAACATCAGAAATTCCACTCTGGGGAGAAACCATACCGTTGTGGTGAATGTAAGAAGGCATTTTTTACAAAATTGCAATTAAAACAGCATCAAAAATTCCACTCTGGGGAGAAACCATATGGTTGTAGTGAATGTGAGAAGGCATTTGTTACAAAAGGGGAATTAAAGCAACATCAGAAAACTCACACTGGAGAGAAACCATATGATTGCTCTGACTGTGGCAAGGCATTCACTGCAAAGCACACCCTTATACTACATCAGAAAAGACACACTGGAAAGAAACCATTTGGCTGTAGTGAATGTGAGAAGGCGTTTATTACAAAACAGCGGTTAATGCAACATCAAGAAACCCACACTGGGAAGAAATATCAATGCAATGAATGTGACAAGGCATTTTTTGCAAAGGGAAGCCTAACGCGACATCAGAAAGTTCACACTGGAGAGACACCGTATAAATGTACTGAATGTGACAAAGCATACACTCTAAAGCACCAACTAGAACAACATCAGGAAATCCATACCGGAAAGAAACGCTATTGTTGTAGTGAGTGTGACAAAGCATTCTTCAGAAAACAACACTTAATGGTACATCAGAATACCCACACTGGAGAGAAACCATATAAATGCACTGAATGTGACAAGGCATACAGTAGAAAACACCACTTGTTGGAACATCAGAAAACCCACACAGGAGAGCGACCATATCAATGTATTGAATGTGGCAAGGCATTTAGGAGAAAGACACACCTAATGCAACATCTGAACATCCACACAGGAGAGAAACTATATAAATGTACTGAATGTGAAAAGGCATTCACTTTAAAGCACAAGCTAGTGCAACATCAGAAAATCCACACTGGCGAGAAACAATACGATTGAAGTGAATGTGGGAAGGGTTTTCCAAGGGACTGCCTAATGCTACTTCTGAAAGTCCACACTGGGGAGAAACTATATGGATGTACAGAATGTTACAAGACATTTGTTGCAAAGAACATCCTAATGCAGCATCAGAAAGTCCACGGGAAAGACCCTATTGATCTACTGAATAGGACAAGGCATTCGATTTAAAGCACCTATTAGAGCCATCTCAGAAAATCCACACCGGGAAGTAACCATTTGCTTGTAATCGGTGTGACAGGGCAGTCATTAGAAACAACACTGCAATATCATGGAACCCAAACAGAAGAGAAACCATGTGAATTCATACAAGGGCAACATTCTATCAATGTACTCAATCTGACAAAGCATTTCTTGAAAGGTGAGGACTATTTTTAGATTGGGAGGTTCATACGGGGTGGAAGCCACTCCGCTGATCGGAATGAGCCCTAATGTGACAAGTCATTTATTCACCAAAAGGAAGACTGTTTTCTGATTTGACATTTTCCACAGGGCGAAGCCACATCAGTGTACTAAATGTGATGCAGCATACATTACATAGACTGGGCGATAATATCATTTGAAATCTAACACTGGTGAGAACTCTAATAAATTTACTGAATGTGAAAATACTTTCATCATAAACTCATCACTAAATAAACATCTGAATCTCCACAAGGGGAAGAAATCATATGAAATTGCTGAATGTGACAATGTGATTTAGAAATTATAAGCTAATGCGATAGCAGGACACCAACACTGGGGAGAAACCATACGAATGTACCAAATGTGATCAAAATTTAATTATAAAAGGAAACATACTAGGTCATCAGAATGTCCACATCTGAGAGAACCCTTATGAATGTGTTTGAATGTGAAAAGGCTCAGTGTGCCCACCAGGCACAAAACAAGAGTTTTCTGACTCGGACAAGACATTCATTAGAAAGGAATATATTATGTAACATGAAAGTTCACACCAGACAGAAACCACTAGAATATAATGAATGTGAGAAAGTATTTACTATAAAGTGCACTCTAGTGGGTTATCTCACATCACACAATGGATGAAGGGTAGGATGACCAAATTATTAAAAACCAAACTCTGGGAAATTTGGCAAATATATAAGTAGAACTAATAGTTTTAGAGCGACTAAAGAGCACAGAACAGCTCAATTGACAGCACTCGTCAGCATAGAAATTACAGAAATGAGGGTATATGGTGAATTCAATGCAGCCTTTATACTCCATATTATATGTAATGCAGATTGCTATCTGTTTGAGCCATCTAACTGATTCTGCACTGGGACAGAAAAACACATTCATTTAGGGGCGTGGCCTGATGAGATGGCAGACTAGATGTGCCTCTGTGGAGCTCCCGGACCAAGCACGATAATCCAGCACTATCCTTATACACAGACAGTAATCTAGCAGCATAATTCCTGCTAACAGCACCAACGAGGGGTGCGTGTGCCCAACTAAAGGCTGAAGACCATGGCAAAGCCTAAACACGCCACAGGGAGTGGAGTCGGTGGACTAATGTGGCTGAGGGCTGCTGAAGTCAGTAGGTGGGCGTGACCTGTGTCAGTATTGGAGGGGCCCAGAGTGGGTCCTCTCAGGTGAACATCATCCTGTCCTGATAATATACAAGTGCCGGACACAGAAGCCCTGCCGGCGATTGGGGGCTGCGGTAAGACCAGAGCCTACCGCTAGTGACTGGATGGCAGCCAGCCATTGCAGAGGCCTGTTGGAGCCAGTGGATGGACTCAGCCCATAGTTTAGTCGGAGTGGCATGGAGGGTGTTAGGCTGGGCATGTGCCATCCCGACTTGACCTCTGCCTCTAACCTGCACTGGGGTGGGGGTGAGTCCTTGCCGGAGCAGCAGCTGTGGATGGTGAGAGTAAGACACCTGAGTTCTTTTTTGGCTCCAGGGGGCCCTGTGAAACTGTTGCTGGAGTTGAGCCTGGGGTTGGCATGACATTCTGCATCGGAGCGGGCCTCTGGTGATCCTTCTGAGCTAGATTGGCTGAAAGGCAACATAAGACATGAGAGCAGGGTGCCAGGCAGGGACTCAGAGTGATGCTGCTGACACTGAGGGGGGCACACCATAAAGGCTCTCTGTCTTGTTGCGAATGTATCTAGGACCCTAATTAAATATTCCCGATTCATGCCCTTGCGTGGTTATAACAAAACATATCCTTATAAAGGCATAAGAATCATGTCCATATTTAGTCATAGCCCATGCAGTCCAAATACGGCAAGGCTAATCCCATAGACTCCTAGAAAGTACAACGCGTTCTTTAAACAAACCAAGCCTCCAGCAGCCCGGTAATTCCCCCTGCTTTTATTTTGATTTACACAAAAACTCCTGGAGTCCAGAAAGAACTGTTAGTTCTTAGTGACGTCTTATGTCCAACCTTACATCAAACTCGGCACCTTTCAGGTATAAATATACCAACGTTGCCTTAAGCAAACACACTGTGGTTTGGAGCAGAGCGGCTATCTATTTTCCTGACGCCCAGCTGATGCGAGTGCTGAAGGAAGCCGACCCTCCCATTTGACGCACTGAGAGAGACGCTGTCTTTTCTCCTGCCGAGAAATTCCAGCTCCGGTGTTTCCAGTCACCCTTGCGGGTTGCTGGGAGATCGAGTCCTGAGAGAGATACACGACCTCCTTCATTCTAAAAACCAAGGTACAGAGCTGATTAGATCTTAAGAGAATTCTTGATTCAGATTCTTGGCAAAAAACCAACTTAACTTAAACTGCAACTTACTTACTCCTTCCCACGTATTAGGCTTAGGTCAGGTACACCGGGGTAGGCGTATCTTAGAAGCTCCAGTTGAGTACGTTAGTCAATGTTTTTATGTATGTATATATTTTATCCATTTTAAAGTATCATATGGCTCAGAAACCATATCAATGCTTTTACAGCATTATTTCATAATACTACTTTTACTGTACGCACTTTACTTCATGATAAGTATTGCAATTGCGGCAACTCACTTCTCTTGCATGAGAAAGAGGACTGCTCAATAAATAACACCTTTTATTGAAAACGCCTGTCTCTCTATTTCTCTGCACTCTGGTGAAACTAAGCATGCACGATTGACTGAGTGAAATAGCTATCTATTGTTTTCACACGACTCTGTAGATACACTCCTTATTCTGGGGGGAGCAAAGTTGTCATGTTTATGCGGTTGTCAGAAACTAATCCGTTCTTGTCTAATCAGGAAAGTTAACTCCTTCCTGAACATTCGAGAAAGTTTCTAGTGACCTCTGAGCTAGCTGGCAAAACTAATTAAGTCTAGCATATCCAGTAGAGACCTAGATGACCTCAGTCCTACGTCTAAACTGCTGTTTGTGTTATTCCAATGCGCAGAGCCTATTGGGAATATAGGAACTACACTACAGTCTGGAGGGACTTTCAGATCTGGCATGGCACAGTGGCGTAGTGGCTGCTCGACCCAGGTGGTGGTGCGAAGTGGAGAGAGAGGACTGTTGTTTGGGACTCCCTTGGACTCCTGTTGGTTCTACCTGGCTCTGGTGGAGGAGAAAGGAAGCCGGGGTGAAAGCAGATAGTTCCTGGGCCCTAAGTGAGGGCCGGTGACGTGTTGAGGCCAGCAGGAGTTGGAGGCCATTGGAAGCCATTGAGTGACACCAGAGGTCAAGTGCAGGGGACCACGTGGCAACCCATTCCTAGATGAATAGTCTGGTCCCTGGCAGTAAGCAGCTGGAGCTACTTATACCTGCCTGGTTGCCCTAGACGCTGTTGCTGCTGCAGTCGGTTCGTTTGGAGTTGCCTGGAAGTGTTACTTGCCCGGCCATGATGCCTGCATTGGTTGGATGTCTATAGCGAGGGCCACACATTCCTCGCTACCGAGAGTATAGTGGATGTTTAGTGTGACCTGACTGTTGTGAAGGCTGAGTTGGAGACCGAGGCACAAGAGGTAGCTGGCAGAGAGTGATCTGGTACTGGTGGACTGCTTTGGGCGCCTGGGTGGAGGACTCGAATGAGACCTATGAATTGGGGCTTTCCCTCCTCCCCATGTTTGGGGCGCCTCCTGTGCCTGCCTGCACAACAGTATGGTGAAAGGTAAACCCAGGGGGAGAGGTGCTAACAAAATTTGACGGTACATGATCCCTGGGGTGGGTCCCACAGGGACCGATCAGGTGATACCACCCCAGACAGAGGAAGAGCGGGGCCCCACAGGGAACAGCAGCAATATTGGAGGCTTTCCAAGGGTCAGGGTCGCCATGAAGACCAAAATTGACTTGATGGCCATTGATATTCATTTTTTACAGAGTGTGTCACGACAATGGAGTCCTGAAAAGCGCAGTTCAGGACTTGCAATGTAAAGTGACTGGGCTCAAATACAGTACAATGCAAATGTATTGGTGCCAGGAGGATGCAGAGGGAATGCCTCAGCACAATAATTAGCATTTTCTTGTTTCCCGGAGGGAGCGGAGGGACCCTCGGCCAAATTGTTCCTGGAGGACTGGCTCCCCTCAGCACTTCGACAATTGAAATTATCCAGAATGTTCACCATTGAGGTTGCTCACAGAACGTTGGGCTTTGGGCCCATTGCCATGCCACGGGGCACTGCCCCGGGCTATTGTCACCTGTTTGTTTGATTATCAGAAGAGAGACATAATTTGAAGCATGTCCTAGCCCATGGCCTGCCTTGTTATGAGGATAGCCCAATCCAAATGTATCCAATTTACACCCTGAAGGCCAGATTCACAAAGGCAATCTGAGACAAAAGTCTAACTTTACAACTTTTGGTATTCACAGAGATCATTTACGAGTAGTATCTTTACATCTGCAGCCGGCCCGGAATCTCTGCATCCGGACCATACTCTCTGCACCTGGGCCTTTATACTTTTGTCTCAGATTGCCTTTGTGAATCGGGCCCAGAAAGTCCAGGAACTGCACAAGAATTTCTTGATGGTCGAACAACGTCTGTGAGAATAGGATATCAAGTACATTTTGCTATTCCTGGGCCAACTGCGAGTTCAACATGGGAGTAAAGTGCTCTTCTACAAGACTCCCCAGGAGGCCCTCGACTGGATGGACTTGATTGGCCTCCCACACCAGGACCAGAACCTTGAATGGACGGAACTGAGACGCAGGGGAATGAGGCGATGGCAACACCAATGCGAGCCCTCTGCACAAAAGAATGGATCAACTTCGGACCGTGCAGGGAGACAGATCCTAGTCAATCAGGATGGTACATTGAGATCTGAGGGGAGTAGAGATCCCTGGTGGGTTCATGGAACGGGAGACAGTGGTTGAGGTACTCTGGTCCTATGTCATGTAGGGCTTTGTAGGTGTGTGTGAGGAGCTTGAAGGGGATTCTTTTGTTGATCGGGAGCAAGTGAAGGTCTCTCAGATGGCTGGTGATGTAGCTACAGCGGATGATGTTGAGGTTGAGTCTGGCGGAGGCGTTCTGAATGTTCTGCAGTTTCTTGAGGAGTTTCTGGGTGGTGCCATCATAGAGTGTGTTGCCATAGTCCATTATGCTACGGATGAGTGCGTGGGTGACTATCTTTCTGGACTCGGTGGGGAGTCACTTGAAGATCTTTCAGAGCAGGCGTAGCGTGTGGAAGCAGGATGATGAGCCTGCATTGATCTGGCGGCTCATGGTGAGTGAGGAGTCCAGGATGAGGCTGAGGTTCTGTGCGTACAGTGTGGGTGTGGGGGTGTTCCAATGCTGCAGGCCCCCAGGAGTCGTCCCAGGCAGAGGGGGTGGAGCCCATGATGAGGTCTTCGGTCTTGTCCAGATTAAGCTTAAAGCAGCTGTTTTTCATCAAGGTGGTGATAGCCTTCATCCCATTGTGAAATGTGTTTTTGGCGACTGTGGGTTGGTGAGGGAGAGAATCAGCTGGGTGTCATTGGCGTAGGAGATACTGTTGAGTCTCGGGTTCCTTACGCTGGCTGCGAAGGGGGCCATGTAGATGTTGAAAAGAGTGGGGCACTCCGCAGCTGATCTCTGTGGGTTTAAAGAGGAACGGAGGTAGTCAAACTGTGTACGGCCGGTGAGAAAGGGATGGATACATTCCAGGGCTTTGTCACAGATGCAGGCATCATGGAATCTTGTGCATAGGGTGCTGTGAGGGACAGTATTGAAGGTGACAGAGAAGTCCAGTAGGATGAGAACTGTAGTTTTGCCTCAGTCGAGGAGGGCTCGGACGTCATATGTGACAGCAAGGAGGGCTGTCTCGGTGCTGTGGTTGCTTCGGAAGTTGGATTGGGAAAGGTCCAGGATGTGGTTCGCTTCAATGAACTCAGAAAGTTGGGTGTTGATTGCCTTCTCGATGTCTTTGGCTTGGAAGGGGAGAAGAGATATGGGTCTGAAGTTTTTGAGGTCTGTCGCGTCAGCAGAGGGTTTCTTCAGCAGGGAATTGATCTCCGTGTGTTTCCAGTCTTCTGGGAAGGTGGCTTAGTTGATGGTGCGGCAAACTTTTGTGGCAATGGTGGTGCTTGATTTGTTGAAGAATGATGTGGGCAGGTCTGAGGGTGCTCTGGATTGGATGCTCTTCATGATCTTGAGGGCGTTGTCCACAAAGAGGGGAGTCCAGCTGCGTAGGGTATGTTGGGGTACGGCGCCATGTCGTGAGATTTTGGGTGGGGTTGGAGGGTCTTGGGTATCGAGGCTGTTGAAGCTTTCGTGCAGCTCCTTGATCTTGCAGTGGAAGTAGGTGCCACGGTTGTTGCAGAGGTCTTTGGAAGGAGTGATGTCTGATGTCTCTGTGCTGGGTCTGGCGAATGCTTTGACCACAGAGAAAAGATCTTTACTATTGAGTGCATTGGCTTTGAGGCTTTCTTGTAGGGCTGCTTTCTTCATTGTTCTGATGAGATGGTGTTGTGCGATGACAGCTGACTCAAAGGCTGAGTGGTCTTCTGGGGTCTTGCTGCTCCTCCATCTCTTCTCGAGCCGTCTACAGGTGTGTCTAGACTCATGGAGGGCGGGAGAGAACCAGCTGGCTTTCTTGGTGTGTTGCTTGCTTTCGGCTTTCTTCAGGGCAGCCAAAGAGTCGGGGCCCGGGCATCCGTCGGTGGAGGTTGCATGCTGAGGTGTTGGAGTCTGTGGATGTCATTGGAGGTTTTTTTCTGAGAGAGGTGGTGAGCTGTTCTTCGGTGACCTTGTTCTAACTTCTGGGAAGGTAAACGTGGGTCCGGTGTTAGTCGGTAATGCGTCGGGTGGGGCTGTTGTACAGTGCCAGGCAAAGGCATATCTGCAGTTCTAACTTCTGGGTAGAAAAAAGGTACATGGGTGTCCATTGGCGATGTCTAGCGGCAGGCGGTGTTGCGTCCAGTGTTGAGGGCGTGAAGGGTGCTGGCATCGTATCGGTGGCTGACCAGGTTCCCTTCACCCTGATTCTGGTCCAGACACAAGCGGGCACGAACAGACCTACCTTTGGTGTGCCTTTGGCACGTAAGCAGGGCAGCTGCACAGCGGCCGGAATAAGTAGTGTGAAGGGGAGGGCTAGACAACTGGGAGGTGGGAATCGGTGCTGTAGGGGCCGAGGCTGTGAGGGCAAAGCAGGGACACAGAGGGAAAAGGTGCAAAAAAGAGGCAAGAGGGAAACAAAGAGAACATTGGAAAGAAGCAAAGAAAACTGAAAAGGAGGGATAAAGTGATCAGAAGGCAGTGAGACGGGGCAGAGCAGAGACACTACCACTGGACCACCAGGGATGAGGTGCAGACAGGAGCCTGCGAGTGGAGGAGGGTCTCGAACCACTGATTATTGGGTCGGTAGCAGGTGCTGGGGCAGCAGCTGCCAGGTGGATCTGCGCATTGGAGGTAGCATCCACTGAAAAAGTCAGTGGATTGCACCTTCACTTTGCCATAAGTAGTGTGAGAGGGAGGGCTGGTCAGCTTGGAGGCGGGAAAGTGGTAATCTGCGCTGGAGGGGGTGAGGCCACGGGGAACATTTAGCGGCACGGACACAGAGGTAAAAGGTGCATAAAGAGGCCAGAGAGGGAAAAATATAAAAAAGTGAAAAGAAGCAAAGAAATTGAAAAGGAGGGAAAAAGATAGCAGAAGGCAGAGAGCAGAGCAGCGGCAGAGCAGAAATGCTCTACCACTGGACCACCAGGGATGAGGCACAGGTGGGAGCCTACGGTGGAGGAGGGCCTCGAACCACTGACCAGAGGGTCAGCTGCAGCTATGGGGGCAGCAGCTACAAGGTGGAGCTGGGCATGGAAGGGAGCAGTCTACTGACAAGATCAGTGGATTACACCTTCACCGTGTAGCGGACGCCATAAGTAGTGGGGGAGGGCTAGACAGCTGGGAGGCAGGAAAGCGGTAAGCAGTAATCGGCCTGGAGGGGGGCGGGCTGTGGGGGACAAGCAGCGGCAGGGACCTGGAGGGTAAAGGCACTAGAAGAGGCAAGTGTGGAAAAGAAAAAAGTGAAAAGAAGCAAAGAAAAGCAAAGAAAAATGAAAAGGAGGAAAAAAGAGATCAGAAGACAGAGGGCAGAGCAGCAGGCGAGCAGAGATGCTCTACCACTGGACCACCTGGAATGAGTAACAGGCTAGAGCCTGTGGGTGGAAGAGGACCTCAAACCACTGACCAGAGGATCAGCAGCAGCTACGGGCCCTGTCCCCACTTTTTAAAATGGGTTCAGTTAGTATACAAGAACCCTGTGGCAAGCGTGCATGCTAGGCATTAAGTGATGATGGAGTGCCTTCTCCAGGGGGACGCGAGACAGGGTTGTCCCCTGTGTCTATTGATTTTTGCTCTGTCTATGGAGCCTTTGGCCTGCAGACCTCAATATGCAGTTAAGGGTTGGGCTGACGGAAGATATAGTTTCTCTTTGTTATGCAGATACCGCAATGCTTTATTTACGCTAGCTGGACATATCTGCCCCAAAAATGTTAGCAGTGATGTCTGAATTTTGGGAACTGTTGGGATTGAGGCTTAACCCAAGCAAATCGGTCCTGTACCCGTTGAGTAAGCTGAAGGTCCGTCCCCTTGCCCAACTCCTGAGCTTGGACTTGCCCTTGACGGTTGAATGGGTGAAGTACTTGGGTATGTATGTTACCACTGACTGGGCCCAGTTCTATGTCCACAGTAGGGGAAGAGTGCTGGATAATTTGAGACCCAGGTTTTGGGAAAATCTGCGCCTCTCCTTGGTAGGGAAAATCAGTCTTATAAAAATGGTGGCGCTCCCATGGTGCCTGTACACTTTGCATGTTTTTTATAAACTGCCTGGACAGTATTCAAGGAGGTTGATAAATTACTACAGTGTGGTAAGGCAGGCGATGCAGTTGGATTGTCGACCCTGAATCAAGAGTGGAATAAGGGGGGTACGGAGGTCCCAGACCTAGGACTTTATTATGTTGCAGCACAATTGCAACATGCTGTTCATTGGCTAGATGCTGATACCTATTGGGAACGGTCCTTTATTGCTGGCACTCATGGGGACCAGCAGCTAGAGGTCCTCCTGCTGCAGGGATGCACCTGATTCGTTTGAGGGGGATCTGGGAATGAGTGGCAAGGCAGGTCCTCCGGTCCTCATATGCGCCTGGGCTGGACCTTTGGTTAATCTACCAATTTGCTCAGGTGTCTAAAGAGATGTCCGTCGAAAAATGGCAGGCAGGGGGTTGTATAATGCTGTCTGATTTATATCCACAGGGAAGCTTTGTCTCCCTTAAGGACGCTATTGACATGTTTGGTTTAGGACATGGCCAATTCTTGCAATATGTCAAGATAGGGGCAATAGGCCAGCAGTTGTGGCCCCCTTTCTCGGAGGCGCCCGATACCTCACAGACCTTAGTAACACTTTTGGCTCTGACGGGGACGCAGCCTCATTTCCAATTTATATCAAGCACTTACCACTGATAGACTGCTTCGGATGCTCAAGATAGAGACAACATGGCAGCAGTACATGGATGGGCCCTTGAAAGACTAGTCCAAAATTCATGAGGGGGTGCGCATAGTAGCGGTCTGTGCTCAATTCAAACTGATCCAGTATTACAGGTAAACAATCATTACGATGCGGTCATAACACAGCAGTACCATTACAACGCGGATTTAAGAACGCAAGTCGTTACCACGACTTGCACTGGAGGGCGCTCTAGACTAAGGAATAGTGTGCTTTACTATTCCAACACCTTCCCTACTGTACGTAGGCTGGAGTTGGAATAGTAAATCATACTATTCCTAAGTCCAGCACAAGTCGTGGTAACGACTTGCGTTGTAAAAGCTGCGTTGTGATGGTACTGCGGTGTTATGTACCGCGTTGTACCATCATACATCCATATAACGTGGTCCACATGACCTACTTTTCCCCAAAGAGATTGCATTCTATGTAACATTCTATGATTTTTTACAAATGGTGTGGTACTCCTCTCCTTTGGTGCCCTTTTGGGTTCAGGTTTTTGCAAATCAAGAGAGGGCCACAGGATGAGCAATTAACTGCATGGTTGAGAAATGCTTGCTGGGACTCCTCCCAGAAAACCCTAAGAAGAAGCTTAGGCGGTTTGCCATGCTCAGCCTCACAGTGGCAAAAAGATGGACATCCATCTACTTGATGGGTCTGCGGCCCCCTTCACTGAGTGCCTGGATGACGGACATGGTTGAGTGGGACGACGGTTTATCTCAGGGTTTGCCCATGCAATCTGATGTGTGGGATCATTATGTGAAATTGCTAAATGTTTTTGGTTCTATCTGTGGAGGCGATGGGGAAGATGGGTAAGAGTGGGAGGTGTTAAGTGGAGTGTGGGTTCTTGACCTATTGTCGAATAGTTCCTGGTTTAGAATTCTGGCAATGATGATCTAGGTATCCTATTTAGTATATACTATGCCTGAGTAGGGATGCTCACTGCACCATTTGTGATAAGGTGTCCTGTTTTTAAATGATAATAAAATTTTTACCACAATTAACCACCTGAAACCAGAACATACTACATTTCCAAAATCCATCAGGACAAATGATGCAAAACCAGGACTTTCTCAGCAAATGTGGTACATCTGGTCACTCTGTGAGGTGTTGGGAAAAGACCAAGGGTCAGATGTAGTTGAATAGTATTTACCGATTCTAAAATACCGAATTCTACCGATTTGGTATTTTAGAATCGGTAAATGCTATGTAGCAAATAATTCGGTAAAAGATACTGAATCACTAAGATCCGGTATTTGCCGAATCGTTATTTACCGACTCGGTAATTGCCATTCATTCCTATAGGCCTGAGGCCCATAGGAATGAATGTCAATTACCGAATCGATAAATGCCGATTTGGTAAAATAGGGAAAGAGTCAAGGGTGGCAGGGTGTCACATTGACTCACTGTTGCACCCCTGAATAGTGCTTGTGTGCACATGTGGCACACATACATGCCCTAAGGGCATGTATGTCTGCCATATGGCACTGGTGTAAATGCACAGATTTGCATTTACAGAGGTATTCGTTATTTACCACCAACTAATAGTTGGTGGTAAATAACAAATCCTTAAAGCATGGAAGCACTCTTCAAAGTGCTTCCTACATGTCATTTACTGATTCGGTGAATACCGAATCGGTAAATACCGAATCGGTATTTACCGAATCTCCCCTACATAGCAAATGGCTCAATACCAGTCGGTAAACCTGAAATTTACCGAATTTTGCGTTTACCGACCGCTAATGGGCCACCTACATCTGGCCCTAAGCATTCTTATTCAGCATTTATTTGTTCTTCTGTATTTGACTAACTTGAATTTTAAATGCCTCATTAAATTGTTTGATTTATGTTTTTTTTTAGTTGGAGACACCAGACAGACTGAAAATATGTTGTTTTAAGCCCTTGTGTAAAAGTAAAAAAAAAAGCTATTTTATTTTCCATTTATCCAGTGTTCCAATCATTGTACCCATATGTTGTTGTCCATGCGCACAAGGTGTTATAGAGAGTGTGAAATGAGTTGAAGCCACACCGAATAATTGTAAATGAGTTTCACAAGGATCCATTTGAAAAACTGGTACAACAAAATTATTTTCCACTTTGTGTCTGATTGTCAATAAGGTAGAAGATGGCAACGTTCTTCTACTGCCTCTCAGTTGTATGAATCCCTGTGATGCATAATGTGCAAAGAGGTTCTATCCACCACCTCTGCGTCAGGGTTTTATCTTCCACCCGTGCTCAGAGGTCCTAACCTCCACTTGTGCAGAGAGGGTCCATCATCCACAAGTAAATAGTGGTTTTAATCTTCACCTGTACGCAGGGATTTTAGCTTCTGTTTTTGACCGGCGATTTTATCCTCCACCATTGGCCAGTGGTTCCACAGTTTCCTCTATCTACCTGTGCTGAGGGTTTTTTTACCTAAAGATTTGCTTAGGGTTGTAACCTTCAGTTCTACCTAGTGGTTATAAATGGCAACTATGCACAGGAGTTCTAGCTTCCACCTGTTCTTATGGGCTCTAGCTCGTTTACTATACTGAGGTTCCAACTAAGCCTGGGTGGAGGTCGCAGAGTTTTGCTCAATGGAACTCTGCGAAGTGCCAGAAAAACACTGCAGCGGAGGTCCGCCCATGGCAGAGTCTGGTAATTCGCACAGCTCCCACTGATTTTTAGTGCCAGGAGTTTTTCCTGTGTTTTAAAATCAGTGTGATTGGCACTACGTGTTGCACCAGAAGATGCTGCAGCTTTCTGCCAGCTTGAGTAGACATTCTACTCGAGCTGCAGCTTCCTCGATATGAGATGCAGATTTCTTAATGCGAGCGGATGCGACCTTGCGCAATGAGAAATCTTGCTGGGATGAAGTTATAGAGCGTGATTTTTTCTGGCAAGCCGCTCGAGAGAAAAAATTCTGCTCCATGTCACTTCATTGATTTGCTTCAAACTCCGCGCGGAGCGGGCAAAACTCTGGGGCATATGATAAAGGACCGGTATTAAAATTATCGCCATTTTTTTGCCAGGAAACTACTGATAAAACGGCGATAATGGGCTTGATAATACGCCCATGTTCTGATGTTAACATGGGCTTCTATGGGAATTAACAAGGGCGTATTATCAAACCCATTATCGCCGTTTTATTAGCAGTTTCCTGCTGATAAAATGGCGATAATTTTAACACCGGTCCTTGATAATATGCCCCTCTGTGAACTCCTCTGGTGGAGCGGAATTCTTTGCCCATCCTTACTTCCAACTTCCACCTGTGCTCGGCCTGAGCATTAACTATGTCTCCTAATATTCCACTACATCGTTGCTTTATTTTCTCTGCCAATTTTCTTCTTTGGTAAACTCCCCAAAATCTTAATAAAACTGTATTAATGAAAAAAAAATGTTATTGACAGTTTTATAAACATAGCAGTACAGGAGTTGAGACAACTGTGAAGTTGAGTGTGTGGGCCAATAATCGCCTAGCTAATGTGGGGGCCAATAATCGCCCAGGTAATTGCTGCTAGCTGCCGTTGTCCTTTTTTTATCCACTCGGGTAGAATCTACCATTGTGCCAATATTTAAAAAGGGGGATCGACAGGATCCTGGATGTTATAGGAATATTTCTTTATTTGATGCCCTGACAAAAATAGCGGGTGCATAATACTAGAATGTCTTCAGGACTGGGCGGAGGATAACGCGGTCCTATCTGGTCTACAGTATGGCTTTCGTGCGGGCTTGGGGATGGTAGAACAGAGTTTAAATCTATCAGTTTTAGTAGGGAAATACACACAGGCGAAGAAGGGGAAGTTGTTTTTAGCGTTTGTAGATCTCACAGCCCCTTTTGACTATGTGATCCACAGCAAATTCTGGTCAATACTAGAAGTTATAGGGGTTGATGTTCAGAATATTTTTTTAAGCATTTTAATACTGATGCCAAGGCACGTGTATGCTGTGCTTTGAATAGAGAGTGTTCAGCCTCAATTTCAATAAGGAGGGGGGCCAGGCAAGGCTGTGTCCTGGCTGCTTTATTTTTAATCTCTATATTAATGGTCTGGGTGAGACACTCTTGAAAGACAATCAAGGTTTCCCTCAAGTAGCTGGACGCCAAATACCAGCTCTCCTATATGCGCAAGACACGGTATTGAAGTCCCGTATACAAGTAGGCCTCCAGAGAGCTTTAGATAGCTTTTCTTATTTTATGAAAGATCTCGGTCTAAGAGTGAACTCCTCAAAGACTTTTATTATGCAGTACGGCCATGGTATTAAGAGGTCTAAGGAAATGTTTGTGACAGGACAGAAGATTGGGCCACCAAGAGATTCTCATATCTGGGAATTCTCTTCGACCAAAATGACACATGGGTACAAGCAGTTTCATCGAAAAAACCAGCTCTCTTAAGAACAACAAAGACCCTTACCAACTTTGAGAAAACTGGGTAGGAGACCACCTGAAGAGCTTATTAAATCTATAAAGCAAAGTGTCTCCACTGCGGTGTATGGGGCTGGGGTCTGAAACTTTGCTGATTTGCTTCCGATTCAACAAGTGGAAAACTCTTTTTTAAGATATATTTTATCCATACTGAATAGTACCTCATCATACATATGTCATGATGAGTTGGGCCTTCCCTTAATTTCTGATTTAATAAAGTTAGAGCCTGTTCTCTTATGGCATAGGCTCTGGACTAAAGAAGAAGCAAAGTTAAATAGAGACATTCCTACAGATTGTCTGAAATTGGAGGGGCTCTAAAGATCCCATGGGTAAGATATTTTGAGACTTTTTACAAGATTTAGGTCGCATAGAATATTTCACCATTCCAAGAACTACTCAGATGATAAAGAGGAAAGAATTAAAAAAAGAGGGCCTTCTGTTATTGGATGCTATTAGAATGTCATCAAGAATACAAAACAATCTGTCCTGCACAATCAGTTGATTTTAACTATTTTTAATATTCAACCCTATTTCATTTTCGTACCAGGTGTTTTTGATGGATTTCTATTGACCAGATTTAGGTTGGGGTTTTTTCACAGACTTGTTACCCTTCCAAAAATGAACGACTGGGCTCAAGATCTTCAAATGTGTCCTTGCGATAACTATTCAGCACAATCTATGATACGTGTCGTTCTTTTTTGCAGGTTTATACTGTTGTGAGGACGGTTTGTGTACTACCAGTTTTAAAATCGTTGGGGCTTCTCCAATGTTGACCTGCTCTCCTTGGTTTACCACTTTTGGATAATGAGCATAGAGTTTTTAGGATTATAACTTTTTTAAAGCGAGTATTGAGTCGAAGGAATTGTATGTTTATTTAATCAATTTTTATCGGAAATTGGAACTATGATAATTCTATTATGTTTACAATTTTATAATGAATTATGGATAATATTTTTAATTGTTTGCTATTTTAACCTATGAAATGATTGATGTGTTTATTTTTATGTGCTTTTATGATTGTTTGAAATAGCAGTCGAATAAAGCTTTCTTTGACTTTGAGTGTGTGGGCAGGAGCCTGTGCAATCAACAAGTACTATATCAACACAGGCAAACAGCCAATGTATTTCGATCAATAGACTTGAACTTCCTCAGGGCTGTAAACAATACATGTAAAAACACATAAGTAAACATGTATCCCAATCCATATGCAAGAAAAAACATACAAGTTTAAAAATGACTTAATCAAAACCATAACCACTAAAAACAATTAAAATAACTACAATAAAATATATCAAAGCAAACTCAACCAAGGGGATGGGCATATTATTTTACCCTCCCAATGTTAAATTCTTCAACCAATCGTGGATGTAAAAACCCCACACAATAGCGAAAAACCTAACGAGCTACCGAGACGCTAACTTGGCTCAGGGGATTATCTACACAATATGGTTTTAAAGTACTTGACAATACGTCTGTCCCTTTACTGCGTTATTTTACTTTTACATGTTAGCAAGGTCCGGGGTGGTTCATAAATGATATGGTTAAAAACCAACCTCACTTTATTTTTTATATATAATTTAACTCAACTATACGTAATACATGTTGTGCTTTATTACATTACGGCTGGTAACATAGCCTCATGTTTTTGGGATATTGAAGTCTCTGGGTCTTTACTTTACAGTAGGGCCAATGTGTACAATGTTGCATAGTATGTACTTTGATTAAATGTGTTGTGTCACCTTGAAATATCAATCGGGTGCTGATTTGTAGCACTTGAGCAGTTTGTTTCATGGCTTGTTGTCAATGGCTTCGGCCACCAGGAGTCCATGAGTTTGGATGGTTATAAATATTGAAATTTCTAGCTCGGAGGACTTTAGCCTGTGAGGACTGACCGACAAGCACATAATAGATGGAGTGTTTCTTTCTGAATTCAAGACACGGCTGGGAGTTTTTTGTATTGAATCAGCAGGTGAGATTTTGAAGAAGCGAACGGAGTGCTCTCCTGATATAAATAAAGATTACACCGAGCATCCCCAATAGAATGCTTTTGTATCGAATTAGTGGGAGAAATTGTGAAGAGTGTTACTAGGTGATATGAGAAAAAAAAATACTTTGGTCTTAATGTTAGGACATATGGGCCAGTCTGGACCCCAGATTAAGGGTACCATTACGATGGCGGGCGGACAAAGTCCGCCTGTCTCCGTAACGGTATGCGGAACTGTCCCCCAGGGTTGCAGCGGTCCCACACCTGCAATTAGGATGCCACTGTGGCATCCCCCATTCCCAGCACTGTGGCAGGCGGTGCTCACAGCACCACCCGCCACAATGCTGAGCATGCACTGCACAATGGGACAGGCACCGCGCGGTGCCTGCCACCTTGTCCATGCCAATGTAGGGGGGTAACACAGGTACCCCTCAAGTGCACCCCCTGACCCCCAACACCCAGGGGCCCGCAACCGGCCCCAAAAAGCAGACACTGCATGCCTTTCCATGGTGGCAACGCCATGGAATGGCTGCTCACCGCCATGATCATAATATGGATGGCGGTGTCTTGCAGACACCGCCACCATACTAAACACGTTTTCCGCCTGGTTGACGAGTCGATCAGCAGAAAATCGGTGGACAGTCTGTCCGTCCGCCGCGGACCCCCAGCCATCCTAATGTGGTGGAGGGTCATTCATGGCAGGATGGCGGGCGAATCGCCCCGCCGGGTCGGCGGGGGAAATCTGCCCGCAATCCTATTGGGCCCCTAAGTTGTGTGAACCATGCTGCTAACTTGTGATTATTGGGCAATGAAACTATTCTTTGGCCATCTAACATTCAATTAGCATATTTTTTCAGTGAAAATGTAAGAATACAATATCTGATCCCCTCAGGTGTCTACATTGGGGTACAATCTCTGACATTGTAATTTGGGAAGATTATCCTACCTTACCATGACTTATGTGATAATTGGCTCATTGGAATGAATCATTATCTAATTAACTTTAATAATAATGATTTCATTAATGTCCCTAACTCTAAATTCCCAGCTTTTTTTTATTTTTTTTAATTTTTTTATTTATTTGAACTTATAATGCGCAACTGCTGCCCGCAGTGGGTTTCCCGGCATCAGGGATAGACAAAAGTAGACAGAAGACACAACAACAGTAAAATGAGCCAGCTAGAACAACAGGATAGACCTATTGGAAAAGTAGGGTCTTAAGTTTTTTTCGAAAGCAGAATAAGTTAGTCTCTGATTTCAGGGCGGTAGGCAATGCGTTCCAGGATTTGGGGCCTAAATGGGAAAAGGACCAACCCCCCATCTTTACAAGTTTGAATCTGGGACCAACAAAATCGCCGTTTGCAGAAGATCTTAATGTGCGACTGGGTTTGTAAGGTTGGACAAGACTCTTTTTTATTTTTTTTTATTATATTATATATTATATATTATATATATATATATGTATATATTAATACAAGCTTTATTTGATTATATCAACTCACTACTGGGTGATGTTGTTAATAATGGGCAGGAAGTATTTCTGTGTGTAGCCGGGGATTGTAATACAAAGCTCGCTATGCATAGTAGTCTATCTGATGTTGTTACAAGTGCTCCAACTAGCCTGCCAGAAAACATCTTAGAGAGTCGTGATCCTAAAGGGCTGGAGTTGCAGAGTTACTTAGCACAGCCACATCTATTACATTCCACAAGTCACGGAGGCTAATAGTTGCTTGATGCCAACCTTTAGATCGATTAATTTTTCATCCTGCCTTCTTTAACAGAGTACCTTGTGTATGGGAAAGTGGTCAGTACAGATTTTAGAGACCACAGTCCCATTGAAGTTGTGTTTTTAATGTCACCCAAGCCCCAGTATAGAGTGGATAGTGGGGTGAGTAATTTGCAACAATTGACAGATAACCTTAGATGTGTTGAAGATTAAGCGAGCCACTCCAATTCTTTCTTTAAGTGATAAAGGAGAATTTAGGATTCGTAGAGGCCTGTTTGGTAGACGTAGATTCTGATAAGCAAGTGGTGGGTTCTTTTATTGATTTGTGCACAAACATCGGGAAAGCTTTATTGAAACCTTCCCGCCTGCACACTCTACTCCAAGGTGGTTCACCAACGAATGCTGAGAGGCAAATCATCAACTTCGTCAGACACTCATGGAAAATCCTCCGGTTCCCTCTGTAGTGGCCAGTCGGTGGAGGACACAATCAGCCAGAGTATCGGTGCAAATCCACCGGGCCCGAATGTGGCATACATTGACTTCATAATATCTCATTTGGAATTTTGGGCACCCCTTTTAGCTAATGTTTTTAACAATCTTGCTACCTCCCCATTACCTGGCTTTTGGAAAAACTTCTCCATAGTTTTTTTGTTTTTTTAAGAGGGGAGTCCATTTTCTCCCTGGAAACTACACACTGATCTCCCTAATAGACTCATCTGTCAAGATCTTAGAGAGATCAAACAGAATATAACAGAATCAAAGTAAATAGGGTTTTAGAAGTCAGGTGGGAATGGGGGCGCTAGGTGGCGCTGGAGCGGAATTGCCCCAGCTTTGTGAGGCTCCCGCAGTCCGACTGTTAATGTGCTATTTATCCTGTGATTTTGATCCTGCTGCACGTACTGACCAAGCCGATGTGAGCATATTACTGCCTGTGGAGAGAGCCGCGTTCGTTTCCCTACCCAGCGAGAAGAGGTGGCGGAGTTTTGCGTGGCCGGCACTGGTGAGCGGACGGACTCCCACAGTGCCCTGGAACTCTGACTGGGCAGAGGGGGGTTCGCAAGTGTCGCGGACGCCGCTTGGTGTATGGGCCGCGTATGACTGAGGGGCCATTTCAGGAGTGATCTACACTGTTTAAGGTGCCGCAAAGAGGAAACTCTACAAAGCGTGAGCCACTGCTGGGAAACTTGTGCTTCCATATGATTGCTGTGAGGTGAGAGCGCTGTGGAAGGTGAAGGGTACCTGCCCCCCATTACCCGACCTTATCGACAAAATGGCGGCCGCCTGCTGTTGGCTGCGGCAGGCACGCTGTTAAGGACTAGTGGCTTCGATGTTAAATGAGTACTATGCCCTAATGCGGATCCCGCGCAGAGATGCTGGTTTTGCTGACGCGCGAATCGACATCTAGGGGCAAAGTTTGTGGCAGTACCTCTGTATGGCCCGAGTAGGAGACAAGGAGATATCGGGCAATTGGCGGTGAAAGAGCCCTGCCTGGAAATCTTCCACTGTTATATCTGGGGAAACTGGTGCTCAGCGGCTGATTGCTTATAGGCCCACAAGGTGCATGTTGTACCTGCTCCTGTGATGGGGCGGGTGTACCATAGCAGGGATTAATTGACCCGTCTCTGTCAGCTGGAGGTGACAGACATATATGCTCTCAGAAATAGCCATAAACATCAGCAGGGACTTCAAGTGGTGGCGTTAGACATGGAGTAGGCCTTGAGGTGCGCTGCGCTGTGTTGATCGTAGCATGAAGTGAACTGTGCCCTCTGAGGAGACACGAGGTCACGAGGGTGATCGCTGTGTGGTGCAAAGGGGCGTACTACTATTTTTGATCACGCAAGGTTATTGAACTGGGCCTTGGGTGGCACGAGTGCTTCAAGATGGTGCGCGTGGATGCGCGTCAACAGAGGCTCACCTTTGAATCTAAAAAGAGCGAGCGCCAACAGGCTGCGGAGGCCGAGAATGGCGCAGAGGGGTTACCCCCTGAGAATGGTGATGGACTGAGTCCAGATATGCAATCCATTCTATCAGAGGTGCGCCAGGGATTCGCAACAATGGCAGACAAGATGGACACTCTAAACACGCGCATGGATGCCATAGTCTGTAAATTGAAAGGGCATGACTCACACCTCAAAGAAGTGGAGCAAAGAATATAGGATATAGAGGATGTCACGACACAACTAAAAAAACAGTAACCCAGATGGATAAACTGATGAAAATTATCAACGCAAAGAATGAAGACATTAAAGCTCGTAGTAGGCGTAATAATGTTCACATTTTGGGAGTACCTGAAAGTACGAATACGGGCAGGCTGGAGGGGTATGTTGAAAAAATTATGACAGCGGTGATTGGTGCGGATGCACTTTCCCCCCAGTTTGTTGAGGAGAGAGCCCATCGCTCCCTCCGCCCGCGACTTCCTCCTGGTAGTGCTCCCAGATCCATTATAGCATGTTTTTTAAATTACAGGGATAGGGACACTGTACTAAGAGTGGCAAGAGAGAAAAAACAGCTGACCTATGATGGTGTCTCCTTCACGGTGTTTCCTGATTTTACGACGCATGTACAGGAGGAAAGGCGCAAATTTAATATAGCCAAACAAAAACTGAGACAAGCTCAAGTGGATTATGCCCTATTATACCCGGCGAGGCTGTGAGTTACATACCAGGGCACTCAAAGTATATACACGAAACCGCAACAAGTAGAGGACTTCCTCAAGAAACTTAAACGACGAAAGGCTACAACCTTATCGGATGTGGAATGAGTTCTTCAACAGCGTGTGATAACTTTGTTCTATTTGCTTTATTTTCAGGCTCTCAGTGCAAATGTGAAACCACTGGTTCTTTTTCTGTCTATATTGATGGTCATTGAGTGATACATAGGTTTATCTTTGGTAATGTGTTATGGACTTCATGCTGGCACTGTTGTAGCAGGGCGGAACGTGGTGGATAAGGAGAGACGGACACACTCGCTGCCTTTAAGGGGACTTCACAGCCGGTGTGGAATTCCTGAATAGGTGTGAGGTACCCATGGGCCACCTGGTAGTAGTACCCCTAACGGGAGTACCCCTGATGTATTGTTCTTCTTTATTGTTTGGGGGAGGGATTGAAAGATACTGGTATGATGGGGATGCTTCAGTGGGTGGGGGAGGTAAGGGAAGGGTTGTTCACAGCTTTGACAGTACCATATGCTCAATGGGTGCGTTTTATGATGTTCTTTGGGATGAAGTGCTCTACTATTTCATGTCCCAGACTTGTCAGTGTGATGAGCAAAGGAAATATGGCAACGAAGGGGGGTGATTCAGAGGTGAGGGTGATGTTTTGGAATGTTAGGGGGTTGAATGATGCCAGGAAATGCAGAAAATTTTTGAATTATCTGGAGCAGCAGCAGATACAGGTGGTACTGCTGCAGGAGACGCATATACATCCGAAATCGCCTAACACCTTTGCTTGTAAATGGGGGCGTGTATGAGTTGTTTCTTCATACTCCTCTTCTGCAAGAGGCACAGCCATTTTGGTTAAACAACGGATGCCCTTTGCACATGCTGGTACAGTGGTGGATACGCCTGAATTTTTTACATCCCTGTGGGGTAAGATATTGGATCTGAGATCTACACATATTATCTGGGGGGAGATTTTAATGTAGCCTTGGTTCCTGCTTAGGACAGATCTGATGCTGCAGCCCATTATAATGCCAGATCCCGAGAGGTGCTGGAGGGCATAGCGGAAGAAGGGGGTGTAGGAGATAGTTGGCAGTACCTGCATCCGATGACAAGGGAGGGGACCCACTGTACATCACACACCGGGACATGGGCAAAGTTGGATTATTGCCTGATTTCTAAGGGGCTGGGACCTGGCATGGGGAATGCTACGCATCTCGCTAGGACCTATTCTGATCATTGCCCTGTACGAGTTACACTCACTATACCTGGTTTTGATAGGCCCAGGCCCACCTGGTGAATGCAACCGAATACGCTGCTGGACTCGGTATTCCAAACAGAACTTGGGGAGGAAATAAATGGGTTTTTTTTGTGCGGAATAAAGGATCAGTAGACAGTGTGGAGGTTATTTTGGAGGCTTTTAAAGTCACGAAACGGGGGTATTGTATTTCTAAATGCTTTGAAGTGCTGAGAGACATACAGCGCACACTGAGGAAGCTGGAACAAGACCTGAAGAGGCTTGAAGGTCGGATGCTGGGTGGGGAAACAGGGCAAGTTCAGAAGGAGTTTAGGGCCAAATTATCTGAATATGAGGAAGAGGCTTCCTGGGAGGTTAAATTTAGAGGGCAATACTGGGTGGCCCGTAAGTATGGGGAAGCTGACCATCCAGGGAGAGCTTTGGCTGAAATAACTTGGAGCCCGCGATTTAACACTCAAGTACTGGAGATAGAGAAAACGGGGGGGGGGGATCTGTCGGGACACTGTGGGGATACTTGAAACCTTCACTTCACATTTTGCTGCATTATACACCAGCAACGGCAAGGGGAGGTGGATCTTGATGCATTTATGGGGGATGTAGCGTTGTGTTTGCTTAGCGATGTTCATAGGAAGTTTCTCAGCTTTGCTTTTGAAATTGATGAAATCAGAGAAGCTATCATGACATTGAAAACTGGGAAAGTGCCAGGCTTAGATGGCATACCTGCTGAGTTCTATAAATGCTACATAGATGTAATGGCCCCTGTCCTAAAGGAAGTTTTTGAAGAGTCCCATGAAGTGGGAATACTCCCCCCCTCCATGAGAGAAGTAGTAATAACATCCCTATTAAAGCCCGGTAAACCTCCTAAGGTTTACGACTCTTATAGACCATTGTCGCTCATCAATTGCAATACAAAAATCTTAGCCAAGGTGCTGGCCACCCGATTGACTCTGCTTATGGATAAAATCATTCTTCCCGATCAGTCTGGGTTCGTTCCTGGTAGGGCTACTACTAATTTACGTACTTTATACTCTCTGATACAGACGTGTCATCAGAATTTCCAATCGCTGCTGCTTTTTTAGACGCCTCCAAGGCATTTGATTTTGTAGAGTGGGGATATCTATTTGGCGTCCTGCAGAGAATGGGATTTCCTAAGTTATTTATCTTGTGAGTTCAATTGTTGTATCATCAGCCCTCGGCTAGGGTGTTGATGAATGGTCATCTGTCTCCGGCTTTATCCATATCGCCTGGTACCCGACAGGGATGCTTGCTTTCCCCGCTACTTTTTGCCATTGCGATTGAGCCATTGGCCTCTAGGCTGCGTCAGCTCCATCGGGAGAGGGCGTTCCAGTGTTTCCAGTGACAGGTCCTGATTTCCTTATACGCAGACGATGTCACATTATATATTAGAGATCCACAACAGAATTTTAATCCCCTACTGCGAGAGTTTTTAGTGTTCGGAAAATCAGTGGGGAAAATCACAATTTTTCCCGCTTACGTCTGCGTTCACTAAATTTCAGTTTGACTTTCCTCTTGAATGGTGTGACTCTGATCTCCAATACTTGGGAATACAGGTGTCTAGGGATAGGGAAGAAACAATTCGGCTACACAATGGTACTGCGATAACAAGATTGACCAATAGCGTCACGCGTTGGATCTCGTTGCCCCTGTCGCTTGCAGGAAGAGCTTCACTCATAAAAATGGTGGTCCTCCCTCAGTTTCTTTATCTATTTTTAAATGTCCCTTATTAATCCGGGAAGTTCTTCTTTAAAACTCTACGTGCTAAATTGACCTGTCTCCTATGGGGAGGTAAACAGCCACGACTTAAATGGTCCGTCCTCACACAACCATATGATAAGGGTGGATTTGACATTCCAGACTTCGAAGTATACTACGTAAATGTGCAGGCACACTATGCATATCATTGGATGCGACCCACACCGTTCATGCCACAATTCGCTACTGAGGATTTGCTGGCACATCCTCTTCCACTGAGTGGTTTTATACATGGACCTGTGCGTGCCCTTAAGACACCACTCACGATGGTCACTATCACGGTGGATGCGTGGAGACGTATGGCGAAGTGGCCAGGAAGTGGGCTTTCGGGCTATGTGCAAGCGGCTTCATATCTATACTTGGGGAGACCTGTTCCAGGATGGTTTGTTCCGCTCCTTGGAACACCTGTTCCGGGAGGTGCGCGGCTGGTCCATTGGGGGCGTTGGGGCGTTGCCCCCCGCCCGCACCCGCAGCTCCCTCGATGTACTCTGAACTGAAGTAAACTCTCAGTTTACTTAAGTTCAAAACGCCGAGGGACAAATGCCTGTCAGTGTGCATGATGCAGGACCGCCCACCCCCTTCAGAGTCTGAAGGGGGTGGGCGGTCCTGTGTCATGTTGACTGACATGCATAAGGCATTGTCTGGTGCAGGCAGCAGCATGTGCGCACGAGTGGGGACGGAGGCACATTTTTCAGCCTTGCCCACGCATGCGCACTGGTGCCTGCGTATGCCCATTAGAAGAGCGAAACCTCGCTCTCCTAATGGGCAGGCGGGCAGAAAGCAACCATGCCCTGTGTCAATCCTGGCGCTGCTCCAGCGCCAGGATTGGCTGAGGACGGAGGGCGGGGTAACGGTTTCCATGAAGGCGCCAAGGTCGGAGGTCCCAGGATGCGGAGCTGACGGACGGCGGTCAGGTAAATTAAAATTACCCTTTTTGGGCTTTTCCAAACAACCCAGAGCTATGTAACGTAATTGAGGTAGCAAGGCAGTCGACAGGCCCAGGTGGTTAAGGGGTGCGTGCGTTCAGTCAGTATTATTGCCCCTGCATAGTGTGAACAGCAGTTAACTACTTTGAGTAACGGACCGGTTTGGAAACCAGCAGCGGCGTTAGGAAAAATATTTAAATCAGCCCTGGATCTTTCCTTTCCTCAAACTACCTACCTTTCTCTTTCCATCAATCCATTCTCCTTCAGTGGGAGCGTGCAGTTTTTGGAGGGTTCTGGTATCTCTGCCAGGAGCATCCGACACACGGCTTCGGTCCCAGGGCAAGGGTCGAACTATTCTGATGGCTGGGCAGAGACTGGTGCACTTTGTGACGGCGGAGGGTAAAGCTAAGCTACTACCAGCAGCGGTGAGCCATGGACGGTAGTACAGACAAACTGAGACCTGTTTGTATTTTGCAGACAATGTTTTTCCTGAAACCTTCACTTTGTTTTTTCTGCTCCTTCTGCTGATTGTGTAGCGGCATGAGGCAGTTAATTTTGATTTGTGGTGTGCGCTGCATACACCTTGTCGCTCCAGTCTGCAAAAGGTCAACTTCTCCCCAAAATCGCATCGTTTTCCCCTGAATGGAAACGATAAATGAGAGGTCAGTGGTTTGGGAGGGAAGGTTGACGTCCGAATGTGGGAGAATGAGGAAAGCCGTTCAGCCCTACGCTGAAACGAAATTCTCATGGTCTGTTGTGGGGGTGGGGAATTTTTATATTGGGTATGTTATGTTGAACTTAGGAATGGCCAAAATAGGTTTTATAATTTTCACAAATGCGTAAATCTGCGTTCAGCGAATACAGACAAAACTGAACTGAATCAATGTGTTTCTGTGAAAATTGTGTTGTTTTGCTTTCATTCTATTTTTCACAAATTGTTTTGTTTTCAAGGACGATTCGTTTCTACACAAATCAATTCATTTGTGACATAATTTGATGAATGTGTGTGAGCTTGTTTTCTTATTTGATGTATTTTCATGGAAACGTTTCTATGCAAATTAATAGTAAGCATGTTGCCTTACGATAAGGAGACATATCCACATTGATTAATAACATTGGTAATTATTTTATAAAATGTAAACAATGCACCTACTCATCTATCTCACATCATTTGAGCCTTTGGCCAGTAGGCGACTGCCGAGCTCTGCACCTCGTGCATGTACCCACTAAGTTATCTTATGGGGCATTTCTTGTGATATAACTACTGTTTCGTAATTATTTTATTAACCTTCTCACTTTCTCAAAATTGTTTGAAAATGCACCATTTGCCCACTCTTGTTTAAAAATGTTCTTGTGGAGAGAAGCCCCCAGAAACACCCTTATGGCGATCATGCTTGCTTGCTACTCTTACCACAGGGCACTCAGAACTTTTACGCCCCACTAGTTTCAAATGTCACCAGCCGCCACTGGGTGCAACCCACACCGTTAGATGTCTTTTTGTATGTGCGATTGAGGCAAGGGATGAAAGGGATTATTCCAGCCTTCCCCCGTGAACCGGAGATTTTCGGTCTGCTACATTACATGCTTAGTTCTCCGGATGGGAAGCATATGGTGTCGGGGTTGCATAGGTGCATACGCATGCATCGACAGGGCATAGCGAGTTTAGCCCGCATATACTGGAGTAGGGATTTGGGAGTGGAAGTGACGGATGAGCAATGGAGCTACTGCTGCAGATTAACAGAACATATATTGGCTAGTTGTTGGTTTAAGGTAACACACTACAAATTCCTGCAGATAGTATATTACACGCCTGCCAAGAAGTTCAGGTTTCAGCTGTCGCACAGCGATAGATGTGATAGGTGTGAGAGACCGGGCGCAGGATTCCTGCAATTGGCATGGGAGTGCCCGAGGGTGTGGGACTATTGGACACAGGTACACACCGCTCTTGAACACATGCTAGATACTGAACTGGCGAAGGACCCGTTGGTTATGATAATGGGATATACAGCACATGTGCCCAAGCAGTATAGAAAGTTCCTTGATATTACCCTTTTTTTAGCCAAACTCGGGGTCGCCTGTCGTTGGGGTAGGGGACGAGTCCCAAAGTTCAAGGACTGGATGCGTGATGTTGTGTATTTCCAGGAACAAACATCTGTATATGCAGAAACACAACCGGTAGCCTCTAGACCAAGGGATATATGGGGGCCACTTCAAGCATACCTCGCCCATGAGGGGGAGGAGGGATTCGATTCCTTTCTGGAGAATGGCTTGTGACTCCTGGAAGATCACTCTTGCTTGTTAGCTGATTGGGACTTTGGGATCTACATATGCACTATGGTGGATTAACGATGAGCTTGTATGAGGGACATTGATTTATAGGATTGATATGGTCTTGATATCCCCTGTTCATGTATTAACATTTATGCCAACTGATGCACTCTGTTTGTAAATATCAAAGGCTCGCCTAAGGCAAGCCCGTCTCTGCCCGTCCGCGCCTGGACCATGCCCAGCGCCAGAACCCCTGGTCCCCGCACCCACCACAAGGAATGCTGCCATTACAATGCCAGCACTTTGCACGCCCTCAACCCCGGATGGACCCACACCTGCTTCAAGGCCGCCCCAAAATGCACACACGGCCCCTTCACCTGCCAGAACTGCAGCTACACCAGCCTCAGACCCAACGGACCACCTGCCAAGAAATACCTCAACCACCTCCAATGCATTCTACTAAACACCTGCTCTGCACGCAAACACGCCATCGAGCTCTGGGACCTGCTTGACACAACATCCCCAGACGTCGCCTAACTGACAGAGATGTGGACGAACGACTCCTGCGCCTGTCCTGCCTCCCAAAACTGGAGCTGTTGTTGCCCCCGGAGGGGCCCTGGATTGAGGGAACTTTGCCTGGCATTTTTGAGGGGGTTGAGGTTGTGAATCCGCTCGCCGCATGGGACTCGAGTGACCAGGAGTCCGTGCGTGCTTGCAGCTGCGAGGTGCCCAGCCCCCCCGCACACCGGGGCTACATTACGGCTTGCCTCCCAAAACCAGAGCTGTTGTTGCCCCCGGAGGGGACCTGGATCGAGCGAACTTTGCCTGGCATTTTTGAGGGGGCTGAGGTTGTGAAGCCGCTCGCCGCTCGCCGCACGGGACTCGAGTGACCAGGAGTCCGTTCGTGCTTGCAGCTGTTAGGTGCCCCACCCCCCCGCACACCGGGGCTACATTACGGCTTGCCGCGGACATGCTGGCGCGGGTCCCGCTGCCCCTGTCCTGCCTCCCAAAACCGGAGCTGTTGTTGCCCCCGGAGGGGCCCTGGATCGAGGGAACTTTGCCTGGCATTTTTGAGGGGGCTGAGGTTGTGAAGCCGCTCGCCGCTCGCCACACGGGACTCGAGTGACCAGGAGTCCGTGCGTGCTTGCAGCTGTGAGGTGCCCTGCCCCCTCGCACACCAGAGGATATAGTCACCTCCGACTGCCGCTGCGCGGGACGCGCGTGGGACAAGCCGGACGAAGCTCGGACAAAGGGCGGACAGTCTGTGACAGTCCGGGACAGAACGAGGCTGGGCTGGGCCACAGACCCTGGACCTCATATGCCCCTTATACAGTGAGACTTTATAACCTATTTGGTCCATGTTCAAACCTTGTGTTCCTTTTAAAGACCGGTGCCACTAGTTAGTGGTTTGTTTTATTCTGTGTAACTCACAAGAGCTTTATTTCAGTTTCTTTTATCAATAAATCTGTGACCAATTAGTTTTAAGTATGTCTAAACAAAAGGCTCTTCCTACGCCATGCACCTTGGACAACTATTTAGTTAAGGTTGTCAATAAAATTAACAATGAAAGGCGACAGTTGTTAGGATTAAGCAGTTCCTCTTTATCTCCTATAACCTGTCCTGTCCCTGTTTCACTGGCGCTGGATGATAGTAGTAGTCTTAATAATCTCGACGTTTCCATCAGGGAAACTCCTGTGCAGTCCAATTCCCCTCAAGTTGTCTTGGATGACCCCATAGACTCTACAACACAGCATTCGGCGACTCTTGTGAAAAGATTAGTCAGAGCATATAGGAAGGCGCAGACCAAACGTGGGGGTTCACGTACCATAAGAAAAAGAGCTGCCACACCTCCTAAAAATATAGATAAGGATGATGGTGATACGGCCGAGGATTAGGCTTTTGGATGCCGAACACCTTAAAAACCTAGTCAGTATCATTGATACAAAGATTAAGGGTATTATTAAACCTTTAGTGGCAAAACTTGATCAGCTGGCCGCAGAAGTTGATAGATTAGGAGGACTCTTTAACAAGTATGGGGAGGAAGTGGGTAGTTTAACAGCCCTAACAAAGAGAAAGACTGATCAACATAATGTTCCTTCTGGGGGGGGCACATGCGGTAGTGAGAAAGTTGTCCGGACCACCCCGCCTGTCCCACCCCCAGCCTGTTACGATAGGTAGGATGTAACAGTCATAGAAAGGAAAGAGGGCTGGACTGAAGTAAGGCGAAAGCATACTACTAACCTCCCACCTGACTGTGCACCATACGTGGTAGTCTTAACTAATGTACCCCCCCCCGAGAATGAGAATCACCAGGAAACACACGACTCATTAAAAAATAAAACGATATCCTGGTTGCATAGACACTGCAGTTTCCCGACTGCTTATTCGGACCAAGTTTTGACTACACGAAGGGTCAACTGGATAGGGAGTTCCAGGAAGTGCTCTAGGGGAGATTGTGTTATTGTTAATTTTAAATACCCCCAACATGCTGCTACTGTACTCCTGAGAGCTACCTCTCTACCAATTACTGATAACAACGTGTGTGCCCGCTCGCTTGGTTTTTTCTATAGTCATCTTAACACTGGGCCCGATTCACAGAACTAACTTAAGACAAAATCCTAAACTTACTACTTTTGGTATTCACATTTGTCTTAAGTTTGTCTTAAGACAGACTTAAGACAGACTTAAGACAAAATCCTAACTTAAGTCTGTCTTAAGTCTGTCTTAAGACAAAATCCTAACTTCTGTGAATACCAAAAGTAGTAAGTTTAGGATTTTGTCTTAAGTTAGTTCTGTGAATCGGGCCCCCAGTTCCCCATGAGAGTAATAGAAGCAGATCCTGCCCTGTTACCCATAGGCCATACCCTGATATCACAATGCCAAATCGTTTTCAGGTTCTAAACTCCTTGGATGTAAATGACTGACTTGTCCAGGTAGGACAGCCCCAATACAAGGAGACTATTAGCCCTCGTATGGTTGTCTACGAAGATAATATTTTGGTCCCAGAGTTAATAGTTATACCGGAGTCAAACCTGGTGGGGGATTCAGGGGAGACTATGGAACACGAGGATGCAAGTAATATAAATCAGAATGAGAGTGCGAGTGTCCTGATGTTAGACAGGGGTGGTACAAGAGGTAAAGGTACTACAATCGTCAGCTGGAATGGGGCAGGTCTGAAATCTAAGGAGAGGGACTTGGGATGGTTAAATTTTATCGATGCTCATGACATCTTATGTTTCCAGGAAACATGGTGCAGAGACGAAGTCAGTTATGAGGGATATGTTTCCTATAACCTACTGGTGGTGAGTGTGGGACCAGGCAGAGCCAAATGTGGTCTTTTGACACTTGTATCGATTCGTCACCCATTTGTTGTTAAAAAGTATATACCAGTGGGCGATCTTGTGCAGATACTTTGGCTCACTGAGGACAAAGACCGTAATATTTTATTAATTAACTATTACAATAATATTTTGATGGCGCTAGGGTCAAAGTAGTACTAGAATTGGCCAGTGCCATCGAAGATTTATGTTCAGGAGTGAATGTGGTTTTTGATTTTATTTGGATAGGGGATTTTAACACTACACTATGTGAACTGTCATCACTAAAGGTTTGCGGGGTCACTAATAATGCCGGGTGGGATGTATTGCACTTTGGGCATAGCAGCTACGGGGAAGTATTGAATAAGCTCATGTGCTGTTATGATATGGAAATACTGGAGTGTTGTAAAGATGTAAATGGTTTACCCACCTTTAAAAACCGGCATTCTAGCTCCGTAATTGACCATGTGATTGTCTTCTCCAATATCATCTCTTGCTGTGCCCCCCCTAGAGTCGATGTAACCTTATCAAGTGACCATAATCGAATCATCCTGGACACTATTCTTTGGGTAGGTAGCGCAGTCAGTATAGGGAGTACAATCACTAATATAGAACCACATAGGACTAACGGAGTAAGGCTTAGATGGGCAGGGGAAAATGCTAAAGAATTAACCAGCTCTATAATTAAGGAGAATCTGCTGGGCATTGTTTCTATTTTGGAAAATAGAACTGATCATGAGAAGGTTCTATGCTCTTTCAACGGAATCAATAATGCTATTGACGTTAAGTTCACTGGACCAGTTGACCTGGTGCAGGGTCTCATACTGGCTTTTGAGACCTATAAATTGGCGTGAAGACTCTGACAATCAAGACTCAGTTCTTCCTTTTTCCTCTGATGATGTGGTTTGAAAGAAGTATGAGTGTGAATGTGGTAGTATTTTGAGATTGTGTGTATGAGATCAGGTGGGGTCTTTTCTTTGATGTATTTTGTGCTATATATTTTTTTGTACATATTTATTATCTTATTATATTCTCTCGCACTCTGTTATGAACTTTGTAAAATGCTTATAAAAAAGTGATGAAATGTCTTTTACAAAACAGTAAATAATGAATAAATTAATATGATGGACAAACTGAAAATAAAAAAGTTTATAAAATAATAGATTTCTGTCATATATCTGTCACCTAGTTTAGATGAATAATAGGATGTATACTAATTTTTGAAGATTAAGGCCAGTGTTGGAACAACCTTTTCGTAGTGATATCCATACTAGCGGGAAACGCAGGAACGGATCGGGATGGTTCGACCATTCCTGTACCACTGCACTAACTGATCTCAAGCAGGCATTAGCAAAAAAGCCAAGGGATAAAAATGTAATTATTAATTTGAGATTGGAATACAAATGTGCGCTCAAACAGAGGAAGAGTGAACTGCAGCAACAGGCCTGGGATTCCCTTAACCAAGCAGCAGAACAATCAAATTGTACCTTATTTTGGGCTACAGTTAATTCCTCTTTCCTTAAGGATGAAAAGAAACCCGAGTTAACCTCTAAAGTCTCGAGTGACGGTTGGATAGCTCACTTTTCTAATATTTTTAACTCTAAAAGAATTATTGATGCCAGTTACAATGGATGGTCTGTTCTGCTGCTGGAAATCTCAGTTAGCGAGGTTGAATCTGGCATATGTGCAAGCAAGGGAGGGAAAGCCCAGGGCCCGGATGGGGTGCCTATAGATGTTTACAAAGCTGCACCAGAGGTCTGGGGACCTCTTTTGACCACCGTTTTTAATGCAGCCGTGTGTTCTGAGGCCCCTGCAACCTGGGGAGAATCGATTATAGTGCCCATCTACAAAAAAGGAAGTAGGTCTGACGCTAAAAAGCATCGCCCCATTTCTCTTCTCGACTCCTCAGTTAAAATCATGAGTAGAGTCATGTTGGTGAGATTAGAGGAATGGGTCGAGCAGGATGGCATTCTGGCTGACAGCCAGTATGGATTCAGGAGGGGTCGGGGTACACTCGATCAGTGCATCCATCTTGATCTACTGATCGGGAAATATACAGAAGCTAAACCGGGCTCCCTGTACCTCTGCTTTGCAGACCTGAGTAGCGCATTCGACATGATCGACCATTGTATTTTATGGCCAACCCTGTTGAAGTTAGGTGCACCCGAAGGTATAATTTTTTTTCTCGCTAGGCTTTACGAGAAACTGAAAACTAGTGTGCGCTTTGGAATTAAAGGAGAATGCAGACCAGAATTTAGTGTTAAAAGAGGAATTAGGAAGGGCTGTGTATTGGCCCCCCTCCTTTTTATTTTATTTGTTAATGGAATTGATGCTATTTTAAAAAAGGTTAATGCTGACGCCCCACAGATTAAAGGGGTCCCGGTACCGGTGTTATTATATGCCGATCAGGCCGTTTTACTCTCTAGAACCCCTGTGGGATTACAGCGATTAATGGATAGCTTTTCTTCCTTTATTAAAGACAGAAAATTAGTAATTAATAAAGGGAAAACACACACCATGATCTGTGGGGCCAAAAGTAAACTGTCAAATGGCTTTTTTATAGACAGTGAAAAGGTGCAGCAGGTTGACGAATTTTGTTACCTAGGTATCACCTTCTCTACAGACAGGAAATGGACCAATTAATTTAATAACATTCGGAACAAAATGGCAAAGAATGCCTATGGTATCTATAGATTTGCTGCGAAGGTTGGGGATCGTCGCACAAGGGACATGCTCACGATTTACCAGGCTAGATGTGTTACTATAGCGCTGTAAGGGGCAGGAGTATGGGGCCACAGCTGCGTCCATAATTTACAGCTGGAGGAAAATCTATTTTAAAAAAAGTTCCTATTGCCAGATTCAGCTCCAACTGAATTGATTCACCGAGAACTAGCCACCAATTATTTAACTGATCTGTTATCCCTTAGGCCCTTGATGATTTGGCGGTCAATATGGCTGAAGGATGAGAAGGCATTTAACAGATCTATTATTGAGGACTGTTTACAATTGGATAAATATCGAGAGATACCCTGGGTTAAATATGTTGTTGCCTGTTTCTCAGACATCTTCAACTTAAACATTTTAATTGATCCCAGTGCAGCATCAAGGATACCTAAAGCCGAAATGAAAAGTATATTCTTGGCATGTGCGGGAAGGAAGCGGGCTTTTGCCACAGGATCTATGTCCACTGTCATGTTTTACAACAGATATAGTACAGTGGAATGTTTTCCTACGTATCTAACCATGGTAACTAGGCCTTCACATAAATTTGTGCTAACCAGACTTAGATTTGGTATGGCACATTATTTAGTGGCCCATCCAAATATCAAGAAATATTCAATTGGGCCATGTATGTGTGATGGAGTATCTACTCAGAGCACTTTGCACTTTTTGCTGTTTTGTACACTGTACACGAATTTTCGTATTACCTTTCTGAAACCTATGTTTGTCAAATATGGTGTACGATCAGTTAATCATGCTATGACCTTAATTTTTAATTTGCAATCGGCAGACATCTGTTTTTATACTGCAACGTTTTTAAACCAATGCATCAACTCAAGGAAAAGTATGTGTTTTTAACGTATCTCGATTGTTAATTTTAAATTGTAGAATCAGCTCATGAATCATGAAATGTTTGTGTGTTTTTTTAATGGATTGTTATATTTTGTCTTGTGCTTTTATGGTCATATTTATGTACCGAATAAAGCTTCATGAATTGAATTGACTCCTCCGCACCCGACATCACCATAGCCATCCCAGACGACTACAAGATCACCCGCAGAGACCGCACAAACGGAGTTGGAGGAGGAATTGCCATCATCCACAAGAACACCATTCAGCGTCTCGTCCAGCACCGATGACACTCTCAGCACCGCCAAACACATGCATTTCCAGAACCACACAGACCCCAACTCCACCCTCAGAGGCCCCCTCGTCTACCGACCCCCAAGTCTCCGCCCCCAGTACAGCTACTCCATCGCCGACTTCATCAGCATGCACACCATGACCTCCTCTGACTACATCCTCCTCGGAAACCTGAACTTTCACCTTGAGAACAACAACGACAGCAACTCCAAAACCCTAATTGATAACCTCACCAACCTCGGACTGAGACAACTCGTCACAACGCCCACCCATTCCGCCGGCCACACGCTCGACCCCGTCTTCTACTCTAGCCTGCACTTCTCCTTCAACCACACAACCAAACTCCTCTGGACCGATCACCGCTGCATCCACTTCACCTTACAGAAACCCACCACTCACCATCACATCCAACAGATCCTCAATCGCTGCTGGAGCAATATCACCGAAGACCAACTACATGCAAACCTCGCTCTCAGCCCACCCACTGTACCCTCCAACACCGACGACGCTGCCCACAGCCTCAGACGCTGGATCGAGGACTGCGCCAACACCCTCATCCCGCTGAAGAAACCCCCCCACAGAGACACCAACAAGAGAGCCAGCTGGTTCACCCCAGAACTCCTAGCCTCCAAGCGAGCCTGCCGGAAACTAGAGAAGAAATGGCAAAGTGAACAGACCCCGGACAGCCACACAGCACAAAAGGACGCCATCCGCAACCACCACCATCTCATAAGGGCTGCCAAGAGGACATCCTTCAAAGACCGACTCGACAACACTGCACACAATAGCAAAGAGCTCTTCAACATCGTGAAGGAACCCTTCAACCCCAGCTCCATTACCGACATACCACCATTGCAAGCCCTGTGCGACTCCCTCGCCACTTTCTTCTACCGCAAGATAGTAGACATCCACGACAGCTTCAACACCCAGACAGCCCCAACAGACACCAACACAACAGACTCTCAGCACATCTTCGACCACGACCCCATGCTAGCCTCGGCCAGCATGAGCACCGATGACACCATCAAGACCATGAGCACAATCCACTCAGCTCTCCGTTAGACCCACTCCTGCACCACGTCTTCAACAAAGCAAGCAGCTCCATCACACCCCACCTGCGCAACGTCATCAACCTCTCCCTCAAGACCGTGACCTTCCCAGAGAGCTGGAAACATGCCAAGATCAACACCCTACTCAAAAAACCCAAGGCAGACCCAACAGACCACAAGAACTTCCGGCCCATCTCTCTGCTCCCATTCCCGTCCAAGGTCATCAAGAAGATCGTCAACAGACAGCTAACTCGATACCTCGAAGAAAACAGAATCCTGGACCCCACCCAGTCAGGGTTCCGCAGCAACAACAGCACCAAGACCGCCCTCATCGCCGTCACCGACGACATCAGGACAATGCTGGACAACGGTGAGACTGCAGCACTCATCCTCTTAGACCTCCCCCTGCCTTCGACACCGTCTGTCACCGCAGGCCTCCACGCTGCAGGGATCCAAGACAAGGCTCTGGAATAGACCACCTCCTTCCTCTCCAGCAGAACCCAGAGCGTCTGCCTTCCCCATTCTGATCCGCAGCCTCTGAGATTATCTGCGGCATATCCCAGGGATCCTCCGTCTGCCCGACACTGTTCAACGTTAATATGGCCCAGCTCGCAGACGTCACCCGACAGCACGACCTCAACATGATCTCCTACACCAACGACACTCAGCTGATCCTCTCCCTCACCAAGGACCCCATCACCGCCAAAGCCAACTTCCACGAAGGAATGAAGGCCGTCGTCGACTGGATGAAGATCAGACGCCTGAAGCTGAACTCATTCATAAAGGGGGTGGTGATGGACAGAGTATCTGAATTAAGCAGAACACTCCTACCCAGTCAAAAGATCAGGGCTTGATCCATCACCGTTTTTTAGCTCACTGCACCATCCCAGCTCAGAACCTGGCTACATGCAAATTAGTCTGACCCTGGCCCAGTGCATCATGGGAACAGGGCAGACCAAACTACCAAGCCAATTCTTTACTGGAAAGGAAACAAGCTTCCGGGGACCGGTTTCTGGCATTACAGCCGTCTTCGGCCCGGCTTGCTTGATTCCTGATGGTGCAGTGAGCAAGGGACTCACATCTGAGCATACCCTTCCACACTTGTGGTGGCCAAAACGATTCATAAAGGGGGTGGTGATGGACAGAGTATCTGAATTAAGCAGAACACTCCAACCCAGTCAAAAGATCAGGGCTTGATCCATCACCGTTTTTTAGCTCACTTTGGACTGGGTAAGAGTGGTCTGCTTAATTCAGACACCTTGTTCATCACCACCCCCTTTTCTGAATCGTTTTTGGCCACTATAGGTGTAGCAGGGTATACTCAGACATGAGTCCCTTGCTCACTGCTCCATCAGGATTCAAGCAAGCCGGGCCGACGACGCCTGAAATGGCAGAAACCGGTCCACGGAAGCTTGTCTCCTTTCTGGTGAAGAATTGGCTTGGTAGTTTGGTCTGCCCTGTTCCCATGATGCACTGGGCCAGGGACAGACTAATTTGCATATAGCCAGGTTCTGAGCTGGGATTGGGCAGTAAGCTAAATAACGGTGATGGATCAAGCCCTGATCTTTGGACTGGGTAAGAGTGGTCTACTTAATTCAGACACTCTGTTCATCACCACCCCTTTTTCTGAATCGTTTTTGGCCACTATAGGTGTGGCAGGGTATACTCAGACATGAGTCCCTTGCTCACTGCTCCATCAGGATTCAAGCAAGCCGGGCCGACGACGCCTGAAATGGCAGAAACCGGTCCCCGGAAGCTTGTCTCCTTTCTGGTGAAGAATTGGCTTGGTAGTTTGGTCTGCCCTGTTCCCATGATGCACTGGGCCAGGGACAGACTAATTTGCATATAGCCAGGTTCTGAGCTGGGATGGGGCAGTGAGCTAAATAACGGTGATGGATCAAGCCCTGATCTTTGGACTGGGTAAGAGTGGTCTGCTTAATTCAGACACTCTGTTCATCACCACCCCCTTTTCTGAATCGTTTTTGGCCACTATAGGTGTGGCAGGGTATACTCAGACATGAGTGCCTTGCTCACTGCTCCATCAGGATTCAAGCAAGCCGGGCCGACGACGCCTGAAATGGCAGAAACCGGTCCCCGGAAGCTTGTCTCCTTTCTGGTGAAGAATTGGCTTGGTAGTTTGGTCTGCCCTGTTCCCATGATGCACTGGGCCAGGGACAGACTAATTTGCATATAGCCAGGTTCTGAGCTGGGATTGGGCAGTAAGCTAAATAACGGTGATGGATCAAGCCCTGATCTTTGGACTGGGTAAGAGTGGTCTACTTAATTCAGACACTCTGTTCATCACCACCCCCTTTTCTGAATCGTTTTTGGCCACTATAGGTGTGGCAGGGTATACTCAGACATGAGTCCCTTGCTCACTGCTCCATCAGGATTCAAGCAAGCCGGGCCGACGACGCCTGAAATGGCAGAAACCGGTCCCCGGAAGCTTGTCTCCTTTCTGGTGAAGAATTGGCTTGGTAGTTTGGTCTGCCCTGTTCCCATGATGCACTGGGCCAGGGACAGACTAATTTGCATATAGCCAGGTTCTGAGCTGGGATGGGGCAGTGAGCTAAATAACGGTGATGGATCAAGCCCTGATCTTTGGACTGGGTAAGAGTGGTCTGCTTAATTCAGACACTCTGTTCATCACCACCCCCTTTTCTGAATCGTTTTTGGCCACTATAGGTGTGGCAGGGTATACTCAGACATGAGTCCCTTGCTCACTGCTCCATCAGGATTCAAGCAAGCCGGGCCGACGACGCCTGAAATGGCAGAAACCGGTCCCCGGAAGCTTGTCTCCTTTCTGGTGAAGAATTGGCTTGGTAGTTTGGTCTGCCCTGTTCCCATGATGCACTGGGCCAGGGACAGACTAATTTGCATATAGCCAGGTTCTGAGCTGGGATGGGGCAGTGAGCTAAATAACGGTGATGGATCAAGCCCTGATCTTTGGACTGGGTAAGAGTGGTCTGCTTAATTCAGACACTCTGTTCATCACCACCCCCTTTTCTGAATCATTTTTGGCCACTATAGGTGTGGCAGGGTATACTCAGACATGAGTCCCTTGCTCACTGCTCCATCAGGATTCAAGCAAGCCGGCCCGACGACGCCTGAAATGGCAGAAACCGGTCCCCGGAAGCTTGTCTCCTTTCTGGTGAAGAATTGGCTTGGTAGTTTGGTCTGCCCTGTTCCCATGATGCACTGGGCCAGGGACAGACTAATTTGCATATAGCCAGGTTCTGAGCTGGGATGGGGCAGTGAGCTAAATAACGGTGATGGATCAAGCCCTGATCTTTGGACTGGGTAAGAGTGGTCTGCTTAATTCAGACACTCTGTTCATCACCACCCCCTTTTCTGAATCGTTTTTGGCCACTATAGGTGTGGCAGGGTATACTCAGACATGAGTCCCTTGCTCACTGCTCCATCAGGATTCAAGCAAGCCGGGCCGACGACGCCTGAAATGGCAGAAACCGGTACCCGGAAGCTTGTCTCCTTTCTGTTGAAGAATTGGCTTGGTAGTTTGGTCTTCCCTGTTCCCATGATGCACTGGGCCAGGGACAGACTAATTTGCATATAGCCAGGTTCTGAGCTGGGATGGGGCAGTGAGCTAAATAACGGTGATGGATCAAGCCCTGATCTTTGGACTGGGTAAGAGTGGTCTGCTTAATTCAGACACTCTGTTCATCACCACCCCCTTTTCTGAATCGTTTTTGGCCACTATAGGTGTGGCAGGGTATACTCAGACATGAGTCCCTTGCTCACTGCTCCATCAGGATTCAAGCAAGCCGGGCCGACGACGCCTGAAATGGCAGAAACCGGTCCCCGGAAGCTTGTCTCCTTTCTGGTGAGGAATTGGCTTGGCAGTTTGGTCTGCCCTGTTCCCATGATGCACTGGGCCAGGGACAGACTAATTTGCATATAGCCAGGTTCTGAGCTGGGATGGGGCAGTGAGCTAAATAACGGTGATGGATCAAGCCCTGATCTTTGGACTGGGTAAGAGTGGTCTGCTTAATTCAGACACTCTGTTCATCACCACCCCCTTTTCTGAATCGTTTTTGGCCACTATAGGTGTGGCAGGGTATACTCAGACATGAGTCCCTTGCTCACTGCTCCACCAGGATTCAAGCAAGCCGGCCCGACGACGCCTGAAATGGCAGAAACCGGTCCCCGGAAGCTTGTCTCCTTTCTGGTGAAGAATTGGCTTGGTAGTTTGGTCTGCCCTGTTCCCATGATGCACTGGGCCAGGGACAGACTAATTTGCATATAGCCAGGTTCTGAGCTGGGATGGGGCAGTGAGCTAAATAACGGTGATGGATCAAGCCCTGATCTTTGGACTGGGTAAGAGTGGTCTGCTTAATTCAGACACTCTGTTCATCACCACCCCCTTTTCTGAATCGTTTTTGGCCACTATAGGTGTGGCAGGGTATACTCAGACATGAGTCCCTTGCTCACTGCTCCATCAGGATTCAAGCAAGCCGGGCCGACGACGCCTGAAATGGCAGAAACCGGTACCCGGAAGCTTGTCTCCTTTCTGTTGAAGAATTGGCTTGGTAGTTTGGTCTGCCCTGTTCCCATGATGCACTGGGCCAGGGACAGACTAATTTGCATATAGCCAGGTTCTGAGCTGGGATGGGGCAGTGAGCTAAATAACGGTGATGGATCAAGCCCTGATCTTTGGACTGGGTAAGAGTGGTCTGCTTAATTCAGACACTCTGTTCATCACCACCCCCTTTTCTGAATCGTTTTTGGCCACTATAGGTGTGGCAGGGTATACTCAGACATGAGTCCCTTGCTCACTGCTCCATCAGGATTCAAGCAAGCCGGGCCGACGACGCCTGAAATGGCAGAAACCGGTCCCCGGAAGCTTGTCTCCTTTCTGGTGAGGAATTGGCTTGGCAGTTTGGTCTGCCCTGTTCCCATGATGCACTGGGCCAGGGACAGACTAATTTGCATATAGCCAGGTTCTGAGCTGGGATGGGGCAGTGAGCTAAATAACGGTGATGGATCAAGCCCTGATCTTTGGACTGGGTAAGAGTGGTCTGCTTAATTCAGACACTCTGTTCATCACCACCCCCTTTTCTGAATCGTTTTTGGCCACTATAGGTGTGGCAGGGTATACTCAGACATGAGTCCCTTGCTCACTGCTCCATCAGGATTCAAGCAAGCCGGGCCGACGATGCCTGAAATGGCAGAAACCGGTCCCCGGAAGCTTGTCTCCTTTCTGGTGAGGAATTGGCTTGGTAGTTTGGTCTGCCCTGTTCCCATGATGCACTGGGCCAGGGACAGACTAATTTGCATATAGCCAGGTTCTGAGCTGGGATGGGGCAGTGAGCTAAATAACGGTGATGGATCAAGCCCTGATCTTTGGACTGGGTAAGAGTGGTCTGCTTAATTCAGACACTCTGTTCATCACCAGCCCCTTTTCTGAATTGTTTTTGGCCACTATAGGTGTGGCAGGGTATACTCAGACATGAGTCCCTTGCTCACTGCTCCATCAGGATTCAAGCAAGCCGGCCCGACGACGCCTGAAATGGCAGAAACCGGTCCCCGGAAGCTTGTCTCCTTTCTGGTGAAGAATTGGCTTGGTAGTTTGGTCTGCCCTGTTCCCATGATGCACTGGGCCAGGGACAGACTAATTTGCATATAGCCAGGTTCTGAGCTGGGATGGGGCAGTGAGCTAAATAACGGTGATGGATCAAGCCCTGATCTTTGGACTGGGTAAGAGTGGTCTGCTTAATTCAGACACTCTGTTCATCACCACCCCCTTTTCTGAATCGTTTTTGGCCACTATAGGTGTGGCAGGGTATACTCAGACATGAGTCCCTTGCTCACTGCTCCATCAGGATTCAAGCAAGCCGGGCCGACGACGCCTGAAATGGCAGAAACCGGTACCCGGAAGCTTGTCTCCTTTCTGTTGAAGAATTGGCTTGGTAGTTTGGTCTGCCCTGTTCCCATGATGCACTGGGCCAGGGACAGACTAATTTGCATATAGCCAGGTTCTGAGCTGGGATGGGGCAGTGAGCTAAATAACGGTGATGGATCAAGCCCTGATCTTTGGACTGGGTAAGAGTGGTCTGCTTAATTCAGACACTCTGTTCATCACCACCCCCTTTTCTGAATCGTTTTTGGCCACTATAGGTGTGGCAGGGTATACTCAGACATGAGTCCCTTGCTCACTGCTCCATCAGGATTCAAGCAAGCCGGGCCGACGACGCCTGAAATGGCAGAAACCGGTCCCCGGAAGCTTGTCTCCTTTCTGGTGAGGAATTGGCTTGGCAGTTTGGTCTGCCCTGTTCCCATGATGCACTGGGCCAGGGACAGACTAATTTGCATATAGCCAGGTTCTGAGCTGGGATGGGGCAGTGAGCTAAATAACGGTGATGGATCAAGCCCTGATCTTTGGACTGGGTAAGAGTGGTCTGCTTAATTCAGACACTCTGTTCATCACCACCCCCTTTTCTGAATCGTTTTTGGCCACTATAGGTGTGGCAGGGTATACTCAGACATGAGTCCCTTGCTCACTGCTCCATCAGGATTCAAGCAAGCCGGCCCGACGACGCCTGAAATGGCAGAAACCGGTCCCCGGAAGCTTGTCTCCTTTCTGGTGAAGAATTGGCTTGGTAGTTTGGTCTGCCCTGTTCCCATGATGCACTGGGCCAGGGACAGACTAATTTGCATATAGCCAGGTTCTGAGCTGGGATGGGGCAGTGAGCTAAATAACGGTGATGGATCAAGCCCTGATCTTTGGACTGGGTAAGAGTGGTCTGCTTAATTCAGACACTCTGTTCATCACCACCCCCTTTTCTGAATCGTTTTTGGCCACTATAGGTGTGGCAGGGTATACTCAGACATGAGTCCCTTGCTCACTGCTCCATCAGGATTCAAGCAAGCCGGGCCGACGACGCCTGAAATGGCAGAAACCGGTACCCGGAAGCTTGTCTCCTTTCTGTTGAAGAATTGGCTTGGTAGTTTGGTCTGCCCTGTTCCCATGATGCACTGGGCCAGGGACAGACTAATTTGCATATAGCCAGGTTCTGAGCTGGGATGGGGCAGTGAGCTAAATAACGGTGATGGATCAAGCCCTGATCTTTGGACTGGGTAAGAGTGGTCTGCTTAATTCAGACACTCTGTTCATCACCACCCCCTTTTCTGAATCGTTTTTGGCCACTATAGGTGTGGCAGGGTATACTCAGACATGAGTCCCTTGCTCACTGCTCCATCAGGATTCAAGCAAGCCGGGCCGACGACGCCTGAAATGGCAGAAACCGGTCCCCGGAAGCTTGTCTCCTTTCTGGTGAGGAATTGGCTTGGCAGTTTGGTCTGCCCTGTTCCCATGATGCACTGGGCCAGGGACAGACTAATTTGCATATAGCCAGGTTCTGAGCTGGGATGGGGCAGTGAGCTAAATAACGGTGATGGATCAAGCCCTGATCTTTGGACTGGGTAAGAGTGGTCTGCTTAATTCAGACACTCTGTTCATCACCACCCCCTTTTCTGAATCGTTTTTGGCCACTATAGGTGTGGCAGGGTATACTCAGACATGAGTCCCTTGCTCACTGCTCCATCAGGATTCAAGCAAGCCGGGCCGACGATGCCTGAAATGGCAGAAACCGGTCCCCGGAAGCTTGTCTCCTTTCTGTTGAAGAATTGGCTTGGTAGTTTGGTCTGCCCTGTTCCCATGATGCACTGGGCCAGGGACAGACTAATTTGCATATAGCCAGGTTCTGAGCTGGGATGGGGCAGTGAGCTAAATAACGGTGATGGATCAAGCCCTGATCTTTGGACTGGGTAAGAGTGGTCTGCTTAATTCAGACACTCTGTTCATCACCACCCCCTTTTCTGAATCGCTTTTGGCCACTATAGGTGTGGCAGGGTATACTCAGACATGAGTCCCTTGCTCACTGCTCCATCAGGATTCAAGCAAGCCGGGCCGACGACGCCTGAAATGGCAGAAACCGGTCCCCGGAAGCTTGTCTCCTTTCTGGTGAGGAATTGGCTTGGTAGTTTGGTCTGCCCTGTTCCCATGATGCACTGGGCCAGGGACAGACTAATTTGCATATAGCCAGGTTCTGAGCTGGGATGGGGCAGTGAGCTAAATAACGGTGATGGATCAAGCCCTGATCTTTGGACTGGGTAAGAGTGGTCTGCTTAATTCAGACACTCTGTTCATCACCACCCCCTTTTCTGAATCGTTTTTGGCCACTATAGGTGTGGCAGGGTATACTCAGACATGAGTCCCTTGCTCACTGCTCCATCAGGATTCAAGCAAGCCGGGCCGACGACGCCTGAAATGGCAGAAACCGGTACCCGGAAGCTTGTCTCCTTTCTGTTGAAGAATTGGCTTGGTAGTTTGGTCTGCCCTGTTCCCATGATGCACTGGGCCAGGGACAGACTAATTTGCATATAGCCAGGTTCTGAGCTGGGATGGGGCAGTGAGCTAAATAACGGTGATGGATCAAGCCCTGATCTTTGGACTGGGTAAGAGTGGTCTGCTTAATTCAGACACTCTGTTCATCACCACCCCCTTTTCTGAATCGTTTTTGGCCACTATAGGTGTGGCAGGGTATACTCAGACATGAGTCCCTTGCTCACTGCTCCATCAGGATTCAAGCAAGCCGGGCCGACGACGCCTGAAATGGCAGAAACCGGTCCCCGGAAGCTTGTCTCCTTTCTGGTGAGGAATTGGCTTGGCAGTTTGGTCTGCCCTGTTCCCATGATGCACTGGGCCAGGGACAGACTAATTTGCATATAGCCAGGTTCTGAGCTGGGATGGGGCAGTGAGCTAAATAACGGTGATGGATCAAGCCCTGATCTTTGGACTGGGTAAGAGTGGTCTGCTTAATTCAGACACTCTGTTCATCACCACCCCCTTTTCTGAATCGTTTTTGGCCACTATAGGTGTGGCAGGGTATACTCAGACATGAGTCCCTTGCTCACTGCTCCATCAGGATTCAAGCAAGCCGGCCCGACGACGCCTGAAATGGCAGAAACCGGTCCCCGGAAGCTTGTCTCCTTTCTGGTGAAGAATTGGCTTGGTAGTTTGGTCTGCCCTGTTCCCATGATGCACTGGGCCAGGGACAGACTAATTTGCATATAGCCAGGTTCTGAGCTGGGATGGGGCAGTGAGCTAAATAACGGTGATGGATCAAGCCCTGATCTTTGGACTGGGTAAGAGTGGTCTGCTTAATTCAGACACTCTGTTCATCACCACCCCCTTTTCTGAATCGTTTTTGGCCACTATAGGTGTGGCAGGGTATACTCAGACATGAGTCCCTTGCTCACTGCTCCATCAGGATTCAAGCAAGCCGGGCCGACGACGCCTGAAATGGCAGAAACCGGTACCCGGAAGCTTGTCTCCTTTCTGTTGAAGAATTGGCTTGGTAGTTTGGTCTGCCCTGTTCCCATGATGCACTGGGCCAGGGACAGACTAATTTGCATATAGCCAGGTTCTGAGCTGGGATGGGGCAGTGAGCTAAATAACGGTGATGGATCAAGCCCTGATCTTTGGACTGGGTAAGAGTGGTCTGCTTAATTCAGACACTCTGTTCATCACCACCCCCTTTTCTGAATCGTTTTTGGCCACTATAGGTGTGGCAGGGTATACTCAGACATGAGTCCCTTGCTCACTGCTCCATCAGGATTCAAGCAAGCCGGGCCGACGACGCCTGAAATGGCAGAAACCGGTCCCCGGAAGCTTGTCTCCTTTCTGGTGAGGAATTGGCTTGGCAGTTTGGTCTGCCCTGTTCCCGTGATGCACTGGGCCAGGGACAGACTAATTTGCATATAGCCAGGTTCTGAGCTGGGATGGGGCAGTGAGCTAAATAACGGTGATGGATCAAGCCCTGATCTTTGGACTGGGTAAGAGTGGTCTGCTTAATTCAGACACTCTGTTCATCACCACCCCCTTTTCTGAATCGTTTTTGGCCACTATAGGTGTGGCAGGGTATACTCAGACATGAGTCCCTTGCTCACTGCTCCATCAGGATTCAAGCAAGCCGGGCCGACGATGCCTGAAATGGCAGAAACCGGTCCCCGGAAGCTTGTCTCCTTTCTGGTGAGGAATTGGCTTGGTAGTTTGGTCTGCCCTGTTCCCATGATGCACTGGGCCAGGGACAGACTAATTTGCATATAGCCAGGTTCTGAGCTGGGATGGGGCAGTGAGCTAAATAACGGTGATGGATCAAGCCCTGATCTTTGGACTGGGTAAGAGTGGTCTGCTTAATTCAGACACTCTGTTCATCACCAGCCCCTTTTCTGAATCGTTTTTGGCCACTATAGGTGTGGCAGGGTATACTCAGACATGAGTCCCTTGCTCACTGCTCCATCAGGATTCAAGCAAGCCGGGCCGACGACGCCTGAAATGGCAGAAACTGGTCCCCGGAAGCTTGTCTCCTTTCTGGTGAAGAATTGGCTTGGTAGTTTGGTCTGCCCTGTTCCCATGATGCACTGGGCCAGGGACAGACTAATTTGCATATAGGCAGGTTCTGAGCTGGGATGGGGCAGTGAGCTAAATAACGGTGATGGATCAAGCCCTGATCTTTGGACTGGGTAAGAGTGGTCTGCTTAATTCAGACACTCTGTTCATCACCACCCCCTTTTCTGAATCATTTTTGGCCACTATAGGTGTGGCAGGGTATACTCAGACATGAGTCCCTTGCTCACTGCTCCATCAGGATTCAAGCAAGCCGGCCCGACGACGCCTGAAATGGCAGAAACCGGTCCCCGGAAGCTTGTCTCCTTTCTGGTGAAGAATTGGCTTGGTAGTTTGGTCTGCCCTGTTCCCATGATGCACTGGGCCAGGGACAGACTAATTTGCATATAGCCAGGTTCTGAGCTGGGATGGGGCAGTGAGCTAAATAACGGTGATGGATCAAGCCCTGATCTTTGGACTGGGTAAGAGTGGTCTGCTTAATTCAGACACTCTGTTCATCACCACCCCCTTTTCTGAATCGTTTTTTGGCCACTATAGGTGTGGCAGGGTATACTCAGACATGAGTCCCTTGCTCACTGCTCCATCAGGATTCAAGCAAGCCGGGCCGACGACGCCTGAAATGGCAGAAACCGGTACCCGGAAGCTTGTCTCCTTTCTGTTGAAGAATTGGCTTGGTAGTTTGGTCTGCCCTGTTCCCATGATGCACTGGGCCAGGGACAGACTAATTTGCATATAGCCAGGTTCTGAGCTGGGATGGGGCAGTGAGCTAAATAACGGTGATGGATCAAGCCCTGATCTTTGGACTGGGTAAGAGTGGTCTGCTTAATTCAGACACTCTGTTCATCACCACCCCCTTTTCTGAATCGTTTTTGGCCACTATAGGTGTGGCAGGGTATACTCAGACATGAGTCCCTTGCTCACTGCTCCATCAGGATTCAAGCAAGCCGGGCCGACGACGCCTGAAATGGCAGAAACCGGTCCCCGGAAGCTTGTCTCCTTTCTGGTGAGGAATTGGCTTGGCAGTTTGGTCTGCCCTGTTCCCATGATGCACTGGGCCAGGGACAGACTAATTTGCATATAGCCAGGTTCTGAGCTGGGATGGGGCAGTGAGCTAAATAACGGTGATGGATCAAGCCCTGATCTTTGGACTGGGTAAGAGTGGTCTGCTTAATTCAGACACTCTGTTCATCACCACCCCCTTTTCTGAATCGTTTTTGGCCACTATAGGTGTGGCAGGGTATACTCAGACATGAGTCCCTTGCTCACTGCTCCATCAGGATTCAAGCAAGCCGGCCAGACGACGCCTGAAATGGCAGAAACCGGTCCCCGGAAGCTTGTCTCCTTTCTGGTGAAGAATTGGCTTGGTAGTTTGGTCTGCCCTGTTCCCATGATGCACTGGGCCAGGGACAGACTAATTTGCATATAGCCAGGTTCTGAGCTGGGATGGGGCAGTGAGCTAAATAACGGTGATGGATCAAGCCCTGATCTTTGGACTGGGTAAGAGTGGTCTGCTTAATTCAGACACTCTGTTCATCACCACCCCCTTTTCTGAATCGTTTTTGGCCACTATAGGTGTGGCAGGGTATACTCAGACATGAGTCCCTTGCTCACTGCTCCATCAGGATTCAAGCAAGCCGGGCCGACGACGCCTGAAATGGCAGAAACCGGTACCCGGAAGCTTGTCTCCTTTCTGTTGAAGAATTGGCTTGGTAGTTTGGTCTGCCCTGTTCCCATGATGCACTGGGCCAGGGACAGACTAATTTGCATATAGCCAGGTTCTGAGCTGGGATGGGGCAGTGAGCTAAATAACGGTGATGGATCAAGCCCTGATCTTTGGACTGGGTAAGAGTGGTCTGCTTAATTCAGACACTCTGTTCATCACCACCCCCTTTTCTGAATCGTTTTTGGCCACTATAGGTGTGGCAGGGTATACTCAGACATGAGTCCCTTGCTCACTGCTCCATCAGGATTCAAGCAAGCCGGGCCGACGACGCCTGAAATGGCAGAAACCGGTCCCCGGAAGCTTGTCTCCTTTCTGGTGAGGAATTGGCTTGGCAGTTTGGTCTGCCCTGTTCCCATGATGCACTGGGCCAGGGACAGACTAATTTGCATATAGCCAGGTTCTGAGCTGGGATGGGGCAGTGAGCTAAATAACGGTGATGGATCAAGCCCTGATCTTTGGACTGGGTAATAGTGGTCTGCTTAATTCAGACACTCTGTTCATCACCACCCCCTTTTCTGAATCGTTTTTGGCCACTATAGGTGTGGCAGGGTATACTCAGACATGAGTCCCTTGCTCACTGCTCCATCAGGATTCAAGCAAGCCGGGCCGACGATGCCTGAAATGGCAGAAACCGGTCCCCGGAAGCTTGTCTCCTTTCTGGTGAGGAATTGGCTTGGTAGTTTGGTCTGCCCTGTTCCCATGATGCACTGGGCCAGGGACAGACTAATTTGCATATAGCCAGGTTCTGAGCTGGGATGGGGCAGTGAGCTAAATAACGGTGATGGATCAAGCCCTGATCTTTGGACTGGGTAAGAGTGGTCTGCTTAATTCAGACACTCTGTTCATCACCACCCCCTTTTCTGAATCATTTTTGGCCACTATAGGTGTGGCAGGGTATACTCAGACATGAGTCCCTTGCTCACTGCTCCATCAGGATTCAAGCAAGCCGGCCCGACGACGCCTGAAATGGCAGAAACCGGTCCCCGGAAGCTTGTCTCCTTTCTGGTGAAGAATTGGCTTGGTAGTTTGGTCTGCCCTGTTCCCATGATGCACTGGGCCAGGGACAGACTAATTTGCATATAGCCAGGTTCTGAGCTGGGATGGGGCAGTGAGCTAAATAACGGTGATGGATCAAGCCCTGATCTTTGGACTGGGTAAGAGTGGTCTGCTTAATTCAGACACTCTGTTCATCACCACCCCCTTTTCTGAATCGTTTTTGGCCACTATAGGTGTGGCAGGGTATACTCAGACATGAGTCCCTTGCTCACTGCTCCATCAGGATTCAAGCAAGCCGGGCCGACGACGCCTGAAATGGCAGAAACCGGTACCCGGAAGCTTGTCTCCTTTCTGTTGAAGAATTGGCTTGGTAGTTTGGTCTGCCCTGTTCCCATGATGCACTGGGCCAGGGACAGACTAATTTGCATATAGCCAGGTTCTGAGCTGGGATGGGGCAGTGAGCTAAATAACGGTGATGGATCAAGCCCTGATCTTTGGACTGGGTAAGAGTGGTCTGCTTAATTCAGACACTCTGTTCATCACCACCCCCTTTTCTGAATCGTTTTTGGCCACTATAGGTGTGGCAGGGTATACTCAGACATGAGTCCCTTGCTCACTGCTCCATCAGGATTCAAGCAAGCCGGGCCGACGACGCCTGAAATGGCAGAAACCGGTCCCCGGAAGCTTGTCTCCTTTCTGGTGAGGAATTGGCTTGGCAGTTTGGTCTGCCCTGTTCCCATGATGCACTGGGCCAGGGACAGACTAATTTGCATATAGCCAGGTTCTGAGCTGGGATGGGGCAGTGAGCTAAATAACGGTGATGGATCAAGCCCTGATCTTTGGACTGGGTAAGAGTGGTCTGCTTAATTCAGACACTCTGTTCATCACCACCCCCTTTTCTGAATCGTTTTTGGCCACTATAGGTGTGGCAGGGTATACTCAGACATGAGTCCCTTGCTCACTGCTCCATCAGGATTCAAGCAAGCCGGCCCGACGACGCCTGAAATGGCAGAAACCGGTCCCCGGAAGCTTGTCTCCTTTCTGGTGAAGAATTGGCTTGGTAGTTTGGTCTGCCCTGTTCCCATGATGCACTGGGCCAGGGACAGACTAATTTGCATATAGCCAGGTTCTGAGCTGGGATGGGGCAGTGAGCTAAATAACGGTGATGGATCAAGCCCTGATCTTTGGACTGGGTAAGAGTGGTCTGCTTAATTCAGACACTCTGTTCATCACCACCCCCTTTTCTGAATCGTTTTTGGCCACTATAGGTGTGGCAGGGTATACTCAGACATGAGTCCCTTGCTCACTGCTCCATCAGGATTCAAGCAAGCCGGGCCGACGACGCCTGAAATGGCAGAAACCGGTACCCGGAAGCTTGTCTCCTTTCTGTTGAAGAATTGGCTTGGTAGTTTGGTCTGCCCTGTTCCCATGATGCACTGGGCCAGGGACAGACTAATTTGCATATAGCCAGGTTCTGAGCTGGGATGGGGCAGTGAGCTAAATAACGGTGATGGATCAAGCCCTGATCTTTGGACTGGGTAAGAGTGGTCTGCTTAATTCAGACACTCTGTTCATCACCACCCCCTTTTCTGAATCGTTTTTGGCCACTATAGGTGTGGCAGGGTATACTCAGACATGAGTCCCTTGCTCACTGCTCCATCAGGATTCAAGCAAGCCGGGCCGACGACGCCTGAAATGGCAGAAACCGGTCCCCGGAAGCTTGTCTCCTTTCTGGTGAGGAATTGGCTTGGCAGTTTGGTCTGCCCTGTTCCCATGATGCACTGGGCCAGGGACAGACTAATTTGCATATAGCCAGGTTCTGAGCTGGGATGGGGCAGTGAGCTAAATAACGGTGATGGATCAAGCCCTGATCTTTGGACTGGGTAAGAGTGGTCTGCTTAATTCAGACACTCTGTTCATCACCACCCCCTTTTCTGAATCGTTTTTGGCCACTATAGGTGTGGCAGGGTATACTCAGACATGAGTCCCTTGCTCACTGCTCCATCAGGATTCAAGCAAGCCGGGCCGACGATGCCTGAAATGGCAGAAACCGGTCCCCGGAAGCTTGTCTCCTTTCTGGTGAGGAATTGGCTTGGTAGTTTGGTCTGCCCTGTTCCCATGATGCACTGGGCCAGGGACAGACTAATTTGCATATAGCCAGGTTCTGAGCTGGGATGGGGCAGTGAGCTAAATAACGGTGATGGATCAAGCCCTGATCTTTGGACTGGGTAAGAGTGGTCTGCTTAATTCAGACACTCTGTTCATCACCAGCCCCTTTTCTGAATCGTTTTTGGCCACTATAGGTGTGGCAGGGTATACTCAGACATGAGTCCCTTGCTCACTGCTCCATCAGGATTCAAGCAAGCCGGGCCGATGACGCCTGAAATGGCAGAAACTGGTCCCCGGAAGCTTGTCTCCTTTCTGGTGAAGAATTGGCTTGGTAGTTTGGTCTGCCCTGTTCCCATGATGCACTGGGCCAGGGACAGACTAATTTGCATATAGCCAGGTTCTGAGCTGGGATGGGGCAGTGAGCTAAATAACGGTGATGGATCAAGCCCTGATCTTTGGACTGGGTAAGAGTGGTCTGCTTAATTCAGACACTCTGTTCATCACCACCCCCTTTTCTGAATCATTTTTGGCCACTATAGGTGTGGCAGGGTATACTCAGACATGAGTCCCTTGCTCACTGCTCCATCAGGATTCAAGCAAGCCGGGCCGACGACGCCTAAAATGGCAGAAACCGGTCCCCGGAAGCTTGTCTCCTTTCTGGTGAAGAATTGGCTTGGTAGTTTGGTCTGCCCTGTTCCCATGATGCACTGGGCCAGGGACAGACTAATTTGCATATAGCCAGGTTCTGAGCTGGGATGGGGCAGTGAGCTAAATAACGGTGATGGATCAAGCCCTGATCTTTGGACTGGGTAAGAGTGGTCTGCTTAATTCAGACACTCTGTTCATCACCACCCCCTTTTCTGAATCGTTTTTGGCCACTATAGGTGTGGCAGGGTATACTCAGACATGAGTCCCTTGCTCACTGCTCCATCAGGATTCAAGCAAGCCGGGCCGACGATGCCTGAAATGGCAGAAACCGGTCCCCGGAAGCTTGTCTCCTTTCTGGTGAAGAATTGGCTTGGTAGTTTGGTCTCCCCTGTTCCCATGATGCACTGGGCCAGGGACAGACTAATTTGCATATAGCCAGGTTCTGAGCTGGGATGGGGCAGTAAGCTAAATAACGGTGATGGATCAAGCCCTGATCTTTGGACTGGGTAAGAGTGGTCTGCTTAATTCAGACACTCTGTTCATCACCACCCCCTTTTCTGAATCGTTTTTGGCCACTATAGGTGTGGCAGGGTATACTCAGACATGAGTCCCTTGCTCACTGCTCCATCAGGATTCAAGCAAGCCGGGCCGATGACGCCTGAAATGGCAGAAACCGGTCCCCGGAAGCTTGTCTCCTTTCTGGTGAAGAATTGGCTTGGTAATTTGGTCTGCCCTGTTCCCATGATGCACTGGGCCAGGGACAGACTAATTTGCATATAGCCAGGTTCTGAGCTGGGATGGGGCACTGAGCTAAATAACGGTGATGGATCAAGCCCTGATCTTTGGACTGGGTAAGAGTTGTCTGCTTAATTCAGACACTCTGTTCATCACCACCCCCTTTTCTGAATCGTTTTTGGCCACTATAGGTGTTGCAGGGTATACTCAGACATGAGTCCCTTGCTCACTGCTCCATCAGGATTCAAGCAAGCCGGGCTGACGACGCCTGAAATGGCTGAAACCGGTCCCCGGAAGCTTGTCTCCTTTCTGGTGAAGAATTGGCTTGGTAATTTGGTCTGCCCTGTTCCCATGATGCACTGGGCCAGGGACAGACTAATTTGCATATAGCCAGGTTCTGAGCTGGGATGGGGCAGTGAGCTAAATAACGGTGATGGATCAAGCCCTGATCTTTGGACTGGGTAAGAGTGGTCTGCTTAATTCAGACACTCTGTTTATCACCACCCCCTTTTCTGAATCGTTTTTGGCCACTATAGGTGTGGCAGGGTATACTCAGACATGAGTCCCTTGCTCACTGCTCCATCAGGATTCAAGCAAGCCGGGCCGACGACGCATGAAATGGCAGAAACCGGTCCCCGGAAGCTTGTCTCCTTTCTGGTGAAGAATTGGCTTGGTAGTTTGGTCTGCCCTGTTCCCATGATGCACTGGGCCAGGGACAGACTAATTTGCATATAGCCAGGTTCTGAGCTGGGATGGGGCAGTAAGCTAAATAACGGTGATGGATCAAGCCCTGATCTTTGGACTGGGTAAGAGTGGTCTGCTTAATTCAGACACTCTGTTCATCACCACCCCCTTTTCTGAATCGTTTTTGGCCACTATAGGTGTGGCAGGGTATACTCAGACATGAGTCCCTTGCTCACTGCTCCATCAGGATTCAAGCAAGCCGGGCCGATGACGCCTGAAATGGCAGAAACCGGTCCCCGGAAGCTTGTCTCCTTTCTGGTGAAGAATTGGCTTGGTAATTTGGTCTGCCCTGTTCCCATGATGCACTGGGCCAGGGACAGACTAATTTGCATATAGCCAGGTTCTGAGCTGGGATGGGGCAGTAAGCTAAATAACGGTGATGGATCAAGCCCTGATCTTTGGACTGGGTAAGAGTGGTCTGCTTAATTCAGACACTCTGTTCATCACCACCCCCTTTTCTGAATCGTTTTTGGCCACTATAGGTGTGGCAGGGTATACTCAGACATGAGTCCCTTGCTCACTGCTCCATCAGGATTCAAGCAAGCCGGGCCGACGATGCCTGAAATGGCAGAAACCGGTCCCCGGAAGCTTGTCTCCTTTCTGGTGAAGAATTGGCTTGGTAGTTTGGTCTCCCCTGTTCCCATGATGCACTGGGCCAGGGACAGACTAATTTGCATATAGCCAGGTTCTGAGCTGGGATGGGGCAGTAAGCTAAATAACGGTGATGGATCAAGCCCTGATCTTTGGACTGGGTAAGAGTGGTCTGCTTAATTCAGACACTCTGTTCATCACCACCCCCTTTTCTGAATCGTTTTTGGCCACTATAGGTGTGGCAGGGTATACTCAGACATGAGTCCCTTGCTCACTGCTCCATCAGGATTCAAGCAAGCCGGGCCGACGACGCCTAAAATGGCAAAAACCGGTCCCCGGAAGCTTGTCTCCTTTCTGGTGAAGAATTGGCTTGGTAGTTTGGTCTGCACTGTTCCCATGATGCACTGGGCCAGGGACAGACTAATTTGCATATAGCCAGGTTCTGAGCTGGGATGGGGCAGTGAGCTAAATAACGGTGATGGATCAAGCCCTGATCTTTGGACTTAGTAAGAGTGGTCTGCTTAATTCAGACACTCTGTTCATCACCACCCCCTTTTCTGAATCGTTTTTGGCCACTATAGGTGTGGCAGGGTATACTCAGACATGAGTCCCTTGCTCACTGCTCCATCAGGATTCAAGCAAGCCGGGCCGACGATGCCTGAAATGGCAGAAACCGGTCCCCGGAAGCTTGTCTCCTTTCTGGTGAAGAATTGGCTTGGTAGTTTGGTCTCCCCTGTTCCCATGATGCACTGGGCCAGGGACAGACTAATTTGCATATAGCCAGGTTCTGAGCTGGGATGGGGCAGTAAGCTAAATAACGGTGATGGATCAAGCCCTGATCTTTGGACTGGGTAAGAGTGGTCTGCTTAATTCAGACACTCTGTTCATCACCACCCCCTTTTCTGAATCGTTTTTGGCCACTATAGGTGTGGCAGGGTATACTCAGACATGAGTCCCTTGCTCACTGCTCCATCAGGATTCAAGCAAGCCGGGCCGACGACGCCTGAAATGGCAGAAACCGGTCCCCGGAAGCTTGTCTCCTTTCTGGTGAAGAATTGGCTTGGTAATTTGGTCTGCCCTGTTCCCATGATGCACTGGGCCAGGGACAGACTAATTTGCATATAGCCAGGTTCTGAGCTGGGATGGGGCACTGAGCTAAATAACGGTGATGGATCAAGCCCTGATCTTTGGACTGGGTAAGAGTGGTCTGCTTAATTCAGACACTCTGTTCATCACCACCCCCATTTCTGAATCGTTTTTGGCCACTATAGGTGTTGCAGGGTATACTCAGACATGAGTCCCTTGCTCACTGCTCCATCAGGATTCAAGCAAGCCGGGCTGACGACGCCTGAAATGGCTGAAACCGGTCCCCGGAAGCTTGTCTCCTTTCTGGTGAAGAATTGGCTTGGTAATTTGGTCTGCCCTGTTCCCATGATGCACTGGGCCAGGGACAGACTAATTTGCATATAGCCAGGTTCTGAGCTGGGATGGGGCAGTGAGCTAAATAACGGTGATGGATCAAGCCCTGATCTTTGGACTGGGTAAGAGTGGTCTGCTTAATTCAGACACTCTGTTTATCACCACCCCCTTTTCTGAATCGTTTTTGGCCACTATAGGTGTGGCAGGGTATACTCAGACATGAGTCCCTTGCTCACTGCTCCATCAGGATTCAAGCAAGCCGGGCCGACGACGCATGAAATGGCAGAAACCGGTCCCCGGAAGCTTGTCTCCTTTCTGGTGAAGAATTGGCTTGGTAGTTTGGTCTGCCCTGTTCCCATGATGCACTGGGCCAGGGACAGACTAATTTGCATATAGCCAGGTTCTGAGCTGGGATGGGGCAGTGAGCAAAATAACGGTGATGGATCAAGCCCTGATCTTTGGACTGGGTAAGAGTGGTCTGCTTAATTCAGACACTCTGTTCATCACCACCCCCTTTTCTGAATCGTTTTTGGCCACTATAGGTGTGGCAGGGTATACTCAGACATGAGTCCCTTGCTCACTGCTCCATCAGGATTCAAGCAAGCCGGGCGGACGACGCATGAAATGGCAGAAACCGGTCCCCGGAAGCTTGTCTCCTTTCTGGTGAAGAATTGGCTTGTTAGTTTGGTCTGCCCTGTTCCCATGATGCACTGGGCCAGGGACAGACTAATTTGCATATAGCCAGGTTCTGAGCTGGGATGGGGCAGTGAGCTAAATAACGGTGATGGATCAAGCCCTGATCTTTGGACTGGGTAAGAGTGGTCTGCTTAATTCACACACTCTGTTCATCACCACCCCCTTTTCTGAATCGTTTTTGGCCACTATAGGTGTGGCAGGGTATACTCAGACATGAGTCCCTTGCTCACTGCTCCATCAGGATTCAAGCAAGCCGGGCCGACGACGCCTGAAATGGCAGAAACCGGTCCCCGGAAGCTTGTCTCCTTTCTGGTGAAGAATTGGCTTGGTAGTTTGGTCTGCCCTGTTCCCATGATGCACTGGGCCAGGGACAGACTAATTTGCATATAGCCAGGTTCTGAGCTGGGATGGGGCAGTGAGCTAAATAATGGTGATGGATCAAGCCCTGATCTTTGGACTGGGTAAGAGTGGTCTGCTTAATTCAGACACTCTGTTCATCACCACCCCCTTTTCTGAATTGAAGCTGAACTCAGACAAAACTGGAGGTCCTCATCCTCGGCTTCAACCCTTCAGCCTGGGATGACTCCTGGTGTCCGACGGCACTGGGGGCAGCCCCGACACCCACCAACAACGCACGCAACATGGGAATCATCCTCGACTCAACGCTCTCAATGATCAAGCAAGTCAACGCCGTCTCCACCTCCTGCTTCAACACCCTCTGCAAGCTCCACAAGATCTCCAGATGGATCCCGACAGATACAAGAAAGACAATCACCCAGGCTCTCGTCAGCAGCAGACTCGACTATGGACACACCCTCTACGCAGGAGCCCCCACCAAGTTCATCAAACGACTACAACGCATCCAAAACGCCTTGGCAGGACTGATCCTCGACGTACCACACCACGGCCACATCACCCCCCACCTGAGAGACCTGCACTGGCTCCCCGTCAACAGGAGGATATCCTTCAAGCTCCTCATCCACGCACACAGGGCACTCCACAAAACCGGCCCAGCCTACCTCAACAGACGACTATCCTTCTACACCCCCAACCGCCAGCTACGCTCTGCCGACCTCTCACTCGCCACCGTCCCGCACGTCTGAAGAACAACCACCGGCTGAAGATCCTACTCCCACCTCGCCGCCAAGACATGGAACACCCTCCCACTGAGCCTACGTCAGACCCAAGACCTGCTGACCTTCGGGAGGGCACTGCCTGTTCGATCAGTAGCAGCCCTCCCAGCGCCTTGAGACCCTAGCGGGTATGTAGTGCGCTTAACTAATTACTGATTGATTGATTGATTGATTGAACTTGCAAGAAAAGGTTGGGCATGTGCCAACCATTAACCAATTGAAGGCTATGATTTTGGAATGACACAGACATAAACCAATCCGAACCAGTGGGATGTGTCAGACCCCACAAAGCACATACAGCAGATCACCTGGCAGCTGCGCTGCCTAGACTCGACCTAAGAAAAGAAGGAGGGATGGCAATAACTCACAGCCGAGACAAAATAGTAATCTTCACAAGAAGCACCGCCGCCTAGGGAGACAAGCATTTACCATGCAATAGGTCAATCGTTTGCAAGAGTTTGAGCTATAGGCATTGTAAATGACAATACTTTTTATTTATGTGTTGGTTTTTAAAACATAAATTAAAGGCATTGTCGTTTATAATGCCAGTAGCTTAAACTCTCGCAAATGCAAGACCTATTGCATTGCAAATGCTTGTTTTTAGTGTTGGAGTCCACCAGTGCCGGTATCAGTGGGTTATTGATTATCAGAATGAAGGGAGCGTAACGGGCATGGGAGCAATGCCTGACGTCTTAGGCCGTCCCATACCCATTTTATTATCAGTCAAAATGAATGGATCTGCGAAGGTATTAAATACACTATCCCCAAACTTTCTTGTTTTGGAAGTCACATTGATTAATAAATCCAAATGTGTTTATATTAATTTTTATAATGCCACTCAAAATACTGGTGATATCGAAAACCTCAATTGCCTGAATGAGTTTATGCATAATTTTAAAGAGAGTCAAACCACGCCGATATATTTTATATTGTTGGGAGATTTTAATGTACATTTATGTCAACAAAACTGTCAGTTAAAAGATACTCTGAATTTAGATATGTTTCAACCCCCACATTTTGAACATTCTGGTAAAGGGACAGCTTTAGAAGATCTTCTTCTTCAGAATGATCTTTATGAACCGGAGTTCTTTGATAGCAATGAAAGGGTCCCAACCTACAGAGCTAGGGATAGCAACACTATCATTGATTATATATTTATCTCACCGGTTATGTTGCAGAATGTTATTTTTTATAATGCTATACACACCACACACAGTGATCACAACCCAGTTGTGTTGAACATGGAGGATAACATTTTATTTTTGTTTAATAAAAACTCTGAAGTAGACATTGCTGTAGATATAACCTTAAAGGATCAAGGGAGACATGTGAAATGGAGTAAAATTATTCCTGAGGATTTCCTATACTCCCTTAAGGAGAAAGTGGGCAGCGATATTAATGTCTGCAGGGAGCCACTGATGTTCAAAGGGAATATTATTGGGTCCTTTGAAGCCATCTGTCGTCAGGTGGCAGATGACCTAAAAAACTGATGACCTAAACCTACAAAGAGAGAGAAAAAGGTAGAGGGGTGGTTTAACAGCGCATGCTCCAAATCACATCGAGAATTACATAAAGCACTGAAAAAGGTACCCCGTGATAGATTGGAGGTGGCTAGGCTTAGGAAACAGTATACTATGGACATTCAAATGAGGAAAAGGGAAATTAAGAAACAGGCCTGGGAGGATTTGTATGAGAAAGCAACCCTGAGGGATAGCGCAAAATTTTGGACCATTGTAAATACCCCTCTGTTCAATGGGAAAGAAAATGCACCACTGGAGGTAAATATCCCTGAGAAGGAATGGCTGAACCATTTTCAAAAAATCTATGGCAGCAACCTCGATCTAGGACAATCAGACCTAACATTGATCCACACACAAGACCCCCTCCAAAGTTTTACCATTAAAGAAGTACAGAGTGCAATTGAGGATATGTCATCACAGAAGGCTCCCGGTCCAGATGGCGTACCCGCTGATATGTTTAAAACAAATTCAGAAATGTGGTCAGTTGTACTTACTAACGTTTTTAATGTAGTTGGTATAGACAAGATAAGACCTCCAACTACCTGGTCACAGTCAGTCATCATCCCCATTTTTAAGAAGGGTCAAAGAGGGGACCCTAGATGCTACAGACCCATATCTCTGCTAGATTCCTCATTTAAAATCCTGGGTAAAATAATACTGGAAAGAATCTCAGCTTGGGCTACTAATAAAAACATCTTGTGTGAAGCTCAGTATGGCTTTAGATCTGCCAGAGGTACAAAAGATCAATGCCTTAATTTACATCTTATACTGAGCAAATATACTGTAGCATCAAGGGGGATGATGTATTTGGCCTTCATGGACTTGTCCACAGCTTTTGACCTAGTCAATAGGTCAAAGCTGTGGACAATACTCCTTGAAAAGGGACTGGACCGTGCACTTGTGGATTTTTTGGCGCGTCTCCACAGTGATCTAAGGGCAACTATCCGCATGTCTCAAGAAGGGAATTGCACCGCTTTCTTTAAATCGGGAAGGGGAGTGCGCCAAGGGTGCATTTTGGCACCTATGCTCTTCTCCCTTTATATTAATTCACTGGGTGAGTCCCTAAAAATTGCCTCTACAGATGTGCCTCGCATGGGTGGTTCCGTGATGCCGGTACTTTTATATGCCGACGACGACGGTACTGATGGTACTGATGTCAAGGACCCCTAGGGGTCTTCAACATCTATTAAATACTTTTGGGGCTTTCATGCAAGATCTGGAATTAGTGATTAATGCAGGGAAATGACATGTTATGGCTGTGGGTAATTGCAAGAGTAATTCCAGAACCCTGTCCTGTAATGGCTCCGCACTTACTAAAGTTAAAGCCTTTACATACCTAGGAGTGGTGTTCGACGAGAAGGGGACATGGGCACCACAAATCCAGAACAAGACCACTGCAGTAAAACGATCATCTGCTGCTATACTGGGGTTCGCAAAACGCCTTGGCGGCAAACCTCCAGAGGCTATACTATCCATATATAAAGCTAAAACCCTGGCAATAGCCAGATATGGAGCCTCTATTTGGGGTTATAAGAACACAACCCACATTCAAAGAGCAGAGAATATATTCCTGCGATCTGTTCTGGGCTTACCAAAATCCACACCTGCTTTCTCAATCCATATGGAATTAGGGATGGGTTATATTGAAGATATGTTGTCCCTGGCACCATTAAGGGCATGGATTAAAACTTGGCTTAATCCCAATTTAACACTTAATCACAAGATTATCAAAGACTGCATGGGGCGGGATCATGTGGCAGAGATTGAGTGGCTTGCATACATTAAAAAAATAGCAGGATATCTGGGCCGCCCTGATCTATATACTAATCCTGAAGGCCTAAAAAAAGATGACATTAGTTGTGTAAAATTGGAATATGTAAAGAAAAGAGAAGCTGAAAGAGAATCTTGCGAAATCACGAAGCCAACCGTGAGATCACATTTCCTGACAATTACATCTTTAGCTATCGAACCATACTTGGCGATAGTAAATAAACCTTTCCACCGGTGGCTTCTCACTAAATTTCGATTTAATCAGGCTCACCTTTTGCTGGGTGAATATAGTAAATGGTGTAAGCCCCGTGAGAACGCCCCCTGCAAGTGTGACGATTTCTCAGACCAGGATTCTGTGCATTTTTTCTTTTTTTAGTCCATTATTCAGAAATGCTAGAGAGAAATATATTAAGCCTATATTAAAAGAACAAATGTTTATCCAAGTCAAACCGGCTTTTTTGTTCCTACAGCTGATGGAAACACCTTTAATTATGTATGGGGTAGCAAATTTTCTTACAATGTCTATTAGGTCCAGACGAAAAAGACTTCAATCACCAACTACCTGATTTAGTCTTTGTAAAAAACCGTACGCCTTGTCAGGGTAGCACTATAAAATGATTGTATTATAGACTTGTAAATATTATTATAAATAGATCATTCATCAAACCCTTTAGTACAACCTGTGTAAATGAACTGAAATTTTGTAGGTAACTATAGACAGTGTAAATATGATGTAAATTCTTTGTAAAATCCTTGTAAATATATCTTTGTACTATTGGAAATTTGCACATAATGTCTCTTGTTTTAATATTGTTATATAAAAAATTCTTTTGTATATCCCTGTGATCAACTTTGAATGTATAGCATACTTTTATGATTTTTATTTAATCGAATAAAGTGTTTTTGACTGACTGACTGGCCATCGCACACAGTCAGTCGTGGTAACATCTGTCCTTCTGTAAGGGTGATATAGTGCCATGGATAGGGGGGTGCGATGTACCAGGTCTCCCTCCACCGCCACGTGCGGTTGAAATTTGATGGGATATGTCCAATAGAGGGCATATAGAGCCTGTGCACATAGTGCATATAATAATAATAATAAAGTCATTTGTAAAGTGCCTGGCTACACCGACTGGTGTGTCCCTGCACTATAGAAACGGTTATAAGCAGTGTCTGTTCCTCCGAGCGCGCAGTGCTTCATGTGGAGCGCGCACCCACAGAACATCCCAGGAGATCATTCGTGCCGCCGTTTTTATAACGTAAGCGGTGCAAAAAATGTTAATTTCCTGGTTGTGGTGGCTCCTGCACTTACTGTATTTCCTCAGTCATGAAGTGCGGCTGAGGGCTGTTGGTGGGCCATTGTGAAAATATTTGTTAATTGTAGCGCCGTAATGCGCTGCAATTAACATCAATATTTTCACAATGGCCCACAATCAGCCCGCAGCCATGCTCCTTTAAGAGAAGAAATGCAGCCAAAAGCACAACTTGTGATGCCTTCCTTCTCTTAAAGGCGCACGGCTGCGGGATGATTGCGGGCCATAGTGAAAAAATTGATGTTAATTGCGGTGCATTACGGTGCTGCAATTAATAAATATTTTCACAATGGCCCGCAATCAGGCCACTAATAAGGTACTTGGAAAGCTTTTAATCTTGAATGGAAAGTTTCACTGTCACACATCACTACGTGATATAAGCTTTGGTGGGCGGTATTTGCCTTTTGCAAAATGTCGCGAAACTGCAAAAAATCTCTGCGAACATTTCATTTCGTGCCAAGCAACCACAGGGTTGAGCAGGGGTTATTTTAGGAGGGTAGCCCCCTTACTATGACTACAAGCAAGGGTTCCTATTTAGACAAAGGTGCAAGCCATTGCCAACTAGAAACACCCCGTTCTAAAACCCACATTTTCATCTACTAAGGTTCTTTTGGCCGTTACCCACAACGGAGTGACCTCCAAGTTGGGGACCCTTACTTTAAATAAACGAAAGGGAGTTTCACCAGTGGACGAATAAGAAGTGAACCTATACTCGGTAAACTTCTTCCTCATGGCCAACTCCCAACTTTCACCACAGGCAACAGCTTGTTGCACAGTCTCTATAACAAACTTGACAAGCCTTTCCACCACACCATTGCTTTGTGGATGGTACAGGGATGCCTTCTTATGCTTGATCTCCCTGGAACTCCGAAACTCTTCCATGACTAAGGTCGTGAACTGAACACTATTGTTTGACAAGAGTGTTAACTGGAAACCCTCATATGCAAATAACTCTTCTAGAAACTCAATCACTTCTCCAGACTCAACGGAATTAAGCACCTTGATATCAGGCTAATGGGAAAACATATCAATACACACGATCAAATAGCGATCCCGAGTCTTCAAGTTCACAGGTCCCAAAATACCTATAGAAATTTCTACCACAAACCAGTAGCCTGTTCCCTAATAACCATGGGTTGCGTCCTGCACTTCAATATCGTGTCACAACACGCACATTCAGCGCATTCACGTACCAACCTCTCTACATGTACATCCATGGCAGGCCTCCAATATGTTTACTTGATTCTTTCCTTTGTCATGGCAATGCCCATGTGCGAGGTGTGAGCAGTCTTTACTAGCTTATTCCTTACTCCAAGGGGTGCAACAAACTTACTACTGTGCATGAGGAGACCATCCTCCACCGTCAGATCTTCCCTTACTCGCCAAAAGCCTTCAAAGACCTGTGGTGTCTGTACATCATTTCTTAGTTCACTTTCTTTATATAAAAATATTGGATTGTTACTTTGTACTGGTCAATGTATTCCATGTATTATTTGGTTAGAATGTTTGGGCCAGGCACTGGAATTGCTTCACAGGCAGTTGGAACAACCACCTTGAGCCCTCTATACTTGTATAGATGTGTATCCTGTTAACTACAATAAATCTACTCAAAGATTAAAGACTCCTGGTCTATGTGGATTGCTGGACAACTTTATTGAAGAAAGTACACTTCAATTTTGGCGACAAGCTTGGGATGAACATTTTTTTTATTTCAAAAGATAAAAAGAAGGACTTCCTGTTTTTTCTACTTCAAGAAGGTACTGTAAACTCTTTGTTACTTCTGACGGCTCAAGGACTTATTTTCTGCTAATGGTGGCATTTTTGTGACATTTCTCTGTCACGTATTCAGAGTGCATTGGCTGCGCAAGTGCCCGTGTTTCTTAATCAACAAGGGCTGTTACTTGTGCAGTTCTACTATTTATGGCCTCTTATGTATGCTCCAACGTACAGTGAGCTCTATCAAAGCTACTTTGACTTTACTGTGCCTTTCCCAGCGCGTAAGGAATTCCTGTTTGTTTTCAAATAAATCTTGTTTACAGCACGTATGTCCGAGCGCGTGCTTTCAAGTTTGAAAACAACTCCTGTCAACAGCGCATTTTGAATATATTACTGTTTACTTCAGCGTGCAGTTTACTTCAAACTAATTTACTTGTGGATTTAGAATAAACATAATCTCCACCTTGAATTTACTGCGATCATTCAAGCGCTCCACGATCATTTGTTTGTTTTCATTCAAATCTACAGGGCGTGTGTCTGAGCGCATGCATTCCTTTGTGAAAACTGTTATCAGCGCGTCTGCTTCAGCGCCTTTAACCACGCGTGAAGGGAAAGCCATTATCTGTTCAGTTAATCACTCACTTCACAAAGTCACCAATCCAATATAAGCATAATTTATTACAGCGTGTGCGCGCAAGCGTTAAGATCTCCTGCCTCGGTTCGTGCTTCCAAGTTTTAAGGGTTTGTGTGTATGTTTGAAAATAAACACGGCTCCCTACAACGCTTTTCTTCAAAGCTAAGAAGTGTGTGCTATTATTTAAGGAAAATAAACATAGCTTCTGACAACACTTAGGGGCAGATTTACAATAAGTGGCTCATCCCTGCATATCAGCAGGGATACGCCAGTTATTGTGCGCCGCAGCTCCGCCACCATGGATGCGCCGCATTTACAATGCAGCGCACCAAGGAGCAAAAACGGCACAGATGCGTGACGCATCTGTGCCGTAAAGGCAAGCCCAACGCAGCTCCATCAGTGCTCTGTGGGCCCTATCTATACAATGCTGTGTCAATCCTTATGCCTGCTTCAAGCAGGCGCAGGGTTTTGACGCAGCATGGGCTCAAAAGTGACTGAGTGAAATCTTGTACATTTCACTCAGCCAGTTTTGGGAGGCTTTCCTGTGCCGGAACAGCCCCCATGAGGCGGAACGGCCTACTTCTGGGGCAGGGCTTTACAACGAGACGAATCTCCCAGATGCGTCATGTTGTAAATACCCCGCACCATGGTGCATCTTTTTCGCTGCCGCTGCGCAAAGATGGTGTAAAAGAGGCACAAGGGGCATGTAAATCTGTCCCTTAATTTCAAGGCTTTTAAATAACTACGGTTTCCTGCAACTTTAAATCTCAAAGTGTGAGCCTCTGCATGTGCAGTCAACTGTTAAAGGAAACCTTTCTATCAACTGCACTTTAACTTCTACAAGTTCAATCAAGCATGAAGGGAAAGCTATTTTCTAATCTATTAATTGTTTTCTTCAGCGTCTTTCTTCCAGCTTGTGCAGCCAAGTGTTAAGGAGTTTATTTGAAAATAATCTCAGCTCCGGCAATGCTTTTCCATTAGGCAAATTAAGTTCCAGCCTGTGCAGCTAAGCGTCAAGGGAATTCGCTTCTGTTTTCATTTAACGCTGCATACAGTGCGTGTGCATCAGTGCGCACAGCAGAGTGTTAATCATTCTCTTCAGTCTAAGAATAAACACAGTTTTAATAACGCTTAATTTTAAGAAGCCAATCCACTGCATCCACGCTTCAAGCATTTGCGCTGCTTCTTGACAATAAACATTATTTGCAGCAACATTAATTTTCAAGTTGTACAAGCATTTTTATTGCTTTCTACACAGTGCTTACATTGTTATCAAAGAAACTGACATTTTTTTTCTAAATAAAACAAAGTGGAATTCTAACATCCACGATTATAATCATTTTACCATGTTCTTCTCCATGACAGCCATTTCATCAGATCTTTCAAAGCTTTAATTATAGATCATCTCCACTCTTTCTACAAAGGATCTGCTCTGCAACAAGAACTCCTCTGTAATTTCTTGTGTCCTGCTCATCGTGTCACAGCACCACCTGCTGGTTCTTCATGCTATTTTTCTTCTTCAGTGATTATTTTTTGATGTGTTGATGCTATATTATTTTTATGCCTACTACTGTATCAATATTCATTTTTAATGTTTAACTAATATTTTCTTTTTCAGGTTCTGGTACTTTATTTATTTGACTACATTGCTATTGTGTTTTCCAATTTAATTTGCATGGTTTTCTGGTTACACTATGCAACCCATTACTCCTCCCACTTTGTTCCTACAGAATCCTGGAGAACCACTGTTAAAATGGCATCTTTGGTTCAGATCTTTTGAAGCATATATTGGTGCCATTGATGGTTTAAAGTTCAAACCAGAAAGAAAACGTAGTCTTTTATATTATTATTTGGGTGTTGAAGGGAAAAATGTTTTTGACCACTTACCTGTATATTTAGTTCAAGATTTGGGTGACCTTGATGAATATCAACTTGCAGTTAAAAAACGTACTATTTATTATGAGGGAAAAGTCAAGTTAGTGGCTCACCATCACAAATTTTTTACTTGCATCCAAGGTCCCACTGAATCTATTGACACTTACATCACAGCACTAAAAGTTTTAGCTAGTTATTGTGATTTTTATCACTTCACTTCACAACTAATTAGAAATTAACCAGTGTCTAGATCCGGGGTCTCCAACCGGTCGATCGTGAGCTACTGGTAGCTCACGAAGACCCCGGGAGTAGCTCGCCTAGCCCTTCGCTCTGATTGGAGCTAATCTGTGGATGGGGCGGGCGAAGACGATGACACGAGGACGCTCCTCTCCTGGAGCTGCAGACTCCTCTCGTGAGAGTCTGACATCATCGTCTACTGAAAACGTGCTGGCATCGCACTGTCTGCCATTGTGCGACGGGTGCCAGCACGGAGCAGTAGGAGACGTGACTTCCACCGCCTTAAGCAGCCAGGAGACGTGCCTTCCACTACAGGTAAGCTCATTTTTTTCTTGCCTCTGCTCCCCGGTTTGTGCCGTTTTTCTTGCCTCTGCCCCTTTGATTCTGCCGTTTTTCGTGTCTTTTATTCCCTGATTGTGCCATTTTTCGTGCCTCTGCTCCCATTTGTGCTGTTTTTCTTGCCTCTGCCCCCTGTTTATGCTGTTTTTCTTGCCTCTGCCCCCCTGTTTGTGCAGGTTTTCGTGCCTTCTATTCCCTGATTGTGCCGTTTTTCGTGCCTCTGCTCCCCTGTTTGTGCCGTTTTTCTTGCCTCTGCCCCCCTGTTTGTGCCGTTTTTCTTGCCTCTGCCCCCTGTTTGTGCCGTTTTTCGTGCCTTCTATTCCCTCATTGTGCTGTTTTTCGTTCCCCTGCCCCCTGATTGTGCCATTTTTCGTGCCCCTGCCCCCCTGATTGTGCCGTTGTTCGTGCCCCTGCCCCCCTGATTGTGCCATTTTTCTTGCCTCTGCCCCAGATGAGAAATGTTCAAGAAAGGACAAGCTGCCGATTTAGAAAGATGTTCTTATCGAAGAATGTTCTTTAAGCCAAGGGTCAGGCAGTGACATTGAAAAGAGGTCTCTCAAACAGAATGTTCTTATACGCTATTGCTGCTGGGGAATAAGACATTGGAGAGTTGTCTGTAGCAGACTGTTTTTATAGCAGTAATTCTCATAAATTGAATCTACTGTATCAATAGAAAAACATAAGATTGAATTACAAATTCTCACCCACTTCTGTCACATCTGAGCACAGGCTGGGGCCTATCTAAATTCCATTTGTTTCTCTTCTGTCTATGCTCCCCCTTCCCGTTTGTTTGGGTTTTTTGTTACTCAGCTTAAAAAAAAAACATTTTTGCCCAACTGCTGCCTCTCTGCCCAGCTTTTTGCTCAATCCCCAAAGGATGCGATATTGCCCTTGGAAAAGAGACAGTTCCTCCGTTGTGTGGAGACCCTTTCAATATTTTTTAAGAGAAACGGATCAGGGAACTGTAACCTAGTGCGCCCATCTGTAATTTTGGGACAGAAACAAGGCGCAGATGTCTATAGTAAATCAGGACTCAAATATGCATATTAATGGGAGCCGCAACTGGCATGCACCTCCACGCCACTTCCTGTATAAATTTTGGCGCTGCCCTACATTTGCACCTCAACACTGCGTGATGTATCTGCTGTAGAACTGTACTACATGTGCCGTTGTGGAGCTACGTACCAATTATGCACCTCCTCACTGCACCATAAACCTACTACCTACCTTCACCAAAGATGGTCCATTAAAATGAATGCTAAATCTATGACGGTGTTATATTACACAAGCACAACCACACTGCTTGGTTTATCTTTTACAAAACTGTACTGAGGGTTTCCAATAAACTTCATATTGTATCTAGTATAGAAATGTACCATGAGCGTCCCATCATGCTACATTCTCCGTTTACTGTCCTGGGTTATGTAGTGCACCAGAGATTTATAAAGCACTGTATTGACTTTAGTGTGGCCTCCGAGCAGTGTACCACACAAGCACCCCACCCCACCCCACATTCTGAACCGAGAGGGTAAATCAGTTTAGGGGTCCTAAAGTTGAGTGGGCAGTATAGGGAGCAACTGATGGAAAGCAAGAACCACAAATATTTCGGGCGAGGCGAGCACTAAGGTCCATGGAATTGAAGAGGAACCTTCAGACTTGAGAGTGAGCATGATCTTCAAGTGACCTGCTGGCAGGGTACCTTTCTATAAGCCTAAATACATAAAATAACAATCCTTCCTTAAATACCTATTGACTTAAACATATGCTTGCTCACAATCAATTTGTCAGGCCTACTGTCATTGTCCTTTGTAAATGCTGGCTTCTGATTCGTTAATAGCCTTGTTAGTCCCTCCTTAGTACTGCCTTGTCTTCATTTGTAACCTCCCATGAAGACTGCCCTTGTACTTCTGTTGTTGCACAGTATGTCTTATTTAGTCTGTATATACTATTTTCTTTGATGAGTTTCCCCTACTGCAGGCACGACATGCTCACCTGCAACATTCTGCGCGCCATGCCCGCTTTCATTTTCCAAGCAGCCTGGGACAGTGACAGCCACTTCTTTGAAATGAAATAGGTCTCGCATTTACAAGTGCTGTTTTTCCTGCCTCTGCCCCCCTGATTGTGCTTCTTGCCTCTGCCCCCTGATTGTTTTTCTTGCCTCTGCTCCCCTAATCCTAAGGACCAATAGTAGGAGCTGGTGCTCAATGGGCTGACTGCTGACATCATCAAAGTTTCTATTAATCTTAGGACATTTTCAGATACCAAAATATGATCAATAAATGCCTATCTCCCTCAAGGTTGGAATCACTGGTCTTCCTGCGTCATGGGTCTGCTCTATAAGCTATAGGTCATACCCATATATCATTTCATTAATGGCCTCACAATAGAAAATATGGGAAAAAGAGAAGCAATAAAGGTAGTTCTCCTTGTTATGCCTCACCTGGGGTGGCATAGCATTTTTTTACACATTCCCAGGTCCACCATTAATAGTGAATGTTATATTTCAACATTTCGGTTTGTGGTTGAAAGTCTTTTCCTTGGTTTAATGGTCTGCATTACAGCATTATTAAAGGTGTCCATGTGGTATTCTTGCCTTTTATGGATTGAATGTGGACTTCATCAACATTTGTACTCTAGCTACAGCCTCAACAACCAATTATGGGTGAAGAGCCAGGTCCCTCCAAAAGGGCGAAGTCTTACAACATCCATCAAGGGTGGGAGAACAAATTTTTATTTACACAAATCAAAGACAACTGTGTGTGTTTAATATGTGGAGCAAAAGTTGCAGTGGGGAAAAGGGGCAATGTTGAGAGGCATTTTTCAACAAAACACATGTATTTTGAGAGGAAGTTCCCTAAAGGAAGCAGCCTGAGGTCACAAAAAGTAAATGTACTGAAATCTGCATTGCAGACACAGCAATCTTTTTTTACAAAGCCAACAAAGAAAGCCACTGCGGCAACTGAAGCATCCTTCGTAGTTACTCATCACTTGATCAAGCACAAAGCAACATTTTCAGATGGAGCAATTGTGAAGGAAGCAATGCTTCTAATGGCCCACTCCTTATTCAAAGACTTTAAATATAGCCCTGAAATTATGTCTGGCATTTCAGATGTGCAGTTGGGGTCAAACACTATGGTAAGAAGGGTATCTGCATTATCAACATGATAGAGCGGTTGGAGCGGGATTTAAAGACATGTAAATATTTTTCTCTGCAATGTGATGAATCTGTTGATGCAAGCAATGTTGCACAGTTGGCTATCTTTGTTAGAATGCTTTTTGAAGATTTCACTTATAAAGAGGAATTTTTAACTCTGTTGCCTCTGAAAACCACAACCAGAGGATCTGACATCCACACTGAGGTGAAAAATTATTTTGTGAAACAAAATGTCCCATTGAAAAAGTTAGTGGCGATAACAACTGATGGTGCACCCGCAATGATAGGGCGTCATTCTAGCTTCATTGCCAATGGTAAAGCATATCCAGATTTCCCTCCGTTATCAAACTACCATTGCATTATACATCAACAGGCAATATGTGCCAAGGTAATGGGGTTTGATCATGTGATGACTCCTGTTGTTAAAATTATTAATTCAATTTGTGCAAAGGACTAGCAGCACCGAACCTTCAAATTGTTCCTTGAAGAACTTTCAGCTGAGTATGGTGACCTTTTACTGCATACTCAGATCCGATGGCTTAGCAGGGGAAGAATACTGCGAAGATTCCTTTCCCTATTGCCAGAAGTCAAAGCTTTAATGGGTCTAGAAATGAAGATACCACACAGTTGTCAAACACTGAATGGTTGCTCGATTTAGCTTTTTGACAGATGTCACAGAGAAATTAAATGTATTGAACTACGAGTTGCAAGGCAAAAATAAGACAATAGCCAACATGATTAGTTCTGTGAAAACATTCAAAACAAAACTTAACCTTTTCATACAGCATGTACAGAAAAGAAAGATGCAGCACTTTCCCTCTGTGCTCCAAATCCTGTCAGAAAACAAAACTGAGGCTGAGATCTTTGACATACAAAAATACAGTAACCTCCTTGTGAGGCTTAATCAAGAGTTCAGTGACCAGTTTAGTTTTGAGCATCTTGAGCCCTGTGTGATATTCACTTCAAACCCCTTCATGGAAGTGGATGTTAGTGACCTTTCCGAGAAAATTAGTGTTCTTGTGAACCTTGACTCTGACACTATGGATATGGAGATGGTCTCACTTCAAAATGACATTGAATTGAAATCAAGGCAATCTGACATTAATTTCTGGAGTCTTGTAGATGCAGAAAAGTTTAAGAACATCCACGCAGCTGCATTGAAACTTTTTTCCCTGTTTGGCTCTTGCTATCTTTGTGAATCTGCATTTTCCGATATGAACTTCATAAAATCTAAGTTTCGTACACGTCTGACTGACGAACATTTAAATGACTCAATAAGAGTTGCCCTCTCAAGCTACACCCCAGATTACAAGGCATTACTGGACACCATGCAGTGTCAAGTCTCTCACTGAAATAATTTGTATGCAGTCGTAATCAATACTTGTTCAGTCACAGTTCCTGGTGAAATCACAACTCTGTTTCATTATTAAAACCAAGATTAAAGTCGCTGCAGAGCAGAATCTTCAGCCCCCGCAAAGCTTTTTTATTATTTGAACAAGAACAATGCAATGTGTACTGCAGGCCTGTATTACAAACACAATAAAATGAAGCTGGAGAGAAGAATCTTGAGCACGTTTCCAAATGATTATTTGCAGCATAAGAACAAATCAGCTCCACATTGAAGGTAAGATCGCTTTCCATGTATGTTTGTTAATTGAGCCGCATTACAATGATTATTTCAATGACAACTATTACTGGAAGGTCTTAATTTTGGACCTTAATTTTGGACCTATTAATTGAAATGTCTTGAAGCGTCACAAATCCAAAGTCATTCCTTTTGGTGTTCTAGGGAACTCTTAAGTCAGGCCTGTCTTGGGTATTTTGTTCAAACAACAGTATGGGCTCTGATGAAATTAGGCTTAAAGTCAATGAAACTGGGCATGGGGGGGTCTCTCGGAAAAATGCGCGAGCTGATTTGGGTTCAGTAGCTCATGACGATTTTCACTGGCCATAAGTAGCTCTGACTACACAAAAGGTTGGAGACCCCTGGTCCAGATGTTACTCGAAAAAAATTCAACAAAAACGTTTGTAAAAATCCCTCATTGGATGAAGCTATTGATATAGCGAAAAGCATTGAAACTTCTGAAAGTGATTCTAAAATCTTACAAACTTATCCTTCACCTACAACCACATTGGGTGCGCTTTCTACAAAACCTCCACATACAACTGATACTTTAGCAATCAAAGCCAGAGGTTCTTTTTCTAATTTCAGAAGTTTCAGAGGTACATCTTTTGGTCGCGGTAGAATACAATGTTTTAGGTGTGGTTCAAATTATCATGTGTCAAGTTTTAAAAATTGTCCAGCTACAGCACAAGGGTGCTGGAAATGCAAGAAAATTGGTCATTTTGGCAATGTTTGTAGAGGAGGCAAATGTCACCCTGTTAGATTTGTTCAAGACTCTGATGTTGATACTGATGTTGTAGAAAACAAACTTGAAGAATTGATGTTAGCTGTAGATTGTATTGACATTAACAATGTACATTCCGATAACACAATTTCAGATCCCTTGGTTCAGATTTTCATTGACAATATCAATATTCCGCTACTTATCGATTCTGGGGCAAGAATTACCATCATTTCTATTGACAAGTATAAACAAAATTGGGCTCATAAAGTGTTATTGCCCCCTGATGTTGTCACTACAGCATTTGAAGGCAGCAGAATTGATTTAGCTGGGTATTTTTGTGGCCATATTAATTTTAAAACTAAGACTACTCACAGTAAGATTTATGTGGCATGTGGTATGTGGTATTAATGTTTTGGGTTGGTTGCATCAAGCTGAGTGTGTTATGATCATCAAACCTGGTCACAAACATCCTGTGTCTCTTACCAATTCGGTGTCTGACCACACAGCTTGGTAAGAAAAATTAGAAAATGTATTTTCAGACAAAATTGGTTTGATTAAAAATTTTCACCACATGATTAAGAATAAAGAAGGTGTGCAGCCAGTCAAACATAGATTACGCAATGTACCTCACAGTGTTAGAAATTAACTTTCTGTAGTGCTAAATAACATACAGAAAGATGGTATTATAGCGAAAGTAGATGCTACTCTGTGGCTTTCTCCGATTGTTTTGGCCAAAAAGAAAAATGGCAAACTTCGCTTATGCATTGACTTGCGTTTCATCAACAACGCAATTTGGGTGGAACATTTTCCTTTACCCCGCATTGAGGACCTTATCACTGCAGTTGGCCAATCCAAGTGGTTTTCCAAGCTGGACTTACGAGCTGCGTACCATCAGGTGGAACTGGATGAGTCTTCAAGACATTTCACAGCTTTCATTACACCTGATGGTACATTCCAGTTCTGAAGGATGCCATTTGGTTTGGCGTCAGCTGTGTCTGTTTTTCAGAAAGTTATGAGCAATATGTTTAAAGATATTTCTAACGTAGTTCTATTTCAAGATGATATCTTGGTGCACACTGTTTAAAAAGAAGAACACAATGTCGTACTTGAATATGCACTTACCGTACTACAAGACAATCATGTTACTGTCAGAGAGGACAAATGTATCTTTCAGTAAATGACATTGCGTATTTAGGACATGATCTTTCTAAAGATGGTGTCAAACCTCAACCTAGTATTGTGGATGGCATTGTCAATGCACCTCACCCAATTGACAAAGATCAACTTCATTTGTTCATTGGGCTTTGGGAAATCTATTCCAAGTTCATAAAGAATTTTGCAAGTCTCACTGAATGTTTCAGAAGTCTTTTAAAGAAAAACTCTGATTTTATATGGACAGCTACTTGTCAAGACCATTTTCAATGCATCAAAGAGAGTATCCTTTCTGCACCTGCTCTTCAAGCATACATGGAAGGTCGAGATACATTTGTTACAGCGGATGCAAGTTCTTATGGTATGGGTGCTGTGTTATCACAAATGACAAGCAACAATGAGTTTACAATTTTTTTTGCTCCAAGACGAATGAAAGACGTTGAACTGAGATACTCAGTTATTGAGAAAGAGTTGCTTGCTTGTGTATGGGGAATTGAGAAATTCAGACCATACTTGTGGGGGAGAAAATTTTGTTTGAGGACCGATCACAAGACAGTACTCTCTGACAACAAAATCAAAAAAGCAACAGCTAGGTTAGCTAGATTATCCACCAAGCTTTTAGAATTAAATTCTACTGTACAATACATAGCTGGAGGAAAGAATATCAAAGCTGACTTTTTGTCCAGACATCCTGTGCATGAGGATAAGTCTAATAAATCAGATGACGATATTGAAGAATGTATCATTGCTAGTATTGATGACACTGTAATTTGCCCTGACATGGTAGAGTGGTGTAAAGCATTAGAAAGTGATTCACTACTTAAACAAGTTGTGGAGTTTGTGGTCAAAGGTTGGCCTAAGGAGAGATCTATTGAACCCGAGTTACAACCATTTTGAAAATTGGTGCAAATTAATTATCTCTTAAAGGCAAACTTTTAGACAGAGAAGGCAAATTAATCCCTCCATTTTTTCGTTTTCGACAAATAATTCTAGAAACTGCGCATTCAGGTCATCTGGGTGTGACCGCCACCAAGCGCAGAATACGTAATGATTTTTGGTGGCCGTCTGTAGATTGAGATGTGGAGGCACTTGTTAATAATTGTACACAATGTTTATACAGTGACAAACATTTAGTTACACATTCTCCATCTCTCAAACCCTCAATTTCTCCCAACAGAGTAGGGAAAAAGGTTGCAGTAGATTTTCTTGGACCATTTCATATTCTACCCAATTGTATGAAGTTTTTCATAGTTCTAATTGATCACTTATCCAGGTGGGTGGAGGGCAGAGGTGTTTCTGAGCCAAATACCAAATCTGTCATTCCATTTCTTCAAGAAGTATTCAGCAGAGAGGGTACACCTGAGGAATTACTTACAGACAATGGAGTTCAGTTTACTTCACAACTCATGCAATTTTTTTGACAAAGATGGGTATCAAACATTTACGCACTCCTTTGTATTTTCCTTAGGGAAATGGCAAAGTTGAAAGATTCTTCAGGGTTAAAGTTGAATGTATTCAAAGTGCCATCAAAGCAAAAGCAGATTGTGAGTCTGCTATCAGTGATGTGGTATGGGCATATAGGACCACCCCTCACTCTGTATCGGGTTGTGTTCCTTTTAAATTGATGAGAGTGAGAAAAGTGGTGTCTACACTTATTCCATTTTCGAAATTTAATTATTTGGATAATAAAGGTGATATTGCAAAAAATTATTTTATCTCTAAAAATCGTAGTGATGAAGCCAGTGTTAGCATGTGTAATAAACTCGCCATGCCTGTTTCTAAAAAAGAAGTTACATTTGTTGGTGGTATCTTGTTCGTGTCAAGGATCCTTTGATGCTACAAAAATGTCAATCAAAATTCAGGTATCCTGCACGTATAGTCACAATTAAAGGCAACAGTAGGTATGTTCAGTAAGCATTCTGTTCACTGTTTTGTTAAGTGCGCTATTTTCTATTTTTATCAAAAGGAGGGAGATATGTGGTGTCTGTACATCAATTCTTAGTGCACTTTCTTTATATTAAAATACTGGAATGTTACTTTGTACTTGTCAATGTGTTCCATGTATAACTTGGTTAGAATGTTTGGGCCAGGCACTGGAATTGCTTCACAGGCAGTTGGAGCTACCACCTTGAGCCCTCTATACTTGTAGAGCTATGTATCCTGTTAACTACAATAAATCTACTCAAAGATTGAAGACTCCTGGTCTCTGTGGATTGCTGTACAACTTTATTGAAGAAAGCACACTTCAGGACTTCTTCACAGTCCTTCTTCTCACACCAACCATCTGTGACCATGGTTTTTATTTATTTAGCATTTTAATAAGACAAAGCAAGGCACTGATTTTAAAGAAAGGACCTCTCGGGTACAATCACGAGGCATTTCAATATTAGTTACTTTCGATACACAGTAGGCAATGTAATATATATTGCAGTATACTTACAGTGCATTTAAGGCCCCTCTTGAGCGATAGTGTAATATGCTCATCTGTAAGCCCATCGACTCCCTCCACCCAGTAGCTTACTGTCAAAATGAGAATAGACCCAGGCCACTGGAGGTGGATGCTATATACTCTGGGGTGTTAGTCCAGTGTGGGTGTCGGCCTAGCCCACCCCGGTTGGCACGATGCCCTGTTCCTGCTGTGTAGGGGGATGTTGCTGTTGTGCCATTAGGAAGGCCTTAAAGGGGACCTAAATATCTCTAGGCCTAGAGGAGGGAGGGATTGTGCTAGCATACTGGTTACTTCTAGTAAAACAGGAAGCTAAGCTTTGGATCTGTCCCTTTTTTGTTGGAGCCCTTCTGCCGCCCCAGTGTATTGCTACCTCCCTTTTGGCCAAAAGTAGAGCGATGGCAGAAAATCTGCGAACTTTAAGAGGGAGTTGGACCACGTATCCCAGGAGTGAGATCTCCGGCAGGGGGTTTATAGGCACCTTTATTATCTCGCTCAATGTATGGTGTACATTCCACCCAAAAAGTGTGTATGCGTGGGCACGTCCAGGATAAATGTGCGAAGTCTGCCTGAAGGAAGTGGCACAGCTGGCAATGATGAAATCTAGCGGGGTCTATCCTGTGTGCTCTGGCCGGTGTAACATATATTCTGCGTAGAAACTTGAAATGGATCAGTTTGTGTCTGCTATTTAATGCATAGAAACTTGAAATGGATCTGCTTGTGTCTGATATTTAAAGAAATTGCCTTCATCACTTTGCAACAAGCTGTCCACTACTCGTCCACTGCTCGTCAAATATTGAGTTGCCCAAGTCAGCTTCCCAAGCACTACGCACCCTGCTATCGTCTAGTGTGATTAAGTCAGCGTATGCTCTGTAAAGTTGGGATATCAAATGGACCCCCTGCTACTACCTATCACCATTGTGAGTAGCAGGAAGGACGGAGGCTCCAGCGGGTAGTCTGGGAACTGAGCTCGCAGTGTAGACCGGAACCTAGCCAGAACAAATCTGTCCATGAATGTCATGTCTGGAAACGAGGACACGTCTTCTGGGTCAAATATATGGCCTGCAGGGAACAGGTCGCCCATTTTGACAATATTACATTTTGCACAAGTCTTCTGTACCAACTTTTCGCCTGTTATGGGCAGCCATTTTGCATTAGGGAGTGGTACGTCAGAGGAGTAAACCGTCTGGGTGTTAGTAAGACGGCCCAGCCTAGCCCAAGCCCAACTTGTTGCGGAGACTGGTTGATCTCACGGAATACCAAAGAGCAGAACCACAGCCAGGGAATCCGGCAGAACAAAATCTGACTCTGGCCTCAGTTACGTGATCCTGGTGTCTGGGTGATAACATGGCCGGGCAAAACTGCACTGTGCCACCAGACAGTACAGTTGCAGATCTGGAATGCCATACCCTCCTCTGTCGCATGAGAGTGGCATTACCTACCTTCGCACTCTGGGTGTCTTATTGCCCCAGATTAGTCTAATCAGCTGAGTGCGAAGAGTATTAAAAGATGTATTCGTAAGCGGTACTGGGATATTATGAAACAAATACAAAAACTTCGGAGCACAATCATTTTAATAAGAGCCACTCCCCCCGCCATGGAGAGAGGGAGTTTCCGCCAATGGTCTATTTGCGTCTCAGGTTTAGAGATCGCCTGCCATAATTGTGGCGAATACTTTGGTCCATCTCAAGATGAATGTGTATCCCCAGATACTTCACTGAATCAGAGCACCACTCCAGCGGAAATTCCAGTTCCCATTGGGCAGTGCTGCTTGTGAGGGGAAAAATGACTGATGTATGCCAATTCATCCCCATACCAGAGAAGTTACCAAAGTGAAGAATTTCTCTTATAAGTGGGCCTAAGTTGGTCTGGGGTCACGAACATACAGGATCGTGTCATCCGCATATAAAGAGACCAATAACGGGCCTGTGCGAAACTGTAAGCCCCTATGTAGAAGCTTCTCCTTCAGGTGTCTTATTAGTGGGTCCATTGCTAGTATAAACAACAAGGGTGACAACGGGCATCTCTGCCATGTGCCACGGGACAGCAGGAAGGGCTCCAATAGAGTGCCATTGAGCCGGAGTCTAGCAGTGGGTCGGGTGTATAATATAGCCGCTGTAGCAATAAAGCCATGTGGCATACCCATTCTTTGTATTATAAACAGAAAAAAGGCCCATTCCAGGAAGACAAAAAGCTTTTTCAGTGTCAAGCAGGATAGCTGCAGTGGGAGTGTCTGGATTAATTCTGTGCCGGGTATTAAATAAGGTGCGGAGGCTGTGGATCGATGCGGTATGAATCCTGATTGGGCCGGCGAGACAGTGGATTCCATCAGGAGGGAGAGGCGGCATGCCTTGGGAAGAACTTTATAATCCAGGTTAAGGAGGGACAAGGGGCGGTAGGAGCCGCATAGCATGGAGTCTTTCCCGGGTTTGGGTAGAAGGATAAATAATGCTTCACGTAGAGTGGGAGGGAGAACCTGTTTCTCCAATGATTCGGCATACATATCCAGGAGGCGAGGGATCAGTCGATCCTTGTAGGCTTTGTAAAATTCCCCTGTGAACCCATCAAGCCCGGGTGCGGTGGATGAGTTCAGGGATGTTATGGCTTCATCTATGCTTTCTGCCGTGATGGGTACTGCCACAAAGTCCTGCATAAACTTTTCAAGGTATACTAATGCAACCTCAGCGAGGTAGGCCTCCTGGGCAGTGCGGTTACGTCCCAGTTTGGTGGAATACAGCATCTTAAAATAAGAGAGAAACTCCCTTTGGATGTCCAATGGGTCTGTGGTTCGCTGTCCCGTCGATTATTTTAGTTCCGTTATATAAGCTTTTGCGTAGGGGGGTCTTATCATTTGTGCTAATATCCTACCAGGGCGGTCCCTTTCCCCATACATCTTAGCATTATGGTATTTCCCCATGTACAGGATTTCCGTCTCAGCAGTCTCCATGTATTCCAGGAGCAGGGCTGCCCGCTTTCCACTGTGACTCGGCTGACACCACATGTTCAGTGTCCAGGACACCAAGCTCCCTCTCCACTCGTGCAAGTGTGCCACGTATATCGTGCAGCACTCCAGAGCTTTTAGACATGCATAACCCCCTCATATAGGCCTTGAATCCCTCCCATAACATTGCCTCCGTGTCCACCGACCCTGTGTTGATTTCAAAATAATCCTCAATCGCTTCCTGGATTTCTTGTCTAAATACCTCGTCATCTAGGGCACGGCTTGGGAACCTCCACTGTCTCTCAAAACCCTCTGTACGTGGTACTCTCAGGGACGTCAGCACCAGGGAGTGATCAGAATGTGTTCTTGGTAGTGTTTGTAGCTCACGAAACCAGCGGGAGATTTCTGGTGAGGCTAACCAATAGTCAAGTCTTGTCCACGTGTCATGTAGACTGGTATAATGGGTATATGTAGTATAACATGGATCTCGAGCACGGCCTATGTCCAGGAGAGAGAAGTGTTCACATAAGTATTGTAAAGCAATACGTGCTCGAGGTTGGGGTCAGGGGCAGTTGAAGTACTATCTGAGGGCGGGTGTAGGGCAAAATTGAAATCGCCCCCTAGGAGAAGGGTCACAGAGCCTAGCTGCAGAAATTTAGAGAGTAATGTATAATAAAAATCGGGAGAATCAGTGTTAGGCTCATATACACACACCAATGCCAGCTTGTGGTTCAACATCGTGCCTACCACTATGACATATGTGCCTTCGTCGTCATAGGTTACCGAGTGACACTTGAAGGGGAGACGTTTATGTATAATGATGGCCGTACCCCTGGTGTAATTGCTGTAATTTGCAAAAAATCTGTTCAGACCCCAGGAGGACGCAAAACGGAACTGGTCGCTGGTAGGAAGGTGTGTCTCCTGAAGGAAGGCCACATCAACTCTTTGCCTAAGTAAAAAATGGACAACCTGGCGCCTTTTGCGAGTATTGTTTAAGCCCCTGACATTCCATGTAGCCAGTGTGATGCTCGACGGGCCATCATTGTAACCTAACTGTGCCATCCTTTGGTGATATTCTGAGGAGTAAAGATTAACCAAGAGTCGTACCCATTTGCCGTGGCTGCAAACAAATGTAACTTAGATTCAGTGCAGAGCAATACGAACAAAACCCCTCCCGCCACCCCCTACCCAACCTTCCCGCCCATCCGGAGAGGCAATACCAACTTTACCAAAACAAGCAATAGTACTGCAAGCATCCTAAAAAGAGAGAATGTCAAACAATGTGGTACAGTCTATCGTCACCAATACTATCTCTAGGTGTACACCAAAGTAGGGGGGCGTTCGCTGTCCAACGGCCCAGCAACCTTAACAAACATTATGACCAATATGATAAATCCCAGCTTTCACAAAAAATTATCAAATGAGCGGAATAGTGAAAGGAGTCAAGTGACCATCCGTCAGCCAGGACCAGAATTCGAGAATAAATCCACGCCGACAGCTGAGCCACTGTGCGGGGGAGAGGTAGTGGCTGACTCTGTAGGGCGCTTTTGATTGAATTTATATTTGCGACAAAAGTCCTGTACTTCTGTGGGATTTTCAAAGATTCAGGCACGTCCATTCACCTCCACCCGCAGCCTGGCAGGGTATAGCATACCATACTTCAACCCTAGGTTTCTGAGTGCTGCTTTCACCCCAAGATATTTTCTCCTCGCATCCTGAACCAGAGCAGGGAAATCCGGGTATAGAGATAGTTTGGAGCCCTGCCAAGAGAGTTCACACTGCTCACGTGCCAGTCGCAGTGATGTATCCCTATCTCTGAAGTTCATTATTCACGCAATGAGCAGGTGGGCAGCCCGGGTTGGGGCGGGGGCCAAGTGACCTATAGGCACGTTCCACCACAAAGCCAGAGGTGAAGGCCTCTTTCCAAAAAAGGTTGGTTAGTATCGTCTCTACCAGATTATTCATGTGCCCAGACGCTGTGGATTCAGGCACACCCACTAGGCGGATGTTGTTACGCCGGCTGCGCGCTTCCAAATCCTCATTTTTTGTCACAACCTACTTTAGGATCCGTTCCATGTGGTCTACCCTCTTGACTGATTGCGCCATTCCATCCTCCAGGTCAGGTGTGCGGGACTCAACTACATCAAGACGTTGATCATGCACCTGGACCTTTGCGCCCAGGTCTGCTATGTGCTTGTCCAAGGACTCAAAGCGGACATCCAGCGCCTTGAATCCCGCCCTCATTTCCAACAGTAATGGATTCAACTGGTTACCATCGTCTATCGAGGTAGACGGTGATTGCCCACCTTCCACCATGTCGCTAGGCTGGTCGCTGGAGTATGGCCATGTCTGAACTGGGGTGGCGTGGTGAGCAAAATAAAAATGGATTAAACCCAGATCTGTGACTGGGGGTGAATGTTTTGCCATTGTGCAACATTCCATCCATCATCTTGTGTGTTTTGTTGGTCACAGGAGTGTGCCACAAGTTTTTCAAAGGGAAGAACTCGTTGCTTAGGGTCTTTGCGGCCCATGCCGCGTCTGAACTGGAAGAAGCAAATGAGGTGGCGAGAATATAGCCAGTAAGTGGGCCTGTTGATGCGGCGCTGAGAGGAGGACCTTATAGAACAAGCAGTGTGTAGGACCACCTAGTCGCAGTTTCAAGCGTGAGGGAAGCACAGCAAAGTCCAGGATCGTGGCAAACCAGACACCAGGAGAGCATGCAAAATACCCCACAGTCTATGCAGCAAAGGATGAGAGCGCCCACTGAATGGCAGTCTAGACAGTCGCTGGCGGGGCATAAAGCAAGCACAAGTAGTGATGCAGCTAAGCGGGTCCCGTGTTGGATAGGGTGCCAGTAGTTTAAATGAGCGGAGTCATTTCAGCGGGAGGCACGCAGTAGAAAGTGCTGCTAATACCGAGTGGGGCAGCATATGGGAGTGGGGGGGCACCGCGTGCACTCAGGCGCCGGAGCTCCGTGGTATTTCCGCCCTCAGGTGAGCCGCAGGGTGTCACGTTTAGGGCCGATGTCAGAACCCAGCGTGAAGGATTTAGCGAGGCCGCCTCTATCTGGCTATTGGCTCCCACGGCCCCTGGGGCTCAATGCGTGCACCGCGCAGGAGGCCAAACGGACCCCCCGTACTGCGTAGCGCAAGCTGTGCTGGTGGGAGAGCTCTGGCCGCACTGAGGTACACCACTCACTTACCGCGCCGTCCCTGTGACATTCCTGGGCTGCCTCTTCACTCCGCTACGGGCTTCACTCTCGCAGAAGTCAGCGCAGCCGCCATTTTGTTTGGACGCTCCAGCCAGAAGCAGGACGGATCACAGTAGTTTAGTTGCTGTAGGGCTGCATTTCACACCTCAGCTGTCCTCCTTGCGGGCACAAATCATTCAGCCATTGATTAAGGGAGTTGGCGCCGCATCTGAAGCCGCGATACTGTCAATCGATTGTCGAGGCCGGGAGAGCTTCAACTCCGTGCGGCCATCCCGTTCACGGCGTAGCCACGCCCGCACCTTTGACCATGGTTAGGACTTTCCGCAAGTCTAAATTGGTGATGTTACCTCCACTCTCTCTCTCGGCAATCAACCCTTCACTAATCACACACACATTAATTTCTTCCTCCAGTTCTTCACCTCTAAACCACTCAACATCATCTGTCGTTTCACACTCCTCACCCAGAGTCTTGACAGACAGTCTGCCAGAACTGTAGAGCCACAACCCACTTCTGTGTCCTATCAGAGGCAAAGTCAATGTCTTTCTTGGAGAAGACCTCCCTAAGAGGTTTGTGGTCAGTAAGAATTCTGAACCTCTTCCCCCACAAAACCTTTCTCAGCTTGCGCACCACCCAGAAAACACCCAGAGCTTCTTTCTCTACAACAGAACAGTTGCATTCAGCTCCCCTCAAGGGCCTAGAGATGAAATGAATCGTTTTAACCTCCCCATCAGCCTTCTGCAAAAGAACTGCTCCTAAACCCTTCAAGCGGGCATCAGTCATGAGATAAGATACCTTTGGGAGGTCAAAACTTCCTAGAAAAGGTGTTTCATTCAGATGTTTCTTAATGCACTTAAACCCTTCCTCAAAGCACTTGGGCCAAACAAATGTGCTTCCCTTCTAGAGGAGAGACCTCAAACAAGAACTTTTCCCTGCAAAGTTCAGAACGAACTTGTGATCAAATTCAGCTATGCCCAGAAACTCTACAAACTCTTCTTTGTTGAAAGGGGTGCGTAAATTACTAAGGGCGTTTACCAATGAGTATTTAGGTTTGATGCCTGCAGCGGACACAAAATGCCCTAAGTACTTTCTTTGACACCAAATTTGCACTGCTCAGGCCTAAGGGTGAGGTCAGCATCGCGCAACTTCTTCAATACTGACCTCAGCCTCCCATTATGCTCCTCAAAATCCACACCAAAGATGAGGACATCATATGGGTATACCTTGACACCCTGTAGGCCTCCAAGAATGCCCTTCATCGCCCTCTGAAAAAATGAGGCTGCAGAAATCAGTCTAAAAGGCATTCTTAGAAATCTAAAGGTACCAACGGGTGTTACACAGGAGGTAAGGTCCTGGGAAGAGGAGTGAATATTCTGAATGTTCTGAAGAGGAGTGAAGGCTGGCCTGGTGATAGGCGGAGGTCAAGTCCAAGGATGAAAAAGGACTTGCCCCCTCAAGAGAACACAGCATTTTAGTTATGTTCGGTAAAGGGTAATGATTAACAATAACTGCTTTGTTGAGCTCCCTCGAGCTGACACGGAGCCTAGCCTCCCCATTACCTTTGCGGGCCATAACAACAGTAGAGACCCACTCCATTGCTTAAACTTCTTGAATGATGCACTTGGCTAAGAGATTGTCTAATTCAACATTCATGCTCTCCCTTACTTACAGAGGTGCATTCCTGACCGTAACTGTTTTTGGACAACATTAGATATATCCTATGTGCATAGTTTTTGAGACAAACCCAGTTCACTAACAAAGACCTCAGGGAATTCCTTGATCCAGTCTCGATTAGCATAACTAACAACCCTAACTGGTGGTAATTCTTTTAGGCAGACAGATCTTATTGGGATCAAGGCAGATATGTAGATCATGTGGGCGGAACAAATTTATGAGCGGGTCCTCTTTCATCAAGACATAGGTTTTACCAGGGATGACTCTCCCTTTGAAGTCAATCGTGCCCCAGAAATAACCCAGTAACTCAATAGTCACCCCACCATAACCTATTGGTCTAATGTCTGGCTTCAACAGGGTGACTTTGCCCAGCAGATTATGCTCATAAAATGTTTTTGGGACTAGAGTTATCTTGGCCCCAGAGTTGAAGAGCATGCTCATTGGAGCATCATTGATCAAAACTAGCTCCTGAGCGCCATCACTAGCATTCCCTGTGACTGGGAGAATATTGATTCCTTACAATTCTTCTTCATAAAGATCAACTTCCCTGACTTTTCTATGTTCGTTGCCCGTTCTGCAGCTCTTTGAGAAGTGACCTTTTCTCTCACAAGTTTTGCACATGGCCTTCCAGCCTGGGCAGTCTTTAACCTGTTGACTGTGGGGCGAATTTCGTCGCGGTGCGGGCATAATAAAGAGTGGGCGCGGTTCATACGGCCCCCGGCCATCCTCAACACATGCTCACTGTGGCGTCGGGGACACACGCAACGGTTTAAAGTTGGCCATAAGGCCAGAGTTGCCACACCTGAAGCACTTCACGTGAAAATTATTTGTCTTAAAGGGCATTGAAGTGGGGCTCGATTTGGGTTTAACAAATCTATCCACCAGCACTTTGACATTCATGTTCTAATTTTTATCACCTGTACTGTCTTTGCGTATAATATCAACACACGCTTTTGAATGCTCGTGACTTTTTGCTATGGTCAGCAGTTCTTGAAGCGATGGCATGTCTTTTTGCCACAGGGCGTATCTCGTTTTGTCTAGGGTCATCCCAACATAAACTGATCTCTTAAGCGCTCCTCTAAAGCTGCACCAACATTGCACGTGGAAGCCAATTTGCGTCAGGTAGTTATGTACTGTTCCACCGACTCATCCTGCCTTTGCATTCTTCTCCCGAAGTGATATCGTTGAAGGACAGTACTCACTTTGGGGAGGTAGTGCAAGTCCAACTTTCTGATGCAGATCTCATATTCATTAAGAGTGACAGAGTCACTGTCAGAGAGTTCAGGAAGATGTTCAAAGAATTCTTGTCCCTCAGAACCTAAACAATGCATTAACCATGAGGCTTTCCTCTCTGTACTTAAGGAAGTGCCACAGACACGAGCATAATGTGTGAAAACCTCCTTACACGAGAGAGGAGGAACTCCTGGAGATGTCAAAAAGAAGGGAGGGGCAGTGACATTTTGCATGATGTACGATGTACGATGTTTTGACCTACTTACTACTTAAGGGTGAACATCAGTGATCTGCTTACAGTGCGCAATATCCACAAACCTTATAAGCTGTGCGCATCAGCAAAACTGTTTGAAACTTCAGCAATTAAAATTTAGGCCAATGCGTACAGTCCAAAAACTTTATTTGCTGTGCGCATCAGCGGAACCATCAGCCCGAATACTGATGGCACATATTATACAGGAAGGAGTCACTTTAGTCTGGTGCTCAATTACATTTGTAGATGTGAATCTGGTGGTGCCTGATAATTGAAAGGCACATATTTGTTTACGATTCGATTTGAAAGTCTTTATTCAATACATGATCATAAAAGACATTTACATTTAAAACAATAATATCTTAACATTCCATCCTCATTAAATAGCAAAATGACACTAGAAATAAGTCCATAATTGCTCCATCAATAAATACAAATATACAATAAGTTAATGTCAAAACATTTAAAAACACAATAGAATATCAGAAGTCCCAGGCCATGGTACAATAAACCAGAATTTAAATAAAAGCGGATTAAACATTCCCATTGTGGTAGACCTATCGTATCCAGTGACATTATTGATTACTCAGTCTGTGGAAATGGGTCATCCACATACCATGTTAAAATTTGGCGATCGTGATTATAGTTAATTCCTTTCTGTCTGTTTTTAATATCCTTAATGCTTCGGTACCTGAAGTAATCCCCATCATCTGGCAAATGGTCTTCAACCATTTGAACCTCCATTTTTTGTAAACGGGTGTTAGACCTGGCACCATTGGCGTGGGTCTCCCTCCATTTTTCGCTAATGCCTCATGTATTTTTGCTGTGTTAGATGCTTTGGGCACTGTGCCACTGCTATCCAGTGCCACAGTGCAAGTGCTCCCTACTGTAAATTGATGTATTCATCAGTGGTTCCATGTTTGGCTATTTGGTTTACTTGTCAGACCCTAGTACAGTGCACTGAGTGTGCCCTGGGCGTGTAAATCCAAATGCTGCTGGTGGGCCTGCAGCACGGGTTGTGCCACCCACAGAAGCAGCCTTGTAAAATGTGTCTAAGGTCTGCCATTGCAGAACCTGTGTGCAGTCTGGTACTGTCATGCTGACTGGGCAAGTGCACCCACTTGCCAGTCCCGAAACCTTCCTTTTTCTTCATAGTAGGCCGAAGCGCAGGGTGCATTGTAAGTATAAGGTAGGACCATCCCTGGTGTGTGTGGCATGTCCTAGTAGTGAATTACAGCCATTTTCGTTTTTCACTATTGCAAGGCTACCTGTTCTCCATAGGCCAGAATGGGCGGTTAGAATTGTTACATTTTATAATCCTAACAGGCTCAGAGAACATGGTAGAAATTCGAGTTTAGTATGCCTGGACTCAGAAAATAATAAAATACATCTTTTAGTGAAGTTTATTTTAATATTCTGTGTTTGCAAATACCACTTTTAGAAAGTAGGTATTTGCTTGTCTAACCATTCAAACCTGCCTCTGCTAGGATGTGTATTCCTTTGTCTGGTTTTATGAGTGACGGGGCTGGGGGATTCCAAGAGACAGGCTGAGTCACCCAGTGGTGAATAGAAAGATCTGCCTGTAGATGAGAGGGAGGATGTGAGAAGTTAGCCTGGCATATGATGTCCACTAGTTATAGTGGGCACCTTGCACCAGTCTAATCGACCCTTATTGATGGTGGTTGTAAAGTCAACCCTATAGAAAGCTATCCTAGTGGTAGCATGGACCAGCAGTCAATAGGCTAAGACTTCAGAGTGCATGTGAAGCTAGTTGTTTTACCAATTATAATCTCTTGAATACCAAATGAAAGGAAACCACACAAGGTATATTTCAAATATATATGTATTTATTCTAAACACAACCCCTCTGTACTCTTTATGAGGTCAGAGGTCAAAGTACATTACAAGATTCTCAATTATCATACAATTAGTTGCACAAATACAGTTATGCCTAGGGGCCTCACAAACCATATACTAAAACAGTGGTATAAGAACCACGTCTGGAATAGAAAGTAGGCCTAGGGCCTAGGGAATCACTGGAGCTACACTAAACAACCAAAGGTTAGGAAGTAGGAGGCCCACGGGACACGCGTGCAGTGTCTAAACACAGCCGCGGGTTACCATCGAATTATAATGGAAAATGAAGAAGTTACGAAGATAAACCCCTTTAGACTAGGACACTTCGACGGTCAAGACCCATGGGAGCACCGGAGTACTCGTGTTACCTCACCCAGGGAAGCCGGGTGCATAGGTGACCTTTGGTGTCGGGTTTCATTGTCGTTTTCTATGGACATCTGCAAAGAAGTGCTGCAGGCGACCAGAGGAAAAGTGTCCGGGTGGATCCAAGGGTGGATCGGAGATCTGAAGCACCTGAAAGCAGAGGGGACAGAGTCTGGGTCACTAGCCAGTGACCAGGAAGGTACCAGGAAGGTACCAGGAAGGATCCAGGCGATGTTGGGTGCTTGAAGGTAAAGAATTTGAGTTTGTCTCTTCAGCCACGTGGTCCAGGAGGCATCAATGATGACCAGGCTCTGGATTCGAGCTGTCCCACAAAGGATTTAGATGACTGCGGTGTCGGTATCCGGATTGAACTCAACAAGCCATGGCAGCCGCAACCCACGCAGGATGCCGAGACTGGCTCTGTTGCAGACCAGCAAGGTCTGTGGCGCTTCTCCTTTTCAGGGAAGATGGAGCAAGCCTGGAGCAACCAGGCAAGCAAGTTAAAGATGAAAGAAAGTCTTCGGGGACTCACTAGCCAATGGGCAAGGAGCCGGGAAGATGCGTCGAGCACAAATGCAAAGGCGGGGCCCACGGGACACTCGCAGAGTGTGGGGGTCTGGGCTGTGGTGCAAATGGCGCTCAGGCTAGGGCTTCTCGTACCCCAATGCACAACTTACTGAGGCTTCAGGAAAGGAGTGTAGTTAGCAAAATGCAGGATGTCCAGGATGTCTGGTCCCACGTCTCTCGTGTCCGCCACGGGTCTTAGCTTTGCTGTGGATGTGGGTCGGGGTCCGGGAAGCCGGCAAGTCCAGGTCCTGTGTCTCAGAGTCATCGGGATCCATCTGGAGCTTTGAAACTACAGACCGGCAAAGTTGCTCGACCACAAGGGAGCTGTCTTCCATCTTCCAGTTGAAATGGAACATCGAAGGTCCAGGATTTGTTTTGCAAAAGATTCATCCAGGGTAATCTAAAGTCCTAGGGACACAGCTCATATACTTATACTAAGGTTAGGGGCTGGACTACCTGGCAAGGTCCCTCCTATGGGTGGACCTGAGAAGGCGGTGGTTACACCCCTTTCCCTTTGTCCAGTTTTGCGTCAGAGCGCGGCTGGAGTGCCCCAGCAACTGTGCATGGAGCACCAGTGTGCCCCAGGCAGTGTCTGGAATTGCATTGCTTAATGTAGCCCTCCCTGCCCAAATACACTAAAGCCTGTATGGGGGGTGCTTCCAGCCTCCCCTGCCGGAGTTTTGTCCAGCAGCAGGAGGTCAGACTTGTGTCTATGGCAGCAGCATCCATTTTGTGATGCTGGGGCTCTGTTTAACTTTAACCGGGTTTACCAGTAACTATATGTCTTCTCCCTCTAGAAGGGTGCAATGCTGGTGGCAGGGGTGGGGGGATAGTATTCCAAAGTGTTTGACACCGTACACGACATGTTTTCATAAAGCCAAACCAAAGTTAGCATTAACCGCAAGGATAATAATGCACTTAAGAGTATATGGTATGGCTATATCGTAGAACAGCTATAAGGAGATGGTTCAGAAAGCTGCAGAGGGGCTCAGCTCATGCTACGGCACCCTCTCACATAAAACCAAGCACCTCCAGGATTGTTGAGGCCTACCATAGGAGTGACTTATAGTTGTATATGTGTCTATCTATATAGGTAGATATAGGTATACTATATCTAAGTAAGGGGTGATTACACCACCTTACCCATGCTGTGTGAACAGACCTGTGGTGTCAGTTTGGAGGACCAGCCAGGGGTGGCATATTACATGCTGCAGCCCCTGGTAGGCCTTGGATGCACCTATGCCCTGGGTACCTATGGTACACTATACAGGGACTCACAAAGGTGACCCAATACCCAATCTGGTATGTACCTAAAGTACATGGTTACAATTTAGAGAGAGAACAGCTAGGTCTTGATTAGTAGGGCCACAGCCAGTCTAAAGTTGAAAAACCAGAAAATCACAACAAAAAGTGGGGGTGACCATAGGAAGCAGACCCTACTCTCCTACAGAGGAGTGCACCTGAACTCTGAATAGGGCTGTGCCTGCCTTCCACAATGCTGGCTCCACCTCCTGTGGAGCAGCTGATGTCTCTGCCTTGCACACTGAAAGAAGAGGAGTCCTGTAAAAAAAAGTGCTCCAGGACTGTACTTGACTTCCACAATGCTGGCTCCACCTCATGTGGAGCGTCTGATGTTTCTGCCCTGCACTGTGAAAGGAAAGGAGAAGTCTGGTAAACAGAGTGCTTCAGAACTAGTTGGACTGAGCAAAGGCCCCTCTCCCCTCAGAGAACAAAGGATTTCTGGATATAAATATTGGGACCCTGATCCCATGAAATTAGATCAATTTGGACTACAAGAAGAAACCTTGACTGAGGAGAGGAACCTGAAGAAACTGAGGAGAGACTATTCCCAAGCTGAAGTGCTGCTTGGGGGATTGGCCTGCAGTGGTTGCCTGACTGCCAAAGGAACTTTGTGTACTTTGCTTTCAACTTGTGAAGGATCTCCAAGGGCTTGGAAAAGAGCTTGCCTCCTGCTGAAGTCTCAGGGACAACAGACTTCACCCCCCCCCAGGCTCCCCAGAGTTCTTGTGGAAGTGCCTGCTGCTGTTTTGGGCCTTCTGAGGAACTGCGTGTCGCAAGGAGCTGGAAGCGCGACTCAACGAGTGGAAGCGTGTCGCCGTCGCTGTGTCTGCCGTCGCAACTCTGGAGAAAGGAGGGTGTCGCCGCTGGAACTGTCGCACTGCACCGCATCGGAGAGAAGCGCGCCGCAACGAAGAAGAAGCGCGTTGCTGTCGCTGCTGCTGCCGTCGCAACTCCGAAGAAGGAGGGTGTCGCCGCTGTGGTTGTCGCACTGCACCGCATCAGGAGAAGAATCTCACAACGAGGTCGGAGCTTGTCGTCGTCGCTGTGCCTACCGTCGCAACTCCGGAGAAAGAAGGGTGTCACCGCTTGAACTGTCGCATTGCACCTCATCGACCAAGAGCACCTCGCATCCCCCGAGAAACGCGCCACCGTCGGAGCTGCTGCCGTCGCATCTTGGATGTCGCCGCTGTAGTTGTCGCATCGTGCGGAAGCTTCACGCATCGTGGGAGAAGAGCGTTGCCGCTGGAGCTGCTGCCGTCGCATCTTGGGTGTTGCCGCTGTAGTCCACGCATCGAACCGAGAACTTCTCGCATCCCCGAGAAGCGTGCCGCATCCGGAAGATCTTCACGTCTTTATTTCTTTGCACCTTAACTTTGCCGCATTCCCATCGCTGCGACATTGCTAGTCGTGGAAGCGCAACGCAACCTAAGGTACATTGACTCAAAGTGTCGCATCTAAGAACTGAACTGAACTAAGCTTAAATCTACCATCTTAAAGTAATCATAGTGTGTATTTTTGTTGTTTATGGTCTTGTGGTAACTATATATAAAGTATACTTATTTTTGATGTAAAACCTCTGTGGTGTCCATTTGTAGTATTGTCACTGGGTTACTTTATGTGGTCACAACTGCTTAACTTACAACACCTCTGAAATAAGCCTTGACTGCTCGCGCCACGCAACCTAGAGGGTGAGCAGGGGTTATTTTAGGAGTGTAATCCCCTTGTCCTGGCTAGAGGAGAGGGTCCCTGCTTGTCACAAGTACCTACCTGTGCCAACCAGAGACCCCCAAATCTAACAACGGGGCAAAAAAATAAATATGAGCTATTGTTTCTGACTGTGTCGGGCAAAACTGACATTCCGTGCAGGAACCTGTACCCCATTTACCAGTAGATGTTTTAATAGGAAGGGTACCTATCCTAAACTGGTGGTACCATTTCCTATCACTGGGTACCCTAATAAGGTCCCAGTACCCTTCATAGTCAGATACATGTTTGGTCTCTAGAAAGTCTCTTGACAGTGAGGGACTCGTCAGAGACAAAGCGTTTCATAGTGACCATCTTCCAGTATAGCCCCCTCAAATCCTTTCGAGATGGAAATGCACTATTTGTGGGATTTTGCCACAGCCAATTAAGGCCCATGTCAGTATAAGTGGCCTTTACCTGCCTCAACCATGAAATTTTGCCCACACTATCAGCGTCCCTGATCTCAAGTAGGGCTTGTGCATACTGGGTGAGCTTGGGGGTAACCCAGAGCCTCCTCCAGTAGGCCACTGGTCTTAAGCGTGCCACATCCTCTAAAAACTGGCTTCCCAAATCATAATAGAACGGTATTAGTGGAGTAGATTGAGGCAAACCTGATATATACCCCATATAAATGTATTTTGCGACGTCGTAAGTGCCGCTAGGTTGCTAAAACCCCATAATTCAGCCCCGTACAAAACCAAAGCGCAATTTTTGCGTTATAGATTTTTAGCACAGGGGCAATCGGCTTCGTAAAGGATAAACGGTGTTCTTTCATCAGAGCACCAGATAGTTTTGCATGTTTAAGTAACAGCTGATCCAAGTGTAGATTCCAATTTAGCCTAGAGCCTAGTGTGATGCCAAGATACGTGAAAACATGGGTCTGCTCAAGTGTTCATGGTGACTCTCCCTCTTAGTTTTTTGTTTGTGTAGCACCATGAACTTGGTCTTGTCTACGTTAATTTTGAGACCATAATCCTGACACAACATCTCAAATCTCCCTATCGCCTTCTGCAGGCCTTGTTGGGTTTTTTAAATTAACAGGGTGTCGTCGGCAAACATTAACAGGGGAATCTTCCTGCCATCTAAAGTCAGAGCATCAGTAGGATGGTCCATGAAGTACTGGGTCACCCTGTTAATATAAAGAGAAAAAAGAGTTGGTGCCAGTACACACCCCTGTCGAACCCCTCTAGCGATCGGGAATCTATCTGTCACTTGACCTTGCTGACCCCACCGAACTTGAGCAAAGTTTGCGTCGTGAAGTTTGATTAAAAAAGCCAGCAGGTCCATGGGCATTCCCTGTTCTGCAAGGACACTCCACAACTTGGCTCGCAGTACTAGATCAAAAGCCGACTTTTAGTCTACAAAAGCGGCATATATTCTACCTCCATTAAGGATCGCCTCGCGCCAATAAATTAAAACAAATCTAAAAACTTGGTCTATTGTTCTCTGATGTGAGCGAAACCTGGCCTGTAAAGGTGAGAGGATGTCAAACACGTCACTCCACACAAGCCTGGCTGTCACCTTCTGGATGCAGTCGATTAAACTAATAGGCCTATAATTACCAGGATCCAATCTGTCCCCCTTTTGAAAAATCGGTATAATCTCTGCACCCATCCATGACTCAGGGATTGGAGAACCCTTTGAAATGGCATTCACTAAGATCTGTATGTATGTTACCCACAGAGCCTTATTATACAAGAACAGGTCGGCAGGAACACAATCTAGTTTGGGCGCTCTGCCACTCGGTACAGTATTAAGTGCAGCTTCAACTTTCTGCTTGGTAAAGTGCAGCGCAGGATTACCAACTTGGGTAATCAAAGGACCCTGGGATAATTCACATTCTCGGGCATCATTGGCAAACTGTCTTAAAGTGCGAAACCCAGAGTTCGGGAGCTACATGGTTGTTCGGCGGTTGGCTCAGCTTTCCCATACCCCACTTAACCAAGTGCCAAAATCCAACCATGTTCCTGTCTTGGCAAGTACAATACAGCTCTTTCCAATGTCCCTTGTCCCATTCCTTTTTCGCTTTGTGTTGCGCTAACTTATACTCCACCCGTGCATCGTGGATCCTGTCCCTGTTCTTGGATCTTATCGCCATAGCTAATGCTTTAAATGCCACCCTACATGTTTTCCCATACCATGAGTCAGCCGATGCCTTATGCAGAGTTTTTTGTTTTTCCTATGTTAGATGTAAAAAAGCCCTTGAGCTTATTAAAAAGTTCAATATGAGCAAAAGTAACACTGGACTTATTTTCCTGTTACTCAAGACAATTTTGGAGGTCTGTGGTCGCCTTTGTCACCAAATTATTGATGGCCTCCAACTGATCCTCTTTCTTTAGTAGGTTCGACCATTTTACTCTTCTGGTGTCGTTACTTAGATGTAATTCTACACCCGCAGGAAAACCAGCTTCTATGCAATTGCCTACTGGTACAAGTGCTAACACCAGGGGATTATGATCACTTTCCACCCTCTCCTGGACAATCATATCTAACAGACTAGGTCAATATCGAATAGTTTCTTACCTGTCGGTGTAGTTTTGCAGCTTGAAGATCTTTCTGGATTCACTATGCTGTGCATTATTCCGCGGTCTAGTAGCTGGGTCCGGAATCGTAGTCTTTTCTTTTTTTTTTTTTTTCATAGCCCAGGTGGGCGTCGACGTCCCACCTTTTGGTGTCCTTCCGTGATGTTGGCATGCTTCCTGCGGAAGCTCCCACCCTTGGGCGCCATCTTCGGATACATTTTTTTCTCGTTTTGTGTGTTTGCGAATCCTTGGCAATGTTCAAGTAAGTTATTATTTTTATTTTTTTATCCGCTTTGTCATTAAAGGTATCTTGTTTCAGTATTCTCCAGCCTCATCTTTCTGGGGGAGGTGGGTGGGTTCGCTAGTGAATCCAGAAAGATCTTCAAGCTGCAAAACGACACTGACAGGTAAGAAACTATTCGTTTTGCAGCGTGAATCTTTCTGGATTCACTATGCTGTGCATAGACTGTGTAGCGGTTTGTTACTTTTGTAGCGGCTGGGTTGAAGATGAGCGTTGACTGTTCATATATATGTTGAAGCACTTTCTGTCCTACTTGTGCTTCCTTGTTCATTTGTATATCCACACAGTTGTGCTTAGTGAACGTGTGCACTGAAGCCCATGTTGTCGCCAGGCATATGTCCTGAATGGGTGTGCTAGCCAGGAAGGCTATTGTTGCTCCCTTTTTCCTAGTAGAGTGGGCCCGTGCCCCTTCCGCTAGTTCTTGGTCTGCCTGTTTGTGGCAGAACTGGATAGTTTGTGCGATCCATCATGCTAAGGTCCTCTTCGTTACTGGTCTACCCAGGGAACTGTTTGCGAAGGATACAAAGAACTGTTTTGTTTTCCTGTGTTCCTTCGTTCTTTCCATGTACTGCATTACTGCCCTCTCTGTGCTTGTGGTTGGTTTTTGAAAGAAGCTTGGTATTTGAACTGTTTAATTGATGTGAAACCTAGAAACCACCTTTGGCATGAAGTGTGGGTCAGTTCTCATCACCACCCTATCATTGTGAATTTGTATGTAGGGTTCTTGTAGCGTTAACGCCTGTAGTTCGCTCACCCTTCGCAGTGAGGTGATAGCCACCAAGAAGGCTGTTTTCATTGTTAACATTTGTAGTGAAGCTTTATGAATTGGTTCAAAGGGCGCCTTCATGAGTTCCGTTAGGACTAGGTTAAGGTTCCAACGGTGGCATCCTCTTAGGAGGTGCGATCCTTTTTGCCCCTTCCATGAATCTCTTTACTATCTGTGACGTAAAGAAGCTTGTCCCAGTCTCTCCTCTTGTGTAGGCCACAATCGCTGCTAGGGGTACTCTCAGAGAGGATGAGCTAGCTTTGCCTTCAGCAGGTGCGTGAGGTACCTCAGTACTGTTTACTCTTTTGTCATTTTCCTGTGCAGTTTTTCTTGCGGCACCATTGCGTGATCCTCTTACATTTAGCCAAATAGCACTTTCGTGTGCTAGGCCTCCTTGCCTCTCGCAGTACCCGCAGGGTGATTTCTGGTAACCTTAGGTGTGCAACCTCTATGTCTTCAGGAGCCATGCTGCTAGGCTGAGGCGCTCTGGTTCTGGGTCAGGTACCTCTCCGTTTTGCATGGACAGGAGGTCTTTTCTTTTCCCGAACTCGTGGGGTGCACCCTGTGCCATCTCCATTATCTGAGAGTACCACGTCTGCCTGGCCCATTGCGGGGCCACCAGGATCAGAGTCATGTTGCTGGTCCTGCAGTACTCTGTGTATCAAAGGTATCGGGGGAAAAGCGTAAGCTAATGTCCTCGACCAGTCTATCCATAGGGCATTCCCCAGGGAACCCTCCCCTGGTCACCTGGATGCGAAGCTTTGGCATTTTGCATTCTGGTGTGTTGCAAATAGGTCTACTGTTGGTGTCCCCCACCTTCTGAATAGCTTTAGCGTTTCCTGTGCATTCAGCTCCCACTTGTGGGATGCCGATGTCTGTCTGCTGAGCCAGTCTGCTTCTACATTGTCTTTCCCTGGTAGGTGTATGGCTAGCAGGTCTATATTTAGTGGGATGGCCCATTTCCATATCTCCTGCGCTAGGTTCGACAGTGGCGGAGATTGTGTTCCTCCCCGTTTGTTGATGTAGAACATCGTCGTTGTGTTGTCCGTCTGGATCAACACTCTCTGGTTGTACAGTTTCGTCTGGAAGGCTTTCAGGGCGAGGAACACGGTCTTTAGTTCTAGGTAGTTGATGTGTTTGACAGCATCCGCTGGTATCCACAGACCCCTCACTGTAAATGTAAATGTAAATGTGCTGTACTTGTATAGCGCACACCTACCCCGGACCGGGGTCTCCCGGCGCTTGTACTCATACCGCTAAGGAACCCTTCCTGGCTTTTCCCTGTGAAATGTCCACTCCTGGGCATCCCCAGGTGAAGCCAGGCATCCCAGCGCTGTTGGGGCCGTTGTGCAGATTAAGCAAGCTATTGCCCAGAGTTGCAGAGTGGGACCCATGATTAGAACAGGCACTGAGGCGAGAATATCAGGTCCGAGGAATTTAAGCCCAATAACCGCCGAGGCGGGAATCGAACTCTGGTCCCGGGCCAGAGCTCTGCATCAAGGTCTGCCGCTCTAACCATTGAGCCACACTTCTCCACTCTGAGCTTGCTTATGTGTGCCCGCCATCCTTTCTGGGATGCGTCTGTGGTGATAGTCACTGGTGGGGTCGGTGGTGTTAGAGGCTTCCCTTTTGTTATATTCTCCAAGTTCCACCACAACATTTCTTCCTACACTGCGTGCGTTACAACCGCTAGATCTTCCCAACTCCCTGTAGCTTGTGACCATTGTTCTTGAAGCCATTCTTGGAATGGTCTCATGTGGAGGCGTACGTTTGGTACCAAATGTATGCATGAGGCCAATTCTGGCGACGGGGGTAGCATTCCACCCTTCTAGAGGGAGAAGACATGTTAAAACTACTGTACCCGGTTAAAGTTAACCAGAGCCCCAGCATCACAAAATAGATGCTGCTGCCACAGACACAAGTCTGACCTCCTGCTGCTGGGAGTCCTTCCAGTCAGGGAGGCTTGAACAATAGGTTTCCTGCCTGGGGAGGTGTGAGCACCACCCCAGACAGGACTTTGTGTATTGGGACAGGGAGGGCTGAATAGGTTGAGACACTGCCTGAGGCACACTAGGTGCTTCATGCCTACCCCAGTTCAAACCGGTTGCTGGGGCACTCCAGCCCCAGCTCTGGCGCGAAACTGGACAAAGGAGAGGGGGTGTAACCACCCCGCTTCCTGGTCCCACCCATAGGAGGGACCTAGAAAGTAATCCAGCCCCTTTTAGTTGTATAAAGGTAAGAGCTGAATCCTTAGACTTTAGATTAATCCTGAACTGAAACTTGAAACGAAACTCTGGAACTTCGACATTCTGCTGAAGCTGAAGACTGAAGAATCTCCCTTGTGGCCAAGGAGTGACCACCCTGGGCAACCAGGCACCATCCAGTAAATCAACGGCTTGCTTTGTCGTCATTCCTGCCGGAACCCGAGCACAGAGCCTGACAGACCCAGACTTCCAGACGTCTCTGAGACCTCTCTTAACGACTGCAGCATAGCTGAGCTCCGTGGAGGCGACGAGACACGTGGGACAGGACATCTTGAAAAGCCTGCAACTTGCTAACAGCACAGCTCCTGAGGCATCCCTGAAGCTGTGCACTGGGGATTGAGAACCCCGAAACCGAGCTCCACCTGCACCGAAGACCAGCCCTCCACACTTCACGAGTTCTGCGTGGGGCCCTTCTGCTTGTGGTCTGCTCGACGCGTTGTCCGGTTGCTGGCCCGTTGGCTTTGTTATGTTATGTTATGTTATCCAGATTTATTGAGCGCACAGCTGCCTCAGCAAAGCGGCGTCCTGGCGCTAGCAGAACAGAAAACCGGATAAAGCAGTATCAGAAAGAACAAACACAACACATTTTAGAGATCCAAAGGAAAGAGGAAAGTTTTTACAGCTCTCCTAAAACCCAAAAGGTTGTCCATCGCACGAATATAAACAGGGAGGGAGTTCCACAACCTGGCAGCAAGAACACAAAAGGAGCGGCCGCCAGATCTGGACCTCTTGAAGCGTGGAACAATAGCCAGATGCAGGTTAGAGGACCTCAAAGAGCGAGTGGGGATATACGGCATAATGAGATTCTCCAAGATCTGGGGAGAGGAGAGTTTAAGAATTTTAAACAAAAGACAAAGGCACTTAAACTTAATACGCTGAGCCACAGGGAGCCAGTGGAGCTTTTGAATGGTTTTTTTGGCCGAGAAAAATCTGGGTAGGCCTACCAGAGCCCTGGCAGCAGCGTTTTGAACACGTTGGAGTCTTAATATTTCAGCCTGATTAGCTCCAAGTAAGAGGGAACTGGCGTAGTCCAACTGGACAAAATCGTGGCTTGTACAATGAGTTGTCTGGTGGGAGCGTCAAAGAACCTAAAAGTAGTTCTAAGTTTACGAAGAGTGCCAAAACAAGTGTCAGCCACTTTTTTAGTATGGGTAACAAAATTCAGTTGAGAATCGAGCCAGACCCCCAGATTTTTAACCTCGATGGCAGGAGTCGGACCGAGTTCAGATGGCCACCATTTATTATCCCAGAGATGACTCTGCTTACCAACAATGAGCACCTCGGTTTTTTTGGCGTTCAGTTGGAGGTAATTGTCAGTCATCCATCGGGCCACTGAGAGAAGACCCTCACAAAACTTGGCAGCCTCAAGATCAGAGGCCCCACTTATTGCAACCGCCAGCTGCGTGTCGTCCGCGTAGGATATCAAGGTGAGGTTCCAACACTTAGCGACAGCAGCCAGCGGCTGCACATAAAGGTTGAATAAGGTGGGGCTGAGGGCCGAGACCTGCGGAACTCCCTGGTCAATAGGGTACGGTCGAGATTCATATGGTGGAGTGGTGACCTTGAAGGTGCGACCAGATAAAAAAGAGCGGAACCATTCCAGTGCCATATTGTCGACACCTGCCTCAACCAAACGCTGTAATAAAACAGCGTGGGAGACCGAGTCGAACGCGGCACTGAGGCCAAGAAGCACCAGTGCCGCGGTGTGACCAGAGTCTATCAGAGTCCGGAGATGTTCGACCATAGAAAGCCACGCAGTCTCTGTACTATGACCGGGCCGAAACCCGTTCTGCGACGGGTCTAATAGATTCGCAGAGTCAAGATGATTGGATAGGATGGTATTAACGTGTGCCTCAGTCAATTTGGCAGCCCAAGGAAGGAGGGAAATAGGGCGGTAGTTCTCCAATTTCAGAGGATCAAGGGCAGGTTTTTTTAGGATGGGAATAACCTGCGCCTGTTTCCAGATAACCGGGACCATACCTGAAGATAATGATAGGTTAACAAGATCTCGCAGCGGAGGGAGACATAGGGAAGCAGATTCTCTAAATACAGAGGGTCGAAGGGGATCCAAAGGAGAGCCTGTTTTAACTTTAACTACAATTTTGTTAAATTCCTCTATCGAAAGTTCTGGAAGATGAGACAGGGACATAGTAGTTTTAGAAGCAAGTTCCTGATTATCAGATGATAAAGTGGTGCCAGTAAAGGAGCAATAGATGTCCTTCACCTTTTTTACAAAAAAGACAGCCAAATCCTCACAGTGGGAAGGAGAGCAGATCTCAGTGGCTGGGGCTCTACTAGCTGTGAGATCATTGAGCACCTTAAATATAAGTTTAGTCGGGTTGGAACTGGTGCTGAATTCAAGGGAAAAGTAAGCAGCACGGGCCTTACATATCGCTTTGTGATAAGTCTTGATCCTAGTGAGATATAGGGTTTTCTTTTCAGGCTGATAGGACTTGCGCCAGGCTCTTTCAGCTTGTTTACAAGATATTTTTAAAAGCCGAAGTGAGTCATCATACCAAAGGCTAGATTTAATACGCCGATGTTTGCTCTTGGAAATAGGAATTAGCATATCTAGAGCTTTAGTAAGCCAGTTGCAGAGAAGAGCATAACCAGATTCCACATCTGTAAAAGAGCTCAAAGGGTGAAGTTCAAGAAGCTGTTGAAAATCAGCCAATTTTAACTTTTTCCAGGGACGTCTAAAAATAGCAGGAGTAGGGGCTCCATGGGGAGAGGAGTTGATCGCGAGGTGTATTTCAATTAGGTGGTGGTCAGTCCAAGCCATAGGCTTAGGAGGCAATACAGTACCCGAAGATAGATTAGTAAAAAAAGGGTCCAAAATATGGCCACCCACATGGGTGTGATGTTTAACTAGTTGAAATAGCTGAAGAGCCTCCAAGTCGTCAAGAGTAGTACTAACCGCAGGAGAGGAGAGAGAGTCAAAATGAAGATTTAAATCACACACCACGCTAAAATTGGCAGCTTTTAAAGCCAGTGCGCCAACTGCATCAGGAAGAGCAGCCCTGAAAACAGCATCCGGACCGGGCAGCCGGTAAATGAGTAAGCCAGAAAAAGTGAAATGGTGATTAATAGTGACAGAAAAATGGGCAGATTCGCAACCGGCTATGTCCATCGCCTTCCATGTGCATGGATAGCAAGTGACCTCTGTGACCACAATCCTTTTTATCTACATCGCTGGTCTGGTTGCTCCAGACTGGCCTTTGCTTCCCTGCAAAGGTGGAGTACCTCAGACCTTGCTGGTCTGCACCAGAAGCCTTTTGTGTATCCTGTGTGGGTTGCCTTTGCCAAGGCTTGTTGACTCCAATCCGGCAGTCGACCCCTCCATCTGCGAGAACCTTTGTGGGACAGCTCCTCTCCAGCACCTGTTCGTCCTCGACGCCTCCTGGTCTGCGTGGCTGCAAAGACAAGCTTCAAGGCAGCACCTGATTGCTCCTCGACATTGTCTGGTTCCTTCCTGGTTCCACCCGGTCACTGGCTAGTGACCTAGACTCTGTCCCCTCTGCTTTCAGGTCTTCTACATCTTCGATCCACCCGGACATCTTCCTCCTGGTCGCCTGCAGCATCTTTCTTCAAGGCCCCACAGGAATCAACGACGAAACCCGACAGATGTTCACACCTATGCACCCGCCGTCCGTGGGTGAGGTAACGCGAGTACTTCGGTGCTCCCAAGTGTCTAGGTTTTTAGTTGTTTCCTCCTAGCTAAACCGGAAGTGTCCTAAATCCTTTTAAATCTAACTTCGAGATTCCCATTGACTTTGTATTGACTCCGGCGTGTGTGTAAAGACACTGCACCTACTTCTAAACTAAGGTTCAGATAGTAGTAGTAGTAGTAAAGCTTTTATTCGACAATTTGTCATTAAGCCATTTCATAAAAAATACACACATAGTCAAATATATTAAAAACTGAACAGTACATTCACAAGATAGGTGCAAAAGTGCATTGTGTACGAAACCATAACCATCATCACAATTTGATTACAATTTTTGGGGCAGTAGATTAATTGTTCCAATACAATCAACCTTTCTTCCGTATAATACAAGACCAATTATAAAAACATATTAATACAGTTATAAATAATCAAAATATTAAAAATGCCAGCTTAAAAAACACTAAAATACTAAATTTTCATTCCTATTTTCTTTCTAATCAAGCAGACATTTAGAAGGTACCTACTTACTCCAAATTTTATCAGCCTAGTAGTTGAGGATCTAAGTATCCTTTCTGCCTCTTTATATGAACGTGTTCCTAAGTTATTACAAAGGGGTCTGATCCATTTCATTCGTTGTGATTTATACAACGGACAAAAAAAAAGGATATGAGCCTCATCTTCTTTTTGGTTTAAGTCACACAATTTACAAAGGGAGTCGGTTCTTTTAGAATTTCCCCATCGACAAGTATTGGCGTTTATCTGTAAAACCCCATATCTATAGTGTAAATATACGGTTTTAGCCAAGGGTGGTTCGACATCATCCATTAATTGTTCAAATAGAGGGGTATCCTTAAATTGCAGGAACCTGTGAGTTAAAGGACCAGTAGCACGTTCATATACATTAATATTTACATAGTTCCAATAAGCAGATTTTACTAATTCTTTACAGGTAGCTAACGAAGTAATTGACGTGGTCGGGGTGTTCCAAAAATTTGAAAGGCCTATTTTTGTAAACCAAGTAGATATATGCTTCAACCACTTAATTGAATTGAAAGTGTCCAGTTCCCTAATTTCCAGCAGGCCTGCTTTATAGTCAGCGAGTTCCGGGGTAGACCACATTCTTACCCAATAGATCAGTGGCCTCAACCAACACAAATAATCTGTGCGTTTTAAGTTAATATCTAAATAGACAGGTACTAGAGGCGTTCTTACTGATAATTTTAATAAGCGTCTGAAAAACACATTCTCATCAGTGTTGAATTTTTGATTTGAATAAGGCCCCCAAATCTCAGCCCCATACAAGGCTGCAGATTGCGCTTTGGCTTTGAACACTTCAATCGCAGGAGTTATAGCTTTTAAAGTACTCCCTCCATGAATTTTTAGAATGGGAAGAGAGTTATGCTTGAGTGTTAGCCTACTTTTTTCTATTTGCTGTGTCCAAGACATCTTACTGTCAAGTCTGATGCCCAGATAATCAAAAAATTCCACATACTCCAATTTGGTGTTATTTAGAGACAAATTCTTTTTTAAAGTTTTTGGAGGGTTAATGGCCATATATTTGGTTTTAGATGAATTAATTTCTAACCCCTTTATCTCGCAATAACTCTGAAATTGGTTTATTAGATTTTGCAGGCCTTTCGGTGTTTGTGATATTAAAATGGTGTCATCCGCGAATAACAAAGCTGTAACAGCCTCATTACCCAATTTAGGGGAGTCATGATTACATTGAGCCAAGTATGGGGGGATGTCATTTACAAAAAGTGAAAAAAGGGTCGGGCCAACACGCACCCTTGTCTTACACCCCTTTTCACTGGTATGGCTTGAGTAAGTTCGCCATTTCTTCCCCACCTTACTTTAGCAAAATTATCAGTGTGAAGCTTTATAAGATTAACCAACAAGTCATCAGGGGCACCCATCTTCATTAAAGTATCCCATAATAGGGAGCGAGGGACAAGATCAAACGCTGAGCGTAGATCTACAAACGCTACGTATATGCTGCTCTTCTTAAGTTGGATGTATTTCCAACAAATGCACATGAACCTGTACACCTGATACACAGTGCTTGTCTTAGCTCTAAATCCTGCTTGATATTTTGAGAGGATTTTGGATTCCTCTATCCAAGTTAAAAGTCGATTTAAAATATGTCTGGCATAAATTTTTTGTAAAATATCGATTAAACTTATTGGTCTGTAATTACCTGGGTTATAACGATCCCCTTTTTTGTAGATGGTTACTATTTCTGCCCCTTTCCATGATTCAGGGATCGGGGTTCCCAACAAGATGGAATTGCACAAGAAGTTTATGTAGGGGCACCATACATCAATATTGTGAGTAAATAAATCCCCAGGTAATTTATCCGGGCCTGGTGCCTTGCCCGCCTTAATTGCTTTTATAGCACCTAATGATTCCTCCATGCTAAATTTAAGTGGGTTAGTACACTGGGGAGTCATTCCAAGATGGTTGTAATCTGGGGTCACCTCGGCCACATCATATAATTTTACAAAATGATCAAACCAAGTTTTTTCGTCTAGGAAAAAATCCCTATTGGAGCTACCTTTTTTGTTGTTTTTAGCTATCAGGCTCCAAAAGGTACATTGGTCATGGTTCCTGGCTGCATTTAGAAGGTCCTCCCAGATTAAGTCATCCCATTCCCTTTTTGCATTATATAGGAGTCTTTTATAGTCATGTCTACACTCTCTAACCCTCAGCTGGTCCTTGTTTTTCACAGCAATGGTTAAGTTGTTTTTGGCTAAGCGACACTGTTTATTAAACCAGGGTGTCTCTAATTCCAACTGCCGTCTTATATTATCTTTTGTTTCTTTACAACAAGTTTTACTCAGAAGGGGGGTTAGTGACTCTACTAAGTGATAATGCATTTTGAGAACATCATTAGATCCCAACCTCACGTTTCCATATAAGGGAATGATATCTGAGAAGGTGTTATAAATACCCAAAAGCGTGTCTTCTTTCCCTAGGATGTGTGACCACTTTACTGCTTTCCTATTGTTAGAGACAGTAACCTCGGCCACCTCCCTGTTAAGTTTAGACTCATCACTTGACATAGAAAATAATTCCAAGGACATCCCCAATTGCAAAGGAAAGTGATCACTCTCTGGTCTAATCACAACTTTGAAGTCTAATAATAGATACCATAGGTTAATCGTAATCAGCATAAAGTCAATCAATGATTTAGACGACCCCTTACTATATGTAAAATTAGCTGGCCTATCAGAAGCTAAACGCCCATTACATGCCCTTAGGTTGTTGGATACAGATAGTTCATAAATCTGCATAGCTGCCACTGTACTTTTAACAGATTTCACACTATCTAAGGGAGGGATATCATTAGCCCTGTCTTCATTTTCTAGCAGACTTTCCAGCCCACATATGGGCTCAAATTGACAATTGAAATCCCCGCCTATGATTATTTTGGAATCAGGCTCTAAGTTGCACAAATATACACTAAGCTGCTCTATAATCATTGATTCCTTATTCCGGGGATTTGGTCTGTTGTAGATATTTATCAAATAAACATCTCCCATATCTTTCGTGGCTATCTTAACCCCCAACAAGTCATTAGAAGCAAAATACAAGGGAGAAACCACAACGTTCAGAGATATCCTTATCCAAATTAATAGACCACCTGAAGGTCGACCTCTTACTGATGCAATTGCCCCACAATGATACACCTTATAACCAAGCCTATGTACCATGTTAATTGCCCAAGTTTCCTGAAGGAGAATGATATCGTGCTCCTCTAAGAAAGTACTCCAATTCCTATCTCGAAGGTTCCTTGTCAATCCTGCGATGTTCCATGACAGGATTTTTATCTCTCGTTTCAGGTTACATTGTACTGGGTTGCCAAGATCATTAGAACATAGATTTGGATTTTCCCCTTCCTTTGGGGCCTCCAAGGGCTCATTTACACTTGCCAGATTTAGGGCCTCATTATTTAATGTTAACAGCATGTCTTGGTCCTCAATAGTACAGAGATCGGCTGGGTCTCTTCCTTGATAATCAACCAAGATGTTATTTGATGATTTCTCAGCCCGTGTTAGTTCTGCTATCTTGGTTACCAAGGGCATTTCGCAGGACCGTGCATTCGCTAGTACATATGATTCCACTAGAGGTACTGTAGACATAGAGGGAGTTGATCCGCCTGATCCGTAGACTTTTATTTGTCAATGGCCCCACCATGACCAGTTTTTGTCCACGTCCATATTGTGTGAATTTATTAAGCCAGCAGGAGTTGGGGGATCAAAAAAAGAAAATCTATTATCATTTGTGAACCCCACTTTGGGTGGTACTCTGTTGTCATGAGTCCATTGCCTTGGGTAGAAATAGCTTAGATCACAGGTTCCAATTCTTAGATTACCTCTTCTTGGTTGTTGGCTATATACAAGTTCTGCAGTTGAGGGATCTTTGAAATTCACTAGGATGCAATCTCCCTCAATGTCTTTCGTCCTAGTGCCCAACCAACTTACTCTTCGCACTTGGATGACCTGGCAGTTAACAGTATGTGGTAAAGGTCTGTTTTCTCTCAACCAGTATAAGGTCTTATTTTTTAGTTCGTCGTATGATTCCCTTCTATTAGGTTTTAGAGGAGGGACACCGGTGAGCACTACCACATACGGTTGGCACCCTGGTGGAAGGTGTGCGTTTGGGACCTTCTTCAGCACAGAGTTATCTATATTGTGGACAGATGTTTGAGTGTTGTTATTATTCACACTGGTTGAAATGGGAGCTATAGATCCTATTCCCTCCATGGATTTTGGAGGTGCTGTGTTTTGAGAGGTAATGGTGTTGGTTGCCTGGTTAAGTTTACGCGGTGCGGGCTTTGGGGGGACAACCAATTGTGTTCCACCACTATTTGAGTACCTATCTGAAAGTTCCGCACGCGATCCTCCCAGGACAGCGTTAGGCCTGCTTTGATCTATCATTTTGTCTTTCCTGGAAGGGCAAGTTTGTTGCACTGGTTTGGAAGCCATTGTACTTGATTCCATTGTTACGGTGTCTGTTCCAATCTTAGAGTGGAGTTTGACCAGGGATTTTAGGGCAAAAAAGTTGTCTAAAGATGTTTGCTCAAATTTGTCCAGACGCTTCGTGAGCACTTCCAGTTTTTCGACTACCGGTTGCAATAAGGTAGTCATGAGATGTTGAATCTGGTCAGTCAACTGATTGGTTACTGGTGGATCTTTAAGACTATCTGCTAATTCAATGACCGGGGAAGGACCGTCGGAAGTAATTAGTAATAGATCACCCTCTCCTTGCTCTCTTAGTTCGGTCCCAGTGTTCGCGCAATCAGTGACTTGGGATTTATAGTACGTTCCCCCATTCATATAGTTTTTACGAATTCTCTTCAAGGCCTTTAATCTATAGGCTTTACGTGGGGTAACTAACCTTTTCCTTTTTACAGCAACCCTACTAGATTTTTGAGGAGGGGATTGTGTGGCATCTTCTAAAGGAGTATCATGTATCGTTATTATAGGCAAAGCCGGTAGATCAGGGGCCAAAGATGGAGCACAATGTCTACTGTTGGTGTCACCTGTGGTTTTATTTGTAGGTGCTGGGTCCGAGGTGATGTCAAAAATGTCACTATCTAATCTCTGGTCAATGATGCAGGGTTGCAGATCACTAGGGGTTGTATTGACTTGATTTCCCAATGTAATAGTGTTTGTTGGGGATTTGGCCTGCGCCAGTGACCCCATGGAGGAACGCTTATGGGCCACGAACTCTCGTGATAACCTGCGTTCTGCCAGGATGATTTCCTTTTCTACAACAGAAACGGCACGTGTTATGAAATTATCCATGGTTCCTAGTGTGCTGTTCCCCCCTCTTCGTGAACATCTACCGGAGCGGGTAGTCATTTGGGGATATCCAGGCATAGAGATCTTTATCACTAGGGGAAATAGTAATTAAGTATGCCTGCAAAACAGTTCTCGGTCGTACCTGTGTTGTTGGAGGGGTGGCCCGTCCCGGCCCCTGCTGGCCCCGGACGGCCACAGACGGCCCGCCCTTTGCCCGGGCTTAGCCCGGCGTCCCGCTTGCGTCCCGCAAGATAGCCTCTCTCTTGATGTTGTAGGCTAGGCAGTGATGGGCGGGGCAGTCAGGGGGGCGCTGACCGGATGTCACGTGGTCATGCAGGGACTCCTGGGATAGTGAGTCCCTGCCGCGCTACCCCTGCAGCCTCCTCAGTAGTTCCTCCCTCACGGCAAAAACGGCAATCAGGCGGTGACGGTCAGCGCAGATAAAGTTGGTGGGTCCACCCACAGAGCGAAGCGGCTCCCGCGCAGCGGGAGCGGCGAGCTGCTAAGTTGAAAATCCAAGGGGACAGCAATCTCCCACAGTGTCTCTGGGCTCGGGAAAAGGGGCAGATAGTGTAGCCCCAGCAATTCCCTAGGCCCTAGGCCTTTCCTTTTCTCGTGACGTGGTACTTATACCACTTTCTTAATGTATGGTTTCACGTGCCCCTAGGGCCTAGCTGTAAATTGTGCTATTTAAAGTATTTCTTCTAAGTAACTTGTTATGTGCTTTGACCTCTGGGGCCAGATGTAGGTAATTCTATTTTACCGACTCATAAATACCGAATTTTACTGATTCGGTATTTATGAATCGGTAAAATAGAGGGAGGGAGATTTAGGTAAATTCGGTAATTGAATTACCGAATCTGTAAAAATCAGTATTTCCCGAATCGGTAAATACTGATTCAGTAATGCCCATTGATTCCTATGGGCCTTGAAGCCCATAGGAATCAATGGACAATACCGAATCGGTATTTACCGATTCGGTAAATACCGAATCCTGCAAGGGTGCAGGCGGTGTCACTTTGACACCCTTTAGCACCCCAAATACAGGCATGTGTGCCATGTGGCACACGGACATGCCCTAAGGGCATATCTGTCTGTCACATGGCATAGGTGTGCATGCACAGATGTGCATGCACACCTGGATTCGGTATTTTACCACGCAATTGTATTGGGTGGTAAAATACCGAATCTGTAAGGCCTTTGGGACTCAGAAGAGTCCCACCTACATCTAGCAATTACCGAATCGGTAAAAATACAGATTCTGTATTTTACCGAATCAGTAAATTTACCGAATCTGTAAAATTGGCCCCCTACATCTCAAATACCCATTTACCGGTCAGTAACGGCCGAAATCGGCCATCACCGGCCGGTAAATGCCCACCTACATCTGGCCCCTGATCTCATAAAGAGTCCAGAGGAGTGTGTTAGTAAATAAATACATATATATTGTATATACATCCTGTGTGGTGTCCTTTCATTTGATATTCAAGGGGTTACATATGGTAAAACAGCTGGCTTTACACGCCCTCAAGAGTCTGTTAGCCTAAGACTGTTCTGTCCACGCTACCACTAGGATAGCTGGTCTATAAGGTTGACTTACAACCATCACCATAAGGGTTGTTTGGACTGGCGCAAGGTGATCACTAGGATAGTGAACATCATATACCAGGCCAACTTCTCACACTGGCTCCTTGAACGCCTCCTTCCCCTGAGCCATGACACTCTCTAGCATTGGGAGATACTGGCTCCTGGTCTGTGTGGGGAGTAGGGTCTCCAATAAAAAGTCAGATTTCTGCTTTTCCTCCTCCAGCTTGACCCCAAATGCCGTTGCCGCGTTCTTCACGACTACATTGTTTGCCCCAATGTCGTCTGGCAACGAAGGCCTCGTAGGGTACGTGTCTACGCCCTCTTCTGGACTTTCGGTGTCGAGGTCCTGCCATTCCAGGTCCTGTGTCCCCGAGGATGCCGACCCAAGGATTGTCCGTTGGTCGTCGTCACCCTCCTCCTCATAGTAGAACTCCTCATCCTCCTGGTGTTCTTGAGCTTCGGGGCTTTTCGGCAGCTCTTCGGCCTCGAAATCCTCCTCCTCTTCTTCCTCTTCGACGATTACTGTCGGTGTTTTCGACAGAATCGTGAATTGTTTGAGCCTTTCATCAAACTCCCTTTTCCTTTGTAGGATGTTATCCATTTCGGCCTCAAGCCTTCTATTCTTTCTTTCCAGTTCGGCGGCCTGTTATGCGTCTGACTGTTCGGCTGGTCTTTTTGTTGAAAATTTCGACGACGACGTCGAAATGGGCTTCGGGTCTTGTGTCGAGGCCGAGGCCGAGGCGGTCTTCGGGGCACTTTCTTTCGAAGTCGAACGTTCCTTCTCGGGGACGTGCTTCGACGACTGGGAGTCCTTCTCGAAGGATCCGCTGGGCCCTTTGTCCTTGGATGCAGCTCGGCTGTGGAGGATTTCGGCGCCAGTGCTCCCTTCGAGGACTTTGACTCATTTTTTCGAGAGTCTGATTCAGACCTTCGATTGTCTGTCGGGGGTTTAGGGGTCGACGACTCTCTTACCTCTTTAGATGTTTTCTTATCGGTCTCTACAACCGTGTAGTCGTCATCTTCTACGGCGATGTTATCTTCTTCGTCGGTCGACAGTCCCAGGTCTCGAAGGGACGGAGGTTAGCCCTTCCCCTGCATGGTGTAGTTGGCCCTTCTCTGTCGTTCTCTGATGCGGAGGGTCTTCGGTGTGAAGGCAGAGCAAGCGTTGCAATCCTTGCTCTCGTGGTCGATCGGTAGGCAGAGGTTGCAAACCGGGTGCTGGTCCTTCTGCGCGTACTTGTGGTGGCAGTTACGGCAGAAGTTAAAAGGTGTGCATTCTCCATTGGACGTCGAAGTTTTCGAACTTCTCCTTCCTCTTCGTCGTCCCGGCTTAAGTTTGTTCTTTCCTCGTCATCTTCTCAGTCTTTTCCTGCAAGTTCGACTCTTCTCTCGTCTTTTCCCGTCTAAAACTCTGGAGCCTCTCAGGAACGATCCAGACCCAACGGTGGAAAAAAGAATCTGAAGATGGCGCCCAAGGGAGGGAGCTTCCGCAGGAAGCATGCCGACGTCACGGAAGGATACCAAAAAGTGGGACGTCGACGCCCATCTGGGCTACAAAAAAAAATACAAAAACAAAGAAAATACTACGATTCCGGACCCAGCCACTAGACCGTGGAATAATGCACAGCATAGTGAATCCAGAAAGATTCACGCTGCAAAATCCTTGTTAATGAGTATGTAGTCTATGGGACTACACCTCAAACCGCTTCTATAAGTGGGGGAGCCATGCTGGTCAGATTTCGCCCTCCCATGGACCGCCCTTAATCCATGCTCCAAGCAGAGCACGGATTCAGACAGAGTAAGGAAGGCATCCAAAGTCCCTGCAACTCCCATCCCCACTTTGCGTGTGATCTTACTCATTTCCAAACTAAATATGTAGTGCCAATTATATTAAAAGAGTCTGCTTGTTTGCAAATATTGATGTTCTTTGACAAGTTATCACTCCCACTTAAGTGCAAACAATCCTTAACAAATGCTTACTTAAAGTCCCGGAGTAAATGTTGGAGGGGTGGCCCAGCCCAGCCTCATCCGGTCACGGATGGGCCCCCCCATGGCCTGGGCTTCGCCCGGCCAGTGCCCAGGCACGCCCGCGCGCGCGCGCGCATCCTGCGCTGCGGGAGGCACAAAGGTCTTTTAAACTCCTCCTGGCACTTTGTAGTGACGCTGGTGGAGTGCGCCACTGAGGGATGCCGGGAGATGTAGTTCTCGGCCGTCGCGTCTGGGCCAGCAGGGCCAGCGGTACGGCCGCCAGGTCCAGGTGATACAGGCAGCAGTACGGGATCCAGGGGTGAGTGCCAAGTAAGTCAAGACCCAACAGTAATATGGCCAACAAGTGAAAAACACGTCCCGCGCTGCGGGAGGCACGAAGGTCTTTTAAACGCCTCCTGGCGCTTTATAGTGAAGCTGGTGGCGTGCGCCACTGACGGATGCTGGGAGATGTAGTTCTCGGCCGGAGCGTCTGGGCTAGCAGGCTCAGCGGTACGGCCATCAGATCCGGGTGATACAGGCAGCAGTATGGGATCCAGGGGTGAGTACCAAGTAAGTCAAGACCCAACAGTAATATGGCCAACAAGTGAAAAACACGCCCGCGCAGCGGGAGGCACAAAGGTATTTTAAACGCCTCCTGGCGCTTTGTAGTGATGCTGGTGGTGTGCGCCACTGAGGGATGCTGGGAGATGTAATTCTCAGCCGTCCGCGTCTGGGCCAGCAGGGCCAGCGGTACGGCCGTCAGGTCCAGGTGATACAGGCAGCAGTACGGGATCCAGGGGTGAGTGCCAAGTAAGTCAAGACCCCACAGTATTATGGCCAACAAGTGAAAAACACGTCCCCATATTTGATTACATACAATATTATATATGTCTGATTTATTATTCCTATTACAGCGCCTTCTACCTTGAGAAGGCCCATTCTAGACCAGTGTGTGGACAAAACCCATGCCGACAAATCAAGGACAAAGGGATTGGGACATGGTCTAGGGACACTAACAACAAATCCTACATCAAACCTTACATTTAACTGATGGAGAGCTATGAGCGACCTGAAGTGTAATACTGAGAAAAAGTAACCTGTAGAATTGCTGCAAATTAAAGTAAATTAAAAAAACTAATAAAGAACTACATATCCACCGCTGTGTGACATGGAAGGCGATTATTTCTAAATACAGCCCTTGTTTGTGATTACCTTACAGTGCTCACATTATCATCCGCGCTGGAAGAGATGGGAGCCTGGAATGTCTGGTCACAGAAGCTCATTTACATACAAAAGGGGGTGGCACCCTGTTCACAACGCACAGCACAACTTGTTTACGTAAAGTGCTAGTACACAGAACAGGGAAAAGTCTTGTGTCTCTTTTTTCATTTTCTTTAATATATCCTGCACCTCGCTCTCTTCTTCTATTTCTCTCATTTCAATTCATCATAAATTACTCAAATTCACTATTGCTTTATCAGCACGGCACAAGTCGGGGGGTAGCCACAGTTTGAAGGGGTCCCCCCACTATCATCTAGAAACAGGACTCCGTTCCACCTAGCTCCTTAGCCTGCGACTGATAATTGTTACTTTGTGCCCCAGCACTGCAGACACATGCATTTGAGTGTTTGTTTGTGTGAGTGGTGCAAGAGAGGAACAGAGAACATGACAAAATTAGCCCTTCTATTGCTTAATACATTGTAAATGTGAAACACTTTGGGGCTTAGGGGCTGGATAAAGAATAACGTCAGGAAACAAACGCAAATTAAAAGCATATTTTATTTATTCCTTAAAAAATGTTTAAAAATTAAATTTATAAGTTCCACATATCTATATAAAAATATTTATACTTTCAGTCATTTCCGAGTTTAGTTACAAACTAATAGTGGGAAAACACATGATGTATAAAAACTGAAACCAATTACATTATTTTGTTTCTTGTTTTTAAAACAGGCCCTCAACCTTTCACGTGAAAATTATTATAAGGGCCTGACATCACTTCTTGTGATGTCACTACATGTGATGTCACTGTGATTTGCATATGATAATGGGCTCCTTCACTATTTTCTTTACTTGTGCCCTGTTTATTGGCATGACATGGGTCTATAGGTATTCAAAATAAACATATAAATTCATAGGTGTTCAGCCCATTTCTCTGGTGATGTCACACATTGACATGTATTCGGTTGCTTCTTCTATTTTTAGGTGAGTACAAATAACGTGCCGTTTCCCCTCCTTCCATTTCTTTCTATTTCTCGCCCATTTCTTTGTCTCTCTCGCTCTCTTTATCTCTCACCCTCTGTCTCCCACACACTCCTATTAGCGTTAGCTTCATGAATGTCACTGCCACTTCTGGCATTCCTACGACAAATCCTTTAGAACATTTGAGGACAAGGGACAATCAAGTGTGGAAGACGAGTTGCTGGGAGTGCAACTGATTGTCCTGGCACACATATGCTTTTGATGTGGGATTTCGCTATTTCACCACATTCTGCAAACAGAGTCGACTGCTTACAATGGCTCAATTCTGGTAAAAAGTAAGAGTTTGGAAAGTCACAAAATGAATAGGGAGAGCCCAGTCGGAGAGGAGCCATGGGTCACACTCAGTTATAAGGCCCGAGCTGATCCATCAACCGATAACAGTGTGTAAAAGATGCAGCAAACATTACTTAAAAACAAGGTATATGCTCTTCTATATCTAAAAATAGGTTATTTCTTGAACACCGTTGCTTCGCTTTAGTTCATTACATATTCTGCAGTGGCATTTGTTAATAGTAATACTAAGCATGGGCGTAAAATCCGTTCCGCTCGCGGATTTTGCGGATTTTCGGTAAATTCGCAATCCGCGAACTCTCGCGAACTTACCGAAAATTCGTAAATCCGTGCGAAGCGGATTTTTTTGCTTGGTCGCACTTGCCAACTAGAATACTATACAATTTCGCGGGAGTAAACACTTGCGAAAACGTAGATGCGGCGGGCAGCGACAATCTCGCAATTGCGAGATTGCAAAATTTGCAATTTCGCACAAGAAATCCACCAGCAGGCAGCATAAACCTTGAAAATTATGATTTTTATCAGAATACCTCCTCAGGTTGACATTTGCCTGCACTTTTTTTTGCAAGGAGTCCATTTTGGGGGGGGAGGAAGGAAGTGCCCCACAGTCTCCAACTTCCTGTTCCTGTCCAGCAGGCTCCTCTCAGTGCTTTCTTCATGTGCTGGTCACTTTGATACTTTGATTTGGATCTTGACCTGGAAGCACTCAGCAAGTGCAAAAGTTCAATCTTATCATTAGTAACCATTCCCTGTACTGCCTGGAAGGATTACTTTTTGTGGATGCTGCTGGATATTTGGATTTTTGCAAAACTGAAAGCACTCAGCAGGTGCAAAAGTTCAATCTTATCATTAGTAACCATTCCCTGTAGTGCTTCCTGAGGGGCCCGTTCAAAGTTCAGTTGCCTACTTGCAACTATTCTATGACCCTGCTCTGACCCTCACAGCAGGCTCAGAGAAAGCAATTACAGATAAGGAAGCAGGTTGCAGCCAGGAAGTTCAAATTCAGTAACACATTAATCAGCCCCTAATTCATTTATGTCAGTTGAGGCAGGGCAGGTGTGCTTTTCCACCCATAATCTACAGTGATGAACTAGAGGGTGGCATGGGTGAGCCAGAGGGTGGCATGGGTGAGCCAGAAGGTGGCAGTGGTGAAACAGAGGGTGGCAGTGGTGAAACAGAGGGTGCTGTGATGAACCAGATGTAGAAACAACATGTTCGCGACCGTTGCCACCCGAAAAGTAAGTTCCCGTTTGCGAACTGGTACAAAATCCTCGCGAACTGGCAGAAATCCTTGCAAACACAAAAAAAATAAAAAATCCGCAAATTCGCGAGAGTTCGCGGATTTTGCGGATTGCGAATCCGTAAATACGCAATTTCGCGGATTGCCAATTCGCAAAATCCGCCCATGCTTAAGTAATACATACATTTTACCAATGAAGCTTCCATCTCCAGAGCCCTGACAACATGTCCACTTTGGGTGTGTTGGGTTTAAAGGTTTTATCACTAATCACACAAGTTAGCTGAAAATACCGCTGTTAGTCCCAGTATTGTTCAGTGTTGCTTTTACAGGTAGTGTGATCAGATGCAATTGAATGTTTTTCTTTGTATCTCTTCTTCACCAAATAAAAATCAAGAATGTTTCTTTTCTTTTAGTCCACAATGTGCTCGTCTCCCATTGTGTATCCTGATACATCATGTTGCTTTGCTTTGTGTACGGAAGTGAACAATCTCTGAACACAAACACTTTTATAACTCTGCAAATACTGTTTTCTGTTTTTCTTCTTTACTACTAGTCCAGTCTTCTATAATCTGGTATTTCAATGTCCCACATAATTTGAATTTAATCTTTTTCCGTAATTCATTCCTCTCATAATACTTGCACTGTTCAGCTCTTGTCTATGTCCTCCGATGGGTCAATATTATTTTTGATGTTCTTAAAATCTTTTCGGTTTCTCTGCATCCCTAGGATTATTTCCATTGAGTTAAGTGAAGCAGTGTATTCACACAGGGTTGTGTGGGATCGAACATTGATAAAAGCCCTTCACACTTTCAGTGCCCTTCTATGTTTTCCCCCGTATGAGTTCGCTGATGGCTTTGTAGCTCTGATAATCGACTAAAACTCTTCCCACATTCATATAACTTGAATTATTTTTCTCCTGTGTGAGTTCGTTGATGATACCTTAATGCTGAAGAGAAGTGAAAACTACTGTCACATTCACTACAATTATAGGGTTTTTCCCGTGTGCATTCGCTGATGTGTTTGGAGGTTTGATAAGTGACTAAAGCACTTTGCACATTCACTGCACTTGAATGGTTTTTCCCTGTGTGTGTTCGCTGATGAATCCTTAATGTTGAGTAACGACTAAAAATGCTTTCACATTCATTGCAACGATATGGTTTTTCCCCTGTGTGAGTTCGATGATGTGTTTCTAGATTTTCTAATTTACTAAAGCTCTTCCCACATTCACAGCATTTAAATGGCTTTTTTCCTGTGTGTTCGCTGATGATTTTGTAGGTGTGAAGACTTCCTGAAGCATTTTGCACATTCACTGCACTTGAATGGTTTTTCTCCTGTGTGTGTTCGCTGATGATTCCTTAATATTGAAGAGAAGCGAAAACTACTGTCACATTCACTGCAATGATAGGGTTTTTCCCCTGTGTGTGTTCGCTGATGTGCTTGGAGGTTTGATAACCGACTAAAGCTCTTCCCACATTCACTGCACTTGAATGCTTTTTCTCCTGTGTGAGTTCGCTGATGATTCCTTAATGCTGAAGCGCTGCGAAAACTACTGTCACATTCACTACAATCATAGGGTTTTTCCCCAGTGTGTATTCGCTGATGACTATTTAGGTCTGATAACTGACTAAAGCACTTTGCACATTCACTGCACTTGAATGGCTTTTCCCCTGTGTGTGTTCGTTGATGACTTTGAAGGTGTGATAATCGACTAAAGCTCTTCACACATTCACTGCACTTGAATGGTTTTTCCCCTGTGTGTGTTCGTTGATGTCTTTGTAGGTCTGATAAGTGACTAAAGCTCTTCACACATTCACTGCACTTGAATGGTTTTTCTCCTGTGTGTGTTCGCTGATGTCTTTGAAGACTTGATAACTCACTAAAGCACTTTGCACATTCACTGCACTTGAATGGTTTTTCCCCCATGTGTGTTTGCTGATGACTTTTTAGTTCTGATAACTGACGAAAGCACTTTGCACATTCACTGCACTTGAATGGTTTTTCCCCTCGGTGTGTCTGATTATGTCTTTGAAGGTGTGATAACCGACTAAAGCTCTTTGCACATTCACTGCACTTGAATGGTTTTTCCCCTGTGTGTATTCGCTGATGTGTTTGGAGATATAATGAGTGACTAAAGCTCTTTACACACTCACTGCACTTGAATGGCTTTTCCCCTGTGTGCGTTCTCTGATGACTTTGAAGGCTTGATAACTGACTAAAGCTCTTCCCACATTCAATGCAATGGTATGGCTTTTCCCCTGTGTGTGTTCGATGGTGTCTTTGTAGTTCTGATAACCGACTAAAGCTCTTGACACATTCACTGCACTTGAATGGCTTTTCCCCTGTGTGTGTTCGATGGTGTCTTTGTAGTTCTGATAACCTACTAAAGCTCATGACACATTCACTGCACTTGAATGTTTTTTTTCTTGTGTATGTTTGCTGATGAAGCTTGAGTGGTGATGACAAACTAAAGCTCTCGCTGCAGGTGTATGATTCTTCTTTCATGGTTAGTGTCTGTGGGTCAGTTATATATTTGTCTACATCCCATGACTGTATTTCCTTCCTGATGGGCCAACATGGCTGATTAAGCATACACACTTTATATGCGTGCAGTATTTTGCACATTTGATTTCTGTTTTAACATTAAATGCAATAGCCACCAAATATTTGCCACACTCCTAATTCGTAGAAGGTGTCTTTGTAGGTAATTGTGCCTTTAGATTGGATTATGGCTATGCACGCTTGAGGGTAAAGATGTATCTTCCTTCTGACCGGTGCAAATTAGGACAGTCTATTGTATTGTAGATAGAAGAACTCGTCTTTCCTTTACCTGTCAGTTGTCTGGCTCCGCTCTGTTTGCTCTTCTCTGGTTACTGTTGTTTTTCCAGAAAGAGTTTACAATTCACCTAGAGCACGGAATGATGGCTTGTCATCATATTAGAAAACAGAGCACTGTGGTAATCTCACCATACAGATCCCATGATCAAAGTTGGTATTGGACACTTGTTTATACAGGAGATGGTTTGTTATTGTTGTTGCCTTAATTTTCTTAAGGTCATTTCTTTATCTTGTGGCGTGGAGGTGTACAGTTCGGCCTCTTATAATCACTGAACTGCCCTTGATGCTTCATCCAGGATCTGTCAGTTTGTGTGCAGGTTCATCTGTCGCCGACTGTGCTGAATACTGTAGCTCATTATTTCTGCTATTATTGAAGATTTACAGCATTCGCATCATTATTGATGGTCAATTCATACAGTCGAGGCTTGTTTTCTGTTGGATGTAAAGATATATAAAATTACTAAATTGAAACATATTGGAATTATAATTCACAATGTTAACTGGTTGTAAAAGACATTTCGGGGGAGATTTACCAAATCTCCACGCAATGCAGAGCAGTCCTCCCCCCGCAAGGCTGCGATGCTCGACAGGGAGGGAGCAGGAAAGCACCATATTTTCAAAGATATGGCTCTCTTCTTCCCTTTCCCTTGCGTTGCGCCAGCACTGATTACAGCGCCCCTGCGCCATTCACACACCTTAGCACAACAGCGCTATGGTGTATGTGTGTGAGCCCAGCATAGGTTTTTGTACAGGGCGGACACCCTTCCTGGACAAAATACTAGACACGAGGAAATACTTTTCGCACTTTGTATGTGTGTTGCAGATTGCAGCATGCATGCAAAGTCGGAAAAGGAAGGATAAATCAAAGCATTTCTCCTTCCTTTGCGCCTAGTTTAAAAGGGTGCAGTTTTTTCACGCTAAACCCAATCTACTGTATTTGGTAAATTGGTTTTAGCGTGAGAACCCTTGGGTGGTTGCACGGGAACGCCCATGCACCCCCCTTGACAGGCCATCAAGGTGTGAAGTAATGCGAAGCAGTGATATGTACTGCTTCACATTACTTTTACGTTATTTCCAGCGCTAAACAAGAGTAGGGCTGGAAAGTAAATTAGGAAAAAAAGATTTTGTGCTGTTTTGTGCCACTTTTGTGACGAAAATACGGCACAAAATATTAGTAAATCTCCTCCTTCTTCTTTACCGCCTTAAAAACTTAGCAAGGAATTGTTCATCATACACAGATATTTAACTAAAAGTTCTGTTGATCAGGTGACATCTTATTAATGTCTGAAAAGGAGGTGATTTACCAGCGTTTACAGGCTAACTTAGCAAAGTAAGGGCGCCCCCGGAGCACCCAAGTGCTCGAGGTATAGCTTAAGATAGACGCATATGGTCAGGATTTCATTTAAACAACAATAGAGTTTAAAAAATGAGATGGATCAGGCTGGGCTGAAAAATTTCCAGTAACTTTTTCATGAGGTATACAACAAAAGTAACTCCAGTCACACACTTCTACTCATTCTTTTCCTATTCACTTAAGATCATCTCAAATACCAACTCCTGTCTTTACCCGCTGTTCATAAGCCACCTTTGACACTTTCAACAGCTCCCTTGGTTCAAGCATTTCTGGTTTCTCCTAACTACGAAGATTGGAACATTATTGTCAGTTGAGGGGGTTTCCTATCGCCATAACATCTGTCCATCTCCCTGAAACTAGTGCAACTTACAGCGCTCGGTTCTGGCCCTGAAAGACAACTTTAATAAACAAGTCTTTAGTTCTTAGTAGATAAAGTTCTGTAAGATGCAGCTCCTTCCGGGGCTTTTGTGTCAAACAGAACAAGGGTTTCACTGTAAGGCCCATCCTTTACATTATAAGCGCAGATAAGGCAAACAAACGTTGATTCATATAATTTAATACTCAACGATATCAGTAATTTAGTACTTATAGAGAATCCATCACAACCAATAATTTAACTGACATATCCCCGCAGCAGATGTGTGCATATTACTCTTTTTTCCACATGGCATCTGGCATGATGTTGTCCGTTTGGGGCCCTGGATGCCACTTTGTGACTGGATGGGCATTTGGCAGAGCGGGAGGAGGTGATAGTTATCCACGGGTGATGCGGCATTTCTACCTTTCCATATTTCTCATATTCAAGATTACCTAATTTCCTTTCCTTCGGCCCCCCTAATGCCCTCTGGCTATGCACTCACTCTGTGGGGTTCATCAGAAGTCAGATAATGACCTGATAGTCACAAGGCCATGGATCTCACTTCTTCTACAACACTTATTGCCGACATAGGGCCTAGTTAGGAGTTTGTCCAATGGATTATTGCCTCAAAACTAGGGGTGGATGACGAATTCCGTTCTGCCGGCAGACCTCACAAAGTTTTGCCCACTCTGTTCCAAAAAACTCCACGAAGTGATGCAGAACAGAGTTTTTTTTCTCAAGCAGATTGCCAACGGTAATGTGACGGGTGCTTGTGAGAAAATTTAACGTGCTAGACCTCCTCCTGGTGAGATTTCCCATTGCGGGTGGTCGTGGCAGGTCGTGACCACTCGAGTGTAGAAATCTGCCATTCTCGTTGATGAAGTTGCCACTCGATTAGAATGTCAATTCGAGCGGCAGAAAGCAGCAGCGCCCTCTGGCACGACGCGTAGTGCTGTTCATGCTGATTTTACAGTGCGGGACAAAATCCTGGAGCAAAAAATCAGTAAGAGTGGCGCAACTTAGAAACGCTGCCACTAGCGGAAGTCCCCAGAGTGCAGCAGGTTTCCCTGTCACTTCGTGGAGTTAAGCGGAGTAAAACTCTGCGAACTACACCATGGCCTAATCAAAACGTGACAGATATCCTGTCTGCCTTATTATAATTGCCACAGGATGTAATGCATTTTTAATGGGGCGGGCAGGATACCTGTCACATTTGTGATGGAATAAACCATCCGCTGAAATCTAAATAAGGCCTTTAATGTACATTGTGTCCAATGTGGCTAACTGGGCTTGAAGGATCTTGTAGTTTGTGGGTCTCTCACTGCTTTGAGGTCACAGCCAGGCAGGACCTCTGTCAGCAGCGCCTTGTGCAGATCTTCCTTTCAGGCTGCGGGCTCTGTCAGCTACGCCTTGTGTAGATCTTCCTTCCAGGCAGGACCTCTGTCAGCAGCGCCTTATGCGGATCTTCCTTCCAGGCAGGACTCCTGTCAGCTTTGCCCTGTGCAGATCTTTCTTCTAGACAGGGTTTTTGTCAGCTGTGTCTTGTGCAGATCTTCCTTGCAGGGAGGGCTTCTGTTGCTTGTACCTTGTGTAGATCTTAAATCCAAGCAGGGGCTTCTGTCAGCTGTGCATTGTGCAGATATTCGTTCCAGGTAGGGCTTCTGACTGCTGTGACCTGTGCAGAGCGTCCTCCCAGGCTGGACTTCTGTCAGCTGCGCCATGTGTGGGTCTTCATTCCAGGAGGAGGGGTCTAATGTTAGTTGTGCCTTGTGCAGATCTTCCTTCCTAGGCGGGTCTTCTGTCAGCTGTGCCCTGTGCAGATCTTCCTTCCAGGCATGGCTTGTGTCGCTTGCACCTTGTGTAGATCTTCCTCCCAGGCGGGACTTCCGTCAGCTGTGACCTGTGCAGATCTTCCTTTCTGGCGGCAGTGTATTTATTTATTTTCATTTCTTTAGGTTGTCAGATGGCCTTTTGGCTTCACCATTTCCTTCGTAGTTGCCACTAAACGGATTTCGGAGACCAGCCTGCAATATGTCGAATTACGCTCCTCCACGCTGCTTTCACCAGTCCAGGTATTTTACCTCCTATCCACCACTCATCACCCTCACCTTGCCCAGTTCCATGCTACCACCGTCCACTCTCAATCGTCTTCACTGCGTCACCACCTTGAGGCAAAATCAGGAGCTCATCCCTGTGTCACCAGCTACCATTTTGTGTTTTCTTTTTCCTGTTCCCACGAGTCTTGAGGGATCGTTGTATTTTTTTTACAATTTTTTTTCTTATTGTCCTGCCCCGTTATAGTATTTTTTTTTTACTTCAGGGCAGGTTACTAAGTTCCTTACTCCTGCAATGGCTGCTAGCAACATTTTTCTCATGTTGCTGGTATCCAATCATAGAGCTCGCTCTTGCAGGAGTCTGACTCCCGTGGGAGAGAGATAGCCCAAGGAAAAGTTTGTTGGGCCAATCAGAAAATTAAATTTTTAAATTGCTGCTCCCAACAGTCCAGATATATTCAATTATTTTACAACCATAATTTCACAAAAACTTCTGAACAGATTTATACCAAATCATAAAAAGCACAATTAGCGGACCATGGTCTAGCTTCCTGCCGAACTTGAGGCAATTCCATTCAGCAGTTTATGTAGAAGTCTATGGAAAAAGCATGGGGATTTTGCATTTTGGGACCCCCCTTTTTTCTCGGCCATCGCCTGATGAATTATCCCCCAACTTTCTATGCAAAAACTAGTCAAAAAGGAGGACCTTTTTTGAAAGTTTGTGGAGATTCATAAAACGGTCCCAAAGTTATTGGCAAGACAAAAAATGCTTTTCCTAAGGAAGAGCAGAAGTAACATGGGGCCAGATGTAGGTAGGGTTTTACCGGTCGGTAACGGCCGAATTCGGCCGTAACCGACCGGTAAAAGGAATTTGAGATGTAGGGGGCAGAATCGGTAAATGTACCGTTCGGTAAATTTACCGATCGGTAATTTTACCGAATCTGTAAATATACTGGTCGGTAAATTTACCGACCGGTATATTTACAGAATCTGTAAAATCGATATGTAGGTAGGACTTATGAGTCCCACAAGGCCTAAGAAATCGGTATTTTACCATCAAATTCAATTTGATGGTGAAATACCGATTCAGGTGTGCATGCACATGTGTGCATGCACACCTGTGCCATATGACAGGCAGACCTGCCCTTAGGGCAGGTATGCCTGCCATATGGCCCCCGAACCTTTTTTGGGGGTGCTAGAGGGTGTCAAAGTGACACCCCCTGCACCCTTGCCAAAAATCGGTATTTACCGATCGGTAAATACCGACCGGTAATGCCCCATTCATTCCTATGGGCTTCAAAGCCCATAGGAATGAATGGAGCATTACCGGTCGGTATTTACCGAATCGGTAAATACCGACTTTTAAAGAATCGGTAAATCCACATCTGGATTTACCTACATCTCGGTACTTCATATTTACCGACTCTTAAATACCGAATCGGTAAAATTCGGTATTTAAGAGTCGGTAAATATGATTTACCTACATCTGGCCCCTAATGAACATAGTGGAATTACTTAAAACAAGCTTTGACATAGCCAATAGGTCTCGCTTGTTGGACCTTATAAGTATTTTGCCATGCAGCACATTATCCTGGGTGCTACACTATCTACTGTTACTTCATGGGCCAAAAACTTGCTGTTGGACACTAGCATAAGAGTCTAGCAAACAAAAAAATTGAAATTGTAAATCTTTTTTTTCTTTTTTTTGTACAAAGCATACATACAATCTTACAAAAACAAAACAGTGCATTGTGGATGATCATTTGCAAAGCCTGTAGGGTGGGTGGTTCATCTGGGAACATATAATCGTATAAACGTATAATCGTTTGGGAGCTCCCTGTAGCCTATGATATGTGAATCTAAAAAGCAGTGTGGGATTGCTTATATAGTCAAGTTTATCAAGGTCTATGAAGACGAAATCATCGAATAGATCTTCCATCTTGTCTATTTCCACTTTATGAAGTAGTTCCATTCCCACCTTGTCTTGGGTGACAGATAACTCTGGATGGTGTTGCAGTGGTTGTGCTGGTGCATATAGTGGCAATCTATTCGCTAATTTGCACATTTTCTGCCAGGCCAGATTGGTGGTGCGGATTGTGTTTATCTCGTGTTTGCCCATATGTGTGCGTAGGTGTGGTAGAATATTATGTAGTGGTATGTGTCATCATCATCAACTGTCGTGTGTGGTAGATACCTAATTGGGTGGTACCAGTAGTGCGCATAGTGTGCTTGTGCGCACAGGTAGTATAGTAAAAAAAATCGGGGACTTTGAAGCCGCCCTCTGAGTAGGGCAGAGTTAGTGTAGAGAGGTCGATATGCGCTGGTTTACCAGCCCATATGAGTCGGGTAATCATGGATGACAACCTGCGAAATACAGACGATGGCGGTGTGATGGGAATGTTGTTGAAGAGGTAAAGAGGTTTAGGTAGTATAACTATCTTAACAACAGCCATGCGGTCTGCCAGTGATAGAGGCAGTTTAATCCACCTCTCTACTTTATCCTCTAGCTTACTAGTAATCACACCATAGTTTTCACACACAACCACCGCAAGGTGCCGGTGATGCCAGATCCCCAAATATTTAATGGAATCTGTCTGCCATTCCAATGGGAATTCAGTCGGACAGGACCTTGTAGCGTCAGTTAAAGGTAGGATTGCTGATTTACTCCAATTTATCTGGAGTCCTGAATTAAATATATTCCCTAATTAGGGGAGATAGGTTAAACACGGGATCTCGGACATATAACACCATATCAGCAGCATACAGTGAAATATTCAAGGGGTGTTGCGGAAATTGCAAGGATGTGGTCTTGTGTCATTGCCTTATTTTACACGCCAGGGGTTCCAATGCTATGGCAAATAGAAGCTGGAATAATGGGCATCCCTATCGAGTGCCCCGTGTAATGCTTAACGTGTCCGACACATATTGATTGACCCGTATCCTACCTACCGGTCTTGTGTATAGTATTTTCATCCATTGTAGAAAAATGGGGGGTAATCCCATTTTTGTAATACTGTAAATAGGTAAGTCCATTCAATTGAATCAAACACTTTTGCACCATCTAATAAGACTGCAGCGGCTTGTAAGTCGGGGTTAAGCTGGTGTGATAAGGCAAACAGGGTGCAAATGTTATGGGCTGTGGATCGGTGTGGTATGAATCCAGATTGGTCTGGGAAGACGATGTTAGGCATCAGGGTCTGGAGTCTGGTAACAATCAATTTAGCAAACATTTTAGTGTCAGTGCTAATCAGTGATAATGGCCTGAGGAATCGCAATGGTATGGGTCCTTATCCGGCTTTAACAGAGCAATGATCATAGCTTCTCTTAAGGTAGGGGGCAGTATCTGTTTCTCATGGGCATCGCCAAACATCTCAACCATATGTGGGGCTATTAAATCAACATATGCCTTGTAAAATCCGATGGTGAAGCCATCTGGGCCGGGAGCTTTGCCATTAGGTAGTGTTTTTATCACGGTCGTTACCTCTTCTACTGTAACTGCTTGTGAAAGGTATTCCCGTTGGGAATCTGAAAGCCAGGCTATGGCCACATCGTCAAGGTATTGTAATATGTCCGGTGATGAAGCTACGTTACGTGAACTATATTGGTTTCTGTAAGTGTCCATGAAGGCTTGTAAAATACCTGCTGTGTCATAGAGTGTATAATCTAGAAGATCTACAATTTTAATCATGGTATGTGTGGTACGCCCTGTGCAAATTTTATGAGCTAATGTTCTTCCCGGTCTACCCCCTTCTCCATAAGATCGAGCCACGCCATGTTTAGCGACGTATTTAAGTTCTTGTTCAGCAAACTCTTGGTACTCAGAGATTACGGTACGAATCTCTCCCAGTATGGCCATGCCTTGGGTAGTGTCAAATCGTTGTTCTAGGTCTTTAAGTTTTGTTTACCGCTTTGTGACTTGTCGACGTGTATCTTTAAGTATGCACCCAAATTCATGAAATTGTAAATATTAACAAGCATTTGCAATGCAATAGGTCTCACATTTGCCTTTCATTTATGTTTTCAAAACCAATATGTAAATAAAAGGCATTGTCATTTACAATGCCAAATGGTTCAAATTCTCACAAATGCGAGACCTATTGCATTGGAAATGCTTGTTTTAATTGACTGGGGGCAGTGGAAGGGTATTAGGGGCAGAGGGGGGAGGGGGGAAGAGTTAAGTTTAAAAGGTAAATGGAGAGGGTCGGTTTAAATGAAAAGGGCTGTAGGAATCCTCACCGATAAATTACAAATAAAAACGTAATTTGCATTTTAAATAACAAGCATTTGCAACACACGGACAACGGGAGAAATAACATGAGAGCAAAGCAAATGGGCAGCCTGTGAAGATTTATGTTGTGAGGGCTGGAAGTGAGGGCCCCCAGAAGGGAGACTCCGAATGCAAAGCGCAGTTTTTTTTAAGTGTAAGTACTTGTCCTGTGCTGGCTGGTGCTCAGGGAAACAAAAGAGAGGAAGGGGTAAAGGATGGCGGTATGGTGGGAGGCTGACTGAGGGAAACTGAGATAACCCACCCCTAAACAAAGCTAATGCATTTGGAGAGGCAATGTGACATGCAGACACCTCGAGTATTAAAAGCACAGAGTAAGAGCTTAAATAGGTGGCAACAGGTTTTAATAACTTAAATAGCGTCTACTTAACAGAGATGACAGCACCTTGTAGTGTAGTTTATATTTCCTTCATAGGCTCCCCACATTGGAATAATATACACTATACTTTTGTCATAGGACCGAGGTCAGTATGCCTCTATCGAGTACATTAAACTTAATTACTTGTAGTGCCAGCTAACTCAGAGATCACTAGAAACTTCTTGAATGAAGAGAAGGGATTAGTTTCTGACAACCGCATAAACATGACAAATGTGTTTCCACTTAGAATCTAAATAGTTCTCAGAATCGTGGAAACAATAGATAACAATTTCACTCAGTGAATCGTGCAAGCTTCATTTCTTCAGAGTTACACAGAAATAGATAGACGGGCGTATCAATAAAAGAATTTATTGAACAGTCTTATTTCTCGTGCAAGAGATATGATCCGTCACAATCGTAAGACGGAATGCTAAATATAATACGTACAGCGTGAGCAGTAAGAAGAAATAATACTGCAATAGCATGGTTTTTTAGCTATGACATATATTCCTATACACATACATACATAACACAGGCTAAATTGCTTGTCTGGTGCTTCTAAATTGTTCTACCCCACTGTACCTAACCTAAGTGTAGTACGAGGTAAGAAGTAGGTGCTGTTTTATATAGTATAGCTAGCTATAGTTTTGTATTGCTAAGAGTCCCTCTAGGTTCCAGTATGCTCCATACCTTAGAATGAGAGCTGTTGGAATCTCTTTCCGGGTCTCAATTTCTAACACTCCACGAAGGGAGTCAGAAACACTGAAAGCTGGATTCTCTGCGAGCAGGATGACAGCATCTGGTCAGTGCGTCAGGTGGGGACTCTAATTCCTTCCAAACTTGCTGTGGCGAGCCATATCGAGCTGTGTAGCCGAGCCGTGGTTTGCCAGGGTAAGTGAAGGTATATTTATACCTGGAAGGTGCTTAGGAATGCTAGCATTGACGTAAAGTCGGGCAGAGGAACATCATGAATGAACCCCTAAGGAACAGTTGTGCATGCATAATAAATGAGTTCTTGGAGAAATCAATAATCCAAGCAGGGGAAGTCCCAATGGCTTAAGAGTCTGGTTTCTAAGAACTCGTTGTGACGTGGGATGGACGGATGTAGGTGACCATGCCTGTATTTGATTAGCATGGCTGATGCCTAAATCAGGACTGGGATTCTATGCCTAAATAAGGGAAGTGAGAGTTGTGCCTATATAAGGACATGATTCGGGAAATCTATGTACGGGTATCTAAATCTAAACACAACAATCTCTGTAGGGATCTGTTGAGGCAGTAAGACTTTTATAGCCCTGCGGGTGTCCACGAGTGCCAGCACTTCATGGTGGAGTGGGGACTGGGAGAACCCTGGGAGCGGAGGGAGGAGGCAAAAAAAGCTTCAAGGAGCACGCTGCAGCGTGCAAAACATAGGAAAGGGCACTCTTCTTTGATTGACTGTACTTCTTTTACACCAGCTTTTGCATCGCTCTCCCTAAGGGAGAACACGCCCACTCCTCCACCCGCTCCCTTGGCTGTAGCCATAACTCTATTAGAGAAGTGAAGTCCAATGCAAGTGTCTCAAGCCACTGGACACTCTGATACTGTAAGTTGTTACTTCGATTCTCTTCCTTTTAATCTCAATATTTTAAGATATGTTTCAGGAGTCTGCAGTATATAATTTGTAACTGCATGGAAGGCAGGGTTGCAGAAAATGGTAACCAGAACCATAGACAAAGAAAATGCCATTGCCAAAAACCTAAAAGAAATTATTTCTGCATTTTTACACACTACAGATGGTAATTAACATCAACCCCTTCACTGCGGCGGCTATTCCGCCGCAGCGCTTAGGGGGAGGCGGGGCCGCGCGGCGGTCCCGTGCTCGTGACGGAACCGCTCCGTCACGGCCCGCGGGTGAGCTGTGCTTATGACGGAACGGTTCCGTAACGGCCGTGCCTGCCTAATAGAACCTTCAGCGCAGACGCGGAATTCGCGCCGCGCAGGCGCGGCTAACGGGCCGCGATGGAACCGTTCCGTCACCAGCACAGCCCACCCGAGGCTCGTGACGGAACGGTTCCGTCAAGAGAATGGGAGGGGTTAAACGCGCTGTGATAACAAGTAGAGCGCGCCGAGAGCCCTTTTATCTACTGAGACTTACCCTTGAGCAATGTGTATGATTTCAGTAAAATAAAAATGAAGCAAAAATCAAAAGATTTTATCAATATTTGACGTAAAATCTGTGTGAAATATTAGCGCCTCGTCAGGGGTAGAAATCGCTATATAAACTTAAATTCAGTGCATCTTAACTTTTGGTATTATGTAAGAGACGTATTTTAAAGCCCACCAATTTTTCCCAAACATACTCAACAGACATATAAATGCCACCGCAATCCATGGACTAGTGCGAATGGCAGAAAGGCTGGCGAGAGGTTGGCTCTGAACTCCCTTCTAAGGTGGCCAGCTGTCTTCTGTAAGCATCACAAGAGGTCATTACGCACAGCCCTGCCTCTCAGCCACTTTGGCAACACCTCTTAGTCTGTTTGCAAAGCTTAGAGACACTAGCCCGCTTATTTCATGGCAGCCTCTTCGCGTGGCGCGATCAACTCTTTCTTCAGAAACATCAGGTATTTAAAGTAAAACAAGGAATCGTCTGAAAATGTGCAACTCACATCTAAATACTATAAAAATCTCTGTGTGTCTTGTTCGTCATAGTATAAGCAGTCCTGTCAAGCGTCACGCAACTGGTGTGACACTCACGCATATCAGTGCGGTGATCCGCATCACCGCACTGAATGCATTTGTCACGCATTTTGCCACCTGTGCCAGCGGCGCGCCAGCAGCTCATGTGGCCCGGGCTCTAAGTTCTGAGTTAATGCTGCCTCAGCCTGCGCATATTGCCGACTACTGTGTGTGTGCCTAAACTGGAACCACAGACTGCAGCAGCTCTGAGCTGAGCTCTCTGAGCGGCGCCGCCGCGCTACAATGTATCTCACTGTTCCCGTTGCCCTGGAAACTTGAGTCTGCAGGGGGGCCGGCCGGCGCCCGGCCTGCCCGCAGTCGATACAGCCTCAGAGCTGTCAATCACGGTACCATGCGCAACAGGGCGCCAGGAATTAATCCGGATGTGCCGGCCAGCCTGGGATACCGTCACGTCCGGAGGAAGCAGGAACTAGGAAAGCGGCGGGTGATTTAGAGAGAGACTACTAGTGCAGGCAGCAGGGTGCGGGCGGCGCGCAGTCCTCACTCGCAAGCATGGCCACCCGCCGCGGCCCCCTGTGCAGCCCCCCCCCCGCTAAAACACAGAGGCTGAGAGCAGGGTCTGCAGCGCACCTGTGGCAGCGCGGGCGCCGCAGCCTGGTAGCTCAGCTGAGCCGGCCGCCGACACAGGACACCGCTCTGGCCGCCACCGTGACCAGGAAAGAAAACTGCGAGGGCCCGGCGGCGGTGCCCGGCCGCCGCGGCAGGCAGCCGCCCAGCTCAACAGAAGTAAGGGTCAGCCGACTTCATTATGGTTTTATTTCATAATTATGCATTTGCGCGGACTGTTTACCCCGGGACGCCGTCAGCGCTTCACAAGACAGTCAATGACTTTGTCTGACATGAATTAAAGGAGAAAATTACAAATTACAACAAAGCAAAACGTTAATTTATAATTACATGAGGCAAAATAAAGTGTCAATCGTCAGCAAACAAAAATACACAGCAAACCGTGAAACGCGGTGCTTAATATTACAGGAGGAAAAAGTGGCATGCGTGCAAGTATAAAAACGTGTAAAGTAACAAGTGTAGACCCTATAATAGTGTTCTAAATGGCAGATAGGCAGCAAGCACTCAAACACAAATAAGAAACGCGGCAATGGTGTCACTTGTGCAATCTGAAGCAAAGAAAATGTACGAGGTAGCAAAGTGTGTTACAGGGAATAAGTGACGTGTCTGTGCATGTTACAAAAGAGTACCTAGACACAGGTAGAACTACGATAATACTGCAATAAATGGCAGACACGTTCAACAGCACAAGAACAAACATTACGTAGGCAATGGTGGCACTCGTGCAAGTGTCTAAAGCAAACAAAATGAAGGAGGTAATGTTCTCTGTGTATTTGTAAACTGTTGCAGCAATTTCTGGAACCGCTTACTTTTAGTTTGACTAGTTCCACCTGCAAGTGCGAAGGTGTCGGGGAATCAATCGGCCCTTTTTACTACACGACCCTGCCTCTCCCCTCAGGTGCTGTTATTCAGAAACAAAGAACAGCTTCTGCCGAATCCCTGTCAGCTGTTATTAATTTTACCCCTACCGGCTAGTATCGAATGCAGGCGATTTGGAGAAGTGATGACCTGGGGATTTCAGTGTAAAGCGGCAGCCAGGAGAGTATTACTGGGCGGCCCCTCACTGAACTTCCAGGACAGCTGCAGGCAGCCCTATCACTGGGTGGAGGCCGTGGGCCATGCGGCAAATGGTCCTGGAATCAAGGCCTCGCCAGACCTCAGCCTGCTGTGCTGCAGCCAGCCCTAGCAGGCCGGAGTGAGGTGCCACCCTTCTGCAGCTTCCCGGACACACAAACATTATGACTCATCTGCGACCAGACTGCAGCCAAGTGAAGTAGGTATCATATCGATATTTCGGTCCTGGTGCTCCATTTCCCTGATGCTGCATTAATACCCAGTATGTACGTAGAATCAGTTCGATTTAGCAGGAATGTTCTAACAGGAAAGATACACTTTTGAAGGACAGAAGTAATATTCGCAATCACACACACAAGACATGTCCACTTTTGTTCTTTATTTTGATTTCATTATTTCAAATAATGTAATAGCTGCATATGAAATCGTATGCAGCTCAATCCTATTTAGGTTCACAGTTTGAGGTCCACGGATGGGCTGTTAATTCTGCCAACAACAGCCCCATCCCCCACCGAGTAACCGACACCGGGGGTAAAGGGGCGAGGCGTTACAGTTCGATTACTAGTGGGACCCACACAGTCCCGATTCAACAGTAATTCTTAATTTTCCCACGGACTACCCTGCAGAGGTTTAAGCAACATAAATCTCCTTTTTAAATGCAACATGTTGGCAGTACATTTTTGGGATCTTGTAATTATCACTGGGACTTTATAAATATTAACCGTCCCGGCAGAAATAACTTATTATGGGCCCTTGGGCATTTCCAGCGAGTTCAGGGGTAGTTTCTGTTCATTATTGGAACCTGGGCGAGGCGGTTGAATTATAGTGCCTAATTTGAGCAGGTGGTGAATTCCAACACTTAATTTTAAGGAAAGGCACTTATGGGCTTATGCAGTTCAGCGCTGGTTCGATTGATGGTGTAGGTTGTGAACTGGGGGCGAAAGCAACTCTTAGCCTCTATGATGCCCAGTACCTGTTTATTGCCCTCGCTGGTGCCATATTATTGTTGTGTCTAGTTACCCTCACAGACGCCTTGCCATTGTTCCATTTTAGGCCTTATTAGCCCCTTTGATGACAACTCTGATGCTAGTAGTGCCCCCTCTATTGTCTAATTAATGCCTCCTCTGATGTCTCATTATTGTCCCCTCTGATTCATTGTTATTGCCCGCTCTACTCCCTATTAAAGCTTGCTTTGATGCCTTCTTATTGGCCCCTCCGATGTTGTTATTGCCCCGTCTTAGGTCCTGTTATTTCCTCCTCTGATGCCCTGTTATTGCCCCTCCCCAGCTCCGGTTCTCTGCCCGGTCCCTGGTATGTTTATTTTGAGGACTCTGGGCAGGCATTTCAATGATGGAGAATGGGGGTGGGGCAAGAGCAGTAAGGAGTTTTTAAGGTTGCTAATGATGGTGGGGCAGTTAGTTGTTGCAATGAATGAAATAGATTTTGAATGTAATTTAAAAAAATGAGAGGAACCACAGTACTATGGAACCTGATGCTCACCAGCTTTAGAAATCTGAAACTCTCCTATGGTGGAATTGGTGGTCTAATCTAGGGGTTTCAATACATGGATGCTGATTTGATATTTTGTCCCATACACGCTTTCTTTCAAACTTCTCTTGATAAAATGTTAATAAAAGAGTCACATGTGATAGACGTAAATACCACTAATAAGTAGAGTATAAACATAAACATGTAACTGGTGTGTATGCTAAAGACTTGGCAGCTGTGTGTGTTAGTCCATCTCTTGATGCGTTGTACTTAGCAGGGCTGGTGTCATTTCTGATATTGATATCTTTCCCTCGTCTATAATGGTTGATTGATTTTGCTCGTGAGAAAGTGTCACTCATAGTCGTTGAAATGTCACTCATAATTACACTGAAATTATGAAAATGTCACACATGGCAATTTGAAACCTTGGCAGCTATGTATAAGACTGCAAAAAATGAAAGGAAATCATCTCTGACTCGCTGGAAAGCACTCCTACGCCTCGTCAGAGGTAGTACGAGCTATATAAATAAAATACAATTTCCTTGAGTGATGGGGCGGGGAGGGTGGAGGGGCTTGGATTATGGCAGGGCCTAGGTTACGCACCTGAATCCCATGTTTAAAGGGTTGGCTGCAGTTCTCAGCCTGCCACGGTAACAGTTGTGGCCAATTAACAGCATCAATGTGAGAGACTGACTAGGAGTGGGGTCTGCCTTCCTGGGTGCAGTGCGCAAACAGCATTTAGATGGCAACAAGTGTTTACCAGAGCGGGCAGAGTTAATTTAGGCATCTCTCTTAAAGACAGTCAAGAAAGGTGGGAGGCGAAGAGGGTGCACGAGGAACACCAGAGAATATATGTGAAAGGAAACACTGAGAAGCAGCCGACAATAATGATACCGCTATCTTCTTCCCCATGGCGTGAGTGCGCGCCAGCAGGAAGATCACCAGAGACAGACAGACAAATGGAAGAGTGGTGTGTGCACATCTCTTCCTGTTTTTCATAGTGGGATACTTTTGGCGCATGCGTATAGCGTAAGTTAGCGCGCGCATGTTACTGCGCACTATTTTTTTATAAAACAATTAGCATACCGAGATTGAAGTTAGGCAGTGTTGCTTCCGCTTTAAACAGAAGTTATGGATCGGATCAAACCCCAATAGTAAGTACACTACCAAAAACAAGCATTTGCAATGCAATAGGTCTCGTATTAAAGAAGGTTTGAGCTGTTGGCTTTGCAAATAATAATGAAACACCAATAACTCAAACTTTCAGTAATGGGAGACCTGTTGCAAAGCAAATGCTTATTTTAAATGAGCAGCAGCCACATCCTGACCAGGCTACTCAAGACACACTTGCGCCCTTCCAACCACCGACAACAAGCACTGGCAAAGCCAGCAGGTTACGCCTTTACAAAATGCATTGGCTCTGTCAATTGTTTTACATATTACACAGCACTACAGCTGCTGCGCAACATATCTCATGGTAAAAAAAAGGCACTATGACGCAGTCAATGGTGTGCGCATCATAGACCTTTTTTTTTACATTAAGCCATGTTTCACAGAAGCTCAACTGCTATGCAATATGTAAAAAAGTAATTGCCAAACCCAATAGATTTCATATAGGCGAAACCTATTGCCTTTTGCCGATGCAGGTTTTTCAAGTTGGCAGGTATGATGGCCTGAGTGAACTTGTTCTCCCTTTCAGCAGGAAGTCACTATACCGGAGGAAGGGCTTTAAGTGGAATGAAAAACCTTGTGATGGCTCCCAGAGGGACGTGGTCGATGTAATGAAGGGTGTGGCTTAACAACCCAAACTGAAAATACGTGCTCGGCATAGTGTGTCGCCCCACTGGTATTTTGCTGCTTCGCCATTCCATCCATATATAACAAGTAACATTACATCTACTACAAGCCAGGACTATTGGCTTTGTCAATGGTTGTTAGTTGCATAAGATAAATATGCAACAGCGATGGCTTCAAAGCTTGAGGGGGAGCTGCTAAGGGTGAGAGGGGGCTGCGAGAGGTGAGAGAACTGTAGCTGGTGTGAGAGCGGCACTGCGAGGGTGTGATGGGTGCTGCGAGGGTGTGATGGGCGCTGCGAGGGTGTGATGGGTGCTGCGAGGGCGTGATGGGCGCTGCGAGGGTGTAATGGGTGCTGCGAGGGTGTAATGGGTGCTGAGAGGGTGTGATGAGCACTGCGAGGGTGTGATGGGCGCTGCGAGGGTGTGATGGGCGCTGCGAGGATGTGAGAGGCGCTGTGGGGTGGTGAGAGGGCGCTGTGAGGGGTGCTGCTGGGGATGAGAGTGGCGCTACTAAGGGTGAAAGGGGCTCTGCTAGATGTGAGAAAGAACTCCAGGTGGTGTGAAAGCTGCACTGCTTGAGCGAGAGAGGGCCTGGTGGGGGTAACAGATGTGCTGAAGAGGGAGCGAAAGGGCACTGTAGTAGACAAGCAGTAATTCGGGGGTTAGAAGGGTAACACAGGGTTCGGGGACGGGGGCTGCAGGGGGCAAGGGATGCCCTGCAAGGGGGGAGAGGGGACATTGCTGGTGGGAGAAGGGCACTGACGTGTGCCTGGGAGCTGTGCATGAGAGGGGATCGCTGCAGACTTCATCGAGGGCATTGAAGAGGGTGAGGCTGGGGGCACTACCACAGAGCGGAGTGCCATGGCAGTGGCTAACAACAACAAAAGGATGGAGCTGATAGTGTGATAAGTGTGTAAACGGGCGCTCCTCTGGTGTGAGATTGGATGCCCCCCGGAGGGAGGCCGGGCAGCGCGTCACTGGTTGAAGGTGTAACTCGGGGAGTGATCAGAGGTGCGCATCTGGTAGTGAGCCGTCACAGTGAGATCTTGAAAGGAGTGAGTTTGTATGGGAGGGGAAGCCCCTGTCTACCGGGACTGTGTGTGCACGCGTGTGGTTGAGGTGTGAATAGGGCGCACACTGCAAGAAGTCACTGTGGGGAGAGTGGATGTGTGCACGGGTGATAGTGAGTGTATGGAATCACCGAGTGAAGGTTGCATCCGTGCAGGTGGTGAGGAAGCAAGGAGAGGGTGAACCAGTGTGTGTAATGACTGTCTGCTGGAAGTCTGTGTGCAGCGATGAAGGGCTGCTCGTTGAAGGTGTGTGCAGCGTGATTGTGAGGGGACTGTGAGTGCAGGTAGTGTCTGAGAACAACTGTCTGCCAGCAGTGCGTGATACGTCACCGATGCCCTGAAAACGCGCTGGCGGTATATATATCGCTGTGACACCCCTCATGGAAAGTGCGTGCAAGGCGCGTGTCTTCAGAGAAATGTGTGCACCGGGAACCATTGTGCAGACGTTATATCAGAGGGAGTGTGTCAGTGAGATTGTGCATAGAGAGGCTTCTTGCAGAAAGTCACTACAACAAAGTGTGTGCAGGGGGAGTGCGTGTATGGGGGTCAAAAGTTAAGAAGTCACCACAGCCGATTAGGAAGTCACTGCAACAAAAGTGTGTGCAAAGGGGATCACCAGCTAGGTAGCCACTAGCCACTGCAGGGAGAGTGCGTGCAGGGTGAGTGCGTGCATGGTGAATACCAGCAGATAGTGTGATAAGTGTGTAAAGCGGCTGCCATCTGTGGGTTCTGCCCCGGTAGCTCGCGCATTTTAATGTAACAGGCCATTGGCTTTGAATAGATCCCACAGGCTTCCCAGGAGCGGGATACACTTACAGGGGCAGATTTAATCTTCCCTGAAAAATCAGTGGGATGCCAGTGGAGCATAGGACAAAGAGGCGCGAGTGGTTTATAGCCGCTGCCAAAAGGACCACTGGACATAACTTCTTTAAACAGTATATGTCCATCTTCACCATTGACCCAGTAATGCACACCAGAACCGGAGTCGTCAAGGACAACTGTGGAAATCAAACCACACACACACAGGTATCTAGGTAATCCATAGGATTGCTTCTGTTGTGGGGTGGGAAGGGGGAATTCCATAAATCTAATGCCATTTGAATATAATTAAATTGGGGACTTTACTGTAAGGAAAATAGTACTTCAAGGAAGTAAGCGGCCACTAAGGCATTTATTCCACACACATGTTTATTTGTTGACAGGAAAATACACTATGCAAAATGTTTCAGTAACTGACAGCTTTTGGTTAAACCTGGGCAGAATCATTCAAATTCAAACTTTGTTGACAACGAATTAGAAATGTATGGTTGTGTGTACAGCGCCCTAGGCCATAGGGGTCCACACAAAAGCTTCAAATTTAAGTTTTCTAATGTTACTAAAAAGACCATGAGACTGAAGATAACAAGCATTTGCAATGCAACAGGTAGCACATTTACACGAGTTTAAGCTATTGGGATTGTAAATGACAAAGCATTTTATTTATGTTTTGAGACCCAAAACATAAATAAAAGGCATTGTCATTTACAATGCCAATAGCTCAAACTTGCGAAAATGTGAGACAAATTGCATTGCAAATGCTTGTTCCAGTTTGTTGTGTGTCCAAACACCCATTTGGTAGCAAGTAGCAGGTTTACCCCAACTGCCTGGTATTTAGTAAACATCAAATGAATCGCTAGTGGGCTGCCAACTATCAGGGTCGCACTGAGATAGAGAATATTTACGGGCACCAAAATAAAAATGCTCACCATTAGTGAATAGCTGAAGAAGTGGCATCTATAAGCTAACTGTAATGCACAGCTATCATGCAAAAGGAAAATAATAATAGACTACTGCATAGAATATCTGTGCAATGCAGTAAAAAAAGTACATAGATATGCAAGTCAGATTCAGAGAGCACTATATTCATTCTATATCATGCATTAAAATATTTTAGCTTTCTCCCACTGGAAACTTGCTCTGCCCAATGAAAGTCAATGTTAACATGTTCCCCCACATTTCATTAAAACTCTCCCACATTGTTGTACCAAAATACATTTAAGACTTCTTTATTCATGTACATGAGGGTATACGCTGCTCATGTGCGTGCTTATATTACGTGAATGCCGGTTCATTACCATTAAAGAGAGGCATAATAGATTTGCAATGTCCCTCTCTGTGACATTACTGCACACTGCCTATGCTAATTAACAAACCCTGCCCCTCTGAAACCTATTTTTTGTTTTGTTTAGGGCTCGTGCCCCTTGTACTTTTCATTTTTGTACTTGCGGTTTGCTGTTTTCAGTATCTGTATGGACTTAAATATACAAAAGTGATGTTATTACAATCCTTAAAATAGCAAATGTGTCACAAATTGTGGCTTACGTGAGGACGGAGGGACAGGAGACTGATTAGTTAAGTGGTGAATAAATACACCAGCCTCGTCACACTCACACTTCCTTGAACACTTGACAAGCCTGTCTGCTCAACTGCGACCCCTTTTTGAAGAACATGGAAATACACATGTAGCTGGGGTGGTCGCCGGGAGGATCTAGATCCGTGATACTCAAAATACGGCCCGGGGGCCGCAAAAGGCCCTTCATGGCCTTTACATGCGGACTCCTGGGCAGCAGCAGCACTGGGCTGCTGTTTACTCGAGTCAGAACTAACATGAACAAGAAACGTACATATACAGCAAACACTTATTTAAAGGTTAATTGCAGTTAGGAAAATGAAGTAACTAGGCCCTTAAATTTAGGAACACCTTCATTCTTAAAGGCAGCCACTAGATATACATGCTTTGTTTCCCCATCCCAGACTTTACACCCCGCTGGCATCAGTGCGGCACTCGGTCACACCATAGACCAAACTTTGCGGCCCCGAGAAAATGTTTGTGAGTATCTGTGACCTAGATCAACAAAATGCTGGAGTAGTTAGACAGGAGGATGAAACAGAAGCTTGCATCTCTAAAAGGCACAAACAGGAACCAATTAAAACAAGCATTGGCATAGCCAATAGGTCTTGTCTTTGGGACCTTATAAGTGTTTAGTCTTGCAACAGTTGATGTTGTTGCACCAAGGATATTGTGCTGGATAACTAAACACTTATAAGGTCCCAAAGGCGAGACCCACTGGCTATGCCAATGCTTGTTTACCTGATGGGCATTGGCTGACCACTACCTGGTTACTGAGGCCCTGGTGAGGTTGAGTCATATGTGGGGGAGTTTTAGCCTCTTCAGATGATGCTGTGTAGGCCCAGGCCCAGGTACACTGAGGCGCAGTCGGTGCTGCCTGGTTACTGAGGCCCTAGTGAGGTTGAGTCATATTTGGGGGAGTTTTATCCTCATCAGATGATGCTGTGCAGGCCCAGGTGCAATGAGGCGCAGTCGGTGCTGCCTGGGAGTGTGTTCTTTCACTTTCGATTGGCGGGGGGGGGGGGGGGCATGGCTGCCCCCCCTTCACTCTGGTGAAAGCCACAAACGGGATTCAAGTCGATCTTCGCATCACAGACTTTTCAGGTGAAAAAATGTCCCCGTTTGCTGAGGCCTTGAAAAGAGCGACGCAACTCCAGCAATGAGGGCCAAGGAGCATTGATGATACAAAATAATCATCGATCGATGCAACAACAACAACAACAGATGAACCCCGGAGAGCAGGCTCGAGACCCTCCAGCTCCAGACAATCTTTCCACCTTGCGACCTCACCTGGGGTTTATTTCGGGGCCTGGGTTCCCTGCTGAGGGTCATGACCTCGCCTGGGGTTTATTTCGGGGCCTGGGCTCCCTGCTGTGGGTCATGGCCTCACCTGGGGTTTATTTCGGGGCCTGGGCTCCCTGCTGAGCCCGAGTGCAGGACTGAACCATGAGCAAGGGGTGAAGAGGCCTTGGATTAACTGCGCATGCGCGGAGGACAGACACCTCTCCCACCAAGGACCACGAGGCGCCTCGCGACACAGCAAACGCTGAGATTTCAGTGCAAAGCGTCTCGGGTTGGCTCCTCTATATTGGGGGAAGTGTCTTTCCTCTGCGCAGGCGCAGTGAGACTGAGCGTCTTCTGTCCAGGGTAGTTCACAGGCTGCACTTCGTGCACGGTCCTAACTCGGCGATTGAAAGTAGTGTCTTCGCTCCACACATGCGCAGAAGTGACGAGCGGTCCTGCGCGTGCGCAGCAGTGAGACGCCTTGTTTTGTTCGCCCGCCTGTGGCTCGGCGTGAGCGTGCGCGTCACTCCGGGGGCAATAACACACCGGGCCCCACTCCTCACAGGCATCCGGGCCCCCGGGTGCCGGACTTAGCCTCTCCCCCAGGCCCTGCTGCCCCCACTGAGCGGTGCACAGGAGAGGTGAGACACTCTAATCCCAGTTTCCAAGCTCCATTGGGACTGTCATCTTTGCGCGTGCTGGAGACAGCGTCTGTTTTCTACACATGCGCAGTTGCACGGCGCGTGAGACCGATCATGCTAAGCCTGGCTGCAGTCATCCCCGTTTCTAAGGTGCATTGGTCGCTTTGTATCTGGGACATTTAAACGGCCACTGGGGCTGGGGGGAGTTTGGAGCTCCCAGTGTGGTCATGGGACGGGCGGGGGGAGCATTGCAGTGTTGAAGAAGCCGAGTCAGTCACCGGTCACTGCTTGTACAGACCCTCCGAGGGTTCATAAGAGGGTCAGTCACCGGTCACTGCTTGTACAGACCCTCCGAGGGTTCATAAGAGGGTCAGTCACCGGTCACTGCTTGTACAGACCCTCCGAGGGTTCATAAGAGGGTCAGTCACCGGTCACTCCTTGTACAGACCCTCCGAGGGATCATAAGAGGGTCAGTCACCGGTCACTGCTTGTACAGACCCTCCGAGGGTTCATAAGAGGGTCAGTCACCGGTCACTCCTTGTACAGACCCTCCGAGGGATCATAAGAGGGTCAGTCACCGGTCACTCCTTGTACAGACCCCCCGAGGGATCATAAGAGGGTCAGTCACCGGTCACTCCTTGTACAGACCCTCCGAGGGATCATAAGAGGGTCAGTCACCGGTCACTCCTTGTACAGACCCTCCGAGGGATCATAAGAGGGTCAGTCACCGGTCACTCCTTGTACAGACCCTCCGAGGGTTCATAAGAGGGTCAGTCATCGGTCACTCCTTGTACAGACCCTCCGAGGGATCATAAGAGGGTCAGTCACCGGTCACTCCTTGTACAGACCCTCCGAGGGATCATAAGAGGGTCAGTCACCGGTCACTCCTTGTACAGACCCTCCGAGGGATCATAAGAGGATCAGTCACCGGTCACTGCTTGTACAGACCCTCCGAGGGTTCATAAGAGGGTCAGTCACCGGTCACTCCTTGTACAGACCCTCCGAGGGTTCATAAGAGGGTCAGTCACCGGTCACTGCTTGTACAGACCCTCCGAGGGTTCATAAGAGGGTCAGTCACCGGTCACTCCTTGTACAGACCCTCCGAGGGATCATAAGAGGGTCAGTCACCGGTCACTCCTTGTACAGACCCCGGGTCAGTCACCGGTCACTCCTTGTACAGACCCCCCGAGGGATCATAAGAGGGTCAGTCACCGGTCACTCCTTGTACAGACCCTCCGAGGGATCATAAGAGGGTCAGTCACCGGTCACTCCTTGTACAGACCCTCCGAGGGATCATAAGAGGGTCAGTCACCGGTCACTCCTTGTACAGACCCTCCGAGGGTTCATAAGAGGGTCAGTCATCGGTCACTCCTTGTACAGACCCTCCGAGGGATCATAAGAGGGTCAGTCACCGGTCACTCCTTGTACAGACCCTCCGAGGGATCATAAGAGGGTCAGTCACCGGTCACTCCTTGTACAGACCCTCCGAGGGATCATAAGAGGATCAGTCACCGGTCACCACTTGTAAAGACCCTCCGAGGGATCATAAGAGGGTCAGTCACCGGTCACCGCTTGTACAGACCCTCCGAGGGTTCATAAGAGGGTCAGTCACCGGTCACTGCTTGTACACACCCTCCGAGGGATCATAAGAGGGTCAGTCACCGGTCACTGCTTGTACAGACCCTCCGAGGGTTCATAAGAGGGTCAGTCACCGGTCACTCCTTGTACAGACCCTCCGAGGGATCATAAGAGGGTCAGTCACCGGTCACTCCATGTACAGACCCTCCGAGGGATCATAAGAGGGTCAGTCACCGGTCACTCCTTGTACAGACCCTCCGAGGGTTCATAAGAGGGTCAGTCACCGGTCACTCCTTGTACAGACCCTCCGAGGGATCATAAGAGTGGCAGTCATTTCATGGTTTTGCAGATTACGTTTTCTGAGAAAACCAAAGCCCCTGCAAGATGCCGCATTTGTCAGACACCAGATACTCCTGCAGTGCAAATAGGATGATGATAGCAAGATATTGGCTGGATCTGTGCCTACACCTGCGCACAATGAGTGTCATTTAAGCAATACATATTCGGAGGGCACGAATGTGTGTTTGTCGACATGGCCGAACAGACTATTCAGTGGACTAATAATTACTGTATTGAGTTACTCTTTCTCTTAACTATAATACACTTGCACCGATTATATGGGCCCCGGACTGAAAGCTGGGTGTTTCCGGTTATCATACCAGATTTGGGCACACATACTCATCCAATATGGCGGAGTTTACCTATAGACTACATTTACACAGATATGATTCATTGTCTCTGTATAATGTGTGTGTGATGTATCGATCTCTGACACTCTACATTGTTATGAGCAGCTCTCTAAAACAAATAAAACGTATATGAGAAGGTAAGTACCCTTCCATTTTCATAACTTGATTTTGATAGAAAGTGTCACTCTAAGTGTCACACATTTGGTCGTTGGAAGTCACTCATAAGTACACTGAAACTATGAAAATGTCACACATAAGCAATCTGAAACCTTGGCAGCTATGGAGATTTAGTGTGCCTCACTCACATAAATGCACTTTTTGCATCAGAGAGTGATTGATACTGCCAGGATTCTGTTCCAGTGTTAGCCAGCCAGGTGTTCGCTTGGGAACATTTAAGGGATGCTACTACTATTATGATAGGAGTATACCAGGGGTGTTAGCGTCTTCCTTGTGGCTTTATGTAGCTCATACAGTCTCAATCTCCCTGATGTACGTACTGTACTATGCAAAGGGAGACCAACTTGGCCCATCAAAAGAGGTTGGAGAAGCAAAGATCATTCATGGAAATGAATTAATAGTTCAAAATGTAATTTTAGATTAGGAATCTAGGAATAGGTTATCTGATTTAAAATAATCAATACTTTCCCTGTCAAACTGTTTTTTGTAAAGAGAGAGTACCGCCAATCATTGTTCTTTTTATCTTTATTCCTTTCATAAGCACCCAAGGGCAAGAGGGCACCTTCATAAACAGCTGCCAACACCACCAGTGCTGCGGAAGGTGGGAAGACAACCACCACCAAGTCGACTCCCACCACCAGCTCTGCAGCCTTGGCAGATGGTTCTGGCGACCCCAGTAAATCATGTTTATTATTATTTCTAACTTGTAACTATTCCCACTAGTAAAAGTATGGCCTTGTACATTTATACTATTTACTTTTCTTCAACTTTACTATCAAAGGTTTTTTATCCCTTCATTTTCCAGTGTTTTTCTATCTTTTGCGGCTGACTTTCTCCTGTCTGTAACTTTTCTGCATGGACATCGATTCACCAAAATTCCAGGGGTATCAGAAGTGACATCACACAGCCTTTGACCTTAATGAATCATAGCATTTGTAAAGCGCACTACTTACTCGGGTTTATAGACAAGGGTTCCTCTGAGAGTGGTGTTGGGGTCGGTGTGGATCTGGAAGTGGAGGTGTTCGGTGGTGCTGAGGGCTTCGTCGGTGTTAGGCGATTCCTCCTCCTACTCTGTTGGTGCGGTCCCTGCTGGTGATCTTGTAGCCTTCCGGGATGGCTATGGCGATGTCGGGTGCCGAGGAGGGGTTCAGCTAGGTCTCCGTCAGGAAGGTGACGTCTGGGGTGGTTGAGTCGAGTAGGTCTCAGAGTTCAACCGCGTGTTTGCGGGCAGAGCAGGTGTTGAGAACCAGAGGAAGTTATATCATATGACCTTTAATCCTGAGTCTTTCCAGGAGGTGAAGTCATATAACCTTAATCCTTAGGACATCACAAGAATTGACATCACTAACATTCTATAATAACTGCATCATTATTATGAAAATACAAGTTAAACAAATGTCTGTTTTAATTTCCACCTGTATTATGGTGCTGATATGATCTTCGAAAGTGGTGGGAAATAATACTAGCTCTGAATTGTAGAAAGTGAAGCAAATGAGCCAAACCTCCTCTATGGAGTGTGCAGAGAGGTTCAGAAACTGAGGAAATGTTTTTAAGTATTGGGTCAAATAGTGCATTGTAAAGCACATTTTTCAAATAGATTAGCTAAAAAAGGCTCTCATTAAATATTCATGTATTTTCCTATTATGCCAAGCCAATCGACCCCATTGTTTCAAAATGTGATCTAGGGCCCCTATATGTTAACAAATATCTCTAGCATGTCAGGACCAGCATTTGATCATGGCTGCCCCGCTCCCAGGGGAACAGAAGGCTAGAAAAACTAGTGCAATCAGGGGAGCAGAAGGCAAGAGAACAAGTACAATCAGGGGAGCAGAAGGCAAGAGAACGGGCACAATCCGGGGAGCAGAAGGCAAGAAAACGAGTGCAATCAGGGGAGCAGAAGGCAAGAGAACGGGCACAATCAGGGGAGCAGAAGGCAAGAAGGAGTACAATCAGGGGAGCAGAAGGCAAGAAGAAGGAGTGCAATCAGGGGAGCAGAGGCAAGAAGAACGAGTGCAATCAGGGGAGCAGAAGGCAAGAGAACGGGCACAATCAGGGGAGCAGAAGGCAAGAAAAACGAGTGCAATCAGGGGAGCTGAAGGCAAGAGAACGAGTACAATCTGGGGAGCAGAAGGCACGAGAACGGGCACAATCAGGGGAGCAGAAGGCAAAAAAATGAGTGCAATCAGGGGAGCAGAAGGCAAGAGAACGGGCACAATCAGGGGGGCAGAGGCTAGAAAAACGAGTACAATCAGGGGAGCAGAAGGCAAGAAAAAGAAACTGTCTCACACCACTGCGGTTTTGTGTTTTAAACACAACTAGGACATAGATTGAACGACCAGAGTTTTCCTAATGCAGACTGCATAAATGAAACCAGCGGCACCGTTCGCTTTTGTTAAACAAGCTCTTGGCATTGCTGGGGGGGTGCGGGGCGGGAGCGCATTGCTTTGAAGTCTGATGGCGGGGGAGCAGCTTGGGAGGCAGCATTCCATTGCGGTGCGAGGCTGATGGGTTTGACGTGGACGCGCGTCTCACACGACTGGTTCACATGAACTGGACGTAATCTGCGCTTGGTCGAGAGTTTGTTTTGCCTACTATATACTCTCGCTATTAATCCCTGCGGGATATAATAGCGAGTCCTAACAATGTACATATGCAAGCATATAAAAACTGTATATAGCGTTTTCCTACTATGCTTTCCCGTATGTGTGTGTCTGTTGGTCTCTGTGTTTCTGTCTCCCATTCCCTGTAGGGAAAGTATGTAGCTCCCCTTTGTAGAAGAGTCGGTCAATAAGGAGCACACTGCATTGAATAATTTCTTGGTATGCACTTTTTATTAGTATTACAGGAAATCACAATGATTGATTGTCTCTGTTATATTCTTCAGTCCCTTAGGTGTGCCTTGGCCGCCGCCGTCCCTCGGACAGAAGGAAAAGACTCAGGTAAGTGTTTTTGCTTTATGGTTTAGTCAAGGGAAGATGTGAGGGATAAATAATAACTATGCATAAATGTGAACGGAGGGTGTAGAGCACAGCTTTCCAAATTTTTCTTGTTGGTGACACACCCTTTTGTGAAAATATTTTCAGGGACACAGTAACACGAGAAAGCGCAGCGAGCGAGCCCGAACCACCTATGGTGGGTTCGGGCCCCACACATACACACCCCACCCCACACACACACCCCACACACACCACCCCACAGGCACCACCCCACAGACACACCACCCCACACACACCCCCCACACACAAACCCCCACACACACACAACCCCACTCACCCAACACCAACCCCACACACCCAACACCAACCCCACACACCCACACCCCACACACACCCCCGCACACACACACACACACACCCCCACACCCCCCCACACACACCCCCCACACACATACCCCCCCACACACACACACCCCACACAGAGAGACTTGAGGGACACTGTTAAAGGGTACTAGTGAGGGAATCAGTGGCAGAGGTGGCCTTTCCCTCCATCTGTCTCCCTCCATCGGTCTCCCTCCCTCCCTCTCTGTCTCAATCCCTCTCTGTCTCAATCCCTCTCTGTCTCACTCCTTCTCTGTCTCCCTCCCTCTTTGTCTTCCTCCCTCTGTCTCACTCCCTCTCCCTCAGACTGTCTCCCTCCCTCCCTCCCTCCCTGTCTCACTCCCTCTGTCTCACTCCCTCTCTCTCACTCCCTCTCTGTCTCACTCCCTCTCTGTCTCACTCCCTCTCTGTCTCACTCCCTCTTTGTCTCACTCCCTCTCCCTCCGACTGTCTCCCTCCCTCTCTGTCTCACTCCCTCTGTCTCACTCCCTCTCTGTCTCTGTCTCACTCCCTCTCTGTCTCACTCCCTCTCTGTCTCACTCCCTCTCCTGCCGACCGTCTCCCTCCCTCTGTCTCACTCCCTCTCTGTCTCCCTCCCTCTCTGTCTCACTCCCTCTGTCTCACTCCCTCTCTGTCTCTGTCTCACTCCCTCTCTGTCTCACTCCCTCTCTGTCTCACTCCCTCTCCTGCCGACCGTCTCCCTCCCTCTGTCTCACTCCCTCTCTGTCTCCCTCCCTCTCTATCTCCCTCCCTCTCTGTATCCCTCCCTCCCTCTCTGTCTCCCTCCCTCTCTGTCTCCCTTCCTCTCTGTCTCCCTTCCTCTCTGTCTCCCTCCCTCTCTCTCTATGTCTCCCTCCCTCTCCCTCTGTCTCTGCCTCCGTCTCCCTCTGTCTCTCCCTCCGTCTCCCTCTGTCTCACTCTCTCTGTTTCACTCTCTGTCTCCCTCCCTGTCTATCTCACTCCCTCCCTCTCTGTCTCACTCTCTCTCTCTCTGTCTCACTCTATCCCTCTCCCCCGACCAACATATTCTGTGGGTTCCATAAGGGTCTGTGACAAAGAGGAAAAAATGTTGCTTTCATTCTTAAATCTTTTTTATATTTTCCTGTATTGGTGGTGCCCAGGTGCGCAGCGCCCCTACTCACTCCCCCCCCCCGCACTCCTCCATGCCCAAGGCTCACACGGGCATTCTCCATTGAACTGAATTGTTTATGTTTTTGTTTTCGTAAGGTTACAAGCCGCAGCGTGCAGTATGATGTAAATGTGAAAGCTTCTATAGGGCTTCTTGGCAGCTTTTTTTCCCAATGCACCGCGATCCCGGGGCTGCCCCAAACCCCAGGCCAACCCCCTGGACCCAATAACCCACCGTATTCACTCATTGAAGGGCCCTTTGCCAAATGGACTATCCACAAATGAAGATCATTTAACGTGCTAATAAGGCTTTGTTGTTATTCATATAAGAGCCCCTGCAGCGCCACTCTGCCTGTTGCTGGAAGGCCCGCGGGGGTGATCTAAACAGCATACTAAAACCGGGACATTTGGATGTTTTACCCGGATGCTGTTGTAAAACCCGGACATTTCTCTAATTTGGAGAAAAGTGTCGGGACACTGGGACACTCCGCCAAAAACGGTGGTCACCCTACTTCAGCACCCCTCCCCCTGCCCCGTCGTGTGTGGCAGCCCGGGACCGCTCACAGCCGCACCCGAGCACTTCACAGGTCTTTAAGACCTTGTGCATGTTAATAGGGCTTTGTTGTTGCTTCGCCCCTTCTAAGAGCCCCTGCAGCTCGATTTTGCCGATGCGACACACCTGCATATGGGTCGCGCCACATAGTTTGGAAAGCTGTGGTGTAGAAGTTGGAGCAACCAAAAGAAAAAGAGTAGCCGATGATTTCTGCTCTTGTCTCTGTTTCCTTCTCACTTATTTCCTTTTCCCTTGGTCCCTTTCACCCCTCAGCCTTCCCTCCCGTCCCTCTCTTACTCAGCCCCTTTCCAAAAGCCCTGTAGACGCCCACGCACCTGGAAGAGCCACGTCACTCCGGGGCCGTGGCGTGGTGACTCTGCGTCCTTCAGTGAGGTCTGGTCTTCTGCTTCGGCTTTCCCTCCTCCGCCAGGTTCGGGTGTTCTGCCCGCCGACAAGCTGTTACATATACAAGGGGGTCCCAGTACAGATAACAGACAAACAATTGAATACTAAATGAAAATACAACTAAACTGAAGTCTTATCACACTTGTTTTTACTCACAGTGTGATAACATAGCAAAGGATTACACAAATTACAAAACCAATAAAGGCATTTCATAATCATCATAGAAAAATGTGTGCCCCAAGGGAAGAGGGGAGAAGGGGAGGCAGTGCAGGGTGAAGGTAAAATATAGCAGATCTTAACTCCTATCTAAAGAGTAAACATTTCTTCATAGTTTATAAAACAGTCCGTAATAGCCCTGGCTTCAAATGTGAGCCAGTTATGAAGAACGACATCAACTGTTCATGACCATTTAGTTAGACAACATGCTCAAAAAGCTCCTGCATGTATCAGGTTAACTGTTAGCTTAAGCCGTTGTTGAGGTGAAATCAAAAGTCGACGTTTCGACCCCAATATGAAGGTAGGCGGCAGTTACAGCCTTAAAGCGCAGACAAGCTGTGACCTCCCCTGGGTTCCGGTTCGCTCTCTCGTAAAGCTGTTAGTCCTTCTCTGTCTTTCCGGTCTTCCCCCGCTGGTTTCTCCGCCTCGCGTTCCCATGCCGCGTGTAGCTGGACCAACTACTGACCAACCTGACACGCTCTCCGCCCCCGCCTTCTTCGAGTGTGTATCCTCTGATGTCCGTCCTAAGCTCCGGCTTAAAAGGGCCGCCTGCCGATTTCCCTCTCTCCACTTCTTGATGACAGCAAAGCGGACAACTGGTAAAAGGGTTCAGCCAATAATAAATGTCCAGAATGGAGTATCCGTGATCTTTAATTTTTCTTCAATTCTTTTTCTTCACATGAACTCATGAGACAATTTTCTTCACACACTTGTATCTTTAGATCTCCACAAAACAGCCAACATGCATGTTTCGTCTTTGGTGCATCAACACCATAAAGACTTCCTCAGGGCTGTAAATACAAGATACAAATAAAACCAACATCAGGTACTTCTCCACTCATGGTGGAAGCTAAGCCTAACCTCCACCATGTGGAAAACCCAGTGTGAACCTTATATCCCTATAGGGTCATTACGCCGCACAGAGATAGGCAACAAAGAAAAGCTTAAGTCCAAGTGTAATAACAAAAAGAAGAAAGAAATATTTAAAAAAAGTAAAAAAGTGAAATAACATAATTCAATGTAAGGACCTCTTACATAGCAACCACCAAGAATGACCCAAACATTCATCTGATAGGACATGCAGCGTGAAAACCAGCCCAAAAGGTAAAGCTACTTATTCCTAAAACTCACCTAAAGCAACAATCTGTAGTTCAATAATTTCCTTTATAAGTATTTAAGGCGAGTAAGCACAGCTAAAAATAAACATATAATAAAAACCATAATAATTATTTACAACATTATACCTATATTTACAATTGGATAAACAGCATTAGAAAACATCAAAAACCATATTAGTGGTCCCTTACCTTAAACGAATCTCTAAACGAGGCATATTATTAATTCTGTGCTTAAGAAGGGTATGAGTTTTTGCCCCACACCAAAATGTGATATGTCAAATGTTAAAATTGATCTGTATAGATTTGTACGCAATCTCAAGATTAAGAAATATTTTGCAAATGCTGAACAAAATAAACCATTGCAACAAGCACCAGTATGTGTGGGTAACCAATCTATCCAAGATATCAGAGACACTGTATTACTGTTATCTATTACTGATAATGAGCAAGATCCGATCACTTTAGATCAAGTTGTGAGAGACCTGGATCTAAATACAGTTGGGAGTGATGACAGTGGCTTAAGGCAAAAGTCCAAGTGGACACCGCAACTTACTAGTGGTAACAATATTGAGGTCTTCCATCGTATTGTTAATCAAGAGCTTGACAAATATGAAGATCAAATGCTCAGTAAATCTAGTAGGCCCTATACCCCACACAATTTAACTAAAGGAGAACAGAATGCCCTTAAATTATTGAGTTTAAACAATCAAATTGTCATCAAAGAAGCAGATAAGGGTGGAAATATAGTTGTGATGGGAAAAGAGATGTATGAGGCGGAATTGTTGGGTCAATTGGAAAATGCAGAATGTTATATAAAACTGTCTAACACTCTGATTTTTGATATTATACGAATTGTTATCTCAGAACTTAGAGATTGGAATATCAAAGGCTTGTTGAATGATGATGAACATGCTTATCTTAAGATTGTGAAACCACGTTATCCGTGCATCTATACATTGCCCAAAATTCATAAAAATGCCATTGGAACGACTCTCTGAGTTCGTTGATATATTCTTACAGCCCCATGTTCTTAACCTAGCTTCTTATATTAGAGACACAGGCCACATCCTTAATATTCTGGCAGATTTTAATTGGGACAATACTATGACCTTAGTCACATTGGATGTCGTATCCCTGTATACGAATATCAAACATGAACAGGGATTGGATGCACTAAAATATTTTTTGTACAAAAGACTGATGGAGCACTCTGACATGTTAATCACTATGTCACGTCTTATTTTAGAACATAATGTATTTTTGTTCAACCAGGATTGGTATAGACAGAAGTGTGGAGTCGCCATGGGTTCCAGATTTGCACCATCTCTGGCATGCCTCTTTATGGGGAGGTTCGAGATGGTGCATGTCTGGGGCCCAGGGGGTGCAAAATGGCAGGAGAACATTCTGTATTATGGACGATACATTGACGACTGTTTCATTATTTGGACAGGTGATACCGAGAGACTTAATGAATTTGTAGGCCATATGAATAACAATCAATTTAACATGTCCTTTACAATGTCATCTAGTAAGGAGAGTGTTGTCTTCTTAGACACGGAGCTATTTATTGCTAATGGTACAATTAATAGTCGTCTCTACAGAAAAAGTACCTCATGTAACTCAACTCTATATGGTAGTAGTGCTCACCCCAAGGGACAGATTGAAGCTATCCCATTTGGGGAAATGTTTAGAGCTCGAAGAAATAACAGTAGGGATGAGGACTTTCACAATTGTATTGAGGATATGGAAGTACGCTTCCTAGAGAGAGGTTATCATAAAGATACTATTTGTGTGGCCAAGAAGAGATCGTTGAAGTTAAATAGAGGTGAAACATTGCGGCCAAGGGGTGAGAAGAAAAAGACTAACATCATTAGGTTGGTAACGAATTATCATCCTTGGTCCCATAAAATCTATAACATCCTAAAAAAACATTGGCACTTGTTGAAGTCTGACCCAAGTATAAATACTTATATGAAGAATAAACCAAGTATCTCATATAGAAGGGGTTTAACAATACGTAGCATGATTAGCCCTAGCTATCCCAAAAGTGTCAACAAAGGACCCTCATGGCTCCATACTTACAATAAGGGTTCATTTAAATGCGGGCACTGCAGTATGTGCAAATTTGCAGAAAATGGTATTAAGGAATTCAAATACAATGGGCTTGCGAAATATAAGATCTTTCAACATATTGATTGTAGTACTAAGTATGTTGTGTATGCTATCAGGTGTAAGTGCCAAAAGATCTATATAGGAAGCACAATTAGGTGCCTTAAGGACAGAATCGCAGAACATTTCAGGGCTCTCAAAAAATTAGATCTCAGATACCCATTGGCCAACCATGCTAAGAGTTGCCCTAGTCAAAGGGACATTTATCATTTACCTTTCATGGCATAGAACATGTCTTCGGTGATAAACGAGGTGGCAACAGGGAACTCAAGGTGCGCCAATGTGAGGCCAGATGGATACTCAAATTACGGGCGGTTGAGCAGGGGTTAAATGTGGATTCTGAACTTCAATATTTTTTGGGATGTTAAATTGTATCTCTTTGGCAACATTGACTTGATCTTGTGTTGTGATGAACTGTAAACATCAAGATGACCTTGATTGAATGGAATAATAATGATGATTTTTTTGAATGTATTATCAGTCTCATACAACTGTCTGTATTAAGGTCATTATTGGAGATTCTTTGATACTTTGCAATATTGGAGGGCATGAACGAACTGGTCTAGAACTTTCTCTGTCCCCATGTGTTTAGGTGTCAACCCCTAAATTGTAAATATGTACAGTAATTTCTCTCTTTTTTCCTATATGTGACCTGTTCACTCTAAATTCTTTTCTTTTGGTGTCCAACTAATTTTTTGATTATCACTTCTTATTTCTTCTTATTTTTCTCATTTTATTATTATATAGTTCTTCACTTTTTTATTATTTTATTATTATATACTCACTGCAGGACATGCGAGCAATGTGAGAGGTTATTCAGGGTGCACGATATGCTATATACCGGCTATTTGTTGATAGTAATAGCCCAATATAACGCTATCTGTTTATATATTATTACCATTACATGGACGAACCCACTCCAAGATGGCGCCCGTGATTTTCGGTTGCGCAACATCGGAGTAGTCCGTCTTCTAACCAGGTGTTTTTAACTAGGTGGCACGGCGGTACGCCGAACGATTGTTTGTTTCCGTGGGCGAGAGGCACGACTATACTACAGGTGAGGAGAGCGCTCTTAGATATTATTTTCTCGGTACACAGTTGTTTGATGAGGGTTTTTAGATATTCGGCTACACGCCGAACGCCTCACAGATTGCGTGGACGAGAGGTACTACTTTATTTAAGGTGAGGAGAGCGTCTATGGATGTTACACTGTCCCCGGCTTAAGGTCTAATACAGCTAGATCTCTGTAGGACAATAGTTAATCACGGACATTGGCATGACAGTGATTTTGGCATACTACTATATTTAAATGTTAAGGGTATTAACTGGTTTGTCATGATAAAACGCGAATTTGAATCTATTTTCTATAATGTCATTGAGTAATTGCTGCTGTTACCTCTAATGATGGCGACCTATACTTGTAGGTTTTAGTTGTTGTAGACGATGATACTTTGGCAGTTGTGTTTTATACATTAAGGAGTTACTTTTCTCACACAGGAGTACTACACTAATATGTGTGAAGATAATCATATGAGGAAATTAATAATATGCCTCGTTTAGAGATTCGTTTAAGGTAAGGGACCACTAATATGGTTTTTGATGTTTTCTAATGCTGTTTATCCAATTGTAAATATAGGTATAATGTTGTAAATAATTATTATGGTTTTTATTATATGTTTATTTTTAGCTGTGCTTATTTGCCTTAAATACTTATAAAGGAAATTATTGAACTACAGATTGTTGCTTTAGGTGAGTTTTAGGAATAAGTAGCTTTACCTTTTGGGCTGGTTTTCACGCTGCATGTCCTATCAGATGAATGTTTGGGTCATTCTTGGTGGTTGCTATGTAAGAGGTCCTTACATTGAATTATGTTATTTCACTTTTTTACTTTTTTTAAATATTTCTTTCTTCTTTTTGTTATTACACTTGGACTTATGCTTTTCTTTGTTGCCTATCTCTGTGCGGCGTAATGACCCTATAGGGATATAAGGTTCACACTGGGTTTTCCACTTGGTGGAGGTTAGGCTTAGCTTCCACCATGAGTGGAGAAGTACCTGATGTTGGTTTTATTTGTATCTTGTATTTACAGCCCTGAGGAAGTCTTTATGGTGTTGATGCACCAAAGACGAAACATGCATGTTGGCTGTTTTGTGGAGATCTAAAGATACAAGTGTGTGAAGAAAATTGTCTCATGAGTTCATGTGAAGAAAAAGAATTGAAGAAAAATTAAAGATCACGGATACTCCATTCTGGACATTTATTATTGGCTGAACTGTTTTCTGAAGAATTGTGAAACGACACAAGAAGGGTTATATACTTTTTGCTCAGGGGGACCTACTAAATTGAGACTTTATTATTGCAATTTTCATAAATTTTCATAAATTGCAACTTGGCAGTATAGGGTGGTGACTGTCTGGACTCCCTTAGTAGCAGATTATAAAATTATACACAGAGTAACACTTTAACCATCAGACATTGCGCAGAAATACCTTACTACCCTTTGGTTGGAAAGCAACTGGTAAAAGGGGACTGTGAATATAGGAGGGGAGAAATATATGAAGGGATGGCATGGCACTCCTTAGCCTCTATCCAATCGTCTACCACAGGGGCTACCTGACACACCCCACCCCCAGACGTTTCCCGTTCGGGGAAATGAGGGATGCGTGAAAAAAAATCAGCAACTTGGTATGCAGAGTATAAGAGATGACAATGCTAAAACTAGTGCCCATCCTGGAATAAAAGAAGTCACACCTAAAAATAGCTTATCCTAAAAACCCACCTTCTAAAAACAAGATACCAAACAAAAGGAGAATCTTAGGAGCTTCAGGTGATGTCCCTAGTGTCTGATTACCGGTGTTTGTTTAGGTTTACAGGAGTCCAGAGGTTACATAGCAAACTTTGTCTATGCATGCCGTGTATTTTTCATTCATTATTGTAGTATTTATGTAATCCACTCATCGCGTGCCAGAAGGGAAATGTATTTGGCTACAGTTGTTTGTATAGCCCAGACTAGATCAGGTCTGTGTCTCCTGCTCCACAGCTTGTACCCGTAAAAGTGCATTAATATCACGTTCCCTTGGAAGCAAATCCACTTGTATTCCAGTTTAAGCATATTTATTGATGGTTTCACTGAAATATGGGATATTTGCTACCAAACATCTCAGCATAATAAACCTGTGCTGATTGCAGTGTCCGATTTATTAAAAATTGCACACAGAGTGCCCCTTAGAGGGGTCCCCTAAGATCTACCAATCCTTAGTGTGGTCATCGACTGGCCCGAGCCAGTCTGCTACCACAAGACAGTGTTCTGTCCTCATGGGTAGAGTGCCTGCGCACTCTGAGGTCGAGAACGATGCCTTTCCTGGGTGGAGGTGTTCACTCCTCCCCTGGTCAGGAAGAGCCATCTGTGGCATAGATTTTCAAAGGACTTGCCGCCTTTGTAATGCGACCCCAGCCTCTCCTGTTAGAGGGAGCAAGCGATCTTCATGTCCTCACCCCCTTTTTGGCGCGAGGACAGGTGGGAAACCTTAGATAGAATAGGAGGTGTGCCCCCCGTCCCCTCTGCCAACTCCACCCCTCAGGTGCTGAAGGCGAGGTGAAGTACACTTTGTAGTGCCCACCATCTTGAAGATGGTGGGACTTATCCAATCAGGGCTAGGACTATGTCCCCTTCCCACAGGAGGTGGGCATGATAAGAGGGTGGAGATACCCCTGGAAAGTGGCCCATTGGCCACTACCTTTTACTCCCTTGTAACACCCTTTAAATCAAGAGTTTAGGTGGCATCCCTAGACCCTGAATCTCAGTACCTGCCGACCTAAGAAGAGCCGGGCACTGCAGCCTTCTCTGCTGGTGAGGCTCTGTAGAGAACTACGGACATGGTCCCAGCCCTACTGGCCTGTCTGCATCCCTGGATGATCCTGAACCAAAAGTCAACTCGTCTAGTAGCCCAGCGACCTCCAGAACCTTTGGAGGACTGCCGTTGGACGTTCTGTGGATCATGGATCATAATGCTCCGTCCATCACCACCTTTGGTTTTTATTTGTTCGCCCTAAGTTGGCAGGGTATGCTCAGACGTGAGTCCCTTGCTCATTTTGCCACTGGATTCAAGCAAGCCGGGCGGAAGACGGCTGTAACGCCAGAAACCGGTCCTCGGAAGCTTGTTTCCTGTCCAGGGAAGGCATTGGCAGTTCGGGCTGGACTGTTCCCATGAGGCACAGGGTCAGACTGATTAGCATATAGCCATGTCTGAACTGCGGTGGCAGAGCGGGCTAAAGAACGGTGATGGATTAAACCCAGATCTTTTGACTGGGTGTGAGTGTTTGATTGGTTCAGATGCTCCGTCCATCACCACCCCCTTTTGTATAGTATATAGAGAGCCAGCTTCCTACACTGGGGGGCCAGCGGTAGGGTACACAACTTTGCGTTTGCTGGACCACTCTGACAATAAATGACAACAAGATTCAATCCAGAAATTGCCTTTCGTTAAATTGTAGTTTTGCAAATTGACTATTTTTCCAAATTTTGAAATATGTCAGGGCCCTGGTTCGGTCCCCTTGAGTACAGCTGTTTCAAAAGTCAAACTCTTGCTGTAGTTAGGAAACCAGTATTAGGGTATTTCCTCTCCAAAAAGGTTCCCAACTTTGTAAAGACAATGAGTGCTAGAAGTAGTCACTCAGAAGAGCTGATACAGGTGAAGGAAATCGACCTCACACCTTATGTCTTTAAATATAAAATAGCTCAGAGGCTTGGGTAAAACCTACAGGTTCAGGACTGGGTCAAACCCTACCAAAGCAAAGCTCCAGGATCTTTTTGCAGAATATGACAAAGAGCATCCAGAGGATGACTCTGATCTTACAGATCAAAATACTGACAGTAGGAGTGACCGTGTGACAGCCCAAGACAAAGAAGCCTCTTGAGACGAAGAGCTTGCTCTGCAAAGACAAGCCAGGAGGGCAGCTTTAGAAGCCCAACTCCTAGCTACAGAAGAGAGAGAAAGGAGTTTGGCCGAGGACCCATCTTTGGTGGCATCACAATCATAAATAAGGAGAAAGTAGATTCCTTTGACCCTAAAAATCCCAAAGGGATTGGCCCAACATTATTTGAGGGTGATGATATCACCAAGTGGTTCATTGCTTTTGAGCGGGCCTGTCTTAGCAGGCAGGTCCACAGGAAGCCGTGGAGTGCTATCCTGTGGGAAATGTTCTCAGAAAAATGCAGGGATAGACTCCTGTCACTCGGTGAGAAAGAGGCGGAATCCTATGACCTCATGAAGGGGCCCCTAAGTGAGGGCTTTGGATTCAGTACGGAGTATAGCACCAGTTTCAGGGAGGCTCGAAAAACCCAAAGCCAGGCCTGGGTTGATTTTGTAGACTACTCACTGAAATCAGTAGGAGGTTGGTTAGAAGGTAAGAATGTGCATGCCTTTGAAGGGCTTTATCATTTGGTAATGAAGGAGCATCTGTTAAGTAATTGTTACCAAGGGAAGCTACATCAATTCCTGGTGGACCTTGGTCCCCTTTCTCCTCCAGAGTTGGGGAAGAAGGCAGACCACTGGGTCAAAACAAGGGTGACCAAGACTCCTGCTGGTGGAGGGAGATCAAAAGAAAGAGGCCAGAAAGCGACCCTAGGGAAATGGGGTAACTTGAAAAAGAAAGATTCTAATTCAGGCCCCCAAAAACCTGTTCAAGAGAGTGGGCCCAGAGACTCTTGACAGCGAAAGGGTGGGTACCAGGATAAGAAATGGGATCCTAAGAAGGCTTGGTGCCATGGCTGTAGGTCACTTGGGCACTGAGCTTGAGACTCTGGCTGTAAAAACAAGAAATATACCTCTGGTCCACCTGCAGTACCTGCAGCTGCCAATCTCCAGATGGGATCTCAGGAGAGCAATGGCCATGCCAATGAGCTCTCTTAGGCGACTCAAGAAGGGATGTGGCCGTAGCCACCTTAGCTGCCTGGCCCACTAACATGCACATGGGTTTAGGGAGGAGGCCTTGGGAGACACTGGTGCCAGCATCACCACGGTGACTGAGCAGATAGTTTCCTTGGAACAGTATCTGCCTGGAAGGACCTTTCCAGTCATCAATGCTGAAAATGTGACAAAAACCCATCCCGCAGGCGAAGGTGTCTTTTGATTTGGGAGCAGTTGCTGGCAACTAAGAGGTAGCAGTCTCTTCATCCATACTAGTTGATTGTTTTCTTGGCAATGATTTGGAACCCTTAGCCTGGGCTGAGGTAGAACTGAGGATCAATGCAGAAATGCTTGGAACCTCTCACTGGGTGTATGTGTGAAAACCATAGCACAGAGCAGAGCCCGGGTGTAAAAGAAGTGCTAAAGTCTGGAATAATGGCTCAGTCCTCCAAGAGAAAAGTCAGGAAAACTGGAGAACCAGCTTCTAATCAGACACCAGACCGTTCTCCTCAGGAGGAAGAACGGTCAGCCCCAGAGACAACTGAGCCTCAGGAGCTGAAGTTTTACCAGGATGAGCTTTTGGCCCTGGGGCGACCCTCTAGGGAAGATCTGTGCCAGGGACAGAAAACCTGTCCCATTCTTGAAAACCTGTGACGGCAAGCTGCAGCACAGGAAGGAGGTGATGGCAGTGGTGCCCACAGGACGTATTGGGAGGAACCCTTTACATTGAGGCCAAAGACCCCAAACCTAGTGCCACTAGGGGAGTGGTAGAGCCTCGGGCGTTTGGGGAGTTCCTGCGCCTCCATTTGTGCATCATACGCAGCCACATATGCGACTTATTCTGTCCAGACTCTTTGAGATTATCAACGAACGGACTGTGCTTCACGGCTTTCCATGATAGAACTTCGGGTCAGAGTTGTATATGACGTATTGTTTGGCGTCTGTGCAGCCACATCTGCTTTAAGATCAGTGAAAGCAGCCACGGAGCATATCTGGATGAGAGTCTTGAAGGTAAGTAACTCTCAGAAGCTCTTGTTAAGCCATCTTCCCTTCAGTGGGGCAAACTTGTTTGTATCTTTCCTAGAGGACCCGGTTATGGCATCCCCGTAGCTGGACACCTTGACCAAACCAGAACTAAAGGCCAGGGATGCACCAGAAGGTGAAGGAGATTTGTAACTCCTGTCCCATCTGTCAAGCCAGTGGCACGACAGGTGGGCACCCAAAGGCCCCCTTAATCCCGCTTCCAGTTGTTGGTGTTCCCTTTGAAAAGGCAATGATTGACATTGTTGGTCCCCTTGACCCCAGCATCAGGGAACAGTTCTGCTGGTAGTAGATCATGCCTCCAGGTATTCTGTGGCTATTCCCCTCAGGACTACCACTGCCCCTGCAGTGGCTAGGGCCCTCATTAGCATCTTTACCCAGAGTGGGCTTCCCTAAGGAGGTGATGTCATTCCGAGGTACCAACTTCATGTCTGGCTACTTGAAACACATGTCGAAAGAGTGTGGAGTGAATTACCGGTTCACTTCCCTCTATCACCCACAATGTAATGGCTTTGTTTTGTTTTGTTTTTTAGAACTTTATTTTAATTTTGTCAACATACAACCTGGCAGTCAGAGTATACAGAGACATATCATACCAATATGTTCTACGTAAGTAGGTTAATCAAGAAGCAGTCAATAGTTACACATGCACTAATCTGCTTTACCATTCTCCAGGTGATCAATAAGTGTCCCATTCCCCTAATTGGGACCGTACCTTATAATTATCATGTGCAGACACTGCCCTGCTCGTCCCCAGTGTCGTCGTGTTTTGCCTCATCAGTTTCAGAGCCAGAGTCTCTGTCTGTTGTCACTCGTGAAGCAGGAGCTAGGAGTTATCTGTATGAGCACCGCAAGTGTTTAGTGTATCCTCAAATATGTCATCCTTTCTGCTAAGGCGCATATGTGTCTCCCCAGCTAGGGCCCAGTCGAGCGCATCTCTATGCCAGAGCGCAATCGTTGGGGCATGCTGGGACAGCCATGTGATTGCCATTCTACGTCATGCCAGTACCATAGGCGACTGACCAAATTTATAGGTTATATTGTGCCCTTCTGGCATCTAAAGAGGCTTAATAAGCAGCATTTTGGTGTCAGCTCAATACTTAGTTGTGTGGCATGCACCATTTCTTCGACAGCTTGTTGCCAGAAGGAGTGTATTACATCGCAGGGCCATGGTTAATGTAGGAAATCAGCCCCCACAGTGTTGCAGCGCAGGCATATATCGGGGCAAGACACGACCATTCGATAAAGGTCTTGTGGCGTTAAGTAAGTTCTTCGCAGAAAATTATAATGTATCAGTCGAAAATGGGCATTACTAGAAACCATGCATGTTAGTTCACAGGACCGCTGCCAGTCTTGATCTTCCATTGGAATGTCAAAGTCTAAATTCCAGGCCTCTCGGGTCCGTGTGTAGTGTGTAGTGACTACTGTACAGTTTAAAATGCAGCCCTTTGGGGTTGCGAGGGGTTGTGGCTCCTCCTCTTCCTTTCGGGGAGGTTACAACCAATACCAGCAGTACCATCCCTATCAGGGCCAACCGCGTTACTCCTCCTCCCTGCAACAGCAGTCGTTTCGACTGCCACAAGCGGCCTCTTACAAGCAGTACAGAGGGAAATCCTCATGCTGAGGTAGCGATTCCTCAAAAAAACAGTTACAACTGCCAACCGCTCTTCCCATCAATCCGACCAAAGTTGGAGGGCGGATCTCCCATTTCTTCTCCAATTGGTCCACAATAACTACAGATCGATGGGTTTTGGACATAGTATCCAGAGGCTACACTCTGGAATTTGTGAAATTCCCTCCAAATTCTCCCCCCAGAGGTCTTCCTCCTGCCCGTCTGAAGGATCTTTTATGCCAAATCAATCTCATGTTAAGGAAAGGAGCGATCAAAGTGTACCGAATCTTCAAGGGGATGCAGGCTTCTATTCAAGATTCTTCCAAATCAGCCCCATTTCTGGACATTCGTGTCCTCAAAAAGATTCTTTAGAATCAAACTTTCCGGATGTTGTCTCTCCTAGAAGTGCTTCAATTACTTGTCTTAAGGGGATTGCAAGCCAACACTGGACCTTCAAGATGTCTATTTTCATGTCCCTATTCTACCCAGACACAGAAAATTCCTGCGCTTCAGAGCGGCTGGTAGAGATTTCCAATTCCAAGTCCTTCCATCTGGCCTTCGCTCTGCACCCGAATGTTCACTAAAGTCTTGGCACCGGTGGCAGCATATCTTGGTCAAGCTGGTGTCCAAATATTGTGCGACCTCGACAACTGCCTTATGAAGGCACAGTCGTTCGCAGTCGCAACCAGACACACTCAGTCATGACTGTCTCTGTGTCTTTCCATCAATCTGGAGAAGTCTCAGTTCACCCCCTCTCATGTGACGACCTTCTTGGGGGCCATCATAGACACACAGCAAACAACGGCTTTTGTCTCAAACGAAAGACAACAGCGGATTTCCAAACTGGCAACTCTCCTGCGCACATAAAAGTATGTTTCTGTTCGACAGTTCAAATCGCTTCTGGGAATGCTGTCTTCCTGTATCCCCCTAATTCCCAACTGTCGCCTCAAAATGGGACCCGACTGGAGGAACTCGACAACCAATTGCAACAAGTCTCAGGGTCCTTAAACGATGTCATCAACATCACGACTCAGTTACGAAGAGCATTGCTACGGTGGACTCGCATACCAAACATCTCAGCAGTTCGTTTGTAGTGGACACTCCAAGTTTCATCCTCACGACAGATGCCTCCTTCGAATGGTGGGTAGCGCATCTTCAAGCCCTCACAGTCATGGGGAAATGGGACACCCACCTATGAACTTGGCACTTAAACCTTTTGGAGTTACTGGTGATATTCCCGGCTCTGAAGTCCTCTTGCACCCTCATTCAAGGAGCTCAAGTGTTGATCCGAATGGACAACACAAAAAGCATGCATTATGTGATCCACTTTGATATCCCTACAAGCTCAGCAAATTTGGGACTGGGCGATTCAACATCAGGTCACTTTAACAGCAGTTCATGTTTCGGGGGTGTCCAACCTTCTAGCGGACTCCCTGAGCAGGTCGGTCTTGTCAAACCACTAGTGGGAACTACCATCAGCCGGCACTGGACCGCATCTCTCCGCTTTGCAGACACCCCAATATGGATTTATTTGCGACCAACCTGAACCGCAAATGCCCATTCTATGCAAGTTGGCTGCCCCACTCAGAATCGTGCGGGAATGCGTTTTTGATGAACTGGTCAAAAATATATGCTTACGCTTTTTCACCAATTCCTCTAGTCGCAAGAGTACTTTGAAAAATGCAGAAAGAACCCTGTAGCATTCTTCTCATAGCCCCCAGATGGTCTCGCCAGTTTTGGTTTATGGAGCTCCTCCTCCCTGTCGGAGTGCAATCCAATTTGGCTGTGCCCAATTTCGAATCTTTTTTACTATGAACCACGGCCGGATCTGCCATCCGGATCCAACTTCTCTGCGATTGGCAGCCTGGCGCCTGAACCTTGCCTGAGCCTTGCCAATTTGATTATTCCTCCGACTGCAGGGAGGTCCTCACTAACGATAGAGCACCCTCCACTATCAAAACCTACAAACTCAAGTGGAAACGGTTCTAGCTTTGGTGTGAAGCTTCAAATTCAAATTCTTCAGTTTAACTCTGAGAAGACAGAGATTCTACACTGTGCAGTAGGTAGAATCCTTCCTAAACGTCCGCTTGAGTTTTGGCCAACATTCCCTGCTACTCCATTGGCTCCCAGTAGCGTGGTACATAATCTGGGAGTCATGGTTGACAACAAATTGACATTAGAAAACTGTCAACAAAACAGCTGGAAGTTGTTTTACTCTAATCAGAGCATTTCGGAAAATCCTTCCGATGTTCTCTTAACAGAACAGAGCGCTGATAGTCCGGAGCACCATCCTCAGTAAGCTGGACTATTGTAATGCCCTGTTACTAGAATCCCCGCAATATCTGATTGAGAGATTGCAGAGAGTATTGAGGTTCCGTGACGGTTTTAACCCGTGTTTGTAACATTGTCGTAAATACATAATTTTGGTATCAGTGAACCGCAAATGATCCATTTAGTATATCCTGGTGTTTTCGCTATGCTACGAGCAAGAGCACTCCGGTTACAAAAACATTTGTGATCTACCCGTGGCATCCATCTTAGAACACGGAAGCCATTTTGTATTCCTTGCCCTCACATAGTCAATGGACACGCAATGACCTCTTTTCATTTAAGGACACGTAGGCCTTAACCGGCGATTCACCTTGCTAGTGACACGTGCACCTTAGGCCAGCAACGCTGTGGCAGCATGACTCGGCAAGAGCTGCCTCCCCAGCCTGAGGCCAGTCCTGCTATACTGGTTCTTGTGTTCGTTGGCCTGATCATGATTAGGCGGCCGAAGCTGGTAGCCGTGCCCATTTACGACCCACAAACATCTCTTATCTTGTCTTTCTATCTTCTGCACCTGGCTCTGCTCCTTTCCTTCTGGGCCTTTATTAGGGGGAGGTAACGAAATTTACGATGAGGCGGTCCGGGTCTTGAATGAGAAATTGACATGGGATTATGATGGAATAGTGGGAACCCCTCATTCGTAATGTTTTGACATCAGATACTGTTGACGATTCCTGTGCAACGCCAAATATTTATTGTTTAAGACACGAATGTTTAGAACTGTGCTAACATGTAAAGAATTTGCCTGAAGCCCAATATTCAGTATATAAGGAGCAACCCTCTTTGTACAAATTGAACAGGCTCCTAGACACTGCCCGTGTGCAGTTTCTGTGACTTCTGTGTCCCTGCAGTAATAAACCTTTGGTCTTTGACGCCACCATCGAGAAGCCCGTGTTTCTGTTTGTTTGTGCACCGAGACAGGTAGAACTCCGGGGTCTTCGGGTGTTATCCCTGACACCTCTGGACAGAACCAAAAAGTCCAGAACTCCAATTGGCGCCCACGTGGGGCGACGTCATTCGGTACCGGTCCAAAAGCCTGAAGAGTTCGAGGAGCTTCGTGTGAAGATTTCAGAGGGAGGCGCCCCACTTCATCGATCCCGGCATATCGCAAAAGTGGCCCGACGTTCTCTTCCACGAGGGTTCCCGTTCAGACGGCTGCAGTGGTCCGTTGCCTTGACCGTCGCCCTGTCTTGGACCCGAGGTGCAGTCCTTAGTACGGCGAGACGTGACGGGTTTCTCCTTGGTGACATCTTCAGTGCCTCAGTTAAGTATTCAGTGGTTGCTAGTTGGTTATTTTTGTAAGGATTACTCCTGTTTGGATAATCCTTTTAGTTCCCAGTTCAGTTCGGTTTTGTCCTTTTAGTTCTCAGTTCAGTTCAGTTCTGTGAGATTATCACTGATTATTCTGTTTACGATAATCATTCTGTTCAGTTCAGGTATCGATACATTTGTCAGTTCTGGTAGGCCTAAGTTCTTGGTTTGAGTGCGCATCTTTTCTGTTTGTGTTTTGTTTGTGTTGTGTTCCGCATTATAAAATGGTAAGTCGGAAAAATTGTATGTTGTCTTGTTTTAGTTGCAACAGTGATTCCCAGTTGGAGGACTCGTGTTTGGTTCCTCCGATTGGAACTCCCCTTTATGATCTATATTGCAAATTTGGTGTGGGCCCTATCTCTTATAACGAGATATGGATCCACTATACAGAGAAAGATGGTGTCCTTAGTTGGCCACTACATGGTAGTTTTGAACCTGAAGTTCTCGATAATCTAGAAAGAAGGTTGTTTAAGAAGAAAGCCCGGCCGGCAATGTTTGATTCTTTCCGTTATTGGCGAAAAGAATCTAAACAGAGAGAAATTAAAAAGTTGAAGAAAGAACAGAAAGAGCAAGAGTTGACTTTAGAACAGTCTGCTAAGCAGCTGCAACTCAACGAGTCTGAGAAGGCGATGGAGGTGGCCAATAGAGAGCGTAATTTAGCGATAGACAAGTGCTATCCTGCTTTGCCATCGAGTACGGCTAAGATAGTAGAGGACCCTGAAAAGGATCCCCTGTTGTCTTACTTGTTACGATCACCCCCACCGTATGCACAGGGTGCTACGGCTCCACCTATACCGAATGTTCAATTACCGGTTGCTGGACAACCTGGTGTCCCTGTTCCCGCTCCCCTGAATCAAGTTGCTGTACCTCCTGTGGCCAATATTAATGTTCCTTCGGCACCCCCTCTTCTAGGGTTGCCGGCTTCTTTACCTATGCCTGTGTCGCTCACACCTGCTAGTTCACAAGCTATTTTGCCTGCTACTCCTACTGTTCCTGATCTATCTGTTCCAACTGCTACTATATTTACTGCTTCTGCTAATATTATGACTCCACTTTCTGTTCGTCGGAGAATCACTGATTCTGTCTCTAATATTCTATCTCCCTTCTATAAAACTCTGATTAAGACTCCTGCCTCTGACTCTGTGCAGAGACGTAGTCAGCTTCCCAGTACTGAAGAAAGAGGGATATTAGATTCCACTGCTCTTAGATGGGTTTCGAAAGTGGGAAGATATAATGTACAGGATGTATTAGATACATTTATGCAATGGAATGAACCGACACAACGATATGTGTTCGATGAAATGTGTTTTCTTCTACGTGAGGAATTGGAAGAGGATGACCCTGAATCAAACCTAGAAGAATTAATTAATGTTCAGAAAGAGTTTGCTGCAGGTATGATAGTCGGTCAAAATATAAAAGAAGCGATGGAACTGATTTTAAGTTATAGGAATGACCCATCCCTTCGTTCACCAAGAGAGTTAGGGAAACGTAGTACGAAACAAAATCGTCAATACCCAATGAGGGAGGTTCCACCAATTTGGCGTGAAGCTGTGCAAGCTAATGTAAACCTTGGTATTGCAGCCGCTCCGGCCCAATTCCAGAGAGTGTGGATACATATTCCATGGAAGCGAGCTGAAGTATTAGCAGTGAAACAGGCCTTGCCAGATCCGCGTAAAAATCCTGCAGGGTACTACAAAGAGTTGGCTCAAACAGTTGACGCTTGTGTATTGAATCTTGCTGACATAGATTTGCTATTTGGTAATGTAGTACCACAACCAATTTGGGCAAAAATTCGTAAAGAGAATCATCCAGTTGCCCTAGGTGGTGACTGGGCAGCTATAATTGCAGCGGATGGTCAACAAATAGGTGGTTCTAAACCTGAACCCTTAATTGCTAATTTGCCTGGTAGAATAATCGATTTAATGAAAACCTTGATGCCAGCATTGCGCGTTAACTGGGACAAATTGTCCGCGTGCAAACAAAAGAAAGACGAAAGCGTCTCCGACTTCTTCACAAGATTTGAGGAGACTTTCGTGGATCATAGTGGTCAGGATATGAGCACAGAAGGAGGCCAGAGATTATTTGTTGATAAATTTGTGCACAATTTGTTGCCAGAACTTAGTGGTAAATTAAAGAATTCTGAAAGTGCGTGGGCTGTCTCTACGACTGCGCAAATACTTGCGACTGCCCAGTACTATGAAAATAGGGATAAAGAAGAGAAGGAAAAAACAGATAAAAAGACGAAAGATTTAAAAACTAAAGTCCTTTTACAGCAAGCATATCCGCCTCGCACGAATCAGACCAACATGCAGCAAGGGTCATATCAAAGAACGGATTATAATTTTCAAAGGCCACAATACCAATGGAATCAATGTGCTTATTGCAAAATGGAAGGTCATTACAAAAGTGAGTGTCCAGTTCGAACGCAAAATAATACTGCGGCAGCTCAGAGAGGTCGTGGTAGTTCTATGCAGAACTCTAGAGGTCGAGGACGAGGTGCTATGCCTCCGCAGACGAGTGATCGCCCTTCTAATTATTTCGACCAGCGAAATGGACAATCTTCCCAACAGAATAGGTCTCCACAGTATCATGTTGAAGACTATTATGAAGCTAGTGAGGAAGTTCAGCAAAGTGAATACTAGGACAGCCATGGACAAAGAGAGGGAGTAGTATCAGTTCCAGTAGATCAGAGTGGGCCTTATGTCGCAGTAGCAACATCAGGTATAGTCGAACCGTTTCTGTTGGATACTGGTGCAGCAAAAAGTTCTATCATTCATGCAAAACTCCCTGGCGCACCTTTGTCTGGCTCAACAAATGTTTCAGTAGGTTTTTCGGGCGCCCCTGTTCACAATCCGGTTTCTGGTCCTTTGTCTATTTCTGTTGGACCCTGCCACTTGAAAGCACCCCTGATTTTGACGACAGGTTGTAACGAAAATCTGCTTGGTTTAGACTTGTTAAAACGCCTGTACGCGACATTGTACTGTTCTCCAGCAGGAGTACAGCTTACGTTGGGTAAAAGAATCATCTCTCCGATGTACTTGTCGATGGATGCACTCCCACCAGAGCTGCGTTCACTCCCTGATACTCTTTGGGCGACTGGTCCTAATGATGTAGGTCTCTTGGAAATTCCACCCTATGTAGTAACTTTGAAAGCAAATGTCAAATTTCCACGAATTCCACAATACAGAATCTCTAGTGAAGGTGAACGCGCACTTTTATTAATTGTGCAAGATCTGATCAAGAAAGATGTTGTAGAAGAGACTAGAGGTAATGTCTGTAATAGTCCTGTACTGCCTATTTTGAAACGAACTGACCCAACAAAGCCTCCAGTATATAGGTTTGTAATTGATCTTAGAGAGGTTAATAAAATTGTGATTCCACAGTTTCCTGTGGTTCCAGACATTACTGCATTGTTAACGTTGATTCCTGCTACAGCAGCATGGTTTTCGGTTGTCGACTTGAAAAATGCCTTTTTCAGCATTCCGATAGCCGAGGAAAGCAGAGATATCTTCGGTTTCTCTCTAGGAGGACGAAGCTTCAGGTTTAAACGCGCTCCACAAGGTTATTGTGAAAGCCCATCCATTTACAGTCAAGCATTAAAAAGCAAGTTAGACTCATTTGTACTTCCTCTTGGTTCTGCTTTAGTACAATATGTCGATGATCTTCTAGTGGCTGCCGATGACAAGGAAACTTGCAAAACAGCTACAATTTCTTTATTGCATCACTTGTCAGATTTGAATCACAAGGTGTCACCTTCAAAAATGCAATACTGCTGCCAAGAAGTGACCTACCTAGGTCATCTCTTGTCAAAGGAGGGAAGGAAGTTGACCCCAGAGAGAATAAAAGCAATTACACAGATGAATGTTCCTAGCACGCAGAGAGAAGTACGTGCCTTTTTAGGTATTACCTCATATTGTAGGCAATGGATCCCAAATTTTTCTCTTTTAGCAAAACCATTGGTAGCCTTGACTGGGAAAGGTGTTCCGAGTCCGGTACCATGGTCTGCCGAATGTCAGCAGAGTTTTTCTGAATTGCGAAATGCACTGTGTTCAGCACCTGTATTGGGTACACCCGACTACAGTAAGCCATTCACGCTCTATGTCCACGAGAGAGAAGGTTGTGCATTGAGTGTTTTGACGCAGAAATTTGGTGATAAACAACGCCCTTGTGCGTATTTTTCATCAACATTAGATCCGGTAGCCAGAGCGTTGCCTAGTTGCTTGAGAGCTACAGCCGCAGCTGCAGCTTCCATTCGACAATCTGCTGGTTTAGTAATGAACAACATGCTAGTGGTTATGGTTCCTCATGCTGTGGATACACTCATGAACCGAACCAAGACGCAGCACCTTACCAGTGCTAGATTATCAGGTTATGAACTGACACTGTTAGCGAGTCATATTCAGATCAAGAGATGCAATGTATTGAATCCAGCAACATTGTTGCCGACTAGTCAAGAGTCGAGTGATTCCGAACCACATGACTGTTGTTTCAAAACTGAGGAAGAAACAAAAGGACGAATTGATCTAAAAGACACTCCGTTATCAGATCCAGATGGAACGTTGTATGTTGATGGGTCTTGCTTCAAATTGGAGAATGGTGATGTGACTGCTGCCTATGCAGTAACGACTTTGAGTACGATTGTGGAGACTGCAAGAGTGAGTCAGAATTCTGCCCAGGCTGCATAATTGATCGCGCTAACAAGAGCGTGCGTTTTAGCTAAGGGAAAGAGAGTGAATGTGTTCACAGATAGTCAGTACGCGTTCGGCGTGGCCCATAGTTTTGGCCGCTTGTGGAAAGAGAGAGGTTTCATTACGTCCCATGGGACTAAGATTCAACATGGTCAGCTAGTTAATGACTTGTTGGAATCTCTAACCTTGCCGACTGAAGTTGCGATTGTGAAATGCAGTGCTCATAAAGCAATCACGGATGATGTTGGTCGTGGAAATGCTTTTGCCGATGAGACTGCAAAACAGACAGCTAGAAATATGATGAGTAGAATGTATGTTGCAACGTCTGCAAGATGGATTTCTGAGTCTGGAATGTGTGAAGACACAGTGGAAAGCGTGAAAGAAATTCAGAAAGAGGCGACTGAGGAGGAAAAGCTTGCATGGAAAGAGAGCACGGGTAAATTGGACTCGAGTGGGTGTTGGATTGATTTGTCGGAACAACAGCGTTGGATGTTGCCTGATGCGTATGTGCTTGCAGTAGTAACGATGACACATGGAACAGCGCACATCAGTTCTAAAGGGATTTGTAAGATGTTGGCTCCGGTCTGGAAGAATGATGGGATTAGTAAGTGTGCAGAGAGAGTGGTGAGAAATTGTATGGTATGCTTGATGCATAATCCTGGCAAGGGAATCCCCACACCTGCAGGTCACTTCGCTCCTCCTTCCTGCCCCTTTGAAGTAATTCAGTTAGACTTCATTCACATGGATCGTTGCAATAATCTGAAATACGTCCTAGTGGTAGTTTGTGCTTTCTCCAGATGGATCGAAGCATACCCACTGAAGGAAAATACTGCCTTATCCACTGCCAAAATTCTTCTTAAAGAATACTTCCCCAGATACGGAATGCCACGGATTGTATGGTCAGATAACGGAAGTGAGTTCGTAGGGAAAGTTATGCAGAGTGTGTGTGCCGGCCTAGGGATTAGACAGAAGTTTCATAGTGCGAATCATCCCCAGTCCGCGGGTTTAGTCGAGGGTTACAATGGCACCCTTAAACTGAAACTTGCTAAGATACAAGCGTCCACGGGTTTGTCCTGGCCAGACGCATTGCCTTTGGCTTTGCTATCAACAAGAGCAACTGTACATTCTAGAGTAGGGCTTAGTCCTTATGAAATAGTTTTTGGTCGTCCTGCAAATGTTTGGGGGGTACCTAGACCGAAAGAATTTAAGCAGCTGGAATACCCAATGTTAATTGATTACCTTTTCGACTTGACTGCTAAATTGAGCCTTATTCACCAACAGGTTTTCGATGCATTGCCAAAGCCACCGGAGAGTCCAGGCCATCAGCTGAAACCGGGTGACCAGGTGGTCATTAGAAATTTTGCAAGAACGAAAAATCTTCAGCCCAGATTCATTGGCCCTTTTCAAGTCCTACTAGCAACGAGAACTGCTATTCGTGTGGCCGGAAGGAAGAACTGGATCCATACGACACATGTCAAACGTGTGCCTCTGCCACTTCCTTACGACAACTGGGTAAAGAAAGGAATCGGTACCTCTGAAACGGAACAAGTCCCCAGGTTCATACCTTTCAGCGATGCAGAACTAATCACTGATTCACCAAACTCTGACTCTCCTCCTGAAACTGCTCTTTTGAACCCTGAACATTTGTCATCTGCACCAAAAGAACATTTGCCATCTGAAAACGTGAACATTGCAACGTCGGCTGAAAATACACTGTTTCCAGATCAGACAGCTCCTGCAAAACTGAGATACAACTTACGTTCTCGCAATATGGACAAATAAAGCAGGAAACTGCCCATTTTACATGTTTGATTTTTGATACATTGCCTCCAGCCAGGAAGTTTGCTAATACTTTGTATTGTTTCTTTTTGTTTTAAAATTGCCTTGCCGTCTGGGTAGCCGTAGGGTCGTGGCTGTGTACCTAGTTGAATCTGCGGGGGTCAGACACAAGGTCGATCTTTCTGTTAGTTCTGGGAACTCCCAGGGCTGATAGAGGCATTTTCATCTACGTACACATCATCAGTGGTCGCGAACGGTCGTAGAAGATGGAGCTTCCTGAGCTGCAACGAGAGAATGTAATTTATGTTCGCAGAAATAGACTGTACAGAATACTTCACAGCAAATGCTTTCTAATGCAATGTGCAGTTACATTTTTAATTGTTTTGATAACGTTGGTGGGTGGAATCATCTTTGGCGTACATTTGATCTTCATGCCGGTAACTACAGTACCTCCCCTTGATCCTACTACTTCTACTGTTTCTTCTATGCATTCTTTTCACTCATTTCCTGAACACGAACAAGCTCGACGCTCAGAATTTATTAACAATACATTTGTACAGCTCTTGCATCAACACCAACTGGTAGTTAACACAACAGACTGCTGGGTGTGTGGCCTGATACCCCACACTATGGATAAAGGCATCCCCTATCTGGTCTTGCCTTTTAGCTATAATGGATCATTTCAGGCCTTTCAGACCATTTTTTCCTATGCCCTTGAGACCTATCCTCCGCGTCCACCACGTTCCACTAAATACAATTCTGCCAATAAAGCTTTAGTTCAGGGAATCATTGACATGATTAAAGACGTCAATAATTCCCCATCTTACCCTAAAGATGAATTACGGGTGTATTTGAGTTGGAATTCTACAGAGTATCGTCTTAGTTTGGGAGAAAGTAAACGTAAAAGCTCCACTCCAGTCTGGGTCGTGCCTCACCGAGGTCAAGTCTGTTTGCAAGGAAATGGGAGAAATCCGAGAGCTCAGCTAGGGAGGAGTGAGTGCGTTGAGACTTACGTATTTCCGTCTAACTCCTCCCCTGCCTTTCTGACTGCTAGGGGTACCTACTTCATCTGTCAGGACAGAGCATATACATGGCTGCCTGCTGACTTTTCAGGTTCATGTTATATTGCTCGATTGTTGCCTCCGACATACACTGCCTCTCCAGACTATCACAAGACCAGATTAGCAAGAGGTGTTTTCAGCAAGGAAGATACCGCTGGTCAAGAAGCTGGAGACTTTTTCAAAGGTTTCCTTCCGTTTTGGGGGCCTATGGCCAATAGTAGAAATCTACGTCAACTAACACGGGTAGTTGAATCTACTATCACAGAAACTGCAGGTGCCCTTAGTAACTTAACAGCTGAGCTTCAGGCGGATCGTCTCATGACGTTACAGAACCGAATGGTTCTAGACGTGATACTTGCAGATCGAGGTGGGGTATGCAGAATGATCCAATCGAGCTGCTGTGTATTTATTCCAAATAATGCTCCAACTGTCTATGAAGCGATCTCTAAGCTACACAAGATTTCCGACTCTATACACGTAGACAAGGGAAACTGGTCCTTCATGGAGTGGTTTTGGACTCTGATATCAGCGTGGGGATGGAAGGTTCTGATGGTCATTGGTGTCATCCTAGTATTTCTGTTCTCGTGCTGCCTTATTATCCAATGTGGTCCCGCTCTGTGTAGTCTCTGTGCTGCAACCTGTTTCAGAAAACCACCTACATTAGGAGAAAAGGCACGAGACAGGATGATGATGCAACAACATGTTGCTGACCTAATGAGCATAGAATTAGACTCTGACATAGACTGAGTAATTGCCTATGTAAGGGCAAAAGGAGGGTCTGAGGTTCCGTGACGGTTTTAACCCGTGTTTGTAACATTGTCGTAAATACATAATTTTGGTATCAGTGAACCGCAAATGATCCATTTAGTATATCCTGGTGTTTTCGCTATGCTACGAGCAAGAGCACTCCGGTTACAAAAACATTTGTGATCTACCCGTGGCATCCATCTTAGAACACGGAAGCCATTTTGTATTCCTTGCCCTCACATAGTCAATGGACACGCAATGACCTCTTTTCATTTAAGGACACGTAGACCTTAACCGGCGATTCACCTTGCTAGTCACACGTGCACCTTAGGCCAGCAACGCTGTGGCAGCATGACTCGGCAAGAGCTGCCTCCCCAGCCTGAGGCCAGTCCTGCTATACTGGTTCTTGTGTTCGTTGGCCTGATCATGATTAGGCGGCCGAAGCTGGTAGCCGTGCCCATTTACGACCCACAAACATCTCTTATCTTGTCTTTCTATCTTCTGCACCTGGCTCTGCTCCTTTCCTTCTGGGCCTTTATTAGGGGGAGGTAACGAAATTTACGATGAGGCGGTCCGGGTCTTGAATGAGAAATTGACATGGGATTATGATGGAATAGTGGGAACCCCTCATTCGTAATGTTTTGACATCAGATACTGTTGACGATTCCTGTGCAACGCCAAATATTTATTGTTTAAGACACGAATGTTTAGAACTGTGCTAACATGTAAAGAATTTGCCTGAAGCCCAATATTCAGTATATAAGGAGCAACCCTCTTTGTACAAATTGAACAGGCTCCTAGACACTGCCCGTGTGCAGTTTCTGTGACTTCTGTGTCCCTGCAGTAATAAACCTTTGGTCTTTGACGCCACCATCGAGAAGCCCGTGTTTCTGTTTGTTTGTGCACCGAGACAGGTAGAACTCCAGGGTCTTCGGGTGTTATCCCTGACACCTCTGGACAGAACCAAAAAGTCCAGAACTCCAGTATAGACCATGATGGCCAAACTGGTACTAGTTCAACCACGCCACTCAGCCGCCTCCTGGGCACTCTCATATTTACACTGGCTGCCAGTCTCGCAGAGGATACGATTTAAGGCACTATGTATATAGTATTTAAGGCTCCACATGGTCACGGGCCCAAATCTCTGCAGGAGAAACTGACATGATATGTCCCTTCATGAGCACTGCGCTCCTCATCGGCTAATCTGGTGAGGGTGCCTAGAGTTAGGAAAGTCAAATCAGGAGGTAGGGCCTTCAGTGCGGCAGCGTCCCGCCTTTGGAATACTCTTCCATTTGATACGAGACAAATAGACAACGTCCTACAGTGTAGAAAACAGTTAAAAACCTGGCTCTACCCTCGAGTATGCTCCTTGGCATCCTGCTAACTTCTTCCTGGCAGGGGACACAGTCTCTCGGCCCTAAGCTAGTCGCCTGCATTACAGCGCCAGGTTACCCGTAGAGTGTCAGTTGCGCTTTACAAATAATGATAAATAAATAAATAAATAAATGTTCACCCTGTTCACTCTACGCCAGAGCAGCTTCTGCCTTTTTTCTTACAATTAACAAAATCCAGACTCTCTCACTCTACTCTGAAAGTTTTTCTGGCTGCAATTTCCAAATTCCGTCAGGATGGCTCCAATTCTTTTTATTCTTCAAGAATTATTCAACAATTTTTCAAAGGCTTATTTCAGATGTTCCCTAAAATTCGACACCCGCCTCCTCCTTGGCATCTGAACATTGTGTTGGCACAACTCATGATGTCCCCATTTGAGCCCATTCGTAGGGCTGATCTTAAATTCATCTCCTTGAAGACATCGCTGCTTTTAGCTCTTACTTCGAGTCAGCGAGATACAAGCTTTTACTATCAAACCACCTTTTCTTCAATTCACCAAAGACGCTGTGGCGCTCCGCATTAATCCGGCCTTAATTCCTAAAGCTCCATCTGATTTCCACCTGAATGAGCCTGTCATCTTAAAGACTTTTCCCCTAATCCACAGTTGCCAGCAGAAAAGACTTTACATTCTGAGATGTTTGACATTTTATTTGCAGAGAACAACCAGTATTCGTAAAACTGATCAGCTCTTCATAGCCTACGGCAGGATGCGTAAAGGACCTCCAGTTGCTAAACAGTCTATTGCACGTTGGATATCTAGAGCAATTTCCTTTTGCCATCAGCAAGCAGGCAAGACACTTCCTGCAACGATTAAAGCGCACTCTACTAGAGCAGTCTCCTCTTCTACTTCTCTCTTTGCTGGTGTGCCTCTTCATCAGATTTGCAGAGCTGCGACCAAGCACTACTGTCTGGAAGCTGCCAACAATGCTGACACTACTGTGGGGCAAGCGGTGCTACGTAATCTTTTTAAGTAAGGTGAGCCTCTGTTACTTACCTCCTCCTGCACACATTGTATATATGTATATATTTCTGCTTTTGCAGATGTGCCCATGTTTACTGCTAAACTGTAATATACGTATATGTATTCTCTCGTACTCTGTTTACAATGTACTTATGGCTTACTATGCACAGTTCTCGAATTACTCCTATCTACTCTGATTCAAGCATGTGAATCTATGAAAGATACCCCAATACTGGAGAAGAACATAAGTTACTTACCTGAAAACTGTGGTTGTCCTGTATTGGTATCTTTCATAGATTCACATGTGATCCACCCACCTCCCCTCAGAGGCTCCCCTCTTCTCCTTGGCTCTTATGCCACACTTGTGCTAAAAAATCGGAGAGCCTGAGCCTCTGATGAGAAAGTTCCAGAGGGTGCTGTCGCCTTATTGGCTGGAGTTTGGACCATATCTAAGGACTTGGACAAGTTATTAAAGTGACAAGTTTTTTCCTGTTAACTTCTATGTTACAATACTTCCTATTGCTCTTTTAGCTATGCTTTCGCTATATTGCTATTTATTCTGTGTACCGAGGGAATCCCACTTCGGCGACGGAGATTCAAGCATGTGAATCTATAAATGATACCAATACTGGAGAACCACAGTTTACAGGTAAGTAACTTATGTTCATCTTCCTGATCTTCCAGAGCGGATAAAAGCAGTTAGAGACCCCCGTCCCAATCTGGGATTTCATAGACAGATCGCAGCGATTGTGATGCCAAGTCTTTTAGTTGATCTAGATGGTAGGGGTGGGTTTTCCAACTCAGTCGGCCAAAAATTTGAGTTCCAGGGCCCACCAATTAGGATCATTTCAGTGTTGTCTGGGTTTAAATGCAGGTGGTTACTGTTCATCCAGCTACCAATATCTCACATGGTAGTTTGAAAGTTACTAACAGAGGCTGCAGACTTGTCGATTTACAAGATCAGTTGACGATCGTCAGCGTAGTTGAAAGTGCATACCTTTCTTTAGCCTAAGGTTTGAATTAGAGGATACAGATACAGATTGAAAAGGTGCGGTGACAGGGAGGAGCCCTGCGGAACCCCACAAGTCAATTTGACTTTAGAGGTAGAGAATTGGGCACAGCGTACATCTTGAGTGCGATCCTCTTGGAAAGACGTAAGCCACTTAAGGCCCTGTATCCCTGCATTACTCACATTGTCCACCAAGAGGACGATGAAGTCTCTGTAGAGGAAGGTTAGTCTCATCTCTTTCATTTGTGGGGGGAGGGTGTCATGAATACACGTGCCTCTTTTGGACATTGTTAGCCCCCACTTGTTGCCTGGAAAATATTGTGGGTTCGACTGGAAGTGCACAGATTCCCTTCCAACCAGGCCTCCTGTGCCAGATCTCATTCCCTGAACTGTTCCCGTCATTTCCACATTGGCACCCCTTTAGCTCACATATAAGTTCCTAGTAAAAGGTACCCCTGGTACTAAGTGCCTTGTGGTTAAAGAGGGTCCCTAAGGGCTGCAGCACAAATTATGCCACCCTAAGGGGTACCTCACCTAGCACATGCACATTGCCACAGCATCCTGAGTGTCTTGGTGCAGACAAAACTGAAGAGCCAACCTGTGTGCCATACCCATGACCACTGCTAGAGGGGTGTCCTACCCATATCTCAGGCAGTGAGTTAAAGTTCACAGATGTATATAGTGCGACTCATCACCCGTGATGGTTTCCAGACGCTGTCTATGGTCACGGGTTATAAAGTGATTTGGCCAGAATCACAGGATGTTGCACTGAAGCAGAGACTCGAACCCTGATCCCCAGTTCCTGATTCGGCAGCTCTGGCTGCTGCACCACATCCCCCCCTCCTGTGAGGGCATATCTGCATCAAATGCCCCTGATGCCCCTGCAATATCCTAGTCGATTCCTGGATATTGTAAGTGACCAGGGAAGTCATAGTAAGTACCTAGGCTGGACACTAGTCATTATGAGTTCGCCAGCTCCATGATTGCCTCACTGAAATATGTGATGTTTGGCACCAAGCATCTCAGCATAATAAACTTGTGCTGATTCCAGTGTCGATTTTAATAAAAATTGCACACAGAGGGCCCCTTAGATGGGTCCCCTGAAACCTACCAATCCTTAGTGTGGTCATTGACTGGCCTGAGCAAGCCTGTTACCACCAGAGTGTGTTCTGACCTCAGGGGAGAGTGCCTGCGCACTCTGAAGCTGAGAACAATGCCTTTCCTGGGTGGAGGTGTTCAGGTCTTCCCTGGACAGGAAGAGCCATCCGTGGTGGGGAGCTTCAAAGGTCTTGCCTCCTTTGTATTGCGACCCCAGCCTCTCCTGTTCGAAGGAGCTGGCCTCCATCCTGTCCTCACCCCCTTTTTGGCGGCAGGACAGGCCGGAAACCTTAGATAGAATAGGAGATGTGCCCCCCTCTGCCAACTCCTCCCCACGGGTGCTGGAGGCTAGGTCAAGTACACTTTTCAGTGCCCACCATCTTGAATATGATGGGACTTATCCAGTTTGGGCTAGGACTGTGTCCTCCTCTCACAGAAGGTGGGCATGTTAGAGGGTGTAGACACCCCAGGCAAAGGGCCCATTGGACATTACCTGTCACTCCCTTGTAACGCCCTTAAATCTAGTTTTTAGGTGGCATCCCCAGTCTCTGAACTACAAACTAGTTCCCGCAAGCCGCTGTTACTTATCTGCAAGCAGCCTCTGTCCGATTGCCCTAGTCCCCCTTAATTTATATTGGGTTTCCAACCTTGAACTTGCACTTGGGCGCCCCTGTGCCGCTGGTGGTGCACTGTTGGTTCTGAAGTGAACCTTGTCCAATACTGACCTTAACTTCCGAAGAATGGTCTTGTAAGGAGATGCTCCCCGTATGTATGTTGAATGTTTTCTTCACCCCATAGGTTAACATTGCAAAGTCTGAAAATTGCACTAATTGTCCACTTTTTATATTGAACAGTATTTCTATTGCAAAACGTATTTACTCAAGATGAAATTCTGTGGTTCAGCAAAATAAATCTAACCAAGTATCATTCTTAAATTGGTCTCAGATTTATTCAATGAGTGTGTGTCATTTATTGCACCTGTGTGTACAACAAATGCTTAAAACTACCCTCACATATGTCTAACTGCTCCCCCACACTACCACAAAAGAGCATTATTATTATCTGCTTTAACCTCTGTAAAATCTCTGGGGATCCGCTGGACTCTCTGCACACTATACCTCTTTTTGGTATAGTATAGTGAGAGCCGGCTCCCCACGCTCAAGTACTCACACTCAGACATAGACAGACAGACACAGACACACACTCTCTCTGTCTGTCTCTCTCACACACATTCTCACACATACCCGCCGTACCTCACATAAGAAACTTATATTTAACTTCTAAATGACACCTTCAATTAGGACCATTAGTAAATAGGTTCTTGCAGAATTCAAAAGATCCTACTTCTGAGGATATCTGTGCAGTCATCCCCATGACAGGAAAGAAGAAATGCAAATGAAAAAAATGCTTTAGGAGGCTAAGCATTCTTAAATTAAGAAATGAATGAAAGATAAACCAGGAATAGAGAGAAACAGACAAAGAAATAAGAAAGAAAAAAAAGAGTAAAATAAAGATAATAAAAACAAGGGAATAGAAAGTACGAAAGAAAGAAATGAGGCTCCCATATATTATATTCAGTGGTGCTTGTAATACGGTAGCCAGGATATCCGTCACGTTTGTGTCTGAGTAACCCGGCCAGCGAACTCTAAATCAGGCTCTTGACACTTTGAAATGTTGCTGCTGTTAACTGTGCACCATTACTTCCTCAGAAGTCACGGGCAAGAGGCTCCTGGTCGCCTGTCACATACTTTTTATAATTACAAGGGTGTGACAACACCACATAACACCGCATAAACAACAAGTGCAAATTAAACCGCAGGGTTCAAATAAACCCACACACACACCGTAAGATTACGCTGTACTAAACACACAAGCCTCAATAACAGGTAACTAATACAAAGACTGATGGACATAATGAAGCAGACCTAGAGATATATGCATAGCACAGACAAGATAAAGGTCTTGATTTAGAGTTTGGTGAGCAGGGTACTCCTTCACAAGCGTGGTGGGGTATCCCGTCCAACAAACGGATGGTCTGCCTGTAAATAGATCGGACAGCCCTTCCTCTCTAGATCAGGCTGTCTAATGTATTTTTCTCTTATTCAGGACCAACAGGGAATACATGGCAGTCGTGGTGAGAATTTCTTTTTAAATGAATCCCACTTCCTGGGAGAAAATTAATCAGGGAGAAAGTTCCAAGGGTGTGAGAGTGATTAGTTATTGGTTTTTAAAAACAAACTCCAGCTTTGAAAGCTTGTTGTTGAAAAACACAAAAGTTGGTGAATGGCTGCCTGAAACATCCCCAAGGGATCCAGAGAATTGTAGATCAACTTCCTATAGATGGTTGAGATTGCTTTTTCGGTCAGTGGATTAGTTAGCAGCTGGTCCTCCAGTAGGGATGCATCAGGCAACTTCCCCCCTTCCCAGATGTGACCTTGCAGAGCGTGACCCACCTGCAAATGTAAGAACCGTTTTTAGTCACCTAATTTATACTTTTGTTGTAGGATCGTGAAGGACACAAACGCCTGTCCCCTCCACACATCGCCCGGCCGCTCTAAGCTAACCAATCCCCATTTTGTGAAGCCCTGCAATCCTCCCACTGCACTTAAGAGATCACCATCATACAGTGGAGTAATTTCAGTCAGCTTACCTTCTCAGCCTAAACACTTGGTAGCCTCTCTCCACACCCTTACCACTGTTTGGGTATGAGTACTTTCTTCAATACAGCACCGGGGTGAGGTAACCTCTCTTGCCCATGGCCAATTGATCTACCCGGTAAGCAGGATCCTCGCGGTCCGCAAAAACCCAGTTGTTGACTGCCACCAGCTGCGTGACCCAGTTATACTTGAGAATGCTCCGGACCGCCAGTCCACCTTAATCTCCCCTCTATACCTTACTAAGCACGAAGTGCAACCATCCCACAACAGGAGCCAAAGTTCTCAGTCTACCTTTTGAAAGTAAATATCTGGTGGGATCTTAAAGGACGTTTTTTGCACGATGTACAGGAGACCCTGGAGGGTATTCACTTTAAATAGGGCAACTCGGCCCAGAAAGGAGAGCGGGAGCGCCTGCAAGTGTGGGGCATCCCAGCGAAGCCGGTCTAATTTCTGGAGTATGTTCCTGTCTGTGGCTCCCTTGTAATAAACACGCCCAAATATTTATGGTTTAAATCTTTATTAATTTTTAGACAGAAGAAAAACAGGACCCTCAGCTCCCACGACAGAATGCAAAGGAGACCACAAGGTCGCAATTTCTAACATTACCACAGGCAAGCAGCATGGAGCGAGTCGACAGAATCAACAAGAGAAGAACAAATAAAGAATTTTCCAAACTAACCCCCCACCCGCCCCATCCGCCCCTTGTCCACCGAAAAACGTAAAATTGGAAGGGATAAAGGGGAAGGCTACGCCCTGATCAGCGTCGTCTTGTATAATTTTCATGGAACTGTCACTAGGAGTCTGCGTGTCTGGGAGACGCAGTAGTCGAAGATATCTGGGGCATGTCAACTCTCGAAATTCGGACACCAGGAGGGTCAAGAAGGGTCACCACAACTCAGGGAACTCCGACCCCCTACCAGCCAGTGTGAGTGTGAATTTCTCCATACCCAGTATCATCCAAAGCCGTTGAAGCCAGCCGGAGAGTGTAGGGATTTGGGCGGTGCGCCAGGGGATCAAGATGTTCTGCAAGGCCTCCCCTATGGCAATCACTATTAGTCGTCCCCTTCGGGATTTAAGTGGATTCATCAATGGGTTAGGCAGGCCCAGGAGGATATAGGAGGGAAAACGAGAGAGCCGAGTTTCTAAGTGAAGATCTAGTTCATCCAGTACTTGGGACCAGTATGGCTGTATGTGGGTGCAACTCCAGAGGATGTGTTCCAATGTTCCTTTCTCCCCACACTCCCTTCAACAACAGATCGCTACATCGAGGGTCAAAGCGATTCACGCGCTCCGGCGTATAGTACCAGTTAGTAACTATCTGACACATGAAAGTATGCCTTAATTTCATTGCCCTTGATTCATACTCTGGACCATAGTTGAGGGATAGGTCTAGGCATAGTCCTTGCAACACACTATAGATTTGCTTGCAGCAGAGGCCAGAACTCAAAAGTCACGGTACCAGATACAAGTAGGTGGTAACTCAGGGCAGGGGAAAACACCTGTTTTCCGTGGGAGGGAAATTCCCATCTCAAAAATCTACATTAAAAATAAATTAATAGTATTCTTTTTTAAATATCTGTTTGGTGCCAGTCCATATGACTTTAATATCTGCCTTTGGGGTTCTATGTTACAAGTCCATAGGGTACATGTTTCCTTTGTGAGCTTAATAAAATGTTGGAAATTCTACAAATCGTCACTCCTACATCCAAGTACTCTCAGGCTACCATTCTACACTCTGCTTGTAAATTATTTTTGTGGAAATGTACATGTATTATGCATTAACTATTTAATTTTAATACTATAGGTGATTGAAATTACGGACGAAGAAAGCAAGATTTAGCACCAGGCAACTGAATGTTAGTGCCATAAGAAGGATTATTTTGAAAAACTGAAGGACATCCAGCATTCTAAGTTTAAACAATTTCCAGAATCTAGCTGTGGCGAGGAAGTGGGAGCTGAGGAAAGTACTATATCTGTAAGTGAAGTCTCTAATTTAGCATTTCATTAACACTGAGCAAAGCCATATCTGTGCACACAGCATCAGAAATAATCCCAGAAAGACCAATCACAGCATCCTCATCTGAAATATTATCAGAAAGACAAATTGCCTCAGCATGACAGAATAACGTTCATCTAAAGCATCATGTAATTTCAGAGAGGAAGCACACACTGCATAAAAGAAAGATATAACAAAAGGTTTCTTCTGTAAACCATCAAAGAAAAGACTCTGAAAGAAGACTCCGAAGCTGACACGTTAACAACCAAAAGATTGGAAAATCGCCTCTGTTCAACAACCATTTTTAACCAGTTACACAAGTTTGAGACTATCTGCCTCGGGATATAACACCTCGACCCACTCTGCTCTGGCGAAAACCTTAAAAATCCACCACTTTATTGTTTTCATGACTATCTCAGATTGTTTCTTTTTTAATGTGTACTGTTCTGTAATTCTATGTAAATCGCCTCAACATTATCTGTTGTGCAGGAGTGATATGTAAAAACTGATTAAATGAGCATCGTTGCGCTATAGCTAATGTAAATAAATCCTCGTCTTCAGAACTACACCTTACACCAAACATAGAAAGGGTAAAATTAACTGATGTTCTGCGACTGGTGAGCCAAAATAGTACTGTGCATGTTCTAATGTTCTCACTTACTGCCATTAGGTCAGTGTAAAAAGGTACTTCTCAGTTTAATCATTAAATATCAGACTAACACCTTATCACTGCACTATAAGAATAGTTTTGAGAAAAACTTCAGTCACAAAATATGTTGCTGCCGGAGAGGCTATAACCAAAAGACTATTATCTGCTAGAAACATTTCGACAGGTGTTACAGGGCTGCTTCTAGACATATTTTGCTCAATTAAAGTGTTAAGAAGATTACACATAATTTCTTTTAGAGATAAATACTGAACATTATCTAAACAAGCCAGACTCTAAAATCGGGTTCACTCGTACCGTGGCATATAAGCAAGAGAAAACTAAATGTAACGCTAGTAATACACCTTATAAAAACACGTGCTGTGTGAACAAATTCAGTGTTCAAACCCACCTCAATCAAAGCAAAATAACCCAAGTTGGGGAAATAAGTTACCTGTGCCAAAAAAGATTCAGCCATCAATCTCATCCCACTGAATTTGAGAGAATGCACACTGGGAAAAACCTCTCTCAGTGCTCAGAGTGCCAAAAAATTTTCAGCAGTAAATCTTATCTCACTGAGCATATGAGAATCCACACTGGGGAAAAACCTTATCAGTGCTCTGAATGCCAGAAAAGGTTTCGTATTAAACGGAGTCTATATCAACATGCATTAACCCACTCTGGGGAAAACCCTTATCAGTGCTCTGAATGCCCAAAACATTTCAAACTTAAATCATTTCTAACTGCACATTTGAGATTCCACACTGGGGAAAAACCTTATCAGTGCTCTGAATGCCAGAAATGCTTCATTGACAAAAACAGCCTCAAACGGCATACAAGAACCCACACTGGGGAAAAACCTTATCAGTGCTCTGAATGCCAGAAATCTTACATTGCAAAATGCCATCTCACTCAGCATATAAGAACCCACACTGGGGAAAAACCTTATCACTGCATTGAATGCGACAAATGTTTCAGAGACAACCCCAGTCTCACTCAGCATATAAGAACCCACACTGGTGAAAAACCTTATCAGTGCTCTGAATGCCAGAAATGTTTCTGTGGCAAAGGAAGACTCACTAAACATACTAGGACCCACACTGGGGAAAAACCTTATCAGTGCATTGAATGCGACAAATGTTTCAGTGACAAACGCAATCTCACTCGGCATATAAGAACCCACACTGGGGAAAAACCTTATCAGTGCTCTGAATGCCAGAAATTTTTCTGTGACAAAAGAAAACTCACTAAACATACTAGGACCCACACTGGGGAAAACCCTTATCAGTGCATTGAATGCGACAAATGTTTCACTGAAAAACGCAATCTCACTCACCATATAAGAACCCACACTGGGGAAAAACCTTATAGGTGCTCTGAATGCCAGATATGTTTCAGTGAAAAAAGACGTCTCATTCAGCATATAAGAACCCACACTGGGGAAAAACCTTATCAGTGCTCCGAATGCCAAAAATGTTTCAGCCAAAAATCTAGTCTCACTGCACATGTGAAAATCCACACTGGGGAAAAACATTATCAGTGCTCTAAATGTCAGAAAAGATTCAGAGGTAGAGATGGTTACATGCACCATAAGAAAACTCACCATCAAAAATGATTCAGTGCTCCAAATGCCAGAAAAGCATCAATTTTAAATGCAATCTCACAGTACATCAGCAGACGCACACAGGGAAAAAACATTACCAATGTTGTGAATGCCAGAAATTCCTATTTAATAGGCACAGCCTCACTAACCATAAGCGACTCCATACTGATGAAAAACCTTATGAGTGCTCTGAATGACAGAAAAGCTGCAGCAAAAAATGCTATTTCACGATGAGAAACTCCACACTAGAGAAAATCCTTATGCCATAAAAGGTTGAATCTGAAAGACAGTGTTATGCTTTATGAGCGATCTCACTCTGGGGAAAAACCTTATGAGTGCTCGAAATGCAAGCAATGTTTTGGGTACAAATTACTTCTCACTTGACATGAGCGAACTCACACGGGGGAAAAAAGCCTTATGTGTGTTCTGAATGTCAGATAAGGTTTAGTCTCAAATACAATGTCATTTCACATGAGAGAATTCACACTGGACTAAAGCCATATACAGGAGGGGAAAGCCAGAAACGTTGTACTCAGAAAGGAGATATCACTAAACATGAGAAGTGCATCCACACCAGGTGAAAAGTAAGGCGTAGCTTGAGTTGCAGAAAAGCTTCTCACAACCTGACTTTACATGAGAGAGCACATATTGTAGTTGCAATAGAATTCATCAAGAAACTTGCAGGATAACTTAGGCTGCCCGCATGCAACCTCCAAAGAAATTTCAGGCCTGGAAATATTTTTAATTGCAACAGAATCCACAATTTGAATATCTGAAAGTTACAAAACTCTCAAGGTCTTTACTTTACACAGAGAAGTGTTAGTGCTTGAAAAAATCAACTAATTGCCCAAAAAATCACAATAATAATGTCTTAAATTTTACTCCACCCAAAAGGTTTCTACTCACCCTTGTTTCTTAACATATGACTGATATCTATTTTTTCATGATAAGATTAAGCCTATGCGGAGTTCCTCAGTGAGAAACTCCGCAAAGTGACAAAAAAACTCGGTCTACGCGGAGTTCCGCAAGCAGCAGAGTGCGTAAGGGTCATGCAGTTTGTGGTGATTTCATCCCATGTCGGAGGATCATTTGGCCCTTCTCTTCCAGGAAGTTGTGGATCTCTTTGTCAAACGCGTCCCTGTGCCAGAAGTAGGTCGGGGTTGCTACTCCCACTACTTCTTGGTACCCAAGAAGGACAAAGGCCTGCATCCTAGCTTAGTCCTCAGGGACATCAACCGCTTCCTCCTAAAGAAGAAGTTCAAGATGTTAACCTTGGCTCAGGTCTTGTCTGCCTTCGACCCTGGAGATTTGATGGTAGCGTTGGACTTGCAGGACACTTACTTTCACATCCCCGTCTTGCCTGCCCACCGGCATTACCTACGGTTCACGGTAGGCCACATGCATTTTCAGTTTATCACGCTCCCCTTTGACCTTACCAGCCCCCCCCCCCGGGTGTTCACGAAAGTGATGGCGGTGGTCGCAGCTCATCTGCGCAGATCAGGGGTTCCAGTCTTCTCCTATCTCGACGACTGGCTGTTGAAGGCTCCCACCTCCAGACTACGACGGACTTCCTGCATTTGCTGGGGTTCTCAGTTAACGTGCTGAAGTCGCACCTGATTCCAACCGATAAGCTCCTTTTCATCGGAGCGGTTCTGGACACAGCACAGTTTTGGCTCTATCCTCCCCCAACCTGAGTTCACAGTAGTGATGGATGCGTCACTCCTGGGTTGGGGTGGCCATATGGGAATGGTGGAGATCAAAGACCTCTGGTCTCCGGCGAAGTCCAGGCACCACATCAACCTTCTGGAGCTCCGGGCGATTCATCTTGCACTGAAGGCATTCCTTCTTTCTGTCAAAGGAAGAGTGGTGCAGGTGTTCACTGACAACACCACCGCCATGTGGTACTGCAACAAACAGGGCAGGGTGGGGTCGTGGACCATATGTCAAGAGGCTCTTCGCCTTTGGACATGGCTGGAACATCAGGGCATATCTCTGGTGGTTCAACACTTAACAGGTTCACTGAACGCCAGGACGGACAAACTCAGCCGCCAGTGCATGATGGATCACAAATGGCATCTTCACTCGAAGGTCGTGCTAGGTCTCTTTCAGTAGTGGGGAGAGCCTTGGTTAGATCTATTCGCCCCCGAAGAGAATGCTCAATGTCAGCAGTTCTGCGTGTTAGAGTTTCCAAAGCGGCTCTCGCTCGGCGACCCTTTTCATTGCGAGTGGAGTTGGGGCCTCCTGTACCACTTCTGCCAAGATTGCTGAAGAAGATCAAAGGCGATCAGTCCCAAGTCTGGTACCCCGAGTTCTTGAGCATGGCCATCGATCCTATTGTTAACAGATTTCTGAAGTGCATTACTCATCTCTTTCCTCCTCCTTTCGTAATGCCCTAGTGGGAGTTGACCTCACTTATCTTATGTGTGCTCCCTTTGAGCGCCTACATAATTGTCCTCTTCGCCTCCTTTGAAGACTGCTTTTTTGCTTGCCATCACCTCTGCTTGCAGGATGAGTGAGCTTCAGGCTTATCTTCCAGACCTCCCTTTCTTGCTGTCCATCCAAACAAAGTAGTCCTCCGTGTAAGCCCTCTTTTCTGCCCAAAGTGATAGCCTCTTTCCACATAGGTCTGACCATCAGATTACCTACCTTCTTCCCACCTCTGCTGTGTTTTTCTCTGCCCGGTGCACAACATATAGACTGTTCACACACTTTCTGTAGTATGCTTTGTTCTGGGCAGATAAACTCTAATCCCCACTCTCCTTCTATCCTCGTGTTAGTGCAGCCCGATGTAAACAGTAATTGTAATGTATTTAGATTTAAATAACACTTACTACCCCATACGAACTTTGAAGAGCTTTTTCGGCAAGTAGCACACTACTCTAGGATCCAAAAATGATTTGTGGTGAATTAGTATAGGGTAATATAAAATGTATATGAGAGCTGGACATGTTGGTCTGTTAGTTGGGTTAAAAAAGATTGTGGGGAGATAGAAGAGGGAAGGTTTTGCATTTATATAACGCTTGCTACCCCTGATGAAGTGTTGAAGTGCTTTTCGGCGAGTAGCATGCTACTCCAGATCCCAAAAAGATGAATAGACAGATCAATTATGGTGGGGAGGTTGTTTTATTGTATACACACAACTGTACACAAATTAATAAAATTCTGTTATAAAGTTGTATCCAAGAGGCAAGTATAGTCTCTGATAATAATGTATACAATACTGATAAGTTTTAAGTTGGCTTGCCATCAAGACTGATGCCCCGTAATGTTGATGCAAAGTCATCTGTGCTGGCGTATCCTAAACTCTTGTTGAATTGTAACATCCACCTTGTAGGTACTGCTATTTGTATCAGGTCCACGTTGTAGGCAGACACAAACACCTAAATTGTGCACTATTTATATTAAGCATAATAAGCATAATGTAAGTGAGCAGATGACAGTAAGCACTGTACAAGCTGTATTAGGTGCTTAGAAGTAGAGTGACTTAGAGGGCAATAAACACTCACTAAATCTTTCTTTTTTATTATTAATAATGCTCATAAGACCATAGAATTCAATACGATGTACAAATAGTCCATTGGGGAACAGTTCAGGCATCATCTGGGGATTACACATCCGAGAAACACAAGTGCCTTTCATGAATACAAATTGACTACTCCTCCAAGGACTGCACTGTATTATTGACACGGGCGAAAATGCAAACAAGCAGTCAGGAGGCGCACTGATTGTATACCCCCCACCTGACAGGATGGTGACAGACCCCAACCACCTGCAGGGGAAACGTGCCACCTAACTTAATAGCGGCTAGACGCTTTACTATGTAAGCAGACTGGTGGTTTACAACTGCGCCTACGTTGGGGCACCACATGTTTTTTCCAGCATAATCTGGTGTGCTCCCCCCTGTGTGGGATGATAGCACCCACTGAAAACTGCACCGTTGTGTAGTCTGGGACAGTGCACCTTCCATGTAATTCTGAACTGGGCCTTTAAATACGGTACTATTTTGTGTGCCTATTTAGTTCAGGTATACAAAGAATGTGGTACTACTTGTATACTAAGGTAGGACAAGGAAGATTGAATTTCTATGGTGGCAGAAATGTTTTTGTCAAAGTGCTTTATGCCCTAAATACTCCCCCGTACCCTGAACATAATGAGATTATGTAGATTACACCTCTGCGTGCCTAATGCTGCCATTTGTATTTCAAGACCAGTGATTAATGTGGCTTTATCAAGTTCAACGCCATTAGGCGTTCCCGACCTGTCTGATACTTGCATATGGAAAAGATGGGTCATTTGAACCTAAAGATAGATAAACATATTCATAGGTCACGATTTATGTCTGCATCTAATATAAAACTGTAAATTAGGAGAAGTGATAAGTGAGAAGTTAAAAGGCAGCCGCTAATCGAGCTGCATTTGTACATAGGCCTTCCTATATTATGAGATCTATTCCTGCTTAAGTCTTTAATTGCAATGAATACTTTAATACCCAGGCATGAAGTCATCGTCGAGCTGTTTAGATAATCCACCTGTCTCGCCACCTCTTCCTCAATGCATCCTTAACCAGTGGCCTAGCCAGTGTGCCCTGGGCCCCAAGACAAGAAAGGAAATGTGACCTCTGCCGTTTATTTGGACTGTGGAAAACAGCAATAATCATTGTTCTGTGGCCCCCTCAGGCCTCTGTTTGAACTGTGACAAACAGCAGTTATCAGGTTTCAGTGGGCCTTTAAGGCTTCTGGGACCTGGTGCCACTGCACCTGCTGCACCAATGGGAAGCTGGGCCCCTGCCCTTAACAGCTTCTATTCTAGCCAACTGGAGAACCGAAACAACCAAGTACTGATCTGGCCATATATGCAGGCATGCAGCCGCCTCTTCCTCTGAAGGGATTTAAGTCGCATGAAAGCAGCATGCGGGAAACAACCATTTTCTGAGGTAAAGTCAACCAACACCTCTTCTGTTCCAACCTGAATCCATTTAAAACCAGGGACGAAAAAACGGTTCATCGCCATCCCTTGCTTATCAGAAGGGTAAAACAGATTCATCTAACATTACTGTGTACCACATAACAAATTGTGATTCTGTTTACAAATTAAAACTAGCATGCATATAGAAAGGGCAGCCTTTGGCCAAAATAGCCATTTCCCTACCCATACTTTTAACACATCTTATACAAAAAATGCTACTTACATTGTCATCCGGAAATAGTCATTGGCGCCTACTCATAACCAAATGCCACTTAGAATTGTCTTTCACTTCAAGCTTTCAAAGGTATATTAATATAAAAGCAGTATTGAATTATTTGACGTTGTGTACTCTTACCAAAATTTAAAGCATCAACTTTATATGACACACCATAGAAAAAAGGAGTTGTTTATATATACTAAACCTCCAGAAACATTTGATTAACCAGTAATAAAGTCACGTCTAGCTTAGTTAGTTTATAGTCTTCTTTTTTAAGAGAAATTATTTTACATTGTTACTGGACCTGTATGGCTAAACACTTATAAGGCCCCAAAGGCGAGACCTATTGGCTATGACAATGCTTGTTATTGATGGACTACATTGAGCGGCAGAACTTTTGTCACTTAAACAGGAAAGCAGCTAAAGCAGTCTCTGGACATAAAATAGGATGTAATCATAATCTTTAGATACATTTTCTGAGTTTCAGGAACAATGTGTGTCTTCTGGGTTTACTCTAAACCACTATAATAAACATATTCAATGCATTTAGATTTGATCTGTTTGTACTGGTTTCCATTGCAGACTTTAATCTAGATTTAGACCAAGGATCAATTCCACCTATGGCTTTTAAAATCTATTTATCAATGACCTGTATTAGTGTTATCACAACTAAAACTGTAATAGAACTGATCTGAGAGATGGACCATCAAGTATTATGCTCAGTCAATTTATTGAACAAACTATGGAGTTAAAATCTGAATAGATTAGATCCATAAGCATTGCCTGACCACTGTATTTTACATCAATAGATTACTTATCAGCACATTTTCTCTACGTACAATTCAGTCATCTTCTATTTTTCTCGGAGCTCATGCTGGGTCTGTTAGAACTTTTTCAAAAATATGACATTTAAATGTCCCAAAAATCAGGAATTCTAGTTTCAAGCCTGGTCAAACCTTAATGAATGCTACACCAAAAGATGCCCTTCTGTTCCTACATTTGATTGTGCACCTTGATTCAGAAATGGCATGTTTTTGTTTTCGGAAGTAAAATTCTAAACATATTTATTGTTGTTGCCAGCCGAAACATTATCACTAATTGGGATGATAACAACAAGTGGTCCTGTGATGCTTGCTGGAATGGAAAGTGTTAATTCAAAAAGTGGATGGAATTCAAGTTTAGGAGACAATTTTACAAAAGTGTATGGATTTTGTATATATTTCAAATTGTTGATCTCCAAAAAGGCCTAAATCAATAAATTGAATTGAAATTCAAGTTTATCATTTGAATCCTGTTGTTGGAAAAGATGTGATTTTGAACCCCATGAGGCCGTTCCTTTCCAGAAAGCATTCAGGTTGTAATCATGACTCAAATAATGCTGAGGAGGTTAAAATATTCCAATTGAATTCTAATTACATATGAAATGTTCAATGTTCAATATATTTCTCTTAGTATTTTAATGTGAGGACTTTATTGTTTAAGGAAAATAATTAGTATTTGTTTTTCTATATGTAGGAAGCATTACATTAATGAAATCACTGTATCCCACCTTCTTTCTTTCCTTTCCTGTTCTTTATGATTGTTTCTATTGTTAAACTTTAAAGATTGCCCGAAATTAAGAATTGTGCTCTACATAACTTTGCTGTGTTACAGTATGTTGATTTTTATGTACAAATTTTGTCTCTTATGTGTATGGCAACTGATGTTTTGTTTTGTTTTAATAATCAGCTTATGTTTATTAGGTTTCATTATTCAATAAAATGTTTCAAACACAACAAATGGTAGTTGATATGTATTTACAACTGCAGCATTTTTATTGTATGGGCACTTTCAAAGGGGCCAAAAATATGGTCTGCGGGTTGACGGAGGACGACATTGGCATCAGCAGGGAGAGGATTGGGCAGGTGATTAGGGGTATATGTAAGGCTGGAAGTAGGGGGAACAAAGCATGTACATTGTGTGGACTATGATTTCTTGAGTTATTGTGAGGGATACTATGCTACCCTGTAAATGAATCCCCTAGTGATTATTATCAACAAACTTTATTCGGTTTTATAAAAGAAAACCATAAAAGTCATACATAAAATGATAAAACATCTTCCAAGTTACAGATTGACAAATATAATATGTCCAAGTTAATCAGAACACAAGATACAAATTAATGAATTACAATACAGAAGTTAATTGCAGCTTGACCGTAAAAAGTAAAGCGTTTGCAAAACAGTGTCATTAGAGAGGAGTTGTAAAAAGATAAGAGCTGGTCTCATCCTCCTAAAACCCAGTTTTTTTCTTTTTTTTAAAACAGATTTTATTTGTCACAGGTCACATATATTGCGTAGCTCTGTAACCTGGAGACTGCAGCACACATTAATGAATTTACAATAATGCCGTAGACTTTTATACCAGCAAACAACCCCCCACCCCACCAGCCCCTGATTGCGTATATGCCTTCCCAACTAAATAATTACATGACCAATATAGCACACTGAGTCTGACCAAGCTAAAACCCACTTTTTTGAGAATGGGAATAATCAATAACTTTCTAGGAACAGCATAAAAACTACAAAACATTATAAAGTGCATCATGTCCTGAGGAGACTCACTGTTGCAGCTACAGGGCATGAGGCACTGGCCTCTGTGGAAGCCGGGAGGGTGTGCCATGAGGTAGTGGCAGAGGTTGAGCCGAAACCGGGTCAATAGAAAATGATCACGGATGCTTTTAAGCCCTAGAAGATAAGGTTCGGTGGTTGGTGCAGTTTTTAACACGATGTACATACGCACACTAGGCTAACACAGCTCATTTCCCTCTCTATCACAGTGGCTCATTCTTAAAAAACACTCTTTGACCAGAGAAAGGTCCCTCTTACATCGGCGCTCAGGGTTAGCGAATAGTTCCTACCTACCCTGGAGAGGCTAACTCTTATATACTGGAGCCATCGGATGCGCGAGACCTGGTCAAGTGAAAGGCATTCCCATAGGACGTCTTTGTGAAGTGTCTTGGCTAGCCCAAATATTAAGCCACAAAGCCAGGGGATGGAAAGCCAGTACATCTGAGAGGAAAGGTATACCCAACTCTTCGTGCACGACATAATACGGGGTGCTTTGTGGGACTGAAAGGCCCATCACAGGAAAGAGTTTTCAGCACTTTGCACTGCCCCTACCCCAATGTGGCCCAATATCTCACTCTCATAACTAACCTTTGAAATATAGTTAACTTCATATATCTTCAAAAGAGGCCCTGTTGGCTTCCCTCCCACTCTGCTGGCAAAGTTAAAAACGGCTGCAAAATCTTTCTGGTCCTTGAAGGCTAGGTATATGGGGCTGTAACGAGCCACAGTGTATTTGTTCAGAACCATGTACAGGTTTAAACACTGTCCCACAGTGGAACGACCTGAAAGAAAGCCGTTTTGGATATCGGATAAAAAGTTGTTTTCATCAACCCAGGATACAAGTGTGTCAAGTACCATGCGGCCCACCACCTTCACCACAGAGTCCAGAAGAGAAATGGGCCTATAACAGTAGGTCCTGACCCGATCTCCCTTTTTAAATACTGGGACTATAATCGATAAAGCCCAAGAATCTGGCCTGCCAACCTGGACTGCAGCATTGCTAACAGCTGTGAGGACAGGCACCCAGGTTTCTACGTGGGAGATGTAGAGATCTGTCGTGATCCCATCTGGCGCGGGGGCCTTGTTTTTAGACAGACCTTGCATGGTGAAAATAAGTTCTGACTTGCATTCCACCCTTTCCTGCCCCTCAGTTGGCGGGGTTTCCGACTGGAAGATACCCTTGAAATGATGTACCCAATCATCCTCTGTTATATGGGCATCCAGTAAATTAGCATTATTTCCAGATAGAAATGGGCTGGTAATAATGCCCCAGAACTTTGAGCTATTATGCATTGTACTAGCCTCCACTAAATCGATCCAGGCCTCCTCCTTCAGGGCAGACTTGTGAGTTGCTAGGGCAGCCTTATATGCTCTTTGTAGGCCTTTGACCGCCACCCGGTCTCGGGGCTTAACACCCAAGGCCTGTCTCAGGTTCCTGGAAGCCTGGGAGCACGCCGAGTCAAACCCTCGTGGACCTGGTTGCTTACAGCCCCCACTCGGGGACCATAGTAACTTCCTTATGACAGTAGACATGGATCCAAATGCACCCATGATTTCGGGAGCACTTGCATCATCATCAAGACAGGTGGCAAACTCACTGTGAGACTGAGTTAAAAGGGACTAATGGAGTAGCTCTGGGACAATACAACCCCACGTTATGCTCCTTCCCGCTTCCACTGCTTTAAGGGGGACATCAGCCCCCACCCACCTTGGTGTGTCTGAGTGTTCTGGACCAGCCTGCTAAGACACAAATTGGGTTGTGTTCACTACATTCACTCGACTGCACAGAAAAATCGGTAAACAGAGAGTAAAAAGTGGTAGATACAAAGGTGAAATCAATAAAGGTCTCACACCCTCTCCCAATAAAGGTGGGAGTAATGTCTGTTTTCCCCGGAGGCAGCTTATTCATTACAGATGTCAGATCAAATTCAAGCAAGATGGAGCTAAGCTCAATACCCTGGGGAGTATGTTCCATGTGTAAGCCTGCTTGTCGTGCACAGCCCATAGCTTCCACTCCTCCTTGCCTGATGTCCCCACAGATATGAGTGTTAAAATCCCATGTTAAAAAGTTTTAGTGATAACTCTGACCCTTCAAGATGCTATCCTGAAGTACAGACCACAGCAGAGTTATATTGCCCTCATCCAGGTGTGTAACTCCCGCGTTGTAAAAGTTTACCCAGAAGTAGCTTCCTCTTTCCACTGGACAACAACATCACATGTAAATTGGGAGAGACATATAGTGAGGTAGTGTAAGAAACTGGCTCTGTATACTGCACCAAAGTGAGGTATAGTGTGTATAGAGTCCAAGGGTCTCCAGCGATAGGCAGAGGTTAAAGTTAGATAGAACCTTACTCTCTAAAGTGGTAGCTTGGTCGAGCAGTGAGGCAGTATCAGAGGACAGTGTTAAGCATTTGCTGTACACACTCAGTCAGCAAATTAATTCACACACTCAAGAACGGGTCTTTCAGGATCAGTGCTTAACTGGTTCACCTCTTTTCTGCAAAACCGTACTCAAAAATTCAAGATCAACAACACCCTGTCCAAACCCGTTCCAGTTACGCTAGGAGTCCCACAAGGATCCTCGCTATCCCCAACACTTTTTAACTTATTCTTGGAGCCACTCGCCGATCTGCTACAAGCGTCCAACATGCAATTTCACATGTATGCTGACGATACCCAACTGTACCTTAACATCAACACCCTTGACGACATCAACTTGCTTAACACCACTCTTAAGACCACCCAAACATGGTTAGCAGAGAATCACCTCAAATTGAATGCTTTAAAAACTGAATTCCTCCTAGTTGCCCTACCCGCCAAAGTCCCCATAATGCACAATTGGATCAAACACCTTACAGCACTCAACGTCCAAACAACCATTGTGGATTCAGCAAAATCATTGGGTATAACTCTGGATTGCACCCTCAATATGCAGAAACACATTAGTAATGCAACGAAGGGAGCAAACTTTCAGATTAATACACCAAGGAAGCTGAAACCATTCCTGCCTGCCAATGACTTCAAGATGCAGTTCAAGCTCTAATCCTACCTTGGCTGGACTATGGTAGTGTCTCGCTATGCGGTCTCCCCAAAGCCACTACATCTCCCCTAAGAGCCTCTACCAATGCAGCAGCGAGACTCAACACTGGCTCGAAAAGAAGGACCCACATCTCCCCTGGCCTAAAATCTCTAAACTGGCTGACCTTTGAAGCCAGAATTCACCTGAAAATACCATGTATGACGCATAAGGCCTTACATCACAATGCACCCAGCTATCTCACACAAAAACTCACAATATGTGGTGGGATAAGGTCCACAAGAAGTGCGGAAAACCTCCTCCTGAAGCCACAAAAATTCAACAAGAGAAAAACTTATAAACGATCCTTTTCAGGAATGGCACCCAGGATTTGGAATGCCCTTCCCCCGGAAACAAGACTGAACCCCTCCACCTCACCCTTCAAATTGGAAGTAAAAAGCATCCTTATGGCAAAATTCACTTAAACAAAGTACCATATTTCCACGAGAACTTCCATACACTTCAGCAAACTTGTCAATCTAACCAAGATAATGGATATTACCGTGCTTCAACAGTCCGCCCTCATTGCTTTGCTTTTTTTCTGCACAGTTGATGTCTTATACATACCTCATTGCTTTGCTTTTTGTCTGCTCAGTTGATGTTTTATATATTTGACTTACTTAGGCTTATTGTACTATCTTGACTCATCAGGCCTCTCCTGCTCTGCATCCTGTTTGATTTGCTTTTTGTTTTCACTCTTATGTTTATGTATCTTGATCCTTCATATCTTTTATATATGACATAACTAAACTCTTTTACTGTAAAGCGCTCTGATACCCACAAGGGTCTCTATAAAAAGTTCTAATTAAGACCAAGGGGGTCAGTTTAACATGTTCTTCACCATACTGAACCCCCCAACTCCTGATGAACAATATATGTAGCGCAAGCAGGAGTAAACCTAAGAAACGTCTCAAAACTCGATTCTGTCTGCAGAGCAAGGCTGTTGGAAAACCCCCAAATACCAGCCCCGTGAGTAAGGATCGGTAAACACTTGCTCCTAAAAACTTCCAAAAGAAGATCCACAGTTTTTTTTCCAATGCGTGAGGCTAAATTATAAATAAAGCCCGCAGCATTGGAAAACTTTTGGGAGGTTAACACACCAATGAATCTCTGAGCTTCTTTTCTATTTCGCGGTACTGCGAACTTCTTAATTTTCTGCTTCACCTGTGAAATCACTTCTCGATTTCCCTCATGCCATTGAATGCCTAAGAATTTCACACTTTGTGCTGGACCTTGCAATTTGTCAGGATTAATCTCCCATCCTCTGTTCTGCAAATGGGTTACAATTTGATCGAACTGAGATTGAATCTGTTCCTGCGTCTCGCCTTGAATCATGATGTCATCAATATAATGACAAACTTGCACTCCTGAACTTAACGGTACCTCGTCTAAGTGCTCTGCCACCAGCCGTTGACAGATTGTCGGACTATGTAAGTAGCCCTGGGGCAAACTTTGAAACGTCATTTGTCGGCCATTCCATGTAAAACTGAATTGTTCCTGACATTCAGGAGCAATAGGAATAGAAAAGAAAGCATTAGCAATGTCAATAGCTGCGTACCATGTCCCTGGGTGTTTTTGGATTCTCTCTATTAAAGTAACAGTGTATGGCATAGCAACAGTCAAAGTAGGTGTATGTTTATTCAATTCACGGTAATCAACTCTCATACGCCAAGAGTTATCACTCTTGCGCACGGGCCACACGGGATTGTTCCAGGCAGAAGTGACCGGAATTAAAACCCTGGCATCCATCAAGTCTTGAATAGTAGCACTGATTTCATCATGCCCACCTGGGATTCGATACTGTTTCATTTAAATAATCTTAGTCGCTTGAGGTAATTTTACAGGAGGAAATTTTAAACGTCCTACTCTCACAGGTTTAGTCGAAACATAACTCTTCAAGCCAAATTGGTAATAACCATCACTCAGATGTAAAGTCATTCCCTTTAAAATATCAATTCCAATTATATTCTCAGAAAGGGGCACCACTAATACACTATATTCTCTTTTTGGTATTTTACTGATTCTCAACTGAAGATTAGTTTGCACTGTTGGGGTCTCTTTACCACCCAATCCGGTGATAGTAAAATATTGTCCTTTGAATTTCATGAGATTTCCATATATCAAAGTGGCCTCCGCTCCCGTATCTACCAATGCTCGGGCCCGTTGTACATTACGGTGTCTACATATGGCCTATAATCTCTACGAGCCCAATTTTGTACTGGAGCTTGACCTATTTCCTAATCCGTTTTGCTTTTGTCAGATGCCCACGATAAATTAGGATAAAGACTCTCATATCGTTTAGGCAGCAGCACATCAAATTCAAATTTCAAATTTCAAAGCTTTATTCGACAGCAGTCATAAAAGCAGTTTGCATTCTTACATACACAATAAATACTACAACAAAATTAAAATCAACAATTTTTAAGAAACTTATTAAACATAATGCTGTCTTTTACGAGATTAGCTACATAAAATCCTGACAAACAACCATATCGAAGATATCTTTAAACAGTGTCTAGCTGTTGTAAAGTAGAGGTGCGTATAATCCATGACCAACCTAGGAATTTTGCGACAGCAATCGCTAAATGAGGTGTACAGTCTGATTCCAATATTCCCAGCGCCTCTGTGCACCTTCGTGTTCCTAGATTTAGGCACACTGGTTTTATCCATTTACGTCGTGGATTAACATATAAGGGGCAGACAAACAGTATATGGGCCGTATTCAAATCTTTACAATGGGGACATTTATCGTCCTGGATAGTCGACCATTTACGAGTAAACACCTTTGTAGGAAGCGTCCCAATTCTAAACTGAAAGTATAGTTTTCTGTCAAGTGGCCTTTCGATAATGTCCCAGTAAGGCTTGCATGATGGTACAGATTTAATGTTCAAGTAGCGTCCTGTTAGGTTTGTATTAGAGCCTGTACATTGGGTAGATGTCCATACCATTTCCCAATACATGTTTTTTAATGTAGCCTTTGGTGGGAAACTTTCAACATTGGGAGAATTCCACAGATGGTCTAATTCCAGCTTGCTAAGCAAACCTCTAATTTCATTTAACCATAAGATCGTATGGAAGCGGTCTGCCCTTATGATGTCCTTTAGGGCATTTGCAAAGTGCACAAGTTCAGGGGTGGTCATAAGGCGTCTCCAGTATAGTAGCGGACGTAACCGTGGCATGTCCTTGATATTTTTCTTACCCAGATCATATGCCAGTGCTATGGTGGGGGTGCTTTGGGGAACCCCAATCAAACGGCAGAGAAAACTATTTTCCACCAATGTTAGCTGTTTCAGGTTGGAGAAACCCCAAAGTTCCGAACCGTATAGAGAGGCACTGATTACCTTCATGTTGTAAATTTCTAGGGCGGGGGTAATGGGCTTGGTCAATGAAATTTTATGTTTGTGAGCCACTAATCCTGCCAGTTGATGAAACTTGAACACGGCCATATCAGTATGTTTTTTCCAGCTCAGGTTACGTTGGAGGTTTATTCCCAGGTATGTGAAGGCTTCAACCTGTTCCAATGGGATACCATTAAATTTTATTGAACCCCTGAAGGTTTTCCTCTGGTTTAAGCACATGAACTTGGTTTTAGATGTATTTATCTAAAGTCCATGTGCTTTACAGAACTCTCCGAAGGCGTTAACTGCCTTCTGGAGCCCACTAGGTGTTCGGGAGACTATGAGCGTGTCGTCCGCAAACATAAGAACAGGCACACGCGCTCCAGCCAAGATCGGTGCATCGGTGGGGGAACGGCTTAGATGGTTTACAATCCCGTTGATGTAGATAGAGAACAGTGTCGGTGCCAAGACACACCCCTGCCGAACCCCACGTTCGACAGGGAATGTGTCAGTCACCTCGCCCTGAGCACCCCACCTGATTCTAGCATAATTGTTCTCATGTAAGCGGACGAGTAGCGTCAGAAGTTCCAGGGTCATCCCAGCTTCAGCAAGTACCCCCCAAAGCTTGGAACGAGGAACTAGATCAAAGGCTGATTTTAGATCTACAAATACCGCGTAAAGAGTTCCATTGGTGAGCAACACATTCCTCCAGTAAAGAGCTATAAAAAAGAAGACCTGGTCAACTGAGCTTGTGCAGGGACGAAACCCGGCTTGGTAAGGGGATAAAATATCGTTTTCATCGATCCAGGTTTGTAATTTATTTTGTATTAAATGACCTATAATTTTTTGGGCAGAGTCTATAAGACTAATAGGTCTATAGTTGCTGGGTAGTGATTTATTTCCCTTTTTAAAAACTGGAATTATTTCTGCGCCCATCCAAGAGGTAGGTATAGGTGCACCTCTGGCCACAGAGTTTGCTAACCACACAAAGTACTGGCACCAGGATGGGAGATCACTTAAGAACACATCTGCTGGTATGGCATCTATTCCTGGGGCACGGCCCCTTGTCACGCAATCCAACGCTTTACTAACATCTTTTATGGTGAATAGCTGGCCTTGGTAGAAAACTGTGGGGGTTAAAGTATATTCCCCTTCAATTGGCACACACGCGTATTGTGGTCTGAAAAAATCTACCCATTGGTTTTGTGCTGGGTTGAGCCACCCCTCCTCTATCCCATTTAACCAGGGCCCAAAATTGACTCTGATTTCTTGCGTCACAGGCGGATTTCAAATCACGCCAATGGGCCTCATCCCACTTTTTCTTAGCCTCTTTTTGTACCTTCCTGTAGGTATCCCTCGCTATTTTCACCCCTAAAATATTCTTGTTTCTGAGTTCTATACTAAGGTTCTCACAAGCTTCTCTACAGGTCTTGTCATACCATCCTAATTTGGGCTTTTTATTCTGGACATTTCCTGGTTTGTTCTCCTTCTTAAAAAACTCCTGAAGCTTTGTAAAAAAAGGTTGTGTGGGCATGAAGCATAATTTCAGGGAAATTTTGCTTGTTAACGTGTGAGTTAATCTCAGCCACTTCTTCTAGCACAGCTTTTTTAAGGTCCTCTAGTCTCTCCATGTTCTCAATAAGGCTACCCCATTTAATGTGGCGCTGGTTGTTCGAGAATACAATATCTAGGGTGGTTTTACCACCCCCTAGGATTGGTTTTCTTGACCCTGCATTTGCTCTGAGAACCATGCAGAGAGGGTTGTGATCACTCTCTATTCGGGTTTTGACTGCCATATCGATCAACCTATGCCATAATCTGACATCCACTAGGATATAATCTATTCGACTGGAGATTTATCAAATGTTTTGTTCCCCTGTCGATCTGATGGAGTTCGTCCGTTTGCTGCTCTAAGTCCTCTTGCCAAACATAGGGCCTTCATTTGGATGGCCACCGCTGTCCATCTATGAGCTACAGGAAGTTCTAACTGCGGGATACCCCACTTGCTGTCCTCTTCTTCTGTTAAAATTTGATCTTCTTGGCCAAGAGGTTCGAAAGTGGTATTAACATCGCCCCCTACAATAAAAGGCAGATATGTTGGGAGAACTTCAAGCTCATGGTCCAGAGCGGTTATTACTTCTGATGTTTTACCACCCGCTATTCCCCTGGCGTAGATATTAAAATGACCATCCCACAACCATTGGCCCAGGTAAGAGTAATTGACAATATATCGGCTAGTGGAGAGCTCCTTTGATGGATTCTACAGCATAAATTTTGTCGAACCCAGATTATCAGTCCCCCTACCGGTCAACCCTTAGGGTTCTTTGTAGCTGGAATATAAAAATTAAGATACCCTTGATGGAGTATTGGGGTCACAGACCATGTTGCCTGGAATAGTAAGATGTCAAATTGATCTATAAATGTACACCATTCGGGAGATATCAACTTGTTGGTGATTCCAGCAATGTTCCAGGAAAGGAAGGTCAATCCTGTCTCTACTATTCTATCCACCACTACGTCTAGGGAGACCTGAGGAAGGGAAGAACCTTGTAAATCGTCCCCCCACCCTTTTTCTAGATCTAGATAATTATTATTGTAACATGGGGGTTCAAGCGTGGATACAACCGGGTCAGGAGCTGATTCCACTAAAAAAGGGTCTAACTGTGGCCCCCGAAGTCTATTCGTGTTTCTACTACTTAGAGTGGGTGCTTCCTCTGCCCTTTCCCCAAAAACGACGAAATAGCATATGTCAGACAGTGCTCCTTCTCTGTGGGGATATCTATGTGTTTTGACTCCGCTGATTCATTGAGCACTACTCTATCGGCCAGTTTGAGTCAATCACATTCGTTCAGGTTTGACAGTGCCCCAAATCGATTTTCTAGATTAATTTCCCATTCACTAGGTTGGGGGACCCTACCCCACTTGTGTGACACCAAGTTCCACTTGGTCTTTAGGATACTCGGGTTCCCTATTTTACTGCCATGATAAAAAAAATCAAAAGTTAACGGAACAATGTCTGTGCTCCTACGTTGTGGAGGAAGAAGATTCCTCAAAACCTCAGGAAGTACTTCTGGGTTTAGAAAATGCAAGACTACACAGTCACCTTTGAATTTTTTAGCACCGTTCCCTATCCAGTCCACCCTTCTTGCCATGGTGATTTCCTCTGCTAATTGCTGTTTACCCCAAGGGGATATCACCATATTATTAGATAGCCAGTGATAAGCTTTGCTAATCGGAGAAGCAGTGGATTCTATTTGACCCGGCTTTAAAGAGGGTACATTGGCCAGGACCAAAACTAGGGGGGAAGCCTCTACAATAAGTTGGACCGGGCCTTTCTCAATACCTATGCTAGTGGGTTTGGGTTGCAGAGCTTCGATATAAATTCCCTGGTTATCATTGGGTGCACAGTAATGGGGTGTTCGGGGAATTGGGGCCTCTTTTTCCCTGCCTTCTATCCCGTCACCTGGTGCATTTTCTGTGAGATCGGCTCTACTTGGGGCTGAAGTTGGATTGTTGCCAACCTTTTCCACTGTCTGGTTTGTAATACCCCTAAGCCTAATTACCTCTGCTGTTAGGTGATCAATTTTGGTTATCAGCGGTTTAACAATACTTTTAAACTTGGAATCAATTATGCTCACAAGTATTTTAATTTGATCATCCTCCAGTGACACATTCCCACCGAGCTCCCCAGTTTTATCTTTTGTCGGCATGGTTTTAAGAGGGGAGGCAATCCTTTTCCTACTAGAGCGCAGCCCACAGCGTTTGCTCTGGCCCTTTCTGCATGCTCTAACTGCTCTAGTTGCTGGAACGGACACAGGGGAGGGGGGGAGAGGATTTATCTGGGGTCATGTTAGATTGATCTAAGGAATCACTAACCAAGTTAATAGCGGTGGAGGTGGTTTGATCGGGTTATTTTCCTGAGTGAATACATTATCAAGAGTATCATTACAATGTACCTGTATCGGGACTTCGACCTGGTTCGCATCTAATAGGGAGTACTCTGTGGGGATTAAGGGGGTGGAGCTCAAGCCCAGTGATATCCTTCTAGAGCTATTTATTTAACTGACTACCTGCACTAGGTAGTTGTCTATAGTGTTGGTAGCAGAAGAAGACTTCTGTTTAGACATATTGGACTCAATAGGTTGGTACCACAGTTATACGGGAGAGTCGAATAGTACCTCAATTAGCAATTAACAATAGAAGACAACGCCAACAATACGCAAGGGAGTTAACAACAGTAAGTCTTACGGTCAAAGTGCCGCAGGAAGGCAACGGAAGCAACGGATAAGAATCCTGGCCCAGTCCAGTCACGGTCAGTCTCGGACTGTCTCAGACTGTCCGCCCTTTGTCCGGGCTTCGTCCGGCTTCCCGCTCGCGTCCCGCTGAGCGTTAAGGGGTGTGACTAAATAGGAGGAGCAGAGGGCGGGAAGAGATACCACGTGCGCTGCGTTGGTCGTGCGCGGATCCCTGGGTCTCGCAGTCCCGGCCCCTGTATGTAAGCAGCAGTGATTCCACAAAGTTGAATTTCCTTCAGCAAAACGGGCTCCCAATTGCAGAATCCGGCAGGATCAAATTCAGTGTCCCAGTGTAACAGCTACGAGCGGCTCCCGCGAAGCGGGAGCCGCGAGCTGTAAATGGCCGATGAAACAGGGAGGAGCAGGGGGTGGGAAGAGACACCAGGTGCGCTGCGTTGGTCGTGCGCGGATCCCTGGGTCTCGCAGTCCCGGCCCCTGTATGTAAGCAGCAGTGATTCCACAAAGTTGAATTTCCTTCAGCAAAACTGGCTCCCAATTGCAGAATCCGGCAGGATCAAATTCAGTGTCCCAGTGTAACAGCTACAGCAGCACATCTTGCTCGTACACTTTTTCCTTGTAAAATGGATTCCTTCCACTCCTGCAAGATTGTGATCTCCGATCATGAGATTTCTCTCGTTCATCTCTCGTTCTCCATTCCGTAGACCTTCCCCTTTCGTTCCTGTTTCTGCGGTCACTGTACTCTTCTCTCTCTCTCTCCCTTGCAATGACCTCTGTCTGGGAGATTCATCTCTCTCCCGTCGATTTCAGTAACTCACAAACTCATCTCTTCTCTCTCTCTGGTAACCTTCATCACCAGTCCCATCTGGTTCTGTTTGTTAACTTTTCTGCTCCCTTCCTTTCTGTCTAAGCCTCGTTTTCGAAACATGTACCACAATTTAGCAGTCGGTTCCCCATCGATTTCTGCTACACTCACCCCATCCTTAAGTAGGGCAAGAACATATCTCATCTACTTAGTCGGTTATTGTCTGTACGGACTTCAGGTCTAGATGGTCTGTCTACTTTCATCCATTCTCCTAACTCACCTAACACTCGAACTGCTTCAATCACTTTGGCTAGGGTGTTCCCTGTCTGATTTATTAACAGTGCCATCATCACCTGCTTGTAAGCAGGAGGAGCGGTACGAATGATCTTATTTCTCACAGAAGTATTAAGCAATCCTTCCATTAGTCTGTGTGCAGCACCTAGGAAAATAGAGGCTTTCATCACCTCTTCCGTTAATCTCTGTGTCGCATCCCTCAACGTATACGATGGTTTCTCATTCACTGGCCAATCTGATTCAGTTGGTTATTTATGACTACAACCGGTCACGGCTAGTTATAACAGACTGACTTGCTCATCATCTTCGTAACATCTAAAATGTTCTTGAACAGTTGGGTCTGTGCTTAATGTGCAGAATTTCACTGCATCTCCGCGGTCTAACATTATACCTGCGGCACCCAAATCAAAAATTCGGACCATCCATGTAAGCAAACTCTCACCAGATTTCTGGCAAAATCTGTCTAGGATATCATTGATCTCTTGTTGTGTGAAGTCGTCTAAGCTGTCAAGAGCTATCCCATGGGGACTATTAGGACCACCCTGCAACTTTCTCCGATGTATCGGTTGCGCCTGCACTTCTCTGCGCGTTTCTGTCTTGTCTTCATTTTGAGCCTTAGCAGGCTCTGTCCTGTTATTTTCCTCCTCACCTGAACCTGAAAACTCCGAAGAGTCCCAGATATTGCCATCCCTCTTTTCGGGGCCCCAATCAAGCCCTGCTTTCGCAATGACTAGACGTACCTTTCTGCTGTTAACTCTGCCTCGTCTATGTCTGTATTTGTATTTAGCAATACGTACTGCAGCTTTTTCTGCCACAGTTTGGTAAGTTTCTAGCTTGTCTGCAAGTAGTTTATTCTGACATCTTAACAGCGTGTTAGCATTTTTTACTTCCACATATCGTTCTTCGAATTCTTTACATTCCCGCTGTAATTTCACAAATTTTTCGTGCACTAATCTGTAAGCATTTACCAAAATCCATCCCCTTCGTCCTAATATAGAAAGCTCTTCTCCTTTCACTACCGTCACTTTTTGTAAACATGACACCACATGAGCCGGTTCAGCCTCAAGCAAACACGAATTCCAGTTTTCACTCAAACCTGTCGAATTAGCCCATTCATGAGCCAGTACTCCATATGGAGTCGACTCCCATCCGGGAATCTCTAAAGGCAATTGAAACTCAGTCTTTCTTTTCCTAGAAAACATGATATATCTTTTCTTTGAAATTCACTTAGCCTCAACTCTATAAATGTCACGACGCCAAGATATCATCAATTTCCCCTACACAATTTCCACCCGACGATCCTGTTCGTGATGCCAAGATGTAATGACTGATGTTTTCTCAAATAAGGGTGTCTTAGTCAGAGCTATAAGGTCAATACTTATCACAGTCCCTTCTCAGGATACCTACAAACACCACACTTTTAGAATACCTATCTGAGAAAGAAGTAACACTAACAACTAGAGAGCACATTCCACCGATAAGAACCGGTACTCTCTGATTCACTGCTAGCGAACAACACAGGAAAACTAAAACATTGCCTTTCACCTGAAGAGGCTCAGCAAAAGGGTGTCAGAAAAGAACATGGCATCGCTCGAGCATAGGCCTTTTAGGCTGGAAAAGAGCAAAATCAGTATGCAAAAAGGCATAAGATCATGCCAAAGCAAATAGGCAAGCCCTGCTAATAGGTGAGGTAAAAGTCGGAAACAGAACGAGCATCATAGGTGTTCGAGTGACAGCAACATATACTGAGATGGTGGTGGGCAAAGGTCATAACCGAGCCAATCAGTACTAATACCTCTGTCATTAAAAGAGTTCAATGCAAAAAGTTCAGGGGTGAACCTGCCAGAAGGGCCAAGTCCAACACAACCCCCTTCCAGCCAAAACACAGGGCAGACCAATCACCACTGTGATGGACTTCCCTGCTTTGGGTGATAGAACACGGACGTGGGCCCATACTGCAGGGACACCCTACGGTTCTACTCCCCGTTGTTCCACAAGACAAGCACACATAAAAAAATATAAAAAATATTCAGGCCCAACTAGGTTACCCCACTGCTACTCCTTAGTTGTCCACAGCTAGGACCCGGTCCTAGGCCACCCAGATACCACTGGTCCTTGCCAATCCAGAGTGGGGGGTGGTAACCCCTAGCATACAATAGCCATTCTCCACTCCCTTTCTCAGTGTAGTTCCAAACTACCACTGATCCTTCAACCTAGGGACCGCACCCTCAGGCTGACCAGAGGTCACAGGCAAGAATGCCCCACCCTACCTCTACTTCTGGGGTTGCGCACTCTCCCAGGAGAAGCACCCTCCAGAACACAACTCTCCCACCAGTTTAGGACCTCTCTCCCTCCACTGGTCTACCACCTGGGATCCAAATTCACCGGATGCACAGGGGTCAGACTCCCTCTGACCCCCTTCCATAGGTCTGCATCCTCCCCACTGGAGTGGTACCCCTAGAAGACAAACCAGCCAGGACACTGGCTACAGTCGCCCTGCTGTCCAAGACAGGCAAACACCTGAACCTGGCACCCCAACCTAGAGATGCTACACTTTGGTTAGATGCCTGGCGCACCAGGACTTCTACAAGTTGAAAATAAAGTCTAAGACTTTCTCTTCTCCTTCAGCAGCAAGGCAACCACTGCAGGCCAATCCCTCGGGTCAGGGACAGTACTCCTCCATACAGCTTACCCAGTTCCTTCTCTTCAGGCAGAAGTTTCTTCTTGTAATTGCAGGACACTACTTACAGTTGCCCTTACGTCCAGATCCGGAACCACCGGCTACTGGCTCCCCAACCGAGGGACGTACCCTTTGGTCAGATGCCTGGTGCACCAGGACTTCCTTGAGGGTGACACATAACTAATGTGTCGTGTAACAAGTCTGCCTGTTATCCAGGAGAGAAGTGGCATCACCATGGTCACTCCCCGGCGACACAACCCTTCTGGTGGCCCCTGCCCCACTGGTTCTTCCACTGGGGAGCCTATCCCCCTCGCACCCCTCCATCTGGACTTCTGCACCTTCCCAACTGGAGTGGTACTGCCAGACACCAGAACGGCTGGAACCCTGCTTACAGATGTTCCACGTTCTCCAGACACTGGGAGATCCTCTTCAAGTGGCCTATTAGTACAGCCTAGGCCCCCGACCTGATGTTCCCTTAAGAAACAATTAAGGCCCAGAGACTGGGTTTCGGGCACCTGGATACACGCAGTCCCACCCACTACTTCTCCTCTGAGACAGGTCGTGAGCCCCTACACCGGGACCTAGTAGGGCTACTCTGAACCTCTTCCACCACGCTGGGCTGGAAGACACATCAGCCACTCCTTTAGGAATCACTCTTACCTCTATGTATCCCTCTTCACAGAACCTTACCAAATCTAACATACTGTATCTTAACAGACCACAGAAATCAAAAGCAGGCTCCACTTTGGTGGACGTTCTCGAGAAAAGTTTAACACAATGAACCTAGGTGTCTGAGCTAACACAGGAGTACACAATTCACAAAGTATTCAGCAAGCTCCCTATCTCAGAGAACTCACACCCAATCATTCAGCAAGCTCCCTATCCCAGAGAACTCACACTCATTTATTCAGTGCAACACACCATTCATCCACACCCCCCCAGACCGGTGAGACAGTATCTACTGTCCATGAATCTCAAACTGCACCCCTCTTACTGAGCACCAGGTACCATACTCTGGGAACGGGACGTGGAACACATGCACTGGACACACTTATGCTGACACCACTGGATCCCACCCTTCCTGGGGAATCCAGAATAGTCACACTGCACTTAGGGGATGATCTACCCTCCCGAGCTAGTGACACCTAACTCACAGTGCACAAGAAACACATTTCCGAAAGAATTACATTTAGAACCAACTTAAAAACAATAATCCCCTTCCATGTGACTATCTAAAATGCAGAGTTTTGTAGTGGAGCCAGTTGTCGATGTGGTACTGCGCAAACACAAGTCAATTTCCCACCACTGATAACCAATGTTAGAAATGGGGTTTCTGGTTGGCTAAGACTTGAGCCAAAGCCAGGCAGAAACCACCACTCTAGTCAGGGCAAGGAAGTCACCTGCCAAGACAACCCCTGCTCACCCCCTTGGTAGCTTGGCACGAGCAGTCATGGCCTATCTCGGAGGCAAGCCTGGCTGAAGACGGCTGGAATGCCAGAAACCTGTCCTAGGAAGCTTGGTTCCGGTCCAGGGAAGGCATGGCTTGGCAGTTCGGGCTAGACTGTTCCCATCATGCACAGGGTCAGACTGATTTGCATATGGCCATGTCTGAAATGGGGTGGCAGAGTGGGCTAAAGAACGGTGATGGATTAAACCCAGATCTCCTGACTGGGTGTGAGTGTTTGATTGGTTCAGATGCTCCGTCCATCGCCACCCCCTTTTGTACCGCTTTGTCGCCATAAGTTAGCAGGGTATGCTCAGACGTGAGTGCCTTGCTCACTTTGCCACTGGATTCAAGCAAGCCTGGCTGAAGATGGCTGGAATGCCAGAAACCGGTCCTAGGAAGCTTGATTCCGGTCCAGTAAAGGCATGGCTTGACAGTTTGGGCTGGACTGTTCCCATGAGGCACAGGGTCAGACTGATTTGCATATGGCCATATCTGAACTGGGGTGGCAGAGTGGGCTAAAGAACGGTGATGGATTAAACCCAGATCTCTTGACTGGGTGTGAGTGTTTGATTGGTTCAGATGCTCCGTCCATCACCACCCTCTTTTGTACCGCTTTGTCACCAACTACTTGTTGGGCAGCTGAGGACAAGCACGCTGCAGCTGGCACTAAGTGCTGCGCATCTGTGGAGGCCAAGGAAGGGGCGAAGGAGTGCGACTCACTCCTGAGTCCAGAGATATGTCCCTAGGAAAGAAAACCTAAACGGTGCAGCTGCCCACTACTTGCTGGGCAGCTGGGATCTGTAAACGGTGGCATGGGCCCTCACTGGCCCTTAGGAGCAAAACTGTGCCAAGTGGGAGCCTTCTAGGCTCTAGAAATACAGATTGCGCCCATGGGAACCCTCTAGGCTCTTAAACAATTGTGCACCCAAAAGGTTGGAGCCCTCTAGGCTCTAGGAATGACTTTGCCTCTCGGGGAGCTCTTCTAGGCTCTCAAAATAAGTGGGCCCTCAGGGGCAAGAACACGGGCCCCTCTAATCGTTAGAGCGGCCTACTGACACACGGGGCCGCTCTGACGCAGTGCCTCGCACCGGCGCCTCCAAAGTCCATCTGCGCCCACGGGCAGAGGTAACAGAAATGCCCCCACGTCCCCCGGCCCAGCCCTGACTCACTGGGCTGCTGGGGGAGGCTCCTCTTCCTTGGGTGGGAGCCCCGCCTTCTCAATGCACCCGCTTCGCCCGCTCTTCACCTGGTCCCCCATCTCGGGACCGGGACTTAATGTGGAGCCTTCGTGGCTCCGGGGCAGCAGTCCCCTCTTCCGGCCGGGCACCGGCCAATCCCAGCGCGGCGGCGGGCAGGACTTCCTTTGAAAACCAGAAGTCCCTCCCATCGTCAGGCACTACGGTGCCTGACTTCCTGTTTGCGGCGCGAGGGCAGTGACTTCTCAGGGGCAATATCGAGGGGTGGGCACCCTCGAAATCCTAAATAAAAGTAGAAACGGGTTGGGCACCCGTTAAGGCGCATGGCACCATCTTGACTCTTCCCCCAGGTCAGAGCCGGTCTGGGTAACGGGCTGTAGCGCTAGATTGCAGCAGCTTAGTGACCCCTCGTCGCATCCACACAGCTCAGGATGATCCCAGATGTCTCACAGGTATTCTCTGGGCCCTCAGGGTGCCAGAATCATCGTCGGATTGTGGAAAATGATTATTTCTCATAGGTTATGTCCCATCATACACCCTTTCCAGTCACGTCCCCGAGCCAATCATGCCGGAACATGAGCAAACGAGCACACAAGCAAGAACCGATCACGCACTCTCCTTCCCCCAAAATTAAAAGTTACATCCTTATGGTCAGGGCGATTCCGAGAACCAGCTTCCTCACTCAAACCGTACATGCCGAGAACAAGACTCCCCCCCCATTTGTAACCATTTCCCTATAATCAGGCTGATTCAGAGAAATAGGCCCCGTTCTGCTAAACCACGACGACAAATTCCAAGAAGAGCCCCCGAATGCTAAACCACGACGACCAATTCCGAGAAGAAGAGCCCCCGAATGCTGAAACACGACAAACAGACATCCTGTCACGACCACCTCTCCCTTATCTAAGGAACCAGCCTAGTGTTACTTCTCCACATTTCTGCTTCTCTTGTGCTTCCTCATTTTAATCATGACGCAGCCTCATCTCCTCTGCCATGTTTCCTCCTTTCATGATGCAGCCTTGTTTCCTAGTCATGACTTCTGTTTTATCGCAACATATGACACGTGCCTGCATTAAAGGGAAGCTCCTTCCTCTTTTCCGGGTATAAATACAATGGGTTTTGATACTAAAGTTAGAGATTCTTCCGATCCTCCTCAGGTGACGGAGCTCTCCCTTAACTCGAGATACTGAATAAAGACCCTGAATTCGAACCACCACGGACTCTGCTCTTCATACTTAAACTTATTGATATTGTCTAGAAATTCCGATCAAGGTAAATTACTAAAATATTTACCACAGCAAATTGGCGCCCGAACAGGAACTTCCCTTTCTCCCCACACGCCGGTGATGCGGACCTAAACCGGTCTCTTCAAGACATCGACAGATTTCTACGTGCACACTGCAGGGTGTTCCTGCATGAACACCTTCGTGTCCGAGAGAGGCTGCACCAAGATCTGAGCATCCATACAAGGTGGTGAGGACGACAGCGGAAGTCTCGACCCAGAGCCCGAGGTCGTCTGAAACCCGACCAGTCCCGGTCCACGAGTGCTGCGTAATCAAGTGTCCAGATCTTCAAGGTCTTCAAGTTCTCTGCACCTCGGTGAGTACTGCTGGGGGTGTATCAAGACGGGTTCTGATTTTCAGAGCACGGTCAAGACGGGTTCTGATCTTTCAAAGCACAGTAAAGACGGGTTCTAGGTTTCTAGAAAACGGTATGTTTGTACTCTGATACGCAGAGTATATCTAGTTTTTTCAAGTGTAAATTTTATTTGTATCTAATACAATGCCTTTGTTCTCTAAACTGTGTAAACTGGGTACCCGGAAAGGGTTACTGGAACAATCTGTACCAGTCCCCCCGAAGGATACTCCTGGTTACTTCATGTATACGAAGTATGGAATTGGTGCCATCTTGTATTTGGATCTTTGGGAAGGTTACACTAAAGATTTAGACATTGCGATCAGATGGCCAAAGAGTGGTACATGGGATTTGAATTGTATTATGGCAATCGAGAAAAAGTGTTGGGAAAAGAAGGCAAGACCCTCGATGTTAGAGAGCGTTGATATATGGAGAAAAGAAGCCCATTGAAAGGGAACAGAAAGAGCAAGGGAAAGTGGAGAAAGCAAAGAGAATGTCAGAAGAAAGTAAGATGAAAAAGTTACAGGATCAGAATGATGACATTTGTTTTGAACAAAAGAAAAGAGAGGTCTCGGCCTCAGTGACGGGTATATATCCTGTCCTCTCACCAAAGATAGGGTCCGAGGTTAGCTCAGACTCTAGTACCCCTACGGCACCTCCACGTCCTAAGGTTCCTTCTGTACCCGATGATTTTATCACCACCTATTTAATGGAACCTCCTCCTGCTTATACTAATCAGATAACAGCCAGACGAATAGTTACTCAGATGGAACCCATCCCTGACACTTCAGGTAGTGTTTTACCTATGTTAGAGTGCGATTATGACCCAACCCCAGGGGAAGGTTCACAAGCAGATATCTCCATTCGCCTACGAGAGGCTCTAGAAGGTATACGGGAGGTACCGAATGTCACCAATTGCCTAAACAAAATTTACGAGGCTCTCCGAACAGGAGAAAATTTAGAAGCCCTACAGGAAGCTATTAAAAATAGACCCATAGCACATAGAAAATGCCTCTCACGATTCATGATCACTTGTTTTATCAGAATGATAGCTAGCACAGGAAAAAGAGTTCCTGATGATTTACTACAACTAGATCAAGCAGTAGTTGCAGGAAATTACAATAAAATAAAAGAAATGGATCTCTTTATTCCACTCTTCACGAGCAAGGTTTCTGATTCCCATCGAAAAGATGCCCCTACCCGAGAAACAGAGAATGAGAGTACAAACAAAGACAGGGAAGAAGGAACTTCTTTTCACGGTGCAGTACATTCCTGTATCCCTAGTTCTCAGAATAAAGGACATTTCAAACTTAAAACTAAGAAATTGTCAGCCCCTACAGATAGGTTGTTCCAACGAACACAAGAAGCTCTAGATGATTGGATGGACGACGAGCCTCCACTCACCACCCAAGAAAAATAACTTGCTAGATCAAACACCCATTGTGTATCTCAATACTCCATATATGGCCCTGATATAGTTGCTCAAATGTTTTTATCGATCCCTCTAGCATCTCAAAGGAAAGCTAGCATCTATATGGTTCAACGCCTCATTACAATGTACGAAGATACTGGTTGCCCACCAAAAAGGCTACATCCTCTCTTACGAGACTGTTTAGAAGGGAGGTGGGTGGCCAGGGGACAAGAATTCCTTAATATCTTCCTTGAACTACGACAGCGATATATCCAATGCTTTACAGACAGTTATGATAAAAATCCCCATCACTATGACCAAGGACAGTTCCCCCTCCGAGAAGTACACCCCGTTGCAGATTCCGAAGGAAAGTTGCAACAAACGTTTGTGTACACTCCCTTGACAAAACTAGAAATACTAGAGATGAAGAAAATGGTCCCTTCTCATGAAAAAGACCCTTCGGGTTTCCATGGGGAACTCAAGGACATTCTTCATATGGGTTCCTTTACTTATAAAGACCTCAATATTCTCCTCAAAGTCCTTCTACCTCAAGGAACGTATGACAAGCTAAAAGGAAAGGATTGGGAGGTTGAAGGGAAAAAGGTAACATGGGCAGATTTAGAGAAAGAAGACACCACTCGTAATCCTGGACAAGGCTTGGGACCTCTAGTTCAGGAACTCCCTCGCCTTCTCCCTAAAATACTATCCCAGTTACTGACCTCTAAGAAAGAAGATTGGGATGCTATCTCTGCATGTAAACAGAAACCAGATGAGGATATAGGGGACTATTATACAAGGTTAGAGAAATGTTTTCTCATCAACAGCGGCCTCTCCTCAGGTGGAGACGCCTATAGTCGATTATTTGTCTCCAAACTCGTAGAAAATGCCTTGCCCATGATCAGAAATAGAGTACTGAAAGTAGAGAGTACTTGGCAAGCAAGCTCCCCTTCACAAGCGCTTCAGATGCTCCAATATCACCAAAATAGAATTAGGGACGAACAAGAACAAGAAAAGGAAAAAGGACAAAAGATACTAAAATGAAGGTATTGGTAGCACAAACTAATACGATCCAACAGACCCCTAAACAACCCCAAGTGTCACAGGAAAAAGTTACTTGCAATTATTGTAAAAAGCCAGGTCATTTTGTGCGTGACTGTCCAGTATTACAACATAATATTGCCACTGGGAAGACACAACCTCGTAACTATCCCCCTCGACCCACATCAGCTCCTCCAACTGATGCTAAACCTGCCACCCAACTCTACCAGTACCCAGTGTCATCCTATCCTGAATTCCCTATGATTTTATGAGACAGCTGGGAGGAACACGATAGTTGTCCACTGATACCAGTCCCGGTTGACCCAGAGGGTCCCTATGTACATGCTAAACTCCTAGGTAAAGTAGCAATATTTCTGATCGACACCGGGGTTAGTAGGACGACAGTGCAGCACAACGAAGTTCCCAAGACACCCCTCTCAGGCTCAAATAGTATTTCCTTGGGTTTTTCTGGTACACCTGTCATCAACAAAGTTTCTGAACCAATATCACTTAAAGTTGGTTCTCTTACAACTTCCACCGATTTGGTGCTTACAAAGTCCTGTCCCGAAAATCTCCTTGGCATTCAGACACTAAAAGAACTAGGTGCTATAATATGTTGTTCACCGGAAGGAGTCCGACTATTCCTCCGAGATTTTAAAGGTCATTTCACCACACGAGAACTAGATGTCAGACTAAGAGACATTGCTGTTACAGTATGGGCTACTGATCCAACAGATGTAGGATTCATGGATATTACACCACACCTTTGATATTGAAGGAAGGCGTTGTCCTACCCCGTGTCCGTCAATACAAGTTACCTCCAGATGCAGAACAAGCTCTTATCCAGATTATTGATGACTCGATACAGAAAGGAGTAGTCAGAGAGGTACCTTCCAACATATGTAACTCGCCAGTTCTGCCAGTCTGAAAGAAAACTGATGATGGTGCGCCACCAGTCTACAGACTCGTGGTTGACTTACGTGAACTCAATAAATGTGTAGTACCACAATACCCCGTGGTCTCAGACATCAGTAATCTGTTAACAGCTATAGACCCTGAGGCCACACATTTTACTGTAATCGACCTGAAGAATGCTTTCTTCAGTGTACCCATCCACCAAGACAGTCAGTACCTATTCGGATTCTCCTTACAAGGTCGTAGCTTCTGTTTCACAAGAGCTCCCCAAGGATATACAGAAAGTCCCAGTATCTACAGTCAGGCACTTAAAAGACAGTTAGACAACATTGTTATGCCCACCAATACGACATTGTTACAATATGCTGACGATTTGCTGATCAACGCACGCTCCGACCAGAATGTGAGCAAGCCTCACGAATTGTCCTAATGTTCCTTGCACAACATGGGTAAACACAGAGAATCCAACATGAAAATTGGAAGGGAAGAGAGTGATCGACAAGAGTTGAAGCACTCAGTGTTTTGTAAAATACCCCTCACACACCAAAAGGCCCCTTGGTGTCATGCTTCATCATCGGGGTCTTCGCACCCCTCTATCGGGACGTGGCGTGCTACGACCTACGACTACGCGGGAGCACTAATAGTAATGACTATGTGTGGTGTTAGGTGTGTGGAGTGTATTTAATTTAAGTGAGTGGTGGGATGTGGTGAAAAACAGTTAAAAAATACCTGGCGCTTGAGTTGAAGGAAAAATTTTTTATTCTGAACTCTGGCTGGTATTATTAAAAAGAAGTGCAGTGTGAGGTCAGGGCTGTTATATTAGGGAACAGGACCTCTGGTGTGCGTTGTCGACATGTTTCGGAGTCAAGCTCCTTCTTCAGGACGGGGGCACGACCTCCCCACCTTACTCACGTGTTTTTTTTAAATAAAAAGTGTATTATACAGAAAAGTGAAAAATAGGCTAAGTGTGCCTACAGCGGTCTGCTACAAGTACAATGACCTGTAGAAAGACAAAAAAGGGAGAAAACAACATTGGTTACCCTTGTAGCGGGTAGTTCAAGCAGGTGCAGTCACCTGGAACCTCACCAAAATGCTTGTTTTAAAGCCTGTGGAAGGAAAAAGGACTCACAACACATACAACATAGAACACACATAGTTGGTACTAGGAGTTATTGTTGGTCATACTTATGAAGCTTGCTTGCGGGCTTCATGAGCAAAATGGGACGTCTGGGGTGTTGCTATTATTGCAATCTGTTGGGATGAATGATGCAGGTTTTAATAAATCATTCTTACTCACTCAGATGTCAGAAGGATGGTCTTTTCAAGTCGATCTATGGAATACTCACAATGACAGGACGCTTTGGACACCATCTACCCCCACACGCTGCTCCGCTGATTGTGAAGTGGTGGACGAGTAGACATGCTATTTATACCCTGTTTTGTAATTGGGCGGAAGCATCTGTGTTGCCTAACATGGGTGTTCCGCTCCATGTTAATTGATGGATGCCCATGTACGGAGCGTCCGCTAATTAGCCATACATCATGCTTCTCTGTCCGTCATGGAATAACATGAAAATAGCGTCTCGTTATTTACCCCTGCACGCGCATGGAAGGTGTTGTTTCGCGCATGCGAAGGATAGCGTTTCTAGCGCATGCGCGTTGGGTTCTGGCACTACTGAATAGGCAGTGTTTATCGCGCATGCGCATTTGGAGTTTAGCGGTCCTTCAAGTACTGTGTATGAATCTCTGCAGATAATTAACTGTATTAATGGTGACAGCGCTGGGTTTTTTGATATGCTCATTGTAAATTAAGTTAAGTGCTTTGTTTCTGAGATATTCGTTTTTGGCAAAAACGATTGCATCAAAAATGTTACTGATTATTGGTTAATTGGGTCCATGGCACATCGTCATTAAGCCCAATTAAATGGGTTCCAAGCCTGAAAACCCATCTTTGTTCTTTCTGGAAGAGCCCGGCTTCAGAGGGTAGTTGCTCTATAATTGTCCAATTGAGGTCATTTACACAGTGTCCTGCTGTTAGGTAGTGTGTTGCCATTTTCGTTGTGCTCTTCTTACAGCGCACGTTGCTCTTGTGTTCATTCATTCTTGTTTTTATGGCCCTCGTGGTCATACCTACATATTCAAGGTTGCAGGGGCACTTTATCAGGTAGACCACGTTTTTGGAATTACAATTGGAAAATTTCCTTTGCTCCCAGGTTGTTCCATTACGGAAGGAAAGTTTTTTACTTTTTTTGGTCAGGTGGCAGCTACTGCAGTTTCCGCAGGGGAAATGACCCTGGATGTCAACAGACGGTTGCGTGACTGCTGTTGTTGGTTTAGGTCTTGTGTGTACCAACATGTCTCTCAGGTTTCGTCCCCTTCGGTGAGCAAACATAGGTTTTTCAAAGTTCAGGTTTCCACATGTTAGTATCCTCCAATGTTTATTGACAATCTTTGATACTTCATTGGACATGGTGTTGAAAGTTGTCACACATATAGGTCGTTTGTTCTCATTGGGTTCTTTTGTTCGATCCTCCAGTAGGGCCTTTCTGTTGTTATTCTTGGCCCTTTTTAATGCTTTGGCAATAATTCTCCTGGGGTACTCTCGTTGTTTTAGCTTCTCACTCAGGTCTTCTGCCTGTGATTTGAAATTGGACACATCTGTGCAATTACGTCTGAGACGTAAAAATTGCCCATACGGCAAGTTTTCACGCAGGTGCCTGGGGTGAAAACTGTCGTATCTTAACAGACAATTTCTGGATGTTGGCTTGAAATGGGTGGTGGTTTTTAAACCCCCATCTTCTGCATAGATATTCCAATCTAGGAAGACCAGTAGGTTGGCCGATATGGTACTTGTGAATTTGAGGAAGGCGTTTTGATTGTTCAGCCAGATTTGGAAATCTTCAGCAGATTGTCGGTCACCTTCCCAGGTGACTAGGACGTCATCTATATACCTCCTCCAACATTTGCACAACATGGCCACAAGGTGTCACCCTCAAAATTACAATTGTGTTTACAGCAGGTGGCCTACCTAGGACACCTGCTGTCAAAGGAGGGTAGGGCACTCACACCTGAAAGAATTCAACTCATTTTTAACATTCCTGTCCCCAAGACACAGAAAGAAGTCCGTGCCTTTATTGGCCACACGTCCTACTGTAGACAATGGATTCCCCAGTTTGCATACTTGGCCAAACCCCTGATACAGCTATCGACCACAACCTCTTCCCCATTGCCATGGACACCTGATCATACTTTTGCTTTTGACACCCTCAAACAAGCATTATGCTCTGCACCTGTCCTAGCTACACCTGATTATGCCAAACCTTTTGTCCTCTTTGTCACAGAACGGGAAGGTACAGCCTTGTCAGTACTCACACAAACACAAGCCAACAAACATCGTCCCTGTGCTTATTTTTCTAGCACTCTTGACCCTGTTGCACAAGGTTTGCCTACCTGTTTGAAGTCTGTCGCAGCTACAGCTCTAGCAATACGATAAAGTGATTCCATAGTACTAGGACACTCTCTTGAAGTGCAAGTTCCACATGCAGTAGAATTACTCTTGAATAGGACATAGACACAACACTTGACCATAGCTTGCCTCACAGGTTATGAAGTCACTCTGTTCCAACCCCACATCATCATCAAAAGATGCAATATCCTCAACCCAGCTACGCTACTGCCTACTGTTCCAGTTGACAATCAGATTCATGACTGCTTAGAGGTAGTCGAACTAGTCACAAAACCCCGATCTGATCTTACAGATGTCCCTCTAAGTACACCAGAACACACACTATTTGTAGACGGTTCCTGCATGCGCCTCCAATCAGGCGAACTTTCAGCAGCCTATGCTGTCACGACAGAAAACACAGTCCTTTTAGCAGCCAGAATATCCGTACATTCAGCACAAGCAGCAGAACTAATAGCTCTTACCCAAAGCATGTGAATGGTCCAAAGAAAGACGAGTCAACATCTACACCGATTCGCAATACGCATTCGGGGTAGTCCACAACTTTGGCATCCTTTGGAAAGAGAGAGGTTTCCTAACCTCTCATTGAACCAAGATCCAACATGGAGAGCTTATCCTCCAGCTACTAGAAGAAATACACAGACCCACAGAAGTAGCCATACTGAAATGTAAAGCACACACCAAGGTCATAGACTCTATCACTAGAGGTAATGCTCTGGCAGACGCCACAGCTAAACATGCTGCTCAGACAAAAACACTAAATACCGAAACCACCATTAGAACTATCTGTCCAGTTATCGATCCCACCAAAGATGTAGTAGACATCCAAAACCGAGCCACAGAGACCGAAAAGAGAAAATGGGAGGAAGAGGGAGGTTCACACACAGATCAAGGTTGGGTAACAAAGGACAAGTCCAAATGGTTTCTCCCTGACCTAATGGATCCCGTAATGATAGAAACTTCCCATGGTCCTGCACATCTAGGAGAGAAAGGAATGTTAGACAGTCTGAATTTGATATGGCACAACAAGCATCTGCGTGCAGCAGCCAAACAAAAAGTACGAACCTGTATGATTTGCTGTCAGTTCAATCCAGGGAAAAGTATATCAGTTGAACAAGGAGGGTTCCATCCTCCAGATCATCCCTTCGAAGTCCTCCAAATGGACTACATATAGATGGAGAGATGTCGGGGACATAAGTATGTCCTCGTAGTAGTCTGTACCTTAACCCGATGGACTGAAGCATATCCTGTCCCAGACTATGGTGCCCAGATGACTGCCAAGCAATTGGTAAGGGAATTTTCCCTCGATATGGGTTGCCAAGAGTTATATACTCTGACAACGGACAACCATTCTCCTCTAAATTAATGGAGGCTGTCTCCTTACTGTTAGGATACACCTGGAAATTTCACTGTGTCCGACATCCCCAAGCAGCAGGCCTAGTAGAACGACATAACCAGACATTAAAAACGAAGTTGGCAAAAATATGCGCTGACAAGCAAATAGATTGGGTTACAGCCCTTCCGGTTGCCCTCTTCTACATGTGAATGGTGGCACATTCCCGGACGGGTCTGTCCCCTTATGAGATCACGTTTGGGAGGCCTCCGAATATCTGGGGTGTGCCATCTCCTAAAAAGCTAATTGACATTGATGCAAATGTACTGACAGATTACCTGGCTTCTTTGATGTCTGCACTACATTCTTGCCGTTCACAGGTGGCTGCAGCTTTTCCAGACAAGACCACGCCCGGCGAGCACTCCCTTCAGCCTGGCCAATGGGTGCTTGTCAGAAATTTTGACCGAACCAGCCCTCTGGAAAGAAGGTGGACGTCTCCCAAGCTGGTGCTGCTGACGACGAGGACCGCCGTCAAAGTCGAGAGACGGAAAGGATGGCTCCACGTGAGCCATTGCAAACCCTTCTACGGACCAACTCCTTCGGACGCTGTTGCTGATCCCGAGACCAGAGACACTAAAACATCAGACTTTAAAGACACTGAAATGACAGGAGACTTTATTTCACCCCTTCCAGAACTTTTGTCCAAAAGAAGAGTACAAATCGCGGCTGCGATCTTATCCAAAACAGACTTGGGACATTGCACCTGACCTCGGCCTGCCAGTGGCTATTTAAGCCCAAGACGGACGCTTGGTGAAGCGGTTGCTGGGAAGTGTCCGGTCACTGGTGCATATTTTACTCAGACTAAGCAGCCGAAATCATGAAGATAAAGACTCATTGTGCGAAATTGTTACAGAACAAAGTTTCCTTTTCCCTTTCTATCATGATTCTTATTTTCTGCATCATGGCCTGTCTAGGTTGGTTCCTTCATCTAGCTTTCCCACCATCTTCCCCCACACCTTTGAACAACACCGCTATGCATTCACACGTAGACCTTATCCCACATCTCAAGAACAGAAGAAAAGAGTTCTTCAATAACACGTTCATCTCCACACTCCACCAACATCAATTGGTGATTAACCAGACCAATTGTTGGGTCTGTGGTTTAATGCCACATTCCGTGCACGGAGGAATGCCTTTTATTCCTCTCCCTTTTGGCTATGCTGGATCTACCTATGCACTCTCTATGATATTTTCTGCCTCTGTTAGAAAAATTCCTGAGACCCAGATCAAGAACGCTAGTACCTGGAATGAGATAAAAACAAAAACAATACGAGCCGTCGAAAGAATGGTAACTTTTACAGCAAAATGGGGACGAGCAGACAATAGTGAAAACACCAATTATTCCCTCTTTAATGACACTACCTCCTTTAGGGAGACATTTTCAGTCCAGAAGAGACAGACAGAACAGGGAGGATGGGCCGTGCCCCATGAGGGCCTATTCTGCGTAAGAGGAAAGGGCAAGGGTCAGAAAATGGGAGATAGTGAATATAACAAGACATACCCCCTACCTGATCCAAATTTCCCAACGATGGCCACTGCCCCCAACACCTACTTTATCTGTGGACCTCACGCACGCACTTGGCTACCTCAAGGCTGTTCCGGAAAATACTACATTGCATTTTTCCTTCCCCCTACCTACACTGCCCCAGCAGATTACCATCTCAGTGACCCTCCGACCGTAATTAAGAGACGGCGAAGGGGGGCCATAGACGCTGAGAATTCAGCGGACCAAGAGGCCGGCGACTTCTTTAAAGGAGTCATCCCATTCTGGGGGCCTATGATCAACAGCCGCCACATAAGACAACTGACTCATGTAGTCCAGGGAGCCATAAATGAAGCAGCTGGTGCATTAAGTAACATCACCGCTGAGATGGCTGCCGACAGACTCATAATGTTACAGAACCGTATGGTCCTAGACATCGTATTGGCTGACCGTGGTGGCGTATGTGAACTGATCGGGTCCAGCTGCTGTATATTTATCCCAGATAATGCAACCTCGGTGTATTCTGCTATTTTCCGCCTTCATATACTTTCCAGGAAACTAGATGCAGACACTGGTGCCTGGTCCCTGATGGGTTGGCTCTGGGGCCTCCTGTCCTCATGGGGATGGAAGGCGCTTACAGTTATAGGTCTTGCTCTAGCCTTCCTTCTCACCTGCTGCCTCTGTATTCAGTGCGGTCCAGCACTCTGTAGTTTCTGTACCACTACCTGCATTCCCAAAACCCAGTCCAGAAAGAAAGAAAAGGAAAGAATCATGTTACAGGAACAAGTAAACGGCCTAATGAGTATAGAAGTGGATTAGAAAAGGAAAAGAATTTTAGAAGGGTATATTATGGGACAAGGAGGGAATGTGGAAAATGATTATTTCTCGTAGGTTATGTCCCATCATACACCCTTTCCAGTCACGTCCCCGAGCTCATCATGCCGGAACACGAGCACACGAGCACACAATCAATCAATCAATCAGGAGTTTGTTAAAGCGCGACTACTCACCCGTAAGGGTCTCAAGGCGCTAGGGGTGGGAGGGGGTTGGGGGGGTGCAGGTTCCATTCCATCAAGGAGGGGGTCTGTCGAAGAGCCAGGTTTTGAGGTTTCTTGCGAAGATGGGGAGCGATGTTGTCTGTCTGAGGTGGAGCGGAAGGGCGTTCCATGCTTTGGCCGCGAGGAAGGAGAAGGAGCGGCCTCCCGATCTGGTCTTTCTGGTGCGGGGGACCACAGCGTAGGAAAGCTGGGCTGATCGTAGGGTCCTTTGGGGTGCGTGGAATTTGAGTCGGCTGTTCAGGTATGCTGGTCCGGTGCCGTGGAGGGCCTTGTGTGCGTGGGTGAGCATCTTAAAGGTGATTCTCGCCTCGACGGGGAGCCAGTGGAGTGTGCGCAGGTGCTGGGAGATGTGGCAGTGTTTTGGCAGGTTGAGGACCAGTCTTGCGGCGGCGTTCTGGATGTTCTGCAGCTTGCGGATGAGGATTTTGGTTTATTCCGGCGTAGAGTGCGTTACCGTAGTCGAGTCTGCTGGTGACCAGGGCGTGAGTGACTGTCTTTCGGTGTTCGAGGGGGATCCATTTGAAGGTCTTACGAAGGAGGCGGAGGGTGTGGAAGCAGGAAGATGAGACAGAGTTGATCTGGCGGTCCATTTTGAGCTCGGAGTCCAGGATGATTCCCAGGTTGCGTGCGTTGTCTGTGGGGGTTGGCGGGTTTCCGAGGGCGGTGGGCCACCAGGTGTCACTCCAGGCGTCGGGGTTTGGGCCCATGATGAGTACTTCTGTTTTGTTGGTGTTTAGTTGTAGGCAGCTGTTTTTCATCCATTTGGCGACGGCTTCCATGCCTTCTCGAAAGTTGCGTCTGGCGGTGTTGGGCTCGTTGGATAGGGAGAGGATGAGCTGGGTGTCGTCTGCATATGACACGATGTTGAGTCCGTAGGTTCTGACGATGGGGGCAAGTGGAGCCATGTAGACGTTGAAGAGCGTCGGGCTGAGGGAGGAGCCCTGGGGGACTCCGCAGGTGATAGGTGTGGGGTCCGAGAGGAAAGGGGGGAGTCTGACCCGCTGCGTCCTGCTGGAGAGGAAGGAGCAGATCCAGTCGAGGGCCTTGTCCTGGATTCCTGCATCGTAGAGTCTGCGTATTAGGGTGCGGTGGGAGACTGTGTCGAACGCCGCTGATAGGTCGAGGAGGATGAGGGCTACTGTTTCTCCTTTTTCCAGTAAGGTGCGGATGTCGTCTGTTGCGGCGAGGAGGGCGGTTTCCGTACTGTGGTTTTTTCTGAAGCCGGATTGGGAGGAGTCGAGGATGTTGTGTTCTTCAATGAATGTGGCGAGTTGGCTGTTGATGGCTTTCTCGATGACTTTCGCTTGGAACGGGAGCAGGGAGATGGGTCTGTAGTTATTGAGGTCGGTGGGGTCCGCTGAGGGTTTCTTTAGGAGGGGGTTGACCTCGGCGTGTTTCCAGTCGTCGGGGAATGAGGCGGTCGCCAGGGAGCGGTTGATGGTTTGGCGGAGCATGGGTGCGATGGTGTTGGCGGCTCTGTTGAAGATGTGGTGGGGGCAGGGGTCCGTGGGGGCCCCTGAGTGGATTGACACACAAGCAAGAACCGATCACGCACTCTCCTTCCCCGAAAATTCAAAGTTACATCCTTATGGTCAGGGCGATTCCGAGAACCAGCTTCCTCACTCAAACCGTACATTTTTGCGGTCAAGCCGATGCCGAGAACAAGACCCCCCCCCATTTGTAACCGTTTCCCTATAATCAGGCCGATTCCAAGAAATAGGCCCCGTTCTGCTAAACCACGACGACCAATTCCGAGAAGAAGAGCCCCCGAATGCTAAACCACGACGACCAATTCCGAGAAGAAGAGCCCCCGAATGCTGAAACACGACAAACAGACATCCTGTCACCACCACCTCTCCCTTATCTAAGGAACCAGCCTAGTGTTACTTCTCCACATTTCTGCTTCTCTTGTGCTTCCTCATTTTAATCATGACGCAGCCTCATCTCCTCTGCCATGTTTCCTCCTTTCATGGCGCAGCCTTGTTTCCTAGTCATGACTTCTGTTTTATTGCAACATATGACACGTGTCTGCATTAAAGGGAAGCTCCTTTCTCTTTTCCGGGTATAAATACAATGTGTTTTGATAATAAAGTTAGAGATTCTTCCGATCCTCCTCAGGTGACGGAGCTCTCCCTTAACTCGAGTTACTGAATAAAGACCCTGAATTCGAACCACCACGGACTCTGCTCTTCATACTTAAACTTATTTATATTGTCTAGAAATTCCGATCAAGGTAAATTACTAAAATATTTACCACAGGTTGGAGCTTTCAGCCGGAGCTCGGTGAAAGCACGTCCTACACCGCCATACAGCTGGCCACGCCCCCTGTGAATAATCTATTTTTGAGCTACTTCTATCATCTTATTTCTGATTACGGTATTGTGGATTTTTGTCTTTTGAGTCTTGTATTAAGTCTATATAAAGAATACTATTTTTTATAAATCCTATGTGGTGTCCATCTGTAGTGTTTTCACTGTATTGCTGTATGTATTCACAAATGCTTTACACACTCCCTCTAAGATGAACCTTCCTGCTGTGGAAGAGGTGTGGCGTAGAGGCCAGGATGACTGACAAAAAGGGGACTCAGTTGTTCCTTGGTGAAGAGTTATATGGTCAAGGAGGGAAGAAGGTTAATAGGAGGGTAGTGCTCAGTGGAGGGCTACCCTGGGCATCCCATTAGTTGGAATGAATGGCCTCACACACTCTTGCAAGTGTCATGCTTCATCATCGGCCGTTGCTCCTCGTTGGACAGGCGGTGCAATGTCCAACGGGCTCACCTCTAGGAGGGGCTCTTTGTCAGAGATCTTTTTTCCAACAGCCTGTGGGTGAAGTGCAAGTGAGGGGCCAGGTGAGGGGTGGATAGTGTAGGTGGGTGCGTTAAAATATAGCACGGGATACCGGAGATCAGTTTATTCTGGTGGTTCCCATACTATAAGTTAAAACCAGTGGGTAGCCTATGATCGCCAGAAGTTAGGTTCCGTATCACGATCTAGGACTACAAAGCGTTCTGTGAGGTCGACATGTTTCTCGCTTTTGCAATTATGCTGCGATTCTTCAGGACCTAATATAATTATACATCTATCACAAGGGAAGACCTAATAAAGTGTCAACCTATAAACATTATATTTTCTGTTGTACTACCTGGTTAAGACTGCTCTTGCCGAGAGGAGACAAAAGAGAGAGTTACCAAAATACACAGACAACAATTTCCCATTCTTGACCGTGAGCACACTGTGGTTGTGTGAAGAGAAGTGACTCTGTGGCTGTGACATTCTGTGAGCAGTGACCGTTTAGTATCAACTTAATTCACGTATACCACATGTCACCTCTATCACAATTCAAATCAAAATAAGCATAAAAATCAAATTAAAACATGATAGCAGCAGTTTCTTCATGGTGTCTACTTCGTAAAACCACTGTGGGTTACTTAGTTACTCACCTACAGGTCAAGGAGTACAGGTGTCAACAGTACCCGGTAGGTGTGACTTCAAGGGGGAGAGCCAATAGGGGTTTAATGGCTATAAGGAAGACAAAGGCACGTAATTCCAGTTTTGTCAGTGGTCCCCAAACGCCAAAACAACTCATGGTTCTAGAATTGGAGATGGTGTTTCTTTTGTGCTTAATGTTTCACGCAAATAGTATTAGACATGCCATTGTAGGGACACTCTTATACATTCATTCTTCCATTCGATAATATGCAGCTTGTTTGGTCAATGCATTCTCTAATTTATGCGGAGGCCTCAGTGTTGTTTTAGCCATGTTCTATTAAATGTTAGCTATGGTTACAGGATATAGGTAAAAACGTCCAAAGTGCAGCATTCACACACTTAGTTCTGTATGCATATGCCAGGGTCACCGATAGTGTAAAAGACACAACCGTGTGTTGGTTGTAATGTCGCCCGTTCCCTTCTATAGCTAGATTGGGGATTCAGAGGCAGTCGCGCTCGTGCGTTATCGGTAAGGAAACGCCAGCACTAACTTCAGCAACGCCGGGCAAGCACACAAGTATCCTGGTGTCGGGGCGAGCGAAAGAATCTCGCTGCGCTCCCAGCAGACGGTAAAACGCACGCGCCGCTCACTTACTTCTCGAAGCCTTGGTCAGAGCTAGTACGCCTACCCATCGCTACCGGTGTCCGGATAGTAACGGGTTCCCGGTACTCGAATGGTTATATCGGAAGTTTGGGACGTCACCAGCGCGTCTGGTGTATCACGTGATTAGTGGTGCTAGCGTGGTCGCCATCTTAGAAGGTGCAGTCCAGGTGTATCATCGATTAACCAACCAGGGGTGCATCCAAATAAAGGGTGTTAGTACAATTACACTGTAAGCGAGGAGAGTCAACAGTGTAAAAGACAACTAGAGTTGTGGTCAGAACCCATTATATTGGACGTAGCCAAAGCGCCTGGTATATCGTGTGAAGACCGACATTAGCATGAGCGCCATCTTGGAGAGGGGAATCAAACCCATTGAGTTTATAGACAATGATGGATTAATATGCATTTGTGTATATAACCCAATGGAACTCATCGTATATTAAGCAATATTTACAGAAGCATGGTCAGCGAGTGTCCCTTCATTGTGAATTGCACACTGTTCTTACAGTGGTCAATCAGACTATTGGAGCTGGTTCCAGACTAGACGTTGTTAAAGTCTAAAAAGGAGGTAGGATGCATACAGGAGGGCATGGGAATTTGAATCCACCATACCTAGGACATAGAGGAGTGGTATTGCATCAATGAAGTCATAGGCTGCTCCATGGGATATCCTCGTTGAGTCCCTGCTTATCTGAGGATAACCTATGTATCCACCGCTGTTCCTTTTGGAATAGATCCTGTTTTGATATTTTATTGGGGATTTCAAGGATGAGCCACCTTATGGAGTCGGCAGTGTGGTTGTGTTCCAGAAAGTGTCGACACATCTTGGTGTTGGATTTCTTACATCGTATATTGCTTCGGTGTTCCGATATACGAATCTTGACCGGTCGGGTGGTCATGCCCACATATTGTAATTCACAAGTGCACCTAATAAGGTAGATGCAATTGGAGGAGTTACAATTGGTATGGTTACGAATTTCCCAGGTGAATGTCTCTGTTAAGTTGATAGACTTGGTGACATTAGTGAAGGGGCAGACACTGCAGGAACCACATGGGTAGTGTCCCTTAACTGGAGGGAGTTGCCAAAGTGTGTTCTGTCTGCGGACTGTACTTTGTTTTGGTCTGGTGTGGACCAAAATGTCTTTTATATTACTGGACCTTTTAAAGGCAAACCTTGGTGTCTCAAGAGTCAGCTCTCCTGTGTGCCAGTGTCTCTTGACAATTCTCTTAATGTCATTAGAGATAGGTGTAAAGGTTGTCACACAAGTCAAAGGATTGGTATCTTGTGTGGTTCTGATATTATCCTCCAGGAGTGCCTCTCTATTGTTGTTCTGTGCCCGCTTCCGTGCTTTGTAAATCTCCCTAGTGGGGTAACCTCTTTCTTTCAAATTTCGTGAAAGAATACTAGACTCATTCCTGTAGTCGGTGAGGTTGGTGCAATTGCGCCTAACCCGCAGAAATTGCCCAAAGGGAAGGTTCAATCTCAAGGCTCTTGGATGATGGCTTGAGAAGAGTAATAAGCTGTTCCGGTCCGTGGGCTTCCGATACATTGTGGTGCTGATCTTACCCCCTTCCAATCTGATGGTAAGGTCCAGAAATGCTATCCTGGAGTCTGAGGCAGTGATTGTGAAGGTCAGGAAATTATTCAAGGTATTCAACCACGTGAAAAACTCTAGGTACTGGTGTGATGTCCCTGTCCAGAGTATGAGGATGTCATCAATGAACCTCCTCCATAGTATGATGTTGGAGTGATAAGGGTTCATTGGTCCATTGATGTATTGTTCTTCAAAATCTGCCATGTACAGGCAGGCCACCGAAGGGGCAAAAGTACTGCCCATGGACGTGCCCTGGGTCTGTTGATAATACTGTCCTTTGAACTCAAAGAAGTTCTCTGTCAGGGCAAGTTCAGCACATTCCATAATAAATGAAGGTGGTGTTGCTGAGGTCCATACTTCCATACTGAGAGTCCTCTCTATCACCCCGAGTGTGGCCCTCTGTGGGATATTCGTATAGAGGGCCTCCACATCTAGGGTGATGAGGAAGTCAATCTGAATGTCCTCCTGCAGGTTGTCAAGGAGGCGTAAGACATCTTTGGTGTCTTGAACATAGGAAGGGATTCTCTTCACTAGCGGCTGCAGGAAGTAGTCACAGAATTGTGATAAAGGTTCCAAGATAGAGCCTATCCCTGAGACAATCGGGCGTCCGGGTACTGGTGTTATCCCTTTGTGAATTTTAGGGAGGGTCCAGTGGGAGGACACACAAACCCTAGATATGGAAACAAGGAGCAGGACAGGAAGGAAGTGAGTTTGGTTGTGAACTTATCATCACGCCAACTTACAATACCAGAAGAAAAAGTCCTCCAGAAAGGATTGGGCTTTGTACCCACCCCAAAAATAGACAACTTTGAATTGACTTGTGAAATTCAGAAATTCTTCAGGAAAGTCAGACTGAGAGCTTTCTTCGATGATAAAGCCGTTGAGATACGTTCTGACTCAGGTCTCCACAATCCATCAACTTTTACACCACATAGTGGGATGATACCCAACGAAGTCCTAACATATGAGCAGGCTGTGCTCAAGGACATTGGGGCCCTGAGACCATGTAAGAAATACCATAATCTGTCCAATATGGAGACACAGATACTCAATTCTTTGGGCAATGATGAAACCATCACTATCAAACAGGCAGATAAGGGTGGAGCAACAGTCTTAATGGACACTAAAGACTATGAAATAGAATGCCTAAGACAACTCGGGGATAGACGCTACTACACTCCTATCCCAACTGACCCCACTGCACGACTTAAAACCACCATTACAGGATTGGTGGAATCTGCAGAGTGCCAAGAGTGGATCACCAAAAAAGAGGCGGAATTTCTTGTGAAAAAGGATCCAAGGGTACCATATTTTTACACCCTCCCTAAAATTCACAAAGGGATAACACCAGTACCCGGACGCCCGATTGTCTCAGGGATAGGCTCTATCTTGGAACCTTTATCACAATTCTGTGACTACTTCCTGCAGCCGCTAGTGAAGAGAATCCTTTCCTATGTTCAAGACACCAAAGATGTCTTACGCCTCCTTGACAACCTGCAGGAGGACATTCAGATTGACTTCCTCATCACCCTAGATGTGGAGGCCCTCTATACGAATATCCCACAGAGGGCCACACTCGGGGTGATAGAGAGGACTCTCAGTATGGAAGTATGGACATCAGCAACACCACCTTCATTTATTATGGAATGTGCTGAACTTGCCCTGACAGAGAACTTCTTTGAGTTCAAAGGACAGTATTATCAACAGACCCAGGGCACGTCCATGGGCAGTACTTTTGCCCCTTCGGTGGCCTGCCTGTACATGGCAGATTTTGAAGAACAATACATCAATGGACCAATGAAAACTTATCACTCCAACATCATACTATGGAGGAGGTTCATTGATGACATCCTCATACTCTGGACAGGGACATCACACCAGTACCTAGAGTTTTTCACGTGGTTGAATACCTTGAATAATTTCCTGACCTTCACAATCACTGCCTCAGACTCCAGGATAGCATTTCTGGACCTTACCATCAGATTGGAAGGGGGTAAGATCAGCACCACAATGTATCGGAAGCCCACGGACCGGAACAGCTTATTACTCTTCTCAAGCCATCATCCAAGAGCCTTGAGATTGAACCTTCCCTTTGGGCAATTTCTGCGGGTTAGGCGCAATTGCACCAACCTCACCGACTACAGGAATGAGTCTAGTATTCTTTCACGAAATTTGAAAGAAAGAGGTTACCCCACTAGGGAGATTTACAAAGCACGGAAGCGGGCACAGAACAACAATAGAGAGGCACTCCTGGAGGATAATATCAGAACCACACAAGATACCAATCCTTTGACTTGTGTGACAACCTTTACACCTATCTCTAATGACATTAAGAGAATTGTCAAGAGACACTGGCAAATTCTCAACACAGGAGAGCTGACTCTTGAGACCCCAAGGTTTGCCTTTAAAAGGTCCAGTAATATAAAAGACATTTTGGTCCACACCAGACCAAAACAAAGTACAGTCCGCAGACAGAACACACTTTGGCAACTCCCTCCAGTTAAGGGACACTACCCATGTGGTTCCTGCAGTGTCTGCCCCTTCACTAATGTCACCAAGTCTATCAACTTAACAGAGACATTCACCTGGGAAATTCGTAACCATACCAATTGTAACTCCTCCAATTCCATCTACCTTATTAGGTGCCCTTGTGAATTACAATATGTGGGCATGACCACCCGACCGGTCAAGATTCGTATATCGGAACACCGAAGCAATATACGATGTAAGAAATCCAACACCAAGATGTGTCGACACTTTCTAGAACACAACCACACTGCCGACTCCATAAGGTGGCTCATCCTTGAAATCCCCAATAAAAGATCAAAACAGGATCTATTCCAAAAGGAACAGCGGTGGATACATAGGTTATCCTCAGATAAGCAGGGACTCAACGAGGATATCCCATGGAGCAGCCTATGACTTCATTGATGCAATACCACTCCTCTATGTCCTAGGTATGGTGGATTCAAATTCCCATGCCCTCCTGTATGCATCCTACCTCCTTTTTAGACTTTAACAACGTCTAGTCTGGAACCAGCTCCAATAGTCTGATTGACCACTGTAAGAACAGTGTGCAATTCACAATGAAGGGACACTCGCTGACCATGCTTCTGTAATATTGCTTAATATACGATGAGTTCCATTGGGTTACATACACGAATGCATATTAATCCATCATTGTCTATAAACTCAATGGGTTTGATTCCCCTCTCCAAGATGGCGCTCATGCTAACGTCGGTCTTCACACGATATACCAGGCGCTTTGGCTACGTCCAATATAATGGGTTCTGACCACAACTCTAGTTGTCTTTTACACTGTTGACTCTCCTCGCTTACAGTGTAATTGTACTAACACCCTTTATTTTGATGCACCCCTGGTTGGTTAATCGATGATACACCTGGACTGCACCTTCTAAGATGGCGACCACGCTAGCACCACTAATCACGTGATACACCAGACGCGCTGGTGACGTCCCAAACTTCCGATATAACCATTCGAGTACCGGGAACCCGTTACTATCCGGACACCGGTAGCGATGGGTAGGCGTACTAGCTCTGACCAAGGCTTCGAGAAGTAAGTGAGCGGCGCGTGCGTTTTACCGTCTGCTGGGAGCGCAGTGAGATTGTTTCGCTCGCCCCAACACCAGGATACTTGTGTGCTTGCCCGGCGTTGCTGAAGTTAGTGCTGGCGTTTCCTTACCGATAACGCACGAGCACGACTGCCTCTGAATCCCCAATCTAGCTATAGAAGGGAACGGGCGACATTACAACCAACACACGGTTGTGTCTTTTACACTATCGGTGACCCTGGCATATGCATACAGAACTAAGTGTGTGAATGCTGCACTTTGGACGTTTTTACCTATATCCTGTAACCATAGCTAACATTTAATAGAACATGGCTAAAACAACACTGAGGCCTCCGCATAAATTAGAGAATGCATTGACCAAACAAGCTGCATATTATCGAATGGAAGAATGAATGTATAAGAGTGTCCCTACAATGGCATGTCTAATACTATTAGCGTGAAACATTAAGCACAAAAGAAACACCATCTCCAATTCTAGAACCATGAGTTGTTTTGGCGTTTGGGGACCCCTGACAAAACTGGAATTACGTGCCTTTGTCTTCCTTATAGCCATTAAGCCCCTATTGGCTCTCCCCCTTGAAGTCACACCTACCGGGTACTGTTGACACCTGTACTCCTTGACCTGTAGGTGAGTAACTAAGTAACCCACAGTGGTTTTACGAAGTAGACACCATGAAGAAACTGCTGCTATCATGTTTTAATTTGATTTTTATGCTTATTTTAATTTGAATTATGAAAGAGGTGACATGTGGTATACGTGAATTAAGTTGATACTAAATGGTCACTGCTCACAGAATGTCACAGCCACAGAGTCACTTCTCTTCACACAACCACAGTGTGTTCACGGTCAAGAATGGGAAATTGTTGTCTGTGTATTTCGGTAACTCTCTCTTTTGTCTCCTCTAGGCAAGAGCAGTCTTAACCAGGTAGTACAACAGAAAATATAATGTTTATAGGTTGACACTTTATTAGGTCTTCCCTTGTGATAGATGTATAATTATATTAGGTCCTGAAGAATCGCAGCATAATTGCAAAAGCGAGAAACATGTCGACCTCACAGAACGCTTTGTAGTCCTAGATCGTGATACGGAACCTAACTTCTGGCGATCATAGGCTACCCACTGGTTTTACTTATAGTATGGGAACCACCAGAATAAACTGATCTCCGGTATCCCGTGCTATATTTTAACGCACCCACCTACACTATCCACCCCTCACCTGGCCCCTCACTTGCACTTCACCCACAGGCTGTTGGAAAAAAGATCTCCGACAAAGAGGCCCTCCTAGAGGTGAGCCCGTTGGACATTGCACCGCCTGTCCAACGAGGAGCAACGGCCGATGATGAAGCATGACACTTGCAAGAGTGTGTGAGGCCATTCATTCCAACTAATGGGATTCCCAGGGTAGCCCTCCACTGAGCACTACCCTCCTATTAACCTTCTTCCCTCCTTGACCATATAACTCTTCACCAAGGAACAACTGAGTCCCCTTTTTGTCAGTCATTGTTACTTGGGGCTCTGACTCAGGTTGGACCTTCCATTCTACTTTTCTGGAATGGTAATTTGAGCCTTAGGATCAACATTTGATCCAATTCCTTTACCCCTCCTTTGCTACACACGTAGAGGCCAGGATGCCTAACTCAGGACTACCGGGTTCACAGTTGATCCCTGGTTAGCCCAGCATCATGTGACTCTGGGCAATATATATACATTTCTTTATTCGGCTTTTCGCAAAGGAAAACCATAAAAGGAACATTTAAAAATACAATTTGAATATTTGCACAGAAATACAAGTTACAAAAGTAAGTTCCAAAGAAATTCATACATAAACAATTTATAAAAATGTTTTAAAGGATATCAAATCATTTCAGTTAATTGGGCTAAAACTAATTCCAAAGTGATTTTTACAGGTTTTTCCTGTGCTTCTTAATGCATTTCAAAAAGTTAAGAACAATGTAACAAACAAATTCAGATTCCAGCATCTGGAGGCGAAGCATTGCAGGATGACATTGTCTAAGTCCCCAGCGCCTCAGTATAGGTAGTAGCAAATTTTCCTATGTGGATGATGGAATAAACAGAACAAGATAACATGTAGTTAGAATGGTTTGATTCCCCATCACAGGGGCATAGAGGGAGAATTGAGTCCCAACTGTTACTAACGGGAATGCTACCAGTCTAAAAAAAATATCCAATCTGAATCTTGTCATTAACATTCCCTCGTAAGTAGTAAACTGAAGTGTTAGGTATGGCTGGATACAATGTGTGGTCTGTACCAGGTTCGCATGAAGAACCGAAGGTTTTGACGACTCAGAAGTCAATCTCAATGTCTCCAAGTGTCTGAGGGCTAGTTGCTTTAGGGCTCTCTTAGGAAGGTCAACAATGGTCTCAGGTTGGAAATAGTATTTCTCAAGACCGAGGTCTTTAGCGTGGAGTAGTGTGGCTCACTGGTTAGAGGCGGCAGGCCCGAGGGCAGAAGTCAGCCTAGGACCAGGGTTCAATTCCCGACGCGGCAGGGTCGTGGACCTTGGTCAGCGGACTCGATAATTCTCGCTTCGGTGCTTACTCTAATCAGGGGTTCCACTCGGCAACTCTGGGCATTAGCTTGCCTAATCTCCACAACAGCCCCACCAATTCCGGGGATGCCTGGCTCCACCTTGGGGACTCCCAGCAAGGGACCATCCCACAGGGAAAGCCAGGACGGGTTCCCCAGAGTTATACAGCGCCGGGACGCCCCGTTGCTGGGGCAGCTGTGCGCTTTACAAGTATACTACATTTACATTTACATTTAAGGAAATTTCTAATGTAGCAAAGCCACTTTACTTTTGAGGACTGATCAAGAGCCATTGTATCAGCTACGATCGACTGTGTCAGCGCGTTTTTGACCGAGGTCCAAACGCGGCGCCACAGCATCAATGGTTGGATCTTGAGCAAATCCACAAGGTAAGGGATTCCTAATTCCAGATGAGAAGTATAGATTGAAGTGCCTCTCGGGGTGGCTAAAAGAAATCTTAGGAAAGTGTTTTCTGCTACCTGGAGGGCACTGGTATCTATGTGGCCCCAAACGCCCGCTCCATACAAGGCAATGGCCTGGCACTTGGCACTGTAGATTTTCAGTAGCTCCGCTGGTGCCCTCCTCCCCAATCTCTGGGAGAAGCTCATCAGAGCCGCTATGGATCTTATAAACAGATGGCATCTTGCCTCTACTGCTGGCCTCCATGACAGTCTCTCGTCTATCATAATTCCAAGGTATGGGTACTGGGCAGTTACCTCGAGTTTTTGGTTATCGAGATAGATGTCTTTAACTCATTTTTTCATAGTACCTGTTATCATGACAAACGTTTTTTTGACGTTCACTTGTAAGTCCAGACCGCCCATGAAAGCCGTGTATCTATTCAGAGAATTATGTAGTTCTTGCGGAGTACGCGCGAGAATGACGGCATCGTCCGCATAGAGCAGGGCGGGAATCAGGCGTTGTTTTACACGTGGGAGGTCCTGGGCCCCCTCAACATCTCTCGTGCCAAACCGTTGGTGTACAATGAGAAGAGAAAGGGGGCCAGGACACACCCCTGCCTGACTCCACGCTGTACTCCAAAAGATGCCGTCAACTCCCCGTTCAGGCCAAATCGCACTCTTGCCGAAGCTCTAGAGTAAAGTTCCCTCAAAAAATCTAAAAGGGGGGGATCCACTCCCATTTGCCTTAAGACCGTCCATAGTTTTGCATGCGAAACGCAATCAAAAGCTGCGGACAGGTCTACATAGACCATATAAACCATGTTCTTCTTTGCCTGTGTATATTTGCCCAGAATCAGACTGAGGTTAAGGGCCTGCTCTACCGTTCCGAACCCCTCTCGAAAACCGAACTGGAGATCGGAAATAATGCCCCTCTCCTCCGTCCATTGCTGAAGTCGCTCAAGTATTACTCTCCCGACAACCTTGCCCAGTGAGTCCAGCAATGAGATGGGGCGGTAGCATTTCACATCCTGGCGGTCCCCTTTTTTAAAAATGGGGACCATGATGGACTTGGTCCAGGAATTTAGCAGTCCCACATTTGCAGCTGCTGTACACACTCTAGTAAGAATAGGGGCCCAGAGGTCCAAGTTGTGTTTAAAAAGGTCCACTGGGACCCAATCTGGTCCTGGGGCTTTCCCATTCTTACTTGTTTCTAAAGCCACTAGTAAATCGGAAATGTCAAAATGCAGCGGGATTGGATATTCTACTGTTGGAAGTATGTTAATTGACCCGGCTATAGTTGAATTGTTTTTGAAAATGTTGGTGAAGTGGGCCACCCATGTTTCTTCATCTATAGCCACTTCGATCTTAGGGCTATTATTATCAGTGAGATAGGGAGATCTAACAGTTCGCCAAAAGGCCTCACTGTTTTTAGAAACAGCACTCGTGTGCAGGTCTTCCCAGAGTTTCTGTTTCAGTTCTTGAGTTCTCAGTTTACGTTCCCTTCCGTATTGACGCCTAAGGAGTTGGCTCTGTCCCGCGTCTCTGGTTTTATTATGTAGGGCGGATTTTAATTTGGTAAGGGCTATGGTGCAACTATGATTGAACCAACCTTTCTTAATAGGGTTCTTAGATGTAGGTTTTGCGGTGAGTAATCCCTTGATTTTCTCTAATATTTGACTAAAATTGTTTAGGACTTCTTCGTGGTTTACCGATAAATCTAAACATTTAATTATATTGGTATATGCCACATCAACCAGTTTTTTTATAATTTCATTTGGATTAATTTTTCCCCATTTTAATGTGTAGCCATTGTGTTTGCCCAGATCTAGTTTATTCTGGGCAAGAGTTTTTGCTATTGCTGTATTTTGGGGCCTGTAATCAATTAAGTGGAGGTCCATCCTCAGCGCAAAATGGTCACTAAGTAAATTGGCGATCACCTGGAAAGCTCTAGCTATATGTAACAATCCAGGTGACAGGAAGATGTAATCAACTGTCGTTTGATGTCCCCTGCCCACATAGGTCGAATGGAGGGCATTTTGATCTGAACTTGAACTGTTGGCTATTACAAGATCCAAGTCAGAGAGCAGATTGTTCATAGCATTCCCCACCTTAGTGTGAGCAAAGTGTACTAATGGAGCATCAAATTCATCCACTATCCCGCAGCAGTTTGATTTAGCCTGTGGGCATGGATGGGCGTTAAAATCTCCTCCCCATAGAAGATGATTTGCCCCTTGTCCATCCTTCAACCGATAGAGTTGAATTAATCTCTCCTGAACATTACGTAAAAGAATCAGAAATTGGTCATCCTCTAAGTTATTATAGGAGTTGACCAAGAGGATAGACTCCTTATTCGTAAAGGAAAGAGAGAGAATTTGAAAATTTGGGTCGGAGCGGACATTGAACACTTTTAGGTGATTCAAGGTGTTTGCAATTTATGTTATTAGCCCTCCTTTCGGTCTCCCTATTGAGCTACGAACAGCTGGGATAAAATATGTTTTGTACCCCAAGAGAGGAAGCTCTGTTGTGGACCATGTCTCTTGGAGGCAAATAATTTTACATGGCTCTAAAAAATGCAAGGCCGTCCCATCCTCTATCTTTGGACGTAAACCCGCCACGTTCCAAAAGAGGATAGGTATAGGCAGTATGTCAACTTTTATTACTGCAGCTTCATTTGTTACCGGAGGTGTTCTTATTTTAGGAGTCGACTGAGGAATATTAGAGTTAATAGATTCAGTTTCCATTGGTGGTCAGTCGACCAATTCAAGGCCGCTAAATCTATTTCTCAACGGGATGCTATACCAAGGGTCCCAGCGGGGCGGTTCTCTATGAGTCGTCCTCAGCGTGTGTGGACCCCATTCTTCCCAACCTCCTCCCTGATAACGTGAACCCACTAAATGCCAAGAATTATCATAGTCACGATAACAAGGGCCCCCAAATTGTCTTGTGTTAGAGAATTCAAACTGACGAGGGGGTGGTGCAACCCAGGGAGGATCATAATTATGAAAAAGGCTGTTGGGTTGTCTTGAAGGGTAGAAAAAAGAGAGTGGTTTAATACCTATACCTCCGTTTGCACTCGTGTGGTCCCAAGAGCAGATATAATCTACTACTCGGGGATCTTCAAAAGTAATCACGATGCAATCTCCTGGGATCGTTTTTCTACCTTTTCCCACCCATGGGGTCCTACATACAGTCAGAATCCTTCCACACCAAGTAGGATGAATGGGACGATTAGAATTTAGCCAGTGTTGAGCCTTGTTCTTCAAGGACCACATAGGTTCAGCCTTGTGGTCCACTAGCTCAGGCACACCAGTCATTACCACTACGTAAGGTGAAGCGTCCGGTGGCAAGTCAACTGGAAATCTAATCTGGGCAGGTCCTCTGGGAGCGTCTCTGTTAGAAACTGGGACCGGGGAATTAGAGGCTACACTTTGAATCACAGGGTTTTTAGATGTAGCTTTATTTGATGCCACTGCCTTCAATACTGGTGTTGTTGTTGACAGGGCATTTCCCTGTGACAGAGTCGTGGCAGAATTGGTAGATGGGTTCACTGTGCTCTTACTGTTCGTTAAAGTAGATGTTACTGCTAGAGATACATTCTTTTGAGTAATTGCGGGTTTCAAGAGGGTGTTTGCAGGCTTAAGGGAGGGTTGTTTGTTGTGATTATTTCCCCCTGATTTTTGAGCCCCTGACGGTTGATTGTACTGTGGGACCTTAACAAGCTTGGATAACGCTAACTTTGCTTCTACTGGTTGAAAGGAGAGTTTTAAAAGCTCAGCGATCTTATTTAGCAGCTGGGAATTGTTGCTATCTATTAATTTCTTACTGCAGGTTAGAAGAATAGGCGATTCCAGGTTAATAGGGGTAGGCGTGTCGTGATTGAGGTGATGGACCATCGCAGGAACTACTAACTGTTCTGCTCTAGGGGGTGGATTCTGTGGAGTACTAGGGGTATTATCGGTCGCATTAGGGATGGGATTTTTCGGATCGTTCTTTCTTTTCCTTATTGCGCCCTCCCTCCTCCCCCTTGCCTGCATTCTTTCATCTGATGTCATTTGTGGAAGGGTTTGGGGTAATAGGTCAGGTGTTCTTTCAAGATCTGAGCTTATCTGTGAGTCAGAAAGCTGGGAGGCCGACAAGTCCACATTGTTAGGCAGACTGCGCCTACCCTCACAAAGAACCCTCTGCCCTTCAATATTACCAGGGGCGGGGGTTCTTGCATCTGCCAAATTACCCATGGAAGATCTTTTAGCAAACGCCAAGTCCAAGGAAACCCTTTCCCTCATCAAAGAGATACTTTGGTCGATGAATGTGTTAGCCTTGGTGATAAAATCATCCATGGGACCTAACAGTTTACCCACACTACCAGGGGCCTTAGTTTAATTTCCTCTAGTTAGCACCATGTTTCCCAATAAGCAAAGAGAGGGGAGAAGGATCTAATATAAATATAGAGACAACAAAACGGAATACCACAGAGATAGCTAGAGCAATATCAATCGGGGAACGGAACGTACGTTTTATGAAATGTGACACATGTATCCATTACTTTTCAATAAAAATCCACTCTCATTGCCGCTTTCAACATTTGTCATCCGGTGCTGCCCCAATATAGGTCAGGACTCTGTTCAGTTTCAATGTCTATTTTTTTCAATAAAAATCCACTCTCATTGCCGCTTTTAACATTTGTCATCCGGTGCTGCCTCCAAAATAGGTCAGGACTCTGTTCAGTTTCAATGTCTATTTCGCCTCCTGCTCGGGGAGCGACGGTGGATCCCTCCGGGGATCACACCGGGGCTGAGGGTCACTGCAGGGATCCACTGGGGGCCTCACAATCTCAGGGGGCAAAGCCACGTCACGCTGCTTGAGAAACGTACTCTGGGCAATAGCTCGCTTAATCTTCCCGGCGCCCCCTGTGCCAGGACACCACTTCGGAGGTAGCTGTGCGCTTTACAAATAGTGATATTTAATTTCATGCCAAGCTAACACAGGGTTGAGCAGGGGTTATTTTAGGAGTGTAGCCCCCTTACTCTGACTAGAAGCAAGGGTCCCTATTTGGGGAAAGGTACAAGCCATTTCCCCCAGTTCTAAAACCCACATTTTCATCCACTAAGGTCCTTTTGGTCATTACCCACAACAGAGTGACTTCCATGATGGGAACCCTTCCTTTAAATAAACAACAAGAGGGAGTTTCACCAGTGTACGAATAAGAAGTGAACCTATACTCGTGAACCTTCTTCCTCATGGCTAACTTCCAACGTTCACCACAGGTAACAGCTTGCTGCAGAGTCTCTTTAACAACCTTGACAAACCTTTCCACCACACCATTGCTTTGTGGATGGTACAGGGACGTGTTCTTATGCTTGATCCCTCTGGAACTCAGAAACTCTTCCATGACTAAGGTTGTGAACTGAACACTATTGTCTGACATGAGTGTTAACTAGAAACACTTACGTTCAAATAACTCTTCTAGAAACTCAATCACTTCACCAGACTCTATGGATTGAACCACCTTGATATCAGGCCAATGGGAAAACATATCAATACACATGTTCAAATAACGTTCCAGAGTCTTTAACTTCACAGGTCCCAAAATATCCATAGAAATGTCCACCACGACCAGTAGCCTGTTCCCTAATAACCATGGGTTGCATCCTGCACTTCAATATTGTGTCACAACGCACACATTCAGCACATTCACGCACCAACCTCTCTACATGTACATCTATGGCAGACCACCAATATCCTTACTTGATCCTTTCCTTTGTAATGGCAATGCCCATTTACTAGCTTATCTCTTAATTCAAGGGGTACAACCAACCTTCTATCACGCATCAGGGGACCACCCCCCCACTGCCAGATCCTCCCTAACTCGCCAAAAGCCTTAGAGGACCTCTTCACAGTCCTTCTCACACCAACCACCTATGACCATGGTCAGGACTTTCTACAAGTGTAAATCGATCATGTGATGTTCCCTCCACTCTCTTTCGGAAATCAACCCTTCACTAATCACACACATTAATTTCTTCTTCCAGTTCTTCACCTCTAAAGCACTCAACATCATCTTTCGTTTCACACTCCTCACCCCGAGTCTTTACAGACAGTCTGCCAGAACTGTAGAGCCACAACCCACTTCCGTATCCCATGGGAGACAAAGTCAATGCCTTTCTTGGAGAAGACCTCCTTAAGAGGTTTGTGGTCAGTAAGAATTCTGAACCTTTTCCCCCACAAAACCTTTCTCAGCTTGTGCACCACCCAGAAAACACCCCAAGCTTCTTTCTCTACAACAGAACAGTTGTATTCAGCACCCCTCAAGGGCATAGAGAAGAAAAGAATCTTTTAACCTCCACATCAACCTTCTGCAAAAGAACTGCTCCTAACCCCTTCAAGCTAGCCTCAGTCATGAGATAAGATACCTTTGGGGTCAAAACTTCATAGACAAGGTGTTTCATTCAGATGTTTCTTAATGCACTCAAACTCTTCCTCACAGCACTTGGACCAAACAAATGTACTTCCCTTCTAGAGGAGAGACCTCAAACAAGAGCTTTTCCCTCCAAAGTTCAGAACGAACTTGTGATCAAATTCAGCTATGCCCAGAAACTTTACAAACTCTCCTTTGTTCAAAGAGGTGCACAAATTACAAAGGGTGTTTAGCAATGAGTCTTTGGGTTTGATGCCTGCAGCGGACACAAAATACCCTAAGTACTCTCTTTCTTTGACACCAAATTCGCACTTGTCAGCCCAAATGGTGGGGTCAGCTTCACATAACTTCTTTAATACTGACCTCAGCCTCCCATTATGCTCCTCAAAATCCACACCAAAGATGAGCACATCATCTGGGTACACCTTGACATCCTGAAGGGCTCCAAGAATGCCCTTCATTGCCCTCTGAAAAAACTGAGGCTGCAGAAGTCAGTCTAAAAGTCATTCTTGGAAATCTAAAGGTACCAAAGGGTGTTACACAAGAGGTGAGGTCCTGGGAAGAGGAGTGAATATTCTGAATGTTCTGAAGAGGAGTGAAGGCTGGCCTGGTGATAGGCAGAGGTCAGGTTCAAGGAAGAAAAATGCCTTGCTTTGTTGAGCTCCCTCGAGCTGACACAGAACCTGGCCTCCCCATTGCTTTGCGGGCCATAACAACAGGAGAGACCCACTCTGTTGCTTCAACTTCTTGAATGATGCTCCCCCTTACTTACATAGGTGTATGACTGACTTTAACTGTTTTTGGAACAGGTTTAGATTTGACCTTTATCAAACGTACATAGTTTTTGAGACAAACCAGTTCACTAGCAAAGACTTCAGGGAATTCCTTGATCAAGTCTCGATTAGCATTACTAACAACCCTAACTGGTGGTAATTCTTTTAGGCAGACAGATCTCATTGGGATCAAGACAGATATGTAGATCACGTTGATGGGACCAACTTATGAGCGACTCCCCTTTCATCAAGACATAGATTTTACCAGGGATGACTCTCCCTTTGTAGTCAAACGTGCCCCAGAAATAACCCAGCAGCTCAATAGTCACCCCACCTTAACTTATTGGTCTAATGTCTGGCTTCAACAGGGTGACTTTGCCCAGCAGATTACGCTCATAACATGTTTTTGGGACTAGAGTTATCTTGGCCCCAGAGTTGAAGAGCATGCTCACTGGAGCATCATTGGTCAAAACTAGCTCCTGAGGGCCATCACTAGCATTTCCTGTGACTGGGAGAGTATTGATTCCTTCCAAATCTTCTTAATAAAGATCAACTTTCCTAATTTTTTATGCTTGTTGCTCGTTCTGCAGCTCTTTGAGACGTGAACTTTTCTCTCACAAGTTTTGCACACGGCCTTCCAGCCTGGGCAGTCTTTAACCTGTTGACTGCAGCGTGAATTTTGCCGCGGTGCAGCTATATTAATGAATGGGCGCGGTTCGGATGGCCCCCGGCCATCCTCCGCACATTCCCACTGTGACGTCGGATGGCCGGGGCCGTCTGATGCACGCAACAGGTTAAAGTTGGCCATAGGGCTAGAGTTGTCACACCTGAAGCACTTCCTCTGAAAATTCTTTGTGTTAAAGAGCTTTGAAGTGGTGCTAAATTTGGGTTCAACTAATCTATCCACCAGCACCTTGACATTAATATTCTCCTTTTTATCACCTGAACTGTCTTTGTGCATAATATCAACACACCCTTTTGAATGCTCGTGACTTTTGGTTATGGTCAGCACTTCTTGAAGTGATGGCGTGTATTTTTGCCACAGGGCGTCTCTCGTTTTGTCGAGGGCGCATTCCAACATGAACTGAGTTTTTAACCGCTCCACTAAAGCTGCACCAAAATTGCACGTGGAAGCCAATTTGCGCAAGTTAGTCATGTACTGTTCGACCTACTCAACCTGGCTTTGCATCCTTTTCCCAAAGTAATATCGTTCAAGGACAGTACTCACTTTGGGGAGGTGGTGCAAGTCCAACTTTTTGAAGCAGATCTCATATTCATCAAGAGTTGCAGAGTCATTATCAGAGAGTTCTGGAAGGTGTTCAAAGAATTCTTGTCCCTCAGAGCCCAAACAATGCATTAACAATGGGGCTCTCCTCTCTGTGCTTAAGGAAGTGCCACAGACACGAGCATAATGTGTGAAAACGTTCTTTCACTTCAGCCATGAGAGAGGAGGAACTCCTGGAGATGTCAAAAAGAAGAGGGGCAGTGACATTTTGCGTTATGTATGTACTATGTTTTGACCTAGTTACTACTTAAGGGTGAACTTCAGTGATCTGCTTACAGTGTGCAATATCCACAAGCCTTATAAGCTGTACACATCAGCGAAACTGCGTGAAACTTCAGCAATTAAAATTTAGGCGAATGAGCGCAATCTCAGAAACTTTATTTGCTATGCGTATCAGTGGAACCATCAGCCCGATTACTGATGGCACATATTTATATAGTGAGGAGTCACTTTAGTCTGGTGCTCAATTACATGTGTAGACGTGAGTCTGGTGATGCCTGATAACTGAAAGGCACATATTTGTTTACATACAATTTCATATATGTCTGATTTATTATTCCTCTTACAGCGCCTTCTACCTTGAGAAGGCCCGTCGTAGACCAGTGTGTGGACAAAATCCATGCCGACAAATCAAGGACAAATGGATTGGGACATGGTCTAGGGACACTAACAACAAATCCTACATCAAACCTCACGTTTAACTGATGGAGAGCTATGAGCGACCTGAAGCGTAGTACTGAGAAAAAGTAACCAGGAGAATTCCTGCAAATTAAAGTTAATTTTAAAAAAACGAATAAAGAACTACATAACCACGGCTGTGTGACCTGGAAGCCGATTGTTTCTCAATAAAGCTCTTCTTTGTGATTACCTTACAGTGCTCACATTATCATCCACGCTAGAAGAGATGGGAACCTGGGGTGTTTGGTCACAGAAGCTCATTTACATACAAACGGGGGTGACAGCCTGTTCACAACGCACAGCAGAGCTTGTTTACGTAAAGTGCTAGTACACAGAACAGGGTAAAGTCTTGTGTCTCTTTTTTTCATTTTCTTTAATATATCCTGCACCTCGCTCTCTTCTTCTCTTTCTCTCACTTCAATTCATTATAAATTACTCAAAGTCACTATTGCTTAGTCAGCATGGCACAAGTCTGGGGTAGCCACAGTTTGAAGGGGCCCCCCTACTATTATCTAGAAACGGGACTTAGTTCCACCTAGACCCTTAGCCTGCAACTGGTAATTGTTACTTTGTGCCCCAGTACTGCAGACACAGGCCTCTGAGTGTTTGTTTGTGTGAGTGGTGTAAGAGAGGAACAGAGAACTTGACAAAATTAGCCCTTCTATTGCTTAATACATTGTAAATGTGAAACAGTTTGGGGCTTGGGGGCTGGATAAAGAATAATGTCAGGAAACAAACGCAAATTAAAAGCACATTTTATTTATTCACTGAAAACTGTTTAAAATTTTTATTTCCAAGTTCCACATATCTGTTTAAAAATATTTACACTTTCAGTCAATTCCGAGTTTAGTTACAAACTGATAGTGGGAAAAACACATGATGAATAAAAACTGAAACCAAATCTTATTTTTACATTATTTTATGTTTCTTGTTTTTTGTTTTTAAAACATGCCGTCAACCTTTCACGTGAAAATTATTATGAGGGCCTGACATCACTTCTTGTGACATCACTACATGTGATGTCATTGTGATTTGCATATGATAATGGGCTCCCTCACTATTTTCCTTACTTGTTCCCTGTTTATTTGCATGACATTGGTCTATAGGTATTAAAAATAAATCTATAAATTCACAGGTATTCACCCTGTTTCTCTGGTGATGTCACACATTGACATGTATTCGGCTGCTTCTTCTATTTTTAGGTGAATACATATTACCTGCCGTTCCCCCTCCTTCCTTTACTCTTTCTTTTTCTCCCCCTTTCTTTGTCTCTCTCGCTCTCTTTATCTCTCACCCTCTCTATCTTCCACACACTCCTGTTAGCGTTAGCTTCATGAATGTCACTGCCACTTCTGGCATTCATACGACAAATCCTTCAGAACATTTGAGACCAAGGGACAATCAGTGTGGAAGACAAGTTGCTGGGAGTGCAACTGATTGTCCAGTCACATATATACTTTTGATGTGGGATTTCGCTATTTCACCACATTCTTCAAACAGAGTCGACTGCTTACAATGGCTCAATTCTGGTAAAAAGTAGAGTTGGGCAAGTTACAAAATGAATAGGGTGAGCCATGTCGGTGAGGAGCCACGGGTCACACTTAGTTATAAGGCCTGAGGCACGAGCTGATCCATCAACCGATAACAGAGTGTAAAAGATGCAGCAAACATTACTTAAAAACAAGGTATATGCTCTTTTATATCTCAAAGCAGGTTATTTCTTGAACACCTGTGCTTCACTTTAGTTCATTATATATGCTGCTGTGGCATTTGTTAATAGTAATATCTACATTTTACCAATGAAGTTTCCCATCTCCAGAGCCCTGACAACATGTCCACTCTGGGTGTGTTTGGTTTATAGGTGTTATCACTAATCCGACAAATTAGCTGAAAATATCGTTGTTAGTCCCAGTATTGTTCAGTGTTGCTTTTACAGATGTGTGGTCAGGTGCGATTGAATGTTTTTCTTTGTATCTCTTCTTCACCAAATAAAAATTAACAATTTTTCTTTTCTTTTAGTCCACATTGTGCTAGCCTCCCACTGTGTATCCTGGTACATCATGCTGCTTTGCTATGTGTACGGAAGTGAATAATCACTGAAAACAAACACATTTATAATTCTGTAAATACTGTTATCTGTTTTCCTTCTTTACTGCTAGTCCGGTCTTCTATCACCTGGCATTTCAATGTCCCACATAATTTGAATTGAATCTTTTTCCGTAATTCATTCCTCTCACAGTAACTGCACTGTTCTGCTCTTGTCTATGTCCTCAGATGGGTCAGTATTATTTTTGATGTTCTTAAGTTCTTTGCGGAGTCTCTGTGTTCACTGATGTGTTTGGAGGTTTGATAAGTGACTAAAGCTCTTCCCACATTCACTGCCGCAGAATAGTTTTTCCCCCGTGTGTGTTCGCTGATGACTTTGAAGGTGTGATAACTGACTAAAGCACTTTGCACATTCACAGCACTTGAATGTTTTTTTCTCCTGTGTGTGTTCGCTGATGAATCCTTAATGCTGAAGAGCAGCGAAAACTACTGTTACATTCACTACAATTATAGGGTTTTTCCCCTGTGTGTGTTCGCAGATGTGTTTGGAGGTTTGATAAGTGACTAAAGCTCTTCCCACATTCACTGCAGTTGAATGGTTTTTCCCCTGTGTGTGTTCGCTGATGAATCCTTAATGCTGAAGAGCCGCAAAAACTACTGTTACATTCACTACAATTATAGGGTTTTTCCCCTGTGTGTGTTCGCTGATGTGTTTGGAGGTTTGATAATTGACTAAAGCTCTTGACACATTCATTGCACTTGAATGGTTTTTCTCCTGTGTGAGTTCGCTGATGAATCCTTAATGCTGAAGAGCCGCAAAAAGTACTGTTACATTCACTACAATGATAGGGTTTTTCCCCTGTGTGTGTTCGCTGATGTGTTTGGAGGTTTGATAAGTGACTAAAGCTCTTTAGACATTCATTGCACTTGAATGGTTTTTCTTCTGTGTGAGTTCGCTGATGATACCATAATGCTGAAGAGCTGCGAAAACTACTGTCACATTCACTACAATTATAGGGTTTTTCCCCTGTGTGTGTTCGCTGATGTGTTTGGAGGTTTGATAATTGACTAAAGCTCTTTAGACATTCATTGCACTTGAATGGTTTTTCTTCTGTGTGAGTTCGCTGATGATACCTTAATGCTGAAGAGCTGCGAAAACTACTGTCACATTCACTACAATGATAGGGTTTTTCCCCTGTGTGTGTTCGCTGATGTGTTTGGAGGTTTGATAATTGACTAAAGCTCTTGACACATTCATTGCACTTGAATGGTTTTTCTCCTGTGTGAGTTCGCTGATGAATCCTTAATGCTGAAGAGCCGCAAAAAGTACTGTTACATTCACTACAATGATAGGGTTTTTCCCCTGTGTGTGTTCGCTGATGTGTTTGGAGGTTTGATAAGTGACTAAAGCTCTTCCCACATTCACTGCAGTTGAATGGTTTTTCCCCTGTGTGTGTTCGTAGATGACTTTGTAGCACTGATAATTTACTAAAGCTCTTTAGACATTCATTGCACTTGAATGGTTGTTCTCCTGTGTGAGTTCGCTGATGGTACCTTAATGCTGAAGAGCTGCGAAAACTATTGTCACATTCACTACAATGATAGGGTTTTTCCCCTGTGTGTGTTTGCTGATGACTTTGTAGATGTGATAATCGGCTAAAGTTCTTTAGACATTCATTGCACTTGAATGGTTTTTCTCCGGTGTGAGTTCGCTGATGAATCTTTAATGCTGAAGAGCTGCGAAAACTACTGTCACATTCACTACAATGATAGGGTTTTTCCCCTGTGTGTGTTCGCTGATGTGTTTGGAGGTTTGATAAGTGACGAAAGCTCTTCCCACATTCACTGCAGTTGAATGGTTTTTCCCCTGTGTGTGTTCGTAAATGACTTTGTAGCACTGATAATTGACTAAAGCTCTTTAGACATTCATTGCACTTGAATGGTTTTTCTACTGTGTGAGTTCGCTCATGACACCTTAATGCTGAAGAGACGTGAAAACTACTGTCACATTCACTACAATGATAGGGTTTTTCCCCCTTGTGTGTTCGCTGATGACTTTTTAGGTCTGATAACCGACTAAAGCACTTTGCACATTCACTGCACTTGAATGGTTTTTTCCCTGTGTGAGTTAGCTGATGATACCTTATTTCTGAAGAGTCACTAAAACTACGGTCACATTCACTACAATGATAGGGTTTTTCCCCCGTGTGTGTTCGCTGATGACTTCGTAGCTTTGATAATCGACTAAAGCTCTTCACACATTCACTGCATTTAAATGAATTTTCCATTGTGTGTGTTTGATTATGTCTTTGAAGGTGTGATAACTGACTAAAGCACTTTGCACATTCACTGCACTTGAATGGCTTTTCCCCTGTGTGTGTACGCTGATGTATCTGTAGGGTTGATAACTGACTAAAGCACTTAACACATTCAATGCACTTGAATTGTTTTTGTCCTGTGTACGTGTGCTGAGGAAGCTTGATTAGTGATGACAAACTAAAGCTCTCGCTGCATGTGTATGATTCTTCTTTCTTGGTTAGTCTCTGTGGGTCGGGTATATATTTGTCTACATCCCATGACTGCATTTCCTGATGGGCCGACATCGCTGATCAAGCACTGGTGTTTTTCTCACACACTTTATATGTGTGCAGTATTTAGCACGTTTGATTTCTGTTTTAACAATAAAATGCAATACCCACCAAATATTTGCCACACTCCTAATATGTATTAGGTGTCTTTGTAGGTGATTGTGCCTTTAGATTGGATTATGGCTATGCACGCTTGCGGATAAAGATGTATCTTCCTTCTGGCCGGTGCAAATTAGGACAGTCTGTTGTATTATAGATAGAAGAACTCGTCTTTCCTTTACCAGTCAGTTGTCTGGTTCCGCTCTGTTGTGCTCTTCTCTGGTTACTGTGGTTTGGCCAGAAAGAGTTTACAATTCACCTAGAGCACGGAATGATGGCTTGTCTTCATTTTACAAAATAGAGCACTGCGGTAATCACATCATACCGATACATTGATCAAAGTTAGTATTTGACACTTGTTTATACAGGAGGTGGTTTGTTATTGTTGTTGCCTTGATTTTCCTAAGGTCATTTCTTCGTCTTGTGGCATGGAGGTGCACAGCTCAGCCTCTTGCAATCACTGAACTGCCCTTGATGCTTCACCCAGGATCTGTCAGTTTGTGTGCAGGTTCCTCTGTCGCCGACTGCGCTGATGTTTTCCTGAATACTGTAGCTCAATATTTGTGCTATTATTGAAGATTTACAGCATTCGCTTCATTATTGATGGTCCATTCATACATTCAAGGCTTGTTTTCTGTTGGATGTAAAAATATTTAAAATTACTAAATTGAAACATAATGAAATGAGAATTCACAATGTTTAACTAGTAGTAAAAGACATTTTGGGGGAGATTTACCAAATCTTCACACAATGCAGCGCAGCCCTACCCCCGCAAGGCTGCGCTGCGTGGCGCAACAGGAAGGGAACAGGAGAGCACCATATTTTCAAAGATATGGCTCTCTCCTTCCCTTTCCCTTGCACCGGCACTGATTACAGCGGCACTGCATCAAACACACACTCCAAAAGAAACATGTCCGAACTGAACTTCATGGGCACTTTTTACTCGCCAACCTAAAAGCTGCCACAATACCCTGGGGATTGCAGATCAAGAACATCCCGTTCATCTTTACGGATGATCCGCTATACAGAAAGGGGTTTAGCTGCTTAAGTACCAAATGCAGCAGAGACCAGATGGTCCATACCGTCGAAACGGCCCAACGAATATGCAAAAAAGAAGAAGAAGAGATTGAACAACAACTCCAAGCTATTAAAGACAATCACACCGAAACTGAAGCCAAAATTCTTCTGGACAAAATTGAAAAGGAACTTTCCACGTTTAAGGACTGTAGGAAGGTGGCTACCTGACTATGGTTACCCCAGATTTTTTGCCTGTGTTTAGCTGGTTTTTTGACTTAGTTGACCTGGTTCCCTGCTAATCAGGGCCCCAGGCCATCTGCTCTCTCTGTAAAATGGATTCCATGTACCCTAGGTACATACCAATTGGAAATGGACTCCTTGTCAGCCCCTGTAGAATGCACTATAGGTGCACAGGGCACAGGAGCCACTAAGGCCTACCAGGGGCTGCAGCATATCTTTTGCCACCCCTGGCTGGTTCTTAAATTGACACAACTGGCTGATCACTCAGCTGGGGTAAGGTGGTGTACACACCCCTTGCTTAGATATAGTATACCTATGTCTAAACCTATATCTGGACACATGTAAACCTGTGAGCCACTCCTATAGACAGGCCTCACCAATCCTGGAGGCTGGGTGCATGGTTTTTATGTGAGATGGAGCTCTAGCATGAGCTGAGCCTGTCTGCAGCCGTCGGGAACAAATCCCTAAGCTGTTTCAGGACCTAGGCCTAACCACTGTTCGAGTGGCCTCTCTTATACCACTTGTTTAGTATATGGTTTGAGTGGCCCCCTGCCCTCATCCATAATTGTGCAACTTTGTATGTTTAAACAGTGCTTTTGATTTAACGCTTGTGCCCCTTTATTCATAAAGAATACTGGGGATTGTTTTTAGTAATAAACACATATATTTTTATAATATATACTTGTGTGGTGTCCTTTCATTTGGTATTACAGGATTGTATGTGGTAAAACAGCTCGCTTAACACGACCTCTTAAGTTAAGCCTTTAGGCTGCTTAGTCCATGCTACCACTAGGATAGCTTGTCTAATAAGGTTGACTTACAACCAGACACCATAAGGGGATTGTTTGGTCAGGTAGTAGGTGGTTCCAGAATTGGAAACATCCCCTACCAGGCCAACTTCTCACAAGGACCACACAATAAATTTCAAAACTTCCAAATTCGAAAAAGACCTGAAGAACTTTAACCTTGAGACGGTTTACCTATATCTCAAAGAGGACTTCTATACACGCTCTGACTCTACTAGGCATCTGAACACCTATCAGGGGCGGTCAAGAAAGAAGTTCCTAACATTTTCGGAGACTTCGTCATCAGAATCCACTGAAGATTCAGACGCTGGAGAAGGTCCTTCAAACAGAAATCCCCATAAAAGGCCTTTTTTAGGACAGGGCCAACAGCAGAAGCGTACCAGATTCAAACCCCAATGGGAAATGACAACACGGAAACATCATTACAAGTCATAAGCAAATCTCCCATTATCAACCCGTCCAACAAGATACTATCGAAAGCTGAAAAAGAAGTACTGGAATTTGGCCTTTCATTTGTACCGGGGACAGCCACTGACCTCACTAAGATCAAGCTAGAAGTTTTGGAATTCTTCAGAAAGGTGCACCTGAGATGGTTCTTCAAGGATTCACCAAATCAATTACAAACTGAGGCCTCTGGCCTGAGGAACAAATCTACGTCTGCCCCCCCAACCATAACACTTCCAAAAATATCATCACCTTCGAGCGTGTGGTCATGTCGTCTTTGAATCAACTTGAAAGACAACGTCAGTTCGTTCCTACAAACTTAACAAAAGATTAGAAGGAAGCCATTCGTGAATTGAAGAACCAGCAAGATGCCATCATAAGACCGGCAGATAAGGGAGGAGCTGTTGTTCTATGGTCTAAGGAACTCTACAGAGCTGAAGGTAGAAGTCACGTGTACACCCAGGAATGGTATCGCCAAATCACACAAGACCCCAATTCCCAGATTACACAAGAAATCTCCACACTTGTCCATGACGCAAAGGAAAAAGGGATACTTGATCCCAAAGAAGCTGAATACCTCGTAAAAAAGTACCCCCGGGTCCCCCACTTATACTTTCTACCGAAAGTACATAAGGACGCCACAAAACCTCCCGGACGGCCCATCGTGTCCGGGTGCGATTCGGTCCTTGAACCAATCTCTCAGTTCGTTGACGTGTTCCTCAAACCACTGGTAGTTGAGGTTCCATCATACCTTAGGGACACAATGGATTTCATTAACAAAGTGGAAGGGCGGCAATTTGATCCAAATAAACAGTTGATGGTCACGATGGATGTATCATCCTTGTACACCCAAATTCCACAACAGAATGGACTCGATGTCATCGAAATTTCCTTAGAGAAAAGGCCTCGCCCACATCGAGTGCCTACCGACTTGATTGTCGCGTTCGCATCTCTAGCGCTAAAAATAAACTTTTTCACGTTTGAGGAGGAAATGTTCTTACAAATCAAGGGCTCAGCAATGGGCTGCCCTTTTGCTCCTGAAATGGCGATTCTATACATGGGCCAATATGAAGAAAAATATGTATACAACAACAACCCATATCAAGACCACATCCACCAGTGGCTAAGATATATAGACGACGTGTGGTGTATCTGGAGTGGTACACCACAGCTCCTGGAGGAATTCCACGGGTGGCTCAACAACCGAAGTCCAGGCATCAAGTTCAGTCTCTGCTATGATGCCAAAGCCTTACCGTTCTTGGACGTCGAAGTCAAGACAACACCAGATGGACTGGCATGTACCCTTTTGCAGAAAAAAACGGACAAAAATAATGCTCTCCACTTTACGAGCTACCACCCCAGGAGTCTTAAAAATAATCTGCCCTATGGGCAATTCCTGAGGGTGAGACGGAATTGTTCAAGAGTGCAAGACTTTGACCTACATGGTGAAGCGCTGACAAAGAAACTACAAGAGAGAGGATATCCTCGCAAACTGCTGCAGCATTCCATGAAAAGGGCCAGATGGACCCCAAGGGAACATCTACTGGAAAAGAGGCAGAGATCGCCCACACAGCGAATGGTTTGTGTTTCCACGTTTGGACCTCACACCCACCCCCTGCAGAAGATTATCCGAAAAAATTGGCACCTGGTGGAAGAAATCATGCCCGAGGTGGGTTCATCACTATTCGCCCTCAAGAAGAACCACAGCATAGGACAGTTGATTACATTGACCCGTCCCCAAAAGAAAAAGGACACCCAGAGCACCATCTTCGGTATGACTCCTGTAAAGGGACACCGAAAATGTGGGACATGTTCCGTCTGCAATCTCACTATGGAAGGTTCATTGTTCTCCGATGGAAAAAGATTTTGGCGCCATGAAGAGCACACCAACTGTAAAACTAAAAGCGCAGTGTATGCAATCCAGTGTCCATGTGACAAAGTGTACATCGGGAAGACAACACAAGAGGTCCGACAAAGGATCATACAACACCGCTCCCGGATCAACAACAAAGTCCTCACAGCACCACTAGTGTCGCATTTCTTACAATACAAGCATTCTGCCAACGATCTGAAATGGACAGTGCTGTCAGTAATCAAAGGCGGAAGTGGTGATCCTGAGATACGACTGTCCCAAAAAGAAGCTTACTTAATATTGAAATTTGACACAACCACCTCAGGGCTCAATGAACTGTCTGAAGTAAGCAATCTGCAATAATGAATTCCTTCTCGAATATATGAGTCCACTATATTAAGTTTGTCTGTGATCGCTTTTCCGCTTGGTCCGTGCAGGGCAGCCCTCTTTTTAACCGCACCACTCTTTTAGCGTATATGAGATGATATTGAACTACGAATACCAGCATTCATTGCACTCAGTCACGTCCAGTCAATATGGCCGCCCATCGCCTCTAAACTACCTGAACCGTCACTTGCATGCAAGACGCCGGAGGGATCCTTGTGGAGGAGAACGCTCGTTTTACGAGTAAGTACAAGCCCCCTAGCACGCCACCTCGATGGTGCGCTCGCGCCTAACTGCACTCCATTCTGATGATTAGGGGTGGGTGTTTGCGCGTTTCTGCGCTTCACTAAAATACTTTCCCTTCAATTTATTAATAGCGCTTTTGAAAATACTGCTGGACCGACCGGTCAGATTGCCCCTCATCGCGACCATTCGTATTAAAAACAGGTATGTCCTTCTGCCTACCAGCAGTGTTGTGTTCCATCTATACAGTGTTATGGTAATATAGATTCATACGCGGCTGTACTTATTCACTTGCAGATACTTGGCACGACGCAACCTCTCCACTCCCATTCCATATTAATATCATGGATGCCACAAAAGGAACCAGGTATGCTTCTTAACAAGCCAGCCATGGCTCCCCATGATGCCAATGGTTCTCGGTAGTGATAGGCCATTCTCTATCATTTTCTTTGCAGATAATGAGTGCCCTGTGAGGCTGCTGCCCATACACATCGTGACTATGAACACTACATTCAGGTAGTTATAAACACCTGTTTTCGAGTCTCTGAGTCTATTAGATCGTGTTTGCAACCAATACTCACACCAGATTTCATTATGATTATTTACAGCTACGGCTATATCCAGTCCGTGTCCTGAGGAGAACCCTCAATCGTTTTGTGGTTCGAAACGCGTTGACCCCGAGCCAGGGAGAAAGAAGAAGGGTGCCACTAGAGACTTAAATTAAACCACACTCTCTGTCCCTAGTTGTGTAACCATAACAATATCTAATCACTGGCTCAGTAAGACTGGCAGGCAGTTTCCATGAAATGTGTTGTCCGCTTGTCTTCTGTTATAAAATCTGAAGGACTGGTGCCTATTTTTGTTAAAAAACTTTATCTAGGCATCGCATTTATTTAATTTGCTTATTGCTATGTAATTTTTGGTGTGTTTGAAACTTTTGTATTGATGATGTATATATTGACCACTTGTATATATTGCGCACATTGTTTTCTGAATGCATTCTTTATTGTTTGATGACTGTCTGTTTTCATGACATACAAAAAAGAAATGTTAAAATTTTTGGAAATTAAAGAAAATAAATTAGAAACAAAACACTGACCGCTCAGTACTTTCAGGCTGGGTGTGTTAAAATAAATATAAAAACAAGTAAAACCTGACTAGCCAACTCTTTGTTTGGAATATTGGAGTGGTCCAAGCTAGTCAGAGATAGGACCCAAACCTTTTCTGTTGCCCTCTCACCTTAGCACCAGAGCGCTAGGGTGTGTGTGTGTGAGTCCAGCATCGGTTTTGTATAGGAAGGACACTCTTCCTGTACAAAATACTATGTCAGACACGAAGGAAGGCTTTTCCCACTTTGTATGCATGTTGCGCAGTGCAGCACGCATGCAAAGTCAGAGAAGGAAGGAGAAATTAATTAATTGCTCCTTCCTTGTGTCTTGTATAAAATGGTGCAGTTTTCTCACGCTAAACCCAATCCACTGAATTTGGTAAAATGGGTTTAGCATGAGAAATCTTGGGTGGTTGCACGGGAATGCCCGTGCACCCCCTTGGCAGGTCCCAATGTGTGAAGTAATTCGAAGCAGTGCTATGCGCTGCTTCACATTACTTTTTTTTGTTTTATTCTTTTTATTTGCATTTTATTGTACATGAACACATACAGCATGTCAGCATTAATCAACACACCCCACTCTTCCGTCCCCTTCCCTCTTTGATTCATCGGTACGAACAATCCACTGTCCACTGCCCCATCTAGCCCCCGTCGATTTTATCCCTGATCCACCCCCATAATATTACAAAGGCTCTTGGCACCCTCTCTCTTGTCCCCTGTAGAATACCTCTGCGCCCCTGCCAGCTCAAAGCCCTCCATCCAAGCCATGATATGTACGCCATCTGCCCCACACTCTTCCAAACTTTTTAGGGCATTTCAGCCGCCATGTAGAGATCCATGCCTCGTCTCCATTCCTCCAGCTGCGGCAACGTGGCCACCCACTGTGGGCGGGCAAGGTCCACATTGTTAGTCATACCCAATAGACCAATTTGGGATCTAGCGGCAAAGTGGTCCCCAGTACCTCCCCTAGTTCTCTCAGGAGCTCAACCCAATAGCTTTGAATTTCCGAACACGACCAGATTGTATGAAAAAAATCACCACCATCCCTACCACAGCACAGGCAATTTGAGTCACTGGCCCTCCCCATGTTATGTAGGCGCACTCGGTCATAGTAGGTCCTATGGAGGATATTGTATTGGATAAGCCGTAGACGGGACTTAATGGCCAACTCCCTTGGATGCATCAGGACCGTGTCCCAATCCACCTCATCCATATCCCCCACATCTGCTTCCCATTTCCTTTTAAAGTTCCCTAGCCCATCCGGGAGGTAATTCATCACAGTTCTGTAGGTCAGGGAGACTGCCCTACTTGGGATCTGCTCCTGCAAGAGACGGCCCTCCAGTGGTGCGTACTCGGGTAACGTGCCTGTCAACAATTCCTCCGCCGGCCAGACGTGACTCAGCTGTGCATACCTATAATAGTGAGTGTGACCTAAGCCGTACTCTGCCCTGAGGACCTGGAAGGACTTCAGCGCCCCTCTTCATCACGTTACCGATTGTCGAAATACCTATATCGTCTCATCTCGGGAAGCCCTTTAATTTACTCAATTACCACAGCCATGCGCATTTCCACAGCGGCGTTTGCCTCCTCGGCTTCCGTTCCCAGCCTGTACATCTTGTTGCCCATACCCAAAGGTCGAGGGTAACTCTTGTGGCTGGAAGCAGCCTGGCTTTCCCCGTGCCCCCATAGAGATAATGGAGGAAGATGCGTTTCGCCATACCATGCCTCTCTAGTGCACAGGTGGGATGTGCAGCCGGGGCATGTATCCAGTCATTAACAGGCACGAGGTGTTCCGACCAATAATAGGCCTCTATATTAGGTAATGAGATCCCACCACTGTATTGCTGCCTTTGAAGGGTCGTCAATGCCACCCAGGGGTTTTTGCCCAGCCACAAGAAGGTCCTTAATTCCGCATTGATATCTCGGAACATCTGTCTCGATATAGGGAAATATTCGTTTTGGAATGCATATAAATATCGGGGAAGCGTCATCATTTTGAACAGGGCCGCGCGGCCCAGAAGCGTGAGGGGGAGCATCCGCCACCTGGCCGCGTCCTCTGCAAAGTTATTCGAGATTATTCTTTATTTTTTTTTTTTTATTAACAAAAAGAAACAAACAATACATATTCAAACATCGACCAGAGTGCATCAGGTGACCATTGTTACACATATTGAGATGTGGACTTCCAAAGAAAAAGCAATCAATTAAAAAAAGAGAGTGGACCTAGGCATCCTCCTGTTCCTCACAGACTGAATATAATTCCGGTGGTTCACAGATGTCGCCACGATAGGCATTCCAGGTTCCCCAGATCTTGACCCATTTGCGGGGTCGCCCTCTGGACACATGCACAGACTTCTCACGAAACATACACCAGTCGAGGTCTTCCATCCATTTCCCAACTCGAGGTGCCCGAGAAGCACCCCAAAGCTGTGCAATATTCCGCTTAGCAACCGCACAAGCAAGAGCCACCCAGACCTTACCATGGCTCCTTCTTGCCTCCATCTCTACCCTCATTCCCCACACTTCGCTCATTTTCGAATGTATTGTGGTCCAGAAGTCATGGACCCTCTCACACTCCCACAAAATGTGCAGGAACGTCCAAGGCAGACCACACCCCTTCGACAATCAGCAGACCTGGCCAAACCCATCCTCTGCAATCTCGGACCCGTGATATAGGAGCAGTGTAGGATCCTTAGTTTAACCAATCGGAGCCTCATAGGGGATGACACCGCCTCCCTCCAATCCTCCTCATCAAGTACAAAGCCATCAGCAACCCATTGTTCACGCAACTGCACCAGGGGGTCCTCAGTGTGGTTGATCAGTTTGGAAATCGTCTTAGTGGGGACAAGGCCATCCAGCAAACGATCCTCCAGTGGGGAGGCCACCGGTGGCGTTTCGCCTCTGGAGATAACAGCACATAAGGCATGGCTAATCGAAAGGTATCGAAACCGCTCCGTCTCATTCCGCTGATACTTGGCATGCAGCTCCTCAAACGTCAACATCCTGCCCTTACCCCACACATTACGCACCTGAGTTATACCAATCAAATCCCAGCGATCAAATCCTTTCGTTTTCCAAAGCATCCCCAACTTCTCAGAATTCCACAACGAGGCAACCAGTGTCAAGCGCCAGGCCCATTTAAGGTCCCTGTTGGCCTCATGCCACACTCTCGTAGAGATCAAGGGGGGCCCCACCAACGGGGAATGACCACGCCTCGCATATAGCACGCGGGTATACTCTCCCCCGGCACCTGACCACGGTCCATCGCGTACCCCGGATCAGCCGGTGAGCCATAAATAGCATGGTTGATAGGGGCCAACTGGGATGCCCTGTAGTACTTCCGGATTATAGGCAGACCGATGCCCCCGTCATACCAAGGCAGCATCAATTTCGACAATGCAATACGCGGCCTCCCCTCCCGCAGAAGGCTATGCTGCAAATACTCAACCTCGCTAAAATACGACGGGGCACAGGGTCAAAGAAATTCTGCAGGGCATATAAAAATCGCGGAAGAGCCATCATCTTGAAAAGGACAGATCGGCCCAACAGAGAGAGCGGTAACGTCTTCCACCTCGCAACATCAGCGCGAAGTCTGGCCAAGGGGGGCAATAAGTTCAATCGAAAGCGCACCTTAGGATCCTTAGAAATATGAATCCCGAGGTAGCGAAAACTGACCGGTTCCACTTTCACGGGGCAGTTCCCAGGCACCCTAGGGGGATCTCCACTCAAAACAAAAAGGACCGACTTCGCCCAGTTAATCGCTAAGCCCGAGTACCTCCCGAAGATAGCGAGAACATCCATGAAAACAATGAGGGAACTGCGAGGGGAGGTCAGGTACAACAGAATATCGTCAGCATAGAGCAAGATCTTGTCCTCCCACTCTGAAGTCCAACGCAGCCCTCTGATCGTTCGATCCCACCGCACCGAGGCCGCGAGCGGCTCCAAGGCCAAGGCAAACAAAAGAGGCGAGAGGGGGCAGCCCTGATGAGTTCCCCGACCAAGAGAAAAGTCACGGGACCTGTGATTATTCACGACCACCCGAGATAAGGGGGCAGAATACAGAAGACGTACCCAATCGATGAATACCGGGCCAAACCCCAGCTTCGTCAAAACCGCGAAAAGATAGGGCCACTCCACCCGGTCGAAGGCCATAGTTGCGTCTAAAGACAATAACACTGTCGGCTCATGAATGCGAGACGCACTCGCCACCACGCCATGCCGCCGACAAAGATTAAGTGCAGTGTTGCGCCGTGGCATAAAGCCGGACTGATCTGGATGGATCAAGGTCGATATGACTTTCACCAAGCGGGTGGCAAACAGTTTGGCCAAAACCTTAGGTTCCACGTTTAACAAAGAAATCGAGCGATATGAAGAACAATCCAGCCTAGGCTTACCCTCCTTGCAAATGACCACAATATTGGCAACACGCTGATTGTAGGGCAACACCCCTCGTTCACGGCTTTCCTTGTACATGTCCTTCAGATACAGGGCCAATCGCTTGGCATGGGGCTTAAACAATTCATAGGGGAGACCGTTAGGTCCGGAGGCCCTACCAGAATGGACCCCCCTAATGGCCATCGCCACCTCGTCATTCGTGAGAGCAGAGTCCAATAATTTCCTATGATCATCCGACAGGGCAGGCATCGGTATATCCCGTATCATTTCAGCGTTATCTGCCTCAATAAAAGTTCCAGCCGAGGTGTACACCTCCTCATAGTATCGGGCAAATTCCTCAACTATCAACTGGGGGTCCGACGTGGCCACCGAGCCCACAATGCTCAGCTCCGGTACCAATCGAGACCCCCAGTCGCCCTTTTCCAACCAAGCAATCAGCTTCCCTGCCTTGTCCCGTGCTCATAGATCCTGCTCTGTGTGGTGGCGTGTTGTGCCCTCGCACTGTCACGTGTCAGAGTCCTATATTCATCCCGGAGCAGTTCGAGAAAATGGCTCTCCCCAGGGTCACTCCCGGAGGAAACAGCAGTTTCCAAGGCCAAGAGCTCCGCCTCCACTCTATCCAACTCCGCCCTCTTCTTTTTCTGCCCAGATACATGGGAGAGGACCTCCCCTCTCACGACTGTCATATACGCTTCCCAAAGGGAGCACCTCGAGGTGACTGATCCCTCATTTTCACAGAAATAACTATCTGTAATCCGCACCAGCTCCTTTTTTACCACAGGGTCTTTCAGACGCCACGCATTTATAGGGGCTATCCTTCCAACATCACCATGTCCCATACACAGCCGAAGCCAGATCGGCGAGTGGTCTGAGACCCCCCGCGCCAAGTGAGCTGCGTCCCGAACAATGGCCGCCTGCGCCGCTGGCAATAACACGTGATCATTCCTTGAAAGGGAGTGATGCGCCGCTGAGGCGGAGTGTACTCAATAGCGCTCTGGTGTCTGAGACGCCAACAGTCTACCAGCCCCAACGCAGGAATAAAGTCGGGCAACCACCTACGACAGGGCAACAACAAACGGGAGGGGAGCCTATCTAGCTCCCTGTCCATGACTGCGTTAAAATCCCCACCCAGCACCGTGGTGCCGACGGGTAGAGTTAGGATCATCCGGCCCAAATCACGAAACGTGTCCACCTGCAGCGCTGGGGGGACATAGATAGACACAAGTGTGACAGTCCTACCCTCCCAAAGACCCGATATAGCTCATAACGGCCGCGATTATCAGACCAGGTCGAACGGACCGCAAAGGGAAAGGAGTTCCTCACTAAGATGCCCACACCCCTAGAGCCAGATGTAAAGCCAGCATGGGTGACAAGTTTGTAACCGCCCCTGTGCAACGCCATACATCGCCTTTCCATGCGTCTCTTGCAACAATACAACGTCTGGCATGTGTCGTCTAATGAGCTGACTCACCATGGTTCGCTTTATCTTGTCACCCAAACCATTCACATTCCAGCTGAGGACAGAGAACCCCAGGCCCTGTCTAACGGAAGCCATAAATCATTTAAAAAAACAGGAGATCCAAGTGCACCCATAGCAATCCCTGGCCATACAAAACAAACAAATCAAAACGCAAAAACCCCCAACACCCAAGCCCCCAACCCCCTGCCCTGCACCCCTGCATGCAGATAATGCACATCCCCAACTCGCAGTGTGCCTGTCGCCCCCAACTAACTACAGTTATCTAAAGGTAGAAAAACGGAGAAGGACCTTACAACAGGCCGCCCTCCCCCACCACCCCAAACCAACCACTGTCCCCCCCATCCGGTAAAGGCACGAAAAAGAGTCATGAACAAAAATAGTCCAGGGGGGGAAATTAGGACAACCCCCACCAGACCCCTCTGCGCCACCGATACAGTCTAAAACAAGTCACTGTTCCTCACTATCCGATCGGGCCCGACCCCTCAATTCGATCCAGCCAGTCCGCAGCCACCTCAGGAGTGTAAAAAAAAACAAGTTTTTCCATCGTGTTCAATCCTCAAACGAGCCGGATACATCATAGAGTACTTGATGTCACGGTCCCTCAGTCGCCGTTTGATAGACAGAAACCCTTGCCGTTGTCTCTGAACCGACTGAGTAAAGTTCGGAAAAAATAGCAACGAAGCATTCTCGTAGGCCAACAGGCCCGTGGACCTCGCCGTTTGCAGGATAGCGTCCGGGTCCCGAAAATTCAGGACCCGTGCAATGATGGGACGCGGAGGCGCCCCAACCTTCGGGCGGCCGCCGGGGATCCTGTGTGCCCTCTCCACGGTGAAGAAATTGCTGAGGCCCTTAGGCTTGAGAAGGTTTAGGATGAGATCCTCAACAAATAGGTCTGGGGTCGCCCCCTCGGACTGCTCCGGAACCCCCAGGATACAGACATTGTTGCGGCGCGCCCGGCCCTCATACTCATCGAGCTTCTCATCGAATTTCAGTCGGGCCGCCTGGAGATCACGCACTTCCTTTTGGAGCTCCGAAACATCCTTGAGGAGACTCCCCGTCTTGATCTCAAGGTTCTTGACCTTCTCAGTAGTTTTGGTGAGGTCAGCCCTGATGATACCCACCTCAATAGTGACAGTGTCCAGTTTTGTGTCCATCTTGCCCAAGGAAGATTGAACCCCAGTGATAGCAGCCATTAAGCCCTTCATGGTGGGGTCATCACTGTCAAGATCCCCTTCCGCACCTCCAGACGGGGTTCGTTTCGCATCAACTGGGGACCCCTTGGAAACGGCGTACTTGTCAATACAATTCGACTGGACCTGTCAAGCGAATTTCAAAGATCTCGGCGGAGGCTTTTCAAGATCTCTCGACGCCATCTCGACCGCAAATGCAAAAGAAACCCACCACTCCTCAGTCGAGTGTAGGTGGGTCCTGCGATGGGTGACCTCTGAACAGGATAGAGAGGCCCAAGACGTCTCGGCCACCACTCGGAGGTGACAAAGTAAGATCCGGCCGGCCACTTCTGGTCCCGGAGGCCGATGTTGTTGCACTACACCCCGGATGGCTCCAAACCAGGGGTCCCGGACCCCGAGACCACAGGCCCAAATCCCTCCGTCGAGGTTATTCAGTCGCCAAAACAGCCAAACGAGCCAGAATTTCACCTAGTGGCTCAGGAACTGGTCCCCCACCTGTCGGTAGGGACGGGGTTCAGGATATTGTGCCGGATAGTCGGTCAGGATGTGGCGGCCGGCCGAGCCGATGCTCAAGCGGCCATCTTGGTCGCTGGTTCGGCTCCTCCCCCCTATTCGTGATTCTTTTAATGTTCCTATCATAGGAAAGAGTTGTATCCAGCGTCACATATATCCCTAGATATACGAACCCTACACCTGTCGTCTGCAGCCTTCGCGGTAGTGCTGTCCAGTCATCTCGGCCCCTGGGATCATAGAGGATCGACTTATGCCAATTTATGCAGTAACCAGCCCGTGCCCCGTAGCGATCAAGTTCGGAGAAAAGGGCCCTTATCATTGTAAACATAGAGATTCTATCAATGTGTAGAGGTGCCAAATATTTTATGATTTTTTGTTTTTGTGTCTTTGTGAAATAATAGGCTCTCTCTTAACAGTGGAAAGATGAGAGCACGTGTGCTTTGTTAAAATACCCCTCACACACTAAAAAAATCCTTTAGTGTCATGCTTCATCATAGGGGTCTTCCCGTCCCTATAACGGGGCGGGGCGTGCTACGACCAGACGGACTACGCGGGAGCACTATAGATGTGACAGGACTATGTGTGGGTGCAGTGGTGTCAGTGAAGTGTAGAGATCTAACTAGTGGATGCACAAAAAATACAAAAATTAAAAATTCCCTGGCTAGTAGAACAAATACATTTTATTGGTTTCTCTAGCTGGAAATATTAAAAAAGGGGATAAAAGGTAGAGCAATTACTGACTACCGAGTCGACATGTTTCATAGGCAGTCCCCAACTGCCTACTCATCAGGACCTTTTGGTGATCCCTACTGCGAATAGCTCGGTTCTACAGTGGTAAGCCTACTGTCCTACAAATATACCAGCAAAAATAGGCTGAATATTTGTGCTTCGGGGCATGAGCTGGCCCAAGTGAAGCAGAGCACCAAAAATCAGTGCCAAAAAAGAGTGACCAGTGGTCTCTGTAAATGAAGAGGAGAAAAGGGGGAGAGAAAGCACAAACATATTCGTATTTTCACTTCTGATCACTCAATGTACATCATTATTTTGAGGTTACTTTCAAAACACCTGCTAATTTTACAAGATATCGCTTGGTTTAGTGCCATTTCCTTTGCCACGTTTGTTGTGTATTAATCAGTATACACCTCTTGTTGCTGGACTATGTGCCCGACCTTTCATCCAGAACCATCCAAATGGAAGCGGTTCGTATTTAACTCATCACACATACAGTCGTGACTCAACACATACACACATCCAATCGCAAGGGTAGGAAAAAAGAGACCCATATATCGTATTTTGTCAAGATCGATATTCTTAAAAGCGGTATTGGTAAGGATGGTAGTCAATACATTAGGTTTATACATACTTTTCCGTTAGTTTTACAGTGCCCCATGAGCTTGCAGGCGGAGGAAGTTTTGCTCGGTCAACTGGAAAAATAGATAAATATTGCCACCCCCATTGTTAGATGTGGTACGTTCGAGTTTTGGCAAAAAAGTGACCCTGTAACCCATTTATTAGAGACTCGAGGTCCGAGTCTATTACTTACGTTACCGGCATGGCAATTCGCCTCTCATCCCTACCGTGCAGCTCCGAGGACGTGTGGTCACTCGTCTGCCGGGTAGATATACTCTGTCATTTCCTTCCGTGTTGCTTCTTGCTTCAAGGGAACGCCCAGGAAGGAAAAACTAGAACGCTCAATCCTAAAAATGGCCGCCGCTATTCGGCACAATGTGAGGACTATTGTCGGAAGTCTTTTTTCGCTTTCTCTGGATAACGTGAGAGAAACGAAGGATGCTACAAAATGCGTGCAGAGTGTACTGTAATAGTAGATCTCGAAAATGGATATTTTAATTGTTTTAATTACGCTCATAGGTTAGAGCATAATGTGGTAGTATTCCTAGAAATAGGATATATGTTGAAATTATGCTCATGGGTCAATCGAGTCATTCGCCAGGGGGTTCCCTCAGCAGGGTACAGTGTCATATCCTCATGGTTGAATTAGTTAGAGCATAATGTGGTAGTGTTACTGGAAACAGGATATCTGATTAGAATTATGCTCATGGGTCAATCGAGTCATTCGCCAGGGGGTTCCCTTCGTAGGGTACAGTGTCATATCCTCATGGTTGAATTAATTAGAGCATAATGTGGTAGTGTTTCTAGAAAAAGGATATCTGTTAGAATTATGCTCATGGGTCAGTAGAGTCATTCGCCAGGGGGTTCCCTCACCAGGTGCAGTGTCATATCCTCATTGTTGAATTGGTACAACCTAGGGGTTGTCAAGGTTCACTCACAGACTGGACAAGGAGTGGTTGGTATCATTAGATATAGATTTCGTGAAGATCAAATGATGACGTTCAAAGGGTGAGGGGTCACAGCTGTCCCCAAGGTATGTCATCGTTCAGTCCCCTTTTGTGGGATTGAATGCGGAACACCCATCTTTGTTCTTTCTCCAGAAGGAATCTCTCATTATTCACTTGCTCTATCACAGTCCAGGATATTTCATCAGGTTTGTGGTTCATCTCTAGGAAGTGATTCGTGAGTTTCGTACTGTTTTTTTTGCATTTTATGGTGCTTTTGTGCTCACCTATCCGGATTTTCACTGCCCTACTCGTCATTCCTACATACTCCAATTTGCAGGGGCATGTGATTAGGTAGACAACATTAGTACTATTGCAGTTGCTAAAGCTCCTTTGCTCCCAGGTGGTCCCGTCACTGAAGGTTAGATTGTTACTTTTCCTTGTGAGACAACAAACTTTGCAGTTTCCACATGGATGGTGACCATGTACAAAGTTAGGATTTTTTTGTACAGAGTTGCTGTTTGTTTTGGGTCTTGTGTGGACTAAGACATCCCTTATACTCTGTGCTTTTTTGTGAGAGAACATCGGTTTTGGTATTTGCAACCCACCACTATTCAGAATCTTCCAATTCCTGTTGATGATTTTAGTCACTTGGTTGGAACAGGTGTTGTAAGTGGTGACGCAGATTGGTCTCTTGTCCTCCTCTTTCGGTGTTCTCTCTTCCAGAAGACTCTCTCGGCAGTTGTTCTTGGCCCGTTTGTATGCCTGATCGATGATCTTGTCTGGGTACATCCTAGCTTCCAGCTTCTTTTTTAGGTCTTTGGACTGTAGTTTGAAGTCATTAATCTCTGTGCAATTCCTGCCAAGGCGCAGGAACTGACCGTACGGTAGATTATCCCGCAGATGTCTCGGGTGGAAGCTGTTGTACAACAGTAGACAGTTCTTAGAGGTGTTTTTAAAATGGGTTGTGGTCATTAGTCTGCCTTCCTTGGGGAAAATGTTCAGATCCAAAAATACCAAGTTGCAGTTGGAGGTGGTACTGGTGAATTTCAAATAGTCGTCTTGCAAATTCAACCAGCTCAGGAATTGCTTGGAGGTCCTCTCATCTCCATCCCAGATGATCAGGATATCATCGATGTATCGTTTCCATATCTTGATGTTATCTCTGAAAGGGTTGTTCGGATGCAGTATTTTGGTCACTTCCAGGTGGTGCACGTATAGACCAGCTATGCTGGGAGCAAATGTGCTTCCCATGCTACAGCCGTGTTTTTGTAGATAAAGGATACCTTTATACTCGAAGAAGTTCTCTTTAAGGGCTAGGGAACAGCATTCCATCACCACATTCCGTGGTGTCTGGTATTCCCAGAAGTCTTCAAAAAGGACATCCTCTACAATCTCCAACGTGGCATGATGTGGCAAGCTGGTGTAGAGACTCTCCACGTCACAGCTGATTAATAGCTGGTTGTTGGGATCGAAGGTGATGTTTTCTAATAGGTTCAGTACATCCTTCGTATCCCTGAGGTACGTTGAAGTTTTTTGAACAATTGGCCTGAGGAAAGCGTCTGCAAACCTTGACAGGGGTTCCAATATTGACCCGATGCCGGAAACGATGGGTCGTCCCGGAGGGTTTTGTAAATTCTTGTGTATCTTGGGAAGTGTGTACAGGTAGGGGGTCCCTGGATTTTTTTGGCACAAGAAATTTCCCTCCTTCTTAGTGATCCAACCATGTGTCACGGCTTCCTCTACCATCGTGCTGATTTTTGTTGCTATCCTATTTGTTGGATCTGTTTCAAGAATTTCATAGTTCCTTTCGTCTTGGAGCAGTCTCATACATTCAGTATCATACTGGCTTGCATTCTGTATGACAGTCGCGCCGCCCTTATCGGCCGGTTTGATCACTATACGTTTGTTGTTGCTCAACTCTCGTAGTGCTTGTCTTTCTTCATTGTTTATGTTCTGAAAGGTGCTTCTTTCCCATGGGTTTATGTCTTCAAGTTCCCTCATCACCGACTTTTCGAAAGTGAGTAGTTCGATTGGTAGGGTATTGTTCATCGGTGTGAACGTGGATTTAGGTCTGAGTTTCGTATCTCCAAGTTCACTCTCATCTTTTTTGTCTTTAAAGAAGACTTGCAATTTCAGGCGTCGCATGAATTCTTGGACTTCCTTGCATAAATGAAATTTGTCCATATTGGCAGTAGGTACATAACCCAGGCCTTTTTCCAGTACCGCATTTTGTGCTTCTGTAAGTTCACAGTCTGAGAGGTTTACCACCAAACTCACTTCTGGTTTTTCTTGGCGCCTGTCATACTTCTCGTGGCTACCCGTGGGGTCTCTTCCTCTCCTGTGTTCCAGTGTACTGAGGTGCCCCTCCGGTTCCTTCCTCTGGTCTGTCCTTGGCGCGCCCCTAAAAAAGGCGCCGATTGGTCGAAGTAGCCATAGTCTTGTTGTTGATATCCCCACACGGGAAATGGACCCTGTGGGTGTTGAAATGGGGGTTGTGGACCGTACTGTTGTTGTTGAGGATATATCATGTGGGGTTGGAAGGTGTTCCACCCTCTTGAACCCCGGTAGTTTGGTCTACGGAAGTTCCTCCTTCCACTTTGAGACCTTGGGCTCTTGTTGCGACTCGAGTTGGACCCATTTGACCCAGTGTCTGATGATTCATCGTCTGTGTTGTCATTCGCCCTCCACCCTCCCTTCCCGCCACCGCCGCTTGGCCCCGCCCCTTTCTTCTCTTCTGTATCCCTCCCCGCTCCCGCCTCCCAGCTGCCCCGCCCACCTGCGCACTTCGCCTTAAATGGCGACCGTGCGAACGCGCAGCGGTCACGCGCAGCGGGCGCGCCGATTGTGCGCCGAAGGCGCGCCAAAGGTAAGCCCGTCTGCGCCCGTCCGCGACCGGATCGCGACCAGCGCCAGGACCCCTGGCCCCCACCGACGGAAGCCGACCCGACGAACCTACAGCGCCGCCGACCTCAACGCACTCAACACCGGCCGCATCCCAGGATGTCACCGAGCCGCCCCGAAGCACACCCACGGACCCTTCAGCTGCCACGCCTGCAAGTTCACCTGCATCCGGACCTTCCCTGCACCCGCCAAGCCGAACTCCAGCAGCACCCACCTCAAGTGTATCCTGCTCAACACCCGCTCCTTCCACAGACACGCCGTAGAACTCTGGAACCTGCTCGACACCACCGTCCCCGACGTTGCCTTCATCACCGAGACCTGGATGAACGCCTCCTCTGCCCCAGACATCGCCATCGCCATCCCAGAGGGCTACAAGATCACCCGGAGGGACCGCGACAACCAGACCGGAGGAGGCATCGCCATCATCCACAGAGACTCCATCCGCATCACTACCAACACCGATGACACCCTCACCACCGCTGAACACCTGCATTTCCAGATCCACACCAACCCGACCACCACCCTCAGAGGCACCCTGATCTACCGACCCCCGGGACCACGCACACGATTCAGCGAGGACATCGCCGACTTCGTCAGCCCGCACGCTCTCCCCTCCGCCGACTACATCCTCCTGGGGGACCTCAACTTCCACCTGGAGAACAACAACGACCGCAACACCATCAGCCTGCTCGACAACCTCGAAAACCTCGGACTCAAGCAACTGGTGACCACCCCCACCCACCTCGCCGGACACACACTCGACGCCGTCTTCTCATCCAGCAAAGACGTCACCTTCAGCCACGCCACAGAACTCCACTGGACGGACCACAGCTGCGTCCACTTCACCTTCAAAAGAACGACGATCCACCACCACCAGCAACAGGTTGCTCGAAGATGCTGGAACAAGATCACAGCCGACCAGCTCACCGCTTCCCTGAGCCAGCACCCCCCCGCCAACTCAGCAAACCCCAGCCAGGCCGCCGACAACCTCACGAAATGGATCAACGACTGCGCGGACGAACTCGCCCCTCTGAGAACCCCACCCAGCAGATCCTGCAGCAGGAAAACACCATGGTTCACCGACGAACTCAAGAGCTCCAAGAAGAACTGCCGAGCCCTCGAGAAAGCCTGGAGAAGGGAACCAACGACGGACAACATGACCACCCTCAAGCTCGCCACCCGGAAGCACCACCAACTGATCCGCGCCACCAAGAAAAATGCTTACAAGGACCGGCTGGACAACAACGCACACAACTGCAAGGAACTCTTCAACATCGTGAAAGAGCTATCCAACCCCAACGCCGGAAACAATGACATCACCCCGTCGCAAGAACTCTGCAACTCCCTCGCGTCCTTCTTCCACAACAAGATCACGGACATACACAACAGCTTCAACAACCAACCAACGCAAGCCACAACCGCAACGACGCCACCCACCACCACCCTCCGCACCTGGACCCCGATCAGCACCGAAGACACCATCCGCACCATGAACTCCATCCATTCCGGATCTCCGACTGACCCCTGCCCTCACCACGTCTTCAACAAAGCCGACGCTGTCATCGCACCCCACCTACGGGACATCATCAACACCTCCTTCGACTCCGCCACCTTCCCTGAGAGCTGGAAGCACGCCGAACTCAGCGCTCTCCTCAAGAAACCCACAGCAGACCCCACCGACCTCAAGAACTACCGGCCCATCTCGCTCCTCCCGTTCCCGGCCAAAGTCATCGAGAAGACCGTCAACAAACAGCTGGCCGCCTTCCTCGAGACGAATGGATCCCTCGACCCCTCACAGTCCGGCTTCCGAGCGAACCACAGCACCGAGACCGCCCTCATCGCCGCCACCGACGACCTTCGAACTCTGATGGACAACGGAGAAACAGCGGCCCTCATCCTCCTGGACCTCTCCGCGGCTTTCGACACTGTCTGCCACCGCACCCTAGTACAGCGCCTCAGCAACATCGGAATCCAGGAGAAGGCACTGGAATGGATCACCTCCTTCCTCGACGGAAGAACACAAAGAGTCCGCCTACCACCGTACAAGTCAGAGGCCACCAAAGTCATCTGCGGCGTCCCACAAGGATCCTCACTGAGCCCCACCCTCTTCAACATCTACATGAGCCCCCTCGCGGCCATCGCACGCCAACACAACCTCAACATAATCTCCTACGCCGACGACACCCAGCTGATCCTCTCCCTGACCAACGACCCCGCCACCGCCAGAGCCAACCTGCACGAAGGGATGAGAGACGTGGCCGAATGGATGACGACCAGCCGCCTGAAACTGAACTCAGACAAGACGGAGGTCCTCATCCTGGGCTCCACGCCCTCCGCCTGGGACGACTCCTGGTGGCCCCCCGCCCTGGGCACCGCGCCCAAACCGACGGACCACGCACGCAACCTGGGCTTCATCCTGGACTCCTCCCTCTCCATGACCAGACAAGTCAACGCCGTCTCCTCGTCATGCTTCAACATCCTGCGCATGCTACGTAAGATCTTCCGGTGGATCCCCACCGAGACGAGGAAGACGGTCACCCAAGCCCTCGTCACCAGCCGACTGGACTACGGCAACGCCCTCTACGCCGGAACCACGGCCAAACTCCAGAAGAGACTCCAGCGGATCCAGAACGCCTCGGCGAGACTCATCCTCGACATCCCCCGACGCAGCCACATCTCCGGACACCTGAGAGATCTGCACTGGCTCCCGGTCAGCAAGAGAATCACCTTCCGTCTCCTCACCCACGCGCACAAAGCCCTACACGACCAAGGCCCGAGCTACCTCAACAACCGGATCAACTTCTACACTCCCAAGCGCCTCCTCAGATCAACCAACCACGCCCTCGCCGCCGTCCCCCGCATCCGAAGAGAGAGAACAGGAGGAAGGTCCTTCTCCTACCTGGCCGCCAAGACCTGGAACTCACTTCCCACCAATCTGCGCCTGACCCAAGACCACCTCTCCTTCAGGAAGAAGCTCAAGACTTGGCTGTTCGAGCAGTAGCGGCACCCCCCCCTCCCAGCGCCTTGAGACCCTACGGGTGAGTAGTGCGCTTTACAAATGACCTGATTGATTGATTGATTGATTTGTAGTCATCTTTTATGTAAGGGTAGACTCTCTCTTTTGACCAACGGCTGTTGTCTTTTTTTAGTTTCTCATATTTATTGTTCTTCAGGGTGGTTTCGAAATCATTGAGGGATTTATTCATTTCATCAAGGAATTTTTTCAGATCAGCTGGGGATTCATGGCTTTTCAGGCGAACTTCAATGGTTTGTATCTCTACTTTTAGTTCGCTTGCCAGTCTGCTCGCAGTCTGGCGGTCTTTATTTGTGTTCTTCTTAGTTCTTCTAGTTCGCCCCAGTCATTATTCCTTGTAGAGGGACCTGCGGTGTTCAAACCCTCAAAGGTTCCCAGGGTGGCTATGAGGTTGGAAATTTCATCCTCAGTGAAAGCCAGGCCTAGATCAGCCATGGTTAGTTGCAATTCTCAAGGTGGGGGAGTGATATAAAAAAGTCTCAAGGTCCTACTAGGGATCAGGTGCTTGAGACGCTATCCATGGCCTACTGATGACCGAATATCTCCAGGCCAACACAGCCCCAGCAGGCCTGGTAGTTCGTAATGAACCGTTCATCTTTTTACACGATAAAACATTCAAAATTGACTGGTCCAAAATCTCATGGAGATGTACCCGTGATTGGATTGTGTTAATTATAAAGACTGCGAGCAGACTGGCAAGCGAACTAAAAGTAGAGATACAAACCATTGAAGTTCGCCTGAAAAGCCATGAATCCCCAGCTGATCTGAAAAAATTCCTTGATGAAATGAATAAATCCCTCAATGATTTCGAAACCACCCTGAAGAACAATAAATATGAGAAACTAAAAAAAGACAACAGCCGTTGGTCAAAAGAGAGAGTCTACCCTTACATAAAAGATGACTACAAATCAGTGAATGACAACACAGACGATGAATCATCAGACACTGGGTCAAATGGGTCCAACTCGAGTCGCAACAAGAGCCCAAGGTCTCAAAGTGGAAGGAGGAACTTCCGTAGACCAAACTACCGGGGTTCAAGAGGGTGGAACACCTTCCAACCCCACATGATATATCCTCAACAACAACAGTACGGTCCACAACCCCCATTTCAACACCCACAGGGTCCATTTCCCGTGTGGGGATATCAACAACAAGACTATGGCTACTTCGACCAATCGGCGCCTTTTTTAGGGGCGCGCCAAGGACAGACCAGAGGAAGGAACCGGAGGGGCACCTCAGTACACTGGAACACAGGAGAGGAAGAGACCCCACGGGTAGCCACGAGAAGTATGACAGGCGCCAAGAAAAACCAGAAGTGAGTTTGGTGGTAAACCTCTCAGACTGTGAACTTACAGAAGCACAAAATGCGGTACTGGAAAAAGGCCTGGGTTATGTACCTACTGCCAATATGGACAAATTTCATTTATGCAAGGAAGTCCAAGAATTCATGCGACGCCTGAAATTGCAAGTCTTCTTTAAAGACAAAAAAGATGAGAGTGAACTTGGAGATACGAAACTCAGACCTAAATCCACGTTCACACCGATGAACAATACCCTACCAATCGAACTACTCACTTTCGAAAAGTCGGTGATGAGGGAACTTGAAGACATAAACCCACGGGAAAGAAGCACCTTTCAGAACATAAACAATGAAGAAAGACAAGCACTACGAGAGTTGAGCAACAACAAACGTATAGTGATCAAACCGGCCGATAAGGGCGGCGCGACTGTCATACAGAATGCAAGCCAGTATGATACTGAATGTATGAGACTGCTCCAAGACGAAAGGAACTATGAAATTCTTGAAACAGATCCAACAAATAGGATAGCAACAAAAATCAGCACGATGGTAGAGGAAGCCGTGACACATGGTTGGATCACTAAGAAGGAGGGAGATTTCTTGTGCCAAAAAAATCCAAGGACCCCCTACCTGTACACACTTCCCAAGATACACAAGAATTTACAAAACCCTCCGGGACGACCCATCGTTTCCGGCATCGGGTCAATATTGGAACCCCTGTCAAGGTTTGCAGATGCTTTCCTCAGGCCAATTGTTCAAAAAACTTCAACGTACCTCAGGGATACGAAGGATGTACTGAACCTATTAGAAAACATCACCTTCGATCCCAACAACCAGCTATTAATCAGCTGTGACGTGGAGAGTCTCTACACCAGCTTGCCACATCATGCCACGTTGGAGATTGTAGAGGATGTCCTTTTTGAAGACTTCTGGGAATACCAGACACCACGGAATGTGGTGATGGAATGCTGTTCCCTAGCCCTTAAAGAGAACTTCTTCGAGTATAAAGGTATCCTTTATCTACAAAAACACGGCTGTAGCATGGGAAGCACATTTGCTCCCAGCATAGCTGGTCTATACGTGCACCACCTGGAAGTGACCAAAATACTGCATCCGAACAACCCTTTCAGAGATAACATCAAGATATGGAAACGATACATCGATGATATCCTGATCATCTGGGATGGAGATGAGAGGACCTCCAAGCAATTCCTGAGCTGGTTGAATTTGCAAGACGACTATTTGAAATTCACCAGTACCACCTCCAACTGCAACTTGGTATTTTTGGATCTGAACATTTTCCCCAAGGAAGGCAGACTAATGACCACAACCCATTTTAAAAACACCTCTAAGAACTGTCTACTGTTGTACAACAGCTTCCACCCGAGACATCTGGGGGATAATCTACCGTACAGTCAGTTCCTGCGCCTTCGCAGGAATTGCACAGAGATTAATGACTTCAAACTACAGTCCAAAGACCTAAAAAAGAAGCTGGAAGCTAGGATGTACCCAGACAAGATCATCGATCAGGCATACAAACGGGCCAAGAACAACTGCCGAGAGAGTCTTCTGGAAGAGAGAACACCGAAAGAGGAGGACAAGAGACCAATCTGCGTCACCCCTTACAACACCTGTTCCAACCAAGTGACTAAAATCATCAACAGGAATTGGAAGATTCTGAATAGTGGTGGGTTGCAAATACCAAAACCGATGTTCTCTCACAAAAAAGCACAGAGTATAAGGGATGTCTTAGTCCACACAAGACCCAAAACAAACAGCAACTCTGTACAAAAAAATCCTAACTTTGTACATGGTCACCATCCATGTGGAAACTGCAAAGTTTGTTGTCTCACAAGGAAAAGTAACAATCTAACCTTCAGTGACGGGACCACCTGGGAGCAAAGGAGCTTTAGCAACTGCAATAGTACTAATGTTGTCTACCTAATCACATGCCCCTGCAAATTGGAGTATGTAGGAATGACGAGTAGGGCAGTGAAAATCCGGATAGGTGAGCACAAAAGCACCATAAAATGCAAAAAAAACAGTACGAAACTCACGAATCACTTCCTAGAGATGAACCACAAACCTGATGAAATATCCTGGACTGTGATAGAGCAAGTGAATAATGAGAGATTCCTTCTGGAGAAAGAACAAAGATGGGTGTTCCGCATTCAATCCCACAAAAGGGGACTGAACGATGACATACCTTGGGGACAGCTGTGACCCCTCACCCTTTGAACGTCATCATTTGATCTTCACGTAATCTATATCTAATGATACCAACCACTCCTTGTCCAGTCTGTGAGTGAACCTTGACAACCCCTAGGTTGTACCAATTCAACAATGAGGATATGACACTGCACCTGGTGAGGGAACCCCCTGGCGAATGACTCTACTGACCCATGAGCATAATTCTAACAGATATCCTTTTTCTAGAAACACTACCACATTATGCTCTAATTAATTCAACCATGAGGATATGACACTGTACCCTACGAAGGGAACCCCCTGGCGAATGACTCGATTGACCCATGAGCATAATTCTAATCAGATATCCTGTTTCCAGTAACACTACCACATTATGCTCTAACTAATTCAACCATGAGGATATGACACTGTACCCTGCTGAGGGAACCCCCTGGCGAATGACTCGATTGACCCATGAGCATAATTTCAACATATATCCTTTTTCTAGGAATACTACCACATTATGCTCTAACCTATGAGCGTAATTAAAACAATTAAAATATCCATTTTCGAGATCTACTATTACAGTACACTCTGCACGCATTTTGTAGCATCCTTCGTTTCTCTCACGTTATCCAGAGAAAGCGAAAAAAGACTTCCGACAATAGTCCTCACATTGTGCCGAATAGCGGCGGCCATTTTTAGGATTGAGCGTTCTAGTTTTTCCTTCCTGGGCGTTCCTTTGAAGCAAGAAGCAACACGGAAGGAAATGACAGAGTATATCTACCCGGCAGACGAGTGACCACACGTCCTCGGAGCTGCACGGTAGGGATGAGAGGCGAATTGCCATGCCGGTAACGTAAGTAATAGACTCGGACCTCGAGTCTCTAATAAATGGGTTACAGGGTCACTTTTTCGCCAAAACTCGAACGTACCACATCTAACAATGGGGGTGGCAATATTTATCTATTTTTCCAGTTGACCGAGCAAAACTTCCTCCGCCTGCAAGCTCATGGGGCACTGTCAAACTAACGGAAAAGTATGTATAAAACGAATGTATTGACTACCATCCTTACCAATACCGCTTTTAATAATATCGATCTTGACAAAATACTATATATGGGTCTCTTTTTTCCTACCCTTGCGATTGGATGTGTGTATGTGTTGAGTCACGACTGTATGTGTGATGAGTTAATTACGAACCGCTTCCATTTGGATGGTTCTGGATGAAAGGTCGGGCACATAGTCCAGCAACAAGAGGTGTATACTGATTAATACACAACAAACGTGGCAAAGGAAATGGCACTAAACCAAGCGATATCTTGTAAAATTAGCAGGTGTTTTGAAAGTAACCTCAAAATAATGATGTACATTGAGTGATCAGAAGTGAAAATACGAATATGTTTGTGCTTTCTCTCCCCCTTTTCTCCTCTTCATTTACAGAGACCACTGGTCACTCTTTTTTGGCACTGATTTTTGGTGCTCTGCTTCACTTGGGCCAGCTCATGCCCCGAAGCACAAATATTCAGCCTATTTTTGCTGGTATATTTGTAGGACAGTAGGCTTACCACTGTAGAACCGAGCTATTCGCAGTAGGGATCACCAAAAGGTCCTGATGAGTAGGCAGTTGGGGACTGCCTATGAAACATGTCGACTCGGTAGTCAGTAATTGCTCTACCTTTTATCCCCTTTTTTAATATTTCCAGCCAGAGAAACCAATAAAATGTATTTGTTCTACTAGCCAGAGAATTTTAAATTTTTGTATTTTTTGTGCATCCACTAGTTAGATCCCTACACTTCACTGACACCACTGCACCCACACATAGTCCTGTCACATCTATAGTGCTCCCGCGTAGTCCGTCTGGTCGTAGCACGCCCCGCCCCGTTATAGGGACGGGAAGACCCCTATGATGAAGCATGACACTAACGGATTTTTTTAGTGTGTGAGGGGTATTTTAACAAAGCACACGTGCTCTCATCTTTCCACTGTTAAGAGAGAGCCTATTATTTCACAAAGACACAAAAACAAAAAATCATAAAATATTTGGCACCTCTACACATTGATAGAATCTCTATGTTTACATGAACCGTTTAGGAGGGTGATTCTATCTCAACCTCTACGCTTCCCCCTTTGGTTTTTTGTGCCCTTATCATTGTAGCCAGGTGCGTTACATACAGGAGGATATCGTCTGCATACAGCGATATCTTCTCCTCTGCCGTATCCGTCTGTCCTATCCGGAACCCCCTAATGTCCTCATTCTGTCTAACCGCACGCGCCAGTTCCTCAATCACGAAGGCAAAGAGCAAGGGGGGACAAAGGGCATCCCTGCCGAGTCCCGCGTCTCACCGGAAATTCGCTAGAGAGTGTCCCATTGACCCTAACACGTGCCCTGAGGTCAGCGTAGAGCAACCGCACCCAAGCCCGAAACTTGGGACCAAAACCAAAACGCAATAATACCCCTTCCAGGAACGGCCAGTGAATGGCATCGAACGCTTTTTCCGCGTCCAACAACAGGAACCAATGTGGGTCGTGTCTCGTGCTCACCTCCTGTAGCCAATTGTGGGTCCGACGGAGGTTTAATCTCGTGGCCCGATCTGGGAGAAAACCCGTTTGGTCTAGGTGCACCAACCCCGGTATCACCTGCAACCGGAGAGCGAGTACCGTCGCAAGAAGTTTCACCTCTACATTCAAAAGGGAAATGGGGCGATACGTCGCACAGTCGTCCACTGGTTTCCCTTCCTTATATATCGGGACTATCGTAGCCTGCCGGAGGTCCAATGGTAACTTCGTCTCCTGCGCCGCCGCCTCAAAGACTCCCATCACGTGACGCAAGAGTAAGTCCTCTGTCTTTTTGAAAAATTCCGCTGGGAAACCATTGGGACCCGGGGACTTCCCTGCCCGGAGCTTGGATAGGGCTGCTCTAACTTCGTCTAATGTGAAGTCTCCCTCCAGATCCTTCTGGTCCTCGTCCGCTAAGGCCGGGAGCTCAATGTCCGCCATATAGTGGAGAGCATCCTCCTGCGTCCCTAGGTCCTTTGCTTCGTAGAATGTTTTATAGTATGTAGCAAACGTCTCCGCTATCTGTTCATCAGTCCTTATCAGGTTCCCTCGGGCATCCGTAACTTGCTTCACCCTCCTGGCATCCCTCTCTTTTCTGCTAAGCCACGCCAACAGCTTTCCTGACTTGTCGTCCACGTCATATAAACGATGTAAGGTTGCTAAGGCCTGCATTTTAGCTTCCACTGTAACCATGTCTCTGTACTGGCGCTGTAGATCCTGTAGGCCTCTAAGAGTTCCCTCTGCTTTGGTATGTTGATGGTACAGCTCCATCGTCAATATCTGGACTTCCAGTGACCTTGCCTCCTCCTGCCGCTTCCTCTTTTCCCCGCCAGTCTATTCTGCGCCCTGTCCCGCATGACCGCCTTAAGGGCTTCCCAGAAGACCACCCTCGAGGAGACCGAACCCTCATTTTCAGCGACATAAACTTTTACATCTGCCCGAAGACATTTTATGACTCCGGCATTCTGCAAGTCCCATGCCGTCAACCTCCAGAAACGGCCTTTTCCTTCCCTACCTCCCCCCACCACCGCTAGGAGGGGCGAGTGATCAGATATTCCTCGAGCCTGATAGTCTGTAGTGTTGTGTACAGTCAGTGCTTGCCGTGCAACAAAGATATAATCCAAACAGGAGTACACCTTATGTGCCCCAGAGAAAAATGAATACGCCCTCCTCTCAGGATGTAGCCATCTCCACATATTTATGAGCCCTAATGCAGTCATCGTCCTGGAGAGCAGGGTTGGTGTTTGGGCCTTGGTCCTTTCCCCTGTCCTGTCTGTTTCCGAGGCCATCACATCATTAAAGTCTCCCCCTAGGATCTGCTGGGTGTCTGACGTGTTCAAGATGATATCTGTGACTCCCCTAAGTGTAGGTGCTTGCAGTGACGGTGCCGCATATGCCGAAATGATAGTGTATTCCTACCTTCTCCAACGGCCCCTCACCCCCACATACGTCCCCTGAAGATCTATCCAGGTCTGTATTACTTGAAAAGGTGTATTCTTTCTAACCATAATTGCCACCCTTCTGGAACCAGTGGTAAAACCAGCATGCGCAAGCACTGTATACTGTCCTCTAGCCAGGAAACCCCATTTAACTCCCTGTAGGTGAGTTTCTTGTAGGAGGATTACATCAGGGCCCGCTCTCTTCAGCTATGCATTAACTAACCCTCTCTTTATCTTACTCCCCAGCCCGTTAACATTCCAGGTAAGTATGTTAATCCCCCTTGGAGCCTGTAGCGTGTCTGTCATTCTATCCCAGGTCCGGCCGTGCGTCATGGTATAAGATGTCTGAACTCGGTGGCCATGGAGCGGCTAAATCTCGTGTGTCAGAGACGAGGCCACAAGGTCGTGAGTATGTGTGATCCGTGTGACATGCTGTAACAATCCCCCCTCCCCCAACTCCCAACTCCCACTAAAGATCTGACAGTCCTGTCCCATTCCCCCCATGAGCTCCCCAGCATGCAATACCGGTTCCCACTCCCAACTCCCCCCACCCCACCCCCCCGTCCGTCGCACCACCGCCATAGGCTCCGTAGAGGACATTCAGGCTGAGAAGGTCTGTCGCCCACCCCTACAAAACCTCCCCCTTACAAACTCAGCCCCCGGTTCGGGTCCGGACGGCAACGAACACCCCCTTCACTTGTACGTACACATGCAACGGTCAGGTAACCAAATAAACAATGAAACAATAGATCTGATCAGATAAGTCTTTATTTCGACATCATGTCATAAAAGACAAACATCTTATTAAAAGTAAAGGAAGAAACACATCATCAATACCTTGGAAATAAATTAAACACAGCTAGTTCATCAACAATTATACATAGATAAGGGCATTTCACAGTACCTACTAACTAAATCTGTCCTCATGTTATTTCTTATCGATAGTTAAAAAGATAAAAATTCAATTAAAAGTAATAAATATAACAAATTTTATCTAAAATTCTTAAAAAGACAATTCATTTTTCATAATAAAAAGGCGGCATTTAAACATTTGGGGCAACTACTGATTTTAGCTTGGTCCTTCGAATTGCCCACATCCAGTTAAGAAATTTAGACACAGCAATAATTAGACTTTCCGAATAGTCCGTTTTAAAAATCCGTAGGGCCTCAGTTCCTTTTTTGATGCCTTTTTGCAGGCATACTGGCCTAATCCATCTATGTCGCGGCAATTTATACACAGGACATATGAACAGTATATGAGCTAAACTTTCCGGTTGTGAGATGCAGAAGGGACACATAACATCCCTACCTGTGGTCCATTTACTTGTGAAGGTATTAATTGGCAGGGTACCCACCCTATACTGGTGGAACCGTTTCCGGTCCTCAGGGATTGCAATAAGATCCCAATATGCTTCGTAAGCTGGTAAATGTTTAAGCTCAAAAAACTCCCTTTGAAGTGAAGAAGTAGTACATCTTTGGAATTTTTGTGTTGTGACCATCGACCAGTTTAGTTCCTTAAGAATCTTGCGTGAAGGAAAATTGTTTTGTGCTGGAGTATCCCGTAGCTCAGCCAAACCCATGGCATAATAAATTGCCTTGGATTCACTGAACCATTTTATTCTATTGGCTGTGTCCGTGTTCCTGACTTCGAGGAGTGCCTGAGCATAGTGGGAGAGTTCTGGGGTAAGCCAGATCCTCCGCCAGTATGCTATGGGTCTGAAGCGCGCTACGTCCTCTATTTTCTGACAGCCCAGGTCAAAATAGAGCGGCAGGAGCGGGGTAGATGGTGGGAGCCTCACTATTCCTCTTACAAATTTGTTTTGGGCATTTGACAATTCAGAGATGTTACATGATCCCCATAGTTCGGCCCCATACAATATGGATGCTCGAATTTTTGTGTCATAAATCTTTAGTGCCGGAGCTATGGGTTGAGTGGCCGAAGAGCACAAGTACTCCCGCCAACTGGGCATGTCTAATAACTAGTTGGTTAATGTGTGGTTTCCAATCAAGCCTTGAACCCAGTGTGATACCCAAGTATGAGAACGAATGGGTTTGCTCTAGTAACTCCCCATTCATTATTACTCTTCCTTTTACTTGCTTGTGCCTATGCATTACCATAAATTTAGTTTTAGACACAATCATGGTAAGGCCAGAATCGCTACAGAAGGTCTCAAAGCGCCCAATCGCTCTTTGAAGCCCTTGTTGGGTCTTCGATATTAAAAGAGTGTCATCTGCGAACATCAACAGGGGTATCGACACACCACAGAGCTTAGGAGCATCCGTTGGAAAATCCCCGTAGTAGTCGATAACCCTGTTGATGTACAGGGAAAACAATGTTGGGGCCAAGACACATCCTTGTCTTACACCTTTCAGGATTGGAAACTTGTCATTTACCTGGCCTTGTTGGCCCCACCGGACCTAGGCAAAGTTGTTTTCGTGAAGTTTAATCAAGAATGCAAGCAATTCAGATGGCACACCTTGTTCCTGATAGACTCGCCACATCTTCGTTCGAGGGACCAGGTCAAAGGCCGATTTTAGATTGACGAATGCAGCATATAGTGTGCCACCTCCAAGGACCACCCACCTCCAATAAATAGCGACGAATCTACAGACCTGGTCCACCGTACTCGTGTGCGAACGAAACCCAGCTTGTAGGGGTGATAAGGCATCAGCTTCGTCTATCCAGTTCTGGATCCTGGTCAAGACTAATCTAGCAACCACTTTCTGAATGCAATCTATTAGGCTGATGGGCCTATAGTTTGCGGGATCCGAGCGGTCACCTTTCTTAAAAATAGGAATTATTTCGGCTCCCTTCCAGGAATCTGGAATTGGGGAGCCTTTGGCAATTGCATTGGCAAGGGACATTATGTACTTTGCCCATACATCTTTTCTGTGGATAAAAAGATCAGCTGGTATGGTATCCAGTCCTGGCGCTCTACCTTTCGGGACTGTTTTTAAAACGTACTCTACTTCTTTTAGACTAAATTGTAATGGGATAAAAGAAACATTTGCGAGGGAGCTATTGGTAGTTATCCCCATGTCCAGGGCCGGGCATGCAAATTGCGTCTTAAAATGCATCACCCATGTTTCAGGAGAAACATTATTTTCTGGTTGGGCTCTGGGACAACCCTTGCCCCATTTTACTAGATCCCAAAAACCTACCATGTTTTTAGATTTACTGGTATCATATAGTTCTTGCCAGTATTTTTCGTCCCAGGATTTTTTCGCTTCTCGCTGGACAGATTTATACTTGGACCTTGCTTCTTGGTTTGCATCCCTACTTTTCAGTTTTACTGCTACCGCGAGTGATTTATAGGAATCCCTGCAGCTCTTATCGTACCAGGAGACTGCCTGCTTCTTTGTATTACTATGTTTAGGTGCCGTTACCTTCTTAGTAAAAAAATGTTTGAGATTATTAACAAGTGTTAAATGAATCGGAACAACTTTGGACAGAAAATCAGGTTTGGATATACACTCCTGGAGCTCCATAGTTGCCCTTCCGGACAGTTCCCCCATCACTAGAATGTGTTCTTGCTTCAAGAGGCATTCGGACCTTTTCACCCTCCGTGTGTCATTTGTCTGGAATGTATCAATGGTTAGTGGACTAGAGTCCACCTGCGATACTCCATACAGGTCCAGCGTTAAGCTTAAGGGGTTATGATCGCTCTCTGCTCTTTTTACAATAGGCATGTCATGGATTGATTTCCAGAACTCTATGTTGACGAGTATGTAGTCTATGCTACTATTACGCACTCCGTTATCGAAGGTTGATTCTCCCTCTTTATCTGTTCTAGTCCTGCCATTTACTGCACGTATTCCTTGCTCTAGGCATAGAGCTTTAAGCTGGAGTGCAGCCTCAGTCCAGCGCTTTATCGGGGGGATGGTCAATTGCGGGATGTCCCAGGTGCGATCTTCCTCCTTTGCTAAATTAATGTCACTGTGATCCAAGGGCTCAAAGCAACAATTAAAATCTCGCGCAATAAGCAGGTTTGCTTTGCCGTTATAGTAATCCAGGTGTGATGACAACTTGGAAACTACCTCTGACTGTTTACCTCCAGGTTTGCCCCTTGCATACACGTTAAAAACATACAAGTCTCTAACGTTTGGGCACTGTATCCTTATGATAAGTATATCATTACTGCCAGAATCTATTTGGGAGACCTTGAACCTGTCGTTCTGTTTGACCCAGGTTATCAGGCCTCCCATTGGTCTACCTCTCGTAGTTTGAATTGCGGGAATAAAAAATTCAAATATCCCTTCCTAAACTGGGGGTCCACCTGCCAGGTTTCCTGGAGTAGTATGACTGTGTATAAGTCTATAAACGCTAGTCAGTCTAGGGACATTAATTTGCTCTTGAGTCCTGCAATATTCCAGGAGACTATCGAGTGTGCTGGTTTACCGTTACGTGTACACTTGGTAGCCTGCAGGAATTTACCAGGGGGAGTATTGCCTGGCAGCTCTTTATTCTCTAACGGAGCAACGAACACAGTAAACGTATCATTGCAACGTAAATCAGGCCTATAATCCCCACCCAACTCTGGGTCTTGCGTATGGACGGAATGATCCTGCTTGGAATGGGAACTATTATCGTCTCGCTTATCCCCTACACTTGCCCCCATGATAGCCATTGGGGTTTTAACGTGGTTTAGGACATAGGGCTTACTGGTCAGCCCTCTAGCAATTCAATCAACCCCTTCTAGGCTGGACAGCATGGAAAAACGATTAAACGTTGGGATATTAAAACCCCAGTCTGCTAAGTTCCTTGTGTGCGTGTCTTTGTAGGTTTGCCACCAGTGATACGGGGTAGAAATAGCTAAGGTCGTACGTGGATACTTCCCCCCCCAACACTTTCCAGATACCAATCCCTCATGTGTGCAATGACCCTGCGGTCCCTAAAGTTTATTATAATGACATCCCCCTCTTTGTCCTTGGGTCTTTGCCCCACCCAGCCCAGGCGTCTGACATGCAGGATCACTCCATCTAGGTTGGGTGGTAGGGGTGGATAATTCCAGAGCCAGTAGACCTCCTTATTTTTAAGTTCTTGGTAGCCCTCCTTCGTCCCAGCTGCCAGTTCTGGGACCCCAGTGAAGACTATGACATAAGGAACTGCTTCAGGTGGAAGATCTATACATTGCGAGGCACCATAAGCAGTCTTGGATGAGAGGTAGTCCCTAGCTCCCTGTACGGGTTTGGGAACCGATGCGCTTGTAAAACCTCCCTCATTTCCTTCTTTGCCTCTAGTAGGTACATTGCTTGTTTCGAGAGGGGCCGGATTAGTCGTTTGTGAGCTGCTACTGGTATTATCCTTATGGGTTTGTAATCTTGTAGTTTGACCCTCTTTCTGCGGCACATGTAAAGTCGAGTTTAAATTAGGGGGTTGGGTGTCATCATGGGGTTGGTTTGTCTTGGTTATAATTGCATCCTTTAGGGACTCCACTTGGTCACTCAGCCGTTTTACTCTCTCCACTAAAGGTAGTAGGAGAGATTTCAATAGGTGTTCCATGGCTCTAATTATATCTGGTTGGGAGTTAGGGGGTGTGGTTGGGCAATGAGATGTTTTTGCCTTATCCTCTTTAATTGTATTCGAAGCCTTTTTAGGGCTCGGAATGGTTTTATTAATTTTAGCACGCCTGCCCACTTGACAATTCCCCCTACGCTTTCTTTTAGTCACCTGCCCTGGTCTTAATAAATTATCCACGCTCTTAGAGGAGGCGGGTTTAGGATGGTTTATCCCCCCTGTGCTAATTAAAATTGGGGATTCTATGTTGAAATAATCATTTTCGGACTCCCTACTTGTGTCAGTCAGTATGTGCTTGTCTTGTAATTGCAAAGGGATCCCAATTTCTTTGCTAACGGCCCTTTCCGTGCCCAATGGTTCAGGGGTGATAACATATTTGATAGAACCCAGAGACGAGCGCTTATTTTGCGATAATTCAGTAGATAAGCGTTTCTCAGTGATGACAATTTCCCGTTCCAGTACATTGGCTGCCCTTGTTATGAACTGATTTAAGGTAGATTGTACAGACCCTCCCACCAGGGATTTTCTACGTGGACTTGGCCGATGATTCATTTCCCTTGTAGGGGTTATTATCCTAATCACAATAGAATCTAATATGGTGTCAAAAACTGGATACGATGTTAGTTGTACTATAGGTCCACACAATAGTTCAAAAACGCGATCCTGCGACACGGGGGGTAGCTGGAAATGTAAGCGCCTCCTGGCGCGGATGATGGCGGCTTCCGGCCGCAGGGGTTGCTGGATCCTGTAGTCCCCTGGCAGGTCTCCTCCTCACTGCGACCGCGCTCAAGTGCTCTGGAGCTGCGGTGGCGGGAGGAGACTCCGGGCAGCAGTTCAGGCAGTGGCGGCAAAGCGGGCTCAACAAACGGGCTCCGAAGAATGCCCCAGCAATTCTCAGCGCAACACTCCAAACTGCTAGTATATATTCTACTATGTTTGACACGCACCCTTTAGCTGTATTACTGGATGTTTTAACAAATACAAAATGAATGTGTGCCTTTGGTGGTGGATTTGCACATGAAGTTGATGGGTAACTTTGAAGCGGTCTCTTCGATAGTTCTTATTAAAGATGGAGAGAGGTGGTTTTGTTAGACATCTATTAGCATATGACAGCTGTTCCAGTACAAGATAATGAGTGTAATCTACCTAAAACTATTTCCGATGGAAATAAATCAATAGGTTGAGATATCTTCAGTTTCGGAGAATGGAAACAAAGAAAATGAATAAAGTTAAACAGAAGACCAGACTTGAATCTCATCCACAGAAGAAGCCGAGAAGGTGTGGTTATAGTTTGAGCGGCTTAACAACTTCATTGTAGTGAAACTCATTCAAAATAGCTTCTTTTCAGCATGGCGGAGTGTTGTCAGCATGCACCCCTTCACTGGAGTTTGCTTGAAGTTCTTCAGGCCGAGTTGGGACCACCAGCTATCCCCAAAGCACGCTGCTACTGTACACTGACAAAATAATGCACAGCCTCTGCTAATACGGAGGGAGAGCTTCAAAAACGCCCTTTTTGCCCAATGAACAAAGTCATCTTGTGTGGAGAGGATTCCGTGACTGTTTTGATATTACGTGCTACTCCTCTGCTCTCTATAACACCAGGTGGGTGATACTTCCAGATGTAGCCCGCCCCTCACCTGTTGCCATGCGGGCTCTGATCAGCTGTTTGCTTGCCCTAAGCAACTCTTCGGATGCCCCGCCGCTCATCCCCGGGATCCACTCATTTCAACAAACAATAGGTATAGAGGTTAAAACCACTTGCGTGCTGTCCAGCTATGAGCCTGTATCATTTCCGTCCATTCTGTCCCAAGTTCAAGAATGCGAGTCCTGGGTGGCTTCCTGCGAACCCCCGGCCTCCTTGGCCGAGTCCTGCTCCATCTCTCGGATTGCCACCACCAGTGGGTGCAGCGATTGTGCCTCAGCTTCCTTTTCGCTAGATGCATTGCTGCCGATGTCTTCCTCCACCTCCGATCGGGCGGTTCTCTCCAGGCAGCAAAACCTTGAACCTGTAGAATCACTTAGGGCAGGGGACACCGAGTTCCGCCTTCGCCGTCTCATCGGACTGTGTGTGGGATATGGCGTCGTCTTCACCCTCCTACTGCCTCGCGAGCCTCTCTGTCTCTGGGTCTTTGGTTGCCCCCACTGAGCCCCGGCGGTCGTCGCCTCTCTTGCCGCCCCACGTCTCTCTTCCTCTGCTCTCGAAAGGGGGGGGGGCTCCTCCAACCATTGCCACGCATCTTCCGGATGGGTAAAGAAGTAGGTCTTCTCCTTGTACATTACTGCTGGGAAAAGCAGCATATATTGAATATGCCGGTCCCGTAATTTCGCCTTCACTAGGTTAAAGGAGCACCTCTGCTTCTGCACCTCCTGGCTATAGTCCGGGAAGATCATTATTTGCGTGTACTCCACTCGAATCTCCCTGAGTTTCCTGGCTTCTCTCAGTATCAAATCTCGATCGGCAAAGTTCAAGAAGCGGGCAATTACCGGCCGCGGTCTCTCCCCCACTGGAGGTTTCGCCATCAATGCCCGGTGTGCTCGTTCTATCAGAAAGCAAGTGGAGAACTTCTCAGACGGGAAGGTCGTCTGTAACCAAGCGTGCAGGAACGTCGCCATGTTGTTCTCCTCGATACTCTCTCTAAAGCCTACAAAGCGTAGATTATTGCAGCGGGCTCTATTTTCAGCATCGTCCACCTTTCACTGAAGTCGCCTATGTGAGGCCTGGAGTTCTGCCATGTCTTTCTTGAGGGTATGTATGGAGTCTTCCGCTTTGCCCAATCTAGTCTCCGCTGTTGTCACCCACTCAGTCAAATTGCGGAAATCTTGTTGCAGCAGTGTGACCTCCGAGTCCACCTCTCCGATCTTGACCTCCAGCCGCCCGGGACGCCTGTATGTCCTCCCTCAAAGCTAGTATGGCCCCTAGCAACCGGTCCGTATCCGAGCGCGGCCCCGGTAGCTCCGTCTCAGCGCCGGCAGTCCCCATGGCGTAGCGGTCCAGGGTGCCCTGGCGGGCGTTCTTGGCAGGCGCTTCCTTCTTCCCCATCTCGCCAGTCCCAGTGGGCCAAAAGATGACGACTCTCCCTCAAATGGTCTGTTCTTCCTCCCCTCCAGGCACCGGCCCCCGGTCCGACCTTCAAATTCTGCGCAGTCCGTGCCTATCTGGCTCCCCTGGCTGGCCGCTCAGATGTTTCCTACGCTGGGGGTCAGTACCCAGGAGGTGCTCCAGCCAGTGCCACTGCCCGCTCGGCGGATGGGCTCCCCGAGCCTCCAGCGGGATCCGGCTTCAGGACTCCCCCAGTAATCAGGCGCGGGCAAGGGGAATGGAGCACGAGCGCCAAGGTGCAGCGTCTCCCGTCCCAATCACCAGCTCCTCCGGGCACCCCCGTCACAATGAGGCATCCAAAGGGGAGGGGGAGCGGGGGGCCGACTCCCTGCAATGTCCGATCTGGCCCCTACCTACTGTCTCAGTTGCCCGTACCGCTGGGGCCGCGGGAGTCCAGCTTGGTTTAACACCCGGGCAATGCTCTGCTCCTCCAGCTCCGGGGCTCAGTGGGCTGTGCAGTCGGGCGCCCTCACCCCAGATGCGTGGCTCTTCTCCGGTTGTAGTGTCATGGAGATTAGCTTTGCCTTTGCACTGTGTTAAGTTAGCATGAGCTTATTTGAAGTTTAAACGCCATTTTCCTTTCTGCTGCATTGCGCACGACACACATTATTGCGAATGTTTAGAGAATAGCAGGATAGTTTGCTTCACACGAGAATATTGCGTTTTCTCATTATATCTGCTTTGCTTGGTAAACTATGTCTGTACAGTGTCTGAACAGTGAGTGCTGAGGCCTTCAAGGTTATTATAACACAGTGGCGGTTAGCAGGTCTGATCAGCGCACGTCTTAGACATAACATATATGCAATGCTGGCCAACTCGGATTTTGGCGCGATTAAATAATGCACTGCACACAGAATGCCACACACATTTTGAAGAACCTTCGTATGCAGAGCACCGATGTAGAAACTGATGTGATCCATTTCTACTAGACCAAGAGGTATGGGGTCGCCCTTCTAAACCCAAAGAGACCTTCTGTAGATCTAATATAATATGCTAGCAAGGGAGGGTAAGAATTAGGTACATTTTAGCCTTCTTCCCGTTAGCATTTTAACATGCTTTCTCCCTTTGTATTTTATGGAATGATAAGTATGCTGATTGCTTTGTTGCTTATGATATGTCTGCTTGTATTTACAAAGATACTGCGCTTGTGAACACGGCGTTAGAATTAAACCTTTCCAACTTGCACGTGTCTGCATTTACTCCTTGTTTTGTACTGAGTTTGTAGAATAACGAAAGAGTGTTCATGTGTTCCACATTACCTGAGGTGTTCTAAGTCCATGTTCTGGGTTGTCTAACATTGGGTGAATGGAAGACCCAATGAGACACTGATTGCTAGTCTGGTAGGGGATGTTGGGTGCTAAGGTGAGTTTTGGTTCATCCTAATTCACTGAGGTTCCAAGTCTCTAAGCACAGTTCTGTGTAGGAGCAGAAATCCCTGCGACAGTAGAGGGAGGGGGACCACGCAGCCAGCGCCGCACAGGGTCTCACTCGCGGGCCCGGCCCGCACAACGGAGTTCCAGGCCCTCCTCCACCCAATCGCCGACGGAGCCGCTCACTGCCTTGGATACGCCAGGGCGCCAGGCAGCCCCTTAGTCAGCCGCCGTCACTCCCGCAGCTCTGCACCTCAGTCTGGGTGGGCCTCAGCTACGGCTGTACACCCGGTCACCGCCTAATCACACCACCGGCCGCCAGCTGGGTCGATAGATCCCTCCACGACCATTCCGTCATTGGCAACAGGGCGCCGCCATCTTGCAGGGAGGGCCGACCTGCTCCGGTGTCCGATCGGCGTATCTCGCCTTTGTGGAGTTGCAGCGGCGCTGCGGGCACTACAGTCCGCCTCCCAGGAGAGACGAGACCTTTAGGGAACCATTACTGCCAAAAAACGAGACTTAGGGACAGTGTATGAATGCCGGATCGTAGTCAGCTCGCCGGAGCTGAGGAGGGACTCGCCTTACTCGGCCATGCTGTTGGCCACGCCCCCGATTTGCGTCCGCTTCACATTACTTTTACATTATTTCCAGCGCTAAAAAAGTTTAGCGCTGGAAAGTAAATTAGGGAAAAAAAGATTTTGTTTTGTGCCACTTTTGTGATGCAAATACGGCGTAAAATATTAGTAAATCTCCCTCTTCTTCTTTACGGCCTTTAAAAATTAGCAAGAAATATTTCATCATACACAGATATTTAACTAAAGGTTCTGTTGCTCAGGTGACATCTTATTAATGTCTGAAAAGGAGGTGATTTACCAGTGTTCACAGAGTAACTGAGCAAAGTAAAGGCGCTCCCGGAGCACCCAAGTGCTTGAGGTTTTGCTTAAGATAGACGCATATGGTCAAGATTTCATTTAAACAACAATAGAGTTTAGAAAAAGAGAAGGGTCAGGCTGGGCTGCAGAATTTCCAGTAACTCTTTACGAAGTATACAACAAAAGCAACTCCATTCACACACTTTTTCTCATTCTTTCCGATTCACTTAAGATCATCTCAAATACCAACTCCTGTCTTTACCTCGCTGTTCATAAGTCACCTTTGACACTTTCAACAGCTCCCTTGGTTCAAGCATTTCTGGTTTCTTCTAACCTGGAAGATTGGAACATTATTGTGGGTTGAGGGGGGTTTCCTATCACCATAACATCTGTCCATCTCCATGAAACTAATGCAGCTTACAGAGCCTGGTTCTGGCCCTGAAAGACAACTTTGAAAAGCAAGTCTTTAGTTTTTCCTAAAGTAGATAAAGTTCTGTAAGATGCAGCTCCTTCTTGGGCTTTTGTGTAAAACAGAACGAGTGGTTCAATGTAAGGCCCGTCCTTTACATGATAAGCGCTGATAAGGTAAACAAACATTGATTTATATAATTTAATATTCAACGATATCAGTCATTTAGTACTTATACAGAATCCATCACAACCAATAATTTACCTGACATATCCCCACAGCAGATGTGTGCAAATTACTCTTTTCCCCCCCTTTTCCAACATTACATGGCATCTGGCATGGCGTTGTCAGTTTGGGGCCCAGGATGCCACTTTGTGCCTGGATGGGCATTTGGCAGAGCGGGAGGAGGTGTCAGTTATCCACAGGTGATGCAGCATTTCTACCTTTCCATATTTCTCATCTTCTAGTTTATCTCATTTCCTGTCCTTCGGTCCCTCTACTGCCCTCTGGCTGCTCACTCACTCTGTGGGGTTCATCAGAAGTCAGATAATGGCCTGACACTCACAAGGCTGTGGCTCTCACTTCTACAACAGTTATTGCGGACAAAGGGCCTAGTTAGTGGAGTGGGGGGATGCAGGACATTTGCCAGGCGGCTACGTGGGCCTCGCTGCACACGTTTGCAAGACACTACTGCCTGGACAGTCAAGTCCGGAGGGATGGCTTCTTTGGCCGTTCTGTCCTCCAGGACTTTCTGGTGTGATTATTGGTTCGCAGACCCACCACCGGGGTTGGTATTGCTGGGGTATCTATTCTAAGGTAAGAAATCTATCACTAACGTGTCTCTTTCAGATGTACAAGTTACTACTTGTGTAACGATATATCTGTAAGAGACATTAGTTAGTGATAGATTCCTTACCGACCCACCCATCCTCCCCGTTCTGCGAACCGATATCTAGGGTTAAGGTCATCCCCTTTCAGGGACCTAGTTTCAATGGTACCAGTGTTGGTTTTTAACATGGCTCGGCGCTTCTGGCGCGGAAAAGCTGTGTCTAAGAACTGACGTCAGCACGCGGAGGCGGCGTCTAAGTACTCCAACGACGTCATCACGGCGCCCACGACGCCCACGACGGACGCGGAGCCGCAGACGAAGCCTACCGACGCGCAAGGGTACTGCTACGCAAAAATTTCCGGATCCAGTCTGACGCCTGGTGTCCGTTAGTGAGAGCAGACTGATTCTTGGAACTCTATTTTACATGGGTATGCCTGGCCATTCATTCTCATGACACTAACAAAAGCGTACATCGACCTCAGGAGGATGAAAGGCTTGCTTAACATCCCGAGCCCAAAATTCTCCTTAATCCGGCTCACTACTCCCCAACCTGCCCTCTGCAGGTCTGGCGCTGCCACAAGATGCTGAAACTCTTCCCAAGACCACACACATGAGTCCTACCCCCTCTACGGTGCCCTTGAGTATGACTGACTACGAGGAGTGGAGGGAAGGTAGTGCATGAGCGAGATGCTGCTGACAGTAGGTGAAAGGGTGACAGAGTGAATAGGGGCTGAGCTGAGGGCACCCTCAGAAGAGAGGCTGGGACTGGAGCCTCTGCAGTGGATTAGACATATTAGGGGTGCTCTAAGCTTGGCCTGCCTTATCAGACCTACTCAACTATTGCCCCGTGGCCTTAAATACTGAACAGCTGTCTTTATTCGCTCTTCAGTGATATCGGCTAAAAGCCGGACTAGGGCAGGAATCTGGAGTTCTTGACGGACATGGACTAAACACCTGTTTGTCTGGGTGAATGCTTTTTGTTTCCAGGCAAAACACACATTTTTCAACATTGACTGATCACACCTCCCGACCCCTTCCAAACAGAGGCACACAGCCCTAACAAGAATTGGAGCTGTGCATTTCCAGCTCTAGCTGCGGCTGCCGACCGAAGCGCAGGGCGCGACCTGGATCGACGCCAAGTACAGTGATAATTTTACATTAAGATAAAAACAGTTATTCAATTTTGCGAACACGCGCACAGCCTAAAGGAAGCATAGGTCCCTGCTACTGTGTTTCAAGTTATAGACATCTAAAAAAAAAAATCATCCTTGCCAAAAACGAAAAGATTAAGCAACAATAGGACCCGACAAAGTGATCTAAGTGAGTTTTTCAGCAACAAGCGTCTCAGTGTCCAGTCAGAAAGTTGCTGATGGCTGCTTTAATGCCGGACAGTGATCCACAATAGCATACCTGCCAGGTGTAAATGTTTTGACACTTTATAATTTTCAGTCATGTATGCATAGAATTACACATACATGACTTGTTTTGCCAGTTTGTATGTCTGCACAGGAACAGCACTCGTTGCACCCACCTACGCCATCTGCATGATCCTAAAAAGAGGAGAGTGAGGCCTTTATCCTATTACACCTCTCAGCGGCGTTTCACATGGAACCACACCCCATCCTCATCGGGCGCCTTCACAAGACCGGACCTGCCAGCGACAGATTTGCTCCTTCCTGACAAAAGTAACTCAGACAGTCAACCTGACGCCAACTCTTTGGAAACCGGAAATCTACGGAGCACCTCAAGGTTCAACCCTCAGCAGGACCTTCATCAACACTTACATAACCCCACTGGCCAAAATCATCTGTGCCCACTACATCAACATCCTCTCCAACAACGACAACACACAACGCATACTGTCCCTCTTGGACAAAACCCACAATACAAGGAACAAGTGCACCACCTACATGATGGAAGTAGCCACCTGGATGACTCCCAACTGCCTCAAACTCAACACTGACAAGACAGAAGTGGTGATCTTTGGAAACAACACCTGTCCATGGGACTCCACCTGACGGCCAACCAACCTAGGACTTACTCCCACCCCAGCTCGCACGCCTGTAACCTAGGGATCATCAGCAACAAAAAGCTGGACATGTCTCTGTAGGTCAAGAACGTCTCTGCTTCCACACCCTGAAGATTCTGAAATAAATCTTCAAATGGCTCCCGAGCAACACCAGAAATCTGTCTCCACTCACTTGATAATATGGAGCAAGGTGCAATGGTCACACACCCCCTCGTTTATTTAAAACCACTTACAGTGTCAGTAATAAGCGGTGCAGTGTATGAAAATGTCAAGGGAAACTATATATCCCTCATGGTGTGAGCAAAAAGCAGGTCAAAGCGCACATATGTCTTATAGTGTAAACATCTTTGTACCGTGAGTGATAATCAGTGCACCTTACAGATCTGTTAATACCCCTTACAGGGGTGGGGAATTATTTTAAAAATCTGCTTGTCCAAAGGGCAGATTGATACAGAAATCTACTTGTCCTTTAGATAAATCCACTTGTCCTACTCACTACCTAAATATTAGATTGACCATAACAGACACATTCATAGATCATTTTAATGGTAAAAACATGTGTGGAGTTGGGACAGCATGAGAAGGTCTTGGTGCAAACTTGGTTTAATTTAGGTGTCCTTTTCAATGTATTTTTATTAGGTACATGTGATATAAAGGTAACACAATCTATGCAGTATGTGCATTAACCCACTTATACGGGAGGATGGTTGGAACCTGGGACCCCTTAACTATCGCTGGAGTTGAAATTAGTAACCAGTATGAATATACACGGATCCCTCCAGTTGGCACATTTACACTGTTTGGTGACTGGGATTAAACCCAAGATTCATAGCACTAAAGTTGGTTCAAGTGTTGGTCCCACTCAACAGTAAATTACAATTATACCTCTTGAAGAGTTACAATCACATGGCACTTAAATCACATTTTTAGTGCATACAATTCAACTTTTTGGAATTCATAAATAATTTTCAATATTTCCCCTTTACTGCCATTCTTTTCGAACTCTAGTTCCCTCCCCTTCCGAACTATTTCTTTCATATTTTTGCCAATATCTATTATTTACTTTGCTCTACCCTTTGTGTTTTTCTCTCTGTTTCACTCTTAGTTCTCTTCTCTTGCCTCTTCTTGCTTTTTCTGCTTGCTCATCTTGTTCTCCCCTTCCCGCTGACGTGACAAGCAGAGCAGAATGACTTCAAGAGTCTCTTGCATCCTTCACATAGGCTCCTATATCATAGTACACTCCTCATCGACGCATGATGGGAGAGTGCAGCAACGCTCTGTAGCATTGTCACACGTGTGATCCTGGGTGCTTCGGGCACTCACACATTTGGAGGTCGGGCAGAAGTCTCACTCAGACCCGGCTAATTCTTCAAACTATGGAGAAGAACTAGAACTTCACTTGTGACGTTGCTCAGACGTCTGCGGTGTGCCGAGTAGTACCAGACTTTTCTGCACAGAGCAGACCTTCTTTTCAGCCAGTGATCCTAAAGATCTCTGTACAGAGAAGAGAGGCCAGGAAGAGTGACTGACAGCCCCGCAAACATCTGCCAAGACAGACACCCTGCAAAGAGACACACTGCAGACACGCCTCATAAAGGTACATACAAAGCCTGCAAAGACAACCCTACCCTAGACTCAGGTACACACACCAACCCTGCAGACACACCTCCTCCTGCAGAGGTACATTAAAAACACAGGCACGTACGTTCCACTGCTTGACAAGCCTGCACCCTGACAGACCCAAGGTCTGTGCCCACACACACACAATCTCTGCAGCAGATAATGCCACAAGCCAACCTATGCCACAGGAAACTATTGCAGTGACTGAAGCTTTTGCCTAGTTTGAGAGATGGAAACATTGGCAAAGGGAGAGAAGTGGCAAAGGGTAGCAGGGTAGCACTGACACTCAACTGACTGCGGGACATGCTTCAGACATAGGGATAGGGTTGTGCAAGTCAACAAATTAACAGAGACAGCCGAGCAAAGAGTGTGCAAAGATTGCTCACAATGCAGTAAGATGCAGCGCAGTGTGTAGATTCCTCACAGTGCAGTAAGATGCAGCGCAGTGTGTAGTTTCCTCATGGTGCAGTAAGATGCAGTGCAGTGTGTAGATTCCTCACAGTGCAGTAAGATGCAGTGCAGTGTGTAGATTCCTCACAGTGCAGTAAGATGCAGTGCAGTGTGTAGATTCCTCACAGTGCTGTAAGATGCAGTGCAGTGTGTAGATTCCTCACAGTGCAGTAAGATGCAGCGCAGTGTGTAGATTCCTCATGGTGCAGTAAGATGCAGCGCAGTGTGTAGATTCCTCATGGTGCAGTAAGATGCAGCGCAGTGTGTAGATTCCTCATGGTGCAGTAAGATGCAGTGCATTGTGTAGATTCCTCATGGTGCAGTAAGATGCAGCGCAGTGTGTAGATTCCTCACAGTGCAGTAAGATGCAGCGCAGTGTGTAGATTCCTCAAGGTGCAGTAGGATGCAGTGCAGTGTGTAGATTCCTCATGGTGCAGTAAGATCCAGCGCAGTGTGTAGATTCCTCATGGTGCAGTAAGATGCAGTGCAGTGTGTAGATTCCTCACAGTGCTGTAAGATGCAGCGCAGTGTGTAGATTCCTCATGGTGCAGTAAGATGCAGTGCAGTGTGTAGATTCCTCACAGTGCTGTAAGATGCAGTGCAGTGTGTAGATTCCTCAAGGTGCAGTAAGATGCAGCGCAGTGTGTAGATTCCTCATGGTGCAGTAAGATGCAGTGCAGTGTGTAGATTCCTCACAGTGCTGTAAGATGCAGTGCAGTGTGTAGATTCCTCAAGGTGCAGTAAGATGCAGCGCAGTGTGTAGATTCCTCATGGTGCAGTAAGATGCAGTGCAGTGTGTAGATTCCTCACAGTGCAGTAAGATGCAGCGCAGTGTGTAGATTCCTCATGGTGCAGTAAGATGCAGTGCAGTGCATAGATTCCTCACAGTGCTGTAAGATGCAGTGCAGTGTGTAGATTCCTCATGGTGCAGTAAGATGCAGCACAGTGTGTAGATTCCTCACGGTGCAGTAAGATGCAGCGTAGAGTGTGGATTCCTCATGGTGCAGTAAGATGCAGTGCAGTGTGTAGATTCCTCATGGTGCAGTAAGATGCAGCGCAGTGTGTAGATTCCTCATGGTGCAGTAAGATGCAGTGCAGTGTGTAGATTCCTCATGGTGCAGTAAGATGCAGCGCACAGATCCAGGATTATTCAGTCAATTTCTACAAACACAGCAGAAGGTGCTGACAATCTCCTACCTGAGCAGAGACCTGTGCAGACGTGTCCAGGCTCTCCTCCTCCTGGGGGGCTGTGGGGGGGGGGGGGCAGAGATGGGGTCTAAGGGGGGCAGATCTTGGGTCTGCGAGGGTCTGAAGATGAAGGTTGCTGAACAGACAGAAAGGGCTCCTTCCTCCTCTGCAGCAGGCTGGACACACAAATGGAGAGACAGGAGGTGATGTCACCTACTGCTGCTTGTGCTGCCTCTGCCACCGCTGACCCGGAAGAGGAAACCCTTCTCCTTTCATCCCATGTGCAGCTCAGTGGATTCATCAGCAGGCGAGGAGCGCCCTCTGGTGGCTGCTGACGAAACCGCTGCCTCCAGCAGGGAAACAAGCATTGGCTCCTGTTAACACACAGACGTGGGTGTTATGGGAAACAAGCATTGGCGCTGTAAAGACACAGACATGGGTGTTATGGGAAACAAGCATTGGCGCCTGCAAAGACACAGACATGGGTGTTACGGGAAACAAGCATTGGCACCTGTAAAGACACAGACGTGGGTGTTATGGGAAACAAGCATTGGCTCCTGTAAAGACACAGACATGGGTGTTATGGGAAACAAGCATTGGCACCTGCAATGACACAGACATGGGTGTTATGGGAAACAAGCATTGGCTCCTGTAAACACAGAGACGTGGGTGTTATGGGAAACAAGCATTGGCTCCTGTAAAGACACAGACATGGGTGTTATGGGAAACAAGCATTGGCTCCTGTAAACACAGAGACGTGGGTGTTATGGTAAACAAGCATTGGCACCTGTAAAGACACAGACGTGGGTGTTATGGGAAACAAGCATTGGCTCCTGTAAACACAGAGACGTGGGTGTTATGGAAACAAGCATTGGCTCCTGTAAAGACACAGACGTGGGTGATATGGGAAACAAGCATTGGCTCCTGTAAAGACACAGACATGGGTGTTATGGGAAACAAGCATTGGCACCTGCAAAGACACAGACATGGGTGTTATTCACAGTCCAAGGAGAGTCCTCACCCTTGAATGGTGAGTTCTCGAGGAGCCTCAGATTCAGCCCCTTGTGCCAGCTCTGCCCCCCCCTCAGTGAAATACCAGCAATTTGTTCATTTTTAAACTTCTGCAAAGGAACAGACATGATATTCAGGAGTGAATTGGAATGAGGACTTCTATTTCATTCAATGTGTGCAATGTAGACACAGCTGCTGCAATGAGGCTGAGTAGCGTTTCTAATGTTCCTGTTCCTGGGGGTAATTCTTTATATTTGACAGGGCCGTGAATCCCCAAACCATAGCGGCCAATGTTTCAGATTGCTATGTGTGACATTTTCATAATTTCTGTGAAAGTATTAGGGGCCATTTCTCCCTTTTCCGTCTTCATACTGCTTTATTTTTTTTTCTTTTGTCATTTATAAAAACAGAAGAGTTCAGGTCTTACAAGCAATATTCTGCTTAGGCCGAATGTGGAGAGCAAGGCACGTGCACACTCCAGTACGGATGACAGCGCTAGGTCAGGTGTAACATGAAAACAAAGTACAGAACTCCCATGATCGCTTTTAGGTGACCTCAAGACGCCACAATGTACTAAAGAAACAGCCCAAGGAAAATAAAATGCAATAGTTTAGACAAAAACGCAGTCATGTAGCTAAGAAACGGAGTATGTGCAAAACAAGAGGGTTCGGTATTAAATACACTCGTATCACTGCTAAACAATTCCCAAGCAGGCTTCTGCAACAGGTTATGAAATAATTGCATAACATTATGATGTGAATGCAGATCCCGCACACTGCCAAGGTGAACAGATGGGCCCTGCACACATTTGTTTTGTTGCTGTCACAGAGAGCTACAACATAGATACTGAGCACGTGAGCTGCGCTGAATTAAGTTCGCTAGAAGAAACCAAGAGAACCTGTTTACTAAATAGATTAATTCAGTCTAAAAACAACGCTACATTGGCACAACTTAGCTGAATAGCTTAGACAATTGTGACAAATGAGGCCTCTGTCTTTACAACAATGGAATAAGACACCTACAATGTATTCGCATGTCTTGTAAAAAAAAAGCAATGCCACACACGCTAGTTACATGATGAACGAGAGCGCACAACGGGAACATCGTACCACACATAAATCAAGAACAATTTGCAATTAAATACATGTTTACTTTTTAAGGAACGCTACAAATTGAAGATATTTTCTATTCTTATTGAACGATGCCACTCCAGTAAGCAAAAACATAGCTGGGACTGCATAGAAGAGGGTTTCGCTGTGAATATGCAGCACAACCTTTTACTATTTAGTACAAACAACTCAGGTCACAAACTGGCACTGAAAGTATTAGCTACGGCAGCACTGGCAGCGCGCTAGCGCTATTAATAAAATGTAAAGTACACTTTGAAGAAAACTGATACCTCTCGAGGAGCAGCAATTGTACGGGCCGGACCTCGCCGCAATGACAACCTCCGACAATCAACACTCTCCCGTTGCTTTGCACCACATCAGGATTTGCATTTCTCTGCTGCTTTCTTGGTCACCTCCACCTTCAAGGGTTCACTTATAAAACAAGGAAAGAAGCAGGTTGTCGTCACAATAAAGTCACGAGACAGAACCATCAGGTGTGACCCACACATGGGTCTCTCACTCAGTGGATGGGGTCTGACGGAGGGGGTATTTCACCCACACAGGGGTCTCTCACTCTGTGGATGGGGTCTGATGGAGGGGGTACTTCACCCACACAGGGGTCTCTCACTCAGTGGATGGGGTCTGATGGAGAGGGTATTTTACCCACACAGGGGTCTCTCACTCAGTGGATGAGGTCTGAGGACAGAGGGGGTATTTCACCCACACAGGGGTCTCTCACTCAGTGGATGGGGTCTGATGGAGGGAGGATTTTACCCACACAGGGGTCTCTCACTCAGTGGATGGGGTCTGAGGACGGAGGGGGTATATCACACACACAGGGGTCTCTCACTCAGTGGATGGGGTCGGCGGATGGAGGGGGTATTACACACACACACAGGGGTCTCTTACTCAGTGAATGGGGTCTGAGGATGGAGGGGGTATTTCACCCACACAGGGGTCTCTCACTCATTGGACGGGGTCTGAGGATGGAGGGGGTATTTCATCCACACAGGGGTCTCTCACTCAGTGGATGGGGTCTGAGGACTTAGGCGGTATTTCACCCACACAGGGACGGTGGCGAGGGTGAGGTCAGCAGAGCTAAGCTGGCGGTTCGGGGTGTAGAAGCTGAGTCCTCTGTTGAGGTACGCTGGTCTTGTGTTGTGGAGTGCATTGTATGCGTGGGTGAGGAGCTTGAAGGTGATCCTCTTGTTGATGGGGAGACAGTGCAGGTCTCTCAGGTGGGATGTGATGTGGCTGTGCGGGGGATGTTGAGGCTGAGGCATGCAGAGGCATTCTGTATGCGTTGTAGTTTTTTCTGGAGTTTGGCCGAGGTTCCTGCGTAGAGGGCGTTGGCGTAGGCCTGCCTGCTGGTGACGAGGGCCTGGGTGACTGTCCTTCTGGTTCCGGTGGGGATCCATCTGTAGATCTTGCGGAGCATGCAGAGGGTGTTGAAGCAGGAGGAGGATACGGCATTGACTTGCTGGGTCATTAACAGCGATGAGTCCAGGATGGACCCCAGATTGCGTGGGTGGTCGGTCGGAGTCGATGAAGCTCCCAGTGTGGCCGGTCATCAGGCGTCGTCCCAGGTGGACGGGGTGAAGCCGTCTTGTCTGAGTTCAGTTTCAGGCGGCTGTCCTTCATACATTCGGTGAAGGCCTTCATTCCTTCGTGGAGGTTGGTTTTGGCGGTGGTGGGGGCCTTGGTGAGGGAGAGGATCAGTTGGAGCTGGGGTTGGATAGTTCCTTCATGATGTTGAAGAGCTCTTTGCTGTTGTGTGCATTGTTGTAAAACGTTCCTTAATGGAAGTCCTTTTGACAGTTTGGATGAGTTGGTGGTGTCTGCGCTTGTTGGACCCGGGCCTTTGTGGCTGGTTCACCCCTGCACTTTTTGCTTGGATGGCGTTCATGATTTCTGGCTTGGCGCACTTTTTCCCTGGGTCCCAGAGTGAAAGTGCGTGCGTGTAGTATGGCTGGCCTGCCCTCCCATAGGAATGCATGGGGAATGTGTGTGTCCCTGGTAGTTCCTGATGCGTGGGGAGTGCAAGCTCGAGTTTAGTATGCCTGAACTCGTGAGAGTGAATGCTGCGAGATGGTGTATGCGGCATGTATGTGTCTAGAAGGGAAGTGCTACTTCTAGACATTGAGATATGTGTGCAGTGAGGGTGCTGGAGCGTGATTGGCTGGAGCTGGCTGGCATGCCAGGCTCCAGGAAGTCTGGATGGGTCTGCCCGGTGGTGAGTGTGAGATTAGCATGAGTGATGTGTGGGAGGAGTGTACCTGTGTCCTGGATGGGCTGGGTTTTCCCCACACAATGCTGGCTCCGCCCCCCTGTGGTGTGTCTAATGACCCAAGCCCTGCCAGTGAATAGAGAGGGTGGTTGAGGTAAACAGAGTACTCAAGAACCAGCTGCGACTGGTTCCGCCCCCACCCTGCACCTTCAGACAAAGGAATGTACTGTATAAAAATGGGGCTGTGTCCCCACAGAGGTTGTTCTTTCCTGATCCTACTTGAGGGGGCTGCTGCTGCTGCTGGGGCCAGGAGGAACCGCCACTTGGACTGCCTCCCTGCCTTGAGGGCCAGTGAGCTGGCCCCTGACCCAGCCTTGCTCCCCCCTGCCTGCCTAGGCAGCTTTGGTGCTGGTCCCTGGGCTTTTGGGTCCCCCAGCGCCTGGAAGCGCTTGCATTTTCCTCCTAGCGCTTGGGAGCGCTTGATTTCGGCCCCCGGCGCTTGATAGCGCTGTATTTGCTTTAAAAAGCCTAGGAGCGCTGTTTCCTTGCTCATAGCGCTTGGAGCGCTTTATTTTGCTTTTAGCGCTGTGAGCGCTTAATTTCTTTCCTGGAGCGCCTGGAAGCGCTGCGCCTGTATTTGGCGCTTGGGAGCGCTCTGTGTGCTTCAGCCGGTGCCCACCCGGCATTGCCCCGCACCTTGCGGTATTTTTCTTGGTCAGGATCGCCGCCGCCGCCCGGCCGGAAGTCAGGCAGGCCGGGGGCGGGACGAGCGAGACACCAGGAAGTTGATATAGTTCCCCGGGCCGCGCTCGGATTGGCTGCCGGCCCGGGACCTGCCTGAAGAGAGAAGCCGGAAGCAGCCACATCGTCCTGCCCGGGGCTCCCAAGTGTAGGGAGAGCCCTGGACCTTCCGCCAGCCCAGGAGAGAGAGAGGAGAAGCCTGCTGTCCAGCCGCGGGGCCCCCGTGGTGTGGGGAGAGCCCCGCAGCTGCCGATTGAGTGAAGGAGCCTGGAGACCCGGGGAGCGCCTGCCAGAGACCGGTGAGTGGGGCTCTGAGTGAGGCGGTTGGGGGGTGTGTCGGGCACGCTTTCGGTGCCGCCCCCGTGACCTGGGCCCCCTTCTCCCCTCCTGCTGGAGAGTTGCATTCCCCCGGGGGCATTGGTGATTGGGAACCCCGAGGTTCCAGGTGGCATTTCCTTCGTTTTCGAGCCTAGGAGAGGCTCGTGTGGGCACTACTTAGTTCTCTGAGTCCCCAGGAGGGGGACTCCAACTACGCCCCCATTTTGTGTTCGGAGCCCTGAAAAAGGCTCAGGGGGCATAGTATTTGTTTAGAGCCACGAGGGCTCTGGGGCCATTTCCTTGCTTCGAGTCCCCAGGAGGGGGGGCTCCAACGTAGGGGCAGTCATTTGTTTTTGAGCCCAGAGAGGCTCTTGCCCCCCCAGTCGTTTTAAGAGCCCAGAGAGGCTCTGAGAGGGCCACTCGTTTTGTGAGCCCAGAGAGGCTCCGCTGTGCCACAGTGGTGGTTCTTGAGCCAGAGAGGCTCCCACGTTGCCCAAACTTTCCCTGCACCAGTTGCCCAGCACTTTGTGGGCAACTGCCACGTTTAGGCCCTGATATTGGGACACAGGGACAGTCACAGGTGGTGACTTGTGAGTTTGGCGCAATTGTACTTTTCCTGCACCTCTGAATGTATTGTGATGCATCATGTGTTTTCCCTTCTTACACCTCTGAATGAATGTTATGCATTGCATCATGTGTTATGTTCTTACACCCCTACAGGTATTGTGATGTGTAGGTGGTTGTTTTCTCCCTAGTACAGGTGGTGCTAGTGAGGTCCTGTGCGTCAGACACGGTCGCTACCACGCTCCCTGGCTCCAGTGGTATCGTTACTCCTCCATTGACCTCTGACCATCTGTGTGCCTGTAATTGATCTGCGCATTTGCATTAGCGCTTCTGATTGTACATTGATTTTAGCGCTTTTGATTGTGCATTTATTTTAGCGCTTGTGATTTACTCTTTAGTCTGCTGACTTTGTGCCACTCATAACGCTACAGTGTTTCAGGTATTTAGCAGCTTAGCATCGTTTATGCCATATAATCTGCGCGACGGAACGGAGCTGCGCTCTATCTATTAACATTGAAGGTGCCTGCTTAAAAAGCGCTTGTGAACGTTTTCAGTGCCCCAGCCTCACTCGACTTTTGACCTCCTCCATCTGTTGTTGTTTCCCTGAGCCCTTCCTCCTCGCACCGCTCCCGCCTCCCTGCCGCCCCTCCCACGCCCCTCCCCCCCCTCAAGGAGCTTAAATGACAGATGTGCCCACGGGCAGCTTCCACGCGCTACGGCCGCACCGAAGGTGCGCCAAAGGTAAGCCCGTCTACGCCCGTCCGCGCCTGGACCGCGCCCAGCGCCAAACCCCCTGGTCCTCGTAATGTCCACCCCCCCCGGATTACTTACAATGCCACCTCCCTCCTAGCCCTGAACCCCGGCCGTTCCCCCAACTGCGTCCAAGCCGCCCCTGGACACACCCATGGACCCTTTTCCTGCAACTCCTGCAAGTTCGACGGCACCAAGAACAACTCCTCATCTACGAACACACAACAGATATCCGACCCCAACCACCTACAATGCATCCTGCTCAACACCCGCTCGGTCCACAGGCACGCCATTGACCTCTGGAATCTTCTAGACACCATCTCTCCGGACGTCGCCTTCCTAACAGAAACATGGATGAACGCCACATCAGCCCCAGACATCACCATTGCCATCCCGGAAGGCTACAAGATCATTCGCAAGGATCGTACCGGCCACACAGGAGGAGGCATCGCTATCGTCCATAAGAAATCCATCCGCATCTCAACCAGCTCAGACGTCAATCTCGCCAACTCTGAACACCTTCACTTCCAGATCCACACCGACCCCAAGACCACACTCAGAGGCACCCTCCTTTACAGGCCACCAGGACCCCACGCACAATTTAGCGAAGACATCACGGACTTCATCACTCCACACGCGCTCCCCTCCGAGGATTACATCCTTTTGGGAGACCTCAACTTTCACCTTGAAAAGAACAACGACCGCAACACCACCACCCTCGTGGACAACCTCACCAACCTCGGACTTAAACAACTTGTCACTACCCCCACCCACATCGCAGGTCACACACTCGACCCTATCTTCACCTCCAGCAAACATGTCTCCTTCAGCCACACCACAGCTCTCCTTTGGACTGACCACAGCTGCGTTCACTTTACCTACAACAAGCCCACATCCAACAACCACCCCCAACCCACTCTGCAAAGAAACTGGAACAAAATCACCATCGACCAGATCTCCTCATCGCTTCTTCAAAACCCCCCAGACCACTCCTCTAACCCAGACCAAGCAGCCACCAACCTCACCCAATGGTTATCCAACAGCGCCGACATCCTAGCACCACTGAAAAAACGACAAATCAAACTAGGCAGCAAGAAGGCCTCCTGGTTCAACGATGATCTTAAGAAATCCAAGAAACTCTGTCGCTCCCTTGAGAAGACCTGGAAAAAAGACCCAACCACCAGCACCAAGGACGCCTTCAAAAACGCCACACGCATACACCACCAACTGATCCGGAATGCCAAGAAAGCCGCTTTCAAGGACCGACTAGATAACAACGCCCACAACAGCAAGGAATTATTCAACATCGTCAAGGAATTTACCAACCCCTCAGCCAACTCCAACGACATCACCCCCTCTCAAGCCCTCTGCGACTCCCTAGCCTCATTCTTCCACAACAAAATTGCAGACATCCACAACAGCTTCGACAACCGACCCAAAGACCAACCCACCCAACCCCCTGCAGGACCCCCACCTCCCCTGAACATCCTCAATGACTGGAAGCCAATCTCCACTGAGGACACCATCCGTCTGATGAACTCTATCCACTCAGGATCCCCCACAGACCCATGCCCTCACCACATCTTTAACAAAGCAGACTCCATTATAGCACCGCACCTCCGAGACGTCATCAACTGCTCCCTCAACTCCGCAACCTTCCCGGAAAGCTGGAAACACGCCGAACTCAGCGCCCTCCTGAAGAAACCCACAGCTGACCCCACCGAACTCAAAAACTACCGCCCTATCTCACTCCTTCCATTCCCGGCCAAAGTCATCGAGAAAGCGGTCAACAACCAGCTCGCCGAATTCCTCGAAACCAACAAATCCCTAGACTCCTCACAATCCGGCTTCCGAGCCAAGCACAGCACCGAAACCGCCCTCATCGCAGCAACAGACGACATTCAAACTCTACTGGACAATGGAGACACAGTCGCCCTCATCCTCCTCGACCTCTCCGCAGCCTTCGACACGGTCTGTCATAGCACCCTTTTACAACGCCTCAGAAACGTCGGAATCCAAGGAAAAGCACTGGAATGGATCACCTCGTTCCTCACCGGAAGAACCCAGAGAGTCCGCCTCCCACCATTCAAGTCAGAAGCCACTGAAGTCATCTGCGGCGTACCACAAGGATCTTCACTCAGCCCCACCCACTTCAACATATACATGAGCCCCCTCGCGGTCATCGCACGCCAACACAACCTCAACATCATCTCCTACGCCAACGACACTCAACTGATCCTATCACTCACCAGAGACCCTAACACTGCCAAAACCAACCTGCATGAAGGAATGAAAGAAGTAGCCGAATGGATGAAGCACAGCCGTCTGAAACTGAACTCAGACAAAACAGAAGTCCTCATCCTAGGCACCTCCCCCTCCGCCTGGGATGACTCTTGGTGGCCAGAGGTCCTTGGAAAAGCACCCATCCCGACGGATCACGCACGGAACCTGGGCGTCATCCTGGATTCCTCACTCTCGATGAACAGACAAGTCAACGCCGTTTCTTCATCTTGCTTATACATTCTTCGCATGCTCAAAAAAACATTTCGCTGGATCCCCACCGAAACTAGAAAAACAGTTACCCACGCTCTGGTCACGAGCCGACTGGACTACGGAAACACCCTCTACGCCGGTACCACCGCCAAACTCCAGAAAAAACTCCAACGCATCCAGAACGCTTCAGCCAGACTCATATTAGACATCCCGCGTAAAGAACACATCTCTGGTCACCTGAAAAACCTCCACTGGCTCCCCATCAACAAGAGGATTACTTTCCGCCTCCTAACCCACGCACACAAAGCACTCTACGAAATCGGACCCGAATGCCTCAACACACGACTGTCCTTCTACGCTCCCCCCCGCCAGCTTCGATCCTCCAACCAAGCCCTTGCCAATGTACCTCGCATCAACAAAACCACCATGGGAGGTAGATCCTTCTCCTACCTGGCGGCTAAAACTTGGAACTCACTTCCCACTCACCTTCGCCTTACTCAGAACCACCTAGCATTCAGAAAGCAACTTAAAACATGGATATTTGACAAATAATTCCCCACCCTTCCCCTAGCGCCTTGAGACCCTCTGGGTATGTAGCGCGCTATATAAATTCATTGACTTGACTTGACTTGACTTGGTTGTGTGCTCTATTTTCATATTGTGTGCTACAGTGATTTTTATTTCTACAAAGTTCTAAAAGTGCTGATACCCCTGACAGTGGTCCAAGTGGCCCTGTCCTGTACAAATATCCCTTGTAAATTCTGCCCGTGCCTGTTGGCACAGTGTAACAAGATGTGTGTTTTATCTGATGTATATTTATTATAATACAAAGGCTATTTTTATATAACCTTGTGTGGAGTTTTCCTTTGTGGTGGGCCTTTGGTTGTTGTTGCTGGGGTGCATGCGCAAATACTTAACTTACATCGCCTCCAAGTTTAGCCTTGCTGCTCGCGCCACGTTACCTAGAGGGTGAGTAGGGGTTATCTTGGCGTGTAACTCCCTTGCCCTGACGTGGAAGTGGTGGTCTCTGACTGACGTTGGCGCAAGCCTTGGCCAGCCAGAGATCCCATTTCCAACAGCGCTCTTTTGGGCTGCATTGCTCTCTGGTGTTTGTTCGTGGTGCCACTTCATCTCGAGCCTTTGACAGGTCTGCTTGGATGCCTAAAGGTCGGCGGTGAATCAGATGGCTTTTCTGTTGGTGCGTCTGTTTGAGGGTTTCTTGATCGGACGAGAGTGTTGGCACAGTCGTTGATCCATTGCCTGAGGTTGCGTGTGGCAGTGTCGGTGTCGGCGGTGTCAGTTGGTGGGTTTCATACAAGGGTGGCGATTAGCTGGTCTTCGGTGACTTTTGCTCCAGCTGCAGCGGGGGGTCCGTTGTGTGTGGTGGTGCATGGTGGGTTTCTCGAAGGTGAAGTGGTGGTCGGTCCAGTGGAGTTTGGTGATGTGGTTGAAGGTGACATAGTTGCTGGCGAAGAAGATGCTGTTGAGCATGTGTCCGGCGGAGTGGGTGGGAGTCCTGACTAGCTGTTTGAGTCCGAGGTTGTCGAGCAGGGTGATAGAGTTGATGTTGAGGTGGAAGTTCAGGTCTCCGAGGCGGATGTAGTCCGTGGATGCAAGGGCATGCGTGCTGACGAAGTCGGGGATGTAGTCGCTGCACTGTGCCCGGGGGGTCTGTAGACGAGGGTTCCTCTGAGGGTGGTATAGGGGTCTATGTGGATCTGAAAGTGCTGGTGTTCGGCGGCACTGAGAGTGTCGTCGGTGCTGGTCGAGAATCTGAGGGTGTTCCTGTGGCTGATGGTGATTCCTCCTCCTGCACTGTTGGTACGGTCCCTGCGGGTAATCTTGTAGCCGCCCGGGATGGCTATGGCGATGTCGGGTGCAGAGGAGGGGTTCATCCAGGTCTCCATCAGGAAGGCGTTGTCCGGGGAGGATGAGTCGGGTAGGTCCCAGAGTTCGATGGCGTGCTTGCGGGCAGAGCGAGTGTTGAGTAGTATGCATCTGAGGTGGTGGCGTCCTACCCCGGTGGGCGAGGTGGCAGCTTATTGACCTAATAAACAAAATACTCCTAATATGCAAGATTGAGGCGTATGTAGATTTGTACACCCCCTAAAAATTGACCCAATGGGAAAAGGGAAGTCAGTATCAAGAACCCATATATGAGAATTGAAAATGGGAATGTGCCAATATAATGAACGGATAATAATGTGATAAGAATAGGATTGATAGAAAGTGAATAAGAGGTAGCAATAGGAAGGTCTGAGACTATGCATCATGAAATGGGTATAGATTGTCTACAGGATGTGTATAGCATGTATATAAATGACGAGGTTTCAGCATTTAAAAAAGTGTGCGAATGTATTATATAGGCTATTATGCTCTTACCTTCTGCAATATTTATTTAAATATGTTTACCTGCAGGATTCCTTTGAAAGTGGCAACTATCCAGTGCCTGTTATAGGAGAGACGTATAAAACCATCTAAACGCGTTGACGCCCAGATTCAACATAATCAAGGGATAGAGCCTTCTCTGTAGACACGATATTTCAAGTGTGTCCAGGATCAGCTTTCTAATATTTAGTTTCCCTGATGTGTTTACATATGACAAAAAGGAACTGACTGTTGTTTGTCTCTCTACTTTTTCTTTTCTTTTATATTGTTTTGCATTGCTGTTTTAATGAAATATAGATTCAAATGTGGTGCCAATGTACATGTTTTTAATGAAATTGTAATGTATTGTTTTTAGATTTTGCAACATTCATAATTTGTTTTAAAAAAATTCAGAAATAAAGAAATTCATAGATTTTGCTGATTGTGTATTATCCTATGTTAGTGATCACTTCTCATACATAGGCTATTATTGGTGTAAAGTAGAGTTGTTTAAAGTGTGCCACCAAGGGATCTCTTCCCTCTTTCACGATCTCACAATCCTACAGGAGGAGGGTAATCTGGTCTGGCTCATGGTGGTCTCATGATCCTACGGGTGGTCTGGCTCATGGTGGTCTCATGATCCTAGGGGTGGTCTGGCTCATGGTGGTCTCATGATACTGTGGGTGGTCTGGCTCATGGTGGTCTCATGATCCTACGGGTGGTCTGGCTCATGGTGGTCTAATGATCCTACGGGTGGTCTGGCTCATGGTGGTCTCATGATCCTATGGGTGGTCTGGCTCATGGTGGTCTCATGATCCTACGGGTGGCCTGGCTCATGGTGGTCTCATGACACTGTGGGTGGTCTGGCTCATGGTGGTCTAATGATCCTACGGGTGGTCTGGCTCATGGTGGTCTCATGAAGATCCTACGGGTGGTCTGGCTCATGGCGGTCTCATGATCCTACGGGTGGTCTGGCTCATGGTGGTCTCATGATCCTACGGGTGGTCTGGCTCATGGTGGTCTCATGATCCTAAAGGTGGTCTGGCTCAGGGTGGTCTCATGATCCTACGGGTGGTCTGGCTCATGGTGGTCTCATGATCCTTCGGGTGGTCTGGCTCATGGTGGTCTCATGATCCTACGGGTGGTCTGGCTCATGGTGGTCTCATGATCCTACGGGTGGTCTGGCTCATGGGGGTCTCATGATCCTAGGGGTGGTCTGGCTCATGGTGGTCTCATGATCCTACGGGTGGTCTGGCTCATGGTGGTCTCATGATCCTACGGGTGGTCTGGCTCATGGGGGTCTCATGATCCTAGGGGTGGTCTGGCTCATGGTGGTCTCATGATCCTACGGGTGGTCTGGCTCATGGGGGTCTCATGATCCTACGGGTGGTCTGGCTCATGGTGGTCTCATGATCCTTCGGGTGGTCTGGCTCATGGTGGTCTCAGGATCCTACGGGTGGTCTGGCTCATGGTGGTCTCATGATCCTACGGGTGGTCTGGCTCATGGGGGTCTCATGATCCTACGGGTGGTCTGGCTCATGGTGATCTCATGATCCTGTGGGTGGTCTGGCTCATGGTGGTCTCATGATCCTACGGGTGGTCTGGCTCATGGGGGTCTCATGATCCTAGGGGTGGTCTGGCTCATGGTGGTCTCATGATCCTACGGGTGGTCTGGCTCATGGGGGTCTCATGATCCTAGGGGTGGTCTGGCTCATGGTGGTCTCATGATCCTACGGGTGGTCTGGCTCATGGTGGTCTCATGATCCTACGGGTCGTCTGGCTCATGGTGGTCTCATGATCCTACGGGTGGTCTGGCTCATGGTGATCTCATGATCCTACGGGTGGTCTGGCTCATGGTGGTCTCATGATCCTACGGGTGGTCTGGCTCATGGGGGTCTCAGGATCCTATAGGTGGTCTGGCTCATGGTGGTCTCAGGATCCTACGGGTGGTCTGGCTCATGGTGGTCTCATGATCCTATGGATGGTCTGGCTCATGGTGATCTCATGATCCTAAGGGTGGTCTGGCTCATGGTGGTCTCATGATCCTACGGGTGGTCTGGCTCATGGTGGTCTCATGATCCTACGGGTGGCCTGGCTCATGGTGGTCTCATGATCCTACGGGTGGTCTGGCTCATGGTGGTCTCATGATCCTATGGGTGGTCTGGCTCTTGGTGGTCTCATGATCCTACGGGTGGTCTGGCTCATGGTGGTCTCATGATCCTATGGGTGGTCTGGCTCATGGTGATCTCATGATCCTGCGGGTGGTCTGGCTCATGGTGGTCTCATGATCCTACGGGTGGTCTGGCTCATGGGGGTCTCATGATCCTAGGGGTGGTCTGGCTCATGGTGGTCTCATGATCCTATGGGTGGTCTGGCTCATGGGGGTCTCATGATCCTAGGGGTGGTCTGGCTCATGGTGGTCTCATGATCCTACGGGTGGTCTGGCTCATGGTGGTCTCATGATCCTACGGGTCGTCTGGCTCATGGTGATCTCATGATCCTACGGGTGGTCTGGCTCATGGTGGTCTCATGATCCTACGGGTGGTCTGGCTCATGGGGGTCTCAGGATCCTATAGGTGGTCTGGCTCATGGTGGTCTCAGGATCCTACGGGTGGTCTGGCTCATGGTGGTCTCATGATCCTATGGGTGGTCTGGCTCATGGTGATCTCATGATCCTAAGGGTGGTCTGGCTCATGGTGGTCTCATGATCCTACGGGTGGTCTGGCTCAAGGTGGTCTCATGATCCTACGGGTGGTCTGGCTCATGGTGGTCTCATGATCCTATGGGTGGTCTGGCTCATGGTGATCTCATGATCCTGCGGGTGGTCTGGCTCATGGTGGTCTCATGATCCTACGGGTGGTCTGGCTCATGGGGGTCTCATGATCCTAGGGGTGGTCTGGCTCATGGTGGTCTCATGATCCTACGGGTGGTCTGGCTCATGGTGGTCTCATGATCCTGCGGGTGGTCTGGCTCATGGTGGTCTCATGATCCTACGGGTGGTCTGGCTCATGGGGTTCTCATGATCCTAGGGGTGGTCTGGCTCATGGTGGTCTCATGATCCTACGGGTGGTCTGGCTCATGGGGGTCTCATGATCCTAGGGGTGGTCTGGCTCATGGTGGTCTCATGATCCTACGGGTGGTCTGGCTCATGGTGGTCTCATCATCCTACGGGTCGTCTGGCTCATGGTGATCTCATGATCCTACGGGTGGTCTGGCTCATGGTGGTCTCATGATCCTACGGGTGGTCTGGCTCATGGGGGTCTCAGGATCCTATAGGTGGTCTGGCTCATGGTGGTCTCAGGATCCTACGGGTGGTCTGGCTCATGGTGGTCTCATGATCCTATGGGTGGTCTGGCTCATGGTGATCTCATGATCCTAAGGGTGGTCTGGCTCATGGTGGTCTCATGATCCTACGGGTGGTCTGGCTCATGGTGGTCTCATGATCCTACGGGTGGCCTGGCTCATGGTGGTCTCATGATCCTACGGGTGGTCTGGCTCATGGTGGTCTCATGATCCTACGGGTGGTCTGGCTCTTGGTGGTCTGATGATCCTACGGGTGGTCTGGCTCATGGTGGTCTCATGATCCTATGGGTGGTCTGGCTCATGGTGGTCTCATGATCCTACGGGTGGTCTGGCTCATGGTGGTCTCATGATCCTATGGGTGGTCTGGCTCATGGTGATCTCATGATCCTAAGGGTGGTCTGGCTCATGGTGGTCTCATGATCCTACGGGTGGTCTGGCTCATGGTGGTCTCATGATCCTACGGGTGGTCTGGCTCAAGGTGGTCTCATGATCCTACGGGTGGTCTGGCTCATGGTGGTCTCATGATCCTACGGGTAGTCTGGCTCATGGTGGTCTCATGATCCTACGGGTCGTCTGGCTCATGGTGATCTCATGATCCTACGGGTGGTCTGGCTCATGGTGGTCTCATGATCCTACGGGTGGTCTGGCTCATGGGGGTCTCAGGATCCTATAGGTGGTCTGGCTCATGGTGGTCTCAGGATCCTACGGGTGGTCTGGCTCATGGTGGTCTCATGATCCTATGGGTGGTCTGGCTCATGGTGATCTCATGATCCTAAGGGTGGTCTGGCTCATGGTGGTCTCATGATCCTACGGGTGGTCTGGCTCAAGGTGGTCTCATGATCCTACGGGTGGCCTGGCTCATGGTGGTCTCATGATCCTACGGGTGGTCTGGCTCATGGTGGTCTCATGATCCTACGGGTGGTCTGGCTCTTGGTGGTCTGATGATCCTACGGGTGGTCTGGCTTATGGTGGTCTCATGATCCTATGGGTGGTCTGGCTCATGGTGGTCTCATGATCCTACAGGTGGTCTGGCTCATGGTGGTCTCATGATCCTACGGGTGGTCTGGCTCATGGGGGTCTCATGATCCTAGGGGTGGTCTGGCTCATGGTGGTCTCATGATCCTACGGGTGGTCTGGCTCATGGGGGGTCTCATGATCCTAGGGGTGGTCTGGCTCATGGTGGTCTCATGATCCTACGGGTGGTCTGGCTCATGGTGGTCTCATGATCCTACGGGTCGTCTGGCTCATGGTGGTCTCATGATCCTACGGGTGGTCTGGCTCATGGTGATCTCATGATCCTACGGGTGGTCTGGCTCATGGTGGTCTCATGATCCTACGGGTGGTCTGGCTCATGGGGGTCTCAGGATCCTATAGGTGGTCTGGCTCATGGTGGTCTCAGGATCCTACGGGTGGTCTGGCTCATGGTGGTCTCATGATCCTATGGATGGTCTGGCTCATGGTGATCTCATGATCCTAAGGGTGGTCTGGCTCATGGTGGTCTCATGATCCTACGGGTGGTCTGGCTCATGGTGGTCTCATGATCCTACGGGTGGCCTGGCTCATGGTGGTCTCATGATCCTACGGGTGGTCTGGCTCATGGTGGTCTCATGATCCTACGGGTGGTCTGGCTCTTGGTGGTCTGATGATCCTACGGGTGGTCTGGCTCATGGTGGTCTCATGATCCTATGGGTGGTCTGGCTCATGGTGGTCTCATGATCCTACGGGTGGTCTGGCTCATGGTGGTCTCATGATCCTATGGGTGGTCTGGCTCATGGTGGTCTCATGATCCTGCGGGTGGTCTGGCTCATGGTGGTCTCATGATCCTACGGGTGGTCTGGCTCATGGGGGTCTCATGATCCTAGGGGTGGTCTGGCTCATGGTGGTCTCATGATCCTACGGGTGGTCTGGCTCATGGTGGTCTCATGATCCTACGGGTCGTCTGGCTCATGGTGATCTCATGATCCTACGGGTGGTCTGGCTCATGGTGGTCTCATGATCCTACGGGTGGTCTGGCTCATGGGGGTCTCAGGATCCTATAGGTGGTCTGGCTCATGGTGGTCTCAGGATCCTACGGGTGGTCTGGCTCATGGTGGTCTCATGATCCTATGGGTGGTCTGGCTCATGGTGATCTCATGATCCTAAGGGTGGTCTGGCTCATGGTGGTCTCATGATCCTACGGGTGGTCTGGCTCAAGGTGGTCTCATGATCCTACGGGTGGTCTGGCTCATGGTGGTCTCATGATCCTATGGGTGGTCTGGCTCATGGTGATCTCATGATCCTGCGGGTGGTCTGGCTCATGGTGGTCTCATGATCCTACGGGTGGTCTGGCTCATGGGGGTCTCATGATCCTAGGGGTGGTCTGGCTCATGGTGGTCTCATGATCCTACGGGTGGTCTGGCTCATGGGGGTCTCATGATCCTAGGGGTGGTCTGGCTCATGGTGGTCTCATGATCCTACGGGTAGTCTGGCTCATGGTGGTCTCATGATCCTACGGGTCGTCTGGCTCATGGTGATCTCATGATCCTACGGGTGGTCTGGCTCATGGTGGTCTCATGATCCTACGGGTGGTCTGGCTCATGGGGGTCTCAGGATCCTATAGGTGGTCTGGCTCATGGTGGTCTCAGGATCCTACGGGTGGTCTGGCTCATGGTGGTCTCATGATCCTATGGGTGGTCTGGCTCATGGTGATCTCATGATCCTAAGGGTGGTCTGGCTCATGGTGGTCTCATGATCCTACGGGTGGTCTGGCTCAAGGTGGTCTCATGATCCTACGGGTGGCCTGGCTCATGGTGGTCTCATGATCCTACGGGTGGTCTGGCTCATGGTGGTCTCATGATCCTACGGGTGGTCTGGCTCTTGGTGGTCTGATGATCCTACGGGTGGTCTGGCTTATGGTGGTCTCATGATCCTATGGGTGGTCTGGCTCATGGTGGTCTCATGATCCTACAGGTGGTCTGGCTCATGGTGGTCTCATGATCCTACGGGTGGTCTGGCTCATGGGGGTCTCATGATCCTAGGGGTGGTCTGGCTCATGGTGGTCTCATGATCCTACGGGTGGTCTGGCTCATGGGGGTCTCATGATCCTAGGGGTGGTCTGGCTCATGGTGGTCTCATGATCCTACGGGTGGTCTGGCTCATGGTGGTCTCATGATCCTACGGGTCGTCTGGCTCATGGTGGTCTCATGATCCTACGGGTGGTCTGGCTCATGGTGATCTCATGATCCTACGGGTGGTCTGGCTCATGGTGGTCTCATGATCCTACGGGTGGTCTGGCTCATGGGGGTCTCAGGATCTTATAGGTGGTCTGGCTCATGGTGGTCTCAGGATCCTACGGGTGGTCTGGCTCATGGTGGTCTCATGATCCTATGGATGGTCTGGCTCATGGTGATCTCATGATCCTAAGGGTGGTCTGGCTCATGGTGGTCTCATGATCCTACGGGTGGTCTGGCTCATGGTGGTCTCATGATCCTACGGGTGGCCTGGCTCATGGTGGTCTCATGATCCTACGGGTGGTCTGGCTCATGGTGGTCTCATGATCCTACGGGTGGTCTGGCTCTTGGTGGTCTGATGATCCTACGGGTGGTCTGGCTCATGGTGGTCTCATGATCCTATGGGTGGTCTGGCTCATGGTGGTCTCATGATCCTACGGGTGGTCTGGCTCATGGTGGTCTCATGATCCTATGGGTGGTCTGGCTCATGGTGGTCTCATGATCCTGCGGGTGGTCTGGCTCATGGTGGTCTCATGATCCTACGGGTGGTCTGGCTCATGGGGTTCTCATGATCCTAGGGGTGGTCTGGCTCATGGTGGTCTCATGATCCTACGGGTGGTCTGGCTCATGGGGGTCTCATGATCCTAGGGGTGGTCTGGCTCATGGTGGTCTCATGATCCTACGGGTGGTCTGGCTCATGGTGGTCTCATCATCCTACGGGTCGTCTGGCTCATGGTGATCTCATGATCCTACGGGTGGTCTGGCTCATGGTGGTCTCATGATCCTACGGGTGGTCTGGCTCATGGGGGTCTCAGGATCCTATAGGTGGTCTGGCTCATGGTGGTCTCAGGATCCTACGGGTGGTCTGGCTCATGGTGGTCTCATGATCCTATGGGTGGTCTGGCTCATGGTGATCTCATGATCCTAAGGGTGGTCTGGCTCATGGTGGTCTCATGATCCTACGGGTGGTCTGGCTCATGGTGGTCTCATGATCCTACGGGTGGCCTGGCTCATGGTGGTCTCATGATCCTACGGGTGGTCTGGCTCATGGTGGTCTCATGATCCTACGGGTGGTCTGGCTCTTGGTGGTCTGATGATCCTACGGGTGGTCTGGCTCATGGTGGTCTCATGATCCTATGGGTGGTCTGGCTCATGGTGGTCTCATGATCCTACGGGTGGTCTGGCTCATGGTGGTCTCATGATCCTATGGGTGGTCTGGCTCATGGTGATCTCATGATCCTAAGGGTGGTCTGGCTCATGGTGGTCTCATGATCCTACGGGTGGTCTGGCTCATGGTGGTCTCATGATCCTACGGGTGGTCTGGCTCATGGGGGTCTCAGGATCCTATAGGTGGTCTGGCTCATGGTGGTCTCAGGATCCTACGGATGGTCTGGCTCATGGTGGTCTCATGAGCCTACAGGTGGGCTGGCTCATGGTGGTCTCATGATCCTATGGGTGGTCTGGCTCATGGTGGTCTCATGATCCTACGGGTGGTCCGGCTCATGGTGGTCTCATGATCCTACGGGTGGTCCGGCTCAGGGTGGTCTCATGATCCTACAGGTGGTCTGGCTCATGGTGGTCTCATGATCCTACGGGTGGTCTGGCTCATGGTGGTCTCATGATCCTACGGGTGGTCTGGCTCATGGGGGTCTCATGATCCTACGGGTGGTCTGGCTCATGGTGGTCTCATGATCCTACGGGTGGTCTGGCTCATGGTGGTCTCACGATCCTACGGGTGGTCTGGCTCATGGTGGTCTCATGATCCTACGGGTGGTCTGGCTCATGGTGGTCTCATGATCCTAGGGGTGGTCTGGCTCATGGCGGTCTCATGATCCTACGGGTGGTCTGGCTCATGGTGGTCTCATGATCCTACAGGTGGTCTGGCTCATGGTGGTCTCATGATCCTATAGGTGGTCTGGCTCATGGTGGTCTCATGGCCCTACGGGTGGTCTGGCTCATGGCGGTCTCATGATCCTACGGGTGGTCTGGCTCATGGTGGTCTCATGATCCTACGGGTGGTCTGGCTCATGGTGGTCTCATGATCCTACGGGTGGTCTGGCTCATGGTGGTCTCATGATCCTACGGGTGGTCTGGCTCATGGTGGTCTCATGATCCTATGGGTGGTCTGGCTCATGGTGATCTCATGATCCTATGGGTGGTCTGGCTCATGGTGGTCTCATGATCCTATGGGTGGTCTGGCTCATGGTGGTCTCATGATCCTATGGGTGGTCTGGCTCATGGTGGTCTCATGATCCTACGAGTGGTCTGGCTCATGGTGGTCTCATGATCCTACGGGTGGTCTGGCTCATGGTGGTCTCATGATCCTACGGGTGGTCTGGCTCATGGTGGTCTCATGATCTTACGGGTGGTCTGGCTCATGGTGGTCTCATGATCCTGCGGGTGGTCTGGCTCATGGTGGCCTCATGATCCTACGGGTGGTCTGGCTCATGGTGGTCTCATGATCCTACGGGTGGCCTGGCTCATGGTGGTCTCATGATCTTACGGGTGGTCTGGCTCATGGTGGTCTCATGATCCTGCGGGTGGTCTGGCTCATGATGGTCTCATGATCCTACGGGTGGTCTGGCTCATGTGGTCTCATGATCCTAGGGGTGGTCTGGCTCATGGTGTTCTCATGATCCTACGGGTGGTCTGGCCCATGGTGGTCTCATGATCCTACGGGTTGTCTGGCTCATGGTGGTCTCATGATCCTACGGGTGGTCCGGCTCATGGTGGTCTCCTGATCCTAGGGGTGGTCTGGCTCATGGTGGCCTCATGATCCTACGGGTGGTCTGGCTCATGGTGGTCTCATGATCCTACGGGTGGTCTGGCTCATGGTGATCTCATGATCCTACGGGTGGTCTGGCTCATGGTGGTCTCATGATCCTACGGGTGGTCTGGCTCATGGGGGTCTCAGGATCCTATAGGTGGTCTGGCTCTTGGTGGTCTCAGGATCCTACGGGTGGTCTGGCTCATGGTGGTCTCATGATCCTACGGGTGGTCTGGCTCAGCGTGGTCTCATGATCCTACGGGTGGTCTGGCTCACGGTGGTCTCATGATCCTACGGGTGGTCTGGCTCATGGTGATCTCATGATCCTAAGGGTGGTCTGGCTCATGGTGGTCTCATGATCCTACGGGTGGTCTGGCTCATGGTAATCTCATGATCCTACGGGTGGTCTGGCTCATGGTGGTCATTGATCCTATGGGTGGTCTGGCTCATGGTGGCCTCATGATCCTATGGGTGGTCTGGCTCATGGTGGTCTCAGGATCCTACGGGTGGTCTGGCTCTTGGTGGTCTCATGATCCTACAGGTGGTCTGGCTCATGGTGGTCTCATGATCCTACGGGTGGTCTGGCTCATGGTGGTCATTGATCCTACGGGTGGTCTGGCTCATGGTGGCCTCATGATCCTATGGGTGGTCTGGCTCATGGTGGTCTCAGGATCCTACGGGTGGTCTGGCTCTTGGTGGTCTCATGATCCTACGGGTGGTCTGGCTCATGGTGGTCATTGATCCTACGGGTGGTCTGGCTCATGGTGGCCTCATGATCCTATGGGTGGTCTGGCTCATGGTGGTCTCAGGATCCTACGGGTGGTCTGGCTCATGGTGGTCTCATGATCCTACGGGTGGTCTGGCTCAGGGTGGTCTCATGATCCTACGGGTGGTCTGGCTCATGGTGGTCTCATGGTCCTACAGGTGGTCTGGCTCATGGTGGTCTCATGATTCTATGGGTGGCCTGGCTCTTGGTGGTCTCATGATCCTACGGGTGGTCTGGCTCATGGTGGTCTCATGATTCTATGGATGGTCTGGCTCATGGCGGTCCCATGATCCTACGGGTGGTCTGGCTCATGGTGGTCTCATGATCCTACGGGTGGTCTGGCTCATGGTGGCCTCATGATCCTATGGGTGGTCTGGCTCATGGTGGTCTCAGGATCCTACGGGTGGTCTGGCTCATGGTGGTCTCATGATCCTATGGGTGGTCTGGCTCATGGTGGTCTCATGATCCTACGGGTGGTCTGGCTCATGGTGGTCTCAGGATCCTACGGGTGGTCTGGCTCATGGTGGTCTCATGATTCTATGGGTGGCCTGGCTCAGGGTGGTCTCATGATCCTACGGGTGGTCTGGCTCATGGTGGTCTCATGATCCTAGGGGTGGTCTGGCTCATGGTGGTCTCATGATTCTACGGGTGGTCTGGCTCATGGTGGTCTCATGATCCTACGGGTGGTCTGGCTCATGGTGGTCTCATGCTCCTAGGGGTGGTCTGGCTCATGGTGGTCTCATGATCCTACGGGTGGTCTGGCTCAGGGTGGTCTCATGATCCTACGGGTGCTCTGGCTCTTGGTGGTCTCATGATCCTACAGGTGGTCTGGCTCATGGTGGTCTCATGATCCTAGGGGTGGTCTGGCTCATGGTGGTCTCATGATCCTACGGGTGGTCTGGCTCATGGTGGTCTTAGGATCCTATGGGTGGTCTGGCTCATGGTGGTCTCATGATCCTACGGGTGGTCTGGCTCATGGTGATCTCATGATCCTACGGGTGGTCTGGCTCATGGTGGTCTCATGATCCTACGGGTGGTCTGGCTCATGGGGGTCTCAGGATCCTATAGGTGGTCTGGCTCTTGGTGGTCTCAGGATCCTACGGGTGGTCTGGCTCATGGTGGTCTCATGATCCTACGGGTGGTCTGGCTCATGGTGGTCTCATGATCCTACGGGTGGTCTGGCTCAGCGTGGTCTCATGATCCTACGGGTGGTCTGGCTCACGGTGGTCTCATGATCCTACGGGTGGTCTGGCTCATGGTGATCTCATGATCCTAAGGATGGTCTGGCTCATGGTGGTCTCATGATCCTACGGGTGGTCTGGCTCATGGTAATCTCATGATCCTACGGGTGGTCTGGCTCATGGTGGTCATTGATCCTACGGGTGGTCTGGCTCATGGTGGCCTCATGATCCTATGGGTGGTCTGGCTCATGGTGGTCTCAGGATCCTACGGGTGGTCTGGCTCTTGGTGGTCTCATGATCCTACAGGTGGTCTGGCTCATGGTGGTCTCATGATCCTACGGGTGGTCTGGCTCATGGTGGTCATTGATCCTACGGGTGGTCTGGCTCATGGTGGCCTCATGATCCTATGGGTGGTCTGGCTCATGGTGGTCTCAGGATCCTACGGGTGGTCTGGCTCTTGGTGGTCTCATGATCCTACGGGTGGTCTGGCTCATGGTGGTCATTGATCCTACGGGTGGTCTGGCTCATGGTGGCCTCATGATCCTATGGGTGGTCTGGCTCATGGTGGTCTCAGGATCCTACGGGTGGTCTGGCTCATGGTGGTCTCATGATCCTACGGGTGGTCTGGCTCAGGGTGGTCTCATGATCCTACGGGTGGTCTGGCTCATGGTGGTCTCATGGTCCTACAGGTGGTCTGGCTCATGGTGGTCTCATGATTCTATGGGTGGCCTGGCTCTTGGTGGTCTCATGATCCTACGGGTGGTCTGGCTCATGGTGGTCTCATGATTCTATGGATGGTCTGGCTCATGGCGGTCCCATGATCCTACGGGTGGTCTGGCTCATGGTGGTCTCATGATCCTACGGGTGGTCTGGCTCATGGTGGCCTCATGATCCTATGGGTGGTCTGGCTCATGGTGGTCTCAGGATCCTACGGGTGGTCTGGCTCATGGTGGTCTCATGATCCTATGGGTGGTCTGGCTCATGGTGGTCTCATGATCCTACGGGTGGTCTGGCTCATGGTGGTCTCAGGATCCTACGGGTGGTCTGGCTCATGGTGGTCTCATGATTCTATGGGTGGCCTGGCTCAGGGTGGTCTCATGATCCTACGGGTGGTCTGGCTCATGGTGGTCTCATGATCCTAGGGGTGGTCTGGCTCATGGTGGTCTCATGATTCTACGGGTGGTCTGGCTCATGGTGGTCTCATGATCCTACGGGTGGTCTGGCTCATGGTGGTCTCATGCTCCTAGGGGTGGTCTGGCTCATGGTGGTCTCATGATCCTACGGGTGGTCTGGCTCAGGGTGGTCTCATGATCCTACGGGTGCTCTGGCTCTTGGTGGTCTCATGATCCTACAGGTGGTCTGGCTCATGGTGGTCTCATGATCCTAGGGGTGGTCTGGCTCATGGTGGTCTCATGATCCTACGGGTGGTCTGGCTCATGGTGGTCTTAGGATCCTATGGGTGGTCTGGCTCATGGTGGTCTCATGATCCTACGGGTGGTCTGGCTCATGGTGGTCTCATGATCCTACGGGTGGTCTGGCTCATGGTGGTCTCATGATCCTACAGGTGGTCTGTCTCATGGTGGTCTCATGATCCTAGGGGTGGTCTGGCTCATAGTGGTCTCATGATCCTACGGGTGGTCTGGCTCATTGTGGTCTCATGATCCTACGGGTGGTCTGGCTCATGGTGGTCTCATGATCCTACGGGTGGTCTGGCTCATGGTGGTCTCATGATCCTACGGGTGGTCTGGCTCATGGTGGTCTCATGATCCTATGGGTGGTCTGGCTCATGGTGATCTCATGATCCTAAGGGTGGTCTGGCTCATGGTGGTCTCATGATCCTACGGGTGGTCTGGCTCATGGTGGTCTCATGATCCTACGGGTGGTCTGGCTCATGGGGGTCTCAGGATCCTATAGGTGGTCTGGCTCATGGTGGTCTCAGGATCCTACGGGTGGTCTGGCTCATGGTGGTCTCATGAGCCTACAGGTGGGCTGGCTCATGGTGGTCTCATGATCCTATGGGTGGTCTGGCTCATGGTGGTCTCATGATCCTACGGGTGGTCCGGCTCATGGTGGTCTCATGATCCTACGGGTGGTCCGGCTCAGGGTGGTCTCATGATCCTACAGGTGGTCTGGCTCATGGTGGTCTCATGATCCTACGGGTGGTCTGGCTCATGGTGGTCTCATGATCCTACGGGTGGTCTGGCTCATGGGGGTCTCATGATCCTACGGGTGGTCTGGCTCATGGTGGTCTCATGATCCTACGGGTGGTCTGGCTCATGGTGGTCTCACGATCCTACGGGTGGTCTGGCTCATGGTGGTCTCATGATCCTACGGGTGGTCTGGCTCATGGTGGTCTCATGATCCTAGGGGTGGTCTGGCTCATGGTGGTCTCATGCTCCTACGGGTGGTCTGGCTCATGGCGGTCTCATGATCCTACGGGTGGTCTGGCTCATGGTGGTCTCATGATCCTACAGGTGGTCTGGCTCATGGTGGTCTCATGATCCTATAGGTGGTCTGGCTCATGGTGGTCTCATGGCCCTACGGGTGGTCTGGCTCATGGCGGTCTCATGATCCTACGGGTGGTCTGGCTCATGGTGGTCTCATGATCCTACGGGTGGTCTGGCTCATGGTGGTCTCATGATCCTACGGGTGGTCTGGCTCAGGGTGGTCTCATGATCCTACGGGTGGTCTGGCTCATGGTGGTCTCATGATCCTATGGGTGGTCTGGCTCATGGTGATCTCATGATCCTATGGGTGGTCTGGCTCATGGTGGTCTCATGATCCTATGGGTGGTCTGGCTCATGGTGGTCTCATGATCCTACGAGTGGTCTGGCTCATGGTGGTCTCATGATCCTACAGGTGGTCTGGCTCATGGTGGTCTCATGATCCTACGGGTGGTCTGGCTCATGGTGGTCTCATGATCTTACGGGTGGTCTGGCTCATGGTGGTCTCATGATCCTGTGGGTGGTCTGGCTCATGGTGGCCTCATGATCCTACGGGTGGTCTGGCTCATGGTGGTCTCATGATCCTACGGGTGGCCTGGCTCATGGTGGTCTCATGATCTTACGGGTGGTCTGGCTCATGGTGGTCTCATGATCCTGCGGGTGGTCTGGCTCATGATGGTCTCATGATCCTACGGGTGGTCTGGCTCATGTGGTCTCATGATCCTAGGGGTGGTCTGGCTCATGGTGGTCTCATGATCCTACGGGTGGTCTGGCCCATGGTGGTCTCATGATCCTACGGGTTGTCTGGCTCATGGTGGTCTCATGATCCTACGGGTGGTCCGGCTCATGGTGGTCTCCTGATCCTAGGGGTGGTCTGGCTCATGGTGGCCTCATGATCCTACGGGTGGTCTGGCTCATGGTGGTCTCATGATCCTACGGGTGGTCTGGCTCATGGTGATCTCATGATCCTACGGGTGGTCTGGCTCATGGTGGTCTCATGATCCTACGGGTGGTCTGGCTCATGGGGGTCTCAGGATCCTATAGGTGGTCTGGCTCTTGGTGGTCTCAGGATCCTACGGGTGGTCTGGCTCATGGTGGTCTCATGATCCTACGGGTGGTCTGGCTCATGGTGGTCTCATGATCCTACGGGTGGTCTGGCTCAGCGTGGTCTCATGATCCTACGGGTGGTCTGGCTCACGGTGGTCTCATGATCCTACGGGTGGTCTGGCTCATGGTGATCTCATGATCCTAAGGGTGGTCTGGCTCATGGTGGTCTCATGATCCTACGGGTGGTCTGGCTCATGGTAATCTCATGATCCTACGGGTGGTCTGGCTCATGGTGGTCATTGATCCTACGGGTGGTCTGGCTCATGGTGGCCTCATGATCCTATGGGTGGTCTGGCTCATGGTGGTCTCAGGATCCTACGGGTGGTCTGGCTCTTGGTGGTCTCATGATCCTACAGGTGGTCTGGCTCATGGTGGTCTCATGATCCTACGGGTGGTCTGGCTCATGGTGGTCATTGATCCTACGGGTGGTCTGGCTCATGGTGGCCTCATGATCCTATGGGTGGTCTGGCTCATGGTGGTCTCAGGATCCTACGGGTGGTCTGGCTCTTGGTGGTCTCATGATCCTACGGGTGGTCTGGCTCATGGTGGTCATTGATCCTACGGGTGGTCTGGCTCATGGTGGCCTCATGATCCTATGGGTGGTCTGGCTCATGGTGGTCTCAGGATCCTACGGGTGGTCTGGCTCATGGTGGTCTCAAGATCCTACGGGTGGTCTGGCTCAGGGTGGTCTCATGATCCTACGGGTGGTCTGGCTCATGGTGGTCTCATGGTCCTACAGGTGGTCTGGCTCATGGTGGTCTCATGATTCTATGGGTGGCCTGGCTCTTGGTGGTCTCATGATCCTACGGGTGGTCTGGCTCATGGTGGTCTCATGATTCTATGGATGGTCTGGCTCATGGCGGTCCCATGATCCTACGGGTGGTCTGGCTCATGGTGGTCTCATGATCCTACGGGTGGTCTGGCTCATGGTGGCCTCATGATCCTATGGGTGGTCTGGCTCATGGTGGTCTCAGGATCCTACGGGTGGTCTGGCTCATGGTGGTCTCATGATCCTATGGGTGGTCTGGCTCATGGTGGTCTCATGATCCTACGGGTGGTCTGGCTCATGGTGGTCTCAGGATCCTACGGGTGGTCTGGCTCATGGTGGTCTCATGATTCTATGGGTGGCCTGGCTCAGGGTGGTCTCATGATCCTACGGGTGGTCTGGCTCATGGTGGTCTCATGATCCTAGGGGTGGTCTGGCTCATGGTGGTCTCATGATTCTACGGGTGGTCTGGCTCATGGTGGTCTCATGATCCTACGGGTGGTCTGGCTCATGGTGGTCTCATGCTCCTAGGGGTGGTCTGGCTCATGGTGGTCTCATGATCCTACGGGTGGTCTGGCTCAGGGTGGTCTCATGATCCTACGGGTGCTCTGGCTCTTGGTGGTCTCATGATCCTACAGGTGGTCTGGCTCATGGTGGTCTCATGATCCTAGGGGTGGTCTGGCTCATGGTGGTCTCATGATCCTACGGGTGGTCTGGCTCATGGTGGTCTTAGGATCCTATGGGTGGTCTGGCTCATGGTGGTCTCATGATCCTACGGGTGGTCTGGCTCATGGTGATCTCATGATCCTACGGGTGGTCTGGCTCATGGTGGTCTCATGATCCTACGGGTGGTCTGGCTCATGGGGGTCTCAGGATCCTATAGGTGGTCTGGCTCTTGGTGGTCTCAGGATCCTACGGGTGGTCTGGCTCATGGTGGTCTCATGATCCTACGGGTGGTCTGGCTCATGGTGGTCTCATGATCCTACGGGTGGTCTGGCTCAGCGTGGTCTCATGATCCTACGGGTGGTCTGGCTCACGGTGGTCTCATGATCCTACGGGTGGTCTGGCTCATGGTGATCTCATGATCCTAAGGGTGGTCTGGCTCATGGTGGTCTCATGATCCTACGGGTGGTCTGGCTCATGGTAATCTCATGATCCTACGGGTGGTCTGGCTCATGGTGGTCATTGATCCTACGGGTGGTCTGGCTCATGGTGGCCTCATGATCCTATGGGTGGTCTGGCTCATGGTGGTCTCAGGATCCTACGGGTGGTCTGGCTCTTGGTGGTCTCATGATCCTACAGGTGGTCTGGCTCATGGTGGTCTCATGATCCTACGGGTGGTCTGGCTCATGGTGGTCATTGATCCTACGGGTGGTCTGGCTCATGGTGGCCTCATGATCCTATGGGTGGTCTGGCTCATGGTGGTCTCAGGATCCTACGGGTGGTCTGGCTCTTGGTGGTCTCATGATCCTACGGGTGGTCTGGCTCATGGTGGTCATTGATCCTACGGGTGGTCTGGCTCATGGTGGCCTCATGATCCTATGGGTGGTCTGGCTCATGGTGGTCTCAGGATCCTACGGGTGGTCTGGCTCATGGTGGTCTCATGATCCTACGGGTGGTCTGGCTCAGGGTGGTCTCATGATCCTACGGGTGGTCTGGCTCATGGTGGTCTCATGGTCCTACAGGTGGTCTGGCTCATGGTGGTCTCATGATTCTATGGGTGGCCTGGCTCTTGGTGGTCTCATGATCCTACGGGTGGTCTGGCTCATGGTGGTCTCATGATTCTATGGATGGTCTGGCTCATGGCGGTCCCATGATCCTACGGGTGGTCTGGCTCATGGTGGTCTCATGATCCTACGGGTGGTCTGGCTCATGGTGGCCTCATGATCCTATGGGTGGTCTGGCTCATGGTGGTCTCAGGATCCTACGGGTGGTCTGGCTCATGGTGGTCTCATGATCCTATGGGTGGTCTGGCTCATGGTGGTCTCATGATCCTACGGGTGGTCTGGCTCATGGTGGTCTCAGGATCCTACGGGTGGTCTGGCTCATGGTGGTCTCATGATTCTATGGGTGGCCTGGCTCAGGGTGGTCTCATGATCCTACGGGTGGTCTGGCTCATGGTGGTCTCATGATCCTAGGGGTGGTCTGGCTCATGGTGGTCTCATGATTCTACGGGTGGTCTGGCTCATGGTGGTCTCATGATCCTACGGGTGGTCTGGCTCATGGTGGTCTCATGCTCCTAGGGGTGGTCTGGCTCATGGTGGTCTCATGATCCTACGGGTGGTCTGGCTCAGGGTGGTCTCATGATCCTACGGGTGCTCTGGCTCTTGGTGGTCTCATGATCCTACAGGTGGTCTGGCTCATGGTGGTCTCATGATCCTAGGGGTGGTCTGGCTCATGGTGGTCTCATGATCCTACGGGTGGTCTGGCTCATGGTGGTCTTAGGATCCTATGGGTGGTCTGGCTCATGGTGGTCTCATGATCCTACGGGTGGTCTGGCTCATGGTGGTCTCATGATCCTACGGGTGGTCTGGCTCATGGTGGTCTCATGATCCTACAGGTGGTCTGTCTCATGGTGGTCTCATGATCCTAGGGGTGGTCTGGCTCATAGTGGTCTCATGATCCTACGGGTGGTCTGGCTCATTGTGGTCTCATGATCCTACGGGTGGTCTGGCTCATGGTGGTCTCATGATCCTACGGGTGGTCTGGCTCATGGTGGTCTCATGATCCTAGGGGTGGTCTGGCTCATGGTGGTCTCATGCTCCTACGGGTGGTCTGGCTCATGGTGGTCTTAGGATCCTATGGGTGGTCTGGCTCATGGTGGTCTCATGATCCTACAGGTGGTCTGGCTCATGGTGGTCTCATGATCCTAGGGGTGGTCTGGCTCATAGTGGTTTCATGATCCTACGGGTGGTCTGGCTCTTTCTTCCAAACATCTTGTGTCGGTGTAAATGTGGCCAAAGAATGTGATCTCTTCTTTTTCTGGTTCACGCTTGACTGGATTCAGTCGATCCCACGCCGTCTTGCTGCAGGTCTCTCCTCCTCAGTCGGGGAGCCCAGAGACTCTGGGCCTCATTTATGAGGTTTTGGGTTGGGCCGCTCCACAAGGACTCGTGCTGCACTGCTCTACGCCAGAACAAAAGGGCAGGAATGTGCCGTATGTATGTGATACAGCACATTCCTGTCCTTTTCCGCAGCACAGGCGCACAATGGGCTGCCGTGCACCAATACAGGCAGCCTTTCTCCGGGTGCAATGCAAGGGTGCCTACATTTTGTGAAGGAAGGGAGACCTTCCTGCACAAAGTAAATCACAAGAGGCGATTTTCTTTTTCTATATGTGCTGCAGAATGCAGCACAAAAAGAAAAAGGAAAGCACGAGGAGAAATTCTCCTAGTTGCACCTCCCTAACGCCACCCCTGGGGTGGCATCAGATTCTGACGTATTCCCAAGTTCACAATTTCTTGTAAATCTGGTAATGCGTCAGGTTCCATGAGTGTTGTGTGGGAGCACCCACAGTAACACCCATGGAACGCCCGTTTCATGCAGTGTTCTGTGTGAAAGGAGCATGTATTTATAAGGCCATGAAAAGCCACGTAAAGTGGCTTTACGTCGTCTTATAAATATGCAGTGACACATTGCGCCACTGGAACATCAAAAAAGTGAAGTTCTTCTGGCACAAAAGTGCCAGTCTCTGCGTGCATCAGCACGGGACCTGGCTAGGTGCCAACCATCTGGTCAGCTCTCAGCCTGATTTGGCATCATGTTGCCAACCACGAGCGGCATCTCCTTTTGGATTCTGGTGCAGAACATGTTAGCCCTGTGGGACCCCCCAGGTTGACAAATTTGGAACTTGTGATAACGCCCATTGTCCACAATTGTACGGCCTCAAGTTTACACTATGGGAAATGTTGGGGGACACATTTCGGTTGAGGTGGAGTTTTCCGCTTCACTACATCTTTCTTCCCATATCATTAATCCCTCCAGTTCTCAGGAATATTCACCATGACTGGTCTGAAGCCATTCTTACAACCCATCACTGGTCTTAACGTTGGAGCAGAAACCTCCCTACAGATGAACATACACACAGAAAGGCTTATTCATTAGTACATCAGAAAGCGGCCTTGGAAAGGCAGACATAAAATAATAATGAAATGCAGTATTCTGCTAAGGCAAGCAATGTGAACATTATGCGGCCTACTTCGGGCCTAGTTAAAGCAGCCTAATAGGAACTGCAAAAGCTGCAAAAGCTAATGGAGTCACAAGTATACATAGGGGTCACTCATTACTCAGATAGCTCAGTGGGTTGTACAACATGAAATGCAAATTGTATCTATTTAGCCACGCAAAGCTAACCTAAAATACTTATGATGTTATGTGACGGGAAGCATTACACAAATGGGGATTTCAAGTCTAACAGATCCTCCTTTTAGCATAAGTGGCTAAAAAATGCTTTAATTGCCATCAGGTAGGATCTTCACAATACTAAGGGGGTGGCCGAGGTGAGGGAAGCAATATGCACACACAGGATATAACACTCAGGATATAACAGAGGAATACAGCACTCTTGAACGCATCAATAATACTAGTTTTTGAAGATGCCTTTATCAATCAGCATCAAATCCTGAACTTCTTGCATCATGAAGCCTTTGCTTCACGTCCTGGTGTTTGCGGAGCAGATATTATTTTGCTCATACAATAGGTACTGCATGCTGGAATGAAGATAATACAAAGGCAACATGTGAAGATGACGTCTGTGATAACTATCAGGACAAGGAGTATCTTCCAACCCCATGATGTCAGCAGGTCCCAGAACCACCCTGATATGGACCATGAACCATTATCCTCATGTATTTCTGAAGCAATTCTGTATTTCTGAGTATACTGTAGGGGTAGAATCAGGAATGAAAACACAGCTGCCGATGACGCAGCAAGCTCCACCCCATCAGCTAGTATGACATCTAAAACCATCCTATTTTGAAGAGCAACAAGCTTCGTAGCCTGAAGCTCAAATGTGATATTAGTTAATGTACTCGCAGTAGTGTTTATCACTCCCTCAACTACTCTGGTCAAGCGACGTATATTGCGGCTATTGAATATGGGACCCCAGAACGGTATAATGCCCTTCATTATGTCCGTAAATTGCTGGAGAGAAGTATCTGTCTGATCGATCTCATCTGAATCAATCACTCTCTTAACTCTGTAGACATGGAGATCTCTTCACTGTCACTTGCTATGTTTGTGATAACTGGGCGGGGAAATGTAGATGGGAGGCAAGAGGAAAGAGACATAGCAACAACCAGACCAGCCCCTAAGAAGCCAAGTATAAGCTCTGTCTCCACAGATGAAATATACATTTGGAGGTGTAAGCAAAGGCGGGCTACTACTTATATTCAACCTATAGGTGTTACTACAAACGCACTGCCCCACTGGTACATTCCCTGAACCTTCGACACAAAAACTGGCCGAGGCATTGATCACTGGTACGGGCATGGCTTGGTCCTCTGTAATGTTTAGTTCTTGGAAACATTTGAAATACTCAGTAACATTGAACCCCCTGAAGTCTAACATCTCACCCTGCAACCACGTCACAGTCTCGTTAGCTGTGAACAAATTCCTACAGGCTTCGGGATGCAGAGTATCCTCCTTACCATCCTTCCCAGGCGTATAACCCTGGTGTATCACTATATACTCCAGCACTGCTTCATAATCATCCTCTCCCATTTTCATAACATTGCCATAATAATGCATATACACCATGGAAAGCAACTGGAACTAGGCCTCGCAACTACCTAAATATGATAGGGGCAAAGAGACTAGCAAATCACCCAACAATTTATGGTATTAGTGGTACTGTGCACCTGATGAAGCATTTGAATAAATGCATTATCAACATAGGTCTGTCAGTGTCTCCTTATGCCGTGCTAATGAAACAAACATATGCTCGGATGGGGATGGGGTAGTTCCCACTAAAATATGCACCGGACACACACGTAAAGTCCTGGCAGAGAAAGATGGGAGAGGGAACTTGGCAGGACGCTCAGCCGCAAAGTGTGGGAGGTTATATACTACCGGGCTCGACATTCTGCATACCATATGGGATTGACGGACACCTTCACAAAAGTAGTGACATATTGGTACTATACTCCGGAGAGGCTACATGCACTGGATCGCCAACGAGAGAAGAACTGCTGGCGTGGCTGTGGCCGAGTAGGCACTCTGGTGCACTTGTTGTGGAATGCGTACATATCCAACCTTACGGGACTCAGGTGCTGGCGGAAGTGGATAAGCATTTTGAGACAGAAATTCCGCGCTTTCCAGTTTATGTGCTCTTGGGTCTTCTTAACCCCCTAACTTACCCGCTAAAATCTCGTAGAGGCAGACAGATAGCTATTGCTTTAGGCTCAGCGGTACAAAATATACTCACACATTGGTGCACTCCCAACATACCCTCCTTCGCGGGTTGGCTTCATCGACTGTGGCATGTCCTTGGGATGGAGAAGTTGACCCTTACTATGGCGGGAGAGGGATCTACCTATGATGAGCTTCGGCACCCATTTCTGTCGCTCTTGGAGACGGAGTTTCGTAAAGTATTATGGCCACGATATCTTAGATTGCTACGTCTTACAGAACCACGGAAGACGGATTGCTAAATGGGTTATCAGGGGGTTAGTGTGGCAGGGAGGAAGGGGAGGGGGTCGGCGAAAGATAAGGGACACTGGACCAGGGGAGAGGGGGGTTTCTAGGGAAAGGGGGTTGTTTTGTTCCTTATTCTGCTTATTATTGTTTCCTTCCATATACATGCAACAAACTGATTCTGTCTGAAGCTGGGCTCGTGCCCTCAATTGACACTTTCCGGTTGTATTGCATAGATATTGCCTGGTACTAGCCAAATGTATATGGATATGCCTATGTGTTTAAAAATCAATAAAGACATTTGTACCAGAAAATATGCACCGGATGCTGTTCGTCCAATTACCAAACCACCCCAAACTGCGTTTTTATCACCATGAGGATAAACACTACCACCACTACCTTACTTCCTGTTGACCACCCATTACCATTCTGGCTAGGTGGTGGAACCATCAGGGGCTGTTCCTCACTCATAATTAGACGGCCACAAGGGAGCATTTTCAATAAAACTTCAAACAAACTATACGTACTATAAGGATAAAAAATGTTCACAGGCTAGATCCACTATTGCAACTACAGTATCAGAGGGAACAAAAGCAAAATCTTCTTTCCACTGTCCATTTATTGACCCTGCACGGGTAGACTCCTATTGTTCATCAGGCGTAGGTGCAGTTGAGCATTGGCGTTGGAGCTGCTCGCTGAGCTCGTATTCTGAACTCAAAAGTCTCTTCTTGCAGGATAGGGCACACCTCCCTCCTTTTTAGGATACCCTCAACGAATCCTGTCCAGTGTTCACACACAGTGCACCAATGACCTTGTTCTACTCTAACAGGCACCTTAGGCACAGCACCTGTGCCCTAAATTCAAGTCCTTCCCTAGCTCCTAAACTGTTCAGCTGGCGTCCCGTTCTTCTTCCGGGGCCGTAAGTTATACCTTGTTACACTTGGCACTGTGTCATCAGCAAAGAGGGGTAGGAACTCAGGGTCAGGTAAAGATCTGGGCTCTGAAACAGGCGCATTGGGGGCAGAGTGATTTGATGCAGCCCTTATCTCCTTAGGAACTGCTTTAAGCAGGACTGTGTCACTCTCCTCATCCGTCTACGTCCCCCTTAATAGAGCATTAGAGAAAGGAACAAATCGGGGCACATGCACATATTCTTGATCAGGAATGCCGTTGCTGACTCAGCGGTCATATGGAAGTGAGAGTGGCACTCTCTTTACGCGGCACCCAGTCCTTCCTTACTTACACATTTACTGAGGAGCGGGTGGCAAGCAAGACAATCAGTAGACCTTTCCACCATGGTTCCAGACTGTTCTTCCTCTGAAAATTCTTGATCATTACATAATCGCTGGGCTGTATGCAGTGCCCGGGCCCATCTGGTACTGGTCACAATGTGGCATGCACCTATTGGTGAAGAGAACGGAGATCTTTAGACAACTCATATAAATAATCTAGAAGCAAGGGTTCCTCTATCTCAGAAAAAAATGCTTGGGTCTTGGAATGCTCCAGATATTAGCAGGGAGCTCGAAAGCCACTTCATAGGGTGACAATCCTACTCGGGAATGTGCAGTTGCTCTAGTAGATAACAGGGCTAGGGAACGCGCATCTGGCCATCAGAATCTTGTACTTTCTTGAATCTTTGCCAGTTTCAGTTTGTACTTTTCAACCAGGCTTGCTGTCTGGGGGTGGTTCTCTGCATGAAACTTCTGTGTAATCTGTAAACCCTTGCACTCCAATTCAATCACTTTAGCATTAAAGTGACTTCCGTTATCACTCCAGATCACGCGGGGCAATCAGTAGCGCGGGAAGTACCACTTTAAAGGGGCCTTTGCCACAGCTGTATTCTCTTTAGTAAGGTAGGCCTCGATCCATTTACTGATTGCGCAGACCACCACTAACACGTACTTCAAATTATTGACTCATTCTATTTCAATATAATCCATTTGAAGGTCCTCAAATGGGAAGGAAGGTGGGGCAGTTACCAGTGGGCATAGGAATGCCTTTTCATAAATTGTGCTTCAAACAAATAATACAAGTCTTCACTAGGTGCTGAGCTACCTTGCTAATATTATCATTTTGCCATATAGGGTCTAACAATTTACATATTCCTTTACTGGTAATATGTGCTGGACCATGGGCCATTGTAACAACAGGAAGCGCATAGGAAGTAACCATCGCTGCTTTCCTGACAAATCAATCCAACGCTCAATTTTGTTCAATCGGCCTGTCCTCTCCTCCCATACTGCCAATTTGTCTACAGTAGCCCCACCTTGAATTTCTCTGACATTGTCCAGTGTATCCTCAAACATGCCATTATCCGGAACCAACCTAGCGGGACCAGCTACAATCACCTGAGTCATTTTTGATCTTGCTGTATCCTTGGTAACTTGGTCTGCAAACACATTGCCCCATCCCACATCATCTGTAATGGGTTTGTAAGCACAACACTTTATCATTGCTAATTTATCAGGGAGCGCCAAAGCGGACAGCAATCTTTGTATCAATTGGGTATTCTGTATCCACTGTCCATGCGATATTAGGAAACCTCTCTCCGCCCAGAGGCGCCCAAAGTTACGGGCCACCCCAAAGGCGTACTGGCTGTCTGTATAAACATTAACAGCCAGTCCCTCACTCAGCTCACAAGCCAGTAGAAGCATAACTAATTCTGCAGCTTGGGCCAATTGGTGTGGGATGCAGGATGTCTCAACTATGGAATGCAGTGTCGCGATTGCATAGGCTGCAGTAGTGGTGCCATCTGGCAGCTTGAAGCACGAGCCATCAGCATACAGTTCCCCTTGGGGTTCAGATAAGGGAACATCAGTCAGGTCTACCCATCCATTTGTTTCCTCCTCAGTCTGAAACAAACAATCATGGACGTCATTGTCCTTTTCTTCCAACGGGAGGGGTAGTAACGTGGCTGGGTTCAAAGTAGCACATCGTTTGATGGTAATATGCTGTGTACAAAGTCAATTCATATCCAGTAAGAGGTGCACTAGTAAGGTGCTGCGTCTTTGTCTTATTCAAAAGTGTATCCACAGCATGAGGTACCATTACTGTGAGATCAGTATCAAGAACGAGCCCTCCCGATTGTCTGATAGAAACTGCAGCAGCCGCGCTAGCTCTCAGGCAGCTCAGGAGTGCTCTGGCAACATTATCCAACATGGCCGAGAAATAAGTACAGGGTCTCTGCTTACCACCGAAACCCTGTGTTAACACAGAAAGCGTGCAACCATCCGTCTCACGCACATAGAGCACAAAGGGCTTTTGATAATCAGGGGTGCCAAGCACAAGAGCAGAGCAAAGCGCAACTTTTATTATTTTCAAAAGCATGCTGACATTCAGGTGTCCAAGGAAGGGGTTCATGCACATCCTTGGTGGTCAGGTAAAGAAGGGGTTTGTTAGTAAGGAATAATTTGGGATTCAATGGCGACAATACGATGTTATCCCTATAAACATGCGTACCTCACGTTGGGTCCTAGGAACAGCCATACTGTTAATAGCAGCAATACGTTCAGTTGTTAGTCTGCGGCCCTCTGTCAACAGTAGGTGACCTAAGTAGGTGACCTTCTGTCGACAATACTGAAATTTCAAAAGAGACACCTTGTGTCCGTGGCATGCCAAATGGTGCAATAATTTAACCGTGGCCTCTTTGCAGCCCTCCTCAGTGTCTGATGCTACGAGGAGGTCATCAACATACTGGAACAAAACATTACCAGAAGCAAATTCCAGTGAATCCAATTGGGCTTTTAAAGCATGACTATAAATACTAGGGCTTTCTGTATAGCCCTGTGGCACACGACATAATCTAAAACTTTGACCAGCTATAGCAAAGCTGAAAAGCGACCTGCTGTCTGGATGTATTTGGATGCTGAAAGAAAGCATTCTTTAAACCTATAACAGAAAAATATTTTGCCAAGTGGGGAATCATTGTAAATATTGCAGTTGGAACAACAGGATACTGAGGGATCACAATTTTATTAACCTCTCTCAGGTCAATCACAAAGCGGTACATATCTGATTGGACACCAGAAGAGTCCGAAGGGGCCTTTTTAAGAATGGGAAGAATATGGCTAATGCATACATTAGACACTGTCTCTTCCACTACTCCAGTCTTAATCAAATCCTGTATAATCTGCAATAGGGCCTTTTCTCCTGCTTGGGAAATCTTATACTGGGGAATACGGGGCAGTTTAACATTATCCTTCACACTGATAGACACTGGTGGGATCTGGAGCAGCCCCACCTCTGTGTCTCCTGTGGCCCACAGCGTATGTGGGACAACGTCAAATTCTATTGGGAGGGGCACACCTTGTGAAAGAAATTGTTTTGTAGGGGCCATCTAGGACCAACTGTCATAAAGACGCCATCTGGAGAGCAAGACATTGCTGCGTGCAACCTTTTTAACAGATCCAGTCCCATTACATTTTCACCACTATTCATTGTCAATAAAAATGGTGAGTAGAGAGTAAAAGGACCGACAGTCAAAGCAAGCAGTTTAGAAATGGGGCTGACAACTGGCACACCTGAAAACCCAACTGAAACATTATTTTGCCCAGACAGAGACCAGTGTGCGGGAAACAGATCTATTCATAGCCCCGTATCAATCAAACATTTCTCCAATGCGCCCTGCAAATCAGCCATGATATAAGGTCCACACTGATCGACAGGCACCGGAACTGGTCCCTTGCCCTGTCGTTGGCTGTCCTAGATGTGAGACAGCCCCGTCACCTAATCCATGTCGTAGTCCTCATTATAGTACTGTCTGCTCTGAGGGGCATCAAAATAATTCCCACTCTGTCTATATCCTGAAGCATTCTCTGACTGCATCTGTTACCGGCCGCCACCTCCTCCTCCTCCTCCTCCTCCTCTTCCTCGAAACCCGTGGCCTCCCGGTGCTGCGTTGTTCTGCCACAATTCCAGGCACTCATTCCGCCAATGCCAGTACGCACACTGGTTGTACCCAACGAGTGAGCCAGAACCACCACCTCTACCAGCCCTGTGACTGGTTGAGTGAGGTGGTCTCTGGACGAGCCCCTAACCCCTACCTAGCAATCTGCTGCAGCAACACCCTTGTCTTCAAATCCTTTGTATTTTTCTCCACTTTCTCCCTCCTTATCCTCATTGTCTCTATGGAGCATATTATCAAGACATTATATATATTATCAATTCCATAAACACCCCCTCAAACCTAGTAAAGTAATCTGATAAGCTCTCATCCTTTTTCTGACGACATGCAGTCAACTTATCCCAGTCCACCTTCCTCAGCGGGATAAGGGAGTGCATGTACGTTATAATCCTGCCCGCAATGCCATCAACTCTGTTTTTGACTTGTCACCGGGCTTGCACTCCTTGTCCCACACCTTTATTTCGTCCCATGTCCCCCCAGTTCCAGCGCATGATCTTGTGTATGTACCTGTCGCCAGGTATCTACCAGTACCAACAGTCTAAAAAATAACTCTGTGTCAGCTAACATCATTATTGTGGAGGAGGCTAGGATCAGGCAACCGGCTCTTTAAAGATAGGACCTCATTCCTCTTCGAAGGAGTATATATCCATTGTTATTGAAATCAAGCTTCCACCCACTGTCTAATTACTGTGTTCATGGAATCACTCAGCTCAGGTACTTCGGGATGATATCGGATGAACTTCCCTCATAGGGTGCAGCGTCCCTACTGTTGGAACCTGTGGAGGCAGCCGTTCTCGATAACTTACTAATATCCTCACATTACTAAAAACTTCACCTGGGGCCATAGCAGTAGCATGCACCCTGTCCCGCATGTCATAAATAGCTTGTGGTGCGACACCCCTGTAACATTGTTCCCATAATGCTAACAATGTGGTCGACATGTGCTTAAGAGCAAGTTGCTGCAAAAATAGTTCATAATCTTTCATCACACTCCACATGTCTTCCACAGTATAAATCGCATTCCGACCAAACAGGGCCGCTTGATTCACTAACATCGTCTCTTCTTCAGTACCCACAGCAGAAGGCACCAACACCTTCTCTATACGATTGCGTGCTGCTGTCCAATCCCCCTCAAACCTTCCACGCACAGGCGTATCCACATTCGGCAATGTATGGGGTGTCAAATTCAAAGAAGAAAGAGCAGATGCGAAGACAGGTACCAAGGCATGAGGGGATATCACTACAGGGGTGAAAGGGATAGTAGTGGCCGAGGCAGCATCATCAGACAAGAGAGTAGGCAAAACAAGAGAACCGACCACTCCCGCCCCTCCCGCGTGACAACGCGGGGAGAGGGCGAGTGCACTCGGAGCTGACGCAACAGAGCTAGGTACTGGGGAGCCAGAGGGGGCGGACCCAGAGGTTGCGGACAAAAATGTCTGGACTATTGGATATATCCATTCAGGGGCATAAGGGGTGGCGGACAAGATTCCAATACTTCTTCAAGAAAATCGTCCTTTTCTTCCATTGTAACATAACATTTTTCGGTCTGCAATCATAACTTCCTGTCGGCACATTCTATTCCTTACTTTATCTTCCCTCTCTCATATGCCACTGCTTTCTGCATAATTGATTACCACTGTCACTTCCTTTCCTCCTTTTCTGCTCTCAAACGTTTTTGTTTTGCTTCCTTTTGCCACACTCTTAACGAATCAAACATTGACTGCCTGCTTTTCTTAGCGAACAATCTATCTTGCAAGAAACACAATTTTTGTTCATCAAACGAGCCAGTAAGATGCCATTGCAGGTTGGCATTGTCCCTCGTATACTTATCCCACAGCGTGCTAAACATAATAGGGCCAATACATGCTTGACATACATGTCAACATTTGGGGTACCCTCGGGAGGTGCACGCTGGCTCTCTTCCAATCGGGCATCAGAAGAACAGCATTGGCATCCAAAACACATACATTTACTAAAACAAGGCATCTTAACATAAGACACATACACCACCCCCAACAGGCAATAAAATCACTACTTTAACAAAAAAATGGTCTGAAAATCAGACCCACACTGTTCAAAAACCGTACTCCACAATCCAAAGACTATTCCAAGCTCAAGAGGACAGGTTCTAACCCAGACCTTTTCAAGTGCAGACCGAATTCCCAGTTGGCTGGCAGATTGTCTGCAAATGGTCCCGGACCTTTTCAAGAAGCCAATTACCTGTTGGCCCGGTAGACAACTCACAAGCACTCTGTGTCCCTCAAGGGTCCGCAGACCCACCAAGACACTGCAAAATTCCGTTACTAATGAGCAATCTGTTACAAACACTTCCACGCAAGCAAACGGCATTCTAATATAAACTCTCCATGCCAGAACAGGTCACTTTCGCACACTATCATCACACCTTTGGGTCATCCACAGACTGCCGTTCTAGGCACTCAGCAAGCTGGCTGGTGTCATTCAAGACGGTCCGAAGACCGTTACCAGGCACTGCCCACCGGCCAGTGTTGTTCAAATGTGGCGCCACTTCCAAAAGACAAAGAATCAAAGAACCAAACCACTCACCTGGTGCACTCAGAGTGAGGCAAATTATTCTCCACTGACGAATCTCTGTACCAAACAGTCAAATCCAGGGTTCGCCTTCTCAGGATCCCAGCTGGTGACCACTAGCCGCGGATCTGCCCGATCTGAAGGGCGGGCAGCTGCGAGAACCAAGCTCGGTCTTCAGATGTGGGGCCACAATCCGCCTAACCGACCAGACACCACCCTGGCCCCTGCCACCAGCTGATGGGTGAGGGGGCCACAAATTTGTGGGGTCCTTGTTTTTTTTTTTTTTAAACCTTTATTGGTGACAGAGAAAAAGTACACAGCCCGTTGCCTACAACCTGTCTCCGCAGGCCGGCAGCATTCACAAACAAAAGTAAGCGTGCATGATTCAAGGTAGGTAGAGTAGCATCAGTTTAAACACAGCATGCCGCCTACAACCCAAAGGGCCGGCCGCGGTATAAAACCTACGTAGGCTGTTCGTAAAGGCATCATTCAGCAGGCAAGTTAGCAGGGCACAAACTGGCTTTATCTACTTGAGGTTTCAATTATCTGTTACACCTACGGAATAGAACAACATAAACCTTACCCACCCACCCACCCTGTCATACAACGAAATGGTAGGAAATGTCTGGAGGCTAAGAATTGCATTTTCCACCCGGCCTTCGGGGGGGGGGGGGGATTGAAGGGAAGCGGTCTGTGATACGATCTGAGAGTACTACAGTAACTGATGTATTGGGCTGATTTGTGGGGTCCTTGTTCGGCCACCAACTGAAGGACAGGGCCACTAAGGGCCCCACAGGTTATATACACAACCACCTACTATGCCTTCCCAAATGAAGAGTCGGTCAGACAGTGGAGAATACAAACGTACTTTATTAACATATCTCTGCAGAGCGAGCCCAGTCTGACCCACACCCTGTGGTGTTCGCTGAGGGACTGACCCCTAACGGTCAGTAATGCACAATTATCCCTACAAGAAACCCCCAACCACGCCCACAATGGAAAACTAACAGCTCAGGCTGAACAGGGAACAATGCGGGCACAGTAGGATGAGCTAACACCTTGCCAGATGGGCACACTATCAGGCGTTCAAGGCCATGGTGCTGGGTTTCAGCATCTCCTTAACGTGGGAGCAGAAACCTCCCTACAGATAAACATTACACACAGAATGGCTTATTCATCAGTACATTAGAAAGCGGCCTTGGAAAGGCAGGCAGAAAATAATAACGAAATGCAGTATTCTGCTGAGAAAAGCAACCTGAACATTTGCGGCCTACTTCGGGCTTAGTTAAAGCAACCTAATAGGAACTGGAAAAGCAAATTGAGTCACAAGTATATATAGGGGCCTACTCATTACTCAGATAGCTCAGTGGGTTGTACAACATGAAATGTGAATTGTATCTGTTTAGCCACACAATGCTAACCTAACATAGTTATGACGTCATGTGACAGCAAGCATTACGCAAATGGGGATTTTAAAACTAACAGGACCAGTAGCCTGTTCCCTAAAAACCATGGGTTGCGTCCTGGACTTCAATACGCACATTCAGCACATTCACGCACCAACCTCTCTACATGTACATCCTTGGCAGGCCACCAATATGCTTCCCTGATCCTTTCCTTTGTCTTGGCAATGGCCATGTGTGAGGCGTGAGCACTCTTTACCAGTTTATGTCTAAGTGCAAGGAGTGCTACCAACTTACGAGTCCGACCACGCATGAAGAGACCATCCACCACCACCAGATCTTCGCTAACATGCCAAAAGCCACCTGTGACCATGGTTAGGACTTTCTGCGAGTCTAAATCGATCATGTGATGTTCCCTCCACTCACTCTCAGAAATCAACCCTTCACTCATCACACACACATTAATTCCTTCCTCCAGTTCTTGACCTCCAAACCACTCAACATCATCTGTTGTTTCACACTCCTCACCCCGAGCCTTGAGAGATAGTCTGACAGGATATTATTGGAACCAGGTAAGTATGAGATGTCAAAGTCAAATTCTTATAGAGCAACAACCAACTTCAGTGGGAGACAAAGTCAATGCCTTTCTTGGAGAAGACCTCCCTAAGAGGTTTGTAGTCAGTAAACATTCTGAATCTTTCCCTCCCACAAAACCTTTCTCAGCTTGGCACCATCCAGAAAACTCCCAGCGCTTCTTTTTTCACAACAGAATAGTAGCATTCAGCCTCCCTCAAGGGCCTAGAGACAAAAAGAATTGTTTTATCCTCCATATCAACCTTCTGTAAAAGAACTGCTCCTAACTCCTTGGTGCTGGTATCAGTCATGAGATAAGATACCTTTGTGGGGTCAAAACCTCCTAGACAAGGTGCTTCATTCAGATGTTTCTTAATGCACTCAAACTCTTCCTCACAGCCCTTGGACCAAACAAATGTGCTTCCCTTCTGGAGGAGAGACCTCAAACAAGAGGTTTCTCTGCAAAGTTTAGAACAAATTTGTGATAAAATTCAGCCATGCCCAGAAACTTTACAAACTCTTCTTTGTTTAAAGGGGTGCGCAAATTACAAAGGGTGCTTACCATTGAGTCTTTGGGTTTGATGCCTGCAGCGGACACAAAATGCCCTAGGTACTCTAATTCTTTGACATCAAATTTGCACTTGTCAGCAATAAGGGTGAGGTCAGCATCACGTAACTTCTTCAATACTGACCTCAGCCTCCCATCATGCTCCTCAAGATCCACACCAAAGATGAACACATCATCTGGGTACACCTTGACACCCTGAAGATTTCCAAGAATGCCCTCCATCGCCCTCTGAAAAACTGAGGCTGAAGAAATCAGTCCAAAAGGCATTCTTAGAAATGTAAAGGTAGCAAAGGGTGTTACAAAAGAGATAAGGTCCTGGGGAGAGGAGTGAATGTTCTGAATGTTCTGAAGAGGAGTGAAGCCTGGCCTGGTGATAGGAGGAGGTCAAGTCCAAGGATGAAAATTGCCTTGCCTTGATGAGCTTCCTCGAGCTGACACAGAGCCTGGCCTCCCCATTGGCTTTGCGGGCCATAACAACAGGAGAGACCCACTCCGTTGCTTCAACTTCTTGAATGATGCACTTGAATAAGAGATTGTCTAATTCAACTTTCATGCTCCACCTTACTAACAGACGTGCATTCCTAACCTTAGCTGTTTTTGGAACAGCGTTAGATTTGACCTTCATCCGATGCACATCGTTTTTGAGACACACCCAGCTCACCAGCAAAGAAGCCCTCAGGGAATTCCTTGATCCAATCTCGATTAGCATTACTAACAACCCTAACTGGTGGTAATTCCTTTAGGCAGACAGAGGGATTCTCATTGTTATCAAGGCAGATATGAAGATCACGTTGATGGGACCAACTTATGAGCGAGTCCCGCTTCATCAAGACATAGATTTTACCAGGCATGACTCTCCCTTTGAAGTCAATTGTGCCCCAGAAATAACCCAGCAACTCAATAGTCACCCCACCATAACCTTTTGGTCTAATGTCTGGCTTCAACAGGGTGACTTTGCCCAGCAGATTACGCTCATAAAATGTTTTGGGGACTAGAGGTATCTTGGCCCCAAAGTCGAAGAGCATGCTCACTGGAGCTTCATTGATCACAACTAGCTCCTGTGGGCCATCACTTGCGTTCCCTGTGACAGGGAGAACATTGATTCCTTCCAAATCTTCTTCATAAAGATAAACTTCCCTGACTTTTTTATGCCCGTGGCCCGTTCTGCAGCTTTTTGAGACGTGACCTTTTCTCTCACAAGTTTTGCACATGGCCTTCCAGCCTGGGCCGTCTTTAACCCATTGACTGTGGCGCGAATTTCACCGCTGTGCGGGCATATTAATGAGTGGGTGCAGTTCGGACAGCCCCTAGTCGTCCTCCGCACATGCCCACTGTGACGTTAGGGGGCCGTCCGACGCACACAATGGGTTAAAGTTGGCCATATGGCTTGGTTGCCACACCTGAAGTTCTTCACCTGAAAATTCTTTGTGTTAAAGGGCTTTGAAGTGGTGCTCGATTTGGGTTCAACAAATCTATCCACCAGCACCTTGACATCAATGTTCTCCTTTTTATCACCTGTACTGTCTTTGGGTATAATATCAACACACGCTCTTGAATGCTCGTGACTTTTGGCTATGGTCAGCACTTCTTGAAGCGATGGTGTGTCTTTTTGCCACAGGGCGTCTCTCGTTTTGTCGAGGGCGCATCCCAACATGATCTCATATCTTAAGCGATCATCTTAAGCTGCACCAAAATTGCACGTGGAAGACAATTTGCGCAAGGTAATTATGTACTGTTCGACCGACTCATCCTGCCTTTGCATCCTTCTCCCGAAGTGATGAGTTATTTTAAATGGGATTTTATAGCGCGCTCAATTACTACTAGAGAATCCTGGCGAAGGTATCAATGCTAGAGGCAGAAGTTAGTTAATACGCCAGTTTGAACAGATGGGTCTTAAGTGCTTTTTTAAAAAGCACATAGTTCGGATTGAAGCGGAGAATCAAAGGAAGGGAATTCCAAGCAATTGCTGCTTTAACCACAATGGATTGCCCACCGAAACGGGAACGCTTGAAGGACAGTACTCACTTTGGGGAGTTGCACGTGGAAGCCAATTTGCACAAGGTAGTCATGTACTGTTCGACCGACTCATCCTGCCTTTGCATCCTTCTCCCGAAGTGATATCATTCAAGGACAGTACTCACTTTGGGGAGGTGGTGCAAGTCCAACTTTTTGATGCAGATCTAGTATTCATTAAGAGTGCCAGAGTGACTATCAGAGAGTTCAGGAAGGTGTTCAAAGAATTCTTGTCCCTCAGAGCCCAAACAATGCATTAACCATGAGGCTTTCCTCTCTGCGCTTAAGGAAGTGCCACAGACATGAGCATAATGTGTGAAAACCTTCTTTCACTTCAGCCACGAGAGAGAAGGAACTGCTGGAGATGTCAACAAGAAGGGAGGGGCAGTGACATTTTGCATGACGTATCTACTATGTTTGACCTAGTTTCTACTTAAGGGTGAACTTCAGTGATCTGCTTACAGTGTGCAATATCCACAAATCTTATAAACTGAGCGCATCAGCGGAACTGCGCGAAACTTCAGAATTTAACATTTAGACCAATGCGCACAATGCCAGAAACTGTATTTGCTGTGCGCATCAGCTGAACCATCAGCCCGATTACTGATGGCACATATTTATACAGGGAGGAGTCACTTTAGTCTGGTGCTCAATTACATGTGTAGATGGGAGTCTGGTGGTGCCTGATAACTGAAAGGCACACATTTGTTTACAAACAATTTTATATATATATGATTTTTTATTCTTATTACAGCGCCTTCTACCTTGAGAAGGCCCATCCTAGACCAGTGTGTGGACAAAACCCATGCCGACAAATGAGCGACCTGAAGTGTAATACTGAGAAATAGTAACCTGGAGGATTGCTGCAAATTAAAGTAAATGAAAAGTAATTAATAAAGAACTACATAACAACAGCTGTGTGACCTGGAAGCCAATTGTTTCTCAATATAGTCCTAGTTTGTGATTACCTTACAGTGCTCACATTATCATCCACGCTAAAAGAGATGGGAGCCTGGGGTGTCTGGTCACAGAAGCTCATTTACATACAAAGGGGGTGACAGCCTGCTCACAACGCACAGCACAACTTGTTTACGTAAAGTGCTAGTACACAGAACAGGGTAAAGTCTTGTGTCTCTTTTTTTCATTTTCTTTGATACATCCTGCACCTCGCTCTCTTCTTCTCTTTCTCTTATTTCAATTCATCATAAATTATTCAATTTCACTATTGCTTCATCAGCACGGCACAAGTCGGAGGGTAGCCACAGTTTGAAGGGTCCCCCCACTATCACCTAGAAACGGGACTGAGTTCCACCTAGCTCCTTAGCCTGCAACTGGTAATTGTTACTTTGTGCCCCAGCACTGCAGACACAGGCCTCTGAGTGTTTGTTTGTGTGAGTGGCGCAAGAGAGGAACAGAGAACTTGACAAAACTAGCCTTCTATTGCTTAATACATTGTAAATGTGAAACACTTTGGGGTTTAGGGGCTGGATAAAGAATAACGTCAGGAAACAAGCGCAAATTAAAAGCACATTTTATTTACACTTTCAGTCATTTCCGAGTTTAGTTACAAACTAATAGTGGGCAAAACACATGATGTAAAAAACTGAACCCAAAAAGTTATTTTTACATTATTTTATGTTTCTAGTTTATTGTTTTTAAAACAGGCCGTTAACCTTTCACATGAAAATTATTATAAGGGCCTGACATCACTTCTTGTGATGTCAGTACATGTGACGTCACTGTGATTTGCATATGATAATGGGCTCCTTCACTATTTTCCTTACTTGTGCCCTGTTCATTGGCAGGACATGGGTCTATAGGTATTAAAAATAAACATTAAACTCATAGGTGTTCAGCCCATTTCTCTGGTGATGTCACACTTTGGCATGTATTCGGCTGCTTCTTCTATTTTTAGATGAGTACAAATAACGTACCGTTCCCCCTCCTTCCAATCGTTCTTTTTCTCCCCCTTTATTTGTCACTCTCGCTCTCTTTATCTCTCCCCCTCTCTATCTCACACACACTCCTGTTAGCTTTAGCCTCATGAATGTCACTGCCACTTCTGGCATTCATACGACAAATCCTTCAGAACATTTGAGGACAAGGGACAATCAAGTGTGGAAGACGAGTTGCTGGGAGTGCAACTGTTTGTCCTGGCACATATATGCTTTTGATGTGAGATTTCGTTATCTCACCACATTCTTCAAACAGAGTCTGCTGCTTACAGTGGCTAAATTCTGGTACAAAGTAGAGTTTGGCAAGTCACAAAATGAACAGGGAGAGCCAAGTCGGAGAGGAGCCACGGGTCCCACTTAGTAATCAGGCGCGAGGCACGAGCTGATCCATCAACCGATAACACTGTGTAAAAGATGCAGTAAAAGTTACTTAAAAACAAGGTATATGCTCTTTTATATCTAAAAATAACACTTGTGCTTCGCTTTATTTCATTACATATACTGCAGTGGCATTTGTTAATAGTAATACATGCATTTTAGCAATGAAGCTTCCATCTCCAGAGCCCTGACAACATGTCCACTCTGGGTGTGTTGGGTTTATAGGTTTTATCACTAATCCGACAAGTTAGCTGAAAATACCGCTGTTAGTCCCAGTATTGTTCAGTGTTGCTTTTACAGGTAGTGTGATCAGGGGCGATTGAATATTTTCCTTTGTATCTCTTCTTCGCCAAATAAAAATCAACAATGTTTCTTTTCTTTTAATCCACATTGTGCTTGTCTTCCACTGTGTATCCTGGTACATAATGTCACTTTGCTATGTGTACGGAAGTGAACAATCACTGTAACAAACACTTTTATAATTCTGCAAATACTGTTATCTGATTTTCTTCTTTACTGCTATCAGGGTCTTTTATCATCTGGTATTTCAATGTCCTACATAATTTGAATTTTATCTATTTCCATAATTCATTCCTCTCATAATAACTGCACTGTTCAGCTCTTGTCTATGTCTTCAGAAGGGTCAATATTATTTTCGATGTTCTTAAGTTCTTTCCGGAATCTCTGCATCTCTAGGATTATTTCCAAGTGAGTTAAATGAAGGAGTGTATTCACTGAGGGCTGTGTGGGATCGAAAATTGACAAAAGCCCTTCTCACTTTCAGTGCCCTTCTATGTTTTCCCCCTGTGTGTTCACTGATGACTTTGTAGCTCTGATCGTCGACAAAAGCTCTTCCCACATTCATTGCACTTGAGTGGCTTTCCCCCTGTGTGTGTTTGTTGATGTTTTCGTAGCATTGATAACTGACTAAAGCTCTACAAACATTCACAGCAATCATATAGTTTTTTCCCTGTGCGTATTCTCTGATGTGTTTGTAGGTCTGATAATTGATTAAAGCTCTTCCCACATTCATTGCACTTGAATGGTTTTTCTCCAGTGTGAGTTCGCTGATGATACCTTAATATTGAAGAGAAGCGAAAACTGCTGTCACATTCACCGCAATGATAGGGTTTCCCCCCCTATGTGTCCGCTGAGTTGTTTGGAGGTTTGATAATCGACTACAGCTCTTCACACATTCACTGCAGTTGAATGGTTTTTTCCCCTGTGTTCACTGATGATTTTGTAGGTGTGATGACTTTGCACTTGAGTGGCTTTCCCCCTGTGTGTGTTTGTTGATGTATTCGTGAGTTGAAAACTGACTAAAGCTCTTCAAACATTCCCAGCAATCAATGAGTTATTTTATCTACATAATTAAGTTTTGGAAACCATCTTTTTTTTAATTATACACAACAACGAAAACTGAAGAAACGCACAGAATTTTCAAATGAAATTGAAATAGGTATTGTTACTGTTTCGGTAAAAGCTCAATGCTATCCCTTGCACAGACATTGTGGGTGTTTTCATATTCCCTTTTCTAAAATCTCACTTCTATCTATTCTTGTAAGGCAAAATAGGGCCCCTTATATCAGATTGCATGCATCACCTGGAATGTGGTATAATAGTTCAAAATGATGCAATTGTCTCCATGATCTATATTATCTGATCATTAACTATTACACGTAAATACCACTTTTTATATTGGAATTTTCACTCTTCTTCTTTTTCTTCTTCCTTATCACCCCTTCCCCCGACCTTTTCTGACATGTACACATATGTTACTTAGTTATATTCTTCTCTAAGGAAACTCTGAACTTAGCCTTGGTATTTTAATCCAATCAAAAAATTAAAAAATGTTCTTTAAAAATCTGCAAGTTGAAGACTCCCCTTGCTCCACTTATCCCTCTGCACTCTTTGGTTTCTTTACTTCTGCTCTCTTGGGGTCACTCAAACTACAGAGAAATCTTTTGATAAAATACACTTTATTTTAATTTACAGCCTTGAGAAAGCCCTGGCGCCACTCGCCACACAGGGCGAAACACGTGTCGGCTGTTTGTGTTCAATCTTGAATCAATAAAGGACTTGTTTGGAAAAACTTTAATGAAAATGGAATGAATTTTATTTACGTCTGAACGGCACTGTGCACCCAAGGAAAAAGGATTTAGCCTCAAATTAATACATCTACAGAACAGGAAGACATACTCATACTTTCCTCAAAACTTTGCAACTTTGAAGCTCATAGGATCCAGAGCTTTGAGTATGATTCCCTTGCCTCTATAAAATTGTGAAAACAGATATAGGCCTGGAATCCTTGGACCTATTGTTTTTGTTGAAAATTTAAATTACGGATTATCCAGGACCATATCATAAGATATCAAATGATTAGCCTACATCAATAAATCGACATTTGCCAGAAAACGAAGCATTGGTGCATAAAAAGATCCTAATCCAAAATGTCCACCTATACAAATCGACGCGAAAGACGAAAAAATAGATTAGAAGAAGCATTTGACCCCTCGGGCGCTGCCATTAGCAAAACATCGAGCTCAACTAATTTATTATCAGATAAAAGTACATTTCAAGCATTGGAGAAAGTAGCCAAAAAAGAAACCTCCAAATGGTGGGAAGGAGCATCACTCAAAAAAATATCTGGAACACAATCTTATCCCTCGTGGATTACGAATTCTTATCTTTCCTCCAATAGAGACCACAGCTCCTGAAAAATTACAACTTTGGGAAGAAAATCTACGCACAGCCTCCAATAACATGCCAAGACAGCTAATAGATACAGCGCAAGAAAAATTTGAAAAAAACAAATCAGAGGTTGATACTTTATCCAAACGAATTGAGGATGCAAATCGGGGTGATATTACAATGACAAACTATGATATCCTAAACAAAATCTTGGATGAATATGAAGAGGACATAATCCAAAGGAAAAATCACAAATTTAGACAAGACTTGAATGACTAGGGAAGGGTCTATACCTTCGCACAATAATATGACAACATTAACACCTCAACATCAAACAGTAATACCAGAACCACAAATCAAACCCCTACCTCATTGGAAGCTGGCTCAGTAGAAGAACTACCAACAACTTGCAATACTCGTCCACAAGTAAATTTTCAGGAAGAAGTTCAACGACATCGACTAGGGAATGTCCAAGACAATCGCACCAGACCTCCAAACCTGGGAACACCAAAACCAAGTATAATAGGAGTTCAAACCAGAGCAAGAAAGAAGGAACTGTACACGGCGAAACCCTAACTAATAACCTGGTGATCAATCTGTCTACTACAAACCTTACTGATACACACAACCAAATTCTCAATAAAGGATTATCCTTCTGCCCAACTGTGTGTGTTCGCTGATGTTTTTGAAGGTGTGATAACTGACTAAAGCACTTTGCCCATTCACTGCACTTGAATGGTTTTTCCCCGTGTGTGTTCGATTATGACGCTGAAGGTGTGATAACAGACTAAAGCACTTTGCACATTCACTGCACTTGAACGTTTTTTCCCCGTGTGTGTTTGCTGATGTCTTTGAAGGTGTGATAACTGACTAAAGCACTTTGCACATTTACTGCACTTGAATGGTTTTTCCCCTGTGTGTATTCGCTGATGTCTTTGAAGTTGTGATAACGGACTAAAGCACTTTGCACATTTATTGCACTTGAATGGTTTTTCCCCTGTGTGTATTCGCTGATGTGTTTGAAGGTGTGATAAGTGATTAAAGCACTTTGCACATTCACTGAACTTGAATGGTTTTTTCCCTGTGTGTGTTCCCTGATGATACCTTAATGCTGAAGAGTCGTGAAAACTACTGTCACATTCACTTCAATGATAAGGTTTTTCCCCCTCGTGTGTTCGCTGATGACGTTTTCGGTCTGATATCCGACTAAAGCTATTCCCGCATTCATTACACTTGAATGGTTTTTCCCCTGTGTGTATTCGCTGATGATTTTGAAGGTGTGATAAGAGACTAAAGCACTTTGCACATTCACTGCACTTGAATGGTTTTTCCCCTGTGTGTGTTCGCTGATGAACCCTTAATGCTGAAGAGTCGCGAAAACTACTGTCACATTCACTACAATGATAAGGTTTTTCCCGTGTGTGTTCGCTGATGACATTTTAGGTGTGATATCTGACTAAAGCTCTTCCCACATTCACTGCACTTGAATGGTTTTTCCCCCGTGTGTGTTCGATTATGATGTTTTTGTTCTGATATATAACTAAAGGTCTTCCCATATTCATTGCACTTGAATGGTTTTTCCCCCGTGTGTGTTCGCTGATGTCTTTGAAGGTGTGATAACTGACTAAAGCACATTGTACATTCACTGCACTTGAACGTTTTTTCCCCTGTGTGTGTTCGCTGATGAACCCTTAATGCTGAAGAGTTGCGAAAACTACTGTCACATTCACTACAATTATAAGGTTTTTCCCCTGTGTGTGTTCTCTGATGACGTTTTCGGTCTGACATCTGACTAAAGCTCTTCCCACATTCATTGCATTTGAATGGTTTTTCCCCTGTGTGTGTTCGCTGATGACTTTGAAGTTGTGATAACTGACTAAAGCACTTTGCACATTCACTGCACTTGAACGGTTTTTCCCCCGTGTGTGTTCGTTGATGTGTTTGAAGGTGTGATAACAGACTAAAGCACTTTGCACATTCACTGCACTTGAACGTTTTTTCCCCCGTGAGTGTTCGCTGATGTCTTTGAAGGTGTGATAACAGACTAAAGCACTTTGCACATTCACTGCACTTGAATGGTTTTTCCCCTGTGTGTATTCGCTGATGTCTTTGAAGTTGTGATAACGGACTAAAGCACTTTGCACATTTATTGCACTTGAATGGTTTTTCCCCTGTGTGTATTCGCTGATGTGTTTGAAGGTGTGATAAGTGATTAAAGCACTTTGCACATTCACTGAACTTGAATGGTTTTTTCCCTATGTGTGTTCCCTGATGATACCTTAATGCTGAAGAGTCGTGAAAACTACTGTCACATTCACTTCAATGATAAGGTTTTTCCCCCTCGTGTGTTCGCTGATGACGTTTTCGGTCTGATATCCGACTAAAGCTATTCCCGCATTCATTACACTTGAATGGTTTTTCCCCTGTGTGTATTCGCTGATGATTTTGAAGGTGTGATAAGAGACTAAAGCACTTTGCACATTCACTGCACTTGAATGGTTTTTCCCCTGTGTGTGTTCGCTGATGAACCCTTAATGCTGAAGAGTCGCGAAAACTACTGTCACATTCACTACAATGATAAGGTTTTTCCCTTGTGTGTGTTCGCTGATGACATTTTAGGTGTGATATCTGACTAAAGCTCTTCCCACATTCACTGCACTTGAATGGTTTTTCCCCCGTGTGTGTTCGATTATGATGTTTTTGTTCTGATATATAACTAAAGGTCTTCCCACATTCATTGCACTTGAATGGTTTTTCCCCCGTGTGTGTTCGCTGATGTCTTTGAAGGTGTGATAACTGACTAAAGCACATTGTACATTCACTGCACTTGAACGGTTTTTCCCCTGTGTGTGTTCGCTGATGAACCCTTAATGCTGAAGAGTTGCGAAAAACTACTGTCACATTCACTACAATGATAAGGTTTTTCCCCTGTGTGTGTTCTCTGATGACGTTTTCGGTCTGACATCTGACTAAAGCTCTTCCCACATTCATTGCATTTGAATGGTTTTTCCCCTGTGTGTGTTCGCTGATGACTTTGAAGTTGTGATAACTGACTAAAGCACTTTGCACATTCACTGCACTTGAACGGTTTTTCCCCCGTGTGTGTTCGTTGATGTGTTTGAAGGTGTGATAACAGACTAAAGCACTTTGCACATTCACTGCACTTGAACGGTTTTTCCCCCGTGAGTGTTCGCTGATGTCTTTGAAGGTGTGATAACAGACTAAAGCACTTTGCATATTCACTGCACTTGAACGGTTTTTCCCCCGTGTGTGTTCGCTGATGTCTTTGAAGGTGTGATAATCGACTAAAGCTCTTGACACATTCACTGCACTTGAATGTTTTTTCTCCTGTGTAAGTTTGCTGATGAAGCTTGCGTAGTGATGACAAACTAAAGCTCTTGCTGCATGTGTATGATTCTTCTTTCTTGGTTAGTGTCTCTGGGTCGGGTATATATTTGTCTACATCCCATGACTGCATTTCCTGATGGGCCGACATGGCTGATAAAACACTTGGCTTTTTCTCACACACTTTATATGTGTGCAGTATTTTCCACGTTTGATTTCTGTTTTAACAATAAAATGCGATAGCCACCAAATATTTGCCACACTCCTAATATGTAGAAGGTGTCTTTGTAGGCGATTGTGCCTTTAGATTGGATTATGGCAATGCATGCTTGCGGGTAAAGATATATCTTCCTTCTGACCGGTGCAAATTGGGACAGTCCGTTGTATTTTAGATATAAGAACTCCTCTTTCCTTTACCCGTCAGTTGTCTGGCTCCGCTCTGTTGTGCTCTTCTCTGGTTACTGTGGTTTGCCTTGATAGAGTTTACAATTCTCCTAGAGCACGGAATGATGGCTTGTCATCATTTTATAAAACAGCACTGCGGTAATCACATCATACCGCCCCCATGATCAAAGCTGGTGTTGGACACTTGTTTATACAGGAGACGGTTTGTTATTGTTGTTGCCTTAATTTTCCAAGGTCATTTCTTCATCTTGTGGCGTGGAGGTGCACAACTCAGACTCTTACAATCACTGAACTGCCCTTGATGCTTCATCCGGGATCTGTCAGTTTATGTGCAGGTTCCCCGTCGCCAACTGCGCTGATGTTTTCCTGAATACTGAAGCTCATTATTTCTGCTGTTTTTGAAGATTTACCGCATTCGCTTCATTATTGATGGTTATTTCACACATTCAAGGCTTGTTTTCTGTTGGATGTAAAGATATTTAAAATTAATAAATGGAAACATAATGGAATGAGAATTCACAATGTTTAACTGGTTGTAAAAGACACTCCACACAATGCAGCGCAGCCCCCCCGCGAGGCTACGCTGCGTGGCGCGACAGTAAGGGAACAGGTGCGCACCATATTTTCAGAGATACGGCTCTCTCCTTCCCTTTCCCTTGCGTCGGCACGGATTATAGCGGCACTGCATCAAGCACACACCTTAGCACCAGAGCGCTAGCGTGTGTGTGTCTGTGAGTCCAGCATGGGTTTTGTACAGGGAGGACACCCTTCCTGTACAAATTACTATGCCTCGACACGAGGGAAAGCTTTTACCATTTTGCATACGTGTTGCACAGTGCAGCACACATGCAAAGTCAGAAAAGGAAGAAGAAATGAAAGCATTTCAACTTCCTTGCACCTAGTTTTGTGGTTGCACAAGAACACCCATGCACCACCCTTGGCAGGCCCCCATGGCACAAAGTAATGCCAAACAATGCTATGCGCAGTGTCACATTACTTTAACGTTATTTCCAGCGCTAAATTAGGAAAAAAGATTTTGCGCCATTTTGTGCCTCTTTTGTGACGCAAACACAGTGCAAAATCTTAGTATCGCTTTTGAAACTTAGCAAGGAATATTTCATCATACACAGATATTTAACTAAATGTTATGTTGATCAGGTGACATTTTATTAATGTCTGGAAAAGAGGTGATTTACCAGGGTTTACAGAGTAACTGAGCAAAGTGCTAGAGGTACAGTTTAAGATAGACGCATATGGTCAAGATTTCATTTAAACAACAGTAGAGTGTAGAAAAAGAGATGGATCAGGCTGGGCTGCAAAATTTTCAGTAACTCTTTATGAAGTATACAACAAAAGTAACTCCATTCACACACTTTTTCTCATTCTTTCCGATTTACTTAAAATCATCTCAAATACCAACTCCTGTCTTTACCTGCTGTTCATAAGTCACCTTTGACACTTTCAACAGCTCCCTTGGATCAAGCATTTCTGGTTTCTTCTAACCTGGAAGATTGGAACATTATTGTGAGTTGAGGGGGGTTTCCTATCGCCATAATATCTCTCCATCCCCATGAAACTAGTGCAGCTTACATCACCCGGTTCTGGCCCTGAAAGACAACTTTAAAAATCAAGTCTTTAGTTCTTCCTAAAGTAGATAAAGTTCTGTAAGATGCAGCTCCTTCGGGGCCTTTGTGTAAAACAGAGGTGATGCGGCATTTCTACCTTTCCATATTTCTCATATTCAAGTTTACTAATTTCCTGTCCTTCGGCCCCCCTACTGCCTTCTGGCTGCGCACTCACTCTGTGGGGTTCATCAGAAGTCAGATAATGGCTTGATACTCACAAGGCCATGGATCTCACTTCTACAACACTTATTGCAGACATAGGGCCTAGTTAGGAGTTTGTCCAACAAATTATTGCCTCAAAACTAGGGGTTGGGTGAAGAATTCCGCTCTGCCGGCCGAGCTCGCAAAGTTTTGCCCACTCCTGGTCCAAAAAACTCCATGTAGAACGGAGTTCTTTTCTCAAGCGGTTCGCCAACGGTAAGGTGGCGAGCGCTTGTGAGAAAATATAGCACGCTGGACCTCCTCCTGGCGAGGTTTCTCATTGCGGGAGGTCCCGGCAGGTCACGACCACTCTAGTGTTAAAATCTGCCATTCTCGTTGATGAAGCTGCCACTCGATTAGAATATCAATTAGAGTGGCAGAAAGCAGCATCGCCCTCTGGCACGACGCGTAGTGCTGCTCGTGCTGATTTTACAGTGCGGGTCAATTTCCTGACATTAAACATCAGTGAGAGCAGCGCAACTTAACAAACTCTGCCACTTGCGGAAGTCTGCAAAGTGCGTCGGAGTTTCCCCAGCACTTTCTGGAATTCAGCGGAGTAAAACTCTGCAAAATACATCAAGGCATTATCAAAACGTGACAGATATCCTGCCTGCCTTATAATTGCCACAGGATGCAATGTATTTTTAATGGGTCGGGCAGGATACCTGTCACATTTCTGATGGAATAAACCATCCTCTGAAATATAAATCAGGCATTTGGTGTACATTGCGTCCAGTGTGGCTAGCTGGGCTTGAGGGATCTTGTGGTTTGTGGGTCTCACACTCCGTTGAGGTCACCGCCAGGCGGAACCTCCGTCAGCTGTGCCTTGTGCAGCTCTTCCTTCCAGGGTGGACTTCTGTCAGCTGCGTCTTGTGTAGATCTTCCTTCCAGGCAGGACTTCTGTCAGCTGCGTCTTGTGTAGATCTTCCTTCCAGGCAGGACTTCTGTCAGCTGTGCCTTGTGCAGCTCTTCCTTTCTAGGCTGGACTTCTGTCAGCTTCTCCTCGTGCAGATCTTCCTTCCAGGCAAGGGCTTATTTCCTCAATGATCAGTTCAAAGGTCGCGAGAGGCAGAACTGGTCTAGGTCCTCTTCTTTATTGCAGTTCTACTGGTCAAGCCACAGACCTTGTGCTCTGAGAGGACGGAGAGTCTGGATTTTCTAAGCTCCGTGGAACATTAAGATAGTTCTAACGCAGCCAGCACATACTATAAGACTCTAAGAGTCAACGCTACAAGTGCAGCTCCAAGGTTTAATTCAATCCCTGGCAAATGCCAACTAGAGAATAAACATCCTGCCTGCACCAGCAGAGTGCAGAAAGCTTTTCAAGCACCTGGAGGTAAATGGACTTTCTCTATCGGTCATAAATGAAGATGTTAATTCTTGGTAACATCGATCCTCTTTGGACAAGGTCCTCCATTTTTCTATCAGTATGTAACTCATCCTGCGCAGGCACAAACCCTCAACTCCGTATTGCATGAAGCTGGGTGGTTCTCACGCAAAAGAGGGCCCTCCACAAATTGCTGACATTTTCTTACACCCCCTGGACAGCCGTGGCAAAACACAGACCAACTACACCCCCTCAGGGATCACCCGTCCATCTGCCAGGATCAAGAATTAGATCTTTCAACCTTCTCTGTTACCGTCTTTGGAACGGCCTGTCTCTGGGATTCATGGAAGCTCCACACTCAGTGAGCTCAGAGTTGCCTTGTAAAACCATCTCATGAGAGTGGAAGAAAAGAACATTAAGTGACACGCACTGCACAGAAGTGTAAATAAATCTACTATTATCATTCAATGTACCACTGTCCTACTGCTGATGTTTAGACATGGATGTTTTGCCGTCTATCACAGCAGCTTCTTTGTTTAAAATCTCAACAGTTTGTTTTGCATCATACCTACTTATCTATGTACTGTTTCTGACCTTACGACATCTCTGGCAGACATGCTGTGCTGTCTGTTGCTACATAAATAGGAAGTAGATTGCTACTGCAGGGAGAGTGCAGTGTCCTTGCAGTCAGATGCACTTGATTGGGATAAAAGGTACCATGTTTGTTAGAAAAGCTGCAACTATTAGAATAATAAGATACCAAAAACAGCGCACATAATGCAATAACAGACCAGGTACTAGAAAAACGTGACGCAAACAATGCAATAACACAGGGCAGGAACAAGGAAAATCCGGCGCAAACAATGCAATAACACAGGCTAGGCACGAGGAGAATCTGATGCAAACAATGCAATAACACAGGCTAGGCACTAGGAGAATCTGATGTAAACAGTGCAATAACACAGGCCAGGCACAAGGAGAATCTGACGCAAACAATGCAATAACACAGGCCAGGCACGAAGAGAATCTGATGCAAACAATGCAATAACACAGGCCAGGCACAAGGAGAATCTGACGCAAACAATGCAATAACACAGGCCAGGCACGAGGAGTAGCCGATGCAAACAATGCAATAACACAGGTCAGGCACAGGGAGATTCTTATGCAAACAAAGCAATAACACAGGCCAGGCACAAGGAAAATCTGATGTAAACAATGCAATAACACAGGCCAGGCGTTGGGAGAATCGGACGCAAACAATGCAATAACACGGGCCAGACACTAGGAGAATCTGATGTAAACAATGCAATAACACAGGCCAGACGGTGGGAGAATCGGACGCAAACAATGCAATAACACGGGCCAGACACTAGGAGAATCTGATGTAAACAATGCAATATCACAGGCCAGGCACAAGGAGAATCTGATGCAAACAATGCAATAACACAGGCCAGGCACAAGGAGAATCTGACGCAAGCAATGAAATAACACAGGCCAGGCACTAGGAGAATCTCACACAAACAATGCAATAACACAGGTCAGGCACTAGGTGAATCTGATGCAAACAATGCAATAACACAGGCCAGGCACTAGGTGAATCTGACGCAAACACTGCAATAACACAGTCCAGGCACAAGGAGAATCTGATGTAAACAATGCAGTAACACAGGCCAAGCACAAGGAGAATCTGATGTAAACAATGCAATAACACAGGCCAGGCTTTGGGAGAATCTGACGCAAACAATGCAATAACACGGGCCAGACACTAGGACAATCTGATGCAAACAATGCAATAACTCAGGCCAGGCACGAGGATAATCTGATGCAAACAATGCAATAACACAGGCCAGGCACAAGCAGAATCTGATGCAAACAATGCAATAACACAGGCCAGGCATTAGGAGAATCGGATGCAAACAATGCAATAACACAGGCCAGGCACTTGGATTGAAGCAAATAATGCAATAACACAGTCCAGGCACGAGGAGAATCTGATGCAAACACTTCAATAACACAGGCCAGGCATGAGGAGAATTTGATGCAAACAATGCAATAACACAGACCAGGCACGGGGAGAATCTGATGCAAACAATGCAATAACACAGTCCAGGCACGAGGAGAATCTGATGCAAACAACGCAATAACACATGCCAGGCACGAGGAGAATTTGAGGCAAACAATGCAATAACACAGGCCAGGAACTAGGAGAGTCTGACGAAACACTGCAATAACACAGGCCAGGCATGAGGAGAATCTGATGCAAACAATGCAATAACACAGGCCAGGCACTATGAGAATCTGATGCAAACAATGCAATAACACAGGCCAAGCAGTAGGAGAATCTGATGCAAACAATGCAATAAGACAGGCCAGGCACGAGGCGAATCTGATGTAAACAATGCAATAACACAGGCCAGGCACCAATGGGATTGCACCCAGTGGAGTTACTAACAGAAAGTGTTCCGTGTCCACCAGCAGAAAAACTTCTATTCTGTCTATAAGTTCTCTTGACAGGTGAGCAGGTAATAGCTGGCGGGATCCAGGGTACTGTGTGGACAAGAGGGTGGGAGGGCAAAGACTAGTTTCATATGGACTGAAGCATGGGCAAAATGAGCAATATTTCAAGGAAGTATTTACCATATAGTAAATCATGCAGAGTCATTTTTTTTTGGGGGGGGGCAGGTATGGGATATTACGTACCAAGGGGTGTCAGAGAGATTATATTCTTCCCTACAAGGGTCATCTGCTTTACAAAGAATTTCAATACGAGGAGTGACTCTAAAAAGCAGCGGCGGACATGCAATGAGAGGAGAGACTGCAGATTGTCACTAATGTTATGGAACAGCACACAACTTTAGAGGGTACATAGATACAGGGGAGACACCTGAAATTGGCTCTGCACCTCACATGAATCCAGTACACGAAAGCGCCTTTACACACAGACCAATCATCCTTGGTAGGTCCGAGGGGAGGAGGAGGGGCTTGGAACACAGACATAGAAGGAAGAGCTAGTAGGTGTTCAGGGACACGTTACTGGAAACTGATTACTCTAGCTAGTAGTGTCATGGACTGGTTGTGGAGACAGTAGTCCCCTACAACAAGCAGCTTTTGCTCCACGATGAAAGGAAAAGGTCTCAACCTTCATACATGAAAATATTGGTTAGGAGGCAAGATGGCGGTCTGTCTGTAGACCGCGCTGCAGGCGCTGCACTCAAGCTCCTCACTATGACCAGAGGGACGCCGCCTTCTATCCCTACCAGCTACCCCTAATGATTATTCCAGTAATAATCATGGACTTTGAGTAATATAGTCTTTAAAAAATGCTACGTAACCCACACGAGCCGATCTGCCAGGACTCTAAGCTTGTTTCCTCCCTGTACTCGTTGATCGGCTGGGCTATAGTTAAGGCACTCTCCAACTCACCGGATTGCCTCCTGCACAGAGTTCCGATGGATACACTGACTCAGAGCGGCTCTCCCGACGTTGACACAGCTGACAGAGCCGGTAGCCCCAACAGTCCTTGCAAGTCCTCCGAAACTGGATTCACCTCTACCTCTACCTCTGCTTTTACTTCGGTCCCTGCCCCCATGCCTCCCAAAGCGACAGCAGTGGCCTCGTCAACAGCAGCGCAAGCGAGGGTGGCCAGGGCGGCCAGAGCACTCCGCGAGGATGCGGAACGCCAGACCATGAACGGAGCACAGAGTGGGGGCGGGCCTGGCAACACGCTGACTCCCGCAGCGCGAGGGAAGAATCAGCCTACTCCCTCCGCTGACTGCTCTCCGAGACAGGAGGCACTGGCTTCACGAAGGAAGCTCCAGAAGAAAGATGCTTCAAGTGCTTTGGCAGCCCCGGGCTGCACAGTAATCGATCTATTCCGGAAAAGTAAAGGAGCGCTTTCAGTACAAGGCAAGAAGCAGTCCTCAGTTTCCTCATGTACTCCGCCCGAAACTACATTAGACGCCGCAAATTCAGCTGGCGTGAATAGCATCTTGGATCAGCAGGGGGTAGTGCTCAAGCTCCTGAAGGGGAATTTCAAAACGATGTCGATACCAATATCACGTAGCTAGCGACGCCCACTGCTATTGAGCCCACTGCTATTGTAAGTACTATTGAGCTTGTGGAACAGGACATTTGTTTACAACCTAACTCCTCTCCCAGTACAGCTGATGACATTGGGGGTGTAGAGCTAGATCAGATTGCTGAGCTTAATGTTTCAAACCTGGCTAATTTATCTTTGAATGAAGGGTCAGCTAGTGTTGCTAGTGCTACTGTGGATACCCCGGTGTTTGCATTACCAGCCTTTGTACCAACCACCGCTCCAGCCCCCAAGGTCCCCCTGGTTTCTGTTTCTCAAGTCACTGTAATAACCTCCATTGTTTCTAAGAATACGCCTCATGAAAAGAGACCTATTGGTATGGATAATAAAGGGAATCACAAGTTGGATAAGGAAGCAAGTGATTTTTACTCTTTTTCAGATGAAACGGGGGCTGAAACAGGGGCTGAGGGGGAATGGTCAGGCGAGACCGGATCTGAAGATGACTCCCTGTCCTTTAACTCTGATGAGAGCAATGACAAGGATAATGATAATAACGATCCGAAAGTTAATACTATTAAATCAAAACCTGTACATACACCCAGACACAAACAGCACAATGCAGGGGATTTAGTGTGGGACTATTCCCTGTCCGATCAACTTAGCCATCCTACACACAGTATAAACAACTCTCAGTCCGGGTTGCGATCCTCAGATAATGAGCTCCCCCCTACAGCTGTGGATAGTATTTTCCAAGCTATTGCTGCTCATAGGGAGGAGACCGCTCTCGATAGTCGAAGAGACCAAGCTGCCCTCCGCAAAGTACAAGGGGTGGTTCGTAAACTCACCAGAACCTGCAGCTCATTTGGTGAAAGAATGACTGAAATAGAAGCGATGGTGCTCTCCAATAAAAATGATGCTGCTTTGAACTCTGAAAAGATTGAGCTGCACCAGGCTGAACTTGCTGATGTCAGGTGGAAGCTCGAAGATTTCGAGAATCGCCAGCGCAGGAACAAACTGCGCATATTAGGTATTCCCGAGAAGGCAGAAGGTAAAGATGTTCGGTCTTTTGTGGTGAACCTATTTCGAGACTCATTGCCTGAGCTTTCAAAGTGGAACTGGGACTCTGAGATACAGCGAACCCACCGAATGCCTTTTAATTTACGATCTAAGCCTGGTGCCTACCCTCGCGCAATCTTGGTCTACTTTGGGAATTTCCTATTAAGACAGACAATTTCTAAGAAAGCTAGACCTGACCGGAAGCGTACTTTTAAAGATATTTCTTATTTTACTCGACCAGATTTTTGTCATGCTATGGTCGAAAGGCGCTGGCGACTTCGCTTGCTAATGAAACCATTTCAGGACAAAAAAGCCCAGGCCTATCTGAATAATCCGGCTCGGCTAAAAGTTGTTTTTGGAGGTCAAACAACATTTTTTTGGTCAGAGATCAAAGCTAAAGCTTTTTTGGATGAGCTAAAATGAGAAGGAACTGGAATAATTTAGCATTAGCTTTTCCATCTCATTTCCTTTTTGTCTTTTTCGGACTCACGTATATTTTCTTCTAGCTAAATGATTTATATAGAACCAGCTTTGAGACAGGTGTTATTGCGTTTTCTAACCCAGGTACAGCTCTAAGTATCATTGTAACTAAGCCAGATCAAATGTCTAGTAAACTGCAGCACAAATATGAACAACAGAATAAAAGATCGATGTGGTTAATATTTATTATAGTGTTATGGGAAGGTTGACTATGCAAACTTGGAATGTGGCGGGTCTACTAGCCAGAGACAAGCTCCAACATTTGGGCGAAATAATCAGTCTGAACCCAGTTGATGTTATATGTCTCCAGGAGACACACCTGTCTTGGGATCAGAGGTCATTACTTAGATTCAGGGGATACAACTTATTAGCAGCTTCGTCACAAACGTCTAACAATCATGGGGTAGCTATTCTAGCCAAATCCTCCCTTGGCGAAGCAAAACGTAAACTAGCTGATCCGCATGGTAGGTGGGTTATTGTGAAACACACCCTTGGTATCACCATTTGTTCTATTTATGGGTCCAACCAGGACGATCCTGCTATTTTTGAAAAATTAGAACTTGAACTTGCAGCCTGGCAGGGCCCGCTTATCATATGCGGCGACTTAAATATTTCATTTAATCTACCATCTAGCAGACATTCTCATCAAAAGAAATATAAGGATCGTAAGTCACGTGTTTTTAAGGCCATTAACAGGCTAGTAGACAGTTTTGGCCTAGTTGATATATGGGACCTTAAGAACTATCCGGATCCTGGGTATACTTATTTCTCCTGTCCGCACAGAAAGCCTGTCCGAATAGATTATATACTTGTCTCAACAGACTTATCCCCACAAGCCGCAATCACTAAACTTCCGAAAATTATTTCCAACCACAATGCCCTTACCCTTACAAATAATATTACAACCTTAAGCAGACAACATCGGGCTTGGACGTTTGACCGTAAACTTCTTGCTAATAATGAATATATTGCCTTTATTGCCAGCTGGGCCCAAGAATATTTTGATATTAACCGCTATAGTTCCCCGAGGAATGTAGTTTGGGATTGCTTCAAAACTGTGCTTAGAGGAGAAACAATGAGTTTTCAAATTAGGGCTAGAATGCTAATACATAATGAATATAGCCAGAAAGTCCATGACCTTGCAAAGGCTGAAGAAGAACACATTACACAAATATCACAGGGTAAAGATGGAAAACTTGCCATGTATCAGATATTACTGTTAAAATCTGAGCTTAATTCAGGCCTTAGCCAGAAAGCTGCCGAAACATATAGAGTTCATCGGAAGGATCTGTATGAAAATGTGGCGAAAGAGCTGGCAAACACCTTGCTTTGCGTACTCGTCAGAAAAATACATTTAACATTATTGGCTCCATACAGGAAGGAGGTCAGACTTACACACATACTTCTGATATAATTAAAGCTTTCGAGCAATATTATCAAAACCTGTATCAAGATGATTTAATTGTTAATGGGGACGATTCAGACTTGTACCTTAGCAATCTTCTCAATAACCCAGAGGCACATAGGTTTCTGGACGACGTCTCCCGTGAGGTTCTTGAGAAGGAAATCACCTTGGCGGAAGTGCAGACAGCCCTATGTTCGTTGGCTCTTGGAAAAGCCGCAGGTCCTGACAAAATTCCTCTTGATTTGTTTAAAAATCCTGGGTCACCAATTGGGCCCCGTTATCCACGATTTATTTTTAGGGATTCAATGGAATGGTGTCCCCCCCTGATTCATGGAATGAGACTAATATAATTGTCTTTCCGAAAAAAGGGAAATCCGCAGACCAACTCACATCGTATCGCCCAATCTCCTTGATTAATTCGGATTTCAAATTATATGCAAAAGTGATGGCCATTCGGCTCAGTAGGGTCATGGAACATCTGGTCTCCCTGTGGCAGCTTGGATTTGTTCCTGGCAAAGGTACCACCGATCACACCCGTAGGGCTATTACCCTATTTGATATCATGTCGGCAACGGGGGGCCAGATGTTGATGATTCTTCTTGATGCTGAAAAGGCCTTCGATCGTGTTTCATGGAACTTCTTATGGGCTGTTCTGGCACGAAATGATTTTGGCTCCAAATTTATTAAATCCATTAAAGCAATGTATTTATGCCCTAAAGCAAAACTGCAGATTATGGGCTCAGAATCTGGCATTATTAACATCTCCAGAGGCACCAGGCAAGGGTGTCCCTGCTCGCCATTATTATTTGCACTATACATAAACCCCTTAATTTTGAAGCTGCTGGAGAGCCAGGCAATTAAACCTGTTGTTTATGGACAGTTTGAAACCATTGTATTGGCGTATGCCGATGACATTGCGATAATTACACCCGACCCTATAGAAGCCATGAGTGAAGTTGAGAATCTAGCTGACCAGTATGGTCGGTACTCGGGTTATTCCTTAAATAAAGGAAAGACAATTATATTATGCACGGATAATACTGTATGTGTAGATCCAAGGAGAGCTAATAAGGCTACGTACCTGGGTGTTACTATTAATGTAAATGTAAATGTAGGTGTACTTATATAGCGCAAACCTGTCACCCAAAGGGCATCCTGGCGCTTGCTTAGGGAACCCGTCCTGGTATTCCCCTGTGAGAAACCCCAGCAGGGTGTCCACAAGGTGAAAGCCAGGCATCCCGCCGCGAGGGGCCGTAGTGGAGATTAAGCAAGCTATTGCCCAGAGTTGCAGAGTGTGACCCCGTGATTCGAGTAGGCACCGGAGCGAGAATTGTCGAGTCCATGGAATTTTTGAGCCCGAGACCCGCCGAGGCGGGGAATCGAACCCTGGTCCACGGTCGATCTCAGCTTCTGGGTCTGCCGCCTCTAACCACTGAGCCACGCTTCTCCACAGCCCCGATATAAAACTTATCCCCAAACTCAATTTTGAGCCACTACTCATTCATATTAAGAAAGATCTTGAGCGGGTAAATAGTCTACATCTCTCAATCATAGGCAGGGGTAACTTTTTAAAAATGAATGTCCTCCCCAGGCTGCTTTATATGTTTCAAGCTATTCCTCTCTCTATAGAGGAGAAGACTCTTAAAATAATAGACTCACTTATGTCTAAATTTGTATGGCCGCAGGGCAAATCAGGAGGTCCATCAAACTTCCTTCACTTCCACAAAGCGTCTCACAATTCCAATTATCCTACCTTACTTCTGGGCAACATTCCTCCAACAAATGGTACCGCTGTTATGTTCTATCCCCTCGGCAGGTGTTATGGATCTCACTACAATCCCTTCTATTTAAGAGCTGGCACTTGGGGAGATAGCAAAAGGCCTCTTTTTGAGGCAAATAGAGGCCAGCTATTATAAAAAAAGTAAATTTAAAATTATATCTAACGCTTGGAGGGTATGGTCCAAAACCATTAAGCATATGCGCATTGGGAAAATAAATAGGTACACGCCCCTCTGGCATTCAAAACTTCTTGCTGGCCTTGGGTTCGATGTCATCTCTAAGAAATGGGAATCATTAGGGATTATTACAGTGAGCGATTTTTTGTTAAGGAATTACGAAACCACTTTCACAGATTTACAGACAAAATACCTGCTATCTAATGGGGATTATCTTAAATTTGTTCAGGTATATATAATACTTAAATTAAAAGCACCCGCTGTTTCTTTGGGAAGAATCGACATCATTGAGGCAATTACTAGAATAACTACTGGAATTGGCTCAATTTACGGTCTATTAATGACTAGAATCCAAGATGACATAGAAAAAACGGAAGCTACCTGGGCCGATAAATTAGAGAACACTAATGTAGATATTGATAGAAGCTTAGAGCTAACACAGTGTCTCCTTATGTCAGCCAGTCTCAAAGCCCAGATGTACAAAACTATTTTTAATCTCTACTATACTCCCATTAAGCTATTTGCGTGGGGCAAGAGGGAGAATTACTTACGTCCCAGATGTCTTCTAGGCCCTGCTACATTAATCCATATGTTTTGTGAGTGCAGGGAGCTTACCAAATTAAAAGAATGATGTTCGAATTCTGGGAAGAGGTGTTTGGGCATAAAATTCCCGAATCTTCTACACTCTATGTGCTTGGCATGATAACTCTTTGAATCTCTCCAGTAATGTGGAAAGAATGTTATTTTTAGGAAAGGCCGTATTAAGAATTATTCTATCAGCTCAATGGAAGGAACCTGATCCACCAAGCTTCCAAATGTGGCTTGCCCGCCTTCTTGCGGTTTTTAATCTCGAAAAAGCGATATACGCTACCAGAGGGCCTAAGGCAAGAAAAATAGGAGATGCTATTTGGTACCCGATAACTTCATGGAAGTCCGGGGTTCGACCGCTATCTATGCACTAAAAACTGTCAAGTATCTGTTGTGTGTTCTTTTCTTGTAGCTATTTTTTTTTCTTTTTCCGGTAATATATATTATGTGTTGCAATTGTTATATATTTTTATCCTGTTTTTCTTCTTTTCGACTTTCCATACTCTCTATTCTTCAGATAACTTTTTCTTTTTCTGTTTTTTTGTTTTTTCCTCTTTTTGTCCTTTCTTTTTTTTCTCTATGTAATTATGTATTTTGTATTTTGACTCCTGTATTTGCTAGTTCTGAAATAAAAAATAAAAATAAAAAAAAGAATATTTTCAGACACTCTCCCCCAGTCACAGATCCTGGCTGAATCTGTCATCTTTGGTCTTCTCTGGACTGAATACAAGCATCCTGAGACCAGTTTCAGGGTAACACCCCTCATCAGCCAGGCTAGCTTTAATCCAGTGGCAAAGTAAGCAAGGGACCCACTTCAAAATTAAAAACAAAAATAAAAAATTAAAATATTGGTGGACAGGCACTTATAAATATGCTCAATACATCTACCAAATGCTGTCAAAAAAACCTTGACACAACCCTTAACGAGGTAGACAATTCACCGGTGTGTGCACGCACCACCACTAGACATAACATCTAATACCGACTTTACCACTTTACCTAAAGATGTTGGAAATAGACACCAAATGTTACTTCTCAACAGGGCCACTATACAGGTCCTTATCCTGGGATTGTAGTCCCTCGGCTGCTCCCTCACAATCTCCACCACCCCAGGTGTGGTTTACTGCACTACGAAACTGTGCAACCAGGAGACTCTGTGTTTAACCCTGAGCTACCAATTTGTAAAATAGTGCGCTTCAGGAATCACTAATTAAATTTATGCTTCTCTCCCCTTTTTTGTCCAAGATCGGGGGTATTTAGAACCATCCTAAAGTTGTAAGTAAAACTGTGCTTTTAAAAATGGACCCAGACTGTGGTGATGCATCTTTAACTAAAGATTAATTCCTGCGGCTCCTGGACTGTTGAATATACATTGCCAGGAGTGTTGTCAATGCGTTGCCAGGAGTGTTCCCGACAGTTATGTTCCTGGTGCAGTTGGGTGAGTGGTGAATTAATCTTACCCTTAGCCTACCGATGACACGAGAGTTTGATTACCACATAGACATTGCCTCTGGAGGGGGAGGGTTACATAGCGCCCACTCTCATCGACTATTCACCAGAATGTAACGTGGCCAAGTAATAACCTTTGGAAAAAGTAGTTCTGTGTTCATCAGGCTTAGGCGCAGGATAGAGCGCTTCGGTGCATCGGTTAGTTAGTTAGGTAATTTAGAACTAGAGAGAAATAACAATTTAAAGTAAATAGGAAAAAAGAAATATAAACAGAAGAATTTATACTTACCCATTGAATACTTCCTGATTTCTTCGTCTCTTGGTTGACAGCAGAGGCTCCAGAAGGTTTCTAAGGGAGAAATAAGAAGAATTTAGAAGGTAAGAAAGTAAGGCAGAGAGTGAATGAACGAATGAGTGAAAAAGAATAAATGAACTCCCAGAGTTAAAGGGTGCTAAAATGTTGTTTATAATGCAGGTTACTAAAGAACAAATACTTATATTGAAGAATAGAAGAGGAGCAAAAGCCATAGGCACTCTGGGTAAGGCAATAGAGAGAGAGGGAGAGAGAGAGAGAGAGAGAGAGAGAAAGAGAGAGAGAGAGAGAGAGAGAGAGAGTGAGAAAGTGGAGAAGGAACTGAAGGAAATTAGTAATGGTGTGCTTTTCTGTTACAGCGATTTCCACTAATGCTTGAAGATAGAGAGGGAGTAAGAAGGGCATATAATGGAGTACAGCAGAAAGGAAGAAATAGAGTGGAAGAGCCACAAGGTCAGGCAGTCTCTTTTCTGTCCCATTCCCCTTGCCCCCGGCTAGGTTCACACAGCCACTAGTTAACTCTTCAGTTGGTGGCTGTGGGAAAACCAGTGGGGGGATTTGGAAAATCACATTGTTCTGCTCCTGGGAGTGTCGGCACTGTGCGTAACCACAACCCTTGACAACAGGCCTCACCTCCTCTGCACCCCCTGGACAGGCCTCATCCCCTCTTCAGCCCCTTGGACAGGACTCATCTCCTCTGTACCCCCTTGGACAGGCATCACCTCCTCTTCTCCCCCTGGACAGGCACACCTCCTCTTCTCCCCCTGGACAGTTCTCACCTCCTCTGCACCACTGTACAGGCCTCACCAACTCTGGACCCCCTAGACAGGCCTCACCCCCTCTGCTCCCGCTGGACAGGCATCTCCTCTACACCCCTCAGGACAGACCTCATATCCTCTGCACCACTGGACAGGCCTCTCCTCTTCTGCACCCAGGACAGGCCTCACCTCCCCTGCACCTCCTAGACAGGGCTTACTGCCTCTCTTCCCAGGACAGGCCTCACCTTCTGTGCTCCCCATGGACAGGCCTCACCTCCTCTGCTCAGCTTTGGATAGGCCTCACCTCCTCTGCAACCCCAGGCCTCACCTCCTCTACTCCCCCAGGACAGGCCTCACCTCCTCTCCACTCCCTGGACAGGCCTCACCTCATCTGAGCCTGCCCCACCAGACAGGCCTCACCTCCTCTGCACCTCCTGGACAGGCCTCACCTCCTCTTCAACCCCTGGAAAAGGCCTCACCTCCTCTCCACTCCCTGGACAGGCCTCACCTCATCTGAGCCCGCCCCACCAGACAGGCCTCACCTCCTCTGCACCTCCTGGACAGGCCTCACCATCTCTTCACCCGAAGGACAGGCCGCACCTCCTCTGAGGCCCCCCACACCAGACAGGCCTCACCTCCTCTGCACCCCTGGACAGGCCTCACCTCCTCTGCACACCTCTGGACAGGCCTCGCCTCCTCTGCCCTCCATGGACAGGCCTCACATCCTCTGTGACCCTGGAGACGCCGCACCTCCACTGCTCCCCCTGGACTGGCATCACTTCCTCTGCTCCTGGACAGGCATCTCCTCAACACCCCTGGACAGACCTCACCTCCTCTGCACGCCCTTGACAGGCCTCTCCTCCTCTGCACTCCTGGACAGGCCTCACCTCCTCTGCACCCCTGGACAGCCCTCACCTCCTCTACACCCCCTGGACAAGCCTCACCACCTTTGCAACCCCTCCCCAAAAGGACATGCCTCACCTCCTTTGCACCCTATAGACAAGCCACACCTCCTCTGCACCCCTGAACAGGCCTCACCTTCTCTGCTCCCCTGGACAGGCCACAACTCCTCTGCACCCCTGAACAGGCCTCACCTTCTCTGCATCCCTCTGGACAGGCCTCTCCTCCTCTGCCCCCTGGACATGCCTCACCTCCTCATCACCCCCTGGACATGCCTCACCTCCTCTTCACCCCCTGGAAAAGGCTTCATCTCCTCTCCACTCCCTGGACAGGCCTCGCTTTCTCTGAGGCCTCACCTCCTCTGCACCCCTGGACAGGCCTCACTTCCTCTGCACCCCCTGGACAGGCATCACCACCTCTTCACCCGATGGACAGGCCTCACCTCCTCTGCACTCCTTGGACAGGCCTCACCTCCTCTGGGCCCCCCGACACCAGACAAGCCTCAACTCCTATACAACCCTGGACAGGCCTCTCCTCAACTGCACCACTGGACAGGCCTCACCTTCTCTGTACCCCTAGACAGGCCTCACCTCCTCATCACCTCCTGGAGAGGCCTCAACTCCTCTGCTCACCCTGGACTGGCCTCACTTCCTCTGTTCCTGGACAGGCATCTCCTCAACAGCCCTCAGGGCAGGCCTCACATCCTCTGCACCACTGGACAGGCCTCTCCTCTTCTGCACCCAGGACAGGCCTCACCTCCTCTGCACCCCCTAGACAGGCCTCACCTCCTCTGCTCCCCTTTGGATAGGCCTCACCTTCACTGCTCCCCCTGGAGAGGCCTCACCTCCTCTCTTCCCCTGGACAGGCCTCACCTCCTCTGCACCCCATGGACAGGCCTCACCTCCTTTGCACCCTTTGGACAAGCCTCACCTCCTCTGCACCCCTGAACAGGCCTCATCTCTGCACCTCCTGGTCAGGCCTCACCTCCTCTACACCCCTGAACAGGCCTCTCCTCCTCTCCACTCATTGGACAGGCCTCACCCCTGGACATGCGTCACCTCCTCTGTACCCCTGGACAGGCCTCACCTCTTCAGCACCCCTGGACAGGCCTCACCTCCTCTGCACACCTCTGGGCAGGACAGGCCTCGCCTCCTCTGCACCCCCTAGACAGGCCTCACCTCCCCTGCACCCCCTGGATAGGCCTCATCTCCTCTGCACCCCCTGGAAAAGCATCACTGGAGGCGCCTTTCCCCCTCAGACCCCTGGACAGGCCTCACCTCCTCTATACCTCCTTGACAGGCCTCACCTCCTCTGAGCCCCAGGGACAGGTCTCACCTTATCTTCACCCACTTCACAGGCCTCATCGCCTCCACTCTGCACCCCTGGACAGGCCTCACCACCTTTGCAACCACTCCTCCCAAAAAGGACATGACTCACCTCCTCTGTACCCCTGAACAGGCCACACCTCCTCTGAGCCCCCCCACATCAGACAGGCCTCACCTCCTCTGCACCCCTGAACAGGCCTCACCTCCTCTGCACACATCTGGACAGGATAGGCCTCACCTCCTCTGCGCCCCTGGAGATGCCTCACCTCCTCTGCACCCCTGGACAGGCCTCACCTCCTCTGCTCCCCCTCGACTCGCCTCACCTCCTCTGGCCCCTGGACAGGCCTCACCTCCTCTGCACCCCAGGACAGGCCTCTCCTCCTCTGCACCCCTGAACAGGCCTCACCTTCTCTGCTCCCCTGGACAGGCCACAACTCATCTACACCCCTGAACAAGCCTCACCTTCTCTGCACCCCTGGACAGGCAACATCTCCTCTGCACCCCTGGACAGGCCTCACGTTCCCTGCACCCCTCTGGACAGGCCTCTCCTCCTCTGCACCCCCTGGACATGCCTCACCTCCTCTTCACTCCCTGGACAGGCCTCACCTTCTCTGAGGCCTCACCTCCTCTGCACCCCTGGACAGGCATCACCACCTCTTCACCCGATGGACAGGCCTCACCTCCTCTGAGCCCCCCGACACCAGATAGGCCTCACCTCCTCTGCAACTCTGGACAGGCCTCTCCTCCTCTGCACCTCTGGACAGGCCTCACCTCCTCTACACCCCCTGGACAGGCCTCACCTCCTCTGCACCCCTGGACAGGCCTCAACTCCTCTACATCCCCTGGACAGGTCTCACCGCCTCTCCTCCCCCTAGAGAGGCCTCACCTCTTCTTCACCCCCTGGACAGGCTCCACCTCCTCTTCACCCCCGGACAGACCTCACCTCCTCTGCCTCCTAGACATGCCTCACCTCCTCTGCCCCCTGGACATGCCTCACCTCCTCTGCACCCCTGGACAGGCCTCCCCTCCTCTGCCCCTTGGACATGTCTCACCTCCTCTGCAGCCCTGGACAGGCCTCACCTCCTGTGCACCGCTGGATAGGCTTCACCTCCTGTGCACCCCTGGACAGGCCTCACCTCCTCTGCACCCCTGGACAAGCCTTACCTCCTCTAACCTCTGGACAGGCCTCACCTCCTCTGCACCTCTGCACCCCTGGACAGGCCTTACCTCCTCTGCTCTCCTTGGACAGGCCTCTCCTCCTCTGCACCCTTGGACAGGCCTTACCTCCTCTGCCCCTGGAGAGGTCTCACCTCCTCTGCACCCTGGACAGGCCTCAACTCCTCTGCACCCCTGGACAGGCCTCACCTCCTCTGCACCCCTGGACAGGCCTCAGCTTATCTGCAAGCGCTTCACAGGCCTCATCATCTCTGCACCCCTAAACAAGCCTCATGCCCTCTCCTCCCCCTAGACAGGCCTCACCTCTTCTGCGCCCCCTGGACAGGCCTCACCTCCTCTCCTCCCCCTAGACAGGCCTCACCTCTTCTGCACCCCTTGGACAGGCTTCTCCTCCTCTGCATTCACCTGGACAGGCCTCTCCTCCTCTGCATTCCCATGGACAGGCCCCACCTCCTCTTCACCCCCGGACAGGCCTCACCTCCTCTGTCCCCTGGACATGCCTCATCTCCTCTGCACCCACCTGGACAGGCCTCACCTCCTCTGCACCCCCAGGCCTAACCTCTTATGCTCACCCTGGACAAGTCTCACCTCCATTGCACCCCTGGACAGGCCTCACCTCCTCTGTACCCGTGGACAGGCCTCACCTCCTCTGCACCTCTGCACCCCTGGACAGGCCTCACCTCCTCTGCACCTCTGGACAGGCCTCACCTCCTCTGCACTCCTGGAGACGTGTCACCTCCTCTGCACTCCTAGACAGGCCTCATCACCTCCTGGACAGGCCTCTCCTCCTCTACCCCTCCCCTGGACAGGCCTCTCCTAGTCTACACCAATGGACAGGCCTCTCCTCCTCTGTCCCTCCTCTGGACAAGCCTCTCCTCCTCTGCACCCCTGGACAGGCCTCTCCTCCTCTGCCCCTCCTCTGGACAGGCCTCTCCTCCTCTCTACCCCTGGACGGGCCTCACCTCCCCTACTCCTCTGGACAGGCCTCTCCTCCTCTGCCCCTCCTCTGGACAGGCCTCTCGGTGAAGGATTCTCATTAAGGACAGCGGAGCCCAGAGTTCATTCCACCCCATTCAGCGCCTCTGACTCCGCCCTGAGCCTTGGGGCGCTATGCACAGGCCCGAAGAGAGACACTGCTCCCCTGGACAGGCCTCTCCTCCTCTGAACCCAGGACAGGCCTCACCTCCTCTGCGCCTCTAGACAGGCCTCACCTCCTCTGCCCCTGGACATGCCTCACCTCCTCTGCACCCCTGGACAGGCCTCACCTCATCTGACCCCTGGACAGGCCTCTCCTCCTCTGACCCCTGGACAGGCCTCTCCTCCTCTGACCCCTGGACAGGCCTCTCCTCCTCTAACCCCTGGAGAGTCCTCTCCTCCTCGGCCCCTGCTCTGGACAAGCCTCTCGGTGAAGGATTCTCATTAAGGACAGAGGAGCCCAGAGTTCATCCACCCAATCCAGCGCCTCTGACTCCGCCCTGAGCCTCGGGCGCTATGCACAGGCACCGAAGATAGGCACTGCTCCCCTGGACAGTCCTCTCCTCCTCTGCCCCAAAGGACAGGCCTCTCCTCCTCTGCCCCTCCTCTGGACAGGCCTCACCTCCTCTGCATCCCTGGACAGGCCTCCTCCTCTGCACCCCTGGACAGGCCTCACCTCCTCTACTTCTCTTCTGGACAGGCCTCACCTCCTCTGCACCCCTGGACAGGCCTCACCTCCTCTGCACCCCTGGACAGGTCTCATCTCCTCTGCACCCCTGGACAGGCCTCACCTCCTCTTCACCCCTCAACAGGCCTCTCCTCCTCTGCACTCCTGGACAGGCCTCACCTTCTCTGCACCCCTGGACAGGCCTCTTCTCCTCTGCCCCTCCTCTGAACAGGCCTCTCCTCCTCTGCATCCCTGGTCAGGCCTCCTCCTCTGCACCCCTGGACAGGCCTCACCTCCTCTACTTCTCTTCTGGACAGGCCTCACCTCCTCTGCACCCCTGGACAGGCCTCACCTCCTCTGCACCCCTGGACAAGTCTCATCTCCTCTGCACCCCTGGACAGGCCTCTCCTCCTCTTCACCCCTCAACAGGCCTCTCCTCCTCTGCACTCCTGGACAGGCCTCACCTTCTCTGCACCCCTGGACAGGCCTCTTCTCCTCTGCCCCTCCTCTGGACAGGCCTCTCCTCCTCTGCATCCCTGGTCAGGCCTCCTCCTCTGCACCCCTGGACAGGCCTCACCTCCTCTACTTCTCTTCTGGACAGGCCTCACCTCCTCTGCACCCCTGGACAGGCCTCACCTCCTCTGCCCCCCGGACATGCCTCACCTCCTCTGCACCCCTGGACAGGCCTCCCCTCCTCTGCCCCTTGGACATGCCTCACCTCCTCTGCAGCCCTGGACAGGCCTCACCTCCTGTGCACCGCTGGATAGGCTTCACCTCCTGTGCACCCCTGGACAGGCCTCACCTCCTCTGCACCCCTGGATAAGCCTTACCTCCTCTGCACCCCTGGACAGTCCTCTCCTCCTCAGCTCCCCTGGACAGGCCTCACCTCCTCTAACCTCTGGACAGGCCTCACCTCCTCTGCACCTCTGCACCCCTGGACAGGCCTTACCTCCTCTGCTCTCCTTGGACAGGCCTCTCCTCCTCTGCACCCTTGGACAGGCCTTACCTCCTCTGCCCCTGGAGAGGTCTCACCTCCTCTGCACCCTGGACAGGCCTCAACTCCTCTGCACCCCTGGACAGGCCTCACCTCCTCTGCACCCCTGGACAGGCCTCAGCTTATCTGCAAGCGCTTCACAGGCCTCATCATCTCTGCACCCCTAAACAAGCCTCATGTCCTCTCCTCCCCCTAGACAGGCCTCACCTCTTCTGCACCCCCTGGACAGGCCTCACCTCCTCTCCTCCCCCTAGACAGGCCTCACCTCTTCTGCACCCCTTGGACAGGCTTCTCCTCCTCTGCATTCACCTGGACAGGCCTCTCCTCCTCTGCATTCCCCTGGACAGGCCCCACCTCCTCTTCACCCCCGGACAGGCCTCACCTCCTCTGTCCCCTGGACATGCCTCATCTCCTCTGCACCCACCTGGACAGGCCTCACCTCCTCTGCACCCGAGGCCTAACCTCTTATGCTCACCCTGGACAAGTCTCACCTCCATTGCACCCCTGGACAGGCCTCACCTCCTCTGTACCCCTGGACAGGCCTCACCTCCTCTGCACCTCTGGACAGGCCTCACCTCCTCTGCACTCCTGGAGACGTGTCACCTCCTCTGCACCCCTAGACAGGCCTCATCACCTCCTGGACAGGCCTCTCCTCCTCTACCCCTCCCCTGGACAGGCCTCTCCTAGTCTACACCCATGGACAGGCCTCTCCTCCTCTGTCCCTCCTCTGGACAGGCCTCTCCTCCTCTGCACCCCTGGACAGGCCTCTCCTCCTCTGCCCCTCCTCTGGACAGGCCTCTCCTCCTCTCTACCCCTGGACGGGCCTCACCTCCCCATCTCCTCTGGACAGGCCTCTCCTCCTCTGCCCCTCCTCTGGACAGGCCTCTCGGTGAAGGATTCTCATTAAGGACAGAGGAGCCCAGAGTTCATTCCACCCCATTCAGCGCCTCTGACTCCGCCCTGAGCCTTGGGGCGCTATGCACAGGCCCCGAAGAGAGACACTGCTCCCCTGGACAGGCCTCTCCTCCTCTGAACCCAGGACAGGCCTCACCTCCTCTGCGCCTCTAGACAGGCCTCACCTCCTCTGCCCCTGGACATGCCTCACCTCCTCTGCACCCCTGGACAGGCCTCACCTCATCTGACCCCTGGACAGGCCTCTCCTCCTCTGACCCCTGGACAGGCCTCTCCTCCTCTGACCCCTGGACAGGCCTCTCCTCCTCTAACCCCTGGAGAGTCCTCTCCTCCTCGGCCCCTGCTCTGGACAAGCCTCTCGGTGAAGGATTCTCATTAAGGACAGAGGAGCCCAGAGTTCATCCACCCAATCCAGCGCCTCTGACTCCGCCCTGAGCCTCGGGCGCTATGCACAGGCACCGAAGATAGGCACTGCTCCCCTGGACAGTCCTCTCCTCCTCTGCCCCAAAGGACAGGCCTCTCCTCCTCTGCCCCTCCTCTGGACAGGCCTCACCTCCTCTGCATCCCTGGACAGGCCTCCTCCTCTGCACCCCTGGACAGGCCTCACCTCCTCTACTTCTCTTCTGGACAGGCCTCACCTCCTCTGCACCCCTGGACAGGCCTCACCTCCTCTGCACCCCTGGACAGGTCTCATCTCCTCTGCACCCCTGGACAGGCCTCACCTCCTCTTCACCCCCTCAACAGGCCTCTCCTCCTCTGCACCCCTGGACAGGCCTCAGCTTATCTGCAAGCGCTTCACAGGCCTCATCATCTCTGCACCCCTAAACAAGCCTCATGCCCTCTCCTCCCCCTAGACAGGCCTCACCTCTTCTGCGCCCCCTGGACAGGCCTCACCTCCTCTCCTCCCCCTAGACAGGCCTCACCTCTTCTGCACCCCTTGGACAGGCTTCTCCTCCTCTGCATTCACCTGGACAGGCCTCTCCTCCTCTGCATTCCCATGGACAGGCCCCACCTCCTCTTCACCCCCGGACAGGCCTCACCTCCTCTGTCCCCTGGACATGCCTCATCTCCTCTGCACCCACCTGGACAGGCCTCACCTCCTCTGCACCCCCAGGCCTAACCTCTTATGCTCACCCTGGACAAGTCTCACCTCCATTGCACCCCTGGACAGGCCTCACCTCCTCTGTACCCGTGGACAGGCCTCACCTCCTCTGCACCTCTGCACCCCTGGACAGGCCTCACCTCCTCTGCACCTCTGGACAGGCCTCACCTCCTCTGCACTCCTGGAGACGTGTCACCTCCTCTGCACTCCTAGACAGGCCTCATCACCTCCTGGACAGGCCTCTCCTCCTCTACCCCTCCCCTGGACAGGCCTCTCCTAGTCTACACCAATGGACAGGCCTCTCCTCCTCTGTCCCTCCTCTGGACAAGCCTCTCCTCCTCTGCACCCCTGGACAGGCCTCTCCTCCTCTGCCCCTCCTCTGGACAGGCCTCTCCTCCTCTCTACCCCTGGACGGGCCTCACCTCCCCTACTCCTCTGGACAGGCCTCTCCTCCTCTGCCCCTCCTCTGGACAGGCCTCTCGGTGAAGGATTCTCATTAAGGACAGCGGAGCCCAGAGTTCATTCCACCCCATTCAGCGCCTCTGACTCCGCCCTGAGCCTTGGGGCGCTATGCACAGGCCCGAAGAGAGACACTGCTCCCCTGGACAGGCCTCTCCTCCTCTGAACCCAGGACAGGCCTCACCTCCTCTGCGCCTCTAGACAGGCCTCACCTCCTCTGCCCCTGGACATGCCTCACCTCCTCTGCACCCCTGGACAGGCCTCACCTCATCTGACCCCTGGACAGGCCTCTCCTCCTCTGACCCCTGGACAGGCCTCTCCTCCTCTGACCCCTGGACAGGCCTCTCCTCCTCTAACCCCTGGAGAGTCCTCTCCTCCTCGGCCCCTGCTCTGGACAAGCCTCTCGGTGAAGGATTCTCATTAAGGACAGAGGAGCCCAGAGTTCATCCACCCAATCCAGCGCCTCTGACTCCGCCCTGAGCCTCGGGCGCTATGCACAGGCACCGAAGATAGGCACTGCTCCCCTGGACAGTCCTCTCCTCCTCTGCCCCAAAGGACAGGCCTCTCCTCCTCTGCCCCTCCTCTGGACAGGCCTCACCTCCTCTGCATCCCTGGACAGGCCTCCTCCTCTGCACCCCTGGACAGGCCTCACCTCCTCTACTTCTCTTCTGGACAGGCCTCACCTCCTCTGCACCCCTGGACAGGCCTCACCTCCTCTGCACCCCTGGACAGGTCTCATCTCCTCTGCACCCCTGGACAGGCCTCACCTCCTCTTCACCCCTCAACAGGCCTCTCCTCCTCTGCACTCCTGGACAGGCCTCACCTTCTCTGCACCCCTGGACAGGCCTCTTCTCCTCTGCCCCTCCTCTGAACAGGCCTCTCCTCCTCTGCATCCCTGGTCAGGCCTCCTCCTCTGCACCCCTGGACAGGCCTCACCTCCTCTACTTCTCTTCTGGACAGGCCTCACCTCCTCTGCACCCCTGGACAGGCCTCACCTCCTCTGCACCCCTGGACAAGTCTCATCTCCTCTGCACCCCTGGACAGGCCTCTCCTCCTCTTCACCCCTCAACAGGCCTCTCCTCCTCTGCACTCCTGGACAGGCCTCACCTTCTCTGCACCCCTGGACAGGCCTCTTCTCCTCTGCCCCTCCTCTGGACAGGCCTCTCCTCCTCTGCATCCCTGGTCAGGCCTCCTCCTCTGCACCCCTGGACAGGCCTCACCTCCTCTACTTCTCTTCTGGACAGGCCTCACCTCCTCTGCACCCCTGGACAGGCCTCACCTCCTCTGCCCCCCGGACATGCCTCACCTCCTCTGCACCCCTGGACAGGCCTCCCCTCCTCTGCCCCTTGGACATGCCTCACCTCCTCTGCAGCCCTGGACAGGCCTCACCTCCTGTGCACCGCTGGATAGGCTTCACCTCCTGTGCACCCCTGGACAGGCCTCACCTCCTCTGCACCCCTGGATAAGCCTTACCTCCTCTGCACCCCTGGACAGTCCTCTCCTCCTCAGCTCCCCTGGACAGGCCTCACCTCCTCTAACCTCTGGACAGGCCTCACCTCCTCTGCACCTCTGCACCCCTGGACAGGCCTTACCTCCTCTGCTCTCCTTGGACAGGCCTCTCCTCCTCTGCACCCTTGGACAGGCCTTACCTCCTCTGCCCCTGGAGAGGTCTCACCTCCTCTGCACCCTGGACAGGCCTCAACTCCTCTGCACCCCTGGACAGGCCTCACCTCCTCTGCACCCCTGGACAGGCCTCAGCTTATCTGCAAGCGCTTCACAGGCCTCATCATCTCTGCACCCCTAAACAAGCCTCATGTCCTCTCCTCCCCCTAGACAGGCCTCACCTCTTCTGCACCCCCTGGACAGGCCTCACCTCCTCTCCTCCCCCTAGACAGGCCTCACCTCTTCTGCACCCCTTGGACAGGCTTCTCCTCCTCTGCATTCACCTGGACAGGCCTCTCCTCCTCTGCATTCCCCTGGACAGGCCCCACCTCCTCTTCACCCCCGGACAGGCCTCACCTCCTCTGTCCCCTGGACATGCCTCATCTCCTCTGCACCCACCTGGACAGGCCTCACCTCCTCTGCACCCGAGGCCTAACCTCTTATGCTCACCCTGGACAAGTCTCACCTCCATTGCACCCCTGGACAGGCCTCACCTCCTCTGTACCCCTGGACAGGCCTCACCTCCTCTGCACCTCTGGACAGGCCTCACCTCCTCTGCACTCCTGGAGACGTGTCACCTCCTCTGCACCCCTAGACAGGCCTCATCACCTCCTGGACAGGCCTCTCCTCCTCTACCCCTCCCCTGGACAGGCCTCTCCTAGTCTACACCCATGGACAGGCCTCTCCTCCTCTGTCCCTCCTCTGGACAGGCCTCTCCTCCTCTGCACCCCTGGACAGGCCTCTCCTCCTCTGCCCCTCCTCTGGACAGGCCTCTCCTCCTCTCTACCCCTGGACGGGCCTCACCTCCCCATCTCCTCTGGACAGGCCTCTCCTCCTCTGCCCCTCCTCTGGACAGGCCTCTCGGTGAAGGATTCTCATTAAGGACAGAGGAGCCCAGAGTTCATTCCACCCCATTCAGCGCCTCTGACTCCGCCCTGAGCCTTGGGGCGCTATGCACAGGCCCCGAAGAGAGACACTGCTCCCCTGGACAGGCCTCTCCTCCTCTGAACCCAGGACAGGCCTCACCTCCTCTGCGCCTCTAGACAGGCCTCACCTCCTCTGCCCCTGGACATGCCTCACCTCCTCTGCACCCCTGGACAGGCCTCACCTCATCTGACCCCTGGACAGGCCTCTCCTCCTCTGACCCCTGGACAGGCCTCTCCTCCTCTGACCCCTGGACAGGCCTCTCCTCCTCTAACCCCTGGAGAGTCCTCTCCTCCTCGGCCCCTGCTCTGGACAAGCCTCTCGGTGAAGGATTCTCATTAAGGACAGAGGAGCCCAGAGTTCATCCACCCAATCCAGCGCCTCTGACTCCGCCCTGAGCCTCGGGCGCTATGCACAGGCACCGAAGATAGGCACTGCTCCCCTGGACAGTCCTCTCCTCCTCTGCCCCAAAGGACAGGCCTCTCCTCCTCTGCCCCTCCTCTGGACAGGCCTCACCTCCTCTGCATCCCTGGACAGGCCTCCTCCTCTGCACCCCTGGACAGGCCTCACCTCCTCTACTTCTCTTCTGGACAGGCCTCACCTCCTCTGCACCCCTGGACAGGCCTCACCTCCTCTGCACCCCTGGACAGGTCTCATCTCCTCTGCACCCCTGGACAGGCCTCACCTCCTCTTCACCCCTCAACAGGCCTCTCCTCCTCTGCACTCCTGGACAGGCCTCACCTTCTCTGCACCCCTGGACAGGCCTCTTCTCCTCTGCCCCTCCGCTGAACAGGCCTCTCCTCCTCTGCATCCCTGGTCAGGCCTCCTCCTCTGCACCCCTGGACAGGCCTCACCTCCTCTACTTCTCTTCTGGACAGGCCTCACCTCCTCTGCACCCCTGGACAGGCCTCACCTCCTCTGCACCCCTGGACAAGTCTCATCTCCTCTGCACCCCTGGACAGGCCTCTCCTCCTCTTCACCCCTCAACAGGCCTCTCCTCCTCTGCACTCCTGGACAGGCCTCACCTTCTCTGCACCCCTGGACAGGCCTCTTCTCCTCTGCCCCTCCTCTGGACAGGCCTCTCCTCCTCTGCATCCCTGGTCAGGCCTCCTCCTCTGCACCCCTGGACAGGCCTCACCTCCTCTACTTCTCTTCTGGACAGGCCTCACCTCCTCTGCACCCCTGGACAGGCCTCACCTCCTCTGCCCCCTGGACATGCCTCACCTCCTCTGTACCCCTGGACAGGCCTCCCCTCCTCTGCCCCTTGGACATGCCTCACCTCCTCTGCAGCCCTGGACAGGCCTCACCTCCTGTGCACCGCTGGATAGGCTTCACCTCCTGTGCACCCCTGGACAGGCCTCACCTCCTCTGCACCCCTGGATAAGCCTTACCTCCTCTGCACCCCTGGACAGTCCTCTCCTCCTCAGCTCCCCTGGACAGGCCTCACCTCCTCTAACCTCTGGACAGGCCTCACCTCCTCTGCACCTCTGCACCCCTGGACAGGCCTTACCTCCTCTGCTCTCCTTGGACAGGCCTCTCCTCCTCTGCACCCTTGGACAGGCCTTACCTCCTCTGCCCCTGGAGAGGTCTCACCTCCTCTGCACCCTGGACAGGCCTCAACTCCTCTGCACCCCTGGACAGGCCTCACCTCCTCTGCACCCCTGGACAGGCCTCAGCTTATCTGCAAGCGCTTCACAGGCCTCATCATCTCTGCACCCCTAAACAAGCCTCATGTCCTCTCCTCCCCCTAGACAGGCCTCACCTCTTCTGCACCCCCTGGACAGGCCTCACCTCCTCTCCTCCCCCTAGACAGGCCTCACCTCTTCTGCACCCCTTGGACAGGCTTCTCCTCCTCTGCATTCACCTGGACAGGCCTCTCCTCCTCTGCATTCCCCTGGACAGGCCCCACCTCCTCTTCACCCCCGGACAGGCCTCACCTCCTCTGTCCCCTGGACATGCCTCATCTCCTCTGCACCCACCTGGACAGGCCTCACCTCCTCTGCACCCGAGGCCTAACCTCTTATTCTCACCCTGGACAAGTCTCACCTCCATTGCACCCCTGGACAGGCCTCACCTCCTCTGTACCCCTGGACAGGCCTCACCTCCTCTGCACCTCTGCACTCCTGGACAGGCCTCACCTCCTCTGCACCTCTGGACAGGCCTCACCTCCTCTGCACTCCTGGAGACGTGTCACCTCCTCTGCACCCCTAGACAGGCCTCATCACCTCCTGGACAGGCCTCTCCTCCTCTACCCCTCCCCTGGACAGGCCTCTCCTAGTCTACACCCATGGACAGGCCTCTCCTCCTCTGTCCCTCCTCTGGACAGGCCTCTCCTCCTCTGCACCCCTGGACAGGCCTCTCCTCCTCTGCCCCTCCTCTGGACAGGCCTCTCCTCCTCTCTACCCCTGGACGGGCCTCACCTCCCCATCTCCTCTGGACAGGCCTCTCCTCCTCTGCCCCTCCTCTGGACAGGCCTCTCGGTGAAGGATTCTCATTAAGGACAGAGGAGCCCAGAGTTCATTCCACCCCATTCAGCGCCTCTGACTCCGCCCTGAGCCTTGGGGCGCTATGCACAGGCCCCGAAGAGAGACACTGCTCCCCTGGACAGGCCTCTCCTCCTCTGAACCCAGGACAGGCCTCACCTCCTCTGCGCCTCTAGACAGGCCTCACCTCCTCTGCCCCTGGACATGCCTCACCTCCTCTGCACCCCTGGACAGGCCTCACCTCATCTGACCCCTGGACAGGCCTCTCCTCCTCTGACCCCTGGACAGGCCTCTCCTCCTCTGACCCCTGGACAGGCCTCTCCTCCTCTAACCCCTGGAGAGTCCTCTCCTCCTCGGCCCCTGCTCTGGACAAGCCTCTCGGTGAAGGATTCTCATTAAGGACAGAGGAGCCCAGAGTTCATCCACCCAATCCAGCGCCTCTGACTCCGCCCTGAGCCTCGGGCGCTATGCACAGGCACCGAAGATAGGCACTGCTCCCCTGGACAGTCCTCTCCTCCTCTGCCCCAAAGGACAGGCCTCTCCTCCTCTGCCCCTCCTCTGGACAGGCCTCACCTCCTCTGCATCCCTGGACAGGCCTCCTCCTCTGCACCCCTGGACAGGCCTCACCTCCTCTACTTCTCTTCTGGACAGGCCTCACCTCCTCTGCACCCCTGGACAGGCCTCACCTCCTCGGCACCCCTGGACAGGCCTCACCTCCTCTGCACCCCTGGACAGGTCTCATCTCCTCTGCACCCCTGGACAGGCCTCACCTCCTCTTCACCCCTCAACAGGCCTCTCCTCCTCTGCACTCCTGGACAGGCCTCACCTTCTCTGCACCCCTGGACAGGCCTCTTCTCCTCTGCCCCTCCTCTGGACAGGCCTCTCCTCCTCTGCATCCCTGGTCAGGCCTCCTCCTCTGCACCCCTGGACAGGCCTCACCTCCTCTACTTCTCTTCTGGACAGGCCTCACCTCCTCTGCACTCCTGGACAGGCCTCACCTCCTATGCACCCCTGGACAAGTCTCATCTCCTCTGCACCCCTGGACAGGCCTCTCCTCCTCTTCACCCCTCAACAGGCCTCTCCTCCTCTGCACTCCTGGACAGGCCTCACCTCCTCCTCACCCCTCAACAGGCCTCTCCTCCTCTGCACTCCTGGAAAGGCCTCTCCTCCTCTGCACACCTGGACAGGCCTCACCTCCTCCGCACCCTGTACCCCTGGACAGGCCTCTCCTCATCTGCACCCCTGGAAAGGCCTCAGCCCTTCTGGACCCCTGGAAAGGCCTCACCTCCTCTGCACTCCTGAACAGGCTTCACCTCCTTTGCTCCCCTGTGTAGGCCTGTCCTCCTCGGCACCCCTGGATAGGCCTCACCTCCTGTGCCCTTCCTCTGGACATGCCTCTCCTCCTCTGTCCCCACTCTGGACAGGCCTCACCTACTATGCACCCGTGGACAGGCCTCACCTCCTCTGCATCCTTGGACAGGCCTCTCTTCATCTGCATCCCTGGACAGGCCTCACCTCCTCTGCAAACCTGGACAGGCCTCACCTCCTCTGCACCCCATGGACAGGCCTCACCTCGTCTGCACTCCTCTGGACAGGCCTCACCTCCTCTCCTCCTCTGGACAGGCCTCTCCTCCTCTGCATCCCTGGACAGGCCTCCTCCTCTGCACCCCTGGACAGGCCTCACCTCCTCTACTTCTCCTCTGGACAGGCCTCACCTCCTCTGCACCCCTGGACAGGCCCCACCTCCTCTTCACCCCTCAACAAGCCTCTCCTCCTCTGCACTCCTGGACAGGCCTCACCTTCTCTGCACCCCTGGACACTGGACAGGCCTCTTCTCCTCTGCCCCTCCTCTGGACAGGCCTCTCCTCCTCTGCACTCCTGAAAAGGCCTCTCCTCCTCTGCACCCCTGGAAAGGCCTCACCTCCTCTACACTCCTGGACAGGCCTCTCCTCCTTTGCCCCCCTGTACAGGTCTCTCCTCCTCGGCACCCCTGGACAGGCCTCACCTCCTCTGCCCCTCCTCTGGACATGCCTCTCCTCCTCTGCCCCTCCTCTGGACAGCCCTCACCTACTATGCACCCGTGGACAGGCCTCACCTCCTCTGCATCCCTGGACAGGCCTCTCTTCATCTGCATCCCTGGACAGGCCTCACCTCCTCTGCAAACCTGGATAGGCCTCACCTCCTCTCCTCCTCTGGACAGGCCTCTCCTCCTCTGCATCCCTGGACAGGCCTACTCCTCTGCACCCCTGGACAGGTCTCACCTCCTCTACTTCTCCTCTGGATAGGCCTCACCTCCTCTGCACACCTGGACAGGCCTCACCTCCTCTGCACTCCTGGAGACGTGTCAACTCCTCTGCACCCCTAGACAGGCCTCATCACCTCCTGGACAGGCCTCTCCTCCTCTAACCCTCCCCTGGACAGGCCTCTCCTAGTCTACACCCATGGACAGTCCTCTCCTCCTCTGTCCCTCCTCTGGACAGGCCTCTCCTCCTCTGCACCCCTGGACAGGCCTCTCCTCCTCTGCCCCTCCTCTGGACAGGCCTCTCCTCCTCTCTACACCTGGACGGGCCTCACCTCCCCATCTCCTCTGGACAGGCCTCTCCTCCTCTGCCCCTCCTCTGGACAGGCCTCTCGGTGAAGGATTCTCATTAAGGACAGAGGAGCCCAGAGTTCATTCCACCCCATTCAGCGCCTCTGACTCCGCCCTGAGCCTTGGGGCGCTATGCACAGGCCCCGAAGAGAGACACTGCTCCCCTGGACAGGCCTCTCCTCCTCTGAACCCAGGACAGGCCTCACCTCCTCTGCGCCTCTAGACAGGCCTCACCTCCTCTGCCCCTGGACATGCCTCACCTCCTCTGCACCCCTGGACAGGCCTCACCTCATCTGACCCCTGGACAGGCCTCTCCTCCTCTGACCCCTGGACAGGCCTCTCCTCCTCTGACCCCTGGACAGGCCTCTCCTCCTCTAACCCCTGGAGAGTCCTCTCCTCCTCGGCCCCTGCTCTGGACAAGCCTCTCGGTGAAGGATTCTCATTAAGGACAGAGGAGCCCAGAGTTCATCCACCCAATCCAGCGCCTCTGACTCCGCCCTGAGCCTCGGGCGCTATGCACAGGCACCGAAGATAGGCACTGCTCCCCTGGACAGTCCTCTCCTCCTCTGCCCCAAAGGACAGGCCTCTCCTCCTCTGCCCCTCCTCTGGACAGGCCTCACCTCCTCTGCATCCCTGGACAGGCCTCCTCCTCTGCACCCCTGGACAGGCCTCACCTCCTCTACTTCTCTTCTGGACAGGCCTCACCTCCTCTGCACCCCTGGACAGGTCTCATCTCCTCTGCACCCCTGGACAGGCCTCACCTCCTCTACTTCTCTTCTGGACAGGCCTCACCTCCTCTGCACCCCTGGACAGGCCTCACCTCCTCTGCACCCCTGGACAGGTCTCATCTCCTCTGCACCCCTGGACAGGCCTCACCTCCTCTTCACCCCTCAACAGGCCTCTCCTCCTCTGCACTCCTGGACAGGCCTCACCTTCTCTGCACCCCTGGACAGGCCTCTTCTCCTCTGCCCCTCCTCTGGACAGGCCTCTCCTCCTCTGCATCCCTGGTCAGGCCTCCTCCTCTGCACCCCTGGACAGGCCTCACCTCCTCTACTTCTCTTCTGGACAGGCCTCACCTCCTCTGCACTCCTGGACAGGCCTCACCTCCTATGCACCCCTGGACAAGTCTCATCTCCTCTGCACCCCTGGACAGGCCTCTCCTCCTCTTCACCCCTCAACAGGCCTCTCCTCCTCTGCACTCCTGGACAGGCCTCACCTCCTCCTCACCCCTCAACAGGCCTCTCCTCCTCTGCACTCCTGGAAAGGCCTCTCCTCCTCTGCACACCTGGACAGGCCTCACCTCCTCCGCACCCTGTACCCCTGGACAGGCCTCTCCTCATCTGCACCCCTGGAAAGGCCTCAGCCCTTCTGGACCCCTGGAAAGGCCTCACCTCCTCTGCACTCCTGAACAGGCTTCACCTCCTTTGCTCCCCTGTGTAGGCCTGTCCTCCTCGGCACCCCTGGATAGGCCTCACCTCCTGTGCCCTTCCTCTGGACATGCCTCTCCTCCTCTGTCCCCACTCTGGACAGGCCTCACCTACTATGCACCCGTGGACAGGCCTCACCTCCTCTGCATCCTTGGACAGGCCTCTCTTCATCTGCATCCCTGGACAGGCCTCACCTCCTCTGCAAACCTGGACAGGCCTCACCTCCTCTGCACCCCATGGACAGGCCTCACCTCGTCTGCACTCCTCTGGACAGGCCTCACCTCCTCTCCTCCTCTGGACAGGCCTCTCCTCCTCTGCATCCCTGGACAGGCCTCCTCCTCTGCACCCCTGGACAGGCCTCACCTCCTCTACTTCTCCTCTGGACAGGCCTCACCTCCTCTGCACCCCTGGACAGGCCCCACCTCCTCTTCACCCCTCAACAAGCCTCTCCTCCTCTGCACTCCTGGACAGGCCTCACCTTCTCTGCACCCCTGGACACTGGACAGGCCTCTTCTCCTCTGCCCCTCCTCTGGACAGGCCTCTCCTCCTCTGCACTCCTGAAAAGGCCTCTCCTCCTCTGCACCCCTGGAAAGGCCTCACCTCCTCTACACTCCTGGACAGGCCTCTCCTCCTTTGCCCCCCTGTACAGGTCTCTCCTCCTCGGCACCCCTGGACAGGCCTCACCTCCTCTGCCCCTCCTCTGGACATGCCTCTCCTCCTCTGCCCCTCCTCTGGACAGCCCTCACCTACTATGCACCCGTGGACAGGCCTCACCTCCTCTGCATCCCTGGACAGGCCTCTCTTCATCTGCATCCCTGGACAGGCCTCACCTCCTCTGCAAACCTGGATAGGCCTCACCTCCTCTCCTCCTCTGGACAGGCCTCTCCTCCTCTGCATCCCTGGACAGGCCTACTCCTCTGCACCCCTGGACAGGTCTCACCTCCTCTACTTCTCCTCTGGATAGGCCTCACCTCCTCTGCACACCTGGACAGGCCTCACCTCCTCTGCACTCCTGGAGACGTGTCAACTCCTCTGCACCCCTAGACAGGCCTCATCACCTCCTGGACAGGCCTCTCCTCCTCTAACCCTCCCCTGGACAGGCCTCTCCTAGTCTACACCCATGGACAGGCCTCTCCTCCTCTGTCCCTCCTCTGGACAGGCCTCTCCTCCTCTGCACCCCTGGACAGGCCTCTCCTCCTCTGCCCCTCCTCTGGACAGGACTCTCCTCCTCTCTACCCCTGGACGGGCCTCACCTCCCCTACTCCTCTGGACAGGCCTCTCCTCCTCTGCCCCTCCTCTGGACAGGCCTCTCGGTGAAGGATTCTCATTAAGGACAGAGGAGCCCAGAGTTCATTCCACCCCATTCAGCGCCTCTGACTCCGCCCTGAGCCTTGGGGCGCTATGCACAGGCCCCGAAGAGAGACACTGCTCCCCTGGACAGGCCTCTCCTCCTCTGAACCCAGGACAGGCCTCACCTCCTCTGCGCCTCTAGACAGGCCTCACCTCCTCTGCCCCTGGACATGCCTCACCTCCTCTGCACCCCTGGACAGGCCTCACCTCATCTGACCCCTGGACAGGCCTCTTCTCCTCTGACCCCTGGACAGGCCTCTCCTCCTCTGACCCCTGGACAGGCCTCTCCTCCTCTAACCCCTGGAGAGTCCTCTCCTCCTCGGCCCCTGCTCTGGACAAGCCTCTCGGTGAAGGATTCTCATTAAGGACAGAGGAGCCCAGAGTTCATCCACCCAATCCAGCGCCTCTGACTCCGCCCTGAGCCTCGGGCGCTATGCACAGGCACCGAAGATAAGCACTGCTCCCCTGGACAGTCCTCTCCTCCTCTGCCCCAAAGGACAGGCCTCTCCTCCTCTGCCCCTCCTCTGGACAGGCCTCACCTCCTCTGCATCCCTGGACAGGCCTCCTCCTCTACACCCCTGGACAGGCCTCACCTCCTCTACTTCTCTTCTGGACAGGCCTCACCTCCTCTGCACCCCTGGACAGGCCTCACCTCCTCTGCACCCCTGGACAGGTCTCATCTCCTCTGCACCCCTGGACAGGCCTCACCTCCTCTTCACCCCTCAACAGGCCTCTCCTCCTCTGCACTCCTGGACAGGCCTCACCTTCTCTGCACCCCTGGACAGGCCTCTTCTCCTCTGCCCCTCCTCTGGACAGGCCTCTCCTCCTCTGCATCCCTGGTCAGGCCTCCTCCTCTGCACCCCTGGACAGGCCTCACCTCCTCTACTTCTCTTCTGGACAGGCCTCACCTCCTCTGCACCCCTGGACAGGCCTCACCTCCTATGCACCCCTGGACAAGTCTCATCTCCTCTGCACCCCTGGACAGGCCTCTCCTCCTCTTCACCCCTCAACAGGCCTCTCCTCCTCTGCACTCCTGGACAGGCCTCACCTCCTCCTCACCCCTCAACAGGCCTCTCCTCCTCTGCACTCCTGGAAAGGCCTCTCCTCCTCTGCACACCTGGACAGGCCTCACCTCCTCCGCACCCTGTACCCCTGGACAGGCCTCTCCTCATCTGCACCCCTGGAAAGGCCTCAGCCCTTCTGGACCCCTGGAAAGGCCTCACCTCCTCTGCACTCCTGAACAGGCTTCACCTCCTTTGCTCCCCTGTACAGGCCTGTCCTCCTCGGCACCCCTGGATAGGCCTCACCTCCTGTGCCCCTCCTCTGGACATGCCTCTCCTCCTCTGTCCCCACTCTGGACAGGCCTCACCTACTATGCACCCGTGGACAGGCCTCACCTCCTCTGCATCCTTGGACAGGCCTCTCTTCGTCTGCATCCCTGGACAGGCCTCACCTCCTCTGCAAACCTGGACAGGCCTCACCTCCTCTGCACCCCATGGACAGGCCTCACCTCGTCTGCACTCCTCTGGACAGGCCTCACCTCCTCTCCTCCTCTGGACAGGCCTCTCCTCCTCTGCATCCCTGGACAGGCCTCCTCCTCTGCACCCCTGGACAGGCCTCACCTCCTCTACTTCTCCTCTGGACAGGCCTCACCTCCTCTGCACCCCTGAACAGGCCTCACCTCCTCTTCACCCCTCAACAGGCCTCTCCTCCTCTGCACTCCTGGACAGGCCTCACCTTCTCTGCACCCCTGGACACTGGACAGGCCTCTTCTCCTCTGCCCCTCCTCTGGACAGGCCTCTCCTCCTCTGCACTCCTGAAAAGGCCTCTCCTTCTCTGCACCCCTGGAAAGGCCTCACCTCCTCTACACTCCTGGACAGGCCTCTCCTCCTTTGCCCCTCTGTACAGGTCTCTCCTCCTCGGCACCCCTGGACAGGCCTCACCTCCTCTGCCCCTCCTCTGGACATGCCTCTCCTCCTCTGCCCCTCCTCTGGACAGGCCTCACCTACTATGCACCCGTGGACAGGCCTCACCTCCTCTGCATCCCTGGACAGGCCTCTCTTCATCTGCATCCCTGGACAGGCTTCACCTCCTCTGCAAACCTGGATAGGCCTCACCTCCTCTCCTCCCCTGGACAGGCCTCTCCTCCTCTGCATCCCTGGACAGGCCTACTCCTCTGCACCCCTGGACAGGTCTCACCTCCTCTACTTCTCCTCTGGATAGGCCTCACCTCCTCTGCACACCTGGATAGGCCTCACCTCCTCTGCACCCCTGGACAGGTCTCATCTCCTCTGCACCCCTGGACAGGCCTCACCTCCTCTTCACCCCTCAACAGGCCTCTCCTCCTTTGCACTCCTGGACAGGCCTCACCTTCTCTGCACCCCCTGGACAGGCCTCTTCTCCTCTGCCCCTCCTCTGCCCCTCCTCTGGACAGGCCTCGCCTCCTCTGCACCACTGGACAGGCCTCTCCTCCTCTGCACCCCTGGACAGGCCTCTCCTCCTCTGCCCTTCCTCTGGACAGGCCTCTCCTCCTCTGACCCCTGGACAGGCCTCTCCTCCTCTGCACTCCTGGAAAGGCCTCTCCTCCTCTGCACACCTGGACAGGCCTCACCTCCTCCGCACCCTGCACCCCTGGACAGGCCTCACCTCTTTTGCTCCCCTGTACAGGCCTCTCCTCCTCGGCACCCCTGGACAGGCCTCTCCTCCTCTGCACCCCTGGAAAAGCCTCACCTCCTCTGCACCCCTGGACAGGCCTTACCTCCTCTGCACCCTTGGACAGGCCTCAGCCCTTCTGGACCCCTGGAAAGGCCTCACCTCCTCTGCACTCCTGGACAGGCCTCACCTCTTTTACTCCCCTGTACAGGCCTCACCTCCTCTGCCCCTCCTCTGGACATGCCTTTCCTCCTCTGCCCCTCCTCTGGACAGGCCTCACCACCTCTGCACCCCATGGACAGGCCTCACCTCGTCTGCACTCCTCTGGACAGGCCTCACCTCCTCTCCTCCTCTGGACAGGCCTCACCTCCTCTGCATCCCTGGACAGGCCTCTCTTCGTCTGCATCCCTGGACAGGCCTCACCTCCTCTGCAAACCTGGACAGGCATCGCCTCCTCTGCACCCCTGGACAGGCCTCTCCTCCTCTTCACCCCTCAACAGGCCTCTCCTCCTCTGCACTCCTGGACAGGCCTCACCTCCTCCTCACCCCTCAACAGGCCTCTCCTCCTCTGCACTCCTGGAAAGGCCTCTCCTCCTCTGCACACCTGGACAGGCCTCACCTCCTCCGCACCCTGTACCCCTGGACAGGCCTCTCCTCATCTGCACCCCTGGAAAGGCCTCAGCCCTTCTGGACCCCTGGAAAGGCCTCACCTCCTCTGCACTCCTGAACAGGCTTCACCTCCTTTGCTCCCCTGTACAGGCCTGTCCTCCTCGGCACCCCTGGATAGGCCTCACCTCCTGTGCCCCTCCTCTGGACATGCCTCTCCTCCTCTGTCCCCACTCTGGACAGGCCTCACCTACTATGCACCCGTGGACAGGCCTCACCTCCTCTGCATCCTTGGACAGGCCTCTCTTCGTCTGCATCCCTGGACAGGCCTCACCTCCTCTGCAAACCTGGACAGGCCTCACCTCCTCTGCACCCCATGGACAGGCCTCACCTCGTCTGCACTCCTCTGGACAGGCCTCACCTCCTCTCCTCCTCTGGACAGGCCTCTCCTCCTCTGCATCCCTGGACAGGCCTCCTCCTCTGCACCCCTGGACAGGCCTCACCTCCTCTACTTCTCCTCTGGACAGGCCTCACCTCCTCTGCACCCCTGGACTGGCCTCACCTCCTCTTCACCCCTCAACAGGCCTCTCCTCCTCTGCACTCCTGGACAGGCCTCACCTTCTCTGCGCCCCTGGACACTGGACAGGCCTCTTCTCCTCTGCCCCTCCTCTGGACAGGCCTCTCCTCATCTGCACTCCTGAAAAGGCCTCTCCTCCTCTGCACCCCTGGAAAGGCCTCACCTCCTCTATACTCCTGGACAGGCCTCTCCTCCTTTGCCCCCCTGTACAGGTCTCTCCTCCTCGGCATCCCTGGACAGGCCTCACCTCCTCTGCCCCTCCTCTGGACATGCCTCTCCTCCTCTGCCCCTCCTCTGGATAGGCCTCACCTACTATGCACCCGTGGACAGGCCTCACCTCCTCTGCATCCCTGGACAGGCCTCTCTTCATCTGCATCCCTGGACAGGCCTCACCTCCTCTGCAAACCTGGATAGGCCTCACCTCCTCTCCTCCTCTGGACAGGCCTCTCCTCCTCTGCATCCCTGGACAGGCCTACTCCTCTGCACCCCTGGACAGGTCTCACCTCCTCTACTTCTCCTCTGGATAGGCCTCACCTCCTCTGCACACCTGGACAGGCCTCACCTCCTCTGCACTCCTGGAGACGTGTCACCTCCTCTGCACCCCTAGACAGGCCTCATCACCTCCTGGACAGGCCTCTCCTCCTCTACCCCTCCCCTGGACAGGCCTCTCCTAGTCTACACCCATGGACAGGCCTCTCCTCCTCTGTCCCTCCTCTGGACAGGCCTCTCCTCCTCTGCACCCCTGGACAGGCCTCTCCTCCTCTGCCCCTCCTCTGGACAGGCCTCTCCTCCTCTCTACCCCTGGACGGGCCTCACCTCCCCATCTCCTCTGGACAGGCCTCTCCTCCTCTGCCCCTCCTCTGGACAGGCCTCTCGGTGAAGGATTCTCATTAAGGACAGAGGAGCCCAGAGTTCATTCCACCCCATTCAGCGCCTCTGACTCCGCCCTGAGCCTTGGGGCGCTATGCACAGGCCCCGAAGAGAGACACTGCTCCCCTGGACAGGCCTCTCCTCCTCTGAACCCAGGACAGGCCTCACCTCCTCTGCGCCTCTAGACAGGCCTCACCTCCTCTGCCCCTGGACATGCCTCACCTCCTCTGCACCCCTGGACAGGCCTCACCTCATCTGACCCCTGGACAGGCCTCTCCTCCTCTGACCCCTGGACAGGCCTCTCCTCCTCTGACCCCTGGACAGGCCTCTCCTCCTCTAACCCCTGGAGAGTCCTCTCCTCCTCGGCCCCTGCTCTGGACAAGCCTCTCGGTGAAGGATTCTCATTAAGGACAGAGGAGCCCAGAGTTCATCCACCCAATCCAGCGCCTCTGACTCCGCCCTGAGCCTCGGGCGCTATGCACAGGCACCGAAGATAGGCACTGCTCCCCTGGACAGTCCTCTCCTCCTCTGCCCCAAAGGACAGGCCTCTCCTCCTCTGCCCCTCCTTTGGACAGGCCTCACCTCCTCTGCATCCCTGGACAGGCCTCCTCCTCTGCACCCCTGGACAGGCCTCACCTCCTCTACTTCTCTTCTGGACAGGCCTCACCTCCTCTGCACCCCTGGACAGGCCTCACCTCCTCTGCACCCCTGGACAGGTCTCACCTCCTCTGCACCCCTGGACAGGCCTCACCTCCTCTTCACCCCTCAACAGGCCTCTCCTCCTCTGCACTCCTGGACAGGCCTCACCTTCTCTGCACCCCTGGACAGGCCTCTTCTCCTCTGCCCCTCCTCTGGACAGGCCTCTCCTCCTCTGCATCCCTGGTCAGGCCTCCTCCTCTGCACCCCTGGACAGGCCTCACCTCCTCTACTTCTCTTCTGGACAGGCCTCACCTCCTCTGCACCCCTGGACAGGCCTCACCTCCTATGCACCCCTGGACAAGTCTCATCTCCTCTGCACCCCTGGACAGGCCTCTCCTCCTCTTCACCCCTCAACAGACCTCTCCTCCTCTGCACTCCTGGACAGGCCTCACCTCCTCCTCACCCCTCAACAGGCCTCTCCTCCTCTGCACTCCTGGAAAGGCCTCTCCTCCTCTGCACACCTGGACAGGCCTCACCTCCTCCGCACCCTGTACCCCTGGACAGGCCTCTCCTCATCTGCACCCCTGGAAAGGCCTCAGCCCTTCTGGACCCCTGGAAAGGCCTCACCTCCTCTGCACTCCTGAACAGGCTTCACCTCCTTTGCTCCCCTGTACAGGCCTGTCCTCCTCGGCACCCCTGGATAGGCCTCACCTCCTGTGCCCCTCCTCTGGACATGGCTCTCCTCCTCTGTCCCCACTCTGGACAGGCCTCACCTACTATGCACCCGTGGACAGGCCTCACCTCCTCTGCATCCTTGGACAGGCCTCTCTTCGTCTGCATCCCTGGACAGGCCTCACCTCCTCTGCAAACCTGGACAGGCCTCACCTCCTCTGCACCCCATGGACAGGCCTCACCTTGTCTGCACTCCTCTGGACAGGCCTCACCTCCTCTCCTCCTCTGGACAGGCCTCTCCTCCTCTGCATCCCTGGACAGGCCCCCTCCTCTGCACCCCTGGACAGGCCTCACCTCCTCTACTTCTCCTCTGGACAGGCCTCACCTCCTCTGCACCCCTGGACAGGCCTCACCTCCTCTTCACCCCTCAACAGGCCTCTCCTCCTCTGCACTCCTGGACAGGCCTCACCTTCTCTGCACCCCTGGACACTGGACAGGCCTCTTCTCCTCTGCCCCTCCTCTGGACAGGCCTCTCCTCCTCTGCACTCCTGAAAAGGCCTCTCCTCCTCTGCACCCCTGGAAAGGCCTCACCTCCTCTGCCCCTCCTCTGGACATGCCTCTCCTCCTCTGCCCCTCCTCTGGACAGGCCTCACCTACTATGCACCTGTGGACAGGCCTCACCTCCTCTGCATCCCTGGACAGGCCTCTCTTCATCTGCATCCCTGGACAGGCCTCACCTCCTCTGCAAACTTGGATAGGCCTCACCTTCTCTCCTCCTCTGGACAGGCCTCTCCTCCTCTGCACTCCTGGACAGGCCTCACCTTCTCTGCACCCCTGGACACTGGACAGGCCTCTTCTCCTCTGCCCCTCCTCTGGACAGGCCTCTCCTCCTCTGCACTCCTGAAAAGGCCTCTCCTCCTCTGCACCCCTGGAAAGGCCTCACCTCCTCTGCCCCTCCTCTGGACATGCCTCTCCTCCTCTGCCCCTCCTCTGGACAGGCCTCACCTACTATGCACCTGTGGACAGGCCTCACCTCCTCTGCATCCCTGGACAGGCCTCTCTTCATCTGCATCCCTGGACAGGCCTCACCTCCTCTGCAAACCTGGATAGGCCTCACCTCCTCTCCTCCTCTGGACAGGCCTCTCCTCCTCTGCACCCCTGGACAGGTCTCACCTCCTCTACTTCTCCTCTGGATAGGCCTCACCTCCTCTGCACACCTGGACAGGCCTCACCTCCTCTGCACCCCTGGACAGGTCTCATCCCCTCTGCACCCCTGGACAGGCCTCACCTCCTCTTCACCCCTCAACAGGCCTCTCCTCCTTTGCACTCCTGGACAGGCCTCACCTTCTCTGCACCCCCTGGACAGGCCTCTTCTCCTCTGCCCCTCCTCTGGACAGGCCTCGCCTCCTCTGCACCACTGGACAGGCCTCTCCTCCTCTGCACCCCTGGACAGGCCTCTCCTCCTCTGCCCTTCCTCTGGACAGGCCTCTCCTCCTCTGACCCCTGGACAGGCCTCTCCTCCTCTGCACTCCTGGAAAGGCCTCTCCTCCTCTGCACACCTGGACAGGCCTCACCTCCTCCGCACCCTGCACCCCTGGACAGGCCTCTCCTCCTCTGCACCCCTGGAAAGGCCTCACCTCCTCTGCACCCCTGCACAGGACTTACCTCCTCTGCACCCCTGGACAGGCCTCAGCCCTTCTGGACCCCTGGAAAGGCCTCACCTCCTCTGCACTCCTGGACAGGCCTCACCTCTTTTGCTCCCCTGTACAGGCCTCTCCTCCTCGGCACCCCTGGACAGGCCTCTCCTCCTCTGCACCCCATGAAAAGCCTCACCTCCTCTGCACCCCTGGACAGGCCTTACCTCCTCTGCACCCCTGGACAGGCCTCAGCCCTTCTGGACCCCTGGAAAGGCCTCACCTCCTCTGCACTCCTGGACAGGCCTCACCTCTTTTACTCCCCTGTACAGGCCTCACCTCCTCTGCCCCTCCTCTGGACATGCCTTTCCTCCTCTGCCCCTCCTCTGGACAGGCCTCACCACCTCTGCACCCCATGGACAGGCCTCACCTCGTCTGCACTCCTCTGGACAGGCCTCACCTCCTCTCCTCCTCTGGACAGGCCTCACCTCCTCTGCATCCCTGGACAGGCCTCTCTTCGTCTGCATCCCTGGACAGGCCTCACCTCCTCTGCAAACCTGGACAGGCATCGCCTCCTCTGCACCCCCTGGACACGCCTCACCTCCTCTGCTCCCCCTGGACTGGCCTCTCCTCCTCTGCCCCCTGGACAGGCCTCTCCTTCTCTGACCCTGGATAGGCCTCTCCTCCTCTGCCCCTCCTCTGGACAGGCCTCCTCTCCTCTGCTCCCCTGGACAGGCCTCAGCTCCTTTGCTCCTCTGGACAGGCCTCTCCCGCTCTGCACCCCTATACAGGCCTCTCCTCCTCTGCCCCTCCTCTGGACAGGCCTCTCGGTGAAGGATTCTCATTCAGGACAGAGGAGCCCAGAGTTCATTCCACCCCATCCAGCACCTCTGACTCCCCTTGGGCCTTGGGGCGCAATGCACAGGCCGCGAAGAGAGACACTGCTCCTCTGGACAGGCCTCACCTCCTCTGGCCCTCCTCAGGACAGGCCTCTCCTCTGCACCCCTGGATAGACCCCTACTCCTCTGCACCCCTGGACAGGCCTTTCCTCCTCTGCACCCCTGGACAGGCCTCACCTCCTCTGCACCCCTGGACAGGCCTCTCCTCCTCTGCACCCCTGGACAGGCCTCTCCTCCTCTACCCCTCCTCTGGACAAGCCTCTCATCCTCTGACCCCTGGACAGGCCTCTCCTCCTCTGCCCCTCCTCTGGACAGGCTTCTCGGTGAAGGATTCTCATTCAGGACAGAGGAGCCCAGAGTTCATTCCACCCCATCCAGCGCCTCTGACTCCGCCCTGAGCCTCGGGGAGCTATGCACAGGCCCAGTAGAGAGACACTGCTCCCCTGGACAGGCCTCTCCTACTCTGCCCCTCCTCTGGACAGGCCTCATCTCCTCTGCCCCCTCGACAGGCCTCCCTTCCTCTGCATCCCTGAACAGGCCTCTCGTCCTCTGACCCTGGACAGGCCTCACCTCCTCTGCTCCCGTGGCACGCTTCAGCTCCTCTGCACCCCTGGACAGGCCTCTCCACCTCTGCCCCTCCTCTGGACAGGCCTCTTGGTGAAGGATTCTCATTCAAGACAGACGAGCCCAGAGTTCATTCCACCCCATCCAGCGCCTCTGACTCCGCCCTGAGCCTCGGGGTGCTATGCACAGGCCCTGAAGAGAGACAGTGCACCCCTGGACAGGCCTCACCTCCTCTGCACCCCTGGACACGCCTCACCTCCTCTGCCTCTCCACTGGAGAGGCCTCTCCTCCTCTGGACAGGCCTCTCCTCCTCTGGACAGGCCTCTCCTCCTCTGGACAGGCCTCTCCTCCTCTGCCCCTCCTCTGGACAGGTTCACCTCCTCTGCCCCTCCTCTGGACAGGCCTCACCTCCTCTGCACCCCTGGACAGGCCTCTCCTCCTCTGCACCCCTGGACAGGCCTCTCCTCCTCTGCCCCTCCTCTGGACAGGCCTCTCCCACTCTGAGAGAGAACAAGATAGGAGTATAGAGGGAAAAGAAAACTAGGACGCCCTCCACTCAGTAAATCGCCAAAATACAAATGTCCTAGTGTTCAAGGCAGTTCTCGTCTAATGATCTACAGACATCACTAGTTGTACATGAATTACAACAGACCTCTCTTCTTACAAAGATTTGGAGTAGGGGATGTCTCAGTCTACTGCTGTTATTAAAAACAGCCCAACTCTGATCAACAAACTTAGACAAACACAAAACCCACATTCACCTAAAATGACAACAGAAAAAGGTGAGAAAGGCGAGATGGCACCTCACGGGCACACCACCAATGGGACCCCTGGCTGGTACTCACCAGGATGGCCCTGTTATCATCATTGGTGCCATCAAGCCGTAACGGAAACGTGTCCTAAACCCAAAGTAAAGACAGTGAGTGGTGCAGTGAACCCAAATTATATGTAACAAAACGTACAACACTTTAACACTTAACATATAATCCACTGTGCAACCAGGACAAAAACTTTACTAGTGTGCCTTTCTTGTTGCATACAGTACACATATAAACAATAAAAAAAAGGATGTGAATACTACCAATCGATTCACACCCTACTTACAGCCGACATGTTTCATTGCCTTGGTTTCTATCAGGCAATTTCCTCAGGGCAAACCAATTTAAATGCCACTGCAAAGGACACTGGGCTTTGCGTGCTGTAATAAAACATAAAACATGCATAGTCGAGGTTACCTACTATCCACCCTTGTTCAATTCCCAATGCTATTTTGCACAGTCAAACAAGCATGATGCTGTATATAATGCAATAGTTACCCCTCAGTTAGCCTTGCCTCTCATACCAGCCAAGAGGAATTTAAAAGGAATACAGCCCCCATCGGTGAGCTGGGTCCAGTCTCCCTTCGTTTCTGTTGCTAAACCAAACAACAACAAAAACCGGGGTTATGCTTTAAAAGAATATCCTTATACCTGTGATTAGAAGCTTGCTTATCAAGGTTACACGCTGCAAACCCCATGCAAAGATTACCGGTGGAGAATAACTGTCCGGCGTCTTCTCAGCACTCGAACACCGGCACATTTCTCAGCTGATCTCTTTAGAGTGTGCGCTGCCGGTTTTCGTGCCCTCTGATTGGCTGGGATAATCATGTGATGCCCGCGGCCATTTTAGAGCAGTCTCAGGCCAATGTTATGTATGTAGCCTGCGAGAGTCTCGCCGAACTCTCACGATATTCCGAGCTCACCAATTTTTATTTGATTTGGGGTCATAAATCGAGACCTGTGGTCTAATCCCCTAACATCGCGTGAAAATACACCACAAACTCATATTCCACCATGAGCTCACATTAAATTCTAGAGATGTAAGGTAGCTGGAGTATAAAGATCTATAACACATGGCCACTGTTTATTAAGATATGGATGTCCATATGTGTCCATAAGCCACCCAAGGGAGACATGGTATGAATTTTGAGACCTTTAGCATATGGACACTGTTCATCAATATATGTGCCACCTTTGTTGTCTCTAACTAATAAAGTTTCATCATAAAACACAATGTTATGGCAAAATCACGCGAGAACTTATGTGAAAACTCCTAAGCGCAGCACTCGGAATGGGATTATACCCAATCTAAGATGGCGTACGCTTCTAGGAGAGTATTAAAACGTTGTAAAGTTAGAAATATGAATACTCCACCAAACCACATTTATTATGTGGGGCCTATTTAATAGTCGGTTACTAAATACGAGATGTTGCTGGTAATAAACTGAGACACGTGGTAATCGGCACATCTGAAGTAGCCACCTATCTCGCGAGGCTGTGGGCCCTATTCGAACACAACGCGTAACTAAAGGGGATATTGGATTAATATCTCGATTTATGACCCCAAATCAAATAAAAATTGGTGAGCTCGGAATATCGTGAGAGTTCGGCGAGACTCTCGCAGGCTACATACATAACATTGGCCTGAGACTGCTCTAAAATGGCCGCGGGTATCACATGATTATCCCAGCCAATCAGAGGGCACGAAAACCGGAAGCGCACACTCTAAAGAGATCAGCTGAGAAATGTGCCGGTGTTCGAGTGCTGAGAAGACGCCGGACAGTTATTCTCCACCGGTAATCTTTGCATGGGGTTTGCAGCGTGTAACCTTGATAAGCAAGCTTCTAATCACAGGTATAAGGATATTCTTTTAAAGCATAACCCCGGTTTTTGTTGTTGTTTGGTTTAGCAACAGAAACGAAGGGAGACTGGACCCAGCTCACCGATGGGGGCTGTATTCCTTTTAAATTCCTCTTGGCTGGTATGAGAGGCAAGGCTAACTGAGGGGTAACTATTGCATTATATACAGCATCATGCTTGTTTGACTGTGCAAAATAGCATTGGGAATTGAACAAGGGTGGATAGTAGGTAACCTCGACTATGCATGTTTATGTTTTATTACAGCACGCAAAGCCCAGTGTCCTTTGCAGTGGCATTTAAATTGGTTTGCCCTGAGGAAATTGCCTGATAGAAACCAAGGCAATGAAACATGTCGGCTGTAAGTAGGGTGTGAATCGATTGGCAGTATTCACATCCTTCTTTTTATTGTTTATATGTGTACTGTATGCAACAAGAAAGGAACACTAGTAAAGTTTTTGTCCTGGTTGCACAGTGGATTATATGATAAGTGTTAAAGTGTTGTACGTTTTGTTACATATAATTTGGGTTCACTGCACCACTCACTGTCTTTACTTTGGGTTTAGGACACGTTTCCGTTACGGCTTGATGGCACCAATGATGATAACAGGGCCATCCTGGTGAGTACCAGCCAGGGGTCCCATTGGTGGTGTGCCCGCGAGGTGCCATCTCGCCTTTCTCACCTTTTTCTGTTGTCATTTTAGGTGAATGTGGGTTTTGTGTTTGTCTAAGTGGGAGAGGTGTGGCGCCGCGGCCAGGGCGACTGACGCTGGAATCTGGGGATCAGGGTTCGATCCCCGGCTCCGGAGGCAGGTCAGCCCAGCACCATGTGACTCTGGGCAATAGCTCGCTTAATCTTCCCGATGGCCCCCAGCGCCTAGAGACCCTTACGGGTGATTGTGCGCTTTACAAATGTGGATTATTATTATTATTATTATTAAGTTTGTTGATCAGAGTTGGGCTGTTTTAATAATGGCAGTAGACTGAGACATCCCCTACTCTAAATCTTTGTAAGAAGATAGGTCTGTTGTTATTCTCTCCCACTCTGACCCTTCTCTGGACAGGCCTCTCCTCTCCTCCTCTGCACAGGCCTCACCTCCTCTGCCGACAGGCCTTGCACCCCTGAACAGGCATCTCCTCCTCTGACCCTGGACAGGCCTCACCTCCTCTGCACCCTTGGATTGGCCTCACCTCCTCTGCACCCTTGGATTGGCCTCACCTCCTCTGCATCCCTGGACAGGCCTCTCTTCATCTGCATCCCTGGACAGGCCTCACCTCCTCTGCAAACCTGGATAGGCCTCACCTCCTCTCCTCCTCTGGACAGGCCTCTCCTCCTCTGCATCCATGGACAGGCCTACTCCTCTGCACCCCTGGACAGGTCTCACCTCCTCTACTTCTCCTCTGGATAGGCCTCACCTCCTCTGCACCCCTGGACAGGCCTCTCCTCCTCTGCACCCCTGGACAGGTCTCATCTCCTCTGCACCCCTGGACAGGCCTCACCTACTCTTCACCCCTCAACAGGCCTCTCCTCCTTTGCACTCCTGGACAGGCCTCGCCTTCTCTGCACCCCCTGGACAGGCCTCTTCTCCTCTGCCCCTCCTCTGGACAGGCCTCACCTCCTCTGCACCACTGGACAGGCCTCTCCTCCTCTGCACCCCTGGACAGGCCTCTCCTCCTCTGCCCTTCCTCTGGACAGGCCTCTCCTCCTCTGACCCCTGGACAGGCCTCTCCTACTCTGCACTCCTGGAAAGGCCTCTCCTCCTCTGCACACCTGGACAGGCCTCACCTCCTCCGCACCCTGCACCCCTGGACAGGCCTCTCCTCCTCTGCACCCCTGGAAAGGCCTCACCTCCTCTGCACCCCTGCACAGGCCTTACCTCCTCTGCACCCCTGGACAGGCCGCAGCCCTTCTGGACCCCTGGAAAGGCCTCACCTCCTCTGCACTCCTGGACAGGCCTCACCTCTTTTGCTCCCCTGTACAGGGCTCTCCTCCTCGGCACCCCTGGACAGGCCTCTCCTCCTCTGCACCCCTGGAAAGGCCTCACCTCCTCTGCACCCCTGGACAGGCCTTACCTCCTCTGCACCCCTGGACAGGCCTCAGCCCTTCTGGACCCCTGGAAAGGCCTCACCTCCTCTGCACTCCTGGACAGGCCTCACCTCTTTTACTCCCCTGTACAGGCCTCACCTCCTCTGCCCCTCCTCTGGACATGCCTTTCCTCCTCTGCCCCTCCTCTGGACAGGCCTCACCACCTCTGCACCCCATGAACAGGCCTCACCTCGTCTGCACTCCTCTCGACAGGCCTCCCCTCCTCTCCTCCTCTGGACAGGCCTCACCTCCTCTGCATCCCTGGACAGGCCTCTCTTCGTCTGCATCCCTGGACAGGCCTCACCTCCTCTGCAAACCTGGACAGGCATCACCTCCTCTGCACCCCCTGGACACGCCTCACCTCCTCTGCTCCCCCTGGACAGGCCTCTCCTCCTCTGCCCCCTGGACAGGCCTCTCCTTCTCTGACCCTGGATAGGCCTCTCCTCTGGACAGGCCTCCTCTCCTCTGCTCCCCTGGACAGGCCTCAGCTCCTTTGCTCCTCTGGACAGGCCTCTCCCGCTCTGCACCCCTATACAGGCCTCTCCTCCTCTGCCCCTCCTCTGGACAGGCCTCTCGGTGAAGGATTACATTCAGGACAGAGGAGCCCAGAGTTCATTCCACCCCATCCAGCACCTCTGACTCCCCTTGGGCCTTGGGGCGCAATGCACAGGCCGCGAAGAGAGACACTGCTCCTCTGGACAGGCCTCACCTCCTCTGCACCCCTGGACAAGCCTCACCTCCTCTGGCCCTCCTCAGGACAGGCCTCTCCTCTGCACCCCTGGATAGACCCCTACTCCTCTGCACCCTTGGACAGGCCTTTCCTCCTCTGCACCCCTGGACAGGCCTCACCTCCTCTGCACCCCTGGACAGGCCTCTCCTCCTCTGCACCCCTGGACAGGCCTCTCCTCCTCTACCCCTCCTCTGGACAAGCCTCTCATCCTCTGACCCCTGGACAGGCCTCTCCTCCTCTGCCCCTCCTCTGGACAGGCTTCTCGGTGAAGGATTCTCATTCAGGACAGAGGAGCCCAGAGTTCATTCCACCCCATCCAGCGCCTCTGACTCCGCCCTGAGCCTCGGGGAGCTATGCACAGGCCCCGTAGAGAGACACTGCTCCCCTGGACAGGCCTCTCCTACTCTGCCCCTCCTCTGGACAGGCCTCATCTCCTCTGCCCCCTCGACAGGCCTCCCTTCCTCTGCATCCCTGAACAGGCCTCTCGTCCTCTGACCCTGGACAGGCCTCACCTCCTCTGCTCCCGTGGCACGCCTCAGCTCCTCTGCACCCCTGGACAGGCCTCTCCACCTCTGCCCCTCCTCTGGACAGGCCTCTTGGTGAAGGATTCTCATTCAAGACAGACGAGCCCAGAGTTCATTCCACCCCATCCAGCGCCTCTGACTCCGCCCTGAGCCTCGGGGTGCTATGCACAGGCCCTGAAGAGAGACAGTGCACCCCTGGACAGGCCTCACCTCCTCTGCACCCCTGGACACGCCTCACCTCCTCTGCCTCTCCACTGGAGAGGCCTCTCCTCCTCTGGACAGGCCTCTCCTCCTCTGGACAGGCCTCTCCTCCTCTGGACAGGCCTCTCCTCCTCTGCCCCTCCTCTGGACAGGTTCACCTCCTCTGCCCCTCCTCTGGACAGGCCTCACCTCCTCTGCACCCCTGGACAGGCCTCTCCTCCTCTGCACCCCTGGACAGGCCTCTCCTCCTCTGCTCCTCCTCTGGACAGGCCTCTCCCACTCTGAGAGAGAACAAGATAGGAGTATAGAGGGAAAAGAAAACTAGGACGCCCTCCACTCAGTAAATCGCCAAAATACAATTGTCCTAGTGTTCAAGGCAGTTCTCGTCTAATGATCTACAGACATCACTAGTTGTACATGAATTACAACAGACCTCTCTTCTTACAAAGATTTAGAGTAGGGGATGTCTCAGTCTACTGCTGTTATTAAAAACAGCCCAACTCTGATCAACAAACTTAGACAAACACAAAACCCACATTCACCTAAAATGACAACAGAAAAAGGTGAGAAAGGCGAGATGGCACCTCACGGGCACACCACCAATGGGACCCCTGGCTGGTACTCACCAGGATGGCCCTGTTATCATCATTGGTGCCATCAAGCCGTAACGGAAACGTGTCCTAAACCCAAAGAAAAGACAGTGAGTGGTGCAGTGAACACAAATTATATGTAACAAAACTTACAACACTTTAACACTTAACATATAATCCACTGTGCAACCAGGACAAAAACTTTACTAGTGTGCCTTTCTTGTTGCATACAGTACACATATAAACAATAAAAAAAGGATGTGAATACTACCAATCGATTCACACCCTACTTACAGCCGACATGTTTCATTGCCTTGGTTTCTATCAGGCAATTTCCTCAGGGCAAACCAATTTAAATGCCACTGCAAAGGACACTGGGCTTTGCGTGCTGTAATAAAACATAAAACATGCATAGTCGAGGTTACCTACTATCCACCCTTGTTCAATTCCCAATGCTATTTTGCACAGTCAAACAAGCATAATGCTGTATATAATGCAATAGTTACCCCTCAGTTAGCCTTGCCTCTCATACCAGCCAAGAGGAATTTAAAAGGAATACAGCCCCCATCGGTGAGCTGGGTCCAGTCTCCCTTCGTTTCTGTTGCTAAACCAAACAACAACAAAAACCTGGGTTATGCTTTAAAAGAATATCCTTATACCTGTGATTAGAAGCTTGCTTATCAAGGTTACACGCTGCAAACCCCATGCAAAGATTACCGGTGGAGAATAACTGTCCGGCGTCTTCTCAGCACTCGAACACCGGCACATTTCTCAGCTGATCTCTTTAGAGTGTGCGCTGCCGGTTTTCGTGCCCTCTGATTGGCTGGGATAATCATGTGATACCCGCGGCCATTTTAGAGCAGTCTCAGGCCAATGTTATGTATGTAGCCTGCGAGAGTCTCGCCGAACTCTCACGATATTCCGAGCTCACCAATTTTTATTTGATTTGGGGTCATAAATCGAGACCTGTGGTCTAATCCCCTAACTTCGCGTGAAAATACACCACGAACTCATATTCCACCATGAGCTCACATTAAATTCTAGAGATGTAAGGTAGCTGGAGTATAAAGATCTATAACACATGGCCACTGTTTATTAAGATATGGATGTCCATATGTGTCCATAAGCCACCCAAGGGAGACATGGTATGAATTTTGAGACCTTTAGCATATGGACACTGTTCATCAATATATGTGCCACCTTTGTTGTCTCTAACTAATAAAGTTTCATCATAAAACACAATGTTATGGCGAAATCACGCGAGAACTTATGTGAAAACTCCTAAGCGCAGCACTCGGAATGGGATTATACCCAATCTAAGATGGCGTACGCTACTAGGAGAGTATTAAAACGTTGTAAAGTTAGAAATATGAATACTCCACCAAACCACATTTATTATGTGGGGCCTATTTAATAGTCGGTTACTAAATACGAGATGTTGCTGGTAATAAACTGAGACACGTGGTAATCGGCACATCTGAAGTAGCCACCTATCTCGCGAGGCTGTGGGCCCTATTCGAACACAATACGTAACTAAAGGGGATATTGGATTAATATCTCGATTTATGACCCCAAATCAAATAAAAATTGGTGAGCTCGGAATATCGTGAGAGTTCGGCGAGACTCTCGCAGGCTACATACATAACATTGACCTGAGACTGCTCTAAAATGGCCGCGGGTATCACATGATTATCCCAGCCAATCAGAGGGCACGAAAACCGGAAGCGCACACTCTAAAGAGATCAGCTGAGAAATGTGCCGGTGTTCGAGTGCTGAGAAGACGCCGGACAGTTATTCTCCACCGGTAATCTTTGCATGGGGTTTGCAGCGTGTAACCTTGATAAGCAAGCTTCTAATCACAGGTATAAGGATATTCTTCTAAAGCATAACCCCGGTTTTTGTTGTTGTTTGGTTTAGCAACAGAAACGAAGGGAGACTGGACCCAGCTCACCGATGGGGGCTGTATTCCTTTTAAATTCCTCTTGGCTGGTATGAGAGGCAAGGCTAACTGAGGGGTAACTATTGCATTATATACAGAATCATGCTTGTTTGACTGTGCAAAATAGCATTGGGAATTGAACAAGGGTGGATAGTAGGTAACCTCGACTATGCATGTTTATGTTTTATTACAGCACGCAAAGCCCAGTGTCCTTTGCAGTGGCATTTAAATTGGTTTGCCCTGAGGAAATTGCCTGATAGAAACCAAGGCAATGAAACATGTCGGCTGTAAGTAGGGTGTGAATCGATTGGCAGTATTCACATCCTTCTTTTTATTGTTTATATGTGTACTGTATGCAACAAGAAAGGAACACTAGTAAAGTTTTTGTCCTGGTTGCACAGTGGATTATATGTTAAGTGTTAAAGTGTTGTACGTTTTGTTACATATAATTTGGGTTCACTGCACCACTCACTGTCTTTTCTTTGGGTTTAGGACACGTTTCCATTACGGCTTGATGGCACCAATGATGATAACAGGGCCATCCTGGTGAGTACCAGCCAGGGGTCCCATTGGTGGTGTGCCCGTGAGGTGCCATCTCGCCTTTCTCACCTTTTTCTGTTGTCATTTTAGGTGAATGTGGGTTTTGTGTTTGTCTAAGTGGGAGAGGTGTGGCGCCGCGGCCAGGGCGACTGACGCTGGAATCTGGGAATCAGGGTTCGATCCCCGGCTCCGGCGGCAGGTTAGCCCAGCACCATGTGATTCTGGGCAATAGCTCGCTTAATCTTCCCGACGGCCCCCAGCGCCTAGAGACCCTTACGGGTGATTGTGCGCTTTACAAATGTGGATTATTATTATTATTATTATTAAGTTTGTTGATCAGAGTTGGGCTGTTTTAATAACGGCAGTAGACTGAGACATCCCCTACTCTAAATCTTTGTAAGAAGATAGGTCTGTTGTTATTCTCTCCCACTCTGACCCTTCTCTGGACAGGCCTCTCCTCCTCTCCTCCTCTGGACAGGCCTCACCTCCTCTGCCCCCTGGATAGGCCTCTCCTCCTCTGCACCCCTGGACAGGCCTCTCCTCCTCTGCCCCTCCTCTGGACAGGCCTCTCCCATTCTGACCCTACTCTGGACAGGCCTCTCCTCCTCTCCTCCTCTGGACAGGCCTCACCTCCTCTGCCCCCTGGATAGGCCTCTCCTCCTCTGCACCCCTGGACAGGCCTCTCCTCCTCTGCTCCTCCTCTGGACAGGCCTCTCCTCTCCTCCTCTGCACAGGCCTCACCTCCTCTGCCGACAGGCCTTGCACCCCTGAACAGGCCTCTCCTCCTCTGACCCTGGACAGGCCTCACCTCCTCTGCACCCTTGGATTGGCCTCACCTCCTCTGCATCCCTGGGCAGGCCTCTCTTCATCTGCATCCCTGGACAGGCCTCACCTCCTCTGCAAACCTGGATAGGCCTCACCTCCTCTCCTCCTCTGGACAGGCCTCTCCTCCTCTGCATCCCTGGACAGGCCTACTCCTCTGCACCCCTGGACAGGTCTCACCTCCTCTACTTCTCCTCTGGATAGGCCTCACCTCCTCTGCACCCCTGGACAGGCCTCACCTCCTCTGCACCCCTGGACAGGTCTCATCTCCTCTGCACCCCTGGACAGGCCTCACCTCCTCTTCACCCCTCAACAGGCCTCTCCTCCTTTGCACTCCTGGACAGGCCTCACCTTCTCTGCACCCCCTGGACAGGCCTCTTCTCCTCTGCCCCTCCTCTGGACAGGCCTCACCTCCTCTGCACCACTGGACAGGCCTCTCCTCCTCTGCACCCCTGGACAGGCCTCTCCTCCTCTGCCCTTCCTCTGGACAGGCCTCTCCTCCTCTGACCCCTGGACAGGCCTCTCCTCCTCTGCACTCCTGGAAAGGCCTCTCCTCCTCTGCACACCTGGACAGGCCTCACCTCCTCCGCACCCTGCACCCCTGGACAGGCCTCTCCTCCTCTGCACCCCTGGAAAGGCCTCACCTCCTCTGCACCCCTGCACAGGCCTTACCTCCTCTGCACCCCTGGACAGGCCTCAGCCCTTCTGGACCCCTGGAAAGGCCTCACCTCCTCTGTACTCCTGGACAGGCCTCACTTCTTTTGCTCCCCTGTACAGGGCTCTCCTCCTCGGCACCCCTGGACAGGCCTCTCCTCCTCTGCACCCCTGGAAAGTCCTCACCTCCTCTGCACCCCTGGACAGGCCTTACCTCCTCTGCACCCCTGGACAGGCCTCAGCCCTTCTGGACCCCTGGAAAGGCCTCACCTCCTCTGCACTCCTGGACAGGCCTCACCTCTTTTACTCCCCTGTACAGGCCTCACCTCCTCTGCCCCTCCTCTGGACATGCCTTTCCTCCTCTGCCCCTCCTCTGGACAGGCCTCACCACCTCTGCACCCAATGAACAGGCCTCACCTTGTCTGCACTCCTCTGGACAGGCCTCACCTCCTCTCCTCCTCTGGACAGGCCTCACCTCCTCTGCATCCCTGGACAGGCCTCTCTTCGTCTGCATCCCTGGACAGGCCTCACCTCCTCTGCAAACCTGGACAGGCATCGCCTCCTCTGCATCCCCTGGACACGCCTCACCTCCTCTGCTCCCCCTGGACAGGCCTCTCCTCCTCTGCCCCTTGGACAGGCCTCTCCTTCTCTGACCCTGGATAGGCCTCTCCTCCTCTGCCCTCCTCTGGACAGGCCTCCTCTCCTCTGCTCCCCTGGACAGGCCTCAGCTCCTTTGCTCCTCTGGACAGGCCTCTCCCGCTCTGCACCCCTATACAGGCCTCTCCTCCTCTGCCCCTCCTCTGGACAGGCCTCTCGGTGAAGGATTACATTCAGGACAGAGGAGCCCAGAGTTCATTCCACCCCATCCAGCACCTCTGACTCCCCTTGGGCCTTGGGGCGCAATGCACAGGCCGCGAAGAGAGACACTGCTCCTCTGGACAGGCCTCACCTCCTCTGCACCCCTGGACAAGCCTCACCTCCTCTGGCCCTCCTCAGGACAGGCCTCTCCTCTGCACCCCTGGATAGACCCCTACTCCTCTGCACCCCTGGACAGGCCTTTCCTCCTCTGCACCCCTGGACAGGCCTCACCTCCTCTGCACCCCTGGACAGGCCTCTCCTCCTCTGCACCCCTGGACAGGCCTCTCCTCCTCTACCCCTCCTCTGGACAAGCCTCTCATCCTCTGACCCCTGGACAGGCCTCTCCTCCTCTGCCCCTCCTCTGGACAGGCTTCTCGGTGAAGGATTCTCATTCAGGACAGAGGAGCCCAGAGTTCATTCCACCCCATCCAGCGCCTCTGACTCCGCCCTGAGCCTCGGGGAGCTATGCACAGGCCCCGTAGAGAGACACTGCTCCCCTGGACAGGCCTCTCCTACTCTGCCCCTCCTCTGGACAGGCCTCATCTCCTCTGCCCCCTCGATAGGCCTCCCTTCCTCTGCATCCCTGAACAGGCCTCTCGTCCTCTGACACTGGACAGGCCTCACCTCCGCTGCTCCCGTGGCACGCCTCAGCTCCTCTGCACCCCTGGACAGGCCTCTCCACCTCAGCCCCTCCTCTGGACAGGCCTCTTGGTGAAGGATTCTCATTCAAGACAGACGAGCCCAGAGTTCATTCCACCCCATCCAGCGCCTCTGACTCCGCCCTGAGCCTCGGGGTGCTATGCACAGGCCCTGAAGAGAGACAGTGCACCCCTGGACAGGCCTCACCTCCTCTGCACCCCTGGACACGCCTCACCTCCTCTGCCTCTCCACTGGAGAGGCCTCTCCTCCTCTGGACAGGCCTCTCCTCCTCTGGACAGGCCTCTCCTCCTCTGGACAGGCCTCTCCTCCTCTGCCCCTCCTCTGGACAGGTTCACCTCCTCTGCCCCTCCTCTGGACAGGCCTCACCTCCTCTGCACCCCTGGACAGGCCTCTCCTCCTCTGCACCCCTGGACAGGCCTCTCCTCCTCTGCCCCTCCTCTGGACAGGCCTCTCCCACTCTGAGAGAGAACAAGATAGGAGTATAGAGGGAAAAGAAAACTAGGACGCCCTCCACTCAGTAAATCGCCAAAATACAAATGTCCTAGTGTTCAAGGCAGTTCTCGTCTAATGATCTACAGACATCACTAGTTGTACATGAATTACAACAGACCTCTCTTCTTACAAAGATTTAGAGTAGGGGATGTCTCAGTCTACTGCTGTTATTAAAAACAGCCCAACTCTGATCAACAAACTTAGACAAACACAAAACCCACATTCACCTAAAATAACAACAGAAAAAGGTGAGAAAGGCGAGATGGCACCTCACGGGCACACCACCAATGGGACCCCTGGCTGGTACTCACCAGGATGGCCCTGTTATCATCATTGGTGCCATCAAGCCGTAACGGAAACGTGTCCTAAACCCAAAGAAAAGACAGTGAGTGGTGCAGTGAACACAAATTATATGTAACAAAACGTACAACACTTTAACACTTAACATATAATCCACTGTGCAACCAGGACAAAAACTTTACTAGTGTGCCTTTCTTGTTGCATACAGTACACATATAAACAATAAAAAAAGGATGTGAATACTACCAATCGATTCACACCCTACTTACAGCCGACATGTTTCATTGCCTTGGTTTCTATCAGGCAATTTCCTCAGGGCAAACCAATTTAAATGCCACTGCAAAGGACACTGGGCTTTGCGTGCTGTAATAAAACATAAAACATGCATAGTCGAGGTTACCTACTATCCACCCTTGTTCAATTCCCAATGCTATTTTGCACAGTCAAACAAGCATAATGCTGTATATAATGCAATAGTTACCCCTCAGTTAGCCTTGCCTCTCATACCAGTCAAGAGGAATTTAAAAGGAATACAGCCCCCATCGGTGAGCTGGGTCCAGTCTCCCTTCGTTTCTGTTGCTAAACCAAACAACAACAAAAACCTGGGTTATGCTTTAAAAGAATATCCTTATACCTGTGATTAGAAGCTTGCTTATCAAGGTTACACGCTGCAAACCCCATGCAAAGATTACCGGTGGAGAATAACTGTCCGGCGTCTTCTCAGCACTCGAACACCGGCACATTTCTCAGCTGATCTCTTTAGAGTGTGCGCTGCCGGTTTTCGTGCCCTCTGATTGGCTGGGATAATCATGTGATACCCGCGGCCATTTTAGAGCAGTCTCAGGCCAATGTTATGTATGTAGCCTGCGAGAGTCTCGCCGAACTCTCACGATATTCCGAGCTCACCAATTTTTATTTGATTTGGGGTCATAAATCGAGACCTGTGGTCTAATCCCCTAACTTCGCGTGAAAATACACCACGAACTCATATTCCACCATGAGCTCACATTAAATTCTAGAGATGTAAGGTAGCTGGAGTATAAAGATCTATAACACATGGCCACTGTTTATTAAGATATGGATGTCCATATGTGTCCATAAGCCACCCAAGGGAGACATGGTATGAATTTTGAGACCTTTAGCATATGGACACTGTTCATCAATATATGTGCCACCTTTGTTGTCTCTAACTAATAAAGTTTCATCATAAAACACAATGTTATGGCGAAATCACGCGAGAACTTATGTGAAAACTCCTAAGCGCAGCACTCGGAATGGGATTATACCCAATCTAAGATGGCGTACGCTTCTAGGAGAGTATTAACACGTTGTAAAGTTAGAAATATGAATACTCCACCAAACCACATTTATTATGTGGGGCCTATTTAATAGTCGGTTACTAAATACGAGATGTTGCTGGTAATAAACTGAGACACGTGGTAATCGGCACATCTGAAGTAGCCACCTATCTCGCGAGGCTGTGGGCCCTATTCGAACACAATACGTAACTAAAGGGGATATTGGATTAATATCTCGATTTATGACCCCTGGACAGGCCTCTCCTCCTCTGCCCCTGCTCTTGACAGGCCTCTCCCACTCTGACCCTTCTCTGGACAGAGACAATCAATATAAGTGTTAAATTGTTCACACTAAGCAGGTAGTCAGATTTAATCTGAACAACACAGGGAGATGTATTATTAGCTAATGCTGCTATCAATGCAAAAACCCAACACAACAGTACCAAAACAATTTATACTGCAGTTTATTTACATGTTAATAAAAATTGACAATAAAGAATTAAGAAAAGGTTGGTGCTCAAGTGATGAAAAGGAAAAGCTGAAGGCACAGGATTTAGAATAAATTCACTGCAAGAAGGAAATTATTTACATTGCACATATGTAAAGCCTACCCATACAAAGTATATACACACTATTATACAGGGGGACTGGGGAAGTGGTATAGGCTTTAATAATTAAAAGGGGGGCATAATCGTCGACGTTTCGACCCTGGCGCAATACGGGGAAATCGCGACCTCTGCTGCGGGTCTTCTTCAGGACAAGTGGGGGCGGGGAAAGGGGAAGCACCACGAAACAAACTGTGGCGGTGTAACAAGGCCAGATCAGTTGGGCGATACACCTCTGACTGGTATATTGGTTTGAAGTCAAAATGGTGAGTTTGTATATGTACAAACAGGCGATATCAATCGTGCCTGGTCTGGTCAAACAGTAGAAATGTGACCGGTTAGTTGAGGGCGAGGAAAACCATAACTCTGGTCTGGGACGACCTAGTATTCCTTTGTTGGTCCCAGTGTATATAACTCCGATTCAGTTATATGAGGTCCACGGTCTCTTCCCGGATGTAGGAATCGGGACTTGCCGGACTAAGACTGCAGCTACGAGCCACAATCTCTAAATCACTATAACTGAATCGGAGTTATATACACTAGGACCAACAAAGGAATACTAGGTCGTCCCAGACCAGAGTTATGGTTTTCCTCGCCCTCAACTAACCGGTCACATTTCTACTGTTTGACCAGACCAGGCACGATTGATATCGCCTGTTTGTACATATACAAACTGTAGGAAGGTGGCTACCTGACTATGGTTACCCCAGATTTTTTGCCTGTGTTTAGCTGGTTTTTTGACTTAGTTGACCTGGTTCCCTGCTAATCAGGGCCCCAGGCCATCTGCTCTCTCTGTAAAATGGATTCCATGTACCCTAGGTACATACCACAATTGGAAATGGACTCCTTGTCAGCCCCTGTATAATGCACTATAGGTGCCCAGGGCATAGGGGCCACCAAGGCCTACCAGGGGCTGCAGCATATCTTTTGCCACCCCTGGCTGGTTCTTAAATTGACACAACTGGCTGATCACTCAGCTGGGGTAAGGTGGTGTAATCACCCCTTGCTTAGATATAGTATACCTGTATCTAAACCTATATCTGGACACATGTAAACCTGTGAGCCACTCCTATGGAAGGCCTCATCAATCCTGGAGGCAGGGTGCGTGGTTTTATGTGAGATGGAGCTCTAGCATGAGCTGAGCCTGTCTGCAGCTGTCGGGAACAACTCCCTAAGCTGTTTCAGGATAATGCCATACCATATACTCTTAAGTGCCTTATAATCCTCGCGGTTAAATAGCAACTTTGGTTTGGCTTTATCAAAACATGTTGTGTAAGGTGTCATACGATTTGGAATACCATCCCCTCGCCAGTTCTGGCGACGGGGATGGCATTCCATCCCTCTAGAGGGGTAAGACATGTTCCTTTACTAAATGCGGTTAATTTCTCCAAAGACCTTAAGATCCACAAAATGGATGCCTCTGCCACAGACAAATGTCTGGACCCCTGCAGTTGACCGAAACTCAGCAGATGGGGCCTGGACAAAGGGTTTCCTGTCACAGGAGGGTGTCACCACCCTCCAGACAGGAGATAGTGGATTGTAGCAGGGAGGTTTGAAAGAAACCAGACACTGCCTGGGGCGCACAAGGCTGCCCCTTGCATAATCCGGCCAAACCGGTTCTGGGGCACTCCAGCCCTCGTGCCAGGGCGGCCTGGATCAAAGGAAAGGGGTGTATCCACCCCCTTCCTGGGTCCCACCCATAGGGAGGGACCTAGCAGGTAATCACGCCCCCCAGATTGGAATAAGAGTGGGAGCAGTGCCAATGCACATCAGATTTCCTGGAAGAAACATTAGAAACGAAACTCTGGACCCTTGGACCTCCATCTCAACGTGGAAGCCCGAAGAATCTCCCTTGTGGTCAAGGAGTGACCACCCTGCAGCAGCAGGCACCATCCAGCCCTCGACGTCTACTTAGTTGCAGTTCCCGCCGGAACTCGAGCGACTGAGATCGACGAGATCAAGCTTGCCTGCCTTCCAACAGCCCGATCCACAGTCCCTGCAGAGCTGAGACCCGTGGAGGCGACCGGAAGCGTGGGGCACGCCATCTTGAATTGACCACGAGACGCTGACCGTGCAGCCCACGAGTGACCCTCGAAGCTGTGCACCGGGGTTTGAGAAGCCCCCACCCTGAGCTGCTCCTGAGCCGAAGTTCAGCCCTCCACACTCGACGAGTGCTGCGTGGGGCCCTTTGGCTCTATTTGGCTCAACGCGTTGGCCCGGTCACTTGCCAGCTGGCTAGTGGTCCCTGTGCCGACGAAACTACAAAGAAGACTCGTGAATCTGGTTGCTCCAGATCCACACCAGCTCCCCTGAAAAGGAGCCCCGACTCTGACCTTCCTGGTCCGAGTGAGAAGCAATCTTTTGATCCCGCGTGGATTGCTCTTGCCAAGGCTTGTTTGCTCCAAACTTGAAGCCGACTGCACCGACGGTGAGAGCCTGCGTGGGACAGATCGTGACCTGCTCCTGGACGTCGCAGATGCCCCAGAGCCCACGTGACAGCGGAGAGAAGCTCCTCGACGACCACCTGATTGCGCCCGACATTGCCTGGTTCCGTCCTGGTTCCACCCTGGTCACTGCTGAGTGACCCAGACTCTGTCCCCTCTGCTTTCAGGTACTCTACAACTTGAGTCCACCCTTGGACTCCACCGGACACTTCATCTTTAACCCGCCTGCAGCCCTTTCAGCTTCAAGCACCAAGAGCCTGCGTGTCAAAACCCGACGCCACTTCGACCCTGTGCACCCACTTCCTGTGGGTGAGGTAACTTTGCTCCGCCGGTGTTCCCACACTGGTGCACACCTCTAGGGTCTGTGTGTTAAGTTTTGTTCCTCTAGGTTCAGCGGAAGTGTCCTTAAACTTTAACTCTATGACTTTTACGCACCATTGGTTAACATTGGTGCATGCGTGCGCTTTCCGCACATCTCCCGAATCCCGAGGGCCATTCCCGACTTCAGCATTGCTTGTCCTGACTGCTCCCAGCGATTCCCTAGGCCCTAGGCCTAACCACTGTTCGAGTGGCCTCTCTTATACCACTTGTTTTGTATATGGTTTGAGTGGCCACCCGCCCTCATCCATAATTGTGCAACTTGTCTGTTTAAACAGTGCTTTTGATTTAACGCTTGTGCCCCTTTATTCATAAAGAATACTGGGGATTGTTTTTAGTAATAAACACATATATTTTTATAATATATACTTGTGTGGTGTCCTTTCATTTGGTATTACAGGATTGTATGTGGTAAAACAGCTCGCTTAACACGACCTCTTAAGTTAAGCCTTTAGGCTGCTTAGTCCATGCTACCCCTAGGATAGCTTGTCTAATAAGGTTGACTTACAACCAGACACCATAAGGGATTGTTTGGTCAGGTAGTAGGTGGTTCCAGAATTGGAAACATCCCCTACCAGGCCAACTTCTCACATTGGTGAGCAGCGGTGCGGATTTGAGCTTGCTGTTGTTTTACCATTGCAATCTTTATATCAAATTGAAAGATCACATCAAGTACCTCTAGGTATATATATAAATCAAAAGCTTAGCATATTAAGTTCTACTGAACTTAGTAGTTGTAGATAAAAGGGATTAGCACACCCTGACTACAACTCACTAGCAAGGTACAGTAGGAAAACACTTAGTGTAGGTAAGTGCACCACTTACACCTCACTAGTAACCATGTCTGACACAGGAAAAGCCTCAGGGTCTAATCCTGTGACAGTTGACCCTACCCAGGCAACTTTTGGATATGACAAACTAACCCGAAGAGACTTGATTGCCTTGTGCAAAGCAAGAGGGTTAAAAAGGGGCAGAAGCCCCACCTGCCAAATCCTGGTAGAAATCCTAGAACAGGATGACTTAGAGAAGGCAAAGGAAGCTTCCCTAGAAACAGGAAATGGAGGGAACCCCCCTGTAACTGATCCCCCTCAGGAGGAGGATGATGATGATGACTTAGATGAGGACTCAGATGTTGAGGACTTAGAAGTTCAGGATCAGGGTAGCCAGGTTCCAGTTGCCAGGCTTAGCCAGGCCAACTTGGACCTACTGGGGAATGGAGAGGGCCAGCACCTCCCCAGAACCCAACATGTTATTCTCCCAGGCAACAGAAGAGTGAGATCTCCCTCAGGGGACTCTCATGTTTCTAGTGCCTCCAGAGAATCACAGAGAGGCATGAGTGCTTCTCAAAAGCTAGAGCATAGGGCCAGAATGAGGGCTGTCAAACTCCAGATAGAGAGGGAGGAGGTAGCCTTGGCTCAAGCTAGACTTGCCTTGGCAAGAGAGCAGAAATTAAGTGGCTTAGATGTCACTGGTGGCAGCAATTTTCCAAGAGAAAAAGACAGGGGCTATGACAATAGAAACCTGACAAAAATTGTGCCCCCCTTTAAAGAAGGGGATGACATCCACAAATGGATGACTGCTCTGGAGAGAGCCTGCATGGTACAGCAGGTTCCTCAAGATCAGTGCGCTGCAATTTTGTGGTACTCCTTTTCTGAGAAAGGGAGGGACAGGCTCCTCACAGTTAGACCTGAGGATGCCAAAAACTACTCTGTTTTGAAGAGTGCTCTTATTGATGGGTTTGGCCTAACCACTGAGCAATACAGGTTGTTGTTCAGAGACACCCAAAAAGCACAGACTCAAGACTGGACTGATTTTGTAGATTGTGCTACTAAGGCTCTGGAGGGTTGGCTACATGGCAGCAAAGTACATGACTTTACAGGATTGTATAATTTGATTATGAGGGAGCAGATCCTAAGTAATTGTCAGAACCAGCTCTTACACCAGCACCTGGTGGACTCTGATCTGACCTCTCCCCAAGAATTGGGAAAGAAGGCAGACAAGTGGGTCAGAACCAGGATTAGGCCTAAGAATCAGGACAGTAACCAGAAGAAGGAGTCTACCAAGCCTCAAGATAAGGGTGGGGATAAAAGTAAAGAAAAGACTTCCCCAGGGCCCCAAAACTCCAAGAATGGGGGTGGGTCCCAAGACACTTCTTCAACTGAGAAAAAGCCTTATTGTTATGCCTGTAAACAGGTTGGGCATTACAAAACAGACAACTGTTGTCCCAAGAATAACAATAAAGAAAATATACCTCCAAAGCCAGCTTCAACACCTCCTGTTACTGTCAGCAGTAATCCCCCAGGAAGTGGAAGCACACCCAGGAATCTGGGTGGGTTTACTGTTGGAGCTCAGGTGGACCCTGGCCTATCCAGGTCCCCATCACCCAATGATCTTGTTTATGAGACTGGCATGGGGTTTGCCAACTTCTCTGCTTGCCCAAATACTTTGAGCAAGTATAGACAAGAACCCATCATCAATGGTTTGAAAGTTGAAGCTTTTAGAGACACAGGGGCTAGCATCACCATGGTGGCTGATGGCATAGTCCCCTCTAAGCAACTTTTACCTGGTGCCACATACCAGGTTACAAACATTGATGGAATCCAAACAAATCATCCCATGGCAGTAGTAAGTCTCAGCTGGGGAGGTGTCATTGGCCCAAAGAGAGTGGCAGTGTCACCAAACTTGCCTGTAGACTGCCTACTTGGTAATGATTTAGAGATCTCAGCCTGGGCTGAGGTTGAACAGGAAACCCATTCTAGAATGGTGAATTCCAATGGAAAGGTTAGTGGGGCTGTAATGGCTACAGCCCCAATTCAAGATGTCCTTCCTGAAAAGGTTGGTAGGGCTGAGAAACTCTCTGCCCCATCTTTAGCAAAAGCTCTTCCTGAACAGAATAGCAAAGCTGTTATGATAACAGCAGAAACCCAAACCGAGTCTCCTCCTGAAAAGGTTGGTGGGGCTGTGATGGCCACAGCCCAAACTCAAACTGTCATGTGGGTTGTGAAACCTGAAATGATGGATAACTCCACACAAACTGAGAGCATGGAGGAGGAAGAGAAATCTCCCCCTCACCAGACTTTAGGACAGGATCAGCCTCCTCAGGGAACTGATCTTACCCCTGATGAAGGAACTGCCCCAGAGGTTGTTAGGCCTGGCCTGACAGAGCCTCTGATGGCGGTGGACCCTTCTCAGGTGGGACCCAGTCTGGAGCAGGTAACCTGCCCCTCTCTACCTTGCCTTAACCAGCCCAGGGCTGCAGAGGACAAGAAGGACAGTGCGACCCAGAGGGCCCCCTGTCAAATAAAGCACCCCCATCAAAAGATTAGGTGCACCAAAACTAGTAGCCCTAGTGAGGTGAAAACTTTAAAAACTCCTGAGGGAGCCCCCTTAAAAACAGTTAGGGACCTCCCACAGATGGATTCTGTTGGGCACAGCCAAACCTGGGACCCAAAGGGCCCAAACCTGAACTGTCCCTCCAGCAAGCCAAACAGAGGGACCCAGCCTCCAGCTTTAGGTAGCCAGAGGTTGACCCTGAGAGCACAGTGCAACTCAGTTAAAGAAAGAAAGGCACACATGGTGGAAGATAATTGGAGGAAGCCAAGCCCTAACTTAGTAGAGCCTCACTTCAATACTCCATATCCAAACAAGCCTTTAACTTTGCATAAACACACCCAAGGTAGTGATTCCCTATGGTGGAGACCCTCTAATACCCAAAGGGTGAGGGACTGCTTAGTGGACCATGAGACAGGGGGTACCCATGCTAGTGCAGGTACTTCCTTATATGGCCACTCAGGCAATATAGGCTTACCTGGCCAAGGATAGCCTTATCTCCTTTCGTTTGGGGGGGGTTATGTAGGAAGGTGGCTACCTGACTATGGTTACCCCAGATTTTTTGCCTGTGTTTAGCTGGTTTTTTGACTTAGTTGACCTGGTTCCCTGCTAATCAGGGCCCCAGGCCATCTGCTCTCTCTGTAAAATGGATTCCATGTACCCTAGGTACATACCACAATTGGAAATGGACTCCTTGTCAGCCCCTGTATAATGCACTATAGGTGCCCAGGGCATAGGGGCCACCAAGGCCTACCAGGGGCTGCAGCATATCTTTTGCCACCCCTGGCTGGTTATTAAATTGACACAACTGGCTGATCACTCAGCTGGGGTAAGGTGGTGTAATCACCCCTTGCTTAGATATAGTATACCTGTATCTAAACCTATATCTGGACACATGTAAACCTGTGAGCCACTCCTATGGAAGGCCTCATCAATCCTGGAGGCAGGGTGCGTGGTTTTATGTGAGATGGAGCTCTAGCATGAGCTGAGCCTGTCTGCAGCTGTCGGGAACAACTCCCTAAGCTGTTTCAGGATAATGCCATACCATATACTCTTAAGTGCCTTATAATCCTCGCGGTTAAATAGCAACTTTGGTTTGGCTTTATCAAAACATGTCGTGTAAGGTGTCATACGATTTGGAATACCATCCCCTCGCCAGTTCTGGCGTCGGGGATGGCATTCCACCCCTCTAGAGGGGTAAGACATGTTCCTTTACTAAATGCGGTTAATTTCTCCAAAGACCTTAAGATCCACAAAATGGATGCCTCTGCCACAGACAAATGTCTGGACCCCTGCAGTTGACCGAAACTCAGCAGATGGGGCCTGGACAAAGGGTTTCCTGTCACAGGAGGGTGTCACCACCCTCCAGACAGGAGATAGTGGATTGTAGCAGGGAGGTTTGAAAGAAACCAGACACTGCCTGGGGCGCACAAGGCTGCCCCTTGCATAATCCGGCCAAACCGGTTCTGGGGCACTCCAGCCCTCGTGCCAGGGCGGCCTGGATCAAAGGAAAGGGGTGTATCCACCCCCTTCCTGGGTCCCACCCATAGGGAGGGACCTAGCAGGTAATCACGCCCCCCAGATTGGAATAAGAGTGGGAGCAGTGCCAATGCACATCAGATTTCCTGGAAGAAACATTAGAAACGAAACTCTGGACCCTTGGACCTCCATCTCAACGTGGAAGCCCGAAGAATCTCCCTTGTGGTCAAGGAGTGACCACCCTGCAGCAGCAGGCACCATCCAGCCCTCGACGTCTACTTAGTTGCAGTTCCCGCCGGAACTCGAGCGACTGAGATCGACGAGATCAAGCTTGCCTGCCTTCCAACAGCCCGATCCACAGTCCCTGCAGAGCTGAGACCCGTGGAGGCGACCGGAAGCGTGGGGCACGCCATCTTGAATTGACCACGAGACGCTGACCGTGCAGCCCACGAGTGATCCTCGAAGCTGTGCACCGGGGTTTGAGAAGCCCCCACCCTGAGCTGCTCCTGAGCCGAAGTTCAGCCCTCCACACTCGACGAGTGCTGCGTGGGGCCCTTTGGCTCTATTTGGCTCAACGCGTTGGCCCGGTCACTTGCCAGCTGGCTAGTGGTCCCTGTGCCGACGAAACTACAAAGAAGACTCGTGAATCTGGTTGCTCCAGATCCACACCAGCTCCCCTGAAAAGGAGCCCCGACTCTTACCTTCCTGGTCCGAGTGAGAAGCAATCTTACGATCCCGCGTGGATTGCTCTTGCCAAGGCTTGTTTGCTCCAAACTTGAAGCCGACTGCACCGACGGTGAGAGCCTGCGTGAGACAGATCGTGACCTGCTCCTGGACGTCGCAGATGCCCCAGAGCCCACGTGACAGCGGAGAGAAGCTCCTCGACGACCACCTGATTGCGCCCGACATTGCCTGGTTCCGTCCTGGTTCCACCCTGGTCACTGCTGAGTGACCCAGACTCTGTCCCCTCTGCTTTCAGGTACTCTACAACTTGAGTCCACCCTTGGACTCCACCGGACACTTCATCTTTAACCCGCCTGCAGCCCTTTCAGCTTCAAGCACCAAGAGCCTGCGTGTCAAAACCCGACGCCACTTCGACCCTGTGCACCCACTTCCTGTGGGTGAGGTAACTTTGCTCCGCCGGTGTTCCCACACTGGTGCACACCTCTAGGGTCTGTGTGTTAAGTTTTGTTCCTCTAGGTTCAGCGGAAGTGTCCTTAAACTTTAACTCTATGACTTTTACGCACCATTGGTTAACATTGGTGCATGCGTGCGCTTTCCGCACATCTCCCGAATCCCGAGGGCCATTCCCGACTTCAGCATTGCTTGTCCTGACTGCTCCCAGCGATTCCCTAGGCCCTAGGCCTAACCACTGTTCGAGTGGCCTCTCTTATACCACTTGTTTAGTATATGGTTTGAGTGGCCACCCGCCCTCATCCATAATTGTGCAACTTGTATGTTTAAACAGTGCTTTTGATTTAACGCTTGTGCCCCTTTATTCATAAAGAATACTGGGGATTGTTTTTAGTAATAAACACATATATTTTTATAATATATACTTGTGTGGTGTCCTTTCATTTGGTATTACAGGATTGTATGTGGTAAAACAGCTCGCTTAACACGACCTCTTAAGTTAAGCCTTTAGGCTGCTTAGTCCATGCTACCCCTAGGATAGCTTGTCTAATAAGGTTGACTTACAACCAGACACCATAAGGGATTGTTTGGTCAGGTAGTAGGTGGTTCCAGAATTGGAAACATCCCCTACCAGGCCAACTTCTCACATTGGTGAGCAGCGGTGCGGATTTGAGCTTGCTGTTGTTTTACCATTGCAATCTTTATATCAAATTGAAAGATCACATCAAGTACCTCTAGGTACATATAAATCAAAAGCTTAGCATATTAAGTTCTACTGAACTTAGTAGTTGTAGATAAAAGGGATTAGCACACCCTGACTACAACTCACTAGCAAGGTACAGTAGGAAAACACTTAGTGTAGGTAAGTGCACCACTTACACCTCACTAGTAACCATGTCTGACACAGGAAAAGCCTCAGGGTCTAATCCTGTGACAGTTGACCCTACCCAGGCAACTTTTGGATATGACAAACTAACCCGAAGAGACTTGATTGCCTTGTGCAAAGCAAGAGGGTTAAAAAGGGGCAGAAGCCCCACCTGCCAAATCCTGGTAGAAATCCTAGAACAGGATGACTTAGAGAAGGCAAAGGAAGCTTCCCTAGAAACAGGAAATGGAGGGAACCCCCCTGTAACTGATCCCCCTCAGGAGGAGGATGATGATGATGACTTAGATGAGGACTCAGATGTTGAGGACTTAGAAGTTCAGGATCAGGGTAGCCAGGTTCCAGTTGCCAGGCTTAGCCAGGCCAACTTGGACCTACTGGGGAATGGAGAGGGCCAGCACCTCCCCAGAACCCAACATGTTATTCTCCCAGGCAACAGAAGAGTGAGATCTCCCTCAGGGGACTCTCATGTTTCTAGTGCCTCCAGAGAATCACAGAGAGGCATGAGTGCTTCTCAAAAGCTAGAGCATAGGGCCAGAATGAGGGCTGTCAAACTCCAGATAGAGAGGGAGGAGGTAGCCTTGGCTCAAGCTAGACTTGCCTTGGCAAGAGAGCAGAAATTAAGTGGCTTAGATGTCACTGGTGGCAGCAATTTTCCAAGAGAAAAAGACAGGGGCTATGACAATAGAAACCTGACAAAAATTGTGCCCCCCTTTAAAGAAGGGGATGACATCCACAAATGGATGACTGCTCTGGAGAGAGCCTGCATGGTACAGCAGGTTCCTCAAGATCAGTGGGCTGCAATTTTGTGGTACTCCTTTTCTGAGAAAGGGAGGGACAGGCTCCTCACAGTTAGACCTGAGGATGCCAAAAACTACTCTGTTTTGAAGAGTGCTCTTATTGATGGGTTTGGCCTAACCACTGAGCAATACAGGTTGTTGTTCAGAGACACCCAAAAAGCACAGACTCAAGACTGGACTGATTTTGTAGATTGTGCTACTAAGGCTCTGGAGGGTTGGCTACATGGCAGCAAAGTACATGACTTTACAGGATTGTATAATTTGATTATGAGGGAGCAGATCCTAAGTAATTGTCAGAACCAGCTCTTACACCAGCACCTGGTGGACTCTGATCTGACCTCTCCCCAAGAATTGGGAAAGAAGGCAGACAAGTGGGTCAGAACCAGGATTAGGCCTAAGAATCAGGACAGTAACCAGAAGAAGGAGTCTACCAAGCCTCAAGATAAGGGTGGGGATAAAAGTAAAGAAAAGACTTCCCCAGGGCCCCAAAACTCCAAGAATGGGGGTGGGTCCCAAGACACTTCTTCAACTGAGAAAAAGCCTTATTGTTATGCCTGTAAACAGGTTGGGCATTACAAAACAGACAACTGTTGTCCCAAGAATAACAATAAAGAAAATATACCTCCAAAGCCAGCTTCAACACCTCCTGTTACTGTCAGCAGTAATCCCCCAGGAAGTGGAAGCACACCCAGGAATCTGGGTGGGTTTACTGTTGGAGCTCAGGTGGACCCTGGCCTATCCAGGTCCCCATCACCCAATGATCTTGTTTATGAGACTGGCATGGGGTTTGCCAACTTCTCTGCTTGCCCAAATACTTTGAGCAAGTATAGACAAGAACCCATCATCAATGGTTTGAAAGTTGAAGCTTTTAGAGACACAGGGGCTAGCATCACCATGGTGGCTGATGGCATAGTCCCCTCTAAGCAACTTTTACCTGGTGCCACATACCAGGTTACAAACATTGATGGAATCCAAACAAATCATCCCATGGCAGTAGTAAGTCTCAGCTGGGGAGGTGTCATTGGCCCAAAGAGAGTGGCAGTGTCACCAAACTTGCCTGTAGACTGCCTACTTGGTAATGATTTAGAGATCTCAGCCTGGGCTGAGGTTGAACAGGAAACCCATTCTAGAATGGTGAATTCCAATGGAAAGGTTAGTGGGGCTGTAATGGCTACAGCCCCAATTCAAGATGTCCTTCCTGAAAAGGTTGGTAGGGCTGAGAAACTCTCTGTCCCATCTTTAGCAAAAGCTCTTCCTGAACAGAATAGCAAAGCTGTTATGATAACAGCAGAAACCCAAACTGAGTCTCCTCCTGAAAAGGTTGGTGGGGCTGTGATGGCCACAGCCCAAACTCAAACTGTCATGTGGGTTGTGAAACCTGAAATGATGGATAACTCCACACAAACTGAGAGCATGGAGGAGGAAGAGAAATCTCCCCCTCACCAGACTTTAGGACAGGATCAGCCTCCTCAGGGAACTGATCTTACCCCTGATGAAGGAACTGCCCCAGAGGTTGTTAGGCCTGGCCTGACAGAGCCTCTGATGGCGGTGGACCCTTCTCAGGTGGGACCCAGTCTGGAGCAGGTAACCTGCCCCTCTCTACCTTGCCTTAACCAGCCCAGGGCTGCAGAGGACAAGAAGGACAGTGCGACCCAGAGGGCCCCCTGTCAAATAAAGCACCCCCATCAAAAGATTAGGTGCACCAAAACTAGTAGCCCTAGTGAGGTGAAAACTTTAAAAACTCCTGAGGGAGCCCCCTTAAAAACAGTTAGGGACCTCCCACAGATGGATTCTGTTGGGCACAGCCAAACCTGGGACCCAAAGGGCCCAAACCTGAACTGTCCCTCCAGCAAGCCAAACAGAGGGACCCAGCCTCCAGCTTTAGGTAGCCAGAGGTTGACCCTGAGAGCACAGTGCAACTCAGTTAAAGAAAGAAAGGCACACATGGTGGAAGATAATTGGAGGAAGCCAAGCCCTAACTTAGTAGAGCCTCACTTCAATACTCCATATCCAAACCAGCCTTTAACTTTGCATAAACACACCCAAGGTAGTGATTCCCTATGGTGGAGACCCTCTAATACCCAAAGGGTGAGGGACTGCTTAGTGGACCATGAGACAGGGGGTACCCATGCTAGTGCAGGTACTTCCTTATATGGCCACTCAGGCAATATAGGCTTACCTGGCCAAGGATAGCCTTATCTCCTTTCGTTTGGGGGGGGGGGTTATGTAGGAAGGTGGCTACCTGACTATGGTTACCCCAGATTTTTTGCCTGTGTTTAGCTGGTTTTTTGACTTAGTTGACCTGGTTCCCTGCTAATCAGGGCCCCAGGCCATCTGCTCTCTCTGTAAAATGGATTCCATGTACCCTAGGTACATACCACAATTGGAAATGGACTCCTTGTCAGCCCCTGTATAATGCACTATAGGTGCCCAGGGCATAGGGGCCACCAAGGCCTACCAGGGGCTGCAGCATATCTTTTGCCACCCCTGGCTGGTTCTTAAATTGACACAACTGGCTGATCACTCAGCTGGGGTAAGGTGGTGTAATCACCCCTTGCTTAGATATAGTATACCTGTATCTAAACCTATATCTGGACACATGTAAACCTGTGAGCCACTCCTATGGAAGGCCTCATCAATCCTGGAGGCAGGGTGCGTGGTTTTATGTGAGATGGAGCTCTAGCATGAGCTGAGCCTGTCTGCAGCTGTCGGGAACAACTCCCTAAGCTGTTTCAGGATAATGCCATACCATATACTCTTAAGTGCCTTATAATCCTCGCGGTTAAATAGCAACTTTGGTTTGGCTTTATCAAAACATGTCGTGTAAGGTGTCATACGATTTGGAATACCATCCCCTCGCCAGTTCTGGCGACGGGGATGGCATTCCACCCCTCTAGAGGGGTAAGACATGTTCCTTTACTAAATGCGGTTAATTTCTCCAAAGACCTTAAGATCCACAAAATGGATGCCTCTGCCACAGACAAATGTCTGGACCCCTGCAGTTGACCGAAACTCAGCAGATGGGGCCTGGACAAAGGGTTTCCTGTCACAGGAGGGTGTCACCACCCTCCAGACAGGAGATAGTGGATTGTAGCAGGGAGGTTTGAAAGAAACCAGACACTGCCTGGGGCGCACAAGGCTGCCCCTTGCATAATCCGGCCAAACCGGTTCTGGGGCACTCCAGCCCTCGTGCCAGGGCGGCCTGGATCAAAGGAAAGGGGTGTATCCACCCCCTTCCTGGGTCCCACCCATAGGGAGGGACCTAGCAGGTAATCACGCCCCCCAGATTGGAATAAGAGTGGGAGCAGTGCCAATGCACATCAGATTTCCTGGAAGAAACATTAGAAACGAAACTCTGGACCCTTGGACCTCCATCTCAACGTGGAAGCCCGAAGAATCTCCCTTGTGGTCAAGGAGTGACCACCCTGCAGCAGCAGGCACCATCCAGCCCTCGACGTCTACTTAGTTGCAGTTCCTGCCGGAACTCGAGCGACTGAGATCGACGAGATCAAGCTTGCCTGCCTTCCAACAGCCCGATCCACAGTCCCTGCAGAGCTGAGACCCGTGGAGGCGACCGGAAGCGTGGGGCACGCCATCTTGAATTGACCACGAGATGCTAACCGTGCAGCCCACGAGTGACCCTCGAAGCTGTGCACCGGGGTTTGAGAAGCCCCCACCCTGAGCTGCTCCTGAGCCGAAGTTCAGCCCTCCACACTCGACGAGTGCTGCGTGGGGCCGTTTGGCTCTATTTGGCTCAACGCGTTGGCCCGGTCACTTGCCAGCTGGCTAGTGGTCCCTGTGCCGACGAAACTACAAAGAAGACTCGTGAATCTGGTTGCTCCAGATCCACACCAGCTCCCCTGAAAAGGAGCCCCGACTCTGACCTTCCTGGTCCGAGTGAGAAGCAATCTTCCGATCCTGCGTGGATTGCTCTTGCCAAGGCTTGTTTGCTCCAAACTTGAAGCCGACTGCACCGACGGTGAGAGCCTGCGTGGGACAGATCGTGACCTGCTCCTGGACGTCGCAGATGCCCCAGAGCCCACGTGACAGCGGAGAGAAGCTCTTTGACGACCACCTGATTGCGCCCGACATTGCCTGGTTCCGTCCTGGTTCCACCCTGGTCACTGCTGAGTGACCCAGACTCTGTCCCCTCTGCTTTCAGGTACTCTACAACTTGAGTCCACCCTTGGACTCCACCGGACACTTCATCTTTAACCCGCCTGCAGCCCTTTCAGCTTCAAGCACCAAGAGCCTGCGTGTCAAAACCCGACGCCACTTCGACCCTGTGCACCCACTTCCTGTGGGTGAGGTAACTTTGCTCCGCCGGTGTTCCCACACTGGTGCACACCTCTAGGGTCTGTGTGTTAAGTTTTGTTCCTCTAGGTTCAGCGGAAGTGTCCTTAAACTTTAACTCTATGACTTTTACGCACCATTGGTTAACATTGGTGCATGCGTGCGCTTTCCGCACATCTCCCGAATCCCGAGGGCCATTCCCGACTTCAGCATTGCTTGTCCTGACTGCTCCCAGCGATTCCCTAGGCCCTAGGCCTAACCACTGTTCGAGTGGCCTCTCTTATACCACTTGTTTAGTATATGGTTTGAGTGGCCACCCGCCCTCATCCATAATTGTGCAACTTGTATGTTTAAACAGTGCTTTTGATTTAACGCTTGTGCCCCTTTATTCATAAAGAATACTGGGGATTGTTTTTAGTAATAAACACATATATTTTTATAATATATACTTGTGTGGTGTCCTTTCATTTGGTATTACAGGATTGTATGTGGTAAAACAGCTCGCTTAACACGACCTCTTAAGTTAAGCCTTTAGGCTGCTTAGTCCATGCTACCCCTAGGATAGCTTGTCTAATAAGGTTGACTTACAACCAGACACCATAAGGGATTGTTTGGTCAGGTAGTAGGTGGTTCCAGAATTGGAAACATCCCCTACCAGGCCAACTTCTCACACAAACTCACCATTTTGACTTCAAACCAATATACCAGTCAGAGGTGTATCGCCCAACTGATCTGGCCTTGTTACACCGCCACAGTTTGTTTCGTGGTGCTTCCCCTTTCCCCGCCCCCACTTGTCCTGAAGAAGACCCGCAGCAGAGGTCGCGATTTCCCCGTATTGCGCCAGGGTCGAAACGTCGACGATTATGCCCCCCTTTTAATTATTAAAGCCTATACCACTTCCCCAGTCCCCCTGTATAATAGTGTGTATATACTTTGTATGGGTAGGCTTTACATATGTGCAATGTAAATAATTTCTTTCTTGCAGTGAATTTATTCTAAATCCTGTGCCTTCAGCTTTTCCTTTTCATCACTTGAGCACCAACCTTTTCTTAATTCTTTATTGTCAATTTTTATTAACATGTAAATAAACTGCAGTATAAATTGTTTTGGTACTGTTGTGTTGGGTTTTTGCATTGATAGCAGCATTAGCTAATAATACATCTCCCTGTGTTGTTCAGATTAAATCTGACTACCTGCTTAGTGTGAACAATTTAACACTTATATTGATTGTCTCTGGTTTAACAAAACTGTGTCTAGGACCACTTTTTATATATACATATAATTACCCAGGTCCTGTTGACTTTTTGGGTCTACCCCATTGTTTTTCAATGACCTTCTCTGGACAGGCCTCTCCTCCTCTCCTCCTCTGGACAGGCCTCACCTCCTCTGCCCCCTGGATAGGCCTCTCCTCCTCTGCACCCCTGGACAGGCCTCTCCTCCTCTGCTCCTCCTCTAGACAGGCCTCTCCTCTCCTCCTCTGCACAGGCCTCACCTCCTCTGCCGACAGGCCTTGCACCCCTGAACAGGCCTCTCCTCCTCTGACCCTGGACAGGCCTCACCTCCTCTGCACCCTTGGATTGGCCTCTCCTCCTCTGCCCCTTCTCTGGACAGTCCTCTCCTCCTCTCCTCCTCTGGACAGGCCTCTCCTCCTGTCCTCCTCTGGACAGGCCTCACCTCCTTTGCACCCCTGGACAGGCCTCATCTCCTCTGCACCCCTGGACAGGCCTCTCCTCCTCTGCTCCTCCTCTGGACAGGCCTCACCTCCTCTGCTCCCCTGTACAGGCCTCTCCTCCTCTGCCCCTCCTCTGGACAGGCCTCACCTCCTCTGCCCCTTGGACATGCCTCTCCTTCTCTGACCCTGGACAGGCCTCACCTCCTCTGCTCCCCTGGACAGTTCTCAGCTCCTCTGCTCCTCTGGACAGGCCACTCCCCCTCTGCACCCCTGTACAGGCCTCTCCTCGTCTGGACAGGCTTCTTGGTGAAGGATTCTCATTCAGGACAGAGGTGTCCGGAGTTCATTCCACCCCATCCAGCACCTCTGACTCCACCCTGAGCCTCGGGGCGCTATGCACAGGCCCTGGAGAGAGACAGTGCACCCATGGACAGGCCTCACCTCCTCTGCACCCCTGGACATTCTACCATTCCTATGTGACTCTTAGAGTATATCTAGGCTTTCCTGTTTTCAGTTTCTATTTTTGGTAAATTCTGGTGGTGTTTTTTCAGTGTTTTCCAGTGATTTAAATACCTCAAAAAAACAGTGCTTTTCAGTGGTTACTCATTTTCGCGCCATAAAAAACAACTGAAACAGTGTTTTACTGGTGTTTATGGAACGCTTTGCTTTTATTATTGCTTCCTTTCTTCATTGGTGCATGGTATATAGATAGTGTACGTACAGTGTATATGAGGTCCAAATACATTTTTACAAGTCAAATTTATTGTAGTACACCATACAATATTTCTTCAGTGATTCTTTGGTCATTCGCGCTCTCTCTTTCCTCCCCATGTACACTTTTATTAGTGAAAAGGCCCTCTCGACATTGGCACTTGAGACTGGCAACGCCAAAACAGCCAGTACACAATTTGCCAACTCTGGCCACTGACGTAGCTTTCCATGCCAATACTGGTGCACCTCAAGGTTGACATTCTCCGGGCCAGGTTCTGCAACATATGCGTTAAACTGGGTGCATATGCCCTCAGAGGTATCAAAAGGGTAAAAAATGAAGCTGTACTTTTCGAAGTCTGGAGAAAATTCCCCTTTACGGAAGGGCTCTATCACCTGTGCATAGTACCAAAGTGAGGCTTCATTGATTTCAAACGCCATGGTTGGTGTTGGGACATTTCTGTGCATCATAGCTAGCCATTTCTCATGCATTGTAAAATAAAATTTCCTGAGTTGGTCCTCAACACTTCTCTGCTTACCAAGTGGCAAGCATTCTAACAGGGAACATGTTGCCGTGCCAAAGTCACTAAAAGTGTCGCCCAGCCTACTCTGAAAGAGATGTTTGACATCTACACCAATGATGCTGAACACTTGGTAGACAAGGGTGTTTTCTGACACTAGTTTTTTGATTATGTCCACTACAGCAGTCATATTCTCCTGTAAAAATCTAAGACTGCAGTACAGTGTACTTTTTTTGACATCACTATCAATATGCACCCGAAGATCCTCACATTTCTTGCCTTTTGCATCATCACTAAGCAAAAATTCAGTAAGCGGTCGCCACATTGATAATATTGCATTCACAGCCTCTAGGACTGAGAACCACCGACTAAATGACACATCGCAACAACGGAAACAGCAGCACACAGCACCCTGATCACCAACATACATTACAGATGGCAAGCGCTTATAGAACTAACCTTGCAGTCTGAAATAGAACTGACTGCACTTCATGACCTATGTGGTCAAAGGACACAGGAACCAGAATTAGCGCGACTGGGCTACTATACTAGGGGCTCTACGAAGGGTGCAAGAACAAAAACTCGTTAAGTAAATGGTTTTTTAAAGACCTGTGAATTAATTGGGGGCTGCCGAATGCAGACAAATGGCAGACCACTACAGCTCCTCTCCCCCACGTTAGCCAGGCAGGGGGCCTGTTGTTGCTCTGGCTCTTCCCTGCTCACGGGCCGCATCACGCACATTTTGAAATATTTAAGCACACACAATCAACAAACTTGCGTGTTCCGCCGCATGTTACTTGTATTCTTCCTCTTAAGTTGGCACACATACTACTCCCTCAAGATTCCCTCATCCACCAGGCGCCATCTCCCCTTTCAGGTGCACCAAATATTGAATGTTCCAATCTGTTGGTGGCCCTAGACTCTTTGAATGAAGTCCCTAAATGCACTGAACCAATTGGGGCTGATTGCTACGAGGGTCAGCCCGAATCAAATGGCAAATGAAATTTTGCTAAGGGGCAACATTTTGAGCTTATGTCAGTGTATGGGAAGATTGGCTAAAACTTTGAATGAAAAACCAGACAGAGGGCGGCAGATCTCCTGGTTGTCCCTAAGCACAACACCTGCAATGAGAATCCTAGAAATGATAACAGTGTTGGCAATAAATAATGAATTTCACAACAACCATCATGATATGGTTCTGCTGTGGCAGAAGATCCGCCCCCCACCCCCCCGGAATTTCTACACACACGCAACAAACTTGCAGGTGCCGCCACTCTTCCCCCGGGGCCCTCCCTCACGTTAGGCAGGCAGGGGGGCTGGTGTTGCTCTGGCTCTTTCCTGCTCACGGGTCGCATCACACACATTTAGAAAAATATAAGCACACACATTTAGAAATATTTCAGCACACACACGCAACAAACTTGCAGGTGCCGCCACTCTTCCCCCGGTGCCCTCCCTCACGTTAGGCAGGCAGGGGGCCTGGTGTTACTCTGGCCCTTCCCTGCTCACGCATGTGAGAAATATGTTTTATCGATACAGACCGTGCATTAATAAAAACTATGGAAAATAAGGCATTGAACTTGTGTTTTGGTGTTAACTTTCAATTGATATTACATCACTTCTTAGAATTGGAATGTTTACTATTTGCTCAGAATTAATAAGTAAAATACAAAAACGAAGTCGAAGTCCTGCGTGCCTGATCTTTACACTACATCTGAAGCTTTGGGAGAAGCCCTCCAAGTCTGGAGTTATAGTGACTACTGCAGCAGCTGATAAAAGGCTGGTGCGGATGTTGGTGGTTGTCAACTATCGTCTGGTTTACATCATTGATTAGGAATGCACAGATGCACAGAGGGATTGATTGCCTGTGCATCTGTGAAAATATTTCGGGGGGGGGGGCTAATTCTTCCAACCATAGACAGAGTGGCTGTAAGAAGGGGTGAACACATAACAAAAGCCTCACTTACAAGTAAATGGTCTTTTAAAGACCTGTTAAGTACTCGGTGCGGCTGCAATTAGATGCTCGCCAGCCCGTGAAGCTGTCTCCGCCCGGGCTGACACACACGAGGGGGGGTGGGGGGTCAGGAGGGGGGCTGAAGCATCCCGTGAGCCCAATGGGTGTTGCACGCCTGAGTAGTAGTGCAGTGTGCTTGTGTTTATCGCGCCCCTGGTTAATGTGGATATTTCTCACTAAGGACCTTGTACCTAATGTTTAAGTAGGGCATTAATCTACTCATTTGCACTAGATGGACGATAATACCAGGCAAACCTTGAATCAATACAGGCCACGGTGCGCACCAATTGACCTTTGCACTTACAGTAGATCGCTTTTACAATTATCCTACGGAGCAGGAATGTTGTTGCTCTTGCCCTTCCCTGCTCGCGGGCCGCATCACGCACATTTAGAATAAGCACACACAACCAAAAAACGTGCAGTGCCACTGCTCTCCCCAGTGCCCACTGAGAGAACACAGACTATATGTGTTTGTAGTATAGAATGCTACACTATTAGCGACCTTGCTCCGGTCTCAATCACGAATGACCTCTGAATGGTTATCAGCACTGCACGTCGCACAGTTAAAGAAAGTTATTAGCACTAATGCTTGGAGAGGATTGGACCCTGCTCCAGGGAAGGGTTATCATAATGACCTCACTTCCTTTTTACGGGACTTCTTTCATGTGAATTAGATTGGTTTTCATCCTCAGAAGTTTATTCCGCCGTTTTTAATGACTTCCCATTGCTGTTGCATCCACGATCAGTTCTGCCAGCTCTACAATTCAGAAGACCCAAGTTCCACATTTATCACTTTTACAAACATGCTGCAATAATGAAATTACTCTGCCTTGTCAGCACCGCTCGAGTTGTATGTCATACGAACCATTACATATACATGTAACAAATTCATTAACTGCTTTGAAAAGCTGCCCATTGGGTTTCTTGTATCGCACATTTTGTAAAATGCATTTGTACCTGTTTGAATTATATGTGATTTTTAATCATGATAAGAAAAAGTAATAATGGGAAAATTGCATTGAATTACTGGATGGTAACGAGGCCTTGGAACACCGGCGGTCTGCAACGCTGTAGCTCCATCATGTGGCCAAGTGGTGCAACAGCAATGAAAATCAGTGACACTCGGTTTAAACAGTGTCAGCTGATTTTCATTCGGTAGTGTAGTTTCGAGCAGAGTCGGTTTAAACCGAAATCCGGACAGCCTAAGTATATCCATGTGTATCCCCTCCCTAAGTAGATAGAGATATCACTAGTATAGGCCTAGATTTTATCCATTTGTATCTCCTCCTTGTGTGACTTTATCTCTTGTACATTTGCAATTTTTTTCTGTTTGTAACTTTTTATAACGCATGTAATCCTAAATCTTTCTATAACGCATGTAATTCTCAATCCGGATGTTTTCAACTGGTTCTTATGTAAGTCAACAATTTGCAAATTCTTTTTGTACCGTCAGTCCTTATGTTTGAAACTGGGTCCTATGTAAAGCGCTCTGACACCTTCGGGTAAAGTTCGCGCTATATAAAATTGCATAAATAAATAAATAAAAATAACATGCCTCACCTCCTCTGGACAGGCCTCTCCTCCTCTGGACAGGCCTCTCCTCCTCTGCCCCTCCTCTGGACAGGCCTCACCTCCTCTGCATCACTGGACAGGCCTCTCCTCCTCTGCACCCCTGGACAGGCCTCTCCTCCTCTGCCCTTCCTCTGGACAGGCCTCTCCTCCTCTGACTCCTGGACAGGCCTCTCCTCCTCTGCACCCCTGGACATACCTCTACTCCTCTGCACCCCTGGACAGGCCTTTCCTCCTCTGCACCCCTGGATAGGCCTCACCTCCTCTGCACCCCTGGACAGTCCTCTCCTCCTCTGCACCCCTGGACAGGCCTCTCCTCCTCTCCTCCTCTGGACAAGCCTCTCATCCTCTGACCCCTGGACAGGCCTCTCCTCCTCTGCTCCTCCTCTGGACAGGCCGCTCGGTGAAGGATTCTCATCCAGGACAGAGGAGCCCGGAGTTCATTTCACTCCATCCAGCACCTCTGACTCCCCCTGGGCCTCGGGGCGCTATGCACAGGCCGCGAAGAGAGACACTGCTCCTCTGGACAGGCCTCTCCTCCGCTGTACCCCTGGACAGGCCTCTCCTCCTCTGCCCCTCCTCTGGACAGGCCTCTCCTCCTCTGCACCCCTGGACACGCCTCTCCTCCTCCGCCCCTCCTCGTGACAGGCCTCTCGGTGAAGGATTCTCCTTAAGGACGGAGGAGCCCAGAGTTCATTCCATCCCATCCAGCCCCTCTGACTCCGCCCTGGGCCTCGGGCGCTATGGACAGGCCCCGAAGAGAGACACTGCTCCCCTGGACAGGCCTCTCTTCCGCTGTGCCCCTGGACAGGCCTCTCCTCCTCTGCCCCTCCTCTGGACAGGCCTCTCCTCCTCTGCACCCCTGGACACGCCTCTCCTCCTCCGCCCCTCCTCATGACAGGCCTCTCGGTGAAGGATTCTCCTTAAGGACGGAGGAGCCCAGAGTTCATTCCATCCCATCCAGCCCCTCTGACTCCGCCCTGGGCCTCGGGCGCTATGGACAGGCCCTGAAGAGAGACACTGCTCCCCTGGACCTGCCCAGAGGCCCCGGATGCAGCTGTGGCTCAAGGTGCTTTAATCCCAGGGTCTCTGCAGCATTGTTCACACAGATATGATGGGCCCCTTTGCTTTTCTGTATGGGAGGGGCCCCTCTGCTTCTCCTTGTGGGAGGGGCCCCTCTGATTCTCCTGGTGGGAGGGCCCCCCTGCTGCTCCTTGTCAGAGGCGCCCCTCTGCTCCTTGAGGGAGGGGCCCCTCTGCTTCTGTATGAGGGGCCCCTCTGCTTCTGTATGAGGGAGGGGCCCCTCTGCATGTGTATGAGGGAGGGGCCCCTCTGCATGTGTATGAGGGAAGGGCCCCTCTGCTTCTGGGAGGGACCCCTCTGCTTCTGTATGAGGGGCCCTCTGCTTCTGTATGAGGGAGGGGCTCCTCTGCGTCTGTATGAGGGAGGGGCCCTCTGCTTCTGTATGAGGGAGGGGCCCTCTGCTTCTGTATGAGGGAGGGGCTCCTCTGCGTCTGTATGAGGGAGGGTCCCCTCTGCTTCTGTATGAGGGAGGGGCCCCTCTGCTTCTGTATGAGGGAGGATCCCCTTTCCCTCTGTATGAGGGAGGGGCCCCCTGCTTCTGGGAGTGACCCCTCTGCTTCGGCCCCTCTGCTTCTTGGAGGGGCCACTTGCTTCTGTATGAGAGAGGGGCCCCTCTGCTTCTGGGAGGGGCCCCTCTGCTTCTGTATGAGGGAGGGGCCCCTCTGCTTCTGGGAGGGGCCCCTCTGCTTCTGGGAGGGGCCCCTCTGCTTCTGTATGAGGGAGGGGCCCCTCTGCTTCTGTATGAGGAGGGGCCCCTCTGCTTCTGGGAGGGGCCCCTCTGCTTCTGGGAGGGACCCCTCTGCTTCTGTATGAGGGAGGGGCCCCTCTGCTTCTGTATGAGGAGGGGCCCCTCTGCTTCTGGGAGGGGCCCCTCTGCTTCTGTATGAGGGAGGGGCCCCTCTGATTCTGTATAAGGGAGGGGCCACTCTGCTGCTCCTTGTGGGAGGGGCCCCTCTGCTTCTCCTTTTGGGAGGGGCCCCTCTGCTTCTCTGTATGGGAGGGGCCCCTCTGCTGCTCTTGTGGGAGGGGCCCCATTGCTTCTCCTTTAGGGAGGGGCCCCTCTCCTTCTCTGTATGGGAGGGGCCCCTCTGCTGCTCCTTGTGGGAGGGGCCCCTCTGCTGCTCCTTGAGGAAGGGGCCCCTCTGCTTCTGCATGAGGGGCCCCCCTGCTTCTGTATGAGGGAGGGGCCCCCCTGCTTCTGTATAAGGGAGGGGCACCTCTGCTTCTGTATGAGGGAGGGGCCCCTCTGCTTCTGTATGTGGGAGGGGCCCCTCTGCTTCTGTATGAGGGAGGGGCCCCTCTGCTTCTGGGAGGGACCCCTCTGCTTCTGTATAAGGGAGGGCCCCGCTGCTTCTGTATGAGAGAGGGGCCCCTCTGTGTCTGTATGAGGGAGGGGTCCCTGTGCTTCTGTATGAGAGGGCCCCCTCTGCTTCTGTATGAGGGGCCCCTCTGCTTCTGTATGAGGGAGGGGCCCCTCTGCTTCTGTATGAGGGAGAGGCCCTCTGCTTCTGTATGAGGGAGGGGCCCCTCTGCTTCTGTATGAGGGAGGGGCCCCTCTGCTTCTGTATGAGGGAGAGGCCCTCTGCTTCTGTATGAGGGAGGGGCCCCTCTGCGTCTGTATGAGGGAGGGGCCCCTCTGCTTCTGTATGAGAGAGGGGCCCCTCTGCTTCTGGGAGGGGCCCCTCTGCTTCTGTATGAGGGAGGGGCCCCTCTGATTCTGTATAAGGGAGGGGCCCCTCTGCTTCTGTATGAGGGGCCCCTCTGCTTCTGTATGAGGGAGGGGCCCCTCTGCTTCTGTATGAGGGAGAGGCCCTCTGCTTCTGTATGAGGGAGGGGCCCCTCTGCTTCTGTATGAGGGAGGGGCCCCTCTGCTTCTGTATGAGGGAGAGGCCCTCTGCTTCTGTATGAGGGAGGGGCCCCTCTGCGTCTGTATGAGGGAGGGGCCCCTCTGCTTCTGTATGAGAGAGGGGCCCCTCTGCTTCTGGGAGGGTCCCCTCTGCTTCTGTATGAGGGAGGGGCCCCTCTGATTCTGTATAAGGGAGGGGCCACTCTGCTGCTCCTTGTGGGAGGGGCCCCTCTGCTTCTCCTTTAGGGAGGGGCCCCTCTGCTTCTCTGTATGGGAGGGGCCCCTCTGATTCTCCTGGTGGGAGGGGCCCCATGCTGTTCCTTGTGGGAGGGGCCCTCTGCTTCTCCTTGTGGGAGGGGCCCCTCTGGTCCTTGTAGGGGTGGGAGAAGTTAGATAGATGGAAAGAGAGGAAGAGGGGGGAGGCTGGGACATCTTAAGGATTTGGGGGGCCCTGACGGAAAATGCTCAGAGCAGTTGTGAAATCATGGTCCAATCAGACTGCTCCAGACTCTAAAGTGTGTCCAATGACTCAGTAGCAGCTCACTGACGTCAATGCGCACACTGCCTGCACCCACCTGTAATACAAATATATGAAAACAACCTGTGTTTAAAACCATTCAAGGTCATCAGGGCAGGGCTGTGAGGAGAACAGAGCCAGGTCTATCAGGGGCCCCTGAAAGGCTGGGGCCCCTACAGAGCCAGGTCTATCAGGGGCCCCTGAAAGGCTGGGGCCCAGGGCCAGAGCCCACTTTGCCAAGGCCTTAAAACGTCTCTCGGAGGAGGGAGAGGGAGAAATAGAGGGAGGAGAGGTGGAGAGAAAGCGATCAGAGAGAGAGGAAAGAAGTAGAGATGGATGGATGGGTGGTACGGATGGGTGGGTAGGTGGATGGATAGATAGATGGATGGGTGGATGGATGGATGGGTGGGTGGATGAATGGATGGATGGGTGGGTGGATGAATGGATGGATGGATGGGTGGGTGGATGGATGTGTCGGTGTGTGGATGATTGGGTGGACACATGTGTCAGTGGGTGGATGGATGGATAAGTGGATGTGTGGGTGGGTGGGTAGATGGATGGGTGGATAGGTGGGTGGATGGATGGATGGGTGGGTGGATGAATGGATGTGTCAGAGGGTGGATGGATGGGTTGATGGGTAGATGGATGGATGGTTAGATGGATGGGTCGGTAGATGTGTGGGTGGATGGATGGATGGGTGGGTGGGTGGTTGGATGGATGGATGGGTGGGTGGATGAACGGATGGATGGATGGGTGGGTGGATGGATGGATGGATGGATGGATGGGTGAGTAAGTGGGTGGGTGAATGGATGGGTGGATAGATGGGCAGCTGGGTAGATGTGTCAGTGGGTTGATGGATGGGTGGATGGATGGCTGAATGGATGTGTCAGAGGGTGGATGGATGGGTGGGTGGGTAGATGGATAGATGGTTAGATGGATTGGTCAGTGGATGTTTGGGTGGATGGATTTATTTTTATATTTTTATATGTATTTATTATTATTTATTATTATTATTATTATTATTATTATGGGTGGGTGGGTGGGTGGGTGGGTGGGTGGATGGATGGATGGATGGATGAATAGGTGGGTGGGTGGATGGACAGATGGATGGATGGATGGATGGATGGGTGGATGGATGGATGGATGGATGGGTGGGTGGGTGGATGGATGGATGGATGAGTGGGTAGATGGATGGATGGGTGGATGGATGGGTAGATGTGTCAGTGGGTGGATGGATGGGTGGATGGATGGCTGAATGGATGTGTCAGAGGGTGGATGGATGGGTGAGTGGGTAGATGGATGGATGGTTAGATGGATGGGTCGGTGGATGTGTGGGTGGATGGATGGATGGGTGGGTGGGTGGATGGATGGGTGGAAATTAAAGAATTTAGGGCAATCGGGAGGGGTGAGGGGAAGAAGAAAAACTGACAGGAATGAGAAGAATGAAAGGAAATAAAACACGAAAAAGAGAATGCTGAGTCACTCCATGACCACATCTCCTCGACCCGCCACTGTGGACTTCAGATACAGCGAATGTCTGCGTTTTAGCTGAAGCTTCTCGCTCAAACGTTATGGTGGTCTCATGATCCTACGGGTAGGGGGGGTAATCTGGTCTGTCTCATGGTGGTCTCAGGATCCTACGGGTGGGGGGGTAATCTGGTCTGGCTCATGGTGGTCTCATGATCCTACGGGTGGGGGGGTAATCTGGTCTGGCTCATGGTGGTCTCATGATCCTACGGGTGGGGGGGTAATCTGGTCTGGCTCATGGTGGTCTCATGATCCTACGGGTGGGGGGGTAATCTGGTCTGGCTCATGGTGGTCTCATGATCCTATGGGTGGTCTGGCTCATGGTGATCTCATGCTCCTACGGGTGGTCTGGCTCATGGTGGTCTCACGATCCTACGGGTGGTCTGGCTCATGGTGGTCTCATGATCCTACGGGTGGTCTGGCTCATGGTGGTCTCATGATCCTGCTGGTGGTCTGGCTCATGGTGGTCTCATGATCCTACTGGTGGTCTGGCTCATGGTGGCCTCATGATCCGATGGGTGGTCTGGCTCATGGTGGTCTCATGATCCTACGGGTGGTCGGGCTCTTGGTGGTCGGGCTCATGGTGGTCTCATGATCCTACGGGTGGTCTGGCTCATGGTGGTCTTATGGTCCTTCGGGTGGTCTGGCTCATGGTGGTCTCATGATCCTAGGAGTGGTCTGGCTCTTGGTGGTCTCATGATCCTACGGGTGGCCTGGCTCATGGTGGTCTCATGATCCTATGGGTGGTCTGGCTCATGGTGGTCTCATGATCCTACGGGTGGTCTGGCTCATGGTGGTCTCATGATCCTACGGGTGATCTGGCTCATGGTGGTCTCATGATCCTATGGGTGGTCTGGCTCATGGTGGTCTCATGATCCTACGGGGGGTCTTGCTCATGGTGGTCTCATGATCTTACGGGTGGTCTGGCTTATGGTGGTCTCATGATCCTACGGGTGGTCTGGGTCATGGTGGTCTCATGATCCTACGGGTGGTCTGGCTCATGGTGGTCTCATGATCCTACGGGTGATCTGGGTCATGGTGGTCTCATGATCCTATGGGTGGTCTGGGTCATGGTGGTCTCATGATGCTACGGGTGGTCTGGCTCATGGTGGTCTCATGATCCTACGGGTGATCTGGGTCATGGTGGTCTCATGATCCTACGGGTGGTCTGGCTAATGGTGGTCTCATGATCCTACGGGTGGTCTGGCTCCTACAGGTGGTCTGGCTCTTGGTGGTCTCATGAGCCTACGGGTGGTCTGGCTCATGGTGGTCTCATGATCCTATGGGTGGTCTGGCTCATGGTGGTCTCATGATCCTACGGGTGGTCTGGCTCATGGTGGTCTCATGATCCTACGGGTGGTCTGGCTCATGGTGGTCTTATGGTCCTACGGGTGGTCTGGCTCATGGTGGTCTCATGATCCTACAGGTGGTGTGGCTCACGGTGGTCTCATGATCCTACGGGTGGTCTGGCTCATGGTGGTCTCATGATCCTACGGGTGGTTTGGCTCATGGTGGTCTCATGATCCTACGGGTGGTCTGGCTCATGGTGGTCTCATGATCCTACGGGTGGTCTGGCTCATGGTGGTCTCATGATCCTTCGGGTGGTCTGGCTCTTTCTTTCAAACATCTTGTGTCGGTGTAGATGCGGCCAAAGAGCTCATGCAATCTCCAATCATAGTCAGATTTTTGAAGGGACTGGCACATATCTGTGCATCTATTCCCTTTCTTATGCGTCAATGGACTTGTTTTCACATTTCTGAGCCCTTCCACAAATACCAGCTATGGTTACTGATCCTGTAAACCATAATTTATTGCTATTATTTTGATGATGTACAACAAGCAACAATGCTTCACTGTAGACTTATTATGAACTAAGACAGTTTACAAACCTTAGAAAAGTGTCTATAGTGCTTGTAGTGCCTGGAAGTCACTCGAGGAGTCGAGTCATACGTCTTCACTTTGTCTCCATGCACCCCTCACTTCTTCATTCACATGTGCAGCTGTCACATCTTGAGCACTTTATTTCACTATTATAACTGACTTCATTTGCTAAATTCCGTGAATAGATTGAATCAAGTGTGATTGTTCTATTGTTGTTTTTCAAATGTATTTTCCAAATTGTCGAAGTCATGTCAGCAAATGTTAAAACTGTACATTTCTGGTTAATGGACCGCTCATGGAGAGGGGCGGCATCCACACAGTCATCGATTTGGTATTTTTCAGAAATCAGTCTACAGCGAAGCATTTCTACTTGTTATCTGCTGTTCCCCCAGGTTCCTGCTCTAGCAGTTTGGGCAAACCTTTGTTCTCTTTCTAGCATCACTTCGTTGCGGCACATCAGTGAGTTACAGGCACTGAGTGTGCGGCCGCCCTTCACATGCTTCTTCCTGGAGGAATTATTCCTCAGAACTGTATCGCCTCTCCTTCCCAAGGTGGTGACCTCTTCCTCTGAGGCGATCTGTCACCCTTCCCACCTTCTACCTCCAAAGGAGGCGAGATCAGATCAGATCGGAATACGCTTTATTCAATTTAAGAAGATGTTAAACCATAAAAGCACAATACATAATAAAAAACATGCATTTCATGTATATATACAAAATAAAAATTCAAACGATATTTTAAGGAATGGGACCATCCATTGTCAGCCGTTGTCTAACCACCCCTTTCAAGTATGTAACAATGTGATCAGTCACAGATCTGTCATTCAAATATTGCAGCTTTAGACGGACGGACGGCATTGTCTCAAGCCATAACTCATAAAAATTGGTAAAATCCATTTGTTCCTGGGCATAGAATAAAACTTGCAAAAACACATAACATGAATTGTCGACTGAGCAGGGATGTTATCACACAGGCATAAACATAGGGTGCGGGACCAGTCATTCGTTTTTGGGAAGGTAACCCTAGTGTGAAAGCTGCCAAGGCGTAGGCAGGTCAATAACAATCTATCATAGGCACCTGCAGTGTTTAATAAGTATGGTTGCATTCCTGGTTGAGTCAAGAGTAGTTGGTGTGTACTCACTGACGGTTTTACAATGTTGCTAGATAGATTAATGGACTCCAAATAGTCCAGACATAGTGATTTTAAACTCTTTCTAGTAACATTGTTCAAGCTGTCAGGGTTAGAGAAATATTCAGGATTGCCTAGACTCTCTAAAAAATGTTTGACATAGGTCAACCAGGAAATTCGATCAGCCCCATCAAGGGACAGACAATCATTGATCAGGTACCTGTTCAAGCCAGTAGAAGTGGCAGTCCAAACTTTATGCCACAACAAGATGGGCTGCAGTTTAATCAAGTCTAGGAGATAAGGCAACCCCAGCTCAGCGTGGCAGACAAATGCGGCTGTACTACTGAGTACAGCTAAAAGATATCTCAGGAACCTATGTTGAACTATTTGCAGGCACTCAGCAGTGGCATGACCCCAGATGCCTGCTCCATACATGGCAACAGGAATGCATTTGGCTTTATAGATTGTTATTAAATCGGCAACTGGGCACCTCCCCAAGTTCATTGCAAAATTAATTACGGCACCAGTGGCTTTACAAAATAATAACTTCCTGGATTCAATAGCTTTAGACCACAGACCCCTTTTTTCAAATACATTGCCCAAGTAGGAAAAATGACCTGTGAATTCGAGTTTCCTGTCTTCAATAAAGAATTCACAGGCACTTGGTACTGGGCTTACAGCATTTCATTGTAAATGTTTTATTTATATTGACACGAAGGTCAAGATCTAGCATATAGGCCGAAAAGCTGGTAATTACATTTTGTAGGCCAATGGGGGTACGAGCCAATAGGACGCTATCATCTGCATATAATAAAGCTCTTATTGGCCATCCGTTTATGCATGGCAAGTCCTGACAATCATTACCTAATTTTGCGCCCAGGTTATTAATATAAAGAGTGAACAGGAGGGGTGCCAACACGCACCCCTGCCTCACCCCCTTCTTTACCGAAAGGGTCTTACTGAGTTCACCACCCCTTCCATAGTGCACCCGGGCCCTAGCATCTAAATAAGACTGTTTTAAAAAGTTAAGAATGGGTTGATCAACCCCCATGGCGTCTAAAATGCTCCATAGCTTCTGATGGTTAACACAGTCAAAGGCTGAACTCAAATCAACAAAGCATAAAAATAAATTCCCCCTTTTAGCCTTTAAATACTTTCCAACCAGTAAGTTCAGGTTTAAGCATTGTTCGATGGTTCCCACACCTTGGCAGGAAAGCATACTGTAATTCAGAAATTATACAGTTTTCCTCTGCCCATAACTGGAGGCAATTTAAAACAACACGCCCAGCCACCTTTGCAAAAGAATCTAGTAATGAGATCGGTCTATTGCAGGACGGATTGTCACGATTGCCCTTCTTGTAAATAGGGACCAGTATCGATTCCGTCCAAGTGGCTGTAAATCCCAGGGCCAAGCAAGCTTTTAAGACCAGGGCTAACAGGGGTCCCCATTGCAGTGGATCTGATTTAAATAAGTTTCACTGGCATGCTATTGGGGCCTGGGGCTTTGCCCTCCATACTTTCGTTGATTTCAATAGGAAGATGGTTTGGAGGGATTAAACGTATGGCCGCCTCGTTTTGGGGATCCACCTGATTGATTGATTGAGTGAAGTAGTGTGGCTCACTGGTTAGAGGCGGCAGACCCGAGAGCAGAGGACGGCCCGGGACCAGGGTTCGATTCCCGGCACGGCAGGTTTCTGGACCAGGGTCAGCGGACTCGATAATTCTCTCGCCTCGGTGCCCACTCTGATCAGCGATCACACTCGGCAACTCTGGGCATTAGCTTGCCTCATCTTCACTAACGGCCCCACCAGACCGCCGGGGATGCCTGGTCTCACCCTGGAGATACCCATTAAGGGACCATCTCTCAGGGAAGCCAGGAAGGGTTTCGCAGCGGTCGAAGCGCCTTGGGACCCTACGGGTAAGTAGTGCGCTATATAAATGCCTATACTATACTACTATACTATACTGATTATTATAAAAGCCAGAAAAATGGGGCACCCATTTATCCTCCTCTATTTCAATACTAGGCAGGTTACCCGAGGCAAGGAAAGGGGCATTCACTGCCTTCCAGAAACCTTCTGTATCTTTCAAGGCTGATGCTCGTTTTAGATCTTGCCATAATTCGGACTTTATGTTTGCCTTGCGTTCCTTAAGAGATGTCTTATAGGCTAATCTTGCCCTTTTTATATCTGCTCGATCTTTTACGGGTTTATGTAAGGAGGTTATCAAGGCTGCATGGGTTTGGGAACATTTGGCATCAAACCAACTGCTTCTCTTGTCAGCCCATTTCTTACTTTTTGCCCGTAGTCTATTTTGTATAGTCTGAATTATTTTCCCAAAAGAACTAAGAATATCTGTTTTGTTAATGTTTTCATCGAGATAACCTGTAAAATCATCTTTGCAGATGGTTAAGAGGTGCTTACAAAGTTCAGATTGATTTACAGCCGCCCATTCGACTGTGTAACCATTTTGTCTATCAATAGCAACATCTCCTGCAGGTGTGTGTCCAGTGTTTTACTTGTTAATGCTTTGGCAGGGAGTTTTAAAAGGACGCTAATCGGTTAATGATCGCTAAAAGCAACAGGATGTACTTTAAAATTGTGTATTCTGTCCGCATATCTATTTGATATCAGTATATGGTCTATGGCTGAAAACAAGCCACGTCCGTTAAAGGTACTATTAAAAGGAATTAGGGACGAACACACACTATTTGCAAATCCCAAATCCATAGAATATTTTAGCAAATTAAATGAATCTCCAGAAGCAGTGTGCAAGAAACGGGACGCATCATTTGCATCATCTCGGTCTATACCACAAACGTCTCCCATTGTATGTGGGCACGGTCCACAATTAAAATCCCTGCCCCAGATTATACAGTAGTCTTTACCAGAACTTCTTTGGGTCTTGTCCAAATCTCTCTGCAAAGGCATCAAGATTTGTCTGGTGTCAGCAATTGGTATATTATTATAAAAATTTGACAAGACTAAATAATACTTATTATCTAAGTTGATTTTTAACACCTGATAACAGGTTTTAGACTTCATGAGGTCTATCTTGTGAGCATTTAACCTATAGGACACATAGATGCAAAGGACGCCCTTAGTCCTTCCCTTACTTGAGGGCACTGCTGAACTGGAAAATGTCTTAAAACCATTAATATGTAAGATGTTATCAGACCAAGTTTCTTAAATACTTATATTATGGATGAATTCCAGCCAGGCAGCATTAGACAGTTTAGCTTTAAGACCTGCCACATTCCAGAACAGGATCTCTATTTCTTAAGCAACTGTTTAATCTTTTTTTAACTATCTATCTATGAAATGCTTCTTTTAAATCGAAACTTTTTAATACCATATCTAAATTGTTGTATTTTCTCCCATATATTTTAATTGTAATCAAATGAATTTATGTATTTTTATTGTGAAGCTTTTATGATAAATTTTATCGAAATAAAGCCTTTTTGACTATCTTGACTATTTCTTTCAGTCTAGGCCCAGACTGTGATATACAATCAGTGGGGGCAGGGACTACGTTCGGGCCACCAGAGCTATTTGGTGTTTCACTATAAGAAATGCAGGCCTTCGACTGAGTTATTTCACTCTGAGTATTACAGTTACAATGATTAGCGGCATTGCTTGCCCTAATGTCAGGTTGTTCAGTATTTACAAGTAAAGCTGTACATTGCGAGATTGTTCCTATTGATTGACATTGTACCCTATTGCTATTAATGTTACTGAGTCAATCGTTATCTTCCAGGGAAGAAAGGGCCTCAAATCTATTAGTCAAAGGTATGCTGAACTGAGTGTGGTGCATGTTATTCATGAAATGGGCTGGGAGTTGCATCTCCTATCCTGCGTGTCGGAGGTAGTTAGTGGGGGGATACAAGTAACCCAACGGGAGTACATTTATTCCATGATTGGTCACATAGAGGGAACCCTGTAGGCTCAAAATTTCTTGTGTTAATCTTGGTGTTCTAAAAGTGAGGACTATCCAATCACCCGGGAGCCTCTTATCACATTTCCCCACCCATCCCACTCTCCGTGCCATTTTAAATTAGCTAAATAGGGCATCAGTTAAGCCAATTTTAGACCCGAGCCTGCAAAGAGACTTATTATGTAAAGTCTCCCAGGATTAAATTGATTTGGACGTGGATTGTGGTACATTTGCCAATATTATTGTATATGGTGTGGCTTCTGGAGATAGATGAGATAGATTCAAGGTCAGGCCTTCTTCATTTACCCTGCCCCTTACCCTATATGTGATCTCGGGTTTGGGCAGTCTTTGATTAATAACGGGTGCTATATCGGATGGCGCTTTATTATAATCTAAATTAAGATGACTCGTATGTCCAACACCCCCCCCAGATTGCACGGCTGGTTGTGAGATGTCCGCCATATGGGGGTTGGCTATATTTCCACCATTTGATGTGCTCCCTAGACACCCTAAGCAACTGGGCGTTATGTTATTTGTGCCTACACCCTGCATTTTTCTCAACAGTTCCTCGATCGCCAGGGTCATTGCCAGCAGTTTCTCTGATGTGGCCGAGGCCGATAGTGAAAGTTGATGGTATGGGGCATTGCCAGATCTCTGCCCCTCACTGGGCACCAAAGAGATCACGGAAATGGAACAAGACTCCAGGCGCCCAGACAAATCAATCAATGTACCTTCCAGAAGCTTTAAACGGCCGCCCAATGAAGCAACATTTTTGTCTATAGATTCCCTGATCCCACCAAGGACAGTGTCCAATACTGTCATATTAATGGCATTAATGGCTGTGCCGTCCTCCTTGGGCAGAATTGTGTAGACAATGAAACATCCATGGTCTGAGTACTTACAGAGCAACTCTTTACCGCTGTATTGGTCTGGGAGTCACACTCGGATTCCTTTTGAAGTTTTTGTTTTGATGGACCCTTACCCTTCTTACGGTTCACGGATGCCTTTGCCTTCGGCTTAGCCTTTGTGCCCCCAATAGAAGAATTGGAAGTCCTGGTTCTAGAGGCTATGCTTGGCCCGTTAGAGATATCCATTTGTAGTGCTGGCGGCTCATCATGTACAAGGGCCAACACATCCGAGACCACTGGTAGTGTCCCTAAGTTTTAAGGTGATAAGCAGGATTGGGTTAAGTTTTGGGAGATACCTGCTGGAATATGTAATCCTAATGAGGTTCGCCTTGAATGAGAAAGGGGGTCTAGAGACAGACGCCTCTCTGTTAGTTCTATCTCATGGCATAATAATGATTCTTCCCTCGTTATAAATGCGTCAGATAATCACTCCACCACGACGTTAAGTACCAATCCCGCTTCACACGAATCAACAGAAAGTTATAATTAAAATCTGTACCTGAAGGTCGTTATAGAGGTGGTATAATGTAGGGCCACTTGTTAGAGGGGGGGCCCAGCCCAGCCTCCTCCGGGCTTCGACGGGCAAGGACGGGCCCGCCCTTGGCCCACACGCGTCCCGCGCTGTTGGATCCCCCCAGAGAGTTTTATAGACCCGGTGACTGGCTGGCGCTGCTCCTCACGCGAGATCGCACTGCCCTGTGGGACATGGAGTCCAGGCAGTCCGCGGTCCGTGTTCAGGAGCAGAGAAGAAATAATACGGAGTCCTGTGGTGGTGCCACAATATCCCAACAAGGGCCCAGGCAGCAGCACAAACAGCAGAGCAGCAATGCGGGCACGTAAGGGCATGATCATATCAGTAAGAGCCCCAAAAGGAAGTATATTTTTATATTGACCCTAGGTGTGGACTGTAGAGGCTGCAAGAAGGGCACCTCTGCCCAGAAGAGGACCTTATGTCATTGCATCATCTTGTGCATCACAAAGGAACTGACTGAGAGAATCTGCGCTCAGTCCCCAAGAGCAGAATCCTCTGCATCAGCACTTGTCAGGGGTGTTCCTGTGGCTGAGATTTACTGTGAGGTAACATGGGCTTCCCTCCTCCACACCTTCACTAAGCGTTATTGCATGGATTCAGAGGAGAGCAGGGATAGCCAGTTCAGACGTTCAGTGCTTCAGGGTCTTTAACAGCGTTATTTTCCATCGTAATGACTCTTGGTGTGGTTCCAGAATCATGAAAGTCTTCCATAACTGTGGTGATTCACAAGAAAGGGGGGAAGGGGCCTGTATCGAAGGCTATCCGGGGGCTTGAGTTTCCGAGGTACCCAGGTGGCAAGTGAACAACAACGGCTGGAGAGATACTTCCGCTGCCCCTGTGGTACTTTCGGTTTCGCTCTTGGTCATTGTTGGCGCCGACTCGCTGCTGATCGATACTGCTGCCCTGGTCTAGTCGTCAATCCCACACTGGCCGTTGATCCTCGACATCTCGAATCTCTGCAGGCCTGCCACGGAGGGAATCATTCTGACCAGATCCCAAAGGTCCCGCCGGAGCTCGTTGCTCATCATGGCGGGCAGGGCGGATGCCGATAAGCGCAACACCAGAGGCCCGAACCGAGGAGGGGTTGCCCACTCTCAGACCATAGATCGCTTTACTCGCCCAGAGGGATCCACAGGCCGAGCAAGCAAGATCCCTGAGGAGACCGTTGACGGTCCTCCAGCGACTGATGATCCGACTTTACAGGATGTTATGGGCGCCATTGCCAGTGTCCGGACTGCTATGGGCCAGCAGTATGAAACTTTAGCTACTAAGTTAGACATGGTGGCAATCGAGGTCAACCTTATCAGGACGGACTTGGGGAAAACCAATGAGCGGGTCAAATCCCTGGACATCAAGACCGCAAGCTTGACTTCGGACGTCTCGGATCTCCAAGCCGAAGTCCGCAATCTTCGAACGGCCAGAGACTTGTTTGCCCGTCGGCTGGATGATTTCGAGAGCCGGGCCAGGCGCAACAACATTCGCATCGTAGGTGTTCCGGAGAACTCCACAGACGTGCCTGCGGATCTTCTGGTGGAAGACCTTGTTCGGAACCATTTGGTACCAAAGGGTCTTAGTAATCTTTTTGCGGTGGAACGTGCTCATAGAATTCCAGGTGGGAAGCCCAAGCTTGGAGCCGCTCCGAGGCCTATAATAGCCAGGATTTTTAATTTCCGAGACAGAGACACTATCCTGCAGGCCTCGCATGCCAATGGTCCCACTAAGTTTGAGAATGTGTCGATCAGTTTTTACCCGGACTTTACACAGGTGGTACAGAAGCAACGTATGGGCTTTACGGGGGTGAAAAGAGGTCTCTGGGATATGGGACTGAAGTGCGCCATGCTTTTTCCAGCCCGCCTGAGGATTGAACATAACGAACGTACATTCTTTTTCGACCGCCCTGAGGGGTCCAGTGACTGGTTGGACACTTTGACGATGCACCTTGCCAGCCCGGAGAGTTCGAGGGGCGCCGAGGGTGGCTTGGAAGAACAGGAGTAGTGAGTCTGCACCGGCGAGCCAGTTTATGGACGCTCTGCAGTGGCTCTGTGATAGCTATGTTTGTATGGTGTTGATACCCGGGGGTAGGGGGATTCGGGACTCTTCCTCCTCAGGGGACTTCTTTCTCTCTCTTCTTGTAGGTTAGTTAAATGGGGCGACAGGCACACTGCAAGTTGGGGTGGCTTTTTGGTCTACCGCAGGGGTGCAGGGTGGGGGGATGTGTGTTGAGGGGTTCTTGGGGGGTGGTGGAGGGGTCTTTTCTTGTTTGTTTGTTTCGAGGCTACGATTTGGTCAGTATTTTATCCTATGTGCCTGTTTCGTGGCGGGGGGACTGTTTGTTCATTTCTGGGATGGGGGGTAGGGGGCTGAGGGTGCTGAGCTGGAACGTTAATGGTCTCGGGGATAGGATAAAACGGGGGATAGTTTTGCAGTATTTGAAGCGACACTCCCCGGATATCGTTTTACTCCAGGAGACTCATCTCGTAGGAAATACGTGCCATGCGTTGAATAGACGGGGCTACCGTTTGGTGGCCCACTCTGGCTTTACTACTGGGTCGAGGGGGGCGGGTATCCTGGTTAGAAACTCCCTCCCCCTCGAAATAGATGACATGGTTTTGGATGATAGGGGCCGCTATGCCGCTGTTGTGGGCCGTTGGGAGGGGAAGATGATCTCCATTTTGTCTGTGTATGTTCCCCCTGGTCTACAATCCACCACGTTTTCTGATTTGGGCGGGGTGGTCCTGGGGCTCCCCGATGGTCTGTTGGTAGTGGGTGGCGATTTTAATTCAGTTGTCAGTGGGGAAGAGGATCGTAGCCCTCGCAGAACCCTCCCCACGTCGCAGCTATGGCTGGGGAATGTTTTGTACACGTTGGGTTTAGCAGATTGTTGGAGGCAGCTGCACCCTGGACAGCTCCAGTATAACTTCTATTCGGAGCGCATGGTAGTCTCTCGAGACTCGATTACATACTTGTACCAGCGGCACAGATGGTCTCTGTGAGGGAAATTAGGCATTTGGCTAGAGGGATCTCAGACCACTCCCCACTCTGGCTCACTATTGACGTGCGGCTAGAGTCCGGGGGTCGGGTCGCTCCAATTAATCCATGGCATCTTCGCAACCCCAACATTGGTACGGAAGTGGTTAAGTGTATGGATCTCTACTTTGCCGAAAATGTAGGGTCGGTGTCCTCCCCTGTTTCTTTATGGGAGGCATACAACACTGTGGTCCGGGGTCAGACTCTATCTTTGATTGCCAGCGAGAGGAAGCGCAGAACTATGGAAGTGGTGGGCCTGGAAAATGACATCACTGAGTTGGAGGAACGGATGGGGTCTGGGACTACGCCTGAGGACTTGCACTCCTTGGTACTTAAACAGTCTGAATACAGAGCTCTGGTGACTGATGCGGCTAGGGCAATGAATCGTGAGCAGCAAGGTCGTCTGTGTTATGTGGGTGACAAGGCGGGAAAATTGATTGCTTGGCTGGACAAGAGGGATAGATTGAGTCGGGTGGTGCCTGTTATTGAGAGAGTGGATGGCGTGCGAGTGGTGGACCCGGTCGAGATAGTGGAGGTCTTTGCCCAGCACTTTCAGAAGGTTTACGCGCCGGTCTCTGGCAGACCGGAGGAGGATTCGCACTTGTTGCTCCGCGATATAGCGTTGCCTAGTCTGTCGGACTCAGACAAGGAGCTTATGGAGGCAGATTTTTCCACCGATGAAGTAGCGCTCGCTATCCGTTCGCTTCGTTCGGGCAAGGCTTCAGGCCCGAACGGCATACCGGTCGAGCTGTATAAGCTGAGCCCTGACAAAATGGCGCCGTATCTTCGCCGGATGTTCTTGGCATCGCGAGATCTCGGGCTTCTTCCCCGGGACCAGAGACTGGCGTCCATTGTGGTCATCCACAAGGATGGCAAGCCTCGTGAACTCTGTTCGTCATATCGGCCGATCTCGCTTTTTAATGTGGAGCCCAAGATCCTTGCAAAGCTCTTGGCGAGCCGGCTGATTACGGTGATCGGCAATTTGGTACACCCGGATCAGTCTGGTTTTATACCCCACCGCAATACCGCGTTGAATCTTCGACGTCTTCATGGTGTCTTGGCCAGGGCGGGGTCTCTTGAGGAGGCGGCCATCTTGGTCTCACTTGATGCCTCGGTGGCCTTCGATACGGTGGAATGGCCATATCTGTGGGCTGCCCTTGCCAAGTTTGGCTTTGGCCCTAAGTTCATTGGGTGGGTTAGACTTTTATATGAGCAACCGCTGGCTCAGGTGGTGGTCAACGGAAGGGCCTCGGAACCTTTTGTTCTTGGGCGCGGCACGAGGCAGGGCTGCCCTTTGTTGCCTCTCCTTTTTGCACTTGCTTTTGAACCCCTTGGAATCCGTTGGGAGCCCTCGCTCAAGGGCATACGGTGGTCCCCCGCCTTCGAGGATCGTGTGTCGCTTTATGCCGATGATATATTGTTGTATCTCACTTCTCCCCGTAAGTCGTTGGGTGTTCTGTTTGACATCCTGAGTTCTTTCGGGAGGAACTCTGGTTTGGTTATCAATTGGGCTAAGTGCTGCATTTACCCACTTAGGGGTGGACAACCTTCTCTGCCCCGCATTTGCCCTATACCTGTTTCCGAAGTTGGCTTCAAGTACTTGGGGATCTACATTTCGATGGACCCCACGGTGCGCTATGAGCGGAATTTACTACCTCCGCTTGTCCGGCTTAGGTCGGATGCTGCAGCGTGGTGTGGATTGCCTCTGTCCTCTCTGGGAAGAGCGGCCTTGTTTAAAATGATGTCTCTTCCCCGGTTCCTGAATGCCATTCAGAATACGCTCGATCTGGTTCCGGCCAGCTATTTCCGTGAAATTGAGGGCCTCCCGAGGAAGTTGGTTTGGGGCGGGCGGCCCCGCATAGCATTGGCAAAATTGACTTTGCCGTGGTATGACGGTGGTATAGCTTTGCCTGATGTCAAACGTTATTACTGGGCATCTCAGTTGAGTGCTATCAATCACGCCATGTATGGTCCTGTCCCGAATCCCGAATCCCGCCTATGAGATGGACAGGTGGCAACTGCCGGGGGTGATTACAATAGAGCGCTCTATTCCAGAACCGCCAGGAGGAATCTGACGGGCCCCACTGCTGTGGCGGTACGGGTATGGGGCAGTGCAACATCGGCCACGGGCTGGACGGATAAACTGACTAGGGCAACTCCCCTGTATGCTGCTGAGAGATTGGGTGGTCTGTGGTCATCGAAGGGATTCGATAGTTGGGACCTTATCGGTATCAGCAAAGTAGGCGATCTTTGGGCCACCAGCAGAGTCAAAACTTTTGACGAACTGAAACGGGAGTATAAGTTGAGTGACAGGGAATATTTTCGATATCTTCAGGTCCGCCACGCACTCGATTCGGTCTTCCCTGTTGGGACTACGATTCCTGAGTCTTCACCCCTGGAGGATAGAGTGCTGGATGGGCATGTCCCTGACAGCACTATCTCTCTCATATATAAAAAAAACTTATTAATGCCCGTTCGGACCTCCTTATACAGCTAAGAGATGCGTGGATTGGTGATGGTCTGGAGTTGGACGACGAGGACTGGCAAGCTGCAATATCCTCCCCTAAAGAAGTTGCGATTCCGGCGCGTCTCCGACTGGTGCAGCTGAAGATTCTGCATCGTGTCTATGTCACGGGTCCACGGTTGGTGCATTTGGGTTATTCTGTGGATGTGTCATGTCGGCGTGGCTGTGGTATTCTTGCTACCTTCCTCCACATTATATGGGAATGCCCGGAGGTAGTGGTTTTCTGGAATCGAGTGCATGCGGTCATGGGTGAAGTGACGGGTGTTGAGCAGCTCCCTGAGGCCAGACGCTGTTTGTTGAATGTATGGGAACCAAATGACTGTACGGTTGCTCAGACTCAGTGGGTCAAGCTGGGTAACATGATTGCGAAGAGAGATATTGCTCAATTGTGGGGATCTCATAGGGCACCGTCGGTCTCGACCTGGGAGGAGAACATGGACTGGTGCATGTTTAGAGAAAAAATCATGTACATATCTCGTGGTAGGCCCAAGAAGTGGGGCAAGATATGGGGTCAATGGAATTCATATCGAGGAGAGATCTGTGCTCCTCCCCTTGCTGAGCCCCCTGACATTCCACGATCTCCTTGACTGTACGTTCTGGTACTTTGATTTCCTGTTGTATGTGATGCACTGCTCACTCTCGGTCCCCACTCCCCTCTCCCGTGATTTCTTGATGCCTGCTACTCATTTGTCTCCCCCTACCGTACGTAACAGTCCTTATATTGCTTGGTTTTGCCTCGACTCTTTTTCGTGTTTTTCTTTGTGGTGTTTATACATTGTAAAAAATGGAAACCTTTATTTATCCTCTCTTGCCATGGGCTCCGGATAACATCGTGCTTCTACGCTGCCGGACCCTCGGGCTGTCGGCTGATGAGCTGTGTATAGAGTTGTTATTGTTATTGCATGTAACTGACCGGCCTCTGTGGTTGTAGGTCTGTAACTGTACTCTTTTTTACGAAATAAAGGTTTTTAAAAAAAAAAGAAAGGGGGGAGAGATGACCCCCCCAACTATCGGCTAATTTCCCAATTAGGCAACATCTGGAAAATCTTTGGGAAACCCTTACAGTCACGACTCGAGACCAGGACAGAGGAGGACAATATTGCCTCTAACTCTCAGGCTGGATCCTGAAAAGGCTAAAGTAGAATCGACCAGGCTCTGAGGTTGCACATGATCTGTATGAAGTTTGTGTCCCTGGAAACTACCCGCTCTACTTGGTCTTAAGAGACCTAAAAACAGCATTCGATTCTGTCGCCGCTCCGTCCTTCTGAGTCTTCTGGAAGAAGGAGGTTCCCAAGCAACTATTTAAGTATCCGAAAGGATCTGCCGCGGCAATCATTCCAGAGTAAGATTTGGTGTAAAAGAAGAATGCACAGAGAAGTTTGAAATAAACATTGGCGTTGGGCAGGGTTGCGTACTTGCCCCAGCTTTATTCACCATTCACATCAGTGGAACTGATTTCTCTCGGGAATCTTCGTCTTGATGTTCCGATATTGGAGAAGGAATATATTCCAATCCCGCTGCTTGCAGATGATGCAGTAATATTAGCGCGTACTGAAAAATCAATGCATCAACTTTTGGAAGGCTTCGAGCTACGGAAGTTAATAATCAATAAAGAGAAAAATATATGATAATTATTCATAAATCAAAGGTATTGTTGACATTCAGGATTAATGGTAAACCAACTAAGCGACTTAAAACATGACTACCTCTGCATACGAATGGATGACCATTTATATTGGAAAGCTCATGTGGCGAAGGCAGAAACAAACTTGACGCCACTATTCTACATTTTGCTAACTCAAGTAGCAAGAGACCAATAAAACTAGCACTGATGCATTCAAGACAAATGCACGTATGGCCTGCGCTTATGGTGCTGAACTGTGGGATTTTACGAAAGTTCAGGCTCTTCTTAAACTGGGAAACATCTTATTGTAACATGTACTAAACCTGGGTCCTGGAACCCCACTGACAGTATTAAGAGCTGAGCTGGGGTTCACTGGAGGATCTCACCCCGTAAGTTAAAGGATGCGAGTGTGGTCAAATCTATCCTTTGCATCATATAGAATGGTTCCGCAGGAACTGCAACAATGCAGGATTACAATAATTTATTCTGGTTCAAGGATGCTGAGAACATTCTAACATACACTAGTTGAGTAGAGAAATAGAATCATCTGGAACTGATGAATAAGGCAACACTAGAACTGGTTAAAAAGAAATATTGGGCATTCATGTGGTGCAAGCAAGAAGCCAGGAAAGGCACCCTTGCGACTAATTACCAGAAAGTAAAATGTGAACCGCGCTGGGAGCCGTTCATGGACTTGCTGTTCCCTCCTGAGAAAATGGCTTTATATTTCATGTTCAGATTAGGGACTCTTCAGGTGCGGACCTTAACTAAATCATGGGTAAAGCCCCTGGGGGCGGAGCTGACACGTGTCCCCGTACATAAGGGGGCCCTGAGTCATTTATGCATTTTATGCTGCTGTGTGATATGTCGCATAAAATCTGTAGGTACTACCTACGTCCACTTTTTCTAACACGTATTCTGAGATGCTGCAGTGTAGTACTTTTCGTATGTTATAGAACTGATCGTATGGAGATTTGCCAGGCAGTTGCTTCGTATATGCAGACCTGCGACAGACAGCAGCGAAGGAGGTGGGTTCAAACCATAAACCATTTCCCATTTATCTCTGGGGGCTGTGCTCGTCCTTTGACATATTTGCCCTCATAAACTGGGGCGTAGCTCGACTCCAACATGAAAGGCACTGGAGAACCTTATGGACTGGACAGAGCATCCAGAGGTATTGTTGCACATTTCTACTTTTTTTTTTTTTTAAACTTTTTTATTGATTTTGTGCACATAACATACAGTCTCAGTTCTCACATCAACTCGCTTATATTCCGTATCTGTCCGTTCCTCCCGCACAGTCCCCATCAACTTATCCTAATCCTGACATCCCACCTCCCCCTCTACCCCCACCCCCCCTTGTCAGTGTGCCTCTACGCCCTCGTTACGGCTTATCATAACCATCCTTTCAGCAGCAGGTATCAATCCCCTTCGTCCATCGCCCACATCAAAGTTCAGGTATGGTCCAGCACTGGCCAAGCCCTCCATTCCATCCCCAAATTCCGGTGTCTCACACAGCCCGCCTCCTCCCTACTTCCGGGCTCTTTGTCTAATTCCCTTCCCCCCCCCTGTAGCCTCCTCCTCTCCCCGCCCCGTATCCCCTTCCATAGTTGTCGGTTCGCCAGCCTCCCCACCATCATCAGCCTCCAGAAGTGACTGCAAATCTGTCACAAGCGCGCTCCATGCCCTAGCAGTCTCTAGCGCTTTATCGTTTGCCGTGCGCATAGCTAATTGCAAACGGAGAGAACCTTCACACGAGGCCCATTGCAGGAAGCACCTCCGCCACCTCAGGAAGTTAGGTCCCCCTCTAGATTTCCAGTGTAGTGTAAGTTCCCTTTTAGCCATTATGAACCCCAAATCATAAAACTTACGTTATCTTTGTGGCAGGAGTATGGGGAAACCAGAGTAGCAGGCATGCACCCGTGTCTGCATCAATCTGCCGACCCGTGACCGCGCACATTTCTACTTGTACCTGCACTTTATAAAATGCTCGCTTAGGTGTTGGCCGTCTATTGGCCCATATCTGAGGGTTTAATTTCCACCCGGCTGTCAGCAAAACAAACTATTTGGACATTCCTTGTTTTTTTAACACACTAGGTAACGTCTGCGCAGCAGGCTTGTGCTCTTCTTTTATTTCTGATGTTTATAAGACAGCTGTCAGGCTTGCTAGGGGTTTACTTGCTCTGAGTAGGCAACAAGCAGACGGAGACGCCGGTATCTGCACCTATGTACGTGCTTGTTAGCTGGTACGCTTTGTAAGATCTAATGACCGCTCTATCTAATTGATTGGCTTTAAAAGTGATGTACGTCCTCCATTTGCACTAGCATTTTACGTCAGATCATGGATTATGCGCAAAGTGTAGTATTTGTATGAACTGTGCTTAAGTCGTTTTAAATCAACACGAATTGTGATTGTTTTATTGTCTGCTGTAAATAACGCTGACAATAAACTTTTGCTATCAAGTACCACACCTGCAGGAATGCTCAGTGGGTTGTGCAAAGCTAGATTTAACATGGTCGTCTGTGGAAGTGTGTCCCTCCAGAAATCAGAGTAGATCATACGGTGGGGGGCAAGAAAGGTTTATTTAAGTATCACAGATGCAGAGACCCTTTCCATCATCAAGCTAAGACCACGGACAAATGTCTCTATTCCAGCTCACGGCCTAGCAACCGTCCCCACATTCCAGAATATCATGACACAGGACGTCACACCTTCTCCCCCCTTACATATAGGGAGGAGTCACTTTAGTCTGGTGCTCAATTACATATGTAGATGTGTCTGGTGGAACCTGATAACTGAAAGGCACGCATTTGTTTACATACAATTTCAAATATGTCTGATTTATTATTCCTATTACCGCGCTTTCAACCTTGAGAAGGCCCATCCTAGACCAGTGTGTGGACAAAAGACATGCCGACAAATCGAGGGCAAAGGTATTGGAACATGGTCTAGGGACACTGACAACAACTCCTACATCAAACCTCACGTTTAACTCATGAAGCGCAAAGAGGGATATAAAGCGATATACTGAGAAAAAGTAACCTTGAGAATTGCTGCAAACTAAAGTAAATTTTAAAAAACTAATAAAAGTACTACATATCCACAGCTGTGAGACCTGGAAGCCGATTATTTCTCAATATAGCCCTAGTTTATGATTACCTTACAGTGCTAACATTATCATCCGTGCTAGAAAAGATGGGAGCCTGGGATGTCTGGTCACAGAAGCTCCTTTACATACAAAGGGGGTGACAACCTGTTCACAACGCACAGCACAGCTTGTACACAGAAAAGGGTAAAGTCTTGAGTCTCTTTTTTTCATTTTCTTTAATATATCTTGCACCTCGCTCTCTTCTTCTCTTTCTCTCATTTCATTCATCATAAATTACTCAAATTCACTATTGCTTTATCAGCACGGCACAAGTCGGGGGTAGCCACAGTTTGAAGGGGTCCCCCCACTATTATCTAGAAACTTGACTCAGTTCCATCTAGCTCCTTAGCCTGCGACTGTTTGTTTGTGTGAGTGGCGCAAGAGAGGAACAGAGAACTTGACAAAATTAGCCCTTCTTTTGCTTAATACACAGTAAATGTGAACCACTTTGGGGCTTAGGGGCTGGATAACGAATAACATCAGGAAACAAACGCAAATTAAAAGCACATTTTATTTATTTGCTGAAAATTGTTTAAAAATGTAATTTCAAAGTTTCACATATCTGCTTAAAAATATTTACACTTTCAGTCATTTCCGAGTTTAGTTACAAACTAATAGTGGGAAAAACAAATGATGTATAAAAACTGAAACCAAAAACATATTTTTACATTATTTTATATTTCTTGTTTTGTGTTTTTAAAACTGGCCGTCAACCTTTCACGTGAAAATTAGTATAAGGGCCTGACAACACTTCTTGTGATGTCACTACATGTGACGTCACTGTGATTTGCATATGATAATGGGCTCCTTTACTATTTTCCTTACTTGTGCGCTGTTTATTGGCATGACATGGGTCTATAGGTATTAAAAATAAACATATAAATTCACAGGTGTTCAGACCATTTCTTTGGTGATGTCACACATTGACATGTATTCGGCTGCTTCTTCTATTTTTAGGTGAGTACATGTAACGTGCCGTTTCCCCTCCTTCCATTTCTCTCTATTTCTCGCCCCTTTCTTTGTCTCTCTCGCTCTCTTTATCTCTCACCCTCTCTATCTCCCACACACTCCTGTTAGCGTTAGCTTCATGAATGTCACTGCCACTTCTGGCATTCATACGACAAATCCTTTAGAAGATTTGAGGACAAGGGACAATCAAGTGTGGAAGACTAGTTGCTGGGAGTGCAACTGATTATCCTGGCACATATATGCTGTTGATGTGGGATTTTGCTATTTCACCACATTCTTCAAACAGAGTCGACTGCTTACAATGGCTCAATTCTGGTAAAAAGAAGAGTTTGGCAAGTCACAAACTGAATAGGGAGAGCCATGTCGGAGAGGAGCCACGGGTCACACTTAGTTATAAGGCCCGAGGCACGAGCTGATCCATCAACCGATAACAGAGTGTAAAAGATGCAGCAAACATTACTTAAAAACACTTATATGCTCTTTTATATCTAAAAACAGGTTATTTCTTGAACACCTGTGCTTCACTTTAGTTCATCACATATACTGCTGCGGCATTTGTTAATAGTAATATCTACATTTTACCAATGAAGCTTCCCATCTCCAGAGCTCTGACAACGTGTCCACTCTGGGTGTGTTTGGTTTATAGGTTTTATCACTAATCCGACAAGTTAGCTGAAAATATCGTTGCTAGTCCCAGTATTGTTCAGTGTTGCTTTTAAAGGAAGTGTGATCCGGTGCGATTGAATGTTTTTCTTTGTATCTCTTCTTCACCAAATAAAAATCAACAATTTTTCTTTTCTTTTAGTCCACATTGTGCTAGCCTCCCACTGTGTATCCTGGTACATCATGCTGCTTTGCTATGTGTACAGAAGTGAACAATCACTGGAAACAAACACTTTTATAACTCTGCAAATACTGTTATCTGTTTTCCTTCTTTACTGCTAGTCCTGTCTTCTATCATCTGGCATTTCAATGTCCCACATAATTTGAATTTAATTTTTTTCCGTAATTCATTCCTCTCACAATAACTGCACTGTTCTGCTGTTGTCTTTGTCCTCAGATGGGTCAATATTATTTTTGATGTTCTTAAGTTCTTTCCAGAGTCTCTGTGTTCGGGGTCTTGAGCCCAAATATCCACGGACTCGATAATTCTCGTTTCGGTGCCTACTCGAATCACGGGTTCACACTCTGCAGCTCTGGGCATCAACTTGCTTAATCTCCACTATGGCCCCCCCGCAGCGGGATGCCTGGCTTTCACCTTGGGGATGCCCAGTACGAGTGTCTCACAGGGAAAAAGCCAGGACGGGTTCCCAAGGCAAGCGCCGAGATGCCTACGGGTAATCGAGCGCTATATAAGAACGCATAATAATAATAATAATAATAATTCGCTGATGTGTTTGGAGGTTTGATAAGTGACTAAAGCTCTTCCTACATTCACTGCCGTTGAATAGTTTTTCCCAAGTGTGTGTTTGCTGAGGATTTTGAAGGTGTGATAACTGACTAAAGCACTTTGCACATTCACAGTACTTGAATGGTTTTTCTCCTGTGTGTGTTCGCTGATGAATCCTTATTGCTGACGAGTCGCGAAAACTACTGTCACATTCACTACAATGATAGGGTTTTTCCCCTGTGTGTGTTCGCTGATGTGTTTGGAGGCTTGATAAGTGACTAAAGCTCTTCCCACATTCACAGCAGTTGAATGGTTTATCCCATGTGTGAGTTCTCTGATGAATCCTTAATGCTGAAGAGCCGCGAAAACTACTGTCAACTTCACTACAATGTTAGGGTTTTTCCCGTGTGTGTTCGCTGATGATTTTGTAACACTGATAATTGACTAAAGCTCTTTAGACATTAATTGCACTTGAATGGTTCTCCTGCGTGAGTTAGCTGATGATACCTTAATGCTGAAGAGCTGCGAAAACTACTGTCACATTCACTACAATGATAGGGTTTTTCCCCTGTGTGTGTTCGCTGATGATACCTTAATGCTGTAGAGCTGCGAAAACTACTGTCACATTCACTACAATGATAGGGTTTTTCCCCTGTGTGTGTTCGCTGATGACTTTGTAGATGTGACAATCGGCTAAAGCTCTTTGCACATTCACTGCACTTTAATGTTTCTTTTCCTGTGTGAGTTCGCTGATGATACCATAGTGCTGAAGAGCCATGAAAACTACTGTCACATTCACTACAATGATAGGGTTTCTCCCCTGTGTGTGTTCGCTGATGTGTTTGAAGGTTTGATAAGAGACTAAAACGCTTCCCACATTCACTGCAGTTGAAAGGTTTTTCCCCTGTGTGTGTTCGCTGATGTGTTTGTAGCTCTGATAATTGACTAAAGCTCTTGACACATTCATTGCACTTGAATGGTTTTTCTCCTGTGTGAGTTCGCTGGTGACGCCTTAATCCTGAAGAGCCGCAAAAACTACTGTCACATTCACTACAATGATAGGGTTTTTCCCCTGTGTGTGTTCGCTGATGTGTTTGGAGGTTTGATAAGTGATTAAAGCTCTTCCCACATTCACTGCAGTTGAATGGTTTCTCCCCTGTGTGTGTTCGCTCATGACCTTGTAGTACTGATAATTTACTAAAGCTCTTTAGACATGCATTGCACTTGAATGGTTTTTCTCCTGTGTGAGTTCGCTCATGATACCTTAATGCTGAAGAGACGTGAAAACTACGGTCACATTCAGTACAATGATAGGGTTTTTCCCCTGTGTGTGTTCGCTGATGACTTTTTAGGTCTGATAACCGACCAAAGCACTTTGCACATTCACTGCACTTGAATGGTTTCTCCCCTGTGTGTGTTCGCTGATGACCTTGTAGTACTGATAATTTACTAAAGCTCTTTAGACATTCACTGCACTTGAATGGTTTTTCTCCTGTGTGAGTTCGCTGATGATACCTTAATGCTGAAGAGCTGTGAAAACTACTGTCACATTCACTACAATGAAAGGGTTTTTCCCCAGTGTGTGTTCGCTGATGACTTTTTAGGTCTGATAACCGACTAAAGCACTTTGCACATTCACTGCACTTGAATGGTTTTTCCCCTGTGTGTGTTTGCTGATGAATCCTTAATGTTGAGTAACGACTAAAAATGCTTTCACATTCATTGCAATGGTATGGTTTTTCCCCTGTGTGTGTTCGCTGATGTGTTTGTAGATTTTCTAATCGATTACAGCTCTTCCCACATTCACTGCACTGGTATGGTTTTTCCTCCGAGTGTGTTCGCTGATGTCTTTGTAGGTGATATAACTGACTAAAGCTCTTGCCACATTCACTGCATTTAAATGGCTTTTCTCCTGTGTGTGTTCGGAGATGAATTTGTAGGTGTGATGACTTACTGAAGCACTTTGCACATTCACTGCACTTGAATTTTTTTTCTCCTATGTGGTTAGACAGATGGCTTTGTAGGTGTGACGAGAAAGTAAAACACTTTGCATATTCACTGCACTTGAATGGTTTTTCCCTTGTGTGTGTTTGTTGATGTCTTCGTAGGTTTGATAATCGACTAAAGCTCTTGGCACATTCACTGCACTTGAATGGTTTATCTCCTGTGTGCGTTAGCAGATGAATCCTTAATGCTGAAGAGTAACTAAAACTACGGTCACATTCACTACAATGATAGGGTTTTTCCCCCGTGTGTGTTCGCTGATGACTTTGTAGCTCTGATAATCGACTAAAGCTCTTCACACATTCACTGCATTTAAATGAATTTTCCCTTGTGTGTGTTTGATTATGTCTTTGAAGGTGTGATAACTGACTAAAGCACTTTACACATTCACTGCACTTGAATGGTTTTTGTCCTGTGCTCGTGTGCTGATGAAGCTTGAGTAGTGATGACAAACTAAAGCTCTTGCTGTATGTGTATGATTCTTCTTTCTTAGTTAGTGCCTGTGGGTCGGGTATACATTTATCTACATCCCTTGACTGTAGTTCCTGATGGGCCAACATGGCTGATAAAGCACTTGTGATTTCTCACACACTTTAAATGTGTGCAGTATTTTGCACGTTTGATTTCTGTTTTAACAATAAAATACAATAGCCACCAAATATTTGCCACACTCCTAGTACGTAGTATGTGTCTTTGTAGGGGATTGTGCCTTTAGATTGGATTATGGCTGTGGACGCTTGCAGGTAAAGATGTATCTTCCTTCTGGCTGGTGCAAATTGGGACAGTCTGTTGTATTGTAGATAGAAGAGCTCCTCTTTCCTTTACCCGTCAGTTGTCTGGCTCCGCTCTGTTGTGCTTTTCGCTTGTTACTGTGGTTTGGCCAGAAAGAGTTTAAAATTCACCTAGAGCACGGAATGAAGGCTTGTCTTCATTTTAGAAAATAGAGCACTGCGGTAATCACATCATACCGATACATTGATCAAAGTTAGTATTTGACACTTGTTTATTCAGGAGGTGGTTTGTTATTGTTGTTGCCTTAATTTTCCTAAGGTCATTTATTCGTCTTTTGGCGTGGAGGTGCACAGCTCAGACTCTTACAATCACTGAACTGCCCTTGATGCTTCATCCGGGATCTGTCAGTTTGTGTGCAGGTTCCTCTGTCGCCGACTGCGCTGATGTTTTCCTGAATACTGTAGCTCAATATTTCTGCTATTATTGAAGATTTACAGCATTCGCGTTATTATTGATGGTCAATTCATACATTCAAGGCTTGTTATCTGTAGGATGTAAAGATATTTAAAATTACTAAATTGAAACAAAATAGAATGAGAAATCACAATATTTATCTGGTTGTAAAAGACATTTCAGGGGAGATTTACCAAATCTCCACGCAATGTGGCGCAGGCCTCCCCCTGCGAGGCTGCACTGCATGACAGGGAGGGAGCAGGAGAGCACCATATTTTCAACGATATGGCTCTCTCCTTCCCTTTCCCTTGCGCCGGCACTGATTACAGCAGCCCTGCGCCATGCACACACCTTAGCACCAGAGCGCTAGCGTGTGTGTGTGAGCCCAGCATAGGTTTTCTACAGGAAGGACACCCTTCCTGTACAAAATACTATGCCTAGACATGAGGGAAACCTTTTCCAACCTTGTATGCATGTTGCACAGTGCAGCACGCATGCAAAATTCAGAAAAGGAAGGAGAAATTAAAGCATTTCTCCTTCCAAGCGCCTAGTTTAAAAGGGCGCAGTTTTCTCACGCTAAACCCAATCTACTGTATTTGGTAAATTGAGTTTAGCGTGAGAAACAATGGGGCAGATTTATGTCAGACGCGGAAACGTGGCGCATCCCTGCAACCTATTTACAACGTGACGCATCTAGGCAGATGCGTCACGTTGTAAAGCCCTGCGCCACATGAAACCTGCGTCAGGTTTCATGTGGGCGTTCTGTCGCAGGTTGGGCGTTCCCTCGTAGGAAAGCCCCGTAAAACTGACGTAGTGAAGTCAGTTTTACGACGCTGCTGGGTCAAATCCTTACGCCTGCTTGAAGCAGGCGTAAGGAGTGACGCACCACGTTATGTATGGGTGGCCTCTGTACATTGCAGGAGTTGCGTCGCACTTGCGACGCTACTCCAGCAATGCGCCGCCCGTACACCACAAGATGCGTCACGCATCTGCCCTTCCTTGCACCATGGTGCGCCGCAATGTAAATGCGGCGCATCTGTGGTGCCGCAAGGAGGGAATTGCGTGACATCAGTTCTGGCGCATCCCTGCTGATTTGCAGAGATGCGCCAGAACTCATAAATCTGCCCCAATGGGTGGTTGCACGGGAACGCCCATGCCCCACCATTGGCAGGCCCCAAGGTGCAAAGTAACGCGAAGCAGTGCAGTGCGATGCTTCACATTACTTTTACGCTATTTGCTGGAAAGAAAATTAGGAAAAAAAGATTTTGCACTCTTTTGTGCCACTTTTGTGACGCAAACACGACGCAAAATCTTAGTAAATCGCCCCTTCTTCTTTACTGCCTTTGAACTTAGTAGGGAATATTTCATAATACACAAATATTTAACTAAAAGTTCTGGTGATCAGGTGACATCCTATTAATGTCTGAAAACTAGGTGATTTAACAGTGTTCACTGAGTAACTTAGCAAAGTAAGGGTGCTCGGAGCTCCCAAGTGCTTAAGGTTTTGCTTAAGATAGATGCATACGGTCAAGATTTCATTCAAACAACAATAGAGTTTAGAAAAAGAGATGGACCAGGCGGGGCTGCAAAATTTCCAGTAACTCTTTACGAAGTATACAACGAAAGTAACTCCATTCACACACTTCTCATTTCTTTCCTATTCACTTAAGATTATCTCAAATACCAACTCCTGTCTTTACCTTGCTGTTCATAGGTCACCTTTGACACTTTCAACAGCTCCCTTGGTTCAAGCATTTTTGGTTTTGTCTAACCTGGAAGAGTGGAACATTATTGTGGTTTGTCGGGGTTTCCTATCGCCATAACATCTGTCCATCTCCCTGAAACTAGTGCAGCTTACAGTGCCCGGTTCTGGTCCGGAAAGTCTGGATTTTCTGAGCTCCGTAGAACATTAAGACAGTTCTTCCGCATCTAACACATACTACAAGACTCCAAGAGTCCACGCTACAAGTGCTGCTGCAAGGTTTAATTAACCCACTGTATCTGAACATCCCCTGGCAAATGCCAACTAGAGAATAAACATCCTGCCTGCACCAGCAGAGTGCAGAAAGCTTTTCAAGCTCCTCGAGATACATGGACTTTCTCTATCTGTCGTAACTGAAGATGTTAATCCTTGGTAACATCTATCGCCTTTGGACAAGGTCCTCCATTTTACTATCAGAATGTAACTCATCCTGCGCAGACACAAACCCTCAAGTCTGTATTGCATGAAGCTGGGTGGTTCTCACGCAAAAGAGGGCCCTCCACAAACTACTGACATTTTCTTACACCCCCTGGACAGCCGTGGCAACACACAGACCACCCACACCCCCTCAGGGATCACCATTCCATATTCCAGGATGAAGACTCAGATCTTTCAACCTTCTCTGTTACCGTCTTTGGAACGGCCTGTCTCTGGGATTCGTGGAAGCTCCACACTCAGTGAGCTCAGAGTTGGCTTGCAAAACCATCTCATGAGAGTGCAAGAAAAGAACATTAAGTGACACGCACTGCACAGAAGTGTAAATATATCTACCATTATTGTTCCATGTACCATTGTCCTAATGCTGATGTTTTGACATTAATTTTTTGCCGTCTATCACAGCAGCTTCTTCGTTTAAAATCTTACGCAATAGTTTGTTTTCCATCATACCTACTTACCTATGTACTGTTTCTGACCCTACAGCATCTCTGGCAGACATGTTGTGCTGTCTGTTGCCACATAAATAGGAAATAGATTGTTACTGCAGGAAGTGTCCTTGCAGTCACATGCACTTGATTGGGATAAAAGGTACCATGTTTGTTAGAAAAGCAGCAACTATTGGAATAATAACATACCAAAAGCCGCACATACAGTGCAATAATACAGACCAGGTACTAGAAAAAAGTGATGCAAACAATGCAATAACACAGGCCAGGCATTGCAAGAATATGACACAATCAGTGCAATAACACAGACCAGGTACTAGGAAAACGGGACTCAAACAATGCAATATCACAGGCCAGGCATTAGGAGAATCCGACGCAAACAATGCAATAACACAGGCCAGGCACAAGGAGAATCTGATACAAACAATATAATAACACAGGCTGGGCACTAGGAGATTCTGATGCAAACAATGCAATAAGACAAGCCAGGCACTAGGTGAATCCGAGGCAAACAATGCAATAACACAGGCCAGGCTCGAGGAGAATCTGATGCAAACAATGCAATATCACAGGCCAGGCATTAGGAGAATCCGAGGCAAACAATGCAATAACACAGGCCAGGCACAAGGAGAATCTGATGCAAACAATATAATAACACAGGCTGGGCACTAGGAGATTCTGATGCAAACAATGCAATAACACAAGCCAGGCACTAGGTGAATCCGAGGCAAACAATGCAATAACACAGGCCAGGCTCGAGGAGAATCTGATGCAAACAATGCAATATCACAGGCCAGGCATTAGGAGAATCCGAGGCAAACAATGTAATAACACAGGCCAGGCACTAGGTGAATCTGATGCAAACAATGTAATAACACAAGCCAGGCACTAGGTGAATCTGATGCAAACAATGCAATAGCACAGGCCAGGCACTAGGGGAGCAAGCTATCTTATCACCAGCAACGGACACCACAAGCTCTGCGCAGCACCCTGGTGGCACAGGAGTTCCAGGGTCCACGTCGGAAACGCCGCTAGTGCCATCAGCCTACCAAGGCGCTCAACCTCAGTGTGAGGACTGCCTGCCCCAGCATCCCTTGATGTCACCGCGCTCATACCGCTGCCTCTCCCCACGCAGCGCAGGACGCGCGCGGGCGAAGCCCGGGCCAAGGGCTGTCCCGTCCTTGCCCTCATTGCCAGGAAGAGGCAGGGCAGGGCTACCCCCCTTTCCACTGGCATTAGGCATTTTGCCAACTCAGATTCGCTGGACATTCAAGAACTGTTGTGGACAAGTCAAGGTACTGTTAACGCGGTTATCTCCCAGCATTGCCCAAACTACTCTCTTTGATTCTAAATAATTGCGCTCTCTCTCCTGAGGGGTTTGTGGGGCCGGTATAAGGGTGGCCTGAGGGTTCTCATTGTCCACGGGGCCAAGAGGCCTGTTCATTGCTGAATGTGTAGACAGGTTGCTTTAGACTTAACTTGCGGTAGCATGGGGGAAGGGAAAACTATGGAGGGCAGTGGGGAAGGGGCGGGAGGGATAGTAAAGGGAAAAACGCTAGGAAGATACAGAAACATGCAGGGACTAATTGTGTATTGGATAGGATAGACACCCGCATTAGCGAGTGCGAGGACATATTAGTGACAGATACAACCACCCATGTAGCAAATACTAAATCCACAACGCTCTACCCAACCAGCTAGTTTAAACAACCCTACTACGGCCCGCCAATTAGCTATTCCAGCTATGTTTCATAACCCACTAAAACAAGCGTTGTCATAGACAATGGGTCTCGCCTTTGGGACCTTATGTGTTTAGCCAGAACTTTTGGCTATGTTGTAGAGCGTTGTGGCTGCTGTGAATTTTGATGAAAAGTTATAATAAAAAGTGTTAAGCATTTTGTTACGTTTATACAAACGAAGACAACATTATAGACAACTGAAAAACCTGATAAAAAAAGATTTTAACATAAAAAATGTCTTCTACTTTTTTTGTACTTGCAGGGCTGGCAACTTTTTCCTGCCTGTTCTCACGCTTGTTTGTTATAATTTTTTTTGTTATGGGAAAGCAGGACATAAATAAGGGGGGAGTGTAGGTTGGAAAACAGTAATTTAATTAGAACACGAGCAGCGGACGTACACTAGGGGAGAATCAATAGATGCCAGATTCCAAGGGCAGACTGACGTGATGATTAGGTGATGCACTGATACAAAATGGTGGTGGTGAATGATTACTAGTGCTCAGGTGGTGACAATATATGTTGTGGATTGGAGGTACGTTGTGGATTGTGGAGTTGAAACATTTTATTTGGTGTGTAATTAAGCAGTGTGTTTTGGAAATGTGGAGTTAAAATGTGTGGCCTGGAACTGTGGTATTGAGTGAAATTATGCTTAGGAAAATTATGTCATGGTGTGGAGTGCATTTATGTTGATTGGTGGTTTGTGGTATAGAGTGCATTTATGTGGAGTGTATTTATGATGCATTGAGTACAGTACAATTATATGGCGTGTAATTATCTGGCACTGAGTGGTATTATATAGAGCGTATTTATGTTGCATTGAGTAGAGTGTTATTATGTCGTGTAATTATGTGGCACTGAGTGGTATTATATGGAGTGTATTTATGTTGCATTGAGTAGAGTGTTATTATGTGGCGTGTAATTATGTGGCACTGAGTGGTAATATGTGGAGTGTATTTATGTTGCATTGAGTAGAGTGCAATTATGTGGCTTGTAATTATGTGGTACTGAGCGGGATGTGGAGTGTATTTATGTTGCATTGAGTAGTGTAATTATGGGCGTGTAATTATGTGGCACTGAGTGGTATTATGGGGAGTGTATGTTGTATTCAGTGGAGTGTAATTTTGTGGCATTAATTGGAGTGTATGTTGCATTGAGTGCAGTGTAATTATGTAGCATATAATTATGTGGCACTGAGTGGTAATATGTGGAGTGTATTTATGTTGCATTGAGTAGAGTGCAATTATGTGGCTTGTAATTATGTGGTACTGAGTGGTATGTGGAGTGTATTTATGTTGCATTGAGTAGTGTAATTATGGGTGTGTAATTATGTGGCAGTGAGTGGTATTATGGGGAGTGTATGTTGTATTCAGTGGAGTGTCATTTTGTGGCATTAATTGGAGTGTAATTATGTAGCATATCATTATGTGGCACTGAGTGGTATTGTTTGCATGTTGCATTCAGTATTCAATTCAATTCAAAGATTTACTTTATTTGGTTTATCACAACCCTAAAGTATACACATTAAGAAGAGAATAACAATCTAGAATCAGAAAATTAAAATACATTTCTTAAAATTTTGCAGTGTTAAAAAAAAAAAAATCATCTTCCCGGACCCAGCTTTGCCTATTCGTTTTTTAAGAGTGAAGTCTCTACTAAAGTCATGAATATTACACCTCGGCATATTAAAATGTTCGAAGTGGCACCCATCCAAGTTGTTACCGCCTGTCTGCAGGTGCGAATTTTTAGGTTATTTAGAACTTGTTTCAGCAGTTTTCTTCTTTTCTCTTTTACTGCCTCACACGTGCACATTAGATGGAACAAGCTTTCCGTGTGGTACCCGCATAGGCGGCATATCTTGGCTTGCTGTTTGATTTTCCAAGAAGGAATCAAGTCTTTTGAGCAGTGGTCGCCCAATCTGTATGCCATGAATTTTGCTTTTAACGTTAACCGAAAGTGAGCTTCTAAATAAAGTTGGGGTTTTAGTCTTTTATACGAATTAATTACAGTCCATGCATGGCGGCGTTTGGCTAGTCTCCTTTTATCCTCTGCCAGGGATAACAATTTTGCATTTAAATTACAAATTTTATTAAATGATGTTCGTTCCAATTGGCTATTCCAAACTTCCTAGATGGTTAGTGTTTCCAATGCAAGTCGCAAGTAATTGCCCCAAGTATTTGGTTCTTTTTGCTCATATTGTATCTTGATTTCTAACCAACATAAGTTATTTAATGATCCTTTTTCCGATGCTCTGAGTTTCCAGCACCATTTTGTAAAGGTTGCTTTCCTTTGGTACTCTTGGTTTTGTAGACCAAATTCTAAACGTATTTGTGCTGGGGATGATCCTTTAAAAAGATTAAAAACTGATTTGTAGACTTTTATCTGTAATTCATTTAAAATTTCAGTTTCTTTCCCATGCCAAATTTCCAACCCGTAAGACAGGGTTGGGAGCAGTTGAGCTGCCATTATTTTTAAGAGATATCCATATGAGGGGCAGAGTAATTTCTTTTGCAGCTGTTTGTAGGCAAAGGTAAGCGATTGGGCTTTGGCTGTGATGTCCCTTTTTTGGTGCACCAGTGACATGTTTCTGCTCAATTTAAAACCCAGATATTTATATGTAGTTGTCTCCTCAATCTGTATGTCCTTTGCGTACCATTTAAATTTCCCTCGTCTTGGGCCCGCTAATCTCACTACCTTGGTTTTTGTTTTATTGAGTTCCAGACCTAGTATCTCAAAATAATCGATTAATTTATTTATGACTCTTTGCAGGCCAATCGGAGTTTGACTAACTACAACGATATCGTCCGCGTATTGCAAAAATTGTATTGGCTCATTTGCCAATTTTGGCGGATGACCATTTCCGTGTTGCAGGTAGGTGTTTAGGTCCGCTAGACACAGGTTAAATAAGCTTGGAGACAGCACACAGCCCTGTTTTAGGCCGTTTCCTATTTTTATTTGTGATGATATTCTTTTCCCATCCCCAAGCTTTACTTTACTTTGGCCCATGTTTCAGTATATAAGGCTTTAATGGTTTCTATTAGTTTCTGCGGGAGTCCCCATGATTCCAACTTTTTCCACAGGCGGTCTCGTGGTGCATTCATTAGTGTAATTATGTGGTGTGCAATTATGTGGCACTGAGTGGTATTATTTGAAGCATATGTTGCATTGAGTGCAATTTAATTTTGTAGCATATAAGTATGTGGCACTGTGTGGTATTATGTGGAGTGTATTAATGTTGCATTGAGTAGAGTATAAATATGAGGCGTGTAGTTATGGCACTGAGTGGTATTATGTGGAGCGTATTTATGTTGCATAGAGTAGAGTGTAATTATGTGGCTTGTAATTATGTGGCACTGAGTGGTATTATGGGGAGTGTATGTTTTATTCAGTAGAGTGTAATTATGTGGCGTGTAATTATGTGGCACCGAGTGGTATTATTTGGAGTGTATGTTGCATTGAGTGCAGTATAATTATGTAGCAAATACTTATGTGGCACTGAGTGGTATTGTGTGAAGTGTATGTTGCATTCAGTAAAGTGTAATTAGGTGGCGTGTAATTACGTGGCACTGAGTGGTATTTGGAGTGTATGTTGCATTGAGTGCAGTGTTATTATGTATCAAATAATTATGTGGCACTGTGTGGTATTATGTGGTGTGTATGTATGTTGCATTAAGTGGAGTGTAAGTATGTGGTGTGTAATTATATGGCACTGAGTGATATTATGTGGTGTGTAATTATGTGGCAGTGAGTGGTATTATGGGGAGTGTATGTTGTATTCAGTAGAGTAAATATGTGGCGTGTAATTATGTGGCATTGAGCAGTAATATTTGGAGTGTATGTTGCATTAAGTGCAGTCTGATTATGTAGCATATAATTATGTGGCACTGAGTGGTATTGTGTGGAGTGTATGTTGCATTCAGTAGAGTATAATTATGTGGCACTGAGTGGTATTATTTGGAGTGCGTGTTGCATTGAGTACAGTGTAATTATGTAGCCAATCGTTATGTGGCACTGAGTGGTATTGTGTGGGGTGTATGTTGCATTTAGTAGAGTGTAATTATGTGGTGTGTAATTATGTGGCACTGAGTGGTATTATTTGGAGTGTATGTTGCATTGAGTAGAGTATAATTATGTGGCACTGAGTGGTATTGTGTGGAGTGTATGTTTTATTCAGTTGAGTGTAATTATGTGGCGTGTAATTATGTGGCACCCAGTGGTATTATTTGGAGTGGATGTTGCATTGAGTGCAGTGTAATTATGTAGCAAATACTTATGTGGCACTGAGTGGTATTGTGTGAAGTGTATGTTGCATTCAGTAAAGTGTAATTAGGTGGCGTGTAATTACGTGGCACTGAGTGGTATTTTGAGTGTATGTTGCATTGAGTGCAGTGTAATTATGTATCAAATAATTATGTGGCACTGTGTGGTATTATGTGGTGTGTATGTATGTTGCATTAAGTGGAGTGTAAGTATGTGGAGTGTAATTATATGGCACTGAGTGATATTATGTGGTGTGTAATTATGTGGCAGTGAGTGGTATTATGGGGAGTGTATGTTGTATTCAGTAGAGTAAATATGTGGCGTGTAATTATGTGGCATTGAGCAGTAATATTTGGAGTGTATGTTGCATTAAGTGCAGTGTGATTATGTAGCATATAATTATGTGGCACTGAGTGGTATTGTGTGGAGTGTATGTTGCATTCAGTAGAGTATAATTATGTGGCACTGAGTGGTATTATTTAGAGTGTGTGTTGCATTGAGTACAGTGTAATTATGTAGCCAATCGTTATGTGGCACTGAGTGGTATTGTGTGGGGTGTATGTTGCATTTAGTAGAGTGTAATTATGTGGTGGGTAATTATGTGGCACTGAGTGGTATTATTTGGAGTGTATGTTGCATTCAGTAGAGTATAATTATGTGGCACTGAGTGGTATTGTGTGGAGTGTATGTTTTATTCAGTAGAGTGTAATTATGTGGCGTGTAATTATGTGGCATGTAATCATGTGGCACTAAGTGCTATTATTTGGAGTGTATGTAGCATTTAGTGCAGTGTAATTATGTAGCATATAATTATGTGGTAATTATCGTGAAACCCCAAAGCGGACTTCATCTATGCATGCACCCAGGATCTAGGGACAACACCCTTAATTCTGCTCGAGTTTAGCATAGTGCAGAACACAAGTCACCTTAAAAAATACCACTACATCACAATGCAGTAAAAATAGACTTCTGTTCTGTTCCCTGAACCCAGACACCCCTCCGATCACTCATGGACTTTCCTTTACCTTTGCCCGTGTATAGTGATCAGCTGCCTTTAGGGTAGGTTTGCGCTCTACAGATACCACATAAGTACATAAATATTGTACCACAGCCAATCAGGGAGGTTCAGTGCTAAATATGTCAGACAATGAGTGCATTTCACTTGTGCGAGCAGTGTGCGCAGCCTCTCGTCGGGTGGATGGGGTGACCAATTCTCTGTGTTGTTGGGTTTATTTCATTTACTGAACTGACTGTGTTCTTACAGAATACTAACTCTGGTGTGTGACTCCTTCTGCGGCACAGTGACTGAATCGAATCATTTGACTCGATTTACAGTGATTTAAAACCAAATGCGTCTAATTAGTAAACGTGAGAACTAGAGAGGGGGGGGCTTAGTTTGAATAAAGGACAAGAGATGGGAAGAGATAATAGAACATTATAAGGAACACAGAAGAGCAGGTTTAAGGAACAGGGTGGAAGAAAGGGTGAAACCAGGGTAAGAAAGATTGCCCCTTGAGCATCAGTTTCAGGAGCAAACTCAGAACTTTTAGAAGCTGCAGCGTCCCGCGAGTGGTTCGCGCGCTCGTGTGAAATCTGACACAAAACAGATGGCACACTGCGCGCCGCTGCTCGTAACCGCAAGCCGTAGGCCTTTTCACATGCTTCTAGAGCGATTCCAAGAGGTCGTTTTCCTAGAGCAGCACATGCGCACATTGTTTCAAAGGTCAACGCACATCCACTGGTTAATGGTTGACAGGGTACCAGTGGATAGTTTAAAAACCAACAGCGTCAGTCCCAAAACCGGGAGTGATCCAGTAAGATAACTCCTACATTTATTACCCTTTGCCCATCACTGTTTGATACTTTAATTTAAGTAGGGAACAACATGAGATATCCCTGAACATAATGGTGCATATTACTCTGATGATCAAACCAGCTGTGAAGGCGTGCTTGAAGCAACTTTTTCTGTCACACTCTACTGACTTTGAAGATAGTGAATAAGAAACACCGTAAGTCAAACTCTAGGAAGAAAACAAAGGATGTGACTGGCACCAGAATTTTTGCTAAAAAGAGAAAGGAATGAAGCACATTGGCTACCACCAGGGCCTGATCTCATTCCATGTTCTAGGCTTAAGGGCAACATCAGAGGAAAAAGCTCCGAAATACTTGATGGCCTAATGATGCCCGGACAATCACTTCCAAGTTTGTCAATCCAGCAAGCAGGACAGGAGGAAAGGGCAAGCAAAAATCACCCTCCACCAGCCAAAGTGATAATCCCCATGTAGGTGAGGAAAAATTTGTAAAAGAATGATTGGCCATCAGAGGATGAACGCCGACTCACTGTTCTGCCCCATTTCCATTCACAGAAGGCTGCGGATAGCCTCTTCCACATCAGCACTTAAGACACTTTCCTGTTGTGTTTGTTTTCTTACGAGACTCTGGCTTAGGTTGCCCTTTTAGTGAATTACATTTCAAAAGGTTCAGCTATTTATTTAGCACGCTATAAAAACCCACTAATAAAGTAAAAATCGGTATCAACCAAATACTCCCTTATAATGTATCCCTACACTTCAAATATACAATTTTAATGGATTTAAAGTACAGAAAAGTGAAAGTTGTAGATGTTTGAAGTGGGGCACTTTCCTTTTTAGGTCTCACTTACCAGACATTGCTGGTGCGAGTCTATTGCGAGTGGTGCGCGTGCGCTGGTGTGAAAACTGACACAAAACAGATGGCACACTGCGCTGCCACTCGTGATCGAAAACGGTAGGCCTTTTCTCACGCACAAGGGCGAGAAAAGTCCACAGCAATTCCAAAAGGTCGTTTTCCTAGAGCAGCGCATGGGCTGCTCTAGGCTTAGGGGGCCCAGACATAGGCTGTGAGGGAAACCTAGATGCTGGAAGTGATAGCCAATCCTCAAATAAGTCATCTGGGAGTGACCTACAGAAGACAGTGACCTACAGAAAATACCGTACACTAATAGGTTTCTACCACTGGTGGAGTTGCTGGAGGAGGACACCGAAACGGGGCCTAGGTATCAACCCCCTCATTAAACACAGCGCATCCCGAGACATGTATCCTAGAACCAGATTGTAGATCTACTAATGTTCCCCAAGAAATACTTAGCCTCATTAATACTCTCAGACTAGAGGTCGAGGATATGAGAACCATGCTTGAGGGTCTTACTTCCCTGGTAAATCAGCTATTGAATAAGGAGCCTTCCTGTCCCTCTCGCCCTGTACCCACTGACTCTACATCTCATCAGGTGGTTTATCCAGAGTGGGAGATACCCACTGTAGATAAGGCTCCCAAGTTGGCATTTTTTTGCAAGCTAGCCCCCGCAGCCATACCACGTATAGTGGTTCCAGCACCCTCCAGGACCGAGTAATTAGCTTTGTAATTCACGAAGACATCTCAAGGGCTTCCAGACTTACCTCCCAAACCCAATCACTAGATTGTATTGAGCTTACACTGAGTGAGGTTGATGTTGCGGAAAATCTTCTTTCCCTGGAATATCGTACTTGTCCCCAGAAGGTTCCTCGATCCAATTCAGACGGTTCTTACCAAGCAGTGCGTGCCACCAAACACTGGAAATTACACTGCCTGGGTTTAGAGGCTTTTCCTCTCTTGAGGCTAATGATTGACTGCTTTGTAATACCCAGAACAAACTAGATGGTCTTTTTGCTCCCAATACGATTAAAGAATCCCCTCTCTTACCCTTAGCTGGTACTCAACTTCCTTGTCTTCATCCAGGAAGGGAGGCTACTGCCTCTCGGGAAGCACCCTCCTTACCTGTAGGAGTATCGGGCCCAAATGATGTACTTATTGATGTTACAAGCGGACAGCGGCTACATTCACCTGCTACCCATGGGACATCCATGTTATCCTGGAATGTAGCAGGATTGAAGACGAAGACCGTCTCCCCTGATTGGTTCGCCTTTATTGATCAGTTTGATGTCTGTTGTTTTCAAGAAACCTGGGCCATAGACCCCCTATACTGCTTAGGTTACTTAAATGTCTATACCCCTGCAACATGTGGGGGTAAGGGTCGACCCTCAGGGGGATTGGTAATCTGGGTACGCCAAGCTGGTGGTTTTAATATGGAGGTCCTTGAAACACAGAGTAATGATATCAGTGCGATCAGGTTGAAGTGGGGCCAACAAGGGGTTGTGGACGTTTCTAACGTTTATGCCAGGGGCTCAAAGGGGAAGAAGTCGGACGTTATAGCGGTTTTGGACGACTTATTAGATCTACACTCCTGTGGTTCAAACATTCTGATCGTGGGGGATTTTAATGTGACTATTGAGCCCCTCACTCTTGAACATTGTTGTTGGAAGGTGTCATCTGACTGCATGGTTGCCCCCACTTCCTGGTGTGTTGCTGGTTTTCGACTTAGTTTGGCTGGGATCCTGCTATTCAGGACCCCAGCCTATCTGCTTTCTCCCTAAAATGGATTCCATGTTCAATAGGTACACTCCAGTTTGGTTACTGGGGTACCCTTCTGAGTCCCTAGTATATGGTACTAAGGGCATAGGTACCCCAGAGGCCTACCAGGAGCTGCAGCATGCATTATGCCACCCCTGGGAAGCCTCCCAAAATTACACCACAGGACTGGTGGCGCAGCCTGGGTAAGGTGGTGCATGCACCACCTTACCCAGGCTGCGTAGATATAGGTTACCTATATCTACCTTAAATCACTTCACATAGAGAGACCTATCAGTCACTCCTATGGCAGGCCTTATCAATCCTGAAGGCAGGGTGCTTGATTTCATGTGAGAGGGTGCCTATGCATGAGCAGAGACCCTCTGTAGCCTCAGAACCTATTCTCTGGGGCTGTTCTGTGATGCAGCCTGACCATATACTCTTAAGTGAATTATATCCTCGCTGTAAATGCTAACTTTGGGATGGCTGCACAGAGACATGTTGTGTTTGGTGTCAAACACTTTGGTATCCTACCCCCCCCCCCGCCAGTCCTGGCAACGGGGGTAGAATTCCACCCTTTTAGAGGGAGAGACATGTACACACCGGTCTACCCGATAACCAGTTTGAAGAGCCCTGGCATCACAAAATGGATGCTGCAGACTAGAGGGATGTGTTTAGAAAAAATACATATATTTTATATATATCCCTTGTGTGGTTCTCCTTTCATTTGGTCATTCATGAGATTATAGACTGGTAAAACAAGCTGCTTCACATTCCTCCAAGACTTAGCCTGAAGGCTGCTCTCCACAGCTACCACTAGGATAGCTTTCAATAAAGGTTGTCTGTAACCTATCATCAATAAGGGTCGTTTGGACTGGTGCAAGGTGCAAGAATAGTGGACAGAATATGCCAGGCCAACTTCTCACATATTAATTCAAGTCTGGCTAAAGCAGGCACGACAAAGTGCACAGCATTGGTGCCCTTCTTCTTTGTATTTGCAGCAGCGTGCCATGCGCCCTTCCACTTTAATAATGCCTGTCGCTTATTTGAAATGCAGTCCACACAGCACTCGTGGTACGCCGCTTGTTTGTATTTGCATCGCCATGCAGGATTTCTCTTTGGGAGCGGCTGCCGCCCTGCACAGCATGCGTGTCCTGCAAGTGCTGTGTGGGGCGGCGGCTGTTCTTGAAGTGAGAGCGTGCAGGGCCCGCTGCAAATGCAAACAAGCGGGCACCATTGCCCAATTAATGGATAACTTATCCTACGCCTTCGTCAGGACCTTAAGTATTGCTACTGCTCTCCGTCGGTACCTCTGGCGGTTTCAAAAGCCGCCTGGGGCTTTTGGAACCGCCAGAGGTACCGACGGAGAGAGTGGTGCCTCCTATGTCCTGATCCGTGACCAGGTGATGCCAGGTCTTGTCCTCTCAAAAGACGGGAAATTGTTATTTACAGAGGAACTGTTATCCTTATTTACAGGTAAAGAGGTTGTATCAGTTCCAACTCTTTACACATGTTATATATTGTGTATTTATAACAATCACTTGCAGTAGCAATACTTAAGGTCCTGACGAAGGCATAGGACAAGTTATCCATTAATTGCTGAAACATGTTGACCCATCACATCTAGACAGTTATTTGTTTAAGACTGTAGTGTTGCACTGTTTTTATGTCTTGATCTCTGAGAGGCACGAATAAATAATTTTGCTTCCCATTGGTAATTTTAACTCACATCACATGCACACTACTGCACTGCATTCACGATTCCCACATAATCGAGTACTCGCATCTAGAGGTCCAAATACAGCGTGTTTTATCGACATAGGTCAAAACACCTACGAGCTCCCTTTTCCTGAAGCAAGGGTTGCAGCCCTTAGTGCCACTAGTGTGGCATTAGGAGGAGACCCAGATGATGAAGCATGTCACCACTAGTGAGTTATGGGAATCCGTCCTTTTAATAGAATTGTCCTTCACTGATTTGTAGAAACCAGATTAGTCCTGTTGCCAGTTTCTTACATTTATCTTGCTTATCAGACCCATGGATATTTGTGTTGTTTAGACAACAACCCTAGGCCAGACAATGGAAGAAGCATGGTCTCTGAAAGGGGGGCGAACAATAGAGCACAGGGTCTGCATAGGATTTTAAACCAGCCAAGACTGATTATTAATAACAACAACAAAAACACCCACCCTGCAAACAGCCTCCTCTAACAGGCACCTTCCATTCATTTGATAATTAAAACAACATATAATGCACATGTGTTTAGGTGTTTCCCTTTCTTTATTTCATAATAATACTGAATGGGATTTCTTTTCAATTGGACTTGGGAGTGCAGTGTATTTGTCTCTTGGCTTGGGGAGTCAAGTTAAATAAATAATACCATGGTTATGATTTTTACATTCATTTACTTAGATTTTTTTCCTCCATTTTTTGTGATCACTCTGATCACATACAGGATATGTACACAGTATTTTTGAGTATGCTTAGTTATGCATATGGTCGTTTATTGGCCTTAATCTTAATAATTTAGAATTCAAGATATTCCCAACGGAGCATATAAATATTTAAAAACAGAAGGTGGAATAATTGCGGTCTTCGTTGAGTTTAGTTCAATAAACACACATTGTACTATACTCTTTATCTGAAACTGCACATGTAATACTAGTTGCCTGGATTTTTGTTATGAGTAAATTAAGTCAGAACAATTTACTAATAGATAAATTTGTGCGTTGCAGGGTCACGGTACGTAGGCACTGTTTAAAAAGTGATAGATTATACACATCGATGAGACATAGAAACTCGACCGGATAAACGTGTATTATTTCCGGTGTAAACAATAAACTAAGGCGCGTTTTTGTTAATATTATTCTAAAAGTGAATGGTCAAGACACGACAGTTGTTTTAACCAATATCTGATTACTTGAGACAAACCGGATATATCTTAAAGATTTCCGTTTGTCTATGCCATGGTTTCAGTAAGTATTTCCTGCCATATCGACGTGCGGACCTATGAGGGAACATGGATCAAAAATAGAGGCTGTAGTTGGCGCGCATACTCATGTGCAGGAACGAACAGTGAATAGTCAACTTACGATATCATGTTTCGGTTCACTAACAATGATTGGCCAATAGACGATTTGCATTTGAACCAATCCCTGAACATTTGAGACTAACCGGAAACACTTCATCGATTTCCGTTTGTGCATACCGTGACCCGTACAGACGCAATACAGATTGAAATAATGGGCTTTATATAACATTTCCGGTTACACCGGTGAGCGGACGTATTAGGGAACACAGACCCTATAATAGAGGCGGTTGTTGGCGCGTTTTTTAAACATTCCGATTGGATAATAGAGCATTTAAATAGAGGCAGGAACTAACTAGGAATTGTCGACTCTTTACCAAGCGAGTCGTAGAGGATGTAAGATGCGGGAGAAGCTGATCATTATTGACGGAGGTAGGTGTATGGCCGACTCGAGCCTTACATGGCAGATATTTTTGCTTAGAATAGAGACGACATGGTTATTTGAAAGGGGACAATTAATTTACTTTGTCTCCTTGTTTGCCTTTGTGATTCTTTTCTTAGGAATTTTTGGAATTGTGAAATATCGTATGGAAGATAACTTTTTGGCATATTGACCGAACAGACAGCACGAGCAAGATTCGAAGGGTAGGAGCCATTTGAACTTGAGTTTTTGGTAGAATAGACATAGTGTTTCATAAAGATCCTAGGATTCGTTACCCTGTACTGGATCTTAGGTGACTGTACATTTTCTTTAGGTAGTGATACCATACCTGTATTAAATAGAGCTTGGTGAATTTAAAGGGATTGAGAATAATTCTCTTTTTCCCAAACATGGACTTTTGAGAAGATCAGGACGTATTCTTTTTTCAAATATATACAATTTATTTTCTTATACTAGTGGACCATAAGAGATACCGTGTTCTTAAAATTGGAGACTTCTCAACCGCTTCTGTGAAAACTACTTGATTTAAACGGAAGAATTTTCCCGTTTTCTTTATAAATCTACGTGAGCAATCATTTACCATTCACTTGTTTACAAGCAGGGAATAATTGTAATTTAAATGGTGCACATAGATACGAAATGAATCATTCTGTTTTAAAATGTTTTTGTCTCGGAAAAATCTTAAAAAGAAGGGTTAAAGGTTTCATATATTGGTCACACTCAGGAGGAGTTGTTCTGTTTAAAATTCTCAATTAAATGACATTATTTGGCAGAATGTTAAATAGGCAGGCATTGTTTTAAATTGCTTTAGATTGTTATATAGGCAGAATCAAGAGGAATTATTACTAAATGAACTATGGAATGCAAGATCGATAACGAAAGTATATATGAATGGTTAGTTATATTTTTTCTTTTTTTCTTTACTTCTACAGCCCTGATGATGTCCCTTTGAGGACGAAACGCGTAGGCTGTATTTTGATGTATTTGATCATCAATTGAACTGGATGTATTTGATCATCATTTATTTTGAAGCATCTTTGAAAAATAACACTTGAAGTGGAAAAAGAAAAAGAAAAAACGAAAAGAAGCAAGCCTGCTGTAAAGAGTTTCTTTTACTGTTGAATTAATTATGTCTACATATGACTTTTGATAGATTTCATTTTCAATACAAGATACTCCTTGGTTTTGTATATAATTTCTAGTTGCAGTGGCCTTTGTGGTGGGCCATTCCAAGTTGAGTGTCTAAAACAATTACAATTTGATTGTGTTAAGAATTGGATTTCTCGAAGTGCATTAAATAGGCAACTCTCACCGCATAGTATTGTTGTTTTAAATAAATAATGTAATTCATTCAACGGCTTGTGTTTTGCTTCAGATGAGTAATCAACAGATTGTGCGTTTCCAATACCCCAAAACAAAGTATATTTATCACATAAAAGTTATACCCTCTTATATTAGGGCACAGAATACAAGTTCCCGAATAAAAAAGGCAGGATTTCGTTTTGTTTGGAAGCTACGTTATGAAATCAACAGGTCTGTTTTATTTAGCTGTCAAATGCGTTCTCCCAGTACTTCATTATCTGTGGACATGACCATACTGTATAGACGAACATAGCCCATGCCAATGCATGATTTCGCCACATGTTTGTCTTTCCTGGGTCAGTCCTGTGTATCATTTTGAGTGTGCCATTAATGCAGTGAAATCATAACATGTTTTAGGGCAGTGTCCCACTTGTATCTGTGAATTGCAACTATAGTCCCTTCCTCATTTCTGCCTCACCATCAAAATAATTTTTGGCATGTCATCTTGTAGTGTTCTTTAGTGTCTTGTGACCGATCCGCTCGACATAGGCAGATCCAGCATGTCTGTGAGGGTGCTTGTGAACCAGGTGTCCCTCAATGCTTGTGAATTTTCCTGCCTGTGACTGGAAGCATTTAACCTGTTGAATTGTGGGATTTGCAGTCCAAACTCTGTAACTTTTCCCTTCATTCCCCGTGACTATCAGTTTTACCCTCCAAATGTCTCCTTTGCTCTCTGCTAAGACCGGCATGTTAAGCAGTGCACCCCCAGTGACCATTTTGTGATAACAAGTAAGTGAAACCAGCCCCCCTTCCCCCTGAGACAGCAATCATCTGTTGTAAGCTGTTTAAACTGTGTTTATTAGGGACTGTGCACGTTGTTTTTTGGCCAGTAAAGGGAGTAAAGTTTTATACAAATAGTTTTGTTAGAGGACAAGTTTGTTAGGGCCTTACCTGCAGAAGTCCAAAGTGTGGATTGAGCCTGTCTGTCTCCTAGGAGATTTCTGAATAGAGGAGCAGCTTCTAACTCCCTGGCCAGCAAACCTGTCTGAGGTATCTGGGACCTAATATAGTCTAAAAATGTTTGGTACATGTGTACACTGATTGGTGGTTGTATCTGATGTTTCTATTGGATTAGGGTTAGTGTCTTCATTGGTTGGGTATTTGAGGGTTCTGATTGGTTTCTGGGTCTGTGATTCAATCAATGTAGGGTTGGGGATAGGGTTAGGATTTCTATTGGAAGTAGGGACTAGGGCTTCCTGTGTTATTGGTTGTTGGGACTAGGGCGGGACTAGGGCTAGGGTTAGGCCTTTAATTGGAAGTAGCGATTAGAGCTTCTGGTGTGATTGGTTCCTGGACTAGGTGTGGGACTAAGATTAGGGTTAGGCTTTCTATTGAAAATAGGAACTAGGGCTTCCTGTGCCATTTGTTGCTTGGACTAGGGTTGAGACTACTGGTAGGGCTAGGGCCTCTATTGGACGTAGAGATCAGGGTTTTCTAAACTGATTGGGTGCTTGGACTAGGGTCATGATTGGCTGTAAGGTCCTGGTCTCCAATTGGTTCTAGAGTTTAGGGTTAGTGTTGTGATTGGATAGTGTTTGGGCTAGGGTTCCCAATGGCTGAAGGGGTCACCTGACTACTAGGGTCATAAACAACCAAGGCTTAGGGCATCGCCGCTTGGGAGTCGGAGCTAAGGGTGGAGAGGACATGGGTGAGTGCCTGTTTAAACCTGTTAGAGACTGGCCGGGACCAGTGCCAGGAATGCTGGCCATTCATTAATACCCACCCTACGTATTTGTCACTCTGTATATATACATTTATTTTCACTATAGATATGTGCCTATCTTTGTGTATTGCTTTGTATAAACATGTACAATACTTATGTTATAAAACAACAAAAAAGACAAAAATCATCTTTGGTCTACATGTACTTGCTTCCATTGTGCATCTATGTACCTCCACGTACTTGGATCTATGTGTCTGTTACTTTTCTCCTTAAAAAGCATATCCAATGCACTACCCTATTTCTCAACCTGTACCTCTATCAATATCTTTAATCTGCATATACTTACCTCCTTTATGCATCTATATATTTATCACGTTCTTCTAATTTAGCATATCCAATTCACTACCCTATTTCTCAGCCTATACTTCTCTCAATATATCTTCTAGCCCAACTTTCTGACTCATTTCAAACTTCTTTCTACTACTCTTTCCAATTCACTACCCTATGTCTCACCCTATACATATGTCAATATATCCTCTACACCCATTCCCTGTTATCCCACACCCCATACCAGTACTATGTTTCACAAAATAATCCTCTCTCCTACTCTATCCCACCTTGCATCAACAGACACCTCTTTTACTATACCGATCCCCCAAAATAAACCTTTCTAAACTCTCCCCTCTGACTCTTCCCCTCCAAAAACACTTTTTACTCTTCCAAAAGCCTCCTCCTACTGCTATGACCTAAAAAAAGAAATCCTTCACTCTTCTATGCCTCCACAATCCTTTTCAATCAAAATAACAGACTAACATGTTCACTTCTCTAATTCCATATTCCACCATATTAATTCACCACTAATCCTTTATGGGTTCCAGAGTAGCGTGCTACTGGCCATCAAAGCGTTTCAACACCTCATCAGGCTTACAAGCGCTATATAAATGCAAACCTTTTTTCCTTTTTTACCTCTCCCCAATCCTTCTCAATCCAAATAACTGACTAACATATCCACCACTCAAATTACTTCATATTTCACTATACTAATTTTCAACACTAATCCTTTATGGGTTCCTGAGTAGCCTGCTACTCGCCAGAAAAGCGCTTTAACACCCCATCAGGGGTAACAGGCACTATATGAATGCAACCCTTTCTTTCCCTTCCATCCCACCGTATCCTTCACACTCCAAATAACTGACTAATATCCACCACTCAAATTACTTTCATGTTTCACCATACTAATTCACCACTAATCCTTTATGGGTTTCCGGAATAGCATGCTACCCGCCAAAAAAAGCGCTTCAACACCCCCATCAGGGGTTAGAAGCGCTATATAAATACAAACCTTCTTTCCTCTTCTATCCTTCTGCTATCCTTCCGAATCCAAATAACTGACTAGCATATCCACCACTTAAAAGTTACTTGCATGTTTTACTATACTAATTCAACACTAATCCTCAATAGGTCCCGGAGTAGCTTGCTACTCGCCGAAAAAGCGCTTTGACGCCTTGTCAGTGGTAGTAAGCGCTATACAAATGCAATTACAATACAATACAATACAATATTGTGATTTTATTGCAGATGCTGATGAGCAATGGGGGATATTAAAGTTAGAACTGCCACCAATTAAAAAATGGTCTGACGTGGCAATCCAAATCAATGCCACTCATCTAGAGAAGGGACCACGGGCGGCAAATGTCAGATCCACATCCGATAGGCATGGAGCAAATACTTTCAACAATGGCAATTGTGCCAGTCGCATAGACTACTTATTAATCAATCTGCGACTGTGGCATCCCTTAAGGGATATGGTAGTAAGAGAGCGGCCAGAGAGTGACCACAACCCCCTGTGTGCAACTCTTGGTTTGTTACCACAACAGGAACACACGCGATCAGAGAGTAATTTGCTCACAAGGATGTGGTTCCATCAAACGACATGAGACGCCTAAAATGGGCAAATATACTCAAGCACCCCGAAGCTTTAGCTTCAATATCCCTAGATGTTGAAGGGGCGATTTCAGAGTTGGAAGTATGCATAATAAACTCAGTTGCTCTTGACCCGGTGATCGGTACCCATGTTAGCTTTTTTGCCAAGCTACGCACTTATTTCATTAGATGCCATAAGGCTAAGGGAGTCTATCCTAGGAAAGGCCCACAGTGGTTCAATATGGAATGTAAAGAGGTGCGTAGACAACTAGGATCTGCAATTAAAGAGTGAAATCCCAGTGCTATACGGCAACTAAGGTATAATTACCGAAGAGCACAAAAATCCTGGGATGAGGCTAGATGGTAGGAACTCAAATTAGCGTGCGTAAACAAAAATCCCAAACAGTTTTGGAACATAGCTAAGTGGGACAGGGGAAGTCTGCCAACCCAGCCGCAAAACCACGTTTCACAGGATCATTGGGTCACTCACTTTAAGCCTCAAAATTAACGTAGCTCAGGGGAAGGGACGGAAGAGAAGCCCCCGTGCCGGCACTAAACAGACACAGTCTTTGAAGAAGCTGAAGTTAGTCTGGCCCTGGGGGCAGTAGCAGGAGGTAAAGCACCGGGCCCAGATGGCATTCTGCCGGACATATTTCTGTATGAAAAATCTAATTGGTGCCACTACAACGCGATGGTGGCTAACGCAATTGCGCAGGGTGCCCCAGTTACTGATTCGTGGAAAGGGGCGGAGATTACCCCCGTTTTTAAAAAGGGGGATAAATCCCTGCCAGGCAACTACGGGCTTATCAGCCTGATAGACTCACTCCAAAAGATAATTCTGCATCTAGTTTTGAACAAACTGCAGGATTGGGTGGGAGAGACAGACAGCTTATCTCCTCTACAGGCAGGCTTTATGGTGTATACTAGTACCATTTATCAGGTATTTCGTTTTATTATGCTCTACTAGAAGACTGTGGTCTTGAACAAGGGTAGCCTTTATGCTGCCTTTGTGGATCTTAAATCGGCTGCATGCTGAGGTGCAAGAACAAGAAGGTTGGGCTTGGATGTGTCCCAGAGTAATTACCAGTGGCAGAGATGAACTCAAACGTTCTACCCATCATTTTTCGTATTCATAAATATGCCGGGTGTGCCCAGATGTGGGTTCTGTGCTCGCTGCACCGCTGGAATCAAGCCGCACCCTACAGTCAGGACCCAGATGTGGGTCCCGAGCTCGCTGCATCGCTGGAATGAAGCCGCACTCTACAGTCAGAGCCCAGATGTGGGTCCCGTGCTCGCTGCAATGCTGGAATCAAGCCGCACCCTACAGTCAGGACCCAGATGTGGGTCCCGTGCTCGCTGCATCACTGGAATGAAGCCGCACCCTACAGTCAGGACCCAGATGTGGGTTCAGTGCTCGCTGCACCGCTGGAATCAAGCCGCACCCTACAGTCAAGGCCCAGATGGGCTGAAACTGGTCTTGGGTTGGTTGAGTTCCGGTTCAGAAAAGATCTGCATTGGCTCTTCAGGCTGGACTGCTTCTATTGGAAGGAGTCTAAAGCTGATTTGCATATGGTGCTTCCTGTTTGAGGTGGCATTGTGGGCGTACAACCAATTGATCTCCCTCTTCTGCTTGGCCTGGGGAGGACCTGGACATGAGCCAGAGTCTAGTGAGGATGAGGATGTGATAAGTGCCTGGTGAGGACCAGGGCGTGATTTAGGGGCTTGTGAAGCTCAGGATATATGCCAGGGCCTTGTGAGGACCAGGACGTGAGCTGGGGCCTTGTGAGGACCAGGACATGAGCTGGGCCTTGTGAGGACCAGGACATGAGCCGGGGCCTTGTGAGGACCAGGACGTGAGTTGGGGCCTTGTGAGGACCAGGACATGAGCTGGGCCTTGTGAGGACCAGGACGTGAGTTGGGCCTTGTGAAGACCAGGACATGAGCTGGGGCCTTGTGAAGAGGAGGACGTGAGCCCGGGCCTTGTGAGGACCAGGACGTGAGCCAGGGCCTACTGGGGACCAGGACGTGAGCCGGGGGCCTTGTGAAGATGAAGACGTGAGCCAGGGCCTTGTGTGGACCAGAACATGAGCCGGGGCCTTGTGAAGACCAGGACGTGAGCTGGGGCCTTGTGTGGACCTAGACATGAGCCAGGGCCTTGTGAGGACCAGGATGTGAGCCGGAACCTGGTGGACCAGGACGTGAGCTGGGGCCTTGCAAGGACCAGGACGTGATCCAGGCCTGGTGGACCAGGTCGTGAGCCGGGCCTGGTGGACCAGGATATGACTGGGGCCTGGTGGACCAGGGCCTTGTGAGGACCAGGATTTATTTATTATTTATTAATAATATTTAATAAAGCGCGAACAATTGCCCGTGGGCGTCTTGGCGCTATTACTACTGCAAACTACTCCACTGCTGGGCTTCTGGCAATTACTTATTAAACAACCACGTTTTCAGTTTTTTTCGAAATGACATGAGAGAGGGGCTGGTCCTGATGAACTGGGGGAGTGTATTCCATAGTTTTGGGGCCGCAACCAAAAAGCGGCAATCTCCCCAAGTGACCGACTTGGTACGTGGCACCACCAGTTCGTTAAGAGTGGAGGAGCGAAGTGGTCTTGAGGGGCAGTATGGTATTAACTGATCTCTTAGAAACTGAGGTGCTTGTTGGTGCAGTGATTTGTAGACTATGCATAGTGTCTTGAATTTAATACGGTTTCCAATGTGGGCCAGTGATAACTTCTGATTGTATCGGCTATGGGTTTATACCTGGGGGTTCCCGAGAGAAGTCTGGCCGCCGCATTCTGTACAGTCTGCATTTTCTTAATGACCCTAATCTGGGCATTGGCGAATAAGCCATTGCAGTAATCTAACAAAGATAAGACTAAGAAACTTACCAAAGTTTTTGCAGCAGTCTGATTGGCATGGGCAACAAAATTAAGGTCGTTATCAAAGACAACCCCCAGGTTCCTTACCTTGGAAGCTGGTTTCGGCAAAGTTCCAAAAGACGATGGCCACCAGACGGGGGACCAACTAGGAGATAGATGTCCAAAGGTTACCACCTCCATTTTTTCGGAGTTAAGTTTTAAACAGTTTACGGACATCCACTGTCCAATTGCCAACATGCCTGTTTTGAAACCCTCTGCCACTTTTTCTCCATCATTTTTGATAGCCAGAACCAGCTGTGTGTCGTCTGCGTATGAGGTAAGGTCCATTCCGTGTGCTTTGATGGTTTTAGCTAGGTCGGACACATAGATGTTAAATAGTGTTGGACTGAGGGATGAACCTTGAGGTATCCCACATGGCAGGGACAAATTAGCCGATTGGTACGGTCCCAGTGTCACCGCCTGAGATCTATCGATCAGAAAAGAGGCCAGTAGGTTCTTGGCTGTCCCTTAAATACCCATTTTTTTCGACACGGTCGACCAAGATCTGATGGTCAACCGTGTCGAAAGCTGCAGAGAGGTCCAGTAACACCAGTAGTGCTGAGCCTCCTTGGTCTCGGATGACTCTAACGTCATCGGCAGCCTTAATCAGAGCGGTTTCTGTTCCATGGAACTTGCGGAACCCAAATTGGGTCTCGTCAAGTTGGTGATATTCCTCAATAAAAGCTGCTAACTGGGTATTCATTGCCTTTTCTGCAACCTTTGCCAGAAATGGAAGATTGGCATATATAGGCAAATATATATATATTTGCAAAATAGGACTGTAGTTTTTCAACTCTGTTTTGTCTAGGCATGGTTTTTTTAAAAGGGGCTTCAGGAGGGTTTTTTTTAACAAGCTAGGATAGATTCCTGTGCTGAACATGGAGTTACAGATTTGTGTGATAGCCGGAATCAAAGAATCCATGATCGGGGAAAGGGTTTTCAATGGACATGGATCCAAAGCTGATCCAGATTTAATGGTTTGGGTCTCTGTGATATCAGCAAACTGAGTAAATGCACTGCTAGGGGAAAAAAGGTGTTCAATGTTTGTACTGTGACTAGCATTGGAGGAAAAGGCTGAGTAAATGTCATTCACCTTTGTGAAAAAGAATAATGCTAATGCATCACAAAAGAGTTGTGAAGCGGGGGGATTAAGGTCGGGGGCGTTTCCTACTAACTGCTTAGTGATGTCGTATAACTTCTTATTTGAGTTTATTGCACTCTCTATTTGCTCACTAAAATATTTCTTTTTGGCATCTGTAATCATGGATTTGTACTGAACTAACATCTCTTTATAATGATTTTTACTTTCTTCATCATAATTTTTTCTCCAATGCCTTTCCCTATTTCTGCAGAGTTGTTTCTGCTTCCTTAATTCCTCAGAAAACCATGGGGCTGAGGGGGCCTTCCTGTTTCTGGTTATCGATTTGAGCGGAACCAGTTCGTTAGTAGCCTGACCTAACCAGTCATGGTATTGCTTAGTAGAGATATCAGGATCCTTAGCAGAGTCGGTTTAGTACTGTCAAGTAGAAGTTTAAGGCTTGGGTTGTTAATATCTTTCCAAGCCTTAAATGGTTCACGACTAAGAGGAAGTGTCCTAGTAATGGGAGTCTCATTAGTTATAATTGAACCTAGGACTACATGATGGTCAGACCAGGGTATCAGGAGGATATTGGTTATCTGGATATCTTCTAGGTTGGAGAAGATACCGTCCAACGTATGCCCTGCATCATGAGTGGGCCGGTTTACCAATTGAGTAAGCCCCAAGATTTCCATTTCAGACAAAAGAGAAAGTGTGTCATTATCATCAATTTTATCTAAATGGAAATTGAAGTCCCCGAGTACTGTTTGACTCCTCAATTGCCAGCAATTCCAAAATAGTGCCGAGTTCAGAGAGGAATCCGGAGCGTACTCCTGGCCGTCTATATAGCAGCAGTCCCCTAAAATTGTACGTGGGGGATAGATGGATATCAAATTGCATTGCTTCGCAAGTAAGCGAGGGTATCGGTGAGGTCCGAATATTATACGTATCTCGAGCTATTATAGCTATCCCACCTCCTCTTTTGCCCTGTCTATCATATCTATGGACTCTAAATCCACTTGGGACCGCAATCACGAGGTCTGGATCGGGTGACTTGTCCATTCATGTCTCAGTCATAAACAAAATGTCAATATTCCTATCTGTGACTAAATCTGATATTTCTTGTCTATGCTTTCCTAATGAACGAACATTAGTAAGCGCTATTATCATCCTTTTAGGATGTTTCTGTTTAATACGGTGAATTGTGTTATTCATTAAAGGTATGGTGGCCTTACAATGCATGCATTCCAGAGCGGGAATATCTGAGGTAGACCCTAGGTTATACTTGGTGCATTTATCTGTGGGGGATGGACGAAGGTCAGTCAACATTAGAGGTGAATAGGGAAGGTGGCGAGCTATGCCATGAGGTCCAGGGGCTGTGGCCCTTGGCCCGGTCCCGGCGCGGACGGGCGCAGACGGGCTTGCCTTTGGCGCGCAGCCAGCGCGCCCGCTGCGCGGACGGAAGGGCATTTTTTTTTATACTGTATAGAGGAGGGTGGGAGGCGTCCTGTAACTGGACCGCCAACCCTTCCTCCCAGCAAGATGGCGCCCACAGCCTTTACCCCGCGTCGTCAGCGCCCTAATCGGCTGCGCCGGGGATGGATGGAAGGCGTGTGCAGCAAGCCTCGGTGCAACGCGATTCTTGCACTCGAGTGTCCCGTTAGTATGGCAATTTAAAACGGACTGTTAAAATATATAAAAATTTTAAAATGATCTTTACCAAAGTACAGGGATAGAATTGTAGATCCCCCGGCTTCCGCCTCAGGGGAGAAATGAGCAAAGTCCTGTGCCAAGTAAACACCACCCCTTAAGTATCAGGGAGGGCGGGAGGCGTCCTGCAACTGGACCGCCAACCCTTCCTCCCAGCAAGATGGCGCCCACAGCCTTTACCCCGCGTCGTCAGCGCCCTAATCGGCTGCGCCGGGGATGGATGGAAGGCGTGTGCAGCAAGCCTCGGTGCAACGCGATTCTTGCACTCGAGTGTCCCGTTAGTATGGCAATTTAAAATGGACTGTTAAAATATATACAAATTTTAAAATGATCTTTACCAAAGTACAGGGATAGAATTGTAGATCCCCCGGCTTCCGCCTCAGGGGAGAAATGAGCAAAGTCCTGTGCCAAGTAAACACCACCCCTTAAGTATCAGGGAGGGCGGGAGGCGTCCTGCAACTGGACCGCCAACCCTTCCTCCCAGCAAGATGGCGCCCACAGCCTTTACCCCGCGTCGTCAGCGCCCTAATCGGCTGCGCCGGGGATGGATGGAAGGCGTGTGCAGCAAGCCTCGGTGCAACGCGATTCTTGCACTCGAGTGTCTCGTTAGTATGGCAATTTAAAACAGACTGTTAAAATATATACAAATTTTAAAATGATCTTTACCAAAGTACAGGGATAGAATTGTAGATCCCCCGGCTTCCGCCTCAGGGGAGAAATGAGCAAAGTCCTGTGCCAAGTAAACACCACCCCTTAAGTATCAGGGAGGGCGGGTGGCGTCCTGCAACTGGACCGCCAACCCTTCCTCCCAGCAAGATGGCGCCCACAGCCTTTACCCCGCGTCGTCAGCGCCCTAATCAGCTGCGCCGGGGATGGATGGAAGGCGTGTGGAGCAAGCCTCGGTGCAACGCGATTCTTGCACTCGAGTGTCCCGTTAGTATGGCAATTTAAAACGGACTGTTAAAATATATACAAATTTTAAAATGATCTTTACCAAAGTACAGGGATAGAATTGTAGATCCCCCGGCTTCCGCCTCAGGGGAGAAATTAGCAAAGTCCTGTGCCAAGTAAACACCACCCCTTAAGTATCAGGGAGGGCGGGAGGCATCCTGCAACTGGACCACCAACCCTTCCTCCCAGCAAGATGGCGCCCACAGCCTTTACCCCGCATCGTCAGCGCCCTAATCGGCTGCGCCGGGGATGGATGGAAGGCGTGTGCAGCAAGCCTCGGTGCAACGCGATTCTTGCACTCGAGTGTCCCGTTAGTATGGCAATTTAAAACGGACTGTTAAAATATATACAAATTTTTAAATGATCTTTACCAAAGTACAGGGATAGAATTGTAGATCCCCGGCTTCCGCCTCAGGGGAGAAATGAGCAAAGTCCTGTGCCAAGTAAACACCACCCCTTAAGTATCAGGGAGGGCGGGAGGCGTCCTGCAACTGGACCGCCAACCCTTCCTCCCAGCAAGATGGCGCCCACAGCCTTTACCCCGCGTCGTCAGCGCCCTAATCGGCTGCGCCGGGGATGGATGGAAGGCGTGTGCAGCAAGCCTCGGTGCAACGCAATTCTTGCACTCGAGTGTCCCGTTAGTATGGCAATTTAAAACGGACTGTTAAAATATATACAAATTTTAAAATGATCTTTACCAAAGTACTGGGATAGAATTGTAGATCCCCTGGCTTCCGCCTCAGGGGAGAAATGAGCAAACCGTATGAACCATGGCCTGGTGAGGACCTGTTATGTTCCATATAGGTACTCATATATAGGTCCGGGTAATATCATACACTTTTACCTTTTGGGATTGAACCTTTACCTAGTTCAAGTCCTGGGTGCAGCAGGAGGGTTTTTCCCTGAACAATAGCCTCCTATACCTTCATCAATGGACTCATACCATATGTATGAATATTCATGAGGGTTCTTGGAAACCAGGTAGAAGCTACACCACCTGCATAATATCTATGTACAAGGTTCATCCCCTACGTCATGCTCAAATCCAAAAATGGCTAGTACAAGGGACAAGGGACAAAGAAACACTAGATAATTTTTTTATAAATACAGCACATCTTACTGAGTTAAGAGCGAGGAGATCAGGACTTCCATGCCGACACACTGTCGCGAGACGCTGAGGTTCCTGCATTCAGACACTCCAGCTCGCAGTGGTCTGAACCTCCCTTGCGGGTTGTCCAGTTCGAGACCAGAACGGGGGTCCCACACTCTCTCAATTCAGGTAATGGGGTTCCACTTATCCTAGGAGGATTCTTGGCTTAACACCTACAAACATGCTTGGTACACTTAGGTACATCTAGCTAGGATTACATCGTAGGAGTACGCATTTTACTGTAATGTATTTTATATGCTGGTATGCATTCAGTATTTTAGCAGAATGGTAGACATCTATCATCCTTTTACATTTCTTTTTTTTATCACAACAAAAGTTAAACCTTTATTAATAATCTTCACAGAAAATTATCATGACACATGTTGTGCAAGCACTGGTAAAGACAACGGATCTTGTCTTGGCAAATTGGTGTGATGATTAATTATTCTTATTTGTTTTATTGCAAGCACAGGCCACAAAAAGAAAAAAAGATATTCAGCCACCTGCTTGTAGATTTCCTATTCTTGCATTCAAAATTTTAAAATTAAAGAATTTTCTTTAACGTAGCAGTGTTATCTGTGATGTTTTTTTTTTAAACAGTCTTTATTGATGCTTTACATTAATCCAGCAAACCATCCCCCAACCCCCACCCCTCCCTAGCACAGGCATGACAATTAAATAAATATATAAACATAAACATAATTATAAGCATAGGTCAGAGTGAGAACACAAATTTCTAAGAAGTAGTTACATCCTATACATACTTATTTAACCCGTATATTCAATCCATTGTGCTAAGTGGTTCCAAATTTCAAATCCTAACTTCTTCTTGTTTCGACCCTTACGTTTATATATTGCAGTTTCCAAGCTATAAGTCGCCAGTAAGCGTGTTTGCCACTGTTGGAATGTAGGCGGATATGCAGCAAGCCAAGCTGATGCAAGACAAATTCTAAATACAGCCATTGCCACATATATCAAGCCCCTTACATGCGGTGGCCGTGTGTCAACACTTGCCCCAATTACAATGTCGGCGGTGGTTATCTCTATCTTATCTTGAAAGATTTTAGAAAGAAAAGTGGATATCTCCTGTTTTATAATAAAAAGTTCCCTGCAAGTTGCTAACATGTGTATTAAATCCGCTTCTGGTGATGAGCATCGCGGACATTGAGTCCCCTTGCCTGTACTCCACTTAGCTATTTTTTTAGGCGTATAATAAAGTTGAAAAAAAGTCTTGTAGTATTGTGCCTGTAGTTTTGTTGAGACTAAGATTGATTGACACTGATCGAAACCCATCTGAATAGCGGATTCGGGAATCTCTAATTGATCCTGCCAAATTTGGATATGTTTATCCAAATCATCAGGCAGCATGGTAATCAGATTAGTATACATTTCTCCAATTTTAATTGTATTATTTTGTATAATCTTTTCCATTAATTGTATTTTTCGAAATGCGGAGTTACCACCACCCTTTTTTAAAATAAAATCTCTAATTTGTAGGTATTTAAAAAAATCACGATGATCCAGACCAAATCTCTTTTTTAACAGATCAAATGTACAAAACCCGATAGAGTTGTAAAATGAACCAAGTGTCGTGATACCAAGCCTGACCCACCGTTTCATGCATGCATCAGAAAAAATCTCAGGGAGGTTATGATTTCGATACATGGTTGTAAAATGCGAAAATCTACCAATCCCGAGAATTTTACGTATATTACCCCATGCAATATAGACACCCTTTAGGGTTTTAAACCGAACCTTTTTAAAGTGGCAATCATATATCAAACGCCAAAGATGATTTCGCGTCTCTACACCTAGAATAAGTTCCTGTAGAGTTGGGACCCCACTCAATTCTTCTGATAGCGAGCTTGGGGTTAAGAGTGCTCTGCTAAAATTAAGAATAGTCAACCACCAATAAAGTTTAAAATTTGGAAGGGCAAGTCCTCCCCTATCTTTGGGGAGATTGATGAATTTAGTGGCTCTACGAGATTTACTATATCCCCAAATGAAACGAGAAAATATTCCATCAATTTGTTTAAAGATTTGTTGATCAAACATTAGGCATATAGATCTAAAAAAGTATAGGAATTTTGGAAAAAATACCATTTTATTAAGATTACATCTTCCAATAATGGTTAGCTGTAAGTTGTGCAGTTTCTTCAAAGCTTGATCCGTTTGTTTCAGCAGTGGATTAAGATTAATTTTAACCAGGTTATCAAGATTTGAGGTAATATTAACTCCAAGATAAACTGCATTAGTTACTACCCTATTATCACAATAATTAAGTTGTTATTAATTACAATTTGAGTTTTATTTGAGTTCAGTTTATAACCCGAACTACCCCAAAATTCCCGGCCTCTTGTTCAATTAATTTAATGGCTTCCTCTGGATTAGTTGTTGTTATAGCAATATCATCAGCATAGGCTAATGTTTTAGTTGCTCCATTGGGGGTCACCATTGGTCTTATAGCTTGATTTTGCTCCAGTTTCCGAATAAACGGATCTATGAATAGGGCAAATAATAGGGGAGAAAAGGGACAACCCTGCCTTTCCCTCTGGTCACTTTAAAATTATCCGATGCCACACCATTTATCATAACTGTTGTTTCCGGTTTAACATATAACATACGGATTGCCTTAATAAATGTTTCCCCTATCCCACTCCTTTTACATTTCTAGTGCTTCTAGTTATGTATATCCTCTACTGTCTATTGATTGTCTCAGCACATCTATTTTACACTAGAATAACGACTGTTCATAAAATACATATTGAAAACATCCCAACCGTTTATTCTGTGTATCTATCTAAGAGGATCAGAGTTGTCAAGTTTGATAGTTGCCAGAAACTCTTCCCTCCTTGGTAAGAGGAGTTTCCATTGGCACTGTGAGCTAGCTGGAATACAGGCCAACATACCAGATAGAGGTGTCCAGAATCAGTCTGACACCAATCCTATAGTCTATGTTGTCTAAACACACAGAACCCAGATGACAAGCCAGGACAGGCCTCTATGCCTACACCCCTGGACAGACCTCACCTTCTCTGCACCCCTGGACAGGCCTCCCCTCCTCTGCTTAACTGGACAGGCGTCACCTCCTCTCCTCCCCCGGGACAAGCCTCGCCTCTTCTGCACCCCTGGACCGGCCTCAGCTCCTCTGCACTCCTGGATAGGCCTCACCTCCTCTGCACCCCTGGACAGGCCTCTCCTCTGCACCCCTGGACAGGCGTCACCTCCTCTGCACCCCTGGAGTGTCCTCACCTCCTCTGCACCCCTGGACAGACCTCACCTCCTCTGCACCCCTGGACAGGCCTCACCTCCTCTGCACCCCTGGACAGACCTCACCACCTCTGCATCCCTGGACAGACCTCATCTCCTCTGCACCCCTGGACAGGCCTCACCTCCTCTGCACCCCTGGACAGGCCTCACCTCCTCTGCACCCCTGGACAGGCCTCACCTTCTCTCCTCCCCCTGGAAAAGCCTCGCCTCCTCTGCACCCCTGGACAGGCCTCTTATCCTCTGCCCCCAGGACAGGCCTCATCTCCTCTGCACCCCAGGACTGGCCTCGCCTCCTCTGCACTCCTCTGGACAGGGCTCTTCTCCTCTGCACCCCTTGGACAGGCCTCGCCTCCTCTGCACCCCCTGGAGAGGCCTCACCTCCTCTGCACCCCTGGAGAGGCCTCACCTCCTCTGCACCCCTGGACAGGCCTCTCCTCCTCTACACCCCTGGACTGGCCTCGCCTCCTCTGCACTCCTCTGGACAGGCCTCTCCTCCTCTGTACCCCCTGGACAGGCCTTACCTCCTCTGCACCCCTGGACAGGCCTCTCCTCCTCAGCACCCCTGGACAGGCATCGCCTCCTCTGCACCCCTGGACAGGCCTCACCTCCTCTGCACCCCTAGACAGGCCTCACGTCCTCTGAACCCCTGGACAGGCCTCACCTCCTCTGCACCCCTGGAATGGCCTCACCTCCTCTGCACTCCCCTGGACATGCCTTTCCTCCTCTGCACCCCTGGACAGGCCTCGTCTCCTCTGCACCCCTGGACAGGCCACGCATCCTCTGCACCCCTGGACAAGCCTCTCCTCCTCGGCACCCCTGGACAGGCCTCTCCTTCTCTGCACGCATCCCTGGACAGGCCTCACCTCCTCTGCTCCTCTGGACAGATCTTACCTCTTCTGCACTCACTGGACATGCCTCAGCTCCTCTGCACCCCTGGACAGGCCTCACCTCCTCCTCACGCCTCTGGACAGGCCTCACCTCCTCTGCCCCCTGGACAGGTCTCACCTCATCTGCACCCCTGGACAGGCCTCTCCTCCTCTGCACCCCTGGACAGGCCTCTCCTCCTCTGTACCCTTGGACAGGGCTCTTCTCCTCTGCACCCCTAGACAGGCCTCACCTCCTCTACACCCCTGGACAGGACTCTCCTCCCCCCCACCCCTGGACACGCCTCACCTCCTCTGCACCCATGGACAGGCCTCTCCTCCTCCGCACCCGTGGACAGGTCTCATCTCCTCCTCACGGCTCTGGACAGGCCTCGCCTCCTCTGCACCCCTGGACAGGCCTCACCTCCTCCTCACGCCTCTGGACAGGTCTCACCTCCTCTGCCCCTGGACAGGCCTTGCCTCCTCTGCACCCCTGGACAGGCCTTGCCTCCTCTACATCCCTGGACAGGCCTCTCCTCCTCTGCACCCCTGGACAGGCCTCACCTCCTCTGCACTCCTGGACTGTCCTCACCTCCTCTGCACCCCTGGACAGGCCTCACCTCCTCTGCAACCTCTGGACAGGCCTCACCTCCTCTGCACCCCTGGACAGGCCTCACCTCCTCTGCTCCCCTGGACAGGCCTCACCTCCTCTGTACCCCCGGACTGTCCTCACCTCCTCTGCACCCCTGGACAGGCCTCACCTCCTCTGCAACCTCTGGACAGGCCTCACCTCCTCTGCACCCCTGGACAGGCCTCACCTCCTCTGCTCCCCTGGACAGGCCTCTCCTCCTCTATACCCCTGGACAGGCTTCTCCTCCTCTGCTCCCCTGGACAGGCCTCACCTCCTCTGCACCCCTGGACAGGCCTCACCTCCTCTGCACCCCTGGACAGGCCTCACCTCCTCTTCTACCCTGGACAGGCCTCTCCTCCTCTGCTCCCCTGGACAGGTCTCTCCTCCTCTGCACCCCTCTGGATTGGCCTCACCTCCTCTTCTCCCCTGGACAGGCCTCTCCCCCTCTGCACCCCTGGACAGGCCTCACCTCCTCTGAACCCTTTGGACAGGCCTTTCCTCCTCTGCTCCCCTGGACAGGCCTCACCTCCTCTGCACCCCTGGATAGGCCTCTCCTCCTCTGCCCCCTGGACAGGTCTCACCTCCTCTGCACCCCTGGGCAGGCCTCTCCTCCTCTGCACCCCTCTGGACAGGCCTCACCTCCTCTTCTCCCTTGGACAGGCCTCTCCTCCTCTGCACCCCTGGACAGGCCTCACCTCCTCTGAACCCTTTGGACAGGCCTTTCCTCCTCTGCTCCCCTGGACAGGCCTCACCTCCTCTGCACCCCTGGATAGGCCTCTCCTCCTCTGCACCCCTGGACATGCCTCACCTCCTCTGCTCCACTGGACAGGCCTCACCTCCTCTTTACCCCTGGATAGGCCTCTCCTCCTCTGCCCACCTGGACAGGCCTCACCTCCTCTGCACCCCTGGATAGGCCTCTCCTCCTCTGCCCACCTGGACAGGCCTTTCCTCCTCTGCTCCCCTGGACAGGCCTCACCTCCTCTGCACCCCTGGACAGGCCTCTACTCCTCTGCACCCCTGGACAGACCTCACCTCCTCTGCACCCCTGGACAGACCTCACCTCCTCTGCCCCTCCTCGAGACAGGCCTCTCCTCCTCTGCACCCTGGACAGGCCTCTCCTCCTCTGCACCCTGGACAGGCCTCTCCTCCTCTGCACCCCTGGACAGGCCTCTCCTCCTCTGCACCCCTGGACAGGCCTCACCTCCTCTGCACCCCTGGACTGTCCTCACCTCCTCTGCACCCCTGGACAGGCCTCACCTCCTCTGCAACCTCTGGACAGGCCTCACCTCCTCTGCACCCCTGGACAGGCCTCACCTCCTCTGCTCCCCTGGACAGGCCTCACCTCCTCTGTACCCCGGACTGTCCTCACCTCCTCTGCACCCCTGGACAGGCCTCACCTCCTCTGCAACCTCTGGACAGGCCTCACCTCCTCTGCACCCCTGGACAGGCCTCACCTCCTCTGCACCCCTGGACAGGCCTCTCCTCCTCTATACCCCTGGACAGGCTTCTCCTCCTCTGCTCCCCTGGACAGGCCTCACCTCCTCCGCACCCCTGGACAGGCCTCACCTCCTCTGCACCCCTGGACAGGCCTCACCTCCTCTTCTACCCTGGACAGGCCTCTCCTCCTCTGCTCCCCTGGACAGGCCTCTCCTCCTCTGCACCCCTCTGGATTGGCCTCACCTCCTCTTCTCCCCTGGACAGGCCTCTCCCCCTCTGCACCCCTGGACAGGCCTCACCTCCTCTGAACCCTTTGGACAGGCCTTTCCTCCTCTGCTCCCCTGGACAGGCCTCACCTCCTCTGCACCCCTGGATAGGCCTCTCCTCCTCTGCCCCCTGGACAGGTCTCACCTCCTCTGCACCCCTGGACAGGCCTCTCCTCCTCTGCACCCCTGAACAGGCCTCTCCTCCTCTGCACCCCTGGACAGGGCTCTCCTCCTCTGCACCCCTGGACAGGCCTCACCTCCTCTACACCCCTGGACAGGCCTCTCCTCCTCTGCACCCCTGGACAGGCCTCACCTCTACAGCACCCCTGGACAGGCCTCTCGGTGAAGGATTTTCATTAAGGACAGTGGAACCTAGAGTTCATTCCACCCCATACAGCGCCTCTGACTCCGCCCTGAGCCTCGGGGCGCTATGCACAGGCTCCGAAGAGAGACACTGCCCCCCTGGACAGGCCTTTCCTCCTTTGCACCCCTGGACAGGCCTCACCTCCTCTGCACTCCTCTGGACAGGCCTCTCCTCGTCAGCACCCCTGGACAGGCCTCTCCTCTGCTGCACCCCTGGACAGGCCTTGCCTCCTCTGCACTCCTCTGGACAGGCCTCTCGTCCTCTGCACCCCTGGACAGGCCTCGCCTCCCCTCCACCCCTGGACAGGCCTCACCTCCTCTGCACCCCTGGACAGGCCTCTCCTCCTCTGCACCCGTGGACAGGTCTCATCTCCTCCTCACGGCTCTGGACAGGCCTCGCCTCCTCTGCACCCCTGGACAGGCCTCACCTCCTCCTCACGCCTCTGGACAGGCCTCACCTCCTCTGCCCCTGGACAGGCCTCGCCTCCTCTGCACCCCTGGACAGGCCTCGCCTCCTCTACATCCCTGGACAGGCCTCTCCTCCTCTGCACCCCTGGACAGGCCTCACCTCCTCTTCTACCCTGGACAGGCCTCTCCTCCTCTGCTCCCCTGGACAGGCCTCTCCTCCTCTGCACCCCTCTGGACAGGCCTCACCTCCTCTTCTCCCTTGGACAGGCCTTTCCTCCTCTGCTCCCCTGGACAGGCCTCACCTCCTCTGCACCCCTGGATAGGCCTCTCCTCCTCTGCACCCCTGGACATGCCTCACTTCCTCTGCTCCCCTGGACAGGCCTCACCTCCTCTTTACCCCTGGATAGGCCTCTCCTCCTCTGCCCACCTGGACAGGCCTCACCTCCTCTGCACCCCTGGATAGGCCTCTCCTCCTCTGCCCACCTGGACAGGCCTTTCCTCCTCTGCCTCCTGGACAGGCCTTTCCTCCTCTGCCCCCCTAGACAGGCCTCTACTCCTCTGCACCCCTGGACATGCCTCACTTCCTCTGCTCCCCTGGACAGGCCTCACCTCCTCTTTACCCCTGGATAGGCCTCTCCTCCTCTGCCCACCTGGACAGGCCTTTCCTCCTCTGCCTCCTGGACAGGCCTCTCCTCCTCTGCCCACCTGGACAGGCCTCACCTCCTCTGCACCCCTGGATAGGCCTCTCCTCCTCTGCCCACCTGGACAGGCCTTTCCTCCTCTGCCTCCTGGACAGGCCCTTCCTCCTCTGACCCCCTGGACAGGCCTCTACTCCTCTGCACCCCTGGACAGACCTCACCTCCTCTGCACCCCTGAACAGGCCTCACCTCCTCTGCCCCTCCTCGAGACAGGCCTCTCCTCCTCTGCACCCTGGACAGGCCTCTCGTCCTCTGCACCCCTGGACAGGCCTCTCCTCCTCTGACCCCCTGGACAGGCCTCTACTCCTCTGCACCCCTGGACAGACCTCACCTCCTCTGCACCCCTGAACAGGCCTCACCTCCTCTTCTCCCTTGGACAGGCTTTCCTCCTCTGCTCCCCTGGACAGGCCTCACCTCCTCTGCACCCCTGGATAGGCCTCTCCTCCTCTGCACCCCTGGACATGCCTCACTTCCTCTGCTCCCCTGGACATGCCTCACCTCCTCTTTACCCCTGGATAGGCCTCTCCTCCTCTGCCCACCTGGACAGGCCTCACCTCCTCTGCACCCCTGGATAGGCCTCTCCTCCTCTGCCCACCTGGACAGGCCTTTCCTCCTCTGCCTCCTGGACAGGCCTTTCCTCCTCTGCCCCCCTGGACAGGCCTCTACTCCTCTGCACCCCTGGACATGCCTCACTTCCTCTGCTCCCCTGGACAGGCCTCACCTCCTCTTTACCCCTGGACAGGCCTCACCTCCTCTTTACCCCTGGACAGGCCTCTCCTCCTCTGCCCACCTGGACAGGCCTTTCCTCCTCTGCCTCCTGGACAGGCCTCTCCTCCTCTGCCCACCTGGACAGGCCTCACCTCCTCTGCACCTCTGGATAGGCCTCTCCTCCTCTGCCCACCTGGACAGGCCTTTCCTCCTCTGCCTCCTGGACAGGCCTTTCCTCCTCTGACCCCCTGGACAGGCCTCTCCTCCTCTGCACCGCTGGACAGGCCTCACTTCCTCTGCACCCTGGACAGGCCTCTCCTCCTCTGCACCCCTGGACAGGCCTCGCCTCCTCTGCACTCCTCTGGACAGGCCTCTCCTCCTCTGCACCCTGGACAGGCCTCTCCTCCTCTGCACCCCTGGACAGGCCTCTCCTCCTCTGCACCCCTGGACAGGCCTCTCCTCCTCTGCACCCCTGGATAGGCCTCTCCTCCTCTGCCCACCTGGACAGGACTTTCCTCCTCTGCACCCCTGGACAGGCCTTTCCTCCTCTGACCCCCTGGACAGGCCTCTCCTCTTCTGCACCCTGGACAGGCCTCTCCTCCTCTGCACCCCTGGACAGGCCTCGCCTCCTCTGCACTCCTCTGGACAGGCCTCACCTCCTCTGCACCCCTTGGACAAGCCTCACCTCCTCTGTACCCCTGGACAGGCCTCTCCTCCTCTGCACCCCTGGACAGGCCTCGCCTCCTCTGCACTCCTCTGGACAGGCCTCACCTCCTCTGCTCCCCACTCAGGCTCAGCAGGAGGAAGATCCATGTATTAATAAATTGCAGCCAAGTAAGTTAGCAGCTCTCCTACCTGAGCAGAAACCTGTCCAGGCTCTCTCCTCCTCCTGGGGGGCCGTGGGGGGCAGATCTGGGGTCTGAGAGGGTGGTGGGGGGCAGATCTGGGGTCTGTGAGGGTCTGCAGATGAAGGTCGCTGCACAGACAGACAGGTCTCCTTCCTCCTCTGCAGCAGGCTGCACACACCAGGAGAGACTGGAAGTGATGTCATCACCGCTGCTGGTGCTGTCTCTGCCGCCGCTGACCCGGAAGAGGAAACCCTTCTCCCTTCCATACAATGTGCAGCTCAGTGGGTTTCATCAGCAGGCGAGGATCGCCCTCTGGTGGCCGCTGACGGAACCACCGCCTCCAGGCTCCAGCAGGGAAACAAGCATTGGTGACTGTAAAGACCTGGGTTTTTAAATGTCACGGAGGTGTGGACACTCACAGTCCATGACAGGGTATTGTATTGGAAACAAGCATTGGTGCCTGCAAAGGAACAGACATGACATTCATGAGTGAGTTTAAATGACGACTTGTATTTCCTTCAATGTGTGCAATGTAGACACAGCTGCTGCAATGAGGCTGAGCAGCGTTTCTAATGTTCCTGTTCCTTGGGGTGATTTTTTATATTTGACAGGGCCGTGAATCCCCAAACTTAATCATAGCTGCCAAGGCTTCAGATTGCTGTGGGTAACATTTTCATCATTTCAGTGAAATTATGAGTGACATTTTAATGACTATGAGTGACACTGACTTGCGGTGGGCAAAATCAAGTAATGAAGATTAGGGAAACAGATAAATATCAGAAAATACCCCCATTTCAGCAACAAGAAACTCTAACAAGGTCTTAAAACTGCAGCAAATCAGCAGAAATGGAAGGAGGGCACTAACCGGAGACAGCAGCATGACTGCAGCTCTCAATGACAGAGACATTTTCCCCCTGAAATAAAACCAAACACATAAGTCCATGGAAAAAGCGAAATATCAGAAATTACTACGCCCTTTAAAACAGTAATAAGCTTTGTACAGACGTTCAAGCTTCTACATAGCCCCTGAATTGCAAACTTAATAACCTACAGCCCCTTTCTAAGATGAATGTTACTGGAAGGGGGCCTGCTGCAAAAGGCATATGTTTTAAAACTCACTATTCACAGGGGAGAGGGTCAAAGAAATTATACAACTCCACCACCCCGAACCCCCTAAGTCAAAGTATACACACAAGAAGGGGTGGAGAGATTAGAGTACACGTGTAACAACACGAGACAGAAAAAAGAAATCTGTTTTGAAAACTGCCCTCACCCACACACAAAAGTGTGTGACATGCTTCATCATCGGGTCTGCTTACAAAACGCCCTGGTGTAGCCACACTCAGGGCGGAGCATAAGGGAAGGTGTGGAAAAGTAAATTTTGCCATGTTGTATGTGCCTACGTGTTCCCCATCTTATGCTATATGTGCATGATCGATATGCATGTATTCCCCTCTGATCGATTAAAGACGCAATTACAAGTTGTGTCCATCTCTAGTATGCCAGTTTCCAGTCCTTGTGAAAGCAACGAATATTAAGCCTATGTAAACCTACGTTGCCACATTTTACAGTGTGCACGTTAATTCATTGAATTGTCCCCGTTTCTAGGCCTCAAAAGGGCCCAGACTCAGATTCAGCTCCTGTCTCCTGAACCCTCTCCGAGGAGCGATACAGCCCCCACCTGCATCCCTGACCCCTAGCTTACTTTCATGCCTCGCAGTGCCCGGCCCGGCCTGGCTCTGCCTCCCAGTCTGCCAAGAGTATGTTATGATTCTAGTTATCAGTCCGGCCCTCCTTCTCTGCATTCCTAAGCTACTGAATCGCATCAATAGTTTCCGTCATGGTCTAGCCTTACTGTCTCCATGTAAGAGAAATACTGTATTAATATTCATAGAATATTCCTCGCACACGCAATACATGTAGAATTATGCATGCACCAGTCTTAGAGTCTATTAGCTTTTGCCCTGATAACTTTTGGATTCTATCAACATGTACTCTAAACACCAGATACCAGATATGCCTTGGGTACATGTCGCTCTGACACTCCAGACTTTAGTCTCCTCTTCTAGCACAGAAGTCATAGCCCCCAGTTCTCTCTGGTAACACGTCATTGCCCGTTTTCACGCACCACTAGGTTAGAGGTCCCAGCTGCTCGGGTAGCCCCCTCCATGTTTCCCCCCGTTTATGACACTTCTGTTACGTTTACATCACATGTCTATGTATACGCCCTGTACACGCCTTCTTGTTACATCATTTTGCCCTTATCTTTCGCGACTGCTACGAGTCACGCCTACTGCTACGCCTACTGTATTGAATGTAATGAAATTGTTTTGATATATATACTATGAACTGTTACAAAAAGTTACCCAGTTTCCCTTGTCCCTTCCCTGGCAGCTGCCATCCCGTACTATTGCAGGCTGTCCTGTTCCTGTCCTTATGCCTGATTAAAGCCTGTCGACTCAAGATACCTCGAATCCTGACTCTTATTTATTGAGCTACCTGTTTTATTGATTATATGAAAAATAGTACCGGTAATTAATTATTTATTTACCACATAATGGCGCCCGAATAGGGACTTGCCCTTTCCCCACGCGCCGGCGAAGCCACGCAGGCCCCCTGATCCTCTGCAGCCGTTACGGAACCATACCGTGCACGTGCAGATATTTCTGCTTCAAGTATCCCTCAGGCCCACGGAGGAGACGGAGGTTGCGGTCCAGCATCCAGACGAGGCAGTGAGGAACGCGGTGAGTCCCGACCAGAGCCCAAGCCGAGAGTCCAAGGTCCGAGGTATCCGGAGGCCCACCTGTAACTGAAGTCCGAAGTTCGTAGTCCGTCGTCGTAGCAGTCCAGTCCAGTCCGAGGCCTTCCGTTCTTGCTGCCCGGTGAGTACCGTTGCTGGGGTAGTATCTAGACAGGGTCAATTAATTTGTCTCTGGTCCGTGGGTTTGGGTACACAGATCCAACACGAAGTGTTCACCTAGGTGGACGCGGGTCCTGACGTGTCTCTTTATGGGACCGGTAAGTTTCGTGCTGTTTTAGCAGTGCATCTAGTAATTCTAGTAAGTTCTGTTCTCGAGAAATTCATGTGTTCTGTTCTCAGTAGATCAGGTAATATTCTGTCCGAACTGTTATTTTAAATGTTATTCCATGTGTTTTCAATGTCGTGGTATGAGTGATTTGTTTTCCCAGTTATTATTGTGTTTATCGTGTATTGTATTGTGTCCAGACTCCAGCCTAAACTATGCCTCTATTCTCGAAGTTACGTCAGTTAAAAACCAGAAAAGGGTTATTAGAGGAAGCAGTTCCTGTCCCGCCTAGGGACAGTCCAGGTCATTTTATGTATCATAAGCATGGCTTAAGTGCCATATTATATCTAGACTTATGGGTGGAGTACACCAAGGAATTAGAGGAGAAATATAGATGGCCCGTATCAGGTACATGGGATGCCGAGTGCATCATGCGAATAGAAGAAGCATTATGGAAAAAGAAATCCAGACAGTCCCAGAAAGATGCCATCGAGTTATGGCGCAAAGAATCTCATAGAAGAACCGAAAAAGAAATCAGAAAAACAGAATTAAGTAGAGAATCCTCGGAAAGAGCCCAAGAAAGGGAATTAATCGAAGTAGGTGAACGAGTTAAAGCCGAACAGTCAGACAGACAGAGAAATGCCCTTATTAAGGGTATGTATCCTCTTCTGGCCGAGGGCTTGCCGAGAGCAACCCCGGAAGCACCATGTAATTTTCCGCCGCCATTAGTTCCGATTAAGTTACGTCACAAACCGACCGCAGCTGATATTTTTCTCTCGTCCTATTTGGACGACACAGTCCCAGCATATGCAAATCCTGTTCCGCCAGCTCCCGTAAATAATGTAATTCCTGTTCCTCCAGCCAACGGGGCACCCGTTACAGCACCTGTTACGGTACCCCCGGTCCAGCCTACAGTACATGTACCCGCTACATCAGTCACTCTCCCAGCACGTACAATACCCGTCGACGATTCTAGTCTAGGGGCCACGGGGGGAAGTCCTCCTGGAACCCCGCCTCAACACAGACGTGTAACATTACTCGAGCTACATGCACGAGCGTTACAGCGTTCGCCCAAACTTCAGTCAGTCGCAGATATCAAGCGAGCACTTACCGAATGCCGTTATGATCCGGTCCCAGGCGATGATGATATGGTCCTGTATTCATTACATGTAAGACGGGTGACCGAATATTTGGACACCCTACCGAATATGAAAGGTTATCTAGACAGAATATATTGTTTCATCCGTACAGGAGTAGATCCAGGAAGTATTGGCGATGCCATGGTTCAAAGGAAAGTCGAGATTCAACTCATGCTTTTAAAGTTTCTAATTAATTGTTTAATAAGGGAACAAGATTATCCGGATAAAGATCCGGAAGAAATGAAAGTCCTGACCAGGTGGAGTGACCATATAGCCGAGGGAAGACACAAGACACAGAACTGTATAGAGAGTATGTACAAGAAAATCCGTAAGGAAATAATAAAGATACACGAGAAACGAGAAGCAGCACAAGTAACCGAGAAAGAAGACAACTCTTCTACTGAAGAGGTAGACGACGAGAATCCCTCCAGAATAGCGTATGTAGGTAGAACTAGACTTCCCGACCGACATTCATGCCTAGATCACAAGAAAGTTTTCCCTCCTCCAGCACCAGAACAAGGTTCTCTTGAACAAGTATTTCAAGCTACCGATCATATTCTGAAATCGCGAATCGGTTATAGTGAACTTAGTACCATGCATAAACAAGAACTAGCCCGATCAGCAGTCCGATGGACTACTGATTCTACCACTTTTCCAGACGAAATAGTGGCACAAATGTTTCTGAAACTGCCCCCAGCCGAGCAGCGACTGGTGGGTATGTATATGATCCAGCACCTCATTACACTGTATGAGGGACAGCATTCTGATCCAGGTCCGTTACATGATGTTCTGAACGAGTTACTCCAGTATAGATGGAGAGGTCTAGGTACCGATTTAATTAGTATCATTCTAGAACAACGCCACAAATATCGAACGTTTTTGAATCCGCATTTTGTTCATGTCTCACCTCCAGAAAGTAAATCATTTTACATAGATAGACAGCATCCGTTACGAGAAGTACACCCAGTTAGGACAGCGGGTGGTGAACTAGAACGAGTATTTGTCTACACCCCTATCACAAAGATGGAACTCTTAGAGATGAAAAAGTTAATTCCCTGTCACGACAAAGATCCAGCAGGGTTCCATCGAGAATTAAAAGACATGCTCCGTATGGGAGAATACACTTATCCTGATATCATTAAAATGTTAAAGGTCCTGTTGCCCGCAGGGGTATATGAAAAACTCAAGGAAAAAGAATGGGAGGTGGGAGAGAAAAAGATAGATTGGACAGCTTTAGAAGCTGAAGATAAATCACGAGTACCAGGTACCGGTCTTGGGGGTAAAGTTAAAGAATTGCCCGAGTTATTGATACAGGTTTTGCCAAGGTTACTAGCCACGAAAAAGGAAGATTGGGATGCAATCTCAGCTTGTAAACAGAAACAGGATGAAGACACTAGTGATTTTTATTCTAGATTTGAAAAATGTTTTATTATTAACAGTGGTCTAAAAACAAGTAGTGAATCGTACCCTCATCTTTTTGTTACCAAACTAGTCGAGAATTCAAGTCCACAAGTTAAAAATCGAGTATTGAAAGTCGAAAGTAGTTGGCAAGCTAATACTCCGTCACAAATGTTACAGATGCTCCAGTATCACCAGAATAGAATCAGGGAAGAGCAAGAACACGAAAGGAGACGTATGAAAGACACAAAAATGAAAGTATTAGTTGCACAATCTGTTCCACAAAACAGTCAGAAGAGGGGTCCGAATCAAGCCAGTCATCCTGCAGCTCCCGTTAAAGGGGCATGCAATTATTGTAAACAGCCAGGTCATTTTATAAACGAGTGTGCAGTTCTGAAACACAACATAGCTACTGGTAAGACTAAAGAAAGACCACGTCCGCCTAGACATGAACAAGTTTCACAGACTTCTCAGCCACCACAGAATGCACAACAGACAGTTCCAGCACCGCAGCCTATTGCTGCAACACAGCATGTTACACAGCAAATGTACCAGTATGCTCAGACAGAGTATTCAGATTATCAGCCTTATCCATGAAACAGCCTAGAGAGGGAGGTAGGCTTGCCTCTCATCGAGATACCTGTAGATCAAGAGGGTCCCTATGTACACAGTCAAGTATTAGGGAAAGACAGAAAGTTTTTGATTGATACAGGGGCAAGTAGGACTACTATCAGTCATGACGAGGTTCCAGGGGCTCCGCTCTCAGGCTCTAAAAATGTTTCCCTTGGATTTTCAGGAAAGCCGATTGTTAATGAAATTTCGAAACCAGTTACTCTAGAAGTTGGTCCATTGTCCCGAACTACTGATTTGTTACTCACGAAATCATGTCCAGAAAATTTGTTAGGCATTAGGACACTAAAAGAATTAGGAGCGGTAATTTGCTGCTCCCCAGAAGGGGTCCGATTGTTCCTGAGAGACTTTAAAGGTCACTATGTATTACGTGATTTTGATCCAAGATTATTGAATGTACCACAGCATTTATGGGCGCAAGGTCCAACTGATGTAGGTTGTATGCATATCACACCCCATCGTGTGACTCTCAAACAAGGTGTAGGTTTGCCACGAATCAGACAGTACAGATTGCCACCTGAGGCTGTAGCAGCCTTATCCAAAATTATTGACGAGCTTATTGCTCAAGGAGTGGTTGTAGAAACTGACTCCAATGTATGTAATTCTCTTATCATTCCAGTCTTGAAACGTACTGATCCAAATGCACCCCAGTATATCGATTAGTGATTGACCTTCGAGAGCTTAATAAATGTATCATTCCTCAGTATCCAGTAGTCCCAGATATTTCTTCCCTATTAACAGCCATTGATTCTGAAGCTACATTTTTCACAGTTATCGATCTCAAGAACGCATTTTTCAGTGTCCCCATTCATCCAGACAGCCAGTACCTTTTCGGTTTTTGTTTAAATGGAAGGAGCTATAAATTCACACGAGCTCCTCAAGGTTTCACAGAAAGTCCTAGTATTTACAGTCAAGCACTTAAGAGACAACTAGACAATATTCACATGCCAACTGACACTGCCCTGCTCCAGTATGTCGATGATCTACTGATCACAGCCCGTTCTGAACGTGACTGCGAGCGTGCGTCACTTACAGTTCTGTATTTTCTGGCCGAGCAGGGGCACAAGGTGTCCCCTTCCAAATTACAATTCTGTGTCCAGCAAGTGGTATACTTAGGACACTTACTGTCCAAGTGGGGTAGGCAGTTGACACCAGACCGTATCCAGTTAATAGCGAGTCTTCCACAGCCCAAGACACAGAAGGAGGTACGAGCTTTTATTGGCCTCACTTCTTACTACAGACAATGGATTCCACAGTATGCATTTCTAGCCAAGCCACTGATACAGTTAACGACACAGGAGGCAGCCGTATCGACTGTCCTCCCTTGGACCCAGGAACATACACTTGTATTCAATGAATTAAAGAAAGCCTTATGTCAAGCACCTGTTCTAGCAACACCCAACTACAGTAAGCCTTTTACACTTTTTGTCACAGAACGTGATGGTACTGCATTATCTGTTCTCACACAAGATCAAGCAGGACAGTACAAGCCCTGTGCTTATTTTTCGAGCACATTAGATCCAGTAGCCCAGGCTCTGCCTGCGTGCCTCAAGTCAGTTGCAGCCACAGCTCTAGCTATCAGACAAAGTGATTCCATAGTGTTAGGACACTCCCTGACAGTACAAGTTCCACACTCCGTGGAAGTTCTTTTAAACCGAACACAGACTCAGCACTTGACAATTGCACGTTTAACAGGTTATGAACTGACACTGATCCAGCCACACATAGAAATCAGACGCTGCAATATTCTAAATCCAGCTACACTGTTACCGTCAGTTACTTCAAATACTGCCACACATGACTGTGTGGAAGTTGTTAACACTATGACAAAACCAAGACAAGACCTGACAGACATTGCATTACCTAATCCTGACCTGACACTTTATGTGGATGGTTCATGTATGAGAACAAGTACAGGAGAACTAGTAGCCGCGTATGCAGTGACTACTGAAACCGAAGTTATAGAAACACATCGTATTGACACCTTGTCTGCTCAAGCAGCAGAGCTAGTAGCTCTGACCCAAGCCTGCATACGTGCCAAGGACCTGAAAGTAAACATATATACAGATTCACGTTACGCATTCGGAGTCGTACACGACTTTGGAGTGCTCTGGCAGGAGCGAGGTTTCATGACTTCTCATGGAACCAAGATTCAGCATGGTCTCCTCATTCAAGCTCTGTTAGATGCAATACATTTACCGACAGCTATCGCTATCATGAAGTGCAAGGCACATACGAAAGTTACTGACATCATTTCCCAAGGTAACGATCTAGCAGATCGAACAGCCAAGCTTACAGCTCAGACTCCAGACGTTCCAGTTAACACGACACAGACACTCACTCAAGATCAGACTACTTGTATGACAATTAAGGACCCTACACAAGATGTCATAGACATACAGTTACATGCTACTCCCGAAGAAATCAAGAAATGGTCCGAACAAGGAGGGGTCCAGACAGATCAAGGATGGTTGACGAAGGGAAAGGCCACATGGTTTCTCCCCGACTCTATGGTTCAAGTTATTATTAATACCGCACATAGTCCAGCACATCTAGGAGAAAAAGCTATGTTAGACAGTATTCAGAACCTTTGGTTCAACAAACATTTACGAGCTGCAGCCAAGCAGAAAGTCCGTACCTGTATGATATGTTGTCAGTTCAATCCAGGTAAAGGTGTCCCGGTGGAACAAGGTGGATTCCAACCTCCTGACCACCCTTTTGAAGTCCTCCAGATGGATTATATTCAGATGGAGCGATGTTGAGGTTTCAAGTATGTCCTCGTAGTTGTATGCGCCTTGTCCAGGTGGACAGAAGCATATCCAGTTCCAGATTACACAGCCGCGACCACTGCCAGGCAGTTGGTTCGTGAATTCTTTCCCCGCTATGGACTCCCTAGGGTCGTGTATTCAGATAACGGCCAGCCATTCTCATCTGAGCTTATGAAACATGTTTCCCTTCTGTTAGGGTACCAGTGGAAGTTCCATTGTGTACGCCATCCTGAAGCAGCCGGTCTCGTAGAGAGACATAATCAGACTCTGAAAATACGCATTGCAAAAGTATGTAAAGAGAAAGGTGTAGACTGGCTAGTAGCTCTGCCAGTTGCTTTATTCTATATGAGGATGGTTGCACATTCCAGATCAGGTCTGTCCCCGTATGAGGTCGTATTCGGCCGCCCCCCAAACATGTGGGGTACACCTAGACCCCGCAGTATTACAGATGTTTCCAGTAATATGCTGACAGATTACCTAGCTTCCTTGATGTCTGCCCTACACTCTTGTCGTTCACAGGTTGCCGCCGCATTTCCAGACAACACCGAGGTGAAACCGCATGAAGTCGTCCCCCGTGACTTCGTATTCGTCCGAAATTTTGATCGTTCAAGTCCGCTGGAGCCCCGCTGGAAGGAGCCTCGGATGATCTTACTAACAACAAGGACCGCCGTAAAGCTCGAGGGCAGGAAGGGGTGGGTCCACCTGAGCCACATAAAGAAGTTCCATGGAATACGTAAACAGACTTTTGCTAAGGACTGCCTTATTCCGACAGACTGCCTAAAAACAGACTCTGAACTTGACTCTGAACTCAAAGTTCCCCTGTTAGAGAAAACTCCGCAACAGGAGTATAAACAGAAGCTCCGGTCTAGTAAAATAAGTCAGCCAGTTTAATTGTCTAAGTCCCTCTCGGGTGAAACGGTTAGACAGGTTCCTGACATGTATGAGATAGACCCCCACAGTGAGAGAGTTAGTCAAAACTCTAAAATATGTATTATTGTTCTAAGTTTTCTATTATTTTTAAGTCTTATGGTTACCTGCACAAGTTATGCTTTACATTTATGTTTTCCAGTTTCACATGTACATATGTTTTCTAATGATACAGTAGAGCACACATTTAGTGATCTGCCTCCTCACGAGCTATCCTATCGTCTTGCTATGCGAAATAATACATTCATCCGAATGTTGCACTATTCACACCAGACCAGCAATGCCACTAATTGTTGGGTGTGTGGTCGACTCCCCCCTTTCCAGACACCGAAGGGAGTTCTGCCACTCTTTCCCTATCCGTTTTCACATAATGGTTCGTGTGGAGCATGGTCCACTTTAACGTCATCCTCAACTGATATGTCCCTTCTGAATAGAACATGTTTTCCAGACAAGCAAGGTCTCTCCCATAGAACAGGTTAGATCTAGAAAATGAAGTATATGATTTAGGTAATTATTCTTCGAATTTCATGGTCCTGAATGTTCAGTCAGATACTACTCCAGATTTACCTGCTATTTCAGTACTACCAGTCAAAGGCGAATTATGTGTCAGAAAGAATGGTTCCGCACATGTAGGACATAGTGATTGTACTACTACTGTCGAGTATAGTGACAGTGGGAAATCTATTTTCAAAGCCTCACGTCATTCTTATTTTGTTTGTGGTCAGAGCGCATATGTTCGTCTGCCCCTCGATTGGGGTGGAACATGTTACATTGCCTTCCTACTGCCACCAGTTTTTCTAGCCCCATCTGATTATCACAGAAACACACATCTAGTACACATTAGACATAGAAGGGAGATCGAGTCCCCGATTGTCGATCAAACTGAAACTACTCTAGAACAGTATCAAGACTTTAATAAAGGTTTCTTCTTTTTTATAGGACCTATCCAGAATAGTAAGTTAATACGTAGGTTAACCAGAACCCTAGAAGCAGTAGTGAATGAGACTACTTCTGCTCTAGGTAACTTAACCGAAGAGCAATCTGCTATGCGTTTTGTCGTGCTCCAAAATCGTCTCGTTCTTGACGTCATACTGGCCGATAGAGGAGGAGCATGTAGAGTCATCGGATCTAGTTGCTGCATTTTCATTCCTAATAACGCGCCGTCTGTTTATTCAGCTATAACCAGACTTCATAGAATTGCCCATCAGTTGCACCAGAATCCAGGCTCCTGGACATGGTCCGGTTGGCTCTGGAGTATTGTATCTGCCTGGGGATGGAAAGTACTGTCATTCCTGGGTATTGCAGTAATGATCATATTCAGTTGCTGCCTCTGTATACAATGTGGCCCTGCGATTTGCGGCATGTGCGCTACCTCTTGTATTCCTAGTCCTAAGTCCCGTTCCAAGACATTTCGAGACGAGCAAATGATGCTATATGAAATGATAGATGGTATCATGAATATTGATGTTTCCTGATGGAAACGTAGGGCACAAGGAGGGAATGTGGAAAAGTAAATTTTGCCATGTTGTATGTGCCTACGTGTTCCCCATCTTATGCTATATGTGCATGATCGATATGCATGTATTCCCCTCTGATCGATTAAAGACGCAATTACAAGTTGTGTCCATCTCTAGTATGCCAGTTTCCAGTCCTTGTGAAAGCAACGAATATTAAGCCTATGTAAACCTACGTTGCCACATTTTACAGTGTGCACGTTAATTCATTGAATTGTCCCCGTTTCTAGGCCTCAAAAGGGCCCAGACTCAGATTCAGCTCCTGTCTCCTGAACCCTCTCCGAGGAGCGATACAGCCCCCACCTGCATCCCTGACCCCTAGCTTACTTTCATGCCTCGCAGTGCCCGGCCCGGCCTGGCTCTGCCTCCCAGTCTGCCAAGAGTATGTTATGATTCTAGTTATCAGTCCGGCCCTCCTTCTCTGCATTCCTAAGCTACTGAATCGCATCAATAGTTTCCGTCATGGTCTAGCCTTACTGTCTCCATGTAAGAGAAATACTGTATTAATATTCATAGAATATTCCTCGCACACGCAATACATGTAGAATTATGCATGCACCAGTCTTAGAGTCTATTAGCTTTTGCCCTGATAACTTTTGGATTCTATCAACATGTACTCTAAACACCAGATACCAGATATGCCTTGGGTACATGTCGCTCTGACACTCCAGACTTTAGTCTCCTCTTCTAGCACAGAAGTCATAGCCCCCAGTTCTCTCTGGTAACACGTCATTGCCCGTTTTCACGCACCACTAGGTTAGAGGTCCCAGCTGCTCGGGTAGCCCCCTCCATGTTTCCCCCCCGTTTATGACACTTCTGTTACGTTTACATCACATGTCTATGTATACGCCCTGTACACGCCTTCTTGTTACATCATTTTGCCCTTATCTTTCGCGACTGCTACGAGTCACGCCTACTGCTACGCCTACTGTATTGAATGTAATGAAATTGTTTTGATATATATACTATGAACTGTTACAAAAAGTTACCCAGTTTCCCTTGTCCCTTCCCTGGCAGCTGCCATCCCGTACTATTGCAGGCTGTCCTGTTCCTGTCCTTATGCCTGATTAAAGCCTGTCGACTCAAGATACCTCGAATCCTGACTCTTATTTATTGAGCTACCTGTTTTATTGATTATATGAAAAATAGTACCGGTAATTAATTATTTATTTACCACATAATGGCGCCCGAATAGGGACTTGCCCTTTCCCCACGCGCCGGCGAAGCCACGCAGGCCCCCTGATCCTCTGCAGCCGTGACGGAACCATACCGTGCACGTGCAGATATTTCTGCTTCAAGTATCCCTCAGGCCCACGGAGGAGACGGAGGTTGCGGTCCAGCATCCAGACGAGGCGGTGAGGAACGCGGCGAGTCCCGACCAGAGCCCAAGCCGAGAGTCCAAGGTCCGAGGTATCCGGAGGCCCACCTGTAACTGAAGTCCGAAGTTCGTAGTCCGTCGTCGTAGCAGTCCAGTCCAGTCCGAGGCCTTCCGTTCTTGCTGCCCGGTGAGTACCGTTGCTGGGGTAGTATCTAGACAGGGTCAATTAATTTGTCTCTGGTCCGTGGGTTTGGGTACACAGATCCAACACGAAGTGTTCACCTAGGTGGACGCGGGTCCTGACGTGTCTCTTTATGGGACCGGTAAGTTTCGTGCTGTTTTAGCAGTGCATCTAGTAATTCTAGTAAGTTCTGTTCTCGAGAAATTCATGTGTTCTGTTCTCAGTAGATCAGGTAATATTCTGTCCGAACTGTTATTTTAAATGTTATTCCATGTGTTTTCAATGTCGTGGTATGAGTGATTTGTTTTCCCAGTTATTATTGTGTTTATCGTGTATTGTATTGTGTCCAGACTCCAGCCTAAACTATGCCTCTATTCTCGAAGTTACGTCAGTTAAAAACCAGAAAAGGGTTATTAGAGGAAGCAGTGCCTGTCCCGCCTAGGGACAGTCCAGGTCATTTTATGTATCATAAGCATGGCTTAAGTGCCATATTATATCTAGACTTATGGGTGGAGTACACCAAGGAATTAGAGGAGAAATATAGATGGCCCGTATCAGGTACATGGGATGCCGAGTGCATCATGCGAATAGAAGAAGCATTATGGAAAAAGAAATCCAGACAGTCCCAGAAAGATGCCATCGAGTTATGGCGCAAAGAATCTCATAGAAGAACTGAAAAAGAAATCAGAAAAACAGAATTAAGTAGAGAATCCTCGGAAAGAGCCCAAGAAAGGGAATTAATCGAAGTAGGTGAACGAGTTAAAGCCGAACAGTCAGACAGACAGAGAAATGCCCTTATTAAGGGTATGTATCCTCTTCTGGCCGAGGGCTTGCCGAGAGCAACCCCGGAAGCACCATGTAATTTTCCGCCGCCATTAGTTCCGATTAAGTTACGTCACAAACCGACCGCAGCTGATATTTTTCTCTCGTCCTATTTGGATGACACAGTCCCAGCATATGCAAATCCTGTTCCGCCAGCTCCCGTAAATAATGTAATTCCTGTTCTTCCAGCCAACGGGGCACCCGTTACAGCACCTGTTACGGTACCCCCGGTCCAGCCTACAGTACATGTACCCGCTACATCAGTCACTCTCCCAGCACGTACAATACCCGTCGACGATTCTAGTCTAGGGGCCACGGGGGGAAGTCCTCCTGGAACCCCGCCTCAACACAGACGTGTAACATTACTCGAGCTACATGCACGAGCGTTACAGCGTTCGCCCAAACTTCAGTCAGTCGCAGATATCAAGCGAGCACTTACCGAATGCCGTTATGATCCGGTCCCAGGCGATGATGATATGGTCCTGTATTCATTACGTGTAAGACGGGTGACCGAATATTTGGACACCCTACCGAATATGAAAGGTTATCTAGACAGAATATATTGTTTCATCCGTACAGGAGTAGATCCAGGAAGTATTGGCGATGCCATGGTTCAAAGGAAAGTCGAGATTCAACTCATGCTTTTAAAGTTTCTAATTAATTGTTTAATAAGGGAACAAGATTATCCGGATAAAGATCCGGAAGAAATGAAAGTCCTGACCAGGTGGAGTGACCATATAGCCGAGGGAAGACACAAGACACAGAACTGTATAGAGAGTATGTACAAGAAAATCCGTAAGGAAATAATAAAGATACACGAGAAACGAGAAGCAGCACAAGTAACCGAGAAAGAAGACAACTCTTCTACTGAAGAGGTAGACGACGAGAATCCCTCCAGAATAGCGTATGTAGGTAGAACTAGACTTCCCGACCGACATTCATGCCTAGATCACAAGAAAGTTTTCCCTCCTCCAGCACCAGAACAAGGTTCTCTTGAACAAGTATTTCAAGCTACCGATCATATTCTGAAATCGCGAATCGGTTATAGTGAACTTAGTACCATGCATGAACAAGAACTAGCCCGATCAGCAGTCCGATGGACTACTGATTCTACCACTTTTCCAGACGAAATAGTGGCACAAATGTTTCTGAAACTGCCCCCAGCCGAGCAGCGACTGGTGGGTATGTATATGATCCAGCACCTCATTACACTGTATGAGGGACAGCATTCTGATCCAGGTCCGTTACATGATGTTCTGAACGAGTTACTCCAGTATAGATGGAGAGGTCTAGGTACCGATTTAATTAGTATCATTCTAGAACAACGCCACATATATCGAACGTTTTTGAATCCGCATTTTGTTCATGTCTCACCTCCAGAAAGTAAATCATTTTACATAGATAGACAGCATCCGTTACGAGAAGTACACCCAGTTAGGACAGCGGGTGGTGAACTAGAACGAGTATTTGTCTACACCCCTATCACAAAGATGGAACTCTTAGAGATGAAAAAGTTAATTCCCTGTCACGACAAAGATCCAGCAGGGTTCCATCGAGAATTAAAAGACATGCTCCGTATGGGAGAATACACTTATCCTGATATCATTAAAATGTTAAAGGTCCTGTTGCCCGCAGGGGTATATGAAAAACTCAAGGAAAAAGAATGGGAGGTGGGAGAGAAAAAGATAGATTGGACAGCTTTAGAAGCTGAAGATAAATCACGAGTACCAGGTACCGGTCTTGGGGGTAAAGTTAAAGAATTGCCCGAGTTATTGATACAGGTTTTAGGAACAAGGTAAAAGGGTGGATAATTACTGACAAGAAAGGAGGAACACTAAATCATCAGAAGAGTGCACGGTACAGATAAGGTTTGTGTATTTTTATTGAACAATCATATATCAAAAAAGGGGGAGAGGAGGGAGGGAAAAACCAATATCTTTTATACATTCATTATGTTTTGGTCTCCGTCATATTTGTCTATTCTACAACAGCATGAAATTATGCATATTTGTTTCTCTAAGCAGATTGTTTGAGATTTACATTTGTAATGCTGTCTAGAAGATTACATTAAAAAACATGGCTAAAGATTTGAGTGTTTTTTAATGTAATCTTCTAGACAGCATTACAAATGTAAATCTCAAACAATCTGCTTAGAGAAACAAATATGCATAATTTCATGCTGTTGTAGAATAGACAAATATGACGGAGACCAAAACATAATGAATGTATAAAAGATATTGGTTTTTCCCTCCCTCCTCTCCCCCTTTTTTGATATATGATTGTTCAATAAAAATACACAAACCTTATCTGTACCGTGCACTCTTCTGATGATTTAGTGTTCCTCCTTTCTTGTCAGTAATTATCCACCCTTTTACCTTGTTCCTAATTATTGTATTGACACACGGCCACATATCCCGAAATTAGGAACTCTAGTCGGGGGTACCCCTTTCCTTTCTTGCATACATTGATACAGGTTTTGCCAAGGTTACTAGCCACGAAAAAGGAAGATTGGGATGCAATCTCAGCTTGTAAACAGAAACAGGATGAAGACACTAGTGATTTTTATTCTAGATTTGAAAAATGTTTTATTATTAACAGTGGTCTAAAAACAAGTAGTGAATCGTACCCTCATCTTTTTGTTACCAAACTAGTCGAGAATTCAAGTCCACAAGTTAAAAATCGAGTATTGAAAGTCGAAAGTAGTTGGCAAGCTAATACTCCGTCACAAATGTTACAGATGCTCCAGTATCACCAGAATAGAATCAGGGAAGAGCAAGAACACGAAAGGAGACGTATGAAAGACACAAAAATGAAAGTATTAGTTGCACAATCTGTTCCACAAAACAGTCAGAAGAGGGGTCCGAATCAAGCCAGTCATCCTGCAGCTCCCGTTAAAGGGACATGCAATTATTGTAAACAGCCAGGTCATTTTATAAACGAGTGTGCAGTTCTGAAACACAACATAGCTACTGGTAAGACTAAAGAAAGACCACGTCCGCCTAGACATGAACAAGTTTCACAGACTTCTCAGCCACCACAGAATGCACAACAGACAGTTCCAGCACCGCAGCCTATTGCTGCAACACAGCATGTTACACAGCAAATGTACCAGTATGCTCAGACAGAGTATTCAGATTATCAGCCTTATCCATGAAACAGCCTAGAGAGGGAGGTAGGCTTGCCTCTCATCGAGATACCTGTAGATCAAGAGGGTCCCTATGTACACAGTCAAGTATTAGGGAAAGACAGAAAGTTTTTGATTGATACAGGGGCAAGTAGGACTACTATCAGTCATGACGAGGTTCCAGGGGCTCCGCTCTCAGGCTCTAAAAATGTTTCCCTTGGATTTTCAGGAAAGCCGATTGTTAATGACATTTCGAAACCAGTTACTCTAGAAGTTGGTCCATTGTCCCGAACTACTGATTTGTTACTCACGAAATCATGTCCAGAAAATTTGTTAGGCATTAGGACACTAAAAGAATTAGGAGCGGTAATTTGCTGCTCCCCAGAAGGGGTCCGATTGTTCCTGAGAGACTTTAAAGGTCACTATGTATTACGTGATTTTGATCCAAGATTATTGAATGTACCACAGCATTTATGGGCGCAAGGTCCAACTGATGTAGGTTGTATGCATATCACACCCCATCGTGTGACTCTCAAACAAGGTGTAGTTTTGCCACGAATCAGACAGTACAGATTGCCACCTGAGGCTGTAGCAGCCTTATCCAAAATTATTGACGAGCTTATTGCTCAAGGAGTGGTTGTAGAAACTGACTCCAATGTATGTAATTCTCCTTTCATTCCAGTCTTGAAACGTACTGATCCAAATGCACCCCAGTATATCGATTAGTGATTGACCTTCGAGAGCTTAATAAATGTATCATTCCTCAGTATCCAGTAGTCCCAGATATTTCTTCCCTATTAACAGCCATTGATTCTGAAGCTACATTTTTCACAGTTATCGATCTCAAGAACGCATTTTTCAGTGTCCCCATTCATCCAGACAGCCAGTACCTTTTCGGTTTTTGTTTAAATGGAAGGAGCTATAAATTCACACGAGCTCCTCAAGGTTTCACAGAAAGTCCTAGTATTTACAGTCAAGCACTTAAGAGACAACTAGACAATATTCACATGCCAACTGACACTGCCCTGCTCCAGTATGTCGATGATCTACTGATCACAGCCCGTTCTGAACGTGACTGCGAGCGTGCGTCACTTACAGTTCTGTATTTTCTGGCCGAGCAGGGGCACAAGGTGTCCCCTTCCAAATTACAATTCTGTGTCCAGCAAGTGGTATACTTAGGACACTTACTGTCCAAGTGGGTAGGCAGTTGACACCAGACCGTATCCAGTTAATAGCGAGTCTTCCACAGCCCAAGACACAGAAGGAGGTACGAGCTTTTATTGGCCTCACTTCTTACTGCAGACAATGGATTCCACAGTATGCATTTCTAGCCAAGCCACTGATACAGTTAACGACACAGGAGGCAGCCGTATCGACTGTCCTCCCTTGGACCCAGGAACATACACTTGTATTCAATGAATTAAAGAAAGCCTTATGTCAAGCACCTGTTCTAGCAACACCCAACTACAGTAAGCCTTTTACACTTTTTGTCACAGAACGTGATGGTACTGCATTATCTGTTCTCACACAAGATCAAGCAGGACAGTACAAGCCCTGTGCTTATTTTTCGAGCACATTAGATCCAGTAGCCCAGGCTCTGCCTGCGTGCCTCAAGTCAGTTGCAGCCACAGCTCTAGCTATCAGACAAAGTGATTCCATAGTGTTAGGACACTCCCTGACAGTACAAGTTCCACACTCCGTGGAAGTTCTTTTAAACCGAACACAGACTCAGCACTTGACAATTGCACGTTTAACAGGTTATGAACTGACACTGTTCCAGCCACACATAGAAATCAGACGCTGCAATATTCTAAATCCAGCTACACTGTTACCGTCAGTTACTTCAAATACTGCCACACATGACTGTGTGGACGTTGTTAACACTATGACAAAACCAAGACAAGACCTGACAGACATTGCATTACCTAATCCTGACCTGACACTTTATGTGGATGGTTCATGTATGAGAACAAGTACAGGAGAACTAGTAGCCGCGTATGCAGTGACTACTGAAACCGAAGTTATAGAAACACATCGTATTGACACCTTGTCTGCTCAAGCAGCAGAGCTAGTAGCTCTGGCCCAAGCCTGCATACGTGCCAAGGACCTGAAAGTAAACATATATACAGATTCACGTTACGCATTCGGAGTCGTACACGACTTTGGAGTGCTCTGGCAGGAGAGAGGTTTCATGACTTCTCATGGAACCAAGATTCAGCATGGTCTCCTCATTCAAGCTCTGTTAGATGCAATACATTTACCGACAGCTATCGCTATCATGAAGTGCAAGGCACATACGAAAGTTACTGACATCATTTCCCAAGGTAACGATCTAGCAGATCGAACAGCCAAGCTTACAGCTCAGACTCCAGACGTTCCAGTTAACACGACACAGACACTCACTCAAGATCAGACTACTTGTATGACAATTAAGGACCCTACACAAGATGTCATAGACATACAGTTACATGCTACTCCCGAAGAAATCAAGAAATGGTCCGAACAAGGAGGGGTCCAGACAGATCAAGGATGGTTGACGAAGGGAAAGGCCACATGGTTTCTCCCCGACTCTATGGTTCAAGTTATTATTAATACCGCACATAGTCCAGCACATCTAGGAGAAAAAGCTATGTTAGACAGTATTCAGAACCTTTGGTTCAACAAACATTTACGAGCTGCAGCCAAGCAGAAAGTCCGTACCTGTATGATATGTTGTCAGTTCAATCCAGGTAAAGGTGTCCCGGTGGAACAAGGTGGATTCCAACCTCCTGACCACCCTTTTGAAGTCCTCCAGATGGATTATGTTCAGATGGAGCGATGTTGAGGTTTCAAGTATGTCCTCGTAGTTGTATGCGCCTTGTCCAGGTGGACAGAAGCATATCCAGTTCCAGATTACACAGCCGCGACCACTGCCAGGCAGTTGGTTCCTGAATTCTTTCCCCGCTATGGACTCCCTAGGGTCGTGTATTCAGATAACGGCCAGCCATTCTCATCTGAGCTTATGAAACATGTTTCCCTTCTGTTAGGGTACCAGTGGAAGTTCCATTGTGTACGCCATCCTGAAGCAGCCGGTCTCGTAGAGAGACATAATCAGACTCTGAAAATACGCATTGCAAAAGTATGTAAAGAGAAAGGTGTAGACTGGCTAGTAGCTCTGCCAATTGCTTTATTCTATATGAGGATGGTTGCACATTCCAGATCAGGTCTGTCCCCGTATGAGGTCGTATTCGGCCGCCCCCCAAACATGTGGGGTACACCTAGACCCCGCAGTATTACAGATGTTTCCAGTAATATGCTGACAGATTACCTAGCTTCCTTGATGTCTGCCCTACACTCTTGTCGTTCACAGGTTGCCGCCGCATTTCCAGACAACACCGAGGTGAAACCGCATGAAGTCGTCCCCGGTGACTTCGTATTCGTCCGAAATTTTGATCGTTCAAGTCCGCTGGAGCCCCGTTGGAAGGAGCCTCGGATGATCTTACTAACAACAAGGACCGCCGTAAAGCTCGAGGGCAGGAAGGGGTGGGTCCACCTGAGCCACATAAAGAAGTTCCATGGAATACGTAAACAGACTTTTGCTAAGGACTGCCTTATTCCGACAGACTGCCTAAAAACAGACTCTGAACTTGACTCTGAACTCAAAGTTCCCCTGTTAGAGAAAACTCCGCAACAGGAGTATAAACAGAAGCTCCGGTCTAGTAAAATAAGTCAGCCAGTTTAATTGTCTAAGTCCCTCTCGGGTGAAACGGTTAGACAGGTTCCTGACATGTATGAGATAGACCCCCACAGTGAGAGAGTTAGTCAAAACTCTAAAATATGTATTATTGTTCTAAGTTTTCTATTATTTTTAAGTCTTATGGTTACCTGCACATGTAAAAAGTTCAATCGGGTCGGGGACAATCGATATTTGCCCGGCGGTATTGCCTCTGTGACCCTCTAGTTATTTAAATCAATGAAGAGGCAGGCGCTGGAGACTGAAAAGCAGGAAACAAGGTTTTTTTTATTCTCTCCGGAGGAGAACACAACGAAACGGACAGAAGGTATCGTTCTGAGGTGCTCTAACTGCATCCCTGAGGCCTGGCCCCTTATATACAGTGTTTATGGTTTTTATTACAGTTTACATACATGTGACAAAGCTTTGATATACGGAAAGACATACCCGGAATCCCCCTTTGGGGCCCGTTCCCACACACATTTACAGTTGAAATCCCCACCCTAGTCATAACAGGTGATGAGTATCACGCAGCTGGATATTCCGCCGATTCACGGAATGTGGGGGGTTTGATCGGATCTCATGGAGTGGGGGCTTTGATCAACCCGGGGATCCTTTGATGGGGGAAGCTTCCTATTGTATGGGGAGGGGCAAGGAATGGTATCGGCAGAGCTGGGTGTCGGCCTGGGAACGGGGAAGACAAAACGGGCACACAGGGAAAAAAGGGGGTTTGCATCTAAGGGCCGGAGATCATGAAAGGGAGGCGGGGAGGTGTCGCGCTGGGAACAGGATGAGGGCCTGGGGCAGAGCAGCGCCGAAGAGGGGTTTACGACTCAAGGCAGGTGCAAGCGGGGGGGGGGGGTGGTCAGCGCGCAGGCTTAGTGAAGGCGAAGGGCTATGTCAGGGGCCAGCGGCATGCGAAAGGGTTCGTTCTGATCGGGGCATCTTAAAAAAATGGCGGGCGCGCACGACAAAAGTGTGGCATTAGGGGAAGGGGCAAGATGGCGCAGATAATGTTCACCAAAACGTACTAATTTTCCACAGTCCTCCCTTTAACATATTCAAGACATCTTGCTGGTTCATTTTCTATTCGGTTCTACTGTGGTGGGCATGAGAAAGAAAACGGTAGGAACCCTAGATGGAAAAGAGTTGTAAACAATACATTTTGAGGTTTCTAGTTTTTTTTTTTGGAGGTGCACCTATTTGATAAAGCAGGAAAGTCATAGGAATGAAATACAAAAACGGCGAGCAGCAAGTACATATCATAACGTGAACTGGCAGGTTAATACATGTTTCAGATTCGGATTGGAGCAGGATCAATACAATGGCGGCTGGGAGAGAAATGAGGCGTAGCAAAACGGTGGTTGAAGATGTCGAATGTTCGAAGTTTTATGAGTTCTCATTGTTCTTTGTGGTCTTTCGTTGGCGCTGTTGAGCACCGGCGGTGGAGCTACAAGTCCAGCTCTGTTCTAAGTTCTGCGTTGCAGGGCACGACCCTTTCCTCGCGTTTCTGGTCGGAAAGGTCCTTTTCGCCCTGTGTCCTTTGAGGTGGTTGTCAGAAAGTTCCGATGGAAGAAGAGCGTTCAAAACAGTCCATAGGGTAGGTCAGAGGAAAAAGGGGGATGGAGCAAGGCCAAATTGGGAACAAACTAGGGGAACGAGAGACTTCAAATGGGCGGGCGTGCGACGGAATTCAGAGAGCGGGGACTTGTCGACAGGCACTGGACGTCGAGCAGGGGCATCAGGTCGACCCTTTCTTTTCATGCTGCCGAAAACAGTGCCTCGTCCTGCAGCTCCTTTCAGTCGTGGTCTCGCCTTGGCTAATGTCGCAGGTGTCCCTTAGTCTGCAGTCGGGCCTCGTGCTCCCACATCCGGTCCTTCTCTCCTCCAACAGCAGTACCCTTAAACAAGTTTGAAAAGACAGTCTTTAGAAAATTTGCAGATGAAGATAATCAAAAAGTCTATTTCTCTCCCAGCTCCAGGCAAAGAATGAAAATGTCCGTTATATTTAATGTTCACAACTGGCATATGAACGACCGGTGACGGACCTGTTGGATTTACTACGACTTTCCTTCATAATCATTTATTACAGGCATGACAGTTCATCTGATGGTAACCCACCTTCGGGAGACAAATCTGGCAAAGATATGCCGTTCTCTAGAGTTTCACATTTACAAAAGGGTACAGTGAGTCGTCAACCTGGTACTACACAGGTATTTTGCTGAGAGACGAACAGGGCTAAACATTTCCTTTCTATCGGTGCATCCTGTTTTTCAACTACTGCGGGGTTCATTTTGATGATTTCTTTACCTTGGTCTAGTCTGTTAACCTTGTAAAACATCATTCTGGGTCCTACGTAACCTTTTACAGCCCGGTTACTTAACTAGGAAGGACAGGGGTTTTATGGGAAACAACCAGGGACATAGACAGGGGAGGTAACGGGGGTGATCGTTTTTCTGGTTTGGGTATTGCGACGATTCGGGGAGGGGAGGGTCGCGTATTCTGAGGTCCTTGTTTTATACTATAGGAGCCGTTGACGTGTAGTTCCCTTATTTCGGGCCAGATTAGGGAACCTCTGTCGTCTTACCTGTCCTTTCCCTTACGGCCCAACCGGGGTTCATTGACTTCTAGCGGAAAAGGAGAGGTAATGACGCGGCCTCAGGGTGATTGTATTAAAGACAAGCGTTTGTGCAAATACTGACGGTATTTGAAGCCAATTAGGTGGTGTGCTAGGGGTGGCAATCTGCCAATTTCGGGGCTAACCACTCGGAAGAGTGGTAGTGCAAAAATAGAGAGAGAGAGAGAGAGAGAGAGAGAGAGAGTGAGAGAGAGAGAGAGAGAGAGAGAGAGAGAGAGAGAGAGAGAGAGAGAGAGAGAGAGAGAGAGAGAGAGAGAGAGAGAGAGAGAGAGAGAGAGAGAGAGAGAGAGAGAGAGAGAGAGAGTGCAACGGCAGGCTAAATAGTACACATGCAACAGAGAGGGCGGCAGTGCATTCAAGAAAGGCTATTTAGTGCATTACACAGTAAAGGGTATTCACGAGTCCGCGTTAGAATCTTGTAATCATGCAGTTTGAGCATTAGACAGGGTAGAGGGGACGTGCTTTGAGAAAAGGAAAGAAGAAAAAAGGAGGTACCATTTTGTCGCACTTTCTCGCATTCTCGGTCCTTTGACCAGTTGGGTCAACGCCTCAGTCACACACACACATTCCCTCACAGTTTCGCATCATACGTGACATGGGTTCATTCGTCCGGTCTGGTTTAAGGGTGATCACTTTTTATCAGGTTGTGCTAATTTTTCGGGTTTGTTCGATACGTGAGTAGTTTGCAGGCGTGCTTAGACACCACCCTGCGGCGCTAGTCCGTTTCGTGTATTTAGACATGGCAAGGTCTCAGATCTTCGCCACACCTTGGCTGTAATCTCTGATGTAACCTGCAGAGGAAGGAAAAAAGGGGGGGGGGTGGGGGAGACAGCATTCGCGCGCATTCAAATACATGGATTCATAAGTCCTTTACTTACCTCTTACTCGTCTTTCCTCCTTGGGGCAGGGTCCCCGGGGATATGGTTTTCGGAGTCGAGGGGGGGGGTAGTGTGTTCATGTAGGGCGTGTGCGGGGAAACACAAAAAGGAAACCAGAGGTGCCTAGTGCGAGGTATCTAGTCAAAGGATATATCTCACTATCGGGATCCTTAAACCTCTTTCAACGCCGTGGCGTTCTAAAGTTCTTCGGTTCTTGGGTCCCTGCTACTTTGGAACGTTGTACTTTACAATATTTACATTATTTCATTTCACCCTCCTTTTACATTCCCTCATTTACACCATTCGTTTTACCCATCCTTGGAAGTCACGGTCTTCCTCTACGCGAGAGTTCATGAGTCAGTCGCGTACTTTTAAGGCGGAGTGTCGTGTTGTCGATCCGATCCGTCCTCCAGGGCTGGGCAACCATCTTCCTTTAACCTTAAAGAGAGAGCAGAGTAGGGTGCACAGAAAAAGAACTTTCCTACCCATCCCATATTGTTTTAAAATAAAGCATGCAATACCCGTCCATAGTTTCAAAGACTTTATTTTGCAAATTCATTTCAGCATATGGATTAGGAGGGTGTGGTCGTATTTGGTCGGTCGTGGCAATGGCTAAAGTGCGTACAGTGGGGGGTGTTGTTTGCAACAATAAAAACATCGGAAAGTTTTACTCATTCATTTGTAAGAGACTAAAACGTCTATTAATTGGCTGGGGGTTCGGGGGCATATATTTCATAATTCAGAAGCATAATCACAATAGTTGTAATCAGATTTCCTATATGCATACCGTACGTGTGCGTCGTAAATGGGGTTTACATCGGTTATAAAAATATAATACAGTGTACATTTGTAATCAACATTTGTAATGGGGATTCTTTCATACTGTTCGTCGAGTGAGCTCTCCTTGTCTTTTCTAGCCAAGTGTACAAAGGATCACAAAAATCTCAGAACATCAAGTTTATATTAGTGCGAAGGAACACCACGAGGTGTTCGTAAGTTCCGATTGATACCAGCGCCATTTTGGGCGGGGCCGGCACAGTCCGGAAGCAGCATCAGGGGGAAATGTTTCCATTACTGGCAGTTTGGACCAGAGTCCTTTTCGGCAGTTCTAGAATTCATGCTAACAGAAGGTGTGGCAATGTCATGTTTGTTTCGTTGGCGATCGAGGCAGCCGTCCCTTACCGGAAACCTGCAAAGGCCGAAGGCTCCGCCGGGGACCTTTGTATGATCTTCAAGGCTGCGGAGATGCTGTCGGAGATGGGGGCTCGTGCTCCATGGGACAAATGTTCGAGTTATACGGCTGGCCAAAGTTACTCTAGTGGCCGGGGCCCGCCTTCCAGCGGATCCAGACGCCATTTTGAGGCCCTACAGGGGCCACTCTCGTCGAGTCTGCAAGAATGGAAGAGACCCTTCGGAGTGAAAGGAAGAGGTCCCTGTTTTGTGAGAGCGGGACGTCCAGCTGGGGTGCAGCTGTGATGCCCCCACCTGGGGGGGCGAGGGAGACTCGTTCACATCGTCTCCTTCTCCCGGTGCACTCCATGCCGCTCCTTTTCATCGCCCCGCATGAAGGCCTCTCCACATCCGGTGTTCCCCAAGTGCCACCATTGTACGTTCGGTGCTGCGCAAATACTGGGGTGCCACCATTGTACGTTCGGTGCTGCGCAAGTACTGGGGTGCCACCATGGTGTGTCCGGTGCTGTGGAAGTATGGGCACCATCGCCTGACTGGGGGTGTTCGGCGTCGGGCTGGGGGCTGGGAAACCTCCTACCGGTGGAGGTGGGAGAGGCTCGTCCGCGTCGCCTCTCCCTCCCAGCCCAACTTGGACAAATTGTTGTGGAGGTACGTGCAGGACATCCTGCCGTCCAGGACTGCTGCGGCTGTGACGGAAGAGAAAAGGAAGAGGTGCCTCGCTCTCCTCTTGACATGTGGCGGGACTACCTTAGTCTTTCCAGGCCCGTTGCGGCCGGCCAAGGAGACATGTGGCGGGACTACCTGCAAATGCCCAGGCTGCGGGCTCCTGCCTCTCCTCCGGCTCCCCCATACGTTAAGATTTCCTGACCAAGAGTTGGCGGCGGGGCTCGCCTTATATGGGTTGCCGTTGGTTGGGCGTAGCCGTAACCCTGCCCTACTTTGGAAGGTTCCAGAATGGGGGGGGGCGAATGTTCTGTTTGACTTTCATTTTCTACAGTTTATCGTTATTATTCCTTGTTTGTTGTGTTAAATTAAAAGTTCAAGTTTATTAATGGTCTACGGATTTTGTTTTATCATTTCTTTCTTTCCAGGTTGCCTTTATGCTAAGTTTCTGCTAACAGGGGTCGAGTAACACGGAAACACGTGTAGAGGGATGACGCAGATTTGTACATTACATACACACGAACTCAGACGGGGGACAGTACAAGTACGACATACAAAGACCCAAGACAAATATAAAAACAGTTATTGGTCATAATTATCTCTTTCCGTCTGTGAATTTTAAACGAGGCTGGGTTCCCGTCTTGACATTGCCCGACCTAGGAGAACTTGAGCATGCCGCTGAGATTTTCCTGGCGAAATCTGTGCCATCGGGCATAATCAAACGTGGTGGTTCTGTCTGGTCTGTCTATGTAAGTCGGGTTCTTCTCTGTCTCGCGCCTTTTCTCGTACTGTCGGTCTGTCGTTCTTGTCGGCCCTTTGCCTTTACTCACGCTCAGTAGAGTCGGGCATTGGGCTTTCCAGTGTCCGACATACCTACAAAAAGCGCATTGGTCTGACCCTAAGTCTGGTCGTCCTTTGCATAGTGTCGGGGGATAAGTTGTGGGTAGCGGTGTCCTGGGGTTGTCCTGTCGGTATATTTCCCTACTTGGTTTATCCTCGTCTTTTCTCTGTCGTTTCGTAGCCTCTCTGCGCCACATACCGAGACTGTCGAGCATAATTGGCGTCGTCTTATTATTTCGAAGGGCTATTTCTAACGTTTCTATTTTATCAAGGTCAAAGGATCCTGCCAGTGGCCACTGTTTGTCTTGGCTATCTTCGGTATACCTGTGCCATAATTTATTATAAGCTATGGTGACTAACCCATAGTTTATGAACATGTCCTTATTAGGGGTGCCTTCTAGTGGAGCTATATGGTCCACCTCTAACACCCGGTCCGGGCTAAACAGGCTATTTATCAGTGGGGAGAAGACAGACATGACGGCTCGTAACGAGGGACTAAAAAGTCAGCACTGCCTATCTTATCACTAGGTGCAAAGACTAGACAGAATATTTCTATTCTACGTTGTTTGCAGGTAGTGAATACCTCATGGATCAAAAAAAATATATAAAACCAAACGACCAATAAATAACAATGGGGAGAATGAGTAGGACCGCAAAGATCTGCGTTACCTACCCTTTTCACTATCTGCAAAAAGGGTGGTCTCTTCCCTGCTTGCAGACAGGGAATCTCCAGGAAACAATAGTTTGTGAACAACAGTTCAGTTTCAAGCAATTATTGAGTGGGGGAGAAAAAGAACAAGCACGGCTGCTACCCTACCTATCCTCCACTGCTTGCAAAGGGAGAGGGAGCCTGTTGTTTCTCCGTTTGCAGACAGTGAATCTCTAAATAAAAAAAAACAGAGCAATACTAGTATTTTGAACAATCAAGCAATCAAAACAAATTTCGCAACTTGTCGTGGCAACACGACCTTACCCGGACCATGTGGACAGTTTCTTGTCTTCCGAATCCAGCGCCCGATCGTCCTCTTTTTCTCGTATTTCTCACGGCACTCCTGATGGTTCCCAGTCAGGACCGTAGATCACTCGAGAGAGGTCTGTTCGGAACTAGTGAAGTTCGGATGATCGGCTGCCAGACGAGGGTCTATTGGGCAAGAGCTCTCCCGATCGTTGCAGTCGTTCACTCTGTCGTCGGGACCTCTCCCACTGGATCCACGAGTCGCTGATGGGCCCCACGCTTGGGACGCCAATTGTAAAAAGTTCAATCGGGTCGGGGACAATCGATATTTGCCCGGCGGTATTGCCTCTGTGACCCTCTAGTTATTTAAATCAATGAAGAGGCAGGCGCTGGAGACTGAAAAGCAGGAATCAAGGTTTTTTTTATTCTCTCCGGAGGAGAACACAATGAAACGGACAGAAGGTATCGTTCTGAGGTGCTCTAACTGCATCCCTGAGGCCTGGCCCCTTATATACAGTGTTTATGGTTTTTATTACAGTTTACATACATGTGACAAAGCTTTGATATACGGAAAGACATACCCGGAATCCCCCTTTGGGGCCCGTTCCCACACACATTTACAGTTGAAATCCCCACCCTAGTCATAACAGGTGATGAGTATCACGCAGCTGGATATTCCGCCGATTCACGGAATGTGGGGGGTTTGATCGGATCTCATGGAGTGGGGGCTTTGATCAACCCGGGGATCCTTTGATGGGGGAAGCTTCCTATTGTACGGGGAGGGGCAAGGAATGGTATCGGCAGAGCTGGGTGTCGGCCTGGGAACGGGGAAGACAAAACGGGCACACAGGGAAAAAAGGGGGTTTGCATCTAAGGGCCGGAGATCATGAAAGGGAGGCGGGGAGGTGTCGCGCTGGGAACAGGATGAGGGCCTGGGGCAGAGCAGCGCCGAAGAGGGGTTTACGACTCAAGGCAGGTGCAAGCGGGGGGGGGGGGGGTGGTCAGCGCGCAGGCTTAGTGAAGGCGAAGGGCTATGTCAGGGGCCAGCGGCATGCGAAAGGGTTCGTTCTGATCGGGGCATCTTAAAAAAATGGCGGGCGCGCACGACAAAAGTGTGGCATTAGGGGAAGGGGCAAGATGGCGCAGATAATGTTCACCAAAACGTACTAATTTTCCACACACAAGTTATGCTTTACATTTATGTTTTCCAGTTTCACATGTACATATGTTTTCTAATGATACAGTAGAGCACACATTTAGTGATCTGCCTCCTCACGAGCTATCCTATCGTCTTGCTATGCGAAATAATACATTCATCCGAATGTTGCACTATTCACACCAGACCAGCAATGCCACTAATTGTTGGGTGTGTGGTCGACTCCCCCCTTTCCAGACACCGAAGGGAGTTCTGCCACTCTTTCCCTATCCGTTTTCACATAATGGTTCGTGTGGAGCATGGTCCACTTTAACGTCATCCTCAACTGATATGTCCCTTCTGAATAGAACATGTTTTCCAGACAAGCAAGGTCTCTCCCATAGAACAGGGTTAGATCTAGAAAATGAAGTATATGATTTAGGTAATTATTCTTCGAATTTCATGGTCCTGAATGTTCAGTCAGATACTACTCCAGATTTACCTGCTATTTCAGTACTACCAGTCAAAGGCGAATTATGTGTCAGAAAGAATGGTTCCGCACATGTAGGACATAGTGATTGTACTACTACTGTCGAGTATAGTGACAGTGGGAAATCTATTTTCAAAGCCTCACGTCATTCTTATTTTGTTTGTGGTCAGACCGCATATGTTCGTCTGCCCCTCTATTGGGGTGGAACATGTTACATTGCCTTCCTACTGCCACCAGTTTTTCTAGCCCCATCTGATTATCACAGAAACACACATCTAGTACACATTAGACATAGAAGGGAGATCGAGTCCCCGATTGTCGATCAAACTGAAACTACTCTAGAACAGTATCAAGACTTTAATAAAGGTTTCTTCTTTTTTATAGGACCTATCCAGAATAGTAAGTTAATACGTAGGTTAACCAGAACCCTAGAAGCAGTAGTGAATGAGACTACTTCTGCTCTAGGTAACTTAACCGAAGAGCAATCTGCTATGCGTTTTGTCGTGCTCCAAAATCGTCTCGTTCTTGACGTCATACTGGCCGATAGAGGAGGAGCATGTAGAGTCATCGGATCTAGTTGCTGCATTTTCATTCCTAATAACGCGCCGTCTGTTTATTCAGCTATAACCAGACTTCATAGAATTGCCCATCAGTTGCACCAGAATCCAGGCTCCTGGACATGGTCCGGTTGGCTCTGGAGTATTGTATCTGCCTGGGGATGGAAAGTACTGTCATTCCTGGGTATTGCAGTAATGATCATATTCAGTTGCTGCCTCTGTATACAATGTGGCCCTGCGATTTGCGGCATGTGCGCTACCTCTTGTATTCCTAGTCCTAAGTCCGGTTCCAAGACAATTCGAGACGAGCAAATGATGCTATATGAAATGATAGATGGTATCATGAATATTGATGTTTCCTGATGGAAACGTAGGGCACAAGGAGGGAATGTGGAAAAGTAAATTTTGCCATGTTGTATGTGCCTACGTGTTCCCCATCTTATGCTATATGTGCATGATCGATATGCATGTATTCCCCTCTGATCGATTAAAGACGCAATTACAAGTTGTGTCCATCTCTAGTATGCCAGTTTCCAGTCCTTGTGAAAGCAACGAATATTAAGCCTATGTAAACCTACGTTGCCACATTTTACAGTGTGCACGTTAATTCATTGAATTGTCCCCGTTTCTAGGCCTCAAAAGGGCCCAGACTCAGATTCAGCTCCTGTCTCCTGAACCCTCTCCGAGGAGCGATACAGCCCCCACCTGCATCCCTGACCCCTAGCTTACTTTCATGCCTCGCAGTGCCCGGCCCGGCCTGGCTCTGCCTCCCAGTCTGCCAAGAGTATGTTATGATTCTAGTTATCAGTCCGGCCCTCCTTCTCTGCATTCCTAAGCTACTGAATCGCATCAATAGTTTCCGTCATGGTCTAGCCTTACTGTCTCCATGTAAGAGAAATACTGTATTAATATTCATAGAATATTCCTCGCACACGCAATACATGTAGAATTATGCATGCACCAGTCTTAGAGTCTATTAGCTTTTGCCCTGATAACTTTTGGATTCTATCAACATGTACTCTAAACACCAGATACCAGATATGCCTTGGGTACATGTCGCTCTGACACTCCAGACTTTAGTCTCCTCTTCTAGCACAGAAGTCATAGCCCCCAGTTCTCTCTGGTAACACGTCATTGCCCGTTTTCACGCACCACTAGGTTAGAGGTCCCAGCTGCTCGGATAGCCCCCTCCATGTTTCCCCCCCGTTTATGACACTTCTGTTACGTTTACATCACATGTCTATGTATACGCCCTGTACACGCCTTCTTGTTACATCATTTTGCCCTTATCTTTCGCGACTGCTACGAGTCACGCCTACTGCTACGCCTACTGTATTGAATGTAATGAAATTGTTTTGATATATATACTATGAACTGTTACAAAAAGTTACCCAGTTTCCCTTGTCCCTTCCCTGGCAGCTGCCATCCCGTACTATTGCAGGCTGTCCTGTTCCTGTCCTTATGCCTGATTAAAGCCTGTCGACTCAAGATACCTCGAATCCTGACTCTTATTTATTGAGCTACCTGTTTTATTGATTATATGAAAAATAGTACAGGTAATTAATTATTTATTTACCACATAATGGCGCCCGAATAGGGACTTGCCCTTTCCCCACGCGCCGGCGAAGCCACGCAGGCCCCCTGATCCTCTGCAGCCGTGACGGAACCATACCGTGCACGTGCAGATATTTCTGCTTCAAGTGTCCCTCAGGCCCACGGAGGAGACAGAGGTTGCGGTCCAGCATCCAGACGAGGCGGTGAGGAACGCGGCGAGTCCCGACCAGAGCCCAAGCCGAGAGTCCAAGGTCCGAGGTATCCGGAGGCCCACCTGTAACTGAAGTCCGAAGTTCGTAGTCCGTCGTCGTAGCAGTCCAGTCCAGTCCGAGGCCTTCCGTTCTTGCTGCCCGGTGAGTACCGTTGCTGGGGTAGTATCTAGACAGGGTCAATTAATTTGTCTCTGGTCCGTGGGTTTGGGTACACAGATCCAACACGAAGTGTTCACCTAGGTGGACGCGGGTCCTGACGTGTCTCTTTATGGGACCGGTAAGTTTCGTGCTGTTTTAGCGTGCATCTAGTAATTCTAGTAAGTTCTGTTCTCGAGAAATTCATGTGTTCTGTTCTCAGTAGATCAGGTAATATTCTGTCCGAACTGTTATTTTAAATGTTATTCCATGTGTTTTCAATGTCGTGGTATGAGTGATTTGTTTTCCCAGTTATTATTGTGTTTATCGTGTATTGTATTGTGTCCAGACTCCAGCCTAAACTATGCTTCTATTCTCGAAGTTACGTCAGTTAAAAACCAGAAAAGGGTTATTAGAGGAAGCAGTTCCTGTCCCGCCTAGGGACAGTCCAGGTCATTTTATGTATCATAATCATGGCTTAAGTGCCATATTATATCTAGACTTATGGGTGGAGTACACCAAGGAATTAGAGGAGAAATATAGATGGCCCGTATTAGGTACATGGGATGCCGAGTGCATCATGCGAATAGAAGAAGCATTATGGAAAAAGAAATCCAGACAGTCCCAGAAAGATGCCATCGAGTTATGGCGCAAAGAATCTCATAGAAGAACCGAAAAAGAAATCAGAAAAACAGAATTAAGTAGAGAATCCTTGGAAAGAGCCCAAGAAAGGGAATTAATCGAAGTAGGTGAACGAGTTAAAGCCGAACAGTCAGACAGACAGAGAAATGCCCTTATTAAGGGTATGTATCCTCTTCTGGCCGAGGGCTTGCCGAGAGCAACCCCGGAAGCACCATGTAATTTTCCGCCGCCATTAGTTCCGATTAAGTTACGTCACAAACCGACCGCAGCTGATATTTTTCTCTCGTCCTATTTGGACGACACAGTCCCAGCATATGCAAATCCTGTTCCGCCAGCTCCCGTAAATAATGTAATTCCTGTTCCTCCAGCCAACGGGGCACCCGTTACAGCACCTGTTACGGTACCCCCGGTCCAGCCTACAGTACATGTACCCGCTACATCAGTCACTCTCCCAGCACGTACAATACCCGTCGACGATTCTAGTCTAGGGGCCACGGGGGGAAGTCCTCCTGGAACCCCGCCTCAACACAGACGTGTAACATTACTCGAGCTACATGCACGAGCGTTACAGCGTTCGCCCAAACTTCAGTCAGTCGCAGATATCAAGCGAGCACTTACCGAATGCCGTTATGATCCGGTCCCAGGCGATGATGATATGGTCCTGTATTCATTACGTGTAAGACGGGTGACCGAATATTTGGACACCCTACCGAATATGAAAGGTTATCTAGACAGAATATATTGTTTCATCCGTACAGGAGTAGATCCAGGAAGTATTGGCGATGCCATGGTTCAAAGGAAAGTCGAGATTCAACTCATGCTTTTAAAGTTTCTAATTAATTGTTTAATAAGGGAACAAGATTATCCGGATAAAGATCCGAAAGAAATGAAAGTCCTGACCAGGTGGAGTGACCATATAGCCGAGGGAAGACACAAGACACAGAACTGTATAGAGAGTATGTACAAGAAAATCCGTAAGGAAATAATAAAGATACACGAGAAACGAGAAGCAGCACAAGTAACCGAGAAAGAAGACAACTCTTCTACTGAAGAGGTAGACGACGAGAATCCCTCCAGAATAGCGTATGTAGGTAGAACTAGACTTCCCGACCGACATTCATGCCTAGATCACAAGAAAGTTTTCCCTCCTCCAGCACCAGAACAAGGTTCTCTTGAACAAGTATTTCAAGCTACCGATCATTTTCTGAAATCGCGAATCGGTTATAGTGAACTTAGTACCATGCATGAACAAGAACTAGCCCGATCAGCAGTCCGATGGACTACTGATTCTACCACTTTTCCAGACGAAATAGTGGCACAAATGTTTCTGAAACTGCCCCCAGCCGAGCAGCGACTGGTGGGTATGTATATGATCCAGCACCTCATTACACTGTATGAGGGACAGCATTCTGATCCAGGTCCGTTACATGATGTTCTGAACGAGTTACTCCAGTATAGATGGAGAGGTCTAGGTACCGATTTAATTAGTATCATTCTAGAACAACGCCACAAATATCGAACGTTTTTGAATCCGCATTTTGTTCATGTCTCACCTCCAGAAAGTAAATCATTTTACATAGATAGACAGCATCCGTTACGAGAAGTACACCCAGTTAGGACAGCGGGTGGTGAACTAGAACGAGTATTTGTCTACACCCCTATCACAAAGATGGAACTCTTAGAGATGAAAAAGTTAATTCCCTGTCACGACAAAGATCCAGCAGGGTTCCATCGAGAATTAAAAGACATGCTCCGTATGGGAGAATACACTTATCCTGATATCATTAAAATGTTAAAGGTCCTGTTGCCCGCAGGGGTATATGAAAAACTCAAGGAAAAAGAATGGGAGGTGGGAGAGAAAAAGATAGATTGGACAGCTTTAGAAGCTGAAGATAAATCACGAGTACCAGGTACCGGTCTTGGGGGTAAAGTTAAAGAATTGCCTGAGTTATTGATACAGGTTTTGCCAAGGTTACTAGCCACGAAAAAGGAAGATTGGGATGCAATCTCAGCTTGTAAACAGAAACAGGATGAAGACACTAGTGATTTTTATTCTAGATTTGAAAAATGTTTTATTATTAACAGTGGTCTAAAAACAAGTAGTGAATCGTACCCTCATCTTTTTGTTACCAAACTAGTCGAGAATTCAAGTCCACAAGTTAAAAATCGAGTATTGAAAGTCGAAAGTAGTTGGCAAGCTAATACTCCGTCACAAATGTTACAGATGCTCCAGTATCACCAGAATAGAATCAGGGAAGAGCAAGAACACGAAAGGAGACGTATGAAAGACACAAAAATGAAAGTATTAGTTGCACAATCTGTTCCACAAAACAGTCAGAAGAGGGGTCCGAATCAAGCCAGTCATCCTGCAGCTCCCGTTAAAGGGACATGTAATTATTGTAAACAGCCAGGTCATTTTATAAACGAGTGTGCAGTTCTGAAACACAACATAGCTACTGGTAAGACTAAAGAAAGACCACGTCCGCCTAGACATGAACAAGTTTCACAGACTTCTCAGCCACCACAGAATGCACAACAGACAGTTCCAGCACCGCAGCCTATTGCTGCAACACAGCATGTTACACAGCAAATGTACCAGTATGCTCAGACAGAGTATTCAGATTATCAGCCTTATCCATGAAACAGCCTAGAGAGGGAGGTAGGCTTGCCTCTCATCGAGATACCTGTAGATCAAGAGGGTCCCTATGTACACAGTCAAGTATTAGGGAAAGACAGAAAGTTTTTGATTGATACAGGGGCAAGTAGGACTACTATCAGTCATGACGAGGTTCCAGGGGCTCCGCTCTCAGGCTCTAAAAATGTTTCCCTTGGATTTTCAGGAAAGCCGATTGTTAATGAAATTTCGAAACCAGTTACTCTAGAAGTTGGTCCATTGTCCCGAACTACTGATTTGTTACTCACGAAATCATGTCCAGAAAATTTGTTAGGCATTAGGACACTAAAAGAATTAGGAGCGGTAATTTGCTGCTCCCCAGAAGGGGTCCGATTGTTCCTGAGAGACTTTAAAGGTCACTATGTATTACGTGATTTTGATCCATGATTATTGAATGTACCACAGCATTTATGGGCGCAAGGTCCAACTGATGTAGGTTGTATGCATATCACACCCCATCGTGTGACTCTCAAACAAGGTGTAGTTTTGCCACGAATCAGACAGTACAGATTGCCACCTGAGGCTGTAGCAGCCTTATCCAAAATTATTGACGAGCTTATTGCTCAAGGAGTGGTTGTAGAAACTGACTCCAATGTATGTAATTCTCCTATCATTCCAGTCTTGAAACGTACTGATCCAAATGCACCCCAGTATATCGATTAGTGATTGACCTTCGAGAGCTTAATAAATGTATCATTCCTCAGTATCCAGTAGTCCCAGATATTTCTTCCCTATTAACAGCCATTGATTCTGAAGCTACATTTTTCACAGTTATCGATCTCAAGAACGCATTTTTCAGTGTCCCCATTCATCCAGACAGCCAGTACCTTTTCGGTTTTTGTTTAAATGGAAGGAGCTATAAATTCACACGAGCTCCTCAAGGTTTCACAGAAAGTCCTAGTATTTACAGTCAAGCACTTAAGAGACAACTAGACAATATTCACATGCCAACTGACACTGCCCTGCTCCAGTATGTCGATGATCTACTGATCACAGCCCGTTCTGAACGTGACTGCGAGCGTGCGTCACTTACAGTTCTGTATTTTCTGGCCGAGCAGGGGCACAAGGTGTCCCTTTCCAAATTACAATTCTGTGTCCAGCAAGTGGTATACTTAGGACACTTACTGTCCAAGTGGGGTAGGCAGTTGACACCAGACCGTATCCAGTTAATTGCGAGTCTTCCACAGCCCAAGACACAGAAGGAGGTACGAGCTTTTATTGGCCTCACTTCTTACTGCAGACAATGGATTCCACAGTATGCATTTCTAGCCAAGCCACTGATACAGTTAACGACACAGGAGGCAGCCATATCGACTGTCCTCCCTTGGACCCAGGAACATACACTTGTATTCAATGAATTAAAGAAAGCCTTATGTCAAGCACCTGTTCTAGCAACACCCAACTACAGTAAGCCTTTTACACTTTTTGTCACAGAACGTGATGGTACTGCATTATCTGTTCTCACACAAGATCAAGCAGGACAGTACAAGCCCTGTGCTTATTTTTCGAGCACATTAGATCCAGTAGCCCAGGCTCTGCCTGCGTGCCTCAAGTCAGTTGCAGCCACAGCTCTAGCTATCAGACAAAGTGATTCCATAGTGTTAGGACACTCCCTGACAGTACAAGTTCCACACTCCGTGGAAGTTCTTTTAAACCGAACACAGACTCAGCACTTGACAATTGCACGTTTAACAGGTTATGAACTGACACTGTTCCAGCCACACATAGAAATCAGACGCTGCAATATTCTAAATCCAGCTACACTGTTACCGTCAGTTACTTCAAATACTGCCACACATGACTGTGTGGAAGTTGTTAACACTATGACAAAACCAAGACAAGACCTGACAGACATTGCATTACCTAATCCTGACCTGACACTTTATGTGGATGGTTCATGTATGAGAACAAGTACAGGAGAACTAGTAGCCGCGTATGCAGTGACTACTGAAACCGAAGTTATAGAAACACATCGTATTGACACCTTGTCTGCTCAAGCAGCAGAGCTAGTAGCTCTGACCCAAGCCTGCATACGTGCCAAGGACCTGAAAGTAAACATATATACAGATTCACGTTACGCATTCGGAGTCGTACACGACTTTGGAGTGCTCTGGCAGGAGAGAGGTTTCATGACTTCTCATGGAACCAAGATTCAGCATGGTCTCCTCATTCAAGCTCTGTTAGATGCAATACATTTACCGACAGCTATCGCTATCATGAAGTGCAAGGCACATACGAAAGTTACTGACATCATTTCCCAAGGTAACGATCTAGCAGATCGAGCAGCCAAGCTTACAGCTCAGACTCCAGACGTTCCAGTTAACACGACACAGACACTCACTCAAGATCAGACTACTTGTATGACAATTAAGGACCCTACACAAGATGTCATAGACATACAGTTACATGCTACTCCCGAAGAAATCAAGAAATGGTCCGAACAAGGAGGGGTCCAGACAGATCAAGGATGGTTGACGAAGGGAAAGGCCACATGGTTTCTCCCCGACTCTATGGTTCAAGTTATTATTAATACCGCACATAGTCCAGCACATCTAGGAGAAAAAGCTATGTTAGACAGTATTCAGAACCTTTGGTTCAACAAACATTTACGAGCTGCAGCCAAGCAGAAAGTCCGTACCTGTATGATATGTTGTCAGTTCAATCCAGGTAAAGGTGTCCCGGTGGAACAAGGTGGATTCCAACCTCCTGACCACCCTTTTGAAGTCCTCCAGATGGATTATATTCAGATGGAGCGATGTTGAGGTTTCAAGTATGTCCTCGTAGTTGTATGCGCCTTGTCCAGGTGGACAGAAGCATATCCAGTTCCAGATTACACAGCCGCGACCACTGCCAGGCAGTTGGTTCGTGAATTCTTTCCCCGCTATGGACTCCCTAGGGTCGTGTATTCAGATAACGGCCAGCCATTCTCATCTGAGCTTATGAAACATGTTTCCCTTCTGTTAGGGTACCAGTGGAAGTTCCATTGTGTACGCCATCCTGAAGCAGCTGGTCTCGTAGAGAGACATAATCAGACTCTGAAAATACGCATTGCAAAAGTATGTAAAGAGAAAGGTGTAGACTGGCTAGTAGCTCTGCCAGTTGCTTTATTCTATATGAGGATGGTTGCACATTCCAGATCAGGTCTGTCCCCGTATGAGGTCGTATTCGGCCGCCCCCCAAACATGTGGGGTACACCTAGACCCCGCAGTATTACAGATGTTTCCAGTAATATGCTGACAGATTACCTAGCTTCCTTGATGTCTGCCCTACACTCTTGTCGTTCACAGGTTGCCGCCGCATTTCCAGACAACACCGAGGTGAAACCGCATGAAGTCGTCCCCCGTGACTTCGTATTCGTCCGAAATTTTGATCGTTCAAGTCCGCTGGAGCCCCGCTGGAAGGAGCCTCGGATGATCTTACTAACAACAAGGACCGCCGTAAAGCTCGAGGGCAGGAAGGGGTGGGTCCACCTGAGCCACATAAAGAAGTTCCATGGAATACGTAAACAGACTTTTGCTAAGGACTGCCTTATTCCGACAGACTGCCTAAAAACAGACTCTGAACTTGACTCTGAACTCAAAGTTCCCCTGTTAGAGAAAACTCCGCAACAGGAGTATAAACAGAAGCTCCGGTCTAGTAAAATAAGTCAGCCAGTTTAATTGTCTAAGTCCCTCTCGGGTGAAACGGTTAGACAGGTTCCTGACATGTATGAGATAGACCCCCACAGTGAGAGAGTTAGTCAAAACTCTAAAATATGTATTATTGTTCTAAGTTTTCTATTATTTTTAAGTCTTATGGTTACCTGCACAAGTTATGCTTTACATTTATGTTTTCCAGTTTCACATGTACATATGTTTTCTAATGATACAGTAGAGCACACATTTAGTGATCTGCCTCCTCACGAGCTATCCTATCGTCTTGCTATGCGAAATAATACATTCATCCGAATGTTGCACTATTCACACCAGACCAGCAATGCCACTAATTGTTGGGTGTGTGGTCGACTCCCCCCTTTCCAGACACCGAAGGGAGTTCTGCCACTCTTTCCCTATCCGTTTTCACATAATGGTTCGTGTGGAGCATGGTCCACTTTAACGTCATCCTCAACTGATATGTCCCTTCTGAATAGAACATGTTTTCCAGACAAGCAAGGTCTCTCCCATAGAACAGGGTTAGATCTAGAAAATGAAGTATATGATTTAGGTAATTATTCTTCGAATTTCATGGTCCTGAATGTTCAGTCAGATACTACTCCAGATTTACCTGCTATTTCAGTACTACCAGTCAAAGGCGAATTATGTGTCACAAAGAATGGTTCCGCACATGTAGGACATAGTGATTGTACTACTACTGTCGAGTATAGTGACAGTGGGAAATCTATTTTCAAAGCCTCACGTCATTCTTATTTTGTTTGTGGTCAGACCGCATATGTTCGTCTGCCCCTCGATTGGGGTGGAACATGTTACATTGCCTTCCTACTGCCACCAGTTTTTCTAGCCCCATCTGATTATCACAGAAACACACATCTAGTACACATTAAACATAGAAGGGAGATCGAGTCCCCGATTGTCGATCAAACTGAAACTACTCTAGAACAGTATCAAGACTTTAATAAAGGTTTCTTCTTTTTTATAGGACCTATCCAGAATAGTAAGTTAATACGTAGGTTAACCAGAACCCTAGAAGCAGTAGTGAATGAGACTACTTCTGCTCTAGGTAACTTAACCGAAGAGCAATCTGCTATGCGTTTTGTCGTGCTCCAAAATCGTCTCGTTCTTGACGTCATACTGGCCGATAGAGGAGGAGCATGTAGAGTCATCGGATCTAGTTGCTGCATTTTCATTCCTAGTAACGCGCCGTCTGTTTATTCAGCTATAACCAGACTTCATAGAATTGCCCATCAGTTGCACCAGAATCCAGGCTCCTGGACATGGTCCGGTTGGCTCTGGAGTATTGTATCTGCCTGGGGATGGAAAGTACTGTCATTCCTGGGTATTGCAGTAATGATCATATTCAGTTGCTACCTCTGTATACAATGTGGCCCTGCGATTTGCGGCATGTGCGCTACCTCTTGTATTCCTAGTCCTAAGTCCCGTTCCAAGACAATTCGAGAGTCGAGACGAGCAAATGATGCTATATGAAATGATAGATGGTATCATGAATATTGATGTTTCCTGATGGAAACGTAGGGCACAAGGAGGGAATGTGGAAAAGTAAATTTTGCCATGTTGTATGTGCCTACGTGTTCCCCATCTTATGCTATATGTGCATGATCGATATGCATGTATTCCCCTCTGATCGATTAAAGACGCAATTACAAGTTGTGTCCATCTCTAGTATGCCAGTTTCCAGTCCTTGTGAAAGCAACGAATATTAAGCCTATGTAAACCTACGTTGCCACATTTTACAGTGTGCACGTTAATTCATTGAATTGTCCCCGTTTCTAGGCCTCAAAAGGGCCCAGACTCAGATTCAGCTCCTGTCTCCTGAACCCTCTCCGAGGAGCGATACAGCCCCCACCTGCATCCCTGACCCCTAGCTTACTTTCATGCCTCGCAGTGCCCGGCCCGGCCTGGCTCTGCCTCCCAGTCTGCCAAGAGTATGTTATGATTCTAGTTATCAGTCCGGCCCTCCTTCTCTGCATTCCTAAGCTACTGAATCGCATCAATAGTTTCCGTCATGGTCTAGCCTTACTGTCTCCATGTAAGAGAAATACTGTATTAATATTCATAGAATATTCCTCGCACACGCAATACATGTAGAATTATGCATGCACCAGTCTTAGAGTCTATTAGCTTTTGCCCTGATAACTTTTGGATTCTATCAACATGTACTCTAAACACCAGATACCAGATATGCCTTGGGTACATGTCGCTCTGACACTCCAGACTTTAGTCTCCTCTTCTAGCACAGAAGTCATAGCCCCCAGTTCTCTCTGGTAACACGTCATTGCCCGTTTTCACGCACCACTAGGTTAGAGGTCCCAGCTGCTCGGGTAGCCCCCTCCATGTTTCCCCCCCGTTTATGACACTTCTGTTACGTTTACATCACATGTCTATGTATACGCCCTGTACACGCCTTCTTGTTACATCATTTTGCCCTTATCTTTCGCGACTGCTACGAGTCACGCCTACTGCTACGCCTACTGTATTGAATGTAATGAAATTGTTTTGATATATATATACTATGAACTGTTACAAAAAGTTACCCAGTTTCCCTTGTCCCTTCCCTGGCAGCTGCCATCCCGTACTATTGCAGGCTGTCCTGTTCCTGTCCTTATGCCTGATTAAAGCCTGTCGACTCAAGATACCTCGAATCCTGACTCTTATTTATTGAGCTACCTGTTTTATTGATTATATGAAAAATAGTACCGGTAATTAATTATTTATTTACCACAAAGGGGAAAAACGAATAATGTTTTGAGAACCTAGTCTTCTCTTCTAACACGACCCATCCTCATTCTTTTTAATCCTGGTTGTGGAACCTATAAATAAAAGTTTTATTGGTATCAGTTTTAAAGCACTTTCCCATTAACTGCACTTTGTCTTATCACCATTCCCAGTCACAGGGTGATATTCACTGTTCTATCACTTGGTTTGTTACATTTGTGTTGTGTCTTGTCATTTCTCAATATTTTATTATTTTTTCCCCTTCCCTTATGCTCCGCCCTGAGTGTGGCTACACCAGGGCGTTTTGTAAGCATATGTTTTAAAACTTCATGGGATATAAATTGCACACAGATGATCAATCGTGGTAATTAAGGAATCATTTTTAGAAGCATTAAATGTGAACTGTACCTCGTCCAAGCATGTTTTTTTTAAGGGTCCACTTCTCCATTTCCGTCTTCATACTGCTTTTCAAAAAAAGTTTTTGTTTTGGCATTTAAAAAAACAGAAGAGTTCAGGTCTTACAAGCAATATTCTGCTCAGGCCGCATGTGGAGAGCAGGGCAAAAACAACAATTTGATGTACAGAATGCAGAACAATGTCATACATTCACCCCAGTACAGAGATCTGGGCCTAAATCCATCGTTTTTTTGCACTCCACACCACCCCAGTTCAGACATGGCCATATGCACTGTGGACTTCTGATACAGCGAATGTCTGCATCTTAGCTGTTGCTTCTTGCTCAGACGCTATGGTGGTCTCATGATCCTACGGGTGGTCTGGCTCATGGTGGTCTCATGATCCTACGGGTGGTCTGGCTCATGCTGGTCTCATGATCCTACGGGTGGTCTGCTCATGGTGGTCTCATGATCCTACGGGTGGTCTGGCTCATGGTGGTCTCATGAGCCTACGGGTGGTCTGGCTCATGGTGGTCTCATGATCCTACGGGTGGTCTGGCTCATGGTGGTCTCATGCTCTTGCGGGTGGTATGGCTCATGGTGGTCTCATGATCCTAGGGGTGGTCTGGCTCATGGTGGTCTCATGATCCTACAGGAGGTCTGGCACATGGTGGTCTCATGATCCTACGGGTGGTCTGGCACATGGTGGTCTCATGATCCTACGGGTAGTCTGGCTCATGGTGGTCTCATGATCCTATGGGTGGTCTGGCTCATGGTGGTCTCATGATCCTACGGGTGGTCTGGCTCATGGTGGTCTCATGATCCTACTGGTGGTCTGGCTCATGGTGGTCTCATGATCCTATGGGTGGTCTGGCTCATGGTGGTCTCATGATCCTAGGGGTGGTCTGGCTCATGGTGGTCTCATGATCCTACGGGTGGTCTGGCTCATGGTGGTCTCATGCTCCTACGGGTGGTCTGGCTCATGGTGGTCTCATGATCCTACGTGGTCTGGCTCATGGTGGTCTCATGATCCTACGGGTGGTCTGGCTCATGGTGGTCTCATGATCCTACGGGTGGTCAGGCTCATGGTGGTCTCATGATTCTACGGGTGGTCTGGCTCATGGTGGTCTCCTCATCCTACGGGTGGTCTGGTTTATGGTGGTCTCATGATCCTACGGGTGGTCTGGCTCATGGTGGTCTCATGATCCTACGGGTGGTCTGGCTCATGGTGGTCTCATGATCCTACGGGTGGTCTGGCTCATGGTGGTCTCATGATCCTACAGGTGGTCTGACTCATGGTGGTCTCATGATCCTACGGGTGGTCTGGCTCATGGTGGTCTCATGATCCTACGGGTGGTCTGGCTCATGGTGGTCTCATGATCCTACGGGTGGTCTGGCTCATGGTGGTCTCATGATCCTACGTGTAGTCTGGCTCATGGTGGTCTCCTGATCCTACGGGTGGTCTGGCTCATGGTGGTCTCATGATCCTACGGGTGGTCTGGCTCATGGTGGTCTCATGATCCTACGGGTGGTCTGGCTCATGGTGGTCTCATGCTCCTACGGGTGGTCTGGCTCATGGTGGTCTCATGATCCTACGGGTGGTCCGGCTCATGGTGGTCTCATGATCCTACGGGTGGTCTGGCTCATGGTGGTCTCATGATCCTACGGGTGGTCTGGCTCATGTTGGTCTCATGATCCTACGGTGGTCTGGCTCATGGTGGTCTTATGATCCTACGGATGGTCTGGCTCATGGTGGTCTCATGATCCTACGGGTGGTCTGGCTCATGGTGGTCTCATCATCCTACGGGTGGTCTGGCTAATGGTGGTCTCATGCTCCTAAGGGTGGTCTGGCTCATGGTGGTCTCATGATCCTAAGGGTGGTCTGGCTCATGGTGGTCTCCTGATCCTACGGGTGGTCTGGCTCATGGTGGTCTCATGATCCTACGGGTGGTGCGGCTCATGGTGGTCTCATGATCCTAGGGGTGGTCTGGCTCATGGTGGTCTCATGATCCTATGGGTGGTCTGGCTCATGGTGGTCTCCTGATCCTACGGGTGGTCTGGCTCATGGTGGTCTCATGATCCTAAGGGTGGTCTGGCTCATGGTGGTCTCCTGATCCTACGGGTGGTCTGGCTCATGGTGGTCTCATGATCCTACGGGTGGTCCGGCTCATGGTGGTCTCATGATCCTAGGGGTGGTCTGGCTCATGGTGGTCTCATGATCCTACGGGTGGTCTGGCTCATGGTGGTCTCCTGATCCTACGGGTGGTCTGGCTCATGGTGGTCTCATGATCCTACGGGTGGTCCGGCTCATGGTGGTCTCATGATCCTAGGGGTGGTCTGGCTCATGGTGGTCTTGTGATCCTACGGGTGGTCTGGCTCATGGTGGTCTCATGATCCTGCGGGTGGTCTGGCTCATGGTGGTCTCTTGATCCTGCGGGTGGCCTGGCTCATGGTGGTCTCATGATCCTACGGATGGTCTGGCTCATGGTGGTCTCATGATCCTACGGGTGGTCTGGCTCATGGTGGTCTCATGATCCTACGGGGGGTCTGGCTCATGGTGGTCTCATGATCCTACGGGTGGTCTGGCTCATGGTGGTCTCATGATCCTACGGGTGGTCTGGCTCATGGTGGTCTCATGATCCTACGGGTGGTCTGGCTCATGGTGGTCTCATGATCCTAGGGGTGGTCTGGCTCATGGTGGTCTCATGCTCCTACGGCTGGTCTGGCTCATGGTGGTCTCATGATCCTAGGGGTGGTCTGGCTCATGGTGGTCTCATGATCCTACGGATGGTCTGGCTCATGGTGGTCTCATGATCCTAAGGGTGGTCTGGCTCATGGTGGTCTCATGATCCTACGGGTGGTCTGGCTCATGGTGGTCTCATGCTCTTGCGGGTGGTATGGCTCATGGTGGTCTCATGATCCTACGGGTGGTCTGACTCATGGTGGTCTCATGATCCTGCGGGTGGCCTGGCTCATGGTGGTCTCATGATCCTGCGGGTGGCCTGGCTCATGGTGGTCTCATGATCCTACGGGTGGTCTGGGTCATGGTGGTCATTGATCCTACGGGTGGTCTGGCTCATGGTGGTCTCATGATCCTACGGGTGGTCTTGCTCATGGTGGTCTCATGATTCTACGGGTGGTCTGGCTCATGGCGGTCTCATGATTCTACGGGTGGTCTGGCTCATGGTGGTCTAATGATCCTACGGGTGGTCTGGCTCATGGTGGTCTCATGATCCTAGGGGTAGTCTGGCTCATACTGGTCTCATGATCCTACGGGTGGTCTGGCTCATGGTGGTCTCAGGATCCTAGGGGTAGTCTGGCTCATGGTGGTCTCATGATCCTAGGGTGGTCTGGCTCATGGTGGTCTCATGATCCTAGGGGTGGCCTGGCTCATGGTGGTCTCATGATCCTAGGGTGGTCTGGCTCATGGTGGTCTCATGATCCTACGGGTGGTCTGGCTCATGGTGGTCTCATGATCCTGCGGGTGGTCTGGCTCATGGTGGTCTCATGATCCTACGGGTGGTCTGGCTCAGGGTGGTCTCATGATCCTACGGGTGGTCTGGCTCATGGTGGTCTCATGATCCTACGGGTGGTCTGGCTCACGGTGGTCTCATGATCCTAGGGGTGGTCTGGCTCATGGTGGTCTCATGATCCTGCGGGTGGTCTTGCTCATGGTGGTCTCATGATACTGTGGGTGGTCTGGCTCATGGTGGTCTCATGATCCTACGGGTGGTCTGGCTCATGGTGGTCTCATGATCCTACAGGTGGTCTGGCTCATGCTGGTCTCATGATCCTACGGGTGGTCTGGCTCTTGCTTCCAAACATCTTGTGTCGGTGTAAATGTGGCCAAAGAATGTGATCTCTTCTTTTTCTTCTTCAGGCTTGACTGGATTCAGTCAATCCGACACCGTCCTGCTGCAGGTCTCTCGTCCTCAGCCGGGAAGCCCAGAGACTCTGGGCCTCATTTATGAGGTTCTGGGTAGGGCCGCACCACAAGGAATCTTGCTGCACTGCTCTACGCCAGAACAAAAGGGCAGGAATGCGCCGTATCTATGTGATACAGCGCATTCCTGTCCTTGTCCCCAGCGCAGGCGCACAGAGGGCTGCAATGCACCAATACAGGCAGCCTTTCTCCATGGTGCAATGCAAGGGTGCCTGCGTTGCAAGGTTGATTGATTTTTTGAAGGAAGGGAGACCTTCCTGCACAAAGTCAATCATAAGAGGCGATTTCCTTTATCTATGTGTGCTGCAGAATGCAGTACTAATAGAAAGAGGAAAGCACAGGGATACATAAAAATAAGTCTCCTTGTTGTGCCTCCCTAATGCACCCCTGGGGTGGCGTTAGATTCTGACGTATTCCCAGGTTCACAATGTATCGTAAATCTGGTAATGCGTCAGGTTCCATGAGTGTTGTGTGGAAACACCCACAGTAACACCCACGGAACGCCCCTTTCATGCAGTGTTCTGCGTGGAAGGGGCACATGTTTATAAGGCCATGAAAAGCTTCACGTGGCCTTAGAAATATGCAGTGGCACATTGCGCCACTGGAAGATCAAAAAAGTGAAGGTCTGGTGGCGCAGAGGTGCCAGTCTCTGGGTTCTACGTGCACCAGCATGGGACCTGGCTAGGTGCCAACCATCTGGTCAGCTCTCAGCCTGAGTTGGTTTCATCTTGCCAACCGCAAGCGGCATCTCCTTTTGGATTCTGGTGAAGAACATGTTAGCCCTGTGGGTCGCCCTCAGGATGACCGATTTGAAACTTGTTATAACGTCCATTGTCCACAATTGAGTGTCCTCCAGTTTACACTGGGAAATGTTGGGGGACACATTTAGGTTGAGGTAGAGTTTTCCACTTCACTACACCTTTCTTCCCATATCCTTAATTCCTCCAGTTGTCAGGAACATTCACCATGACTGGTGCAAAGCAATTCTTACCACCCATCACTGGTCAAAAGGCTGTGGTATGTGGACCATCTGCACCTCTCTTTGTGCCACCCTCTACATCTGCCTCTCAGAGTGGACCTTCTTTCTCAAGGTCCACTCTGAGAGGCAGATTGGAAAGTCTGGAGATCACGAGAGGCAGGATACGCACCTCACTCTCCAGAGCCTCCACCTTCATTTCTGGAGACTGAGAGGGGCCGGACCCGCTCCTACCCCTGCAGAGCCGCCACTTTCAAGTATGCAGATTGAAAGGGGCATCAGAGCTCCTTCCAGCTCCCAATGGAGGTGGTCGATATAATTTTATCAGCTTGTTGCCCCTCCACCTAGTCAGTCTATTCTGGAAGGTAAAACTCATACATCTTCTGACCTGTTAATGATAACATGGACTCTTCGAAGACTCTCCTTTCAGAAGGTTTCCATTGTACTCTATTCCCTTTATTATCCGTCAATGGACTTGTCTTCACATTTCTGAGCCCTTCCACAAATACCAGCTATGGTTACTGATCCTGTACACCGTTTTTTATTGCTATTATTTTGATGATATACAACAAACAACTAAGCATGGGTGAATTTTGCGAATTCGCAATTTGCGAAATGGCGTATTTGCGTATTCGCAATCCGCAAAATTCGCGAACTCTCGCGAATTTGCATCTTTTTTTGGGTGTTCGCGGGGCGCTTTGCGTGTTCGCGGGGCGCTTTGCGTGTTCGCGTTTTTTTTTGCCTGGTTCATCACTGCCACCCTCTCGTTGTTTATGCCCTTCTGCCCTCTGTACCACTTGTTTTTGTGCTTTTCTGCCCTCTGCCCCACTCTTGTTTGTGCCCTTTTGCCCTCTGCCCCACTGGTTTCTGTGCCCTTCTGCCCTCTGCCTAACTCATGCCCTCTTTCCCACTTTGTGCCCTTCTGCCCTCAGCCATAAGTCAGCTTGAACAGGAAGCACTAATAGATAAAGTAAAGCAGGTGTTCGAGTTGAAGGTCAAATTAAGTTACACAGTCATTAATCACCCCAAGTTTTGGGTGATTAATGATTGTGTAACTGAATTTGAGCTTCAACTCGAGCACCTGCTTTACTTTATCTATTAGTGCTTCCTGTTCAAGCTGACTTTTGTAACTATTTTAGAGGCTCTGGCAGCTTGCCGGCGCCATTCTAAAATAGTTACAAAAACTTCTTCTTTAAATATTTGACCCAATCCGTTCCGCTCGCGGATTTTGCGGGGAATTCGTGAATCTCGCGGATTGCGAATTTACCAAAAATCCGCAAAATCCGCGAGCGGAACGGATTTTTCACCCATGCTTACAAACAACAATGCTTCACTGTAGACTTATTATGAACTAAGACAGTTTACAAACCTTAGAACTAAATGGAGTGTCTATAGTGCCTGGAAGTCACTCGAGGAGTCAAGTCATACGTCTTCACTTTGTCTCGATGCACCCCTCACTTCTTTATTAACATGAGCAGCTGTTCCCATCTTGAGCACTTTATTTCACTATTATAGCTGACTTCATTTGCTAAATTCCGTGAATAGATTGAATCAAGTGTGATTGTTCTATCGTTGTTTTTCAAATGTATTTTCCAAATTGTCGAAGTCATGTCAGCAAATGTTAAAACTGTACATTTTTGGTTAATGGACCGCTCGTGGAGAGCGGCGGCATCCACACAGTTATCGAGTTGGCATTTTTCAGAAATCAGTCTACAGCGAAGCATTGCTACTTGTTATCTACTGTTCCCCCAGGTTCCTGCTCTAGCAGTTTGGGCACACCTTTGTTCTCTTTATAGCATCACTTCGTTGCAGCATATGAGAGAGTTACAGGCACTGAGCGTGCGGCCGGCCTTCACATGCTTCTTCCTGGAGGAATTATTCCTCAGAACTACATCGCCTCTCCTTCCCAAGGTGGTGACCTCTTTCCATCTGAGGCGATCTGTCACCCTTCCCGCCTTCTACCTCCAAAGGAGGTGAGATCAGATCAGATCAGAATACGCTTTATTTGATTTAAGAAGATGTTAAACCATAAAAGCACAATGCATAATAAAAAACATGCATTTCATGTATGTATACAAAATAAAAATTCAAATGATATTTTAAGAAGGAGTGGGACAATCCATTGTCAGCCGTTGTCTAACCACCCCTTTCAAGGATTTAACAATGTGATCAGTCACAGATCTGTCATTCAAATATTGCAGCTTTAGAAGGGCGGGCGGCATTGTCTCAAGTCATAACTCATTAAAATTGGTCAGTGAGTCAGTCAGTCAAAGATTCTTTATTTCGATTAATTAAAATCATAAAAGAGCAATAAAAACACATAAATCCTAAAAACAAATAAAAATATATAAAAGAATTAATATGCGTTTGATTATTCCAATTCAGCAACAGACTATTTACAATACAAAAACTCATTGTATACTATTATCAAGTATAATTAATAACCAACAAGTTTCCCACTATAAGTCCTACTAGTCGATTACATACACACTCTCTTTCTATTATGGATCCGGACAGCCGCCACCAGAAAGCACGCTACACTATAAGTGACTTGCATACTACTGAGCATTTGTAGATAGAGCAGGGCCGGCCTCACTTGTACGAAGCCGACCTCACTCAATAAGGGATATAGAAATGTTTTCCTTGGCTCTAAATAATGCTCACAAAACATCACGAAATGTAGAGTGTCCTGTGTGGAAAACATATCACAAGAACAGGGAGCTGAATTTTCCGGTTTACCCTACCTTGGGAAGGTACCCAAGGTTAAATAAATTTGATTGAACCGGAATCTAACCCACAGGAAGCGATGGAAAGGCTTAGTTACAAATTGTAAGTACGGTTCAATAGCAGGGGAGGTGGCTAACAAATAGTTGTTTCTAACCCCTGGTTTCCTTAGCTCCTGCTCTTCCCGGTCTGTCACTAACAGATTCAAAAAATTACGTTTAATCCAACCTATGTCCTCTGTTTGTAGGCCCTCAGGTGATATGTACAGTTCAGGACGCCCAAGCCTGAAGCACGCGGCTCTAACGTAACTCAGCCATGGAATCCTGTTTGCCCTATCCAGGGCTACACAATCTTTTTAAATCAAGTGGCTTAGTGTGATTTCTTCATTTAACCACGATTTCACCCAGCATATTATTGGGGCCATTTTTAGGTGGTCTGAAATATAACCCATACCTAGTTCAGTGTGTAGGGTGTAGGTCGGAGTCGACTGGGGAAGTGACAGGAGTGATCTTAAGTACCTGTTTTCTGCGACTTGGATTTTATTCAGAGCAGTATAGCCCCATAGATCCGCCCCATATGAGGCAATCGCTAGGATTTGTAGATTTATAACATTGCCTCCATAGGTCTTGCTCCCAACCTCTTTGTGGATCTTGCAACAACATTACCCTTGAGCTTCAGTTGTGGGCCCCAATTTCCCTTCTCATCAAAAAGGACCCCCAGATAACTAAAAACCGGGACCTTCGATAATTCTGCTCCATTGCACGTAAATGTTTTTGCTTTTATGTTCCTGCTTCCTGCTCTGGCCACCATTACATGGGATTTTTAAATGTTCACTTTTAAATCTAGTGAATCCATGAAGCTACCGAAATGATCCAGCAGCCTCTGTAGGCCCAACCCTGTACGAGCCAGGAAAACTGCGTCATCCGGGATACCCAGTCCCCCTGCACATAGAATATCTAAGGTGGTCACTCCCAGGCACTCCTCCAGGGCGTTGATGTAAATAGTAAAAAGTAGGGGTGCCAGAATGCACCCTTGTCCGACACCCCTCCTAGATCTAAATTGGCCGGTGCATCGGCCCTCCCTGGTGACCCTAACTGAAGCTGAGAGGTCCCGCTGTAAATCACTTAAGAAGTTTACCAAGGCGGGATCTATGCCTAGTTCCCTGAGGATTCGCCATAGTTTGGAACGGTTAACCAAATCGAATGCAGACGCGAGGTCCATGAAACCCATGTACAGGAGCCCATCCTTGGCGACTGTGTACTTGCTTATCTTGCTTGTTTGACAGATCTCCTGAGGCGGAAAGCCGGGAGCGCGACTTGCTATTTTAATCATTTGAGAGTCATGATTGTTTGTGTATTTTAACTCACCCCTCTCCCCCTCCTGCACCTCTCAGGGCATTTGCTAGCTCCTGACCAGGCCGCGCAGCCGATTTCAGCGCTGCCGCGTAAGCTGCACTAAACAATTCTTACCGCCATCACCGGCAGTCACAGAGGCCACGCCCCTTCCTGAGACCATGCCCCTTGCCCCTGTCCTCTTTCCATAAAATATGTGCCTCTTTTGGACGCGCAGCGGACGAGCGCAGCGGGCGTGCCGTTTGAGCGCCGAAGGAGTGCCTAAGGCAAGCCCGTCTGCACCCGTCCGCGCCCGTCCGCGCCAAGGTATCGCCGTGTGCCAGCTATGCTGCCTGTTTCGACCTACCTGTTTATAACCAGCTACCTTCTGGCCCTCCCTACTCAAGAGAGATGCTCTTACAACTTGGTAAGCTACATGCTGACAAAGGAACTTTTTCTCTGCTACACACGGCCCTCCCACGAGCTGATTTTTTGGGCGACGATTTATTAAAATGTGGGCTTCTGAATGTGAGGTCCTTGCCTAGGCACAGCACTGAGATCAAGTTATTGATTGAAACTCATGAATTAGATATCCTATTCATGACGGACACTTGGACTCATCCTGACTGCCTGGTCGACCCCGGCTTTGCATGCCCTCCTGGGTTAACATTTTTACACACTCCTAGGACTAGTGGGAGAGGTGGGGGGGTAGGTGTGATTTTTACTGCATCCTGTAACATTAAGGTTGTTGTTTTAGATCCTACTGAGGGCATTGAAATTTTAGGCTTATCAATTCAGGCCCACTCCGGGACTACTGTTACCGGGGTACTGTGCTATCGCCCACCAGGTGCGTTTAGCCTTCAGCAACAACAAACGCTATTCGCTACTCTGACTAACATCGCACTTTCCCATCACAAGCTGATTATTCTTGGGGACTTTAATCTTTGGCGCAATGGCGCCCTTGACTGAGGTCTTCGTAATTTATCTCAATCCTGCGAAAGCTTCGGCCTCTCCCAGTTGGTTTCTGGATCAACCCATAAGGCGGGACACCTTTTAGACCTGCTGTTCGCGGCCCCCATCTGGTGGCGATGGGGGAAACCTTGCCTATGGTGTGGACAGATCACTCACTTGTCAAATTGTTCATACACAGGGATGATGGCCTTTATAAAGTGCCTGAGTTGACTAGGAAATTTAGTTGCAGAGACTGGAGAGCCCTTAGCCATCTGCACTCCCTTGGTGAAGTGTTCCAGGTGGAGCAACTCTTTGATGAGGACAAGCAAGTAGAAGAAAATTACACCTCACTATGCTCTGGTATCACTGCTATTCTTAACGCTCACGCTCCTCTAAAAACTCGCAGCTGTAAGGGTAATGACTCTGCTCCCTGGTTCAACGATACCTTAAAAAATCTAAAGCAGGGCTGTAAACAAGCCGAGAGAAGGTGGAGACGTGATTACACAGAAACCTTTAAGGAGGTGTGGAAAAACAAGGTTCGTGACAATAAGATCCTGATTAAGACATCAAAAGCTGAATACTATTCCTCTATGATTTGTAACTCCGCCAACAATTCTAGAAGTATTTTTAATATACTGAATAGTGTTACTAACCCCGAATGCGCCAAAAACGCCATCATCCCGTCCCAAGAACTCTGCGAGAACCTTGCTGTATTCTTTAAGGAAAAAATTCTCCACTCTATATAGTGTAGTTTTAGCCAAAACTGCGGGGGATGAAAAGATGTAGTCAATGACTGAGACTGCTCCCCGCCCTAAAAAGTGGGTACTCTCTCCTCTCCTTTTTCAATACAGGGTTAAAAAAGGTTGATGTTAGACAAAAACTCCTCAAGAGCCTCTCCCTGCCTGCTATGCTCAAAGTGGGAAACCCCACCACTTAGCGGCCCAAAAGGTTCACCTAAGGAACAGTCCCATTTACAAGGATGTATGTTAAAATCCCCCAGAAGGATCACTTCTGGTGCAGAGTTCCGTTTCAGCTTAAAATCTGACAAAAACAGGTCCAAAGCACATATGTGCTCATTGTGCTGTGATCCGTCAATAGAGTTATAACAATTAATTAATAAATAACTCTTACGGTCAAAACCGCTCCATTCAACTATCAAAATGTTGCCAGAATCTGCCTCAAGTTTTTGGAAAACACCTGGAAGGTTAAGCGGAAAGAGAAAGAGAAGACCCCCCCTTTGCTCTCCCCGGCTTCCCTACAACCGCTGGAATAACAAAACTTACGTACCCATCAAAGCTAAAACTGCTTGCAGGGTCCCAAGTTTCCTGCATGGCAATAATATCATGCTGACTGACAAAATCCACCCAGATAGCATCAGTTTGTTTAGCTCTGGTGCCTGACACATTCCAGCTCAAAAACGTACGTGCAGCTATAGGATTAGGCCCTCCCGCTTTGACACCTTGCCCTTGAAAACTGGCGGATTGTCAATCATTGGACTCCATATGAGACAGAGGGGAGAAGCGATGTGTAAGAGCCACATCTGCGTTTATCTGATGCTGTGGGGGGGGGAGCAGGTGTTATCGGCATGAAAACCCTTTCAACCCTCTGAGGCAATCCCCCTATAAGTCTAGGCTGTGTGGTATCATCACTTGGATATGGGGTCGTATGTGTGCTAAGTCGACTATGCCGTTCCCGAGTTGAAATCGGATATTGTACCAGAGGCTTCGATGGGGGATAAAAATATCCCAAAGGAAGTGGTCTAATGCCCTTATTAGCAACCACTGAGGCATCCCAGAATAATCTTTCCGCACATGCCCGATTATTGAAATTTACCACTACACAGTCCCCCAAGATACTTTTTGGGCCCCGCTCAACCCATCTAACCCTCCTTGCCATAATAATAGAATCTGTTATATCTGTGCCTCTGCTACTATGTTGTGCACACCAGAGACTGGCTTGTTCATAAGATCATGGGTAGATTAATTTGCGCTGTGCCTTAATGGGGGAACCCCTGTAAAAACAGCCACCAAAGGGGCAGCCTCTGGTGGTAACTCCAAGGTCAGGCCCTGCTGAATGGTCTGCCTATTTCTATCTGGACCCGGTCTCCTAATATTACTCCTGATGTTACTTACTCCGGGATTGGGATTCCCCCCCTCCTTAAAGGTAACAGGCAACAAACTTCCATGTAACTTATCCGGGCTTTTCCCCCGTGGAACCTTGGACTCCCTGTTTGAAATATCGACCCTATCCCTGTTCCCACTAAAGGCTTGTGTCTGGACCGAACACCCCCGTGACATGTGAGCTGGTTAATAAAGAAATCAATTTTTTCTCATTTTTTTAGCAGTCCTGCAACACATGTATTTAAGGTGTCCACAATGTCTTTAGCGATAGCCTCTAAAGCTGCTTCCTATCGCGCTATGTACAGCTCCTCCACCATTTTCCCAAGATATTCTCTGGAGTTAGAGTCTGAACAAAGGGTCGCGTCTACAGGTTTTTGCCTTCGCTGTCATGTGCTTAGGGGGTAATTGTCTAACAGGTCCAGCGTAGCTATTGTTCACCTATGTCTCTGGCACTACCAGAGTATCTGACAGGCCTAGCCGGGGCTCCGCCCCAGAGGGGCCATTCGTTATTACGATGTTCGGCTCCAACGGTACAGAGAGGATCTGATTGTTTGCTAGTGCAGGTGGTGAATTAGCGATATCCAAGCCCAGTTCTTTCTCTGCATCAGCAATTTCCTCCGATAATACCCCCAACGCAGATGTCAGATATGTAATGATTGACTCTGATTTTCTAGCCACCTTAGATTGATTACCCTCATGCACCCCAGGGCATTGGTTTTTTCTCTTACCCATTGCTGCTAACAAATGTCAGAGGGGTAGCCCGGCCCGTCCTCTTCCATCCTCGGACGGCCACAGGCGTCCCGCCCTTTGCCCGGGCTTAGACTGGCGCCGCCCACGCACGTCCCGTGGGGCGGGAGATGTTAATTAGTTAAATACTCTTCGTGGTGGAGGGAGGGGCTGCCTCACTGCGCAGAGCTCCGCTGGTGTCTGGGGCGAATAGTCCATGTCGCCAAAGAGCCCCCTGCAGCCTCAGGCGAAGCGTCTCCCGCGAAGCGGGAGGCGCGAACAGTATTTAAAGATCCTGGTGGTGGAGGGAGGGGCTGCCTCGCTGCGCAGAGCCCCGCTGGTGTCTGGGGCGAGTAGTCCGTGTCGCCATAGAGCCCCCTGCAGCCTCAGGAGAAGCGTCCATTTTTTTCTGGGCATAGAATAAAACTTGCAAAAACACATAACATGAATCTTCGACTGAGCAGAGATGTTATCACACGGGCATAAACCTAGGGTGCGTGACCAGTCATTAGTTTGTGATGTATTCCTATAGGTTCTGTATCGATCCCCCTATTCCTGACCCTATTCTGGTTAGCAAACTAACAAGTTAACTAGCAGTCATCCCATGAAGCAGAAAACCCCCATGATGCAGGAACCGTTATCTGATAAAGCCACACTACGGCACAGGAACGTGTTATCTGATTAGGTCATAACGCTTGCCATCTAATTAGACAAGCGATATTCCTCCAGCCCCTGATAAGGCATACGGAGTTCTCATAACAAATCAAACCTATGACAACCTGGGAAAAACCCTGCGGCCATTGTTTTGATTTCACCGAGAACTTCAGCAAAAGAATGTGCTAACGACCTGGTCGTATGACATCTTTATTGATGTATCTATGTCCATCCTTATGTCAATCTCGGCACCTTAAAGGTATAAATATTACCGATATTGCCCTATGCAAACACACGCAGTGGTGACGAGGACGGAGCAGCCAGACATGCCGAAGCCCAGAGCAGAGCAGACCCCGCTGGCGCAGCCCCGCCTTCTTGACGCGCTGAGAACGAGCAGCTGCCCATTTCTCTTGCCGAGAAATCCAGCTCCGGCGTTTCCGGGTAGCCCTCGCAGGCAGCCTGGAATATCGAGACCAGAGACGAGAGATACCATCCCTCATTCATCCTAAGATTCCAGGTACAGAACTGAATAACCCCTCGCAGAGAATTCTTTAGTCAGTCACTTGGCAAAAACAAACTTAACTTAAACTGTAACTTTCTATTCCCGCCCACGTATTAAGCTTAGGTCAGGTACACGGGGTAGGCGTATTTAGAAACACCAGTTGAGTACGTTTAGTCAAATGTATATGTGTATGTAATATATTTTATTCATTTTAAACCTTCATATGGCTTAGAAACCATATCAATGTTTTTACAGTATTATTTTATACTTCTGCTTCTAATGTATGCACTTTACTTAACTATAAGTATTGCAATAATATCGATCCATTTCTCTTGTATGAGAAAAGAGACTGATCAATAAATAACATCTTTTATTGAACACGCCCGTCTCTTCCTTTTCTCTACAATCTGATGAGACTAAGAATGCACGTACTGACTGAGTAAAATAAATTGCCTTTTGTTCACACGACTCTCGAGATACACTCTTGATTAGGGGAGAGCAAAGTTGTCATGTTCTATGGTTGTCAGAAACTAAATCCCTTCTTGTCCATCCAGGGAGGTTCAACTCCTCCTTGCCTATTCGAGAAAGTTTCTAGTGAACTCTGAGCTAGCTGGCAAACCCAAAACTTTAAGTCTAATATCGACAGTAGTAGACCTAGTTAACGTCTGGTCTAGGCCTATACTATTGAAGGTATTATTCCAATGCGCAGAGCCTATTGGGATAATAGGAACTACACTACATGGCGCCCAACGTATTTGGAAGGGCGATAAAACTAACGTAAGACATTTAGAGTAACTCAGTCGTGCTTTCTCACTCAGACCCCTTTTTCCCATAATACTCCAAAGACGTCTGGAGTGGGTGAAAGGTAATATCCTCCAAAACCTCGCAGGAGGAAACTCCTATGTATGGTTCTTGGTTTAGTCAACGTTGAAGGATACACTGTTCCAAAATATTGTGCATCTAATCTTTTGTTTCCATAAGAAACCTGATCTGCAAACATACAAAATAACCTTCTGGACAGTACAATGTCAGACAGTGAAGGAGAAAGAGAGGCAGTTAGATTAGCAGCTGAAATAGCAGCAGCTGATACTGCACTACAAGATGCTGACCCAGATATAATACTCATCCCGGTCATCAAAAGGAAATCTATAACCTTAAAACTTATAGAAAATGGACTGACACCTAGAGGTGGCACAGTCATATTCGTAATTGAGGCACACGAATATCGGCAGACAGAGGTATACTATTCATGGATACATTTTACAGCAGCAAATGCTGTAACAAAGTACTTCCACTATTACAAAATAGAAGAACCTCCTGGAGAGTACACTCCTTTCGAGGAGGTGGAAGTACCACTTAAATTTCAAGAGCATTTGCTCTTATTTAATGGCGCCCTAAAACATAATAATCACATCACCAGGCTCGGTCCTTTAGGTAGACCAGGAGCAACGTGGCCGGTCCTAGCCGGATACACACCACATCCAGACATCAATGGGATGTCTCAAGCAGAGCTTTTAACACAGCTAAAACAATTAATAAAAATACATAGACAATTAGTCCAATATGTGATGCAGACTTCAACAATTCAACCAGCAATTAAAATTCCACAGCTGACCCCTCACCAGGGGAACACAAATAAAATTACACCACAGAACATACAATCCTGCCTAGGTAAAGTACCGGCTAAACGGGAACAAATACCATTCTGGTTGGCACAAAAAATCACCCAAATAGAGGCGGTGTTTCCTGACACCACCCCGTTAGAAAAACACAGGATTCTGACTATCTGTCTTCCAATGGGAATCGCACCACACATTGAGGACTGTGACACTTGGGGTACAGTCTTTGCTTCCATCTACACAAAAACGCACGGTGTTCCATCCATTTCGGTAATACCAGATGTGCTAAAACAAATTCAAGATGAATATGGTCCAGAACCCGCTTTAACTCTTGGTATGAAATTACTAAAAGACTTCAAGCAGGTCTCGGCTATATTATTAGCCAACATAAAGGAAGAAGCAGCAAACGTGGCGATCCACCAGAGGTTAAAAGAGACAGATATAGCAGACCAACCAGCTGAAATTGCCAGAATCATAGAAAAATCCTATGAGGAACTAGGTAGAGATAGTTTAGGTGGAATACCAGTAAAACCACAACTGATTGAAAGTCCAGAAAAAATATTTTTTAATAATAATTCAACATCACAGGAAAAGAGCTGGGATGGAAACAAACAATCCAATCCTAAAGAAAAGAAATTCCAGTCCAGAGGAAGGTCTCCTAGGCGAAGAGAAAAATCTCCGAACCAAAGACACAGGTCACCCCAGAGTGACCCCTCTGGGAAAAGATATAACCTTAGAAATAGGGATAATATAAAGAAGCCTGATAGATATCAACACATTGATACACGTCCCTCTCAATCTTTTCAGACTTCCTCGCAGAAATCGGAAAGAAGAGGACGATCAGAACAAAGAGAAGAGCACGCCAAGTCCAAAGACAAGGAACCTGCTCAGCTAAAAAAGAAATTACAATTTCCAAAAAAGAAGGTAGCCAGTATCAAGGTAGTTAACAATGCCGAGAATACTGAGGACACAACTGAAAAACGGAGAATGGGCTCAGACAATGCTAGACAGCGCAGCAGAAGTGAGCATAGCTCGCAAAGTCCTTATGAATCATCTGGAGACAGTGGACACGAATGAATATCTTCAAGTGGAAACTGCAGACACCAGAGTTAGCAAACCTCACAAAATATATGAAATAACATTACGTATAGAGGGGGATAAGACTAGAAAAATAAGAGGACTATTTTGGGATAATCTCTCCAAGGGCTATGACATCCTTCTAGCTGAAAAAGACTGGCCACCAGAGTTTGTCAGGGAGTGCCCTCATGGCGAAGAAATAATTATGCCTGCCTTCTCAAATCACATCCCAATTCATAAAAAATACACACTTGCCAGAAAGTGGGCAGTAGCTCTAGCTCCTGCTTTATATAAAAATCACGTACGATGGGATGAGAACTCTCCTCCTCACAAAATCCAGTTAAAATCACAACCTACTGCACAGAGACAGTACCCAATTAAGCAAGAATCTAAAAAACAGGTAAAAGAAATCCTAGATCAGCTAGAATACCAGGGGGTGATTGAAACTTGCACCTCACAAATGAACAACCCTTTGTTTCCGGTCTCCAAACCAGACAATTCATATCGTCTAGTTTTCGATTACCGACACCTTAACTCATGTTGCAAAACTTTTGCAGTGCAAAACTCGCATAGTGCTGCACTAATGAATAACATAGTGCGCAAAAAATACAAAACAACATTAGACATTTCTAATGGATTCTTTTGTCAAAACATAGCACCAGAGAGCAGATATTTGTCTGCGTTCTCAATAAATGGCACTCAAAAGCAATTCTGTCGGTTAGCCCAGGGGTACAAGAACAGCCCGGGGGTATTCTCAGCGAGAGTAACAGAATTACTACAAACATATGACGACGAAGCATTATCGTATGTCGACGACATATACCTAACAGATGATGACTTGGAGACTCACTTGAAGAGAGTGAAAACCATAATACTTGGGTTCGCAGCAGAGGGTTACAAATTCAACTTTAAAAAATCCAGAATTGCCCATCTGACAGTCCTGTTCTTAGGATACGAATTATCAAGTGAAGGCAAAAGCCTGGCAGACAATTTTCTAGAGAAATGTGCCGTACTCCAAGCACCTAGAACACTAAAAAACCTACAGTCAATTCTAGGCTTCCTAAATTTCGGAAGAACATACATTGCAAATTACGCAGAAAGGGTCAAACCCCTTTATGATCTAATAAAACCAGATTTTAAAAGAACCAATTGGACTCAAATACACACAGAAATTTTGAGATCCTTACAAACAGACATGCTAATTAAAACAAAATTAGAAACACGCAATCTTGTGATTCGAGTCATCCCAGGGAGATGAGGATTCACATACCTGACCTCTAATGAGGGAGACAAGGTACCAATTGCATTCAAATCACACTTGTACACAGAAGCTGAAAAGAAATTCAGCATTGAAGAAAAAATTGTTCATGCAGTTCAAACCGCAATAGCTAGAGAAAAAGATCAAGCTGACGGTAGACATATCACAGTCAGAACAGCAGAACCAGCCTTTGAGGCATTAACAACCCCATGTAATTTACCAACAACGACATTGAATCCGGAATGGATACAATGGGTGAATTCAATCACAACGGACAAAGTATACTACTACTTTGATCCAGAACTAGAGGAATTAAAAAATCTAGAATATGAAAGAACATTCCCTCATCCAATCGACATTCTGCCCTTACGACACTACGCTTGTGTATTCTATACAGACGGACATGCTCAACCCTCCGTTTGGGGAGAACAAGCATACAACCCCACATGTGAGATTACAAAAGAAGTGTGGCGCGGAGGTAAACTAAAACCTCTATTAACAAAAACACACTCAGTAGAAACTAATTCAGAACAACAGACTGAAATAATAGCATTGAAAATGGCGCTAGATAATGCGGATCGTGAATTCCCGACACTTATAGTGTCCGATTCATATTACTGCGTCAAATCATATAACAACGATTTGCAGACATGGATTCAAAACGGTCACAAAGATGACACAGATGCAACAATAAAGCAGAAACTGCTCTGGGAACAAATAGCTCTTTTACAAAAAGAACTACCAAAGACTCACGTGACACACTCACTGAGTCATCAGCGTGATGGCGTTCACGTTGCAGGGAATTCATTGGCTGAAACAGCCACAGCGGTAGCAACTAATTCGGCTTCCGTAGTTCGAAAAAAGCGTACATTAAAATACATTGACGGTGAAACAGTGCTGGCGGTGAAAACGTCATTAAAAGGCGACTGCTCAGCACTACCGATCAACTATCCACTCAATTATACATACATAATCGATGCAAACTCCGTCCCTTTTGCTCGAATCCCTGGAGTGGGGGATAGAGTGATTCCAAACATGGACAGGAGAAACTTGTTAATCGCAGACGCACATATGGGCGAGGGTCTCAGACACCTCAAACTAAAAGATTCTCTGGAAGATTTACAATCAAGGTACTGGTGGCCAGGCATGAGCCTGCATCACACCATGTTTGTAAAAAACTGCCCAAACTGCAACAGAAATCGCAGTGGTGAGAGAAACGGTGTAATACCGTGTCGTTTCACTCCAGAAAAAATCAACAGTAAAAAGCAAGGCTTGCGATTAACATATACAGGCTAGTTTCCACTTATAATGTAGATCACCAGCACTCGGCTGACGTCTGGACTGTTATACAAAGATTTGCGAGTCTAAATGGCATATACGCTAAGAGCATGCTACGTTTGATCATTGTTTTCACTCTAGCCTTCCAGCCTGAGGGGAAACATGGCCAAATGAGCATAGCACAGCGGGAATCTTCTCACTTCCTTCCTGAGGGATACGGGATGGTGTAAAGAAAAAACCAAGGCACAAAGCAATCTATAACGGAAAGGATATTAGGTTCGGGAGCTGGGTGGGTCAAACATCTAATAAGTGTCCAACGTAGTCTAAATAACTTGCCAAGAAATTCTCTGAAGGGATTCAGTCCGTACGAATTATTATTTGGAACTAGGATGTTCATCTCTGACCTTGACAGTCAAACTTCAGTGGTGAAGGAAAAAAGCTTTGATATCAAAGACCGTTTGGCTATTTTACAGGACTTAAATGAAACAAGAAAAGACCTGAGCAACATAAAGTTGAAACAACAGCCAACAACCACTGAAGAACCACCACCTGTCCCAGCAAGACCTGTCTAGATTCCAAAAGTCGGGGATCTAGTCAGAGAAAAGATCGCGGTAAAGAAGGAATTTGGGCCTTCTTACAGAAAAGCAGTTCCTGTCTTGTCTGTCAACGGGACAAGATCAGTTGTACTACCGCCGCTTGCTGGTAAAAAGGAGAACCGAGTTGTATCCATCGACCTGGTAAAACCACAATCATGTGGCCGATAACAAATAGTAGGCCAAGTGGACTCCCCATAGGTAGCAGAACACCAAGGTTTGCTACCAGTACAGAGGTCCTAACAAAGAGGCTAATCACATTCGAAACGCCTACAGAAGAACAACAAGGACTATGCAACAATGCAATGGAACTTAGACCTCTGAAAACCCAAATAAAAACATTTAGCAGAGACACACCAACCTATAATGAAGTACCAAATGATAATGCAAGGAACATTAATCCTGAAGCAATTGGAACTATTGACAGAACTGCATCCGGCTACTTCATAAACTTCGATGATTCCTCTGAAGGCTTCAGTGAATCAAAGACACAGCCATCATCAAAAACCTTTAAAGATAAAGCTAAAGAACTTTTGAAACAACTGAAAGAAACATATCTAATTTCTCCATGGATTGAATTTTGGGTGGGTTTTGGTGCATTTATCCTCATACTTTGGCTCATCATGATACTAACTTTGGGACGCTTCATTGAGGGAAAATATGCTAAAATGGACACAGCAAGTCAGAAAATCAACTTGATCCTCAAACCACACACATCTTCACACGTCGAGAAAAGAGAACCTTCTTCAGTCAACTTCACAGCCAATCCTATACCGGGTGGGGTAGCATGGGACAACACTGACTACGAAATCTATGGTCCGGTTGAAATCCTGAAATATCCACACCAAATTAAGATCTCATTGAGTGACTTTGTAAAACCAAGCTCATTTGCTGATGATTGGGACTTCGAAAGCATTAATAATATGATGTCTGACTTACTAATGTCTGCTAAATTTACCAAACATGATTATTTGCAGGGTTCTACAAATTATGATAGTATGTATTGCTACAACCACTATGGTAACCATTTTTTACATAGATCTGCACAACCTAGAAATGTTTTAAATTATAATCAATGGGAACATTGTGCAACCCCTCCAAAAGGAAGCTCAAGAACCATTTACGACAAATATTCATACTTTTCAGGTTTTAACATAAGTAATGCTGAAACATTTTATTTCAAATTGTCAAACAAGACAGGGACGAAGACCATTATAACAAACACAAAATTGATATATTCAGACTCATTCTTAGAATCTTTGTTTAGAGCCTTGTGGAAAAGTAAATTTTGCCATGTTCTGTGTCCCTACGTGTCCTCCATCTTATGTTATGTGTGCATGATTAAATATGCATATGTATCCCCCATGTTTGATTAAAGACGCAATTACAGTTGTGTCCATCACTAGTATGCCAGTTTCCAGTTCTCGTGAAAGCTACGAGTATCAGGCCTATGTAAAGTTACATTGCCACGTTTCTCAGTGTGCACGTTATTTTATTGTAAAGTCCCCGTTTCTAGGCCTCAAAAGGGCCCGGACACCAGATTCAGCTCCTGTCTTCTGAGTCCTCGCTGAGGAGCGATACAGCCCCCACCTGTATCCCTGACCCTTCACTTACTTCCTGCCTCACAGTGCCCGGCTCAGCCTGGCTCTGCCTCTGAGTCTGCCAAGAGTATGTTATGATTCTAGTTATCAGTCCAGCCCTCCTTCTCTGCATTCCTAAGCTACTGAATCGCATCAATAGTTTCCGTCATTGTCTAGCCTTTACTTCTCCATGTAAGAGAAATACTGCATTTAATGGTCATTTAATATTCTTCAACACGCACTACATGTAGAATAATGCATGCTCCAGTCTTAGAGTCTGTTAGCCTTTACCCCGATAACTTTTGGATTCTATCAACATGTTCTCTAAACATTAGATACTAGATACTGTTTAGGTACATGTCGCCCTGACTCTCCAAGACTTCAGTCTCTGCTCCTAGCACAGAGTTCATAGCCCCCAGCTTCTCCTAGTGACACGTCATTGTCAGTTTGCGCGCACCATTAGGTTAGAGGTCCCGGCTCCTTAGGTAGCCCCCTCCATGTTTCCGCCCCATTTATGACATATTCTGTTACGTTTACATCACATGTCTATGTATACGCCCCTGTTACACCCACTTTTATGCCTTATCTTTCGCGACTGCTATTGACCACACCCACTGCTCCGCCTACTGTAATTCATTGTAATGTAACTGTTTTAGTATATATATTTGTGCACTGTTATTAAATGTTACGCCGATTCTGATCCTGCCCCCGGCAGCGCTGCCATCCTGTTCCCGTGCAGGTTGTCCTGTTCCTGTCCTTTATGCTGTATTAAACCTGCAAACTCCTACTACCTCGAATCTTGACTCTTATTTATTGAGCTATCTGTTATTGCTATGTCCAGTAAAACTTAGATCCGGTATTATTTATTTATATACCACATAATGGCGCCCGAACAGGGACTTGCCCTTTCCCCACGCGCCGGTGAAGCCACGCCGGCCCCCTGACCCTCTGCAGCCGTGATGGAACCATACCGTGCACGTGCAGATATTTCTGCTTCAAGTATCCCTCAGGCCCACGGAGGAGACGGAGGTGGCGGTCCAGCATCCAGACGAGGCGGTGGAGGAACGCGGCGAGTCCCGACCAGAGCCCAAGCCGAGAGTCCAAGGTCCGAGGTATCCGGAGGCCCACCCGTAACAGAAGTCCGAAGTTCGTCCGTCCGGCGTCGAAGCAGTCCAGTCCAGTCCGAGGCCTTCCGTTCTTGCTGCCCGGTGAGTACCATTGCTGGGGTAGTATCTAGACAGGGTCAATCTAATTGACTCTGGTCCGTGGGTTGGTGGTACACAGACCCAAAACGAAGTGTCCACTTCGGTGGATGCGGGTCCTGACGTGTCTCTTTATGAGACCGGTAAGTTTCGTACTGTTTTAGCAGTGCATCTAGTTTCTGTTCTAGTCAGTTCTGTTTCTCGAGAAAATTCATGTATTCTGTTTTCAGTATTCCAGGTAGTATTCTGTTCGAACTGTTATTTTAAATGTTCTGCACGTATTTTAATGTCGTGGTATGAATGTGGAGTAATTATCGTGTTCAGTCATGCCCTTATTTTCTAAACTACGTCAGTTAAAAACCAGAAAAGGTCTGCTAGAAGCAGCAGTTCCTGTCCCGCCTAGGAACAGTCCAGGTCATTTTATGTATCAAAAGCATGGCATAAGTGCCATATTATATCTAGATTTATGGGTAGAGTATACCAAAGAGGTAGAGGAAAAGTATAGATGGCCCGTATCAGGTACGTGGGATGCCGAGTGCATCATGAGAGTAGAAGAAGCATTATGGAAAAAGAAAGCCAGACAGTCACAGAAAGACGCCATCGAGTTATGGCGCAAAGAATCTCATAAAAGAACCGAAAAAGAAATCAGAAAGTCAGAACTAAGTAGAGAATCTTTGGAACGAGCCCAAGAAAGGGAACTAATCGAGATAGGTGAACGAGTCAAAACCGAACAGTCAGACAGACAGAGGCATGCCCTTATTAAGGGTATGTATCCTCTTCTTGCCGAGGGCTTGCCAAAAGCGACCCCGGAGGCATCCAGTAATTTTCCGCCACCATTAGTTCCGACCAAGCTACGTCACAAACCGACCGCAGCTGATATTTTCATCTCGTCCTATTTGGACGACACAGTCCCAGAATATGCAAATCCTGTTCCGCCAGCTCCTGTAAATAATGTAAATCCTGCTCCTCCAGTCACCGGAGTACCCGCTACGGTACCCCCGGTCCAGCCTACATTACAATTTCCCACTCTGCCAGCACGAAGAGTATCAGTCGATGATTCCAGTTTAGGGGCCGCAGGAGGAGGTCCTCCTGGTACCCCGCCGCCACACCAACGTAGAACGTTGGCCGAGTTACATGAATGTGCGTTACAGCGTACGCCCAAATATAAGTCCGTTGCAGACATCCGACGAGCTCTCACTGAATGCCGCTATGATCCAGTTGCAGGTGATGATAGTACAGTAATATATTCCATCCGTGTAAGACGGGTGACCGGGTATTTAGACACCCTACCAGATATGAAAGGAGATCTAGACCGAATATATCGTTTCATCCGTACAGGGGATGATCCAGAAAGTATTGGCGAAGCCATGTCTCAAAGGAAAGCTGAGATCCAGCTCATGATATTAAAGTTTCTGATTAATTGTCTAATAAGAGAACAAGATTCCCCGACTAAAGATCCGGCCGAAATGAAAATCCTGACAAGGTGGAGTGATAATATAGCCGAGGGTAAACACAAGACTATCAGTAGTATAGAGAGTATGTACAAGAAAATTCGTAAGGAAATACTAAAGTTACACGAACAACGTAAAGCAGCACAAGTAAGCGAGAAAGAAAATGACTCTACCGAAGAGGTAGACGACGAGAATCCCACTAGAATAGCGTATGTAGGAAAATCTAGATTTCCAGATCGCCATTTGCGCCTAGAACACAAGTCAGTTTTACATCATCCAGCACCAGAACAAGGTTCTCTGGAACAAGTATTTCAAGCTACCGATCACATTCTGAAATCACGAATCGGTTATAGTGAGTTAAGTACTATGCATGAACAAGAACTAGCCCGATCAGCAGTCCGATGGATTACTGATTCTACCACTTTTCCAGATGAAATAGTGGCACAAATGTTTCTGAAATTGCCCCCAGCCGAGCAACGACTGGTGGGTATGTATATGATCCAGCACCTCATTACTCTGTATGAGGGTCAACATTCTGATCCAGGTCCGTTACACGATGTCCTGAACGAGTTACTCCAGTATAGATGGAAAGGTTTAGGTACCGATTTAATTAGTGTCATTCTAGAACAGCGCCACAAATATAGAACGTTTTTGAACCCGCATTTTGTTCATGTCTCACCTCCAGAAAGTAAACCCTTTTACATAGATAGACAGAATCCGTTACGAGAAGTACACCCAGTTAGGACAACAGATGGTGAAATGCAATGAGTGTTTGTTTACACTCCGATTACAAAGATGGAACTCTTAGAGATGAAGAAATTAATTCCCTGTCATGACAAAGATCCAGCAGGGTTCCACCGAGAATTAAAAGACATGCTCCGTATGGGAGAATACACGTATCCAGATATAATTAAAATGTTAAAGGTCCTGTTGCCCGCAGGGGTATACGAGAAACTCAAGGAAAAAGATTGGGAGGTGGGAGAGAAAAAGATCGATTGGGCAGTCCTAGAAGCCGAAGATAAGATACGAGTACCAGGTACCGGTCTAGGAGAGAAATGTAAAGAATTACCAGAACTGTTAATACAAGTTTTGCCAAGATTATTAGCCACTAAAAAGGAAGACTGGGATGCAATCTCAGCCTGTAAACAGAAACAAGACGAAGACACTAGTGATTTTTATTCTAGATTCGAGAAATGCTTTAGTATCAACAGTGGCCTCAAGACAAGTAGCGAGTCATACCCTCATCTTTTTGTTACTAAATTAGTCGAGAATTCAAGTCCACAAGTTAAGAATCGAGTTTTGAAAGTCGAAAGAACCTGGCAAGCTAATACCCCGTCCCAGATGTTACAGATGCTTCAATACCACCAGAATAGAATCAGAGAAGAACAAGATCACGAAAGGAAACGTATGAAAGACACGAAAATGAAAGTACTGGTTGCACAATCTGTTCCTCAAGACAGTCAGAAGAGGGGTACGAATCAAGCCAGTCATCCTGCAGTTCCCGTTAAAGGGACCTGCAATTATTGTAAACAGCCAGGTCATTTTATAAACGAGTGTGCAGTTCTGAAACACAATATAGCTACCGGTAAGACTAAAGAAAGACCACGTCCGCCTAGACAAGAACAAGTTTCACAGACTTCTCAGCCACAGAATGCACAACAGACAGTTCCAGCACCGCAGCCTATTGCTGCAACACAGCATGTTACACAGCAGATGTACCAGTATGCACAGTCCGAGTATCCAGAGTATCAGCCATATTCATGAAACAGCCTAGAGAGGGAGGTAGGCTTGCCTCTCATCGGGATACCTGTAGATCAAGAGGGTCCCTATGTTCATAGTCAAGTATTAGGGAAAGACAGAAAGTTTTTGATTGATACAGGGGCAAGTAGGACCACCATCAGTCACGCCGAAGTTCCAGGGGCTCCGCTCTCAGGCTCTAGAAATGTTTCCCTTGGATTTTCAGGAAAGCCTATTGTAAACGAGATATCTAAGCCAGTTACTCTAGAAGTAGGTCCATTGTCCCGCACTACTGATCTGTTACTTACGAAATCATGTCCAGAAAATTTGTTAGGTATTAAAACACTGAAAGAATTAGGTGCAGTTATTTGCTGTTCCCCCGAGGGAATACGACTGTTCCTACGTGACTTCAAGGGTCACTATGTATTACGAGATTTTGATCCGAGATTGTCTAATGTTCCGCAGCATCTATGGGCACAAGGTCCAACTGATGTTGGCTTCATGCAAATCACACCCCATCGTGTGACTCTCAAGCCAGGTGTAGTGTTACCACGAATCAGACAGTACAGATTGCCACCTGAGGCTGTAGCAGCCTTATCCAAAATTATTGACGAGCTCATCGCTCAAAGAGTAGTTGTAGAAACTGACTCCAATGTATGTAATTCTCCGATCATTCCAGTCATGAAACGTACTGATCCAAATGCACCCCCAGTATATCGATTAGTGATTGACCTTCGAGAGCTTAACAAATGTATTATTCCCCAGTACCCAGTTGTCCCAGATATCTCTTCCCTATTGACAGCCATTGATTCTGAAGCCTCATTTTTTTCAGTCATAGACCTCAAGAACGCATTTTTTAGTGTCCCCATTCATCCAGACAGCCAGTTCCTTTTCGGATTTTGTTTAAATGGAAGGAGCTATATGTTTACACGAGCTCCTCAAGGTTTCACAGAAAGTCCTAGTATTTACAGTCAAGCACTTAAGAGACAACTAGACAATATTCACATGCCAACTGACACTGCCCTGCTCCAGTATGTCGATGATCTACTGATCACAGCCCGTTCTGAACGTGCTTGCGAGCGAGCATCCCTTACAGTCTTGTATTTCCTAGCAGAGATGGGGAACAAGGTGTCCCCTTCGAAGCTTCAATTCTGTGTCCAGCAAGTGATCTACTTAGGCCACTTACTGTCCAAGAGGGGTAGGCAGTTGACACCCGACCGTATCCAGCTAATAGCGAGTCTTCCTCAGCCCAAGACACAGAAGGAGGTACGTGCTTTTATCGGCCTTACTTCTTATTGCAGACAATGGATTCCTCAGTATGCATTTCTAGCTAAACCACTGATACAGTTAACGACACAGGAGGCAGCTGTATCGACTGTCCTCCCTTGGACATCTGAACATACACTTAGTTTCAATGAGTTAAAGAAAGCTTTATGTCAAGCACCTGTTCTAGCTACACCGAACTACAGTAAGCCTTTTACACTTTTCGTCACAGAACGGGAAGGTACAGCATTATCTGTTCTCACACAAGATCAAGCAGGACAATACAAGCCCTGTGCTTATTTTTTGAGCACACTAGATCCTGTAGCCCAGGCTCTGCCTGCGTGCCTCAAGTCAGTTGCAGCCACAGCACTAGCTATCAGACAAAGTGATTCCATAGTATTAGGACATTCCTTGACAGTACAAGTTCCACACTCCGTGGAAGTTCTTTTAAACCGAACACAGACTCAGCACTTGACAATTGCACGTTTAACAGGTTATGAATTGACACTGTTCCAGCCACACATAGAAATCAGACGCTGCAACGTTCTAAATCCTGCTACACTGTTACCGTCAGTTAATTCAAATCCTGCCACACATGACTGTGTGGAAGTAGTTAACACTACGACAAAGCCAAGACAAGATCTGACAGATATTCCATTACCAGATCCCGACCTGACACTTTATGTGGATGGTTCATGTATGAGAACAAGTACAGGAGAACTAGTAGCCGCGTATGCAGTGACTACTGACACTGAAGTTATTGAAACACACCGTATTGACACCTTGTCTGCTCAAGCAGCAGAGCTAGTTGCTCTGACACAAGCCTGCATACACGCCAAGAACCTGAAAGTTAATGTTTACACAGATTCACGTTACGCATTTGGAGTCGTACACGACTTCGGAGTGCTCTGGCAGGAGAGAGGTTTCATGACTTCTCATGGAACCAAGATTCCGCATGGTCTCCTTATTCAAGCTCTGTTAGATGCCATACACTTACCGACATCTATTGCTATCATGAAATGCAAAGCACATACGAAAGTTACTGACACTATTTCCCAAGGTAATGATCTAGCAGATCGCACAGCCAAGCTCACAGCACAGACACCAGACATTCCAGTTAATAAGACACCGACATACACTCCAGATCCGACTACCTGTATGACAGTTAAGGACCCCACTCAAGATGTCATAGATATCCAGTTACATGCTACTCCCGAGGAAATCAAGAAATGGTCCGAACAAGGAGGGGTCCAGACAGATCAGGGATGGGTAACGAAGGGTAAAGCCACATGGTTTCTCCCCGATTCTATGGTTCAAGTCATTATCAATACCGCACATAGTCCAGCACATTTAGGAGAAAAAGCTATGTTAGACAGTATCCAGAACATTTGGTTCAACAAGCATTTACGAGCTGCAGCCAAGCAGAAAGTCCGTACCTGTATGATATGTTGTCAGTTTAACCCAGGTAAAAGTGTTCCGGTGGAACAAGGTGGATTCCAGCCTCCTGACCACCCTTTTGAAGTCCTCCAGATGGATTATATTCAGATGGAGTGATGTCGAGGTTTCAAGTATGTCCTCGTAGTTGTATGCGCTTTGTCCAGGTGGACAGAAGCATATCCAGTCCCAGATTACACAGCCGCGACCACTGCCAAGCAGTTGGTTCGTGAATTCTTCCCCCGTTATGGACTCCCTAGGGTCGTGTATTCAGACAACGGCCAACCATTCTCATCCGAGCTTATGAAACATATTTCCCTGTTGTTAGGGTACCAGTGGAAGTTCCATTGTGTACACCATCCAGAAGCAGCCGGTCTCGTAGAGAGACATAATCAGACCCTGAAAATCCGAATTGCAAAAGTATGTAAAGAGAAAGGTGTGGACTGGCTAGTAGCTCTGCCAGTTGCCTTGTTTTATATGCGCATGGTCGCACATTCCAGATCAGGTCTGTCCCCTTATGAGGTCGTATTCGGCCGCCCCCCTAACATGTGGGGTACACCTAGACCTCGAAGTATTACCGATGTTTCAAGTAATATGCTGACAGATTACCTAGCTTCCTTGATGTCTGCCCTCAACTCTTGTCGTTCACAGGTTGCTGCCGCATTTCCAGACAATACCGAGGTGGCACCGCATGAAATCGTTCCCGGATCCATGGTTCTTGTCCGGAATTTTGATCGTTCAAGTCCGCTGGAGCCTCGCTGGAAGGAACCCCGACAGGTCCTCCTGGCCACCCGTACTGCCGTCAAGCTGGAAGGCAGGAAGGGCTGGGTCCACCTGTCACATGTGAAAAGATTTTTTGGACTAAAGCCTGTTTCAAAGAACATTCCCGAGGATCTTAAAGACTGCCAAAGTACTATTCTTAAGGACTGTCCCGCAAAAGACATTGCTACGAACCCTTCCCTGTTAGAGAAAACTCCGCAACAGGAGTATAAGCTTAAACTAAGGTCTAGTAAAATAAGTCAGTCAGTTTGATTGTCTAAGTCCTCCCCTAGGTGAAACGGTTAGACCGGTTTCTGACATGTATATAATAGACCCCCACAGAGAGAGAGTTAGTGAGAACTCTAGAAGTTGCACTATTATTTTATGTTTTCTGCTATATTTTAGCATTATGATTTCCTGCACCAGTTATGCATTTTATTTGTGTTTTTCAGTTTCTCATGTAAATAAGTCTGCTAATGTTACAGTAGAGCACACGTTTAGTGATCTGCCTCCTCATGAACTCTCATATCGTCTTGCTATGCGTAATAATTCTTTTGTCCGCATGTTACATTATTCACACCAGATCAGCAATGCCACAAATTGTTGGGTGTGTGGTCGACTCCCCCCTTTCCAGACACCGAAGGGAGTTCTGCCACTCTTTCCTTATCCATTTTCACATAATGGTTCGTGTGGAGCATGGTCCACGTTAACGTCATCCTCAACAGATGTCTTTTCTGAACAGTACATTTTTCCCAGACAAGCAAGGTCTTCCCCACAGAACAGGGTTAGATCTAGAAAATGAAGTTTATAATTTGGGTAATTATTCTTCGAATTTTATGGTCCTGAATGTTCAGTCTGATTCTACTCCAGACTTACCTGCCATGTCAGTACTACCAGTCAAAGGTGAATTATGTGTCCGAAATAATGGTTCCGTACATGTAGGCCATAGTGATTGTACTACTATTGTCAAGTATAGTGACAGTAGGAAATCTATTTTCAAAGCTTCACGTCAATCTTATTTTGTTTGTGGTCAGACCGCATATGTTCGTCTGCCCCTTGATTGGGATGGTACATGTTACATTGCCTTCCTACTGCCACCAGTTTTCCTAGCCCCACCTGACTATCATAGGAATTCCCACCTAGTACATACTAGACACAAGAGAAGTCTCCCGATTGTCGATTATACTGAAATTGCTCTAGAACAATACATAGATATCAATAAAGGTGTCTTCCCCTACTTAGGTACTGTCGTGAATAGTAAACTGATACGTAGATTAACCAGAACACTTGAAGCAGTAGTGATTGAGACTACTTCTGCTCTAGGTAACTTAACCGAAGAACAATCCTTTATGAGAATTGTCGTGCTCCAGAATCGTCTCGTCCTTGACGTCATACTGGCCGATAGGGGCGGGGCATGTAGAGTCATCGGATCTAGTTGCTGCATTTTCATTCCTAATAACGCACCGTCTGTTTATTCAGCTATTACCAGACTCCATAAAATTGCCCATATGTTACACCAAGATCCAGGCACCTGGACATGGTCCGGTTGGTTCTGGAATATAATTTCCGCCTGGGGATGGAAAGTATTGTCATTTCTAGGTATTGCAGTAGCGATCATATTCAGTTGCTGCCTCTGTTTACAATGTGGCCCTGCGATTTGCGGCATTTGTGCTACATCTTGTATTCCTAGTCCCGAGTCCCGTCCTAAATCCCGTTCCAAGAAAATTCGAGACGAGCAAATGATACTGTATGAAATGATAGATGGTATCATGAATATTGATGTTTCCTGATGGAAACGTAGTGACAAGGAGGGAATGTGGAAAAGTAAATTTTGCCATGTTCTGTGTCCCTACGTGTCCTCCATCTTATGTTATGTGTGCATGATTAAATATGCATATGTATCCCCCATGTTTGATTAAAGACGCAATTACAGTTGTGTCCATCACTAGTATGCCAGTTTCCAGTTCTCGTGAAAGCTACGAGTATCAGGCCTATGTAAAGTTACGTTGCCACGTTTCTCAGTGTGCACGTTATTTTATTGTAAAGTCCCCGTTTCTAGGCCTCAAAAGGGCCCGGACACCAGATTCAGCTCCTGTCTTCTGAGTCCTCGCTGAGGAGCGATACAGCCCCCACCTGTATCCCTGACCCTTCACTTACTTCCTGCCTCACAGTGCCCGGCTCAGCCTGGCTCTGCCTCTGAGTCTGCCAAGAGTATGTTATGATTCTAGTTATCAGTCCAGCCCTCCTTCTCTGCATTCCTAAGCTACTGAATCGCATCAATAGTTTCCGTCATTGTCTAGCCTTTACGTCTCCATGTAAGAGAAATACTGCATTTAATGGTCATTTAATATTCTTCAACACGCACTACATGTAGAATAATGCATGCTCCAGTCTTAGAGTCTGTTAGCCTTTACCCCGATAACTTTTGGATTCTATCAACATGTTCTCTAAACATTAGATACTAGATACTGTTTAGGTACATGTCGCCCTGACTCTCCAAGACTTCAGTCTCTGCTCCTAGCACAGAGTTCATAGCCCCCAGCTTCTCCTAGTGACACGTCATTGTCAGTTTGCGCGCACCATTAGGTTAGAGGTCCCGGCTCCTTAGGTAGCCCCCTCCATGTTTCCGCCCCATTTATGACATATTCTGTTACGTTTACATCAGATGTCTATGTATACGCCCCTGTTACACCCACTTTTATGCCTTATCTTTCGCGACTGCTATTGACCACACCCACTGCTCCGCCTACTGTAATTCATTGTAATGTAACTGTTTTAGTATATATATTTGTGCACTGTTATTAAATGTTACGCCGATTCTGATCCTGCCCCCGGCAGCGCTGCCATCCTGTTCCCGTGCAGGTTGTCCTGTTCCTGTCCTTTATGCTGTATTAAACCTGCAAACTCCTACTACCTCGAATCTTGACTCTTATTTATTGAGCTATCTGTTATTGCTATGTCCAGTAAAACTTAGATCCGGTATTATTTATTTATATACCACAGCCTGCATGATCCCAGAACAAATTATATTTTTAAATGACACTGTTCAACAAACCACCTGTCTTGGCCTAGCCAAAATCAAAAACTTAAATAAACCGTCTATTCCAAAACCTACAATGAACAGCAATAGCTCTACGGATGAAGAGATAGACGTAAATTATGTATTAAACTAAAAAAGGACACATCCAGATTGGAAAAAGTGGTTGATCTGGCACACAGATACTAATAACTTTCAAAACAGATTCCTGAACAAAACACAGGGGTTCAAAATGACCAGGCCAGACCCTAGATATCCTCAAAGAAAACACCCAGGGATAATAACCACCTACAGTGTGGGCAAATTATGCCTTCAATGGCTACAAACTTCCACACTGGCAGAAATTAAGCAACACCTAACTTTACTTACTGATGGTGCTGACTTGCGTGATTTCACTATGGGACCACGCAAACAGCGTCAAAAGCGTTTCATAGCAGCCTCTGTATATGCAGCATACAATGAGGCCTGGAAGGTTACTCAAACTGAGACAGCAGAAAGGATACGGGAAATTGACCGTATTAATTTGGAAAAATCACTTTCTGTAGTGGACAATGGGTTAATGACTCTGTCCTCCAGAATTTTTTCTTTGGACAGCATTGTGTCTTCAGCAATCGACATATTATCGCAAGACTTAATGTTATTACAACACGGTCAGTCCCAATTGCGTTCTATTGTACAGCTTGGCTGGACGTTACAAAATCTGCGTTCAGGCTATGTGCCTTGGCGTTTAATCAACACAACGTCACTATTCTATATCTTTAACCTTACTGATAGACAAATCAGTATGGCACAGAAGGGGGCTGATTATACAATCCTGAGCATTGAGAAACTTGAGAGATTACCAGTGACAATGTCAGAACGACCTGTCAGTGAATGGATAATACATGGGATAATAAATATTCCAATATCAACCTTCAGGTTTCAATACTGCCAAAAATATATACAGGCTGGCATGTATGAAAAATTAGGAAAAGGGTACATTAAAACAACATGGAACTTGCCCTATTCACATGCATGTGTCAGTAATAAAGGACAGAAAGTGTTTCTTAGTGGCAATAATTGTGCAATGTCACTAAGCGGTACACTTCTGTGTAACGGAATTAGTTTGCATGGAGCCTGTGAAGGGAACTCAAATAACCTTTCATGTCACCAGCAAGGCGCACCTGCAACAGAGATAGAACCATTCTTTCAAAGACTCTATAATGGGAGTTACATTCTAATTGTAGATCGCAGATGTTGTAGTCTTATGCCCGGGACTCCTTATCTCGTAACTACGACTGCGAAGGTCAAGTGCTGTGGACACTCATTGTTCCCCAGCTCCTTTCCAGACAGGGAGGCAAGGGCATGGCCCAACTTGAAAATTACTTCTATTCGAGTAGATACTTTAAGCAGAATGAAAACAGTGCTTCTTCAGACGCCGACAAGGCTCACGTCATCAAAAGAAACGTATGATCTCCAAGTCGCAAGGACGACTGCAGAGATACATTCATTGTTATCAACTAATTCCCCCATACATTTCGCAGAAATCCTTAATGAAATCTTAAATATTTCTGATACCAATGGAGTCTCAAAAGTATTTAAGACAGTATTTTCGATGGCATTAACACCATTCAAAGCCATACTGGGTATTTTTCCAGATTTCGTCCATTCGATTTTTGGCGGACTTCCCCTCATTTTAGGACTGATTGCAGGAATCCTATTCCTAGTCCTTATATTTCGTTATGGCAAACCATGTCACAGACAGAACACCTGCGACAAGGGAAGAAACAATCCTAGCCATTGGATACCGGGACCGGATATCAAAAATCCTGGGACTATCCCGGCTTGGAGACCTGAACATGACTTGGTTTCTATCATTTCGACCAATGTGGCAACGATGTGTTTTACCTGTATTAAGGTGCCTGCTATGCGGAGAAGAATGCGTGTTAGACACCTGTCTGACGCTACAATCGGATGCGCCAATGGATGCAGAAACATTGTTGAGTCCAACAAAGGCTCATGCTTTGTGCTGCCCTCAACGGCTACCAATCCTGATGACGGCATTCGTGGAAGCTTCACCACTACGATTAAGGGGTAGTGAAGTTCAAGATGAAAGCAGCATCGATCAGGTACGACCTTCTGTCAGAAATCCAAATCAGAATGTCAATGGAGACAATCATGCGCACGAATGCATGGTTACACCTATTTCCGAGTTAGTGGAACTCTCCCAGGAAGCTGTTGACAACTTTTTCGAAAGCCTAAATGATATGATGTTCTCACCAGAGCAGAAATAGAGACTTTTGAGCAAGCTCGTACACGGCGTTCCCTGAATTTGGCCTTCAACTTTAATAATAAAGTCACATGAACAATTTTCCCTCCAGTTCACGGACAGCAGTTTTTTCAGCAGCCCCACAATATTTTTGCATATTTTTCGGGACACTATCTTCTGCTTAAAGTAAGAACTATTCTTAGAGAACTAAGATTTCTAATTTTAGATAGCTTATAGACATTAGCTGCCCGCTGGTATGTTCATAAATATTTTATTCTGTGATGAAATGGTCTCAAACTTTTTTTCTGTATTAAGAGCCATTTCATGTGTAAATTTTCATATACCAAATAGCAATAATGTATACAAATGCTTGCTTACTTTAGCATTATTCTACAGCTTGAGTGCATACTATACATATGACTGCATTTTTCCGTATATTTGATAATTTCAAAATGCATTTATGTATTTTGGGGTGGTAAGGTATACACAATACTCTACAGTATGTTTTACTATGCATAGATTAGTAAATATGTCCATAGTTAGCGTGGAGTGGGTGTGATGTATTCCTATAGGTTCTGTATCGATCCCCCTATTCCTGAACCTATTCTGGTTAGCAAACTAACAAGTTAACTAGCAGTCATCCCATGAGGCAGAAAACCCCCATGATGCAGGAACCGTTATCTGATAAAGCCACACTACGGCACAGGAACGTGTTATCTGATTAGGTCATAACGCTTGCCATCTAATTAGACAAGCGATATTCCTCCAGCCCCTGATAAGGCATACGGAGTTCTCATAACAAATCAAACCTATGACAACCTGGGAAAAACCCTGCGGCCATTGTTTTGATTTCACCGAGAACTTCAGCAAAAGAATGTGCTAACGACCTGGTCGTATGACATCTTTATTGACGTATCTATGTCCATCCTTACGTCAATCTCGGCACCTTAAAGGTATAAATATTACCGATATTGCCCTATGCAAACACACGTGGTGGTGACGAGGACGGAGCAGCCAGACTTGCCGAAGCCCAGAGCAGAGCAGACCCCGCTGGCGCAGCCCCGCCTTCTTGACGCGCTGAGAACGAGCAGCTGCCCATTTCTCTTGCCGAGAAATCCAGCTCCGGCGTTTCCGGGTAGCCCTCGCAGGCAGCCTGGAATATCGAGACCAGAGACGAGAGATACCATCCCTCATTCATCCTAAGATTCCAGGTACAGAACTGAATAACCCCTCGCAGAGAATTCTTTAGTCAGTCACTTGGCAAAAACAAACTTAACTTAAACTGTAACTTTCTATTCCCGCCCACGTATTAGGCTTAGGTCAGGTACACGGGGTAGGCGTATTTAGAAACACCAGTTGAGTACGTTTAGTCAAATGTATATGTGTATGTAATATATTTTATTCATTTTAAACCTTCATATGGCTTAGAAACCATATCAATGTTTTTACAGTATTATTTTATACTTCTGCTTCTAATGTATGCACTTTACTTAACTATAAGTATTGCAATAATATCGATCCATTTCTCTTGTATGAGAAAAGAGACTGATCAATAAATAACATCTTTTATTGAACACGCCCGTCTCTTCCTTTTCTCTACAATCTGATGAGACTAAGAATGCACGTACTGACTGAGTAAAATAAATTGCCTTTTGTTCACACGACTCTCGAGATACACTCTTGATTAGGGGAGAGCAAAGTTGTCATGTTCTATGGTTGTCAGAAACTAAATCCCTTCTTGTCTATCCAGGGAGGTTCAACTCCTCCTTGCCTATTCGAGAAAGATTCTAGTGAACTCTGAGCTAGCTGGCAAACCCAAAACTTTAAGTCTAATATCGACAGTAGTAGACCTAGTTAACGTCTGGTCTAGGCCTATACTATTGAAGGTATTATTCCAATGCGCAGAGCCTATTGGGATAATAGGAACTACACTACAAGTTTTTGGGAAGGTAACCCTAGTGTTAAAGCTGCCAAGGCGTAGGCAGGTCAATAGCAATCTATCATAGGCTCCTGCAGTGTTTAATAAGTATGGTTGTATTCCTGGTTGAGTCAAGAGTAGTTGGTGTGTACTCACTGACGGTTTTACAATGTTGCTAGATAGATTAATGGAATCCAAATAGTCCAGACATAGTGATTTTAAACTATTTCTAGTAACATTGTTCAAGCTGTCAGGGTTAGAGAAATATTCAGGAATGCCTTGCCTCTCTAAAAAATGTTTAACATGGGTCAACCAGGAAATTCGATCAGCCCCATCAAGGGACAGACAATCATTGATCAGGTCCCTGTTCAAGCCAGTAGAAGTGCCAGTCCAAACTTTATGCCACAACAAGATGGGCTACAGTTTAATTAAGTCTAGGAGATAAGGCAACCACAGCTCAGCGTGGCATACGAATGCAGCTGTACTACTGGGTACAGCTAAAAGATATCTCAGGAACCTATTTTCAACTATTTGCAGGCACTCGGCATTGGCATGACCCCAGATGCCTGCTCCATACATGGCAACAGGAATGCATTTGGCTTTATAGATTGTTATTAAATCTGCAACTGGGCACCTCCCCAATTTCCTGGCAAAATTAATTATGGCACCAGTGGCTTTACAAAATAATAACTTCCTGGATTCAATAGCTTTAGACCACAGACCCCTTTTTTCAAATACATTGCCCAAGTAGGAAAAATGAGCTGTGAATTTGAGTTTCCAGTCTTCAATAAAGAATTCACAGGCACTTGGTACTGGGCTTACAGCATTTCATTTTTTTTTTTAATTATATTGTCACTGTGGTAAATAAATAATTAATTACCGGATCTATTTTTCAGGATATACAATAACAGATAGCTCAATAAATAAGAGTCAAGATTCGAGGTAGCTGGAGTTTGCAGGTTTTAATACAGCATAAAGGACAGCAACAGGACAACCTGCACGGGAATAGGATGGCAGGGCCCGGCAGCTGCCGGGGCAGGATCTGGGATGAGCGCGCTAACTTTTAATAACAGTGCACAATATTTATAGCTAAACAATTGCATTACAGTTAATACAGTAGGCGTAGCAGTGGGCGGAGTTCGTAGCAGTCGCGAAAGATAAGGCATAAAGTAGGTGTAACAAGAGGCGTGTACATAGACATGTGATGTAAACGTAACAGAATATGTCATGAATGGGGCGGAAACATGGAGGGGGCTACCTAAGGAGCCGGGACCTCTGACCTAGTGGTGCGCGCAAGCTGGCAATGACGTGTTACTAGGAGGAACTGGGGGCTATGACTTCTGCGCTAGAAGAGGAGACTATAGTCTGGAGTGTCAGGGCGACATGTACCTAAACACTATCTAGTATCTGATGTTTAGAGAACATGTTGATAGAATCCAAAAGTTATCAGGGCAAAGGCTAACAGACTCTAAGACTGGTGCATGCATTATTCTACATGTAGTGCGTGTGGAGGAATATTAAATGACCATGAATACAGTATTTCTCTTACATGGAGACGTAAAGGCTAGACCATGACTGAAACTATTGATGCGATTCAGTAGCTTAGGAATGCAGAGAAGGAGGGCTGGACTGATAACTAGAATCATAACATACTCTTGGCAGACTGGCAGGCAGAGCCAGGCCGAGCCGGGCACTGTGAGGCAGGAAGTAAGTGAAGGGTCAGGGATGCAGGTGGGGGCTGTATCGCTCCTCAGCGAGGGTTCAGAAAACAGGAGCTGAATCTGGTGTCCGGGCCCTTTTGAGGCCTAGAAACGGGGACTTTATTCTGAATTAACGTGCACACTGTGAAACGTGGCAACATAGCTTTACATAGGCCTAATACTCGTAGCTTTCACGAGAACTGGAAACTTGACATACTAAAGTTGGACACAACTAGAATTGCGTCTTTAATCGATCATAAGGGAATACATATGCATATTAATCATGCACATATAACATAAGATGGGGAACACGTAGGGACACAGAACATGGCAAAATTTACTTTTCCACATTCCCTCCTTGTCACTACGTTTCCATCAGGAAACATCAATATTCATGATACCATCTATCATTTCATACAGTATCAGTTGCTCGTCTCGAATTGTCTTGGAACGGGACTTAGGACTAGGACTTGGAATACAGGATGTAGCACAAATGCCGCAAATCGCAGGGCCACATTGTAAACAGAGGCAGCAACTGAAAACGATCATTACTGCTATACCTAGGAATGACAATACTTTCCATCCCCAGGCAGAAATTATACTCCAGAACCAACCGGACCATGTCCAGGTGCCTGGATTCTGGTGTAACTGATGGGCAATTTTATGAAGTCTGGTTATAGCTGAATAAACAGACGGCGCGTTATTAGGAATGAAAATGCAGCAACTAGATCCGATGACTCTACATGCTCCTCCTCTATCGGCCAGTATGACGTCAAGAACGAGACGATTTTGGAGCACGACAAATCTCATAGCAGATTGCTCTTCGGTTAAGTTACCTAGAGCAGAAGCAGTCTCATTCACTACTGCTTCAAGGGTTCTGGTTAACCTACGGATTAGCTTACTATTCTGGACAGGGCCTATAAAGAAGAAGAATCCTTTATTGAAATCTTGATATTGTTCTAGAGCAGTTTCAGTTTGATCGACAATTGGGGACTCGATCTCCCTTCTATGTCTAATGTGTACTAGATGTGTGTTTCTATGATAATCGGATGGGGCTAGGAAAACTGGTGGCAGTAGGAAGGCAATGTAACAGGTTCCATCCCAATCGAGGGGCAGACGAACATATGCGGTCTGACCACAAACAAAATATGAATGACGTGAGGCTTTGAAAATAGATTTCCCACTGTCACTATACTTGACAATAGTAGTACAATCACTATGTCCTACATGTGCGGAACCATTCTTTCGGACACATAATTCGCCTTTGACTGGTAGTACTGAAATTGCAGGTAAATCTAGAGTAGTATCAGACTGAACATTCAGGACCATAAAATTCGAAGAATAATTACCTAAATTATAAACTTCATTTTCTAGATCTAACCCTGTTCTATGGGTGAGACCTTGCTTGTCTGGAAAACATGTACTATTCAGAAGGGACATATCTGTTGGGGATGACGTTAACGTGGACCATGCTCCACACGAACCATTATGTGAAAACGGATAAGGAAAGAGTGGCAGAACTCCCTTCGGTGTCTGGAAAGGGGGGAGTCGACCACACACCCAACAATTAGTGGCATTGCTGGTCTGGTGTGAATAGTGTAACATACGGATAAACGTATTATTTCTCATAGCAAGACGATAGGATAGCTCGTGAGGAGGCAGATCACTAAATGTGTGCTCTACTGTAGCATTAGAAAACTTATTTACATGAGAAATTGGAAAACATAAATGCAATGCATAACTTGTGCAGGTAACCATCAAACTCAAAAATAGAAGAAAACATAGAATAACGATACATCTGATAGAGTTTTGACTAACTCTCTCACTATGGGGGTCTATCTCATACATGTCAGAAACCTGTCTAACCGTTTCACCCGAGGGGGACTTAGACAATTAAACTGGCTGACTTATTTTACTAGACCGGAGCTTACTTTTATACTCCTGCTGCGGAGTTTCCTCTAACAGGGGAGGTTTGGAATCAAAGTTTGTAGCGGGACAGTCCTTGAGAATAGGGCAGTTTTTAAGATTCTGGCAGTCCTTAAAAATGGAACAGTCCAATGTTTTTATGCGACATCCATGGAATTTCTTGACGTGAGACAGGTGCACCCAGCCTTTGCGGCCTTCCAACTTCACGGCCGTGCGGGTGGTCAGAAGGACTAGTTGAGGGTGTTTCCAGCGGGGCTCCAGCGGACTTGAACGATCAAAGTTCCTAACCAACACGAGGTCGCCTGGAATGACCTCGTGCGGTTTCACTTCAGTATTGTCTGGAAATGCGGCGGCAACCTGTGAACGACAAGAGTGGAGGGCAGACATCAAGGAAGCTAGGTAATCTGTCAGCATATTACTGGAAACATCTGTAATACTTCGGGGTCTAGGTGTACCCCACATGTTCGGGGGGCGGCCGAATACGACCTCATAAGGGGACAGACCTGATCTGGAATGTGCGACCATGCGCATATAAAATAGGGCGACTGGCAGAGCTATTAGCCAGTCTACACCTTTCTCTTTACAAACTTTGGCGATGCGGATTTTTAGTGTCTGGTTATGTCTCTCTACGAGACCTGCTGCTTCAGGATGGCGCACACAATGAAACTTCCACTGGTACCCTAACAGAAGGGAAACATGCTTCATTAACTCAGATGAGAATGGCTGGCCGTTGTCTGAATACACGACCCTAGGGAGTCCATAACGAGGGAAAAATTCACGAACCAGCTGCTTGGCAGTGGTCGCGGCTGTGTAATCTGGAACTGGATATGCCTCTGTCCACCTGGACAAAGCGCATACAACTACAAGGACATACTTGAAACCTCGACATCGCTCCATCTGAATATAATCCATCTGGAGGACTTCAAAAGGGTGGTCAGGAGGCTGGAATCCCCCTTGTTCCACTGGGACACTTTTACCTGGATTGAACTGACAACATATCATACAGGTACGGACTTTCTGCTTGGCTGCAGCTCGTAAGTGTTTGTTAAACCAAAGGTTCTGGATACTGTCTAACATAGCTTTTTCTCCTAAATGTGCAGGACTATGTGCGGTATTAATAATGACTTGAACCATTGAGTCGGGGAGAAACCATGTGGCTTTTCCCTTCGTCAACCATCCCTGATCTGTCTGGACCCCTCCTTGTTCGGACCATTTCTTGATTTCATCGGGAGTAGCATGTGACTGGATATCTATGACATCTTGAGTGGGGTCCTTAACTGTCATACATGTAGTCTGTTCTGGAGTGTGTGTCTGTGTCGTGTTAACTGGAATGTCTGGAGTCTGAGCTGTGAGCTTGGCTGTTCGATCTGCTAGATCATTACCTTGGGAAATAATGTCAGTGACTTTCGTATGTGCTTTGCACTTCATGATAGCGATAGCTGTCGGTAAATGTATTGCTTCTAACAGAGCTTGAATGAGGAGACCATGCTGAATCTTGGTTCCATGAGAAGTCATAAAACCTCTTTCTTGCCAGAGCACTCCAAAGTCGTGTACGACTCCGAATGCATAACGTGAATCTGTGTAAATATTAACTTTCAGGTTCTTGGCGTGTATGCAGGCTTGAGTCAGAGCGACTAGCTCTGCTGCTTGAGCGGACAGGGTGTCAATACGGTGTGTCTCTATAACTTCAGTGTCAGTAGTCACTGCATACGCGGCTACTAGTTCTCCTGTACTTGTTCTCATACATGAACCATCCACATAAAGTGTCAGGTCTGGATCTGGTAACGGAATATCTGTCAGGTCTTGTCTTGGCTTTGTCATAGTGTTAACAACTTCCACACAGTCATGTGTGGCAGGATTTGAAGAAACTGACGGTAACAGTGTAGCAGGATTTAGAACGTTGCAGCGTCTGATTTCTATGTGTGGCTGGAACAGTGTCAATTCATAACCTGTTAAACGTGCAATTGTCAAGTGTTGGGTCTGTGTTCGGTTTAAAAGAACTTCCACGGAGTGTGGAACTTGTACTGTCAGAGAGTGTCCTAACACTATGGAATCACTTTGTCTGATAGCTAGTGCTGTGGCTGCAACTGACTTGAGGCACGCAGGCAGAGCCTGGGCCACTGGATCTAATGTGCTCGAAAAATAAGCACAAGGCTTGTATTGTCCTGCTTGATCTTGTGTGAGAACAGATAATGCTGTACCTTCACGTTCTGTGACAAAAAGTGTAAAAGGCTTACTGTAGTTCGGTGTAGCTAGAACAGGTGCTTGGCATAAAGCTTTCTTTAATTCATTAAAAGCAAGTGTATGTTCAGATGTCCAAGGGAGGACAGTCGATACGGCTGCCTCCTGTGTCGTTAACTGTATCAGTGGCTTGGCTAGAAATGCATACTGAGGAATCCATTGTCTGCAATAGGAAGTGAGGCCGATAAAAGCTCGTACCTCCTTCTGGGTCTTGGGCTGAGGAAGACTCGCTATTAACTGGATACGGTCAGGTGTCAACTGCCTACCCCTCTTGGACAGTAAGTGGCCTAAATAGATCACTTGCTGGACACAGAATTGAAGCTTCGAAGGGGACACCTTGTGCCCCATCTCGGCTAGGAAATACAGAACTGTAAGTGACGCACGCTCGCAGTCACACTCAGAACGGGCTGTGATCAGTAGATCATCGACATACTGGAGCAGGGCAGTGTCAGTTGGCATGTGAATATTGTCTAGTTGTCTTTTAAGTGCTTGACTGTAAATACTAGGACTTTCTGTGAAACCTTGAGGAGCTCGTGTGAATTTATAGCTCCTTCCATTTAAACAGAATCCGAAAAGGAACTGGCTATCTGGATGAATGGGGACACTGAAAAATGCGTTTTTGAGGTCTATGACAGTGAAAAACATAGCTTCAGAATCAATGGCTGTCAATAGGGATGAGATATCTGGAACAACTGGGTACTGGGGAATGATACATTTATTAAGTTCTCGAAGGTCAATCACTAATCGATATACTGGAGGTGCATTTGGATCAGTACGTTTCATGACTGGAATAATAGGAGAATTACATACATTGGAGTCAGTTTCTACAACCACTCCTTGAACAATGAGCTCGTCAATAATTTTGGATAAGGCTGCTACAGCCTCAGGTGGCAGTCTGTACTGTCTGATTCGTGGTAACACTACACCTGGTTTGAGAGTCACACGATGTGGTGTGATTTGCATAAAACCAACATCAGTTGGACCTTGTGCCCATAGATGCTGCGGGACATTCAGTAATCTTGGATCAAAATCACGTAATACATAGTGACCCTTAAAGTCACGTAAAAACAAACGTATTCCTTCTGGGGAGCAGCAAATGACTGCACCTAATTCTTTCAGTGTTTTAATGCCTAACAGATTTTCTGGACATGATTTCGTAAGTAATAGGTCAGTAGTTCGGGACAATGGACCTACTTCTAGAGTAACTAGTTTCGATATCTCGTTTACAATAGGCTTTCCTGAAAATCCAAGGGAAACATTTCTAGAGCCTGAGAGCGGAGCCCCTGGAACCTCGTCATGACTGATAGTAGTCCTACTTGCCCCTGTATCAATCAGAAACTTTCTGTCTTTCCCTAATACTTGACTGTGAACATAGGGACCCTCTTGATCTACAGGTATCTCGAAGAGAGGCAAGCCTACCTCCCTCTCTAGGCTGTTTCATGAATACGGCTGATACTCTGGATACTCGGACTGTGCATACTGGTACATTTGCTGTGTAACATGCTGTGTTGCAGCTATAGGCTGCGGTACTGTAACTGTCTGTTGTGCATTCTGTGGTAACTGGGAAGTCTGTGAAACTTGTTCTTGCCTAGGCGGACGTGGTCTTTCTTTAGTCTTACCGGTAGCTATGTTGTGTTTCAGAACTGCACACTCGTTTATAAAATGACCTGGTTGTTTACAATAATTGCAGGTCCCTTTAACGGGAACTGCAGGATGACTGGCTTGATTCGGACCCCTCTTCTGACTGTCTTGAGGAACAGATTGTGCAACTAATACTTTCATTTTCGTGTCTTTCATACGTTTCCTTTCGTGTTCTTGCTCTTCTCTGATTCTATTCTGGTGATACTGGAGCATCTGAAGCATTTGGGACGGAGTATTAGCTTGCCAGGTACTTTCGACTTTCAAAACTCGATTTTTAACTTGTGGACTTGAACTCTCGACTAGTTTAGTAACAAAAAGATGAGGGTATGACTCACTACTCGTCTTCAAACCACTGTTAATACTAAAACATTTCTCGAATCTAGAATAAAAATCACTAGTATCCTCGTCTGGTTTCTGTTTACAGGCTGAGATTGCATCCCAGTCTTCCTTTTTCGTGGCTAGTAATCTTGGCAAAACTTGTATTAACAGTTCAGGTAATTCTTTACATTTATCTCCTAGACCGGTACCTGGTACACGTGTATTTTCTTCAGCTTCTAGAACTGCCCAATCTATCTTTTTCTCTCCCACCTCCCATTCTTTTTCTTTGAGTTTTTCATATATGCCCGCAGGCAACAGGACTTTTAACATTTTAATTATATCTGGATACGTGTATTCTCCCATACGGAGCATGTCTTTTAATTCACGGTGGAACCCTGCTGGATCTTTATCGTGACAGGGAATTAACTTTTTCATCTCTAAGAGTTCCATCTTTGTAATCGGGGTGTAAACAAATACTCGTTGCATTTCACCACCCTGTGTCCTAACTGGGTGCACTTCTCGTAACGGATGCTGTCTGTCTATGTAAAACGGTTTACTTTCTGGGGGTGAGACGTGAACAAAATACGGATTTAGAAACGTTCTATATTTGTGGCGCTGTTCTAGAATGATACTAATTAAATCGGTACCTAGGCCTTTCCATCTATACTGGAGTAACTCGTTCAGAACATCATGTAACGGACCTGGATCAGAATGCTGACCCTCATACAGTGTAATGAGGTGCTGGATCATATACATACCCACCAGTCGTTGCTCGGCTGGGGGCAGTTTCAGAAACATTTGTGCCACTATTTCGTCTGGAAAAGTGGTAGAATCAGTAGCCCATCCGACTGCTGATCGGGCTAGTTCTTGTTCATGCATGGTACTAAGTTCACTATAACCGATTCGTAATTTCAGAATGTGATCGGTAGCTTGAAATACTTGCTCTAGAGAACCTTGTTCTGGTGCTGGAGGAGGAACAGTTTTCTTGTAGTCTAGACGTGAATGTCGGTCGGAAAGTCTAGTTCTACCTACATACGCTATTCTGGAAGGATTCTCGTCGTCTACCTCTTCGGTAGAAGAGTCATTTTCTTTCTCGCTTACTAGTGCTTCTTTGCGTTGTTCGTGTAACCTTATTATTTCCTTACGAATTTTCTTGTACATACTCTCTATACTACTGAGTGTCTTGTGTCTTCCCTCGGCTATATGATCACTCCATTTTGTCAGAACTCTCATTTCGGTCGGATCTTTAGTCGGGTAATCTTGTTCCCTTATTAAACAATTTATTAGAAACTTTAATAGCATGAGCTGAATCTCAGCTTTCCTTAAAGACATAATTTCGCCAATACTTTCTGGGTCTGTTCCTGTACGAATGAAACGATATATTCTGTCTAGATCTTCTTTCATATTTGGTAGGGTGTCCAAATACTCGGTCACCCGTCTTACACGCAATGAATATATAACCATACTATCATCACCTGGGACTGGATCATAACGGCATTCGGTGAGAGCTCGCCTGATATCTGCAACGGATTGATGTTTGGGCGTACGCTGTAACGCACGTTCATGTAACTCGGCTAATATTACACGTTTCTGTGGCGGCGGGGTACCAGGAGGACCTCCCCCCGCGGCCCCTAAACTGGAATCGTCGACTGATACTCTTCGTGCTGGCAGAGTGATCGATGTAGAGGGTACTTGTAATGTAGGCTGGACCGGGGGTACCGTAACAGGTGCTGTACCAGGTGCCCCGGTGACTGGAGGAGCAGGATTTACATTATTTACAGGAGCTGGCGGAACAGGATTTGCATATTCTGGGACTGTGTCGTCCAAATAGGACGAGAGAAAAATATCGGCTGCGGTCGGTTTGTGACGTAGCTTGGTCGGAACTAAGGGTGGCGGAAAATTACTGGATGCCTCCGGGGTTGCTTTTGGCAAGCCCTCGGCAAGAAGAGGGTACATACCCTTAATAAGGGCATTCCTCTGTCCGTCTGACTGTTCGGTTTTAACTCGTTCACCTATTTCGATTAATTCCCTTTCTTGGGCTCTTTCTGAGGATTCTCTACTTAATTCTGACTTTCTGATTTCTTTTTCGGTTCTTTTATGAGATTCTTTGCGCCATAACTCGATGGCATCTTTCTGGGACTGTCTGGCTTTCTTTTTCCATAATGCTTCTTCTACTCGCATGATGCACTCGGCATCCCATGTGCCTGATACAGGCCATCTATATTTCTCTTCTAATTCCTTAGTGTACTCGACCCATAAGTCTAGATATAATATGGCACTTATGCCATGCTTTTGATACATAAAATGACCTGGACTGTCCCTAGGCGGGACAGGAACTGCTTCCTCGAGCAGACCTTTCCTAGTTCTTAACTGACGTAATTTTGAGAACAGAGGCATGACGTAAACTGGGATCTGGACACAATACAATACACAATGAACACAATAATGACTGAGGAAACAACTCATTCATACCACTACATTGAAAACACATTGAAATGACATTTAAAATAACAGTTCGGACAGAAACATTACCTGGAATACTTGAGAACAGGAACACATGAATTTCTCGAGACTAGAACTTACTAGAATTACTAGATGCACTGCTGAAACAGTACGAAACATACCGGTCTCATAAAGAGACACGTCAGGACCCGCATCCACCTAGGTGGACACTTCGTGTTGGATTTGCGTACCCAAACCCACGGACCAGAGACAAATTAATTGACCCTGTCTAGATACTACCCCAGCAACGGTACTCACCGGGCAGCAAGAACGGAAGGCCTCGGACTGGACTGGACTGCTACGACGACGGACTACGAACTTCGGACTTCAGTTACGGGTGGGCCTCCGGATACCTCGGACCTTGGACTCTCGGCTTGGGCTCTGGTTGGGACTCGCCGCGTTCCTCCACCGCCTCATCTGGATGCTGGACCGCAACCTCCGTCTCCTCCGTGGGCCTGAGGGATACTTGAAGCAGAAATATCTGCCACTGCGCAGGATGATTCCGTCACGACTGCAGAGGATCAGGGGGCTTGCGTGGCTTCTCCGGCGCGTGGGGAAAGGGCAAGTCCCTATTCGGGCGCCATTATGTGGTAAATAAATAATTAATTACCGGATCTATTTTTCAGGATATACAATAACAGATAGCTCAATAAATAAGAGTCAAGATTCGAGGTAGCTGGAGTTTGCAGGTTTTAATACAGCATAAAGGACAGCAACAGGACAACCTGCACGGGAATAGGATGGCAGGGCCCGGCAGCTGCCGGGGCAGGATCTGGGATGAGCGCGCTAACTTTTAATAACAGTGCACAATATTTATAGCTAAACAATTGCATTACAGTTAATACAGTAGGCGTAGCAGTGGGCGGAGTTCGTAGCAGTCGCGAAAGATAAGGCATAAAGTAGGTGTAACAAGAGGCGTGTACATAGACATGTGATGTAAACGTAACAGAATATGTCATGAATGGGGCGGAAACATGGAGGGGGCTACCTAAGGAGCCGGGACCTCTGACCTAGTGGTGCGCGCAAGCTGGCAATGACGTGTTACTAGGAGGAACTGGGGGCTATGACTTCTGCGCTAGAAGAGGAGACTATAGTCTGGAGTGTCAGGGCGACATGAACCTAAACACTATCTAGTATCTGATGTTTAGAGAACATGTTGATAGAATCCAAAAGTTATCAGGGCAAAGCATTATTCTACATGTAGTGCGTGTTGAGGAATATTAAATGACCATTAATACAGTATTTCTCTTACATGGAGACGTAAAGGCTAGACCATGACTGAAACTATTGATGCGATTCAGTAGCTTAGGAATGCAGAGAAGGAGGGCTGGACTGATAACTAGAATCATAACATACTCTTGGCAGACTGGCAGGCAGAGCCAGGCCGAGCCGGGCACTGTGAGGCAGGAAGTAAGTGAAGGGTCAGGGATGCAGGTGGGGGCTGTATCGCTCCTCAGCGAGGGTTCAGAAAACAGGAGCTGAATCTGGTGTCCGGGCCCTTTTGAGGCCTAGAAACGGGGACTTTATTCTGAATTAACGTGCACACTGTGAAACGTGGCAACATAGCTTTACATAGGCCTAATACTCGTAGCTTTCACGAGAACTGGAAACTTGACATACTAAAGTTGGACACAACTAGAATTGCGTCTTTAATCGATCATAAGGGAATACATATGCATATTAATCATGCACATATAACATAAGATGGGGAACACGTAGGGACACAGAACATGGCAAAATTTACTTTTCCACATCACGAAGGTCAAGATCTAGCATATAGGCAGAAAATCTGGTAATTACATTTTGTAGGCCAATGGGGGTACGAGCCAATAGGACGGCATCATCTGCATATAATAAAGCTCTTATTGGCCATCCGTTTATGCATGGCAAGTCCTGACAATAATTACTTAATTTTGCTCCCATGTTATTAATATAAAGAGTGAACAGGAGGGGTGCCAACACGCACCCCTGCCTCACCCACTTCTTTACCGATAGGGTCCTACTGAGTTCACCACCCCTTCCATAGAGCACCCGGGCCCTAGCATGTAAATAAGACTGTTTTAAAAAGTTAAGAATGAGTTGATCAACCCCCATGGCGTCTAAAATGCTCCATAGCTTCTGATGGTTAACACAGTCAAAGGCTGAACTCAAATCAACAAAGCATAAAAATAAATTCCCCCTTTTAGCCTTTAAATACTTTCCAACCAGTAAGTTCAGGTTTAAGCATTGTGCGGTGGTTCCCACACCTTGGCAGGAAGGCATACTGTAATTCTGAAATGATACAGTTTTCCTCTGCCCATAACTGGAGGCAGTTTAAAACAACACGCCCAGCCACCTTTGCAAAAGAATCTAGTAATGAGATTGGTCTATTGCAGGACGGATCGTCACGATTGCCCTTCTTGTAAATAGGGACCAGTGTCGATTCCGTCCAAGTGGCTGTAAATTCCAGGGTCAAGCAAGCTTTTAAGACCAGGGCTAACAGGGGTCCCCATTGCAGTGGATCTGATTTAAATAAGTCCACTGGTATGCTATTGGAGCCTAGGGCTTTGCCCTCCATACTTTCATTGATGGCCAAGATTACATCCTGGGCATCAAAGTCGATTTCAATAGGAAGATGGTTTGGAGGGATTAAACGTATGGCCGCCTCGTTTTGCGGATCCACCTGATTATTATAAAGGCCAGAAAAATGGGACACCCATTTATCCTCCTCTATTTCGATAATAGGCAGGTTACCCGAGGCAAGGAAAGGGGCATTCACTGCCTTCCAGAAACCTTTTGTTTCTTTCAAGGCTGATGCTCGTTTTAGATCTTGCCATAATTCGGACTTTATGTTTGCCTTGCGTTCCTTAAGAGATATCTTATAGGCTAATCTTGCCCTTTTTATATCTGCTCGATCTTTTATGGGTTTATGTAAGGAGGTTATCAAGGCTGCATGGGTTTGGGAACATTTGGCAACAAACCAACCGCTTCTCTTGTCAGCCCATTTCTTACTTTTTGCCCGTAGTCTGTTTTGTATAGTCTGAATTGTTTTCCCAAAAGAACTAGGAATATCTGTTTTGTTAGTGTTTATGTTGAGATAAGCTGTAAAATCATCTTTGCAGATGGTTAAGAGGTGCGTACAAAGTTCAGATTGGTTGACAGCCGCCCATTTGACTGTCTAACCATTTTGTCTATCAATAGCAACATCTCCTGCCAGGTGTGTTGCCAATGTTTTACTTGTTAATGCTTTGGCAGGGAGTTTTAAAAGGACGCTAATCGGTTAATGATCGCTAAAAGCAACAGGATGTAATTGTGTATTCTGTCCGCATATCTATTTGATACCAGTATATGGTCTATGGCTGAAAACAAGCCACCTCCGTTAAAGGGACTATTAAAAGGAATTAGGGACGAACACACACTATTTGCAAATCCCAAATCCATAGAATATTTTAGCAAATTAAATGAATCTCCAGAAGCAGTGTGCAAGAAATGGGACGCATCATTTGCATCATCTGGATCTACACCACAAACATCTCCCTCGATATATGGGCACGGTCCACAATTAAAATCCCCGCCCCAGATTATACAGTAGTCTTTACCAGAACTTCTTTGGGTCTTGTCCAAATCTCTCTGCAAATGCATCAAGATTTGTCATGTATCCGCAATGGGCATATTATTATAATAATTTGACAAGACTAAATAATACTTTTTATCTAAGTTGATTTTTAACACCTGATAATAGATTTTAGACTTCATGAGGTCTATCTTGTGAGCATTTAACCTGTAAGACACATAGATGCAAAGGCCGCCCTTATTCCTTCCCTTACTTGATGGCAGCGCTGAACTGGAAAATGTCTTAAAACCATTAATATGTAAGATGTTATCAGACCAAGTTTCTTAAATACTTTTAATGTCAAAATTATGGATGAATTCCAGCCAGGCAGCATTAGACAGTTTAGCCTATAGACCTGCCACATTCCAGAACAGGATCTCTATTTCTTTCATTCTAGGTCCAGACTGTGATATACAATCAGTGGGGGCAGGGACTACGTTGGGGCCACCAGAGCTATTTGGTGTTTCACTATAAGAAATGCTGGCCTTCGACTGAGTTATTTCACTCAGAGTATTACAGTTGTTACAATGATTAGCGGCGTTTCTTGCCCTAATGTCGGGTTGTTCAGTATTTAAAAGTAAAGCTGTACATTGCGAGATTGTTCTTATTGATTGACATTGTACCCTATTGCTATTAATGTTACTGAGTCAATCGTTATCATCCAGGGAAGAAAGGGCCTCAAATCTATCAGTCAAAGGTATGCTAAATTGAGTGTGGTGAATGTTATTCATGAAATGGGCTGGGAGTTGCATCTCCTGTCCTGCGTGTCGGAGGTAGTTAGTGGGGGGATACAAGTAACCCAACGGGAGTACATTTATTCCATGATTGGTCACATAGAGGGAACCCTGTAGGCTCAAAATTTCTTGTGTTAAACTTGGTGTTCTAAAAGTGAGGACTATGCAATCACCCGGGAGCCTCTTATCACATTTCCCCGCCCATCCCACTCTCCTTGCCATTTTAAATTCGCTAAATAGGGCATCAGTTAAGCCAATTTTAAACCAGAGCGTGCAAAGAGACTAATTATGTAAAGTCTCCCAGGATTCAATTGATTTGGACGTGGATTGTGGTACATTTGCCAATATTATTGTATATGGTGTGGCTTCTGGAGGTAGATTCAAGGTCAGGCCTTCTTCATTTACCCTGCCCCTTACCCTATATGTGATCTCCGGGTTGGGCAGTCTTTGGTTAATAACGGGTGCTATATCAGATGGCGCTTTATTATAATCTAAATTAAAATGACTCATATGTCCAACACCCCTCCCAGATTGCACGGCTGGTTGTGAGATGTCCGCCATATGGGGGTTGGCTATATTTCCACCATTTGATGTGCTCCCTAGACACCCTAAGCAACTGGGCGGTATGTTATTTGTGCCTACACCCTGTATTTTTCTCAAAAGTTCCTCGATCGCCAGGGTCATTGCCAGCAGTTTCTCTGATGTGGCCGAGGCCGATAGTGAAAGTTGATGGTATGGGGCATTGCCAGAGCTCTGCCCCTCACTGGGCACCAAAGAGATCACGGAAATGGAACAAGACTCCAGGCACCCAGACAAATCAATCAATGTACCTTCCAGAAGCTTTAAACGGCCGCCCAATGAAGCAACATTTTTGTCTCTAGATTCCCTGATCCAACCAAGGGCAGTGTCCAATACTGTCATATTAATGGCATTAATGGCTGTGCCGTCCTCCTTGGGCAGAATTGCGTAGACAATGAAACATCCATGGTCTGAGTACTTACAGAGCAACTCTTTACCGCTGTATTGGTCTGGGAGTCACACTCGGATTCCTTTTGAAGTTTTTGTTTTGATGGACCCTTACCCTTCTTACGGTTCACGGATGCCTTTGCCCTCGGCTTAGCCTTTGTGCCCCCAATAGAAGAATTGGAAGTCCGGGTTCTAGAGGCTATGCTTGGCCCGTTAGAGATATCCATTTGTAGTGCTGGCGGCTCATCATGTACAAGGTCCAACAAATCCGAGACCACTGGTACAGTCCCCAAGTTATGAGGTGATGAGCAGGATTGGGTTAAGTTTTGGGAGATACCTGCTGGATTATGTAATCCTAATGAGGTTCACCTTGAATGAGATAGGGGGTCTAGAGACAGCCGCCTCCCTGTTAGTTCTATCTCATGGCATAGTAATGATTCTTCCCTCGTTATAAATGCGTCAGATAATCACTCCACCACGACGTTTAGTACCAATCCCGCTTCACACGAATCAACAGAAAGTTATAATTAAAATCTGTACCTGAAGGTCGTTATAGAGGTGGTATAATGTAGGGCCACTTGTTAGAGGGGGGGCCGAGCCCAGCCTCCTCCGGGCTTCGACGGGCAAGGACGGGCCCGCCCTTGGCCCACGCGCGTCCCGCGCTGTTGGATCCCCCCAGAGAGTTTTATGGACCCGGTGGCTGGCTGGCGCTGCTCCTCACGCGAGATCGCACTGCCCTGTGGGAGATGGAGTCCAGGCAGTCCGCGGTCCGTGTTCAGGAGCAGAGAAGAAATAATACGGAGTCCTGTGGTGGTGCCACAATATCCCAACAAGGGCCCAGGCAGCAGCACAAATAGCAGAGCAGCAATGCGGGCACGTAAGGGCATGATCATATCAGTAAGAGCCCCAAAAGGAAGTCTATTTTTATATTGACCCTAGGTGTGGACTGTAGAGGCTGCAAGAAGGGCACCTCTGCCCAGAAGAGGACCTTATGTCATTGCATCATCTTGTGCCTCACAAAGGAACTGACTGAGAGAATCTGCGCTCAGTCCCCAAGAGCAGAGTCCTCTGCATCAGCACTTGTCAGGGGTGTTCCTGTGGCTGAGATTTACTGTGCGGTAACATGGGCTTCCCTCCTCCACACCTTCACTAAGCGTTATTGCATGGATTCAGAGGAGATCAGGGATAGCCACTTCAGACGTTCAGTGCTTCAGGGTCTTTAACAGGGTTATTTTCCATCGTAATGACTCTTGGTGTGGTTCCAGAATCATGAAAGTCTTCCATAACTGTGGTGATTCACAAGAAAGGGGGGAAGGGGCCTGTATCGAAGGCTATCCGGGGGCTTGAGTTTCCGAGGTACCCAGGTGGCAAGTGAACAACAACGGCTGAGAGATACTTCCGCTGCCCCTGTGGTACTTTCGGTTTCGCTCTTGGTCATTGTTGGCGCCGACTCGCTGCTGATCGACACTGCTGCCCTGGTCTAGTCGTCAATCCCACACTGGCCGTTGATCCTCGACCTCTCGACTCTGCAGGCCTGCCACGGAGGGAATCATTCTGACCAGATCCCAAAGGTCCCGCCGGAGCTCGTTGCCCATTATGGCGGGCAGGGCGGATGCCGAGAAGCGCAACACCAGAGGCCCGAACCGAGGAGGGGTTGCCCACTCTCAGACCATAGATCGCTTTACTCGCCCGAAGGGATCCCCAGGCCGAGCAAGCAAGATCCCTGAGGAGACCGGTGACGGTCCTCCCGCGACTGAGGATCCGACTTTACAGGATGTATGTGGCGCCATTGCCAGTGTCCGGACTGCTATGGGCCAGCAGTATGAAACTTTAGCTACTAAGTTAGACATGGTGGCAATCGAGGTCAACCTTATCAGGACGGACTTGGGGAAAACCAATGAGCGGGTCAAATCCCTGGACATCAAGACCGCAAGCCTGACTTCGGTCGTCTCGGATCTCCAAGCCGAGGTCCGCAATCTTCGAACGGCCGGAGACTTGTTTGCCCGTCGGCTGGATGATTTCGAGAGCCGGGCCAGGCGCAACAACATTCGCATCGTAGGTGTTCCGGAGAACTCCACAGACGTGCCTGCGGATCTTCTGGTGGAAGACCTTGTTCGGAACCATTTGGCACCAAAGGGTCTTAGTAATCTTTTTGCGGTGGAACGTGCTCATAGAATTCCAGGTGGGAAGCCCAAGCTTGGAGCCGCTCCGAGGCCTATAATAGCCAGGATTTTTAATTTCCGAGACAGAGACGCTATCCTGCAGGCCTCGCGTGCCAATGGTCCCACTAAGTTTGAGAATGTGTCGATCAGTTTTTACCCGGACTTTACACAGGTGGTAAAGAAGCAACGTATGGGCTTTACGGGGGTGAAAAGACATCTCAGGGACATGGGATTGAAGTACGCCATGCTTTTTCCGGCCCGCCTGAGGATTGAACATAACAAACGTACATTCTTTTTCGACCGCCCTGAAGTGGCCAGTGACTGGTTGGACACTTTGACGACGCACCGTGCCAGCCCGGAGAGTTCGAGGGGCGCCGAGGGCGGCTTGGAAGAACAGGAGTAGTGAGTCTGCGCCGGCGAGCCAGTTTATGGACGCTCTGCAGTGGCTCTGTGATAGCTATGTTTGTATGGTGGGGGGGATTTGGGACTCTTCCTCCTCAGGGGACTTCTTTCTCTCTCTTCTTGTAGGTTAGTTAAATGGAGCGACAGGCACACTGCAAGTTGGGGTGGCTTTTTGGTCTACCGCAGGGGTGCAGGGTGGGGGGATGTGTGTTGAGGGGTTCTTGGGGGGTGGTGGAGGGGTCTTTTCTTGTTTGTTTGTTTCGAGGCTACGATTTGGTCGGTATTTTATCCTATGTGCCTGTTTCGTGGCGGGGGGGGACTGTTTGTTCATTTCTGGGATGGGGGGTAGGGGGCTGAGGGTGCTGAGCTGGAACGTTAATGGTCTCGGGGATAGGATAAAACGGGGGATAGTTTTGCAGTATTTGAAGCGACACTCCCCGGATATCGTTTTACTCCAGGAGACTCATCTCGTAGGAAATACGTGCCATGCGTTGAATAGACGGGGCTACCGTTTGGTGGCCCACTCTGGCTTTACTACTGGGTCGAGGGGGCGGGCATCCTGGTTAGAAACTCCCTCCCCCTCGAAATAGATTACATGGTTTTGGATGATAGGGGCCGCTATGCCGCTGTTGTGGGCCGTTGGGAGGGGAAGACGATCTCCATTTTGTCTGTGTATGTTCCCCCTGGTCTAGAATCCACCACGTTTTCTGATTTGGGCGGGGTGGTCCTGGGGCTCCCCGATGGTCTGTTGGTAGTGGGTGGCGATTTTAATTCAGTTGTCAGTGGGGAAGAGGATCGTAGCCCTCGCAGAACCCTCCCCACGTCGCAGCTATGGCTGGGGAATTTTTTGTACACGTTGGATTTAGCGGATTGTTGGAGGCAGCTGCACCCTGGACAGCTCCAGTATAACTTCTATTTGGGAGCGCATGGTAGTCTCTTGAGACTCGATTACATACTTGTACCAGCGGCACAGATGGTCTCTGTGAGGGAAATTAGGCATTTGGCTAGAGGGATCTCAGACCACTCCCCACTCTGGCTCACTGTTGACGTGCGGCTAGAGTCCGGGGGTCGGGTCGCTCCAATTAATCCATGGCATCTTCGCAACCCCAACATTGGTACGGAAGTGGTTAAGTGTATGGATCTCTACTTTGCCGAAAATGTAGGGCCGGTGTCCTCCCCTGTTTCTTTATGGGAGGCATACAAAACTGTGGTCCGGGGTCAGACTCTATCTTTGATTGCCAGCGAGAGGAAGCGCAGAACTATGGAAGTGGTGGGCCTGGAAAATGACATCACTGAGTTGGAGGAACGGATGGGGTCTGGGACTACGCCTGAGGACTTGAACTCCTTGGCACTTAAACAGTCTGAATACAGAGCTCTGGTGACTGATGCGGCTAGGGCAATGAATCGTGAGCAGCAAGGTTGTCTGTATGATGTGGGTGACAAGGCGGGAAAATTGATTGCTTGGCTGGACAAGAGGTATAGATTGAGTCGGGTGGTGCCTGTTATTGAGAGAGTGGATGGCGCGCGAGTGGTGGACCCGGTCGAGATAGTGGAGGTCTTTGCCCAGCACTTTCAGAAGGTTTACGCGCCGGTCACTGGCAGACAGGAGGAGGCCTCGCACTTGTTGCTCCGCGATATAGCGTTGCCTAGTCTGTCGGACTCAGACAAGGAGCTTATGGAAGCGGATGTTTCCACCGATGAAGTAGCGCTCGCTATCCGTTCGCTTCATTCGGGCAAGGCTTCGGGCCCGAACGGCATACCGGTCGAGCTGTATAAGCTGAGCCCTGACAAAATGGCGCCGTATCTTCGCCGGATGTTCTTGGCATCGCGAGATCTCGGGCTCCTTCCCCGGGACCAGAGACTGGCATCCATTGTGGTCATCCACAAGGATGGCAAGCCTCGTGAACTCTGTTCGTCATATCGGCCGATCTCGCTTTTGAATGTGGAGCCCAAGATCCTTGCGAAGCTCTTGGCGAGCCGGCTGATTACAGTGATCGGCGATTTGGTACACCCGGATCAGTCTGGTTTTATTCCCCACCGCAATACCGCGCTCAATCTTCGACGTCTTCATGGTGTCTTGGCAAGGGCGGGGTCTCTTGAGGAGTCGGCCATCTTGCTCTCACTTGACGCCTCGGTGGCCTTCGACACGGTGGAATGGCCATATCTGTGGGCTGCCCTTGCCAAGTTTGGCTTTGGCCCTAAGTTCATTGGGTGGGTTAGACTTTTATATGAGCAACCGCTGGCTCAGGTGGTGGTCAACGGAAGGGCCTCGGAACCTTTTGTTCTTGGGCGCGGCACGGGGCAGGGCTGCCCTTTGTTGCCTCTCCTTTTTGCACTTGCTCTTGAACCCCTTGCCGCGTGGCTCCGTTGGGAGCCCTCGCTCAAGGGCATACGGTGGTCCCCCGCCTTCGAGGATCGTGTGTCGCTTTATGCCGATGATATATTGTTGTATCTCACTTCTCCCCGTAAGTCGTTGGGTGTTCTGTTTGACGTCCTGAGTTCTTTCGGGAGGAACTCTGGTTTGGTTATCAATTGGGCTAAGTCCTGCATTTACCCACTTAGGGGTGGACAACCTCTCTGCCCCGCATTTGCCCTATACCTGTTTCCGAAGTTGGCTTCAAGTACTTGGGGATCTACATTTCGATGGACCCCACGGTGCACTATGAGCGGAATTTACTACCTCCGCTTGTCCGGCTTAGGTTGGATGTTGCGGCGTGGTGTGGATTGCCTCTGTCCCCTTTGGGAAGAGCGGCCTTGTTTAAAATGATGTCTCTTCCCCGGTTCCTGTACGCCATTCAGAATACGCTCAATCTAGTTCCGGCCAGCTATTTCCGTGAAATTGAGGGCCTCCAGAGGAAGTTGGTTTGGGGCAGACGGCCTCGCATAGCATTGGCCAAATTGACTTTGCCGTGGTATGACGGTGGTATAGCTTTGCCTGATGTCAAACGTTATTACTGGGCATCTCAGTTGAGTGCCATCAATAACGCCATGTATGGTCCTGTCCCGAATCCCGCCTATGAGATGGACAGGTGGCAACTGCCGGGGGGTGATTACAATAGAGCGCTCTATTCCAGAACCGCCAGGAGGAATCTGACGGGCCCCACTGCTGTGGCGGTACGGGTATGGGGCAGTGCAACATCGGCCACGGGCTGGATGGATAAACTGACTAGGGCAACTCCCCTGTTTGCTGCTGAGAGATTGAGTGGTCTGTAGTCATCGAAGGGATTCGATAGTTGGGACCTTATCGGTATCAGCAAAGTGGGCGATCTTTGGGCCACCAGCAGAGTCAAAACTTTCGACGAACTGAAACGGGAGTATAAGTTGAGTGACAGGGAATATTTTCGAAATCTTCAGGTCCGCCACGCACTCGATTCGGTCTTCCCTGTTGGGACTACGATTCCTGAGTCTTCACCCCTGGAGGATAGAGTGCTGGATGGGCATGTCCCTGACAGCACTATCTCTCTTATATATAAAAAACTTATTAATGCCCGTTCGGACCTCCTTATACAGCTAAGAGATGCGTGGATTGGTGATGGTCTGGAGTTGGACGATGAGGACTGGCAAGCTGCAATATCCTCCCCTAAAGAAGTTGCGATTCCGGCGTGTCTCCGACTGGTGCAGCTGAAGATTCTGCATCGTGTCTATGTCACGGGTCCACGGTTGGTGCATATGGGTTATTCTGTGGATGGGTCATGTCGGCGTGGCTGTGGTATGCTTGCTACCTTCCTCCACATTATATGGGAATGCCCGGAGGTAGTGGTTTTCTGGAATCGAGTGCATGCGGTCAAGGGTGAAGTGACGGGTGTTGAGCTGCTCCCTGAGGCCAGACGCTGTTTGTTGAATGTATGGAAACAGAATGACTTTACGGTTGCTCAGACTCAGTGGGTCACGCTGGGTAACATGATTGCGAAGAGAGATATTGCTCAATTGTGGGGATCTCATAGGGCACCGTCGGTCTCGACCTGTGAGGAGAACATGGACTGGTGCATGTTTAGAGAAAAAATCGTGTACATATCTCGTGGTAGGCCCAAGAAGTGGGGCAAGATATGGGGTCAATGGAATTCATATCGAGGAGAGATCTGTGCTCCTCCCCTCGCTGAGCCCCCTGACATTCCACGATCTCCTTGACTGTACGTTCTGGTACTTTGATTTCCTGTTATATGTGATGCACTGCTCACTCTCGGTCCCCACTCCCCTCTCCCGTGATTTCTTGATGCCTGCTACTCATTTGTCTCCCCCTACCGTACGTAACAGTCCTTATATTGCTTGGTTTTGCCTCGACTCTTTTTCATGTTTTTCTTTGTGTTGTTTATACATTGTAAAAAATGGAAACCTTTATTTATCCTCTCTTGCCATGGGCTCCGGATAACATCGTGCTTCTACGCTGCCGGACCCTCGGGCTGTCGGCTGATGAGCTGTGTATAGAGTTGATATTGTTATTGCATGTAACTGACCGGCCTGTGTGGTTGTAGGTCTGTAACTGTACTCTTTTTTACGAAATAAAGGTTTAAAAAAAAAAAAAAAAGAAAGGGGGGGGGGAGAGATGACCCCCCAGCTATCGGCTAATTTCCCAATTAGGCAACATCTGGAAAATCTTTGGGAAACCCTTACAGTCACGTCTCGAGACCTGGACAGAGGAGGACAATATTGCCTCTAACTCTCAGGCTGGATCCTGAAAAGGCTAAAGTAGAATCGACCAGGCTCTGAGGTTGCACATGATCTGTATGAAGTTTGTGTCCCTGGAAACTACCCGCTCTACTTGGTCTTAAGAGACCTAAAAACAGCATTCGATTCTGTCGCCGCTCCGTCCTTCTGAGTCTTCTGGAGGAAGGAGGTTCCCAAGCAACTTTTAACTATCCGAAAGGATCTGCCGCGGCAATCATTCCAGAGTAAGATTTGGTGTAAAAGAAGAATGCACAGAGAAGTTTGAAATAAACATTGGCGTTGGGCAGGGTTGCGTACTTGCCCCAGCTTTATTCAACATTCACATCAGTGGAACTGAATTCTCTCGGGAATCTTCGTCTTGATGTTCCGATATTGGAGAAGGAAAATATTCCAATCCCGCTGGTTGCAGATGATGCAGTAATATTAGCGCGTACTGAAAAATCAATGCATCAACTTTTGGAAGGCTTTGAGCTATTCTGTAAGGTACGGAAGTTAATAATCAATAAAGAGAAAAATATATGATAATTATTCATTAATCAAAGGTATTGTTGACATTCAGGATTAATGGTAAACCAACTAAGCGACTTAAAACATGACTACCTCTGCATACGAATGGATGACCATTTATATTGGAAAGCTCATGTGGCGAAGGCGGAAACAAACTTGACGCCACTATTCTACATTTTGCTAACTCAAGCAGCAAGAGACCAATAAAACTAGCATTGATGCATTCAAGACAAATGCACGTATGGCCTGCGCTTATGGTGCTGAACTGTGGGATTTTACGAAAGTTCAGGCTCTTCTTAAACTGGGAAACATCTTCTTGTTACGTGTACTAAACCTGGGTCTGGGAACCCCACTGACAGTATTAAGAGCTGAGCTGGGGTTCACTGGAGGATCTCACCCAATAAGATATTGGATGCGAGTGTGGTCAAATCTATTGTTTGCATCATATAGTATGGTTCCGCAGGAACTGCGACGATGCAGGATTACAATAATTTACTCCGGTTCAAGCACACTGAGAACATTCTAACATACACTAGTTGAGTAGAGAAATAGAATCATCTGGAACTGATGAATAAGGCAACACTAGAATTGGTTAAAAAGAAATATTGTGCATTCATGTGGAGCACGCAAGCAGCAAGGAAAGGCATCCTTCCGACTAATTACCAGAAAGTAAAATGTGAACCTTGCCTGGAGCAGTTCATGGACTTGCTGTTCCCTGCTGAGAAAATGGCTTTATATCTCATGTTCAGATTAGGAACTCTTCAGGTGCGGACCTTAACTAAATCATGGGTATAGCCCCTGGAAGCGGATCTGACACATGTTCCCGTACATAAGGGGGCCCGAGTCATTTATGCATTTTAAGCTGCTGTGTTATATGTCGCATAAAATCAGAAGGTACCACCTACGTCCACTTTTTCTAACACGTAATCTGAGATGCTGCAGTGCAGTACTTTTCTTACGTTATAAAACTGATCGTATGGAGATTTGCCAGGCAGTTGCTTCGTATATGCAGACCTGCTATAGACAGCAGCGAAGGAAGTGGGTTCAAACCATAAACCAACTGCAGTGATGGTTTTGAAATTTTCCGTTTATCTCTGGGGGCTGTGCTCGTCCTTTGACATATTTGCCCTCATAAACAGGGGCGTAGCTCGACTCCAACATGAAAGGCACTGGAGAACCGTATGGACTGGACAGAGCATCGAGAGGTATTGTTGCACATTTCTACTTGTACCTGGACTTTATAAAATGCTCGCTTAGGTGTTGGCAGTCTATTGGCCCATATCTGAGGGTTTAATTTCCACCCGGCTGTCAGCAAAACAAACTATTCGGACAATCCTTGTTTTTTTTAACACACTAGGTAACGTATGCACAGCAGGCTTGTGCTCTTCTTTTATTTCTGATGTTTATAAGACAGCTGTCAGGCTTGCTAGGGGTTTACTTGCTCTGAGTAGGCAACAAGCAGACGGAGATGCCGGTATCTGCACCTATGTACGTGCTTGTTAGCTGGTAAGCTTTGTAAGATCTAATGACCGCTCTTTCTAATTGATTGGTTTTAAAAGAGATATACGTCATCTATTTGCACAAGCATTTTACATCAGATCATGGATTATGCGCAAAGTGTAGTATTTGTATGAACTGTGCTTAAGTCGTTTTAAATTGTTTTATTATCTGCTGTAAATAACGCTGACAATAAACCTTTGCTATCAAGTACCACACCTGCAGGAATGCTCAGTGGGTTGTGCGAAGCTAGATTTAACATGGTCATCTGTGGAAGTGTGTCCATCCAGAAATCAGAGTATATCATACGGTGGGGGTCAAGAAAGGTTTATTTAAGTATCACAGATGCAGAGACCCCATCCATCAACAAGCTAAGACCAACGGACAAATGTCTCTATTCCAGCTCACGGCCTAGCAACCATCCCCACATTCCAGAATATCATGACACAGGACGTCACACCTTCTCCCCCTTACATATAGGGAGGAGTCACTTTAGTCTGGTGCTCAATTACATGTGTGTGCTCAATTACATGTGTAGATGTGTCTGGTGGTGCCTGATAACTGAAAGGCACGCATTTGTTTACATACAATTTCAAATATGTCTGATTTATTATTCCTATTACCGCGCTTTCAACCTTGAGAAGGCCCATCCTAGACCAGTGTGTGGACAAAACACATGCTGACAAATCGAGGACAAAGGGATTGGGACATGGTCTAGGGACACTGACAACAAATCCTACATCAAACCTCACGTTTAACTGTTGAAGCGCAAAGAGCGATATAAAGCGATATACTGAGAAAAAGTAACCTTGAGAATTGCTGCAAACTAAAGTAAATTTTTAAAAACTAATAAAAGAACTACATATCCACAGCTGTGAGACCTGAAAGCCGATTATTTCTCAATATAGCCCTAGTTTATGATTACCTTACAGTACTCACATTATCATCCACGCTAGAAGAGATGGGAGCCTGGGGTGTCTGGTCACAGAAGCTCATTTACATACAAAGGGGGTGACAACCTGTTCACAACGCACAGCACAACTTGTTTACGTAAAGTGCTAGTACACAGAAAAGGGTAAAGTCTTGTGTCTCTTTTTTCATTTTCTTTAATATATCCTGCACCTCGCTCTCTTCTCTTTCTCTCATTTCAATTCATCATAAATTAGTCAAATTCACTATTGCTTTATCAGCAGGGCACAAGTCGGAGGGTAGCCACAGTTTGAAGGGGTCCCCCCACTATTATCTAGAAACAGGATTCAGTTCCACCTAGCTCCTTAGCCTGCGAATGATAATTGTTACTTTGTGCCTCAGCACTGCAGACACAGGCCTCTGAGTGTTTGTGTGAGTGGCGCAAGAGAGGAACAGAGTACTTGACAAAATTAGCCCTTCTTTTGATTAATACACTGTAAATGTGAAACACATTGGGGCTTAGGGGCTGGATAAAGAATAACGTCAGGAAACAAACGCAAATTAAAAGCACATTTTATTTATACTCTGAAAACTGTTTAAAAATGTAATTTCCATTTCTGTTTAAAAATATTTACACTTTCAGTCATTTCCGAGTTTAGTTACAAAGTAATAGTGGGAAAAATACATGATGTATAAAAAACTGAAACCAAAAACTTATTTTTACATTATTTTATGTTTCTTGTTTTTGTGTTTTTAAAACAGGCCGTCAACCTTTCACGTGAAAATTAGTATAAGGGCCTGACATCACTTCACTATTTTCCTTACTTGTGCGCTGTTTATTGGCATGACATGGGTCTATAGGTATTAAAAATAAACATATACATTCACAGGTGTTCAGTCCATTTCTCTGGTGATGTCACACATTGACATGTATTTGGCTGCTTCTTCTATTTTTAGGTGAGTACAAATAACGTACAGTTCCCCCTCTTTCCATTTCTCTCTATTTCTCGCCCTTTTCTTTGTCTCTCTCGCTCTCTTTATCTCTCACCCTCTCTATCTTCCACACACTCCTGTTAGCGTTAGCTTCATGAATTTCACTGCCACTTCTGGCATTCATATGACAAATCCTTTAGAACATTGGAGGACACGGGACAATCAAGTGTGGAAGACTAGTTGCTGGGACTGCAACTGATTGTCCAGTCACATATATACTTTTGATGTGGGATTTCGCTATTTCACAACATTCTTCAAACAGAGTCGACTGCTTACAATGGCTCAATTCTGGTAAAAAGTAGAGTTTGGCAAGTCACAAAATGAATAGGGTGAGCCATGTCGGAGAGGAGCCACGGGTCACACTTAGTTATAAGGCCCGAGGCATGAGCTGATCCATCAACCGATAACAGAGTGTAAAAGATGCAGCAAACATTACTTAACCCCTTGGGTGCTCATGACGGAACGGTTCCGTCATGAGCGTCGGTTGGCCTGTGCTCATGATGGAACCGTTCCGTCATGAGTCCATAGGTTCTTTAGAACCTTCAGCACTGCAGCGGAATTCGCGCAGCACTGAAGGGGTTAGAAACAAGGTACATGCTCTTTTATATCTCAAAACAGGTTATTTCTTGAACACCTGTGCTTCACTTTAGTACATCACATATACTGCAGTGGCATTTGTTAATAGTAATATCTACATTTTACCAATGACGTTTCCCATCTCCAGAGCCCTGACAGCATGTCCACTCTGGGTGTGTTTGGCTTATAGGTTTTATCACTAATCCGACAAGTTAGCTGAAAATATCGTTGTTAGTCCCAGTATTGTTCAGTGTTGCTTTTACAGATGGTGTGGTCATGTGCGATTGAATGTTTTTCTTTGTATCTCTTTTTCACTAAATAAAAATCAACAATTTTTCTTTTCTTTTAGTCCACATTGTGCTAGCCTCCCACTATGTATCCTGGTACATCATGCTGCTTTGCTATGTGTACGGAAGTGAACAATCACTGAAAACAAACACATTTATAATTCTGTAAATACTGTTATCTATTTTCCTTCTTTACTGCTAGTCCGGTCTTCTATCACCTGGCATTTCAATGTCCCACATAATTTGAATTGAATCTTTTTCCGTAATTCATTCCTCTCACAATAACTGCACTGTTCTGCTCTTGTCGATGTCCTCAGATGGGTCAGTATTATTTTTGATGTTCTTAAGTTCTTTCCGGAGTCTCTGTGTTTGCTGATATGTTTGGAGGTTTGATAAGTGACTAAAGCTCTTCCCGCATTCACTGCCGCTGAATAGTTTTTCCCCCGTGTGTGTTCGCTGATGACTTTGAAGGTGTGATAACTGACTAAAGCACTTTGCACATTCACAGCACTTGAATGTTTTTTCTCCTGTGTGTGTTCGCTGATGAATCCTTAATGCTGAAGAGCCGCGAAAACTACTGTCACATTCACTACAATGATAGGGTTTTTCCCCTGTGTGTGTTCGCTGATGTGTTTGGAGGTTTGATAAGTGACTAAAGCTCTTCACACATTCACTGCAGTTGAATGGTTTTTCCCCTGTGTGTGATTGCTGATGTATTTGTAGCACTGATAATTGACTAAAGCTCTTCAGACATTCACTGCACTTGAATGGTTTTTCTCCTGTGTGAGTTCGCTGATGAATCCTTAATGCTGAAGAGACGCGAAAACTACTGTTACATTCACTACAATTATAGGGTTTTTCCCCTGTGTGTGTTCGCTGATGTGTTTGGAGGTTTGATAAGTGACTAAAGCTCTTCACACATTCACTGCAGTTGAATGGTTTTTCCCCTGTGTGTGTTCGCTGATGTGTTTGGAGGTTTGATAAGTGACGAAAGCTCTTCCCACATTCACTGCAGTTGAATGGTTTTTCCCCTGTGTGTGCTCGCTGATGTATTTTGAGGTGTGATAATTGACTAAAGCTCTTGACACATTCATTGCACTTGAATGGTTTTTCTCCTGTGTGAGTTTGCTGATGAATCCTTAATGCTGAAGAGCTGCGAAAACTACTGTCACATTCACTACAATGGTAGGGTTTTTCCCCTGTGTGTATTCGCTGATGTGTTTGGAGGTTTGATAAGTGACGAAAGCTCTTCCCACATTCACTGCAGTTGAATGGTTTTTCCCCTGTGTGTGTTCGCAGATGACTTTGTAGCACTGATAACTGACTAAAGCTCTTTAGACATTCATTGCACTTGAATGGTTTTTCTCCTGTGTGAGTTCGCTCATGACACCTTAATGCTGCAGAGCTGCGAAAACTACTGTCACATTCACTACAATGATAGGGTTTTTCCCCCTTGTGTGTTCGCTGATGACTTTTTAGGTCTGATAACCGACTATAGCACTTTGCACATTCACTGCACTTGAATGGTTTTTCTCCTGTGTGTGTTCGCTGATGAATCCTTAATGTTGAGTAACGACTAAAAATCATTTGACATTGATTGCAATGGTATGGTTTTTCCCCTGTGTGTGTTCGCTGATGGGTTTGTAGATTTTCTAATCGATTACAGCTCTTCCCACATTCACTGCACTCGTATGGTTTTTCCTTCGAGTGTATTCGCTGATGTCTTTGTAGGTGATCTAATCGACTAAAGCTCTTCCCACATTCACTGCATTTAAATGGCTTTTCTCCTGTGTGTGTTCGCAGATGATTTTGTAGGTGTGATGACTTACCGAAGCACTTTGCACATTCACTGCACTTGAATTTTTTTTCTCCTATGTGGTTCCACAGATGGCTTTGTAGGTGTGACAAGAAAGTAAAACACTTTGCACATTCACTGCACTTGAATGGTTTTTCCCTTGTGTGTGTTTGTTGATGTCTTCGTAGGTTTGATAATCGACTAAAGCTCTTCTCAGATTCACTGCACTTGAATGGCTTTTCCCTTGTGTGTGTTTGCTGATGTCTTTGGAGGTTTGATAAACAACTAAAGCTCTTGACACATTCACTGCACTTGAATGGTTTATCTCCTGTGTGCGTTCGCAGATGAATCCTTAATGCTGAAGAGTAACTAAAACTACGGTCACATTCACTACAATGATAGGGTTTTTCCCCCGTGTGTGTTCGCTGATGACTTTGTAGCTTTGATAATCGACTAAAGCTCTTCACACATTCACTGCATTTAAATGACTTTTCCCTTGTGTGTGTTTGATTATGTCTTTGAAGGTGTGATAACTGACTAAAGCACTTTACACGTTCACTGCACTTGAATGGTTTTTGTCCTGTGTACGTGTGCTGATGAAGCTTGAGTAGTGATGACAAACTAAAGCTCTTGCTGTATGTGTATGATTCTTCTTTCTTGGTTAGTGTCTGTGGGTCGGGTATATATTTGTCTACATCCCATGACTGTATTTCCTGATGGGCCGACATGGCTGATAAAGCACTTGTGTTTTTCTCACACACTTTATATGTGTGCAGTATTTTGCACGTTTGATTTCTGTTTTAACAATAAAATGCAATAGCCACCAAATATTTGCCACATTCCTAATACGTAAAAGGTGTCTTTGTAGGCGATTGTGCCTTTAGATTAGATTGTGGCTATGCACGCTTGCGGGTAAAGATGTATCTTCCTTTTGGCTGGTGCAAATTTTAGAAAACAGAGCAGTGTGGTAGTCACATCATACCGATCCCATGATCAAATCTGGTGTTGGACACTTGTTTATACAGGATGCTGTTTGTTATTGTTGTTGCCTTAATTTTCCTAAGGTCATTTCTTCATCTTGTGGCGTTGAGGTGCACGGCTCAGACTCTTGCAATCACTGAACTGCCCTTGATACTTCATCCGGGATCTGTCAGTTTGTGTGCAGGTTCCTCTGTCGCCGACTGCGCTGATGTTTTCCTGAATACTGTAGCTCCTTATTTCTGCTATTATTGAAGTTTTACACCATTCGCTTCATTATTGATGGTCATTTCGTACATTCAAGGCTTGTTTTCTGTTGGATGTAAAGATATTTAAAATTACTAAATTGAAGCATAATTGAATGAGAATTCACAATGTTTAACTGGTTGTAAAAGACATTTCAGGGGAGGTTTACTAAATCTCCAAGCAATGCACACAGCCCCACTGTGCGAGGCTGCGTTGCGTTGAGCGACGGGGAAGGAGCAGGAGAACACCATATTTTCAAAGATATGGCTCTCACCTTCCCTTTCCCTTGCACGGGCGCAGATTACAGCGGCCCTGAGCCATGCACACACCTTAGCACCAGAGCGCTAGGTGTGTGTGTGAGTCCAGCTTAGGTTTTGTACAGGAAAGAGACACTTCCTATACAAAATACTATGCCTACACAAGAGGAAAAGCTTTTCCCACTTTGTATGTTTGTTGCACAGTGCTGCACGCATGCAAAGTCAGAAAATTAAGGAGAAATGAAAGCATTTCTCCTTCCTTGTGCGTAGTTTAAAAGGGTGCAGTTTTCTCACGCTAAACCCAATCTACTGTATTTGGTAAATTTGGTTTAGCGTGAGAAACCATGGGTGGTTGCACAGGAACGCCCAAGCACCCTCCTTGGCAGCCCCCATGGTACAAAGTAGCGCGAAGCCGTGATATGCACTGCTTCACATTACTTTAACGTTATTTCCAGCGCTAAACAAGTTTAGCGATAGAAAGTAAATTAGGAAAAAAAGATTTTGCACTGTTTTGTGTCACTTTTGTGACGCAAACACAGTGCAAAATCTTAGTAAATCTCCCCTTCTTCTTTACCGCCTTTGAAACTTAGCAAGGAATATTTCATCATACACAGATATTTAACTAAAAGTTCTGTTGATCAGGTGATATCTTAGTAATGTCTGAAAAGGGGGTGATTTACCAGTGTTCACAGAGTAAGGGCACTCACGGAGCACCCAGGTGCTTGAGGAATAGCTTAAGATAGAGGCATATGGTCAAGATTTCATTGAAACAACAATAGATGTTAGAAAAAGAGATGGATCAGGCTGGGCTGTATAATTTCCAGTAACTCTTTACGAAGAATAGAACAAAAGTAACTTTATTCACACACTTCTTCTCATTTCTTTCCTATTCACTTAAGATCATCTCAAATACCAACTCCTGTCTTTACCTCGCTGTTCATAAGTCACCTTTGACACTTTCAACAGCTCCCTTGGTTCAAGCATTTCTGGTTTCTTCTAACCTGGATGATTGGAACATTATTGTCGGGGGGGTTTCCTATCGCCATAACATCTGTCCATCTCCCTGAAACTAGTGCAGCTTACAGCACCCGTTTCTGGCCCTGAAAGACAACTCCTTTACATTATAAGCGCAGATAAGGCAATCAAATGTTGATTCATATAATTTAATATTCAACAATTTCAGTCATTTAGTACTGATAGAGAATCCATCACAACCAATAATTTACCTGAGATATCCCCTCAGCAGATTTGTGCATATTACTCTTTTTTTCCCCCTTTTCCACCATTACATGGCATCTTGCATGACATTGTCCGTTTGGGGCCCAGGATGACACTTTGTGACTGGATGGGCATTTGGTAGAGCGGGAGGAGGTGTCAGGTATCCACAGGTGATGCAGCATTTCTACCTTTCCATATTTCTCATATTCAAGTTTACCTAATTTCCTGTCCTTCGGCCCCCCTACTGCCCTCTGGCTGCGCACTCACTCTGTGGGGTTCATCAGAAGTCAGATAACTGCCTCATACTCACAAGGCCGTGGTTCTCACTTCTACAACACTTATTGCAGACATAGGGCCTAGTTAGGAGTTTGTCCAACAGATTTTTGCCTCAAAACTAGGGGTGGGTGAAGAATTCCACTCTGCCGGCGGAGCTCGCAAAGTTTTTCCCACTCTGCACTCTGTGCAGACTTGTTCCAAAAAGCTCCATGCAGAACGGAGTTCTTTTCTCAAGCGGTTCGCCAATGTAAGATGGCGGGCGCTTGTGAGAAAATATAACGCACTAGACCTCCTCCTGGCGAGATTTCTCAATGTGGGAGGTCACGGCAGGTCGCGACCACTCGAGTGTTAAAATCTGCCATTCTCGTTGATGAAGCTGCCATTCGATTAGAATGTCAATTAGAGCGGCAGTAAGCAGCATCGCCCTCTGGCATGACGCGTAGTGCTGTTCATGCTGATTTTACAGTGGGGGTTGGACTCCTGGCAATAAAAATCAGTGAGCACAGTGCAACTTAACAACCTCTGCCACTAGTGGAAGTCTGCAGAGTGCGCCGGAGTTTCCCTGGCACTTCGTGGAGTTCCGCAGAGTAAAAATCTGCAAACTACACCAAGGCATTTTCTAAACGTGACAGATATCCTGTCTGTCTTATTATAATTGCTGCAGGATGCAATGCATTTTTAATGGGGCGGGCAGGACACCTGTCACATTTGTGATGGAATAAACCATCTGCTGAAATCTAAATCAGGCCTTTGGTGTACATTGTGTCCAGTGTGGCTAGCTGGGCTTGAAGGATCTTGTTGTTTGTCGGTCTCTCACTGCTGTGAGGTCACCGCCAGGCAGAACTACTGTCAGCGGCGCCTTGTGCAGATCTTCCTTCCTAGAGAGGACTTCTGCCAGCTGTGCCTTGTGCAGTTCTTCCTTCCAGGCAGGGTCTTCTGTCAGCTGTGCCTTGTGTAGATCTGCTTTCCAGACAAGGGCTTCTTTCCTCAATGATCAGTTCAAAGGTCTGGAGAGGTAGAACTGGTCTAGGTCATCTTCTTTATTGCAGTTCTACTGGTCAAGCCACAGACCTCGTGCTTTGAGAAGTAGGAGAGTCTGGATTTTCTGAGATTTGTAGAACATTAAGACAGTTCTACGGCATCCAGCACACACTACAAGACTCCAAAGGTCAACACTACAAGTGCTGCTCCAAGGTTTAATTCAACCACTGTATCTGAACATCCCCTGGCAAATGCCAACTAAAGAATAAACATTCTGCTTGCACCAGCAGAGCGCAGAAAGCTTTTCAAGCACCTCAAGGTACATGGACTTTCTCTATCTGCCGTAACTGAAGATGTTAAACCTTGGTAACATCAATCCCCTTTGGACAAGGTTCTCCATTTTGCTATGAGAATGTAACTCATCCTGCGCAAACACAACCCCTCAAGTCTGTACTGCATGAAGCTGGGTGGTTCTCACCCAAAAGAGGGCCCTCCACAAATTGCTGACATTTGTTTACACCCCCTGGACAGCTTTGGTAACACACAGACCAACTACACCCCCTCAGGGATCACCCATCCATCTGCCAGAATCAAGACTCAGATATTTCAACCTTCTATATTACTGTCTTTGGAACGGCCCGTCTTGGGGATTCGTGGAAGCTCCACACTCAGTGAGCTCAAAGTTGGCTTGCAAAAACCACCTCATGAGAGTGGAAGAAAAGAACATTAAGTGACACGCACTGCACAGAAGTGTAAATCTACTATTATCGTTCCATGTACCATTGTCCTACAGCTGATGTTTCGACATGGATGTTTTGCCGTCTATCACAGCAGCTTCTTCGTTTAAAATCTTACTCAAAGGTTTTGCATCATATCTACTTACCTATGTACTGTTTCTGACCCTATGACATCTCTGGCAGACATGCTGTGCTGTCTGTTGCTACATAAATCGGAAGTACATTGCTACTGCAGCGAGAGTGCAGTGTCCTTGCAGTCAGATGCACTTGATTGGGATAAAAGGCGCCATGTTTGCTAGAAAAGCTGCAACTATTAGAATAATAACATACCAAAAGCAGCGCATATAATGCAATACCGCAGACGAGGTACTAGAAAAACGTGACGCTTACAATGCAATAACACAGGCAAGGAAGTAGGAAAACGTGACGCAAACAATGCAATAACACAGGCCAAGCATTAGGAGACTCCGGCGCAAACAATGCAATAACACAGGCCAGGCACGAGGAGAATCTGATGCAAACAATGCAATAACACAGGCCAGGCACTAGGTGAATCTGATGCAAACACTCTAATAACACAGGCCAGGCACAAGGAGAATCTGAAGCAAACAATGGAATAACACAGGCCGGGCACGAGGAGAATCTGATGTAAACAATGCAATAACACAGGCCAGGCACTAGGTGAATCTGACGCAAACACTCCAATAACACAGGCCAGGCACGAGGAGAATCTGAAGCAAACAATGCAATAACACAGGCCAGACACTAGGAGAATCTGATGTAAACAGTGCAATAACACAGACCAGGCACAAGGAGATTCTGATGCAAACAATGCAATAACACAGGCTAGGCATGAGGGGAATCTGATGCAAACAATGCAATAACACAGGTCAGGCACTAGGTGAATTGGATGAAAACAATGCAATAACACAGGCCAGGCACGAGGAGAATCTGATGTAAACAATGCAATAACACAGGCCAGGCATGAGGAGAATCTGATGTAAACAATGCAATAACACAGGCCAGGCATGAGGAGAATCTGATGTAAACAATGCAATAACACAGGCTGGGCACGAGGAGAATCTGACACAAACACTGCAATAACACAGGCCAGGCACGAGGAGAATCTGATGTAAACAATGTAATAACACGGGCCAGACACTAGGAGAATCTGATGTAAACAATGCAATAACACAGGCCAGGCACTAGGAGAATCTGATGTAAACAATGCAATAACACAGGCCAGGCACTAAGAGAATCTGACACAAACACTGCAATAACACAGGCCAGGCACGAGGAGAATCTGATGTAAACAATGTAATAACACGGGCCAGACACTAGGAGAATATGATGTAAACAATGCAATAACACAGGCCAGGCACTAGGAGAATCTGATGTAAACAATGCAATAACGCAGGCCATGCACTAGGAGAATCTTACGTGAACAATGCAATAACACAGGCCAGGCATTGGGAGAATCTGATATAAACAATGCAATAACACAGGCCAAGCGTTGGGAGAATCTGACGCAAATAATGCTAATAACACAGGCAAGGCACGAGGAGAATCTGACGCAAAAAAATGCAATAACACAAGGCAAGACACTAGGAGAATTGGACACAAACAATGCAATAACACAGGCAAGGTAATATGTGAATCTGACGCAAACACTGCAATATCACAGGCCAGGCACTAGGAGAATCTGATGCAAACAATGCATTAACACAGGCCAGGCACGAGGAGAATCTGACGAAAACAAGGCAATAACACAGGCCAGACACTAGGAAAATCTGATGTAAACAATGCAATAACACAGGGCAGGCATGAGGAGAATCTGTTGTAAACAATGCAATAACACAGGCCAGGCATGAGGAGAATCTGAAGCAAACAATTCAATAACACAGGCCGGTGATGAGGAGAATCTGATGTAAACAATGCAATAAACACAGGCCAGGCGTTGGGAGAATCTGACACAAACAATGCAATAATACAGGCCAGTCATTGGGAGAATCTGATGTAAACAGTGCAATAACACAGGCCAGGCACGAGGATATTCTGATGCAAACAATGCAATAACACAGGCCAGGCACGAGGAGAATCTGATGCAAACAATGCAAAACACAGGTCAGGCACTATGTGAATCTGATGCAAACAATGCAATAACACAGGCCAGGCACTAGGTGAATCTGACACAAACACTGAAATAACAGAAGCCAGGCACGAGGAGAATCTGATGTAAACAATGCAATAACACAGGCCAGACGTTGGGAGAATCTGACGCAAACAATACAATAACACGGGCCAGATACTAGGAGAATCCGACGCAAACACTGCAATAACACAGGCCAGGCACTAGTAGAATCTGATGCATGCAATGCATTACACAAGCCAGGCACTAGGAGAATCTGATGTAAACAATGCAATAACACAGGCCAGGCATGAGGAGAATCTGAGGCAAACAATGCTAATAACACAGGCAAGGCACAAGGAGAATCTGATGTAAACAGTGCAATAACACAGGCCAAGCACGAGGACAATCTGACGCAAACAATGGCATAACACAGGCCAGGCACGAGGAGAATCTGAGGCAAACAATGCTAATAACACGGGCCAGACACTAGGAGAATCTGATGTAAACAATGCAATAACACAGGCGAGGCACGAGGAGAATCTGACGCAAACAATGGCATAACACAGGCCAGGCACGAGGAGAATCTGATGCAAACAATGTCATAACAGGCCTGGCACGAGGAGAATCTGATGTAAACAATGCAATAGCACAGGCCAGGCACTAGGAGATTCAGATGCAAACAATGCAATAACACAGGCCAGGCACAAGGAGAATCTGATGCAAACAATGCAATAACACAGGTCAGGCACTAGGTGAATCTGATGCAAACAATGCAATAACACAGGCCAGGCACGAGGAGAATCTGATGTAAGCAATGCAATAACACAGGCCAAGCATTGGGAGAATCTGACGAAAACAATTCTAATAACAGAGGCTAGGCACTAGGAGATCTGACACAAAGAATGCAATAACACAGGCAAGGCACTAGGAGAATCTGACACAAACAATGCAATAACACAGGCAAGGTAATATGTGAATCTGACGCAAACACTGCAATAACACAGGCCAGGCACTAGGAGAATCTGATGCAAACAATGCATTAACACAGGCCAGGCACTAGGAGAATCTGATGCAAACAATGCATTAACACAGGCCAGGCACGAGGAGAATCTGACGAAAACAAGGCAATAACACAGGCCAGACACTAGGAAAATCTGATGTAAACAATGCAATAACACAGGGCAGGCATGAGGAGAATCTGTTGTAAACAATGCAATAACACAGGCCAGGCATGAGGAGAATCTGAAGCAAACAATTCAATAACACAGGCAGGTGATGAGGAGAATCTGATGTAAACAATGCAATAAACACAGGCCAGGCGTTGGGAGAATCTGACACAAACAATGCAATAATACAGGCCAGTCATTGGGAGAATCTGATGTAAACAGTGCAATAACACAGGCCAGGCACGAGGATATTCTGATGCAAACAATGCAATAACACAGGCCAGGCACGAGGAGAATCTGATGCAAACAATGCAAAACACAGGTCAGGCACTATGTGAATCTGATGCAAACAATGCAATAACACAGGCCAGGCACTAGGTGAATCTGACACAAACACTGAAATAACAGAAGCCAGGCACGAGGAGAATCTGATGTAAACAATGCAATAACACAGGCCAGACGTTGGGAGAATCTGACGCAAACAATACAATAACACGGGCCAGATACTAGGAGAATCCGACGCAAACACTGCAATAACACAGGCCAGGCACTAGTAGAATCTGATGCATGCAATGCATTACACAAGCCAGGCACTAGGAGAATCTGATGTAAACAATGCAATAACACAGGCCAGGCATGAGGAGAATCTGAGGCAAACAATGCTAATAACTCAGGCAAGGCACAAGGAGAATCTGATGTAAACAGTGCAATAACACAGGCCAAGCACGAAGACAATCTGACGCAAACAATGGCATAACACAGGCCAGGCACGAGGAGAATCTGAGGCAAACAATGCTAATAACACGGGCCAGACACTAGGAGAATCTGATGTAAACAATGCAATAACACAGGCGAGGCACGAGGAGAATCTGACGCAAACAATGGCATAACACAGGCCAGGCACGAGGAGAATCTGATGCAAACAATGTCATAACAGGCCTGGCACGAGGAGAATCTGATGTAAACAATGCAATAGCACAGGCCAGGCACTAGGAGATTCAGATGCAAACAATGCAATAACACAGGCCAGGCACAAGGAGAATCTGATGCAAAGAATGCAATAACACAGGTCAGGCACTAGGTGAATCTGATACAAACAATGCAATAACACAAGCCAGGCACGAGGAGAATCTGATGTAAGCAATGCAATAACACAGGCCAAGCGTTGGGAGAATCTGATGAAAACAATTCTAATAACAGAGGCTAGGCACTAGGAGATCTGACACAAAGAATGCAATAACACAGGCCAGGGACTCGGAGAATCTGACACAAAGAATGCAATAACACAGGCAAGGCACTAGGAGAATCTGACACAAACAATGCAATAACACAGGCCAGGCACTAGGGTTGATGATTACAATACAATAACACAGGCCAGGCACTAGGAGAATCTCACACAAACAATGCAATAACACAGGCCAGGCACTAGGAGAATCTGATGCAAACAATGCATTAACACAGGCCAGGCACTAGGAGAATCTTTTGTAAGCAATGCAATAACACAGGCCAAGCGTTGGGAGAATCTGACGAAAACAATTCTAATAACAGAGGCTAGGCACTAGGAGATCTGACACAAAGAATGCAATAACACAGGCAAGGCACTAGGTGAATCTGACACAAACATTGCAATAACACAGGCAAGGCACTAGATTCATCTGATGCAAACAATGCAATAACACAGGCCGGGCACGGGGAGAATCTGATGTAAACAATGCAATAACACAGGCCAGGCATGAGGAGAATCTGAAGCAAACAATTCAATAATACAAGCCAGGCACTGGGAGAATCTGATGCAATCAATGCAATAACACAGGCCAGGCACTAGGAGAATCTTATCCAAAGAATGCAATAACACAGGCCAGGCACTAGGGTTGATGATTACAATACAATAACACAGGCCAGGCACTAGGAGAATCTGATGCAAACAATGCAATAACACAGGCCAGGCACTAGGAGAATCTGATGCAAACAATGCATTAACACAGGCCAGGCACTAGGAGAATCTGATGCAAATAATGCATTAACACAGCCAGGCACTGGGAGATTCAGATGCAAACAATGCAATAACACAGGCCAGGCACGAGGCGAATCTGATGCAAACAATGCAATAACACAGGTCAGGCACTAGGTGAATCTGATGCAAACAATGCATTAACACAGGCCAGGCACTGGGAGAATCTGATGCAAACAATGCATTAACACAGGCCAGGCACTGGGAGAATCTGATGCAAACAATGCATTAACACAGGCCAGGCACTAGGAGAATCTGATGCAAACAATGCAATAACACAGGCCAGGCACCTGGAGAATCTGACGCAAACACTGCAATAACACAGGCCAGGCACGAGGAGAATCTGATGTAAACAATGCATTAACACAGGCCAGGCATTGGGTGAATCTGATGCAAACAATGCAATAACACAGGCCAGATACTAGAAGAATCTGATGTAAACAGTGCAATAACACAGGCCAGGCACGAGGAGATTCTAATGCAAACAATGCAATAACACAGGCCAGGTACGAGGAGAATCTGATGCAAACATACAATATCACAGGCCGGGCACAAGGAGAATCTGATGTAAACATACAATAACACAGGCCGGGCACAAGGAGAATCTGATGTAAACGATGCAATAACACAGGCCAGGCGTTGGGAGAATTTGACGAAAACAATGCTAATAACACAGGCTAGGGACTAGGAGAATCTGACGCAAACATACAATAACACAGGCCGGGCACAAGGAGAATCTGATGTAAACGATGCAATAACACAGGCCAGGCGTTGGGAGAATTTGACGAAAACAATGCTAATAACACAGGCTAGGCACTAGGAGAATCTGACAAAAAAGAATACAATAACACAGGCAGAGCACTAGGTGAATCTGATGCAAATAATGCAATAACACAGGCTAGGCACTAGGTGAATCCGACGCAAACACTGCAATAACAAAGGCGAGGCACGAGGAGAATCTGAAGCAAACAATGCAATAACACAAACCGGGCATGAGGAGAATCTGATGTAAACAATGCAATAACACGGGCCGGACACTAGGAGAATCTGATGTAAAGAGTACAGTAACACAGGCCAGGCACAAGGAGAATCTTATGTAAACAATGCAATAACACAGGCTAGGCACAAGGAGAATCTGACGCTAAAAATGCAATAACACAGGCAGGCACTAGGAGAATCTATTGGACACAATGCAATAACACAAGCGAGGCACTAGGAGAATCTTATGCAAACAATGCAATAACACAGGCTAGGAGTTGGGAGAGCTGCTTTGATTCTCCATGACAGATAAAGTAGTAAAAGGCAGAAAAGCAGCATTCAAAAGTAATACGGACTATTTGTATAAGATCTTGTTTATCAAGTCTTGGGTTTTGAAGAATCTTCAAAAATGGAGAAAGTGATTTATTAATCAGGGTGAAATGGGGTGGTGGTCCTGGCCTATCATTCACACCGGTCCTTATCCAGGTAAAGGGGGTGGTCGTGCTGGCCTATCATTCACCACCGGTCATTATCCAGGGAAAGGGGGTGGTCGTAGTGGCCTATCATTCACACGGGTCCTTCTCCAGGTAAAGGGGGTGGTCATGCTGGCCTATCATTCACCACCGGTCATTATCCAGGGAAAGGGGGTGGTCGTAGTGTCCTATCATTCACACGGGTCCTTCTCCAGGTAAAGGGGGTGGTCGTGCTGGCCTATCATTCACCACCGGTCCTTATCCAGGTAAAGGGGGTGGTCGTACTGGCCTATCATTCACCACCGGTCATTATCCAGGGATAGGGGGTGGTCGTACTGGCCTATCATTCGCCACCGGTCCTTATCCAGGTAAAGGGGGTGGTCGTACTGGCCTATCATTCGCCACCGGTCCTTATCCAGGGATAGGGTGTGGTCGTACTGGCCTATCATTCGCCACCGGTCATTATCCAGGGATAGGGGGTGGTCGTAGTGGCCTATCATTCACCACCGATCCTTATCCAGCGATAGGGGGTGGTCGTAGTGGCCTATCATTCACCACCGGTGCTTATCCAGTTAACAGCACACCTCACCTGCAGTGCCGCCTCAGTAACTCTGCCAGGATGGAAGCTAGGGTGTCATCGGGCCGGTGCTCTTCTGTGCTGAATTCTGCACAGAGAGTGAGTTCCGGCCTGGCAGATGCTGTGTGTGACAACAACACAAACTGCACTGCACCCATATCACAGCTTTGCCTGGCCCGCAGCGTTGGCCAAAGTACACTGTGACTTACTTTATGAATGGACTGCACAGAGACCGCTGTGTGCACACAGCACAGCTCACTGCATGATGCATTCTTAAGTTCTCCCAGCTGCTGAATGACTCGGCCCCTGCCCGGCAGGCCGCACTTAGCTTGCGCAAGTGGCGATCCCCAGGATGGTGATGGCGCTGACTCTGAGGATGAGTCCAGTGACTCAAGGCTGGCCGCCTCTCGCACTGTGCCCAGTGCAGTGTTTGATTCTGGAGCAGCACTCATGCATCGCTGCTGCTCTGGGCTTCCATTGGGTGATAGTTCCAGGGGAGGCACTTTAAAGTCTGTGTTTGTAGGAGACTCACCTCCTCATGGTGCTCTCAGACAGGCCCAATCATGCCTCTGTTCACCGATGTTTGATGCCAGACAGCAGCACACCACCGCCAGGACTCCTCCACTCTTGAGGCCCCCGCTGCTTCTCTGACCTGCCTACCACCGTACCTCACTTCTTCCAGGAGGTGACGAGGCACGAGGTCACCCACATCCAATCCCGGGGCCCCCAACAGTGCTAAAGCTGCCAGCAGCATCCACGGATGAGGCCAGCCCCCCGCCCCCCTGAGAGCCTGACTCCAGAGCTCAGCAGACTCTTTAAGATCTTTAACTATCACCTCACTGAGCCAGTTCCTTCTGGCAAGTCTGTGGGGAGCAACAGAGCCGGCGCACTGGCACCGCCGTCTGCCATTCAGACTGGCATTAAAAATGCGTGACGAGGCATTTCAGTACGGCGATGCGGAAAACCACACTGAAATGCAGTAGAGTCACACCTGATGCGTGATACTTGGCAGGCCTGCCTCCTTGGGGGACTGCTGCTGCCTCTCCCTGGGGACCCCTGTAGAAGGTTAGGAAGGGCTCCTCTGCTTCTGCTTGTGGGAGGGGCCCCTCTGCGGCTCCCTGTGGGATGGGCCCTTCCGCTTCTGCTTGGGGGAGGGGCCCCTCTGCTTCTGTATGAGGGAGGGGCCCCCAGCTTCTCCTTGTCGAGGGGCCCCTCTCCTTCTACTTGTGGGCGAGGCCCCTCTGCTGCTCCTTGTGGGAGGGGCCCCTCTGTTGCTCCTTCTGGGAGGGCCCCCCTGCTTCTCCTTGTGGGAGGGGCCACCCTGTTTCCCCTTGTGGGAGGGGCCCCTCTGCTTCTAGGAGGGGCCCCTCTGGTGCTCCTTGTGGGAAGGGCCCCTCTGCTTCTGGGAGAGCCCCCTGCTTCTCCTTGTGGGAGGGGTCCCTCCGCTTTTGAGAGGTGACCCTCTGCTTCTTCTTTTGGGAGGGGCCCCTCTCCTGCTCCTGTGGGAGGAGCCCCTCTGCTTCTGCTTGTGGGAGGGGCCCCTCTGCTTCTCCTTGTGGGTGGGGGCTGCTTCTTCTTCTTGCGGGAGGGCCCCCTCTCTTTCTCCATGTGGGAGGGGACCCCTGCTTCTCCATGTGGGAGGGGCCCATGTCTTTCTCCTTGTGGGACGGGCCCTCTGCTCCTTGCGGGGGTGGGAGGGAGTTAGATGAATGGATGGATGGAAAGAGAGGAAGAGGAAGGGGGACTGGAGGATGGAACATCTTAAGGATTTTGGGGGCCCTGGATCAAACATTTTGGGGCCCCTGCTCAGACCAGTTGTGAATTCATGATCCATTCAGACTCCTCCAGATTCTAAAGTGTGTCCAATGACTCAGCAGCAGCTCACTGAGGTCACTGCGCGCAATCCCTGCCACCCACCCGTAATACAAATATATGAAAACAAACTGTGTTTAAAAACCATTCAAGGTCATCAGGGCAGGGCTTTGTGGAGAACAGAGCCAGGTATATCAGGGGCCCCTGAAAGGCTGGGGCCCGGGGCAAGAGCCAAATTTGCCAAGGCCTTAAAACGTCTCAGGGAGGAGAGAGAGGGAGAAACAGAGGGGGGAGAGGTGGAGAGAAAGCGATCAGAGAGAGAGAAAAGACGTGGAGATGGATGGGTGGATGGGTGGGTGGATGGGTGGGTGGATGGATGGATGGATGGATGGATGGATGGATGGATGGATGGATGGATAGGTGGGTGGATGGATCGACAGATGGATAGGTCGGTGGACAGATGGGTGGGTGGATGGATGGGTGGGTGGGTAGATGAATGGATGGATGGGTGGGTGGGTGGAGGGATGTGTGGGTGGGTGGATGGATGGGTGAGTGGATAGACATGTGGGTGGATGGATGAGTAGATGGATGGTTGGATGGATTGGTAGATAGATAGATGGGTGGATGGATAGATAGATGGATGTATGGATGGGTGGATGGATGGATGGGTGGATGGATAGATGGATGGATGGATGGGTGAATGGATAGATGGATGGATGGGTGGATGGATAGATGGATGGATGGGTGGATGGATAGATGGATGGATGGATGGGTGGATGGATAGATAGATGGATGGGTGGATAGATGGATGGATGGATGGGTGGGTGGTTGGATGGGTGAATGGATGGATGGAAAGAGAGAGAGAGAGATTGCACAAGAAGCAGAAGAGAGCATTTTTGCCAGGGTCGCTGCTGGTTCCCAGTCCCGCCCGGGTAGCAAGGGCCGCGCGGAGGCAGGAGCCACTGGTACCACAGAGTCCTATATCGCTACCACTGGAGCGGGGGTGTCACTTCATCTTGTCCTAATAATCCCCCTCCTTTCTGTCCCCCCCTTCAGCAGAAGTAATGTCCAGGTGTATGGGGAGAGACAACTCTCTGCTGCTGCAGGGTCCTGCTGTCCTGCGCTGTACACTATTACATACGGTGCTTAATTTGTAAAAGAATGAGAGCCGGGCTCAAAGTTGTGTTAAGAAGCCCACAGCCGGTGCTATTGAATGCCGGGTACTGAATATCAAGGCTGCGGAGTCTTGGATCCACCTCATGGCTCTTGAATCCACCCCCAGCCACTCCCGGCTCCTGTATCTCACTCTTGATTCATGGCTCTTTAATCTACCCCAGACACTCTCGGCTCCTTTATCTCACTCTTGATTCCACCTCATGGCTCTTTAATCCACCACTAGCCACTCCCGGCTCCTTTATCTGACTCTTGATTCCACCTCATGGCTCTTTAATCCACCCCCAGACACTCCCGGCTCCTTTGTCTCACTCTTGATTCCACCTCATGGCTCTTTAATCCACCCACAGACACTCTCGGCTCCTTTATCTCACTCTTGATTCCACCTCATGGCTCTTTAATCCACCCCCAGACACTCTCGGCTCCTTTATCTCACTCTTGATTCCACCTCATGGCTCTTTAATCCACCCCAAAACACTCCCGGCTCCTTTATCTCACTCTTGATTCCACCTCATGGCTCTTTAATCCACCCCAGACACTCCCGGCTCCTTTATCTGACTCTTGATTCCACCTCATGGCTCTTTAATCCACCCCAGACACTCTCGGCTCCTTTATCTCACTCTTGATTCCACCTCATGGCTCTTTAATCCACCCCCAGACACTCCCGGCTCCTTTATCTCACTCTTGATTCCACCTCGTGGCTCTTTAATCCACCCCCAGCCACTCTCGGCTCCTTTATCTCACTCTTGATTCCACCCCATGGCTCTTTAATCCACCCCAGCCACTCCCGGCTCCTTTATCTCCCTCTTGATTCCACCTCATGGCTCTTTAATCCACCCCCAGACACTCCCGGCTCCTTTGTCTCACTCTTGATTCCACCTCATGGCTCTTTAATCCACCCACAGACACTCTCGGCTCCTTTATCTGACTCTTGATTCCACCTCATGGCTCTTTAATCCACCCCCAGACACACCCGGCTCCTTTATCTCACTCTTGATTCCACCTCGTGGCTCTTTAATCCACCCCCAGCCACTCTCGGCTCCTTTATCTCCCTCTTGATTCCACCCCATGGCTCTTTAATCCACCCCAGCCTCTCCCGGCTCCTTTATCTCCCTCTTGATTCCACCTCATGGCTCTTTAATCCACCCCCAGACACTCCCGGCTCCTTTATCTCACTCTTGATTCCACCCCATGGCTCTTTAATCCACCCCAGCCACTCCCGGCTCCTTTATCTCCCTCTTGATTCCACCTCATGGCTCTTTAATCCACCCCAGACACTCCCGGCTCCTTTATCTCACTCTTGATTCCACCTCATGGCTCTTTAATCCCCCCCATTTTACATTGACGTAACTTGAAAAAGGAATTACGAGTTAGTTCAAGGGGTCACCATTGAAAATGTCTTTTCTTCATATGAAGTTGCTTAGCTTATATTTAAACTAAACTTTGAATCAAACTTTAACAATACATTTCTTCTACTGATCAGAAACATTTCTAGAAAATATGTGAATCATGTTATACAATGTCAAACTTATTAAGAAAAAGCATCCATGAGCGAGGGTCAAGAGTAGACATTCTTGTTACATCTTTTCGGCATGATCTAATTTTAACAAAGTTCACGTGTTAGTATTTTTATAAATACACAGTATTTAGCATTGAATTCAAGCAGTTTGGGGCCTAGTGTGTGTAAGTGTGGCAGCTGTGTACATTTTTGTCTTTTTAAACATTTAGTTTTGCAAACCTGACTGGTGCTTTAGGCATTTATTTGAAAGAAAATGTAAAATTTGAACGGTCTGCAATATGTCAACAAAGTTTTGATCCCATCAAATAAAGTATTAACTCTGCTCCCGCACTACAGCCTTGTGTGGAAGGACGCAATATTTTGGTGACTGTGCTGCTAGTGCATATGGCATGGGGGCTGTTTTGCCACAAGTGAAGGATGGAAGGAAGTCACTGTAGGGTTTGCTTCTAGAAGGATGAAAGAATTGAAAACAAGATATTCCATAATAGATCAAATAAATGTTGGCATGTGTATGGGGTCTTGGCAAGTTTAATCCATATCTCTGGAAGGAAAATATTGTTTACGGACAGATCACAGATCACTCGTTGATATTTTGTCTGGAAACAAAATTAAGAAAGCCACAGCCAGATTATCAAATTATTGGAGTTCAATTTTTAGAGGGATTCACATTGTGGGAGGAAAGAGTGTTAGAACTGACTTTCTGTCTCGTTTACCAGTTGATGGAGATTTTTGTGAGGTGGATGTACAGGAAGAAATTAAGGAATGCATCATTGCCATAGTTGAAGATTTGTTAATTTGTTCCGATATGATGGTATTGTGGGATCGGTTGAGGGAGGATTCTGTATTCAACGCGATTATGAATTTTGGTAAATTTGGGTCAGCAGGGAAAAAACCTGCTAAATCTTCTTGCAAGGTGGCGGATGAGTTATCTGTGAAAGGAGGATTGTTGGTGAGGGGTGATAAATTGATTGCACTAGGAGTTTTCCACCAAAAGACTTTGGAGACAGCTCATATTGGCCATCTGGGTATGAATGCCACGAAGCAGAGGATAAGAATTTATTTCTGGTGGCCTGGGGTCGATGTGGAGGTAGAAGGATTTGGTTTTTTTTTGGTCCTCATTCTGCCAATTGACTAGTTGGCAATACTCCCTTTCCCTTACTGAGGGCCGGATGGGAATAGAGTCTTTCCACACAAGAAATCCAGCTGCTTCCACTCCTGCCCCTCACACGCATAGCATGCCGATGAGGGGGACCGGAACCAACAGCTGGATATATGACGTTACCACGCGTTCTTTTACCACGCAGACCATTACCACGCATTTTTTACAACGCAGGACCCTTTACCACGCATACCATTACAACGCTGGTATTTACAACGCAGGTACTATTACAACGCATACCATTACAACGTAAGTATAGGTAAGTAAATAATATGGTAAAATAATTTAATTATTAATAATATTTTTTTTAATTAATAAATTATTATTTTAATATTTAATATTTTAATTATTTATATTAATATTTATTTATTAATTTTTAAATATATATGTTAAAAATACCCCTGTACCCCAAAACCCAAACCCAGCCCTAAAACCTAAAAATACCCCTGAACCCCAAAACCCAAACCCAGCCCTGAACCCTAAAAATACCCCTGTACCCCAAAAACTGAAAACTGACCCTGAACCCTAAAAATACCCCTGTACCCCAAAAACTGAAAAACTGACCCTGAACCCTAAAAATACCCCTGTACCCCAAAAACTGAAAACTGACCCTGAACCCTAAAAATACCCCTGTACCCAAAAACTGAAAACTGACCCTGAACCCTAAAAATACCCCTGTACCCCAAAAACTGAAAACTGACCCTGAACCCTAAAAATACCCCTGTACCCAAAAACTGAAAACTGACCCTGAACCCTAAAAATACCCCTTTACCCAAAAACTGAAAACTGACCCTGAACCCTAAAAATACCCATTTACACAAAAACTGAAAACTGACCCTGAACCCTAAAAATACCCATTTACCCAAAACCCAAACCTAAAATATTTTAAATAAAATTATATACTTACCAATACTTACGTTGTAATGGTATGCGTTGTAAAGGTACCTGCGTTGTAAATACCAGCGTTGTAATGGTATGCGTGGTAAAGGGTCCTGCGTTGTAAAAGTTGCGTGGTAAAGGTAGGTCGTGGTAAAAGTTGCGTGGTAAAGGTTGTATACCCCAACAGCTACTTATTGACTTAATCATTGGATCCCGTTCCTCTGACACCCGTCAACCAACATAGCCCACACCTTCTCTTGACCTCTAGGGTCACACGACATATCTAGTTGACTTGTACGTATGATGTTGTTTTTACACTCAGAGAAATGGGGTGGAACAGCCGATTTTCAAGCTTTACAGATCTCTCGTCTACCCAATAAAATGACATAAAACATGAATCTAGTGGCCATTTTATTTGAAGCCAAAATGCTATCTTGGCCTAGTCCGCAAAAAAATAAGTACCAATGTTACTTCTATCTGAATGTCTGTTACATCCGTCAAAAATTCACATATGCCCCTTCAAAATTTGGTAATCACTGGGCAAGTTAAAACATATGACAGTCATTTGCTAGGGGATCTTGGCATCTTGAACAAACATACTCAGGAACATTTTTTCAATTTTGCAGGGGACCAGTAGACCCGATAAAGGGTGAAAAGATAGTTACGCTTGAGATACGCAGGTTTAACTGTCTCTCGAAGCAATGCAAAGAGCCCAACCAAGCCTCACTCAGATTAATATTTTCCACATCATTACGCCAAAGCTTTTGGATATCCTGATTCATATCATCTTCAGCTTTAATCAGGGCTGGATACCACAAGGCCACTTCTTTATTGATATTCCCCGTTTTCATCGCTTGAATTAGCCAGGCATCATCCATCTGCTCCTCCCAATGTTGCCTAGCCCACCAAGCAGAAAGTTGATAATGTTTGAATCTGGTTAATTGTCCTCGAGTACATAAAGTCAGGGATCCCCAAGTGTTGTATCCCAGCATCCACGTTGTGGATGTTGCCTAGTGATGGTTACCATGCCATCTTAGAATGTTCTGAGGAGCTGCTCAGAGGATGAAGGCAGTTGATGCAGATGAAGACATGCCATGGGACTGCTCCATGTAACTTAAATAAATACATTATTCATCTTAATCTACAAGTCTACTTTGTAATAAGGGCGACGAGGATGGGCTGGAGAAGAAGATGACAGAATTATAACTACTGGTTATTTTGAGTTGGACAACCCCTGGCGAAAGAAGTATTCAAATCCAGAAGCATTTGATGTGTAGTGCTTGGAGTTGCTGGTTCGTGGAAATCACCTGGGAACCTGATATAAAGAAGTGGATTTGAGGTTAGTGATAAGTGTGTGATGACTGTGCCTTGATAGCACCAGCGGCTGCCATCGTGTTAATTAAAGAAAATATGCATCTGCGATTTGAAGGAAGGCGTGTTTTTTAATTAATCGTCTGGCGCGAGGACTGGTGAAACACTGAGAATAAATTAAACTTCCACTGTGATACATGAATTACTGCATAGAAAAGAGATTGAGATTGTCCTGCTATGCGTAAGGTTTACTGTTAAGTAAATCACTTCGATTCTTGTTAACAAGCATTGGCATATCAATCAATCAATCAATAAAATCTATTTGTAGAGCGTGCTATTTATCCGTGAGGGTCTCAAGGCGCTGAGGGGGGAGGGGGGGCGGAAGCTTCACTACTGTTCGAAGAGTCAGGTCTTGAGGAGTCTTCTGAAGGCGAGTAGGTCTTCAGTCTGCCGTAAGTGAGTAGGAAGGGTGTTCCTGGCCTTGGCGGTGAGGTAGGAGAAGGATTTGCCGCCTGAGGTGGTTCGTTGGATGCGGGGGACGGTGGTGAGGGCAAGGCTGGTGGATCAGAGTGGCGGCAAGGGGTGTGGAAGCTGAGTCTGCTGTTCAGGTAGGCGGGTCCGGCGGTCTGGAGTGCTTTGTGTGCGTGGATGAAGAGTTTGAAGGTGATCCTCTTGTCGACGGGGAGCCAGTGTAGGTTTCTCAGGTGGGGGGTGATGAGGTTGCGGCGGGGGACGTTGATGATCGGTCAGGCGGAGGCATTTTGGATGCGCTGTAGTCGTCGTAGGTGTTTGGCTGGGATTCCGGCATAGAGTGCGTTGCCATAGTCCAGCCTGCTGCTGACAAGGGCCTGTGTCACCGTTCTTCTTGTTTTGGTCGGGATCCACTTGTAGATCCTGCGGAGCATGCGGAGGGTGTTGTAGAAGGAGGAGGAGACAGCGTTGACCTGTTTAGACATGGAGAGGGAGGAGTCGAGGATGAATCCAAGATTGCGTGCGAGGTCGGTGGGTGTCGGTGCTGTCCCTAGAGGGTTGGCCAGCAGGAATCGTCCCAGGCTGAGGGGTTGGGTCCGAGGATGAGGACCTCTGTCTTGTCTGAGTTCAGTTTCAGACGGCTGCTCCTCATCCAGTCGGCGATGGCCTTCATTCCGTTGTGGATGTTGGTTTTGGCGGTGCGTGGGTCCTTGGTGAGGGAGAGGAAGAGCTGAGTGTCGTCAGCATAGGAGATGATGTTGAGGTTGTGGTGCCGGGCCACTTGTGCGAGGGGGGCCATGTAGATGTTGAACAGCGTCGGGCTGAGGGAGGAGCCCTGGGGGATACCGCAGATGATGTCCGTGGCTTTGGATTGGAGCGGTGGGAGGCGGACGCTCTGGGATCTGTCGGAGAGGAAGGATGTGGTCCAGTCGAGGGCTTTCTCTTGGATACCGGCTTCTTGGAGGCATGTTTTTAGAGTGCGATGGCAGACCGTGTCGAAGGCGGCCGAGAGGTCCAGGAGGATGAGGGCAGATGTTTCGCATTTGTCTAATTGGTGCCTGATGTCATCTGTGGCGGAGATGAGGGCTGTCTCGGTGCTGTGGTTTCATCTGAAACCTGATTGGGACGGGTCCAGGATGTTGTTGTCTTCGAGGTGGCGGGTCAGTTGCATGTTGATGATTTTCTCGATGACCTTTCCTGGAACGGGAGCAGGGAGATGGGCCGGAAGTTCTTGAGGTCCTTGGGGTCTGGCTTGGGCTTTTTGAGGCGGGCGTTGATTTTGGCGTGCTTCCAGCTTTGCGGGAATGCCGCTGTTTCGAAGGAGATGTTGATGATCTTCCGTAGTTGGGGTGTGATGGCTGCGTCTGCCTTGTTAAATATGTGGTGTGGGCACGGGTCTGTCGGTGATCCTGAGTGGATGGAGTTCATGACCTTGCGTGTCTCGACGTTGCTGACGTTGGACCAGGAGGTCAGGCGGTTGGTGCTGTTGGTGTTCGGGAGAGGGGTGGAGTCTGGCGTGGTCGGGTCGGTCATGGTGTTGAAGCTTTCGTGGATGTCGGCGATCTTGCGGTGGAAGAAGATGGCCAGCGAGTCGCACAGTTCCTGGGAGGGCGGGATGTCGTTGCTGTTGGCGCTGGGGTTGGAGAGTTCTTTTACAATGCGGAAGAGCGCTTTGCTGTCGTGTGCGTTGTTATCCAGGCGGTCTTTGAAGGAGGATCTCTTCTCTGATCTGATGAGGTGGTGGTGTCTGCGGGTGGCGTCCTTGAGGGCTGCGTGGTTGTCCGGTGTGCGTTCGTGGAGACATTTCTTCTCCAGTTTCCGGCGTGCGCGCTTGGAGGCCAGGAGCTCGTCGGTGAACCAGGTGGCTCTCTTGCTGGCGTGGTTGTTGGAGGGTTTCTTCAGTGGGGCGAGGGTGTTGGCACAGTCGTTGATCCACTATCTGAGGTTGCGGGTTGCGGCGTCTGGGTTGGTGGGGTCGGTGGGTGTGTTCTTGGAGAGAGTGGTGATCAGCAGATCTTCGGTGACTTTGCTCCAGCAGCGGCGAGCCAGCTGTTGGATGCGATGGTGCATGGTTGGTTTTTTGAAGCAGAAGTGAATGCAGCGGTGGTCGGTCCAGTGGGATTCGGTTGTGTGGTAGAAGGTGACGTGGGTGCTTGTGGAGAAGATGACGTCCAGCGTGTGGCCGGCGGTGTGGGTGGGCGCGGTGACGAGTTGTCTGAGGCCGAGGTTGGCGAGGGTGCCGATCAGCGTAGAGGAGTTGGCGTCGTTGTTGTTCTTGTTGTGGAAGTTCAGGTCCCCGAGGAGGATGTAGTCCGTGGAGACGAGTGCGTGGGTGCTGGCGAGGTCGGAGATGGAGTCGCTGAAGCAGGTCTGTAGATGTGAGTTACTCTGAGGGTGGTGTTGGGGTCGGTGTGGATCCGGAAGTGCAGGTGTTCGGCGGAGTTGAGGGAGTCGTCTGCATGGGTGGTGACCTTGAGGGTGGACTTGTGGACGATGGCTATTCCTCCTCCGATGCCGTTGGCGTGGTCCCTGCGAGTGATCTTGTATCCGTCTGGGATGGCTACGGCGATGTCTGGTGCAGAGGAGTTGTTCCACCACGTCTCGGTCAGGAAGGCTACGTCCGGGCCTGTGGTGTCGAGCAGGTCCCAGAGCTCGATGGCGTGTTTGCGTGCGGAGCGGGTGTTGAGGAGTATGCTGCGGAGGAGGTTGGGTCTGGCTCTTGGTGGTTTGATGGTTCTGTCGCAGGTGAATCTGTAGCTGCAGCAGGAGAAGGGTCCGTGGGTGTGTTTTGGGGCGGCTTGGTTGCAGCGTTGGTCTCGGCCGGTGTTGAGAGCATGGAGGGAGTCGGCATCGTAGCTGAGTCTGGGTCGGGTGCGGTGGGGGTGCGGGGGCCAGGGGTTCTGGCGCTGGGCGCGGTCCAGGTGCGGACGGGCACAGACGGGCTAGCCGTAGGTGCGCCAGCGGCGCCCCCGCTGAGCGCAGCCGCTACGTGGCCACGTAGCGGCTTCCATATGAGGGGATGTGGGAGGGAGGAGCAGCTGGGAGGTGGGAGTAGGGCGGTGAATGGGATTGCAGGTGGGTGGGGCCGCAGGGAGGCAATGGTGGGAAAAATGGGCAGGGGCCGCGGGAGAACTGGGCACCGGAAGGAACAAGTTTAGGCAAGGAAACAAGTACAGGCACAGAGGAAAAAAAACAAGTCTGGGCAAGAGAGCAAGTTCAGGCACAGGGGAATAAAAACAAGTCTGGGCAAGAAAGCAAGTACAGGCACAGGGGAATAAAAACAAGTCTGGGCAAGAAATCAAGTACAGGCACAGGGGAATAAAAACAAGTCTGGGCAAGAAAGCAAGTTAGGCAGAGGGGAAAAATACAAGATTAGGCAAAAACAATGCAGGCAGAGCCGTGCAGCAGCGTGGGGAGCGACCTGCCTGCGAGCAGGATCATAGGTCGCATAGCCAATAGGTCTCGCCTTTGGGACCTTTAAGTTATGTTTAGTTATACAGTACAATATCCTTGGTGCAACAACATCAACTGTTGCATGGTTATACACTCATAAGGTCCCAAAGGCGAGACCTATTAGCTATGCCAATGCTTGTTAGCTTTGCTGTTAATGGCAAAGCAAACGTGCAGCTGCAGCATTACAAATGCATTCAAACAACAGCGTGTGGAGATAAAGCAAACACTGTCGACACTGTTCATCACTGTTGATTTTTACAAATTGTAACTCAGGATAGTTATCGTTGTGTGGCCATATGTATTCTTTGTAGGCGCTTGTTGGTTGGAATAAACACCAGTTATTATAATTATACTAGTATCTTTTGCTGCGCTTTTACCAAAGCAGTATCGTCAATGGGCATTAAAATACATCTACCATAATAAACACCCTATCAATTACACCAATCTCTAAAATAGATGTTTAAGTTCTATACCACTTGCATTACCGCTAGATAAAAAATGCAGTTACCCACAAACGCCACTTTTTGTCTTGAGACAAGCATTTCTGGATATATAAACATATTCCTCTCAATGTAGTTTGTGACGTTCAACACACAGCGCCCAGAGATCCCCTTGTCAAACACGCAGAGCTTGGTGCACGCCGTGTGTTAACCACGCAGTAAACCCATATTTTAAACAAGCCACGCTCAGTGCACCCGTGTGTTAACCATGCACCGTTCAGTGTGTTAAACTCTTGCTTTCAGTGCACCTCGTGAGTTCAAGACACAGCGCCCAGAGCTCCCCGTGTCAAAAACGCAGCGCTTGGTGCACGCCTTGTGTTAAATACGCTGCGTTCAGTGGACCCCCTGTGTCTAACAGGCAGCGCTCAGTGCACTCCATTTGTCACTCACGCTGCACTAGCTGCACCCAGTGATTGCGCTCAGTGCACCTTGTGGTTAAACACGCAGCGCTCAGACCACCAGTGCATCAAGGCGCTGCCCTCAGTGCTTCCCTTGGGTTAACACGCAGTTCAGTAAAACTAAGTGATTGGACATGGAAAAAAAGATCAGTCCGGGTTTTGCATCCGACAAACAAGGCAAACTGAGAAGGGGTCATGGATATTGCTAGGAGTTACCAATGCTGTGTACATCATTATGGGGCGAGCAGTGGACAAATATAAAACTTCTCCCTGTGTAAAATGCTGCTCTCAGGCTAACTTTTTCTCCCTTACCTTTCAGGCAGTAATGCGGTAGACGAAGAAGGACATCAGGTAAGGGCGCTAAATGCAACACCAGCTTATATCTGCTTTTCTTTTTGAAGATGTATTCCTTGGAAATTATTAATCCTGAATGCCTTCTCCACCTGTGATGAACAAAAGACAAGAATCCCTTTTCCTTATTTTGTACATCCATAATATTTAGTTTTATTCTTACAATATGAATTGTTTTATGATGTATTGACAAATATTTTCTATATGTTTTTATTAATATAAATACGGCTACAAGCGTGAGCTAAAAAACGGTGAAAAGCCCTGATCTTTTGACTGGGTAGGAGTGTACTGCTTAATTCAGATACTCTGTCCATCACCACCCACCTTTTTGAATCGTTTTAGCCACCACTAGTGTGGAAGGGTATGCTCAGATGTGAGTCCCTTGCTCACTGCACCATCAGGATTCAAGCAAGCCGGGCCGAAGATGGCTGCAATGCCAGAAACCGGTCCCCAGAAGCTTGTTTCCTTTCCAGTAAAGAATTGGCTTGGTAGTTTGGTCTGCCCTGTTCCCATGATGCACTGGGCCAGGGCCAGACTAATTTGCATGTAGCCAGGTTCTGAACTGGGATGGTTCAGTGAGCTAAAAAACGGTGATGGATCAAGCCCTGATCTTTTGACTGGGTAGGAGTGTTCTGCTTAATTCAGATACTCTGTCCATCACCACCCCCCTTTTTGAATCGTTTTAGCCACCACTAGTGTGGAAGGGTATGCTCAGATGTGAGTCCCTTGCTCACTGCACCATCAGGATTCAAGCAAGCCGGGCCGAAGACGGCTGCAATGCCAGAAACCGGTCCCCGGAAGCTTGTTTCCTTTCCAGTAAAGAATTGGCTTGGTAGTTTGGTCTGCCCTGTTCCCATGATGCACTGGGCTAATTTGCATGTAGCCAGGTTCTGAACTGGGATGGTGCAGTGAGCTAAAAAATGGTGATGGATCAAGCCCTGATCTTTTGACTGGGTAGGAGTGTTCTGCTTAATTCAGATACTCTGTCCATCACCACCCCCCTTTTTGAATCGTTTTAGCCACCACTAGTGTGGAAGGGTATGCTCAGATGTGAGTCCCTTGCTCACTGCACCATCAGGATTCAAGCAAGCCGGGCCGAAGACAGCTGCAATGCCAGAAACCGGTCCCCGGAAGCTTGTTTCCTTTCCAGTAAAGAATTGGCTTGGTAGTTTGGTCTGCCCTGTTCCCATGATGCACTGGGCCAGGGCCAGACTAATTTGCATGTAGCCAGGTTCTGAACTGGGATGGTGCAGTGAGCTAAAAAACGGTAATGGATCAAGCCCTGATCTTTTGACTGGGTAGGAGTGTTCTGCTTAATTCAGATACTCTGTCCATCACCACCCCCCTTTTTGAATCGTTTTAGCTCTGTGTGTGCAGCCAACCGTGAAGGGATAATTCGCGCCAAAGAGAAACTATACTTTAAAAGCAAAGTGTGCAGTCAAGTGTGAAGAAACAATCATCTTACAAGCGTGAAGGCGAAAGAAGCTTTATTTAAAGATAAGCAAAGCCTACGACATGTGTGGCTCAGCATGAATTAATTGCAAATGGAAGCTGAGTAAGTGTTGAATTGAAAATAAACTTTGTCTTCAGTGCGAGTTTGGCAGCGCCTGTGTTTCGAAGCTGTTAATTGAAAAGTAAACATGCAGCAGAGTCAAGTGAAGGAATCGAATTAGGCAGCTCTTGTATTTCAGCTCGTGCAGTGGAGCCTGAAGGGAAGAGAGCTGTTAAGTGAAAGTAAACACCATGTGTGTCTTAACTCGTGCAGTGGACCCTGAAGGGAAGAGAGCTGTTAATTGAAAGTAAACACCGTGTGTGTCTTAAATCGTGCAGTGGAGCCTGAAGGGAAGAGAGCTGTTAATTGAAAGTAAACACCGTGCGTGTCTTAACTCGTGCAGCGGAGCCTGAAGGGAAGAGAGCTGTTAAGTGAAAGTAAACACCGTGTGTGTCTTAACTCGTGCAGCGGAGCCTGAAGGGAAGAGAGCTGTTAATTGAAAGTCAACACTGTGTGTGTCTTAACTCGTGCAGCGGAGCCTGAAGGGAAGAGAGCTGTTAATTGAAAGTAAACACCGTGTGTGTCTTAACTCATCCAGTGGAGCCTGAAGGGAAGAGAACTATTAATTGAAAGTAAACACCGTGCGTGTCTTAACTCGTCCAGTGGAGCCTGAAGGGAAGAGAGCTGTTAATTGAAAGTAAACACCTTGTGTGTCTTAACTTGTGCAGTGGATCCTGAAGGGAAGAGAGCTGTTAATTGAAAGTAAACACGGTGTGTGTATTAACTCATCCAGTGGAGCCTGAAGGGAAGAGAGCTATTAATTGAAACTAAACACCGTGCGTGTCTTAACTCGTCCAGTGGAGCCTGAAGGGAAAAGAGCTGTTAATTGAAAGTAAACACCGTGTGCGTCTTAACTCGTGCAGTGGAGCCTGAAGGGAAGAGAGCTGTTAAGTGAAAGTAAACACGGTGTGTGTATTAACTCATCCAGTGGAGCCTGAAGGGAAGAGAGCTATTAATTGAAACTAAACACCGTGCGTGTCTTAACTCGTCCAGTGGAGCCTGAAGGGAAAAGAGCTGTTAATTGAAAGTAAACACCGTGTGCGTCTTAACTCGTTAAGTGGAGCCTGAAGGGAAGAGAGCTGTTAAGTGAAAGTAAACACTATATGTGTCTTAACTCGTGCAGTGGACCCTGCAGGGAAGAGAGCTGTTAATTGAAAGTAAACACCGTGTGTGTGTTTTAATTCGTCCAGTGGAGCCTGAAAGGAAGACTCTAGCGATTGACTGGATAATGGTCTGGCTTCCTCCTTATCCTGTGAGGATTTCGTATTACCAGGAGTAGGACCCGTTGTAACAATTTCAGGGCCTGTAGTTAAAGAAACTCTGACTCATGCAGACTGTACGATAGCCAGTATAGAGGGTGAATTAGGGGGATGTAACGAGGAATTGCCGGAAGATGATAGTCAAAGCATCATTCACCCGTCCATAACCAGTTTACGGGGTAATCATTGTATCAATATGGCAACTGGATTTTCTAGTTGCCATATGCTAGCTGGAATATCCCGGGTTTAACGTCCAAATCTGATTGCCTGGGGTGGTCAGAATTTATGGCCCTTTTTTATATCATCTGTTTCCAGGAAACATGGTGGAAAGATTTTAAAGGTTATAATGGATTTGTCTCATATCAATTACCTGCTACGGTATCTACCTCCGGTAGAGCTAAAGGAGGGCTCTTGGTTTTGATTTCTGTCAAAATCCCCTTAATTGTTAAAAAACATGTACTGGTTGGGGCACATTCCCAGATTTTATGGCTCTCCCAGAAGGAGGGTAGAAACATTCTTTTAATTAATTTCTACAATAATATTTTTGGCAGTACCAGGGTACAGGTGGTTAACGCTTTAGCAAGCGCCCTGAAAGACATAACAATGGGCTTCAATGTTGTTTTTGATTTGCTTTTGGCAGGGGATTTTAATACGTCGGTCTGCCCCCTCTCTAACCTTAATACATGTGGGGTGGTCAATCGCTATGGAGACGGAGATCACCATTTCCAACACAATCAGTATGGGGAGTCTCTGAACAATCTCTTAGCATCATATGACATGGATATTTTGGCCATTGAGAAAAATGATGTAGGTGAGACAATCCCCACTTTTACAGGTCGGGGGGCCAACACTGTGATTGATTTTATTTGTATTTCCTCCATCCTTGTGCCCTGGACTTTGGCCCCTAAAGTCGTTGACATTTTGCTCAGCGACCATAACTGTCTAACTATAGAGGACTTTCTCTGGAAAGAGAATAGGATATCTAGTATGGGGCTTATTGAGAATATTGAACCCTATAGACCTAATGGGACAAGACTAAGATGGAAAGGGGATAAAGCAGAAATGACGTCTGATTTTATTATAAATAGCTGCTTATCTGAAATCACTGAGATTCTTGAAGATATTGACGTCACTACCGAAATAATTCGGCATTTTATTTGAATTAACTTTGTCATTGATTGCAAGCTTACTACTTCAGTTAAGCGCAAGTCAGACCTCCTATGGGGGTGGTTTGACCAAGCATGTACTTCTGCGCTCAAAGAACTAAAAAGGGCACTGGCATCCAAACCTAGAGATAAGAACCTGGTTTTTAAACTTAGAGCTAGCTACAGGGTTACCCTAAAAAGAAGGAAATTGTAACTTCAGCAGGAGTCCTGGGATAATTTGGCTCAGGCAGCCGAAACTAATAATTGTACCTTGTTTTGGGCCACAGTGAATTGTCTGTTCCTTAAAGATGAGAAGGTTCCAGAATTAACATCCAAGGTTAACAGGGAAACTTGGATCTCTCATTTGTCTAGTATTTGTGATTCAGATAAAGCTATGGGTCATGAAGAGGACAGTTGGCCCATCGTCCCTTTGGACATTACTGTCACTGAAGTTTTAGATAGCATCAGGGCCAGCAAAGGGCCCGGACGGGGTGCCTATCGATATTTATAAATTAGTACCAGAGCTATGGGGCCCTATTTTAGCTAAAAATTTTAATGCAGAAGTTTATAATGGGGTGCCCCCTACTTGGGAAGAATCAATCATAGTTCCTATTTACAAGAAAGGAGACCGGGGGGATGTGAAGAATTACCGCCCGATCTCCTTGCTAGATTCTTCAGTAAAAGTTATGAGTAGGGTGCTTCTGGTCAGGCTGGAAGAATGGGTAGAGGCCAATGGCATTCTGGCAGAATGTCAATTTGGGTTCAGAAAGGGGCGGGGGACGATCGAACAGTGTCTAAATCTCGAACTGTTGATCGGGCACTATTTATCTCTGCTTTGCAGAATTGAGCAGTGCTTTCGACTTGGTGGACCACGCAATTCTTTAGGCCAAGCTGATTGAAATGGGGGCACCGGAGGGTATTGTTTATTTTTTAGCACGCCTTTATGCCAAACTACGTACTTGTGTACGATACGGTACCCATGGTGAGTGTTCAACTAAGTTTAGGATTGGGCGGGGTATTAGACAAGGGTGTGTTCTCGCCCCCTTGCTCTTTACCCTTTTTATTAATGAAGTGGATTCCGTCCTAAAAACCATTGCAGCAGATGCCCCTAAAATTAACGATGTCGACGTCCTGGTATTACTTTACGCGGATGACGCCGTTTTATTGTCATGCACCCTGATGGATGGCTTTTCACAGTTTATAAAAGGGAGAAAGCGTGTGATTAACAAATCCAAGACTTATATCATGGAATGTGGACAGAGGCGTAAAAGGAAGTCATCTTCTTATTTTATCGATGGACATAAGGTTCAACAAATTGAAAACTTTTCATATCTGGGTATCACGTTTTCTAACAATTGCAGCTGGACTAGCGAGCATAAAAATGTGAGGGCCAAGATGGTGAAGAGTGCGCATGGAGTGTTTACATTAGCCACGAAACTAGGGGATAGGCGGATTAAAGAAATGCTTAAAATATTCCAGTCTAGATGTCTCTCTACTGCTTTGTATGGTGCCGGGGTTTGGGGCTTTGCTCCGGCCGGGAGCCTACAAGTGGAGGAGAACGTCTTTTTAAAAAGACTAAATCTGCCTCCAATGAACTAGTACATAGAGAACTCGGCATTCAACATCTTACCGATTTGATTCTCCTTAGACCCCTTATGTTATGGCGATCGATCTGGATGAAAGATTAAACATCTCTAAGTAGAGCCATCATCAATGACTGCCTCTCTATGGATAACCATTTAAAGATCCCATGGATTAAATACAATCTAGATAGCTTCCAAGTGATCTATGGCCTCGATATCAAATTAGACAATTACGGGGCCTCTGATTTATCCAAATCCGAAATGAAGAAGTCCTTCTTGAATTTTCTTTCTGAGAGGCGGCTTGGTAATAGTGGCAACCTATCCACCTGTGTGTCCTATAATGGCTTAAATGAATTTGTGGGCTATCAACCTTATTTGACCCAAGTGACTAGAGCATCACATCGGTTTGTCCTAACAAGATTAAGGATTGGGATTGCCCACAAATTGGTGGCTTTCCCTTTCCAGAACAAACACCCAGTTGGTCCTTGTCCATGTGACAATACCTCAGTACAAAGCACTATGCACTTTCTTCTGTTGTGTCAAATGTATAGGTATTTACGAATTGTTTATTTAAAACCTATTTTTGTGAAGTTTGGAGTCAGGACTGTAAACGACTCCATGAAATTGCTCTTTAATTTGCATCATCCCGATGTTTGTTTTTTCACGGCTACCTTCCTTCTTAAAGCAATCAATGCAAGGAAAAGTATGAGTTTTTAAATTATTTATTCAACCACTTGCCTGTATATCTTGTTTTTAACATTGGAAATTGTCTAAAATGTTTTTCTTTTTAATGTGCTTTAATGGACTTTGCTCTTTGTTCCAAATAAAGCCTTATGAAATGAAACGGATGTTACTCTGTAATTTACCCTCACTAGGGTAGATATTCAGATCAAGAAATACAAGGTTCTCCTTAGAAGTTGTATGTGTAAATTTTAAGAACCTGTCTTGTTGGTTCAACCAGGCCATGAAATGGGTAACTGAGTCTTGGTCCCCCCTCCAGATGACCAGCACATCGTCGATGTACCGTTTCCATGTCACCACGTGGTCCCGGTAGGGGTTTTGTACGCTGAGGATTTTTGTTGGCTCTAAGTGGTGCACATACAGGCCTGCCAAACTAGGGGCGCAGGTGCTCCCCATGCTCGTGCCGTGTTTTTGTAGATAGTACGTGTCTTCGTACATAAAGAAATTCTTTTTTAAAGCCAAAGAGATACATTCAAGGACCACCTGCCTTGATAGATTTATCTCACACCATTGTACATACACTATCTTGTGGTAAAACATTAGTGAGTGACAGGGAGATCTGACCCCGGTCCTGACAAAGGGGGATAGCGCCCCAAAACATGTTGACCCGCACAGGAGAGTAAGCCCAGTAACTAGCTTTATCTCTCCGATCCACTCTTTTTAACTATACCAGCCTGTGACTATTAAAAAAAAATTCTACCACAAGGCCAGGTATTATTTTAACATCACTCTTTATATCACCCCTGACCCTACTGACACTCACTCCAATACACTCACATAGCACCCACAAAAGTAAGGTGCTCCAGCGTAGTCGCTTGTCGTAGCACGCCCCGTCCCGCAGCGAGGCGGGAAGACCCCGATGATGAAGCATGACACCAAGGGCCCTTTTGTGTGTGAGGGGTATTTTAACACATACTGTGTATTCCAAGAACATCTGGACACACAGTAACTCAGTCTGAGGTGGACCTTTTTGATAACCCGTACTTACAGGAGAGGAGGATGCGCCCACCTAGGTGCCGTTGAGCCCCACCTCTTCACTCCCCCTTTTTGATACTATTTACGGCGTACTGTACATGCCATACAAGAGGACAGTGAAGAGGAGTTTTCTGATGAAAGAGAAATGGTAGATGTGTGTGTGATCTCTGATGATGAAATGAATTAAATTCATGAAGGATACAACCCTCCTAAGTGTATGCTGGGCATCAATGGTACTAAAATCCTAGTGTGGGCGGATTCGTGCTCGCCATACACGGTCATGGACAAGGATGCATGGATAAAAATTGGTAAATGCAAGCTGAATTCCCCAGACATTGAACCTGTGGGTTGTTGTGGGGTCAAGTTACCCTTGATAGTTTTTTTTTTTAATTGCAAACTATCTCACAAGAATATGGAAGCAACTAGCAAAGTCTATGTAGTAGAAAATGGAAGAACCTTGCTTGGGTGGCACGAACAAAAAATGTTAGGGATGAAATTGGATCCGAATCATCCTGATCAAGTGCTAGTAACAGAGAATTCATAGAAAGACAAGTGAAGTTTAAAATATCCTAGGTTATTTAGAAGTGAAATAGGGTGCTTAACCAAATTTGAGCATCGCATTGCCCTTAAACCAAATTACATTCCATGTGTGCACAAGGCAAGGAATGTCCTGTTTGCACTGAGAGAAAAATCGAAGGAACTGCAGAGGTTGTGCGAGGCACAATTGATTGAACCAATCGAATCATCAGAGTGGCTTAGTCCCATAGGTTTAGCATGCAAATCGGATGGAAATTTGCGCATGTGCATCGACTTAAGAGACCTCAATCGTAACATCTTAGTCGATCGCTATCCTCTGCCACATATTAATGAGATGGTGTCCTCAGTTACCAATGCAGCGTATTTTTCTTTAATAGACCTCTCGTGTGCATATCACCAAGTGCGTCTACACCCTGCATCGAAGCACCTCACATCGTTCATAACACCAGAGGGGGTGTTTAGATTTGTGCGGATGTCATTTGGACTGGCGTCTGCCTCTGCTGTATTCCAGAGAGTAATGTGCAAAATATTGGAGAAATCACACAAAGTCCTAGTATTTCAAGATTATGTGTTGGTGTGGGGTGAGAACAAGGAGGAACATGACATGATTTTAGATCAAACGCTTAACAAATTGCAGAATGCAGGATTAACAGTAGTAATGGACAAGTGCCAGTTTGGAGTCGAAGAAATTGAATATTTAGGGCACACGTTATCAAAAACGAGAGTTCAAACAAAGAAAAAATTATTGAATGCCATCGCTAATGCACTGTCTCCCCAAGACAAGGAACAAATACGCTCGTTTCTTGTGTTGGCGGAATTTTATTCGAAATTTTTTCAGCATTTTGCTGATAAAGTATATGTCCTAAGAGTGTAAATGAAAAAAGGGAATACATTTGCATGGACGGACGAGTGTCAGAAAGCATTCGAAACGATAAAGGAACAGATTTTGAAGGCTGTGGCTTTAAGACCCTTTAATCCATTAGATGTAAATGTACATGGATTTGTATAGCGCAAATCACCACTGGTTTCTAAGCGCTTGCTTAGGGAACCCGTCCTGGTATTTCCCTGTGAGATAACCCCGGCAGGGTATCCGCAAGGTGAAAGCCAGGCATCCCGCCGCGAGGGCCGTTGTGGAGGTTAAGCAATCTATTGCCCAGAGTTGCAGAGTGTGAACCCATGAATCGATTAGGCACCGGAGCGAGAATTGTCGAGTCCATGGACATTTTAGGACTCAAGACCCCGCCGAGCCAGGAATTGAACACTGGTCCTGGGCTGACCTCTGCTTCCAGGTCTGCCTCCTCTAACCAGTGAGCCACACTTCTCCAGCAGATCCTAGCATTGTAGTAGTGGATGCAAGCGCGTATGGTTTGGGGGCAGTACTTATGCAGAAACACCTGGGTCAAGAGCGGGTAGTGGCATTTGCATCATGTACATTGAAGGGTGCAAAGTCAACATATTCAGTCATCGAAAAGGAAGCCCTTGCGTCTTGGTGGGGCGTTGATCACTTTAAGAATTACGTTTGGAGAACGCATTTCAAGGTCAGATCGGACCACAGACCGTTCATTGATATTTTTACAACTAAGGGCGCAGGGAAGGCCACACCCAGGATAGCCAAGTGGGTGTTTAGTCTACAAGGATATGATTTTACTTTGAATTATGTATCAGGTATACGCAACATTAGTGCTGAATGCCTGTCAAGGCTACCGTTACAGTGTGTAGGTGATGATAATTATATTGGTGATGAGTATGTGCTGGCTAGTGTCTCTGAGTCATGCAATGTAGTCATCACGGAAAGTAAGTGGAAGGCTGCAGTGGAGGAGGGTGCCATTCTAGTGGAACTCATGCAACATCTTAGTGTGCCTACTAATTCCAGTGTGGATTTGAGAAACAAAATTGGCGAATATTGGACGGTTTGGTCAGAGTTATCTGTTGAAGACAAAATTATCCACAGAGATGGTAGATTGGCAGTACCAAGCGGTTTACGTGCCAGATTACTTGAGTTGTTGCATGAAGGGCATAATGGAATGTCGTGGAAGAAGAGAAGAGCAAGGATGACATTTTGGTGGCCGGGTTTGGACAAAGATGTAGAGGAATGCGTACTGGATTGCCTGGAGTGCTTGTGTAGCGACAAGTCCCATCGGGTTGAGGAGTCTCCTATTGTTCCTACCAAATTTCCTGATAAACCATGGGAAAGAGTAGCGATGGATATTTGTGGGCCATTTAGTTAAAAAGGTATAATGAATAAGTTTGCACTTGTGATGATAGATAATCACTCTAAATGGCCTGAGGTGGCTTTTTCTGAGGAGATTAAGGCGTCTAATGTCATTGAATTTTGCGATCAAATTTTCCGCTGAGAAGGGTGTCCAAACACACTTGTCACTGATAATGGACCACAATTCACGGCGGAAGTGTTTGAAAGGTATTTATCCAAGATGGGTATCGTACACCACACCATAGCAGTCTAGAATCCTAGGGAGAATGGTTTAGTCGAGAGGTTTAACCGAGTATTGAAGGATTGTGTTCAGTTGTGTGTGAGCAGTGGGGGTGATTGCAGGGAAGCCGTGAAGGAGATGTTAGGGAGCTATAGGTCTACACCCCATTCGGTCACCAAGGAATCTCCTTTCATGCTTTTAAAGGGAAGGCAGGCAGGTACCAGAGTGTCTCCAGCGTGGAAGCTTAAAGGAAGTACATATTGCCTAGACAAGAAGGGTTTGATGGACAGGGTTCGTGAACATCAAGATAAATACACTAAGAGACATAATGACAAATTAAAAAGGGAAAGAAGAGAGTTCGCTGTTGGTGATTGGATAAGAACTAAGGTATTCACCACCCATGGGTCTCTAATGTCAAAGTGGTCAAAACCTAAAAGCATTGTCAGGATGAAGGGAAGTAATGTATGGTTTTCGGATGGAAAGAATTGGAATGTTCGTAGTGTCACATTGTGCAATTCTGTGGTGAGACCTATTTTGAAAGGAAAACCAGAAGGCAGAACATCAAGTGGGAAAAATGAAAAAGTGCCTGCAATAAACAGAGTACCACGCATTAAGAAACGTCCAAAGTGGCAAGATGATTACGAATGTTAGTAGCTTATTCAGTGCACATTTATTCATAGATAGGTGTACAATATGTTACATTGTTTACTATCCATTTTTCATGTATTCATTAGTTAAATGTTATATTTGAAAAACAAGTGTAATTTTCTGTATAAATTGTTTATTAAATTTAAGAAGGGGAGATGTGTTGTATCCCAGCATCCTTATTGTGGATGTTACCTAGTGATGGTTACCATGTTATCTAAGAATCTTCTGAGGAGCTGCTCAGAGGATGAAGGCAGTTGATGCAGATGCAGACATGCCTAGGGACTGCTCTATGTAACTTAAATAAATACTTATTCATCCAAATCTACAAGTCTACTTTGTAATACCCCTTACGCACAACAGCAAGCTAACGCAAGAGATCAAGAAACGCAATGAATGGATCACTACGTGCACCGACACATTGGACCCCCTCAAGCATAGCATCAACCTAACAGAAGACATCAGGAACTGCAATGCATGGATCACCACCTGCACCAACACCCTGGACCCTCCAAGCACAGCAGCAACCTAACGTAAGACATCAAGAACTGCAATGAATGGAGCACCACATGCAACAACACCCTGGACCCCCTCATGCGCAGCAGCAACCTAACGGAAGACATCAAGAACTTCAATGAATGGATCACCACCTGCACCAACAACCTGGACCCCTTGTAGCAGGGATTCCGCTCCTACACAGAACTGTGCAAAAGAGGCGTAGAACCTTAGTGAATTAGGGTGTGCCAAAACTCACCTTAGGGCCCAACATCCCCTTAGCAAACTAGCATCAGTGTCTCATTGGCTCTTCTCCTATAGCAAAAATACCAATGATTAGACCACCCAGAACAGGCAACTTAGGGTACCTTAGGAGTTGTGGAAAACAAGAACACTCTTTTGTCACACTCTCATACCAGTCCAAAACATGGAGTAAAGGAGACACATGCAAGTTTGAAATATTTATTTCTAACGCTGTGATCTCAGGTGCAGCATCTTAGCAAGTACAAATAAACATACTATTAGCAACAAGGTTGTCAGCATAGTTATTACTCCATAAAATACAAAGGGAGAAAGCGTATTATAATGCAATGTGGAAACAGGTCTGAAATATACCTATATTTCGCCCTCCCTTGCAAGTAGATTATTTTATATCTATAAAAGGTCTCATAGGCTTACATGGACGGCCCCATACCTCAGGTATCAGCAGAAGTGGATCACATTGAGTTCTGCACAAGCTCCCAGCTTGCGAATGTTCTCCAAGTGTGTGTGATCATGCCTGCACAGTGCATTATTAAACGCGCCAGTATCAGGGCTAGCCACAGCTGCCTGTGTGTTATGTCTAGAACGTGTGCTGATCATTCTGAACAACAGACACGGTGTTCAAGACGACCTTGACTGTCGCGGCACTAACTGTATAGACTAAACTCATGAGACTGTGTGGATGTGCATAAAAACAAGTTATTCTTGTGTGTAGTGAAAATACTCATACTTCTCTAAACAATAGCACCATTGCGTGCCATGTGCAAAGCAAAGCAAAAAAGGAAAAATGGCATTTAAACTTCTAATAAGCCATGCTAACTTAACATCGTGTATAATGCAAAGCTCACCCCCACGACACCAACAACCTAACGGAAGACTTCAAGAACTGCAATGAATGGACCACCACCTGCACCGAAACCCTGGACCCCCTCAAGCACAGCAGCAACCTAATGGAAGACATCAAGAACTGCAATGAATGGATCACCACCTGCACCTGCACCGACACCCTGGACCCTCCAAGCATATCAGCAGCAACCTAACGGAAGACATCAAGAACTACAATGAATGGATCACCACCAGCACCAACACCCTGGGCCCCCTCAAGGATACCAACAACCTAACAGAAGACATCAAGAACTGCAATGATGGATCAGCCCCTGCACCGACATCCTGGACCCCCTCACGCGCATCAGCAACCTAAAGGAAGACATCAAGTATTGCAATGAATGGATCACCACCTGCACCAACCCCCTGGAACCCCTCACGCACAGCAGCAACCTAACGGAAGACATAAAGAACTGCAATGAATGGATCACCACCTGCATCGACACCCTGGACACCCTTAAGCACAGCAGCAACCTAACGGAAGACATCAAGAACTGCAATGAATGGATCTCCACCTGCACCGACACCCTGGACCCGCTCACGCATAACAGCAACCTAACGGAAGACATCAAGACTGCAATGAATGGATCCCCACCAGCACCGACACCCTGGAACCTCTCAAGCACAGCAACAACGTAGCGGAAGACATCAAGAATTTAAATGAATAGATCACCACCTGCACTGACACCATGGACCCCTCGAGCACAGCAGCAACCTAACAGAAGACATCAAGAAATGCAATGAGTGGATCACGACCTGCACCAACACACTGGCGCCCCTCAAGCATACCAGCAGCAACCTAACGGAAGACATCAAGATCTACAATGAATGGATCACCACCTGCACCAGCACCCTGGACCCCCTCACGCAGAGTAGCAACCTAACGCAAGACATCAAGAACTGCTATGAGTGGATCACCACCCACAGCAACACCCTTGCCCCCTCAAGCATACCAGGAACAACGTAACGGAAGACACCAAGAACTTCAATGAATGGATCACCACCTGCACCGACACCCTGGATCCCCTCAAGCACAGCAGCAACCTACAGGAAGACATCAAGAAATTCTATGAATGGATCACCACCTGCACCGACACCCTGCACCCCCTCAAGCACAGCAACAACCTAACGGAAGACATCAAGATCTACAATGAATGAATCACCACCTCTACCAACACCCTGGACCCCCTCACGCAGAGCAGCAACCTAATAGAAGACATCAAATAATACATTGAACGGAGCACCACCTGCACCGACACCCTGGACCCCCTCACGTACAGCAGCAACCTAACGGAAGACATCAAGAACTGCTATGAATGGATCACCATCCGCAGCAACACCCTGCCCCCTCAAGCATACCAGCAGCAACCTAATAAAAAACATCAAGAACTGCAATGAATGGATCACCACCTGCACCGACACCCTGGACCCCCTCAAGCACAGCAGCAACCTGACGCAAGACTTCAAGAACTTCAATGAATGGATCACCAGCTGCACTGACATCCTGGACCCCCTCTTGCACAGCAGCAACTTAACGGAAGACATCAAGAACTGCAATGAATAGATCACCACCTGTACCTACTCCCTGGACCCTCAAACACAGAGGCAACCTAACAGAAGACATCAAGAACTTCAATGAATGGATCACCACCTGCACCGACACCCTGGACCCCCTCACACACATCAGTAACCTAACCGAAGACATCAAGAACTGCAATGAATGGATCACCACCTGCACCGACAACCTGGACCCCCTCAAGCACGTCAGCAACCTAATGGAAGACATCAAGAACGTCAATGAATGTATCACCAGCTGCACCAACGCCCTGGACCCCTCAAGCACAGCAGCAACCTAACGGAAGACATCAAGAACTTCAATGAATGGATCACCACCTGTACCTACTCCCTGGACCCCTTAAGCACAGCAGCAACCTAACAGAAGACATCAAGAACTTCAATGAATGGATCACCACCTGCACCGACCCCCTCACGCACATCAGTAACCTAATGGAAGACATCAAGAACTACAATGAATGGATCACCACCTGCACGACATCCTGGACCCCCTCAAGCACAGCAAAACTATTCAATATCACGAATACAAGTCAATTGGCACACAGAGGCAGCTGCCAGACGGCAGTACAGGCCAGTGCAGCACTGCTTACCTGCCTCTTCTGCCATACATTGACCTGTCAGGTCAGTGCAGCCCTGCTTACCTGCCTCTTCTGCCATACATTGACCTGTCAAGCCAGTGCAGCTCTGCTTACCTGCCTCTTCTGCCATACATTGACCTGTCAGGTCAGTGCAGCCCTGCTTACCTGCCTCTTCTGCCATACATTGACCTGTCAGGTCAGTGCAGCCCTGCTTACCTGCCTCTTCTGCCATACATTGAGCTGTCAGGCCAGTGCAGCTCTGCTTACCTGCCTCTTCTGCCATACATTGACCTATCAGGTCAGCTCTACAGGCACTGCCAGACGGCAGTACAGGCCAGTGCAGCACTGCTAACCTACCTCTTCTGTCATACATTGACTTGTCAGGTCAGTGCAGCCCTGCTTACCTGCCTCTTCTGCCATACATTTTTACGTATCAGGTCAGCTCTACAGGCACTGCCAGACGGCAGTACAGGCCAGTGCAGCACTGCTAACCTACCTCTTCTGCCATACATTGACTTGTCAGGTCAGTGCAGCCCTGCTTACCTGCCTCTTCTGCCATACATTGACCTGTCAGGTCAGCTCAGCTCTACAGGCACTGCCAGACGGCAGTACAGGCCAGTGCAGCCCTGCTTACCTGCCTATTGTGCCATACATTGAGCTGTCAGGTCAGCCCTGATTACATGCCTCTTCTGCCATACATTGACCTGTCAGCCCAGGTCAGCCCTGCTTACCTGCCTCTTCTGCCATACATACATTGACCTGTCAGGTCAGTGCAGCCCTGCTTACCTGCCTCTTCTGCCATACATTGATCAGTCAGGCCAGTGCAGTCCTGCTTACCTGCCTCTTCTGCCATACATCGACCTGTCAGGCCAGTGCAGCTCTGCTTACCTGCCTCTTCTGCCATACATTGACCTGGCAGGTCAGCTCAGCTCTACAGGCACTGCCAGACGGCAGTACAGGCCAGTGCAGCCCTGCTTACCTGCCTATTGTGCCATACATTGAGCTGTCAGGTCAGCCCTGATTACATGCCTCTTCTGCCATACATTGACCTATCAGGTCAGCTCTACAGGCACTGCCAGACGGCAGTACAGGCCAGTGCAGCACTGCTAACCTACCTCTTCTGCCATACATTGACTTGTCAGGTCAGTGCAGCCCTGCTTACCTGCCTCTTCTGCCATACATTTTTACGTATCAGGTCAGCTCTACAGGCACTGCCAGACGGCAGTACAGGCCAGTGCAGCACTGCTAACCTACCTCTTCTGCCATACATTGACTTGTCAGGTCAGTGCAGCCCTGCTTACCTGCCTCTTCTGCCATACATTGACCTGTCAGGTCAGCTCAGCTCTACAGGCACTGCCAGACGGCAGTACAGGCCAGTGCAGCCCTGCTTACCTGCCTATTGTGCCATACATTGAGCTGTCAGGTCAGCCCTGATTACATGCCTCTTCTGCCATACATTGACCTGTCAGCCCAGGTCAGCCCTGCTTACCTGCCTCTTCTGCCATACATACATTGACCTGTCAGGTCAGTGCAGCCCTGCTTACCTGCCTCTTCTGCCATACATTGATCAGTCAGGCCAGTGCAGTCCTGCTTACCTGCCTCTTCTGCCATACATCGACCTGTCAGGCCAGTGCAGCTCTGCTTACCTGCCTCTTCTGCCATACATTGACCTGTCAGGTCAGTGCAGCCCTGCTTACCTGCCTCTTCTGCCATACATTGACCTGTCAGGTCAGGTCAGCCCTGCTTACCTGCCTCTTCTGCCATACATTGACCTGTCAGGCCAGTGCAGCCCTGCTTACCTGCCTCTTCTGCCATACATTGACCTGTCAGGTCAGTGCAGCCCTGCTTACCTGCCTCTTCTGCCATACATTGACCTGTCAGGTCAGGTCAGCCCTGCTTACCTGCCTCTTCTGCCATACATTGAGCTGTCAGGCCAGTGCAGCCCTGCTTACCTGCCTCTTCTGCCATACATTGAGCTGTCAGGAGTGCCCTGCTTACCTGCCACTTCTGCCATACATTGACCTGTCAGGCCAGTGCAGCCCTGCTTACCTGCCTCTTCTGCCATACATTGACCTGTCAGGTCAGGTCAGCCCTGCTTACCTGCCTCTTCTGCCATACATTGAGCTGTCAGGCCAGTGCAGCCCTGCTTACCTGCCTCTTCTGCCATACAGTGACCTGTCAGGTCAGGTCAGCCCTGCTTACCTGTCTCTTCTGCCATACATTGAGCTGTCAGGCCAGTGCAGCCCTGCTTACCTGCCTCTTCTGCCATACATTGACCTGTCAGGTCGGTGCAGCCCTGCTTACCTACCTCTTCTGTCATACATTGACCTGTCAGGTCAGCCCTGCTTACCTGCCTCTTCTGCCATGCATTGACCTGTCAGGTCAGCCCTGCTTACCTGCCTCTTCTGCCATGCATTGACCTGTCAGGTCAGCCCTGCTTACCTGCCTCTTCTGCCATGCATTGACCTGTCAGGTCAGCCCTGCTTCCCTGCCTCTTCTGCCATACATTGACCTGTCAAGTCAGCCCTGCTTACCTGCCTCTCCTGCCATACATTGAGCTGTCAGGTCAGCCCTGCTTACCTGCCTCTTCTGCCATACATTGACCTGTCAGGTCAGCCCTGCTTACCTGCCTCTTCTGCCATGCATTGACCTGTCAGGTCAGCCCTGCTTCCCTGCCTCTTCTGCCATACATTGACCTGTCAGGTCAGCCCTGCGTACCTGCCTCTTCTGCCCTGCATTGACCTGTCAGGTCAGCCCTGCTTACCTGCCTCTTCTGCCTACAATTGGCTCCCTTGCCAGTCGTCAAAGGTGGCTTCAGGCGTGGTACAAAGCTCTCTCGACATTCAAGTGTTCCTTGTTCCCAGAGCAGTGGGGCGTGGCCCAGTGTGTGGTGAGCTCAGAGCAGGCGTCACACTGTGCTTGAGGCTGCGCGGCTTCCTCCTTCCTCGCAGCATCACATGGCTTCACTTCCCTTTCTGCAGCTAGAAAAGCTTTCACAACCCCCTCCTCCCCCAGACCTCCAGCTGCAGAGCACGTGCAGCCCCACGAGGGGGGACGGCTCCAGCTGCAGAGCACGTGCAGCCCCAGAGGGGGGCCGGCTCCAGCTGCAGAGCACGTGCAGCCCCAGAGGGGGCCATTGTACCCCCTCCTCCCCCGACCTCCAGCTGCAGAGCACGCGTAGCCCAACGAGCGGGGGACCGGCTCCAGCTGAAGAGCACTTGCAGCCCCAGGGGTGGGGGTGGCTCCAGCTGCAGAGCACGTGCAGCCCCACAAGGGGGGCCGGCTCCAGCTGCAGAGCACGTGCAGCCCCACGAGGGGGGGCCGGCTCCAGCTTCAGAGCACGTGCAGCCCCACGAGGGGGGGCCGGCTCCAGCTTCAGAGCACATGCAGCCCCATGAGGGGGGCCGGCTCCAGCTGCAGAGCACGTGCAGCCCCAAAGGGGGGCCGGCTCCAGCTGCAGAGCACGTGCAGCCCCCAGAGGGGGCCGGCTGCAGAGCACGTGCAGCCCCAAAGGGGGGCCGGCTCCAGCTGCAGAGCATGTGCAGCCCCAGAGGGGGGGGGGGCTCCAGCTACAGAGCATGTGCAGCCTCGCAAGGGGGGCCGGCTCCAGCTGCAGAGCACGTGCAGCCCCACAAGGGGGGCCGGCTCCAGCTGCAGAGCACGTGCAGCCTCACGAGAGGGGGCCGACTCCAGCTACAGAGCACGTGTAGCCCCGAGGGGGCCATTGTACCCCCTCCTCCCCAAGACCTCCAGCTGCAGAGCACGTGCAGCCCCCGAGGGGGCCATTGTACCCCCTCCTCCCCAGACCTCCAGCTGCAGAGCACGTGCAGCCCCACAAGGGGGGCCAGCTCCAGCTGCAGAGCACGTGCAGCCCCACAAGGGGGGCCAGCTCCAGCTGCAGAGCACGTGCAGCCTCACGAGGGGGGTCCGGCTCCAGCTGCAGAGCACGTGCAGCCCCACAAGGGGGGCCGGCTCCAGCAGCTGAGCACGTGCAGCCACACGAGGGGGGCCGGCTCCAGCTGCAGAGCACGTGCAGCCCCAGGGGGGGCCGGCTCCAGCTGCAGAGCACGTGCAGCCCCCAGAGGGGGCCGGCTGCAGAGCACGTGCAGCCCCAAAGGGGGGCCGGCTCCAGCTGCAGAGCATGTGCAGCCCCAGAGGGGGGGGGGGGCTCCAGCTACAGAGCATGTGCAGCCCCACAAGGGGGGGCCGGCTCCAGCTGCAGAGCACGTGCAGCCCCACAAGGGGGGCCGGCTCCAGCTGCAGAGCACGTGCAGCCTCACGAGAGGGGGCCGACTCCAGCTACAGAGCACGTGTAGCCCCGAGGGGGCCATTGTACCCCCTCCTCCCCAAGACCTCCAGCTGCAGAGCACGTGCAGCCCCCGAGGGGGCCATTGTACCCCCTCCTCCCCAGACCTCCAGCTGCAGAGCATGTGCAGCCCCACAAGGGGGGCCAGCTCCAGCTGCAGAGCACGTGCAGCCCCACAAGGGGGGCCAGCTCCAGCTGCAGAGCACGTGCAGCCTCACGAGGGGGGTCCGGCTCCAGCTGCAGAGCACGTGCAGCCCCACAAGGGGGGCCGGCTCCAGCAGCTGAGCACGTGCAGCCACACGAGGGGGGCCGGCTCCAGCTGCAGAGCACGTGCAGCCCCAGGGGGGGCGGCTCCAGCAACAGAGCACGTGCAGCCCCACAAGGGGGGTCATTGGACCCACACGAAGAACAAAGTGTAATGGAACCAGCCCTGAACCTAATGTGATGAAGAATCTTTCTTATGGAACATTCCGAGCAGTTTATCCTCTGATAAAATGTATAACTTTATGTATAGAAAAATATAGCATAGGCTGTGGAAAATAGGGATTATGGAATATAATATACAACTGAGCACAGAAATATATAATAACAGACTGTAATATGACAACATAGGTTTCTCCAGAAGCAGCATGGAGAGTCTTATCTGGAGTGAGCCTCGAGTGCAGGTTCTGGTCTTTGGGCAATCCCCTCTCTAGTTTTCTGATGCAACCTTTGTAGCGCCAACAAACTCAAATAAAATAAAGTGACGCATGAGAATGTGTCCCAGCATATCAAATAACATAGAGAACACGGCAACAGGAGATGGGAGGTAAAGGTGCATAACTAGGATAATGCACAAGGAGGCTGCAGGCAATGCCCTATGGTGGGAAGTAAAGGTGCATAACCGGGACAATGTACGAGGAGGCTGCAGGCAATGCCCTCTGCTGGGAAGTAAAGGTGCATAACCAGGACAATGCACAAGGAGGCCTGCAGGCAATACCCTCTGGTGGGAAATAAAGGTGCATAACCAGGACAATGCACAAGGAGGCTGCAGGCAATACCCTCTGGTGGGAAATAAAGGTGCATAACCAGGACAATGCACAAGGAGGCTGCATGCAATGCCCTCTGGTGGGAAGTAAAGGTGCATAACCAGGATAATGCACAAGGAGGCTGCAGGCAATGCCCTCTGGTGGGAAGTAAAGGTGCATAACCAGGACAATGCACAAGGAGGCCTGCAGGCAATACCCTCTGGTGGGAAATAAAGGTGCATAACCAGGACAATGCACAAGGAGGCTGCAGGCAATACCCTCTGGTGGGAAATAAAGGTGCATAACCAGGACAATGCACAAGGAGGCTGCATGCAATGCCCTCTGGTGGGAAGTAAAGGTGCATAACCAGGACAATGCACAAGGAGGCTGCAGGCAATGCCCTCTGGTGGGAAGTAAAGGTGCATAACCAGGACATTGGCAAAAACAACAGGTGATACATTCACCCCAGTACAGAGATCTGGGCCTAAATCCATCGTTTTTTTGCTCACCATGCCTTTCCAGTTTGAACCCAGCCATATGCAAATCAGTCTTGACCCTGTGCCCCATGGGAACAGTCCAGCCCGAACGGCCAAGCCAGGTCCTCCCTGGACTGGAACCAGGCATCCAAGGACCGGTTTCTGACCTGGGGTGGTGTGGAGTGCAACAAAAATGTTGGTTTTGCCCTAACCAGGACATTGCACAAGGTGGCTGCAGGCAATGCCCTCTGTTGGGAAGGCCTTCAAGTGGCCACCCTGCACGGGCACCTTAAGTCTGGTATTTACCGGCACATGAGGAACCCACTCGCGTGCGCAAAGCTGTAAGCGGAAATAGACCAATAACAAACATATGTTTCAGCCACACAACACCTTTGAAACTATGCCACCTCTGCACCGACTGCCACGTACACATCATGCGGGACTCCTGCAGCCTTCAGAGCACTTCTTAAGTGGTGAGACAAGGCTCTTTCTATGGCCAGAACAACCAGGAGATTCCTCCAACAGCAGTCACGGTCCATTGATGGGGCATAAAAGACACCTAACTGAAGACATCAAGAACTGCAATGAATGGATCACCACCTGCACCGACACCCTGGACCCCTCAAACATCCCCGCAGCAACCTAACAGAAGACATCAAAACTTCAATGAATAATCACCACCTGCACCGCCACCCTGAACCCCTTCAAGCATCCCAGCAGCAACCTAACGGAAGACATCAAGTACTTCAATGAATGGATCACCACCTGCACCGACACCCTGGACCCCTTCAAGCACAGGCGCAGCCTAACCGAATACATCAAGAACTTCAACAGCAAAAAAAGCAAACGCAGTCACAGTCCAAATGATGGGGCATAAAACACACCAGGCGTGCTCTGGACACGAGGCATTCGTCAGCTTGATATACACGTTACAGGCATTTCTAATCGATAAGTTGTTCTCTCGGCTTAACGGCAAGGCAGGTGATCAATTCTCAACTTTCTCTGCGCAGACACCGTGGGATGAGCTGGAGGTGAGACAAACGGTGGTCAGCCCGGCGGAAACACCTGTGTGACGGGCTGGGAACCCGGCCTGACACCGAGCCGGCACCGCACAACCAGATCGGGGGAGATAAAAGATTGCAAAATGGGGTTCGAGGCGGAAAGGTGGGGGGTGGCATGCGATGGGAAAGTGGCACGACGGACTGAAATTAAGCGAGTTTGACAGCCCCATTGTTGGGCCGTCCCATTGTCAGGCGCAGAGATGAATTCAAAGCTATGCATCCGCTGCCGGGTAAACAACAGGCTACATTTTCAAAGCACGGAGCCAAACTGGCAGAGTTCCCGCTTGCCCTCTCTATTTTCCCACCTTAAAATGCTGGGCTGCACACATCAGGACGCCGCGCTAGCCCACGCGAGGCCACTGAGTCAACCTAGAAGGGGGCCCGGGTAGTGGTAGCACTGAGAGGCTCTATTTAGGGAGGATAAAATCCGATGAAAGCACTGTTTGCAGTGGCGGGGAACAACCATAACAACGCAACTTTTACGACGCAGCACCATCACAACGCAACCATTACAACGTAGGTGCCATTACAACGCATGCCATTACAACGCATGCCATTACAACGCAGGTGCCATTACAACGCATGCCATTACAACGTAAGTATAGGTAAGTATTTAATTTTATTAATATTAATTTAATTTTAAAATTTTAATTTCTTTTAATTTTATAAAATAAATGTAATTAATTAAAATATGTTTAATTTTAATGTAACTTTTTTGATTTATAAATTAATTTATTTAAAATAATTATAACAATTTAAATACATTTAATATTTAAAAAAAATATAATTTCATTTATTTAATTATTTTTTTATTTTTAAATTACATTTATTTTAGAACAGTAATTTTTACCCTTACACTATCCAACACTTACCCTACTATTACACCCCCCTGGAGTGAGAATAGTAATTTTTACCCCTACACTATCCAACACTTACCCTACTATTATACACCCAAGGAGTGAGAATAGTCATTTTTACCCCTACACTATCCAAAACTTACCCTACTATTACACCCCCCTGGAGTTAGAATAGTAATTTTTACACCTACACTATCCAACACTTACAATACTATTACACTCCCCTACAGTTAGAATAGTAATTTTTACCCCTACACTATCAAACACTTACCCTACTATTACATCCCTCTGGAGTTAGAATAGTAATTTTTACCCCTACACTATCCAAAACTTACCCTACTATTACACCCCCCTGGAGTTAGAATAGTAATTTTTACCCCTACACTATCCAACACTTACCCTACTATTACACCCCCCTGGAGTAAGAATAGTAATTTTTACCCCTACACTATCCAACATTTACCCTACTATTACACACCCAAGGACTTAGAATAGTAATTTTTACCCCTACACTATCCAACACTTACCCTACTATTACACCCCCATGGAGTTTGAATAGTAATTTGTACCCCTACACTATCCAACACTTACCATACTATTACTTCCCTCTGGAGTTAGAATAGTAATTTTTACCCCTACACTATCAAACACTTACCCTACTATAACAGCCCCCTGGAGTTAGAATAGTAATTTTTACCCCTACACTATCCAACACTTACCCTACTATTACATCCCCCTGGAGTTAGAATAGTAAATTTAAATATATTTTAAAAAATTAGAAATTAATTTAAATGATTTAATAATTTTTTTAATTTAATTCAAAATAAATTAATATTAAAACAATTAAATACTTACCTATACTCACGTTGTAATGGCATGCGTTGTAATAGCACCTACGTTGTAAGTGCATGCGTTGTAATGGCATGCGTTGTAATGGCACCTACAGTGTAATAGTTGCGTTGTGATGGCATGTGTTGTGAATGCAGGCGTTGTAACGCCATACATCCGCAGTGGCAGCTTCCACATTGGCGCGTGGGTGGCTTTAGACGGGATTAGGAAAGGATGGAGAGGAGAGGCTGTTCCTAGAGAAGGCTGAGTTCATAGTGGGCACGGAACAAAGAAAACCAGTGGTGCGGGGGCGAGGGAGCCTGTTGTCTGTGCCGTGCTGAAGCGCGTAACAGACACCGGTGGGACTTTGGTGGAGCAAAGGCGGGACATGCGCCCGCCTTTGCCCAATTGCGTGCCTTATTCTTTTTTTAAAACAATACGCTAAAGCCAGTGGCAGCCAGCGAAAGCAAAACCACATGCAGGTGCGTGTGGGCAGCTTTCAGAACCCTGTATAAGAGGTCTCTCACTGCGCGAGAAATGTTGCCCACTGCAATGCTAGGCGCGAGACCTAAATAGGCCTAAACACTATCAGTGAAGTCCTCCCTCCCATCCTGAACGATTCCATCAATGCATCCCTCTTCCCAGGAGCCTTGAAACAGGCAGCTGGTACAGCCCTGCCGAATAAACCCTCCATGGACCTCACCAAACTCTTCAACTAGTCAAGTCAAGTCAAGTCAAGTCAAGTCAAAAAGATTTATATAGCGCACTACATACCCATAGGGTCTCAAGGCGCTTACGGAGGGGTGGGGAATTACTTGTCGAATATCCAAGTTTTAAGTTGCTTTCTGAACGCTAGGTGGTTCTGAGTAAGGCGAAGGTGAGTGGGAAGGGAGTTCCAAGTTTTAGCTGCCAGGTAGGAGAAGGATCTGCCTCCCATGGTTGTTTTGTTGATGCGAGGTACAGTGGCAAGAGCTTGGTTGGAGGATCGCAGCTGACGGGAGGGGGTGTAGAAGGACAGTCGTGTGTTGAGGCATTCAGGTCCCAGTTCGTAGAGTGCTTTGTGTGCGTGGGTTAGGAGGCGGAAAGTAATCCTCTTATTTACGGGGAGCCAGTGGAGGGTTTTCAGATGACCAGAGATGTGTTCTTTACGCGGGATGTCTAAAATGAGCCTGGCAGAGGCGTTCTGGATGCGTTGGAGTTTTTTCTGGAGTTTTGCGGTGGTACCGGCGTAGAGGGTGTTTCCGTAGTCCAGGCGGCTAGTGACCAGTGCGTGGGTGACCGTTTTACGAGTTTCGGTGGGGATCCAGCGAAATGTTTTTTTGAGCATGCGAAGAATGTTGAAACAAGAAGATGAAACGGCGTTGACTTGTCTGGTCATCGAGAGTGAGGAGTCCAGGATGATGCCCAGGTTTCGTGCGTGGTCTGTAGGGATGGGGGCCTTTCCGAGGGCCTCTGGCCACCAAGAGTCATCCCAGGCGGAGGGGGAGGTGCCTAAGATGAGGACTTCTGTTTTGTCGGAGTTCAGTTTCAGACGGCTGTGCTTCATCCACTCGGCTACTTCTTTCATTCCTTCGTGTAAGTTGGTTTTGGCGGTGTTAGGGTCTTTTGTGAGTGAGAGGATCAGTTGAGTGTCATCAGCGTAGGAGATGATGTTGAGGTTGTGATGGCGTGCGATGGTCGCGATGGTCGCGAGGGGGCTCATGTATACGTTGAAGAGGGTGGGGCTGAGAGAAGATCCTTGTGGCATGCCACAAATGACTTCAGTGGACTCTGACTTGAATGGTGGGAGGCGGACTCTCTGGGTTCTTCCGGTGAGGAACGAAGTGATCCATTCCAGTGCTTTTCCTTGGATTCCGATGTTTCTGAGGCGCTGTAAAAGGGTACTATGACAGACCGTGTCGAAGGCTGCGGAGAGGTCGAGGAGGATGAGGGCTACTGTGTCTCCATTGTCCAGTAGAGTTCGAATGTCGTCTGTTGCTGCGATGAGGGCGGTTTCAGTGCTGTGCTTGGCTCGGAAGCCGGATTGTGAGGAGTCGAGGGATTTGTTGGTTTCGAGGAAAGCAGCGAGCTGGTTGTTGACCGCTTTCTCGATGACTTTGGCCGGGAATGGAAGGAGTGAGATAGGGCGGTAGTTTTTGAGTTCGGTGGGGTCAGCTGTGGGTTTCTTCAAGAGGGCGCTGAGTTCGTCATGTTTCCAGCTTTCTGGGAAGGTTGCAGAGTTGAGGGAGCAGTTGATGACGTCTCGGAGGTGCGGTGCTATAATGGAGTCTGCTTTGTTAAAAATGTGGTGAGGGCATGGGTCTGTGGGGGATCCTGAGTGGATAGAGTTCATCAGACGGATGGTGTCCTCAGTGGAGATAGGCTTCCAGTCGTTGAGGATGTTCAGGGGGGGTGGGGGTCCTGAAGGGGGTTGGGAGGGTTGGTCTTCGGGTCGGTTGTCGAAGCTGTTGTGGATGTCTGCAATTTTGTTGTGGAAGAATGAGGCTAGGGAGTCGCAGAGGGCTTGAGAGGGGGTGATGTCGTTGGAGTTGGCCGAGGGGTTGGTAAATTCCTTGACGATGTTGAATAATTCCTTACTGTTGTGTGCGTTGCTGTCTAGTCTGTCCTTGAAAGCGGCTTTTTTGGCGGTCCGGATCAGTTGGTGGTGTATGCGGGTGGCGTTTTTAAAGGTGTCCTTGGTGCTGGTGGTTGGGTCTTTTTTCCAGGCCTTCTCAAGGGCGCGGCAGAGTTTCTTGGATTTCTTAAGATCATCGTTGAACCAGGAGGCCTTCTTGCTGCCTAGTTTGATTTGTCGTTTTTTCAGTGGTGCTAAGATGTCGGCGCTGTTGGATAACCATTGTGTGAGGTTGCTGGCTGCTTGGTCTGGGTTTGAAGAGTGGGCTGGGGGGTTTAGAAGAAGCGATGAGGAGATCTGGTTGATGGTGATTTTGTTCCAGTTTCTTTGCAGAGTGGGTTGGGGGTGGTTGTTGGAAGTGGGTCTGTTGTAGGTGAAGTGAACGCAGCTGTGGTCAGTCCAAAGAAGAGCTGTGGTGTGGCTGAAGGAGACATGTTTGCTGGAGGTGAAGATAGGGTCGAGTGTGTGACCTGCGATGTGGGTGGAGGTGGTGACAAGTTGTCTAAGTCCGAGGTTGGCGAGGTTGTCCAAAAGGGTGGTGGTGTTGCGGTCGTTGTTCTTTTCAAGGTGAAAGTTGAGGTCGCCCAAAAGGATGTAATCCTTGGAGGGGAGCGCGTGTGGAGTGATGAAGTCCGTGATGTCCTCACTAAACTTTGCGCGGGGTCCTGGTGGCCTGTAAAGGAGGGTGCCTCTGAGTGTGGTTTTGGGGTCGATGTGGATCTGGAAGTGAAGGTGTTCAGAGTTGGCGAGGTTGACGTCTGAGCTGGTAGAGATGTGGATGGATTTCTTATGTACGATAGCGATACCTCCTCCAGTGTGGCCGGTACGGTCCTTGCGTATGATCTTATAGTCTTCTGGGATGGCAATGGTGATGTCTGGGGCAGAAGAGGCGTTCATCCATGTTTCTGTTAGGAAGGCGACGTTCGGAGAGATGGTGTCTAGTAGATTCCAGAGGTCAATGGCGTGCCTGTGGACCGAGCGGGTGTTGAGCAAGATGCATTGTAGGTGGTTGGGTACGGATAACTGTTGTGTGATCGTAGCGGAGTTGTTGTCGGTGCGGTTGAATTTGCAGGAGTTGCATGAGAAAGGTCCGTGGGTGTGTCCTGGAGCGGCTTGGACACAGTTGGGGGAGCGGTCGGGGTTAAGGGCTAGGAGGGTGGTGGCATCGTAAGTAATGCGGGAAGGGTGGGCATTACGAAGAACAGGGGGTCTGGCTCTGGGCGCGGTCCAGGCGCGGACGGGCGTAGACGGGCTTACCTTTGGCGCACCTTCGGCGCGACTGGGGCGCGATCGCTGCGCGTGAACGCTGCGCGAAACTACAACTGTCATAAGAGGATGGAGAGGGGGAGGGGTGAGGGGTGGTCAGCAGGGAGGCGGGAGCTGGGCGGGGACTGGTCGGGGAAGGCACAGGAAGCAAACAACAACAACAACAGCAATCCCAAAATGGCCTCAGCCGATATCTAACCAGAATGGGGCACAGAAGTCGAATAGCGCGATCTGACCAACAAAGGCACCGGTGAGATCAGGCAGACAACAGCGACAGCAGCGCTACAATATTCAAGATGCCAGGCGATCAACAGCAGCGTTGCAATGCAGGCGGAGCGCTAAGACACACCAATGTAGCAGCGCTACAATATTCTAGATGCCAGGCGATCAATAGCAGCGTTGTAATGCAGGCGGAGCGCTAAGACACAGCGAGGTACCATCCTTAAGGCAGGTAAAGTTACACTCTGTGGGTACTTGCGTAAGAGCGAGGTGGGGAAGCAGAGGCACTTCAGCAGGCAGACAGGAGCGAGGAGCAGCGTCTGGAGCGACCGTGTCTGTTGAAAACAGGACGGTCACAGCGCTGTAGCAGGCGAGAAGGGCAAATGGAGTCAGTGGGAGGGGTGGTCAGCAGGGAGGCGGGAGCTGGGCGGGGACTGGTCGGGGAAGGCACAGGAAGCAAACAACAACAACAACAGCAATCCCAAAATGGCCTCAGCCGATATCTAACCAGAATGGGGCACAGAAGTCGAATAGCGCGATCTGACCAACAAAGGCACCGGTGAGATCAGGCAGGCGACAGCAGCGCTACAATATTCAAGATGCCAGGCGATCAACAGCAGCGTTGCAATGCAGGCGGAGCGCTAAGACACACCAATGTAGCAGCGCTACAATATTCTAGATGCCAGGCGATCAATAACAGCGTTGTAATGCAGGCGGAGCGCTAAGACACAGCGAGGTACCTTCCTTAAGGCAGGTAAAGTTACACTCTGTGGGTACTTGCGTAAGAGCGAGGTGGGGAAGCAGGGGCACTTCAGCAGGCAGACAGGAGCGAGGAGCAGCGTCTGGAGCGACCGTGTCTGTTGAAAACAGGACGGTCACCAACTACTGACCGAGCTTCCTCCTACCATACACGGCCAAAGTCCTACTGACCACCATCAACAGGTGTTAGACCTGGCACCATTGGCGTGGGTCTCCATTCCATTTTTGCTGTTGCCTCATGTATTTCTGCTGGTGTTAGATGCTTTGGGCACTGTGCCACTGCTATCCAGTGCCACAGTGCAAGTGCTCCCTATTGTAAATTGATGTATTAATCAGTGGTTCCATGTTTGGCTATTTGGTTTACTTGTCAGACCCTAGTCTAGTGCACTGAGTGTGCCCAGGGCATGTAAATCCAAATACTGCTGGTGGGCCTGCAGCACTGGTTGTGCCACCCACAGAAGCAGCCTTGTAAGATGTGTCTAATGTCTGCCATTGCAGAGCCTGCGTGCAGTCTGGTACTGTCATGCTGACTGGGCAAGTGCACCCACTAGCCAGTCCCTAAACCATCCCTTTTCTTCATATCAGTCACCCCTATGGTAGGCCCATGGGCAGGGTGCATTGTAGGTATAAAGTGTGACAAGCCCTGATGTGTGTGGCATGTCCTAATAGTGAATTAAAGCCATTTTCATTTTTCACTATTACAAAGCTACCTGTTCTCCATAGGCCAGAATGGGCTGTTAGAGTTATTACATTTTATAATCCTAACTATCTCAGAGAACATGGTAGAAATTCGAGGTTAGTATGCCTGAACTCAGAATAAGAAAATACATCTTTTAATGAAGTTGGTTTTAATATTCTGTGTTTGCAAATACCACTTTTAGAAAGTAGGTATTTGCTTGTCTAACCATTCAGTTCAGTTCAGTTCACACGCTTTTATTCGGGTGTAATATACAACCATATAAACAGTGCATATAATCTTCAAAAAAGCAATACAACATAATAAAATACAAAACAGACAGCATATACCAACAGTTAAGAGACAATGTAAATACATAAATCAACAAACAAGATCATATATTCATAATTTTGTTAAAAACAAGAGGGGAAAGTGTATTGTGCAATTCAGATTTTCAGTTTTCTATTGTTTAGACAGTACTATACATACTAAATATTAAAAAATAAAGTGCATTGTGCCATTTACATTAGTGGTGCCATAACATTGTCCACATTAAGGATCAGTGATTTAGGAGCAGTTAGTTATACCCTCTCAGTTGTCAGACTACAATAGATTTCCTGATAGCAATAGAATGTAATAAATAAGATGCTACATGAAAACATAATCCTGGGTTGTCCAAAGAGATCAACAAATTCATTGCAGTTGTTGTCGATCTTACATTATACTTTAAAAAGATAGGTTTTAAGTAAAATGTCCTTATAAAAAGATAACATTTGCAAAATAATAAAAAAATGGCAGCAGCTTTGTCGTGATATATTGTCACAAGGGCAGGCGGCCGATGAACGTTTTTTCATGACTGGGAATGCCACAAGATGATGGGCAATACCCAACCGAAGACGGGTCAAAACAAAGCGATGAGATGATTTAGAAACAATAGTTAAGTAATCCTGAAAACCATCAAGACCCAATTGCTGATAGAACATAAATGTTGACTGGTCACCAATAGCTCTAAAACGAGTCTTTATTTTATATTTAAGGAAAGAGGTTTTAATCACCGATTTGGCAATTAAAGGTGCATAATCTAGTTCAGTCTGGGCATCATAATTAAAAAGGAGGTGGATGTAATTTAGCCAAGGGATTTTAAGGCAATTATCTGATCTCATACAGTCTTTAATTATAGATTGGGTCAAAGCAGTCTCATTCTTAGCCCAAATAGATCTCCATAGGTGAAGCGGTCGCAGGGCAGCGAGATCTGTAATGTAATTAATACCCACTTCGCGGTGTATGATTTCCGTTGAAGCTGATTGTGGAACACATAAAAGACGTTTAAGAAAAGTATTTTCATCCTGCTGTAATAGATCAAATTGGCTATGGCCCCATACCCCTGCACCATAAAGGGCAGAGGTAACACATCTTGCATTATAGATAGTTACCATGTCCGCGATGCGGCGGTTACCCAGTTTTGTCGCAAATCTAAAAATCCCGTTGGTGTTCCTAGTCATCTTAGAGCGTATATTTTCCTGTTCGCACACCCATCTCCCCATGCCTGCAAAAGTAATGCCTAAGTAACAGAAAGACTTTGCTACTTGAATTTTTGAATTTTTTTTTATAAAAAGGAGCTATTGGCTTTGGGCTTCATGCCACAAGCCATAACAAATGTCTTTGTCTTATTAATTAAAGTTTCCTGTTTTCGATAAATTAAACAAACTCATTAATCAGACGCTGCAATCCAATGGGTGTACGCGACATTAATACAGCATCGTCTGCATATGATAAAATGGGTATAGCACTTCCCTTGACCATTGGGGCGTCCACAGGTATCAATCTCAAGGCTGCATCCACATGATTAATAAATAAAGAAAATATTAAAGGCGCCAGGACACAGCCCTGCCGGATTCCCCTTCTGACCCTAATGGATGGTGTACATTCTCCCTTATACCCATAACGTACTTTGCTAGAGAGCGGTGCATATAGTCTTGCTAAAAAGTGAATAATTTCCTTGGGAGCTCCAAGTTCTAGCAGTATTGGCCACAGTATAGAGTGGTCGACCAGGTAGAAAGTACTGCTGAGGTCAGCAAAGCAAAGATACCGATTTCCTCCTTTAGCCAGGGTATATTTTCCTAACAATAAATCAAGATTGACACATTGTTCAAGGGTTCCTAGGCCCTTTCTAAACCCATATTGGACCGGGGACTAGATCTTATTGTCATTCACCCAGGTTTCCAATCTCTTTAATAACACCCTACTCATGGCCTTGACTGAAGAATCCAGCAAGGATATTGGGTGATAGTTACGAGTTTCCGTTTTTAGACCTTTCTTAAAGATTGGAATTATAAGGGATTCGCTCCAGGAATTTGAGAAATCATTCTCAGCAGCAATGTTAAAAACTCTGGCCAATATCGGGGACCACAGATCCATTTCACATTTATACAGGTCTACCGGAACAGCGTCTGGGCCCGATGCTTTGTTTCCCTTACTGCTAGCTAAAGCGTCATGGACCTCCTCAATACTTATTGACAAAGGCAATGCCTGCCACACAGTATCCAATAAAAATGAAGTACATAAAACATCCCTATCTGGTGGGTTAAAAATAGTAGAAAAATTTTCAACCCAGGCGTTACTATTAACATGGGAAATCAATTCCGGGATATGATCCTCCTTCAAAAAGCGGGAATTAATTGTCTCCCAGAACAATTTACTGTTCTTCAATTCAGATGCAGAGCATAACTTTTCCCATGCGTCAGTTTGGAGCTCAGTTTTCCTAGCTTTTAAAGCTAATTTATAGTCTAAACGAAGACTCATAATATCGGCTGAATCTCTGGGGTTCATATCCAGGGATTTTTTCAGGCTACGTTAAGCATTAGAACAAGTTTGATCAAACTAGCCCACATTTCGATAATTATCCCCTTGAAAAGGTTTGGTTAACAGACCCTCTACTATACTATTTATCTTTAAATAGTTAGACATTAACAACTTTGGGCTAATGTCTTCTCTAAGGCAATAGTTAATTTCAGCCGCTCCCAAGATAATAACTTCTCTTTGGAACTTCACTGGTTCAATGCCAGCCCACCTTATACGCATTCCATTAGGTCTAATTGGAACAATGTCAGTGGGGTATCTCTCCTCTACTATAAAATCCCAATCCCAATAAAATAGGGACAAGGATATACTATTATGGTCACTGACAGCCTGTTCCGTTATCCAGGGGGTTGAATGCAATTTCTCATTATTACAAGAAATCAATATTAGTAGCCGCATTTCTGCCTTTAAAAGTGGGGCGATTAACGTTTTCCCTATCTGTAAGACATGGGAGAAGGTCCAGATCAAATTGGGATATTAACATATTCAATGCCATGCCATAATCACAGTGGGGGGAGTGTAAAAAATCTTCATCATCATGTACATTATTATTTCCCTTCCTAAACCCACATACATTTGTCTTAGCTAGAGGGCATAGCTGTATATTAAAATCGCCCACCCAGACAATAATAACTGGTTTCCTAAAATGTTCCAACACATTATCAAGTTCTTTTTCCAATGCATGGATAACAGAATCCCGATTGTTGACAAATACATTGTTATAAAAATTGACCAAAATCCTATTGCTGCCTTCTTTAAAACGAAGCCACATAATCTGACCATGGGCACCAACTGTAATGCACTTATTCATGTTAAATTCAGTCAATTTAATGGAAACAAGAGTTAGCAGGCCTCCCTTAACTCTACCAGTTGTTGATGCTACAGCAGGGGGCCAATAGGATGTAAACCCCTCCACATAGATAGGTTCTATACACCACGTCTCTTGTAAACATATAATATAATCCTTGGAAGCAATGAAATCCATCCAAGCTGGGGTACCCTGTTTCTTTTAAAACCAGCTATATTGCATGTAGTAATAGTATACCCCTTTCTTATGTTACTTGCTTCTATACCCTTATGGTCAACAGATGACTCCATTGTTGGGCTGTTAGAAACCCCCCCTGGGCTGGTGGTAGATAGCCCTGCAGATTGACTATCCAGACACAAATCTAACAAAATGGAGGTCCCATCCGGTGGCTGAAGTGGGGATGAAACCACCTCCGACATATCCACCATCCCTCTGCTAACCCCCGTTTCCTGACTCTCCTGTCCCTGTCTATCTGCACCCCTACGTCAATCTATTGCATCCATATGCCTCAGGGTCTGGAATCTATTAAAAACTGGAATATTGAAGTAGGGGGGCATAGGTAGCACAGGCAATTGAGGTAGTCTATTAACGGAGCATCATTGGGTGTCTATAAAAATAACCCAAAGGCAAAAGAGTAATATTATAATCTCTCCTAGATGGTAATGGGGCATTATTTAGCGAATTACGTGCCCATTTTGGTAAACGGAAGTTTATAATTATACAGTCCCCCTCAAATGGTTTTATTAAGGGACCAATCCATTCTACTCTCTCAGTTAGCAAAATCTGATTTGCCCCGGGCATGGGTAAGCCACAATTTTTCATCAGCCAGTACATTATCTTATTTTTAAGCATATTGTGGTTTTCCACCTGTCCTGGTCGTAATGTAGATACATTTACCAGAACAGCGACATACGCATCGCTTTCCGGGGGTAAGTTTAAAAGTCTTGGAGCCCTTCCCTCATGATGTGGGTTTATACCTTGGATAACCTTGTTCATAGCCTCCATATTAGGTAACCTGTCCCATCGTACACTGCCGTGATTTGGGTCAATAGGGATTACCCTTTCTGACTGGGTTGGGTCAATAGGGATTACCCTTTCTGACTGGGTTGGGTCAATAGGGATTACCCTTTCTGACTGGGTTGGGTCAATAGGGATTACCCTTTCTGACTGGGTTGGGTCAATAGCGATTACCCTTTCTGACTGAGTTGGGGGTTCACATACTTATCGTGCCATGAATCCCTATGTTTAGCTACACGTCTTGGTAGCTATGGAGGTATTGCCATTGCCTTTAGAAGGGGAAGCTAATTTGGGGCCATCAATTAGCTGGACAGCCTTTAGTTGGGCATGATGTAATCTATTATCAATTGCATCAAGAGAATCTCTCATTTTATGGACCTCTTTAGCTAGATTGTCCAATCTATCATCCTTAATGAGATAGCCTCTAAAGTTAAAATGGGTTTGGGGAGATCTGCCAGTGCCTTCCTATTATTGCTCATATCTGCGGCCCTCTTAGTCGCCTCTACTTTCCATTTCTTTGCCTTTACCTTAGTGTTACCCTGAACTGTTAATTTCTTCCTACAACCTCTCTTCCCTTTAGGTGAGGGGGGTGTGTCTGGAATAGACATTGTCGGGTCATGGAAATATGGGAGTTTTCTATATCAGAACTAATAACATTAGTCGTATTGCTAGGGGCCTCAATTGGTCCTTCCACCGTTATATAATGCTCAGAGGTTAAATCCCTCAATCTGGCCCCATTACAACTCATTCAGGACTCGTTGTTCAGTTCTCTCTCTATATGGCTAGACCCTAAAGATAACCGTCTTTCTGTAAGGTCTATCTCCTCAGTTAGGGCACGAACTGCTTTAACAAGAAAGGAATCTATCTCAGTGCAGAATTTTCCATTTGCGCCTTACTTGTTTTCCTTCTGGCCATATTTACTTGGTGTCTCACCCTGACTTAACCCAGCTGAAATAGTTAAAATACAATATTTCCTTAATAACACTTAAGTTCCAGCCTGAGACTTTATACAATACTAATGATACCAATGCTATCTCTCCTTAACTACACAAGATAGCTCCAGGAACAGTCGCACGTATATACGGAGTTTAACTCACAGGGTCCAACCGGGACGTTAGAGATGTGGTCCAGCCCAGCCTCTGACAGTCACTGACGGGCAAGGATGGGCCCACCCTTGGCCCGGGCTTCGTCTGCGTGCGTCCCCCGGGGCGGCGGCTCTCACGCCCTCTAATGCACCTCCTGGCGCGTTCGATCTCCGTCGGTGGCAGTCACGCCACTAGGGCACGTGGTGGATGTAGTCGTCTCCCCTCGCGATGGTGTGAGCAAGCGCTCTCCTTAGCCCCCACAGTTAAGACACAGCCGGTGGAAAAGTGACCCAGTAATCACAATGAGCTCCCGCGGTGCGAGGCTCTCACGCCCTCTTATGTGTCTCCTGGCGCGTTCGATCTCTGTCGGCGGCAGTCACGCCGCTAGGGCACCTGGGGGATGTAGTCTTCTCCCCTTGCGATGGTGTGAGCAAGCGCTCTCCTTAGCCCCCACAGACAGGATGCAGTGGGTGAAAAATTGGCCCAGTAATCACGATGAGCTCCCCCGGTGCAGGGGCTCTCACGCCCTCTTATACGCCTCCTGGCACGTTCGATCTCCGTTGGCGATAGTCACGCCTCTAGGACACCTGGGGGATGTAGTCTTCTCCCCTTGCGATGGTGTGAGCAAGCGCTCTCCTTAGCCCCAGCAGACAAGACGCAGCGGGTGGAAAAGTGGCCCGGTAATCATAATGAGCTCCCCATTCAAACCTGCCTCTGCTAGGTTGTGTATTCCTATGTCTGGTTCTGGGGTGACAGGGCTGGGGAATTCCATGAGACAGGCTGAGTCACCCGGTGGTGAATAGCGAGATCTGCATCTAGATGGGAGGGAGGAGTTGGACCTGAAGCTTGAATAGGGCTGGGCCTGCCTTCCACAATGCTGGCTCCACCTCCTGTGGAGCGTCTGATGTGCATGCCTTGCACTGTGAAAGGAAAGGAGAAGTCTGGTAAACAGAGTGTTTCAAAACTGATTTGGACTGGGCAAAGGCCCCTCTCCTCTCAGAGAACAAAAGGATTTGGGGTATAAATATTGGGACCCTGATCCCATGAAATTAGATCACTTTGGACTACAAGAAGAAACCTTTACTGAGGAGAGGAACCTGAAGAAACTGATGAGAGACTATTCCCAAGCTGAAGTGCTGCTTGGGGGATTGGTCTGCAGTGGTTGCCTTACTGCTAAAGGAAGGAGAAAGGAACTTTGTGTACTTTGCTTTCAAATTGTGAAGGATCTCCAAGGGCTTGGAAAAGAGCTTGCCTCCTGATAAAGTCTCAGGGACAACAGACTTCACCCCCCAGGTCCCCAGAGTTCTTTGGAAGTGCCTGCTGCTGTTTGGGACCTTCCGAGGGACTGCGTGTCGCGAGGAGCTGGAAGCACAACTCAACGAGAAGAAGCATGTTGCGGTCGCTGAGCCTGCCGTTGCAACTCCGAAGGAGAGTGTCGCCTCTGGAACTGTCGCACTGCACCGCATTGGAGAGAAGCATGCCGCAACGAAGAGTCAGGGTGTCGCCGGCGCTGCAGCTGGTGTCGCAACTCCGAAGGAGGGTGTCGCCGCTGTAGTTGTCGCACTGCACCGCATCAGAACAATCTCGCAACGAGGTCGGAGCGTGTCGCTGTGCCTACCGTTGCAACTCCGAAGGAGGGTGCCGGCGCTGGAACTGTCGCATTGCACCGCATCAACCAAGAGCACCTCACATCCCCGAGAAGCGCGCCGCCGTCGCAGCTCCTGCTGTCGCATCTTGGATGTCGCCGCTGTAGTTGTTGCATCGAGCAGAAGCTTCAAGCATCGTGGGAGAAGAGCGTGGCCGCTGGAGCTGTTGTCGTCGCTGCAGTCCATGCCTCGAACCGAGAGCTTCTCGCATCCCCAAGAAGCGTGCTGCATCTGGAAGATCTTCACGTCTTTATTTCTTTGTACCTGAACGTTGCCGCATTCCCCATCGCTGCGACATTGCTTGTCGTGGAAGCGCAACGCAACTTAAGGCACATTGACGCTGAGTGTCGCATCTAAGAACTGAACTGAACTAAGCTTAAATCAAAGTCGGAGAAGTCTGGAAGTCCAGTTTCTGAGTCGCTGAGTCATCGGGTTCCAGCAGGAGCGTCGACAAAGCAAACCAGCATGTTACTGTTGGTGCCTGTTTAAACAGGGTGGTCACTCCTTGACCACAAGGGAGATATCTTCAGTTTTCTAGTCGGTATAGCATGTCGAAGTCTAAGAGTTTCGTTCCAAGATAATCTAATGTCTCTAGACACAGCTCCTATCTTTATACTAAACTAAGGGGCTGGATTACCTGCTAGGTCCCTACTATGGGTGGACCTGAGAAGGGGGTGGTTACACCCCTTTCTCTTTGTCCAGTTTCGCACCAGAGCTGAGGCTGGAGTGCCCCAGCAACTGGTTTGAACCGGGCTATGCATGGAACACCTTGTGTGCCCCAGGCAGTGTCTGGAAAAGCATCTTTTCATTCAACCCACCTTGCCCTAATACACTACAGGCTATCTGGGGAGTTCCTCGACAGGAAACCTATTGTCCAGGCATCCCCGCCCGTAGTTTTGTCCAGTAGCAGGAGGTCTGACTTGTGTCTGTGGCAGCAGCATCCATTTTGTGATGCTGAGGCTCTGTTTAACTTTAACCAGGTAAAGCAGTAACACCCATGTCTTTTCCCTCTAGAAGGGTGGAATGCTACCCCCGCCGCCAGAATTGGCAGGGGAGTAGTATTCCAAAGTGCTTGACAACTTACACAATATGTTTTGATAAAGTCAAACTAAAGTTAGCATTTAACCGCGAAGATTATAATGCACTTAGGTGTATATGGTTATATCATATCATATGACAACTATAAGGTCATGGTTCCGAAAGCTGCAGAGAGGCTCAGCTCATGCCAGAGCACCCTCTCACATAAAACCAAGCTCTCTGCCTCCAGGATTGTCGAGGCCTGCCATAGGAGTGACTTATAGATGCATATGTGTCTATATATTAGGTTAGATATAGGAATACTATATCAAAGTAAGGGGTGATTACACCACCTTACCCAAGCTGAGTGATCAGCCTGTGGTGTCAGTTTGGATGGCCAGCCAGGGGTGGCATAATGCAAGCTGCAGCACCCGATAAGCCTTGGATGTACCTATGCCCTGGGTACCTATGGTACACTATACAGGGGCTCATAGAGGTGACCCAATACCCAATCTGGTATGTACCTAAAGTACATGGATACAATTTCGAGAGAGAACAGCTAGGCTATGGTTCTGATTAGCAGGCCCACAGCCACAATAAAGTAAAAAAAACAGTAAATCACAGCAAAAAGTGGGAGTGACCATAGGAAGCAGACCCTACTCTCCTACACCCTCTTTAACACCAATGATGCCCACAAACACCCCTAGGGCAAGTAGGAAAGCCCCCAGGGCCCCCGGGTAGAAGAGCCCAGCTCAGCCCCAGGGGCACTGGATAGAAGAGCTCAGCTCAGCCGGAGGCTACCCGGATAGAAGAGCCCAGCTCAGCCCCAGGGGCCCCGCATAGAAGAGCCTAGCTCAGCCCCAGGGTCCCCGGATAGAAGAGCCCAGCTCAGCCCTAGGGGCCCCTGGATAGAAGAGCCCAGCTCAGCCCCAGGGACCCCGGATAGAAGAGCCTAGCTCAGCCCCAGGGGCCCATGGATAGAAGAGCCCAGCTCAGTCCCAGGGGCCCACGGATAGAAGAGCCCAGCTCAGCCTCAGGGGGCCCCAGATAGAAGAGCCCAGCTCAGCCATAGGGGCCCCAGATAGAAGAGCCCAGCTCAGCCCCAGGGCCCCCCGAATAGAAGAGCCCATCCATGGCTGGCTCCTGTAGACATTCCCTCCAGGATTATTCAGTCTATTTCTAAAAACACAGCAGAAGGTGCTGACAATCTCCTACCTGAGCAGAGACCTCTGCAGACATGTCCAGGCTCTCTCCTCCTCCTGGGGCTGGGGGGGATGGGGGGCAGATCTGGGGTCTGAGGGGGGTAGATCTGGGGTCTGTGAGAGTCTGAAGATGAACCACCTGACAGGGGTCCTTCCTCCTCTGCAGCAAGCTGAACACTCAAGTGTAGACCGGAAGTGATGTCAGCATTCGCTGCTTTGTGCTGTCTCTGCCCCCGCTGACCCAGAAGAGGAAACCCTTCTCCCTTCCATTATCATCCAACCTCCCTGTTTCGTTCTCCCAGCGGGTCAGTTCAGCAGGGGTAGCTTCCTTCTGTATCTCTCGAACAATTTCCATAGTGTTATTGAACATTTTAGACTCCTCCACCCATCTAGCAGAATTTACATACATTGGAGACATTTTAGATCTAGCAGTGTCTTTTGATGTTTGGCCCGCGAAAGCATTCCCTTCTCCCACAGTATCCACTATGGCCTTGTGCACGCTACATTTCATAATTGCTACCTTTCGAGGCAGAGTCAAAGCCATTAACAACCTTAAGATCAAAGGGCCATGTTGTGTTCGCTGGCCATGCGAAGTGAGGAACCCCCTTTCTGCCCACAATTTGTCAAAACTATGAGCCACGCCAAAGGCGTACTGGCTATCTGTATAGATATTTACTTCCAGTCCTTCACTTAACTCACATGCTCGTAACAGGGCTATTTACTCAGCTGCCTGCGCAGAATGATAGGGAACTCGAGATGTTTCAACTACAGTGAGCAGGGTAGTAATTGCGTACGCAGCTGTCGTCGTGCCATCTGGTAACTTAAAACAAGAGCCATCCACATACAACTCCCCTTGAGGGTCAGATAGGGGCGTGTCTGTGAGGTCCATCCGTCCCTTCGTTTCTTCTTCAGTCCGAAATATACAATCATGTGTGTCATTATTTGGTTCATCCGAAGGGAGGTGTAGTAATATGGCTGGATTCAGAGTGGCACACCTTTTGATAGTGATATGGGGAGCAAATAAAGTCAATTCATATCCAGGAAGACGAGTACTAGTAAGGTGCTGTGTCTTAGTTTTATTCAAAAGCGTGTCCACTGCGTGGGGTAACATCACTGTGAGGTCAGAATTTAACACAAGTCCTTCCGACTGCCGAATGGCCACCGCCACTGCGGCTGTAGCTGGCAAAAAACTAGGAAGTGCTCTGGCAACATAATCCAATACTGCCGAAAAAAACGCAACAGGCCACACAACTCAAAACTCACTTCTTGGTATCTAGACTTATTTCTTCTTCACAGATCATAATGGTGTGCTAGATAGGTCAAGATCTCTTACCTTTAGAGATTGATTTACTAGAGAGTGAGCATTACGATTAATTATACATAAGCTGTTTTTGCAGTCTTTGTTTGTGTTATTCTTTGCCCAAAAATAAGATTACACCTGATAACTTATGTATTACCATTTGTAAGGTAGAGTTTAGCGTATGAAACAACATACTATGATTTACATATGTTATTTACATATATCATTTACTTTTCTTAATGATTATAATTTTGGAGCGCTTTAACATTTCTCCGCGCCCGTATTCTTAAGGTAACATGTTGTCAGTATCCATGCTGGTGAGGGCCTATCGATGAGTCTTATGTAATCAGTGAGGACTCATTGACTGGCAATGTCGTGCTCTCACTCGAGGGTACTACAGTTCCCATGAGACTTTAGGCGACGTGCAATGACGTAATCACGCTCTCGCGTGATCACGCGCTAGCAACACGGAGCAGGAAGTAAGGAGCCTGCTAGTATAAACATGGACAGTTCCTGTAGTCGGTACTTCCCCGATAGCTTGGATGACCGTCAGAGGTACCGACGGACAGGTAAGACCAAGTTTGATGAGTGATTGCCGTAGGCTGAGCGTTTGTTGAGGGGTCTCTCGAGCGCCGGAAAATAGATATTGTCGCCCCTTATGCTAGTCACACTGCATGACTTAGGAGGATTGAGGGGACTAGATAATGATCTTCAAGTACGTCTTTTTCCTAAACTCTATTTGAGCTAGGACTATTGCGTTTATCTGTACAATCGGACTACACAATAAGATTTGGATAGCAACATCAATTATGAATGTACCCGGTGGGTTTTGTCGATTTGCACTTTGCTAATGGAGAGACACTGAGCAGACATGGATGGTTTATGGTGAGAGAGATACCACCCAGACCATCATACCATTCAGTCTGCATTATGTTTGAGTCTAAGTTAGGTGTAAATAACATCGAGCGCCATTAAAACCAGTAATATGGGACCGGCCCATGATAACAGGAAGTGTTGGTTTATGATAATGCATAGGAGTCTATATTGGTGTGCTGCAATATGAACAATATGTTTAAAGATGTAAGGCTAACCAGGCCAAATAAAACCTTGGGTTGCTCTGTTTTTTCCTTTTTAGAGCGGTGCCTCCTTTACCCTGAGCCGTTGTCAGGTGGGGCGAAGTATTTCCTCCGTATACTTGAGGTAAGAATAGAACGTTGAGTGCCCTAAACAAGGGATAACCGGCTGGTAAAATGCGATGCCACAATGGTCATCATTAGTATGGAACACGTGTGATTTACACCCAAGGCTTACATTGCCTTGACATGTACTCCTTTCTGTATTTCCTTTTAGATTCTTCAAGAGATACGAGAATTGTGAACTGTGACTAACAGGTGACATGGTTGTATTGTTTCCAATGTGGAGCATACATAGGCACAATTTAATCATTTAATTATTTCTTCACTTTTGCAGTAGCATAAATAATTGGATAGGTCCTGATGAAAGCACAAGGTACAGGATTGCCTAGAGGTGCTGAAACATGTTGACCATTTGAATATTTAGAGACAGCTATCTTTTGAAACTGTTCTTTTGCACCGTTTTTAATATTGGACCGTGGCAGACAAGAATAAAGTTGAGGTCTCGCCATGCTTCAATTTTAACCTCACTTTCACGATTGCACTGCACTTTTCCCCATACACTCTATAATACATCTGCTCACATCTGTGTGATGAAACTATCTAGTATAGATTTATAAAACATCCTTGGGCTCCTCCATCAATAGGGTAGAGTTGTAGCCCTTATAGTCACGAGGTTGACTATCAAAGGAGACCCAGATGATAAAGCATGTCACCTGGAACGGTGAGTGATGGGAATCCAAAAATGTATTGAATATTTTTTCAGGATATTATTGGGTTAGCTTTGGCTAGTTAAAATATACGTGGTTCCATTTGTGTCTAGACTCTGGTTTATTGTTGTTGTGTGTATAGTTAATGTGGAGCTATATATCCCGGTGGTCTTTAAACTTTTGTCTCTGACCCTATATAAAATGTGTTGTATGGTGTCTAGAAGTTACCCAGGTATAACCACAGACTTTTCCGAGTGCAGTCAGGCTGGGTGAGCACCACACGTGCCACACCAAGGTGTCTGATCAAAACCTCTATTATTCACCAAACAAGTCCATGGAGCATCTGTACGTGCAGCCTCAGTGCCACCCCGTCAGACCTCCTAAACTCTCCGTGGTACACCAACCACCAAAACCTAAATCAGCTAACTGTTTCCAAAATGCCGCTCAACAGCATAATCCAAACACAACAAACTAATACACTCACCTGGTGCACTCAGGTATGATTGCGAGTTCTCCACTGCCCACTCCTGAAAACCAACATGGACAGCTCCGGGTTACACCCGTAGGACTCCGGCGAGGGGTCACTAGCAGCTGCGGCTCCCTGATCGCGAGAGCCAGAATCGTTAGTCAGTCCACCCCCTCGACCAGAGTACCCCTTCAAATGTCCTTATTTCACCCCGTATTACAGGAGGACGACCCCAAACGCGGAGTCCGGGCGGAGTCCCCAACAGTTGTACTACAAATTCATTAATCTAATGAGCCATACTTACCAATGGCCCGCAATAGATATCTTACCAAATAATCAGTCAGTTGGCAGTAAAGGAAAGGCAATCTTTATTATTCAAAATACTCTATAGAGCAGGCTCTCCATCCACACCCAGCAGGTGTGCCGAGAAGAGTGCCTCATCACACTTAATACACATCATATATACCTTCGTTACAGTACATAAGGTCACCGTACAAGGAAAACTACCAGTTGGCACAGTAATTCGAGGAAGGACCATATACAGCACACAAAGCTTGTTCAGAAGTCTGCTTTTGCTATTACTGGGGAAGGTCAGGAGTGGTGACTCCCTTTTGTCTCAGTACATGGGAGTATCGTCCCGGCACCTCCGAGAATGTGCTCATCTCCTTGAAGGCCAGATGCGACCTTGGGCCTCAGAGCGAGGAGAGAACATCATGAATTCAGCTGTCTTGTGTAACTCAACTAATTGGAGCCTGCTCGGCTACTTGACAAACAACACATGACCACTGCCTGGGCCTAGTTCCTGTAAAATGCAAGATGGCATTGGTGCAGTTCTCAATTTGTAACGAAGGATACCATATAACACGAGTAGGGGCTAGTCCAACTACTAACATACTATAAGACATGATATACGGGAATCCATACTAATATAATAAAGAGAGACCCCAAACCTTTGAGGCGGGTAATCTCAGGAACCACAGCACCAATCACAACACCCAATACAGCTTTGGAAAGGACAGTTGCAGCAGATGGACATAGGCTATACAGCGGGCCACCATATAAATTTTTTTTATAACGCACATGGTCACGCCATCTCGGCGTGTCCCCGCGCTAAGTGAGAGGGGGGTGGCATTTACCGCAACAGTGGGCCAAAGAAAGAACGTTAGGGCAAAAGTAGTCCGTTGTGGGCGTGGGCGTTCTGCTGGAAAGCCATGGGCGTGTGCATGGGCGTGTGCATAGAACGATGGGCACGGCATGCTGGGACTGCCGTCCCGAAACGAGGGGGAGTTGCATTTACCATTTGGGCGTGTGCATGTGCATAGAGAGATGGGCGCGGCCTGCTGGGACTACGAGGGGGCGTTGCATTTACCATTGTTGTATGAGTTGGCCGTTGACAAGATGTGGGGCGTGTAATTTCAGTCGGATGCAGCCGAGCTGTCCCAATATGAGTGGGCGTCGTCCCAATACAAGTGGGCGTTGCATTTACCATTGTTGTGGGCGTTGCATGTTAACGCGATGTGGGGCGTCTAATTGCCGACGGCTGTAGCGGAGTGTCAGGTGGAGCTCACATTCGCGTCCGTAGCGGACACAAACGTTCCCAAACGCGGGGCCTGTGCCGGGTGATGGGGCGATTCTGAGTACGTTTTTAAAAAAATGCAGGGCCTGAGCCCGGTGATGGGACGATTCAGAGTAAGTTTTAAAAATAAATTGCCTTACAAATTGAAAGCATTGCAGACATTCGATTTCATCCCCGGACAACGTCAGGAAGGGCTGCTAGTATATATATATATATATATATTTATACATATATATATATATATATATATATATATATATATATATATATATATATATAGATACATTGAGCTAACAACTAAAACATATGGAGATTACACACAAATCGATTTTTATCCCTCAAGGCTTCACCTCCTCTGCAGCCCCCACTCCCCCCGCTTGACAGGCCTCACCGCCTCTGCTCCCCCTGGACAAACTTCACCTCCTCTAACCTCTTTCTTTCCCCCAACAGGACGGGACTCACCTCTTCTGCAAGGGGCTGGTCTCACCTCCTCTGCCTCTCCCCCCTCTCCACAGGTCTTACCTTCTCTGCACCCCCTGGACAGGTTCTGCCTCTCCTGCAACCCCGTGGACATGCCTCACCTGCTTTGCATTCCCTGGTAAGGCCCCATCTCCTCTGCACCCCCAGGACAGGTACTGCCTCCTCTGCACCCTGTGCACAGGACGAGCCTCTAATTCCCAGCCCCCAGCAAAACAGGCTACACCCTGTGGACAGGCCTCACCTATCTGCATCCCCATGGAGAGGCCTCTACACCCCCCTTGACAGGCCTCACCTCCTCTGCCCCCACAGGTCAGGATAGGACTCACTTTCACTGCATTCCCCTGGACAAGCCTCGCCTGCACCTCCCTTGGCAGGTCTCACCTTCTCTGCACCCCCTGTACAGGCCTTCGCTCCTCTGCATCCCCCTGGACAGCCGTCACCTCTGCTGTACCTCCTAAACCCCTTGCCAGACATTCCATATCTCCTCTGCCCCTCTGGAAACGGCCTCCTCACTTCTGCACCCACTCTGAACAGGCCCCATATAAAGTGCACCACCCAGTAAAGGACATGCCCCACCTCCTCTGCACTCCTGGACAGGCCTCACCTAGACTGCACCCCCACTGGACAGGCCTTACCTCCTCTGCCCCCTGGACAGGCCTCACCTCTGCACCCCTGGACAGACCTCACTTCCTCTGCACCCCTGGACAGGACTCTCCTCCTCTGTCCCCTGGACAGGCCTCTCCTGCTCTGCACCCCTGGACAGGCCTCATCTACTCTGCACCCCTGGACAGGCCTCACCTCCTCTGCACCCCTTGACAGGCCTCACCTCCTCTCCACCCTTGGACAGGCCTCACCTATTCTGCAACCCTGGACAGGCCTCACCTCTTCTGCACACCTGAACAGACCTCTCCTCCTCTGCACCCCTGGACAGGGCTCAACTCCTCTGCACCCCTGGACAGGCCTCACCTCCTTTGCACCCCTGGAGAGGCCTCTCCTCCTCCTCTGCATCCCTGGACAGGCCTCTCCTCCTCTACACCCCTGGACAGGCCTCACCTCCTCTGCAACCCAGGACAGGCCTCACCTCCTCTGCACCTCTGGACAGGCCTGTCCTGGCCTCACCTCCTCTGCACCCCTAGACAGGCCCCACCTCCACTGCACCCCAGGACAGGCCTCACCTCCTTTGCATCCTTGGACAGGCCTCACCTCCTCTGCACCGCTGGACAGGCCTCACCTCCTCTGCACCCCAGGACAGGTCTCACCTCCTCTGCACCCCTGGACAGCCCTCTCCTCCTCTAACCCCTAGACAGGCCTCTCCTGCTCTGCACCCCTGGACAGGCCTCCCCTCTTCTGCGCCCCTGGACAGGCCTCACGTAGACTGCACCCCCCCTGGACAGGCCTCACCTCCTCTACACCCATGGACAGGCCTCACCTCCACTGCACCCCCACCGGACGGGCCTCACCTCTGCACCCCTGGACAGGCCTCACTTCCTCTGCACCCCTGGACAGGACTCTCCTCCTCTGTTCCCTGGACAGGCCTCTCCTGCTCTGCACCCCTGGACAGGCCACATCTACTCTGCACCCCTGGACAGGCCTCACCTCCTCTGCACCCCTTGACAGGCCTCACCTCCTCTCCACCCTTGGACAGGCCTCACCTATTCTGCAACTCTGGACAGGCCTCACCTCTTCTGCACCCCTGAACAGACCTCTCCTCCTTTGCACCCCTGGACAGGCCTCAACTCCTCTGCACCCCTGGACAGGCCTCAACTCCTCTGCACCCCTGGACAAGCCTCACCTCCTTTGCACCCCTGGAGAGGCCTCTCCTCCTCCTCTGCATCCCTGGACAGGCCTCTCCTCCTCTACACCCCTGGACAGGCCTCACCTCCTCTGCAACCCAGGACAGGCCTCACCTCCTCTGCACCTCTGGACAGGCCTGTCCTGGCCTCACCTCCTCTGCACCCCTAGACAGGCCCCACCTCCACTGCACCCCAGGACAGGCCTCACCTCCTTTGCATCCTTGGACAGGCCTCACCTCCTCTGCACCGCTGGACAGGCCTCACCTCCTCTGCACCCCTGGACAGCCCTCTCCTCCTCTGACCCCTAGACAGGCCTCTCCTGCTCTGCACCCCTGGACAGGCCTCACCTCTTCTGCACCCCTGGACAGGCCTCACGTAGACTGCACCCCCCCTGGACAGGCCTCACCTCCTCTACACCCATGAACAGGCCTCACCTCCACTGCACCCCCACCGGACGGGCCTCACCTCTGCACCCCTGGACAGGCCTCACTTCCTCTGCACCCCTGGACAGGACTCTCCTCCTCTGTCCCCTGGACAGGCCTCTCCTGCTCTGCACCCCTGGACAGGCCTCATCTACTCTGCACCCCTGGACAGGCCTCATCTCCTCTGCACCCCTTGACAGGCCTCACCTCCTCTCCACCCTTGGACAGGCCTCACCTATTCTGCCCCCCTGGACAGGCCTCACCTACTCTGCTCCCCTGGACAGGCCTCACCTCTTCTGCACCCCTGAACAGACCTCTCCTCCACTGCACCCCTGGACAGGCCTCAACTCCTCTGCACCCCTGGACAGGCCTCGATTCCTCTGCACCACTGGACAGGCCTCACCTCCTTTGCACCCCTGGAGAGGCCTCTCCTCCTCTGCATCCCTGGACAGGCCTCTCCTCCTCTACACCCCTGGACAGGCCTCACCTCCACTGCACCCCAGGACAGGCCTCACCTCCTATGCATTCCTTGGACAGGCCTCACCTCCTCTGCACCGCTGGACAGGCCTCACCTCCTCTGCACCCCAATACAGGTCTCACCTCCTCTGCACCCCTGGACAGCCCTCTCCTCCTCTGACCCCTAGACATGCCTCTCCTGCTCTGCATCCCTGGACAGGCCTCACCTCTTCTGCACCCCTGGACAGGCCTCACCTCTTCTGCAGCCCTGGACAGGCCTCTCCTTCTCTGCACCCCTGGACAGGCCTCTCCTCCTCTGCACCCCTGGACAGGCCTCCCCTCCTCTGCACCCCTGGACAGGCCTCACCTCCTCTGCAGCCCTGGATAGGCCTCACCTCCTCTGCTCCCCTGGACAGGCCTCTCCTCATCTGCACCCCTGGACAGGCCTCTTCTCTTCTGCACCCCTGGACTGGTCTCACCTCCTCTGCACCGCTGGACAGGCCTCACTTCCTCTGCGCCTCTGGACAATCCTCACCTCCTCTGCACCCCTGAACAGGCCTCAACTCCTCTGCACCCCTGGACAGGCCTCACCTCCTCTGCACCCCTGGACAAGCCTCACTTCCTCTGCACCCCTGGACAGGCCTCTCCCCCTCTGCACCCCTAGCCAGGCCTCTCCTTCTATGCACCCCTGGACAGGCCTCAGCTCCTCTGCACCCCTGGACCGGCATCGCCTCCTCTGCACCCCTGGACAGGCCTCAACTCCTCTGCATCCCTGGATATGCCTCTCCTTCTCTGCACCCCTGGACAGGCCTCACCTCCGCTGCACCCCTGGACATGCCTCTCCTCCTATGCATCCCTGGACAGGCCTCTCTTCCTCTGCACCCCTGGACAGTCCTCTCCTCCTCTGCACCCCTGGACAAGCTTCACCTCCTCTGCACCCCTGGACAGGCCTCTCCTCCTCTGACCCTGGACTGGCTTCGTCTCCTCGGCACCCCTGGACAGGCCTCTCCTCCTCTGCACCCCTGAACATGCCTCTCCTCCTCTTCACCCCTGGACAGGCCTCTCCTCCTCTGCACCCCTGGACAGGCCTCTCCTCCTCCGCTCCTCTGGACAGGCCTCTCCTCATCTGCACCCCTGGACAGGCCTCTCCCCCTCTGCACCCCTGGACAGGCCTCACCACCTCTGCCCCCCTGGACAGGCCTGACCTCCTCTGACCACTGGACAGGCCTCTCCTCCTCTGCATATCTGGACAGGCCTCGCCTCCTCTGCATCTCCCTGGACAGGCCTCAACTCCTCTGCACCCCTGGACAGGCCTCCTCTCCTCTGCACCCCTGGACATGCCTCACCTCCTCTGCACCCCTGGACAGGCCTCACCTCCTCTGCACCCCTGGACAGTCCTCTCCTCCTCTGCACCCCTGGACAAGCTTCACCTCCTCTGCACCCCTGGACAGGCCTCTCCTCCTCTGACCCTGGACTGGCTTCGTCTCCTCGGCACCCCTGGACAGGCCTCTCCTCCTCTGCACCCCTGAACATGCCTCTCCTCCTCTTCACCCCTGGACAGGCCTCTCCTCCTCTGCACCCCTGGACAGGCCTCTCCTCCTCCGCTCCTCTGGACAGGCCTCTCCTCATCTGCACCCCTGGACAGGCCTCTCCCCCTCTGCACCCCTGGACAGGCCTCACCACCTCTGCCCCCCTGGACAGGCCTGACCTCCTCTGACCACTGGACAGGCCTCTCCTCCTCTGCATATCTGGACAGGCCTCGCCTCCTCTGCATCTCCCTGGACAGGCCTCAACTCCTCTGCACCCCTGGACAGGCCTCCTCTCCTCTGCACCCCTGGACATGCCTCACCTCCTCTGCACCCCTGGACAGGCCTCACCTCCTCTGCACCCCTGGACAGGCCTCACCTCCTCTGCACCCCTGGACAGGCCTCACCTCCTCTGCACCCCTGGACAGGCCTCCCCTCCTCTGCACCCCTGGACATGCCTCACCTCCTCTGCACCCCTGGACAGGCCTCACCTCCTCTGCACCCCTGGACAGGCCTCACCTCCTCTGCACCCCTGGACAGGCCTCACCTCCTCTGCACCTCTGGACAGGCCTCTCCTCCTCTGGACAGGCCTCAGCTTCTCTCCTCCTCTGGACAGACCTCTCGGTGCTTCTCACAGGACCCCTCCACTCCTGAGTCGCCGCGGCTTCTCGTGGCCTGCTACCACTGTACTTCACTTCCTCAGGAGGTGACGAGGCACATCCTATCCCGGGGCCCCCAACTGTGCTCCAGCTGCCAGCAGCACCCACGGATGAGACCCCGCCCCCTGAGAGTGAGAGTCACAGGGGCGGCGCCGCGGGCAGGAAATGAAATGACTTGACTCCAGAGCTGAGCAGACTCTTTAAGATCCTGAACTATCACCTCACTGAGCCATCCATCGAGGGACTATCTGTATCCCTCCAATGTTGGAACTTGAAATGAGGTGAAATAGAGATTGAGCAACAGATAATGTGTAAAAGTGATTTTTCTTCCTCCATGCTCATGTACTGCTGTGTTAAGTGCTTGCTGAAATACTGATCACAAATGTATGCATAACTACGATTGAAACTAATAAAAAAGAATTTTAAAAAAAAGTAGATGATATTCTGAAGCAGGGTTTCAGTTCTCAGGTCAGCAGCTCGTCTGTGCCTGGATCTTCTTTGTGTCCAACGCATCTAAGGTTCAGGGTCTAGGAATGCCCTCTAAATACTAATGTTAGGGGCATTAAAGGCAGTGACGGGTAGCAGCCAATGGGCTACTTACCTTCAGGGTTTCTATATCCTCTGGGTGACCACTTCCTGTGGGAAAGAGCACTGCCCTACCCTGATAGGCTAATGTCCTACCATGCCAAGATGGAGAAATTGGAAAAGTATTGTCCACATCTTCTGCCCACCTTAGTGGTGGTGCTGCCTGAATGTGGACACACGTCCTGGTTTGTTAACTTTCCCAACCTTTCTCCTGCCAAATGTGAATCAGAAACGGGGGTTGCATCCTCCACTAGCTAGAGATGCCTGGGTCACATTTGAAAGGCGGTATTGCCTTTGAAGCTTCCCGCTCTAGCAAGCCATTCCGGCCTGGAGGAGGTGTGAACCACCTCCGCCCAGAGCAGGCTTGTTTCCTGGCCTCGGAGAGCGCTGGCCCTCACCCCATGAGGTCAGAAACATGTCTGGTGGTGGCAGGCTGGCTAGGCCTAGTCAGAGACCACACCAGTGCTTGGTAGCTTTTCCGGGTCCCTCTAAAGTGTATCCTGTGTGCATTTATTAATAGATCCAACACTGGCATTAATGAGGATTTATTAAGAAGAGATGTTTGACACCAAACATCTTAGGGTACAGTGAAGCCATCATGGAGCTGGGGAACTCGTAATGGCAAGTACCCAGCCAGGTACTCTCTATGGCTTCCCTGTGCAGTTACAACATCCAAGAATGGCTCACGTATTGCAGGGTCACATCTGCTCATGCAGATATGTCCACACATGGGATATAGTGCTCCCTGCCTTAGGGCTATAAGGCCTGCAGTAAGGGTGACTTACCTATAGCTCATGCTGTATATGTGGACATTCTCAAAACAAGACTGTGATGCAGAGGAACCAATATGTCAGTTAATTTATCCGAGGGAGATCTGAATAGATCCCTATCATACAGTACCAAATCTCTATTGTTTTCTTATTTATATACCACCAAGCTTACTCCAGGATTGGTTGTAAAATTATTTATATGCATCACAATTATCACAAACAACAAACACAAATAAATCACATATTCAAATATATATACAAACAAATACAAACTATCTTTCCTGGCAATTATTTTCACGTGCGGATGTATCAACAGCCTTATTCCATCCGTCACTAGAATAAATCCAAAACGAAAAAGTCCTGTACAAATTTGAGGGAATTTTTCACTCTCACTTCCTTATTAAGAATATGTACACAATTATTTTATTTTAATCCACATTTGGCTGACTCCTCTGTATCTTGGGATCGACGCGTTTCGACCTTAATCAATTAGGCCTCATCAGGACAGTTGCAGCAGAGAAAATAATACCCAATTGGTATGCTCGAGGAAAACTGGGTTCAAACTGGGTGGTGAAACCTTCCTCCTGTTGCCCGTAATCTTACTATGTACTTGAATTGCAACGACTGATTCAACTGCAGGTAGCTGCCAAAAAGGTCTGGGAAGATCTCTGTCAACCTGAAGTGCACGTCTCTGGTTGCGGGTAAAGAAAATCTCCTAAGGTCCTCTGGAAATACGCATTCCTTCCCGCGTATTCCACTGCTCAGGGAAATGAATCCTACAGCGTCCTCCGTGCCGAGCTCCGGTCTGTGGGTATGGCACACAGGGTTGTGTGCCATGTTGACTCTTCAGTTTTCTCTGCACCAAGACACGCAGCCTGCAGTGGCAGTTCACATGGTCTTACTGAGGGGTCTTTGTTTTGGCTCAGCTGGTGCTGCAGCCCTAGAGGACGCTCTTCAGTCTTCTTGTCCTAGGTACCTGGATTACCATTTACGAGGGACTTAAAGGGTTGCTTAAGTGGTGCCTATTGTGCTACAGGTTTTAGTGAAAGGACACTGGTACTAGGAACCTAGTTTGTGGGGACCCAGCACACCTCAGTCAAAGTTGCATCAAAAACTAGGCAAAAAGTGAGGAATCCCCATTCCTCAATAACGATGGGTGGTGCAGAGCGTCAGGACCAGAGGTTTAACCGCCATTGCAAATGGCACCGGGGACAGCGGGCAACCCTGTGGGGTGCTGGAGAGCCAGAGGGCGGACTAGCAAGATGGCCGCACTCGAGTGAGGCTCCTGCTGCATGGGACTAAACATCACTGTGATCCCACTGGCCTTATAGCCTGCTAAACGTGCAGCACAGAGTATTGTAAGGTGCTGCAATTTATCTGGATGGCTTCTTATCTGTTGGACCATCAGAGAGGCCTCCAAACCTATGGTGCCTTCATGAATCCCAAGATGGCGGCCGCAGGAGCGGGACAATGAGATGCCTGCGACCGCTCCACTGAGTCAGTGCCAGGTTGCCTGGCAGATGTGGGTGGTGAGAGCTGGAAGATCCTCACCCTGGGGGCTCGCTGCGGACTGCCGATAGCTCATTGCGGTGCTCTGCATGGGTGTAGGAAGTGTGGGGGACACAGGGGACATATCACCCCCAGATTTTGAAGTTGGGGGGACACGGGGGACATGGGTGGGGAGACGAGGGGACAAAGGAATGTCCCCTCTCCCTTCTGTTATTCGCAGGGCCATTAGCGTGCAAAGGCGCTACCTGATGGCCCTGTACTTGACCTGTGACCTCAGCTGCCTGCAGTCAAAGAGGCCACCCGCCCTTGTTTATTCTGCAGTAAGGCTTGGTCTGTCTGGGAAGGGCAGAGAAGAATAAAACCTCTTTTGCATCATGCCCAGAGAAGGCAAGGACAGTGTCCGCTTCTCCTGCTCTGCTCTGGTAGCTTCCCTCCTCCCCCCTCTATCTTTGTTCCTCCATCTCTTTCTGTCTCCATCTCGCTTATCCTTAAGTGCTGATTTCAAAAGACAACTGTTACGTACTCTCTCTTGCCTCTCCTTTTCTTTATTTGTTCCCCCGTGAAATGGATCCAAAAACGAGCAGAACACTTTGGCTGGAAATGTCCTCATTTTCTGACAGGGTTCTTTTCCAAAGTACAACCTCGGGACGGAGAGAAAAAAGTATTAAAATAAGAAAAATAGTTAAATAACCAAATAAAGCAATACAGAGTGGTCAGCAGACAGGCCAGATTGTTATTTACGCCCATGCACCTTAGCGCTGCTTTACAGAGTTTTCCAGTGAAGCGCTACTTTCTTTTTATCTACTTTGTTTGAACAACATTGTTTTCCCAGAGTGGGGAAGTGCACCATTCATAAAGGGTCTGCAATTCCTGGTTGAGGGGTGGAAAACATTTAATATGAGCGTTTTCAACTGTTTTAATTATTTTAGCCTATAAAATGTGTACCGCAGCTCTGTGTTGAGGGATTTGGTCTTTTTTAAACCAAATTGCAAGGATATAAGCAATGGACATTGAAATGGGTCCCTTCCTGGTCCTGTAGTCATGCCCTGAAATTTTCAGGCAAAATAACTTACTGGTTTCTGAATAATGAGTTTAAAACCGCTAAGGTAACCATGTTGTTCCTGCTTACATTTCACATACTTTGCTCATCCGTGCATTCAGTGTTTGCTTTTTACAGGGTGTTGTTACTTTTTTTCAGGCAGCATTTTACTCTTGTCCAATACGTAATTTTAATTGAGTCTCAGCACAATTGGGTTGTAGCTGAAGGCAGTGCCAGTTTCTCCCAGTGGGGGAGTATGGTGTTCAGTAGGGGAGAGAATGTGGCACTCTGGCCAGAGCTGCCAAATTTGGAACGTGAGCACCATTTTCAGCCTTCATGACCAGACCACCAGACCACACTCCTGACAGAGGTCATTCCGATGCTATACCTTAGAAGGCTGATAGACCTTAGAAGCCCTGGTGTCTTAGCACCAGCAGGTGGACCCTAACGGTGGCAAGTGTGAGTTAACCTTGAAGGCCTGCCCACCACAATCCATGCAGTTCGTCTCCAGTCTTGCGAGCAGGCATGCGAAGAAGCACACACTAGAGCGACAGTGACTCTGTAACTGTCACAAGACCCTTGAGGCCAGTCCACCTCGTCCATTGGTACCCCCATTGGACTTTTTCAGCACTAGTAGTGCAACTTACCAGTGGTTGGTAATGTTGGATTTGCGTGCACATTAAACTTAGGGGGTGATTATAATGGAGGTGGGACTACCACATCACAGCGTCGTTGACAGTCCCACCGCCATTGACGACTGCATTACTGCCCGCCATATTACAATGGCGGGCGGTTCCCTGGCGGTCAGAGAGACCGATCGCCACGCATACTTCTCCCTTCCATATGGGAAGGGAGATGGCTGGGATCCTTGTTTCTTGCAGACAGGAGAGAAAAAGGTGTATCTGCTCTTCAGGAAGGATATACAATGCAGAAAGGGCCAGAATAGCCACTCTGGCATTTCCTTTGTGGGCTGCAAGCTAATGATGCTTAATTTAAGTTGGTGTCTGCAGGTGAGGCGTAACTGTATTCTTTGTTAGAGACCTGTACATTATTTAAACCATCAGAATGTAAAACCGAACGAGAGACAGGCATCAAGATTGTTGGCAGAAGGAGGAAGGGAAATATGGAAAACGGAGAAAAAGGAGGAAGCAAAGATTAGAAAGAACCTGGAAGAGTGAGATAATGTGGAGGGAGAGTATGTTGGTGGATAAAGGAGGCAGGAGATGAAATCAGAGAGACAGCCTTGGTATTCAACAACCCAGCTCCGCCACGGATTCCCTCACTACCACCCTTTAATAGTGCTGCTCAAGTCTCCATAAACACTCTCTCAGATGCATTTAATTAGTTATATAGCGCCACTCATACCAGTGCAGGGTGTCAGCACTTTACATCATTCACACTACACAGAGGCAGTCAATCATAGGTGTGTAAATCTGTGTATAGGAAATGTTAAATAAAACTACAGGGTGTAGGAGTCACATGTCATCTATACTGGTAGACAGTATTGTTTAAGAATGCTTGGTCTGGATGTTAGAAAGTATTCTCATGCTCAACCCTTGGTAGCTTGGCTGTGAGCCGGTATGTAAAGCATTTAAAAACACCAATTCAGTAAATAATTAAGTCACAACACACAATAAAAATCCAACATCAATTTATAAAAATACAAAATATTTTTCTCTTTAAAATGAAAAAAATCCAATGTAGGGAACTGGGAATATGAGTTTTTAAAAATTTAGCACGATATAGCACATAGAACGTATATCCCCTTTTGGTACATGTGGTCACTCTGGACCTGCTCAAAGTAAAAGTTTCAGGCCGACCACGATGAAGCCCTGCGGGGCTGTCGTAAATTGGTAGCAATGGGTTAGCATTAGCAGAAGCCATCTTGTATTTAGAAGTTATCTTATCCGCTTTGTGAAAGCCATTTTGTATTTCTGGCAGCCATCTTGTCTGCCATGTGCTGCAATGTGCTCACCATGTGCTTTGTCCTACCTTCTTGTTAACTGCGTCTGAAATCTGCCCAGCACCAGGCTATATTTAGCATCCTCCGCTTTGACGCATGCCCAGATATGCCCAGTGGGGTCTGCAGCTGTTACTGATTAGTTTCAGATAGGAATGTGTTTACTACTTTCTGAAAACTGTTAGCTCCTCCCACTTGGCTGAGCAAGCAGATTTTGCATGTCCATATTAGGTATTTGTGTATGCTCACATGAGCCAGGACTGCCCCTTGCATTTATGTTTAGTATGTAACTCTAAAGCATATATAAATCCCCAGCTTTCTGAATTCCTCAGACTGCCTCATTCAGTTGCTAAGGCTTCTGTGTGACGTAGTCTCAAATCATTGAGTTTAATAAAGATGTTTTTATATTCCAGATTTCTGTGCCAACTTCTTTCTTTGATGGTTTAAAAGGACCAAGTATCAGTGAGACCCCTGAGAGGAGTTTTTGATTTCTACAGGGCTACTCCTTGCGGTAGGTCTCGATCAAAGTTTTTACCTTCTGACTTCGAAACTTTTCTGGAGCTTTTCTTCACGGGGTCCATTGAAGCTCTCAGCCAACCCTGATTCAGTGAGGGTTCGCCGGCTTGCCTTGCAACAAACTCCTGGTCAAACTTATGGAAGTCCAACCTCCGGAGCTTTCCAGCGGTACGAGCTAGGGATGCAGGCTGGCACACAGTTGATGGTGGGTGACTTGGCTCTCATGGTTGGCCCCGGTCACCTTTTCTAAGTTCGGAATTAGACATTTTTGCAGAGCTTTTTCTTGCAGGGTCCCTCAATGCTTTTCACTAGGCCTGAGTCAGTGAGGGTTCGCCAGCTTGGGTTTCCACCTACGCCCGATCAAACTCTGGAAGTCGGACTCCTGGAGCTTTTCAGCGGGAGGAACCTGGACGGCAGGCGAACTCATGGTTGATGGTTGTCGACTTGGCTGGCCAGAGTGAGTCGGTCCACTTATGGAGCTTTTTACCAAAGTTGCTCCAAACCTCTGGAACTTCTTCCTGAAGTTTTCCAAAGGGTCTCAAAGTGTCCAAAACTTACTCCAAGGGTCTGGAATCTCCAAGATGGTCCCTGAAATGGACTTCAGTTACCACAATCCACTTCGACAAAACCCTTTCACTGGTAGTTATCCAGGCTGGGGAATCTTGGTGGTCCAGTTGTGCTATGTTAACCTTCATCTTGCAGGGAGTCCACTCTTTAGTCCTTTTGAAGCAAGGTAGTCCATAGGACTGTAATTCCAGATTGTGCAACAGTCACAATCTTCAGTCCAGGGCCTGGTTGGTTCAAATCAAACTCCTCAGCAGAGACACTTCTTCTCCCAAGTTTGAAGCAGCATCATCTGAGAGGTTTTGTTCCTTTCAGATACTTGTTCCAAGTTCTCTGGGTCAAAAAGGAGGACATTCCCGTCCAATTAGGTGCAGGGCAATGCTCCAGGGTATGACCACATCCTCTAAAGTGTGGCATTATTTTCCCAAAGAGAGCAGAATTTCTCCAAAATTAATCATGGCTGATTTTCCAGCAGAGGGAGCAGAACTAACTAAACCAGCCTACAGGACGGCTTCAACTACCTAGGTCCACTCCCCTTACATCTGGGAATTTCTCCTTAATCCCCCATCCGGCTGTGGGAGAGGTGTAAATGAAAGTGATTTCTCCAGCTTGTCTCCTTCTCTTGAAGAGCATTGTTTACTACCCTTCCCCTGGCTCTGGCATTTTTATGCCCAGCAACCTCTACTCCCAGACAGGCCTCCTAACTCCAGGGGTCATTTATCACCTCTTCAAACAGCCCGTCCAATCCACTTACCTCTGACAAATCAAGGCAGGGCACTAGAGCGCTGAATTGTGGCTTGCAGACAAGAAAGTCTTATAACTTTGCGTCTCTACATTTTAGAATAAATTCAACAATACCACATTGTTGCATTTATCATTAACATTCTTCTGAGTCCTTTAATCTTAGTTGTATGGCTTTCATTTCTCCAGTTATTAATTAATAACCTCTTGCAATGTTAACCTATGGGCTGGGGATCTACAATGGAAAAATTAACTGGCCAATTTCTCTGATACCAGGGCCTATATAAGGATCCTCCTTATACCTACAGGACCCCCCACCCCTAGAATACTTAGGGAAGACTTTAGGGGTTCTGATTTTATAAAAATATTGCAGATCCTCACTTCACAGTGCTCCTAGCACAAAAGCCGATTGTGGGAAGCACTATACTACAGTGGTGGCAGTGAAATGTGCAATTTCACTAAACCCAGGGCATATAACACTCATTTTATAAGGGTCCTCTTTGTAGATACCTGACCTCTAACCCCTGGGACACCTAGGGGAACCCCTGGGGATACCTAATATGCCCCAACATTGTCGTTTATCAATTTGTAGGTGCCCCAAACGTCAAGATTGGGCACAATTTGCATTTTGAAAGCAGTCCTCCAACACGGGCCTGCTTTTAAACGGACCTAAGGCTACAGCAGTGCACACATGCAAGTGCAGGAAGGGCTGCTGGCCTCTAAACCACTATGCCCTAATATATATACTAGGGACTTAAAGGTAGTTTCAATCCTCATGCCCTATTATGTACCAGGGCCGTATAGGAGAGGTCATGTCAATCATGGAGGTACCCTAACCCTAGTGTATGTAGGTGTTTTTACTGTATTTGTGAGTGTCTCTTTCAACATAGCACTGGCCCTGGGCCTGGTTAGTCAGAGGCCAGGGTCAGTCAGAGTCAGGTACCACCAGTACAAGTCAGCAAAAAGTTGATGAGTGCCCAGAGCACAGATTGCTTTGCAACACTAGAGAAGCACAAACCCAGAATTTAAAATATAACACCATCGTTGGGGGGTCTCTTTAATAATAAGAATTGATTTCCATCCTAATGAACCCATTTTGCAACCTAAGGATAATGAAAGACTGGGTAAAAATCATAACGTTCTAATCTATACCTTGCAGTTTTCATGCAGCGCTTTGATGACGGTTAATAGCGCACTGTTCAATGTTAGAATTTTAACTTATAAACTGCAAATAGCAAAAGAATCTCAGACAAAAGCAGTAACTCACTGACCTATTTCCATGATATGCATTTTGTGATCTGCGTGGTACATGTTCTTTGCAGCAGCCATATTAACACATTGTGGCTACCTTACCATGAGTCATAAAAGGGGGGGCCTATCGGCCCCCACGCAGGCATGGCGGGGCCCGGCCCCTCCCATATCCCGGTTTCTTTGTTGTGGCCTGCCCCCCCCGCCCCGGAAGCAGTTGTGCACTTCCGGGCGAGGGGGCGGGGCCTCGAAGGGGTTAAGAGCCTGGGGAGCGCGGGAAGCGGCCTCTTTGTGCCCGCGCTCCCAGGCTCGCTCCTCGCCCCACCGTGGGGCGGTGTAATTTTCCCCACCCTCCATCCCCTTTGGTTAGCGGAATTTGGGTCCATTCAGTGGTGGTATACTGTCTAGCGATGTGCAGGATCATAGGAATATCATGCTTGCCTCATTAGGCCCTTTTTCCCGTTTACAGGTGGAATGTACATATGGAGATGTTTTGTGCTTTACTGTGGTTTTAACTAATTTTCTCCTTAGGCCTTTTTCCATTTACAGGAAAATGTACATATGTATATTTTTGGTGCTTTATGTTGACTAATTTTCTCCTTAGGCCTTTTTTTCCCTCTTAGTATAGCAATGTCGTATTTATTATGTGTGTCTGGCGGTAAGGTCATAATCGGTGAGCAGCAATTTAAGGTCCTTAGGGGGGGGCGGTCCCATTCACGAAAGGGGCCGCCCAGCGGGAGGGGCCATTGGTCTCTCCCAGAACTTCAGGGGCAGGATATGATATCCATTACTTAGAAGGATGCGGGGGAGGGAGTTACGCTTTCCTCAGGCTGGTAGCCACCCCTCACAGACACTATGACGTCATCAAGGTGCGCGAGTGTAAGGGCCCTCCTGTTATGGTTAAATGGAGTTCAGGGAGAGCACATGGGTGAAACGTGCCCTGGGTTGCGCGCGCACGTGGGTGAAACGTGCCCTGGGTTGCGCATGCGCATCTCGAACGTGAGAGCATAGCTGTAAAAGGATCTGACACCGGTTAGCGACCTTGCCGTACGACTTAAATTATTAGAATGCATTTTTATTTTCAGGATGTTAGATTCGGTTAGGAAACACGCTGTACTAGATATTTGTTAAGGTTAGCCCATCATACCATGGCAAAAATGGATGTAAATCTAATGTTCTGAAATGTGCATTTAATAATTGTCTAAATGTTTATTTTATTAAAATTTTAATTTTGTTTTTATATTTTAATAAATACGGCCAGGGGGGGCCCTGACCCCCTGACTTCCAAAGACCCATGTGTTGAATGGTTGAATTAGGTAATGCTGTCAATATGTTAAGGAGGGGGGTGGCCGGTAGTCCCAGACCATGAAGATTTCCAGTAGTCAGACCTCTGATCTCTCTCAATAAAGATCATTAATCACCGAAGTTATCTTCACATTTTTATTGTTGCCTGAAAATTACTTTTCAAACAATATATCACTTACAAACACGACGGCCCACCCTAAGTCAGCGACCTTTGCTTGCTTGGTGCATGAAGATGCAAGACCATATTTTTTTAACATTTGGTCTGATTACTATGTGAATGTAAATAACAATAAAGCAAACATGCAAACTGTGACTACATGCCTGCTTTTCTCAATATTTCACTTCAAATCTATGAAACTGTATTTGTTTAACAGGTAGTGATTTGTATAGGGTCAACGGAAAGTCCACCAGGTCATCCCTGTCCCCCCCAGAATTTTAGTGTCTTCTACGCCCCTGCCCCAGAGTGATCAGCAATGTGCCTGGAGGTGGGGGCACCCTGGGTAAACACACCCTGCCGCGGTGCCCCCGTGCACACAGCGCCTCGTTACTCACACTCTTTCCATGCAGCGCTAACAGCACCAGCGCCACGGGAAATGAGTCCGTTAGAAGAGCAGGAAAGGGGGGGTCCGAGGAGATGGGGGGGTCCGAGGAGGGGGGACCCAGAGTGTGCATGGGGGAGGGGGGGCAGAGTGAGCATCAATGTGCCTGGAGGCGGGGGCCCCCTGGGTAAACACACCCTCCCGCGGTGCACCCGGCACACAGCGCCTCGTTCCCCACACTTGCTCTTTCCATGCAGAGCTAGCAGCACCAGCGCCACCGCGGACATAAGTCTGTTAGAAGAGCAGGAAAGGGCAGGGTCTTTAGGGGGGGGCAGAGTGAACAGGAGGGGGCCCCAGAGTGAACAGGAGGGGGCCCCAGAGTGAGCATCAATGTGCTTGGAGGTGGGGGCCCCCTGGGTGAAAATACCCCCCAGCGGTGCACCCGTGCACACAGCGCCTCGTTCTCCACACTTGCTCTTTCCATGAAGCGCTAGCAGCGTAGGGTGACCAACTGACATAGGTGCAAATTCAGGACGGTGAGTGTAAAAATTAAGGACAAAGGGACTAAATTCAGGACAAAAATTAAGGACAAAAGGTCAAAATTCAGGACAAAAGTTCGGGGCAAAATGTACGTTTAACAGACACGTCAGAGGTCGTCGTGCAATAGTATATAAGTAAGTACATAAACAACCACCTAAGTACATATCTAAATAAGTTTATATTAGGTTGAGACAATCATGCACTTCACGTTTTTTCAGTATGGCCGCAGCTTGCTACCTTAGACGATTCAAAATTCGCATCTCGCTCCAACAGGTACATTAGTCACCAGACAATGGTGAACCACACCTGAATAGGCCGCTTTTATTGTTGATTGAAAACTACTGGATATACAAGGAACTTTGCAGTGCCATCCCCCAGTAACAAAACCCTCTACCCCCTTTCCAGCCTCCCAGGGAAACATCCGATGCCCGGTCCGGTCCGATGCCCGGTCCGGCCAGCCCGGCCTTGCTACCACCCTCCAATGGTGCCCTTCAACTTCACTTAGACGGTCTCTCATATGTATTTAATTTCTTTTATAGTGCTGCTCATCCCAAGTATGTAGCGCAGGGTGTCGGAGTGTGTTACATCACACACACATTATATAGAGACAATGATTCATATTAACATGAAAGTCAATGCATAGGAAATGTTACTTAAGATAATGGGTGCTACAAGGTGTAATCATACTTTCATCCATCATTCAGTCTTTCACCATTCATTCTGTCCTTCCATCTGTGTACCCATCTACATCCAAACATATTCAACCATTTTCAAACCTATCCACCATATATCCTTCCATCCATCATTTCACTCATCCATCCCTCCATCCACCCTTCCACTCATCAATCCATTATTCATCTACCCACCCTTTCCCACCTACCCATCCATCTGTACAGTCATCCATACACTCTTCCACCCATCCATCTATTCACTCACCCATCCAGCCATTTACCCTTTTACCCATCCAGCCACCCATCCACTTACTCATCCATCCACCCAGTCACTTATCCTTCCACCCATTCATCCTCCCTTTCTCTCTCCATCCCCTTTCACTTATCCACCCATCCATCTACTCATCCATTCATGAATCCATCCATTGATCCTATTACTCATCCATCCTTTCACTCATCCAGCCATCCGTTCTCTCATCCATCCACCCTTTCACTTCACTCATCTATCCATCCTTTTGTCCATCTACCCCCTTTCACTCTCTCACCAATCTTCACATCCACCCTTTCACTCATCTATCCATTCACCCTTTCACTTATCAATTCATCCATCCACCCATTCACTCACCCATCATCTACCCTTTCACTCACCCATCCATCCTTTCACTCATCCATCCATCCTTTCACACACCCATCCACCCTTTTACCCATCCATCTACCCTTCCAGCCATACATCCATCTATTTACCTTTTCTCTCATCCATCCTTCCACTCACTCATCCATTCATCCTTTCTTTCATTATCTATCCATTCACCCTTTCATTCATCCATTCATCCTTTCAGTAATCCATCCAGCCATACACACATTCCTTCACTTATTTACTCACCCACCTTTTCACATTAGGAAGTGAGCCTTTGTCTGCAGAGTTGCAGACAGAAGAGGCCCATCAAGAACGTCACCTCGCTGTAGTTCCTAAAGCACAGGGTGGCTGCGGTGGGGGAGAATTCACTATGCCCCTACACATAGGCAGACTGAAAACGTAGAAGTCATGAGTCATGCATGATGCACTGTGCCAGGGTGTGAGGTGACTATGACATGGTGTTGTTACCAGGGCTTTAAGTGGTGTAAAAAAACTGGGGGGTCTCTTCAAAGGGGGTGTTTAATGTAATTAAGAGCGTGGTTTAAAACACCTAGGCTACAAATCTGCACTTAGCATAGTGTTGCGCCTGACTGGTATTATGTTATTTCTGTCATTGCATTCATATATATATAATACAGCAAGTATCATTACACCGACAACAAGCCAGGACTATTGGCTTTGTCAATGGTTGCTAGTTCCTTAAAATAAAAATAGCAGCGACCATGGCTTTGTTGAATATTATATTGAAAATACTTCAGTTCTAAAATGACCAGACAGTGAAAGAACGATAACCTGTTCTTTTTAACTTATTTTTCGGCTTCATTAAATAAACTGTTTTTTCATGTTGCAGCATTGGCGTTTTACCTATTTTCTAACAGATTGCCCTGCTGTACACCGAGGCTCGAGGAGGCCTCCACATGCTGTCACACCCCAGACTGCCCCATTGACATTCTGTATGTGGCAATTAGCCGGCATACAGAATGACAATGGACAGGTGGGGCTGCTCTTGTGCTCCAGGAGGAGTGCGAGGTGCCAGCATCAAGAGGGGAGCAGCGCTGCTCCCTGTGATGGGCAAAATTACGGACAAAAGGCGTCCGTAGTTAATCAAGGACGTGATCATCATCTTGATTGTTTCTACTCTGCCCCACCAGCTAATGTATTTGGGTGACCATGAGTTCAGTTTCTCTTTTACCTTTTTTAGGGTGACCTCCTCATTGTGATCCAGCGTTACCCTGAGATCCCTACCGAAGTGGAGGCCAAGGTATTTTAGGTGTTTCTTTTGCCATGCTAGCCCTGATAGGCCCAGGGCTGCGCTAGTGGTGTGGACATTCATGGGTTTGCACTCAGATTTATCCCTGTTCAGTTTGTACCCCGAGACCTCCGCATACATCCCAATGGTGTTCATTAGTGCCGCTATTGATTCGGTAGGGTTCTTGGTTATGATCAGAATATCATCGGCATATGCTGCCAACTTCACCGTATTCCCCCCTATGCAGATGTCAGTATTATGCGATATCAGTATTGTTCCTGATCATGCCTTGGAGCGGCTCTAGTGCTATTAGGAACAGGGCTGGGGAGAGCGGACACCCCTGTCTCTAGTGTTAGTTGTTTGGATGTGCTACCGTTAACCACGACCCATGCTTTGGGTTCCTTGTAGAGGGCCATCACCATACTCCTGTAATTCTTCCCCAGCCCGAACTTCTGCATACATAGGTCTAAGTAAGGGCAGGAGACTCTGTCGAAGGCTTTTTCTGCATCGAGTGCGATCATGACTGTGGGGTCAGTACTGTTGGATGTGGCGTTAATAAGATGGCAAAGAAGCCTTGTGTTGTCTTGGGCCAGCCTGTTCTTAATGTACCCTACCTGCGAGTTGTCGATTAGGTGGGGGAGGTGGTTATTGAGTCTGGTTGCTAGTATTTTTGCGTAGACTTTGCAGTCCACGTTGATTAGTGAGATCGGCCTGTAGTTTTGGGGGTACTGTGGGTCTTTCCCTTCTTTGGGTATTACTATGATGTTGGCCTCTGCCATTGTGTCTGTCATACAGCCTTTTTGCGCGCAGTACGAGAACAGATGATGATCACGCCCTTGATTACCTACTTGATAGGGATGCTACCACTAACACTGACGGATGAGTTCCACAAACAGCGGGACAACATGATAAACACATTTTTATGGAAAGAAAAAAGACCCAGGATAAGCCTGCAGAAGCTAAGGCTGAACAAAAGCCTAGGGGGGCTAAACATTACAAACTTCAGAATATTCCAAACAGCATGCTTAGCGAAACAGGGAGCCCACTGGCTCATCCCTAACGAGGAATACACACTGGTGTGGCAAACACTGGAGAGGGCGATCATTGGCGGATTAGACCCCGTAGCCATGCTCACAGCAAACAAGCACCCAGAGAGCAAAAACATTATCCTCAAGAACACAAAGGCCGCCCTACTAAAAGTAGACACAAAGATGGAACAGACAATCAGGAACACTAGCTGCGAATCCATCTGGTTTAACTCTAAGGTCCAATACAAAGGGAAAACTCTAGAGAACAGCACCTGGTACGGGAAAGGAATCTCAACCCCAATACAACTCGAAGTGAACAAGACACCACTAACATTCGAAGCCCTAAAACAAGCCCATAATCTACCAACGGTTGAGTTCTATGAATTTCTCAAAATTAGAGCAGCCATCACAAAAGCAAACCTTGACAAAAAAATCCCCTCCATTATACAATACATGCGCAACCTGAACAAGATAGGCCACCAGACCGCGCACATATACAAACTCCTGAGCCCTGCCACATCGAACCTCAACACCAAGGCAGTAGGGTTCTGGGAGACATTGCTCGCGAGACAACTGAGCGAGAGGGAAAAGTGCCGCCTGTGGCTTTCAGCATCCCAGAACAAGATCTCCCCCCAGGTGGCACAAACTAAATATTGGCTACTACACAGGGTCTACTGGACACCGGCCCGCCTAGCGGAGGTCGGAGTCAGAGACAACGACACCTGCTGGAACTGCCAAAAAGAAAGAGGCGACCTCAGCCACCTGATTTTCTACTGCACCAAAGTAAAGAATTTTTGGAGCAAGGTCAGGGACTTCATCACTAAGATAGCAGGGAGGGAAATACAACCAGGCTTTGCGGGGCTAACCACTGCATTCATGGCCACAGATTTAGACTCCAAGGGGGACAGGGACCTGATAGACCTTCTCCTCACCACAGCAGTCAAGAAAAAACTGGCGAACTGGAAAGACACAGGGAAGGCGACCTTCAAAGGCTGGGTCAACTGGGTCACCTTCCTCAGAGGGGCGGACAACATAACGGCACTACATGCATCCAACCACACAGCAAGGGGCGAAATGTGGGCCTCGCTGGATAGGCACTTGGGGACAAACAAACCCCCATAGAAGCCCCCATACTAGGCCCACCGAAGCCAAAAATATCCAGTAAAGAGCACTGGATCATCACCGCGGAGAACCATCAAACATCTTAACGCTCTGTCTCCCCCCCCCCCAACCTCCTCTCTTTCTTCTTTCCTCTTAGTGGGGGTACAACATTGTGACCGAGAACAATCTACACCGGCCAGCAATTCGAGAAGTGTTGACTTAATTAAGCCATACGAGCCACTACGCCTAATGTAACCCCGAAGGCGTCTGTACTCACCCTCACGCACCACTACTACTGTACTGTATGTATCTATATAATCTTCAATAAAATACTTTGAAATAAAAAAAAAAGGCATCCGTAAAAGGGATCCACCCGGACAACGGACATGAGGTCCCAATTACGGACTGTCCGTGAAATTTACAGACGGTTGGTCACCCTATAGCAGCACCAGCGCCACCGCGGACATGAGTCCGTTAGAAGAGTAGGAAAAGGGGGGTCTTTCATCTCCTGTGTCGGTAGGTCAGGGGGTTCCTCAAGGCTCTATACTTGCACCCACATTGTTTAATCTCTATTTAGAACCACTAGGAAATGTCCTAAGTAAATCCGGGATCCACTATCATCTCTATGCAGACGACACTCAAATCTACCTCAAGGTTGCTTCCACTCACGATCTCTCTATCCTAAGTTCTACTCTCGACTCCATTCAAAACTGGATGTTTACTCATCAACTGATTCTGAATCCCTCCAAAACTGAATTCCTCCTCTTCTCCTCTTCAATCTCTCCTCCCCCGGTGCAATCATGGATGGATCAGTTGAATCTACTGAACACTAAACCCATCATTGCTGACAGCGCAAAATCCCTGGGTGTCATACTCGACAAAAAACTCAATCTAATCCCCCACATCAATTCCATTGCAAAGTCTGCTCGATACCATCTGCGCCTTCTTTGGGGAATCCGTCGCTTCTTCCCGGAGCAGGACCTTATAACCCTGGTGCAATCGCTGGTCCTCTCCTGACTGGACTACTGCAATTCTCTTCTGACTGGCCTCCCAAATACCACCTGTCCCCCTTAAATCTGTTTTCCATTCAGCAGCTCGTTTCATTTATGGGGCCAAAAGAAGCGACCACATCACACCGATGTTATCCACCCTCCGCTGGCTTCCCATCGGGGCTTGAGCTATCTACAAGACTGCCTGCATCACCCACAAAGCCTTGCACTCCTCCTGTCGTCGCTACCTGGCGAATAAACTGAAACTCTCTGGAGGCTCTAGACCATCACGTAATGAGGAAAATCTACTGCTTGAACCTCCCACTTTCAAGAAGGAAAGAACGATGGCACAATCCTTTTCAGGCAACGCGGTGACAATCTGGAGCTCCGGACTACCGCCTCCTCCCAGGCCTTCAAAAGGGACCTCAAAGTTCTCCTCCTCCAAAGACACCTCCAAAAGTAATTCACGCCCTCTCTATTATCTGAAGGAAGACCTCCCTTTACTGAAAATTCTATTCTCCTTGACTATGGAAGTGTCTTCCCAGTGTGTTCTTGTGGTCGGAGTGTTTAACATTCACTGCTGTTTTATCCTTGTACCTGTGTTTGGTACTTTTTTTGTAACTTGCACACACCACTTTTCTCTTGTAACACACAGTATGCTACCGCTCACATTTTGTTTGCTGTTGATACTTGCACAAGTGCCACCATTGCCTACGTTACGTTTATTCTTGTGCCTGAGTGTCTAGCATATTTTTCAGTATTATACTTTGTTTTCTCTTGTAACCTGCACACTTGTCACTTTTTCCTCCTGTGCACTTTTTGCTACCTCATGTATTATGTTTGCTCACAATTTTCACTTTTACCTCTTGTAACTTAAAGTCTGCTTTTGTAATCTGTTCATGTGTAATGTTCTCCTCATGTATCAGTTCTGTTCCTTTTATGAAGCGCTCTGACGCCTTCGGGTAAGGTCCGCGCTATATAAAAACGCATAAATAAATAAAATAAAAGAGTGAACAGGAGGGGGCCCCAGAGTGAGCATCAGGAGGGGGGGGCAGAGTGATCAGCAATGTGCCTGGAGGCGGGGGCACCCTGGGTAAACACACCCTGCCGCGGTACACCCGGCACACAGCGCCTCGTTACCCACACTGTTTCCATGCAGCGCTGCAGCACCAGCGCCACCGCGGACAGGAGTCTGTTAGAGGAGCAGGAAAGGGAGGGGGTCCGAGGAGAGGGGGGTCCGAGGAGGAGGCGGGGGGTCGTGTCGGACGGGGATCACCATTAGGCCCGAGCGCGTGGTCTCCTTTCAGAATCGTTCCTTGTGTTTAGTGTGAAATCGGAACTGACACGAATGAGGGGGGAGGGGCACAAACTGCCAGCCCCACCCCGGCCCTCTGGGCCGCTCACCCAGCATCTGCAGCGCCTCGAAGCCGGGGGCGCGCCTGCGAGGAGCCTCTGCCTCTGGGGGCAGGCTCAGGACATGTCTGCAGGCAGCCTTTATGGGGTGCGCAGGCAGCCTTGGCAGCCTTTATGGGGTGCGCAGGCAGACTTGGCAGCCTTTATGGGGTGCGCAGGCAGCCTTGGCAGCCTTTATGGGGTGCGCAGGCAGCCTTGGCAGCCTTTATGGGGTGCGCAGGCAGACTTGGCAGCCTTTATGGGGTGCGCAGGCAGCCTTGGCAGCCTTTATGGGGTGCGCAGGCAGCCTTGGCAGCCTTGTATGCAGTGGTAGAAGTGGGCGGGATCGGAAGGGCACGGCGTGCCCCTACTTTTAAAAATTCTTTCAGTCCGTTCCCCTACTTCTGTCATTCAAAAAATCGTCCCGGGACGGCAAGAATAGTCCAACTTACAAAACGATTATTCTTTCATCTTCCAGGGGCTGCTCGCACTTCTCTGTTGAACTCGAGAGGCTGCAGCAGCCCCTCCCTGAGCTCACACAGACCGAGGGCGGCCCATTGTCACACCGATTGAGGCTGATTAATCCTTTCGAATGACAATGCGCCACCCTCTGCCTTTAGCATATCATGTCTTTGTAAGAAGTTTGTGAGGAAAACAAACGCATGAAAAATTGTGACTTGTGTTTTTAGGCCTTAATGTCCGTGCCAAGTGATCTAGTTTAAACTTGATACTCCTTTGTCCGGCTCCTTGACGATGTCCATTCCTGCGAATGTCATGAAGCAACCAGGGCCAGAAACTGTAGATTCACAGCCACACCGTGGCTTCAGCATACTCTATAGTTTTTTCCGAACAATAATTCGGGGTTTTCCTGCACTGTGGCTAATTTAACAATCCAGGCTGTTCTGTAATGTGATGTTAGTCTCTTGGTGTTTTGTCGTGATACTTGCTTATCGACTTGGATGCTTTGTGTACTTTTGCTTATTCAGGGCCTGTCATTTTTAACAGACAGCTCTGAACACGGCATTTGTGGATATACCCGTATTTTGCAGGACAAAATTGTTTGGGGTGTTGGGGAATGTTCTAGTCTGTAATGAACTGGACATGTATTGCTCTGAACCAGAAAAGGCGACCAAGAGCTCGTTTTGACCGAGTATCTCGGAGGTTCCCAGTTTTTTACAGCAAGTTGTGGTGGTTTGAAGCGATTGTGATTTTGCGTGAATGTTCTCTTGAGTGAATGTGCTTTAAAGGCATACATTTTCGTGGAAACCCCTGCCTGTAAAGACCCGTGCTAAGGGAATCCTTTGCGCGCTGACCAAGTTACTTACATACATGAAGGTTGTTTACTTGCTGTCCCGTTAGTAGAGGTGATGGGGCGGGAGAGGTGACCGGGCAGGAGAGGCAACGGGGATGGAGAGGTGACGGGGCAGGAGAGGTGACGGGGCAAGAAAAGTGATGGGGCAGCAGAAGTGACGGGGCAGGAGCGGTGATTAGGCATGTGCAGGAGCGGTAACCGGGCAGGAGCGGTGAACAGACAGGAGCAGTGAACGGATAGGGGCAGTGAACGGATAGGGGCAGTGAATGGATAGGGGCAGTGAACGGATAGGTGCAGCGAACGGATAGGGCAGTGAACGGATAGGGGCAGTGAATGGATAGGGGCAGTGAACGGATAGGGGCAGCGAACGGATAGGAGGAGTGAACGGATAGGGGCAGCGAACGGATAGGGCAGTGAATGGATAGGGGCAGTGAATGGATAGGGGCAGTGAACGGATAGGGGCAGTGAACGGATAGGGGCAGCGAACGGATAGGAGGAGTGAACGGATAGGGGCAGCGAACGGATAGGGCAGTGAATGGATAGGGGCAGTGAATGGATAGGGGCAGTGAATGGATAGAGCAGTGAATGGATAGGGGCAGTGAATGGATAGGGGCAGTAAACGGATAGGGAAAGTGAACGGATAGGGGCAGTGAACGGATAGGGGCAGTGAACGGATAGGGGCAGTGAATGGATAGGGGCAGTGAATGGATAGGGGCAGTGAACGGATAGGGGCAGTGAACGGATAGGGGCAGCGAACGGATAGGGCAGTGAACGGATAGGGGCAGTGAATGGATAGGCGCAGTGAATGGATAGGGGCAGTGAACGGATAGGGGCAGCGAACAGATAGGGGCAGTGAATGGATAGGTGCAGTGAATGGATAGGGGCAGTGAACGGATAGGGGCAGCGAACAGATAGGGGCAGTGAATGGATAGGGGCAGTGAACGGATAGGGGCAGTGAACGGATAGGGGCAGCGAATGGATAGGGGCAGTGAACGGATAGGGGCAGTGAATGGATAGGGGCAGTGAATGGATAGGGGCAGTGAACGGATAGGGGCAGTGAACGGATAGGGGCAGTGAATGGATAGGGGTAGTGAATGGATAGGGGCAGTGAATGGATAGGGGCAGTGAATGGATAGGTGCAGTGAATGGATAGGGGCAGTGAACGGATAGGGGCAGCGAACAGATAGGGGCAGTGAACGGATAGGGGCAGTGAATGGATAGGGGCAGTGAACGGATAGGGGCAGTGAATGGATAGGGGCAGTGAATGGATAGGGGCAGTGAACGGATAGGGCAGTGAATGGATAGGGGCAGTGAATAGATAGGGGCAGTGAACGGATAGGGGCAGTGAATGGATAGGGGCAGTGAACGGATAGGGGCAGTGAATGGATAGGGGCAGTGAACGGATAGGGGAGGTGAATGGATAGGGGCAGTGAACGGATAGGGGCAGTGAATGGATAGGGGTAGTTAATTGATAGGGGCAGTGAATGGATAGGGGCAGTGAATGGATAGGGGTAGTGAACGGATAGGGGCAGTGAATGGATAGGCGCAGTGAATGGATAGGGGCAGTGAACGGATAGGGGCAGTGAATGGTTAGGGGCAGTGAATGGATAGGGGCAGCGAACGGATAGGGGCAGTGAATGGTTAGGGGCAGTGAATGGATAGGGGCAGTGAACGGATAGGGGCAGTGAATGGATAGGGCAGTGAATGGATAGGGGCAGTGAATAGATAGGGCAGTGAACGGATAGGGGCAGTGGATGGATATGGGGCAGTGAACGGATAGTGGCAGGAGAATGATGGGACAGGAGAAGTGATGGGGCAGGAGTGGTGATGGGGCAGGAGTGCTGACTGGACAGGAGCGGTGACCGGGCAGGGGAAATGACAGGGAAGGAGCGGTGACGGGGTAGAAGTGACTTGTACTTATGTTCCTTGCCTATTTATTTATATACTATTGCATGACATTCACTGATGTGTCTGCAAAGCATACCTGTTGTCCCGAATTTGTGTGCTGAATTTTGACTCCTTGTCCTGAATTTTTCACCATCCTGAATTTGCGCCCAGGCCATTGTTCCTGCTTATATTTCACACGCTTTACATAAACCTATATTCCCTATGAGTATTTGCTTTTTCCTGAATTAAACCTCAAATAAACATTTCTATCCATTGTTTGAATTAAATAACGTTATAAGCTGTAACTGGTCAGTAAAAAAAGCTAAACGTACTAAAAATTGGTATGTTTTGCGATTTCTAGCCACACCCTGACTCCGCCCACTGATCCAATCTTCTGTTATTCCCGCCCCCTGATTCTCCACCCACAGTTCCCCTACTTTTTATTCCCCACTTCGACCACTGCTTGTATGGGGTGCACAGGCAGCCTTGTATGGGGTGCACAGGCAGCCTTGTATGGGGTGCACAGGCAGCCTTGTATGGGGTGCACAGGCAGCCTTGGCAGCCTTGTATGGGGAGCAAAGGCAGCCTTGTATGGGGTGCACAGGCAGCCTTGTATGGGGTGCACAGGCAGCCTTGTATGGGGTGCACAGGCAGCCTTGTATGGGGTGCACAGGCAGCCTTGTATGGGGTGCACAGGCAGCCTTGTATGGGGTGCACAGGCAGCCTTGTATGGGGTGCAAAGGCAGCCTTTATGGGGTGCACAGGCAGCCTTGTATGGGGTGCACAGGCAGCCTTGTATGGGGTGCACAGGCAGCCTTGTGTGGGGTGCCAAGGGTGCACAGGCAGCCTTGTATGGGGTGCACAGGCAGCCTTGTATGGGGTGCACAGGCAGCCTTGGCAGCCTTGTATGGGGAGCACAGGCAGCCTTGTATGGGGTGCACAGGCAGCCTTGTATGGGGTGCACAGGCAGCCTTGTATGGGGTGCACAGGCAGCCTTGTATGGGGTGCACAGGCAGCCTTGTATGGGGTGCACAGGCAGCCTTGGCAGCCTTGTATGGGGAGCACAGGCAGCCTTGTATGGGGTGCACAGGCAGCCTTGTATGGGGTGCACAGGCAGCCTTGTATGGGGTGCACAGGCAGCCTTGTGTGGGGTGCCAAGGGTGCACAGGCAGCCTTGTATGGGGTGCAAAGGCAGCCTTTATGGGGTGCACAGGCAGCCTTGTATGGGGTGCACAGGCAGCCTTGTATGGGGTGCACAGGGAGCCTTGTATGGGGTGCACAGGCAGCCTTGGCAGCCTTGTATGGGGAGCACAGGCAGCCTTGTATGGGGTGCACAGGCAGCCTTGTATGGGGTGCACAGGCAGCCTTGTATGGGGTGCACAGGCAGCCTTGTGTGGGGTGCCAAGGGTGCACAGGCAGCCTTGTATGGGGTGCACAGGCAGCCTTGTATGGGGTGCAAAGGCAGCCTTTATGGGGTGCACAGGCAGCCTTGTATGGGGTGCACAGGCAGCCTTGTATGGGGTGCACAGGCAGCCTTGTATGGGGTGCACAGGCAGCCTTGGCAGCCTTGTATGGGGAGCACAGGCAGCCTTGTATGGGGTGCACAGGCAGCATTGTATGGGGTGCACAGGCAGCCTTGTATGGGGTTGATGGAGGGTCCCGTTCTACCATCTAACACCACCAGAAAGGAGAGTTCTGACAGCCTTGGTAACATGAAGGTCTGATGTAGGCCCTGCGTGATAAAAAGTCTGAAAACATGCTAATATAACCAGCCTTCTCCATTAGTAAACAAAGGCCCCAGGGCCCACTATGCATGCAGGCTTACAAACACATGTTTCTGTGCACCAAAATAAACAAGGTGAACATAGGCCTTCAAAAGAGTGTTTAGCGTCATAGTCAGCTCCCAGACCAACACCCACACACACACACTTACCCTGGTACACGTGGTACAGCCCCCTGAAACCCCTGCTAACGCTATATTTTGAAACATAGCTTGCACAAGTTTAAGCAGCAATTTCTAGCAATAAACAGCATCTATCATGAGAATTCACACTTTCAGATATGTAGAAATGTGCGTGACAGAAAAATGTCCTTATTTAGTAATGTACAACATGTAACCATTGAGTTTAGAAAGGTACAAGATGTTCCGGAAATGTTCTCTTTCAAAAAGTACAAGATGTTCCGGAAATGTTCTCTTTCAAAAGTACAAGATGTTCCGGAAATGTTCTCTTTCAAAGGTACAAGACGTTCTGTCCTAAAAATGTACAGAACATAATGTACTGAAAGCATTTCCTTCCGGTGTCCAAAACACTTGTGGTTAAGCCACCTGCACCGAAAGGCCAGGGGCCAGCGTCATCATAGAACCCTAGTTCCTCAATTTTGGGTATATCAAGCCCAACTGTCAAATCTGAAATCAGAGCTTTCCTGCGGATGCCCAGCTGCATGAGCGTGGAAGGTTCTCTCGGCTAGCCGAAGACTATCTGACTTGGGACGTCGACGCCTCACTCAGGTTGTGGATCTCCCAGGGCAGATAGCCCATCTCTCTCTCTAGATCTCTGACCCTTCAAACTATCTCTCTTCATAAAAATATTCCTGTATGGTAGGCTCCTTTAACATAGGTGACTGGTCTCACTCTCAGCTATTACCAGACACTGAATTAACAGCAGAACGTTCTCTTTTAGCTAATTCTACTTACGCCTCCTGTGCCCTGCCCGCATAATCCAGGGCTCTGATAGAAATGTGCAATCTATAACAATGGACCTGTTCTAGATGATTGCCCCATAGACAGTTGGGTTCCATATTCTTGTACTCAGTAGTGTAGAACCTTTGATCATCTGTGTCAGTGTTCTTTTAAATATGTTCCATTCCAGTATTACTTTGAGATATTTTGAGCATTAGTCATCCAGCATTTTTACCAGACAGAGCGAAGTCTGGATCATATTTAGAAAATTACATTGTTGCTTGAATTGATATGCATTTAGCTCTCTGCCTATTAATTGAAAAATAAAGTGCCACTCCACTTGAACGTCTGGTATCTTACATTTGTATTCCTTCTCTTACTCAGTGAAGTGCTGTGATGGTGATGTGCGAATTTTAGTCACACCCAAAAGTGGTGACCACTGACCGAAGGGGTCAAGACTTTCCCCTTCACAGGGTGCACAGGCAGCCTTGTATGGGGTGCACAGGCAGCCTTGTGTGGGGTGCCAAGGGTGCACAGGCAGCCTTGTATGGGGTGCACAGGCAGCCTTGTATGGGGTGCAAAGGCAGCCTTTATGGGGTGCGCAGGCAGCCTTGTATGGGGTGCACAGGCAGCCTTGTATGGGGTGCACAGGCAGCCTTGTATGGGGTGCACAGGCAGCCTTGGTAGCCTTGTATGGGGAGCACAGGCAGCCTTGTATGGGGTGCACAGGCAGCCTTGTATGGGGTGCAAAGGCAGCCTTTATGGGGTGCACAGGCAGCCTTGTATGGGGTGCACAGGCAGCCTTGTATGGGGTGCACAGGCAGCCTTGTATGGGGTGCACAGGCAGCCTTGGTAGCCTTGTATGGGGAGCACAGGCAGCCTTGTATGGGGTGCACAGGCAGCCTTGTATGGGGTGCACAGGCAGCCTTGTATGGGGTGCACAGGCAGCCTTGTGTGGGGTGCCAAGGGTGCACAGGCAGCCTTGTATGGGGTGCAAAGGCAGCCTTTATGGGGTGCACAGGCAGCCTTGTATGGGGTGTGTTAGACCTGGCACCTTGGCGTGAGTTTCCCTTCCACTTTTTGCTGTTGTGCCTCCAATGTTTTGATGGTGTCTGCTACTCGGGGCACTGCGCCACGGCCAACCCGTGCCGCAGTGCAAGTGCTCCCTACTGTAAAGTGTACATATGATTGATGTCCATGATTGGTTCATTGGATTCACTGTTAGTCCCTAGTAAAGTGCACCAGGAGTGCCAGGGCTTGCGAATGCCAATACTGCTAGTGGGCCTGCAGCGCTGGTTGCGCCACCCACAGAAGCAGCCTTAAAATGTGTCTAGGGTCTGCCATTGCAGAACCTGCGTGCAGTCTGGTACTGTCACCCTGGCTGGGCAAGTGCACACACTTGCCAGCCCCTGAACCTTCCCTTAACTTCATATTAGTCACCCCTATAGTAGGCCTGAGGGCAGGGTGCATTGTAGTGTAAGGTAGAACATGCCCTGATGTGTGTGGCATGTTCTAATAGTGAATTACTACCAAATTCGTTTTTCACTATTGTAAGGCTACCTGTTCCCTTCTAGGCCAGATGGGCTGCTGGAATTATTACACTCTATAATCCCAGCAGGCTCAGGGAACATGGTAGAAATTCGTGTTTAGTATGCCTGAACTCAGAATAATAAAATACTTCTTTTAGTAAAGTTTATTTTAATATCCTGTGTTTGCAAATGCTACTTTTAGAAAGTTAGCATTTGCTTGCCTAACCATTTCAGCCCGCCTCTGCTTGGATGTGGATCTGACTCTCTGGTGTGTGTGAGTGACAGGGCTGGGAGTTGACAGGTAGTGATTAGCAGGAGGACCCCTTAATGGGTGGTGGGAGTTTCCCCTGAATGATGCATCAGGCTGTGCCCCTGCCACCACAATGCTGGCTCCGCCCTCCTGGGGAGCGACTGATGACTCAGCCTGCACCTGGCCCAGGAAGGACCGAAGCTTGTAAACAAAGTGCTCAGGCCACTCCTGCCCTCTCAATGCCGGCTCCGCCCCCCTGGGGAGCGGCTGATGTGCCTGCCCTCACACTGAATGCAGAAGTCATAAGTACCCACAACAAGTACTCAGAGACTGGAGCAGTTATGCAGAGGCCCCCCTGGCTTGCTAGAACAAAAGAAACTGGGTATAAAAGTAGGAGCCCTGCTCCTTGTAAATTAGATCCTGTTTGTGCTACAAGAGAAACTCTGCCCGAAGAGAAGGACCTGGAAGGACTACAAGGAGGAGTGCTGACTCTGGCCTGTGTCTGGTGCCTTGCTGCCAAAGGAGAGGAGAAGAAAAGACTACAAGAGACTTTTGCTTTATTTTGAACTTTGTGCCAAACTCTGCTAAAAAGATCTCCAAGGGCTTGCTGCTGAACTTGCCCCCTGACCAGCGCTCCAGGAACAGTGAGCGCTAACCCCTGACCAAAGCATCTGCTGTGTGTGCTGCTTATCGCTGCAGCGCTGTCTGAGGAAGACGAGAGCATCAAGCCCCCTGCACACCGTGACCGTGGGTGAGCAGATCGCCATAACAACGTGAAGCCCAGCCCGCCGCTGGCCTGAACACCGTGACGGCATCTGCACCTGGCCCCACGAGAGCAAAGTAACGGAGGACCCGTCCGGTCCCAGCACCGGAGTCTACTGGGCACAAGCGCCGTAGATTCCCCCGCAAAGACGGACTGCCGCCCTTGTCATCTCCCTCGCTATCAGCGCCTGGCCTGCTGCCCCGCTGAAGGGACATCACCGCGACCGGCACTTTGGCTGGGTACGTCCCGCACTTGGGGACCGTACTGCCACTGCGCCACACCCAGCCGCCACCGTCAGGAAGACAGAGAAGACGGAGTAAAAGGACCTGAGCCCCCATCGAGCACCGCCGCCCTGGGTGACCCGTGACCTGCTGCCTCGAGCCGCAGCTCGCATCGCCCGTCAAGGAAGCAACGCGACGTGGGACAGCTCCCCCTTCAGCCGCCCTCTCCGAGGATCACCACAAGAAGTGAAAGGTACTGTCTTTGCCCCCCTCCGCGGCGCGAGCGTCCTGCAATCTGAGCTCGCACCGCGCGGTCTGATCTCAGGCACCCCGGGAGCCTCGCAGCTGCTGTTTGCTTGGCAGCGCGAGCCGCCCCAGAGTCAGAGGCGCGCTCTGCTCTTGGCCCCCGAGGCCCCGCCTGACGCTTTCCGAGGCCCGCGGCCCCCTCTCCCCGAGTCGAGCCCCGAAGGGTGACTCATTTCGAGAGCGGAGACAGCGGGAAGCGCCTTGAAGCGCTATAAGACACTGGAACCTTTCTAACGCTGGGCAGAAGGCCCAAAAGACCGCATTTATTCAAGAACTGTGCCTTTTTCATAAAGAGTAACTGGAACCTGCATTTAAAGTAACCAAGACTGTATTTACAAGCCTGCTTGAGATTTATATAAAGAACATATATTTTTACAAATACAGTTTGGTGTCATTGTGTGGTGGGTTGGTGGTGTTGGTGTAATATTGCAAATGTTTAACCCTACATGCCCCAGAGATTAGCCTAAGACTGCTTAAGCCACACTACCTAGAGGGTAAGCAGAGGTTGTCTTGAAGGTAACCCTCAGCCCTGACGAGGAAGAGAGAGGCCCTGATTGTCGCCAGTGTTGCACTGCGCCAACCAGAGACTCCCCCTTCCTACATTGGACGCAGCGGTGAGGATTCGCGAATTTACATTTGCAGTGTTTTACCTTAGCTACTGACCATTGCATAGTGATTACAGTCCAGTAACTTAGCCACAGACTTTTGGATTTTTTTAATTTTGCTAAAGAAGAAGATCCCTAGTGTTGCAAACATGCCTGGCACAAACAGCATTGATGGAGGAGAGTCCATAGCCTCTAGTGCGCAGGGGCTAGAATGGGACGCATCAAAGCTGGATGACTACACAAAGAAGCAGTTGAGTTATTTTTGCAGGAAACTCAAGGTTCCACACGCAGGATGCAGAAACAAACCTGAGTTCTACAAGGCCATGAGAGCCTGGATTGAATCTAGGAGGGCACCTGAGGATCAGAATGCACCTGTGGATCCTGTGGGTCTGGAAAAACCAGACAGCGTTCTTAGCTTTGGCAGAGGCCTGTCGCCAGAGGAGCTGGCAGACAGACAGGCAACCAGGGATCATGAGATCAAGATGGCAGAATTGAATTTGAAGGGCCAAATGGAGCTTGAAAGCAAAAAAATGGCTCTGGAAGAAAGAAAACTCCAGTTTGAGTATGATATGAAAATGAGGGAGATGAGTCTAAAAGAGAAAGCCTTGGATCATCCTCCCTCTGGTGGCAGCACAACGCCGGTGCAGGTAGAGTCAAGAGTGCACATCCCCAAAGATGTAGTTAAAGAGTTCTTTAAGGGGGATGACATAGGACAGTGGTTTAGGGCATATGAGGTAGCCATGCTTTCCCACCGGGTCCCTGAGAGGGATTGGGGAGAGGGGTTGTGGGGAAGGTTCCTTAGCGAAGGGCGGGACACCCTGCTAGATTTGCCCACTGAAGACCAGAGATCCTATCCCCATATGAAAGAAGCTTTAATGACCAGGTATGGGCTTACCCCTGAAATGTATAGACAGAAGTTTAGGGGGTGTAATAAGCGGCCTGGGAATACGTATGTGGAGTTTGTGACTTTTTTTTGCAGAGCACTGGATGGTTGGGTGAAGGGTAACAAAGTGAATGATTTTCAAGGTCTCTTTGATTTAATTGCATGGGAGCACTTGTCTGATCAATGTTTTCCTGAGTTACGCCAGCACCTGATTGATAGCAAGTTGTCCAACCCGAGGAAACTTGCTGAGGAGGCGGACCGCTGGCTCAGCACCAGGGTCCACAAGGGTCCAGTGGGAGACTCCGCCAAGGGTGGGCAGGGTCCCCAGCAGAAGAGTGGGGGGGACAAGGGAAAACAGAAAGGGTTCCAAAAAGGCCCCCAAAGTAATCCCCAAGGGGACCAGCAGAAAGGTTCTCAGCCTCCCCCACCCCCTAAGCAGAATGGGGCCCCGACAGGTCGACCTGTTCCAAAGGGGCCCTTCAATTGTTACAAATGTGGTGACCCGGGGCACATAGCCAGTGACCCCAAGTGTCGCCTGTTTGGAAAACCAGCACCCACTGGTGCTCCGCCCCGACAAGTGACCAGTGTTCACTTAGGAGAAGAAGTGATGGTCCCGGGGGGTGGAGATCCTGTTCAGATGACCCTAGTCTCACTAGGAGACAGTGAGATGGTCCCTACAAGCTACCTGCCCTCTAACACTAAAAAATATGGGCAGGTGGTTACCATCAATGGTAAGAAAGCTGAGGCTCTTAGAGACACAGGAGCCAGTGTGACTGCAGTGAGGCATCACCTGGTGTCTCAAGAGCAGGTTGTACCCCATGCCTACTGTAGGGTTGTCAACGCTGACAATTCAGAGAGTCAGTGTCCGATGGCTCAAGTTCCCTTCGAGTGGGGGGGGGTCTCTGGTACTCTGCAGGTCTGTGTGAGGAAAACCATGCCTGTTGACTGTTTGCTAGGGAATGACTTGGAGGACTCCCCTTGGGAAAAGGTGGAGAAAACGACTCACCTGAAGATGGTGGGTCTACCTGACTGGGCGTGCGTGACCACCCGGTCAATGGCAGCCAGTAGGGGTGATCAAGAGGTCCTGGGGCCTGACGGAGAGGCCCAGGAACCGGCCTTAGGGAGAAGGCGCAGGGCGCGCGGGAAACCGGCCCCTGAAGTTCCCACGGTCCAGGAGGAAGCAGACCTTGAGGGGGATGCCCTGGAGCCTACTGGGGAACAGATTGCCGAACTGGGGGACCTGCCTGAGCTGACCCATTGGCAGCAAGAAGGAGGCCCCTCCAGGGAGGAATTCTGCAGGGAGCAGAAAGAATGCCCTTCTCTCGTGGGTATGCGGCAGCAGGCTGCAGACCAGGCCAATGGTGTTCAGGCCAAAACACATTATGTGTACTGGGAGAATGACCTCCTGTACTCAGAGCCTAAGGCTGCTGAACCTGGGTCAGCCCGTGTGCTGGTGGTACCCCAGAAGTTCAGAGCCTTCCTACTGGGACTGGCTCATGATGTGCCTTTAGCAGGACATTTGGGGATGGACAAGACCTATGACAGGCTTGTCACCCACTTCTACTGGCCCCAAATGCACAAGAGCTCAGATGCTCATTGTAGGACCTGTCCAACTTGCCAGGCAAGCGGGAAGAGCGGAGGGAAGAACAAGGCTCCCCTCCAACCCTTCCCTGTGGTCAGTACGCCATTCCAACGAGTGGGTATTGATATTGTTGGGCCTCTGGACCCCAAGACAGCCATGGGCAACAGGTTCATCCTGGTCTTGGTGGATCATGCCACCCGGTACCCTGAAGCCATCCCTCTGAGGACAGTGACGGCCCCCGTGGTGGGGCGTGCACTAATGGGAATTTTCTCCAGAGTGGGGTTCCCTCTAGAGGTGGTGAGCGACAGGGGGACCAACTTTATATCCAAGTATATGAAGTCCCTTTGGCAAGAGTGTGGTGTAACCTACAAGTTCACCACACCTTACCATCCACAAGGAAATGGGTTGGTTGAAAGATTCAACCGAACCCTGAAGGGCATGATCATGGGCCTGGAAGGTCCAATGAGGCGTAAGTGGGACGTCCTCTTACCATGCCTGCTCTTTGCATACCGCGAGGTGCCACAGAAGTCTCTAGGGTTCAGCCCCTTTGAGCTGCTGTATGGCCACCCCGTGAGAGGACCACTGAGTTTGGTAAAGGAAGGCTGGGAGCAATCTCCCAGGAAACCTCCCCAGAATGTATATAGCTACATGCTGGCCTTCAGAAACCAAACCAGGCGCTTCAGACAACTTGCTGAGGCAAATCTGGAAGCAAGCCAGGAGGAGATGAAGCGGTGGTACGACCAGAATGCCACTCTGGTAGAGCTTCAGCCTGGACAGGAGGTGTATGTCTTGGCCCCAGTGGAACCCTGTGCACTTCAGGATAAGTGGACAGGCCCATTTGAGGTTGTGGAGCGCAAGAGCTCAGTGACATACTTGGTGGACATGAAGACGCCCAGGAATCCTTTAAGGGTCTTACATGTCAACCGCCTCAAGCCCCACTTGAAAAGGTCCGAAGTGGGCATGCTGTTGGCCACTGATGATGGAATGGAAGAGGAGTCTGAGCCTCTTCCTGACCTCTTAGTGGCCTGTGAGAAGGATGGGTCAGTGGATGGAGTTAACCTCTCACCCACCCTGACCCCTGAGCAACAGGAAGACTGCCGCCAGTTGCTGGGGCAGTTTCCAGACCTGTTCTCCCTGGTTCCTAGTGTCACAGATTGGTGCGTCCATGATGTGGACACAGGAGACAGCTTACCTGTGAAGCATAAGGCTTACAGGGTAACTGACAGGGTCCGGGCCTGCATCAAGGAGGAGGTCTCCAAGATGCTTGCTCTTAGGGTGGTTGAGTCTTCCAGCAGTCCTTGGTCCAGCCCCGTGGTCTTGGTCCCAAAGGCTGCTGCGCCGGGAGCCACACCTGAACTCCGGTTCTGTGTGGACTACAGAGGACTCAATTCAGTCACCAAGACTGACGCGCACCCTATCCCCAGAGCTGATGAGCTCATTGATCGGCTAGGGGCTGCCCGGTTCCTCAGCACGTTTGATTTAACGTCTGGGTACTGGCAGATCGCCTTGACCGATGGGGCAAAGGAGAGGTCAGCATTCTCCACACCAGATGGGCATTTCCAGTTCCGGGTTATGCCATTTGGGATGAAGAATGCCCCTGCCACCTTTCAGAGGTTGGTCAACCAGGTGTTGGTCGGGCTGGATGAGTTCAGTGCCGCCTACCTGGATGACATCGCAGTGTTCAGTGGCACCTGGCCAGAACACCTGCGGCACCTCTGGGAAGTGTTGATGGCGCTGCGCAAGGCAGGCCTCACAATCAAGGCAAGCAAGTGCCAGATTGGGCAGGGTTCAGTGGTGTACTTGGGACACCAAGTGGGGAGTGGCAAGGTGGCACCCTTGCAACCCAAAATTGAGACCATCCTGGCTTGGGAACCCCCCAAGACCCAGACTGCAGTGAGAGCCTTCCTGGGGCTCACTGGGTATTACAGGAGGTTTGTCAAGGGCTATGGCACTATTGTGACCCCCTTGACAGAACTGACTTCTAAGAAGCAGCCCAGGAATGTGATTTGGACTGACACCTGTCAGAAGGCTTTTGACACCCTGAAGACTGCCATGTGCACGGCGCCCGTGCTCCTGGCTCCTGATTTCTCCAAGGAATTCATAGTGCAAACAGACGCTTCAGAGCATGGTGTAGGGGCTGTTCTCTCACAGATGACTGAGGAGGGCTGGGACCAACCCGTAGCCTTCATCAGTAGGAGGTTACTTCCACGGGAAAGTAGGTGGAGTGCAATAGAGCGAGAAGCATTTGCTGTGGTCTGGGCGCTGAAGAAGCTAAGACCCTACTTGTTTGGGTCTCACTTCCGGGTTCAGACGGACCACAGGCCCCTCAGATGGTTGATGCAAATGAGGGGTGAGAACCCAAAACTGTTGAGGTGGTCCATCTCCCTACAGGGTATGGACTTCACGGTGGAACACCGCCCTGGCACAGATCACGCCAACGCTGATGGTCTGTCCAGATTTTTCCGCCTTAGTGATGAGGAACTCCCTGGGGAAGGGTAGTTCTCCCCACATTTCAGCTGGAGGGGACACGTGTTAGACCTGGCACCTTGGCGTGAGTTTCCCTTCCACTTTTTGCTGTTGTGCCTCCAATGTTTTGATGGTGTCTGCTACTCGGGGCACTGCGCCACGGCCAACCCGTGCCGCAGTGCAAGTGCTCCCTACTGTAAAGTGTACATATGATTGATGTCCATGATTGGTTCATTGGATTCACTGTTAGTCCCTAGTAAAGTGCACCAGGAGTGCCAGGGCTTGCGAATGCCAATACTGCTAGTGGGCCTGCAGCGCTGGTTGCGCCACCCACAGAAGCAGCCTTAAAATGTGTCTAGGGTCTGCCATTGCAGAACCTGCGTGCAGTCTGGTACTGTCACCCTGGCTGGGCAAGTGCACACACTTGCCAGCCCCTGAACCTTCCCTTAACTTCATATTAGTCACCCCTATAGTAGGCCTGAGGGCAGGGTGCATTGTAGTGTAAGGTAGAACATGCCCTGATGTGTGTGGCATGTTCTAATAGTGAATTACTACCAAATTCGTTTTTCACTATTGTAAGGCTACCTGTTCCCTTCTAGGCCAGATGGGCTGCTGGAATTATTACACTCTATAATCCCAGCAGGCTCAGGGAACATGGTAGAAATTCGTGTTTAGTATGCCTGAACTCAGAATAATAAAATACTTCTTTTAGTAAAGTTTATTTTAATATCCTGTGTTTGCAAATGCTACTTTTAGAAAGTTAGCATTTGCTTGCCTAACCATTTCAGCCCGCCTCTGCTTGGATGTGGATCTGACTGTCTGGTGTGTGTGAGTGACAGGGCTGGGAGTTGACAGGTAGTGATTAGCAGGAGGACCCCTTAATGGGTGGTGGGAGTTTCCCCTGAATGATGCATCAGGCTGTGCCCCTGCCACCACAATGCTGGCTCCGCCCTCCTGGGGAGCGACTGATGACTCAGCCTGCACCTGGCCCAGGAAGGACCGAAGCTTGTAAACAAAGTGCTCAGGCCACTCCTGCCCTCTCAATGCCGGCTCCGCCCCCCTGGGGAGCGGCTGATGTGCCTGCCCTCACACTGAATGCAGAAGTCATAAGTACCCACAACAAGTACTCAGAGACTGGAGCAGTTATGCAGAGGCCCCCCTGGCTTGCTAGAACAAAAGAAACTGGGTATAAAAGTAGGAGCCCTGCTCCTTGTAAATTAGATCCTGTTTGTGCTACAAGAGAAACTCTGCCCGAAGAGAAGGACCTGGAAGGACTACAAGGAGGAGTGCTGACTCTGGCCTGTGTCTGGTGCCTTGCTGCCAAAGGAGAGGAGAAGAAAAGACTACAAGAGACTTTTGCTTTATTTTGAACTTTGTGCCAAACTCTGCTAAAAAGATCTCCAAGGGCTTGCTGCTGAACTTGCCCCCTGACCAGCGCTCCAGGAACAGTGAGCGCTAACCCCTGACCAAAGCATCTGCTGTGTGTGCTGCTTATCGCTGCAGCGCTGTCTGAGGAAGACGAGAGCATCAAGCCCCCTGCACACCGTGACCGTGGGTGAGCAGATCGCCATAACAACGTGAAGCCCAGCCCGCCGCTGGCCTGAACACCGTGACGGCATCTGCACCTGGCCCCACGAGAGCAAAGTAACGGAGGACCCGTCCGGTCCCAGCACCGGAGTCTACTGGGCACAAGCGCCGTAGATTCCCCCGCAAAGACGGACTGCCGCCCTTGTCATCTCCCTCGCTATCAGCGCCTGGCCTGCTGCCCCGCTGAAGGGACATCACCGCGACCGGCACTTTGGCTGGGTACGTCCCGCACTTGGGGACCGTACTGCCACTGCGCCACACCCAGCCGCCGCCGTCAGGAAGACAGAGAAGACGGAGTAAAAGGACCTGAGCCCCCATCGAGCACCGCCGCCCTGGGTGACCCGTGACCTGCTGCCTCGAGCCGCAGCTCGCATCGCCCGTCAAGGAAGCAACGCGACGTGGGACAGCTCCCCCTTCAGCCGCCCTCTCCGAGGATCACCAAAAGAAGTGAAAGGTACTGTCTTTGCCCCCCTCCGCGGCGCGAGCGTCCTGCAATCTGAGCTCGCACCGCGCGGTCTGATCTCAGGCACCCCGGGAGCCTCGCAGCTGCTGTTTGCTTGGCAGCGCGAGCCGCCCCAGAGTCAGAGGCGCGCTCTGCTCTTGGCCCCCGAGGCCCCGCCTGACGCTTTCCGAGGCCCGCGGCCCCCTCTCCCCGAGTCGAGCCCCGAAGGGTGACTCATTTCGAGAGCGGAGACAGCGGGAAGCGCCTTGAAGCGCTATAAGACACTGGAACCTTTCTAACGCTGGGCAGAAGGCCCAAAAGACCGCATTTATTCAAGAACTGTGCCTTTTTCATAAAGAGTAACTGGAACCTGCATTTAAAGTAACCAAGACTGTATTTACAAGCCTGCTTGAGATTTATATAAAGAACATATATTTTTACAAATACAGTTTGGTGTCATTGTGTGGTGGGTTGGTGGTGTTGGTGTAATATTGCAAATGTTTAACCCTACATGCCCCAGAGATTAGCCTAAGACTGCTTAAGCCACACTACCTAGAGGGTAAGCAGAGGTTGTCTTGAAGGTAACCCTCAGCCCTGACGAGGAAGAGAGAGGCCCTGATTGTCGCCAGTGTTGCACTGCGCCAACCAGAGACTCCCCCTTCCTACAGGGTGCACAGGCAGCCTTGTATGGGGTGCACAGGGAGCCTTGTATGGGGTGCACAGGCAGCCTTGGCAGCCTTGTATGGGGAGCACAGGCAGCCGTGTATGGGGTGCACAGGCAGCCTTGTATGGGGTGCACAGGCAGCCTTGTATGGGGTGCACAGGCAGCCTTGTGTGGGGTGCCAAGGGTGCACAGGCAGCCTTGTATGGGGTGCACAGGCAGCCTTGTATGGGGTGCAAAGGCAGCCTTTATGGGGTGCGCAGGCAGCCTTGTATGGGGTGCACAGGCAGCCTTGTATGGGGTGCACAGGCAGCCTTGTATGGGGTGCACAGGCAGCCTTGGCAGCCTTGTATGGGGAGCACAGGCAGCCTTGTATGGGGTGCACAGGCAGCATTGTATGGGGTGCACAGGCAGCCTTGTATGGGGTGCACAGGCAGCCTTGTATGGGGTGCACAGGCAGCCTTGTGTGGGGTGCCAAGGGTGCACAGGCAGCCTTGTATGGGGTGCACAGGCAGCCTTGTATGGGGTGCAAAGGCAGCCTTTATGGGGTGCGCAGGCAGCCTTGTATGGGGTGCACAGGCAGCCTTGTATGGGGTGCACAGGCAGCCTTGTATGGGGTGCACAGGCAGCCTTGGCAGCCTTGTATGGGGAGCACAGGCAGCCTTGTATGGGGTGCACAGGCAGCCTTGTATGGGGTGCACAGGCAGCCTTGTGTGGGGTGCCAATGGTGCACAGGCAACCTTGTATGGGGTGCAAAGGCAGCCTTTATGGGGTGCGCAGGCAGCCTTGTATGGGGTGCACAGGCAGCCTTGTATGGGGTGCACAGGCAGCCTTGTATGGGGTGCACAGGCAGCCTTGGCAGCCTTGTATGGGGTGCACAGGCAGCCTTGTATGGGGTGCACAGGCAGCCTTGTATGGGGTGCACAGGCAGCCTTGTATGGGGTGCACAGGCAGCCTTTCTGGGTGCGCACTCACAGGCAGCCTTGTATGGGGGGCACAGGCAGCCTTGTATGGGGTGCACAGGCAGCCTTGTATGGGGTGCACAGGCAGCCTTGGCAGCCTTGTATGGGGTGCACAGGCAGCCTTGTATGGGGTGCACAGGCAGCCTTGTATGGGGTGCACAGGCAGCCTTTATGGGGTGCACAGGCAGCCTTGGAAGCCTTGTATGGGGTGCACAGGCAGCCTTCGATGGGGTGCACAGGCAGCCTTGTATGGGGTGGACAGGCAGCCTTTATGGGGTGCACAGGCAGCCTTGGCAGCCTTGTGTGAGGTGCACAGGCAGCCTTGTATGGGGTGCACAGGCAGCCTTGTATGGGGTGGACAGGCAGCCTTTATGGGGTGCACAGGCAGCCTTGGCAGCCTTGTGTGAGGTGCACAGGCAGCCTTGTATGGGGTGCACAGGCAGCCTTGTATGGGGTGGACAGGCAGCCTTTATGGGGTGCACAGGCAGCCTTGGCACCCTTGTGTGGGGTGCACAGGCAGCCTTGTATGGGGTGCACAGGCAGCCTTTATGGGGTGCACAGGTAGCCTTTATGGGGTGCACATGCAGCCTTGGCAGCCTTGTATGGGGTGCACAGGCAGCCTTGTATGGGGTGGACAGGCAGCCTTGTATGGGGTGGACAGGCAGCCTTGTATGGAGTGGACAGGCAGCCTTTATGGGGTGCACAGGCAGCCTTGGCAGCCTTGTGTGAGGTGCACAGGCAGCCTTGTATGGGGTGCACAGGCAGCCTTGTATGGGGTGGACAGGCAGCCTTTATGGGGTGCACAGGCAGCCTTGGCAGCCTTGTGTGGGGTGCACAGGCAGCCTTGTATGGGGTGCACAGGCAGCCTTTATGGGGTGCACAGGCAGCCTTTATGGGGTGCACAGGCAGCCTTGGCAGCCATGTATGGGGTGCACAGGCAGCCTTTATGGGGTGCACAGGCAGCCTTGGCAGCCATGTATGGGGTGCACAGGCAGCCTTGTATGGGGTGCACAGGCAGCCTTGTATGGGGTGGACAGGCAGCCTTTATGGGGTGCACAGGCAGCCTTGGCAGCCTTGTGTGAGGTGCACAGGCAGCCTTGTATGGGGTACACAGGCAGCTGTATGGGGTGGACAGGCAGCCTTTATGGGGTGCACAGGCAGCCTTGGCAGCCTTGTGTGAGGTGCACAGGCAGCCTTGTATGGGGTGCACAGGCAGCCTTGTATGGGGTGGACAGGCAGCCTTTATGGGGTGCACAGGCAGCCTTGGCAGCCTTGTGTGGGGTGCACAGGCAGCCTTGTATGGGGTGGACAGGCAGCCTTTATGGGGTGCACAGGCAGCATTGGCAGCCTTGTGTGGAGTGCACAGGCAGCCTTGTATGGGGTGCACAGGCAGTCTTGTAAGGGGTGGACAGGCAGCCTTTATGTGGTGCACAGGCAGCCTTTATGGGGTGCACAGGCAGCCTTGGCAGCCTTTATGGGGTGCACAGGCAGCCTTGTATGGGGTGCACAGGCATCCTTTATGGGGTGCACAAGCAGCCTTGGATGGGGTGCACAGGCAGCCTTGTATGGGGGCACAGGCAGCCTTGGCAGCCTTTATGGGGTGCACAGGCAGCCTTGGCAGCCTTTATGGGGTGCACAGGCAGCCTTGTATGGGGTGCACAGGCAGCCTTGGCAGCCTTGTGTGAGGTACACAGGCAGCCTTGTATGGGGTGCCGAGGCAGCCTTGTATGGGGTGGACAGGCAGCCTTTATGGGGTGCACAGGCAGCCTTGTGTGGGGTGCACAGGCAGCCTTGTATGGGGGGCACAGGCAGCCTTGTATGGGGTGGACAGGCAGCCTTTATGGGGTGCACAGGCAGCCTTGGCAGCCTTTATGGGGTGCACAGGCAGCCTTGGCAGCCTTTATGGGGTGCACAGGCAGCCTTGTATGGGGTGCACAGGCAGCCTTTATGGGGTGCACAGGCAGCCTTGTATGGGGTGCACAGGCAGCCTTGTATGGGGGGCACAGGCAGCCTTGGCAGCCTTTATGGGGTGCACAGGCAGCCTTGGCAGCTTTATGGGGTGCACAGGCAGCCTTGTATGGGGGGCACAGGCAGCCTTGTATGGGATGGACAGGCAGCCTTTATGGGGTGCACAGGCAGCCTTGGCAGCCTTGTGTGAGGTGCACAGGCAGCCTTGTATGGGGTGCACAGGCAGCCTTGTATGGGGTGGACAGGCAGCCTTTATGGGGTGCACAGGCAGCCTTGGCAGCCTTGTGTGGGGTGCACAGGCAGCCTTGTGTGGGGTGCACAGGCAGCCTTGTATGGGGTGCACAGGCAGCCTTGTATGGGGTGGACAGGCAGCCTTTATGGGGTGCACAGGCAGCCTTGGCAGCCTTTATGGGGTGCACAGGCAGCCTTGGCAGCCTCTATGGGGTGCACAGGCAGCCTTGTATGGGGTGCACAGGCAGCCTTTATGGGGTGCACAAGCAGCCTTGTATGGGGTGCACAGGCAGCCTTGTATGGGGGGCACAGGCAGCCTTGGCAGCCTTTATGGGGTGCACAGGCAGCCTTGGCAGCCTTTATGGGGTGCACAGGCAGCCTTGTATGGGGGGCACAGGCAGCCTTGTATGGGGTGGACAGGCAGCCTTTATGGGGTGCACAGGCAGCCTTGGCAGCCTTGTGTGAGGTGCACAGGCAGCCTTGTATGGGGTGCACAGGCAGCCTTGTATGGGGTGGACAGGCAGCCTTTATGGGGTGCACAGGCAGCCTTGTGTGGGGTGCACAGGCAGCCTTGTATGGGGTGCACAGGCAGCATTGTATGGGGTGGACAGGCAGCCTTTATGGGGTGCACAGGTGAAGGACTGGACTTTTTCAGAACCAGCGGTGCCAGGGAACAACACCTGAAACCTTCATGGGATACCTGTTCGGCGCACAAGTGACAGAGACACGGGACACTTCCTTCGGCATCAAAGATCAGCATTTATTACTGCAGGGATGCAAAAGTCATGGGAAGTACAACCGAGTGTAGGTTCCGAGAGTCTGCTTCAAATTGCATATGTGAGTCGCTCTCTTTTATACACGATTTGGTCATTGCACAACATGTGAACAAAAGGTTATAGTTCAGTTCCCACAGTAAACTACAAAAAGGATCGCTTTCATGTTTTCAGAACCCCGGAACATAATTACAGTAACATTGCCGGTTCCCAACTGTAAAAGCACATCTTCTCACTGCTGGGCACATTCCACTCTAGTTGTAAACGAGCAAGAGAAAGAGACAAGAAAAGCTGCAAGGAAGACAGACGGTAATAGAGAAAAGAAGTGTGAGGGTAATATCGGATGCGTGAGCGTAGGATCAAAGGGCTTGATCCCAGCACGTGCAAGGCTGAAACAATAGACCGGCACGTTAAGATCACCCTCGAGCGGAGGCAGCTGCCTTTGCAGTGTCATCCCCCCGGTCATAAAGGATGCACAAAAGGAATATGCGTCCTCCATAAGGCTTGGGAATTAAAGGGTCATGAGGCGGGCAGTTGCCTGCTCGCTGACTGCGTGAGGGCAAGATACAAAATGGATGCCGTATCTAAAATGGAACCCGAGGGTTCAGGTGAAGAAACCCGTAAATAAGGCGAACCCTTCTAAAACGCGTACACCCACTAAACTCGTCATTTACTGTTCATAGACACCAAACTTGTCCATATTCGGTGATGCCCAAAACGTCGTAATGATTAAAACGGAACCTCAGACGCTCCTTTTGCCCTCATGTAGGCAAGAACTAGTCGAAGTCAGAGTCGATCTCGATATTCATCAGATCAGTCAGATGTTGCTGGAACATTATTCTATCCATTAATGCCTCTTTGGTAACAGATGGCCTCCTTATACACGTTGTAGCACATAGGCCACATAAGGCGGGACCACACTGCACACAAAGACAACACGTGAACAGAAACGTCACAACAACTCCTATAATCATCAGAATCTTCCAACCCCAAGTCGATATCAGACCCCAAAACCATCCTAGAAGCGTCCAATCTCCCTCGTCCACGTGTATGGACTCTGAGATTTTATGCAACTTAGAGATGGCTTGATAAACCGTTGGAGCATTATCAGGTATGAAAATGCAGCAGCTCGAATGGATGACCTTACACACACCACCTCTATCTGCTAGAACAATATCTAGAACCATACGGTTCTGTAACGTCATAAGCCTATCCGCTTGGAGCTCGGCTGTCAGATTACCAAGGGCGCTTGCAGTTATGTTAGCAGTTGACTCTACTACGCGAGTTAACTGTCTCAGACTCCTGCTATTGACCATAGGGCCCTAAAACGGTAGGAAACCCTTAAAGAAGTCTCCTGCTTCTTGACCGGCAGTATCTTCTTTACTAATGACACCTCTCTCAACTCTGGTTTTGTGGTAGTCTGAGGCAACAGTGAAAGTTGGAGGCAAGAGATTCGCGATATAGCAGGTACCCGAGAAGTCATGGGGTAACCACGTATATGCTCGATCATAACATACAAAATAGGTACCCTTGGCAGTTAGAAAGACAGGGGATGAGAGCATTGGTAGAACGTAGGTATCAACACAAGCACTCCTCCCAAGCTGAGCTCTCGGATTTCGGCCACGACATTGCAGACAAAAGTGGCCTAGGTGAGGTACTATCCAGATTGGAGATGAGCTTTTAAGCTGCCTATCACCCACGGATACACTATACTCAGCTTCACTAAGATCCTTATATGCTCGTACTTCCTCCTCTGGGATAAGCGATACGTCAAAGATGTCTCTATCTAGATCCGCAATAGCTATCGCCAAAGACTTGTGGTACGGGCCAGGACCAAAACCTGCTGAGCGTGGCTCTCGGTGGGGGTAGGAATCTAAGGCACTGCGAAACATACTCTGAAATGCTCGAGCTGACCCTTGGGGGCTGTACGGAAGAACCAAATATGGAATACCCCTATCCATGGTATGTGGCATTAACCCGCACACCCAACAATTGGTAGTGTTTACCACCAACTGATGCTGATACAGAAGTTGAATGAAGGAATTGTTTCTAAATTCCGCACGTCTGACTTGTTCATGTTGGGGCAATAGGTGAAAAGAATGTGGAGAAACAGTAGAAACGAGATTTAGATCATGCGAAGGAGGAGTGGGTAAAATAGAAAGCAACAATAATTGAGAACCAAAATATATTCCACCCACCAGCAGCATAGACACAGTTAGGAACAGCATGAATACCTGTAACAGAAAGCATTTTGTTTGGAATGTTTTGTACAATTCAGATCTTTGCACCGCCTTTCTCTCCATTTTCAACAGCTTAGAGAACTCCATCCTCTAACGACCGTCCGCAACGTTCTTGACGCACTTCGTTCTGAGTAGCAATTATCAATTCCCAGGAGTTCCCAGAAATCGACAAAAGAATCGACCTAGTGTCAGAGACCTGCTAAACAGAAGGAAGTACCCGCGCGGCCCTACGGCCAACCCAGATGATAGGTTTTAATCAGTTGAGATAACCAATTTCATGTACGTCTCCTAGCTGTACTGGAAAAAAACACACATAATAACAATGTCCATAATATTCGTGGCAAATGTGAGGGGGTAAGGTGAAACCAAAAATAATAAAAATAATTTATTAGTCCTTATTGCGTGGACGGAGAAAATATCGGCTTCTTCCAGGGCGAGTCTGCTCTTCAAACAGTGGATCGGATTGCAAAAGAGTGTTCGATTGTTCAGGCAATTGTTCAGAACTTGAATTCTCCAACGTCAATGGTAGCGATATTGTTTGCAAGGAATCAACAGGGGTGTCGGATAGAACTGGAATGTTTCTTATGGGCTGAGCTTCGCTAAACGGTATGAAGCGCAGAGGGGCGTCGGTCTCAGATGAAGCAAATCCTTTTCTCACCCATGTATCTGCTGGCAAAGGAAGCGGAACCTTCTTGGTGTGGGTGGCATGCACCCAATGCTTCCTGCCTTCCAGTCGAACTGCAGTCCTCGTGGCTAACAACACCTGGAAAGGTCCCACGAACCTCGGCTCAAGATTCCGTTTTCGTCCGAAGTTCCGGGTGAGGACCCAGTCCCCTGGTTGGAGCCGATGACCAGGACCCTCAGTTTGTGACGGTAGCGCCTCAAAGACCTGTTGATGAATCAAACTCAATTTAGCAGTCAGATCATACAGATAATCAATCAACATTGGATATTCAAGTCTGTCGAATTCTTTAGGCCTCGGAACTCCCCAAATGTTCGCAGGACGACCGAACACAATCTCATATGGGCTAAGCCCTACTCGAGAGTGTACAGTTGCCCTGGTCGATAGGAGAGCTAAAGGCAAAGCGTCGGGCCATGATAAACCAGTCGTTGCCTGGATTTTAGCAAGCTTTAGTTTCAGGGTGCCATTGTATCCTTCCACCAAACCCGCTGACTGAGGATGATTAGCACTATGAAACTTCTGGGATATGCCTACACCATGACACACACTCTTCATCACACTCTCCACAAACTCACTTCCGTTGTCTGACCATACAATTCGAGGCATGCCATACCTGGGAAAATACTCTTTGAGCAAAACTTTAGCTGTGGATAGGGCAGTATTATCCTTAAGGGGATAGGCCTCAATCCATCTGGAGAACGCGCATACTACAACCAGAACGTACTTCAAGTTATTGCATCTCTCCATGTGGATGAAGTCCAATTGGATAACTTCGAAAGGACATGTAGGAGGGGCAAAGTGACCAGGTGGAGTGGGGGTGCCCTTACCAGGATTGTACATCATGCATATCATACAATTCTTAACCATTCTCTCCGCACATTTAGTAATCCCATCATTCTTCCATACAGGCGACAACAACTTGCATATGCCCTTTGCGCTAATATGTGCTGTGCCGTGAGCCACAGTAACAACAGCAAGCACATATGCATCCGGTAACATCCATCTCTGTTTCTCCGACAAATCAACCCAACATCCATTCTCGTCTAACTTCCCCGTGCTTTCTTTCCACTTAATCCTTTCCATCTCAGTGGCCTCATTCTGTATTTCCTTCACACTCTCGACTGTGTCTTCACACATACTAGTCTCTGCAGGCCATCTCACTGAACTCGTAACATACATTCGGTTTGTCAGATCTCTAGCTGTCTCTTTAGCAGTCTCATCTGCAAACGCATTTCCGCGACCAACATCATCTGTCACCTTCCGATGCGCACTGCATTTGGTTATTGCCACCTACTTAGGCAATGTAAGTGCATCCAAAAGGTCATTCACAAGCTGTCCATGCTGAATCTTCGTGCCATGCGACGTCAAGAATCCTCTTTCTCTCCACAATCGCCCAAAACTATGTGCCACACCAAATGCATACTGACTATCGGTAAACACATTCACTCGCTTCCCTCTGGACAACACACACGCTCTCGTCAAGGCGATCAACTCAGCTGCTTGGGCCGAATTCTGACTCAATCTCGTAGATTCCACAACCGTTCTCAACGTCACTACAGCATACGCAGTCGTCACATCACCGTTCGGTAACTTAAAGCAGGAACCATCAACATACAAAGTACCATCGGGATCTACCAATGGAGTATCTTTTAGGTCAATACGACCCTTCGTTTCTTCTTCAGTTTTCAAATAGCAATCATGCGATGCTACATCGTCCAATTCCGTGTCGATCGGCAGCAATGTTGCTGGGTTCAACACATTACACCGCTTTATTCGTATGTGACTCGCCAATAACGTCAACTCATATCCGGACAACCTTGCGCTCGTCAGATGTTGAGTTTTCGTTCGGTTCAAGAGAGTGTCAACTGCATGAGGGACCATCACCGTAAGCATATTATCCATGACCAAACCTGTGGACTGTCGAATGGACGCCGCAGCTGCCGCTGTTGCTCTTAAACAACTCGGTAATGCTCTAGCTACTGGGTCTAAAGTTGAAGAAAAATATGCACATGGACGTTGTTTGTCGCCAAATTGTTGCGTCAAGACGCTCAATGCACAACCATCCCTCTCGTGAACGTATAGTGTAAACGGCTTACTGTAGTCAGGAGTGCCTAACACAGGAGCCGAACACAACGCATCACGTAATTCAGAAAAACCTTTCTGACACTCTTCAGTCCATGGCAAAGGAGTTGAAACATCCTTGCACGTGAGGGCTATCAATGGTTTTGCCAATAGTGAAAAATTTGGAATCCATTGTCTGCAGTATGACGTAATACCTAGAAAGGCACGTACATCTCTCTGAGTTTTTGGCACAGTCATCCGAGCAATCGCCGCAATTCTTTCTGGGGTCAACCTTCTCCCATCCTTTGACAATAAGTGACCTAAGTAGGTTACTTCTTGACAACAATATTGCAGTTTAGAAGGTGACACCTTGTGATGTAATTCGTATAGGTATTGCAACAATGATACTGTAGCGGTTCTGCAAATAACTTCCGTATCAGCAGCCACCAATAGGTCGTCAACGTATTGAATTAGGGCTGCGCCTGTCGGTAACACAAAGGCGTCAAGTTGACTTTTAAGGGCTTGGCTATAGATCGACGGACTCTCACAATAGCCCTGTGGTGCGCGTGAAAATCTAAAACTGCGACCACTTAATGAAAATCCGAATAGGTCTCTGCTTTCATCTGCGATCGGGATACTAAAGAAAGCGTTCTTTAGATCGATCACTGTGAACCAAGAGGCGGAAGCTGGGATCAGAGTCAACAAGGCTGTGATGTCAGGTACCACAGGAAACTGGGGAATCACAATTTTATTGACTTCTCTTAAATCAATTACAAAACAATACACAGGAGGTTTAGATGGGTCAGTTTGTTTCAGAATAGGCAACACAGGACTATTACACACATTCCCACGAGTTTCTTCAATGACACCCTTCTCGATCAGATCATGAACGATCGCCAACAGCGCTCGCTCACTTTCAAGAGAGATACGATACTGAGGTATATGTGGTAATCGCACATTTGATTTCAACTGAACCACATAAGGTGGAATGTCCAGCAATCCTACATCATTGGGACCTGTGGCCCATAACGACGCAGGAAGGGAACTCAATTCGGGCGGGAGCTTATCAATCGACAAATACATGGGAGATATTACTCTTTGACCTAACGTAAGTTCCACACCTTCAGGAGAGCAGTACAAAGTCGCATATAACCTTTTTAACAAATCCAAGCCCAAAAGATTCTCACCACAACCAGTAGATAGAATCAATGGGGCCTCTAGCTTACGAGGACCAATTTCAAGGGACAAAGGGCTAGAGACAAGATTACTAACAGGGGCGCCAGAGAATCCAATGGAAACATTTGTTAAGCCGGACAAAGGTGCGCCAGGGAGTTTTGAATGCATGATAGAACTTTTCGTCGCACCAGTGTCCAACAGAAAAGGCTCAACTACGCCAGATGTCGCAACTGCGACGTAAGGCCCACTCTGATCAACCGGAACTGACACTACTCCCTCTCTTTGTCGGTGGATGTCCTAGTAACGGTCGTTTGCAACAATCTCAGGTTCAACGTAATAATCGTCTGCATAATACTGTGCGGACCTCACATTTCGTTGGTCAAAATAATTATTCGCGTCTGATGATGTATTAGGGCGCTCAATCTGATTTTGAGGGGTACCGCGGCCTCTACCTCGAGATGCTTGTTGGGGACCACCACGACCCCCTCGTGCCGACACACCATTGAGTCGGTCACGCAAAGCCGGACAATCATATTTTATATGTCCCTCTTTTCTACAATAGGCGCACTGATTGTACCCAAGCATAGATCTATAGTCAGAGGAGTCAGAACGTGACTGCATTCTGGAGGATTGCGATTGCGGCCTATATTGCTGTTGCGAATCATTTTGATTTGAACGTGGAGGATACGCTTGCTGCAACAGAACTTTCGTTTTAAGTTCCTTCGTTTTCTTGTCTGAACGATCGCTTTCTTTCTCCCTATTTTCATAATATTGAGCTGTCGCTAATATTTGAGCAGTAGTTGAAACAGCCCAGGCACTTTCTGAATTCTTCAATTTGTTGCATAGCTCAGGCAACAAATTCACTACAAATTTATCAACAAATAACCGTTGGCCTCCCTCGGTACCCATATCCTGACCACTATGGTCGACAAATGCTTCTTCGAATCTCGTAAAGAAATCGGAGACACTCTCGTCCTTCTTTTGCTTACAGGCTGCTAATTTATCCCAGTTTACCTTCATCGCTGGCATAAGTGTTTTCATGAACGTAATTATTCTCTGGGGCAGATCCGAAATAACCTGCTCAGGCTTAGCCCCACCAACTTGTCGGCCATCAGCCGCTATTATTGCAGCCCAATCACCGCCTAGCTCATTCGCATGATTCTGCTGGCGAATTTTTGCCCAAATTGGTTGTTGTACAACATTGCCGAACAACATGTCGATGTCGGCAAGGTTCATAATAGTAGCATCTACTAACTGAGACAACTCCTTATAGTAACCTGCCGGATTCTTGCGTGGGTCAGGCAAAGATTGCTTTACCTGTAAGACCTCTGATCGTTTCCATGGGAGATGGATCCAAACTCTTTGGAAGTGTGGCAGAATCGCAGGGTTAGCTGTAGGATCACCTGGCATCCATACTGGAGGTACCTCTCTCATAGGATACTGACAAGGAATCGCTTTCCAATTTTCGGAGTCGTCATCAAATGATACTTGAGGAGGCACTGTGGATCTATGGGCTAACAATCGCTCTAAGGCACGTCGTACCTTTTCACCCACGATCATACCGTTCGAAAATTGACTCTGAAGTTCAATCATATCGGGCGGTACATTATCTAAATTGTCATTATACCATTGTTCTCTCAAAAAGTTACACATTTCTTCGAACACGAATCTCTGCGTAGGCTCATTAAACTGAGAAAATGTGTCGACCACCATGCGTGGAGGGTAGTTAGCAGGGTGTCTTATCCACCTACGAGCCATATTCGCTAATGTTGCACTCTCCCTTCCACCAGGGATTTGACTTCGTCTCTGGGGAGTGTCGGAAACACTGCATGGTAGTATCGATCCAGAAAGTGGGGAATAGAGCGTAGCAACAGTATTAGGAATACGGGTGCGAACGGAAGGAGAAGAAGGAAAAAGAACAGGAGCAATAATATTAGAAGTGAACGTAGGAACAGCGGGAGCAGTAACAATAGTCGGGGTGGCGGAAATCAGAGGCTGAGTGGGTATAGGTAAAGGAGCAGTAGGAATAGAAGTAGTTGGAGGGACAAACACAGGACCAGCAACAGGTTGAGCAGCAGCCGCTGGAACGACAGGGGGAACTACGGGAGGAACTGCAGGGGGAACTATAGGAGCCGTAGTATCCTGTGCATAAGGAGGTGGTGATTTCATTAAATATGCTAATAACGGATCTTCTTTCGGGTCTTCTTCCTGTTTATCCATACTCGATAAGACCGGATAACATTTCTCCACCTTCATGTGATGCAGTCTAATAGAAGCTTCACTTTCTTTTTCTGCCTTATCTCGCTGATACTGTTCTGCGCCCTGCATCATTGTAAGGATACCTTCTCTTTTATTTTTCTTAAACTGTCTGATTTCCCTCTGCTTGGCCTCTTTGCGCCAAAGCCGAAGAGAATCAAACATAGCTGGCCTAGCTTTCTTTTTAAACAATTTTACTTCGAGATTATCTAAAATCCCAGTATCAAAACTTCCATGGGGTGGCCAACTAAGGGCACCATCCTTTCTCGTGTAACGGATCCAGCAGTCATTATATATGATAGGACCCACACCATGTCGACTATAGAGCTCATATATCGGAGTTCCAACTGGAGGTATCGGACACGAGTCCTCCAACCGGGAATCCTTGTTGCAACATTTAAAGAAACCAAGGAAACCACTACGGCTAGGCATCGTGCACACTAACCAAGTATCAAACTTCAAGGGTTACCGAAGTACTAAATCTCCGTGCAAGACAAAACCCTCGGTTTTTGGCAATTGCAACTGTCAAATAACAACTAAGAACCAACAACTAAGCACCACAAATGCAATGGAACCATGCAAACAACTAAGCACCAAGAAACAACTAAGCACCAACAACTAAGGACTGGGAGCGACCCACAAATACTTAACTGAGAACTCGATGGCGTCACCAGGAAGGCCCGTCTATCGTCTCGCCATACAAAGGACTACGCCAGGCACCAAAACAGGTCGACAGTCAGGATATCGGTCCTTCGCAGCCGTCAGGAGGCGGGAATCTTCACGGGAAAAGTCTTCGGACCACTTATTTTGACAACAGGATCGATGAAGCGGGGTGCACCTTTTCCTCGGAGATTTCACACGAAGTTCCCCGCAATCGTCAGGCTTTGGACCGGTACCGCTGATGTTGCCCCACCTTGGGCGCCAACTGAAGGACTGGACTTTTTCTGAACCAGCGGTGCCAGGGAACAACACCTGAAACCTTCATGGGATACCTGTTCGGCGCACAAGTGACAGAGACACGGGACACTTCCTTCGGCGTCAAAGATCAGCGTTTATTACTGCAGGGATGCAAAAGTCATGGGAAGTACAACCGAGTGTAGGTTCCGAGAGTCTGCTTCAAATTGCATATGTGAGTCGCTCTCTTTTATACACGATTTGGTCATTGCACAACATGTGAACAAAAGGTTATAGTTCAGTTCCCACAGTAAACTACAAAAAGGATCGCTTTCATGTTTTCAGAACCCCGGAACATAATTACAGTAACATCGCCGGTTCCCAACTGTAAAAAGCACATCTTCTCACTGCTGGGCACATTCCACTCTAGTTGTAAACGAGCAAGAGAAAGAGACAAGAACAGCTGCAAGGAAGACAGACGGTAATAGAGAAAAGAACTGTGAGGGTAATATCGGATGCGTGAGCGTAGGATCAAAGGGCTTGATCCCAGCACGTGCAAGGCTGAAACAATAGACCGGCACGTTAAGATCACCCTCGAGCGGAGGCAGCTGCCTTTGCAGTGTCATCCCCCCGGTCATAAAGGATGCACAAAAGGAATATGCGTCCTCCATAAGGCTTGGGAACTAAAGGGTCATGAGGCGGGCAGTTGCCTGCTCGCTGACTACGTGAGGGCAAGATACAAAATGGATGCTGTATCTAAAATGGAACCCGAGGGTTCAGGTGAAGAAACCCGTAAATAAGGCGAACCCTTCTAAGTAGCGTAGCGAAAACGCGTACACCCACTAAACTCGTCATTTACGGTTCATAGACACCAAACTTGTCCATATTCGGTGATGCCCAAAACGTCGTAATGATTAAAACGGAACCTCACAGGCAGCCTTGGCAGCCTTTATGGGCTGCACAGGCAGCCTTGGCAGCCTTTATGGGGTGCACAGGCAGCCTTGTATTGGGTGCACAGGCAGCCTTTATGGGGTGCACAGGCAGCCTTGTATGGGGTGCACAGGCAGCCTTGTATGGGGGGCACAGGCAGCCTTGGCAGCCTTTATGGGGTGCACAGGCAGCCTTGGCAGCCTTTATGGGGTGCACAGGCAGCCTTGTATGGGGGGCACAGGCAGCCTTGTATGGGGTGGACAGGCAGCCTTTATGGGGTGCACAGGCAGCCTTGGCAGCCTTGCATGAGGTGCACAGGCAGCCTTGTATGGGGTGCACAGGCAGCCTTGTATGGGGTGGACAGGCAGCCTTTCTGGGGTGCACAGGCAGCCTTGGCAGCCTTGTGTGGGGTGCACAGGCAGCCTTGTATGGGGTGCACAGGCAGCCTTGTATGGGGTGGACAGGCAGCCTTTATGGGGTGCACAGGCAGCCTTAGCAGCCTGTATGGGGTGCACAGGCAGCCTTGTATGGGGTGCACAGGCAGCCTTTATGGGGTGCACAGGCAGCCTTGGCAGCCTTGTATGGGGGGCACAGGCAGCCTTGTATGGGGTGGACAGGCAGCCTTTATGGGGTGCACAGGCAGCCTTGTGTGAGGTGCACAGTCAGCCTTGTATGGGGGGCACAGGCAGCCTTGTATGGGGTGGACAGGCAGCCTTTATGGGGTGCACAGGCAGCCTTGGCAGCCTTGTGTGAGGTGCACAGGCAGCCTTGTATGGGGCGCACAGGTAGCCTTGTATGGGGTGGACAGGCAGCCTTTATGGGGTGCACAGGCAGCCTTGGCAGCCTTGTGTGAGGTGCACAGGCAGCCTTGTATGGGTTGCACAGGCAGCCTTTATGGGGTGCACAGGCAGCCTTGTATGGGGTGCACAGGCAGCCTTGTATGGGGTGCACAGGCAGCCTTTATGGGGTGCACAGGCAGCCTTGTATGAGGTGCACAGGCAGCCTTTATGGGGTGCACAGGCAGCCTTGTATGGGGTGCACAGGCAGCCTTTTTGGGGTGCACAGGCAGCCATGTATGGGGTGCACAGGCAGACTTGGCAGCCTTGTATGGGGTGCACAGGCAGCCTTGGCAGCCTTTATGGGGTGCACAGGCAGCCTTGTTATGGGGTGCACATGGAGCCTTGTATGGGGTGCACAGGCAGCCTTGTATGGGGTGCACATGCAGCCTTGTATGGGGTGCACAGGCAGCCTTTATGGGGTGCACATGCAGCCTTGTTTGGGGTGCACAGGCAGTGCCATGTCCGATGCCCCCTGGCCAATCAGAGCCCGTGTGTGAAGCTTATTTGTGAGACTGGGTGAAGTTTATTAGGGTGCAGCACCTGCACGAGGACGTGTGGGGGGCGGGGAGGGGGGGGGGCTGTGAGTAACACTCCGTTTGCTCCTCTTGTATTTTGTTTGCTCACAATTGTCCCTTTTGCCTCCTGTAACTCGTCCTCTGCTGTTGTAACGTGTTCTCTTGTCTTCTTCTGCTCGTGTCTCTTTGCTGTTCCTGTTGTTAAGCCTCCGACGCCTTCGGGTAAAGTCCGCGCGAGATTAAAACGCATCAGATAATATAAATCAATCAATAAGTGTGAGTGCACGAGCAGCACAGGAGGGGAGGCTGTGCAGGGCGGGGTGTGGCCCCCGCTCTATGATTGGCCCTTTCAGAGACCGGCCCCTCAGCCCTCCCTGGATCCTCCGGAGTGAGCAGAGAACGCACACTCACACTCACTCCAGCCTGCCCGTCCAGGCGCACTGCACTCTAGCGCCTTGAAGCTGCTGCCGCCGGCCGTCCTACACCCAGGGGTAGCAAAGAGGGTGCCCCCTGGAGAGGGGGGCTGACCGTCCAGCAGAGGGCGCAGAGCACCGACCTGCACCCAGGGGTGGCACAGAGGGTGCCCCCTGGAGACGGGGACCGACCGTCCAGCAGAGGGCGCAGAGCACGGGTGAGTGAGTGACTGAGGACTTCAGCTCCTGTGCAGCGCTCTCCGTCGAGCGCTTGGTCTCTAAGCGCTAGTCTTTGGGAGTCAGGTTGCACTGGCCTGAGGGGTCTATGGCGCAGCCCCGCTGGGGGTCGGTTTTGCTGATACTCTGATCCCATTAACCTGGGCGGAGGCTGCAGCAGCCTTGGGGGGTGTTTAGGGCTCAGTGTGACCGACTCCAGTGCCTGGTGGGGGCACAGTCATGAGCACGAGGACAACCGGGCAATCTGAGCAGGCACAGCCAGGGGGGGGGGGGGGGGGGGGGCTCCTCTGAGCAGGCACAGCAAGGGAGGCTCCTCTGAGCAGGCACTGCGGGGGGAGGGGGGGCTCCTCTGAGCAGGCACAGCCAGGGGGGGCTCCTCTAAGCAGGCACAGCAAGGGGGGCGCTCCTCTGAGCAGGCACTGCAAGGGTCTCCTCTGAGCAGGCAGAGCCAGGAGGGGCTCCTCTGAGCAGGCACTGCAAGGGGGGGGCTCCTCTGAGCAGGCACTGCAAGGGGGGCTCCTCTGAGCAGGCACTGTAAGCGGGGCTCCTCTGAGCAGGCACTGCAAGAGGGGCTCCTCTGAGCAGGCACTGCAAGGAGGGGCTCCTCTGAGCAGGCACTGCAAGGGTCTCCTCTGAGCAGGCACAGCCAGGAGGGGCTCCTCTGAGCAGGCACTGCAAGGGGGGGCTCCTCTGAGCAGGCACTGCAAGGGGGGCTCCTCTGAGCAGGCACTGTAAGCGGGGCTCCTCTGAGCAGGCACAGCCAGGGGGGGCTCCTCTAAGCAGGCACAGCAAGGGGGGCGCTCCTCTGAGCAGGCACTGCAAGGGTCTCCTCTGAGCAGGCACAGCCAGGAGGGGCTCCTCTGAGCAGGCGCTGCAAGGGGGGGCTCCTCTGAGCAGGCACTGCAAGGGGGGCTCCTCTGAGCAGGCACTGTAAGCGGGGCTCCTCTGAGCAGGCACTGCAAGAGGGGCTCCTCTGAGCAGGCACAGCCAGGGGTGCGCTCCTCTGAGCAGGCACTGCAAGGGTCTCCTCTGAGCAGGCACAGCCAGGAGGGGCTCCTCTGAGCAGGCACTGCAAGGGGGGCTCCTCTGAGCAGGCACTGCAAGGGGGGAGCAGGGACTGCAAGGGTGCTCCTCTGAGCAGGCACTGTAAGCGGGGCTCCTCTGAGCAGACAATACAAGGGGAGCTCCTCTGAGCAGGCACTGCAAGGGGGGCTCCTCCAGGGGGGCTCCTCTGAGCAGGCACTGCAAGGGGGGGCTCCTCTGAGCAGGCACTGCAAGGGGGGCTCCTCTGAGCAGGCACAGCCGGGGGAGGGGCTCCTCTGAGCAGGCACTGCTGGGGGGGGCTCCTCTGAGCAGGCACTGCAGGGGGGGCTCCTCTGAGCAGCCACTATAAGGGGGGGCTCCTCTGAGCAGGCACTGCAAGGGGCGGCTCCTCTGAGCAGGCACTGCAAGGGGCGGCTCCTCTGAGCAGGCACTGCAAGGGGGGCTCCTCTGAGCAGGCACAGCAAGGGGGGGGCTCCTCTGAGCAGGCACAGCAAGGGGGCTCCTCTGAGCAGGCACTGCAAGGGGGGCTCCTCTGAGCAGGCACAGCAAGGGCGGGGCTCCTCTGAGCAGGCACAGCAAGGGGGGGGCTCCTCTGAGCAGGCACTGCAAGGGGGGAGCAGGGACTGCAAGGGGGGCTCCTCTGAGCAGGCACTGCAAGGGGGGCTCCTCTGAGCAGGCACAGCAAGGGGGGGCTCCTCTGAGCAGGAACTGCAAGGGGGGCTCCTCTGAGCAGGCACTGCAAGGGGGGAGCAGGGACGGCAAGGGGGGCTCCTCTGAGCAGGCACTGCAAGGGGGCTCCTCTGAGCAGGCACTGCCGGGGGAGGGGCTCCTCTGAGCAGCCACTACAAGGGGGGGCTCCTCTGAGCAGGCACTGCAAGGGGGGCTCCTTCAGGGGGGCTCCTCTGAGCAGGCACTGCAAGGGGGGGCTCCTCTGAGCAGGCACTGCAAGGGGGGGCTCCTCTGAGCAGGCACTGCAAGGGGGGCTCCTCTGAGCAGGCACAGCCGGGGGAGGGGCTCCTCTGAGCAGGCACTGCTGGGGGGGCTCCTCTGAGCAGGCACTGCAAGGGGGGGCGCCTCTGAACAGGCTCTGCAAGGGGGGCTCCTCTGAGGAGGCACTGCTGTGGGGGCTTCTCTGGCTGTGCCCACCCTCAAGCAGGCAAGCAGTGTCCACCCTCCAGGGCCTGTGAGGCTGGTTGATGCCTGTAGGGAACCAGTGTCCATCCTTAAGGGCCTGTGAGGCTGGTTGATGCATGTATGAATGAATGAATTAAATATACACTTATATAGCGCAAAACTGCCGCCCTACGGGTATCCTGGCGCTTGGATTGTCGAATAGACACCACAAAGCAGAATCAGTTGTCAGTGAGAGGATCTAAAGATCACCCTTTGGAAATAGCGTGGTTTTCAGGCTCTTCCTAAAGCATGTCAGGGAACTGGCCTGTCTAAGGTCCAGAGGTAACTCATTCCATACACGTGAGGCCGTCACACCACAGGCTCTGCCCCCATCCGCGACCTCTTAAATCCGGCAGTTGTTATCAGATTTACATTCGAAGAGCGGAGCTGCCTCCCAGGGTTATACCAGGTAAACATCTCCTGCAGGGGGACAGGACCCTGACCAAGTACTGCCCTGTATATAATGCAGAGAGATTTAAAAGTGTCTTTTGGAGGTAGCGGAAGAACCTTCCGTAGCATGCGTAGCAGGGTGAAGCAAACACTGGCCGTTTATTTGGCTTGTGAGTCCATTTGAAGATTTTCATCCACCACTTTAGCCGGAATCGGGGGTTCATCCTCGGGGGATGAGTTTAAACTCCACCGATCGATGACAAGACATTCTAGTGGCAGGACAGTACACCACCTCTGTTTTCCCCCCTTTAAACTGTAGAGAATTTTTCCTACGCCAACCAGCAGTCTGGCGCGTACACTCCTGGAAGGTGTCCATAGATACTGCTTGTTTCCCCTCCAGGGAAAAAACCCCTGTACCTTTCAGTCTCTCCGCTAACACGGTATGGCTCACTGTATCGAATGTAGCTGACATGTCTAGTAACACTAGGAGAGAGGAATTCCCATTGTCAGCACCCATTCGTAGATTGTTCATTACGGTTGCCAAAGCAGTCTCGGTACCGTGTTCCGGGCAGAAGCCATATTGGTCCCTGTCCAGCAGGAGATTGTCTTCAAGGTAGCACAATAGACTTTTACTAACTACCTTCTCTAACATTTTAACAGGATATGGCAGTAGAGAGATTGGCCTAAAATTTGCTGGATTAGAAGGGAACAGGGATGTTTTTTTAAGCAAAGGAGTTACTACTGCCTGCTTCTATACCTCTGGTACCTCCCCCTCCAGCGACTGACAACGGATCTTCCATAGCCAGGGAAAGGTTTCTTGACCAAACATTTTACAGATTTTATTTGGAAGAGGATCTAACGGGGAGCCAGAGGATATACTTTGAGCCAGCTGGTTAAAAGAATCCTCTGTGGGGGCATGAAAGATATTCAAAGAGGTTTCTATCTGAGATTCTGCATCTAACGTCCAGGCTAAATCATCCGGACCATCAGGATGTAGTTCTCCAACAATTTTTGTTATTTTTTCCTCGAAGAAAATGGCAATCTCATCGAAGAGTTTCTGCGATGCGACCACCTCATTGCTCGTGCAAGCAGGACTAGATAAATCCCTAAAAATATTAAAAAGCACTTTTGTGCTATTTGGAGCTTGCAGAACCGATTTAGCATAAAAGTCTGCTTTGGCCCTGACAATAGATTCCTTGTACTGGGCCTGTACCGATTTCAAGGCTTTCTTATCTGATTCTAGGTAGGCCCTCCTCCATTTCCTCTCGGCCTTTTTGCATGTACCCGTAGCTGTTTTAATTCATCATTATACCAGGAAGCAGAGATTTTTTCCTGTTTTTGATACGTTTTACTGGAGCTATTAAATCCAGGGTTCCTGCAATATAATTACAGTACGTCTGATAATTTTCACCTACAGGGGCCGAGGGAGTAAAGAGATTCTGATCCTGAAAGATCGGCAGTGCTCTATTTTTCACCAGCTTGACCCATTCTCTTCCTTTTCGATAGGTCGATGACTGGTTATTATTATCTTCTGAACTGGGTGTCATGATACGGAAATTAATTAAAGAATGGTCGGTCCAGCTTTGAGGCAGCCCATCAACCACCTCAGGCTCGGCCTGGTTCGCAAACAGGAGATCTAAGACATGTCCTCCTAGATGAGTCGGTGGTAGGACCATTTGATGTAAATTAACGTTCTCACAAGTGTACCTTAAGTCTCTCAAATGGTTATCTAGGCTGCCGTTATCCCATAAGTTAAAATCCCCTGGTACGATCGTTCTCGAATGGGTGAGGCTCAGGTCAGCGATGGAGTTGAACAGATCTTGAAACTGGGTGTCTGCACCCGGGGGTCTGTAACAGACCACTCCTGTGAGTAGCCTACCTTTAGCCTCTTGAAATGAGAAGCCCAACCGTTCAATCCCAGTAACATCGTCTACTTGTAAAGGTGAGAAGTTCAATTTTTCCTTGAAAATCACCCCAACCCCTCCTCCTCTCCCAACAGTCCTTGGTTTGTGAAACTTTTTATATCCATCCGGGCAAGCAAAGCTCATTTGTACCAACGACTCAGTACGAGTCCACGGTTCTGTTAAAAAGAGGACGTCCATATCCATGTTTTCTAACACGTCGGACACCTCCTGATAATGTTTCACCAGGGATCTGCAATTAAGCATCCCACAACCGGTGTCAATCTTAAAAGGCCTGTGAGGCTGGTTGATGCCTGTAGGTAAGCAGTGTCAATCCTTAAGGGCCTGTGAGGCTGGTTGATGCCTGTAGACAACCGGTGTCAATCTTAAAGGGCCTGTGAGGCTGGTTGATGCCTGTAGACAACCAGTGTCAATCCTTAAGGGCCTGTGAGGCTGGTTGATGCCTGTAGACAACCGGTGTCAATCCTAAAGGGCCTGTGAGGCTGGTTGATACCTGTAGACATCCAGTGTCAATCCTTAAGGGCCTGTGAGGCTGGTTGATGCCTGTAGACAACCGGTGTCAATCTTAAAGGGCCTTTGAGGCTGGTTGATGCCTGTAGGCAACAGGTGTCAATCCTTCAACAAAAGAGAGCCAGGAAGGAGAAAGCTTGTGCCCTGGACTGAAGACAGTGGTGAAACTGTGAGGGCAAATACAGTGCAGGGTGAAGAGAGGCAGCACCTGTGCTTGAATTAATTCGAGTGTAAACACATTATTTCTACCTGCTCCTAGTCAAAACGTATCACTTATAAAATGTAATGATGCATCCCAATGTTATCCAATAGGAAAGATGGGCCTTCAAGTAGTGAAAACGAATGTAGGGTTTTTTCACTACCAAGACATGTAATATTTAAAAACACATGTCCTACCTTTTACATACAGTGCACCCTGTCCTGTGGGTTGTTTAGGGCCTACCCTAGAGGCGACATATGTTTTTGAAAAGACGGTATGGGTCTAACAAAATGTTCATTTTACCAGGTCGAAATGGAAGTTTTAGGCTGCAGTTCCCAGCTGCAGTGGCAGGCCTAAGACATGTTTTAAAAGGCTACTTTAGTGCTTGGCATAATGGATGCTGCATGCCCACTTATAGCATTTAATTTACAGTCCCTGGGTATGTATAGTACCACATTACTGGAGACTAACAAGTAAATTAAATGTGGCAGTTGAATGCATGCCAACTTCATTGTTTAAAAGAGTAGCCCAAGCACGTTTGCTTTGGTTAGCAGTGGCACAGTGAACATAGTCCTAAAAGCCATCTAAAACTGGTTAAAAAACACAGGAGCAGTGAAAGCAAAAAGTTTGGTGGTGACCTTGCAGAGAGGGACAAGTCCAGCTGGTCTGAAGTCTTTTATCTTAGACTTCTTGTTGTTGATTCCTGATAGGTGAAAGAAACTTCTAAATCATTTAAGAGTATAATCATATTTTTATCTTTTGACCTGAGTCCCTGGTTTATCTTTTAAGTGATATTATTTAGCTTTTTTATTTCTTAACTTTGCTGTAGGTGGCCAGGAGTTTCCCTTCTCCATTTCCACCAATATTTCATCACAAAGTAATGCTGCGGAGGGTGTTGTCTTCAACATATGTACATTTCTTGTTAATGTACACATTTTCTAGGTTTTGTTTTACTTCTCTTTCGTAGGGCTACAGAGCCTTTGGTAGTCTCTAGATTTGTTTTGGTGGCTTGCGCTATATTTTCTCTACCAAGACATGCTTTGTGGGCACAGCACAATCGTCTTTTTTTAAATTGTCTGTGTCATTAATATTAGAGAATTCATTAAGGAATTTTCTGAAAAGATTTACTTTATCTGGATTATTCAGCAATTATTTGTAAAACTGTCAACTGGAGTTGTATACAGGGACAGAAGTGTTGTGAAATACCAGTGATATTGGAGTATGACCTGATAAAATTATTGACCCAAAGTTGACATCAGTGGGGATGTTGAGTAAGTGTTTTGATGTTGGGAGTAATATATCCTGATGTGTGAATTATGAACATTGGAGAGAGAGGTGTTTCTTGCTTTGTCACATTGGCAGTGTGCCATACAGCAAGGTTTATACTTTGAGTCAACTTTAAAAAAAGCACTGTTTGTGATAACATTTGCCACCATGTTGGGGAGTTGCAGTCTACCTGTGCCCCAGATTGCAGTGACTCAGCAGAGTCCGGAAGTGGTAGGGAGGCAGACTTCATCTGTTTCTTTCCCTTGCTCTGTGCTAAGACCTGTATGTGAAGCAGTCCACCCCAGCTCCCATTTTGTGTTAGCAAGTGAGTGAAACCAGCCATCCCCCCAAGCAATTGGGATATTTCTACATCAGAGAGAGTTCAGAGGGTGCTCTAAGACAACAGTAATCCTCTGTTTAAGCTGTGTTTATTAGGGACTGTGCACTTCGTTTTTGGCCAGGAAAAGGGAGTACAATTTTATACAAACAGTATTGTTAGAGGACAAGTTTGTTAGGCCCTTACCTGCAGAAGTCCAAAGTTTGGATTGAGCCTGTTTGTCTCCTAGGAGATTTCTGAATATTTGGACCAGCTTCCAACTCCCTGGCCAGCAAACCTTGTCTGAGGTCGCTGCGACCTTATATAGTCTGCTATTGGTTGGTACATGTGTGCACTGATTGGTGATTGTATCTGGTGTTGCTATTGGATTAGGGTTAGTGTCTTCATTGGTTGGGTATTTGAGGGTTCTGTTTGGGTTCTGGGTTTGTGACTCAATCAATGTATTGTTGGTACTAGGGCTATGGCTAGGGTGAGGATTTCTATTGGAAGTAGGGACTAGGGCTTCAAGTGTGATTGGTTGTTGGGACTAGGGTGGGACTAGGGTTGGGGCTAGGGCTTTAATTGGAAGTAGCGATTAGGGCTTCTGGTGTGATTGGTTGCTGGGCTAGGTATGGGACTAAGAGTAGAGTTAGGCTTTTTATAGGAAGTAGGGACAAGGGCTTCCTGTGCCATTGCTTGCTTGGGCTTGGGTTGAGACTATTGGTATGGCTAGGGCCTCTATTGGACGTAGAGATCAGGATTTTTGAACTTATTGGGTGCTTGGACTAGGGCTACGATTGGCTGTAAGGTCCTGGTCTCCTATTGGTTTTAGATTTTAGGGCTAGTGTTGTGATTGGATAGTGTTAGGGGTAGGGTTCCCTTTGACTCAAGGGGGTCAGCTGATTAATTGGGTGATAAAAGGTAAAGCTTAGGGTATATCAGCCTGGGCGTCGAGGCTAAAGGCAGAGAGGACAAGGGCAATTGCTTGTTTGAGCCTGGTCAAGAATGTTTGAGCCCACTAGTCGAGCCTAGGGCCAGAAATGCTGGCCATTTTTCCATTCAGTAATACCCAGCCTACACCATTCACATTCACAAACAGAGCAACACACTCACCACACCAAATATACACCACACACTTACTACAAACCAACACTATGCACAAATCCATGTCTCAGCACTCACTACAAATCCACACAAACCACACCTATACACACTTCTATCCCAGCTACCACACATTTCCACTATCTTCTACAAACAATACACAACTCTATCCTAAATCACCAACCAATCCACTCATCACTAACACAACCCCATTCCACACCATACTTAACTACATCCCATTCAGACATGCACTCCTTGCTCTAATTACTCCTAACAGACCACTTTTCATCCCTAAAAAACATATAATCAGCCATCCATCATTTATCTAACCAACACCCTCCTCTTCCTTCTACCATATTAACACAAACACACAACACATACACTGCACAGCACCACACTTTTAAACTCTTGCAACAAACCAGTCTAAGACAAACACTCTTACCTTTACTTCATTCCCTCCTACACACAACATACACTCTACTCATAAACACATGATCACCCCCTCTACCTTACAATCTCCTCTCACAAACAATACTCTACAAACAAATCCATTGCATGAAGCAAATACACCAGAAACTCTTTTCACTACTCCTCAAAAACAAAACCTATCACGCACACCAACACAGCAAGATCTTCCAAGCACAACACCTCATAATACTTACCATCACAAAATACAAGCTTACACCCACCTTTCAAACCACACAAAGGAACACACACCAATGCCAAGCTTTCTCTCTTTCACCACATCTAGCTCAGTGTGTGGTGCTGTGTTCAGTTTGTGGCTGTGTGTAGTGCACGAGTGTGTGTGGCTGTGCTCAGTGTGGTTGTGTGTAGTGCATGAGTGTGTGTGGATGTGCTTAGTGTGGTTGTGTGTAGTGCACGAGTGTGTGTGTGGCTGTGCTCAGTGTGTGGTAGTGTGTAGTGCACGAGTGTGTGTGGCTGTGTTCAGTGTGTGGTTGTGTGTAGTGCATGAGTGTGTGTGGCTGTGCTCAGTGTGTGGTTGTGTGTAGTGCATGAGTGTGTGTGGCTGTGATTAGTGTGTGGTTGTGTGTAGTGCATGGGTGTGTGTGGCAGTGCTCAGTGTGTGGTTGTGTGTAGTGCACAAGTGTGTGGTGGCTGTGCTCAGTGTGCGGTTGTGTGTAGTGCATGAGTGTGTGTGGCTGTGGTTGTGTGTAGTGCACGAGTGTGTGTGGCGGTGCTCAGTGTGTGGTTGTGTGTAGTGCATGAGTGTGTGTGGCTGTGCTCAGTGTGTGGTTGTGTGTAGTGCATGAGTGTGTGTGGCTGTGATTAGTGTGTGGTTGTGTGTAGTGCATGGGTGTGTGTGGCAGTGCTCAGTGTGTGGTTGTGTGTAGTGCACGAGTGTGTGGTGGCTGTGCTCAGTGTGCGGTTGTGTGTAGTGCATGAGTGTGTGTGGCTGTGCTCAGTGTGGTTGTGTGTAGTGCACGAGTGTGTGTGGCTGTGTTCAGTGTGTGGTTGTGTGTAGTGCATGAGTGTGTGTGGCTGTGCTCAGTATGTGGTTGTGTGTAGTGCATGAGTGTGTGTGGCTGTGAATAGTGTGTGGTTGTGTGTAGTGCATGGGTGTGTGTGGCAGTGCTCAGTGTGTGGTTGTGTGTAGTGCACGAGTGTGTGGTGGCTGTGCTCAGTGTGTGGTTGTGTGTAGTGCATGAGTGTGTGTGGCTGTGCTCCGTGTTGTTGTGTGTAGTGCACGAGTGTGTGTGGCTGTGCTCAGTGTGTGGTTGTGTTTAATGCAGTCTAGAGAGGATATGCTGGGGAGGAACATGGGGGTTATACCACACTCACTCCCCCGCTCTCTGATTGGCCGTTTCAGGGTCCGCACCTGTTCGGGCCCCTCAACGGCTGAAAGCAGAGGCCCCCCCAGCCCTCGTGGGTGAGCAGAGCCCCCCCCTCTGCTTCACTCCAGCCTCACCACCGTGGTGTCCAGGCGCTCTGCACTCTAGCGCCTTGAAGCAGCTTCTATTTGCTGACATAGAGAGAGGATACCCCTGGGAGAGGGGGCCATGACCGTCCGGCACTGGTGAGGGAGTAGCCACCCCTCCCCCCCACCTCCACTGCACCCCCCGCCCCGCCCCGCCCCACCTCCTTGACTCCGACCTCCACCGCTGTGTGTGTCTCTAGGGCGCCAACGTGTCTCACTGATGGACTTCATTCGGCTGGTGACTGCTGCTATGGGTCGGTGGGAGTTTGCATTAATCTTCCTGTGTGAGGTGAATGTGCCACAGTACAGAGGGTCACACCAGGTGTCTGCTCTGACTCGCCTCACCATCTCCTGTGTGAGGTGAATGTGTCATGGTACAGAGGGTCACACCAGGTGTCTGCACTGACTCGCCTCACCATCTCCTGTGTGAGGTGAATGTGCCACGGTACAAAGGGTCACACCAGGTGTCTGCACTGACTCGCCTCACTATCTCCTGTGTGAGGTGAATGTGCCATGGTACAGAGGGTCACACCAGGTGTCTGCACTGACTCGCCTCACCATCCCCTGTGTGAAGTGAATATGTCATGGTACAGAGGGTCACACCAGGTGTCTGCACTGACACGCCTCACCATCTCCTGTGTGAGGTGAATGTGTCACGATACAGAGGGTAACACCAGGTGTCTGCACTGACTCGTCTCACCATCTCCTGTGTGAGGTGAATGTGTCACGATACAGAGGGTCACATCAGGTATCTGCACTGACTCGCCTCGTCATCTCCTTTGTGAGGTGAATGTGTCACGATACAGAGGGTCACACCAGGTGTCTGCACTGACTCGCCTCACCATCTCCTGTGTGAGGTGAATGTGTCACTGTACAGAGGGTCACACTGGGTGTCTGCACTGACTCGCCTCACCATCTCCTGTGTGAGGTGAATGTGTCACGGTACAGAGGGTCCTACCAGGTGTCTGCACTGACTCGCCTCACCATCTCCTGTGTGAGGTGAATGTATCACGGTACAGAGGGTCACACCAGGTGTCTGCACTGACTCGCCTCACCATCTCCTGTGTGAGGTGAATGTGTCACGGTACAGAGGGTCACACTGGGTGTCTGCACTGACTCGCCTCACCATCTCCTGTGTGAGGTGAATGTGTCATGGTACAGAGGATCACACCAGGTGTCTGAGCTGACTCGCCTCACCATCCCCTGTGTGAAGTGAATGTGTCACGGTACAGAGGGTCACACCAGGTGTCTGAGCTGACTTGCCTTACCATCTCCTGTCTGTGGTGAATGTGTCATGGTACAGAGGGTCACACCAGGTATCTTCACTGACTCGCCTCACCATCTCCTGTGTGAGGTGAATGTGTCACGGTACAGAGGGTCACACCAGGTGTCTGAGCTGACTTGCCTTACCATCTCCTGTGTGAGGTGAATGTGTCACGGTACAGAGGGTCACACCAGGTATCTTCACTGACTCGCTTTACCATCTCCTGTGTGAGGTGAATGTGTCACGGTACAGAGGGTCACACCAGGTGTCTTCACTGACTCGCCTCACCATCTCCTGTGTGAGGTGAATGTATCACGGTACAGAGGGTCACACCAGGTATCTGCACTGACACGCCGCACCATCTCCTGTGTGAGGTGAATGTGTCACGATACAGAGGGTCACACCAGGTGTCTGCACTGACTCGCCTCACCATCTCCTGTGTGAGGTGAATGTGTCACGGACTCACGGTACAGAGGATCACACCAGGTGTCTGAGCTGACTCGCCTCACCATCTCCTGTGTGAGGTGAATGTGTCACGATACAGAGGGTCACACCTGGTGTCTGCAATGACTCGCCTCACCATCTCCTGTGTGAGGTGCATGTGTCACGATACAGAGGGTCACACCAGGTGTCTGCACTGACTCGCCTCACCATCTTAAAAACTGTATATATTTTAAAAAGGAGCTTTTTTAGTAGCCCCCACCTGGAGCGAGACTCACATCGCCCCAGGGCCCCCTCTCGTGTCCGGCAGCGCCACTGTTGCCAGGCGCCAGGCACTATTCGAGAATCTTCAGGCGCCATCTTGGCCTGGGGAAGGATCGCGGGACAGATCTCCGCCCCTCTGCCCTCCTTCCACCCGTCTGGATGGATATAAACAAGCAACCTTCCCGTCCGCGCAGCGGGCGCGCCGGCGGCGCGCCAAAGGCAAGCCCGTCTGCGCCCGTCCGCGCCGGAACCGGGCCCAGGGCCATGATCCCTGGCCTTTTTCCACTACCTCCACGAGGGACGTACACTTCCAGCCAACTCAGGAACTGCCGTCCCCCACGAGACCCTCTATGTTCCATATTTGATCAACTTCACCTTGAGGGAAATGCCCGCCAATGTTGCCCGAATTGTGGCGCCATAATATCTAATGGCCATGACCTCCCTCGCAGGAAGCCAATCAAAACTCCCTGTACCTGCTCTATGGCCCTTATCAATGTTCGCTCATTAGGTAAGCATCGTCATGAAATAGCAGAGCTTATGGAAGATAAACAACTAGATTTATTGTTTTTAACAGAGACCTGGTTGGACAATGCTTCCGATCCGGATTTAGTTATTGCTGTTCCACATGGGTTTTCAATCCATAGACTGGATAGACAACGCAAGAGAGGGGGAGGGATAGCCATAATTGCTCGGGAGATCTATGCAGTCAGAACTAACGAGATGCCGCTTCTCTCTTGTGAGGCTCTCCAATTCTCCATCAGACTCACTCCCTCGGTAAATTTCAAAGGCATCCTTCTTTACCGTCCTCCAGGGCAAAGGTCAGCATTTATCTCCGATATTGGTCATATTCTGGAAATAGCTGCCCTGGATGGTTCATTTACTATATTAGGCGATTTTAACTTTAATTTTGACAAAATTGAAGACAATGATACAGCCGCCCTTCAGGCATGCCTAACAACATTCGGATTCTCCTAGCTAGTGAAAGCCCCTACCCATGAAGGAGGCCATACATTGGATGGCATCTTTACTAATCTAAATGACCTACAGATCTCAGCCATCTTCCCCATCATTTGGTCAGATCATTTTGTTATAATGGCCACCCTAATCAACTATGCCCCAGGAACAGCTATGGAAAATGGCAACCATCGTCAGACCTTCCTGGATTGGAAAAATATTGACAGCAATAGCTTACAATCACTTTTGATTAAAACTAGTCCTTCTCTGTCATATGATGCCAAAACTGCAATTACCCAATACAATGAGTGGGTTGCTTCCGCGACCACTCTATTGGTTCAGTCAAAACAAAGCTCCCGAAACAGATCATCCCCGTCTGCCCCCTGGTACTCGGAAACTTTAAGGACACAAAAGCAGCTGTGCCGGAGGAATGAAAGGAACTGGCGCAGACACTATTCCGAAGAGGTCAAAACAACATACAAGCACTCGGTCATTATATATAAAAACATGCTCTTAGATGCTAAGAAGAACTTCTTTTCGGAGAAAATTGAACTCTCTAAAAACTCAAACAAGGCTTTGTTTGAGACCACTAAACAGCTGGCCGGATGCTTGCCTAACCTACAACCCCCCTCTTCCCAATCATTTTGTGATGCATTGGCTAACTATTTTTACAACAAAGTCAATGATATTTATGCTGTCTTTGCCAATTGTGTAGAAATACAACAAAACACTGCTCCTGAGATGGTGAGCTCCTCCATGGCTGGCCCATCTCTTTCCCAGTTTAAAGAGGTCACTATTAATCAGGTCAGGGACATTTTGTCATCTATCAAATCAGGCTCTGCCCTTGATCCCTGCCCTTTTAAAGTACTGCTCCCAGTCTCAGAAGTACTGCTTCCAGCCATCACTACCATCTGTAACACCATGATTAACACAGGTGTTTACCCCTCTGATCTAAAAAAGACGCTACTAAAGCCGCTACTGAAAAAACAAAACCTAGATAGGAACGAGCTTAAAAATTACCGACCGATTGCCAATCTGCCTATTTTGGCTAAAGTTGTCGAGAAGGCCCTAAACACTCAACTATCAGCCTTTATAGAAATCCATAATCTACTGGATGACTCCCAGTTTGGTTTCCGCCTAAATCATGGGACAGAGAAGGCCCTGATTAAGGCTACAGAGGACATCAGAACCATTCGCGACGCGGGTGGTACAGCAGTCTTGATACTGCTGGACCTGTCAGCGGCATTCGACACGGTCGATCATGCCATCTTGATCGACCGTGTCGAAGCACTGGGGATTAGACACAAGGCTAGGACTCTCCTGGCTTCCTTCCTTGCGGAAAGAACTCAGGTGGTCACCATAGGGCCCTTTCAGTCCACCACCCTGTCCTTGCCGTGCGGTGTACCTCAAGGCTCATCCCTGAGTCCGACACTCTTTAACATATATGTGTCGGACCTTGCCAAAACCATTCGTGCTCATGGGATGAGCCTTACATCTTACGCCGACGACACTCAGTTGGTTTTGGCCATCAGAAATGACGGCCAAAAAATCGCCGATAATTTCAATCTGGGGATGCAGGCCATAGGGAATTGGATGGCATCCAATTGCCTTAAATTGAACTCGGATAAGTCCGAGGTGGTCATCTTTGGAAGCTTAACTCCAGAATGGTCCTCCCGCTGGTGGCCACAGTCTATGGGTCCTCCCCCCACTCCTGTCAGCAAAGTGAGGAATCTAGGTGTCATGTTTGACGACCGTCTCACTTTTTTCCCCCATGCAAATCAGATTGCCTCCTCCGCTTTTTATAAGCTACGAATCATTAAAACAATTCTCCCTTTCCTTCCTGCCTCAGCTGGTAAAACCCTGATCACGTCCTTGGTCCTGTCCACCTTGGACTACTGTAATGCCCTATTCTTGAATTCCCAAGAAAAAGTTCTCAATAAGCTGCAAACCATTCAAAATGCGGCTGCCAGACTGCTGGGTGATATCCCCAAGTTTCAATCAGTCTCAGGAACCATCAGAGAACTTCACTGGCTTTCCATCAGGAACAGAACTAAATTCAAAGCTTTGTGCATTGTCTATAAGGCGTTGCACAACCAGGGACCAGCCTTTCTTACGCAACAACTTGTTCCCTACCGGCCCACTAGATCCCTGCGGTCTTCTGACCTCCTCCAGCTGGAAATACCCCGTACCAAACTGGTTTCATGGGGCGACAGAAGATTTCTCGTTTCAGCACCCAAGCTCTGGAATACTTTGCCACTATCTATAAAGAGCAGCCCTTCTCTGTGGTCCTTCCGAAAGCATCTTAAAACGTGGCTATTTGACCAATAATCACATCCTCCTCTAGGGCAGATTTCAGCAAATACTTAGCGCCGAGATGCCCATGGGCCTTCGTTGCGCTTAACAAGTGTTTAAATAAATAAATAAATCTCCTGTGTGAGGTGAATGTGTCACGGTACAGAGGGTCACACTGGGTGTCTGCACTGACTCGCCTCACCATCTCCTGTGTGAGGTGAATGTGCCACGGTACAGAGGATCACACCAGGTGTCTGAGCTGACTCACCTCACCATCTCCTGTGTGAGGTGAATGTGTCACGGTACAGAGGGTCACACTGGGTGTCTGCACTGACTCGCCTCACCATCTCCTGTGTGAGGTGAATGTGCCACGGTACAGAGGATCACACCAAGTGTCTGCTCTGACTCGCCTCACCGTCTCCTGTGTGAGGTGAATGTGTCACGGTACAGAGGGTCACACCGGGTGTCTGCACTGACACACCTCACCGTCTCCTGTGTGAAATGAATGTGTCACGGTACAGAGGGTCACACCGGGTGTCTGCACTTACTCGCCTCACCATCTCCTGTGTGAGGTGAATGTGTCACGGTACAGAGGGTCACACCGGGTGTCTGCTCTGACTCGCCTCACCATCTCCTGTGTGAGGTGAATGTGCAACGGAACAGAGAGCCACACCGGGTGTCTGCACTGGCTCGCCTCACCATCTCCTGTGTGAGGTGAATGTGTCACAGTACAGAGGGTCACACCAGGTGTCTGCACTGACTCGCCTCACCATCTCCTGTGTGAGGTGAATGTGCCACGCTACAGAGGATCACACCAGGTGTCTGAGCTGACTCGCCTTACCATCTCCTGTGTGAGGTGAATGTGTCACTTCAGAGAGGGTCGCACCAGGTGTCTGCACTGAATCACTTCACCAACTTCCTGTGCGAGATGAATGAGTCACTGCACAGACACACCAGGTGGCTGCGCTGACTCGCCTCACCATCTCCTGTTAGAAGTGAATGTGCCACGGTGCAGAGGGTCACACCAGGTGTCTGCACTGACTCTCTTGACCATCTTCCTCTGTGAGTGGAATGTGTCATTGCACAAAGGGTCAAACTGGGTTCTGTGCTGACACGCTTCACCATCTTACTATGTGAGGTGAGTGTGCCTCGGTACAGAGGGTCACACCAGGTGTCTGCAGTGACTCACCTCATCGTCTCCTGTGTGAGGTGAATGTGTCACTTCAGAGAGGGCCACACCGGGTGTCTGTACACAATTAACATAATTATTAATTAATATTTTTTATCAACTAATTATTAAATACAAATGAATTACTTCCCACACTTTTACCATTATATCCCCACAACGCGGACCAAAACAATTACGCAATTACCAGAATTAATGATCAATTAATTAATTAATATTAATTAATAACTAATTATTAATTGATTAAAACTATATTACTTTCCACCCTATAAACCCTACAACCCACACATAAAATTTACCCCCCAAAAATTTAAATCACAATTAACAGTTAAATATCAAATTCATAAATACACTACAGAACTAAAAAACACAAAATGTATTTAAATTAAATGTAATAACTACTAAAAATGTAACACATACATTAAAAAACATAAACAACAATTACAAAAAAGTTACATCACATACATTTAAATAAATACTAAAATACATAACACTGATTAAATAACGATGTTTTAAGCAACTATATTATTGCAAACGATAAATGACTTCTATATTTAAAAAATTGACATTACTTACGTTCATATCGCTATTTTTAACATTGATATTCTTGACGCCGATATTTCCATGTCAAGATATTTGAAACTTGATATTCTTGCCTGTCGATTATTGCATCTCGATATTTTGTCTAAACACCAGATGAAATTGGTATGAAAGAATTACCTCATAAAGATATTCAAATCTAGCAAGAGTGGGGAAACAAAACCCAAGATTATCGAAAGTAATGATATGGCTGAGGAGATGAGGTTTTATTGAATGTTTTAAATGTGGTGAAGTGGGCCATTATGCTAATGACAGAACATGTCCGGCTATTGGACACTTTTGTAGAAACTGCAAAGTTAAAGGTCATTTTGCTAAGGTTTGCAAAAATAGAATTCACAATGTTAATGGTGGAGCCAGTAAACAATGTCAGATTAGAGAGGTTAGACAAGATGAAGAGCCTAATTTGGAGGAAGATATACTAGGTGTGTAAGGAGTGATAGAGAATAATAAGGATGCACCATTTTGTGTGGCAGAAGTAGGAGAACATACTTTTATTGGAGATGATGTATTACGCAGTTTTCTTGATGTACATATGTCTCCACCAGATATTTTATTGGTGGGTTAAGGGAATAAACCCGGTTGATGTGATTGAGTGTTTTCTTTAGCTTACAAAGGGAAACAAGTGATGCTAAGATATTTGTTGCCAAAGAAGGTTCATGTTTATTGGGGTGGCCACAACAAAGGGATTTAATGTTTAAGCTTGATGACAACAATCATGAGCAATTATTAGGGTATGAAGATTTGATTGCTCAGGTGAAGGAGGATAGTGCCAAGGGCTTAGAAAATATGTTCCTGTTGGACAGGCCTCATGGCCGGCCCGTCCCCTCCCCGCATGGCGGGGCACGGACCCCTGCTCCTCCTGTTCCCCGGATAAGAACCACCCCTGCAACCCGCCGGGGCAACCCCCGGGCCTTCCCCGACGGACCCCTGGCTCCTGAACACCACCGCATCGGCTGGCCCGGGTCCCTTCCAGAACCCCGGTCTCCGGCCCAACCGCCATTTTTGACACTACACGACCAGGCCTCGTGGCCTCGGGTCGACCCCGGCCTCGGGCCCAGCCAGGCCCCGACATCGAGGCACCACCATCCACCCAGGGGGTGAAGAGACCACTTGGCAGGTCAATGGGAGAAGGAGTGTCGATGGCTTCCCTCCACCAGGTGTCGATCGCCCCCAGCCTCCCCGGGCGCTGGCTCCACCCCCCTGCTGGGTGTCTGGACTCCCTCATCCCGGACCTTCCGACCTCCAAGTGGGAGGGTCCGGACATCAAAGGGCGCCAGACCTATAACTGGGGCAGCTCCAGAGCAGGAAGGCAGTTGTATCCTGGAGTCGAGAGACACCGAGACGAACTAATCTTCAAGGCCTGCTGGTGCTGCCGCGGCCCTCCTCGTCGTAAACCATCTTCAAGGCCTGCTGGCGCTGCCGCGGCCTTCCTCGTCGTAAACCATCTTCAAGGCCTGCTGGCGCTGCCGCGGCCTTCCTCGTCGTGAACCATCTTCAAGGCCTGCTTCCGCTGCCGCGGCCCTTCTCGTCGTAAACCATCTTCAAGGCCTGCTGGCGCTGCCGCGGCCTTCCTCGTCGTGAACCATTTTCAAGGCCTGCTGGCGCTGCCGCGGCCCTTCTCGTCGTAAACCATCTTCAAGGCCTGCTGGAGCTGCCGCGGCCCTCCTTGCGAACCATACAGCTCGAGGATTGTGAGCTCTCCCTCTGCTGCCCCTGTACCGGACTGGTACTCAGACTGTCCCGCTACCCTTTTCCCCAAAGAGACTAGAATTGACAGGACCCTCGTATCCTGGTCCTGCTGTATCGTCAGTCACCTTGCCTAAAAGAGATATATAAAAGTGTGCAGAACTCATCTCTGTGTGGTGTCGATCTGTGGGGGGGAAGTTACTTGTCTGTACGATTCCCGGAGAGGGCCCCCACCGGAGGCCTCTCCCCTTGTACTCGGCCGACCCTCCGGGTCCCCGTCTAACATTGGTGGCCAGCGGCGCGATCCGAGCCGACGCATAATCGTACAGAGAGTAGCTCACCCCACGACACACAGCCACCATGACGACAAAGGAGAGTGGAGCAACAGAAAAATTTCTGATAGAGAAGCTGGAAGAGTACAGCCACAAAGAACTAAAGCAATTCTGCATAGAACTGGGCATTGCTACTACGGGACTGAGCACGAAAGATGACCTCAAGCACGCCTTAGAATCTTGGGTAGAGACGGAGACATCCCCACCCCAAAATGAAAGCCTCGAGACCACCGAAACCAGTACCACCCCTGTGGACGAAAAAAGAGCGGGCCTCTCGTCCGAGGAGGCCCGAGAACGAGAGAAAAGCCGGCTCCACGAACTGGAGCTGGCCCGACTCCGCTTAGATGGAGAACTCAAATTGGCCGAACAAAAAATATCCCTCGAACACTTGCGGCTCAGGGAAGAGCGAGAGGAGAAAAAGAGCCAGAGGGAGCTGGAAGAAAAGAAACTAGCATACGAACATGAGCGCAACTTAAAGGAGCTAGAAATTCGATGACAGAACAAGGACCTCGGCGTCTCCGGGCCCCAGAACCCCACTGCCCCTGCCGACTCTAAGGTCCACATCCCCAAGGACGTCGTCAGGGAATACTACCGGAACGATGATATCCAGCAATGGTTTAAAGCCTACGAGGTAGCAATGACCTCCCACCGAATCCCGCGGAGCGACTGGGGAGCCGGGTTATGGGGAAAATTCGTCAACGAAGGAAGAGACGCCCTGCTGCAACTCCCCGACCACCAGATGACATCCTACGATCACATGAAGGCCGCCCTCCTCACTCGCTATGGGCTCACGCCCGAAATGTACCGGCAGAGATTTCGAGACTGCAAACAAATCCCTGGTACAACCTGGGTGGAGTACGTGAACTTTTTCAGCAGAGCCTTCGAGGGGTGGATCAAGGGCAGCCAGGTCACCACCTACGAGCAATTATTCGACCTCATGGTATGGGAGCACCTCTCCAATAATTGCTTCGTCGAATTAAGACAGCACCTCCTTGATAGTAAGCTGACCGAACCTCGGAAACTCGCCATCGAGGCAGACCGATGGGAGAGCACCCGAGTCCCTCGGAGCTGGCCCAGCGAACAGAACAGAGCCTCCCAAGGGCTCCACCGCCCACGGGGGGGAGGAGGAGGCCATGGTTGGGGCCGGGACACCGTCACGGTGCCCTCCACGAACAAACCCCCGACCCCGGCCGGAAGAGGAAGCCCTCCAACGCGACCAGGGTTCCGCTCCAACGTTACCTGCCACAAATGCCAGCGACCCGGCCACTACGCCAATGACCCGAACTGTCCGAAAAATCAGAGCCCCATGAACCGCCAGATCACCGCCGCCGCCCTGGGAGAAGAGCTGGGCCAAGAAGACGCCGAAGAGTACGAGCAGTACCAGCCCGAGTGGGAACCTGCCGCCATGACCCTGGTCTGTCTAGGGGAGAGGGACATGGTCCCGCGGGCGCCCATCCCCGCCAACACGCAGAAATACAGCCAGTGGGTCACCATCAATGGACGCCGGGCTGAAGCCCTCCGTGACACAGGGGCCAGTGTGACCGCAGTCCGCTGCCATCTGGTGACCCCTGACCAGATCCTACCCAATGTACTTTGTCCAGTACGGTCGGCAGACAACTCCGAAAGCCTGTGCCAGATGGCACGCGTCCCCTTCGAGTGGGGAGGGGTGTCCGGCATGCTGAAAGTAACTGTCCGCGACGATGCCCCGGTAGACTGCCTTCTGGGGAACAACCTCGAAAGCTCCCCCTGGGCCGCCGTTGAACGGAGGGAGCACCTGGGGATGCTTGGTCTCCCTGAGTGGGTCTGTGTAACGACCCGATCCATGGCCGCCCGCGCCATCCCCAGCCCAGAAGAACAGGAGTGGCCCGAACCTCCTCCGCCGATCGTCACAGAAGAAGCCCCCCCCCAGCATGGCCCTCGGGGGGCCGGCAACGAAGAACAGGATCAACTCCAAGAACTCCCGGAGCTGGCCCCTTGGCGCCAGGAAGGTGGCCCCACTCAGGAGCAGTTCCGCCAGGAGCAAAGAGCGTGTCCCTCCCTTGAGGGACTCCGACAACAGGCCCTAGCCCAGAGCGCAGGGGATGCTTCGGGGGCCCACTGGATCTACTGGGATAACGAGCTGCTCTACAGTGAACAGAAGATTGCCGAGCTGGGGGCCAGCCGGGTGCTGGTGGTCCCCCTCCGCTTCAGAGACTTCCTATTGAACCTGGCCCACGATGTGCCTCTTGCCGGGCACCTGGGGCAGGACAAAACGTACAGCCGCCTGGTGACCCACTTCTATTGGCCAAAGATGCGGAACGATGTAGCGAACCATTGCCGGGCCTGCCCCACCTGCCAGGCCAGCGGGAAAAGCGGCCGAAAACTGAAAGTCCCCCTGCAACCCTTTCCCATCATCACCACTCCCTTTGAGCGGGTGGGAATAGACATTGTGGGGCCCCTGGAGCCCCGGACAGCGCAGGGACACCAGTTCATCCTCGTCCTGGTGGACCATGCCACCCGCTATCCCGAAGCCATCCCACTCCGGACCGTGACGGCGCCCGTGGTGGGCCGAGCCCTGTTGGGGATCTTCTCGCGGGTGGGCTTCCCCCGAGAAGTTGTCAGTGACAGAGGCACAAACTTTATCTCCAGGTACATGAAGTCCCTATGGCAACAGTGCGGGGTCACCTACAAATTCACGACCCCCTATCACCCGCAAGGGAACGGACTAGTGGAACGATTTAACCGCACCCTCAAGGGGATGATCATGGGCCTGGACGAGCCCCTACACCGCCAATGGGACGTGCTGCTCCCGTGCCTCCTGTTCGCTTACAGGGAGGCCCCCAGAAATCCCTGGGCTTCAGTCCGTTCGAACTCTTGTATGGACACCCCGTCCGGGGCCCCCTCAGCCTGGTCAAAGAAGGGTGGTAGGTGGCCCCTCAGAAGACTCCCCCTGATGTATACAAGTACCTCCTGACCCTCCGTAACCAGACCCGGCGGTTCAGGGAACTTGCCAAGGCCAACCTCGAAGCCAGCCAAGAAGACATGAAGCGCTGGTACGATCAAAATGCCTCGTCCATCGAGTTCGAGCCGGGACAACAGGTCTGGGTGATGTCCCCAGTTGAACCTTGCGCCCTCCAGGACAAATGGACGGGACCCTTCAAAGTGGTGGAGCGCAAGGGCCCCGTCACCTACCTGGTAGACATGGAGTCACCCCGAAACCCCCTACGTGTCCTCCACGCCAACAGACTCAAGCCCCACTTTGTGCGCTCGGAACTTAGCCTCCTGATGGCTACCGACAGTGGGGCTGAAGAAGACTCCGAGCCCCTCCCCCATCTCCTGAAAACGCTCGAGAAAGACGGCTCCGTGGAGGGAGTCCACCTCTCCGATGCTCTGTCCCCAGCACAACGCCAAGACTGCCAAGAACTGCTAGCACAATTTGCCGACCTATTCTCCCTCATCCCTGGAGTCACCCCATGGTGCCTCCACTACGTTGACACCGGGGATATCCCCCCTATCAGAAACAGGGCGTACAGGGTGCCTGATCGAGTACGCGCCTGCATCCAGTCGGAAGTCTCCAAGATGCCAGCTCTGGGAGTGATCGAGCCGTCCGACAGCCCCTGGGCCAGCCCGGTCGTGCTGGTCCCCAAGGCCGCCGCCCCGGGCGTCGCCCCCGAGCTCAGGTTCTGTGTAGACTATCGAGGTCTGAATGTCGTCACCAGGACCGACGCTCATCCCATCCCCCGGGCGGATGAACTGATCGACCGCATGGGGGCCGCCCGCTACCTGAGCATCTTCGATTTGACGGCGGGCTATTGGCAGATCGGCCTCACCCCAGGTGCCCAGGAGCGATCCGCCTTCTCTACCCCGGATGGCCACTACCACTTCAAGGTGATGCCATTTGGCATGAAAAACGCACCCGCCACCTTCCAGAGACTCGTGAACAAGGTGCTGGCGGGGCTCGAAGAGTTCAGCGCCGCCTACCTGGACGATATTGCTGTGTACAGCCGCCACTGGCCAGAACACCTCCACCACCTCCGGGAGGTCCTGAACGCTCTCCGGCAGGCCGGGCTAACCGTCAAGGCCAGCAAGTGCCAGATCGGCCAAGGGTCCGTGACCTACCTGGGACACCAGGTGGGAAGTGGCCTGGTGGCCCCCCTCCAGCTCAAGATTGCCGCCATCCAGGCCTGGGAGCCCCCGGTCACCCACACAGAGGTCCGAGCATTCCTGGGGCTCACCGGGTACTACCGGCGCTTCGTAAAAGACTATGTCAGCATCGTGGGGCCCCTCACAGAACTAATGTCCCAAAAAAAAAACAAAGAAGTCAACTGGACTCCCGAATGTCAGGCGGCCTTTGAGAAGCTGAAGTCCGCCATGTGCACCGCCCCCGTGCTCCAGGCCCCTGATTACAGCCGGGAATTCATTGTACAGACGGACGCCTCAGATCATGGCGTGGGGGCCGTCCTCTCCCAACTCAATACCCAAGGAGTCGATCAGCCCGTGGCCTTCATCAGCCGACGCCTGCTGGCCCGAGAACAGCGCTGGAGCACCATCGAGCGGGAGGCCTTCGCCGTAGTGTGGGCCCTCAAGAAGCTCCGGCCCTATCTCTTTGGCACCCACTTCCGGGTGCAAACAGATCACCAACCCCTGCAATGGCTGATGCAGATGCGGGGCGAAAACCCGAAGCTGTTGCGCTGGTCCATCTCCCTGCAGGGGATGGATTTTACTGTGGAGCATCGCCCCGGCCAAGACCACGCCAACGCAGATGGCCTGTCCCGCTTCTTCCGCCTCGGCGAGGAGAGTACCCAAGAGGATGGGTGACTCTCCCTGCCTTCAGCTGGGGGGGACGCGTGTTGGACAGGCCTCATGGCCGGCCCGTCCCCTCCCCGCATGGCGGGGCACGGACCCCTGCTCCTCCTGTTCCCCGGACAAGAACCACCCCTGCAACCCGCCGGGGCAACCCCCGGCCCTTCCCCGACGGACCCCTGTCTCCTGAACACCACCGCATCGGCTGGCCCGGGTCCCTTCCAGAACCCCGGTCTCCGGGCCCAAACCGCCATTTTTGACACTACACGACCAGGCCTCGTGGCCTCGGGTCGACCCCGGCCTCGGGCCCAGCCAGGCCCCGACATCGAGGCACCACCATCCACCCAGGGGGTGAAGAGACCACTTGGCAGGTCAATGGGAGAAGGAGTGTCGATGGCTTCCCTCCACCAGGTGTCGATCGCCCCCAGCCTCCCCGGGCGCTGGCTCCACCCCCCTGCTGGGTGTCTGGACTCCCTCATCCCGGACCTTCCGACCTCCAAGTGCGAGGGTCCGGACATCAAAGGGCGCCAGACCTATAACTGGGGCAGCTCCAGAGCAGGAAGGCAGTTGTATCCTGGAGTCGAGAGACACCGAGACGAACTCATCTTCAAGGCCTGCTGGCGCTGCCGCGGCCCTCCTCGTCGTAAACCATCTTCAAGGCCTGCTGGCGCTGCCGCGGCCTTCCTCGTCGTAAACCATCTTCAAGGCCTGCTGGCGCTGCCGCGGCCTTCCTCATCGTGAACCATCTTCAAGGCCTGCTGGCGCTGCCGCGGCCCTTCTCGTCGTAAACTATCTTCAAGGCCAGCTGGCGCTGCCGCGGCCTTCCTCGTCGTGAACCATCTTCAAGGCCTGCTGGCGCTGCCGCGGCCCTTCTCGTCGTAAACCATCTTCAAGGCCTGCTGGCGCTGCCGGGCCCTCCTTGCGAACCATACAGCTCGAGGATTGTGAGCTCTCCCTCTGCTGCCCCTGTACCGGACCGGTACTCAGACTGTCCCGCTACCCTTTTCCCCAAAGAGACTAGAATTGACAGGACCCTCGTATCCTGGTCCTGCTGTATCGTCAGTCACCTTGCCTAAAAGAGATATATAAAAGTGTGCAGAACTCATCTCTGTGTGGTGTCTATCTGTGGGGGGGAAGTTACTTGTCTGTACGATTCCCGGAGAGGGCCCCCACCGGAGGCCTCTCCCCCTGTACTCGGCCGACCCTCCGGGTCCCCGTCTAACAGTTCCCTGGGGTATTTTTAACCGATTTAGGATTATTGAAAGATTTAATTCACATGATAATTCTTTAAGAGGGTGCTGAAACGAAATTTCATAAAGTTTGAAACGTGCCCATATGAATGCAAAAAGCTCTGAAGAAAGAATTGGAAAGATTATGTAATTTAGATATAGAAGAAATGGAGTCCTAAGATTGGTTGTCTCCAGTTTTCGTTGTACACAAATATAGTGGGAACATTAGATTATGTGTGACTTTGAGGGATTTAAACAACTGTGTGTGGGTAGATCGCCATTTCTGCCCAATATTGGAGACATTTTTGCAAAGCTAAAGGGTGCTACAGTGTTCACAACTCTAGATAATTGCTTTGCATGATGGTAGTAAGCCTTATACATCGTTCATAACTTCAGTAAGCCTTATACATCGTTCATAACTTCAGCAAGCCTTATACATCGTTCATAACTTCAGGGGGTGCTTTTTGCAAATAGAGAATGCTGTTTGGTCTAAATGTGGCATCAGCTGTATTCCAACGCATTATGCACAAATTGTTTAAAGATATTAATAATGTTATGTACTTTTAAGACGTTATTTTGGTGTGGGAAAATCAAAACAAAAGCATGCAGAAACTTTGGTAAAAATGTTAACCATTCTTGTGAATAGCGGTTTGACAATACCTAAAGAGAAATGTAGGTTTGAAAGAGATTCTGTAGATTATTTAGGTCATAATATTTCTAGTCATCGTATTGCACCCAAGGATAGCTTAGTGAGAACTATTGAAGATGCATCAGAAGACAAGGATCAACTAAGATAATTTGTAGGTTTAGCAGAATATTATGCTTAATTCATTTCAATTTTACAAATAAGACTGTACACACGAGAGAATTACTTAAGCTAAAGCACATGTTTGACTGGTTCAATGATTGCAAGTATTAATTCAGCAATTTAAAACAATGCATTGCTAGTGCACCCACACTAGCACAATTTGACACCAATGGTATGACTATAATAACCACAGATGCCAGCGATGTGTGTCTGGGTGCGTTGCTAATGCAAGAAAAGGATGGAAAGGTGGTAAATACAGCTTTTGCTTCAAACCTTCCAGGGGTGTGGAGAATAAGTACTCAACGTCAGAAAAAGAAGTCGTTGTTTGCTGGTGGGCAGTTTAGTATTTTAAAAAATATGTATATGGTATGGAATTTGATAGACGACAGATCATTGTACGTTAATTGATTTATTTTTTACATGCAGGTGTAGGAGGGCTACACAAAGAGTGGCAAAATGGCAGCATAGATTTCCATTCTCAGGTAAAATACATTCTGGGAGCCAGTAATGTCCTTGCTGATTGTTTATCAAGGCTACCAATACACATCAGCGATGAATTACAGTTAGGTGATACTGATATGGTAGAGTAATACGGATTTATGACATTTCAGAAGGGTGTTTAGCTGAATATTAATGGAGGGAGGCTAGTGAAGATGATATTGAGATGCAATTAGTGCTAAAGGACATTAAATCCAGGTGGCCAAAGAAAAATATGTATTAGCATATTGGGATGTGGAGCGCGAATGGTCTGAATTTAATGGGATGTTGACATCCAGGTATGAGTAGCATGAAACAGAGGGTAAGATGTGATGTTTGGTGGCCTAGTGTGGACAGGGAGATTGAAGGCAAGGTAAGATTGTGCATAAAATGTGCAACAAATAATAAATCGCAGAAAGTTGTTAAATATTTGAAAGGTCCCATGACAAGACCCAGCAGAGTTTGGGAGAGAGTATCGCTAGATATTGAGGGGCCTATGTGTTTAGTCAAATGTCCAGTGTTTGGATGTATGACGTTACAACGCATGCATTTACCACGCATGCCTTTACAACGCGGTTTTTACATCGCAATCCTCTACTGCCCTTGCTGCTGTCGGCAAAGTCTCGCTCAGAGAGCACTGCGGACCTTTCTAGACCCCTGACTGCCTCCACGGACCCGCCCGCCTGTCTCCCGCTGCCCGCCCGCTCTGATTCCAGCTAGAGCGGGGCCGCCGAGAGGAGACCGGCGAGGGGCGAACTACATCCCCCAGAAGCTCTTGCTGGGGTCCGTGTCACCGGGGAGCGCCAGGCGGCGCATTTAAATCGCATCAGCCCCATCGAGAGGGGGAACCTCTACTGCCCTTGCTGCTGTCGACAAAGTCTCGCTCAGAGAGCACTGCGGGCCTTTCTAGACCCCTGACTGCCTCCACGGACCTGCCCGCCTGTCTCCCGCTGCCCGCCCGCTCTGATTCCAGCTAGAGCGGGGCTGCCGAGAGGAGACCGGCGAGGGGTGAACTACATCCCCTAGAAGCCCTTGCTGGGGTCCGTGTCACCGGGGAGCGCCAGGCGGCGCATTTAAATCGCATCAGACCCGTCTCGCGGGACGCCGGGCGAAGCCCGGGCAAAGGGCGGGCCCGTTTTAGCCCATTCTAGACTGTTCCAGGCTGGGCTGGGCCACTCCCCTTGGTTCTTCATTCAAGCTACATGCATCCCGACAACCCAGGTACGTTTATTCTATCATTCGCTGTTGTCGCTACCAGACCTAACGTAACTCCCTAGGAAGAGTCCTAGACTCACCCACCATGACCCGGGAGACTAGAAGTAAGACAGCTATGACCAACGCTTTACTTACTGGCCCCATCGACCGCTTTATCTCAAGGACTAACGAAGTCATTAACCAGAGCATATCCCTTCTAGAGCGAAAGGTGTCACAAGACCTTGCTATCGCTAGACGATCGTCACTGGGCCCTTTAGCTTTAGCCCAATCCCCGCTCAGATTGTCATCAGACATACCAGTGTTAACACAATCACCTGTATTAATTCAACCATTGCAACCACAGTCAAATGTTCTAGCAGAAATCCATTCATTTCCGAAATCTATCGATCTTTCTGTCTCGAATCTTTCACTAGACTCAGTTACCTTAGACAATCTGGAAATCACACCTGACCTCCAGTTATTACACTCTCAGGAACCTAGCTCTGGCTCCCAACAAACGGGGGTAAAGGAGGGAGCTATCCCCAAGAAGAAAAAAGACAAGCAGAAAAAAGACAAGAAAAAAGACAATCCAAACAACACCAAAACTGGTTCAACTAATAAAGAAGGAGCTAGCTCTCAAACTGCGCAGGGTTTATTAAACGCCCCGCCCACCCAGTCTATCAATTTAACAGATCAACCTGGCAACTTAAGTTTTCCACCTACAGTTAACACAGGGGAGCCTTACAGTTCATGTAGTTTATGTAGCACAAACACCCAGCTTTTGGCAAGTTTTAGGGAAATTCTAAAACATCATCTCCAGCCCCTAAAACATAGCATAATGGCTATCGAAAAATAACTTGCAAAACTGACCCAAACACCATCTAGCCATCATAGTATGGTTCAATCAAACATAGGGGCTAGTGAGGGAATCTCCACAAGCTCTAGTGTTCAAGGTGGTCAGAAAGTCGGGGTACCTAAACCTACCAAGACGACAATACCCCAAATTACACAAACAAATGTTAAGAAGCCTCTCACCCCCGTTCCCCCAACTCCAACTTCTGGAAGCGGGACAATAGATGTGACTTCGATTACCACCCTCACCCAGATAGCACCCCCACAACCAGCCTTAACTCAGTCTACCTTAGACAAAGGTCCCGTCCAGCCACAATCCCAGAGACCAATCCCACCTCTAGTTCCCCAGCACCCCATGTTAAATGCACCAGGTGACGGCAATAGGGGGTTTAAGTCCAGACGCCCAAAACATCTTCCACGAGAAGCATCCCCCTTTACCGTCATTCTTACAGGGGTCCCAGAACTCCCAGAAACAACCAAGGAACCATCTTGGTCCCTCCAAAATAAGGTTCTACAGTGGCTTAACAGGCCAACACAAACTGCATATACTAGCAGAATATACACTGTACGTAGAGTTTCGTGGATAGGCCCGGAACCTAAGAGTATACAGGGAGACTGTATTATAGTTAACTGTGAAGACCCAGCCACTGTTGATCACATCTGTTCATGGCCAGCTCTAGCCAAGAGCGGGGGGATTGACGCTTATCGTCTCTCCTTTTTTTACCCCTCAAAATATAACAACCAATATAACCAATATAACAACCAATACCCAATGGCTCCAAATTGGGAGCACCCCCTAAGGAGGCCCTGGGACTACGAGGGCCCTTGGCTTACCCAGAGAAATAGCAGCAGAGAATGGCAGCCCAGGTCTTGGTTTTCCAGCAGAGAGCAGGTTCCCTTGGTGGGGTGGCAAGGTCTCCCAACTAGAAATAGATACGACTGCCTGGAAATGGTCGACTGACCGTTAGCCACTCCACAGTGCATTATTCAGCCTCAAAGGGCATTTACCCCTCTACCGACCATAATGAGAGTTTCAGTAAATTTACCGATTAATACAAATCGGCCACTTTCGACCCCTACCTGTGATCAATCACCAATACCTCTACCTTGTTCCCCTGTTCCTACAGGCCATGCTGTGGAGGATTTGGAAACCTCTCCTGGTCAAATGCCCCCCTTGACTGAGGGTTCCACATCTTTCTTCCATACTGAGACTCGGACAAGCCCTCTTCAACTAATGATGACTGACAATGCAACTACAACTTCCTTACATACTCAAGCCCGTGACTCCCTCTCATCCAATGAGATGTCCCTATCCGTCATATATTGGAACATTGCTGGTCTCCGTACCAAGATCAACCTACAATCTTGGGCGGATATGATCAACGAGAATCACATCCTTTGCCTCCAGGAGACCTGGCTAACGGTCCCCGTTCACCTGGTGGGCTATAAAACTTTCTTCGTTCCAGCAACCCAGGGTTTGTTTGGAAGACCTAAGGGTGGTCTAACTGTCTACGTAACCAACACCCTTCCCCTTACAAAAATTACCAGCTTGAAAGAAGAGGTCTGTTACCAAATTTTAAGTATCCATATCGACAATAGATTTGTATACCTTCTGGTAAATCTGTACAATAACCTTTCACCCATCGATTGTGAGCAGATGATAAACGAAATTATTACTTGTCTAAAGTCACAGCTGAATAAGCCATCACCTCTCCCCCTTTACATCATTTGGGGAGGCGATTTTAACATCTCACTATGCCCTAACTATAGAAACGGAAACTGTGGATTGAATGATGAGACCGACTGCCCTCTGGCCCACTTCGTACATAGTACCAACGGGAACTCTCTGAATGAGAGCCTTTTCATGCTAGAGTTGGACTATGCAAATCAGTTGGTCCACCCTCAAGTTGACTTCTCCACAACATTTCATGGTAGGGGACTGTCTAGTACAATCGACTTTATTCTTTGCTCACAGAATCTAAGGGGCCAACTGGTAAAATTCTCCACAGGTACAGACAGTTCCAGTGATCACTACCCAAACAGAATTACAATACAATCAAAATCAATATCACTCCACACAAATGCCAGAAGCCTGTTAACACAAGAAACTTTAAAAATGGACAAATTGAATGGGTTCACAGTGAAATGGGCTAATATAGATCCCGACGCAGTAACAGAGAAAGTCCTCAAAAAAACCATCTGTTCTGTTAACGATTGCCTAGATCCCTGTTCATCGCCTCAAACAGTGCTGGCCAGTTTCGGCAAGATTTTGGGAGCAATTAAAGAGGAACTAACTCGTACTATCGCCCGGAAACCATCGGCTGAGGGTTGGTTTAACACTGGTTGTCGCAAAGCACTTTCAAACCTCAAGGCAGCTCTCCAGATTTCCCCAAGAGACCCCCAAGAGATAGCAAAACTGCGAAAACTCTACAAGGCCGAAAGGGTAAAACGAACCAAAGATATCAAGGCTAATCTGTGGTTACAACTTCATAACAGCTGTCGAACAAGGGATAGTGGATATTTCTGGTGTGTCGTGAACTCTCCCTTCCTGTCTAACTCGTCGTCATCCCAACATCTCGACGTCGCAGTAACTGCAGAAGAATGGGTAGCCCACTTTTCAAGAATCTTTGGAGGACCTCCAACTAATCAACCGAGGGAGGTTCCACAACCACTTCAATACTGGACCCAAAGATCTACCCACTAAACATCTGGTTTGAGCACGGAGAGGTGATCAGGGCCCTAAAAATGTCGAAGCCAGGAAAGGCCCCCGGTCCAGACGGGGTGCCGGTAGACATTTTCACCCATAACATCGAGCTTTGGTCTCCACTTCTCACCCAGGTCCTGACTGCGGCAACAACTTCGGGTCTTATTGACTCTTGGTCTACATCCATTCTCCTTCCCATCTTCAAAAAGGGCGATCGGAATGATCCGGTCTGCTACAGACCCATTTCCCTCCTGGATTCCCTGGGTAAGGTAGCGGGTTGTCTACTGCTGGAACGCCTCCAGGAGTGGGCAAAAACCAACAACATCTTAACCGACCTCCAATATGGGTTCCAGGAGGGTCTTGGGACTGTAGAGCAGGCCCTGAATCTAGCCCTTCTGATCGGGAAGTACGTGAACGCAAAAAAGGGCCACCTATTTCTGGTATATGTAGACCTCAGCGCAGCGTTCGACTGTGTACAGCATTCGAAACTCTGGGCTATTCTTGAGGAGATGGGAGTCGATCCTGCCCTGATAATATTCTTGCGTGAACTGTACTCTGACGCAACTGCAAGAGTTAGGTACAGGATAAGTGGAGAACTCACACCCCCTTTCCAAATCACAAAAGGAGTTAGACAGGGCTGTGTACTGGCTCCCTTCTTGTTTAACCTGTACACCAATGGCTTGGAGGCAGCCATGCTAGAAGGGAGCCAGGATCTTCCACAAATTAAACATCGCCCCATACCAACGTTGTTATATGCGGACGACTCAGTCATTTTTGCCAGGACGCTGATTCAACTTCAAGTACAGCTTAATAAATACTGTTTTTATATGGATTCTCTTGGCCTCAAGGTTAATATAAAAAATACATTTGTAATGCACCTTGGCCCCAAAATAAAAAACCCTAAATCCATTTTTGTTGATAAAATCAAACTTGAAAGAACCTGCGTCTATCCCTATCTGGGCATTTTGGTGGACGATTCTTTGAGTTGGCGGCAGGCCGTGGCAAGTAAAAAACTGCTCTTCTTGCGAGCCAAGGCAGCCCTAGTTTCTTTTTCAAGGAAACTGGGGAAACCGGCTCCCCCCGAACTACTCACAATATACTACGCAAAATGCCACAGTGTGGCAACATATGGTGCAGGGGTTTGGGGCTACGGTCCGATAAGTCCACTCCAAGTGATTGAGAACGAGTTTGTTAAATATCTGTTGGCCTTACCGCAGAGTGTCCCAACCTACGCCTCGCTAGCTGAACTAGGCATGAATTTTATTACGGACACCATCCGCTGCCAACCATTGCTACTGTGGCATCGTATATGGACGAAAGAAGAGTGCCACCTAACTCGTTCTTTAATTTTAGATTGTACAGCCCTCGACTACTGGGAAAAAATCCCCTGGCTAGCATACATTAGGAACATTTGTTATGACATGGACCGCACAAACTTTTTCAATTACCCACCGAGCATGAGTGACATATCGAGAAAAGATCTCAAAAAGCTATGTTTGTCCCATCTAAGAGCACTCCGATGTTCAGTAGAACTGGCGAAACCCACAAACTCACAAGTTATTGCTGTACAGACTCATCTGGGTATCCAACCATATCTTACCTTCCTTTTGAACAATTATGAAAAATACCTCCTTACAAGGTTTCGTTTTAATTCATTTTTTCGGCTTGTAACCTTTCCAAATATCCAAAACTGGTCCCCCATTATTACTTCCTGTCCCTGCGATAATGTTTCCCCCAATCAACAATACATATTCTTTTTTTCTGTAAATTTTATTCTTTTCCCAGGAAGGTTTGGATTTTGCCCTTATTAAGATTATTCGGCCTAAGAACTTGTCGTCCAGCATATTTATCATTGCAATGTCTGGAGTCTCCTTTTATAGCGAAGTATGTAGCAAATTTTTTAAAAGCCTGTATCAAATACCGACGTAATCACGAGTAATTCATATTTTAGCCTATACTCTTTTTATACAGGTAACATTGCTGACAGCGCGCTACTGCTGGCGTTTTGCAAATTTTAAAGCTCCCTATTTTGTATCTTGTTTAATTTTTTTTTTGTCTCCCCTGGTTTTAAATTGACCTCGCTGGTCACTATCTCTTCCCACCACTCACTGCATATAACGGAAGCTTCACCACCGTTTTCGGTGGGTCCTGGGTCCCTGGGAGGCTTTGGGCTTCGTTTTTGGCCGCCATCTTGCTTTGGGCACTAGGTACTATCGGCGGGCGCCATCTTGGAGCGTCCTGACGCTCGTCCTTCGTTAGGGGAGTGCCTATTTAAGGCGGACCTTCTGTTGCCTGCCCTCCTATACAGGTAACATTGCTGACAGCGCGCTACTGCTGGCGTTTTGCAAATTTTAAAGCTCCCTATTTTGTATCTTGTTTAATTTTTTTTTGTCTCCCCTGGTTTTAAATTGACCTCGCTGGTCACTATCTCTTCCCACCACTCACTGCATATAACGGAAGCTTCACCACCGTTTTCGGTGGGTCCTGGGTCCCTGGGAGGCTTTGGGCTTCGTTTTTGGCCGCCATCTTGCTTTGGGCACTAGGTACTATCGGCGGGCGCCATCTTGGAGCGTCCTGATGCTCGTCCTTCGTTAGGGGAGTGCCTATTTAAAGTCGTCCCCCCCGCGCAGCGGAACGCGCAGAGGTGACGCCTGCGCTGTGCCGGAGTCGTGCCAGAGTCCTACCCGTCTGCGCTCGTCCGCGTCGAGGTAGCGGGTACGGGCTATGGACTCTGGCCTCCTGCCACTGTACCACTATGTGTAATATCGCTACGCTCAGGTACGATCGTGCTGATATTTTCTCTATAAGAGATAATCTTCCAGTGTGCAACCATGTCCCTTTACCTCCTCTTTCGGGACCTTATGACTGTGCTTGTGGTTGCTTCTCTCTGGCCTCACCCATTGGGGTGCGCCCGGTTGAAGGGACTGCCCGCGGCACTCATATAGATGGTACTGAGTGAACACTTAATATATGGAGCTTGAATGTTAGATCTTTGGTCAAGCATTATCAATTTCTCCGGGATATGATAGATATGGACTCTCCTGACATCATCTTTCTGACCGAAACTTGGTTACAGGACGCTGACACTGCTATCATAAACCTGGCCTTCCCTTCTACCTACACAGTGTTTACTTTGAACCGCACAACTAGGGGAGGTGGCATAGCCATGGCGATTAAATCTTGCTTTTCGGCTGAGTGGAAGGCTCAGAATCTTCCTATGTGTGAAAGCGCCTCTTTTAAGGTAAAGGTAAGCCATCAATTTACCTTTAGTGGCATGCTTATTTATCGTCCACCTGGGAATGACACCGCCTTTAAGGCTGCCCTGGTAGATGTGGTTAGCTCGCTGGTTTCTAGTTGTGCCAACTTTAACATAGTAGGAGACCTAAACATACATCTTGATTTGACGTCATCTCTACCCATTAGCTCCTTGCTAGCGGACCTTGAAGCGATGCAATTTAACCAACTAGTCACCTCCCCCACCCATAGAGGAGGACATATACTTGACCCCTTCTTCACCACCCTAGTCCGGGCTAGAACATCTGACCCGATGGTGGTGGGTTGGACAGACCATATGTTGGTTAAAGTGTCATATCCTTTAGATAACCCTCAACTGAAATCTGTGGATAAACAGATCCTAAAGCGTATTGGCGTAAACTCAAGCTGGAGGAGTTTGTCAGGATATTGGAGGCACAGCCCCTAGGCAAACTGCAGAATGTGGAACAGGGATATGAACAGTTTTGTAACTGGGTCCTTACTGCCCTCGACTCTCTTATACCCCTGCGTTGGTCTAAATGTCATGCCAAAACCCGCAGCCCTTGGTACAATGAGACTCTTGCCGAGCTTAAGAGAACCTGCCGGCAAGCTGAGAGAGCCTGGAGGAAATCCTTTGATCCTACGTTAAAATCGCTGTACTTTGCCCAGCTCAAGAGCTACCACAGAGCTATCTGTCAAACCCGGGCTGCTTATTATGCAACCGAGTTCTCCAATAGACCTAACCCTTCTAAATTAATTTTTAAGGTACTTAAAGACCTGATGGGGAAACGGGCTACCTCGCTAGAAATCTGCATGGACTCGCACTGTGAGAGCTTGGCATCCTTTTTCGTGGAGAAGGTGCAGGCAATCTACCGAGGATTCACACCATCTGTTCCCGGGGATGCTCCTAGTGCTGTGAAGGTCTCGGTTTCTGAAACTCTGTCCTCCTTGCCGGCTATGTCTAACGAGGTTTTTGACACTCTGAGCCTCAAAATTAAATCTGGCTCTCCCTTAGACCCGCTGAAGCCGGAGTTTTTTATTCTTCTCCCGCCCTTGTGTCGCGAGCCCATCCTGGATCTGATTAATCTCTCCCTCACTGAGGGCGTGGTTCCTCCCTCCTGGAAGCAAGCTGTGGTCAGCCCTATTTTGAAGAAACCCAATCATGACCCCTTGCTCCCGGAAAATTACCGGCCTATCTCCCTCCTGCCGTGGACCGCTAAGGTCACTGAGGCACATGTGAATTCCATCCTGTCTGCCCATCTCTCTCGTAATAACATTCTTGACGAGAGTCAAAATGGGTTCCGCTCTCAACACAGCACGGAAACTGCTTTGCTCTTTATGACCGAGCATTTACGGTCAGTGCTGGATGCGGGGCAGACTGTGGCGCTCCTACTGTTAGATCTGAGCGCCGCATTCGACACGGTGTCTCATGACATCTTGATGCGGCGTTTGGAGGAAGTAGGTATTGGTGGGAAGGCTCTTCAGTGGTTCCGCTCTTTTCTCTCGGACCGGTTTTTTAAAGTAGCCATTCCACCTGGCCAGTCCTCGTTCCATTCTCTGGGTCTGGGAGTCCCTCAGGGCTCTGCCTTAAGTCCTACATTGTTCAACCTGTATGTGAAACCGCTGGCCGCTGTCGTCAGGCAATGTGGCCTTACCATGACATCGTACGCCGACGACACGCAGCTGGCGGTGACACTCAGTGGGGACCCTGAGGTGAATGCGCCCAGATTCCGGGCAGGACTTATAGCTGTGGCTAATTGGATGCGTAGCAACTGCCTACAGCTTAATGCTAAAAAAACCGAGGTCCTGATCTTAGGGAAGCAGGCGGAACTTTGGGGAGACCAGTGGTGGCCTCCCGAATTGGGGGTCTCCCCTATTCCAGCGGCCGAAGTTAAAAATCTGGGGGTCTGGCTGGACTCCCACCTTTCTTTTACCAGTCACACAAAGAAGATAGCAGCTACCTGCTTTGGTATTCTGCGAGGACTGAGCCCTGTCCTTAAATTCTTCGACCCTCCCACGCGGCAACTGGTGGTTCAGGCCTCTATTCTTTCTCGGCTGGACTACGGGAGTGCTCTGCTGCTTGGAGTGAATCAGGCTGAGGCTTCTAGGCTTCAGATGGTGCAGAATGCTGCTGCACGGGCCATTGTGGGCCTTCTGAGACGATGTTCTGTCTCCACTGTCTTGACCTCCCTTCATTGGCTTCCGGTCAGACAGAGAATCAAATTTAAGGCTCTCTGTCTAACATTTAAGTTTCTGAAGCTTTCCTCCCCTCCTGCCCTCGCGGGCCTTGTTTCTGTGTATGTCCCCACGCGGTCCCTCAGGTCTGAATCTCACCATCTGGCGATTAAGCCTAGGTTCAGACTGAGTAGGATGGGAGGACGCTCTTTTCGCATTCTGGCGGTTGATCTATGGAATTCCCTCCCTGTACACATTCGTGCCCTTAATAGCCTAACCCTTTTCAGACGCGCTATTAAAACTCACCTGTTCGCTTCTGTTAACTGATCCTTTTCTTTTTAGCTGTGTCCTGTTATGTTGTGGTACCTGATTAGGCGCCAGGACGCCCCTTCGCTGGGGCAGCTGTGCGCCGAATAAAAGTTATTAACATAACATAACATAACATTCTGTTTTTAACATGACTGACTTACTCCTTAAACGTCTTTTAACATTGTTTAAATTTAATGGTTTTTTCTATGTACTTTTTATGGTTGCAATAACGTGGCAATCGAATAAAAGTTTATGAAACTGAAACATCGCAATCCATTACAACGCATAGCGCTTTGGGGTGCTGGATAGTGAAAAGTTTAATTTACTATTCCAACACCAGTCCCCGTGGACACTAGGGAAGGTGTTGGATAGTAAATTAAACTTATTCCCTATCCTAGAGCGTCCCCCAGCGCAATGCGTTGTAATGGTTTGCGTTGTAATGACCGCATTGTAAAGGCACTGCGTGGTAAAAGATGCATTGTAAAGGTTGTTCACCCCGGTGTTTTGTTTAGTTTTGATTCATCAACTGTCCCAGTGGCCGGAAGTGAAGTTTGTCAATCAGGTCACATCCGAAAATGTAATTCTATTTATAAAAGAAGTGTTGGAAAGAGAAGGATTCCCTAAAAGTTTAGTGACGGGTAATGGGGTCCAATTAACGTATCTGGAGACTAAATGTTTTTATCGAGTCATGGAATTGAACGCATTTGCACATCTGTGTATTATCCACAAAGTAATGACATTGTGGAAAGGTGGATAAAAGTGTTGAAGGGAGGGTTGCAATTGGCCGTGGCTTCTGGTAAAGATTGTGATGAAACCATTAGAAAAGTGTTTTGGAATTATCGCAATACTCCTAGGGGTGTGGTAGGAAAATCTCTATTTGAAAAGATGCGTGGAAGATCTGCTGGGTGCAATATGAAACCATGGTGGGCGTTGAATGTGTTTGAGAAAATTAAAAGGTATGCCAATTAGCATGGCAGTGATAGATAGAGTGGTGAAACTTCGTCCAATTCTGATTGTCAGAGTCGTAGGGCCCAATTCACAGAACTAACTTACGACAAAATCCTAAACTTACTACCATTTTTGTATTCACAAAAGGCACTTACTCATTTTGGTATTCACAGGAGGCACGTACTCATTTCGGTATTCACAGAAGTTAGGACTCCTAAGTTTACTATTCCTAAACTGAGAAAAATCCTAACTTTAAGACTTTCGGTATTCACAGAAGGCCTTTAGGAGTCCTAAAGTTAGGACTAACTTCTGTGAATACCAAAATTAGTAAGTGCCTCCTGTGAATACTGAAATGAGTAAGTGCCTTCTCTGAATACCAAAATGGTAGTAAGTTTAGGATTTTGTCTTAAGTTAGTTCTGTGAATCTGACCCTTTCATATGTTTCTTAAGGTGGGTGATTGGGTCAGTGTGAAAAAAGGGAGGTATGTAAGAGCAGGATAATCCAATTTCACTGAACCTATGAAAGTTGTCAGAGTTGGTCATAATGTGATAGAATTGACTGATGGGAATGTGTGCAACATGAGCAAAGTGCCTATACTGAAAAAGATATCTGTGGCCTAAGAAGCATAGAACAGACAATGATGCATCCACTACGGTGGGATTCACGGAGGTGAGTATGGGTCAAGGGAATGGAAGATTGATGACTCTTTTGAAATGCTCTCCCCTTTGGAGTAATGATTATGAGATGTCCCAAATCACCACCAGTTTTAATTCCCACCCATGGTTATAGGTAACAAGTGTAGATAGGTTTTGAGGTTGATAAAGTGTTATGGTAAGTTGTTTGGAAACTGTACATATGTTACTTCAACTCAAATTTACAGAAGGGAATGTGTAATATCCTCGTGGCTATATATGGAATCTTGACATGGGCTCCAGACTTCAGAAGGTGAAGGAAGACAGGCCAAGTTTCCAGATGAGGCACTTACTTTCAGGTTGTCTCTTCTGTAGAGAAGATGTACTTTTTGTAATAAATGAAGTTCTTAAATCATGGTGTAAAGAAGATGATTTATTTAAGATGACCTCACCTATCTTATGCAAATTAGTCCCAACCCAGCCGCTCTCGAGAACAGTCCGCCCTGATTTAGAGCCCCAACTCCGCCAAAACCGGCCGGGGCTGCTTGTGCTCCGGTTCAGGGAGGACCTGGCCTGGCAGTTTGGGCTGTTCTGTTCATGTTGCAGCAGGAGCACACTGATTTGCAGAGGGCTTGGTCTAATCTGAATTGGCATGCTGGCCAAAAAATGATGCAAAAACAGCAGTTCATGGACCGAATGCAGAACAATGTCATACATTCACCCCAGTACAGAGACCTGGGCCTAAATCCATCGTTTTTTTGCACTCCACACCACCCCAGTTCAGACATGGCCATATGCAAATCAGCCTTGACCCTGTGCCTCATGGGAACAGTCCAGACCGAACTGCCAAGCCATGTCTTTTCTGGACCGGAATCAAGCATCCTAGGACCGGTTTCTGGCTATCAGCCGTCTTCAGCCAGGATAGCTTGACTCCAGTGGTGTGGGGAGCATGGGACTCACGTCTGAGCATACCCATCCCAGTGCTTGTTTGTGCCTATGAGTGCCTGCTTGTGCCTATGAGGGCCTGCTTGTGCCTATGAGTGCCTGCTTGTTCTTATGAGTGCCTGCTTGTGCCTGTAAGTGCCTGCTTGTGCCTTTGAGTACTTGTTTGTGCCTATGAGTGCCTGTTTGTGCCTATGAGTGACTGTATGTGTCCATGAGTGCATGTGCATGCCCAGGGGTGACTGTGTGTGCCCCTGAGTGGCTGTGTATGCCTATGAGTGGCTGTATGTTCCTATGAGGGCTGTGTGTGCCCATGAGTGCCTATGTGTTCCTATATGGGACTGTGTGTTCCTATCAATGCCTGTGTGTGTGACCATTTGTGCTTTTTAGTGGTGGTGTGTGCCTGTGTGTCTACCAGTGCCTTTTTGTGTCTGTGCATACCTGTGCATTCATATGTGTGTGCCTGTGAGTGCATCTGTGTGCCTGTGATTGCCTGTGTGTGCTTCTGTGGCCCGGGGGGTTCGTGTGTGGTCTAATGTGTGCCTTTGAGTGCCTGTGAGTGCCTGTATGTGCCTATGAGTGCCTATATGGGACTGTGGTCCAATAAATGCCAGTGTGTGCCTTTGTATGCCTGGGTGAGCCTATGAGTGACTTGGTGAACCTATGTGTGTCTGGCGTGCCTGTGTGGCTATGAGTGCCTGTGTGCGCTTATGTGTGCCTGTATGTGCCTGAGTACCTCTGTGTGCCTGTGTGTGCCTATGAGTTCCTGTGTATACCTGTGTGTGTCCATGAGTGCCTGTTTGTGCCTGTGCATGCATGTGAGTGCCTGTTTGTGTGTCTCTGTGTGCCTGTGTGTGCCTATGAGTGTCTGTGTGTGCCTATGTGTGCCTCTCTGTGCGCATGTGTGCATGTATGTGACTTTGAGTGCCTGTGAGTTTTGTACCTGTGTGTGTCTCTGTGTGCATGTGCGGGCCTATGTGTGCCTGTATGTGCCCATATGTGTTTGTATGTGCCTTTGAGTGCCTGTGAGTTTTGTACCTGTGTGTGCCTATGAGAGCCTGTGTATCCCTGGAAACAAATGAAAAGTGGAATTTGCAAGCTGCCTGAGAATTAATTCAAACTCTGGCTTCTGTATGTTAAAGATGTTCTGAGTTGGTGTGGACTGGACACACACCATCAGAATTGCTACTGAATGCACATTTGTCCACTCTGCACTGCTATGCAGTTGTCCCTGACTGGCGTGTGGTTGTACCTGTCTGGTGTGTGAATGTCCCTGTCTGGTGTGTGATTGTCCCTGTCTGGTGTGTGGTTTTCCCTGTCTGGTGTGTGGTTGTCCCTGTGTGGTTGTCCCTGTGTGGTTGTCCTTGTCTGGTGTGTGGTTGTCCTTGTCTGGTGTGTGGTTGTCCCTGTCTGGCGTGTGGTGGTCACTGTCTGGCGTGTGGTGGTCACTGTCTGGCGTGTGGTTGTGCCTGTCTGGTGTGTGGTTGTCTCTGTCTTGTGTGTGGTTCTCCATGTTTGGTGTGTGGCTGTCACTGTCTGGTGTGTGGCTATCCCTGTCTGGTATGTGTTTCTCCCTGACTGGCGTGTGGTTGTCCCTGTCTGGCATGTGGTTGTCCCTGTCTGGCATGTGGTTGTCCCTGTCTGGTGTGTGGTTGTCCCTGTCTGGTGTGTAGTTGTCCCTGTCTGGTGTGTGATTGCCCCTGTCTGGTGTGTGGCTGTCCCTGTCTGGTGTGTAGTTCTCTCTGTTGGGAGTGTGGTTTGCCCTTTTGGGTGTGTGGTGGTCTCTGTCTGGTCCCTGGTATATGGTTGTCCCTGTCTGGTGTGTAGTTCTCCCTGTCTGGTGTGTGGTTGTCTCTGTCTGGTGTGTGGTTGCCCCTTTCTGGTGTGTTTTTGCCCCTGCCTGGTGTGTGGTTCTCCCTGCCTGGTGTGTGGTTCTCCCTGTCTGGTGTGTGGTTGTCCCTGGCTGGTGTGTGGTTGTGGATGAGGGTGGGGTGGTTGTGAAGAGGGCCTTTGGTACAAGGAGGTAAGAGGTGTTTGTTTGGGAGGCAGAGGCATGTCTGAGGCGTGACTGACAAGGACTCCATACACATGAGAAGGAGCAGCAGAGGGGCCCCTCCCAGAAGAAGAAGCAGAGGGACCCTCCTAACCTCCTACAGGGGCCCCCAGGGGTTGGCAGCAGCAGTCCCCCAGGGAGGGGTTTATTCTGTCTTTATTTTGGGATGTTTATAAAGCTTGAACGAGGCCGGGGGGGGGGGGAGTCAAGGCGCCTCGGATTAAACATTTATTATCACAAGTTGTGCCCAAGAAGAGATACACACAGTATAACACCCCCAGAGGGACACACATCAGGAGTGGGGTACAGTGGGGGGCAGTGTCAGCTGCACAAGACACGATCATCCCCACAAGTCAGAAATACCCCAGAGATCTGCCCCCTCCAGAGAGGACACTTCAGGGTTAAAGGTCACTTTTGGGGACGGATCATTGAGGGGGGGGGAGGGGGGGGGGGGACAACAGCATCACCGGAACCAGGTCCCGGGGCTGAAAGATGGAAATGGATCAGGATATTTCCCTCATTTCCCTCATTCTGAGGGATGAACACGTGCCTCGTGTGTAGCGCCTCGTGTCTGGTGTGTGGTATTAAAGCGCCTCGGTCCGAGCCAGAGTCCTGCCCCCAGGGGGCGCCTCTAGGCAGGTCCAGGTGAGCAGAGTCTCTCTTCGGGGCCTGTGCATAGCGCTCCGAGGCTCAGGGCGGAGTCAGAGGCGCTGTATGGGGTGCAATGAACTCTGGGCTCCTCTGTCCTTAATGAGAATCCTTCACCGAGAGGCTTGTCCAGAGGATGGGCAGAGGAGGAGAGGCCTGTCCAGAGGAGGGGCAGAGGAGTTGAGGCCTGTCCAGAGGGGTACTCAGGAGGTGAGACCTGTCCAGGGGGTGCAGAGGAGGCGAGGCCTGTCCAGGGGTGCAGAGGAGGTGAGGCCTGTCCAGGGGTGCAGAGGAGGAGAGGCCTGTCCAGGGGTGCAGAGGAGGAGAGGCCTGTCCAAGGGGGGCAGAGGAGGTGAGGCCTTTCCAGGGGTACACAGGAGGTGAGGCCTGTCCAGGGGGTGCAGAGGCGATGAGGCCTGTCCAGTGGTGCAAAGGAGCTGAGGCCTGTCCAGGGGTGCAGAGGAGCTGAGGCCTGTCCAGGGGTGCAGAGGAGCTGAGGCCTGTCTACAGGTGCAAAGGAGGTGAGGCCTGTCCAGGGGTGCAGAGGAAGAGATGCCTGTCCAGCGGGTGCAGAGCAGGAGAGGCCTGTCCAGGGAGTGCAGAGGAGGTAAGGCCTGTCCAGGGAGTGCAGAGGAGGAGAGACCTTTCCAGGGAGTGCAGAGGAGGTGAGGCCTGTCCATAGATGCAGAGGAGGTGAGACCTGTCCAGGGGCAGAGGAGGTGAGGCCTGTCCTCTTCAGGGGAGTGCATGGGAGTTAGGGCCTATCCAATGAGGTGCACAGGAGGTGAGCATTGTTCAGGAGATGAAGAAGATGGGAGGCCTGTCCTGTGCTTGTGGGAGTTTAGAGGAGGTGGGGCGTGTCTAGGTAGGATGCAGAGGACATGAGGCCTGTCCTGTAGGGTTGCGAAGGTGGTGAGGCCTGTGCAGGGGTGCAGAGGAGGTGAGATTGGTCAAGCTGCACTGGCTCCCGCTGAAACAGAGAGTTCAGTTCAAGTCTCTCTGCCTTGTTTTTAAAGCCCTACATGGGCTGGGTCCGGCGCTCATGCGAAAGAAATTTGATTGGTATGTCCCAATGAGAAGGCTTCGCTCCTCATCAGCCAGGCTGGTGAAGGTACAGAGGTTTAGGAAAGTCAGGTCAGGTGGCAGATCGTTTGGGGTGGTAGCGGCCAAACTATGGAATGAACTCCCGTGGGAGGTTAGACAAATCAAGGAGCTCCTCCCATTTAGAAGGAGACGGAAGACCTGGCTGCTCCCTAAGGTATAGTCCTCTGCCTTTTATTTGACACACGTCTTTTGTCCTCTGAGATGCCTGGCGCCAGGATGCCTGCAAGGTGATAGCGCACTTTATAAGTTTAATAAATAAATAAATAAAACTCGGAGGGGAGTGCAGAGAAGAGGAGGTTTGTCCAGGGCAGCCAGGAGAGGTGAGGCCCATTGTTGGAAAGTGGATTATTAGTTGTGGTCAATATATATCTACCACTGACAATAATACCACAGACACAATATAGGGCTCAGAATAGGTCTCATAAAAGTATTCCCATGCTCAACCCTTGGTAGCTTGGCTGTGAGCAGGCAGGCTTAACTTCAGAGACAGGTATGTAAAGCATTTAGAAACACTAATTCAGTAAATAATTAAGACACAACCCACAATAAAAACCCAACACCAATTTACGAACATAGGAAATATGTTTATCTTTTAAATAACATCAAAACAAAAAAATCCAATGTAGGGAACCAGAGATATGATTTTTTAAAGAGTAAACACCTTTTAGTACTTAGGAACCAATAGAGTCACTTCTGGACATTTGGTCGCCTCTGACTGAGACACGGTCAAAGTTTGAGGCCGGCGAGATCGATCCCTGGTGGGTACACAAAGCAGGAGACCCTGTCAATAGTTTACCTTTACACTTGAAACCTTTTCTGGAGGATTTCTCACCAGACGTCGGGCAACCTCCTCCAGCAGGCCGGATTCAGTGAGGGTTCGCCGGACTGCCTTTCTGTGAGAGTCTGGTCTCCCTATGGAGCTTTTTCACAAAAGTTCACCAAACTTTCCCAAACCTCTGGAACTTCTTCCCGAAGTTCCTCTTGATGGTCCAAAGTGTCCAAAACACAACCTAAGGGTCTGGAATCTCAAAAATGGTCCTTGAAAGGTTAGGACCACAATGCCCACAATGCACCTGTACAACACCCTTAAAAGTCCACGCTGACAACCACTTATCTTGCCAGCCGTGAGGGGAACAGCAGTTCTTGAGAGGCTCCAGTGGGGGCCAGGGGACAAGTTTTCCGCCCTAAAGTGCCGTGAGGGAAACGGCCAGAGTTCCCAACCAGGGACTCCAACTCCCAGCATCCTCCACCTAGGCGCCATCTACTGGCATCATCAAGAGGCGACCAACACCTCTTAAAATCCGCCTGCACCTCCCGCTCTGCGGGATGCTGACAACCCCTTACCTTGCCAGCCGTGAGGGGAACGGCAGTTCTTGAGAGGCTCCACAAGGGGCCAGGGGACAAGTTTTCCGCCCTAAAGTGCCGTGAGGGAAACGGCCGGAGTTCCCAACCGGGGACTCAAACTCCCAGCATCCTCCACCTAGGCGCCATCTACTGGCATCATCAAGAGGCGACCAACACCTCTTAAAATCCACCTGCACCTCCCGCTCCGTGGGATGCTGACAACCACTTACCTTGCCAGCCGTGAGGGGAACGGCAGTTCTTGAGAGGCTCCAGTGGGGGCCAGGGGACAAGTTTTACGCCCTAAAGTGCCGTGAGGGAAACGGCCGGAGTTCCCAACCGGGGACTCCAACTCCCAGCATCCTCCACCAAGGCGCCATCTACTGGCATCATCAAGAGGCGACCAACACCTCTTAAAATCCACCTGCACATCCCGCTCCACGGTATGCGCGCGGGCAGCGCCCGGGCGAAGGCTGGGCCAAGGGCGGGCCCGTCCTTGCCCGTCATCGCCCGGAAGAGGCTGGGCTGGGCCACCTTCTTTTCATTTGGAGCAGGGACACTATTCAAATGGACTGAGGTATTGTTGATTCTTCACTGTCATTTATTCAACATCCTAAACCTGGGACCATTTAACATTGTTTGTTTTTTCAAAATTGATCTAATCCTCCCTGCACAAGATGATCCAGCCAAATCCTCCTAAACGTATTCAAGGGAAGCGAGCTTGTGCACTTAAGCCCCCCAAAGTCCAAGCTAACCCCTCTGCCACAAAATCTGTTACCGCCATAGATCTAATGCTTCAGAAAGCAATTGGTGTAGTAAACACCGAAATAGTGAATACTGAACGCCGATTATCTATAACACCAGGTCTATCATTACTGGTACCCACTACCCCCCATTGAGCCAGCCCTAGACGATATTCCAACTCCTAGTGAGGTTTTTTCCTCCCTAGTTAGTACCTCTAACCTGACTCAACATCCTAATGATATACGGGGAGAAACCAATGTTATAGGTCGAACTACTGGGAGGAAAAAAAGAACAGGAAGTAAGGGTGGGACTAGATATAGAAAGGCCAAAGAGAAGCAGACAACAAGCTCCAGTCAGCCAAGTAATGTAATGTAATGTAATGTAAGTATACTTGTAGTAGTAACCCACCTCCAACTACTACACCCCTACTTCTTTCATCTAACCCCTCCTACCCACCCTGGATAGATACATTACTATCTGATTTAGTTATCCAGTGTAGGGCAATTATAAAAGAGGAGGTAGCTCCAATACTCAAATTCATTACAGATTTTACCGCAATACATCACTGCCCTCTTCCTGCACCAATTTCACAAACTATCTCTATTACTGAAAGCGATCAAAATCGTCCTGCATTGTTATGCCCCGGGGCTGGGCTAGGGAATGCTGACAGAAGTTCTAACCCCACAATGGCCAAACCATCATCAAAAACATCATCGCAGAACAACAACCCCAGTACCACCCACATAACTACTACCCGCTCCCTACAAGCTCCACGAAGACTCAATCAACAAACAGATACCATCCCTCCAATCATAGTGCTCATAGTGCTCACCCAAGGACTGATGATCCAATAGGTGTTCCGGCAGTTGGATTGCCCATCCAACGGAATCATCCTAGTTTTAGTAATGATCCACTTTTTGGAACCCTCCCGATGATAGATCTTCCCCCTGCAGCTTCCCCCTATGTAATTGTACTAACAGGCATCCCCGAACTTACAAATACTTCTAGGGAGGTCCAGTTGGATCTCCGTAACAAAGTTCTATTCTGGCTGGCTAAGCATAAAAATGTTCCATATTAACTGGCCAATGAAATCCTGATGGTAAGGAGAGTTGCCTGGGTGGGCCCTACAGAAAACAATATCAATGGCGATTGCGTGAGTATTAACTTTAGAGATCGCCAACTCACGCAAAGAGTCCTTACCCAGCTGGTACCTCTCCGGGGAAATTCTACATCTATAACTGCATTTAATCTTGGATCTTTTTATCCCCCTAGTAATAGGTTAGGTGAAACTAGCCCTACTAGAGCGCTAACGCTAGGTGCAATACGATTCCAACATCCGCCCTTGGGTGCATTACGAAGACCTGACTTCTTTCCGCATTCCCCTCAATAATCGATTTGCTTCGCTAGAGGACGTAGATTGACTGGAAGACCAAGTTCCACCTATTTCTAACTCTGCTCAAGTATCACCTAGGGCTACTATACATAGACCAAGTAACCCCGACCTAGACACTTTACGATCTGTTTATCCCGGGGCCCCTCCCACACCATCATGCCCTTCCCTTAAGAGTTTTGCCAATGGTTCCCCATCGTCTCCCTGCCATCCCCCACCCTGTTCAAATATGGCCATCTCTTCCCTTTACAAAGGCCGAGATAACCCCCATAACCATATGCAGTCTCACAACCCTTCAATAAGCATCCAACAGACTAGCAGTAGCTCGACAGACTCACTAACGACCAAACTTAAAATCCTGTCATGGAATGTGGCGGATACTCCAAAAAAGCTAATTTGCCCGGAATGGAACCAATTTATCAACCAATACGACATTTGTCTACTCCAAGAGACATGTGGAGAAGTGTGGCTCAAATGGTTAGAGCGGCAGACCTTGATGCAGAGCTCAGGCCCAGGACCAGGGTTCGATTCCTGCCTCGGCGGATCTCGGGCTCATAAATTCCTCTGACCTGATATTCTCGCCTCAGCGCCTATTCTAATCATGGGCCCCACGCTGCAACCCTGGACAATAGCTTGCTTAATCTCCACAACGGCCCCCAACAGCACTGGGGATGCCTGGTTTCACCATGGGGGTGTCCAGGAGTGGACACTTCACAAGGAAAGCCAGGAAGGGTTCCTCAGCGGTATGAGTACAAGCGCCGGGAGACCCTTGTTGGGTAGCTGTGCACTATACAAGTACAAAAACATTTACATTTACATTTGCATTTATGGGCAAGGCAAGAGTTAACTAAGCAGGGGTTTCACGCGGTCAACAATCTAGCTCTTATTGGCTCTAGAGGGAGACCATTCGGGGGCCTAACCATCTTTATCGCGTTCCACTTGGGCTGCGTAGTCTCCCAAATTACCACCCCCACAATAGACTTACAATGCCCATCATTACTGTTCCCTAATGATTTTACCCTGATCCTTGTCAATGTCTATTCCCACCCTAGTAGACTAGGGAGCGAATCGCCCAGAGTGGCAGCTCTGGACGATTGTATATACTCCCTAGCGGGAAAGAGTTCGCTGATTGTGGCTGGCGATTTCAATTGTCAGTTCGAACCACTACATGGTATTATTGAGAGTATCTCTAGAGAGGAGGATGACCAGTGGTCGATCCCAGATCTTTCAATTCCACCGATTAAGGCATGGACACCTCTTGCAATTCAAATCAACTCTCTAACTCTCGCACATTCCTTAAGAGCTTGCAATGGCCGTGCACAGTCAGACCTACTTGGGTGCCCTACTTACACTCGCCCCGGGCAGAACTCTCGCATCGACTACATTTTGGTTGAGGCAAGAGCCTGGCATTTTGTAGAAGACTTTGCGGTTTCTGTTTGTTATGACAGTGACCACAACGCCCTAATGCTTCTCTTTAAGCTCCCTCTACCTAATTCCTGTAGTCATTACAATGAAGCAATTTCCAATCCTCCCTTACTTACTAATGACAGGAGACGTTTAAAATGGCCAACAATTAGTAAATCCCCAGAAAAAATTAGATGTACTTATAATGTGGAGTGGTGTGGCTCACTGGTTAGAGGCGGCAGACCCGAGAGCAGAAGTCGGCCGGGACCAGGGTTCAATTCCCGACACGGCAGGGTCGTGGACTCGGGTCAGCGGACTCGATAATTCTCGCTTCGGTGCCTACTCTAGTCAGGAGTCCCACTCGGCAACTCTGGGCATTAGCTTGCCTAATCTCCACAACGGCCCCCCCAACGCCGGGGATGCCTGGCTCCACCTTGGGGACTCCCAGCAGGGACCATCCCACAGGGAAAGCCAGGACGGGTTCCCCAGCGTTGCACAGCGCCAGGAAACCTCCGGGTAGCAGCGCGCTTTACAAGTGCAAACATAATAATAATGCTATCTCTAAAGCACTCTCAGATCTCACCCTTTCCCTTGCTGAGAACCAAGAAAGGAGGATGATTTCTATCATCCAGTTGGTGACTACTTTAGCTGACCTTTTTAATCCTGTGGTATCTAACTCAAGAAAGCTACAGAAGGTCTTAACATGGTTTAACTCCAAATGTGAGGTGGCTAAATCTGCACTTCTGGAGTCTTTAAAAAGTGGCGATAGGACACTGGTGGCGTCCAGGAGAATTGATTACTAAGCTGCGATAAGGGAGGCAAAACAATCTTGGGAATCAGAAAAATGGGAAAGTATTAAAGAAGCCTTAAACAAAAGGGATATGAGGGACTTCTGGGCAATAGTTAGATCAGATACTAAATGGGGCCTAGTGGCAGATGACCCTAATATAGCACCGGGCCAGTGGATAGACCACTACCAGAACCTCTATGCCCCTCTAACTTTTTCTAACCAGGATCCCTATGACCCAAAGGAGAGTATTACAGCTATGACTTTCACTGAGGTGGAATTAGCCATAAATAAGCTCCCCTTGGGCAAAGCCCCAGGTCTAGATAAAATTCCTGGGGACCTCTATAAGGACCAACCTGAAATATGGATCCCTTATTTTCTATTATTTAATGCTATAATTAACGGCGCACCCATTCCTGAGACATGGGCTGGCGCCGAAATAATCCCAATCTTCAAAAAGGGCTCCCCACTCCTCCCAGTTAATTACCGCCCAATTAGTCTGATAGATGTCAGCCAAAAACTCTTTTCCCGTATCATCTTGGATAGGGTACAGGTAAGGATTGAGGACCAACATATACTCAGTCCATACCAGGCTGGCTTTAGGGAAAAAACTTCCACGGTGGACCAACTTTTACGATTATTACTTCTTTATTGGAAAACCGTGAGGGTAGAGGGTGGCAGCCTCTACCTAATTTTTGTAGACCTCAAGGCTCCGTTTGATTTGGTACCGTGTCAGACTCTTTGGGCGGTACTTACAGAAATGGGGTTTACCCCTTCCCTTCTAGGGGTCGTACAGAGATTGCATCTAGATAATTTTGCTCAAGTTAGGAGTGGCAAAATGGGTAATTTGACGTCTAGGTTTCCCGTTAGTAGAGGAGTCAGGCAGGGGTGCGTTCTGGCGCACACGGTTTTCTCCCTCTACGTAAATGGCCTGGTCTTCCATTTAAGGGGATCCAAAGACATTGATGCCCCCAAACTTAACAACGAACAGGTGGTGGCGTTAATGTTAGCGGATGACACACTCTTGCTGTCAAAGTCCCCGATGGGAATCCAACGTGCTCTGGACAGCTTCTCAGAATTCTGTCAGTTGAGAGGTTTGGAAAGTAACACACAAAAGACCAAATATATGATTTGCCACCCTCCTAACTCCTCTCGTCCGACCCCCCGCTTAAATGGTGTTACTCTAGACAGGGTAACCGTTTTTGAATACCTAGGGGAAACCCTAACGGATAACATGGATTGGCGTCCTCAACTAGCTAAGGCAAAATTACGCCTTACTCAGCTATGTGGCGGTATCCTTAAAACCCACAAGGCCTCTACTATAAAACCTATTGCCCCCATTATGGAAATGTATAGAGCCCAAGCTCGCGGTGCAAATTTATATGGGGCCGAACTATGGGGCCATTCTAAGATTAAGGAAATCACCACAGCCGAAAACTCATTTTTCAGATCCCTACTGGCCCTTCCAGTCAGCACTCCTTTAATCCCTCTTAGAATGGATCTCGTCATCAGACCTGTACAAGATGGGGTCGTGGCTTAGCAAGCCATGAATGCGGCTGTGTTCTGCTGAGGCTCCGCGATCGGGCTGGCATCCTGCCCAGTTCCAGTGATTGCCGGGAGCCTCAACTTCCAGTTTCGGCAACCGGGGTGCCCCCTGTCCCAGCGGCACCCCCCAGGCACGGTGTGGATCACGCTGCCGGGCGGACTCCCCAGCGACACCTCCTCGCCGGAACCGCGCGCCGAGCTCCAAAATGACGGTCGCGGCTCCGATTCACTGATACCTGCACCACGGTGCGCCTGAGACACCCGATCGGTGGCCTTGGGCGGTGCGGCCGGCCGGCTGCAACGGAGATCCGGGCCGTGGGGCGTGACTGGCCCCGTGGGGGTAAACCTGGACCAAGCTCCCTGCCGAAGCCGCCCGTTCGGGCACAAGATGGCGACCGCAGCTCCAGGGCTCCGCAGCACCAGCGCCTTGTCCCAGACGGGAGTCTGACCCGACCCCTGCACCAGCCCCGCCTGCCATCGCAGACTGACTGAGCCTGTGATCGCGCCAGCTTCGCGGCGCCGGACCCTCCTAGCGACTGCGGCTCTCCTGGACGGTGAGTGCCTGCCCCCCCCGGGCTCTCTGGGACTCATCGGAGGACACCCGCCTCTCCGTCCCTCCGGGCGGACGGTCCGAGACATTCCTGGGCCCGTGGGCGGCTCTCCGGGTTGTGGTGCCTGACCTCAACATGGCGCCTGCGAGGACCCAAGTACCGGGCATGATGCGCGCTGCCACACCCCCACTCTGAGAGCGGCGGCGCCCCCAGAACAGCGGCGGCCACCAGTCACACAGAGGACGACCCTTCGCCACACCCGAGACAAGGGCCTACCGCCCCAACACAGCTTCATCATGGGCGACGAGGGATCCCCACTTCTGGCAGCGACTTGACGAGAAGGTACGCTCTCCAGACCATAGGTGCCTGCGACAGCGCACTTCACCCCTTACCACCCCACGGAAGCCACCAACGGCTGCGGGCCACCAGCCCACTCCGGATTGGGGGCCCCCCGGTTTCAACTCCCCCGAGATCCTGAACTGCCAAGTAGACGGAGTTCCCTGACACCAGTTATCTTTGCTGTTGGCACCCTTCTGCTACTCGGCGCACCGCTGAAACGAGGTCACTGGGCGGGCGAGCCCCCTCACCACCCCCGCACCAACGAAGGCTACGTCCCAACCCCCACCGGGTTGTTGTCTACCCCAGCGAGCTGGTGTCCGGAAGCCCACAGCCCCCTAAATACACAGCGGTACGGGACCCTTCCCATCGGCCCCATGGGGAAACCGGGAGGCCAGCAGGTGACCACCGTCCCTGAAACGGCCCCTGACAACATGCCGCAAACGCGGGCCTGGACACAAGTCAACACCCCACACACTGACCCCACTTTGTCGGCGAAACTGGACCAGGTGCTGGCAGCTATAGAACTGTCCCGACTCTCGATGGAGGAACGGTTGGGTGTCCTGACGACAGACATCAGCCTGATTCGCGATGACCATCGTAAACTGGCGGACAGGGTGAAGGAGGGGGAGCAGATTGTGGCCGCGCTGCAGCCAAGGGTGAAAACTCAGGGGGCGGACATGCAGGAGATCCTACGCCGCGTGGCGGCCCTCGAGGAACGTACGGTTGATTTGGAGGGACGCTCGAGGCGATGCAACATCCGCGTCCTGGGTCTGCCGGAAGGAATTGAGAACTCAGACCCCCTGACCTACATGGAATCATGGACCAGCTCCTTCACCCCAGAGTCGGAGCGCTCGGCATTCTTCTCTATTGAAAGAGCCCACAGGGTCCCCGCCCGGAAACCTAAGCCAGGTCTCCCTCCACGTCCCATACTGGCCAAGTTCCTGCACTTCCGGGACCGCTATGCGGTGTTTGGAGCGGCCCGGGCGGCGGGTCCCCTGCAGGTGGAGGACCAACAGGTCATGGTGTTCCCAGACTATGCCCGAGAAGTCCAACAGCAGAGGTCTACCTTTCTGGACGTTAAAAGACGCCTCCACGCGAACGATATCCAATACTCCTTACTGTTCCCGGCTCGCCTCAAGGTGCTACACAAAGGAAAGGCCATATTCTTCACCACTGCGGATGAGGCACAGGATTGGGCTGAGTTCCACTGTCCGCTGATCCCTAAAGCCGGGCCCCAACGGGAACACTCCAGCACCTCGCGTTGCTCCAGGAGTCGGGGCACGAAACGTACTCAGATGGGCTCATCCAAAAGCCAAGCATCCTCCCCTTGGGCTCACCCGACCTCACGCAAATCATGCAGGAGAGACGCGACGCTTTGAAGGCGGTGACCGACCTACATCTCTCTCCCCTTGCACCGGACCTGGAACACCAACCGCATCTGTTCACCCCTGAGAAAGACCGAGACAGCGATGGAACAATGTCAGGGTTTGGCCCAATCTCTTCCCCTCTCCTTGTCGCACACACGGTGGACGCTACCCTGGCTGAACAACCTGGCACCTCTTCCTGATAAGCGAACTGACTATTGCTGTATCCTCTTTTCTTGGACACTCTATGTGCTGTTTGTGTGCTAATGTTGCATAACTGATTATCTGTGTGTGCTCGCGCGCGATAGGCACTTCTCCTACAACAGCCCAATCTGCGCACAAGCCCAGCGGTAACACATGCTGCCGCCCCCACGGAATTCCGTTATATTTCTCCCCTGGTAGGACCTTAGTTTGAATATGCCACCTCCGGTGATGTATCCCCTGTATTGGGACTGTTTCCCACACTTAGTTCTATCTGTTTTTACTCCCGACAGTTCCCCCCCTATACCTATGGAAGCATGGCGCGCAGGAGCAAACACGAGACACAAGACCTCACTGCTATGCTACTGAATTGGGCCGGTTACAGGCCAAATGGCGGGGGACCTTCTGTGCCACGACATACTCTGCATTTGCGCGCAGCGCCTTAATATGGGTTAGGCCGGGAACCCCCTTCCGAGCACTCAGACGGGTGGTGGACAAGGAAGGCAGATATGCACTACTAGAAGGACTCTTAGACGGACAGGGGATCCTCCTGGGTAGCATTTACGCCCCTAACACTGAGCAGGATACATTTTGGGATCACCTTACGGGAGTATTGGCCTGTTAGAAACGAGACCCTGGCTGGCCAAGGCTCACGCCAAAGTCAGTCAGGGATCACCATTTCTAAAGTCAGGGCAAGGGAGTCACACACCAAGATAACCCCCGCTCACCCTCTAGGTAGCGTGGCGCGAGCAGCAAGGCTAAACTTGGAGGCGGTATGAGTTAAGTATTTGCGCACGTACCCCAGCAACAACACCCAAGGCCCACCACAAAGGAAACTCCACACAAGGTTATATAAAAATAGCCTTTGTATTATAATAAAAACACTGTAGATAACACACAACTTTACAATGTGCCAACAGGCACGGGCAGAATTTACAAGGGATTATGTACAGGACAGGGCCACATGGACCACTGTCAGGGGTAGGCACTTGTTAGAAATAATACTTGTAGGTATAACACTTAGCACATAAACATATAATGACTGTAGCACCAAAATAGTAAATGTAGCACACAACCAGTAATCACTGGTAAAGAGTAAATACCTCCTACGCAAACCTAAACACTGTAGGAAAATCACGCAGGGAACTAGGACCTTATCATCAGGACCTAAGGAAGGAATACCAACACCTAAGCAGTTCACTCTTAGCAAAGGGAAGGAAACCCAAACAATCACCTAAGCTGGTCACATTTAGCAAAGGAGATAAACATAAAATACCTAAGCAGGTCACTTTTAGCAAAGGTAAGCGGACATAAACAATCCTCTAAGCAGGTCACTTTTAGCAAAGGGGATAAACATAAAATACCTAAGCAGGTCACTCTTAGCAAAGGTAAGCGGACATAAACAATCCTCTAAGCAGGTCACTTTAAGCAAAGGGGATAAACATAAAATACCTAAGCAGGTCACTTTTAGCAAAGGGGATAAACATAAAATACCTAAGCAGGTCACTCTTAGCAAAGGTAAGCGGACATAAACAATCCTCTAAGCAGGTCACTTTTAGCAAAGGGGATAAACATAAAATATCTAAGCAGGTCACTTTTAGCAAAGGTAAGCGGACATAAACAATCCTCTAAGCAGGTCACTTTTAGCAAAGGGGATAAACATAAAATGGGACATCAACAATTGCACATGAGGCAGTAAAACACATTCAGAGGTGCAGGTTAGAACTTTTGCGCAAGAATCACATAGCAAAGAAATAACAATGCGCAGGGTGCATGTAGCACAACACTAGAATTGTCCCTCAGGCCAACTGGCCTCGAAAGGGGCGGAATGCCCTGAATCTCAATGTCAGGGAAGCTGCGCAGGCAGCACAGCACACAAACCTAAACGTAGCAACTGTCCACTAAGTGCTGGACAGTTGTTAAACAGGACTGGGCAACATTGGAGCCAGGAGGGCTCAAGAACAAAGTGGGGAGACACAGCGTGGGAGCCTCGGGGCTACAACCAACTGGCTGCCTGTGTCCCCCTAGAGCCTCTCAGGCTCGCAAAGCAAATGTGGCACCGTAGAGCTCAGCGCTCTAAAAATAATGACAATGCCCCAGAGCCTCTCTCAGGGCTCTCAATACGATGTGGGCGTTGAGCCTCGCTGGGCTCGTGGAACAGAATGGCCCCTCAGAGCCTCGTGGCTCTCACAGCACAAATGGGGGGTGTTGGAGTCCCTCACGGGGGACTCTGTATTCAAGAAAAATGCCCCCTGAAGCCCTTGGGCTTCATACAGCAGTGCGCCAAAGATCGCGCTACGGGGGAGGGGCGGACACCGACAATGTGTCCCGTGGCCCCTCTCCCTCCTCGGCACTCACCGGGTGTCTTGTGGCGGGCGGGGCTCCTCTTCCGACGGGGAGCCTCCAAGCAGCAGCAGCGCGGGGCTCCTCTCCACACGGGGAGCCTCGCGGACACGGGAGCCGGCTGCTCCTCTCGCGCTCCCGCCTGGACCTGTCTCTCCTGCACGCTGCCTGACTTCCGCCGGGGCCGCCAATGGCAGCGCGGCCCTGGGGGTCAGGAGGCGGGACTTCCGGGTCGCTGCAGGCAGCGCGGCGGCCCGGCAGGGGCAACACACACTCCTGGGCTGCGGCGGTGATCTCCTGGGCAATGCCGGGTGGGTACCGGCTTTTCAATAATAAAATAGCAGCGGGGCAATGCCGGGTGGGCTCCGGCTTCTAATCAAAATATAAAGCGAGGTGGGCACTCGCTCGCCAAAAATCGGCAAATCGGCTCTGAGGCCGGGTGGGCACCGGCCCCCTCTGGCAAGGTCCAAAGCAGAACAGAGAACACATTGTATGGGGACACAGCCCCTTCTTATACAGTAAATTCCTTTGTCTGTAGGTGCAGGGTGGGGGGAAAACCAGTTGCAGCTGGTTTTGAAGTACTCTGTTTACCTCAACCACCCTCTCTATTCACTGGCAGGGCTAGGGCCATCAGTCGCACTACAGGGGGTGGAGCCAGCATTGTGTGGGGAAATCCCAGGCCCATCAGGGACCAGGTGCACTCCTCCCAAGCCATCAACATGCTAATCTCACACTCACCACCGGGCAGACCCATCCAGCCTTCCTGGAGCCAGGCTCACCAGCCAGCTCCAGCCAATCACACGGCAGGCATATTTTACATTAATATGCCACGTCCTAGAAATGGCATTTCTACACATGACACACACATGTCACATACACCATTGCGAAGCATTCATTCCCACGAGCTCGCACATACCAAATTCGAGCATGCACTCCCCACGCATCAGGAACTACCAGGGACACAGACATTCCCCATGCATTCCTATGGGAGAGCAGGCCAGCCTAACTACATGCACGCACTTTACTCTGGGACACAGGGAAAAAGTGCGCACAGACCAGAAAATCATCCATACAGATCACAGACTAAAAGCAAAAAGATTAGGGGTGAACCTGCCTTAAGGGCCAAGTCCAACATGGCCCAATTCACCACAGTCCCGTGGGTCTTAGGGGGTGACTTCAACTGCACATTGGACCCTACTCTGGACCGATCATACCCCCCCCTGCGCGTTCCCCAGTCTCCCGGCAAGCAGAGCTATTCAGAGCGTGGACCTCGCACTGGGCGCTTACTGACGCTTGGCGACACCTATATCCTCATACCCGCATCTACTCATTCCACTCGATACCCCACAACCTCCGGGTCCACCTGGACAGATTCTTATGCTCTGCATCGATCCTCCCTAGACTAATCTCTTCGGACTACCTGGGTCGTATCATCTCAGACCATGACGCCCACATATTGCGCCTGACCTGGTGCCCCCCGCACCCGCCCGTCCCCACTTGGCGACTCCCTAAAGACTGTTTGACAGACCAGGTGTTCAGGGACTCACACCAAAACAGCATACAGGACTACTTTTCACACAATGCGAACACGGCATCATCGGCACTGGTGGAATGGGATGCGTTTAAGGTGGTGGCCCGGGGGGAATGCATCAAACAGATCGCAGGGGTTCGCCGCACATTGGCGCAGACACTCTCAACCACGGAACAGCGTCTAGCTGCACTCACTAAACAAACCGATGACTCGGAAGCACACGCCGCGCTCACAGCCGAGGTGAAGTCATCATACCAGGCGGCCTGTGCGGATCTTAGGAAATATAACTTTAGGGCCTATGCCACCAGAGTCCATAAAGACAGGGACAAAACGGGAGCACTGCTAGCCTGGATGGCGAAGCAAGACACCGAGATCAAACCGATCACGGACATCATCAACCTCGAGGGTGTGTTAGTACGATCTCAAGCTGATATCCTCCTGGCGTTCCAACGCTATTATGCTCAGGTTTACGGGGCCCCACCGCGGTTCTCTCCGTCGTTCGTGGACCACTTTCTCGATCCACTGTCGCTGCCCGCGATATCGGATGTTGACAAACGTGCGCTCGACACTAAAATAGCACCCTCAGATATCACCCAAGCATTGCGTGCCATGTCTCGTAATAAAGCCCCGGGTCTAGACGGTTTCCCGCTAGAATACTACTTGACGTTTTCCCCCCTGGTGGTCCCTCGCCTGGCTCAGGTGTTTGCAACGGCCCTAGATCTAGGAGTCTTACCCTGTTCATTACGGGAATCAGTGATCGTTACCTTCCCCAAACCACATAGAGACCCACACCACATGGGTTCGTATCGCCCCATCACGCTCCTATCGGCGGACTGTAAGGTCTTTGGGAAGATACTGGCTGACAGGTACGCCCAGGTCATATGTCCACTGATCCACCCTGACCAATGCGGCTTCGTTCCGGGTAGAAGCACTTCACAAAACATCCGCCGGGTCTTCCATGTCCAGGACCAGGCACGGGACAAATTCCCTTGTGCCGCCTGCCTCATCTTAGATCTGGAGAAGGCGTTCGACACCCTCACCTGGCCGTACCTCTTCTCGGTCCTACGCCGTCTCAACGTTGGCCCGATACTCACAGCATACACATGCCTTCTCTACACCGATCTGACGACACGTGTCAGGATTGGGAAACACATCTCGCCTGCCTTTGAGGTCCGGCGAGGCACCAGACAAGGGTGCCCCCTGTCACCTCTGCTTTTCGCCCAAGCCGTCGAACCACTGGCGATCAGACTGCGTCAGGAGGGAATACACTGGGGCATCCCGCTCGCGGACGTCACGCACTGCGTCTCTATGTATGCGGATGACCTCCTCATCTATGTCCGGGACATCGAACTTGACCTTACCCCCATAGGGGTGACGCTCACTGAGTTCGCAGATGCCTCGGGACTCCGAGTAAACTGGGACAAATCCACGATCTACCCCTTTCACCCGGAATTGCCACCCCGTGACGTCAAGCTGGGGACCCATAGACTCTCATGGTCTGCGGAGGCCCCCGATACCTTGGTGTCCGTCTGTATCACTCTCCAACTGACATCTCTGACGGTAATCCCCGTAGAGCGCTAGCTGGCCTTCGCTTGACGGTTGCCTTCTGGGCCAAGCTTTCGCTAGCCCCGATAGGGCGGATAGCCCTGGCTAAAATGGTAATGCTCCCCCGGCTCCTCTATCATTTTGTAAACCTACCAGTGGTGCCACCCAGATCCTTCTTCCGAGACCTTAACTCCCTCCTGGGCACACTTATATGGGGCTCGGGTCGACACAGAGTGGCCCTGAAAACCCTCCAACTCCCCACAACACAGGGCGGGCTCGGAGCTCCCTCCTTTGAGTCCAATATCCTGGTGGCGCAGCTCCAATGGCTGTCGTATTGGACAGCGGACCGACATACCCAGGAGTCTTACACCCCGACCGGCAGAGTCACGACCCCGGAGCTTATCCGCCTTCTCCTCCCGGGCACCAAACCCTGACGTACATACCCCCTCCAAGTCGCGATAGCACGCCAATGCATTATGTGGATCCACCGGATATCCCCCGGGAGGACCCCGTACTCCCCGTTACTACCGCTGGTTGGTTGCCCCAGACGGGAATCCTATTTCTCGGCTCCTATGCTCGCCGAATGGACGCACTGCGACATCACGGACATGGAGTCGCTCTTTGAGGAGGGTCAGCTGAAACCAATCGACCGGCTGGTCGCTGAGTTTGCGCTCCCCCCAGGTCAATTCCTCAGATACCGCCAGCTGCTTGAAGGTTTCCGTCCTTATCATAATCTCCAGGCCGGCGAACCTGACACGCATCCAGTTATACACACTATCCTGCGTATGGGAATGGGACGCCACTTAGTCACCTGGCTCTATAAATCGATCCGAGAACTTTCGTGCACCCCCCGGTGACCCTACGGGCCACGTGGGAGGAAGACATCGGGCGCGCATTACATGATTTGGAGTCGACCAAGGCGTTGGAGGCCCCGAAACGAGTATCTAGGAACGCCCGTTTCAAAAACATCCAATACTACATACTACATAGGGCATACCTCACACCGGCACGACTGCAAAAGTTTTATCCCACGACACAATTCCTATGCCCCAGATGTCATTCCCCCGTTGCAGACTTCCGCCACATGTTTTGGAGCTGCCCCGGCCTCCAGTCCCTGTGGCAGATGGTACACAACACGCTGAGAGATCTCACAGGCCTCACGACCCAAACCACCTGGGAATCCTGCGCGCTAGGCATTTTTCACATCTCTAAACAGGTCCCGGTACACAGACGCTTTGTATCCTTAGCGCTGCTGCTGGCGAAAAGATGTATAGCTATGCATTGGCGTTCTCCGGAAGGTCCCCCCATAGCGGCTTGGACAGGGGCAGTCTGTAAGTGGGCGGCGGCCGAGGAAGATGCCCTCCGGGAGGAGGAGGCCAGGGGTGCACGTAAACATCCCATTTCTATGGAATGGGTCATGTTCCTTCATAGCTTCCGGCAGTCCTTTCGCACTGATGACCCGCCTACGCCTACACCACCCACCCCTCTCCCCCAACATAGGCCCCGACTATCTCCCCCCCTTCCATCCCCTCCCCCCCCGCCCAATCGAGCGAGCCCATAATCCTTGACTGATGCCCCTTTGCCTGTACCGGACCCCGGTACTCCATGCCCCCTCGTCAACGCCCCCCGCCCCCCAGGTCGACCGCCCCGCTACCCACATGCACGGGACGCCTCCACCCTCTGACTGCTCTACCTCACTGTGAGCGAATACTATGGACCCCCTTGTCACTCGACGCCCGACACCCGTCTCCTTCTGCTATGCTCTTGCTACCGCCCACATGCTCCCTCCCACAGTTCCGTCCCCCCAGTTACCTGGCACCACCACTATGCGAACTATACAGGCCCTGATCTACCGATCCCTATGGCATGGACCCACAGGTCTATGGTTAATCTTCTTCCTCTCTTGCGGAGTTTATTTCTTGTATCCTAGCCTGAATACTTGTTTGATTGGTCTGTAATGTTCAGTGGACGAAATGCCAAATTACTCAGGTTTACGTATAGAAAAGTTGCGCGACTGGCTGACCACAGCTGAATGTTGACGCCACGCCAGCAGATGATTTACTCTGTACTCATGCTTGATGATGCAACAATAAAAACAAATTAAAAAAAAAAAAAATCAGACCTGTACAAGATGAAGTTGCGCTGAGGCCACTACTTTACTGGCGTAGGCTGTGGACAACGCCGGAGCTGGCGCACTACAAAAATGAACTCAAACAACTATTGGGCCTACCCGGCATTGTTAGAATACCTTGGTTCGCTCATATAAAAACTACGAGTGCAATCCTCGGCATCCCAGCTCTCTGGCTTAATCCAGAACAAACTGTTTCTAACTTGTCATGTACTGATTTGGTTAACCTGTATAGGGCAAACAAATTGGCTGCAACATTTAACAGCGGGGTGGGCAGATTGACTTCAGAATTCTTTGATATTAAAGTAGAGTACAAATTCGAGGACTTTTTGGACTACATTGAACCATGGGCAGCAAGGAAACTTTACGTCCAATTTAGACTTGGTACTCGTGGAGGAGTGTGGCTCAATGGTTAGAGCGGCAGACCCTGATGCAGATTTCTGGCCCGGGACCAGGGTTCAATTCCCGTCTCGGTGGGTCTTGGGCTCAATTTCCTCGGACCTGACAATTCTCGCCTCGGTGCCTATTCTAATCATGGGCCCCACGCTGCAACTCTGGGCAATAGCTTGCTTAACCTCCACACCGGCCCCAACAGCGCTAGGATGCCTGGCTTCACCCTGGGGGTGCCCAGGAGTGGACACTTCACAGGGAAAGCCAGGAAGGGTTCCACAGCGGTATGAGTAATAGCGCCAGGAAACCGCTTGGTGACCGTGCGCTCTACAAATACCTTGACATTTACATTTACATTTACTCTTCGTCTCAGGGCTGTGACTGCTAAATGGTCCCTTAATACTCCATCTGAATGCCCAACCTGCGGTGCTCCAACTGAAAATTAAATCCATGTTCTGTTTTTTTGCCCAACATACAAATGTATCAGGAAACATTGGCTTGTACAAGCATGCCGTAATTTAGGCTTTGTACATTACAAGGACGCCTATAGAGTAATGAAATCTGATACCTCTATCCTATTAGTTTTTTCGGTATCACATTTCTGGCATGCTGTGTGGCGGAGGCGATGGTCCCACATCAAGTCTACCAACGCCCCCAGCCACAAAACTGATAGCCTTGTATAGCCTCTTGCCTAATCCTATTTTTAACCTAATACCAATCCTTTTAAACCTTTCTACTTGTTTTTAAATAGTTTTTTTTTAAAAACAACAACAAAAAACTCTGTGATTCATGTAATGAGTTGCTATATCGTATGTGTAATTACAAAATGTTTTTTAACAAAAGTTTTTATATGTACTATCTTTTATAGTGATTTCCGAAATAAAGATTAATTTGACTTGAATAAAAGTCCACTGGATTCACCCTAAGCAGGGGACTCTTGGTGGAGTTGATGCAGGTGAGCTCTTTTAACCTGCAGCTTGCAGGGAACCCTCTCTTTATTCCTCTTGAAACAAGGTACATTTAAAGGGCTGTAGTTCCAGATAACAATAAACAACTACAACCGCCAATACTGCCACTTGTTTTTCTACTTCAGAACGGGGAAAAATAATAAAACCAGTCCCTCTTAACCACTCTTTCAGTTTGAATTAATCTATTTATTTTTTCAATTATCAATTGTTTTTCTTTTTTCAAAATACAACTCATTACAACATTTCCATACTCAATAAAAACTATACAACATCCCCCACAGAAAATGTCACCCTTTTTGGAAACTAATTAGTGTTCCTTTTTCAACAATCTTACATGAGCATTCTCTCTTTCATACTCACATATAGTGTTACATTCATACTTGTGTTTCAACTCATTACCACATTTATACATACATCTTTCTTTCATTCACTCTAACCCCACCCTGGGGTACCAACAAAAAATCTTTTTCAATGCAAATATAACAAAACATTTTTCCAAAAATATAAACAAAGACTAATACATTTCAAATTTCAAAATAGGCCATCCGTGATTCAACAAAACCATACAATTCTTGAAATGATGATTTGACTTGATTGGCCTAAAAAAAAGGTAGACGCGTTTCGAATCCCTTTATTCAAGGGATTCTCCTCAGGACCAAGTGTCTCTGAAAAACATGATAGACAGTTTCTTACTATGCTGGTTTGTGGCTTAATACTCAAATATCTATCTAGGACTACAGCGTGAGACTTCTTACCTTTTCAACCATTCGGCAGATTCTCATGGATTTTTTCTCATGTCTTATCTATAAACAAAAATTACATAAAATACACTTGTCACAGTCTCCGTCTTAAATATGTCATGGCATACATTACTGGTCTGAAAAACCGAAGTTGCTTACTTCAACCCGTCCAGGCGCGGAGCGCCTGAATCTGGGTAGTCTTCCCAATGTTGTTGTTGTCAGTGTGCTGACGTTCTGAAAAGTGAGGATTGGTTCTATCAGTAACCAAGATTTCAAAAACGGTAGCAGTAATTGATAACAGTTAAGGTTGCATCTTCGTAACTGTTTAACTCTAATGCTCTTCTGTGCGGAATTCTCTCTATGTAGAGTAAGCCGGGTTTCTGAAAATGTAAAAGAGACCAAGGGCCAGATGTAGGTAATCCCAGATTACTGATTCTTAAATACCGAATCATACCGATTCGGTATTTAAGAACTGGCAATCGGGATGTAGGTATTTTTACCGATTCAATTACCGAATCGGTAATTGAGGCCCATAGGAATCAATGTCAATTACCGAATCGGTAAATACCGATTCGGTAAAATTACCGAATTGACAAGGGGGACAGGGTGTCATTTTGACACCCTGTTGCACCCCTGATTCTGGCTTGTGTGTCATGTGGCACACATACATACCCTAAGGGCATGTATGTGTGTCACAGATGTGCATGTAGACAGAAATTCATTATTTACCACCAAATATTATTTAGTGGTAAATAACGAATTCCTAAGGGCCTTTGGCACTGTTTTCAGTGCCACCTACATCTGGATATACAGAATCTGTAAATTTACCGATTCAGTATTTTACCAAATCGGTAAATATACCGAATCTGTAAATTTACCAATTGTGAAAAATTTAGGCCCCCTACATCTCAAACTCCAAATACCGGTCGGTACCGACCAGTATTTGGCGACCTACATCTGGCCCCAAATGTATTATGCTTATTTTTTTATGGTATTATTCTGCATCGGAATGGGGTCGTTCTATCGTGCCATGGCAGCAATGAATTTTGCTCACACGTGCTGAAAAAATTGTCTGTTTATAAGCTGGTATTATTTATAGAACAACAAACTCTATCGCTTTCCAGTAACCAGGCTGGGCATAATATGGCAGAATGTGCTTCTTTTGGTCTTGATATTTTGTCCTTAAACTCAAACTTTCTAATTGTCCAAAAATGTTGAGTGTGGGAATAATAAACACATACTGCTCAAGCAAATGCCTTATGTATTAGCAGAAACGCCATGTTATGTCTACGCGGTCGGCAAAGCTATTTTTATCCGGAGCTAGTGAGTGTTTAAAGCTCCGCGTATTGTTTTGGGCTCTGCTTAGCGTTGCGAGGTCCTGGATGGGGGAATATATCTTTTTCTTTGTGGTACTGATAAAAAACTCTTAACGAATTACAGGGGACGCCGCATTATAGGCAAGCGAACGGCAGAACTATTTACCTCCGTGGCTTGTAAATACTTAACCCCTCCCACGCTGGTGACGGAACCGTTCCGGCACGCCCCTTGGGTGGGCTGTGCTGGTGACGGAGCGGTTCTGTCACGGCCCGCTCGCCGCGCCTGCGCGGCGCTGATTTCGCGCCTGCGCGGAGCGTTCTATTGAGCGGGCGGGGCCGTGACGGAACCGCTCCGTCACAAGCACAGCCCACCCGAGGGCCGTGACAGAGCGGTTCCGTCAGCAGCGTCGGAGCGCCGCGCCCTCCCCCCCCACCCGCTAGCACTGCGGCGGAATAGCACCGCAGCGAAGGAATTAAAGCGTGACTATTGTTTTGCTGTCTAACCTGTTGTCAAATGTTGTGGGCTCTACTTGGCGTTACAGGGACATGACTAAAATGCTTAAAGACTGCAGCCAGGGTTATCATAATTTCTAGACATTGGCGTTTACCTCTGTTGTCTCGGCCGAGTTCTGCTCGTCTTGTTTGTTATTTTTTCGCGGGTGCGGAAGGACGTATCCTCTCGGTACTTGAACGCGAGGAATATGTATTGAATTCTGGGAATTGTAGTCAACACTTGTTTGCGAAAAGGCTGTGCCATAAATACGTCTGTGATCTTAATCTCTCATATTTGACACAATGGATCATCATTTAGCTGTCATACGATTTCCCGTATACATTGTTTGCCCATAGTTAGTTCTCCCGAAGTCCAATAAAAAAAAGGGGGGGGGAATCATTCGTGCAATCATTTGCCACGATGTATTACATAGCACTATTACTACGCTAAGAGATAAGTGAAACTATCGTAATCTAGTTCATGCTTGGAATCAAAATGAAGTGAACATGCGAGATAGAATCCCAGCACTTTTTTTTTACATGGAGCTTAATCAGATGAGAATCATGTCTTATTCAAGTTAAACATTGCTCTTAAAAGAGGAATAATAGTGTTGATCTCATAATTTCTCAGGGAACTTGGATTGTGAACTCAAGATATCTGTCACAATTATACAAGCGCAGTTCAGCCTTTCCTGTCACTTTACTGTTGTATAACATGGGTACTCAGCAAAGGATGGTATCTTCTGTTCTCTAAAGCGTTATCCTCGCTGACCAAAAGAGAAGCAACACTAATTATCAAATTCAACACAGCAGTAGATGGACTTAATGAACTTTCAGAAATGCCATCTTTAATCTATATCACAATTACCACACACAGTTTCTGCAAGCATAGTGAACGAGTACCAACCATCGCGAGTTAGAGCAGATTCACACAATATAGCAAAGTCAGAGACCGGACAGAAGAGGGCGCCTGTGGTTTAGAGTCTGCCTGTCTTTTAGCGATGCATCCAGAAATGTTTTTTCTCAAAGTATTGGTTTTACTAACCATGACAATATAAATACCTAAAATATTAATAATATGCAGAATAAGACACGCCCCTTGCCATGCTTGCATCAAACTGGGAAACAGGAACATGATTCAGATGGCACAGAATGGGATGTCACAGCCAATGGTACCAGCCCAACTGGCCTCTGTGACGAGCATGCAGACTCAAAGGCAGTTAAATTGGAACATGCCTTCAGTCCTGATGGCCCCACAGCCCAATACAGAATAGAACGCCTAATTCTTAACGAATTCAGGATTTCAACAAAATTCTTCAGTGATTAACAATGATTTTCCACAACTTCCACCTACACTATGAGTTTCTACTGGACTTATCAGACACCATAACTGTGCCTGAGACGGGAGAAGGGTTGCAGCTTGGTGTAGTCCTGGAGGTCACCCAAAGTGGCCCTTTTGTAGAAGAAGTAAATGGGAATCCGGCATCTCTTTTAATCAATAAATGTGCCTCCCGTTCCACAGTCAGACTGACGGGAGCTCCTAACCCACCCCTCTTGGGAAAGGAGTCCAAGTTGTAGGCATTTCTAATAAATAACTAATGAGCTGTCAGCAAATGTTCCCATACAGATTGTGTCAATGATGAATGGCCACAAACTTAAACTGTGATTAAGATCCAGTTATAATGTTAGAGAATAACCTTGTGAAATGACTTGTGTAAATTACTGTACACCGGATGGTGTAGGTATTCAAACACAATGTGAAGACTCTAAATAACATTCGGCAACTTGAGAGTTAATTTGTTCCCAGTCTTTACATAAGAGTATTTAACTCCAGATTTAAATTGCAGAGTAAATCAAGAGGCTTGGAATTTTACAGGAAAGAAATGTGAATTGATCGAAAGTGCAGAGCCAGCTTAAATCGCGGTAAAACTGAATACAGTGTTTCCACACTCTCCTCAGTACAACCGTACACGTGAAGCAGAGGAGGGCATATACCTGTCATTGATAACATTTTCAAGCAAGGCATTCTAAAAGAAGAGATATGGAGCCCATGTAACTCTACTATCATGGGAATTAAATAAACGGGTATAACAAGCATTTACAAAGCAACGGTCTCACCTTTGCAAAAGTTAGAGATATTGGCATTGTAACTGACAACATTTGTATTTATGTGTTGGTTTTGAAAACATAAATAAATGGCATTGTCATTTACAATGTCAATAGCTTAATCTCTCGCAAATGCCACACACAGACCCACAGACCCACACACACACACACACACACACACACACACACAGAGCCCCCCCACACACAGAGCCCCACACACACAGAGCCCCCCCCCACACACACACACACACAGAACCCCACACATACACACAGAGCCCCCCACACACACAAAGCCCCACCCCACACACACAGAGCCCCCCACACACACAGAGCCTCCCACACACACACAGAGCCCCACATACACACACAGAGCCCCCTCACACACACAGAGCCCCCCACACACAGAGCCCCCCCACACACACACACAGAGCCACACACACACAGAACCACACACAGAGAGACAAACACACAGAGCCAAACACACACACAGAGCCAAACACACACACAGAGCCAAACACACACACAGAGCCACACACACGCAGAGCTACACACACACAGAGCCACACACACAGAGCCACACACACAGAGCCACACACACACAGCCACACACACACACACACACACAGAGCCACACACACACAGAGCCACACACACACACAGAGCCACACACACACACAGAGCCACACACACCCAGCCACACACACACACAGTGTCACACACACGCAGAGCCACACACACAGAGCCACACACAGAACCACACACACACACGCACACACATACACAGCCACACACACACAGAGCCACACACACACACAGAGCCACACACACACAGAGCCCCCCCCCACACACACACACACAGAGCCCCACACACACACACACGTCCTTCCGGTCTGTTCCGGAAGGACGGAGAGCTCTGGTGGCAAAAGAAAAGCCAGTTCATGTACGTGATGTGTGGGATACACAAGCGGCAATTTTGGGGATTATAAATCGACTACATTGGAGCGAAATTAGCTAACTCCCCCCGCCCCCCACCGCTTTTCAGGAAAGGTTGGTGATATATTTAAAAATCAGGAGGGACAAGTGGACAAAAGGGATGGTGAGGCAGCAAAGAGGCCATGAAGGGTGCGTAAAGCAGTAACAAGAAGATGATAGGAGACTTTAAAAAAATAAACTGCGAAGTAGAAGCGGCCAAGAGACAAGAGTGAAAAAACAAAAAAGTCAGGAAAGATTGAAGAAATCAATGAAAACCACAGGTTCAAAACTGCAGAAAGAGAGATGGAATTATAGTGGAATGAAGATTGGTAACCAGAAAAGGGGATAGAAAGAATATAAATAAAACTACTTGTAGAGAGGCAAAACTACATGGGATAAGGAAGAAAAAAAGACAACAGTCCACAAAAATGTGATGGAGAAAACCTCTGCTTCATTTTTTGGAGACTGCTTGAAAAAGGTGGGACAAGGATGAGCAAGAGAACATTAGATAGGCGAGTGCCTTGGGTCCTATTGCAGCGAAGGAAAATGGGCACACTGCCCGACTGGTTGAGGAGTAAAAGGCATAGCTGATGTGCAGTACGCTAAGGGTAGCCCTCTCTCTCCATGTCACCGGAGACAGCGTTTCCACTCTTGAACTTTTGATTAACAAATGAAAGATATCAAATGTTTCAGTCCAATTAGTGCAATGTTAGCAAAATTAAACTACAATACCCAGAAGGCATTAGGTTGTCATATGAAAGACTAGTACTGTAAACAATGTGATTGCACAGAGTGAGGTGGCCACCTGACGTCAGTTCTTCAGAGCCCTGGCATCACCATTCCTGCTTTGTTAATGGCAGCTACATCCTCAGTAGTCTTTGAGCACCTCAGCTGAACCACAAGGACCGAAAACATGTTACAAATGTTTGAGAAGGGCACGTCCAGTAGTATTTCCATTGTGCAAACATAGCTGGCAGGTAGTGACCCACTCAGCAATAAGCGGATGAAAGGAGCATCAGTTCTCAGTGACACTGTGAAACATGTACAACGAGCAGGAGACTGAGAAGGAGGAAACGGACAGCAGAAGTGGACATGAAGAAGAAAAAAATGAATAAGGGAGAAAGGAGGAAAATGAAAGAAATTAGAAAAGATTATAGATAGAGAAATAGAAGGCTGAGAGAATTTGTTGTTTATATATTTCGCATAGTTCACCAATTCCTTTGCCTCTTCGCGGTTTGGGGAATCTCGGAGCGCATATTATCTTCAGATGGATAAAGACAGAAGTAGACAGTGTGGATGAAAAGAGGAGACGGTGGGGCATGATGGGGGGGGCGGGGAGAAGTTGTCAGGCAAGGCAGGGAGATGTTATACGAACTTAGGAAATATACGGGAGGGAGAAGAGAGGGGCGGAGAAGACCAAAAGAGGGCAGGTAAAAGATACTTGGGAGAGAGGAAAGAGCGACTATTGGGGAATGTGAGGGGGGAATATAAGAAAGGAAACCTAGTAAAGGAGGACGACCCTGAAAGTTTCTTAAGTTTCACTAGGACAACAACATGAACATGGATATGTGGAGGGATGCCTGAAACTTGCAGAGCCCTGCCCTCATGTGTACATAACATGGATGTTGCAATAACCAGCGCCTACCTGACCCGGCTCCCGGCAACCAGTAATGACCGGCCCCCTCGCTCACTGACTGACCCCTTGTCAAAAACAATAACTAACGGACTGGCTGGACTGCAGGAGACAGCGGGCAAAACTCCTGCGTGCTCCTCTTCTCCCCCCAAACTTAAAAAAACAAGCATTGGCAAGGTCAGCAAGTCAATCGGGAGCCTGCTGAAATATTAGGCATGGCACCTGTGTTGTTGCTAATGCTGAAAGTTTTGCGCGTGCCTGGGAGCGGGAAGGCAATGCAGAGCAAGCTGCAATGCTGTCTAAAAAAAAACCCACACAAAAACAAAACAAAAAGAGAAGGGAAGAGGTGCGATCACTAACGTTAAATCTTGCTGTACTTGTAAACAAGACATCGCCGGGTCCGCGGAGCGCCGCGAGGTGCTGATCTGGCAGATCCCGGACTGCGGCAGGCTCCGACGAGGGGAGGGGGAGGGAGGGAGGAAGGGGGAGGCATCTGGGGGAAAGAGAAGAGGTGGGAAGAGACGGGGCAGGAGGAGGACACCAGGGGAGGGATCGTGAAGAGAAGCGTTCGCTAAGACAAGAGTACTGTGTCTGATAGGGGACACATGCAATCACAACAAAGCCCTGTCCTTTTCAGACTTGGGGGCGTGTTTTTTAGGTTTGAGTGACTGAAGACGTCACAGAGAGAACCTAAAAAACTCACCCGAGTCCGAAAAAGACGGGGATTACATGGAGTGACACCCCTCTCCTCCAATGGCTGGCCAGCATTTACGAGGCCAGCCAATGGAGAAGAGGGGCGGGTTTAAGCCCCCAATACTGTAAACATTAAATCTCGGCTGCGCGAACACTGCTGCGCAGTGTAAAGCTAGGCCGAGACCTATAAAGGAGGATAGTAAAGTACCTGAGAAGAATTAATACTATTGTTGTCCCATGTTGCTGTATTGTATGGTAGAGCATGCAAGGTCCAATGCCAATCTCCTGCTTTAAGGTGAAGAGTCATAATTAATTATTCATTTTGTAGGTGTGTTTTTATAAAATTACATTTTGTTGTGCTATGTTTTCATGAACATTCATTGGTTGTTGTCATTTTTACCTCATCATGAACCATGTCAATAATGTGTTCTCTCTGTCTAAAATCTTATAAAATGTACTGTTTCATGATATTTGTTGCAATTGTTTTATTTTACCCTTTTCCAAAATGCAGACTACATGTCACTCCTCTTACTGATTTTGTACGTAAAACTTTTCCTTGATTTTAAACTAAGCAGATTCTATGTCCGTTTGCTATTTGATAATATAGAAAAAGGTTTTCTTGTTTCTTAGCACACATTTGTTGTCGTGGTCTGTCTATTGACTTTACATCTTGAGTTATATCGGAGTCTGGCTTTTGATATAATTTGAGGTTAACTGTATGTGATCCTTCTGCAAATATTATGATGATTATTTCTCTGACTAAGTAACCATTATTTTAAATCTTTAATATGACCTTACTGCTTGCTGTAGCTCCAAAGCTAAATGCAAGTGCCTTTACCAAGGGAGCAGTGCTTTAATGGGCAGAATTGTCTGCTATGGCTGACTATAAGGTCATTACACTGTTTGCCCCATGAGGGCAGAATGTGTTAATTAATAAAACAAAGGTGTCCCAGAGACCCAGGGGATTGAAACACCTCCGGTACTCCGGAACCTTTGTTTCACAGCTATTGCCGTGGATGTTGAACAGTTAACAGCCGCATGCAGCACCACTGTGGTTAATTGTTGAACATTCACAGCAATAGCTGTTAAAGGAGGCTGAAGTCAGCCCCCGATTCTTCCTGGGCTCGACTAAACTGCTTTTCATCATTCAGTTGAGCCAGGGAGATGCAGGAGATGAGCATAACCCCCTTCTTCCTTCTTAGATACCAGTGACACTGCGACCTACGGGAGGAGGAAGGGGGAGGCTCCTGTGTGCCCTGCTGCAGGCTCTATCTTCTGCCTTCTCCTCCTCAATCCATATATTTCAGAGAAGCAGAGGAAAGAGAGAGGCAGAGGCTGTGTATTAGGACATTGTAATGTTGAGCGCCTCGGGCCTATATCAGGTTGTATAGTCTGCTGCTGCTCCGTTGTCTTCAATGGAGGTCTAAACATTTCAATGTTCCAAGCTTTGTCTCATGAAGGATTTATTTATACTGACCCTCCGCATCATCCCTTCAGATAAGTTATAGATAAAAAGCACCAACACATTGATGCTTTGTTGCTCCCATTGCTCATTATTCCCACACTGCATCAGCTTGAGCTTGAAACGCTGTTGCTCCGGGAGCATGGTTTGTATGAATCTAAGAGTCTGGTTGACTGATTTATGAACGGTGGGCAGAATTATGTTCAAGGACATTAACGTACCTTTGCAAACCAGATTGTTTTGATTTGCAAGTTTCATGGTCTGTAAATGGAAAGATGGGGGTTATGAAGAAGTGGACTGGATTGTTAGGGTTTGTTCTTTGAGACTGTGGGTGCACTCTATATTCACAGAGACCTTTTCCAGAAAAGGATCATGTAAATGTAAATGTAAATGTAGGTGTACTTATATAGCGCAACCTGTCACCCAAAGGGCATCCTGGCGCTTGCTTAGGGAACCCGTCCTGGTATTCCCCTGTGAGAAACCCCGGCAGGGTGTCCACAAGGTGAAAGTCAGGCATCCCGCTGCGAGGGGCCGTTGTGGAGATTAAGCAAGCTATTGCCCAGAGTCGCAGAGTGTGAACCCGTGAGTCGAGGAGGCACCGGGGCGAGAATTATTGAGTCCGTGGAATTTTTAGCCCAAGACCCGCCGAGGCGGGGAATTGAACCCTGGTCCAGAACCGATCTCAGCTTCCGGGTCTGCCGCCTCTAACCCCTGAGCCACACTTCTCCACATGGTTCTTGAACCGAAAAAACAATATGTATTCATAACCAGAGTTGCTTCACAATGGCATCCAGAGAGCAAGAGATTCTTGTGTTTTGTAAGTTCAGGACGTTTTTTTGTAAAATGTGATGAAGTGTGATAGTCGTCTGACACAAAACCATTTCTTTACTTCCTTTCAAGATATTCTGGGATGACCAGGCAGTGCAGCGTGGGTGCCACCCTCGGAAGAACAAAATATAATATAACTGTCAGGTAAGGATTCCTATTACTCTTAAGTTTCCTTTTTCCCTGTTTCTTCATTCTCTTTTCCCGTTCTTGATCTCTGTTTTTTTTGTCTCTTCACTTCAACATTTGACTCCCTCTGTGCACTATTCTCGTTGTTATCAAACTTCTGATAATCACCTGATGGATCCACATTCCTCCTGGTACATGTTGGGAGTGTAGTGCAGGTCCAATTCTTTTTAGGTCAGTTTTGCCCAGCAGTTCCTTAACAATTGGCATATTTGTCTCCTCTTCCAGACCACATGATACCATCCTCCCTCTGTCTGTTCTTTCTGCGTATTTTCTCTCTGGATTTGACTTCCATCTCTTTGCGTCCTCCCATCCTGCCCTTTTTTGTCCTGTCTACTACAAGCAAAAGACACAGTACATATGCGTGGACACACATGCACACAGGGCTTGCTTTAGGGTGGTGCGACCGGTGGAACTGCACCTGGTGCTGACCTTGGGGGCACTGCATTTAGAAGTAACGTATGGGTTCACAAGCATCTGCTGAAGAGTAGGGGTGGGCGGAATTTGAGTAGTCGCGCTACGCAATGCTTGGCGAAACTGTAAAATATCTCCGCCAGCATGCAAAAGTTCAGTGAACACACGGAATTGCTTGTTCCGCCCGTTCGCGTTGCTTTTTTCATGTTCGCGAATGCTGTTTGCGTGCTCGGGGAGAAATATCTTGCAAGCAAGCAAAAAATTCCTCGAAACAGTCGAATCGCAGAATTTTTGGCAATTTCGTGTTCTCCGCAGAACGGTAAATTACCCAAATTCAGCAAATTCCACGAGCGGAATTTACCACCCAGGCCTACTGCAGAGTTTCCTACGCCTGACCCCTGTGGTGAAAGTGGAAGATAGCCTTTTTTCTCTTTCCTCTGTTTTCTGTTTTTCTTTTTTTGACCCTTTTTGGTTTCCATTACTGTTGTGCTGTTCAATAAAATGTCCCTTCCTAGATCACTGGAAAAGGGATTAGATTAACAGTCTAGGTGGGCAGGGGAGTAAATAACATCTAGTAATTTATTACAAGAATTACAAATATCTCACTATGTTCCCAGCCGTTGCCACAGAAATTGCAATTTGATAGTGTGGCTGCTCCTGAGAATCTGTGTTTCTTTCTTAAATATTTACTTCTTTTGCTCTCACATCCTTGATTTCCAGTGATCCCAAGCTTCCGATCAACACTGTTTCACCACTATCAGAAATGTAACTCAAACTGATTTCCTATCTTGTTTTTGTTAATGCTTTCTTTGTGCAAAGTATAAAGTCACAAATATTTTATCTTTGTGTTCATTTACAATTTTTTATCTCCATTTTTACAGGTGACAGAAGTATGAACAGAAAAAAGAAGGTTTACATTTTAGTGAAACACAATGAAAAGGATTATTGCAAGGAAAGTTAAAACATTCTCGAGCTCTAGAGAAAAAACACATTCTATGTGCCAGGAATGGTGAGGATGTTGGAGCGGAAGAAACTGGTGAATGTGAAAGTTGTCAAATCCCTAAAGGAAAATGATCATAAATGTTTACCAAGTGTCAGTAATTGAGATTAAGGAGAACATTGGCCACAACTGATACCCGCACAGAGCAACTCGAGAAAACTCAGTGTTGTAAATTCTGTTTGATGGTTTATGAGAAATGGTTTGGAGACCGAAACCCTCCCCAACAGATCAGTATCTGTAGACGTGTTGTGATGTGACAGAACCGTCAAAAAGACTAACATCCCCGATTTACAAGTGCAAGCTTTTGACTCCGTCTCCTGTGATTCAGAGGAGATTTAAGATTGTTTAAAAGAAACAAATTATAAATGCTCTTTCTTAGATGTTGTTTCGGCAAAGATGCCGGATTATCATTTCCAATATAGGAAGATTTTCCCCCACCAACTCTGTCTCTTGGGTTGATCTGAGTAGTTTCAAAGTGTTCTGTAACTTCCCGAGTGGATCATGTACTTGTCTTAGCCACTGAGCAAAAAAAGCATATACTGCTACAGAAAGTATAAAAGGGACCAGTTTTACGCTATTGACAATTCATAAACCACCCTGGCATGCCCTAATTACCTGCCATTACTTGTATGGACAAACATACTTAACAGGCAAACACTAAACCCCAAAGACCTTATCAGTGCCTTTAAAACTCCTAAATCAAATGTGATAAACTAGAATAACTAAATGAGACTAATTAAACTAGATAGAATTCACCCGGGCATAACTTGGAGAAAATGAATCCATGAGGAGCCTCTTAATCAATACAAGGGGCTCCTCAGTGAAAGTTTATAAGACAAGTTAGATCGGTGCCTTTAAAGGTAGGAAAATGATCTCCAGGAAAAAACTATAATTAGTTAAATTCATATGTTAAGAGAGCATCTGAAATGTATTTTACAAGTTAATGCTGAGTTGTAACAAACAAGTACATGATCAAAAATCAGATTCAGTCTTAAGATGGCATGTATCCAGGAACAAACCCAACTTGGAGAAACAAACAACTTGAATAAGAGCAATGAATGTGAGAACAGCGTTAGTCATCAATCCCACCTCACTAAACATGAGAAAACTAGCTCTGGACGAAAACCCTATCAGTGTCCTGAATGCCAGAAAGGCTTCACTCGCAAATACAACCTTACGGTACATGAAAGAACCCACACTGGGCATAAACCGTATCAGTGCTCTGAATGCCAGAAAAGCTTCAGTCATACATCCAGCCTTACTGTGCATGAAAGGACCCACACTGGGCAGAAACCGTATCAGTGCTCTGAATGCTGTAAAAGCTTCCGTACCCAATCCAATCTCACTTTACATGAAAGAACTCACACTGGACAAAAACCATATCAGTGCTCTGAATGCTACAAAAGTTTCACTCGCAAATTCAGTCTCACTTTACATGAAAGAACCCACACTGGACAAAAACCATATCAGTGCTCCACGTGCCAAAAAAGCTTCAGTTTTAGTGGCAATCTGATTCAACATCAGCGAAATCACACTGAACAAAAACCTTATCAGTGCTCTGAATGCTGGAAAAGCTTCAGTCAGAAATACAGCCTTACTGCACATGAGAGGACCCACACTGGACAAAAACCTTATCAGTGCTCTGAATGCTGTAAAAGCTTCATTCATAAATCCAGCCTTACTATACATGAGAGAACTCACACTGAACAAAAACCTTATCAGTGCTCTGAATGCTGGAAAAGCTTCATTCAGAAATACAGCCTTACTGTACATGAGAGAACTCACACTGAACAAAAACCTTATCAGTGCTCTGAATGCCGGAAAAGCTTCAGTCATAAATCCAGCCTTACTGTACATGAAAAAGCCCACACTGGGTATAAACCGTATCAGTGTTCTGAATGCCAAAACAGTTTCTATTACAAATCCAGTTTAACTCAACATCAGAGAATCCATACTGGGCTCAAACCGTATCAGTGCTCTGAATGCTGTAAAAGCTTCAGGCAGAAATCCCACCTTACTGTACATGAGAGAACCCACACTGGGCATAAACCGTATCGGTGTTCTGAATCCCAGAAAAGCTTCAGTCATAAAATATCTTTCACTCACCATGAGGGAACTCACTCTCTGAAAATACCTGATTAGCTCTCTGAATGCTGAAAAAGTCGGAAATCGGGTCTCACTCAACCTGCGAGAACTTACCTGGAAAAAACCTAGTCATTGTTCTAAATGCCAGGGAAGCATCTGCTGGAGATTCAATTTCATTCAACAAGAGAGAAGGCACAATGAGAAAGAAAATGACTTGTACTCTCAATCTGACAAAAACTTCAGTTGTAAATGTAACCTTTCTACATAAGCGAGCCAATGTGGGAGAATAAAAGGTGCTCACTGTCAACCCTGAGGAGGAGCTTTCAGCATCGCAAAACCTTTACATGAAGCAGCCACAAAGACACCATTCCATTGATTGTCCAACAAACCGTCTACTGAGAAAAGCACAAAGCGAGGGATGGAAATGCTTGAATTAACCTCATTCTTTTGCAACTATTTGTGGCCTCATTCCATTCAGCGTGTTTTATTCCCTGAGTGTTTATAAGCCATGGCTCCAACCCACAAAGTCCATTTGATCCTGAACTTTGAGGCCACGCCCCCAAGGGTCGGGAATGCATGTAACCTGGAACTGTTTCCAGCCTTAATGAGCCTCACCAGGGGGCTGCAGCAGGAGTCCCTTTGTCGTAGGTCTCTATGGGACCCACGTCTGTTCATGTCTGTGCCACTTACGGCTGATCATTGAGAAAAACGAAAAGTGATGGAATGACTGGTAGTTGATCTCAGCAACATCCCGCCACATCATTCTCTAGTCTCTGTACCACTACAGACAAGGCCAGCCATATGCAAACCATTCTTGGCCTAGATAGTTCTAATGACTTCTGTTCCGAGGGGACATGGCCTCGTATTACAAAGATCCACTTTAGCTGCCTCTTTCCATGTCCTTTTTGCTACAAATGGACCTGCTTCCCATCTGCTGAGGACAGTTTCACAAGCTTTACAATCTCATCAGAATCACCCAAGAGAGTCTCACAGATAATCAGGACTATTCATAAACTACTATAGGACGACTAAAGAACAAGAAAATGCGATTCACAAAGTATGTGCTCCTATCTTTTTCTTTGTGGAGTTGCCTGCCTGGACTGCAGAGTTTCCGCACATGTTTATATACTTTTTGTAGTAAATGCAAGAGGGACAGAGCGGGAGTGGGTGTAAAATGGGAAATATTTATGAATAAAGGGGAGGGGCTAAGGGAGGAATAAGGAGGGGTGTAGGGACGGACAAGCATTCACCCACAAAGGAGTAATCCCATTGCTATTTACAAACCACACCTCTACAGTCACAACAGCCATGATGTACCTAAAACAGTTGTAAATGTACCCGAGCACAGAGTCCAACATCACACATGGTCATCCACTGGAACTGCAACACACTCCCATTAATAATAATGGAGGTACGGACATAAATTAAAACGGCTTTAAATGAAATATTTTAAACTAATTAAAAATCTAAACGATTGTCATTCAAGGCAAAAAATATCTAAAAAGAAAAAAATATTTTACAATGTTTTAATAACATTTGTTGAATTGCAACACTAATATAACATTCATTTTTAGTGAAGTATAATTACATATGTTATAATTAATGCCCAAAATTAAATTTCAGGTTATTTCAGGCAATCAGGTGACACCACGTTGCAGAGATTTTTATATTTTCAATCCAAATAACAGACTAACATGTCCACCACTCAAATTAATTTAAATTTTCACTATTCTAATTCACCACTAATCCTTTAATGGGTTCAGTAGTAGTGTGCTACTCTCTGAAAAAGCGCTTTGATGCCTCGTGAGGGGTAATAAGCACTAGCTGGCAGATGCATCAACGTAGCCTTTTGCTATTCCTAAATAGCGATTTTTAAGGAATCGCTATTTAGGAATAGCAAAAGCCTATGCATGTAGGAAGCGCTATTAAAATAGCGATTCCTAAACACTCCTTAATTGCTAGTCGCAATTAAGGAATGCTGAATCATCCATTCCTATGGGCCTACAGGCCCATAGGAATAAATTGGAGATTGCATGAGCAATTTGCGAGTACCAGTAGGTGCAAGGGTGTCAAAATGACACCCTGTTGCACCCCTGAAATTGATCTTTGCACATATGTTGCACACACACTTGCCCTAAGGGCATGTATGTGCACAACACGAAACTTTGAAAAATGCACAAAAGTGCTTTTTTCAAAGTTTTAGCAAATTACCATGAAGTTCAACTTCATGGTAATTTGCTACTCCTATTAGCGAATTCGCTATTTTTTTGACTTTCATGCATTGCATTTAAGGAATCTCAATTTGGGATTCCTTAAATGCAATCGCAATTTAAGGAATTTCAATTTAGAGATTCCTTAAATTGCGATTTTTGCATTTGGGATGATGCATCCCAAGTGCAAAAATACTGATCGCAAAGGGGCAGATACTGAGAATCTGCCATTTGCGACCGGTATTTACTTTGATGCAAATGCCTGTAGATAAATGCAATTACAATACAATACATTTAAAAATTATTAATACATATTATAAATGTTAATTTCGGTGGGACACCTTTAATTAAACCTTAATACAAATGTATCTTCTATATATTCAACTTGGGTGGAGTTTTCCCTCTGTAAAAAAAATAAAGAGAATATTTAAATTGTTTATTACACTTGTAAAAAATATGTTAAATACAAATGTAAATGAAATAAACTCACAGTTTACTTAGAGATCTAATTGATTTTAAAAGTAAAAAAAAGTTTTTCTCACATATCTGTTTCAAAAATCCCAACTAGCTAAAATCATCTGATTTTCTTACTATGTACTCCGAATTACTGATTTGCCTTATTCACCTCTATTCCGAGGGGTACATCCTTAAAAAATCATGTATAGAATTAATTGAAAGTATTTATTAATAGTTGCAATATTTTTAAAATTAAAAGATTAACATATTATCATGAACTAATTAATTTTAAATATATGTAATTTTATAACATTCATTTCAAGGTTTGTGTATTTTTAAAAGGCAAAATACATAATTTTATTTTATCTTTATTTTTGAATGGGTTCGATTTTTAAGTCTCTCTCTCCATTATTTTCTATGGGAGGGCTTTACATTACCAGTGGTTGGCCATGTGTAGTGCTGCACTTTCTATTGCTCCACTTTGGACGAAGTAAGTTACATTTGTAAATTTTACTCCACCTCTGTTTAAGCATATGCAGATGTGCAAGTCCACACTTTTGAGTAACTTTATCGTAATGGTGAATAGCTAAAACTAGCAAAGTTACTCTACTAGCATCCTTGTATGTATAGATTACTCACAGGTGTAAGGTACCTTTGTGAATAAGCTCGAGGTGTCCAACTCAACCTAAGTGTTTCCTTTTTGTGGTAACGCTAAAGTGGACGCGGGCACTTGGGCTGTTATTAGAGCAAATGGGATGGTCCGGTGTGTTTGTTTGGCTGGGGAGCGGCAATGAATACTTTGAAGTAATTTTCCTGGACTTGCTACGTCACTCGCCTCCTGTGGGCCTCCTGTAGCAGCAATTTATCAATACCGTAGTAGGATCAGGTAATTTCTCCTTGTTCTTAACCATGTTATCGTGATTTGCTTTTGTATTTTCCCTTCTCTTCCTTTTACCTAATTTTGTTGGTTTCACCACAACATAAGCACAGACATGTACTTTACTTGTACCTGGTTCTGAGGTCTTATCCTTTGTATACATTATTATACGATGAACACCTTCGCTGTACGGCTACAGTGTGAGCACAGAGAGCCCAAACCCTGATATTCCTGCACCTTGATCTGCCTTTATTGGTATCCTTTCCAGTTTGATAAGTGAGATATGTGTTCGAATCACTGAACAACCTTTAAACCTGCTGTGATACACCTTGGTGGTTACAAGTTTCATGTTTGAACCTCCAGCGTGGGCTCCAGTACGCTGCTTGTCTCACACCGCGTTCCATGCTTTGGCTCTTATCATCAACCTTGGACCATCTCTATAACTTGGAAGCTCCGAAGACTTCGCAGCTGTTGCACCTGCCTGAAGTTTCATAAAGTTTGATGTCTGTGAATTCAGGTTCAACTTGATGACCCAACTCTACTCTGTGGGAATTTTGCACTTCATGACACTTCTGCGCATCTTGTCAGCTTCTGGAACTGATTGAGCCCAAAACATTGCATCAAATTCCAGTGTTGATCATCACCAGAAATTGGACTTACCAGTGCCCCTCGAGCATGGCTAGCGAGGTCCCCTACTTTTTTGTATGTGACTTCCTGATTGATTCAGTGGATCTGCTTTTTTTCTTCATTTTCCTTTTTTGTGATTTTGAACATACAACTAAATGAGTCCTTTATTTCCTTTGTGACAGTTGTTTTTGCTAATTAATAACCCTTAAACTACTGACCTGGTTTTAATTTTCACTCCTGAGTAATTATTAAATACTCCTGTTTCTCTAAACTTTGAATTTTTAATTTCTTTGTCTCTTTTTTCTACATTGTATTGAAATTTGTGACATCAACTGTTTTGATTTACCTTCGAGCGTGGCCTTTTTGCTCAAGCCATGTTACCAAAAGCGAGCTGGTGTCATTTTAGTGGAAGACACATTTACCTTTGCCGTCCATAGTAGGGAAAAGCAAAGCAGGCTGATTCCAGGAAGCAGATCACCTACCTGACAACGGTTACTGTCTTAGGTGGCGTCTGCACCCACTGTAGATGCAAAAAGTAAAGATTATGAGGAAAGCTGTTGGTAGATGTGCCCCCAGTATTGGAGACTACCACCCTCTCTCGAACAGTCGAAAGAGCTAAAGATGCACCCGTCAGACATTCATGTCTCAACAACTAAGACGGCCCACTCATGTCATACAACGGTCGCACTGTTACCTGAGTCACTTTACACTGTGATGTGTACAAGCATTTTACGTAAACAAGTTGTGTTGTGCGTTGTGAACAGGCATCACCCCCTTTGTATGTAAATGAGCTTCTGTCGCCAGACACCCAAGGCTCCCATCTCTTCTAGTGCGGATGATAACGTGCGCACTGTAAGGTAATCACAAACAAGGGCTATATTGAGAAATAATCAACTTCCAGGTCGCACAGCTGTGGTTATGTAGTTATTTGTTAGTTTTCAATTTATGTTAATTTCCAGTAATTCTCCAGGTTACGTTTTTCTCAGTTCATCACTTTCTATCGCTCTTTGCGCTCCATCAATTAAAAATTTGAGGTTTTTCATAGGATATATTGTTAGTTTTCATCGACCTTGTCACAATCCCTTCATTCTCGATTTGTCAGCATGTGTTTTGCCCCTCTGCTGTTCTAGGATGGGCCTTCTCAATGCAGAAGGAGCTGTAATAGAAATAATACATCAGGCATATATGAAATTGTCAGAGCTACAAATAGTGATCGAAAAGAGCTGAAAATGCACCTCTTTAAAGAATATCACATTGTGACGCATTAACAGTCCTCTATCACTCTTAGAAACCATCTCCCCTCTAATCACATGTTGACTCTCTAGGTCCTGGACCATGTACAGAGCTCTGATGCCTCGCAGCGATAGTCATGGCATTCTGATAAGACATATATGTAAGGTGAAATGTGTTCACACTTGAGTGTGTTAATGGTAATGTTATTGGTATTTGTACAGCGCAACTGATACCCGGAGGTGTCCTGGCGCTGTGTGAAGGCCGACAGAGGATTGAAAGGCGTGGGAGAGGATGGCAAGATCAGTTAGTAAACAGCCATGTTTTCAGTGCCTTCCTGAAGGCCAGAAGATTGGTCATGCTTCGCAGATATAATGTCAGAGCATTCCATGCTCTGGCCACATTCCCAGTGAAGCTTCTTCCTCCCCAAGTGGCTTTTTTTACCCTCGGGACATTTATGAGTCTTGCCTCTGAAGACCACAGTGTTCTATGAGGCGTATACCAGCGTAATTATTGTTTTAAAAATTCTGGTCCGGTTCCCTGAAGGGCTTTAAACACCAGACAGAGGGACTTAAATTGAGTGCGCTTCCTAACCGGCAGCCACTGAAGTTTTTTAATTTTGGCTGAGATTGAGTCGAACTTTGGCGTGCCGGCAAGGAGTCTGGCTACTGCGTTCTGCAGTATTTGAAGTTTGTTTAAAGATCCTTCCTGGATTTTGAGATATAGACTATTGCAGTAGTCTAATCTGGACATTATTAATGCAGTGACGGCTGTTTGTTGCGCATCTTTGGGAAGCACTCATCTCTCTTACAATGTGGGGCGGGGAGCTATGTTGTGCATACTGTTTCATTTGTGATTTCCAAATTCTCTGTGCTAAAACTTAGCAGAAGCAGCACATAGAAACCCTGTACATCGAGGTTCTTAAGATGGATCGCACAGCACAACTTCTCTCGGTGTTTAGCTGTTCTCTATCACAGCTTTGCCCGGGTATGATAAACAGGGCAGGACTGAAGGCCATTTCTCTGCACCACTCCCAGAGCCCCTCTCCAACTGTTTGCCATCGCAAACGACAGTGATTTCTGGCATGATAGTTCCATTGTGAAGCTAATTCAGCATTTGGAAGGGGCACGTGGTGTGTCTAGTCTGAGCCTACTCCTGTGTAGGAGTCAATGGCACAAGAGTATTGCCACCTCAAGAGGGGACCAAGTTGTGCTAGTCTCTCCCTCACTTCATACAGGAGTAAAGGGCACAAGAAGGGTTTCGCCACCTTAAGAGGGAGTACAAGTTGCATCTAGTCTGATCCGCACTGCATAGTGGAGTAAAGGGAGCTATAAGTAGTATTGTCACTTTAAAGGGACACATGATGTGTCTAGTCTTGTAGTGTAGTTCCTATTATCCCAATAGGCTCTGCGCATTGGAATAATATCTTCAATAGTATAGACCTAGGACGGAGGTTAACTAGATCTTCTACTGACGATATTAGACTTAAAGTTTTGGGTTTGCCAGCTAGCTCAGAGTTCACTAGAAACTTTCTCGAATAGGCAAGGAGGATTTTAACCTCCCTGGATAGACAAGAAGGGATTTAGTTTCTGACAACCATAGAACATGACAACTTTGCTCTCCCCTAATCAAGAGTGTATCTCTAGAGTCGTCTGAAAACAAAAGACAACTTATTTTACTCAGTCAGTACGTGCATTCTTAGTTTCACCAGAGTGTAGAGAAAAGGAAGAGACGGGCGTGTTCAATAAAAGATGGTTTTTATTGATCAGTCTCTTTTCTCGTACAAGAGAAATGAATCGATATTATTGCAATACTTATGGTTAAGTAAAGTGCATACAATAAAAGCAGAAGTATAAAATAATACTGTAAAAGCATTGATATGGTTTCTAAGCCATATGATATTTAAAATGGATAAAATAGATACATACATATATACATTTGACTAATCGTACTCAACTGGTGCTTCTAACTACGCCTACCCCAGTGTACCTGACCTAAGCCTAATACGTGGGCGGGAGTAGATAAGTAGCAGTTTAAGTTAAGTTTGTTTTGCCAAGTGACTGACTCAAGAATTCTCTGCAAGGGGTTATTCAGTTCTGTACCTGAGATCTAGAATGGTTGAGGGCTGGTATCTCTCGTCGTTGGTCTTGATATTCCAGCTGCCTGCAAGGGCTGCTTGGAAGCGCCGGAGCTGGATTTCTCGGCAGGAGAAAGCAGCGTCTCGTTCTCAGCGCGTCAGGAAGGCGGGGCAGCGCCAGCGGGGTCCGCTCTGTGCCGGCCTCTTCGGCAAGTCTCGCTGCTCCGATCTCGTCACCACCGCGTGTGTTTGCTTAAGGCAATGTCGGTAATATTTATACCTGTAAGGTGCCAAGATTGACGTAAGGATGGACATAGATACGTCAATAAGGATGTCATACGAACTGGTCGTTAGCACATTCTTTACTGAAGTTCTTGGTGAAATCAAAACAATGGCCGCAGGGATTTTCCCAGGTTGTCATAGGTTTGATTTGTTTTGAGAACTCCGTATGCCTTATCAGGGGCTGAAGGAATAGTGCTTGCCTAATTAGATGGCAAGCGTTATGACCTAATCAGATAACGCGTTCCTGTGCCGTGGTGTGGCTTAATCAGATAACGGTTTTTGCACCGTGGGATGGCTGCTAGTTAATTATTAACCAGAACAGGTCAGGAATAGGGGGATCGATACAGAACCTATAGGAATACATCACACCCACTCCACGCAGACTATGTCCATGTTTACAAATCTAGGCATAGTAAATATACAGTGACGTATGTGTATACCGTACCACCCCAAAATACATCCATATGCATTTCGAAAATATGTATGTAATACACGAGAAAAATATAATCATATGCACTATATGCACATAAGCAGTAGAGGAATGCTAAATTAATCACGCATATTTATACATTATTATTAACAAGATATGAAAATATCACATGAAATGGCTCTTAATACGGAAGAAAAAAAAAATTGCGAGACCATTTCATCACAAAGATAAAATATCCATGAACATGCCAGAAGACAGCTAATGTCTCTAAAGTTCCTAAAATAGAAATTTAGTTCTCTAAGAATAGTTTCTACTTTAAGCAGAAGATAAGTGTCCCGAAAAACCATAAAAATATTTTGGGGGTTGCGAAAAATCCGCTGTCCGAAGACTGGAGAAAAATTGTTCATGTTACTTTATCATTAAAGTTGAAGGCCAAATTCATGGTGGTTGGAACGCCACGTGCTAGCTTGCTCAAAAGTCATTATTTCTGCTCTGGTGAGAACATCATATCATTTAGACTGTCGAAAAAGCTGTCAACAGCTTCCTGTGAAAGTTCCACTAACTCGGAAAAATTGGTCACCATGCATTCATGAGCATGATTGCCTCCATTGATGTTTTGATCAGCATAGCTGACAGAAGGTCGTACCTGATCGATGCTGCTTTCATCTTGAACCTCACTACCCCTCAATCGTAGTGGTGAAGTTTCCACGAATGCCGTCATCAGGATTGGTAGCCGCTGGGGACAGCACAATGCATGAGCCGTGACCGGACCCAACAAAGTTTCTGCATCCATTGGCGCATCCGATTGTAGCGTCAGACAGGTGTCCAACACGCATTCTTCTCCGCATAGCAAGCACCTTAATACAGGTAAAACACATCTTTGCCACATTGGTCTAAATGAAAGAAACCAAGTCATGTTCAGGTCTCTAAGCCGGGATAGTCCAAGGATTTTAGATATCCGGTCCCGGTATCCAATGGCTAGGATTGTTTCTTCCCTTGTCGCAGGTGTTTTGTCTGTGACACGGTCTGCCATAGCGAAATAACAGGATCAAAAATAGGATTCCTGCAACTAGTCCCAAAAGGAGAGGAAGTCTGCCAAAGATGGAATGGACGAAGTCTGGAAAAATACCCAGAATGGCTTTAAATGGTGTTAAAGCCCCCGAAAACACTGTCTTAAATACATTTGAGACTCCACTGGTATCAGAAATATTTAAGATTTCGTTCAGGATTTCTGCAAAATGTATGGGGGAATTAGTTGATAACAATGAATGAATCTCTGCCGTTGTCCTTGCAACTTGGAGATCATACGTTTCTTTTGATGACGTGAGCCTGGTCGGCGTCTGAAGGAGCACTGTTTTCATTCTGCTTAAAGTATCAATTCGAATAGAAGCAATTTTCAAATTCGGCCATAACCTTGCCTCCCTGTCTGGCATTGCGCTGGGGAACAATACTCGTTCACAGCACATGACCTTCGCAGTCGTAGTTATGAGATAAGGTATTCCGGGCACCAAACTACAACATCTGCGGTCTACAATTATAATGTAACTCCCGTTCGATAGTCTCCTAAAGAATGGTTCAATTTGTGTTGCAGGTGTGCCTAGCTGGTGGCATGAAAGGTTATTTGAGGACCCTTCACAGGCTCCGTGTAAACTAATACCATTACACAGAAGTGTACCGCTTAGTGACATCGCACAATTATTGCCACTAAGAAACACTTTCCGGCCTTTATTACTGACACATGCATGTGAATAGGGCAAGTTCCATGTTGACTTAATGTATCCTTTTCCCAATTTTTCGTACATGCCAGCCTGTATATATTTTTGGCAGTATTGAAACCTGAAAGTAGATATTGGAATATTAATTATCCCATGTATTATCCATTCACTGACAGGTCGTTCTGACATTGTCAATGGTAATCTCTCGAGTTTCTCAATGCTCAGGATTGTATAATCAGCACCCTTCTGTGCCATACTGATTTGTTTATCAGTAAGGTTAAAGATATCGAATAGTGACGTTGTGTTGATTAAACGCCAAGGCACATAGCCTGAACGCAGATTTTGTAACGTCCAGCCAAGCTGTACAATAGAACGCAATTGGGACTGACCGTGTTGTAACAACAGTAAGTCTTGCGATATTATGTCGATTGCTGAAGACACAATGCTGTCCAAAGAGTATATTCTGGAGGACAGAGTCATTAACCCATTGTCCACTACAGAAAGTGATTTTTCCAAATTAATATGGTCAATTTCCCGTATTCTCTCTGACGTTTCAATTTGAGTTATTTTCCAGGCTTCGTTATAAGCTGCATATACAGAGGCTGCTATGAAGCGTTTTTGACGCTGTTTGCGCGGTCCAATAATGAAATCACGCAAGTCAGCACCATCAGTAAGTAAGGTTAGGTGTTGCTTACTTTCTGCCAGTGTGGATGTTTGTAGCCATTGAAGACAGAGTTTGCCCACACTGTACGTGGTAATTATCCCTGGGTGTTGTCTTTGGGAATATCTAGGGTCTGGCCTGGTCAATGTGAACCCCTGTATTTTGTTCAGGAATCTGTCTTGACAGTTATTAGTATCTGTGGGCCAGATCAACCACTGTTTCCAATCAGGATGTGTTCTGTTTTTGCTTAATATATGGTTTATGTCTATCTCCTCATCTATAGAGCTATTACTGTTCATTGTTGGCTTTGGAATAGACGGTTTGTTTAAGTCTTTGATTTTGGCTAGGCAAAGACAGGTAGTTTGTTGAGTAGTGTCATTCAAGAATATAATTTGTTCTGGGATCATGCAGGCTCTAAACAATGATTCTGTACCTTGTACTTGCCATTCTTTTGTACCCCAAACACTTTTCACTTCAACATTTTTGTCCTAATAATCAAAACCGAATGTACTCATTTGCTCAAAAAATGAGTCTGAATATATCAATTTAGTGTTTGTAAGCATGGTCTTCGTACCTGTCTTATTTGACAATTTGAAATAAAATGTTTCTGCATTACTTGTGTTGAACCCTGAAAAATATGAATATTTGTCATAAAGAGTTCTTGAGCTACCTTTTGGAGGGGTTGCACAGTGTTCCCATTGATTATAATTTAAAACATTTCTAGGTTGTGCAGATTTATGCAGATAATGGTTACTAAAGTGATTATAGCAGAACATCTTATCATAATTAGACGCACCCTGCAAATAACCATGTTTTGTAAATTTAGCAGACATCACTAGGTCAGACATCATATCATTTATACTTTCAAAGTCCCAATCATCAGCAACTGAGCTTGGTTTTACAAAGTCACTCAATGAGATCTTAATTTGATGTGGATATTTCAGGATTTCAACCGGACCATAGATTTCATAATCGGTATTGTCCCATGCTACCCCGCCGGGTATAGGATTGGCCGTGAAGTTGACTGAAGAAAGTTCTCTTTTCTCGACGTGTGTGGTTTGAGGACCAAGTTGATTTTCTGGCTTGCTGTGTCCATTTTAGCATATTTTCCCTCAATGAAATGTCCCAAACATAGTACCATGATGAGCCAAAGTATGAGGATAAGTGCACCTAAGGCCACCCAGAATTCAATCCATGGAGAAGTCAGGTAGATTTCTTTCAGATGTTGAAAAAGTTCCTTAGCTTTATCTTTAAGGGTTTTTGTTGACGTCTGTTCCTTTGATTCACTCAGATCTTCAGATGAATCATTGAAGTTGATGAAGTAGCCGGATGCCGTTCTGTCAATTGTTCCAATTGCTTCAGGATTACTGTTTGCTTTATTTGTGTGTTTTGTTGCAGCAGCATAGTCATTTGTTACTTCATTGTAGATTGGTGTGTCTCTGCTAAATGTTTTTATTTGGGTTTTTAGAGGTTTAAGTTCCATAGCATTGTTGCATAGTCCTTGTTGTTGTTCTGTAGGCATTTCGAATGTGATTAGCCTCTTAGATTGAACCTCTGTATTTGTAGCAAACCTTGGTGTTCTACTACTTATCGGGAGTCCACTTGGCCTTCTGTTTGTTATCGGCCACATGATTGTGGTTTTACCAGGTCGATTGATACAACTCTGTTCTCCTTTTTACCAGCAAGGGGCGGTAGTACTACTGATCTTGTCCCGTTGATAGACAAGACAGGAACTGCTTTTCTGTAAGAAGGCCCAAATTCCTTCTTTACCGCGATCTTTTCTCTGACTAGATCCCCGACTTTTGGAATCCAGACAGGTCTTGCTGGGACAGGTGGTTTTTCTTCAGTGGTTGTTGGCTGTTGTTTCAACTTTATGTTGCTCAGGTCTTTCCTTGTTTCGTTTAAGTCCTGCAAAATAGCCAAACGATCTTTGATATCAAAGCTTTTTTCTTTAACCACTGAAGTCTGACTGTCAAGATCTAAGACCATCATTCTAGTCCCAAACAATAATTCGTACGGACTGAATCCCTTCGCAGAATTTCTTGGTAGGTTGTTTAGACTATGTTAGACACTTATTAGATGTTTGACCCACCCAGCTCCCGAACCTAATACCTTCGCTGTTATAGATTGCTTTATGTCACGGTTTTTTCTTTCTACAATTCCGTTTCCCTCAGGATGAAATGGACAAGAATACCGCAATGCAATGCCCATGCTGGTCATGGCCTCCTTATAAGCTCTAGAGCTAAAAGCAGGACCCTGGTCAGAATGCAGCATGCCAATTGCGTATGTGCCGATAAAGACTCGCAAATCTTCTATAACAGTTCTGGCGTCAGCCGATCGCTGGGGCCACATCCATATGAATCTCGTGCATGAATCCACTGCAACCAAGATATATTTATAGTAACCATCCCTTTGTAAGGGACCACAGTGGTCCAGGTAAACACAGGCTAATGGTTTATCCGAGATTAGAAGGGGCGTCTGCGCTGGACGTCTCACTGTTGATACCTTCATTTTTTGACATATTTCACATTCTAGAACATAGTTCCATGTTTGTCTTCTCATTTGTGGCCACCAGTATCTCTGTTTTAATAACGATACTGTGGCTGAGACGCCAGCATGTACAGAAGCAAGCCCTTCGTGTGCCGCTATGATTAGTCCTAACCTATGTTCCATGTTTGGAATTGCCCTATCCCCCACTCCAGGGATTCGAGCAAACGGAACATTGTTTGCATCAGTTATGTATGAGTACTTCACTGGAAAGCCTTTCGGGAGTGTTTCTATCGAATCTTTTTCTGTAGTGCTGACAGCTTGTAATATATCGCTGTCTATTTTTGTTTTTGACCGTGTGATGGCAGCTACGGAAGCCGTTTGCACAGCTGCCTTCGCGGCCTCATCAGCCAATGAATTCCCTGCAACGTGAACGCCATCACGCTGATGACTCAGTGTATGTATCACGTGAGTCTTTGGTAGTTCTTTTTGTAAAAGAACTACTTGTTCCCAGAGCATTTTATGCTTGATTGTGCCTCCTTTTGCATCCTTAAAACCATTCTGAAGCCAGATCTGCAAGTATTCATTGTAAGACTGAACGCAATAATACGAATCGCACACTATCAGTGTGGGAAATTCTCGATCGGTATTTTCAAGCGCCATCTTGAATGCCAGCAGTTCAGCTCGCTGAGCTGTACAATCTCCTAGAGATTGTGTTTTAGTGACCGCTGGTTTAAATTTCCCTTCGTGCCAGCGACCTTTAACAATCGCGCACGCAGCACTGTAAGCTTGTTTACCCCCCACTGCGGGTTGTGCTGATCCGTCTGTATATATTATACAGCCGTAATGTTCTAGAGGCAGAATTTCGGTCGGCGGACGACATTCGAATTCGTATTGGAGAAATTCTTGTGTTTTTAAGTTGGGATCAAATTCGTATACCACGTCTGTTGCAGCAAGAGAATTAGCCCACTGTATCCACATTGGATGGAGTGCTTTAGCGTTCGGAATGCTTGCCTTTGTTACCGCCTCCAGGGCTGGTATCGGTGTCACGATGATTATTCGTTTACCTTGTGCTAGGGCCCGTTCCTTTGCTACAGCAGTCTGTACCGCGTCAGAATTTTTTCCGTTGGACTAAATTTCATTTCAGCTTTGGTGTACAAGTGTGATTTATATGCAATTGGTACCTTTTCTCCCTCATTAGAGGTCAGGTATGTGAATCCGCATCTTCCTGGGATGACTCGAATCACAAGATTGCGTGTGTTATCACGTGTTTCTAATTTTGTTTTAATTAACATGTCTGTTTGTAAAGATCTCAAAATTTCTGTGTGTATTTGAGTCCAATTGATTCTTTTAAAATCTGGTTTTATTAGATCATAAAGGGGTTTTACCCTTTCTGCGTAATTTGCAATGTATGTTCTTCCGAAATTTAGGAAGCCTAGAATTGATTGTAGGTTTTTTAGTGTTCTAGGTGATTGGAGTACAGCACATTTCTCTAGGAAATTGTCAGCCAGGCTTTTGCCTTCACTTGATAATTCATATCCTAAGAACAGGACTGTTAGATGGGCAATTCTAGACTTTTTAAAGTTGAATTTGTAACCCTCTGCTGCGAACCCAAGTATTATGGTGTTCACTCTCTTCAAGTGAGTATCCAAGTCATCATCTGTTAGGTAAATGTCGTCGACATAAGATAATGCCTCATCATCATAAGTTTGTAGTAATTCTGTTACTCTCGCTGAGAATAATCCTGGGCTGTTCTTGTGCCCCTGGGGTAAACTGCAGAAACTTTTTTGCGAGCCTTTTACCGAGAACGCAGTCAAATATCTGCTCTCTGGTGCTATATTTTGACAAAAGAATCCATTAGAAATGTCTAATGTTGTTTTGTATTTTTTGCGCACTATGTTATTCATTAGTGCAGCACTATGCGAGTTTTGTACTGCAAAAGTTTTGCAACATGAGTTAAGGTGTCTGTAATCCAAAACTAGACGATATGAGTTGTCTGGTTTGGAGACAGGAAACAAAGGGTTGTTCATTTGTGAGGTGCAAGTTTCAATCACCCCCTGGTATTCAAGTTGATCTAGGATCTCTTTTACCTGTTTTTTAGCTTCTTGCTTAATTGGGTACTGCCTCTGTGCAGTAGGTTGTGGTTTTAACTGGATTTTATGAGGAGGAGAGTCCTTATCCCATCCTACATGATTTTTATATAAAGCAGGAGCTAGAGCTACTGCCCACTTTCTTGCAAGTGTATATTTTTTATGAATTGGAATATGATTTGAGAAGGCAGACATAATTATTTCTTCGCCATGAGGGCACTCCCTGACAAACTAGGGTGGCCAGTCTCGTTCAGCTAGAAGGATGTCATAGCCCTGGGAGAGATTATCCCAAAATAGACCCCTTATTTTTCTAGTCTTATCCCCCTCTATACGTAATGTTATTTCATATATTTTGTGAGGTTTGCTAACTCTGGTGTCTGCAGTTTCCACTTGAATATATTCATTTGTGTCCACTGTCTCCAGATGATTCATAAGGACTTTGCGAGCTATGCTCACTTCTGCTGCGCTGTCTAGCATTGTCTGAGCCCATTCTCCGTTTTTCAGTTGTGTCCTCAGTATTCTCGGCATTATTGATTACTTTAATGCTGGCTACCTTCTTTTTTGGAAATTGTAAATTTTTTATTTGGATGAGCAGGTTCCTTGTCTTTGGACTTGACGTGCTCTTCCCTGCGTTCTGATCGTCCTCTTCTTTCCGATTTCTGCGAGGAAGTCTGAAAAGATTGAGAGGGACGTGTATCATTATCTTGATATCTATCAGGTTTCTTTATACTATCCCTATTTCTAAGGTTGTATTTTTTCACAGAGGGCTCCCTTTGGGGAGACTTGCGTCCTTGGTCAGGAGATCTTTCTCTCCGCCGAGGAGACTTTCCTCTGGACTGGAATCTTTTTTCTTTAGGATAGGATTGTTTATTTCCTTCCCAGCTCTTTTTTTGTGTTGTTAAATTATTTTTAATAAATATTTTTTCTGGACTTTCAATTAGTTGTGGTTTCACCGGTATTCCACCCAGACTATCTCTTCCTAGTTCTTCATAGGATTTTTCTATGATTCTGGCAATTTCAGCTGGTTGGTCTGCTATATCTTTTTCTTTTAACCTTTGGCGGATCGCCACGTTTGCTGCTTCTCCCTTTATGTTGGCTAATAATATAGCCGAGACCTGCTTGAAGTCTTTCAGTAATTTCATACCAAGAGTTAAAGCGGGTTCTGGACCATATTCATCTTGGATTTGTTTTAGCACATCTGGTATTACTGACATGGATGGTACACCATGTGTTTTTGTGTAGATGGAAGTAAAGACTGTACCCCAAGTGTCACAGTCCTCCATGTGTGGTGCGATTCCCATTGGAAGACAGATAGTCAGAATCCTGTGTTTCTCAAGAGGAGTGGTGTCTGGAAACACCGCCTCTATTTGAGTGATTTTTTGTGCTAGCCAGAAAGGTATTTGTTCCTGTTTTGCGGGTACTTTACCTAGACAGGACTGTATGTTCTGTGGTGTAATTTTATTTGTGTTCCCCTGGTGAGGGGTCAGCTGTGGAATTTTGATTGCTGGTTGGATTGTTGAAGTCCGCATTACATATTGGACTAATTGTCTATGTACTTTTATTAATTGTTTTAGTTGTACTAAAAGTTCTGGTGTAGGCATTTCTTCAATGTCTGGATGTGGTGTGTATCCGGCTAGGACCGGCCACGTTGCTCCTGGTCTACCTAGTGGACCGAGCCTGGTGATGTGATTATTATGTTTTAGGGCGCCATTAAACAAGAGCAGGTGCTCTTGGAATTTGAGTGGTACTTCCACCTCCTCGAAAGGAATGTACTCATCAGGAGGTTCCTCTGTTTTGTAATAGTGGAAGACCTTTGTTACAGCATTAGCTGCTGGAAAGTTTATCCATGAATAGAATACCTCTGTCTGCCGATATTCGTGTGCCTCAATTACGAATATGACTGTGCCACCTCTAGGTGTCAGTCCATTTTCTATAAGTTTTAAAGTTACTGATTTCCTTTTGTTGACCGGGATGAGTATTATATCCGGGTCTGCTTCTTGCATAGTATTATCAGCTGCTGCGAGTTCAGCTGCTATTCTAGCTGTCTCTCTTTCTTCTTCACTGTCTACCATTTTACCGACAGGAAGGTTATTCCGTTTGTTTGCAGATCAGGTTTCTTATGGAAACAAAGATTAGATGCACAATATTTTGGAACAGTGTATCCTTAAACGTTGACTAAACCAACGTCTTTGGAGTATTATGGGAAAAAAGGGGTTCTGTGTGAAAAAGCACGACTGAGTTACTCTAATGTCTTGCGTTAGTTTTATCGCCTTTCCAAACGTTGGGCGCCATGTAGTGTAGTTCCTATTATCCCAATAGGCTCTGCGCATTGGAATAATATCTTCAATAGTATAGACCTAGGACGGAGGTTAACTAGATCTTCTACTGACGATATTAGACTTAAAGTTTTGGGTTTGCCAGCTAGCTCAGAGTTCACTAGAAACTTTCTCGAATAGGCAAGGAGGATTTTAACCTCCCTGGATAGACAAGAAGGGATTTAGTTTCTGACAACCATAGAACATGACAACTTTGCTCTCCCCTAATCAAGAGTGTATCTCTAGAGTCGTGTGAAAACAAAAGACAACTTATTTTACTCAGTCAGTTCAGTGCATTCTTAGTTTCACCAGAGTGTAGAGAAAAGGAAGAGACGGGCGTGTTCAATAAAAGATGTTATTTATTGATCAGTCTCTTTTCTCGTACAAGAGAAATGAATCGATATTATTGCAATACTTATGGTTAAGTAAAGTGCATACAATAAAAGCAGAAGTATAAAATAATACTGTAAAAGCATTGATATGGTTTCTAAGCCATATGATATTTAAAATGGATAAAATAGATACATACATATATACATTTGACTAATCGTACTCAACTGGTGCTTCTAACTACGCCTACCCCAGTGTACCTGACCTAAGCCTAATACGTGGGCGGGAGTAGATAAGTAGCAGTTTAAGTTAAGTTTGTTTTGCCAAGTGACTGACTCAAGAATTCTCTGCAAGGGGTTATTCAGTTCTGTACCTGAGATCTAGAATGGTTGAGGGCTGGTATCTCTCGTTGTTGGTCTTGATATTCCAGCTGCCTGCAAGGGCTGCTTGGAAGCGCCGGAGCTGGATTTCTCGGCAGGAGAAAGCAGCGTCTCGTTCTCAGCGCGTCAGGAAGGCGGGGCAGCGCCAGCGGGGTCCGCTCTGTGCTGGCCTCTTCGGCAAGTCTCGCTGCTCCGATCTCGTCACCACCGCGTGTGTTTGCTTAAGGCAATGTCGGTAATATTTATACCTGTAAGGTGCCGAGATTGATGTAAGGATGGACATAGATACGTCAATAAGGATGTCATACGAACTGCTCGTTAGCACATTCTTTACTGAAGTTCTTGGTGAAATCAAAACAATGGCCGCAGGGATTTTCCCAGGTTGTCATAGGTTTGATTTGTTTTGAGAACTCCGTATGCCTTATCAGGGGCTGAAGGAATAGTGCTTGCCTAATTAGATGGCAAGCGTTATGACCTAATCAGATAACGCGTTCCTGTGCCGTGGTGTGGCTTAATCAGATAACGGTTTTTGCACCGTGGGATGGCTGCTAGTTAATTATTAACCAGAACAGATCAGGAATAGGGGGATCGATACAGAACCTATAGGAATACATCACAGTCTGATCCTCATGCCGAACAGGAATTAAGGGCACAAGAAGTGAAATGCAACCTTGTGTGGCGGGGGCTTCCAAGCTGTGTTTAGTTTGATCCTCCCCCTATAGAGAAGTAAAGAGCACAATAGCGATAGTGCCACCATAAGTGGGAGCACATGTTGTGTCTAATCTGATCCTCACCCCATACAGGAGTAAAGACAATGTTGCAGATTGTGGGATCTAGCAGCCAGGTCTACAGGGTTTAGATTTCTAACCCACAGGTTGAAGGAATTGGTATGGTGCACCATCACTTAGTTTAGAAGTCTGAGTTAAATGTAGCCACACACAACCCACTGAGTATTCCTGCCGGTGTGGGACTCGTGCTCTCTGGCTTATTAACAATCCCCCTTCGGTGAGCGCACTGTTTCATCCTCACCCCTTACAGGTGCCAAGGGCACTTCCACCTTCGGTGAGCCCACTGTTTCATCCTCACCCCTTACAGGTGCCAAAGGCACTTCCACCTTCAGTGAGCCCCCTGTTTCATCCTCACCCCTTACAGGTGCCAAGGGCACTTCCACCTTCGGTGAGCCCACTGTTTCATCCTCACCCCTTACAGGTGCCAAGGGCACTTCCACCTTCAGTGAGCCCACTGTTTCATCCTCACCCCTTACAGGTGCCAAGGGCACTTCCACCTTCAGTGAGCCCACTGTTTCATCCTCACCCTTTACCCGTGCGAAAGGCACTTCTACCTTCGGTGAGCGCACTGTTTCATCCTCACCCCTTACAGGTGCCAAGGGCACTTCCACCTTCCGTGAGCCCACTGTTTCATCCTCACCCCTTACAGGTGCCAAGAGTACTTCCACCTTCGGTGAGCCCACTGCTTCATCCTCACCCCTTACAGGTGCCAAGGGCACTTCCACCTTCGGTGAGCCCACTGTTTCATCCTCACCCCTTACAGGTGCCAAGGGCACTTCCAACTTCGTTGGGCCCACTGTTTCATCCTCACCCCTTACAGGTGCCAAGGGCACTTCCACCTTCGGTGAGCCCACTGTTTCATCCTCACCCCTTACAGGTGCCAAGAGTACTTCTACCTTCGGTGAGCCCACTGTTTCATCCTCACCCCTTACAGGTGCCAAGAGTACTTCCACCTTCGGTGAGCCCACTGTTTCATCCTCACCCCTTAAAGGTGCCAAATGCACTTCTACCTTCGGTGAGCGCACTGTTTCATCCTCACCCCTTACAGGTGCCAAGGGCACTTCCACCTTCGGTGAGCCCACTGTTTCATCCTCACCCCTTACAGGTGCCAAGAGTACTTCCACCTTCGGTGAGCCCACTGGTTCATCCTCACCCCTTACAGGTGCCAAGGGCACTGCCACCTGAGGTGGGCCCACTGTTTCATCCTCACCCTGGACTCCAAAGGTGCACGATGTATGCAATCTGTTCCTGCTCATGTGCAGGCGTAAAAGGCACAATGAAGATATTGCCACCTTGCAGGTGTACAGTGTAATCTTACAATGCGATGGGGCGCTGCAAGATGGTGGAAGAAAGAGAACAACAAAGGCCAACCCTCCGGATCTGGCTCCCATGGCACCCAGAAGGACCAGTCCTTCCCCCTGTGAATAGTAAGAATCTACAAATGTTCACAAGTGAAAGATTGTGAGAATCTGCGCATTCTATCCTGGAAGTGTGGAGGGGTTAGAAAGCACACAGCACAAGGGACCCAGAGGAATTATTACTCAAGGATGAAATGTGTCTTGAGAGACACAGCACCTTTGCACACAGTGACAATTCTCCAATGAATGAATGAATGAATGAATGAATGAATGAATGAATAATGAATAACTTTTTTTATGTGGTTACTTAAAACCATTACATTAAAACCAAAGTATAAAATTACAAAAGTTAAAACCAAAGATGTTTCTGCAGGCAGGCATTTATGAGAAGGTTCCAGGGTTCCAAAGGACACACGCAGTCGGGGACCTGGAGGGGTCACCCAGTGTCCCGCCGCAAAGTCTCTAGTCCTGTGCGCCCTTGGCTGCCATCAGCTCAGACCGGGTCTGTTGTATGAACTTTCCGAATGAGGCCATCTGTTTTACTGTACTCAAGGTATATAATTGATGGATTGCCTCCTTGACTGTGCGTGACCCCACATCCCTGAGGATGGGCCTGAGGTAGAGGGTGCGGGGTGCACGTAGGGCAGGGCAGCAAAATAGTAAATGGGCCAATGACTCACGTTTGTAATTACAGAGTCTACATTCCCGATCTCCCGTGCCAGCATTTCCCGGATGATGTAGTTCTTTAAGAGGGAGGGGGTGCAGTCTGTAGGCTAGGATCTTATGGAGGGCTGGGAGACCCACGGCCTGCGTGAGATGGTTTCGAGGGTTATACGCGGTGTGCGGCAAGCACAGGGACTCATGAAATGCTCTTTTCACAAGAGACTCAAGGTCCAAGTCACGGGAGCAGGCGCGCACTTGCTTTTTGATCGCGTGTTTGATGGTCGTGTAGTTGACAAGGTCTGGATTCCACGACTCAATCGCAAGATTAAGTTGGATCATTGCTGATTCAATGGTAGCTGACCAAGGGTTCCCGGGTTCCATAAAGATATGTTTCAAGACGGCCTTCAGTGTGTTGTCACGTGCCGCTGTTGTAAGGTAGTAATATTTGCTTAGGGCTGCCATCTCTTCAAGATTTTGTTGGTTGAGTGAGAATTCCAGGCGGATCAGAGTGTTTCTTGTGCATTTTGGTAAATGATACAGTCTCTTGTATGCCCGCAGTGAATTTTTTCCAACTCCTTGTTCAGTTTGCCTGGGTACGCCTGTTGTGCGTAATTGAGGGCCGGCATTAACTTGTCCTTGACAAATCTCCAATGCACGAATATGTGTACTCGTAAAAGCATGCCGATGTACAGGTGCAGAGTTACTATTTGGTGCTTGTAAAGTTCACTGTAGTACTCCTGGAAAGCTGCGCTGGTTGCCGGTCGCTGGTCACTGGGTGCTGGTCTCCAGACATACTACTGGGATTGTCATGGGAAGTCTCCTGCAGGCTCCTGTTCTCGTTGCTCCGTAGTGTACATAGCAGGAATTTATCCCCGTACTAAAATGCCTTAGTCTAACGCCTGATATGTGACACTTGGCAGGGCTGAACCTGTGCCACAATTTGTTTGATCTGGTTTAAAATTCCATGGTATTTTCCTCTGTTTACTGTGGATTTGAAAAACCTGCAAATAAATTATTTAAAAAATAAATAAGCTGCCCTCTTTAATTGCAAAACTGACCGTAATATATTCATTGAAATACAGATATATTCATTGAAATACAGATATATTCATTGAAATACAGATATATTCATTGAAATACAGATATATTCATTGAAATACAGATATATTCATTGAAATACAGACTGTCACTTCCAGTTGTCACCTTTCTTTAAATGCTCTTTAGTCCTTTACATCAGTGTTTGGAAGATGCTCATCTGAAGTGAAGCTATGAATACTTTTCCACATCAGCAAACAAGTGTGAGGTCCTGTACTAGAACTGTCTGACCCTTAACCCTTTAACCGCGGAGAATTTCTGCCGCGGTGCGAGCGAAGGTGGGCGTGGTTCGGACGGCCCCGGCCGTCCTCCGCACACGCCCACCGTAACGTCAGACAGCCCCCAGCCGTCCGACGCATCCAAGGGGTTTACATCAGTGTTTGGAAGATGATCATCTGAAGTGAAGCTATAATACTTTTCCACAGCAGCAACCAGTGTGAGGCCCTGCACTTGAACTGTCTTTCCCTTAAAAACATTCACATCTGTGACATCTGAAATCCCAGGTCTTTACAGGCACCAATGCTTGTTTCCCTGTTGGAGCCTGAAGGCTGCGGTTCCGTCAGCGGCCACCAGAGGGTGCTGCTCGCCTGCTGATGAAACCCACTGAGCACACATTGGATGCAAGGGAGAAGGGTTTCCTCTTCCGGGTCAGCGGGGGCAGAGACAGCACCAGCAGCGGTGCTGACATCACTTCGTCCTCTCCTGGTGTGTCCAGCCTGCTGGAGAGGAGGAAGGAGCGCTGTCTGGTGGGCAGTTACCTCCATCTTCAGACCCTCACAGAACCCCCCCTCTGACCCCAGATCTGCCCCCCAGACCCCAGGGGGAGGAGAGAGCCTGGACACGTCTGCATAGGTCTCTGCTCAGGTAGGACATTGTCAGCAACTTCTGCTGTGTTTGTAGAAATAGACTGAATAATCCTGGAGGGAATCTCAGCAGGAGCCGGGCTGAGCTGGGCTCTTCTATCCGGGGCCCCTGGGGCTGAGCTGGGCCCTTCTATTGCTGGGGCCCCTGGGGCTGATCTGGGCTCTTCTATCCGGGGCCCCTGTGGCGGAGCTGGGCTCTTCTATCCGGGGGCCCAGGGGGGCTTTCCTTCCGGACCTGGGGGTTTTTGTGGGCATCATATGTGTTAAAGAGGGGATCTGTACACTGCAACTTACTGCACTGTGAGGAATCTGTGTACTCTGCACTTCATCTTACTGCACTTCATCTTACTGCATAATGAGGAATCGGTTTTAGTGCATTGCATCTTACTGTACTATGAGCAATCTCTGCCACTGCACTGCATCTTACTGCTCAATGATGAATCTGTGCACACTGGATTTCTTTCTAATGCAGTATGATAAATCAGTGCATTGCACTGTATCTTACTATACTGTGAGAAGTCTGCGCCACTGCCCTGTGAGGTATCTGTGCATGCTACACTGCATCTTAGAACACGGTGAGGAATCTGTATTCACTCTTTGCTCAGCACTTGCTGTTTTTTTGCTGACTTGGCCACCTCTACCCCTATTTCCGAAGCATGTCCCTGAGGCAGATGACGTCAAGGCTACCCTGCTGCCCCGTGCCCCTTTTCTCCCTTTGCCCCTGTTTCCATCTCTCAGACTAGGTAAAAGCTTTAGTCATTGCAATCGTTTCCTGTGCCATAGGTTGTCTTATGGCATTATCCGCTACAGAGGTTGTGTGCCTGCTGCAGGGATTGTGTGTGTGTGTGTGTGTGTGCACAGACCTTGGGCGTGCCATGCAGGAGGCCTGTCAAGCAGTGGAAGGTATGTTTATTTATTTATTTTATTTTGAAAGTTTTATAGAGCTTGAACAAGACCCTTGCGGGTAGCAGAGCGCTTTTCATTAAGTAAGGTTCTCAATTAAATGCAAGTTAAACGCGTATAGATAACATCATATACCAGTGAAGCAGTAAAGTAAAACAAAGAAGCAATCCAGTTGAGTCCGGTGAAGGGTAGATATAATGATTCGTAACTCTAAATGGGCCATTGTCATAATAAGGATTAGCAGCGCGAGTACGTATGGTCTCAAAATTATTTTAGATTATGCTCAGGAGAATTTTGCCATGAGAATCGATTTTACTTCCTTTTTGAAAGCTGCAGTGGAGGGGTTCAGCCTTGTTTCCGGGGGAAGGGCATTCCAAATCCTGGGCGCCATCCCTGAGAAGGATCGTTTGTGGTTTTCTTCTTGTTGAATCTTTGCGGTTTCAGTAGTAGGCTTTCCGCACTTCTTGAGGATCTTATCCCACCAGAAATCATCAGTTAATGTGCCAGATAGCTGGGTGCCTTGTGATGCAGGGCTTTGTGCGTTATACACGCTATTTTCAAATGAATTCTGGCTTCCAGTGGTAGCCAATTCATGGATTTTAGGTCTGGGGAGCTGTGGGCCCTTCTTTTAGACCCAGTGATGAGTCTATCAGCAGCATTTATTGAAGCTCTTAAAGGTGCAGTTGTAACTTTCGGAAGGCCACACAGAGAGACCCTTCCATACTCTATGTAGCTGAGTAGGATCTGCTTCCTATGGTTACCCCCACTTTTTGCTGTGCTTCCCTGGTTTTTCGACTTTAGTCTGGCTGTGGCCCTGCTAATCAGGCCCACAGCCTAGCTGTTCGCTCTCTAAACTGATACCATGTACTTTAGGTGCATACCATAATGGTTACTGAGTTACCCTTGTGAGTCCCTATATATAATACCTTAGGTACTAAGGGCATAGGTACCCCAGAGGCCTACCAGGGGCTGAAGCATGTATTATGCCACCCCTGGACAGCCTTCCAAAATGGCACCACAGGTCTGCACTTGCAGCCTGGGTAAGGTGGTGTAAGCCCCCCTTACTTAGATATAGTAACCCTATATCTACCTATATATATAGACACATAGTAACCTATAAGTCACTCCTATGGCAGGCCTTAACAATCAAGGCAGAGTGCTTGGTTTTGTGTGAGAGGGTGCCCTAGCATGGGCTGAGTCCCTCTGCAGCTTTCAGAAATATCTCCTTATAGCTGTTCTATGATATAGCCATACCATATACTCTTAAGTGCAATATAATCCTCGCGGTTAATGCTAAATTTGGTTTGGCTTTATCAAAACATGTTGTGTAAGGTGTCAAACACTTTGGAATACTACCCCACCCCCCCAGTTATGGCGGCGGGGGTTGCATTCCACCCTTCTAGAGGGAGAAGACATGTACACACTGGTATACCCAGTTGTTAAAGTTTAGAAAAGCCTCAGCATCACAAAATGGATGCTGCTGCCACAGACACGAGTCTGACCTCCTGCTGCTGGACTCAACTCCGTCAGGGGAGGCCTGGACAATAGGTTTCCTGTCCAGGGAGGTGCTAGCAACTTCCCAGACAGGCTTTAGTGTATTGGGTAGGGTGGTTTGCATTCAGTGAATGCTTTTCAGACACTGCATGGGGCATAGAAGGTGCTCCATGCATTTCCCAGTTCAAACAAGTTGCTAGGGCACTCTGCCTGGACATCCTGCATTTTTGCAACTGCTCCTACTCCCGAAGTTTCCCGAAGTTGTGCATTGGGTCATTTAAAGCCCCTGCTCCAAGCACCTTTTGCACCGAAGCTCAGAGGCCTACACTCCACGAGTGTTCCGTGGGCCCACTTTGTGCATTTCTGCTCGAGGCTCATTCGCAATCTCTAGTCCGTTGGCTAGTGGGTCCCCACGAAGGACAATCTTTCCTTTACTGAGTTTTCCTGGTTGCTCCCGATATACTCCGACTCCCCTCCAAAGGTGGAGTACGAAGACCTTGCTGGTCTGCACCGAAGCCAATCTTGTTATCTTGCGTGGGTTGCTGTTGCCAAGGCTTGTTGGACCCACTCCAGATACCGACGCTTAGTAGTCCTGTGAGGGTTCGGGGGGATGGTGTGGATAGACATTGCAGTGGTAGTGAGAGGGATCGCAAGAGAGGGTTCATAAGAGTGTAGAAGAGAAAGTAGATCGCTTTCCGAAAACGGATTGGTGCTTCGAATTGGGCAGGTTGAGTTATTATGGGAGGGAACTGATTTCCAGCTGGGTAGAGTGAGTTTTGAGGTGAATGTTAGGTGTTTCGGGAGCCTCCTTGCTTGCTTGCTTGCTTGGGAGTCTAGTAGTTTTAACGCCCCATGATTGACTCGATATCACCTCTTTAAAAGCTTGGAGTTCTTCTTTGATTTGGTGAAGTGTGATCATGATTTCATCCAGTCTGGGGTCTGGAGCGGTTATGAGTGTGGTAGATGGCTGTGTTATGAGTGTGTATGGCTGCATTGTGGTCTGGTCCAATCTATATTCAGGTGCCAGTATTAGTATAGTCGAAGGAGTGGATGAAGTTCTGGGTGTGGCTGGCAGGGGTGAGGGTGTGAATGGGTGAGTTATGTATGTTGATGGCTGAGTTGTGGTTTTGGCAGGCTGGGGTGTGGGTGTGAGAAGTGTACTCGGTGCTATGAGTGGTCTGAGGGCGGCGTGTTATCTAAGTGGTAATGTGGTGTCCTATTATGTACCAACGACTGACCGGGGGGAAGGGGGTGGACTGGAATGGGGAGAGTGCATGCTAAGATTAACATTGTGCAGCAAGGACGAGGTAGCAGTAGAGTTGGTTATGGAAGGGATGATGTTAGTGGGGGTAGCAATGATCGAGCATGGAGAGGAATCAATATAGGGGGTGCATATGCTTTCTCAGTCGTGCTCGGAGGAAGTACAATATGTGAGTTAGTCTGCATGGGAGTTACATGAGTCTCCAGTGTGGGAAGTGGTCGGTGTAATAGAGGAGCATAGATGGGGGGAGGGTTTGGGGAAGTGACGTGCAGCGTGCTGGGGGAGTGGTGTGGAAGGAGGTGGCTTATGATGCCGAAGCCAGTAATGGGCGGAGAAGTGGTGGGGCGTGGCTGTCAGACGGGATTGGCGATGTGATATTTTGAGTACTGGTGGTGGGAGAAGTTTGGGTGGCAGTTTGGGGCTAAGCCACTTGTTCTTTAATAATGGGAAAGATCTTATGGGGCGCAGAGCGTGTATGGGGCTCGTGAGGGGTCAGTGCAATGCTGCGTGATGGGCTAGGGGAGGTGGATGGGAGGGGGAAATAGCAACTAAGGAGGTGGCTGGATATTGAGCTGAGGGGGAAAACAGGGGTTGGATCTAATATACTACTGAAAGTACCATAGGTGCCAGGAGCAGAGTATTGTGTGGAATGAACTAGCTAAGAGAAGAGACCAAGGGCAAAGAGAAAGATTACGTAAAATGAGGGAGAATGTAAGGAAATGAGATGAAATGAGGGAGGAATGCAATTAAATGAAATGAGGGAGGAATGCAGTGAAATGAAGTACTTAAATTAAATAGATTAAGTTAAAATGCGGAGTGGGCTAGCTAAGAGAAGAGACAAAGGGCAAAGAGAAAGATTACATAAAATGAGTGAGGAATGCTAAGAAATGAGATGAAATGAGGGAGGAATGCAATGAAATGATATGAGGGAGGAATGCAATGAAATGAAATACTTAAATAAAATAGACTAAATTAAAATGCGGGGGAATGCAATGAGATGAAATAAAATGGGGGAGGATGCAGTGAAACGAAATTCTGACCTGAAATGCATATGGACAGGGGACGGTGGTCAACGATCAATGTGCTGTACTCCAGTGGTAGTGTCAGTCTAATATGGCCAACTCCCTAGGCAAGATCCTCATAGGCATCTATGCAGTCTTCTTTCTGTTTCCATAGGCTGTGAGAGCCCCAGGGTAGACCTGTTTCAATGACCATAAGACTGTAGAGGGTTGTAGTCCTGTTTCATTTGTTATGATTTGGGTCAGAAGGTTACTGTTTATCTCTCAAAGGAAAGCCCAGTGGCTGAAGGTGGCCCCCTTGTCTTTGTTGTTTACGCAAACAGCCATTTTGTGGGGATATAATCCAAAGCCACTACTGTCCTACTAATCGCAAAGTACATCAAGAGAATAAGGGTCAAACTTAAAATAACAATTAAAACAGAATAGAGATGAGCAGAGGTACCAATAAAACAGCCACGATGTTGTCGCTGTCGTCAATACTATCAAAGACTGGTCGGGCTGCAGGTTACCTCCAGGCCCCCCTTTGGAGACTTGGGGTTATGTTGCCCAGGTTCCAAGGACGCTGTAAGCATCTCCTAATGAGGCAAGACTTCCTGAAAAGGATCCAAAACAAACGCACTATCGGCGTTGTTGTGGAGGCGGGGCAGAGATGCGACTTCCTGCACCGAGCCGAAGCGAGGTTAATCGGCCCGACCTAGCCTCTGGAACTTCAAACGGCTGGCGCCCAGTGCGTGATGGCCCTGCTGTTGTGAGGAATCCGGATGTGGGGGAACTGGGAAACCCTGCTGACTCCACGCAATCCTGCAGCCTCTTCTCCTGGTCTCCAAAGCTTGCTGCTGCTGCGGTACAGAAGACAAGCAGCCTCGACTTCAGGTCGACGGCGCTTGCTATTGCTGCGGCAAAAAAACACAGAGCGATAATTAGCCCGGCATGGGCCCTCAGTTTTTGTTCGAAAAGCAGCCCAGGGCGTGTGTGAGAAGTTGGCCTGATAGGTGATGTTTCCAATTCTGGAACCACCGATTATCAGACCAAACAATCCCTTATGGTGTCTGGTTGTAAGTCAACCTTATTAGACAAGCTATCCTAGGGGTAGCATGGACTAAGCAGCCTAAAGGCTTAACTTAAGAGGTCGTGTTAAGCGAGCTGTTTTATCACATACAATCCTGTAATATCAAATGAAAGGACACCACACAAGTATATATTATAAAAATATATGTGTTTATTACTAAAAACAATCCCCAGTATTCTTTATGAATAAAGGGGCACAAGCGTTAAATCAAAAGCACTGTTTAAACATACAAAGTTGCACGATTATGGATGAGGGCGGGGGCCACTCAAACCATATACTAAACAAGTGGTATAAGAGATACCAATCGAACAGTGGTTAGGCCTAGGGCCTAGGGAATCGCTGGGAGCAGTCAGGACAAGCAATGCTGAAGTCGGGAATGGCCCACGGGATTCGGGTGCAGTGCGGAAAGCGCACGCGTGCACCAATGTTAACCAATGGTGCGTAAAAGTTGTAAAGTTAAAGTTAAAGGACACTTCCGCTGAACCTAGAGGAACAAAACTTAAGACACAGACCCTAGAGATGTGTACCAGTGTGGGAACACCGGCGGAGAAAAGTTACCTCACCCACAGGAAGCGGGTGCACAGGGTCGAAGTTGAGTCGGGTTTCGTCACGCAGGCTCTTGGTGCTTGAAGCTGAAAGGGCTGCAGGCGGGGTGAAAGAGAAGTGTCCGGTGGAGTCCAAGGGTGGACTCAAGTCGAAAAGTACCTGAAAGCAGAGGGGACAGAGTCTGGGTCACTCAGCAGTGACCAGGGTGGAACCAGGACGGAACCAGGCAATGTCAGGCGCAATCAGGTGGTTGTCGAGGCGCTTCTCTCCGCTGTCACGTGGGCTCTGGGGCATCTGCGACGTCCAGGAGCAGGTCACGATCTGTCCCACGCAGGCTCTCGCCGTCGGCGCTGTCGGCTTCAAGATTGGAGCAGACAACACTTGGCAAAAGCAATCCACGCGGAACCGGGAGATTGCTTCTCACTCGAACCAGGAAGGTCAGAGTGGGGGCTCCTTTTCAGGGGAGCTGGTGTAGATCTGGAGCAACCAGATTCACAAGTTGTATTCGCAGTTTCGTTGGCACAGGGACCACTAGCCGGCTGGCAAGTGACCGGGCCAACGCGTTGAGCCAAATGGAGCAAAAGGGCCCCACGCAGCACTCGTCGAGTGTGGAGGGCTGAACTTCGTTGCAAGAGTGGCTCAGGGTTGGGGCTTCTCAAACCCTGGTGTACAGCTTCAAGGGTCACTCGTGGGCTGCACGGTCAGCGTCTCGTGGTCAATTCAAGATGGCGTGCCCCACGCTTCCGGTCGCCTCCACGGGTCTCAGCTCTGCAGGGACTGTGGATCGGGCTGTAGGAAGGCAGGCAAGCTTGATCTCGTCGATCTCTGTCGCTCGAGTTCCGGCGGGAACTGCGACAAAGTAGACGTCGAGGGCTGGATGGTGCCTGTTTACACAGGGTGGTCACTCCTTGACCACAAGGGAGATTCTTCGGGCTTCCACGTTGAGTAGGAGGTCCAAGGGTCCAGAGTTTTGTTTCTTATGTTTCGTTCAGGAAATCTAAAGTGCATTGGCACTGCTCCCACTCTTATTCGAATCTGGGGGGCGTGATTACCTGCTAGGTCCCCTCCTATGGGTGGGACCCAGGAAGGGGGTGGTTACACCCCTTTCCTTTGATCCAGGCCGCCCTGGCACGAGGGCTGGAGTGCCCCAGAACCGGTTTGGCCGGATTATGCAAGGGGCAGCCTTGTGCGCCCCAAGCAGTGTCTGGTTTCTTTCAGACCTCCCTGCTACAATCCACTATCTCCTGTCTGGAGGGTGGTAAAACCCCCCTGCGACAGGAAACCCTTTGTCCAGGCCCCATTTGGCGGACTTTCGGTCAGCTGCAGGGGTCCAGACCCGTGTCTGTGGCAGAGGCATCCATTTTGTGGATCTAAGGCCCTTTTAGAAATTAACCGCATTTAAGTAAAGTAACATGTCTTACCCCTCTAGAGGGGTGGAATGCTATCCCCGTCGCCAGAACTGGCGAGGGGATAGTATTCCAAATCGTATGACACCTTACACGACATGTTTTGATAAAGCCAAACCAAAGATGCTATATAACCGCGAGGATTATAAGGCACTTAAGAGTATATGGTATGGCGTTATCCTGAAACAGCTTAGGGAGTTGTTCCCGACAGCTGCAGACAGGCTCAGCTCATGCTAGAGCTCCATCTCACATTAAACCACGCACTCTGCCTCCAGGATTGATGAGGCCTTCCATAGGAGTGGCTCACAGGTTTATATGTGTCCAGATATAGGTTTAGACATAGGTATACTATATCTAAGTAAGGGGTGCTTACACCACCTTACCCCAGCTGAGTGATCAGCCAGTTGTGTCAATTTAAGAACCAGCCAGGGGTGGCAAAAGATATGCTGCAGCCCCTGGTAGGCCTTGGTGGCCCCTATGCCCTGGGCACCTATAGTGCATTATACAGGGGCTGACAAGGAGTCCATTTCCAATTGTGGTATGTGCCTATAGCACATGTATCAGTAATTTAGTGAGAGGACAGCAGGCTGGGGGTCTGATCAGCAGGCCCACAGCCTCAGTAGTCGAAAACCAGTGAAGCAAAAAGCAAAAATTTGGGGTGACCATAGGATAGCAGACCCTACTCTCCTACACAACCCCCCCCCCCCCCCAAACGCAGGGACATTAAACTAACCTTGACCAGATAAGTCTTCATGTTCTAAGTGGAAGTACCTGGAGAGACCATCTGCATTACCATGGTCAGTCCCTGGGCGGTGCTCCACTGTAAAGTCCATCCCCTGTAGGGAAATGGACCACCTGAGCAGTTTGGGATTTTCACCCTTCATCTGATTGAGCCACAAGAGGGGCTTATGGTCTGTCTGAACTAGGAAGTGAGTTCCAAACAAGTAGGACCTCAACTTCTTCAGGGCCCAAACCACAGCAAAGGCCTCCCTCTCAATGGCTGACCAACGTTTCTCTCTAGGGGTCAGCCTCCTGCTAATGAAAGCAATGGGCTGGTCTTGACCATCTTGATTAAGTTGTGAGAGCACAGCTCCCACCCCCAACTCAGAAGCATCTGTCTGTACAATGAACTGTTTGGAGTAGTCAGGACTCTTTAGGATAGGTACAGAGCACATGGCCTTCTTCAGGTCTTCAAATGCCTTTTGACAGCTCACTGTCCACTGAACCTTTTTTGGCATCTTCTTGGATGTCAAGTCATTTAATGGTGTCACTATAGACCCATAGTTTTTCACAAACTTCCTGTAATACCCAGTCAGGCCCAAGAAGGCTCTGACTTGTGTCTGGGTAACTGGAGGAGCCCAGTCCTGTATGGTCTGGATTTTGCTCTCCAGTGGCTGAACCTGACCCCCACCTACTAGGTGGCCCAGGTACACAACCTTACTCTGCCCTATCTGGCACTTAGTAGCCTTGATAGTTAGGCCTGCCTTTTTCAGGGCCTCCAGAACTTTCTTCAGGTGGATCAGGTGATCCTCCCAGGTGGAGCTAAAGACAGCAATATCATCTAGATATGCTGCACAAAAGTCATCCAACCCAGCAAGGACTTGGTTCACCAACCTTTGGAAAGTGGCAGGTGCATTCTTCAAACCAAAGGGCATTACCACAAACTGATAATGTCCACTAGGGGTAGAGAATGCTGTTTTGGCTTTTGACTCCTCAGCTAGTCTGATTTGCCAGTAGCCAGCTGTCAAATCAAATGTGCTCAGAAACTTGGCAGAAGCCAATCTGTCAATGAGCTCATCTGCTCTTGGAATGGGGTGAGCATCTGTCTTAGTGACAGCATTGAGACCCCTGTAGTCCACGCAAAATCTCATTTCTCTCTTTCCATCTTGGGTATGAGGTGTTGGCACCAGGACTACTGGGCTGGCCCATGGGCTCTCTGATGGCTCAATCACTCCAAGCTCCAACATCTTTTGCACCTCAGCCTTGATGCAATCCCTGACATGGTCAGGTTGCCTGTAGATCTTATTCTTCACAGGCAGACTGTCACCAGTGTCCACCACATGGGTACACCAGTCAGTCTGGCTGGGTGTGAGTGAAAACAAATGCCTGTGGGCCTGCAAAACTTATCTGCAGTCCATCTGTTGCTGGTCAGTGAGGCTGCCCGCCAAGGCTACTCCATCAACTGAACCATCATCAGGGTTCTGAGAAAGCAGGTCTGGGAGAGGGTCACTCTCCTCCTCCTGCTCCCCATCTGTGGCCATGAGCAAGCTCATGTCCTCCCTGTCCACAAATGCTTTCAAACGATTCACATGGATTACCCTGTGAGGGCTCCTGGGGGTTCCAAAGTCTACCAAGTAGGTGACTTCTCCCTTTTTCTCAATGATAGGATAGGGTCCACTCCATTTGTCCTGGAGTGCTGCTGGGGCCACTGGCTCCAGTACCCACACCTTCTGTCCTGGTTGGAACTCTACCAGTACAGCCTTTTGGTCATGCCAAGCTTTTTGTAATTCTTGGCTGGCCTCCAGGTTTTTGGATGCTCTCTCCATGTATTCAGCCATCCTGGAGTGGAGACCAAGTACATAGTCCACTATGTCTAGTTTGGGCTTTTTGAGAGGTAACTCCCATCCTTCCTTCACCAAACACAATGGACCCCTCACAGGGTGGCCACACAAAAGTTCAAAAGGGCTGGTGCCAACCCCCTTCTGTGGGACCTCTCTGTAAGCAAAGAGCAGGCAAGGTAAAAGAATGTCCCATTTCCGCCTGAGCTTCTCTGGTAATCCTTTTATCATGCCTTTAAGGGTCTTGTTAAATCTCTCCACAAGCCCATTGCACTGTGGATGATAGGGGGTGGTAAACTTGTAGTTTACTCCACACTCCTTCCACATTGCTTTCAGATAGCTAGACATAAAGTTCCTCAACCTGGGGCAAGGTGGAAGGCTCAGCCTTTCCTCTCTTGCTCCTTCTCTTGGGTTGTGGTTGGTCTATTGTTCCAAGATCCACCACTGGTTCAGGAAGGCACTTCTTAGCCTGAGACCTTGTCACTGCAAGGACGTGCTCTGAAATCCCTAGCATTTCTGCATGAGTCCTGTACTCCACTTCTGACCAAGCTGAGCTTTCAAGATCATTGCCTAACAGACAGTCTACTGGCAGGTCTGCACTCACAACAACTTTCTTTAGGCCTTCTACCCCTCCCCAGGAGAAGTTCACAACTGCCACACTATGGGAAGTAGTGGAGTTGCTTGCATTGGTCACTAGGTAACTTTCACCTAGTACAATCTGTCCAGGGTCCACAAAGTCAGGTGTCACCATTGTGACACTGGCACATGTGTCCCTGTAGGCCTGAGCCAGTTTCTCATTAATTAAAGGCGTCTGCCTATATTTGCCCAGGTTACTGGGGCTTACTGCAGTGGACAAATCTAGGTCCACATCATATAGGAGAACTGCCTGAGTAGGGGTTCTGACTAGGCCAGATCCTACTTCAATACCCAGGGTCAACCCAGCTACACCCTTGGACTGTGTTCCACCACTGCTTGCTGGACTAGGGGTTGCAGTTGCTTTAGGAGCTGCAGTGGTGGGGACTGGATTTGTCTTAGTGCATTCACTGCCCCAGTGTGAAACTGATTTGCAGGTATTACACCAAGGTGTCTTTGGACCTTTGTTCTTCTTCTTCTTGTTTCCATTTTGGGAACCACTCTCCTTACTATTAGTTTGGGGGCCTGAAGACTTCTGGTCTTTTTCTTTATCTTTCTGATTTCCACCCTTCTGGTCTGTTTTCTTCTGGTCACCACCTTGGTTCTGGGGTTTCTGCTTAATCCTTGTTCTGACCCATTTGTCCGCCTTCTTTCCCAATTCTTGGGGAGAGGTCAGATCAGAGTCAATAAGGTATTGATGCAACAGCTGGTTTGTACAGTTATTAAGGATCTGTTCTCTCATTATAAGATTGTACAATCCTGTATAGTCTGAAACTTTACTTCCCTGCAACCAACCCTCCAAAGCCTTAGTGGCACACTCAACGAAATCAGTCCAGTCTTGAGTCTGTGCTTTTTGGGTGTCTCTGAACAACAACCTGTATTGCTCAGTGGTTAGGCCAAACCCTTCAATAAGAGCACTCTTCAAGACAGAGTAGTTTTTGGCATCCTCAGGTCTAACTGTGAGGAGCCTGTCCCTCCCTTTCTCAGAAAAGGAGTACCATAAAATTGCAGCCCACTGATCCTGAGGAACCTGCTGTACCATGCAGGCTCTCTCCAGAGCAGTCATCCATTTGTGGATGTCATCCCCTTCCTTGTAGGGGGGCACAATTTTTGTCAGGTTTCTATTATCATAGGCCCTGTCTTTTTCTCTAGGAAAATTGCTGCCACCAGTGGCATCTAAGCCACTTAATTTCTGCTCTCTTGCCAAGGTAAGTCTAGCTTGAGCCAAGGTAAGTTTAGCTTGAGCCAGGGCTACCTCCTCCCTCTCTATTTGGAGTTTGACAGCCCTCATTCTGGCCCTATGCTCAGTCTTCTGAGAGGCAGTCATACCTCTCTCAGATTCTCTTGAGGCACTAGAAATATGAGAGTCCCCTGAGGGAGATCGCACTCTTCTGTTGCCTGGGAGAATGTCATAGGGTCTGAGGAGGTGCTGGCCCTCTCCATTCCCCAGTAGGTCTAAGTTGGCCTGGTTAAGCCTGGCAACTTGGACCTGGTTACCCCTCTGATCCTGATCTGCAAGGTCCTCTACATCTGAGTCCTCTTCCTCCTCCTCTTCTCCATCTTCCTCCTGAGGGGGATCAGTTACAGGGGGTTTCTCTCCATCTCCTGACTTGGAGGGGACCTCATTTGCCCTCTCTACGTCATCCTGTTCTAGAATGGCTATCAGGATAGGACAGGTGGGACTTCTGCCCCTTTTTAACCCTCTTGAGATGCACAAGGCAATCAAGTCTTTTCGGGTTAATTTGTCATAGCTGGAAGTTGCCTGGGTAAGGTCAACTGTCACAGGGGTAGACCCTGAGGCCACTCCTGTGTCAGACATGACTCTAGTGTGGTGTAAGTGATGCACCTACCTACACTAAGTGTTTCCCTACTGTACCTTACTAGTGAGTTGTAGTCAGGGTGTGCTAGTCCCTTCAACCTACAACTACTAAGTTCAGTAGAACTTAATATGCTAAGCTTTTGATTTATATGTACCTAGAGGTACTTGATGTGATCTTTCAATTTGATAAAAAGATTGCAATGGTAAAACAACAGCAAGCTCAAATCCGCACCGCTGCTCACCAATGTGAGAAGTTGGCCTGATAGGTGATGTTTCCAATTCTGGAACCACCGATTATCAGACCAAACAATCCCTTATGGTGTCTGGTTGTAAGTCAACCTTATTAGACAAGCTATCCTAGGGGTAGCATGGACTAAGCAGCCTAAAGGCTTAACTTAAGAGGTCGTGTTAAGCGAGCTGTTTTACCACATACAATCCTGTAATATCAAATGAAAGGACACCACACAAGTATATATTATAAAAATATATGTGTTTATTACTAAAAACAATCCCCAGTATTCTTTATGAATAAAGGGGCACAAGCGTTAAATCAAAAGCACTGTTTAAACATACAAAGTTGCACGATTATGGATGAGGGCGGGGGCCACTCAAACCATATACTAAACAAGTGGTATAAGAGATACCAATCGAACAGTGGTTAGGCCTAGGGCCTAGGGAATCGCTGGGAGCAGTCAGGACAAGCAATGCTGAAGTCGGGAATGGCCCACGGGATTCGGGTGCAGTGCGGAAAGCGCACGCGTGCACCAATGTTAACCAATGGTGCGTAAAAGTTGTAAAGTTAAAGTTTAAGGACACTTCCGCTGAACCTAGAGGAACAAAACTTAAGACACAGACCCTAGAGATGTGTACCAGTGTGGGAACACCGGCGGAGCAAAGTTACCTCACCCACAGGAAGCGGGTGCACAGGGTCGAAGTTGAGTCGGGTTTCGTCACGCAGGCTCTTGGTGCTTGAAGCTGAAAGGGCTGCAGGCGGGGTGAAAGAGAAGTTTCCGGTGGAGTCCAAGGGTGGACTCAAGTCGAAAAGTACCTGAAAGTAGAGGGGACAGAGTCTGGGTCACTCAGCAGTGACCAGGGTGGAACCAGGACGGAACCAGGCAATGTCGGGCGCAATCAGGTGGTCGTCGAGGCGCTTCTCTCCGCTGTCACGTGGGCTCTGGGGCATCTGCGACATCCAGGAGCAGGTCACGATCTGTCCCATGCAGGTTCTCGCCGTCGGCGCTGTCGGCTTCAATATTGGAGCAAACAACACTTGGCAAAAGCAATCCACGCGGAACCGGGAGATTGCTTCTCACTCGAACCAGGAAGGTCAGAGTGGGGGCTCCTTTTCAGGGGAGCTGGTGTAGATCTGGAGCAACCAGATTCACAAGTCGTATTTGTAGTTCCGTCGGCACAGGGACCACTAGCCGGCTGGCAAGTGACCGGGCCAACGCGTTGAGCCAAATGGAGCAGAAGGGCCCCACGCAGCACTCGTCGAGTGTGGAGGGCTGAACTTCGTTGCAAGAGTGGCTCAGGGTTGGGGATTCTCAAACCCCGGTGTACAGCTTCGAGGGTCACTCGTGGGCTGCACGGTCAGCGTCTCGTGGTCAATTCAAGATGGCGTGCCCCACGCTTCCGGTCACCTCCACGGGTCTCAGCTCTGCAGGGACTGTGGATCGGGCTGTAGGAAGGCAGGCAAGTTTGATCTCGTCGATCTCAGTCGCTCGAGTTCCGGCGGGAACTGCGACAAAGTAGATGTCGAGGGCTGGATGGTGCCTGTTTACACAGGGTGGTCACTCCTTGACCACAAGGGAGATTCTTCGGGCTTCCACGTTGAGTAGGAGGTCCAAGGGTCCAGAGTTTTGTTTCTTATGTTTCGTCAGGAAATCTAAAGTGCATTGGCACTGCTCCCACTCTTATTCGAATCTGGGGGGCGTGATTACCTGCTAGGTCCCCTCCTATGGGTGGGACCCAGGAAGGGGGTGGATACACCCCTTTCCTTTGATCCAGGCCGCCCTGGCACGAGGGCTGGAGTGCCCCAGAACCGGTTTGGCCGGATTATGCAAGGGGCAGCCTTGTGCGCCCCAAGCAGTGTCTGGTTTCTTTCAGACCTCCCTGCTACAATCCACTATCTCCTGTCTGGAGGGTGGTAAAACCCCCCCTGCGACAGGAAACCCTTTGTCCAGGCCCCATTTGGCGGAGTTTCGGTCAGCTGCAGGGGTCCAGACCCGTGTCTGTGGCAGAGGCATCCATTTTGTGGATCTAAGGCCCTTTTTGAAATTAACCACATTTAAGTAAAGTAACATGTCTTACCCCTCTAGAGGGGTGGAATGCTATCCCCGTCGCCAGAACTGGCGAGGGGATAGTATTCCAAATCGTATGACACCTTACACGACATGTTTTGATAAAGCCAAACCAAAGATGCTATATAACTGCGAGGGTTATAAGGCACTTAAGAGTATATGGTATGGCGTTATCCTGAAACAGCTTAGGGAGTTGTTCCCGACAGCTGCAGACAGGCTCAGCTCATGCTAGAGCTCCATCTCACATGAAACCACGCACTCTGCCTCCAGGATTGATGAGGCCTTCCATAGGAGTGGCTCACAGGTTAATATGTGTCCAGATATAGGTTTAGATATAGGTATACTATATCTAAGCAAGGGGTGATTACACCACCTTACCCCAGCTGAGTGATCAGCCAGTTGTGTCAATTTAAGAACCAGCCAGGGGTGGCAAAAGATATGCTGCAGCCCCTGGTAGGCCTTGGTGGCCCCTATGCCCTGGGCACCTATAGTGCATTATACAGGGGCTGACAAGGAGTCCATTTCCAATTGTGGTATGTACCTAGGGTACATGGAATCCATTTTACAGAGAGAGCAGATGGCCTGGGGCCCTGATTAGCAGGGAACCAGGTCAACTAAGTCAAAAACCAGCTAAACACAAGGCAAAAAATCGGGGGTAACCATAGTCAGGTAGCCACCTTCCTACAGAGACCATAAACATGCACATTTCTCCAGGCAGTGAGGTGCAAGACCTCTACCTTCATTGTTGAGCCCAGGAACAACACTGGGCTCAACAGTGAACTCCGCAATGTCTGACTTTGCAAAGATAAATTTATAACTGAAGTCCGGAAACATAACTATGATGCGGTCAATGCGACACAGATGCGGCCATAATTCGTCGTCCATTAGATAAATATCATCAATGTACGAGTACCCATTAGGATCAATGCCATCTAACAAAGAGACAACACGTGCGGCAAAGACACCTGGGCTGTTTTATAGCCTATGGCCAATCTTTTAAATTGTTTTTGTTTGCCGCCACAAGTGAACACTGTCCATTGACAACTAACGGAGGACAGGTTATGACTAAAAAAGCCATTTGAAATGTCTTGTGTGATCTTAAATCTTTTTCACATCAGACTGTTAACGAGAGCTGAACTGTGGGTGTTCTGTACCGCACATGTACGACAACATGAATTTAAATGTCGATAATCCAAAACCAGAAAACACAAGAATATGTCTACACCCAATTAATTTCCAAAAACTTATATCAGATCATAGGAGAAACACAAACTTATTGAGTTTGACCCGGTATATTTATTTATACTTGTCTATTTCGAAAAACAATTTCATTCTTCTTTTGTAAGTTTCGCAAAAAAGGAAAAAACTGTACATTCAATACATTTAAATTCCAGCATCTAACTATTTACAAACAAAATATTTACAATTCATATACACAATTATTATACATTCCACAAAAAATTCACTATACAAACACAAACAATTGAAATGTTCAAAAAAGTTAATCTGAATTAATAAAGAATGAAGAGACAAAGTCAAAAGGAAGGAGCACGTCCTAAAATAAGGATGACTTTTACAACCAGCCAGAGCTAGTTCAAATGCTTAGTGATATTGATTGCTCCCTCAGATGTGCCGACGCATTTCTAGTCCGAGGAAACCAGTTCCCAGACTATCATCAGGGCTTTGTCACTTTTCTGTGTAAAATGCAGAAACACAATAAAGTTTTAATTATCTAGCTTGAAGCCTCTATTCTTTCTGGTATTGCACTAAACAATCTAAAATATGTACCTGTGTGTAAATATTCACATTAATAATAATAATAATAATGTTGATGTAATTCAAAATGTGAACCTTTTCATGAATCTCATGCTTGAATTAACCTATAACACATTTGTATAGGTAGGTTCATCCGTCACGCCTGTTAACCGGAAAAGGTGTTGAGGGTATTGTGGACAGATACAAGCACTAATCAAGACTTTGGGCGCCATGTTGCGGGAATTCTGCTCATGCACAGAACTATGCGCAGGAAACCAGGACCTCAGTGTATTGTGGTGTACCAAAAATCCACCTCAGTGCCCAGAACCCCTATCCGACTAGCAACAGTGTCTCATTCATTCTCCGTACTACAGCAAAGCTACCAATGAACAAGCGACTTTGGTACCTCTCAGGAATAGTGGGAATCAAGAACACTCTTTTGATTTTACTCTCATAAATGTCCACAATGTGAGTAATCAGAGTCAATGTATAGATTAAAATGTTTATTTCAACTACGTGCTCTAAGATGCAGTATCTTTGCTAACATAAGTAAAAAGATGCATAAAATCAATACAATCAACATTGTTACAATTCCATAAAATACAAAGGGAGAAATCATATTATAATGATAGTGGAACCAGGTCTATAGCGCCTTGTGTACCACCCTCCCCTTGCTAGGAGCTAGGTATTATAATAATAGAAGTTCTCTAGGTTAAAACCGGGAACCCCATACCTCCAAAGTCAGGTGAAGTGAATCACATCCCAGATCAGCACAGCTCTTTGTCGATTGAAAGGTTTTTTCCAAGTGCTAGTCTCATGCATGCAGTGCAATATTAAAAGCACCTGAGTTTCAAAAATGTGCAGCTCTGTTTGTGTTGTGTCTAGAGCGTGGACCGATCAACCTGCATCAACAGCATACATTGTTATTTTAACATTGAACACTTTGTGCAGACTTGAGGTCGCAGTGTGAGTCTAGAGATGTGAAAAACAGACCGTTCTCATGTGAAGGAAAAGCAAGCTGTTTGTCTTTATAAAAACAGAGGCATGTAGTGTCATGTGCAAAAACAGCAAAATGGCGTTTGAGCAACTAACTCACTTATGCTAATATAGCAATGTGTGCAGGCAGAATCGTATTCATCCCTACACTTTTACAAGTAGCATGAACAGGAACTCTTGGATGTTTTTTCTTTGTAACTCTTCACCGCCAAATAAAAACCGCCAGTGTTTCTTTTCTTTTATTCCACATTGTGCTAGTCTCCCAGTGGATTTCCTGTTATATCACATTGTTTTTTTCAATATGTACCAAAGTGAACAATCACTGGGAACAGACACTTTTATTATTCTACAAATCTTTGGTTTTCTTCTTTTCATCTAGTCGAGTCTTTATTCATCTGGTATTTGAATATCCCACATAATTATACATATTTTTCCTGTAATTCCTTCATCTCACAATAACTGCACTCTTCTGTTCCTGTCAATGTCCTCAGATGAGTCTAAATTATTGCTATTGTTATTAAGTTCTTTCTGAATTCACTGCATCTCTAGTATTATTTATAATGAAGGTGTGTGTTCGCTGAGGCTCTGTAGGATCGGAAATTGACAAAAGCTCGTCACACTTTTAGTGCAATTGTACGGTTTACCCCAGGTGTGTTCACAATTGACAAAATCACTTCTGACATTCATTGCAATGCCCATTTTTACTCTGTGTATGTTAGTTGATGTATTCGTAGGTTTTATAACTGACAGAAGATATTCACACATTCACTGCACCTGAAAGGATTTTTCTCTGTGAGCATTAACTGATGAATCCTTAATGCAAAAGATTTCCTAAAGGTACTTCTACACTCACTACACTTGTATGGTATTTACAGAGTGAGAGCAAGCTGATGTCTACATAGGCTTGATAATTGACTACATTTCTTCACACATTCATTGCACTTGAATGCTTTTCTTCTGCGTTTGTTTGCTGATGCCTGTTTAGGATTGATAATGGACTTCAGCTTTTCAAGCATTCATGGCATTTAAAAGATTTGTTTCCCCTTTGTGAGCTCGCTGATGATTTCTTAATGCTGAAGAGTAAGTAAAACTACTGCCACATTCACTGCAATTGTATGGTTTTTCCCCTGTGTGTATTCGCTGATGTGTCCGGAGGTTTGATTGTACGCTAAAACTACTCCCACATTCATTGCAATGGTAGGGTTTTTCCCCTGTGTGTTTTCTCTGATGTGTGTGGAGGTTTGATTGTGACCTAAAACTACTTCCACATTCACTGCAATTGTATGGTTTTTCCCCAGTGTGTATTCGTTGATGTCTCCGGAGGTCTGTTAACTGACTGAAGCTCTTTACACATTCACTGCACTGGTATGGTTTTTCCCCTGTGTGTATTCTCTGATGTGTGTGGAGCTGTGAAATGTGATTGAAGCTCTTTACACATTCCTTGCAATGGTATGGTTTTTCCCCTGTGTGGGTTCGCTGATGTATTTGGAGTTCTTGTAACCGACAGAAGCTCTTCACACATTCACTGCAATGGTATGGTTTTTCCCCTGTGTGTGTTCGCTGATGTGTGTGGAGGTTTGATAATTGACTGAAGCTCTTCACACATTCCTTGCAATGGTATGGTTTTTCCCCTGTGTGGGTTCGCTGATGTATTTGGAGTTCTTGTAACCGACAGAAGCTCTTCACACATTCACTGCAATGGTATGGTTTTTCCCCTGTGTGTGTTCGCTGATGTGTTTGGAGTTTTGCTAACGTACTGAAACTCTTCACACATTCACTGCAATGGTATGGTTTTTCCCCTGTGTGTATTCTCTGATGTCTGCGGAGGTGTGATAATTGACTGAAGCTCTTCACACATTCCTTGCAATGGTATGGTTTTTCCCCTGTTTGTGTTCGCTGATGTGTTTGGAGTTTTGCTAACGTACTGAAACTCTTCACACATTCACTGCAATAGTATGGTTTTCCCCCTGTGTGTAATCTCTGATGTGTGTGGAGCTGTGAAATGTGATTGAAGCTCTTTACACATTCCTTACAATGGTATGGTTTTTCCCCTGTGTGTATTCTATGATGTCTATGGAGGCTTGATAATTGACTGAAGCTCTTCACACATTCACTGCAATGGTATGGTTTTTCCCCTGTGTGTGTTCGCTGATGTGTTTGGAGGTCTGTTAACCGACAGAAGCTCTTCACACATTCACTGCAATTGTATGGTTTTTCCCCTATGTGTATTTTCTGATGTGTGTAGAGGTTTGATATTTGACTGAAGCTCTTTACACATTCCTTGCAATGGTATGGTTTTTCCCCTGTGTGGGTTCGCTGATGTCTTTGGAGTTCTTGTAACCGACAGAAGCTCTTTACACATTCACTGCAATGGTATGGTTTTTCCCCTATGTGTATTTTCTGATGTGTGTAGAGGTTTGCTATTTGACTGAAGCTCTTTTTACATTTGTTGCAATGGTATGGTTTTTCCCCTGTGTGTATTCTCTGATGTGTGTGGAGGTTTGAAATTTGACTGAAGCTCTTTACACATTCCTTGCAATGGTATGGTTTTTCCCCTGTGTGTGTTCGCTGATGTGTTTGGAGGTCTGTTAACCGACTGAAGCTCTTTATACATTCATTGCAATGGTATGGTTTTTCCCCTGTTTGTATTCGCTGATGCTCTTTTATGGTTTCTAATTGGCTAAAGTTCTTGACATATTCAGTGGAATTGCACGATTTTTCTCCTGACCGTGTTTCCTGAAGGGTCAGCATAGTTAATAAACCACTTGTGTTATTTTCACATTCCCTGTATGTGTGTGATATTGTGGACGCTTGATTTCCGATTTAACAATAAAATACAAGACTCACTAAATACCTGCCACATTCATAATATCAGTAAGGCTTCCTTGTGGGTGATTGCATCTTTAGAATGGATAATGGCTTCGCATGCTTGCGGGTAAAGCTTAATCTTTGTTCCGGTAGGTGTAAATTGGGACAATACTCTGTACTTCAGAGAGCAGATCTCCGCTTTCCTTTAGCCTTCAGTTGTTAGGCTCCACTTCGTTGTGCTTTTCCCTGGTGCCTGTGGTTTGGCTAGAAAGAGTTTGCAATACACCTAGAGCACTGAATGCTGGTCTGTTACCAGTTTTGATAGCGAAGCACTGCTCTAGCCATATCATGATGTTGAAGCGACTCGTAATGTGTACAGCTACTCCAAAGAGTGTCCCGGGGCAAAGCACAGGTCAGAAAAGAAAGTAAATCCGGTTGTTTCAAACATGGACAAAAAGCCAAGTTTCCAACATTTTTTAAACATTATCACGTTACTAACAGCTCAAAGCTGAAGAGGGAGTTTGTTCCAAGCTATGGATCCCAAATAGACACTAGACCTTCCTCCAACTCTCATACCGGCCTCATGATCAAAGCTGATCTGCAGGTGGTTTATCAGTTTTGGTGTCTTGGTTTTGTTGAGGTCATTTCTTCGTCTTCGGGTGTCGAGGTGCAGAGCTCAGACTCGTATTCACTGAATTGCCTTTGACTGCTTCTTCCTGGATCTGTCCTCTGCCTCTGATTTCACTGATGTTTTTGGAGCTCCTTATTTTTGATAATTTTTGCAGGTTTGATGTGTTATCTTCATTATTCATAATCAATCCATGCATTTAAGACTTATTTTCTGTTGGATGTAAAGAAATGCAATATTACTAAATGCAAACGTAAAGAATGTGAATACACAATATTTAACCAGCTGTAGAAGACATCTCTTCTCTACCATATTTGAAATTTAGTAAGGAACATTTTACCATACATGGATATTTCATTAAAACTGTGGTTGAACATGTCACATTGTATTTACTTCTGAAAAGGCAGTGATTTACCATTATTCACTGAGTAACTTACTAAAGAAAGGGCAGTCACGGAGCACTCGTGCTACAGGTACAGTTTTAGGTAGATGTACATGGACAAGATTTCAATTAAACAGAACAGATTGTGGAAAAAGAGAGGAATCAGGAAGCGCTGCCGTTAATTCAGTTTCAGGAAGTATCTACCAAAGGTGGCTCTTTAGGAAGTGTATAACAAAGGTAACTCTGCAGGAAATATTTAACCAAGGTAACTCTTCAGGAAGTATATAACAAAGGTAACTCTTTAGGAAGTGTATAACAAAGGTAACTCCTCAGGAAGTATACATGACAAAGTTAGCTCTTTAGGAAGTATATATGACAAAGGTAACTCCAGACACCTTTTTCCACAATGCTTTCCTGTTCATACTGGATCAGCTCAAATGTCAACTCCCGCCTTTACCTGGCAGCTTATTAAGTGTCTTTCTATAAGTGCGACGGTCCTCATGATCGCCGTACTCGCGGTTGCGGTCCAACTGCCACCATCCAGGCAGACTGTCCGCTGTATTATGAGTGTGGTGGTGGGACCGCCCCCCCGCCAGGATCAAGGATCCTGCTGTGGAGGCGGTCTGCAAACACCCCGAATATGTTGGCAGTGCCGATGCCGACATCGCCGATCATATTACGGTCTGCATATCCACCGTCCTTTTCCCTGGCGGGGACCCCGCCATGAAAAGGATAAAGGACATGCAAGTAAGGGGGCCCTCACAGGGCCCCGGACGATTCTGCTCCTGGGGTTGCATGCGGGGGGCACATGTTGTGCCACCCCATGGAATTGCGCCCTTGTTCCTGCACAGTGTGGCATGCATGACATGGTGCAGGAATGTGCTGCAGGCACTCTTAAGGTGGTTATATGCTGTTTAGGTTCTCCAATGAGCCTAATACAGCCGCCGCGAGACTGCTGCTTCACCGCCCACCCACCCTGGATTTAGGTCATAATCCGGCGGCGGGCTCTCAATGGGCTTGGCAGTCTGCCTGGTACCGCCGCTGTGGTAGTCCCATTGGAAGACCGCCACACTCGTAATAAGCCCCTAAGTCCCCTTCAACACATTTACAGCCCTCCTGGCTCAAGCATTTCTGGATCCTAGTAACCTAGAAGACTGGAGCATTATCCTGAGTTGAGGTGGATTTTCTATCAGCGTAATATATATCCATCTCCCTTAAACTAGTGCCTGATTCTGAACTGAATGACAACTTACAAAAGTGAAGATTTATGAGTTCTGGCGCATCTCTGCAAATCAGCAGGGATGCCCCAGAACTGATGCGTCACGCAATTCCCTCCTTGCTGCACCACAGATGCGCCGCATTTAGAATGCGGCGCACCATGGTGCAAGGAAGGGCAGATGTGTGACGCATCTTGTGGTGTACGGGCGGCGCATTGCTGGAGTAGCGTCGCAAGTGCGACGCAACTCCTGCAATGTACAGAGTCCACCCATACATAACGTGGTGCGTCATTCCTTACGCCTGCTTCAAGCAGGCGTAAGGATTTGACGCAGCAGCCTCGTAAAACTGACTCAGTGAAATCTTGTAGATTTCACTGCGTCAGTTTTACGGGGCTTTCCTACGAGGGAACGCCCACCCTGCGACAGAACGCCCACATGAAACCTGACGCAGGTTCCATGTGTCGCAGGGCTTTACAACGTGACGCATCTGCCTAGATGCGTCACGTTGTAAATAGGTTGCAGGGATGCACCACGTTTCTGTGCCGTTGCGTGACGCAACGGCGGCGTAAACGTGGCGCAAGTCTGACATAAATCTGCCCCTAAGACTTTAGTTCTTCCTAAACTAGTTAAAGTTAAGATCATGTTGTATTTCAATCAGCAGCTCCTTCCAGGGTTTTTTGTAAAACAGAATGAGGGGTTATTATAATGGGCCCGACTTTATGTTGCGCACACAGATTTGGCAAACAAACATTAAATCATGTAATTTATTATTCAACGATATCAGTCATTTAATCCTTATAGAGAATCCATCACAACCAATAATTTAACTGAAATATCAAGCATCAAAAAGATGTATGCATATTAATAATTGTTTTTGTTTTTCAACATTTACAAGATATTTGACTTATTGTTGTCTGTCTGAAGGCCAGGATGCTACTTTGTGACTCAACAGGGCTTTGGTAGAGCGGGAGGAGGTGTCTGATGTCCACAGGTGAAGTCTCATTTCTCCATTCCCATATTTCTTTTATCCAGGTTTACCTCATTCCATGTCCTTCAATGGCCCTGCGATAAGCCACCTCAAAACGACTTCATTCAAAGGACGATCAGCCGCACTCTCACTCTGTGTCCCACGAAGACGACACACCATTGTCCTAGCACTCACTACTGTTTTATTAATTCTATAATGCAGCAACACTCAACACACAATGCCTACGCGTTTCGACTCACGCCTTCAACCGAGCAACCCAGTGTGCAACAACCACAGTGTTTTTAAAACAAACATCACTAAACATTTAAGGTCTCCAACACGGCTGTCCTCTAATCATCTATAAACAGGTTGCGACACTTGGAATGAGTGTCGTCTCTCTGAGCAAAACCAATTTGATGTGTGAATGTCTTGAAGAATATATTCAAACTTCAAAAAATCATGATTTCCATCGTAATTTATTCCATGTTTCTTCACAGGAAATTGTATGTATCATGTAGCTGATTGCTAGTTTAACATCCTTAAATTTCCCAAGATTTTCAAAAAGACCATTGAGAGTTCACCCAATGCATTTCAGACTTTTAAAGTCCTTCGTCAGGGGTAGTCTGAAAATAATGTAGAAAAAATATATGTAGGATCTTTTCAAGTGTCACATTGCACAAACACATTTACAGAATAAAATAAATCACATGCTGCAAAATCATTACTGATTCAAACATAATTGTATCAAAAACCATAGGTAAAATTACAAAAAACGAGTAGCATAAAACCAAGATATCAAGCACTATGAAGAGGAAGATAAGTTGATAGTCCCTAGAAATCCTGATCAGAAATAAACCATGAATGTATCACGTTTACCCGAGGTGTAAGAAACGAATATTAGAAAGTGCAAGTAGCTCGAGGTTGGAATGAAAAATGAAAACATGATAGGCAGTGTACGAAAATCGTAATTACCAAGTGAGATAATGTGTCAAAGTAAAGTGTGCCAAAAATAGTACCAAGTTAAAGAAAGAGCGTGAGCCCAGATAAATCAAGCCGGATATACCGTGTGGAGAAGTGCGGTCGGTTAAAAGAATGTGCTAGCGGCGAGTGGACCAAACTTACTTGAAGGTTCAGAAACGAACAGCATGTCAACGCCGTTCAGCTATCTTTGCACCAAAGCGTGTGTTCGTGAAAAAGAAATAGTGAAGGGGGAAAGTGAACTAGAAATGTAAACATAGAAAGAGGACACATATGGTGGTGGCCATCTTGTAACGGTGTATTTGGAAGATGAAAGGCAAATAGTGAAACTGAATGGATTAATACTGCCCAGTAATGTACCAGTAAGTGAAAAAAGTAGATAAAATGTAGACAGTATGTAAGAAACAGATATCAAGAAATACAGATAATTCATGACTTCATAGGTAACACAAAAATTCCATCCGATCATTTAAACCCAAAGGTTTTGACGATTGCAGAAATTTTATCCAGTAATTTTCCCTTTGCAAGATAAAGTTAGTATTGTCTCTGTCATCGCGCTTAGGCACCACTTCAACAGCAGCAAATCGTAATTGACTGATGTTGTGTCTAAGTTCTTTAAAGGGAGCTGCTACAGAAGATTGAAGGTTTTGAGTCCTGATGTTGCTTTTGTGTTCATTAATACGTGTCTTTAACTTGCAAGAAGTTTTCCCTGTGTAGATCAATCCACAAGGACATTTGATGATGTACACCAGATTTTCGGTATCACATGTGGCATTGAGTTTCAGCTTGATGTCGGTGCCTTTCATGGGGTGTTTCAAGATTGACCCTCTGATAAGGTTGTTACAATTTTGACAGTTAAAACAAGGTTGATTGCCTTTGTAGATGGTGGAGGTTACTTGTTTCGGTTTGGTGATAATTTCTTTTAGGTTGTGACCTCTTTTGTAGGCAAATAATGGTGGACCTTGAAAAATGTGCTTGAAATCAGGTTCAGTACCTAGGATTGACCAATGTTTGAGTATAGATGTCTTATATGATCTCGGATTGACTGAATATTTCGATACGACCACAGGTCTTTTGCTGGTGTCTCTGTTTTTAAAGGTCAATGCCTCCTGTTGACTCAATTTATCACAACGTTCTTTGGCATTTTTAAGAATGGTTTGCGGATAACCTCTTTGTTCAAACCGTCTGATCATAGTGGTTGCCTGTTCTTCAAACTTGGTAGTTTCAGATACTATTCGTTTGCTGTGGTAGGTGGTATTTCAAAGCCGTCTGGTGAAAAGATTTGTAATGCAGAGTGTTATTCTTATCAGTGGATTTTCTGTGTAGGTCAGTTTCCAGATGATAGTTTCTTGGTTGACCTCATGGGTGAATTGAATGCGATCATTAATATGATTCAGTTGTAGTAGTGCATTGTTCAAAGATTCATGGTCTCCTTGCCACAAGACAAAGATGTCATAAATGTACCTTAGGAAAATCCTGGCATGTGTCTTCCAAGAATTGAGGTTCAGTATATTGTTTTCTTCAAAATATTTCATGAAGGTATTGGCGTAGACCGGCGCGGCACAGTTGCCCATAGAAGTACCGGACAACTGTACAAAGTGCTGGCCCTCCCATTGGAAATAGCTTTGCTCTAATCATCTATTACACGTTTTGTGATATACTTCTCCAATTCCCCTTGTAATTCCTCATTTCGCCCACATTTTCACACAGAAATGTTGGCAGTTTTCAGTGTTTAAGTATATATATGCTCTGTATTTCCAGATATCATATTTACGTGGGGAAGATAACTGCTTTTACCGGCCCCATCCGCACTAAAGAGATTATACGTAATAAGGGTTACACGCTGGCTGACCTCCAGACTGCCCTTGGGCTTGTCTTTATGGCTGCTCCTCCTTCAAGTCTCTGTGGTTCACAAGTAACCTTCCCCAACGGGCAGGGCTCTTAGCGCCTTAATATCTCGGTGGTATGGTGTACTTGCTTGCAGCACATACAGAAGATCACCATATCTAATTAAGTTGGCCAAACTTTATGACAAGGCCTAGAACACAAGCAAAGGTAATGCGCTGGGCAGCTTCCCCTACTAAGCTGTGTTCACATTCAGTCCTGTTAAGCAGTGCCATGCTCCCCAATGGAACTTCCTGCCACTGACGGGCTGATAATCATTTCCAACTCTAAAGCTGATGTATTTCACGTATAGAACAATATCCAATGAGTCTTTACTCTTTCATACAGCATCCCTCTCGCAAATAACATTTGTTCTTCAGCAAAGCTAGGTGACAGCAGTAGCCAGTGTGTCAGGGGCTCTAGTCCAAGAAAGAAATTCCCTCTTTGACCCATGTTAAACTGTGAAATACAGCAATAATTAGGAGTTCAGTGAGCCCTGGTGCCACTGCACCTGCTGCGCAAATGGAAGCTAAGCCTCTAGTTTGGAAGTAGGAATGGAGGAAAAACAATCCGTGTTTGGGATAAATGTGATTGTGAATACATAGAAAATTGCGGGTGTGCTAATGTCATTTAATGTGTTTTTTAATTTGTAAGGCAGGCTTGGGGAATACCTAATTAAAAGAGGCTTTCTATCTTCTACGGCAGAAAAGGGTGTACCTACAAAGAAATACACATACAAAGGTTTGCACAGGTCCACAAACACACACACAAAATATGAACACACAGATAAGAGTGGGCGTAGTTGGCGGAGTACCACTACACCGAATACTGTGGAATTGATCAAAAACTCAGTGAATTCTGCTCCGCAACTCCATTCCGTCTCACCACAATTAAGAAAACAGAATCCTCACATACCCTTGGGAAAACGACTAGTAACATTATTACATGCTAAAATGTATATAATCATCTCACAAAAGTGAAAATGAAAATACAGCAAGCAGTGAGAGAAGTGATGATTTTGGGGTCCTTCCTAACCTAGGGAGAGGACCAAGCAGAATCCTTGAACACAAACAGCACACGATGCTGAAATGATTTGGTGGTGGTCCCATCCTCCTAGGACCACCCCAAGCACAGGTATGGGCAAAAATACAATCCCAACCAAAAGGCCCTGCAAAGCATTATGGGACAAAATTCTAAAGTGCAGTGAATATTATAGTATCCAATATCAAAACCCTCCTCAGGGGGCAGGCTCTGAGGCTCAGCTGAGAGCTAATACAATAATATTCACTAAACTCTAGAATCTTGCCCCATAATGCCCCGCGTTCAGCAAGCAAGAGCATTTTTTTTCTGCTCTTGCTTGCTAGAAGTGGAACACAGTTTGCTGTGGCTTGGCCAGAGCGCTATAGCTCCCGCCAAGCCACAACAAACAGATATGTTCCAGGGGTGGGCACCCCGGGAAATAGCAGGAGTCTGGCCTGGGGTGCCCAGGGCCATTATTGGCTGCAAGTTCTTCATATTTTCCCCAGGGCTGCAGAGGGGCCATATGTCCCCTGCAATACATTTAACAAAAAAGAGGTGGCAGTCCCTGGGGTTGCAGGGGGGTCTGTGTGGGCCCCACACATCAATTAAAATTAGAGCCCTTGAGAGGTGGTCCCTGGGTCTCCGGGAAGACCACGCTGGCCCCCCCTTCCAAATTGACAAAAGGCCCAGGGAGGTGGCAGGGGTTCTGTGTGGCCCCCGCATTATTTAAAATTAAAGCCCTGAGAGGGTGGCAGCCCCCAGGGTGGAGGAAGGGGGGTCCGCACGACTCCCGCTTTGTGTAAAGAGAAAGCCCCAGGGAGGTGGCGGACACCGGGGCAGGTGGGGAGTCAAGGAGCCTCCAGGGAGGTAATGGTTCCTGGGCAGTGGGGGAGGCTGTACAGGGCTCGACAAATCCATTCGCCCGCTTGTATTTGCGAGGGAGAATTGATTAGGACAAGCTATTTTTAGGTCCTACTCGCCTTTTCTGACGAGTAGGAAGACAAACTAACTTTTGTGCTCTGTCTTTGAAAACGGAGCAAAAGTGACAAGATAACAAGATTTAAAGGCATTTTTATTGCTCACAAAGGGAATGAGCAATAAAGATGCCTTTAAATCTTGTTACCTTGTCACTTTTGCTCTGTTTTCAGAGACAGAGGTCAAGAGGGTTACAGTTAGGTCGATGGGATTTTCCAAGGTACTAGACCTGCAGGACTAGTACAATTTTTCGGATTTTTCGAACCCTGCTGTGCGAGCCTCCCCAACTTTCATTTTTAAAGAAGCCCCGGGTAGGTGATGGCCCCTGGGGCAATATTCAGCTTTATATTCAGCTTCATGGGGTGTCCTGCTCCCAGGACACCCCCGCACCTCACGGCCACCAGCTGCTGCGTGTGCCCCCCTGCTCGACTCAGCCTCGCTGAGCCTGCCGCCTCTGCGTGTGCCCCCCTGCTTGACTCAGCCTCGCTGAGCCTGCCGCCTCTTCTCTGCTGACTGCCGCGCTATTTGTATTTCTTTATTCTCGTCACTGTTGCCACTTTACTGTAATTCTCTCCCCCTGAGCCTGTGTTGTCCTTTTGGGTATTCCTTGCATTAGTTTGTGTCCCCGTGTTCCCCTGTGCCCCCCGCCCCGCTCCCCGCTTCCCGCCGCCGTGCCAGCGGCCACGCCCCCTTTCCTTTGTCTACCCTCCCCGCTCCCCGCTTCCCAGCTCCTCCCTCCCTGACACTTGGCCATATATGGCGACCGTGCAGTGCGGGTGAGTGTGACCTGCTCCCAGGACACCCCCGCACCGCACGGCCACCAGCTGCTGCGTGTGCCCCCCTGCTCGACTCAGCCTCGCTGAGCCTGCCGCCTCTGCGTGTGCCCCCCTGCTCGACTCAGCCTCGCTGAGCCTGCTGCCTCTTCTCTGCTGACTGCCGCGCTATTTGTATTTCTTTTTTCTCGCCACTGTTGCCACTTTACTGTAATTCTCTCCCCCTGAGCCTGTGTTGTCCTTTTGGGTATTCCTTGCATTAGTTTGTGTCCCCGTGTTCCCCTGTGCCCCCCCGCCCCGCTCCCCGCTTCCCGCCGCCGTGCCAGCGGCCATGCCCCCTTTCCTTTGTCTACCCTCCCCGCTCCCCGCCTCCCAGCTCCTCCCTCCCTGACACTTCGCCATATATGGCGACCGTGCAGACGCGCAGCGTACACGCGCAGCGGGCGCGCCAATTGTGTGCCGAAGGCGCGCCAAAGGTAAGCCCGTCTGCGCCCGTCCACGCCTGGACCGCGCCCAGCGCCGGAACCCCTGGCCCCCGCGGACCCCAGCACACCCGCCAGACGTACGACGCCGCCACCCTCATCGCACTCAACACCGGCCGAGTCCCGGGATGCTACCAAGCCACCCCGAGACGCACCCACGGACCCTTCAGCTGCCACTACTGCAAGTTCACCTGCATCCGGACCTGCAAGGCTCCCGCCCCCTCCAAGCCGAACACCAGCAGCAGCCAACTGAAGTGCATCCTGCTCAACACCCGCTCCGTCCACAGACACGCCGTCCAACTCTGGGACCTCCTCGACACCACATCCCCAGACGTCGCATTCCTCACGGAAACCTGGATGAACGCCTCCTCAGCGCCCGACGTCGCCATCGCCATCCCGGACGGACACAAGATCACCCGGAGGGACCGCGTCAAACAGATTGGAGGAGGCATCGCCATCGTCCACAAGAACACCATCCGCGTCACGACCAACACCGACAACACCATCACAGCCGCCGAACACCTGCACTTCCAGATCCACACCGACCCCAATACCACCCTCAGAGGCACCCTCATCTACAGACCCCCGGGACCACGCACACAATTCAGCGAAGACATCGCCGACTTCATCAGCTCGCACGCCCTCCCCTCCGCTAACTACATCCTCCTCGGGGACCTCAACTTCCACCTGGAGGACAACAACGACAGCAACACCACCTCTCTGCTCGACAACCTCGCCAACCTGGGACTCAAGCAGCTGGTGACCACCCCCACCCACCTCGCCGGACACACACTCGACGCCGTCTTCTCATCCAGCAAAGACATCGCCTTCAGCCACGCCACTGGGCTCCACTGGACGGACCACAGCTGCGTCCACTTCAGCTTCAGAAGAGCCACGATCCACCACCGCCAGCAACAGGTTGCACGAAGAAGCTGGAACAAGATCACTGCCGACCAGCTCGCCGCATCCCTGAGCCAGCACCCTCCCGGCAGCTCTGCGAACCCCAGCCAGGCAGCCGAGAACCTCTCGAAGTGGATCAGCAGCTGCGCAGACGACCTCGCCCCCCTGAGGACCCCGCCCAGCAGACTCGGCAGCAAGAAGGCCCCATGGTTCACCGACGAACTCAAGAGCTCCAAGAAGAACTGCCGAGTCCTCGAGAAAGCATGGAGAAGAGACCCTACACCAGACAACATGACCAACCTCAAGCTCGCCACCCGAAAGCACCATCAACTGATCCGCGCCACCAAGAAAACAGCATTCAAGGAGTGGCTGGACAACAACGCACACACCAGCAAGGAACTCTTCATCATCGTGAAAGAGCTCTCCAACCCCAACGCCGGAAACAACGACGTCACCCCATCGCAAGACCTCTGCAACTCCCTCGCCTCCTACTTCCACAACAAGATCGCGGACATACACAACAGCTTCAGCTCACAACCAACGCTCCCCACATCTGCACCATCGCCCCCCACCACCACCCTCAACGCCTGGACCCCTATCAGCACCGAAGACACCATCCGCATGATGAACTCGATGCACTCCGGATCTCCGACCGACCCCTGCCCTCACCACGTCTTCAACAAAGCCGACGCCGTCATCGCACCCCACTTGCGGGACATCATCAACACCTCCTTCAACACCGCCACCTTCCCCGAGAGCTGGAAGCACGCCGAACTCAGCGCTCTACTAAAGAAACCTACGGCTGACCCCACCGACCTCAAGAATTACCGCCCCATCTCGCTCCTCCCGTTTCCAGCCAAAGTCATCGAGAAGACAGTCAACAAGCAGCTGGCCGCCTTCCTCGAGACGAACGGATCCCTCGACCCTTCACAGTCGGGCTTCAGGGCCAACCACAGCACCGAGACCGCCCTCATCGCCGCCACCGATGACATCCGAGCCCTGCTTGACAAAGGAGAAACAGTGGCCCTCATCCTCCTAGACCTCTCCGCAGCATTCGACACTGTCTGCCACCGCACCCTAGTGAAGCGCCTCAGCAACATCGGTATCCAGGAGAAGGCACTGGAGTGGACCATCTCCTTCCTCGCTGGAAGGACACAGAGAGTCCGCCTACCACGTTCAGATCAGAAGCCACCGAAGTCATCTGCGGCGTCCCTCAGGGCTCCTCGCTCAGCCCCACCCTCTTCAATGTCTACATGAGCCCCCTTGCGGCCATCGCACGCCAACACCACCTCAACATCATCTCCTACGCCGACGACACACAGCTGATCCTCTCCCTTACCAACGACCCCGCCACCGCCAGAGCCAACCTGCACGAAGGGATGAAAGACGTAGCCGAGTGGATGATGACCAGCCGCCTGAAACTGAACTCAGACAAGACGGAAGTCCTCATCCTGGGCCCCTCACTCTCCGCCTGGGACGACTCCTGGTGGCCCCCCGCCCTGGGCACCGCACGCAAACCGACAGACCACGCACGCAACCTGGGCTTCATCCTGGACTCCTCCCTCTCCATGACCAGACAAGTCAACGCCGTCTCCTCATCTTGTTTCAACATCCTGCGCATGCTTCGCAAGATCTTCCGGTGGATCCCCACCAAGAGCAGGAAGACGGTCACCCAGGCCCTCGTCACCAGCCGTCTGGACTACGGCAACGCCCTCTACGCCGGAACAACCGCCAAGCTCCAGAAGAGACTCCAGCGAATCCAGAACGCCTCGGCGAGACTCATCCTCGACATCCCCAGACACGGCCACATCTCCAGACACCTGAGAGACCTGCACTGGCTCCCGGTCAACAAAAGAATCACCTTCCGTCTCCTCACCCACGCACACAAAGCCCTACACAACCAAGGCCCGGGCTACCTCAACAGCCGCCTCAACTTCTACGCTCCCACCCGCCATCTCCGATCGACCAGCCACGCCCTCGCCGCCGTCCCCCGCATCCGAAGAGCCACCACAGGAGGAAGGTCCTTCTCCTACCTGGCCGCCAAGACCTGGAACGCCCTCCCGACCCGCCTCCGCCTGACCCAAGACCACCTCGCCTTCAGGAAGCAGCTCAAGACCTGGCTGTTCGAGCAGTAGCAGACCCCCCCCATGCGCCTTGAGACCCTCCGGATGAGTAGTGCGCGATATAAATGTCTTGATTTATTGATTGATTGATGGAGGGACCTGTGTGCCCCTCACTCTATTATTTTTAGAAATGCCCTCAGGACCTGGCCACCTGGGCCAAACACAGGAGACCACGCTTGGTTTAACAACAAAAAATTTGGCAGGGTCCACGGATCCTGCTGAAATAAAAAAAATTTAATGCTTTTTTGATCATGTGAGGTCCTTGTGGGACTCCCTCAAAGAGACCCAGTGGGGTCAGGGTGTTTCTACCCGACACCATTTTCTTTTTTTAAATGTTTTTTCTGTGACTTGATTCAAGCAGAGCCACAAGATGGCTTCCAACACTACCTGGTTTGAAGTGTTGGTAGCCAATCAGATCACAGCACGAGATTGGGAGGTGTTGGGGGTCCTCCGTGTCCCAAGGTATTTCTTTAAATAACTCTGCAACTACTGTACAGATTTAAAGAAATCACAAAAAGGCACTTCCCAGAATCAATATCCGTTTTCCTGCCAAATCTGGTGTCATTCTGATAAGCAGGTCAGGGCTGTAGCCATGTCTAAATTTCCTATTGAAATTAACACAGGGAAAAAGCGTTTTGGGACCCCCCTTTTTTCTAAGCCCCCGCTTGACAGATCACCCCGAAAAAAGATAGCAGATAAAATGAGTTGCAAACTACTTTTAAAAATTTCACAAGGATTCATCAAATAACACCAAAGTTATTGGCAAATCAAAAAACGCTCTTCCTATTTAAACTAAATCCTAACTAGAACTACCTATTGGCAACCGCCTGTAGGTGATATATACACACACATCTGATATATATACTTGGCATTTTGTTGTAAAGGCATGCGGGGAAAAGGCTTGCGTGGTAAATGGTGCATTGTAAATGCTATTTCCCTCTATGTCAAGTTTATCAAGAACTAGGGTTTAGTATCACATCAAGAGATAGCGCAGGATTAGACTAATTAAGACCCCAATTGGTCTCATAGCGTCATGGTACTCAATGGGACATGAACCTAAACTGAGTCAATGCCGTCTACGGAGTCCACTTCAATGGGCCTTTGCTACCAGTATCTTGAAAGCTCAGTAGCACTTACGCTTCTTTTAATGCTGAGGCAGTTTTGGTATTTGGTTCACCACAGAACGAAAGGCCTGACTAGTCCAGTTGAAACTTCGTCACCTTTGTACATTGACAGGGGTTCTTTTAAGAGCATAAAAATGTGGTGGACGCCCACATTCGATTTTGATGGCAATCCACCAAATGTTTACAAAGTCGGAGTTTGTTTCTGAAAAACACACTGGGAGTTTTTTCACGGGGAGTGTGGATCAATATTTTCTTTTCTGTTCATCGCTACCAAATTTTACCTGGAGTTGCCTAACAAAAACAAGCATTTGCAATGCAATAGGTTTTTGCATTTTCACGAGTTAGAGCTATGGTCATTGCAAAAAGCAAAGTATTTTACCTAACTGGATTAAGCGGACCACAGGACTATGTGCTGCGACCAACCTGCTCTGCTTTGCCTCCTGAGCCCACGGACACTGTTCACCGGACCCGCTTCGCAGGTCCCGCATCACAAGGGCACTCAGCGGGGTCTGTGGCAGCGAAACAGGGCTGCGAGCGTGACGGCAGGGACTCCATCTACCAGGAGTCCCTGCGTGGCCAATAGCTGACACCTGGTCCGCTCTCCCTGTAAGCCACGCCCACAGCGCACCAGCTGACTTAAAATCAGCCCTTCCTTCCTGCCCTGGTGGGATTCTCCTTTATTTGCATCCTGGATTAAGCGGACCACAGGACTATGTGCTGCGCCCACCCTGCTCTGCTTTGCCTCCTGACCCCACGGACACTGTTCGCCGGACCCGCTTCGCGGGTCCCGCATCACAAGGGCACTCAGCGGGGTCTGTGGCAGCGAAACAGGGCTGCGAGCGTGACGGCAGGGACTCCATCTACCAGGAGTCCCTGCGTGGCCAATAGCTGACACCTGGCCCGCTCTCCCTGTAAGCCACGCCCACAGCGCACCGGCTGACTGAAAATCAGCCCTTCCTTCCTGCCCTGGTGGGATTCTCCTTTATTTGCATCCTGGATTAAGCGGACCACAGGACTTTGTGCTGCGACCAACCTGCTCTGCTTTGCCTCCTGAGCCCACAGACACTGTTCGCCGAACCCGCTTTGCGGGTCCCGCATCACAAGGGCACTCAGCGGGGTCTGTGGCAGCGAAACAGGGCTGCGAGCGTGACGGCAGGGACTCCATCTACCAGGAGTCCCTGCGTGGCCAATAGCTGACACCTGGCCCGCTCTCCCTGTAAGCCACGCCCACAGCGCACCGGCTGACTGAAAATCAGCCCTTCCTTCCTGCCCTGGTGGGATTCTCCTTTATTTGCATCCTGGATTAAGCGGACCACAGGACTTTGTGCTGCGACCAACCTGCTCTGCTTTGCCTCCTGAGACTTTGTGCTGCGACCAACCTGCTCTGCTTTGCCTCCTGAGCCCACGGACACTGTTCGACGAACCCGCTTCGCGGGTCCTGCATCACAAGGGCACTCAGCGGGTTCTGTGGCAGCGAAACAGGGCTGCGAGCGTGACGGCAGGGACTCCATCTACCAGGAGTCCCTGCGTGGCCAATAGCTGACACCTGGCCCGCTCTCCCTGTAAACCACGCCCACAGCGCACACGTACATAACCAGTCCAACACCCGCGCACGCCGGACGCGTGCGGAACAAAGCGCAGAGCGAAGCCCGGGCAAAGGGCGGGCCGTTTGTGGCCGTTAGAGACTGTTATAGACTGGGCTGGGCCACCCCCCTAAAAAGCTCGATCGCCTAAGCCGTAACTTATAATCTTTGATATTTTCGGCAGTTGTCCCATACCAACCCTGGGTTTCTGCCTGTATTTCCACACGCTCACCCTCTTCTTTGTAAGTGAGACAGTACTCACACGTCGATCATGTCTACACGAGGAAGTAGAAGTAAAACTGCCGCTAAGGACGGGCAAATCACCGGCCCTATCGATAATTTTATCACCAGAGCGAATACTTTTATAGATCAAAGTATTTCCTTGATAGAACGTAGAGTGTCCCAAGATTTAGCAAAAGCCAAAAGGTCCTCTATGGGACATTTGGCGGATGCACGAACACCGGATCAACGTAGGGACCTTGGACTGAGTGAAGCCTGTGGCCAAAGGCATAGCCTTCCAACCACGGTTGATCTATCAGTCTCACAGCTTTCTGACTCACAACTCTCCCTGGACTTAGAAAAGACCCCAGATTTAGTGATCCATCCTACCCCAGAGGAAATAAGACAGTCAAGAGGGAGGAGGGAGGGTGCAATAAGAAAGAAAAAACCTACAGCCACAAACAATCGAAAAACAAAAAAACTAGATAAGGGCCCTAATAAGACAAGAGAGACCCGAACCCTTACCCCACCGAGACGAAATCAGGAAACTTGTAATGTGATTGTTCACCAAACACTACATGACACCCCGCCACCCACTACTGGGGAAATCATAACTGACCTCTCATTAGGTAAGGATGCAGGTGGTAACTCTGACTGCAATGCCCAACTATTAACTAAAATTGGAGACCTTTTTAAACAACTATTCAAACCACTAGAAATGAGACAGGGACAAATAGAAAAGACATTGGCTGATTTGACAGCCTCTGTAAAAACTAAAACACATCAGGGGGTACAAAAGACAGGGGGAGGTAAACAGTTACCTACAACCACCACCGTACAAAATAAACAACCTATCCCCCCGGTAGCTAAACCAGCCCACCAGATTCTGACAAAAAAAAAGACATCAGAAAATACCCTAAGTAACACCCCGATTAACATTTACACCACAAACACAAATTTGGCACACAATAATATGGGCCCCAAAACACCAGCTACACAGTCTAACAGAGAGTGGGATAGAAGACCCCCCGATGGAAGATTTTCTGTTAATCTCCCACCGGAAGCCAGTCGTTTCATAGTGGTAATGACAGGCGTACCAGAATTGGTAGATCATTCTAATGAAGCAACCTGGTCGCTAAAAAATAAGGTCCAACATTGGCTAAGTGCAAATCGCCCACCTCCTCCCTATTACTCAACCAAGATCCTAATGGTAAGAAGAGCCCCCTGGGTAGGGCATGGTAAAAAAATGATACAGGGGGATTGTGTCCTTATCACCTTTGATGATCCTAGATTGGTTGATCACATTTGTTCCTGGGACCACCCGACCCCAACTGGCACTATAGGAACAAAGCGCCTTTCCTTCTTCTACCCCCCAAGACATAGTAATGGTTATCATTACGATGGACCCTGGCAAACAGTAGGCCCTCAACATCGGGGTAGAGAAAGGGACGACTGGGGAGGACCATACCATAGGGATCCCTATAGAGAACCACCATCTTGGGAGGGCTGGAGCGGCATCCCAATAACGAATAGATACAGTGGTCTGGAGTTAGTAGATTGACCACCACAGGCTGAAAATCATCTCAGCCCCAAAAAAAAGGAATCAGAGGGTAATACCAGACCCCAAATAACTCAAACTCCAAAAAGGGATCCCCAAACTTTGAGTTTTGTGTCCTGGAACATTGCCGGCCTCCGCCCCAAGATCGAGGACGGCACAGCTATAAGTTTCCTAGACAGTCATCAAATTGTATGTCTCCAGGAGACATGGTCACTAACGGAACTACACCTCCTGGGTTTCAGAACGTTCTTTTCTCCAGCCTTGACTGGGACCATGGGCAGAGCAAAGGGGGGATTAACCATCTATATAGCGAATACCATAAAACAAATAAAAATTACTACTCTTGAACTGGATGTAAATTTCTAGCTTCTCTCCCTCTTTCTACCCAAAAATGAGACTGTCCTACTTATTAACTTTTATAATAACTTGGAGGAAGGAGAATTTTTGAGAGTAATACTAAATCTAAATGAAAAACTCACTAACTTTAGACAGACGAAAGGAGGGAGGGGGTTTGTTTTCTTTTTATGGGGAGGGGACTTCAACCTGCATCCGTGTCCTTACTCTATTAAAAACTGTAGTGAAATGGTTAATTAATTGGATATCCCCCTTACCCATTTTTGTCATACAAAATCGGGCATAGCCATGAATGACCTTCTGTCAGACCTGGGTCTTATAATAGCTAACTACCTAAACCCCAAAACAGGAAAACTAGAACCTACGTATGTAGGGAGGGGTCACCAGTCTACTGTCGACTACATCCTCGTATCAGATGGGCTGTCAAATAGGATTAAGCACGTTGAGGTTCTATTAAACACTTTAAGAGATCACTCTGTTATCAAGATAGAATTTAACTTACTACACCAACAATCCCTTGAGTCAACAATAGCAAAAGCTTTGAATCAGAACAATCTACAACTGGCTCAGGTAAATGGTTATACTCTAAAATGGGGGAAGATAAATCCTGGGTAAATCACCGAAGAGGTGATCAAAGCAGCATACCCCCATATCTTAAAATGCCTTGATCTAACCACGATAGAGGAGGAAGTCATAAGTAACTTCTCCAAAATCTTAACTGTCATCAAGGGTCTTTTAACAAAAAAATCAAAGGCAGAAACTCTAAACAAGAGAGGCTGGTTTAATCATAGCTGCACCACGGCACATACCAAGCTTAAAGTGGCCCTGAATAATGAAAATAGAGAACCACAGCTAATCACCAGACTGAGAAAAAAATATCTGTCTGCCCGAAAGCAGAGAAAGGCCGAATTAAAGCATGCCTTGTGGGACGAACTACATTAAAGTGCCCTATACAAAAATATGGAGGAATTCTGGCGAGTAGTAAAATCCCCCTTCTTAGCTGACGATGACCTCCCAAAAATAGAAGTGGCCATAGAAGAAGGAGCATGGGTTTCTCATTTTTCAAGAATTTTTAAGAAACAAATGTTTCTTGAAAACGAAGAAATAACTCATCCAGCTGTCGCTTACCCCATCCTAATAGAATTCGATATCTCCGAAGTTCTTATGGCCCTAAACCTAAGTAAAAATGGAAAAGCCCCGGGCCCCGATGGAGTCCCAGCAGACATTTTTATATATAATCCGGACCTTTGGGCCCCCATATTGACCAGGGTGTGTACAGCAGCCGCAAAAAAGGGACGTCTGGAATCTTGGACCAAGTCAGTTATGGTCCCGATTTTCAAAAAAGGAGACCGTCAGGACCCTACCTGCTACCACCCCATCTCACTGTTGGATTCAGTGGGCAAGGTAGCCGGTAGGGTCATTCTTGAGTGTCTCCAACAATGGGCAGAGGATAGGGGGATACTGTCCGATTTACAATTTGGCTTCCGAGAGGGTTTTGGTACGGTGGAGCAGGCTTTAAACCTATCAATAATTGTGGGAAAATACATCCATGCAAAGAAAGACAAACTATATATGGTGTATGTGGACCTGTCCGCAGCATTTGACTGCGTGTCCCATTCAAAATGATGGTCAGTCTTGTCACAAATGGGCGTGGACCCCTCACTTCTAGACTTTTTAAGAGAACTATACTACAAGGCTTCCGCAAGAGTACGTTACGGTGTCAGGGGCGAGTTGACTGCATCCTTCGGAGTAGAGCATGGAGTCAGGCAGGGATGTGTCTTGGCCCCCTTCTTATTCTCCTTATATACAAACAGCCTGGAGACGGAGCTTCTGAAGGGGGCTCAAGACCACCCCCGAGTAAGACAACGCCTGATTCCCGCCCTGCTCTACGCAGACGACACCGTCATCCTGGCCCGTACCCCACGTGAGCTACAAACAGCACTAACCAGGTATGCGGATTTCATGGGCACCCTTGACCTCCACATTAATATTAAGAAGACCTTTGTAATGGTGGCAGGTAAAGGGAAAAAAGGGTTTAGGGATATATCCCTCAATAACCAAAATCTCGAACTGACGGCCCAGTACCCCTACTTAGGTATTACGATAGACGATAAATTGAATTGGAAAGCGGCAGTTGAGTCTAGAAAGCATTCCTTCAAGTGGGCAATAGCCGCTCTGATGTCCTTTTCACAAAAACTGGGCAAACAGCCGCCTGTGGAACTATTGAAAATTTATAATGCGAAGTGCCAGACAATAGCCCTGTACAGGGCTGGGGTTTGGGGGCATGTCGACGTTAGCACTCTACAGGTGGCAAAAAATTCCTTCTTAAGATTTCTTCTGGTGGCACCAAGGCGAATCTCCACTTATGCTTCCCACATTGAATTAGGTATACCGCACATTGAGGACCTGATAAAATCCAACCTTTGTTATTATGGCGGCGTATATGGACCTCAGAGAAAAACCTGTTAACTAAAGGGATTGTGGCGGACTCAATGTCACTAGACCATTCTGGAAAAATAAAATGGCTCGCCTACATCAGAAACTTTTTCACGGATCTAGGCCTAGAGGACTATTACATAACGCCAGAAAAGATCTGTGAAATAACCAAGAAGGACTTGAAAGAAATGGCCCTGAGCAATCTTGATGGACTAAGACTTACAAGCGAAATAAGGAAACCTTCGGTCCACCATGCAATCATGGTCCATTCTGTTCCTATAATTCAGCCTTACCTAACGCTTGAAATTGGTATTTTTGATCGTTTCTTACTAACCAGATTCAGATTAAATCTCTTCCATCGGTTAGTAGCCTTCCCCGTGAGAAACACCTGGAAACAAACGTTAGACCATTGTCCTTGCGATGATACATCTGTACAGACTACTATGCATACAGTATTGTTCTGCAAGTACTATCATGTCCATCGCAAAATTTGGTTGGCACCATTGCTGAAATTGTGGGACCTAAGACAGTGTCGCCCTGCAATGCTACGCCTTCAATTTCTGGACTCTGAAGCTACTTGCTACCGTATGGTTAACTATTTAAAATGTGTTTTTAAACATAGAAATAATCTGTGAGGAAACTGTTAACACAACAAACTTTATCAAATATAAACAGAACTGAACTATTTTTTAAGTACCCTTTTTCAAAATTTTATTGTAAAACTTCAATTTTTAAAAGGTGTATTTTCCTTCTATTTTTAATGGTAAAATGTGTATAAAAATGCTTTTATGGATTTCTATCTTGAAATACCGAATAAAGAAATTTAATAATAATAACCTAACTATAACATGTGAGGTTTGGTTTGATTATGTGTTTTTTTAAATAATACATGTAAACTTGAGCGTATTTAAGGTAAAATAAAAAGTAAATGTTAAATGAAAATAGAATCAAAAGGTATTTAACTATTAAGCACATGTAAGAAAAGGAAAACAGTCCAAAGTAGATATATTATTATATGTTATCAGATGATCCTGTGCCAGTTACTTTGTCTTTACCGACAGCTGTTCTTCCTGTAAGATAGCGTTTGTGACCGGGAGGTAGGTGTGAAAAGCTCTTTGTGGCGAGCCCAGCAGGATAAAACAAAAGCATGGCCGCTAACTTCAATATGAAGCGGTGTGTGCAGAAAAGGAAGGCGTGGCCGCTACTACGAATGTGTGTGAAAAAGTGAATTAGATGTGTGGCACACACAAGTCATATGTCATAATTAACCATCACATGTTAAACATACCTACAGATGGTATATGCATGTATATATACTCAAATTTACACAATAAAATTAAACAAATGAAAATATGTATGCACTCTACTAATCTATTATAGCATACCGGGAGGGCAAGGGTGATAAAGCGGGCAGTCCTGTTCAGAACACTGCTAGCTGGTGACTGCATGTCTGCATCCTTCTGTGTACCTGCTTCTACCTGGGGGTGAGGTGCCTGTTTTGCAGTACTAAACACACACCGTGTACCACACACACATCTGTGTTGCACAGTTTACTCCACGTTCAACATTGCGTCGTTTGGGTTTCTTGTTATATATGCTTTCATTGTTTTAAGTTTTATTGGTAATATGACCTTCTCTCCTGCACAACACTTCATTTAGCAAAGGAAATCCTAGGTTATAGGGAGCACGAGAGCAAACCCTCTCACAGGGGCAGGGGAAGTAAACAAAAGACGACAAACAACTGCACCCAATACACTTACTGCGTCCTCAGAAGGCACATTATATGGTATTACTTTCACTATTAGATTAGTTTTGTACCCGTTTTTAACTGCACCGTGGTCTTCCCTTTTGAGGCGCTGCCTGGCATCTAAGTCAGTCCTAAACCAGACTTTAAAAAGATGCATCGTTTTGCACATATCTCATAAAAATGTTTGTTATGCAAATGTACTGTGTACCAGCATTAGAGGGCAGGAGGGCAGGATGCCAACATGTAGCTTCAGCAGTAAACCAGAAGCTACGGGTAACGGCTTGGGGAAGGAGCTACAATCCTAACCACGCCACACTACAACAAAGAGCGACAAATGGAATGCTGTCCGTTCACAAGCTGGTAAATGGAAGCAGCTGACGTAGGCGCGCCGTGCCGGCACACCATACGCTTGCACATATCCTGTCCGGGCTCGTGCACATCTCCTGTACCTCTTCCACAAAGAAATCGACGACAATAGATCTCACCAAGTGAGCAGAAATATGCTGCATCGCTAGGCGAGACCTAAAGAGGACAGTACATCACCCACCCTAAATAAGGTGGGCAGTGTAATACCCCTCCTTTGACAAGCCCTACTCTATTGGCTGTCAGAGGAAGCTTGAAACCCTTAATGTCTGCCATCCAGGCAGTTTATTCTTTCGTGTTTGCAAAGGAGTACCCAAACTCTAAATCAGGTCATAAAAGTCTAGGGAACTGTGCTCTTATTTGGATAACACCCATGATTACAGCCCGTCCCCTGCACGGCACAGTTTTTTTAACTTTACAGGAGGTGCTTCAAATGAGTCAAGATGATAACCATCAGGCCGGCCTGAACCTTCTAGATCCGACGGCCACTTTAGACACTGTTGAACAATTACTTCTCGTTTTGAATGTCCTTCGGTTGGAGGCACCAAGGGCAGCTCTACAATCCTTCTGCTTCTTCAGCGAGGGTGTTCCAACACTGTTGTTCTTCTGCTTGCTTGTTCTACTGCTACTGCTCTGGCAATAGTTTATGGAGGAACCCAAAGGATATGATATCTCATCCTTTCTCTTTAAACCAGATGTGGCGCCACTGAGGGGTTAGTCCACTCCTTTGGTCTGAAAGTATTATCCTTTGCTGATGACACACAGCTGTTCCTTAGGCTGAACAGGGATTCTGACAATTCGATCAGCCGTCTGAGGGTGTGCTTGACAGTCATTTACTTCCTGATGACTACTGAATGTATAAATATGAATAGAGTTCATACTGAAGTTCTTCTCATTGCTAGAGGACTCTCACAGGAAAGCCAGAGCTTTGTCCCACACCAGTTGAGCCTGACTAAGTTAAAAAACTTGGAAGTACATTTGACAGCGAGGTCTGATTTCTTCCTCAAATACAAAAAACTTTTGGTCTTCTTGAGTTTTACAACAGGATTACTGGAAGGATTCAACAAAACTACTACCCACTCCTAAAAGAGTTGAGGGGGTAAGAGCTTCTTTTTCTCTCTTGGCTGGACTACCTACCTCAACTTGTGGAAGGCTGCACGGGAAAAACATTTACACTTTCAGAATATGCTGTTCAGAATATGCTGGCAAGGATAGAGTTAGGGTGCAGAACTATCATCATGTCCTATCACTGCCTCCTTGATGAAAAACAGGTCAACTTTAAACTCCTCTGTCTCAATCATCAGACGCCTTAAAAAGTACATAGGGGGTTTGTAAGACGTGTTAGTGCCCGCACAATACTCCTACATGAAGTCTAAGACCCATCGCCTGGGTCCTAAATCATATTCCTCACTTCCAGAGGGCTGGATAGGGGTGGAAACCTTCAGTGAACTGAGGCTTCACCTCTTGTCCTCGCTTACAGAGGGTTGGATGAGGGTGAAGGACCTTCAGTGATATGAGGTTTCACCTATTGCCCTCGCTTCCAGAGGGCTGGATGAGGGTGAAGGACCTTCAGTGATATGAGGTTTCACCTATTGCCCTCGCTTCCAGAGGGCTGGATGAGGGTGAAGGACCTTCAGTGATATGAGGTTTCAACTATTGTCCTTGCTTCCAGAGGGCTGGATGAGGGTGAAGGACCTTCAGTGATATGAGGTTTCACCTATTGCCCTCGCTTCCAGAGGGCTGGATGAGGGTGAAGGACCTTCAGTGATATGAGGTTTCAACTATTGTCCTCGCTTCCAGAGGGTTGGATGAGGGTGGAGGACCTTCAGTGATATGAGGTTTCACCTATTGCCCTCGCTTCCAGAGGGCTGGATGAGGGTGAAGGACCTTCAGTGACCTGAGGCATCACCTATTGCCCTCGCTTCCAGAGGGCTGGATGAGGGTGAAGGACCTTCAGTGATATGAGGTTTCAACTATTGTCCTCGCTTCCAGAGGGTTGGATGAGGGTGGAGGACCTTCAGTGATATGAGGTTTCAACTATTGCCCTCGCTTACAGAGGGTTGGATGAGGGTGAAGGACCTTCAGTGACCTGAGGTTTCAACTATTGTCTTTGCTTCCAGAGGGCTGGATGGGGGTGGAGGACCTTCAGTGATATGAGGTTTCACCTATTGCCCTCGCTTCCAGAGGGCTGGATGAGGGTGAAGGACCTTCAGTGATATGAGGTTTCAACTATTGCCCTCGCTTAGAGAGGGTTGGATGATGGTGAAGGACCTTCAGTGACCTGAGGTTTCAACTATTGTCCTCGCTTCCAGAGGGCTGGATGAGGGTGAAGGACCTTCAGTGATATGAGGTTTCACCTATTGCCCTCGCTTCCAGAGGGTTGGATGAGGGTGAAGGACCTTCAGTGATATGAGGTTTCACCTATTGTTCTCGCTTCCAGATGGCTGGATGGGAGTGGAGGACCTTCAGTGACCTGAGGTTTCAACTATTGTCCTTGCTTCCAGAGGGCTGGATGAGGGTGAAGGACCTTCAGTGACCTGAGGCATCACCTATTGTCCTCGCTTACAGAGGGTTGGATGAGGGTGGAGGACCTTCAGTGATATGAGGTTTCAACTATTGTCCTCGCTTCCAGAGGGCTGGATGAGGGTGAAGGACCTTCAGTGATATGAGGTTTCACCTATTGTCCTTGTTTCCCGAGGGTTGGATCGGGGTGGAGGACCTTCAGTGATATGAGGTTTCAACTATTGCCCTCGCTTCCAGAGGGCTGGATGAGGGTGGAGGACCTTCAGTGAGTGCAGGTATCACAAACTGAATTTCTTCTTTGTGTCCCTCGACTCAACCCTTCCCTCATTAAAGTCATAGTGGCTCCAGGAACGACTTGACAACATTCTTATTCCGCTGATGTGATGTTCTGTTAGCTTGTACTTTGTCTGCCTGTTTTAATTCTATCAGTCAATTCTTGGTTCCCCCAGTGCTATGATCACTGTGTCAAACGTACGCTCTGCTGGTAACGTGTTACTACAGCTCCCGGGCCCTGGATCAAGTTTGTTGTTGCTTTGGTGACGGTGGCCAGCTGGGCTTGAAGGATCGTGTGGTTTGTGGGTCTCTCACTGCTTTGAGGCCACCGCCAGCAAGGACTTCTGTCAGCGGTGCCTTGTGCAGATCTTCCTTCCAGGCAGTTCAAAGGTCGGGTGAGGTACAACTGGCCTAGGTCAACTTCTTTATTGCAATTCTACTGGTCAAGCCACAGGGCTCAAGCTGTGAGATGAAGGACAATCTGGATTTTCTAAGCTCCGTGGAAAATTGAGACAGTTCTACCGCATCCACCACATACTGCAAGACTCCAAGAGCTGAAGCTAGAAATACAATTCCAAGGATGAATTCAACCACTCTTACTAAACATCCCCTTGAAAATGGCAACTAGTGAACATACTGACTGTACCAGCACAGTGCAGAGAGCTTTTCAAGAACCTCGAGGTACATTGATTTTCTCTATCTGTTGTACCAGAAGATTTTGATCCTAGGTCACATCAATGCTCTTTGGGCACGGTCATACATTTTGCAGTAAGAATCGAATTAATCCTGCCCAGGCACACACCCTCAAATCAATATTGCATCAAGCTGGGCGGTCTTAGTCCTCAGCAAGCCCTCTGCAAATTGCTGAAATTTTCTTAGACCTCCTGGACAGCTGTGCCAACACACAGACCGACTAAACACCCTCCAGGAACTACCAATCGATCTACCAGCACTTGGTAGTCCAATCCAGACTCCAATCTTTAAAACCATCTACCAGCATCCAGACTCAAATCTTTCAACGTTCTCTGTTACCATCTTTGGAACTGCCTGTCTCTGAGATTAGTGGAAGCTCCACGCTCAAAGTTAGTTCATAAAATCCCAATAGACTGGAAGACAAGACAAAATAATGACACACCGCACAGAACTGTATATTATTCAACCATTTTTTCATAACATGTACCATTGTCTTACTTCTGTTGCTTCAACATGGACGTTTTGTTGTCTGTTTATCACAACAGCTCCTTTATTTAAAACCTCACTTACCAGTTTGTTTTACATCATACCTACCAGGTTGTTACTATGTTGGACCCAAAAAAGTTTTCGCTTTTCGCCCCCCTAATTTAAGGATGTCTCCCCCATGGTAAAGGTTACTGTATAGGCCATGTGTGGTGTGAGACGCCATGTTAATGTGATAATGTGATGCAATGGTGTGCACGTTTTTTACCCCCATTGTGTAAAATGTACCCTGATGAAATGTCACATTTAAGATGGATGCCAGGGCTGTGCGTTGTGCCACCTGACTGCAGTAGGTTAGCAGTCTGGTCGTTAGGTACCCAGCCATCCCTGCTTTTGGAGGGAAAGACTGGCACCTAGGGTGCTCTACTTTTCCCCATGAGCCAGTTTAAACCAGTTTGCCTGAGAATTCTAGAAGGTTCTGGCACTGTCTGGTAGGTGGGGTGAGGGGTTTATAAATAAGGGGGATGTGCCACCATGTGCAGAGACAGAGCAGGTACTGGAACGTGAGGGGACCTGCTGCCATGGGAGACCGCCACTTGGGCCTGTGTGCTGGACCCTGCACCCATCTATCACCCCTCTACTGTCCACAGGGCTAGTGGAGCCCCACTTCAGGAGTTCAGGCTGCTGTTCAGGAGGAGGGCCACGCTGCAGTGGAGGAATGTGTCAGCCTACCGCCCTGTTTTGATGAGTTCCCACTAACTGTTGACCTGGCCCAGTAGTGCCTACTGCTCTGTCCCCCGGCCCCCTGAAGAAGGAGGGCCCTCCTAGGTCCCTGAAGTGCCGGGAACCTGCGCCACGCAAGCGCTGCGCCCAGAAGTGCCTAGAAGGGAAGGAGCATCTTGGACCCCCCCCCCAGGAGGAGAGGAGTGTTACCCAGGGGCTTGCTGCTGGGACTGTCCGCCCCCCCTTGCGCTACAATCCTAAAGCGTGCCTAGAAGAAGCATTGTGGGCCGAGAGAGTTGCTGCCTGTGGTGACCTGTCAAGCGCTATACTGCCTGGGACTGCAAGAAGCATTGAGCCTCCAAGCGCTGGGGCTGCAGTAGCTGTCTGCCCCCTAAACGCCACAATCCTAAGCTATGGGTGTTTGTAATTGCTATTATTTCCCAGAGTACCGTGACAGGACTGCCTTGCTGCCCTTCTAAGCGCTGTTGCCGCCTTCATAGCGCTGTGCCCAAGTCGCGTTGCTAAACCCTACTCACCGCCGCAGCCCGCGGCCAGGAAGAACTGTGGCCTCAAAAGCGCCGTGGGTGCCTATCCTGCGTGTTGTGGAAAAGTAAATTTTGCCATGGTTTGTGTCCCTACGCGTCCTCCATCATATGTTATCTGTGCATGATTAATATGCATATGTATTCCCCATGTTTGATTAAAGACGCAATTATAGTTGTGTCCACCTTTAGTATGTCAGTTTCCAGTTCTCGTGAATACTACGAATATCAGGCCTATGTAAAGCTACGTTGCCACGTTTCTCAGTGTGCACGTTATTCCATTGTAAAGTCTCCGTTTCTAGGCCTCAAAAGGGCCCGGACACCAGATTCAGCTCCTGTCTCCTGAAGCCTCGCTGAGGAGCGATACAGCCCCCACCTGTATCCTCGACCCTTCACTTACTTCCTGCCTCGCAGTGCCCGGTTCAGCCTGGCTCTGCCTCTGAGTCTGCCAAGAGTATGTTATGATTCGAGTTATCAGTACAGCCCTCCTTCTCTGCATTCCTAAAGCTACTGAATCGCATCAATAGTTTCCGTCATTGTCTAGCCTTTACGTCTCCATGTAAGAGAAATACTGCATTTAATGGTCATTTAATATTCTTCATCACGCACTACATGTAGAATAATGCATGCTCCAGTCTTAGAGTCTGTTCGCCTTTACCCCGATAACTTTTGGATTCTATCAACATGTTCTCTAAACATCAGATACTAGATACTGCTTAGGTACATGTCGCCCTGACTCTCTAGACTTCAGTCTCTGCTCCTAGCACAGAGTTCGTAGCCCCCAGCTTCTCCTAGTAACACGTCATTGCCAGTTTGCGCGCACCATCAGGTTAGAGGTCCCGGCTCCTTAGGTAGCCCCCTCCATGGTTTCCACCCCATTCATGACATATTCTGTTACGTTTGCATCACATGTCTATGTATACGCCCTGTTACACCTCTTTTCACCCTTATCTTTCGCGACTGCTACGCGTCATGCCTATTGCTCCACCCACTGCTACGCCTATTGCAATGTAATGCTATATGTTTGCGTTAGGTATATATGCTCATGTACTGTTATTAAATACCACGCTAGCCTTCTTGTCCAGATCCTGACCCCGGCAGCGCTGCCAGGGCTTGCCATCCTATTCCTGTGCAGGTTGTCCTGTCCCTGTCTTTATGCTGTATTAAACCTGCAAAACTCCTACTACCTCGAATCTTGACTCTTATTTATTGAGCTATCTGTTATTCATTTATGCATTCAAAAAGAGAGGTATTATTTATTTATTTACCACATAATGGCGCCCGAACAGGGACTTGCCCTTTCCCCACGCGCGGGTGAAGCCACGCCGGCCCCCTGACCCTCTGCAGCCGTGACGGAACCATACCGTGCACGTGCAGATATTTCTGCTTCAAGTATCCCTCAGGCCCACGGAGGAGACGGAGGAGGCGGTCCAGCATCCAGACGAGGCGGTGGAGGAACGCGGCGAGTCCCGACCAGAGCCCAAGCCGAGAGTCCAAGGTCCGAGGTATCCGGAGGTCCACCCGTAACTGAAGTCCGAAGTTCGTCGTCCGTCGTCGTAGCAGTCCAGTCCAGTCCGAGGCCTTCCGTTCTTGCTGCCCGGTGAGTACCGTTACTGGGGTAGTATCTAGACAGGGTCAATTTAATTGACTCTGGTCCGTGGGTTGGTGGTACACAGACCCACAAACGAAGTGTCCACTTCGGTGGATGCGGGTCCTGACGTGTCTCTTAATGAGACCGGTAAGTTTCGTACTGTTTCAGCAGTGCATCTAGTTTCTGTTCTAGTCAGTTCTGTTCTCGAGAAAATTCATGTATTCTGTGTTCCGTATTCCAGGTTGTATTCTGTTCGAACTGTTATTCTAAATGTTCTTCATGTATTTTGATGTTGTGGTATGAGTGTGAAGTAATTATCGTGTTTATTGTGTAATTACGTATTGTGTCTCAGTTACAGTTCAGTCATGCCCTTGTTTTCTAAGTTACGTCAGTTAAAAACTAGAAAGGGTCTGCTGGAAGCAGCAGTTCCTGTCCCGCCTAGGGACAGTCCAGGTCATTTTATGTATCAGAAGCATGGCATAAGTGCCATATTATATCTAGATTTATGGGTAGAGTATACCAAAGAGTTAGAGGAAAAGTATAGATGGCCTGTGTCAGGCACATGGGATGCCGAGTGCATCATGAGAGTAGAAGAAGCATTATGGAAAAAGAAAGCCAGACAGTCACAGAAAGATGCCATCGAGTTATGGCGCAAAGAATCTCATAAAAGAACCGAAAAAGAAATCAGAAAGTCAGAATTAAGTAGAGAATCCTTGGAACGAGCCCAAGAAAAAGAACTAATCGAGATTGGTGAACGAGTTAAAACCGAACAGTCAGACAGACAGAGGCATGCTCTTATTAAGGGTATGTATCCTCTTCTTGCCGAGGGCTTGCCAAAAGCGACCCCGGAGGCATCCAGTAACTTTCCGCCACCATTAGTTCCGACCAAGCTACGTCACAAACCGACCGCAGCTGATATTTTCATCTCGTCCTATTTGGACGACACAGTCCCAGAATATGCAAATCCTGTTCGCGCTCCGCCAGTCCCTGTAAATCAGGCACTCCCCGTTTCTCCAGACACCGGGGTACCCCTTGCAGTACCTGCTACGGTCCCCCCGGTCCAGCCCGCCATACAAGTCCAGTCTGCATTTCCATTTCCCACTCTGCCAGGACGAAGAGTATCAGTTGACGATTCTAGTTTAGGGGCCGCAGGAGGAGGTCCTCCTCAAACCCCGCCGCCACACAAGCGTTTAACGTTAGTCGAATTACATGCTCAAGCGTCACAGCGCACGCCCAGATATCAGTCTGTTGCAGAAATAAGGAAAGCCCTTAATGAATGCGGCTATGATCCAGTCCCAGGCGAGGATAATATGGTTTTATATTCATTACGTGTAAGAAAGGTGGCCGAGTATCTAGTCACCCTACCGAATATGAAAGAAGATCTAGACAGAATATATCGTTTCATCCGTACAGGGGATGATCCAGAAAGCATTGGCGAAGTCATGTCTCAAAGGAAAGCCGAGATCCAGCTCATGATACTAAAGTTTTTGATTAATTGTTTAATAAGAGAACAAGATTACCCGTCCAAAGATCAAGCCGAAATGAGAACCCTGACAAAGTGGAGTGATAATATAGCCGAGGGTAAGCACAGGACCATCAGTGCTATGGAAAGTATGTACAAGAAAATCCGTAAAGAAATAATAAAGTTACACGAACAGCGTAAAGCAGTACAAGTAAGCGAGAAAGAAAGTAACTCTGATACTGAAGAGGTAGACGACGAGAATCCCGCCAGAATAGCGTATGTAGGAAAATCTAGATTTCCAGATCGCCATTTACGCCTAGAACACAAGTCAACTTTCCATCATCCAGCACCAGAACAAGGTTCTAGAACAAGTATTTCAAGCTACCGATCACATTCTGAAATCACGAATCGGTTATAGCGAGTTAAGTACCATGCATGAACAAGAACTAGTCCGATCAGCAGTCCGATGGACTACTGATTCTACCACTTTTCCAGACGAAATAGTGGCACAAATGTTTCTGAAATTGCCCCCAGCCGAGCAGCGACTGGCGGGTATGTATATGATTCAGCACCTCATTACATTGTATGAGGGTCAGCACTCTGATCCAGGCCCATTACACGATGTCCTGAACGAGTTACTCCAGTATAGATGGAAAGGTTTAGGTACCGATTTAATTAGTGTCATTCTAGAACAGCGTCACAAATATAGAACGTTTTTGAACCCGCATTTTGTTCATGTCTCACCCCCAGAAAGTAAACCATTTTACATGGAGAGACAGAATCCGTTACGAGAAGTCCACCCAGTTAGAGGAACGGGTGGCGAACTAGAACGAGTGTTTGTTTACACCCCGATCACAAAGATGGAACTCTAAGAGATGAAAAAATTAATTCCCTGTCACGATAAAGATCCAGCAGGGTTCCATCGAGAATTAAAAGACATGCTCCGTATGGGAGAATACACGTATCCAGATATAATTAAAATGCTAAAGGTTCTGCTGCCCGCAGGGGTGTATGAAAAGCTCAAGGAAAAAGAATGGGAGGTGGGAGAGAAAAAGATCGATTGGGCAGTTCTAGAAGCTGAAGATAAGGCACGAGTACCAGGTACCGGTCTTGGAGCGAAATGTAAAGAATTACCTGAATTATTGATTCAAGTTTTACCCAGATTGTTAACAACGAAAAAGGAAGACTGGGATGCAATCTCAGCCTGTAAACAGAAACAAGACGAAGACATTAGTGATTTTTATTCTAGATTTGAGAAATGTTTTAGCATCAACAGTGGCCTCGAAACAAGTAGTGAGTCATACCCTCACCTTTTTGTTACTAAATTAGTCGAGAATTCAAGTCCACCAATTAAAAATCGAGTTTTGAAAGTCGAAAGTACCTGGCAAGCTAATACCCCGTCCCAGATGTTACAGATGCTCCAATACCACCAGAATAGAATCAGGGAAGAACAAGAACATGAGAGAAAGCGTATGAAAGACACGAAAATGAAAGTACTAGTTGCACAATCTATTCCACAAGACAGCCAGAAGAGGGGTCCGAATCAAGCCAGTCATCCTGCAGCTCCCGTTAAAGGGAACTGCAATTATTGTAAACAGCCAGGTCATTTTATAAACGAGTGTGCAGTTCTGAAACACAACATAGCTACTGGTAAGACTAAAGAAAGACCACGTCCACCTAGACAAGAACAAGTTTCACAGACTCCTCAGCCACAGAATGCACCACAGACAGTTACAGCACCGCAGCCCATCGCTGCAACACAGCATGTTACACAGCAGATGTACCAGTATGCACAGTCCGAATATCCAGAGTATCAGCCGTATTCATGAAACAGCCTAGAGAGGGAGGTAGGCTTGCCTCTCATCGAGATACCTGTAGATCAAGAAGGTCCCTATGTTCACAGTCAAGTATTAGGGAAAGACAGAAAGTTTTTGATTGATACAGTGGCAAGTAGGACCACAATTAGCCACGCCGAAGTTCCAGGGGCTCCGCTCTCAGGCTCAAGAAATGTTTCCCTTGGATTTTCAGGAAAACCCATTGTAAATGAAATATCAAAGCCAGTTACTCTAGAAGTAGGTCCATTGTCCCGTACTACTGATCTGTTACTTACTAAGTCATGTCCAGAGAATCTATTAGGGATTAAAACACTGAAAGAGTTAGGTGCAGTTATATGCTGTTCCCCAGAGGGAATACGATTGTTCCTGCGTGACTTTAAGGGTCACTATGTATTACGAGATTTTGATCCCAGATTGTCCAATGTTCCGCAGCATCTATGGGCGCAAGGTCCAACTGATGTTGGTTATATGCAAATCACACCCCATCGTGTGACTCTCAAGCCAGGTGTAGTGTTACCACGAATCAGGCAGTACAGATTGCCACCTGAGGCTGTAACAGCCGTATCCAAAATTATTGACGAGCTCATCGCTCAAGGAGTGGTTGTAGAAACTGACTCCAATGTATGCAACTCTCCGATCATTCCAGTTATGAAACGTACTGATCCAAATGCACCCCCAGTATATCGATTAGTGATTGACCTACGAGAACTTAATAAATGTATTATTCCCCAGTACCCAGTGGTCCCAGATATCTCTTCCCTATTAACAACCATTGATTCCGAAGCCATGTTCTTTACTGTAATCGACCTCAAGAACGCGTTTTTCAGTGTCCCCATTCATCCAGACAGCCAGTTTCTTTTCGGATTTTGTTTAAATGGAAGGAGCTATATGTTCACACGAGCTCCTCAAGGCTTCACAGAAAGCCCTAGTATTTACAGTCAAGCACTTAAGAGACAACTTGATAATGTTCACATGCCAACTGACACTGCCCTGCTCCAGTATGTCGATGATCTCCTGATCACAGCCCGTTCTGAACATGCTTGCGAGCGAGCATCCCTCACAGTTCTGTATTTCCTAGCCGAGATGGGGCACAAGGTGTCCCCTTCGAAGCTTCAATTCTGTGTCCAGCAAGTGGTCTACTTAGGACACTTACTGTCCAAGAGGGGTAGGCAGTTGACACCTGACCGTATCCAGTTAATAGCGAGTCTTCCTCAGCCCAAGACCCAGAAGGAGGTACGTGCTTTTATCGGCCTTACTTCTTATTGCCGACAATGGATTCCTCAGTATGCATTTCTAGCCAAGCCACTGATACAGTTAACGACACAGGAGGCAGCCGTACCGACTGTCCTCCCTTGGACATCTGAACATACACTTAGTTTCAATGAGTTAAAGAAAGCTTTATGCCAAGCTCCAGTTCTAGCTACACCAAACTACAGTAAGCCTTTTACACTTTTCGTCACAGAACGCGAAGGTACAGCATTATCTGTCCTCACACAAGATCAAGCAGGACAGTACAAGCCCTGTGCTTATTTTTCGAGCACATTAGATCCTGTAGCCCAGGCTCTGCCTGCGTGCCTCAAGTCAGTTGCAGCCACAGCACTAGCTATCAGACAAAGTGATGCCATAGTATTAGGACACTCCCTGACAGTACAAGTCCCACACTCCGTGGAAGTTCTTTTAAACCGAACACAAACTCAGCACTTGACAATTGCACGTTTAACAGGTTATGAATTGACACTGTTTCAGCCACACATAGAAATCAGACGCTGCAACGTCCTAAATCCTGCTACACTGTTACCGTCAGTTAATCCAAATCCTGACACACATGACTGTGTGGAAGTAGTCAACATTACGACAAAGCCAAGACAAGACCTGACCGATATTCCGTTACCAGATCCCGACCTGACACTTTATGTGGATGGTTCATGTATGAGAACTAGTACAGGAGAATTAGTCGCCGCGTATGCAGTGACTACTGACACTGAAGTTATTGAAACACACCGTATTGACACCCTGTCTGCTCAAGCAGCAGAGCTAGTTGCTCTGACACAAGCCTGCATACACGCCAAGAACCTGAAAGTTAATGTTTACACAGATTCACGCTACGCATTTGGAGTCGTACACGACTTTGGAGTGCTCTGGCAAGAGAGAGGTTTCATGACTTCTCATGGAACCAAGATTCAGCATGGTCTCCTTATTCAAGCTCTGTTAGATGCAATACATTTACCGACATCCATTGCTATCATGAAATGCAAAGCACATACGAAGGTTACTGACACTATTTCTCAAGGTAATGATCTAGCAGACCGCACAGCCAAGCTTACAGCTCAGACTCCAGACATTCCAGTTAACATGACACACACTCCAGATCCGACTACATGTATGACAGTTAAGGACCCTACTCAAGATGTCATAGATATCCAGTTACATGCTACTCCCGAAGAAATGAAGAAATGGTCCGAACAAGGAGGGGTCCAGACAGATCAAGGATGGGTGACGAAAGGAAAAGCCACATGGTTTCTCCCCGACTCTATGGTTCAAGTCATTATCAATACCGCACATAGTCCAGCACATTTAGGAGAAAAAGCTATGTTAGACAGTATCCAGAACATTTGGTTCAACAAGCATTTACGAGCTGCAGCCAAGCAGAAAGTCTGTACCAGTATGATATGTTGTCAGTTTAATCCAGGTAAAAGTGTCCCGGTGGAACAAGGTGGATTCCAACCTCCTGACCACCCTTTTGAAGTCCTCCAGATGGATTATATTCAGATGGAGCGATGTCGAGGTTTCAAGTATGTCCTCGTAGTTGTATGCGCTTTGTCCAGGTGGACAGAAGCATATCCAGTCCCAGATTACACAGCCGCGACCACTGCCAAGCAGTTGGTTCGTGAGTTCTTCCCCCGTTATGGACTCCCTAGGGTCGTATATTCTGATAACGGCCAGCCATTCTCCTCAGAGTTAATGAAGCATGTTTCCCTTTTGTTAGGGTACCAGTGGAAGTTCCATTGTGTACGCCACCCTGAAGCAGCAGGTCTCGTAGAGAGACATAACCAGACTCTGAAAATCCGCATCGCCAAAGTATGTAAAGAGAAAGGTGTGGACTGGCTAGTAGCTCTGCCAGTCGCTTTGTTCTATATGCGCATGGTCGCACATTCCAGATCAGGTCTGTCCCCGTATGAGGTCGTTTTCGGCCGCCCCCCTAACATGTGGGGTACACCCAGACCCCGAAGTATTACCGATGTTTCAAGTAATATGCTGACAGATTACCTAGCTTCCTTGATGTCTGCCCTCAACTCTTGTCGTTCACAGGTTGCCGCCGCATTTCCAGACAATACCGAGGTGGCAACGCATGAAATCGTTCCAGGATCCATGGTCCTGGTGCGAAATTTTGACCGCTCAAGTCCGCTGGAGCCTCACTGGAAGGAGCCCCGACAGGTCCTCCTCGCCACCCGTACAGCCGTGAAGTTGGAGGGACGCAAAGGCTGGGTGCATCTTTCACATATAAAGAAGTTTTATGGACTGAAACCAGTCTCAAAGAACATTTCCCAGGATTCTAAAGACTGCCAAAGTACTATTCTTAAGGACTGTCCCGCAAAGAACAATGATACTGCACCCTCCCTGTTAGAGAAAACTCCGCAGCAGGAGTATAAGTTGAAACTCCGGTCTAGTAAAATAAGTCAGCCAGTTTGATTGTCTAAGTCCTCCCCTAGGTGAAACGGTTAGACTGTTTCTGACATGTATAAAATAGACCCCCATAGTGAGAGAGTTAGTCAAGACTCAATCCGATGTATCGTTTTTCTATGTTTCATATTATTTCTCAGTATTATGATTTCCTGCACCAGTTATGCGTTTTACCTGTATTTTCCAGTTTCTCATGTAAATACGTCTTCTAATGTTACAGTAGAGCACACGTTTAGTGATCTGCCTCCTCATGAACTCTCTTACCGCCTCGCTATGCGAAATAATTCTTTCATCCGCATGTTACATTATTCGCACCAGACCAGCAATGCCACTAATTGTTGGGTGTGTGGTCGACTCCCCCCTTTCCAGACACCGAAGGGAGTTCTGCCACTCTTTCCTTATCCTTTTTCACATAATGGTTCGTGTGGAGCATGGTCCACGTTAACGTCATCCTCAACAGATATGTCTTTTCTTAACAGTACATGTTTTCCAGACAAGCAAGGTCTCCCCCACAGAACCGGGTTAGATCTAGAAAATGAAGTATATCATTTAGGTAATTATTCTTCGAATTTCATGGTCCTGAATGTTCAGTCTGATACTACTCCAGACTTACCTACTATTTCAGTACTACCAGTCAAAGGTGAATTATGTGTCCGAAATAATGGTTCTACACATGTAGGACATAGTGATTGTACTACTATTGTCAAGTATAGTGACAGTGGGAAATCTATTTTCAAAGCTTCACGTCATTCTTATTTTATTTGTGGTCAGACCGCATATGTTCGTCTGCCCCTCGATTGGGAGGGAACCTGTTACATTGCCTTCCTACTACCACCGGTTTTTCTAGCCCCACCCGACTACCATAGGAATTCCCACCTAGTACATACTAGACACAAGAGAAACCTCCCGATTGTCGATTATACTGAAACTGCTCTAGAACAATATATAGATATCAATAAAGGTGTCTTCCCTTATTTAGGTACAGTCGTGAATAGTAAACTGATACGTAGATTAACCAGAACACTCGAAGCAGTAGTAATTGAGACTACTTCTGCTCTAAGTAATCTAACCGAGGAACAATCCTTTATGAGAATTGTCGTGCTCCAGAATCGTCTCGTCCTTGACGTCATATTGGCCGATAGGGGCGGGGCCTGTAGAGTCATCGGATCTAGTTGCTGCATTGCAATGTAATGCTATATGTTTGCGTTAGGTATATATGCTCATGTACTGTTATTAAATACCACGCTAGCCTTCTTGTCCAGATCCTGACCCCGGCAGCGCTGCCAGGGCTTGCCATCCTATTCCTGTGCAGGTTGTCCTGTCCCTGTCTTTATGCTGTATTAAACCTGCAAAACTCCTACTACCTCGAATCTTGACTCTTATTTATTGAGCTATCTGTTATTCATTTATGCATTCAAAAAGAGAGGTATTATTTATTTATTTACCACAGTGTGGCGCAATCAACTACCCCCGCTTCATGAATAATTAATCAGCGGGTGCCTACCAGACACTGGCGCTAAAGCCGAACTCACCGCCGCGGCCCCTTGGGCCGTCTGAAGAAGCGCCGTGCCTGGGATCACGGCCGCGACCTCGGGTCGCTGATCAAGGGAGTGCCGCTAGTGACTGGACCCTCGCGGTGGCCCCCAGAGCCAGGAGAGGGCCGCTGCGGCATTGAGAAAGCCACACTTGCCCTTGCAGAAGCCGGGTCGGGCGGCATCATGTGGCTGGGGGCGCTGGTGACGTTACCAGCCGCGCCCCCCGGCCGCCAGACACAGATTGGCTGTTGATGGCGCGCCCCCTGGAAGTCGCACGCCGATTGGCTGAGAGGCAGGAAAGAAGCCGGAAAAGAAGCTGACCCTAAGCCCCATGTCCCCGTGAGGGAGGGGGAACCCGGGTGAAGCCAGAAGTGAGCGGCGACGTTGCGGGGCTCCCGGAGTCTCGAGGGAGCCCCGTGGAGAGTGACCGGAGCAGGAGCCCACTCAGCCAGTCTGTGCCCCACAAGAGGAAACCGCCAGAATGGGCCAAAGTGCTGTCGGGGCCCCCCTGGTGGATGGAGAGCCCTGAGTGCTGCCGCGAGTCCAGTGCTGTGCTGCAGGGGCCTGAGGGAGGCCTCGTGGGCCCCGTGTGGCCCGCATAGATACCAGGAGCTGCCCAGGGGCCCTCATGCTCTGAGGAGAGCCCCGCAGAACCCTGCTAGGACATCAGGAGCCCGGTGAATGGGGGCTCCATTAGACTGTGGTGGGGGTTTGTGTCTGGGCACAGGGTCGGTGCCCTGCCCGGGGACCATCGTTATTCAGGGAGCCCCAGAAGAGGGACTCCCTCGCGCCACCCCCACGGGAGTGCCTTTGCACCACTGCCCCGCTGGACAGAGGGTAGTGGCAACGATTGGGGCATTAATAATTTAAGGGCCACCCCATGTAGGACGCCTGACCTGTTAGGAAGCTGGCTATGTTGGAAATGCCTCAATGCTTTACGCCCCGGGATAGGGTTGTGCCTGCAGTAAAGAGTTTGCCTGATCCCATGCCGAAAGTGGAGGTCAGGCTATGAAGTCTATTTGCAGAAGGTCCTGCCTAAGGTTTTGATCCCTAGGGTTTGCCTGTTACCACTGATGCACCTAATGTGCTTTTCTTAAGGGTGAAGCCAGATGTTAAGTTCATGCCCCATGTTAAAGGTGATTCTGCCTTCCTAGGCCAGATGGTAGTATTGCGTGCCTGTTGTTCCCTAATACAAGTCAAGCTGGGTTTATTCCTAATGTTTTATTTTACTCTTACAGCCTACTGCTAAGGTGATGACAAGGATTAATGCCTGTGTTTGCCCTGCAATACTGACCCTATGTTTCATGCCAATTGATAACGTTCTTTTTATTTCAGCCTGGAAACTAATGGACTCACCCTTTTCTTGCTTTGCCCATTTTCCCCTTAAATAATCCCCCTGGTATCCATTGCCCTGGCGCCTGTTGGCGCCCTATTGTGATTACTGTGCATTACTGAGTTTTATCTTTGCAGGTTGGACCTAATACAAAAGTTATTCTTTTTCCAACCAGAAGCTGTGTTGTGTCTCTTTTGTGGTGTACCTGGTATGTCATCTGTGCGTACTGCGTGGATGCTTCACACATGTCCTCAGGAGTTTGGCCTGCACGCTCTGCTCCATGCTAACCCCCGTAGAATTGGTAACCCCATTTCTAACATACTATTTCTGACCTAAAGAAATCTCTGGTAGACATGCTGTGCTGTCTGTTTCTACATAAATAGGTAATGGACTACTGCTGCAGGAACTGTGCAGTATCCTTGCAGTAATATACACTTTATTGGGAGCGGGTTGAGCACATCTGGCTCACCACTTTTTCCTCCTCCCCTCAGCTGTTCACCACTGGAGTCCCGCAGGGTTCCTCCCTTAGCCCGCTCCATTTTAAAATGTATGTTACGCCACTGATATATCTGGCAGAGGAGCTTGGGGCTAAGGTGATGGCCTATGCGGACGATACCCAGCTGCTGTTTACCTGGGACAAAACATCGGACTCCGTTTCAGCGGCGCAACAGTGCCTAGTTTCCATCTTTAAATGGCTGGCCAATGCACAGCCTAAGTGCAACGAACAAAAATCTGAGATCTTGCTTCATGGCAAGTTTCCCGCTGACTTCCGCAAGCAACTGTGGCCACCTGACTCCCCGCATCCCTTCTCGTCGGGACAGCCCGCCAAAAATCTTGGAGTGTGGTTTAACGAGAGTCTTTCTTTTACAACTCACATCAAGAAACTGGCAGGATGTTGTTTCGGCCTCCTTAAGACTCTGAGGACTTTCTTTCCGCTTCTCCCTCTAGTGGCAAGAGAAACTGTTACATGTGCCCTGATTTTATCTCGCTTGGATTACGCCAATGCCCTCTATGCTGGCACCCCTGGCTACCTGCTTAAAAAGCTCCAGGTGGTCCAGAATGCGGCCGCCAGACTACTATTGGGCATTTCGGCGAGGAACAGTGTGGCTCTCCAATTACGTTCTCTTCACTGGCTTCCTGTCGCTGACAGGGTCAGGTTCAAATCTTTGGTTTTGGCCCACCGTGCTCTCCATGGCTTTCACCCACTCTATCTTCAGAGGCGCTTCTCCTTCTACTTTCCGTAGCATGCGCTCTGATCTATGTCCCTGCGCCTGGCTCGGCTTCCATGCTTTAAACTTCAGAGGGTGGGCGGTAGCTCTTTTGTGGTGAAGTCTAGCGCTGCCTGGAATGCCCTCCTCCTTGCTTTGCGGTCCATTCAGAACACAGCTGTGTTCAAAAGGAAACTTAAGACTCGCTTCTTTGTTTGTTAGCCTCTCCTTGTACCCCACTGGCATCACGCCGGGACACTCACGAGTAATCCGTGCGTGCTACAAGTGGATATAACATAACATAACATAACATAAAAGGTACTTTGTTAGAAAAGCTGCAACTACTAGAATAATAACATAACAAATGCAGAGCACACAGTGCAACAACACAGACCAGGCACTAGGAGAATCTGATGCAAACAATGCTACAATACAGGTCACACATTAGGAGAATCTGATGCAAACAAGGCAATAACACAGGCCAGGCACTGGGGAATGTGACACAAACAATGCAATAAAACAGGCCAGGCACTAGGAGAATGTGACGCAAACAATGCAATAATACAGGCTGTGTACTAGAAGAATCTGATGTGTACCATGCAATAACACAGGCCAGGCACTAGGGCAATGTGACACAAACAATGCAATAACACAGGCCAGGCACTAGGAGAATGTGACGCAAACAATGCAATAATACAGGCTGTATACTAGAAGAATCTGATGTGTACCATGCAATAACATAGGCCAGGCACTAGGGGAATGTGATGCAAACAATGCAATAAAACAGGCCAGGCACTAGGAGAATGTGACGCAAACAATGCAAGAATACAGGCTGTATACTAGAAGAATCTGATGTGTACCATGCAATAACATAGGCCAGGCACTAGGGGAATGTGATGCAAACAATGCAATAAAACAGGCCAGGCACTAGGAGAATGTGACGCAAACAATGCAATAATACAGGCTGTGTACTAGAAGAATCTGATGTGTACCATGCAATAACATAGGCCAGGCACTAGGGCAATGTGACACAAACAATGCAATAACACAGGGCAGGCACTAGGAGAATGTGACGCAAACAATGCAATAATACAGGCTGTATACTAGAAGAATCTGATGTGTGCCATGCAATAACATAGGCCAGGCACTAGGGGAATGTGATGCAAACAATGCAATAACAAGGGCCAGGCACTAGGAGAATATGACGAAAACAATGCAATAACAAGGGCCAGGCACTAGGAGAATGTGACACAAACAAAGCAATAACACAGGCTGTGTACTAGAAGAATCTGATGTATACCATGCAATAACACAGGCCAGGCACTAGGAGAAAGTGATGCAAACAATGCAATAACACAGGCTGTGTACTAGAAGAATCTGATGTATATCATGCAATAACACAGGTCATGCACTAGGAGAATCTGATGCAAACAATGCAATAACACAGGCCAGGCATTAGGAGAATCTGATGCAAACAATGCAATAACACAGAACAGGCACTAGGAAAATCTGATGCAATCAAAGCAATAACACAGGCCAGGCACTAGGAGAATCTGATGCAAACAATGCAATAACAACTGCCAGGCACTAGGAGAATGTGACGCAAACAATGCAACAACACAGGCAAGGCACTAGGGGAATCTGATGCAAACAATGCATTAACACCGGCCAAGCACTAGGAGAATCTCATGCAAACAATGCAATAACACAGGCCAGGCACTAAGATAATGTGACACAGACAATGCAATAACACAGGCCAGGCACTAGGGGAATGTGGAGCAAACTATGGAATAACACAGGCCAGGCACTAGAAGAATCTGACGCAAACTATGGAATAACACAGGCCAGGCACTAGGAGAATCTAATGGAAGCAAAGCAATAACACGGGCCATGTACTAGGAGAATCTGATGCAAAGAATGCAATGACACAGGCCAGGCACTAGAAGAATCTGATGCAAGCAATGCTGTTAGAACCCGGAGTCTCTTATTGGCAACAGTATGCACCTTTGTCAAGTAGGGACCCGTTATCTACCTCAGGGCAAGGGAGTTTACACACTGTAGATAACCCCTGCTCACCGCCTTGATAGCTTGGCACAAGCAGGCAGGCTTATCTCAGAGGCAATGTGTTAAGCATTTGTGAACACATACAGTAATATAGATGAACCACTGCAAACAATGCAATAACACAGGCCAGGCACGATGAGAATCTGATGCAAACAATGCAATAACACAGGCCAGGCTCGAGGGGAATCTGACGCAAACAATGCAATAACACAGGCCAGGCACTAGGAGAATTTGAGGTAAACAATGCAATAACACAAGCCAGGCACGAGAACAATCTGAGGCAAACAATGCAATAACACAGGCCAGGCACTAGAGTAATCTGATGCAAACAATACAATAACACAGGCCAGGCGCTAGGAGAATCTGATGCAAACAATGCAATAACACAGGCCAGGCACGATGAGAATCTGATGCAAACAATGCAATATCACAGGTCAGGAACTAGGGCTGATGCAAACAATGCAATAACACAGGCCAGGCCTGCTGTAAAATAGATTTCCTCCTGTAGTCCTAACACTGCTTCGAGTGCAGTGCCCAGACTTCCTCTTCTGTAAACGCCCCTCGTGATGTAGTAAAGAACAAAGCAACGTGCACAGGTCATCGATTCTGAAAATACCACACTTAGGGGCCGCCCTTGAGCCGCACCATGAACGCAAGAGCAACGCAACTCTTAAGTTAGATTTATCAAGACACGCAAGGCCACCTTGCATGTCCATACGTGGCGTCCTTTGCATTCAGGGGCATATCAAAGAGTTGCGTCAGCCTTGAGCCGCACAATGAAGCGCAAGAGAGACGCAACTCTTAAGTTAGATTTATCAGGACACGCAAGCCCGCCTTGCCTGGCCCTGTGTGGCATCCTATGCAGTGCAAATCGCTGCTTTGCGTTACTCTGCCCCAGTGACGGGTTCCATGCGCGGAGCGAGGGCATTCCCACGCACCGCCCCATAGATTTAGCCGCATTTCCAGATTTACCAACATTGGTTGACCTGGGAGTGCGTCAAAATGGTACGCATCCCCATGAATGGCGTAACGAGGATACATATCTTTATTTCTCCTTGCTGCTTCCTTTCTATGTGCGCTGGATTCTGCAGCACACATGGAAAGAGGGAAATGCCTCAGGGGATTGCTTTTGTGAAGGAAGGTACCCCTTTCTGCACAAAAACAATCCTGTTTACAACGCACGCTTGCACCATGGTGCAGGGGCGCCTGCTTTGGCGCTAGGTAGAACATTGTGCGCCAAAGCAGGGAAAGACAGGATTGCGCTGCGTGATTTTTTGAATAAATATGCCCCTAAGTGTAGTAAAAGGAAGTGCAGAATGGACAGTTTTTTCCCAGTGAAGAGTAAAGAGCGGTGCAGCGTGCCCAGATTTTCTCTTTTTTAAACGCCCTCGAACTGTTGTAAAAAGTGATTCCGTTTGCAGACCACAGATGGGCTCTAAACACCCTGCACAGAATAGTCAAAGGCAGAGGAGTCTGCATGGATTTCCTCTTTTATTTTAAACCCCCTCACAGTGTAATAAAAAGCAGTGCCGTGTGTGCACATTAGCTTTCCTGTCAACAGCCCTCACAGAGCAGGGAAAAGCAATGCAATGTACAGATTGTATCAGTTCACACAGATTAGTAATGTAGCAGAGCACAAATTTCTCACAAGGTAGAAAAAAGCAGTGCTGTTTTCACAGACATCCTCTTCTGTCAATCTCCCACAAAGTGCAGTAAAAAGATGACCAATGTGTACGGATTCCTCATCGTGAGGTACGATGCTTGGCAGGGTTCACAGATTACTCATTATGCAGCACGATACAGGGAAGCGTGAACAGATTCTTCATAGTGCAGTAAGATAAAGTGCAGGGTGCAGATTTTTTACAGTCTTAAACACAACTGATGACCACAAAGACCACCAGGGCCAGAAGGAAAGCCCCCCCTCTCCCCGAGGTCCCCAGATAGATGAGACCAGCTGAGACCCAGGGCCCCCCGGATAGAAGAACCCAGCTCATCCTCAGGGGCCCCGGATAAAAGAGCCCAGCTCGGCCCCAGAGACCTTCGGAAAGAAGAGCCCAGCTCAGCCCCAGGGCCCCCGGATAGAAGAGCCCAACTCAGCCCTAGGGCCCCCCGGATAGAAGAGCCCAGCTCAGCCACAGGAGCCCCAGATAGAAGAGCCCAGCTCAGCCCCAGGGCCCCCGGATAGAAGAGCCCAGCTCAGCCACAGGAGCCCCAGATAGAAGAGGCCAGCTGAGCCCCAGGGGTCCCCGGATAGAAGAGCCCAGCTCAGCCCCAGGGGGCCCCCGGATAGAAGAGCCCAACTCAGCCCCAAGGGTCCTGGATAGAAGAGCCCAACTCAGCCCCCCCGGGGGGCCCGGATAGAAGAGCCCAGCTCATCCCCAGGGGCCCCAGATAGAAGAGCCCAGCCCACTCCAGCTCCGGGCAGTGACTTCTCATAGTTCGGTAAGATGCACTGTCCACAAACACCCTCAGGGCAGAAGGAAAGCCCCTCAGGGGCCCCCGGATAGAAGAGCCGAGCTCAGCCCCAGGGCCCCCAGATAGAAGAGCCGAGCTCATCCCCAGGGGCCCCTGGATAGAAGAGCCCATCTCAGCCCCAGGGGCCCCTGGATAAAAGAACCCAGCTCAGCCCCAGGGGCCCCCGGATAGAAGAGCCCAGCTCAGCCTCAGAGGCCCCCGGATAGAAGAGCCCATCTCAGCCCCAGGGGCCCCCGGATAAAAGAACCCAGCTCAGCCCTAGGGCCGGTAGGAAAAGCCCCAGAGGCCCCTGGATAAAAGAGCCCAGCTCAGACCCAGGGTCCCCGGATAGAAGAGCCAAGCTCAGCCCCAGGAGCCCCGGATAGAAGAGCCCAGCTCAGCCCCAGGGCCCCCGGATAGACAGCTCAGCCCCAGGGGCCCCAGATAGAAGAGCCCAGCTCAGCCCCAGGGGCCCCCGGATGGAAGAGCCCAGCTCAGCCCTAGGGGCCCCCGGATAGAAGAGCCCAGCTCAGCCCCAGGGGCCCCGGATAGTAGGGCCCAGCTCAGCCCCAGGGGCCCCCGGATAGAAGAGCCCAGCTCAGCCCTAGGGGCCCCCGGATAGAAGAGCCCAGCTCAGCCCCAGGGCCCTCGGATAGAAGAGCCGGGATCAGCCCCAGGGGCCCCCGGATAGAAGAGCCCAGCTCAGCACCAGGACCCCCAGATAGAAGAGCCCAGCTCAGCCCCAGGGGCCCCCGGATAGAAAAGCCCAGCTCAGCCCCAGGGGCCCCGGATAGAAGAGCCCAGCTCAGCCCGGCTCCTGCAGAGATTCCCCCCAGGATTATTCAGTCTATTTCTACAAACACAGCAGAAGGTGCTGACAATCTCCTACCTGAGCAGAGACCTGTGCAGACGTGTCCAGGCTCTCTCCTCCTCCTGGGGGGCCGGGGGGGGGCAGATCTGGAGTCTGAGGAGGGGTCTGTGAGGGTCTGAAGATGAAGGTAACTGCTCACCAGACAGGGCTCCTTCCTCCTCGGCAGCAGGCTGAACACGAGGAGAGACAGGAAATTATGTCACCGCCACTGCTGGTGCTGTCTCTGCCGCCGCTGACCCGGAAGAGGAAACTCTTTTCCCTTTCATCCAATGTGCAGTTCAGTGGGTTTCATCAGCAGGCGAGGATCGCCCTCTGGTGGCCACTGATGGAAGCGCTGCCTCCAGTCTCTAGGACTGAATTTGAAATGACATCCTGAATTTCATTAAATAGATGAACATGTGTATGCAACTCACTGCTAGAATAAATCTAGATAGCGTTTTTCTAATTTCCCTGATTCTGTGGGTAATTCTTTATATTTGTTAGGGCTGTGTATACTCAAACAGCATTTCAACGGTTTGCCCCAAATTAATTTTTTCATTTGTCTGCATTTTTTACCACCTCACTCCCTTCAAAGTTTCACTTATAAAATAAAGAAAGAAGTAGATTGCAGTCTCAATAACTTCATAAGACATAATAAATAAATATAATATAAATATAAGCATAATAAATAGCAAAGCACTGCACACAGATTACCTCCTGTTACGGCCCCTCATGGAACAGGTAAAAGCAGTGCAGTGTTTACACAAACTCTCTGTAAAGGCACCTCATGTTGTAGTAAACAGCAGTGCAGTGTGTACAGAATTACTCTTCTGTAAACACTCCTCATCCTGTTGTAAAGTAAATTTCCTGCTGTAGATGTAAGCACTGCTTCTAGTGCAGTTAGAAAATAGTGCAGGGCACAGATTTCTTCTTCTGTAAACGCCCCTCGAAAGGTAGTAAATAACAACGCAATGCGTACAGATCATGAATTCTGAAAGACCATGCAATGGAACGCAAGAGAGATGCAACGCTTAAGTTATATTTATCAAGCCACGCCAGGCCACCTTGCATGGCCCTGCGCGGCCCATGCAATGGAACGCAAGAGAGACGTAACTCTTAAGTTGTATTTATCAAGCCACGCAAGGCCACCTTGCATGGCCCTGCCCGGCTCGATAAATCTAGAGTAACACCACGCAGCGTAAATCACGGCGCTGTGTTACTCTTCCCCAGAGAGGTGTTCCGTTCCAAGGGTAGGGCGTGGTTGTTCCCACACAACATCATGCACCCATGGATTTTGGCGCATTCTTACGTTTAGCAACACTGGTAGACTTGAGAATGCGTCAAAATGCTAAGTCTCCCCAGGTGAGGCATAGCAAAGAGAAGTATCTTTATTCCTCTTTGTTGCCTCCTCTTTCTATGTGTACTGGATACTGCAGCACACAGGAAAATGCTTCAAGGGATTGTTTTTGTGCAGGAAGGTGCCCCTTCCTGCACAAACACAATCCTGTTTAAGTCACGCACGCACGCTTGCGCCATGGTGCAGGGGTGCCTGCTTTGGCGCTAGGTAGAACAATATGCGCCAGCGCAGGGAAAGACAGGACTGCGCTGCAGAGTGATAGATACAGCACATTCCTGCCCTTTCCCTATCACGCAGCGCAGCTAGGTGGCTTGCTGTGCTGCGCTGTGTGCCCCTAAGTGTAGCAGAAGGACGTGCAGTATGGACAGATTTATCACACTGAAGAGTAAAGAGCGGTGCAGCGTGCTTAGATTTTCTCTTTTTTAATCGCCCCTCGGACTGTAGTAAAAAGTGATTCTGTTTGCAGACCACAGATGGGCTCTAAACACCCTGCACAGAATAGTCAAAGGCAGAGGAGTCTGCACAGATTTACTCTTTTATTTTAAACCCCCTCACAGTGTAATAAAAAGCAGTGCAGTGTGTGCACATCAGCTTTCCTGTCAACAGCCCTCATAGGGCAGGGAAAAGCAATGCAATATACAGATTTTCTCGGTTCTCAGAGATTATTAGTAAGCTGAGCACAAATTTCTCACAAAGTAGCAAAAAGCAGTGCCGTTTTCACAGACATCTTCAAAGTGCAGTAAAAAGCAGAGCAATGTGCACCGATTTCTCACAGTGCAGGGGGCACAGACTACTCATAGTGCAGTACAATGCATGGCCGCATGCACAGATCGCTCATAGTGCAAATAGCCGTGCAGCATGCACTGATTCCACACAGTGCATTACGATGCAGGGCAGTGTGCACAGATTTCTCATAGTGGAGTATGATGCAGTGCAGTGTGACAGGTTTCTCATAGTGCAGTAAGATGCAGTGCAGTGTGCACAGATTTCTCATAGTGGAGAATGATGCAGTGCAGTGTGACAGGTTTCTCATAGTGGAGTAAGATGCAGTGCAGTGTGACAGGTTTCCCATAGAGCAATAAGATGCAGTGCAGTGTGACAGGTTTCTCATAATGCAGTAAGATGCAGTGCAGTGTGACAGGTTTCTCATAGTGCAGTAAGATGCAGTGCAGTGTGACAGATTTCTCATAGTAGAGTAAGATGCAGTGCAGTGTGACAGGTTTCTCATAGAGCAGTAAGATGCAGTGTAGTGTGACAGGTTTCTCATAGTGCAGTAAGATGCAGTGCAGTGTGCACAGATTTCTCATAGTGCAGTAAGAGGAAGTGAACCATTAGCAGGTTTCTCAGAGTGTACTACGTTACACTGCAGTGTGAACAGATTTCTCATAGAGGAATAAGATGCAGCACAGTGTGAACAGATTTCAAAATAAATTTCAGAAGAGCCCAGCTCAGCCCCAGGGGCCCCGGATAGAAGAGCCCAGCCTAGCCCCAGGCCCCCCCGATAGAAGAGCCCAGCTCAGCCCCAGGGGCCTGGATAGAAGAGCCCAGCTCAGCCCCAGGCGCCCCGGATAGAAGAGCCCATCTCAGCCCCATCAGGATTCAAGCAAGCCGGGCCGACGAGGCTGAAATGCCAGAAACCGGTCCCCGGTAGCTTGTATCCTTTCTGGTGAAGAATTGGCTTGGTCGTTTGGTCTGCCCTGTTCCCATGATGCACTGGGCCAGGGACAGACTAATTTGCATATAGCCAGGTTCTGAGCTGGGATGGGGCAGTGAGCTAAATAACGGTGATGGATCAAGCCCTGATCTTTGGACTGGGTAAGAGTGGTCTGCTTAATTCAGACACTCTGTTCATCACCACCCCCTTTTCTGAATCGTTTTGGCCACTATAGGTGTGGCAGGGTATACTCAGACATGAGTCCCTTGCTCACTGCTCCATCAGGATTCAAGCAAGCCGGGCCGACGAGGCTGAAATGCCAGAAACCGGTCCCCGGTAGCTTGTATCCTTTCTGGTGAAGAATTGGCTTGGTAGTTTGGTCTGCCCTGTTCCCATGATGCACTGGGCCAGGGACAGACTAATTTGCATATAGCCAGGTTCTGAGCTGGGATGGGGCAGTGAGCTAAATAACGGTGATGGATCAAGCCCTGATCTTTGGACTGGGTAAGAGTGGTCTGCTTAATTCAGACACTCTGTTCATCACCACCCCCTTTTCTGAATCATCTCAGCCCCAGGCGCCCCGGATAGAAGAGCCCATCTCAGCCCCGGGGACCCCTTATAAAAGAGCCCAGCTCAGCCCCAGGGCCCCCAGATAGAAGAGCCCAGCTCAGCCCCAGGGGCCCCCGGATAGAAGAGCCCAGCTCAGCCCCAGAGGCTCCCGGATAGAAGAGCCCAGCTCAGCCCCCAAGGGGCCCCCGGGATAGAAGAGCCCAGCTCAGGCCCAGGGGCCCCGGATAGAAGAGCCCAGCTCAGCCCGGCTCCTGCAGAGATTCCCTCCAGGATTATTCAGTCTATTTCTTCAAACACAGCAGAAGGTGCTGACAATCTCCTACCAGAGCAGAAACCTGTGCAGAAGTGTCCAGGCTCTCTCCTCCTCCTGGGGCTGGGGGGACGGGGGGGCAGATCTGGGGTCTGTGAGGGTCTGAAGATGGAGGTAACTGCACAGTCAGACAGGGCTCCTTCCTCCTCTGCTGCAGGCTGAACACACACAAAGGGAGGCCAGAATGTATGTAATCACCGCTGCTCGTGCTGTCTCTGCCGCCGCTGACCCGGAAGAGGAAACCCTTCTCCCTTTCATCCAATGTGCAGCTCAGTGGGTTTCATCGGTAGGCGAGGAGCGCCCTCTGGTGGCCGCATACGGAACCGCCTCCTCCAGTCTTTAAGAGTGAATTGGAAATTAAAGCCTGAATTTCATTAATTAATTATATGAAAATGTAAGAAACTGCTAGAATTAAACTGGACAATGTTTTCTATTTTTCCTGTTTCTGTGGGTAATTATTTTATATTTGGTAGGACTGTGTGTATTCAAACAACTTTCCGACTCTGCAGCTCAGTGTTTCATCAGCAGGCGAGGAGCGTCCTCTGGTGGCCGCTGACGGAACCACCAACTCCAGTCTTTAAGAGTGAATTGGAAATGACAGCCTGAATTTCATTAAATACATGAAAATGTAAGAAAACTGCTAGAATTAAACTAGTCAACGTTTTTCTGTTTTTCTATTTTTCCTGTTTCTGTGGGTAATTCTTTATATTTGATAGGGCTGTGTGTATTCAAACAACTTTCCAACGATTTGCCCCAAACTAAGTTTTGCATTTCTCTGTATTTTTTACCCACTCACTCCCCCCAAAGTTTCACTTATAAAACAAAATAAAGTAAATTGCAGTCTCGATACATTCATGAGACAGAACAATCGGGTTTGACTCTCACAGATTTCTCCCTCAGTGGATGGTGTCATGGCAGTGAGTGACCGATGCCGGCTCTGAGGATGAGAGGGTATTCCATCACTAACTAATGTCAGACTCCTTCATACAGGCTCTTGTCAGAGTTACCACCTTTGGTCATGTTTTAAGATTTTGCAAAGGCCCGGATATTATTCTTCAATAAGACTTTGAATAAAAGTGTTTGTATTCATTTTTAACATGGCTTTGTTGTCTTTATTTACTTTAACTCTCAGTCAGGATTCATTAAGGCAGCTCTAGAACACATTTTAAAGTGATTTCTGTTTATATTTGATAATATAAGTTTGCACTGATTAGAGGAAAAATGCCAGCTTTAAGTAATCTTCCTACTTTTGTACTGGCCGGGACAAGGAAATACTGACCATGCCATTCCTATAAAAGACTGGTCAGGTGGTAACCCTCTCTCATAGCTTGAGTCACTCCTCGTCCACGCACCATCAATGTGCGGTTGAAGGGGGGCTTCGTAGCACCGTCAGGCAAGTTGCATTTGTTGCCTGGGCACTGACATCAGATGCGACATGCACACATCAGAGCATTCAAGTCTCACTCATCATGAGTGACACTCACACATTTAGAGGTCTGTGCTGAAATCTCACTCACGCCTTGCTGAATCTTATCACTGGGAGACGGTAGAGGGTCCTAGTACTCCATATGTGACTTTGCTCGCACTTCTACTGTGTGCAGAGTAGCCGCTTACAACTAAAGAGGGAGACACTATTCACTTCATAGAGTTCAGCAAAACCACTGTCCTACATTTTAATATCACTACATTTTCAATATTTCACCTTGACGGCTGCACAGATTATGCATTCGGTCTAACGTTGATTTGGATGTCTGTGTTAATGATTTGTATGTCACCTGTATACTCATCATTCCTATAATTTCACTATTGTCTCTTCCTCTGACATTATCGAAGTCAAATGTTATGTGACATCACTTCCTGTGAGGTCATCCATAGGATTGTTTGTTTTGGCTCCTAAGAGTCTCAAAGCCTTGAGCTCTCTGAAACTCATACATGAGCGCTCATCTAGAGTAAGGGGGAGGAGCATGCTCTTAGCTCAGAGATGAAAGCGCCTGGAAGCGGTGCAGGCGCTACCCTGACATGTTCCTGCCAAGCTATACTATCACCATTCAGACCAGCAGAGTGCTAATCTCTGCAAAAAGATATGACATGTGTGTTTCAATTTAATTGCACTTCATGTCAGTGTTGTTCAACTCTACAATGGTCCCAAAGTAGTTCCCCGCTTGAGTTTCCACGAGTACCTTCAGTCTCTTAACTTTCACGCTGTGCAGTTTCTGCAATGACATTGTCCTTGGAAGAGCATACTGTCTTTTCTGAGAGAGAAGTCAAACTTATGCTTCCTGGAGAAAGTGGTTAAATGCGCTGTCTATGATTTGACAAAAGTGAGTCAAATTCTGTACCGAGGTGGGTTCACTAAGAGAAGCCCTTCAAAATGTACATTGACGCTGTATGAATCTGGCTTTGTATATGGTGTGCCCGTGGTCATTCCATGCACAGAGATCAGGGGTTACCCAAAAGTGCACAGGGCTCAAAGTAAAACCCAAAGTGCTCTATTAGTGGAAGTGTGGGTGAGCAGCGTTAGGCATCACACAGAGGAGTGGAAGATATGTTGTATCCTGGGTTGCTATTATTTATGCTGTGCCAGTGGAACCCTGCTTGAGTGATGTAAGATGGAATGTTGGGAGTGGGAACTCACAGTTGGAGAAGGGCTGAGCGCCTGGCTGGGTGTTCCTGGTGGGGCTAATATCTACTGTTCAAATATGCTATAACCAACCTGAATAAATCTTCATGTAACACTACAATCAGCGTGGACTTGGTTACTACATTATATATGGCGACGAGGATCAACGAACCTACCACTTTTACTGGTGAAGTGCAACTAGACTCAAGCAAGTAAGCAAAAGATACCTGTCAAGCAAGAAACCTACGGGAAAAAAAGCCAATTTTGGCGACGATTTTAAAAAAGAACCTGCAATTTCTACCTCTCAAGTTCAAGTAGATGTGTCTGGGAACCTCAAGCTATCTTCACTGCTGAGCTTTGGATGTTGAAATCTGACTTCGACATTTTGTTTGACAGCACCCCGTAATTTTTGAGGTACATTCATTTATTTGTTGGTGTTTGCCTTTTAGCAACATGGAAGGCAAATGAAAAAGGAGGTGATTTGGTGAGGTACTGCCTGTTTTACTGTTTAACCACCATGGCATGCCAAAGTTTAATTACAGTTGTGGGGATTCTCTTTTATGTACATTATTTTAATTGTATTTGAGGAAAAATCGAGCCACTAAAGCCAGCGTCAGTTCAACTGCCTTTCCACATTTAAAATGCAGCGCGTGTCTTTCGCTCTGCGCACACTCACCTGCTGTCTTTATCGAAGCTCCTGTGATGAGCTGCCTTCCCTGCACTATCAGCCGATGCTTTGTGGTGTTAAGAAGAGCCGTGAGCCACCCGGCTCTGCGTCACTGTATGTGTCGCCATGTTCATCATCATTCTCCGGCGTGCATCCTTCAATCCTGGCTGGGAATTGTTGTTCGGCATGGAATGGAAGTCCTTTGTGAACAGCTGCACGTTTTAAATTTAAGTTCTCTGTGAACAGCAAGCATTATTCAGATTTAGGTACTGTGTTTTGTTTACAGTTCTTTTTCATCACGTTGGAGTCTTCCTTTCAACCTCGGATTTTCACATAGAGTGCACCGATACTAAGAACGAACCCCTGTCAGAAATGTTCATGTTGGTTACAGTTTGTTTCCTTCAATGTTTGCCACTCGAGTACATTTTTGTATTCGTTCGTTATTAGTCTGTGACATTTTGCCATGAATGGGGTATATATTGCCATCTTCTGGGCCGGTTTGGAATTTGTTATTTTCTCCATTTTAAAGTTAATCCTTCAGTGTGTAGTTTCTTGCTCACTGTTTTGCGTTTCAATATGGGGAAATCTGTATAATCTTTTACTCAGATTATCTTTATTGGCTGTATTGTTTTTTGATGTGTTGTAACTATGTTTACCACTGTTTTACTCCAATATTTTGTTCATGAAGCAAATTTGCAATGGGTCCCAGTCCCATTTACTTGCAGTGAGTTTTAGTCCCACCTGCTCTACGTCACGGTTTTTGCAATGGGTCCTTAGTCCCATTTGCCCGCAGTGGGTTTTAGTCCCACCTGTTTAACTTCAATGTTTTTGTGATGGGTCCCAGTCCCATTCGCTTGCAGTTCCACCTGCTCCATTTCTGTGTTTTGCGATGGGTTCTCAGTCCCATTTGCTTTCAATAGCGCACTATGTGGTTGCCCCACGTCAGTTGTCCACACACGGACCTCTCTATTTTTGTTTTTACCCTATGTAGGGTGTGGGCATTTCCGCCTGCTCCTTGGAGCTATGCAAGGGTGTTAGTCCCTGTGCATTGCGTTTATGGGTTCCTACCCAAACGCCGTCAAACTATGCTAAGGTTATAGTCCTTTAGCATTAACAAGGGTTTATACCCCTATATTCCATTCTTAGTTTGGAATATGTTATGAGCACACATATTTGGACATATTTATGCACATAATTTATTTGTCTCTTGTCCTCTCCCTGAGGTGTGTTTTTCCTCTCCATGAGGTGTATTTGGGGTTTTCCCAAATGTCATGTGCATTTCAAGTGACCTCCACTAGAGGTGTGTTGCGTGGACGTGTGTCCCGCGCCTTTTAAGTACCCTATCTTGATCTCTCCGGAGTGATAGATTTTTGTTTGGTAATTTAGTTTTGTTCAAGGTACTTAAATTCCTATGCAGTTCACTAGTTTCCCATGTCCTCATGGGGTCTGTTTCCTGGGTGTCGTCCCTTCTGTACTGTGCACAACATATACCCGCGTATATATTATTTACCCTAAAGGGTGTATGGTTTTAATTACCATAGTACATGGGCTGTTTTACTCTGGGCGTTCTTATTTATAACTTTAGTTCTGTTTTCTTACACTGTAGCCCAGTTGTTTCTTCAATTTGTTATGTATTCTTAAATTCAGATGGAAGAGTTTGAGTATATTGACTCCTATTCTTCTCTGTCGTCTTGATTTCTCCTGATGTGAGTTGTCTTTTTGTTTACTTACCTGGCCAGTGGGTTTGCATAGGGCTGCCATTGATGGTTTCTCTTTCTATTCTTTGCATATGTTCTACTATTTTATTCTTCTCTTTGTTGTTCTATTATTCCACTTTTTCTTCTTTTAACATTTAACAAAGGAGGATATGTTGTATGTTTCTTTCCGCTTCTATTGCGTTCTTGTCCTGATCACACCTTCACTGGTGTTCTACTTTATTTTCTTTCCGCTTCTATTGCGTTCTTGTTTTATTCACATTTTCACTTGTGTTCTACTTTTCCTCTGGTTTTTCATTTTTCCTTATTCCTCTAGTCTGCATCCATTTCTTCTCTTTTGAGCATTGTGTTGTTCCTAATATGGGCGTTCCTTTTTGTTTTCATTTGGACCAAAAGAGGATATGTTGTATCCTGGGATGCTATTATTTATGCTGTGCCAGTGGAACCCTGCTTGAGGAATGTAAGATGGAATGTTGGGAGTGGGAACTCACAGTTGGAGAAGGGCTGAGCGCCTGGCTGGGTGCTCCTGGTGGGGATAATATCTACGGTTCAGCTATGCTGTAACCAACCTGAATAAATATTCATGTAACACTACAATCAGCGTGGACTTGGTTACTACACATTTATTGCACAAAATTAACCAATAATGGGCACACGGCCCAATAAGGATATCCACACCACTTTTGGAAAAATATACATTGTTTGTATTTTATTTGAAGACCAAGATCTTTGCAAAAAGGTAAGTACGTTTTTAAATAAAAATACTTTTCGCTTTTAAAAGTTGGCTTTTGGAATATGTTTGAAGCAGTTCAATATTCCCTATGGTGAAAATAATAATGCAGTTTAACAGGTAAGTTCCACACTTACAGATCCAGTATTCAGGCCCGAAGGTCAGCAAGGAGCACGGGTTAGGTGAGTTCCAAAATTGCACCACTAGCAGCACAGGGGCGGCCGAGTGCAGAGGTCAGAGTCAGAGTTCGGCCCAATGCTTTTCAATAGAGACTGGGGGTGCCTGGAGCCACACTGCTTGCAGGTAAGTGGATCCGTTGCAGAGGCTCAGCCTTTGGGGTTACCACAAGCACGGGGGGGCCAAGCAGCGCCAAGCATACACCACCTGGGGCAGAGGGGAAGCTGGATGCTAAATCAGCTTTGGGTGCCCAATGCTTTTGAATGGAGTTTGGGGCTTTTGACAAACAGGCTGCAGGCATCCCACCGGAGGTTGCAAGAGGGAGACCAACTACAGGAGAGGTAAGTAGAGATGCAGGGTGTGGTAGGGGCACAATTAGTTCAGCTCACCAAGGCCCAGGGGCTCCGGGTGCAGGGATGCCTTTCAACTTTGAAGTCTTCTTACCTGAGCCAGTCACGGTCAGGCAGAGCCTCTGGATTCAGTCTGCAGGCATCGTCATGGAGGTCAGGAGCGGTCAGGGAACACTGGATTCGAGGTCGGAATCACTGGGGAGACTTCACTGGGCAGGTGGGACACTCAGACTCGGGCTGTGGGCGTCGGGTGCAGGGATCGCGGTTCCAGCTGGATCCGGAGCCCTTGGAGTTGTTTTCTTCTGGACAGGTCCACTCTCCACGGGAGATTGGAGTCTTTTTCAAAGGCAGCAGTCCACCCAGGGTTTTCAGAGGTCACCGGCTGCAAGACAGGTTGCAGGTTCGCAGAAGCTGGAGCCAGGCTAGTAGGGATGGGGCCAAGGCAGTCATCGTATTCAGTCTTCTCTGCAGGGACCTCTTCTTTCTTCTTAAGTCATCGCAGATCCAATTTCCAGGACTGGTAGAGCCACCTAAATACCAAATTTAGGGGAATTTTAGGGGAGTAGCAGGTAGGGCCAATTGGCACCTTACCTGGGTTGACTACACCATCTATTATGCCACCCTCCTGTGGGAGTGTGCAAAGACCTAGCCCTGACTGGCCCTGGGTCTACCCATCTTCAAGATGGTGAGGACTGAAAGATGTGCTTCACCTCGCCTCCCCCACCTGAGGGGTGGATTGGCAGAGGTGGGCACATCTCTTATTCTCCTAAGTTTTCCCACCGGTTTTCCCATATGAAGTGAAGGGGTAAACCGGAGGCTGCCATCTTCTGTTAGCAGCAGAGGCACGGGATTGAATATTACAAAGGCGGCAGGCCTTTGAAGCTTCCCCTTTGAGCATTGGCCCATCCTGGGGGAGGAGGTGTGATACCTTGGCCCAGGATGTGCATTGTTTCTGGTCCAAGAGAGAAGGGGCTCTCCACCCAGGGGTCCAGAAACATGTCTGGTGGTGGCTAAATGCCTACAGCCGGTCAGAAACCACACCAGGATTGGTAGGTTTTCAGCGGGCACCTCTGAGGTGCCCTCTCAGTACATGGTATAATACATCTCTCAGTGGCATTAGTGTGGATATATTGAAGGAGTAATTTGGCACCAAACACCCCTGTGTTCAGGGAAGCAATCATGGTGCTGTGGAAATCGAGCTGTCGAGTTTCCAGCCCATGTACTCTGTTTGGCTTCACTGGCACTTACAATATTAAAGAATGGACCCTAATATTGTAGGGGCGTATCTGCTCATGCAGATATGTCTTCACCCGTGGTATAGGTTACCCTGCCTTAGGGCTGTGAGATCTGCTAGAGCGGTGACTTACCTATACCTTTAGGCAGTGTTGCCTGACACGGCGCCCAGGAAGAGTGCCATGTCAACCTTGTTGTTTTCGCTCTCACAGGGGCATGCAAGCTGCAAGGGCAGTGGCATGGTCCCACTGAGGAGGGTACGAGGGGACCCTCTTCAGCTTCCAGGCCCTGGGTACCCAGGGCACCATTTACTAGGGACTTACAGGGGGCAGACATACCAATTGTGGATATGTTTTGGGAAAAAGCACTGGCACAGGAGACCCTTTGCACTACAATTGAAACCCCATCAAAACCAGGCAGCAAAAAACAGGGGATAACCATGTCAAACGAGGCACTTTCTCACAGATGCTCTTAGTGTTACAAATGGGCGTGAAGGATAGGACCTCTGCTCCACTGGGCTGTGTCTGGCACACAAGATGTTGCCTTTGAACTTCCTTCAGTTCACACTGACAAATACAGGGGTTTCAAAGGGCATCTGATGAAATATCTTCATCCCCCAAAGAGCACTACATAAACCGAGGAGGCATCAAAGAATCTAGCACACACGAAGTCATTGGGGCTAGAGGTTACTCCTGGCAGAGACAGTCTTCACCATATCTAGGGGTTCGTGGGAAACAACACCCATGTGGCAACAGAGACCGTTATGAAAGGACTGACTTTATGTCCAGCTTTCCTGCACAATACAAAGCCCCTGAAAGAGAAAAGAAAAGGGACTCTTCATTCAAAGTGCATCACTCCTTTTGCTTGCTTGTTTCTATTTTCACTTTTTGCCATTGAGTTTCACATGTGATTATTACATATGATTTGGGGTGACTGATGCTTCTAGGATAGAAATATAGGGTGGGGGTGTTAGGGGGATGGATGTTAGTTTAGAGTCTTCAGGGTTTCATTTTGTTCGGGTTACCAGGCACATGCTCCCGCGAGTTGTACAGGATCACTTTGATTCTAATGACTGATGAATTGTTGTCAGACTGTGAGATGGGATATAGTATAAAGTCATGGAATGATAATGGTTTGAAAACTAAAATTAAGAGGGGGCCGTTATGTTGTTTGTTGAACATCACACCCCTGATATCCTGTTACTTCAAGAGACTCATTTACTAGGTACAAAGTGTGTGTTCTTGGGTAGGATGTATACACCCATGTCAATCATCCAGGATTTACTCAGTGGTTCAGAGTGGTCGCCATTCTCTATTCGCCTCTGTAGGTCCTTCCCATTTTCAGTACACATAGTTCATGTAGACGACAAAGGTAAACATGTCATTCTCTCCAGTGGGTTCTCCGATCATTCACCGGACCTATAAACCTCCTGACATCGACAATGGGAGTTGAAGGGTAAATGGTGTTTGAATGTTAGATGATACTCTTGTGAAACATCTGCGGGATAAGATCATAGAATATTTTTACATTATTGCGGGTTCAGTCTCCTCAGCAGATACAGCTTGGGAAGCATTCAAGGTAGTGACTAGAGGAAATACCATGGGTCAGGTTAGGCATAAGCTCGAAAATTGGAAGGGGGAGAATACTGACCTAGAAGACCAAATTATTCAGGTAGAAAAGAGGGAGGTGAATGCAAACCATAACAAAGCAGCTCAACTCCTTAAACATCCGAGAACCACCCTAAAGCAGAAGATTGATATCACTGGATGGACAGGTTAGTTATATTCACAAAGTATGAAGTGGGTGACCAGGCTGGGAATGTTTGTACTGGCTTCCAAACAAAGGCCATATGTCAAGAATTGTCCTTTCAATGTTATCCACTGAGGGTCAAGTACAGATATTACAGAGACATTCACCTATTACTACGAAATATTATATTTTTGTGTACAATCCCCCTTCTGCTAAACTTCAAAATCCCATCATAAGAGACCTTTCAGTGTGGGCACTGTCAAGGGAGGGCCCAGGTCCCAAGGGGTGTACTATTATATTCTTCAAGAAATGTGTCTTTCTGGTTATTCTGCATTTACAGTTGATGTTTCAAGGGGCCTTTGTGAATTGCATGCTTTCTGTCTTCTTGTGAGGGGTGGTTATTTCAGTTACTCTGAAGCCGCAAAAGTCCCCACAACTCGGTGCCTTCTATAATTCTATTTCAGTAATTAATAATATCGAAACTAAAGCCTGTACAAACGTAATAGCCTTGAGAATACATAATGTCATCCGAACACTACTGCAAGATGATCAAAATGGCTTTAAGAGCGCTCATAATTATCTCCGGAACCTCCACATTATACCCTCACATGCGCACGATTTCCACAGCCCAACTGCCCTACTTTTGCTATAGGTATAGAAGACTTTTGACATGGTGCATTGGCCTTTTATGCTAATTGTACTATAAAATGGATTTTGGGCCTTGTTTCATTTGTTTTGTCAATACCCTTTATACCTTCCCTTGGGCACAAGTGAGATTACATAACCCATTATTGGCCCCACTCTCAACATAGAAAGACACCAGACTTGGTTATCCTCTCACACCCCTATTGCTCGCCCTTATCATTGAGCCTCCGGTGGAGTGGTTCCACTTAGATGCACGGGTCAGGGATCTGGCCTGGGGAGACAATCATAAGGATAGAAATATGCTTTACGCGGATGACACACTTTACGCAGATGACATACTTCTATACATTCCAGGCTGAGTGTGAGTAGTTGGGCTGGTATATGCTGTCCAGTAGTTATAGTGGACACCTTGCACCAGTCCAAAAGACCCTTATGATGTATGAGGTCAAAGATAACCTTTATGAAAGCTATCCTAGTGGTAGCTATGGAGAGCAGCCTTCAGGCTAAGTCTTGAAGGAGTGCACAGCAGCTTGTTTTACCAGATCACAACCTCCTGAGTAATCAAATGAAAGGAGAACCACACAAGTGTTATTTATTACTAAACACTCTCTACTAACCTCTATACGAGATTAGAGCAGAAAACACACACTACTTAATCAATAGAACAACAGTAAATAGCACAATACACAGCAGGCTCCAGGGGTAGACCGAACCATATACTAAAAAAATGGTATAACAACAACGACTTCACAAGACACAGTGCCTAGAGCACATAGAATCACTGGGACCCCAATGAACCACCCAAAGGAGTGACACAGGGACCCCACGGAGGGCGGGGGCAGTGTGGGAACACAGACGCAGGCTCCGTTAGCTTCTATGGGGAAAGTCGCGTTGGAAAATTACAGTTCAAGGACACTTCGGAGAGGACTTCAAGCAAACCCTTTGGAATATACAAGGTTCTAAGGCAGCCCCCTTGTGATTATCGAGGTACCCGTGTTACCTATCCCAGAGGAGCCTGGTGCATAGGGGTCACGTGGTGTCGGAAACCCTTGTCGTTTTCAATTGTGTGGTGCTGCCGGGAAGATGAAAACTGTCCGGTGGAATCCAAGCCTAGATCTGAGGTGAGAAGAACCTGAAAGCAGAGGTCACAGAGTCTGGGTCACTTCAGGGTGACCAGGGGCTCGATAGGCAAATGTCCACCGATGCCGGGAGCTTAGGGTGTGAAGATAGGATGCTTGACTCTGCAGCCATGGGGAACAAGAGACGTTGATGATGACCAAAGTCTGGATGTGAGCTGTTGAGTGCTGAGGGGTCAGTGTCCGGATTGAACATCAACAAGCCTTGGCAAAGGCAACCCCCCGCCGGCAGAGGAAACCGGTTACGGTGAGGACCAGCAAGGTCCTGGGGACTCTCCAAACTATGGGGAGTAAGGGCACATCTGGAGAAACCAGGGAAGCCCAAGGCAAATCAAAGTGACCCTCGCTAGGACCCACAGTCCAAAAGACCAAGGATCGCAAAGGGAATCACATAGCACCAGCCCACAGAGCACTCGTGGAGTGGAGGCTGGAGATCTTCAGTGAAAATACTGCTCAGGGTTGGGACTATAAGTAGTCCAATCCACAACCTCAGGGATTGCCAAAAAGCATATGCTGCTGAAAAAGCACTCAATTCACAGGGGTTCGGGTTGCACGGTCCCCACGAGGGATACGGGTCTAAGGATTGCTGAGAGAGCAGATCGACCTCAGAGATGCCTGGGAACCCACCTCTAAGAGTACACCCAGCCAGCCCCAATACACTAAGGCCTCTCTGGGAGGTGGTCACACCTCCCGTGACAGGAAACCTATTGTCAGGCTTGGCTCAGCAGCAGGAGGGCAGACGTGTCTGTGCCTGGCATCATCCATTTTGTGATGCCCAGGTCGAAAAAGCTGGTGCTGGGTGCACCGGTGTTTCACATAAGTCCCTCTAGAGTGTGGAATCATTCCTCCCCCACAGGAGGTAGGATTCCAAGGTGTTTGACACCAAACACAACATGTTTCTAAGCAGCCGTTTTAAAGTACGCTGCCTAGCACATCCTCCGCTCCTCATCAGCTAAGCTGGTAAGAGTGTCTAGATTTAAAGAGCTAAATCAGGAGGAAGGGCCTTTAGTATTGCAGCGGCACTGGCCAGAAGTAAACTCCCTACTGAACACAGGCAGATGGAGAACTTGCTGCAGTTCAGGAAGAAGTTGAAGACATGTCTCTATCCTACCAAAAGTAGTAAGTACGTTCTGTAAATACCAAAAGTAGTACGTTTAGAATTTTGTCTTAAGTTAGTTCTGTGAATCAAGCCCACAGGATAAAAGCGCTTTCCTCTCTTAAAAGATTTGGATCAATCTAACAGATGTGGTTAGGACACGTGTGTGGTCCATAATCATCAAGAAAAGTAATTTAGCAATTCACCTTTAACTGGTCCTTAAAAACTCACAGAATTAAGTTAGTGCTGTGAATCGGGCCATGTGTCACTCTTCTGTCAGAAATGTGAGTCCCTAAATAGGGTGACAACCTGATTAAGTAATATATGAAAAATCTAGACCTATATGTTCTTCCATCTGCAAGTTCAGCTTGCCCTGAGACTGTTGCCTCCATGAAATCCTCCCTGAAATCCTGAAATCAGCTTTGCTGTTTGTTAACCACATTTTGAACAAACGGCTGACCGCTTCACGGACGTCTGATGTTCTTCTGAAGGGGTGAAAACAGTCCCTCCTGGTACCACTGGTAACAAAACTAATGCTGACCCCAAAACTCTTAGGAAATTCAGACCACTCTCAATTCTTCCCACAGTAGCCAAAATGCTGGAAATGGAGGCTAATAGACAGCTTTCCCTTTTTCTGGAAACAAACTCCCTTTTCCATGATACGCAGTGTACAGGGTACAGTACAGAGTTGGCCTTACTGGAGGTCTCTGAATTTATCAAGTCTAATCTGGTTCAAGGTGCATCGGCTACGGTTGTAGAATTAGATTTGTCATCAGCGTTTGACACGGTCTCGCATTCTATCCTATGGCTGTTGAAAATTAGAACTCAAGGGAAAGCTCTGTCCTGGCTTAAATCATATCTTGAGGACAGATCTAAGGCTGTTTTCCTTGCTCCTTTTACTTCGGGTCCAAAGACCCTTAAATATGCATTCCCCTAGCAGGCTTCTCAGTTGCTGTAGCCCTGCTCTGTGAACAGGAGGACAGCTACCTGCCCCTTGGAGTCTCTTGGTTTTGGCTGAGCTCTGGAAACAGCAGGTACAGTCCCTTTCCTTTGCCTGCCACCAGGTTCAGTATGTGCACCCCATTTTAGTGCAGTCTCTCTTTGTCGTTTCCACAGTGCAGCACGGCAGTCCTTCTTCGGTCCTTCTTCCAGTCCAGATGAGATCTGGGTGCCATGTGGGCTCTATTTATGTACTGAAAAGTGCCCTCAGGGTATGGTGCAGCTTGTAGCCATTGGGCTACCAGGTACCCTCTTTCCTGATAACCACTTATTGGGAAGTGTGGCATGTGGGCATCCCAGGATTCCGCATGCTCCAAAGATAGCAGAACCCCCTCTCTCAGTCTCCAAAGCTCTCTAGCCCCAAACCCAGAGGAGTGGCTAATGAGGGGGCTACATGTCCTGAAAAATTACAACCGTTTTCCCCTCTCCTTCCGGGTGTCAGCTATTCTGCCTAAACAATCGAGCTGCCCCTCTGCCAAGTGTTCCCCTTTGCTCTTCAAAGGCAGCTTCAGCTTTGAAGGTCACATTTTGGGTCAAATCCCGCATGGCTTCTTGTAGGAGGGAGGTAACACCTCTCTCCAGTGCAGGACCCTATTGTCTCCTTTCTTGGAAGTCGTTAACATGGCTCCCCGGGAGGGCAGAAAACTGTCTCAGACGCAAGCTAACTGCTAAAGGCATAGCAGACAGAAGGTTACAAAGTGGCAACTTTATACTTGTTGTACACTGTAAATTATTACATTTATTTAAGCTTCAGAATCAAGTGGGGCTTAATGCAAGAGTTGTTTGATACTTTGTAGTATCAACTTTGGTTACACCATTCAGGATTTAGCACAGCTGAGGTGTCAGCATGTAACCCTGTACTCGCCAATGGGGCGGCCAAGTCTTTCCACAATAAAAACAACAGTTGCAGATTTTTCCTTGAAGAACATGTAAAATATGCTGCGCCCTGCCTTAGTGCTCGATAGACCTGCTATAGGGGTAACTTACGCATGTTTCAAGGGCACACTTGACTTTGCCATGGCTTTAAATGGGAACATCGGGCAAGCAGTTTGAAACTGCTCTTCCAGTCTGCAGTGAGTAGCTGGGAGACTCCTTTGACATTTATCACACCCAGGGTGGTGCAACCAGTGCTGCAGTACTTGGGGTGACCTTCTAACTTACATGCCCTGGTTACCAGTGTACCACATACAAGGGACTGATAGGTAAGGTAGCCAATACCAAGTGGGTAAAGCCAATGTAACGTACAAGTTTTGAGGTCACGGCACTGACGCGGAGGTCTGGCTAGCAGGCCTCAGTTCTCTCTTAGAGTCTAAAAACCATCGATCAAAAAATCCTGGGGGTGACCATACAAACAGCTGCCTTCCTTATACTGTTCAAGGGGTTTCATCCATTGGTCTGTTGTTGTGTCATTCACATTTTGCTTCAGCATCGGGCAGTGGGTCAGCCCACTCCAGCCATTGGCTTCCTTTACTGCGAGTGATTAATTTTACCTCTTGTCATCTGATTCGGAGATGCAAGAATGTCCTTCTCATGCCATGAGCTTTGCGCACCCATGCGTCCAGAGATGGAAGGGTGCGTTAAGTGGCATGTGCATGTTGTGAGGTGTTAGAGGGAGTGCGCTGCAGCCAGTATGGCACTTGACAGGAGATCAGCATACCAGGTGTATTCAGTTGTACTCCCATCACTGCCTGCAGGAGGAGGACCTACGCAGGGGCTTAGTGCAGACATGTGTGCCTTGCTGCAGACAGGTAAAAGCTGTGTTCTGGTACTATGTAGCAGTTCTTTTCACCTCTCAAGATCTTGATGCTGCCCCCTTCTTAAAGTCTGCCAAGCTTTGCAAGGTGCCAAGCGGACACTTAACAAAGGCAAGTGCACCATTCGAAGAAGCTCTCTTAAATTCTTCTCGGCTGATGCCATGAGTGTTGTCACTCTATCCGTGAGAGTGAGTTAGAGAGCAAAACTGACAGCCAACACGTCGTTCACCCCTTACACGGCCATCCAGCCTGGTGCTTCATCGGGGCATATTATAGGGTATTGGGAAAGTAGATTGTCTGGATCATTAGGGTCCTTTCGGGTGCTCTAAATGGCGGGCGTAAATGCCGCAGTAGTGTTGTCTCCATTCGTCGATCTCGCAGGATAGCTAAGAATTATTCATGCTCCCAGATCGGTCCTTTACAAGAACATACTTTATATTTCGCTATGTTTCCCCTCATTTGCTTCTTTATTGCACCTTGAACCCTCCACCCATTGCTCATAAACTTTTTCAGGTGGCTTCTCCTAAGCTCAACCCTAGCTGACTCTTTTCTATGTTTGTTTAACCTGCGGGAGGAGGCCACGACCCTCCTGAATAGTGGTGGGGCTCAAACCCAATATTGGGGGTCCCTGCTCTGTGTACTCCAGCTCAGCTTCCTCTGCTCCAGCTGTACCTGCAAAAAGAACTATTGATGGGCAGAATGCAGAACAATGTCATACATTCACCCCAGTACAGAGATCTGGGTCCTAAATCCTTTGTTTTTTTGGTCACCATGCCATTCCAGTTTGGACCCAGCCATATGCAAATCAGTCTTGACCCTTCACCCAATGGGAACAGTCCAGCGCGAACTGCCAAGCCAGATCCTCCCTAGACTGGAAACAGGCATCCTAGAACCGGTTTCGGGTTTCACCCCTCTTCAGCCAGGATAGCTTGATTCCAGTGGCATGGAGAGCACGGGACTCACGTCTGGGGTTTTCAGACCCGTAATTAGTGGGTCAAGATTTTGCGGGGCTAGTAATTCAAGATACGGAGCCACTCGGGATTGCACGTGTAAGAATTCCAGGGAGGTTACTGCTGTGAGTGGAATACAGTCCTTGTTAATGAGGGACAAGCATGGTTATGGAAACAGATCAACGCAAACAGAAGTGGAAGCCAGGAGACGTCATTAAGTGTGACGGGGAACCCAGAGAAGTGAGGATTTGAACTCAGTGTGACAGGTCCGACAACCAGGGGCTCATTTATGGGATTTTGGCATAGGGCAGTGCAGCAAGGCAATACGGTGCATTCATGTCTTTTCTTCCTGCACTGGCGCCGTTTTGGCAGCCCAGCCCCAACGCAAGGGTACCTCCGCTGCACGCAAGGTTGTTTTTGTGCAGGGGCACTTTCCTGAACACAAACAATGCTAAGAGGTGTTTTTCTCTTTGTATGTCTCCTGCAGAATGTCTTTTCAGTACGCCTCACCTTAGGAGGCGTACACACTTGGCAGCTCCCCAGGTTTACATGATTTTGTTAATCTGGGGCAGCGTCAAATTCTGTGCGTGTTACGTGGGAAAACCCACCGCAACAACCAAAAAAAGCCTCTCGGACACAGATTAAGGCGGCATAGTGATCTGCACTGCATTGCGTTACTCATGATTTCTGAGGTCACTTAAAACTACGCAGGGAGGCTTTGTGTGGCTTCTTAAGTTGATTTAGAGCACTGCGTCATGCATGTACCCCGTTACGTGGTGCAAAAGTGACGCAGGGCTCTCATAAACAAGCCTGTGAGAGAGAACAGGCCCTGCACCAAATGCGACAGCTGCTGCACACACCCAGTGGCACATGAGAGATGCCAGGCTCTGAGCCCTGTGAGAGAGAACAGGCCCTGCACCAAATGCGACAGCTGCTGCACACACCCAGTGGCACATGAGAGATGCCAGGCTCTACATGAAGCATGTCTGGGACAAGACAAACTGCACACGCCCGGTGGCACATGAGAGATGCCAGGCTCTGAGCCCTGTGTGGAAAGAAGAGGCGGGCTCTACATGAAGTATGTCAGGGACGAGACAGACTGCACACGCCCAGTGGCACATGAGAGATGCCAGGCTCCGAGCCCTGTGTGGAAAGAAGAGGCCGGGCTCCAAATGTGACAGCTGCTGCACATGCCCAGTGGCACATGAGAGACGCCAGGCTCCGAGCCCTGTGTGGAAAGAAGAGGCCGGGCTTCAAATGCGACAGCGGCTGCATACGCCCAGTGGCACATGAGAGATGCCAGGCTCTGAGCCCTGTGTGGAAAGAAGAGGCCGGGCTCCAAATGTGACAGCGGCTGCACACACCCAGTGGCACATGAGAGATGCCAGGCCCTGAGCCCTGTGGGGAAAGAAGAGGCCGGGCTCCAAATGTGACAGCGGCTGCATACGCCCAGTGGCACATGAGAGATGCCAGGCTCTGAGCCCTGTGTGGAAAGAAGAGGCCGGGCTCTACATGTGACAGCGGCTGCACACGCCCAGTTGCACATGAGAGATGCCAGGCTCTGAGACCGGTGTAGAAAGAAGAGGCCGGGCTCTACATGAAGTATGTCAGGGACAAGACAAACTGCACTCAGGGCATGACTTCGGAGACCCAAGGAGGACAGACTCTTTACTAAGTGTGACAGAGGACAGTCCAAGGGTTTGCTTGAAGTTAACCAAAGAGGGAGTGAGAAAGGTTAGGTAACAGAGTGCCAATGAATACTCAAAAAATACACAAAAACTCAACACCTTATATATAGGTAAGAATGAACATGAATGCTGTTTCTGTTCCACATTAGTACAATCATATTGCACGATGTGTAAATAATCAATACCACACTTGTCACCTCTGAGACTGCAAAAAGGTTTTTCTTTAATCAATCTCAAAACAATCCACATTTTCAATTAAGGTTGTACATCTGTGTACATAAATATCTATCACAGCACTCAAAAAGGAGCTTCAAAATTAAATCTCACACAAAAAGACAAAAACTCTTCTTTGAGTACAAGACATTATACATTGTTTACATTTGTCCTGTGAAGTCAGGCAACAATGGACAATTTAAAAAACGTCAATCCACGTTTTGACGGACATCTTCAATTTACATCTCCACCTTGTTCAGGACCAAGGTTTAGATACATCTATATTGTATACCATCTTTTCCAATTTGCTCAGCCCGAGCCTTGTCGATACTTCCTTGAGGGAAGATCGTTCTCATATCTGCTGCATACTGAGATGATTTTAGATATGATACACATTTGACTAATAAACAATTTCTTCATTTTCAATAAAATACTGTACAGACAAACCCAGGGAACGGTGATGGGAACTTGCTTTGCCCTCAGCTTTGCTGGGTTGTACCTGGGCTGATGGGAGAAGCAAGTTGTCAGTAACATCAGACACTTTGAAGACCACGTCGTCCTCTGGGTCAGATACATAGATGACATCTTTTTTATCTGGAAGGGTACCCAGAATCAAGCTTACGAATTTGTCAACATACTCAATGATAAGTCCCTAAACCTATCATTTAGTAGCAACATCAACAAAACTACCATTGAGTTTCTAGTTCTGAAATTGGAGGAGGTAGGAAAAGAAACAGCAGGCAATAGTCTACTGCACACGGACAGCTGCCGCCCTATCTTTCTAATCCAAAGCATCCCTTACGGGGAGCTATTACATTCGAAAAAAAACTGTAGCACTGACTAGGGATTTCAGAAAGAAAAGGTGCATATGATGCAAAGATTTGCTGAGAGAGGGTATGCTAAGAAAACCATTAGACAAGCCAGTAAGAAGGTTGAAAAACTCAAACATAATGAATTGCTAGTACCAAAGAAAAAGACAGATGAGGATAAGGACAAGCAAAATAGATTAATTCCATCTTTTAACAACCACGCCTGGCAGGTGAAACATAGTTTAAGAAAATACTGGGAAGTTTTAAAAACAGACCCAGATTTAGTAAAACCTGTTGGAGACAAGCCAGCCATCACTTTCAAAAAAGTGATATTCCTAAAAGACATGTTGAGTCACTGTTTACTTAATCTGGAAAGGGATAAGACTGACATCAAAGGATTTTTCAGTTGTAGAAAATGCAAGGCATATAAGTTTAGTGATAATTGCAAGACCATTAAACTATCCGAAAAACTAGCAGCACACAAAATCCTAAAACATTTTACTTGCAATACAGAATTTGCAATATATGCTCTCAAATGTCCGTGCAATTAATTCTATATCAGGAGTACTGTCCATGAGGCCAAAAAAGAGTATTAGAACATATGCGAGCTATTCACAATGAAGATCAACAATACCCCATTGCCAGACATTTGAAAAACTTCCCTAACCAGATATGTAACCTGCTGAAATCCAGTGTGCTTGATAGTGTTCCAATTCGAGGATGGGGCGGCAACAGAATATTAGAACTAAGAAGATTAGAATCAAAATTGATTATCAGGTACAACACCCTTCATCCGACAGGCCTTAACCTTGATGAAGAACTAGCGGTACATCTTGGTTAATCATTACTGACAGAAGGATTGAAATAGTTATTAGGTGGACATGTTTTTTATTTGAAATATATAGCTACACATTTGATTTTAATCACTATCTTTTGTCTATTTGTTGCAGTATACATGAAGATATCGTTGAGACGCAGGAGAGCTATAATATCTAACTAAAGTTGCACAGTGGGAATTTTCTTTTCAACTTGTTCATTACTATTATTGTTGTATGGCAAGGCACAGTCAAAGCCACCAGCCATGAGACAGAATTTGGTACAACGTGCAATAGTAAAGTGTGAACAGTGTGGAGTGCTGCAAGCGAGGTGCACCCCAACAATAACTAATGGAATTCCTACTCCCTCTGCGCTGCTCGATGCAGCTCCTTGGATCCCCTACACCCTCTGCCCTGCTCGATGCCACTCCTTGGATTTTCTACTCAAGCAGCTCTTTGGATTCCCTACTCCCTCTGCACTACTCCATGCCCCTCCTTGGATACCCAACCCCTTGTTAGAATAGAAATGATTTTGTTTATGTATTATTATATGTAAGTTAGCATTTGTGGCCATTTTCTACTTGGGCACCATTTTGAAGAATCATGATTGAAACTAATTCTTTGCTATTTCTGAGAAATGTCCTTTTCTGAGTTGCATTGCTCCAGGGTTGAGTTTTGCTTCACTAATCAATCAATCAATCAGGACACTTGTGAAGCGCACTTCATACCCGTGAGGGTCTCAAGGCGCTGGGGGGGGGAGTTGCTACTGATTAAATAACCACGTCTTGAGTAGTCTTCTGAAGGCCAGTGGGTCTTGGGTCTGCCGGAGGTTGGTGGGGAGGGTGCTCCAGGTCTTGGCTGCGAGGTGGGAGAAGGATCTGCCTCCGCTGTCATTCTTCAGATGCGGGAGACCGTGGCGTGGGCGAGGTCGGCAGAGCGGTGCTTGCGGGTGGGGGTGTAGAAGCTGAGTCGTCTGTTGAGGTGCGCAGGGCCGGTGTCGTGGAGGGCTTTGTGTGCATGGATGAGGAGCTGCTCTTATTAGCGCATACCTTTCACACCATATAGAGGCCTTCTCCCACTTGTCTAGTGGCAGGGACGGGCAGAACGACCTTGAATAGCAGATAATGTGTGCCCGCTCTCAGAATTGAAACTTACTTCTTGTATTTCACTGTTTAGCTACATCTGCTTGGAAAATTCCATGATGGGCGTGCCTTCATTGGTTCTGAAATGTACATAATGTATCTTTATGCTGGATGATGTCAGTCCTTCTGCAGCACTCCTAGCGACTGGGCAGACCGCGCTCCGCTCTGAGTGTACTTTGAATAAACAGTTATTGGTTTGTATTCTCTAATGTCTGACCGACTCTTCATTTTGTGTTCAAAGCTTGAGGTGCTAAACGGGTAAATTCCTTCACCCCTCTGCGCTGCTTGATTACAGTCCTTGGATTTCCCACTCCCTCTGCGCTGCTCAATGCTGCTCCTAGGATTCCCTGCTTCCTCTGCGCAGCTCGATGCATTTCTTGGATTCGCTTATGGTTAATGGAAAATGTAGTAAATGCTGTTTTTCATTAAGATGTTCTTTGAATGCTTCTGGATTAATAAAGTGATTAAAAATATGAATATTTGTTGCCTCTTTGTCCTTAATAGAATCGAAACTTTGCTTTTCTTTAGCTAGCAAATGTTTAACTTACTGAGGTATCCTCAGTAGAAACTGCTTCCAGTTTTCCACTTCAATTCCATCAAGGTGAATTTCAGCTGTGCCACACTTTTGGAATAATTTCAGAAAGTTAGTACTCTAGTTGCTCATTAGAACACTGTGGTACAGCTGCTGATCACCAGGGAGTTAACTGGCAATCTGCTGCTGGCGTTAAAAGTGCATGTTTCAGTCTGCATGCCAAAACGTTTTAATGAAATAGAAGAAGATATTTGAGAACTCATTTAAAAGGTTTTCTAATTTTGCTTTCTACGGCACTAACCATAATTTCTATGACAAAATGGACTGCCTCTTTTTGTTCCTTTTTAAATGAAATATTTTTAGGTTTATCAGTTTGATTCAATCAAGATGGCTTCAGGTGTGCCATAGTTTTGTCATAAGGAACTGTTACCATCTTTTCATTTCAATTGGCTCCATGTCCAAGAGTCCTGTAACGGCTGCCACGGCATGTTGTCCATTTTGTGGCCAGCCTGTATAGGGGAGTTCCTTTTGGGTGTGCCCACTCTGTCCCTTAAATATTTTATAGGTTGAGCATCAGCACATGCACTGTCTGCAAGACCTGCTGTAATCTTTACAAGGAGTGTGATCCCACCTGGCTTCTTGCCATTGGTTTACTCCTCCATCATTCTTCTTTGATGGCTTCTGATTGGTTGGCACTTCTGTAACATCACTTGCGGTTTTCTCTCAGGAGGACCGGCCAACTACAGTTTGGTTACGCTGTAGTTGTATATATGCTCCTTTGGGGACTACTGCTTTTATATCCACACCGTATTACTTTTCTCCACACGGGCCCAGCGCTTCATGTTTCAGCAGGGCGCCCGTTTCTACTTATTTAGTTTATTGTTATGGTCCAGATGTTTCCTCCGTGCAAGGCAGTCATTCCTGTTCCTAATCTCATCAAACGGTAACTTGATGTTTCAGCGATAAATAACAGTGTTATATAAGCTAAACAAAGCCATTTTCCACAAGAAAACAGTTTGTTTGGGTGCTACCTGGCAACATTAAATTTGATTTTAGTGATAATAAAGCATTTTGGAAAATGTGCTTATTTGTTTTGTACTATTCTTAGTCACCACCTCTTCACAGGTCATAGAGGCTGGTGGTGCCAGTGTAGGATGGGAGAGGTGAGCAGGAGCCTGCTGCCAGTGCTGAAGCATTCACGGCACTGGGCTGTACGAAGCTGACCAAGACAAAGGCAGCGCAAAGCCAGCATTCTGGCATTTTCAGCACAAGTAAAGTATGAAAAGCGAAATGATAATCCATATACCACGCCCAATATGCCCAATGGCAGTACTCCATAGTGTTCAAGCTTTCGATTATGAAGCTGCGTGAGCTTGGGTCGGCTGTCTCTTGACACAGACAGTGCAGCCATTTTGGAGCAAGCAAATCAATAGCAGCACACTGTCAGCCAAGGTGAGAATTAGAGGGAAGCCGCCAAAGACGCTGGAAAAAATAGAATGAAAAAATGCCGGTATCACACCAAATATAGTTTGGAATGAGGTCACAAGGCTGGAGCTAACAGTTTTAAAAAAGTGGGCCAGGCCTGTAGTGGTTGAGGCATTAAAGATAGTGTGGATTAAAGCACCAAAATGAAGTGGGAGATCCATATTTAAAAGCAAGTGTACTTCTGTACGCGTTTTAGTAACAATGAAGAACAAATGTTTCATGAGAAGAAGTGAGAGCGACTTCTTTTTGAGACAATAAAGCTCTTATTCTGATCAACTTGTTGAACTCTGCTTTCAGGGGCGGAATGAAAGGCCAAATCGAGATATCAAGCCTCCCTACTCGCTGTGAAACAGTGATAATGTACGGAATTCCAGCCAACATCCCGCAGCAAGCTTCATTATTTAAAAGCAAATAGCTACCGTTAGCTATTAGTGTGAATGTTGGTACGATAGCTGGCACAGGAATTCCATTCATAATGCAAGCTAAATTCGGAGCCTCCACATTATACGTGTCGTGCAATTAAGCATTCTTGCATACGAGTGAATGATCAGGTGTGGAAGTGCACTCCTCCCCTTTTAAGTAAACCTCTTAGCCATCCCTTTTGATTGAGTAAGTCTCACTTTCGAATTCGATTTGTAATTTAATTTAAAATAAAATGAGCTCGGGTTAGACCGATCAAAGTCAGTAAAATATGTGAATTTATTCAAAAGGGTATTTGAGCTGCCTTTTATGGGAATGGACAATGTTCCCATTGGGTGTAATTTTTTTTTTTAATTCTTTTTATTTGCAGGATATCATTGCAAAAACATCACAGTACAGTTCAGCTCAAGAAGGCACATATTCCAGGTATACTGTATTAGCTCCAATCACCTTTTCTTCTTTTCAAATTTCCACCCAACCCCAACTTTTCCCGCCCAACTCCCCCCACCCAGCATCCCTCCCCAGGCACATCAAAGTAAGCATATTGTGTCAACTATCCATGGTGGTACAATCCGTATCCGTCTCTTAGTTTCTCCAAAGGTTTGTCGCAATGCCCTCTGTGTCCCATAAGCCACAACGCAGCCATGGCCAAATGTCTACTCTTTTCTTCTTTCGTGCACCTGTGTCTGTGTATGAGCTACTGTCCCTTGCCAAACAGAAGCGCACGTGAGTCCAAGTAAACGTTATCCCCATGGCATTCTACCCATTTCAGTCATCCACAGACGCACTCCCGGTGGTAGAGTCCACTTCAGCCGTTTCAAAGGATATCATCACAGCATTCCACTCAAGAGATATAGGAACCCTTCTCAAGCCTTTGCGCTCTTCGGTCTGTAATGCCATACCCTCAGCCTTACCCCACCTCACTACTTCCGCTTTCCATACGTCTGGGTCAGGTGGCCTGCTCGATTTCCACCTCATGGTAATAGCACGCTTGGCCATTAGTAGTGCGAGGTCAATGAACCTCGTGACCACACTTCTTTTACGTTCAGTGGTCCCTAGTCCCAGCAAGCTAAAGGATATAGTGTTGTACTGTCTGGTGGGGGACACTCTGTGTAGTACAGTGTGTATTGTAGCCCAAAAATATCCCAATTTCGGGCAATCCCATAGCATGTGTATTAACCTTGCATCCGCCAGTCCACACCGAGGGCAGGAATCTGGCGCGGTGGGAAACATTAAATGCAGGCGGTGAGGCGTGAGGTACGCGCGGTGTAAGATCATAAGTTGTATAAATTAAAATTCGGGTTTCTCGAGACTCTCTTGGGGAATTTAAGAACACGCTCCCATTCCTTATCTTGAAACGCTCGGCCTGCATCCCTCCCCCACACTTCACGCAGCGGCTGCAGCGAAATCGCCCTCCCCGCACGAATACCACTCGCAATCCATTTCGTTAAATGGCTCCCTGAACCCATCAGGTATAGCATCGTGTGTAATGGGTTGACAAGTGGTTCGTCGCCTGCCGGTGCCCAATTCCGTGTGATGTAGCCGCGCACCCCTCCGTGGAGTAAGAACATTCCCCCAGGCGTGTGGTGTGCTGTGCAAAAGTCATCGAATGTCATCATCAATAAGCAATAATCGCGCCTCGGTTAGACCTCATTGGCTATGATACTGCCACTGCGCAAAGCTATCGACTGTCATCATGTGTCCATCATTGAAAAAATCGCCCACTTGCGACACCCCGGCATCCGTCCATGTGGTGAGCGCCCGTGTAGACAAAATTCCCGTCCCCAATGGGATCCCCAGTAATGGTATTGTGGGAGCGTAGGAGGAGGTGGGGGACGTGTATCGCACAGCTCTCCTCCAGCAGGAGATGGCCATCTTGAGTAAGGGAGGAGCTTGCCCACAGATCGCCGCGTTGGGCAGCAACAGTGTGCGGACGGCACCCCTTCTCCTGTCTTCTTCAGACATGCCTATTTCGTGCAGGTTGCGTCCCGCTAGCCAATAGGCCAGCCACTGTAATTGGCACGCATAGTAATACGCCAGTAAGTCAGGAACTCCCATCCCTCCAGCCGCCGTGGGTAGCTGTAGCTTCGCCAAACTTATGCGGCGTCTGCCCCGTCCCCAGACCAGCTCCGTTAGTATGGTATTCAAGGTTCGAAATACCACAGCTGGGACCATAAAGGGCAAGTTCGTAAAGTAGTAAAGGAGCCTCGGGAGGACTACCATCTTAGAGACGGCCACCCTGCCCGCCACTGACAATGGTAGTGCGGTCCAAAATTGTACCTGCGACCTCAGTGCTGCCACAGCCCGACCCAGATTGCCCTCAAGCATATTTGTCGCCCCTCTGTAAATCTATAACCCCAGATAGCGGAAAGTAGTCTCAGCCATTTGGAAGCTGTGAGGTGGGAAAAACAAGGGATCACTTGCATCCAGAGCAGCAAAACAGTATCCATGGGATTTAGACTCGCTGATCGTAAGGCCCGAGAGTGCACTAAAGTCTTCAAAAAGCTCGGGGATGGGATCCAGTCCCCCCTTTAAGTCCCTCAAGTAAAGGATGATGTCATCGGCGTATGCCGACACCACATGTGTTACACCTCCCCTCTTGATACCTCTGTGCCGTGCTTGAAGCCGGAGTTTACACAGGAGCGGTTCCAGTGCCATAATAAACAACAGCGGGGATAGTGGGCAACCTTGCCTCGTGCCCCTCGCTATAGCCAATTGAGGTGAGATACATCTGTTCGTGCGGACCCTAGCAGTGGGGCGGGTGTATAGTAATCGGATCCAATCAATGAAGTCAGCCGGGACCCCGAACCGTTCCAACGCCGCAAACATATAATCCCAACGAAGGGAATCAAATGCCTGCCGCAGGTCCAACGATATACAGCCCTCAGTTGTCACGGGTGAATGCTCGTGAAGCATGAGTTGGCTAAGCCTCCGCAGGTTCATCGCCGTGCTTCTGCCAGGCACGAAACCACATTGGTCCGGGTGGATCAGGCCCGGGACATATTGCGCCAGTCTTGTCGCCAACACCTTGCTCAGTACCTTGTGATCGGTGTTCAACAAGGACAACGGTCTATAGTTAGCTAAACGTAAACTGTCCCTACCCGGCTTAGGCAATGAAACAATCAGGGCCTGCAGCGTAGACTGCGGTAACCCACCCGCTTTCTTCACTTCGTTGAACACCTCGTGTAGTCGCGGGGCCAGCAAATCTACATACGCCCCATAAAACTCAGCCGGGAGGCCATCGGTTCCCGGGGTCTTGTTCCTTGGGAGTGCTTTTATTGCCGTCGTATTTCCGCGACCGATATAGGTCGTGCCAAGTCGTCACTCTGGGTCCTACCTAGGTGCGGCAGCTCGATTCCCGACATGAACTCTTCAAATGCCTCATCAGACATACTTGATGTGGGCCGTACAACGACTCATAGTATTCACGAAAGGCAACGTTTACACCGAACTGTGTCGCCACCAGCCTCCCAGATTGATCCATAACCTCCAACACAGGAGTAGGGTCCGGGGCATCTCGCAATATCCGGGCCAATAGAGGTCCGGATTTGTCTGCGTGGGCATGTTGTCTACATGTATATTCCCTGTAATCCAGGACACGCAGTTCCTCCAACAGCTCGGCGTGTTGAATGTGTGCCTCCTGCAATGGCGTAAAAGGCAAGTTCGTGCCCGCAGCCTCCCTCTCCAGCATGGCCAGTCGGCCCTCCACATCACTAAGCTTCTCCATGACCATACGCCTCATACCTGTTCGTGTGTTCAATGCCTCCCCTCTTATATACACCTTGAAGGCATCCCACTCTATTTGGCATGTACTAGCCGAGCCATCATTTATGTGTAAATGTTGTGCGATGTGTTCCGCCATGGTAGCTTTAAAAACGGTGTCCTCGAGCAGGTCCGGGGACATACGCCACGTCGGTATCGGCGTGGGTATTTGCCCCATCTCAGCGACTCGACTGGATTGTGGTCCGAGAAGGTCTTACCCATGTGTTCTGAGCCTACCATCTCCCCCAGTAATGTCATGTTGCAAAACATGTGGTCTATTCTCGTGTGTAGGCCATGGGGGGGGGGAAGAAGGTATACTCTCTGTCCGTCAAATGCATGCATCTCCAAATATCTGCTAGCCCCCAACCCGCCGCCCACTGAGAAAGCGCTTCCGCCTGTCGCCTGCTTTCAGTAGCCTGCAGTGGCGGGTGGGACCTGTCCAGCGATATGTCCAGGACTGCATTAAAGTCCCCTCCAATAATCCACACATTCTCCGACCAGTCAGCTATCACTCTGTTAAGCGAGGTCAAGAAACCCCCCTGTCCCACATTCGGTGCATACACACAGCCAAGCACAACAGGAGAGCCATCCAACAATCCCCGGACAAGCACATACCGGCCCTCAGGGTCTAACCTCTCCTCCATCACCTTGAAGGGGACTGAGTTCCTAATCCATATCGCCGCTCCCCGGGAGAACACAGAATAAGTAGTAGCAAATAGTTGCCCCTTCCACTTCTTGAGCAGTTTCGCACCTTCATCCCTATTCAGATGTGTTTCATGTAAGTATGCCACTGCAATACGTCTCCTATTCAGTTGCGCAAGCACCCTATACCTTTTATGGATTGAGCTCATACCTCTCACATTCCAGGTGCACATTTTGTATTCGCTAAGTGAGTGACCCCATGGCCGTTTGCGACAATTAGGTTTGGTGTATCCAACCATGTTACCAACTTCCCAGTAATTGCTGCCGTGTGTGCCCCAGTTACTAACAACCCCAAAACATCAAGGTCCCCATTCAAAGAACTATGAGGTCCAAACACTAGCACCCAACTGGGGTGACAAGCAAACAGTACCATTGCTGCGCCCTGGGGGTGTGGTCTCGCTCTCCCTCGCCTGGGCCTCGCCGGAGTCCTTACGGCGTGCCCCAGCGAGTGTCCTTACCCCCGGCCCCGGTTAGCACGCCCAAGGTCTTTCATGCAGGCTGTACATTATCAAGCGGTGTCTTCCGAAGTCCCGTTAAAGTTCATTCGCCTCTTGTGCAGTTATTTTCGGAAAAAGTTGCAGGCTGTCCGCAGAACCAGATACCTCCGTCCTGGCATCAGAGGCGCTATCTAGGACCACCGCGTCGCCCACGTTGTGTGCAGCCAGTGCGGCCTCCGTCAGCCGAGCCCTCTCCTGTGTCCCCCTCAGTCCCGTCAGGCCATCTGGTCCGCTCGTTATCTCCACGTCCTTGTGTGCTGCACCCTCTTCAGGCCTCTCCTCCCTCCCGCGCGGCGGGTCGTCCCTCAGCTGTCCCTCCGCAAGAGGGTCTTGCGAGCTGGGCGGCGTCAGCGACACCTCCATCCACTCCGCCGCCTCCTCAGCCGTGTCAAAGAAAAGTGATTTGTTGTTGTGAATTATTTTCAGGCGGGCTGGGAACAGTAAGGCATATTTCAGGTTCTTGTCCCGCAAGCGTCTCTTCACATGCAGGAACGTAGACCTGGCCCTTTGCACCGTGGGGGTGAAGTCTGGGTAAATCGAGATAGTCTTGTCCTCAAAGCGTATAGGCGCCTTCTCTCTTGCCACTCGCAGGACTATATCCCTATCCTTGTAGTTGAGCAGGCGAGCTATTAAAGGACGAGGTGCCGCACCCGGCCTTGGCGGTTTACCTGGTATCCTATGCGCCCTCTCCACGCTGTATAGGGGCGTAAGCACCTGCGGCCCTGCAAGGTTCCTCAACCAATCCTCTACGAACTGCGTCGGGTTCCTCCCCTCACTCCGCTCCGGAATTCCTAGTATTCGCACATTGTTGCGGCGCGCCCGCCCTTCCGCATCGTCCATCCTCGCCCATATTAGTTTCAGCTGCTTCTCCATGTTTTCCATTTTCGTGGAATGCTCCGTCTGTTGCGGGATCAGATCGTCCAGGGCCAGTTTATGTTCCGTGACCCTCTCCGCCAGCTTGTTGTGATCAGCGCGTAGTAGGGACATGCCAGTCGCCATTTGGTCCATGCGCGTTTCCATCGCTTCCCTGGAAGCCCGTATCTCTGACAGGATAAGGTCCAGTTTGGCCTCCTGCGATGTCTGGCCCGTTGGAGGCACCATCTCTATATTAGACGAGGCCAGTGGATCTTCTGAGCCAGTAGACTGTTGCGTTAGATCAGCGCCCCTCTCAGGCATCTTGGCCCTGTTCCTGCCCATGTTTCTCAGCAACTGGATGGCGGCGTGTGCGCCCCCGGGGGGCAGCGTTCCAGCGGACAGCAGGTCGTGCCTCAGGCGTCCCACCTGCGCCGTTCCCGACTCTTCTACCGCCTGTGTTCCGTGTGCTGGCGGAGTGGTGTGGTAGCGACAAGTCGCTCACGTGGCGCGCCTACGGTGGTATTAAGCCTATAACAATAGGCCTGGCCTGCGTCCCAGTGGTGGTTGGTCGAACCGCGCACAGGCGAGAGTGGCACACAAGTACTGATCCCTTGACCTGGCGCCGTCCGGGGCAAAATCGGCCGGCCACGCGCCTCCCCACCGGCACCTCAATGCACGTAATCGTGTGTGACCACTGCACTTCAATGGGGTCCACCCCTCACAAGCAGGAAAGCCAATGTCCCTCCGTCCGGCTCCCCGGGGGATCCCGTGGTGGCGTGTCCTCTCCTCCCACAGACCCTGCAGTGCTCCGCAGGTGCGATGAAAGCCTCCTCTACTCCACCAGTCCCAATGTATGTCAGCGGTCGCAGCCGCTCGGCCTCCGGTACCGCTAGTATCAACCAGGTGGCGGGGGGGTGTTCTCCCAGACGCTATGTCTCAAAGCCGGTCTCCAGGCAGTGAACAGCACGGCCGCCTCTCCGCCCCTCACCTCCGCAAGAACCGGGCCCTCCTCCAACATCGTAGTGTCTTATCCGCTATGGCAGACCTGCCCTTTATGTGCGTCCTGTTCTGCTTGCCCCGGCAGCTCCTCTAGTCCGCCATCATGGTTCACCGGCGTTAGTGCGCACCCCCGCATCGGCCCGCAGTCCTCACCTCCTGAACCGCCGTGAGCCGTCGGGGGGCTGTGAAAAGAGCGGGTCCCAGAAGTCGTGGCCTCCGCTATGCTCCGATGCTCCTCCGCTCGCCGTCTCCGACTAGGCACTTCCCAATCCGTCGCACAGCAGTCAAGGCCGTCGCCTCCCCGTCTCCACCAGGCTCTGCTTGGCAGGGCGGCTCCGCGCTCTGCAAGTGTCTCTCCGGCTGATTGCGCAGGGAGTGCACTCCAAGTGTCCTGACAGGGTCCGGGGTAACAGCAGTGTCACCACCCCACCTCCGCCGCCGATGTCCCGACAGCTCCGCCTATAGTCCGCTCAGTGTTTCCGGCAGGTCACTCACTCTGCGGCCCCACAGTTCACTCGAGGCCGCGGCTTCTGGGCTGGTAGCAGGCCTCTTCCGCCTCGGGTGCTTCGGCGCCTGGTAAGTTGTTGTGCCGGGTGCTGGACCCCGACCAGGCTGCCCACCGACACCTCCGTCTCATGCAGACCCGGGCGGGTCGTCGGGCCATCAGGGTAGCAGGATATTAAGCTTGTATTAGCGGGCAGAGGACGGAGCTAATTCAGCAAGCGTCCGCCATGCTCGGCTCTCGGCCACGCCCCTCCCATTGGGTGTAATTAACCACATTTCTAAATGTATTAGCATTATGCAGAAAGTGATAGCCATAGTGTTGGTAACAGAACAAGTCAGCGTAGTTTGCTGAATCTAAATATAAATCCTCAGCATGAAAGGTAGCATAATATTTCAAATCAGAAAAGAGAGATTCAATGGCTTGGACATCCCAATCATCAGATGGTATGTTTTTGTTTCACAACATCTCCCATTGAAACACAAAGTACATTAGGAACATTAATCACCTCTGTGGGTCCATGAGTTTGAAATTTTACAGCATCTCATACAATAACATCTAGCACGGGCTAGGCTGTGATGTTGACAAAAGTCTGGTCTCTTTTCATGATGTGTGATGAGGAGTGTGGGGCCAAAGTTCCATCAATGAATCAGATTTTTGATCGTTCAGTTATATAGTGTCCATTTACCAGACGAAAAAATACCATCACAAATCCAATCGACATGAACAAAAAAATGGAGATGAGAACCAACCAGATGTAAGTCCAAGGGGGAACCAAAAAATTTCTTTTAAACCAATTAACAAAAATAGAAAACTTCAATGGTACACTCGATGTTATAGAGTCAGAGTCAAAGGAAAAATGTGACTGGTCAGCTAGACTTGTTTACACATCAGGCAATGACACATCCGTGGGATATGTATACTCAGTAACTTCATGTGGATCGCCAGCTGGCAAATTTAATAATGGATTAGTGACTGTGGGCATCTCTATAGCAAGGTCATGGATGTTGGTGTCAGCAGAGGCCAAAACAGAATTTCTCAGCAGTACTGGACAAGAGACAGCAGGAGTCATACTAAGAAGAATCGGCCGCTCGTTGTAGTTTGACATTGTCAATGGAGTCGTACCTGTTTCCCTTGCGACTCGGAAGTGGTGGTAAAATGACTGTTCTTGTGCCCTGCATGCCAAGCACTGGAATGGGTGCATGATACGAGCGGCTGAACTCCTTCTTGTTCTCCACCTTCTCACAGACCAGGTCACTGACTCGGGGTAGCCAGCTAACTACAGGAATCTACCGGAATCTGTAGAGCAGCTTCAGCTCCATATGTGGAGGGCAAGTGTTCCTTTGCAAGACTGTCTCGAGTCTCTTGTAGGTTCTGTAACACAGCAGAATGATTATCTAAGTCAAAGGGTACGGCTGTCGCCGCCATGTCTAGACCATCAAGGTCCAGGACAAACATTTTTATGCCAAAGAGCATTTCGTAAGGGGTCTGCCCACCCAGAGATCTTCTAGGAAGCTTATTTAGTGCACGTAGTACCTAAAACCCTAGCTGTCAAAGATTGCTTTAAGTCACGGTTCATTCACTCCACAACAGAATTGCCCTCAGGCTGGTATGGAGACAAAAATTTTACCTGCACCCCCAAAGACCCCATGGCTTTCTTGTACACCTTAGAGGTGAACGCTGGACCTGATCAGAATGGAAGGTGCCACATGCAAAAATTCCCACAAAGACATGCAAATCTGTGATGACAGTTCGAGCATCAGCACTCCTTTGTGGCCAAACGCAGAGAAAACGTGTGCATGAATCCACTGCAACTAAGATATATTTACACGCAGTATCAGCAGAAAAAGGTCAGCAGTGATCTAAATAAACACAACCAAGTGGTCTATTAGATATGTACAGCTGAGTTTGTGGCAGCCGTGCAGCAGTTGAAGGTTTAATCTGCTGACATACATAACAAGAAAGGACATATTCACAAGTTTATTTATACAATCCACGCCGCCAGTAACGCTGCTGTAAGATCGAGACATACGCTGAAACGTCGGCATGAACCGAGGCTATGCCTTAGTGAGCGACTGTTATCAAGGGTAGCCTGCGGTCCGAGTCGGAAATCAGCCTGTCACCAACGTTGTTAATTCTCACATAGGGAACTTTATCAGGACTTAAATGATAAAAGTATTTAGAAGGGAAACCCTTAGGGTAATTATCACCGATCTCTGTAGCAGCTATAGCTGCCAAGATGTCATCATCATTCTTACTGTTGGACCTTGTAACTGCTGCTACTACATATGTTGCTACTGCGGTCTTTGCTGCTTCACCAGCAAGACTGTTGCCAACAGCGTGTACTCCTACATGCTGGTGACCAAGAGTATGAATTACATTTACGAGAGGCAGACGTTCTTTATTTCTGCGACTCAAACCCATAGTATCTTGTGCTTAATTGTGCCACCTTTGGAATCACGATAGTCATTCTGAGTGCAAAAGAATACATTTTTATTGAAGGACTGAACACAGTAATAAGAGTCACTCCCAATTAAAGTAGTCACACGAGGGTCAGCAAACTTCAATGCAAGCGCTAGAGCACAGTTTGAGAAAGGTGTGACAGGGCAAGCTTTGTTTTTTATAGTCTATTATGGAAAAATTCCAATCACACGATGGTTAATTTTTTGGTTTTATAAAGGTGTTACTATATTCGTGATAGTACGTAGGAGAACAGCCAACACTTGTTTCACCCCTTACATGGCCATCCGGCCTGGGGCTTCCTCAGGGCTTTACGAATCAGGTTGAAGAAGTATATCTGGTCGTTCTTTTCTGTGGATAAATAGAGATTCCCTGATTTTGGTGTAATGCCGGTACGAGTCGTCTCGTGCGATTGGAATTTTTCCATAATAGACTATAAAAAACAAAGTTTGCCCTGACACACCTTTCTCAAACTTTGCTATAATAGGGGGTTAGGGGTTTCCCCATGCCGAGGGTAAGCTTGACAAAAAAGTGGGACCATTGCTCAATAAACGGCTAGTAAGGGACTCAGACCTTTTACCCCTCATTCTCACTAACCCAAGCACTAGAGCACGTAGCTCTGCCAACTGGGCGGTACAGTCACCAAATATCTGCGTGTGCACGACATCGGACTTGAATTCTCCATTCACCATGGTACCAGCCACGATTGGGCAGACCACTGAATAAGAATGCTTAGATCCTATCGCCGGTTGCACCGAACCGTCAGTGTTATAGATACAATGCTAATTCTCAAGCGTGCGCATGAACAGAGGAGCAGTATGAACAAACTCATACTGTAAGAACTCCTGAGTTTGCAATGAGGGGTCAAAGATAAATGTGACATCCGGAGATGTCAACGAAGTTGCCCATTGTATCCGATTAGGATATAAAACTTTAGAATTTGGCACACTGGCTTTCATCACTGCTTCAAATGCAGTATAAGGTGTAACAGCAAACATGTGTTTTCCTTGTGACTGCGCTCTCTCTTTTAAAATTGCCATATGTACAGCTGTCAAGACTTTCTACAGAAGAAAATCGCTTTTCAGCCGAAGTGTACAAGTGTGACTTGTAAGCGATAGGCACTGTGTCTCTTTCATTAAACGTCAAGTACATGAAACCCACGGCACCAGGCACAATTCTTATTACCAGGTTAGTGTGGTCATCATGAGTCAATAAGTACTTAGATTCAAGAAGATCTGTCTGCAAAAATTGCAGAATAGCTGAACGTTCAGGCAGCCAGCATGACTTGGTAAAAGTTGGTTGTATCAAAGCATAAAGAGGTTTGATACGCTGGGCATAATAGGGAATATAAGTACGCCCGAAATTCAAAAATCCCAGCAAGGATTGTAGTTTTTTCAGAGTTGTAGGAGACCATAAACATGCGCATTTCTCCAGGAAGTGAGGTGCAAGACCTCTACCTTCATTGTTGAGCCCAGGAACAACACTGTGAACTCCGCAATGTTTGACTTTGCAAAGATAAATTTATAACCGAAGTCCGCAAACATAACTATAATGCGGTCAAAGATGTGGCCATAATTCGTCATCCATTAGATAAATATCATCAATGTACGAGTACGCATCAGGATCAATGCCATCTAAGAAAGAGACGACACGTGCAGCAAAGACACCTGGGCTGTTTTTATAGCCCATGGCCAATCTTTTAAATTGTTTTTGTTTGCCGCCACAAGTGAACGCTGTCCATTGACTACTAACGGAGGACAGGTTATGACTAAAAATGCCATTTGAAATATCTCGTGTGACCTTAAATCTTTTTCGCATCAGACTGTTAACGAGAGCTGAGCTGAACTGTGGGTGTTCTGTACCGCACATGTACGACAATGTGAATTTAAATGTCGATAATCCAAAACCAGAAAACACAAGAATATGTCTACACCCAATTAATTTCCAAAAACCTATTTCAGATCATAGGAGAAACAAAAACTTATTGAGTTTGACCCGGTATTTTTATTTATACCTGTCTATTTCGGGAAAAAAGTCATTCTTCTTTTGAAAGTTTCACAAAAAAGGAAAAAACTGAACATTCAATACATTTAAATTGCAACATCTAACTATTTACAAACAAAATATTTACAATTCATATACACAATTACCATACATTCCACAAAAAATTCACTATACAAACACAAACAATTGAAATTTTCAAAAAAGTTAATCTGAATTCATAAAGAATGAAGAGACAAAGTCAAAAGGAAGGAGCACGTCCTAAAATAAGGATGACTTTTACAACCAGCCAGAGCTAGTTCAAACGCTTAGTGATATTGATTGCTCCCTCAGATGTGCCGACATGTTTCTAGTCCGAGGTAAACACTTCCCAGACTGTCATCAGGGCTTTGTCACTTTTCTGTGTAAAATGCAGAAAAACAATAAAGTTTTAATTATCTAGCTTGAAGCCTCTATTCTTTCTGGTATTGCACTAAATGATCTAAAATATGTACCTGTTGGTCTCTGATGTCCTGGCCTCTCACGGTATCGCCAGGCTCAGGGAAAACCTTTTTATGAATCTTTGTATTCAAGGAAGTGGCTCAAGCTGTGAAACAGGACATTTTATGTTGACTGCCTGTGATAGAAGGAAAAAGTCAGAGTTTCTCCACTCATTTATGTACACGAAGCGGGGAGGAGGAAGAAGATACAATCTTACTCATTCCTACCTTTGTTTCAGGGTCAGAGTCTTAATAGCGGCAAGTGGTTCGCCTGTGCTTCTGTTTTCAAAAGCAGGTTCTGATAAAAGAAATTGTAACAATATTGGACCCATAATCTTGTGTACCCACCAGTTTGCTATATAACGTACCTTTGTCAATGTGTGAGCAGGACGGGTGCTCTCTCTATTGCGCTTGACCGGTGGCCATCTTGGAAACGTCTGCACTTCAAACTCTTTTTTTATTAGGCTGGGGGTTATGGGACACGTAGTTTCTAGCAACTGAAGGTGCCGTTCCTAATACGTGTTTTGATGCAATTTGTAAATAAAGCGACATTTGTAGTCGGAATGAGTAAGACATCAGAGACCAACAGGTACATATTTTAGATAGTTTAGTGCAATACCAGAAAGAATAGAGGCTTCAAGCTAGATAATTAAAACTTTATTGTTTTTCTGCATTTTACACAGAAAAGTGACAAAGCCCTGATGACTATCTGGGAACTGGTTTCCTCGGACTAGAAACGCGTCAGCAAATCTGAGGGAGCAATCAATATCACTAAGTGTTTGAACTAGCTCTGGCTGGTTGTAAAAGTCATCCTTATTTTAGGACGTGCTCCTTCCTTTTGACTTTGTCTCTTCATTCTATATGAATTCAGATTAACTTCATTGAAAATTTCAATTGTCTGTGTTTGTATAGTGAATTTTTTGTGGAATGTATGATAATTGTGTATATGAATTGTAAATATTTTGTTTGTAAATAGTTAGACGTTGGAATTTAAATGTGTTGGATGTACAGTTTTCTCCTTTTTTGCGAAACGTTCAAAAGAAGAATGATTTTTTTTTTCAAAATAAATAAGAATACCGGGTCAAACTCAATACATTTGTGTTTCTCCTATGATCTGAAATAAGTTTTTGGAAATTAATTGGGTGTAGACATATTCTTGTGTTTTCTAGTTTATTATGATCCAGTCTACCCCATACTCTACATTGACCTAACTCCTTTGTTTCACAAAGATAATCCAAAACCAGGCAGTACGACCCATATGGTTTGGTAACAGTGAAATGAGGATTATTTATGGGTGACACACATGTCTCAATCACACCTTGATATTCTATTTGTTCAAGGATTTCCGCAACGGGGGCTTTAGCCAATCGCCGCATGGGATAGCGGGGTGGTGGCTGTGGCATAAACCGCAATGGAATCTCGTGTCTGGGAGAAAGTTTATCCCACCGACTTGAGTATGGTACAACACAGGTGCAAGCACCAGAGCACACTCTTCTGCAAAGTTCTGCGGACTGCTCCTTGGGCACGGTGTGCGGAAAGCTGGGGAGGGTGACCTCCTCCCCTCTTGGAGCAGCAAAAATGAAAAGCAGGGCCCAGTCTGACTCAACTAACCTAACAGAATGTCATATGTAGAGGTCAGATGTTCCCCAAAAATCCCTTTTATTACACGTTGGATGTCACCTTCTATTAAAAGAACTATATCATATAGTCTGTCAGGGGGAGCCACCCTACTGTCAGCAGTTTCCATTGTGATAAAAGTGTCAGTTGCTGTCGCCTTCAGATATGGACCCAGTGCTTGCCCGCTATTGTAACCTCCGCTGCGCTGTCGAGCAGCGTTAATGCCCATGTCAGGATTCAAACCTGTGTTCTCACTATCCGTGGCATACCTTACGGTTAACGCAGCAACTTTCTTTTTCTGAAAATGAGGGCGTTAACGTGGCAAGTCTTCCTGCTTGCCTTTACCATCAGACGGGCGGGGTTGCTCACGTCCTTGTGGGGCACCTTGACCCCTGCCGTGTTCTCCTCCACCAGCTTGTGCGCGATGTTTCCTGTGAAGAACAAGGAGAACGTTGCTGAGGAACCTGTAATCTATCAGGAGCCCTAATTCTTACGTGGTTGCACAAATCATAAATGCGCTCAGTAGACGCTGGTATCGGCGACGCCGGACGCGACCCCTGTTTCTATTGCTGCTTCCCCTGATTTTATTCTTCCAATTCTGTTTTGGAAAATTTGGATGATCCTCTTTAGTAGACTTTGCTATCTGAGTCTGCGGTTGAGTTGCGGTTTTAGCAAAAGGCTTAACACCCAAACTATTGCGGCCAATGGTCTTATAAGCCTCCGCAATAATTCAAGGTAACGCTCGGGTTTGTCAACGTCTTGGACAAGGCGCAAAGCATTCGACACCTGAAAGTTAACCGCATCTCCCTTTACATTACAAAAGATGAGATCAGCAACTACGTCAAACACTCCAACGAGCCTCATTCTCAACTCGACAACCGCCTCCGCACTGTGCTCATCCGGAACATGCTTGATCACAGAGGGCAAGACATTTATAGACGGCGTGCAGAAACACTTCGCATATTCTGCTGCAAATACTTTACCCCAAATCTCACAATCTATTACCTCTGGCAATAGGTCTTTCTGCAAACTAATTGAGAGAATCCTGTGTTTTTCCACAGGAGTGGTATTAGGAAACACTGCTTCCAGTGGGTCAAATTTCTCGGCAAGCCAATAAGGCATATCGTACTTAGTTTGAGGGTGCTTGCCCATTACCAAATTAACCGTACTAACCATGACTGGACCAATCTACATCCCGGCCGGTCCAACTTGTTTCGCTGCAAGAAACATATTGAACTAAAGCCCTATGTACCCCAACAAAAGAGGTATAAAGTTGACACAAGTCATCAATCGGGGCATTGAGATAACGTGGATATGGTGTGAACCCGGCTAAGACTGGCCAAGTGGCCCCAGGAATTGACAAGGGACCTAACCGAACCGGAGTTACTGTGTGGGGCAGGGTGCTATTAAACCAAACACGATGCTGCCATGCCGAAATTGGAATCTCTTGTGTCCTATATGGAGTATAGTTCACAGGAATCGCAGTGTGAGTGTATGTATGAAACGTATCCTCATCCACATTTATTGCAGGAAACGTGACCCAATAGTAGAAAAGCTCAAAGGGGAACGCCGAATCAGCACTCACCACAAATATTACAGACATATCATCGTCTGGTACTCCAAACTGCGTCTGATGACGCCGGAGCGCTGCCCAACTATGCTGAGCTATGTCAATATCACCCATGAGGACATAGAGAAGAAAAACAATTTATATAAATTGCAGTACAACAAAGGGTAGTAATTCAAAATGTGTACCTTTTCATAAATCTTATGCTTGAATTAACCTATAACACATTCGTATAGGTAGGTTAATCCGTCACGCCTGTTAACCGGAAAAGGTGTTGAGGGTATTGGGGACAGATACGAGCACTAATCAAGACTTTGGGTGCCATGTTACGGGAATTCAGCTCATGCACAGAACTATGCGCAGGAAACCAGGACTTCAGTGTATTGTGGTGTACCAAAAATGCACCTCAGTGCCCAGAACCCCTATCCGACTAGCAACAGTGTCTCATTCATTCTCCGTACTAAAGTGAAGCTACCAATGAACAAGCGACTTTGGGACCTCTCAGGAATAGTGGGAATCAAGAACACTCTTTTGTTTTTATTCTCATAAATGTCCACAACGTGAGCAATCAGAGACACTGTATAGTTTAAAATGTTTATTTCAACTACGTGCTCTAAGATGCAGTATCTTTGCTAACATAAGTAAAAAGATGCATAAAATCAATACAATCAACATTGTTACAATTCCATAAAATACAAAGGGAGAAATCATATTATAATGGTCTATAGCGCCTTGTGTACCACCCTCCCCTTGATAGGAGCTAGGTATTATAATAATAGAAGATCTCTAGGTTAAAACCGGGAAACCCATACCTCCAAAGTCTGGTGAAGTGAATCACATCCCAGATCAGCACAGCTCTTTGTCGATTGAAGGGTTTTTTCTAAGTGCTAGACTCATGCATGCAGTGCAATATTAAAAGCACCTGAGTTTCAGAAATGAGCAGCTGTGTTTGTGTTGTGTCTAGAGCGTGGGCCGATCAACCTGCATCAACAGCATACATTGTTATTTTAACCTTGAACACTTTGTGTAGACTTGAGGTCGCAGTGTGAGTCTAGAGATATGAAAAACAGACCGTTCTCATGTGAAGGAAAAGCAAGCAGTTTGTCTTTATAAAAACAGAGATGGTGTGTCATGTGCAAAAGCAGCAAAATGGCGTTTTCACAACTAACTCACTTATGCTAATATAGCAATATGTGCAGGCAGAATCATATTCATCCCTACACTTTCATAGGTGGCATGAACCGGAACACTTGGATGTTTTTCTTTGTAACTCTTCATTGCCAAATAAAAACTACCAGTGTTTCTTTTCTTTTATTCCTCATTGTGCTAGTCTCCCAGTGGATTTCCTGTTATATCACGTTGTTTTTTCTATGTGTACCGAAGTGAACAATCACTGGGAACAGACACTTTCAATATTCTACAAATCTTTGGTTTTCTTCATTTCTTCTAGTCGAGTCTTCATTCATCTGGTATTTGAATAACTAACATAATTATATACTTGTTTTTAGAGTAATTCCTTCATCTCACAATAACTGCACTGTTCTGCCCCTGTCTATGTCCTCAGATGAGTCAATATTATTGTTAATGTTCTTAAGTTCTTTTTGAATTCACTGCATCTCTGGGATATTTCTAAGTGAGTTAAATGAAGGTGTGTTTACGCTGAGGCTATGTAGGATCAGAAATTGACAAAAGCTCGTCACACTTTTAGTGCAATTGTAAGGTTTACCCCAGGTGTGTTTGCAATTGACAAAATCACTTCTGACATTCATTGCAATGCTCTTTTTTACTCTGTGTATGTTAGTTGATGTATCCGTAGGTTTAATAACTGACAGAAGATATTCACACATTCGCTGCACCTGAATGGATTTTTCTCTGTGAGCATTAACTGATGAATCCTTAGTGCGGAAGATGCACTAAAGGTACTTCTACACTCACTACAGTCGTACGGTATTTACAGAGTGAGTGCAAGCTGATGTCTACATAGGCTTGACAATTGACTACATTTGTTCACACATTTATTGCACTTGAAGGCTTTTCTTCTGCGTGTGTTCGCTGATGCCTGTTTAGGATTGATAATGGACTTCAGCTTTTCAAGCATTCATGGCATTTAAACGATTTGTTTCCCCTTTGTGAGCTCGCTGATGATTTCTTAATGCTGAAGAGTAAGTAAAACTACTTCCACATTCACTGCAATTGTATGGTTTTTCCCCTGTGTGTGTTCGCTGATGTCTCCGGAGGCTTGTTAACTGACTGAAGCTCTTTACACATTCACTGCAATGGTATGGTTTTTCCCCTGTGTGTGTTCGCTGATGTGTTTGGAGATGTGCTAACCGACTGAAGCTCTGCACACATTCACTGCAATGGTATGGTTTTTCCCCTGCGTGTATTCTCTGATGTGTTTGGAGGTGTGATAACTGACTGAAGCTCTTCACACATTCATTGCAATGGTATGGTTTTTCCCCCGTGTGTGTTTGCTGATGTCTTCGGAGGTCTGTTAACCGACTGAAGCTCTTCACACATTCAGTGCAATGGTATGGTTTTTCCCCTGTGTGTATTCTCTGATGTCTGTGGAGGTCTGTATTTCGACTGAAGCTCTTCACACATTCACTGCAATGGTATGGTTTTTCCCCTGTGTGTGTTCGCTGATGTTTGCGGAGGTTTGACAATTGACTGAAGCTCTTTACACATTCCCTGCAATGGTATGGTTTTTCCCCTGTGTGTGTTCGCTGATGTGTTTGGAGTTCTGCTAACGTACTGAAACTCTTCACACATTCACTGCAATGGTATGGTTTTTCCCCTGTGTGTATTCTCTGATGTCTGCGGAGGTTTGACAATTTACTGAAGCTCTTTACACATTCCTTGCAATGGTATGGTTTTTCCGCTGGGTGTGTTCGCTGATGTGTTTGGAGTTCTGCTAACGTACTGAAACTCTTCACACATTCACTGCAATGGTATGGTTTTTCCCCTGTGTGTATTCTCTGATGTCTGTGGAGGTTTGCAATTTGACTGAAGCTCTGAACACATTCAGTGCAATGGTAGGATTTTTCCCCTGTTTGTATTCGCTGATGCTCTTTTAGGGTTTCTAATTGGCTAAAGTTCTTGACATATTCAATGCAATTGCACGATTTGTCTCCTGACCGTGTTTCCTGAAGGGTCAGCATTGTTAATAAACCACTTGCGTTATTTTCACATTCCCTGTATGTGTGTGATATTTTGGACACTTGATTTCCGATTTAACAATAAAATACAAGACTCACTAAATACCTGCCACATTCATAATATAAGTAAGGCTTCCTTGTTGTTGATTGCATTTTTAGATTGGATAATGGCTTCGCATGCTTGCGGGTAATGCTTAATCTTCCTTCCGGTAGGTGCAAATTGGGACAATACTCTGTACTTCAGAGAGCAGAACCACTCGTTCCTTTTCCCTTCAGTTGTTTGGCTCCACTTTGTTGTGCTTTTCCCTGGTGCCTGTGGTTTGACTAGAGAGAGTTTGCAATACACCTAGAGCACTGAATGGTGGTCTGTTGCCAGTTTAGATAGCGAAGCACTGTTCTAGCCACATCAGGATGATGAAGCGACTAGTAATGTGTACAGCTACTCCAAAGAGTGTCCTGGGGCCAAGCACAGGTCAGAAAAGAAAGTAAATGAGTTTGTTTCAAACATGGAAAAAAGCCAAGTTTTCAACCTTTTTTTAAGAGGGAGTTTGTTCCAAGCTATGGATCCCAAATAGACACGAGACCTTCCTCCAACTCTCATACCGGCCTCATGATCAAAGCTGGTGTTAGACGCTTGGTTATACAGCAGGTGGTTTGTCTGTTTTGCTACCTTAATTTTTTTTAGGTCATTTCTTCGTCTTGGGGTGTCGAGGTGCAGATCTCAGACTCGTACACTCACTGAATTGCCTTTGACTGCGTCTTCCAGGATCTGTCCTCTGCCTCTGATTGCACTGAAGTTTTTGGAGCATCTTATTTTTGATAATTTTTGCAGGTTTGATGTGTTATCTTCATTATTCATAATCAATCCGTGCATTTAAGGCTTATTTTCTGTTGGATGTAAAGAAATGCAATATTACTAAATGCAAATGTAATAGAATGTGAATACACAATATTTAACCAGCTGTAGAAGACATCTCTTCTCTACCATATTTGAAATTTAGTAAGGAACATTTTACCATACATAGATATTTCATTAAACTGCGGTTGAACATGTCACATCTTATTTACTTCTGAAAAGGCAGTAATTTACCATTATTCACTGAGTAACTTACTAAAGAAAGGGCCGCCACAGAGCACTCGTGCTACAGGTAGAGTTTTAGGTAGATACACATGGACAAGATTTCATTTAAACAGAACAGATAGTGGAAAAAGAGAGGAATCAGGAAGTGCTGCCGTTAATTCAGTTTCAGAAAGTATCTACCAAAGGTAGCTCTTCAGGAAGTGTATAACAAAGGTAACTCTTCAGGAAGTATTTAACCAAGGTAACTCTTCAGGAAGTATTTAACCAAGGTAACTCTTCAGGAAGTGTACAACAAAGGTAATTCTTCAGGAAGTGTATAACAAAGGTAACTCTTTAGGAAGCGTATAACAAAGGTAACTCTACAGGAAGTATACATGACAAAGGTAACTCTTTAGGAAGTATATATGACAAAGGTAACTCCAGACACCTTCTTCCACGATGCTTTCATGTTCAAACTGGATCAGCTCAAATGCCAACTCCCGCCTTTACCTTGCAGCTCATTAAGGGCCTTACTACGAGTGTGACGGCCCTCATGATCGCCGTACACACGGTGGCGGTCCATCTGCTACCATCCTGGTGGTCTGACCGCCGTATTATGAGTGTGGTGGTAGGACCGCCATGAGACCGCCACCCCGCCAGGATCAAGGATCCCGCTGTGGAGGCAGTCTGCAAACACCCTGAATATGTTGGCAGTGCCGATGCCGACATCGCAGAGCATATTACAGTCTGCATATCCACCGCCCCACCATGAAAAGGATAAAGGACATGCAGGTAAGGGGGCACTAACAGGGACCCGGCCGATTCTGCTCCTGGGGTTGCATGCGTGGGGCACATGTTGTGCCACCCCATGGAATTGCACCCTTGTTCCTGCACAGTGTGGCATGCATGACATGGTGCGGGAATGTGCTGCAGGGACTCTTAAGGTGGTGGTATGCTGTTTAGACTCTCAAATGAGCCTAATACAGCCACCGCAAGACCGCTGCTGCACCGCCCACCCACCCTGGATTAGGTCATAATCCGGCGGCGGGCTCTCAATGGGCTTGGCAGTCTGCCTGGTCCCTCCGCTGTGGTAGTCCCATTGGAAGACCGCCACACTCGTAATAAGGCCCTAAGTCACCTTCAACACATTTTACAGCCCTCCTGGCTCAAGCATTTCTAGATCATTCTAACCTGGAAGACTGGAGCATTATCCTGAGTTGAGGTGGATTTTCTATCAGCATAACATATATCCATCTCCCTTGAACTATTGACTGATTCTGCCCTGAAAGACAACTTAAAAAGTAAGTCTTTAGTTCTTCCTAAAGTAGGTAAAGTTAAGATCCTTTTGTATTTCAATCAGCAGCTCCTTCCAGGGTTTTCTATAAAACAGAATTAGGGGCTGATTGCAAAGACCCGTCTTTATATTGCGCACACAGATATGGCAAACAAACATTAAATCATGTAATTTATTATTCAACAATATCAGTCATTTATTCCTTATAGAGAATCCATCACAACCAATTTTTAACTGAAATATCAAGCATCCAACAGATGTGTGCATATAAATAATTGCTTTTGTTTTTCAACATTTACAAGATATTTGACTTATTGTGGTCTGTCTGAAGGCCATGATGCTACTTTGAAACTCAACAGGGCTTTGGTAGAGCGAAAGGGGATGTCGATTGTTCACAGGTGAAGTCACATTCCTCCATTCCCATCTTTCTTTTATCCAGGTATACCTCATTCCATGTCCTTCAGCTCCCCTACTCCCCTCGGTCTGTGTACTCACTCTTCAGGGTTCATTGTTAGCTGAGGCAGGAGACACACTTGTAGCATGCACACAGCAGATGCAGATAATGGCCTGATAGCAAAGACGCCATGGGTGGCAGTACGGAGCTCACAAGCTTCATTTCAGAAGCTCACCTGGGAGGTACTAACTGAGGAGGTGCACAGGAAGGTGCCTATGAGCTATAAACAGAGGAAGTAAAGAGGTAGGTGCTTCAGTGCCTCTGGCACTATATCTGCTTCTAGGCCCTCTTCCTATAATGCTGGCTCCTGCTCCTTCTACAACACTTGCTGCAGACATGGGGCCTGATTCTTAGTTTATCGGACAGGTTATTGCTTCAAACATGACAGATCCCGTCTGCTTTATTACAATTGCCACATGATATAATGCACTTTTAATAGGGTGGACGGGACACCTACCACATTTATGAAAGAATAAACCATCCGCCTAAATAGAAATCGGGCCCTTGGCGGACATTGTGTCTAGTGTCTTCTCAATGTTGGAAAGCATCCATTTTATTAATGGCACAGTATTATCTCACCACTGCTGTGGCTTGCAGTCATAAGGCCATTATGAATGGTCTAAGTTGTGTGCCAGAATGCCTGTGAATAGTTTAGCAAGAATGTTTAGGAGGGAGATGGGTCTGTATGATGAGCAGGACTAGGGGGTTTTCCAGGGCCTGTGAATAACCATCATTACTGTCTCTATCTTGGTGTCAGTGGGCTTGACTGTGTCCCCAGATGAGTTGTTTGCAGCTTATCTTATTTATGCACAAAGAGTTGTAGTTTTTAGGGCTAAGCAACTCTTTCAACAATGTTTGAAAACAAAACTAGTCAGGTGATCGCTGCCAGGTGTACATGTTTTGCATGTGTAGAATCACACACTAGTAAATGTAGCGCACGCATGCTTCGCCTCGTCAGTTTGTGAATGACCGCTAACTTGTGAAAAAGTGAAAATTCACAGACCCCAATCTGACTCTTTCTGACACTTAGAGTTTCACTTCAACAAAATGCGGAGTAACTCTCCTTCCAGGGTAGGAAGAGAAATGGATCACCCTCTAATCGTGGTGGCGAGTAGCGCTATACGGTTCATAGCACCATTTATCCGGGCACAACTGGGAAAATGGCATGTGATGACAATGTGGCATGACCTTCCCACTACACGTACTTTTACACTTTTTTTGGGCTGTCTGTGTCCAGTTTATCAAGGCTCAGGGTTTAGTTTCAAGTCAAGAGATATTGCAGGATTAGACTAATTATAATGTCATACATTCCAACAAATGCCTTTACCACGCAAGTCTTTACCACGTAACACCTTTACCACACAAGTCTTTACCATGCATATGCCTTGACCACACAAGTCTTTACCATGCATATGCCTCGACCACGCAAGTCTTTACCATGCATATGCCTTAACCACGCATAATGATTTATAACAATGGCCCTGCCATAAACCACCTCAAAATGACTTTATCCAAAGGACGATCAGCCGTACTCTCACTCCGTGTGCCACAAAGACGACAAACCATTGTCCAAGCGCTCACTACTGTTTTATTAATTCTATAATGCAGCAAAACCCAACACAGGATGCCAATGCGTTTCGTCTCACGCCTTCAACCGAGCAACCCAGTGTACCACAACCACCTCACCATATCTAATTAAGTTGGCCAAACTTTATGACAAGGCCTAGAACACAAGCAAAGGTAATGCGCTGGGCAGCTTCCCGTACTTAGCTGTGTTCACATTCAGTCCTGTAAAGCACTGCCATGCTCCCCGATGGAACTTCCCGGCACTGACGGGCTGATAATCATTCCCAACTCTAAAGCAGATGTATTTCACGAATAGAACAATATCCAACGAGCCTTCACTCTTTCATACAGCATCCCTCTCGCAAATAAAATTTGTTCTCCAGCAAGGCTAGGTTACAGCTGTAGCCAGTGTGTCAGGGGCTCTACTCCAAGAAAGAAATTCCCTCTTTGACACATGTTAAACTGTGAAATACAGCAATAATTAGGAGTTCAGTGGGCCCTGGTGCCACTGCACCTGCTGCACAAATGGAAGCTACGCCTCTAGTTTGAAAGTAGGAATGGAGGAAAAACAATCCGTGTTTGGGATAAATGTGATTGTGAATACATAGAAAATTACGGGTGTGGTAATGTCATTTAATATGTTTTTTAATTTGTAAGGCAGGCTTGGGGTATACCTAATTAAAGGAGGCTTTCTATCTTCTACGGCAGAAAAGGGTGTACCTACACAGAAATACACATACAAAGGTTTGCACAGGTCCAAAAACACACACACAAAATATGAACACCCTGATAAGAGTAGGCGTAGTTGGCGGAGTATAACAAAACCAGAGGGGGGAGGTAGAGCTAATCGTTGGATTTAGGCTCCACTTGGTACTTAAATAAACAGAGAAAATCCAACATTCAAAGGGAAGGGGGGAGGGAGGAGAGTGATCAATGAGTATTGAAACACTCAATGTTTGTAAAAATACCCCTCACACACCAAAAGGCCCCTTGGTGTCATGCTTCATCATCGGGGTCTTCGCACCCCTCTATCGGGATGCGGCGTGCTTCGACCTACGGCTACGCGGGAGCACTTAAGGTATTGGCTATGTGTGGTGTACAGTGTGTGGGGTATGTATTTAAGTGAGTAGGGGGTGTAGTGAAAAATGTTAAAAAGTACCTGGCACTGGAGTATTAAAGAAAAACAATTTTATTCTGAACTCTGGCTGGTACTGTTAAAAGAAAGTGCAAGGCGAGGTCAAGTCTGTTATATTAATGAACAGGACCTCTGATGTGCTTTGGTGTCGACATGTTTCGGAGGCAAGCTCCTTCTTCAGGACAGGGGCACACACTCCCTTCCCTACTCACGTCTTCTATTACAAAAAAATATGTGTATTTACAAAAAAGTGAATTTTTTAGAAATAGGCTAAGTGTGCCTACAGCGGTCTGCTACAAGCTCAATGACCTGTAGAAAGACAAAAATAACACCTAATGGTTACCCATGTAGCGGGTAGTTCATGCAGGTGCAGTCACCTGGAACCTCACCATTTGCTTTATAATAAGCCTGTTGAAAAAGAGGGGGACTCACAATACATACAAAATAAAACACATAGAAACTAGGATTTACTGTAAATTGTGTTCCTACTTGTGAAGCTTGGTTGTAGGCTTCATGAGCAAACTAGGAACGTCGGGGTGCTGCTCCAATGGCTATCTGTAGTGGAGAATGATGCAGCTTTTATAATTCAATCTCTCACACTTACTTATGTAGGTGAGTGCAGATGGTCTTAAGGATTTTAGTTCCTCCGTGCTATACTCACAAGATCAGGACGCTCTGGTCGCCGTCTTACCCCTCACAAAAGTGAAAATGAAGATACAGCAAGCAGTGCGAGAAGGGATGATTTTGGGGTCCTTCCTAACCTAGGGAGAGGACCAAGCAGAATCCTTGAACACAAACAGCACACAATGCTGACATGATTTGGTGGTGGTCCCATCCTCCTAGGACCACCCCAAGCCCAGGGAAAATACAAGGCCCTGCAAAGCATTATGGGACGAAATTTTAGAGTGCAGTGAATAGTATAGTATAAAATATCAAAGCTCTCCTCAGGAGGAGAGGCTCTCCGGCTCAGCTGATAGCTAATACAATAATATTCACTAAACTCTAGAATCTTGCCCCATAATGCCCCGCTTTCAGCAAGCAAGAGCATTTTTTTCTGTTCTCGCTTGCTAGAAGTGGAACACAGTTTGCTGTGGGTTGGCCGGAGCGGTATAGCTCCCGCCAAGCCACAACAAACAGCTCAATCAATCAATCAAGGACATTTATAGAGCGCACTACTCACCCAGAGGGTCTCAAGGCGCTAGGGGGGGGGGGTGCTGCTACTGCTCGAACAGCCAGGTCTTGAGCTTCTTCCTGAAGGAGAGGTGGTCCTGGGTCAGGCGGAGGTGGGTCGGAAGGGAGTTCCAGGTCTTGGCGGCCAGGTAGGAGAAGGACCTTCCTCCTGTTGTCGCTCTTCGGATGCGGGGGACGGCGGCGAGGGCGTGGTTGGTCGATCGGAGGTGGCGTTTGGGAGCGTAGAAGTTGAGGCGGCTGTTGAGGTATCCTGGGCCTTGGTTGAGTAGGGCTTTGTGTGCGTGGGTGAGGAGCCGGAAGGTGATTCTTTTGTTGATTGGGAGCCAGTGCAGGTCTCTCAGGTGTCTGGAGATGTGGCTTCGTCTGGGGACGTCGAGGATGAGTCTCGCCGAGGCGTTCTGGATACGCTGGAGTCTCTTCTGGAGCTTGGCGGTGGTTCCGGCGTAGAGGGCGTTGCCGTAGTCCAGACGGCTGGTGACGAGTGCCTCGGTGACCGTCTTCCTGGTTTCGGTGGGGATCCACCGGAAGATCTTACGTAGCATGCGCAGGATGTTGAAACAGGACGAGGAGACGGCGTTGACTTGACAGCTATGTCCCAGGGGTGGGCACGCCGGGAAATAGCAGGAGTCTGCCCTGGGGGTGCCCAGGGCCATTATTGGCTGCAGGTTCTTCATATTTTCCCCAGGGCTGCGAAGGGGCCATGTGACCCCCGCAATACATTTAACAAAAAAGAGGTGGCAGTCCCTAGGGTTGCAGGGGGGTCTGTGTGGCCCCGACACATCAATTAAAATTAGAGCCCTGATCTACCTGATTGTTTTAATTGTGCCGAGGGAGACGCCCCAAAGATATGTAACCGGTCAATTGTATGCCTACTTTATTTATGCAGATGATATTGTATTAATGGACCTAACCCCTATTGGGTTGAACAGAAAGTTGATATCCTTGCAGAACTATACAGTTGATCACTTTTTGAAAATAAATGTTTCAAAAAGTAAAATTTTAGTAATGAAAAGTAAGAAAAATAGAAAATGATGTAATTTCAATTGGCATATAGGTTATGAAAAATTGGAGGTTGTAGATTCATATCCTTATTTAGGGAAATTAATAGCGGGTAGCACAAAGAACAAACTCCATATTGAACACAGTACAGCTAAAGCAGTATCACACGCCAATGGTTTGCGTATTTTTTATAATGCTATGGGTAGAAGGCATTTCTTACATGTATTAATGGTTTTTAAAGTAAAAATTCCATCAACGCTGCTTTATGCCATTGAATCCATCCCCATCAAAGATTGGAATTTTTTGGACAGAATTGAAGGTCAGATATTACGCAAATTATGTAATTTTAATACTTTAGTTCCATCGGCTGCTATTAGGCTGGAATTTGGCTTAATAAGCTCCTACATTCAAGGTTTAGCTAGGGTTTTACGTTGTGGATACCAGTTGAAAAATTCAGAGCGAGACTCATTAAGAGGGATCATGTGTCAAGAAGTTTTTGGTGTTCGGCAACTAATTATTCGTTTTATCATGATTTTTTATTTGCACAAAAAACCTTCTCTATACAAGAAGATTTAGTGAGTACTCTTCTTCCTTTAGAATTCAAATCTTTCTTAAAAACCTTTAGTGGTAAGATTAGTTTTAATAGAGACATTGGATTCTGTAATTCCAAAAAGAGACTTGAGTTAATTGTAAGGACAAACACACCAAAAACTCCCCAAAAAAATGTATATTGGAATTTACAGCATGGACCCCGAAGACTTCTCACACTATGTTGCATGAATCTTCTATCTCTAAACGATCTAACTGCACACTGGTCCCCAAATCTGAGTAATGGAAAAATATGTAACCTTTGTAATCTGAGTGTTCAGACCTTGGATCATGTTTTGTTTGCATGTCCCGCGTTGAACTCGAGCCGTCGCCATTGGCTACGACCAATGTTCTTAAAAAAAGGCGTCAAAAATGTAACTTCAGCACGCAATTTTCTATTTTGTCCAAAAAATTAAGCAGTGTGTTTAAAACGTTTTAATTATTTTAAGGAGTTTATGTGTATATTTTAATCCTGTTTTCTGCGGTTGTTCGCACAAGAGGGAGATACTGTGTTCTTTTTCCACCTTCCGTTACGCTGCTAGCTTAAAATCTGTGATAAAGTGAGATACTGGACTGCGTTCACACAAGTATTGCTGCTACTGTATTGCTTTCTGGTTAGGATAGGATATGTTTTATAAATTCTGTTTGCTGCTAAAATCAAATAGGCTGCTGAGGATGAATTCTACATTTTTATCTTGTATTTTAAATTGTTGATATTTATTGCCCCCTGTTCTCTTTAGTTCTTTCAGGATACATCTTGCCATTTTATTCTGTTTACTGTTTGAGGAATGAGTGCTGCTATATTTACATTTTCTTGTATTAACTTGTATGCATTTTATGTGGACCTCATTTGAGTTCCAAATCTTAATAAATATTTGAATTAAATTGAATAGAGCCCTGGAGAGGTGGTCCCATGGTCTCTGGGAAGGCCGCACAGGCCCCCCCTTCCAAATTGACAAAAGGCCCAGGGAGATGGCATTCCCCGGGGCCACAGGGGTTCTGTGTGGCCTACCGCATTTTTAAAAATTAAAGCCCTGAGAAGGTGGCAGCCCCCAGGGTAGAGGAAGGGGGGTCCGCGCGACCCATGCTTTCTGTAAAGAGAAAGCCCCAGGGAGGTGACGGACACCGGGGCAGGTGGGGAGTCAAAGAGCCCCCCCAATTATAATTAAATAAGCACCGGGGAGGTTGTTGTTCCTGGGCAGTGGGGGAGACTGTACAGGGCTCGACAAATCCACTCGCCCGCTCGCATTTGCGAGGGAGAATTGATTAGGATGAGCAATTTTGAGATACTACTCGCCCTTTCTGGCGAGTAGGAGGACAAACTAACTTTTGTCCTCTGTCTTTGAAAACGGAGCAAAAGTGACAAGATAACAAGATTTAAAGGCATTTTTATTGCTCACAAAGGAGATGAGCAATAAAATAGCCTTTAAATCTTGTTATCTTGTCACTTTTGCTCTGTTTTCAGAGACGGATGTCAAGTAGGTTACAGTTAGGTCGAGGGGATTTTCCAAGGTACTAGACCTGCAGGACTAGTACAATTTTTCGGATTTTTCGAGCCCTGCTGTGCTAGCCTCCCCCACTTTCATTTTTAAAGAAGCCCCGGGAAGGTGATGGCCCCTGGGGCAATATTCAGCTTCATGGGGGACACCTGTGTGCCCCTCACTCTATTATTTTTAGAAATGCCCTCAGGACATGGCCCACCTGGGGCCAACACAGGAGACCACGCTTGGTTTAACAACAAAACATTCAGCAGGGTCCATGGATCATGCTGAAATTATTTTCTTTTAATGCTTTTTTGGCCATGCGAGGTCCTTGTGGGAGCCCCTCCCCCCCCAAAAGACCCAGTGGGGTCAGGGTGTTTCTACCCGACCCTCTTTTCTTTTTTTTAATGTTTTTTTTCTGTGACTTGATTCAAGCAGAGTCACAAGATGGCTTCCAACACTTCCCGGTTTGAAGTGTTGGTAGCCAATCAGATCACAGCACGAGATTGGGAGGGGTTGCGGGTCCTCCGTGTCCCAAGGTATTTCTTTAAATAACTCTGCAACTACTGTACAGATTTAAAGAAATCACAAAAAGGCACTTCCCTGAATCAACATCCATTTTCCTGCCAAATCTGGTGTCATTCTGTTAAGCAGGTCAGGGCTGTAGCCATGTCTAAATTTCTTATGGAAATTAACACGGGGAAAAAGCGTTTTGGGACCCCCCCCCTTCTATTTAAGCCCCCGCTTGACAGATCATCCCAAAAAAAGACAGCAGCTAAAGTGAGTTGCAAACTACTTTTAAAAAATACACGAGGATTCGTCAAATGACACCAAAGTTATTGGCAAATGAAAACATGCTCTTCCTATGTAAACTACATCCTTACTAGAACTGATGTAGCTGATATTTTATGACACCAAATGCCTTTTGCTTTAAGGCCTGTAGCTTTCTTTAATCTACTTAAAATTGACACCAGCAAGAATGTACAAAATGGTCACACGTACCATTTTCTGTGTCAGCCAGCTGCAACATGCAAAGCAACGCAAGGCTTTCCGAGAAATACGCATGCCAGCTTCCAGCTAGCTATTGCAGAAACAGCACATTTCCTATCTGTGTCAACGTGACCTGACCAGTCACGTCCGTGCCATGCCCACGTATACCAGAAACATATATTTCACCTGTATGGAAATACCCCAAATCTGCTTTTGCCGATGACACGTGGGCACCAACACCAGATCGTAGACGTATTTCGGTCCTTAGAAGGTATCACACCAGGATTAGCCTTCACTGAATGGTCCAGCAGGACATAGTCTGATCTGTGTTACATATTTTGTGATGCTCATCCTCTAGGGCTTGTATCTATAAAATGTCTCCGCACTGTCATACCAATTGGGCACTCAGTAAGCTTTGCTGAGGTCTCCGTGCTGCACGTTTATTTTGCATTCTGATTGGGTTCCCAATAAATCTTGCAAACTTGTGTGCTGAGAGATAATTGTTTCTGTGTCATTTTATTATCCTTTATTATTTCAGCTTCAACAGAACTACCTATTGGCAACCGCCTGTAGGTGATATATACACACACATCTGATATATATACTTGGCATTTTGTTGTAAAGGCATGCGGGGAAAAGGCATGCGTGATAAATGGTGCATTGTAATTGCTGTTTCCCTCTGGCTGCCAATCCGCCAGAGAAACCATTTTAAAGTTCTTAGTCTGATTCACAAACTCCTCTACAGCACTGGGCCAGCATTTCTTGCAAGAACATTAGTGTGGTATCGTTCCTCCAGATCATTAAGATCAAGCTCAAAATCCCTTCTAGTACAACCTCGGGCACGGATGGAGCGAAATGGATGCCGGTCCTTCTCCTATGTGGCTCCATTTCTTTGGAATAAACTCCCCCCTCATCTTCTGTCATTTACCATCCACCAGGTGTTTCGTAAAAACCTTAAAACCTGTCTCTTTCCGAAATAACTGCTACCTAGCTGCTCTAGCCCATTGTCATGGTTGCTGTTCTTTATTGCAAAGCGCCCTGAGACGTTACGGTGATTTGTGCGCTATATAAAAGCATTTGACTTATGACTATGTCCAGTTTATCAAGGCGTAGGGTTTAGTATCACATCAAGAGAAACCGCAAGATTAGACTAATTAAGACCCCAATTGGTCTCGTAGCGTCATGGTACTCAATGGGACATGAACCTAAACTGAGTCAATGCCGTCTACAGAGTCCACTTCAATGGGCCTTTGCTACCAGTGTCTTGAAAGCTTCCAGTATCACTTACGCTTCTTTTAGTGCTGAGGCCGTTTTGGTATTTGCTTCACCACCGAACGAAAGGCCTGACTAGTCCAGTTGAAAATTCAAATTTAAATTTAAAGAAGACTGCTAACTCAGTCATCACCTTTGTACATTGACAGGGGTTCTTTTCAGAGCATAAAAATGTGGTGGACGCCCACATTCGATTTTGATGGCAATCCACCAAATGTTTAAAAAAGTGGGAGGTTGTTTCTGAAAAACACACTGGGAGTTTTTTCACGGGGAGTGTGGATCATTATTTCTTTTCTGTCCATCGCTACCAGGTTTTACCTGGAGGTGACTAACAAAAACAAGCATTTGCAATGCAATAGGTCTCGCATTTTCAACAGTTAGAGCTATGCGCATTGCAAATAGCAAAGTATTTTACCTAACTATAAAATGTGAGGTTTGGTTTGATTATGTGTTTTAAAAAATAATACATGTAAAGTTGAGCTTATTTAAGGTAAAATAAAAAGTAAATGTTAAATGAAAATAGAATCAAAAGGTATTTAACTATTAAGCACATGTAAGATGATCCTGTGCCAGTTACTTTGTCTTTACCGACCGCTCTTCTTCCTGTAAGATAGAGTTTGTGACCGGGAGGTAGGTGTGAAAAGCTCTTTGTGGCGAGCCTGGCAGGATAAAAAAAAAACATGGCCGCTAACTTCAATATGAAGCGGTGTGCAGAAAAGCAAGGTGTGGCCGCTACTACGAAAGAATATGAAAAAGTGAATGAGAGGTGTGGCACACACAAGTCATATGTCATAATTAACCACCACATGTTAAACATACCTATAGATGGTATATGCATGTATATATACTCAAATGTACAAAATAAAATTAAACAAATGAATATATGTATGCACTCTACTAATGTATTATAGAATACCGGGAGGGAAAGGGTGATAAAGCGGGCATTCCTGTTCAGAACACTGCTAGCCGGTGACTGCCTGTCTGCATCCTTCTCTGTACCTGCTTCTACCTGGGGGTGAGGTGCCTGTTCTGCAGCACTAAACACACACTGTGTACCACACACACATCTGTGTTACACAGTTTACTCCACGTTCAACATTGCGTCGTTTGGGTTTCTTTTTATACATGCTTTCATTGTTTTAAGTTTTACTGGTATTATGACCTTCTGTCCTGCACAACACTTCTTTTAGCAAAGGAAATCCTAGGTGCGAGACAGGGAACACGAGAGCAAGTCCTCTCACAGGGGCAGGGGATGTGAACGAAAGAAGACAAACATCTGCACCCAATACACTTACTGCGTCCTCAGTACGCACATAATATGGTGTTACTTTCACTATTAGATTAGTTTGTACCAGTTTTTAACTGCACCGTGTTCTTCCCTTTTAAGGCACTGCCTCGCATCTAAGTCAGTCCTAAATCAGTTTTTAAAAAACTGCATCGGTTTTGTTTGTTCTGCAAATGTACTGTGTACCAGCATTAGAGGGCAGGAGGGCAGTATACCAACATGTAGCATCAGCTGTAAACTGGACGCTACGGGCAGCGGCGTGGGGAAGTAGATATAATTCTAACCACGCCACACTGCAACAAGCAGCGACAAATGAAATGCTGTCCGTTCACAAGCTGGAAAATGGAAGCAGCTGGCGTAGGCGCACCGTGCCGACACACCATACGCGTGCACATGTCCTGTCCGGGCGCATGCACATCTCCTGTAAATCGACGACTATAGATCTCGCCAAGTGAGCAACAAATGCGCTGCTTCGCTAGGCGAGACCTAAAAAGAACAGTACATCACCCACCCTAAATAAAGTGGGCAGTGTAATGCCCCTCCTTTGACGATCCCTACTCTATTGGTTATCAGAGGAAGCTTGAAACCCTTAAGGTCTGCCATCCAGGCAGTTTATTCTTTTGTGTTTGCAAAGGAGTACCCAAACTCTAAATCATGTCATAAAAGTCTAGCGGACTATGCTCGTGTTTGGGTAACACCCAGGATTCCAGCCCTGGCACTGCACGGGAACAGTTCTTTTACCCTTCCGGGAGGAGCTTCAAATGAGCCAAGATGATAACCTTCAGGCCGGCCTGAACCTTCTAGATCCGACGGCCACTTTAGACACTGTTAAAGAATTACTTCTCGTTTTGAATGTCCTTCGGTGGGAGGCACCAAGGGCAGCTCTACAATCGTTCTGCTTCTTCAGCGTGGGCGTTCCAACACTGTTGTTCTTCTGCTCGTCTGCTCAGCAAGGGTGGCAATAGTTTATGGAGGAACCCAATAGATGTGATATCGCACCCTTTCTCCGTAATCCGGATGTGGCACCACTGAGAGGTTAGTCCACTCCTTTGGTCTGAAAGTATTATTCTTTGCTGGTGACAAACAGCTGATCCTTAGGCTGGACAGGGATTCTGACAATTCCATCAGCGGTCTGAGGGTGTGCTTGACAGCCATTTACTTCCTGATGACTACTAAATGTATAAATATGAATAGAGTTCAAACTGAAGTTCTTCTCATAGCTAGAGGACTCTCAACAGGAAAGCCAGAGCTTTGTCCCACACCAGCTGAGCCTGAATAGGGTAAAAACATTGGAAGTTCATTTGCCCGCGATGTCTGATTTCTTCCTCAAATTGAAAAACGTTTGGTCTTCTTGAGTTTTACAACAGGATTACTGGAAGGATTCAACAAAACTACTACCCTCTCCTAACAGAGTTGAGGGGTTAAGAGCTTTTTCTTCTCTTTTGGCTGGACTATCTACCTCAACTTGTGAAAGGCTGCACGGGGAAGACAGCTACACCTTCAGAATATGCTGGTCTGAATATGCTGGCAATGATAGAGTTAGGGTGCAGAACTATCATCATGTCATATCACTGCCGCCTTGATTTAAAACAGGTCAGCTTCAAACTCCTCTGTCTCATTCATCAGACGTCTTACAAAGTACAAAGGTGCTCCAACCTCCTGGCCTGACGTGTTAGTGCCTGCACACTACTCCTACACGACTTCTAAGACCCATCGCCTGGGTCCTAAATCACATTACTCACTTCCAGAGGGCTGGATAGGGGTGGAAACCTTCAGTGAACTGAGGCATTACCTATTGTCCTCGCTTCCAGAGGGTTGGATAAGGGTGAAGGACCTTCAGTGACCTGAGGCCTCGCCTATTGTCCTCGCTTCCAGAGGGCTGGATGGGGGTGGAGGACCTTCAGTGACCTGAGGCATCACCTATTGTCTCCACTTCCAGAGGGCTGGATGAGGGTGGAGGACCTTCAGTGATATGAGGTTTCAACTATTGTACTCACTTCTAGAGGGCTAGATAGGGGTGGAAACCTTCAGTGAACTGAGGCATTACCTATTGCCCTCGCTTACAGAGGGTTGGATGAGGGTGGAGGACCTTCAGCGAGTGCAGGTATCACAAACTGAATTTCTTCTTTTTGTCCCTCGACTCAACCCTTCCCTCAGTAAAGTCATAGTGGCTTCAGGAACGACTTGATAACATACTTATTCCGCTGATGTGATGTTCTGTTAGCTTGTACTTTGTCTCCCTGTTTTAATTCTATCAGTCTGATCTTGGTCTCCCAGTGCCATGATCACTGTGTCAAAATTACGCTCTGCTGGTAACGTGTTACTACAGCTCCAGGGCCCTGCATCAAGTTTGTTGTTGCTTTGGTGACTGTGTCCAGCTGGGCTTGAAGGATCGTGTGGTTTGTGGGTCTCACACTGCTTTGAGGTAATCGCCAGGCAGAGCTTCTGTCAGCGGTGCCTCGTGCAGATCTTCCTTTCTAGGCAGGACTTCTGTCAGCTGCGCCTTGTGCATATTTTCCTTTCTAGGAAGGACTTCTGTCAGCTGTGCTTGTGCAGATCTTCATTCCAGGCAGGACTTCTGTCAGCTGAGCCTTGTGCAGATCTTCCTTCCAGGCAGGACTTCTGTCAGCGGTGCCTTGTGCAGATCTTCCTTCCAGGTTGAGACTTCTGTCAGCGGTGCCTTGTGCAGATCTTCCTTCCAGGTTGAGACTTCTGTCAGCGGTGCCTTGTGCAGATCTTCCTTCAAGGTTGAGACTTCTGTCAGCGGTGCCTTGTGCAGATCTTCCTTCCAGGTTGCGACTTCTGTCAGCAGCGCCTTGTGCATATCTTCCTTCCAGGTTGAGACTTCTGTCAGCAGCGCCTTGTGCATATCTTCCTTCCAGGTTGAGACTTCTGTCAGCTGTGCCTTGTGCAGATCTTCCTTCCAGGTTGAGACTTCTGTCAGCGGTGCCTTGTGCAGATCTTCCTTCCAGGCTGTACTTCTGTCAGCTGTGCCTTGTGCAGATCTTCCTTCCAGGTTGAGACTTCTGTCAGCTGCACCTTGTGCAGATCTTCCTTCCAGGCAGGGGCTTCTTTCATCAATGATCAGTTCAAAGGTCGGGTGCGGTACAACTAGCCTAGGTCAACTTCTTTATTGCAATTCGACTGGTAAAGCCACAGGGCTCAAGCTATGAAATGAAGGACAATCTGGATTTTCTAAGCTCCGTGGAAAATTGAGACAGTTCTACCGCATCCACCACATACTGCAAGTCTACAAGAGCTGAACCTAGAGGTTCCAAGGATGAATTCAACCACTCTTTCTGAACATCCCCTTGAAAATGGCAACTAGTAAACATACCGACTGTACCAACACAGTGCAGAGAGCTTTTCAAGAACCTCGAGGTACATTGACTTTCTCTATCTGTTGTAACAGAAGATGGTGAGCCTTGGACACATCAATGCTCTTTGGACAAGGTCATACATTTTGATATCAGAATCCAATTAATCCTGCCCAAACACACACCTTCAAGTCCATATTGCATGAAGCTGGGCGGTCTTAGTCCTCAGCAAGCCCTTTGTAAATTGCTGACATTTCTTACACCTCCTGGACAGCTCTGCCAACACACAGACCAACTAAACACCCTCCAAGAGCTACCAATCGATCTACCAGCACTTGGTAGCCCAATCGAGACTCAATCTTTAAAACCATCTACCAGCATCCAGACTCAAATCTTTCAACGTTCTCTGTTACCATCTTTGGAACAGCCTGTCTCTGAGATTCGTGGAAGCTCCACGCTCAAAGTTAGTTCGTAAAATCCCAATAGACTGGAAGACAAGAACAAATAATGACACACCGCTCAGAACTGTATATTATTCAACCATTTGTTTATAACATGTACCATTGTCTTACTTCTGTTGTTTCAACATGGACGTTTTGCTGTCTGTTTATCACAACAGCTCCGTTATTTAAAACCTCACTTACCAGTTTGTTTTACATCATACCTACCTAGATGTTACTATTTTGGACATGGCCCTTTTCCCCCAAACAATTTCGCTTTTCGTCCCCCGAATTTAAGGATGTCTCCCCCATGGTAAAGGTTACTGTATAGGCCATGTGTGGTGTGAGTCACAATGTTAATGTGATAATGTAATGCAATGGTGTGCACGTATTTTCCCCCATTGTGTAATATGTACCCTGATGAAATGTCGCATTTAAGATGGATGCCATGGCTGTGCGCTGTGCCACCTGACTGCAGTAGGTTAGCAGTCTAGTCGTTAAGTACCCAGCCATCCCTGCTTTTGGAGGGAAAGTCTGGCACCCAGGGTGCTCTACTCCTCCCCCTGAGCCAGTTTAAACCAGTTTGCCTGAGAATTATAGTAGTTTCTGGCACTGTCTGGTAGGTGGGGTGAGGGGGTTATAAATAAGGGGGATGTGCCACCATGTGCAGAGGCAGAGCTGGGGCAGGAACGTGAGGGGACCTGCTGCCAGGGGAGACCACCACTTGGGCCTGTGTGCTGGACCCTGCACCCATCTATCACCCTTCTAGTGTCCCCAGGGCTAGTGGAAGCGCCACTTGAGGAGTTCAGGCTGCTGTTCAGGAGGAGGGCCACGCTGCAGTGGAGGATGGTGTCAGCCTACCGCCTTGTATTGATGAAGCCCCCACTGGCTGTTGACCTGGCACAGTAGTGCCTTCTGCTCTGTGTCCCGGCCCCCTGAAGAAGGAGGGCCCTCCTAGGTCCCTGAAGTGCCGGGAACCTGCACCACGCAAGCGCTGCGCCCAGAAGCGCCTAGAAGGGAAGGAGCACCTTGGACCCCCCCCAGGAGGTGAGCAGTGTTACCCTGGGGCTTGCTGCTGGGACGGTCCGCCCCCCCTTGCGCTGCAATCCTAAAGCACCGTGCCTAGAGGAAGCGTTGTGGGCCAGAAGAGTTGCTGCCTGTGGTGCACCTGTCAAGCGCTTTACTGCCTTGGACTGCAAGAAGCATTGAGCCTCAAAGCACTGGGGCTGGAGAAGCTGTCTGCCCCCTAAACGCCACAATCCTAAGCGCTGTGTGTGTGGAAGCACTATTATTTACCGGAGCGCCGTGACCGGGACTGCCTTGCTGCCCTTCTAAGCGATGTTGCCCCCTTCATAGCGCTGTGCCCAAGTTGCGCTGCAGGCCCTACTCACCACCGCAGCCCGGGGCGAGGAAGAACTGTGGGCTCAAAAGCGCTGCGGGTACCTACCCCAAGTGTGGCACGATCAACTACCCCCGCTTGATAAATAATTAATCAGCGGGTGCCGACCCCGCACTGGCGCCGAAGCCGAACTCACCACCACGGACCCATGGGCCATCTGAAGAAGTGCCGTGCCTGGGATCACCGCCAGGACCTCGGGGTCACTGATCAAGGGAGTGCCACTAGTGACTGGACCCTCGCGGTGGCCCCTGGAGCCAGGAGAGGGCCGCAGTAGCATTGAGGAAGCCGCGCTGGGCCTCGCAGAATCCGGGACGGGCGGCATCACGTGGCTGGGGGTGCAGGTGACATCACCGGCCGCACCCCCAAGCCACCCCACACAGATTGGTGGGTCCCCATGAGGGAGGGGGAACCTGGGTAAGCTGGAGGTGAGCGGCGATGTTGCGGGGCTCCCGGAGTCTCGAGGGAGCCCCGTGGAGAGCGACCGGAGCGGGAGCCCACCCCGCCGGTCTGTGCCCCACAAGAGGAACCCGCGGAACAAGCCGAAGTGCTGTCGGGCCCCCGCGGTGGATGGAGAGCCCTGAGTGCTGCTGCGAGTCCAGCGCTGTGCTGCGGGGGCCTGAGTGAGGCCTTGCGGGCCCCATGTGGCTCGCATAGATCCCAGGAACTCCCCGGGGCTCTCATGCTCTGAGGAGAGCCCCGCAGAACCCCGCAAGGACATCAGGAGCCCGATGAGTGGGGGCTCCATTAGACTGTGGTTGGCGGGTGTCAGGGCACAGGGTCGGTGCCCGCCCCGGGACCATCGTGTATTCAGGGAGCCCCAAAAGAGAGACTCCCTCGTGCCACCCACACAGGACTGCCTTCACACCACTGCCCCGCTGGACAGAGGATAGTGGTACAAAAGGGGGTGGTGATGGACGGAGCATCTGAATCAATCAAACACTCAAAAGATCTGGGTTTAATCCATCACCGTTCTTTAGCCCACTCTGCCACCCCAGTTCAGACATGGCTATATGCAAATCAGTCTGACCCTGTGCCTCATGGGAACAGTCCAGCCCGAACTGCCAAGCCATGTCTTCCCTGGACCGGAAACAAGCTTCCGAGGACTGGTTTCTGGCATTCCAGCCGTCTTCAGCCCGTCTTGCTTGAATCCAGTGGCAAAGTGAGCAAGGGACTCACGTCTGAGCATACCCTGCCACACTTATGGCGGCCAAAAGCGGTACAAAAGGGGGTGGTGATGGACGGAGCATCTGAATCAATCAAACACTCACACCCAGTCATAAGATCTGGGTTTAATCCATCACCGTTCTTTAGCCCACTCTGCCACCCCAGTTCAGACATGGCTATATGCAAATCAGTCTGACCCTGTGCCTCATGGGAACAGTCCAGCCCGAACTGCCAGGCCATGTCTTCCCTGGACTGGAAACAAGATTCAGAGGACCGGTTTCTGGCATTCCAGCCGTCTTCAGCCCGTCTTGCTCGAATACAGTGGCAAAGTGAGCAAGGGACTCACGTCTGAGCATACCCTGCCACACTTATGGCGGCCAAAAGCGGTACAAAAGGGGGTGGTGATGGACGGAGCATCTGAATCGATCAAACACTCACACCCAGTCAAAAGATCTGGGTTTAACCCATCACCGTTCTTTAGCCCACTCTGCCACCACAGTTCAGACATGGCTATATGCAAATCAGTCTGACCCTGTGCCTCATGGGAACAGTCCAGCCCGAACTGCCAAGCCATGTCTTCCCTGGACCGGAAACAAGCTTCCGAGGACCGGTTTATGGCATTCCAGCCGTCTTCAGCCCGGCTTGCTTGAATCCAGTGGCAAAGTGAGCAAGGGACTCACGTCTGAGCATACCCTGCCACACTTATGGCGGCCAAAAGCGGTACAAAAGGGGGTGGTGATGGACGGAGCATCTGAATCAATCAAACACTCACACCCAGTCAAAAGATCTGGTTTTAATCCATCACCATTCTTTAGCCCACTCTGCCACCCCAGTTCAGACATGGCTATATGCGAATCAGTCTGGCCCTGTGCCTCATGGGAACAGTCCAGCCCGAACTGCCAAGCCATGTCTTCCCTGGACCGGAAACAAGCTTCCGAGGACCGGTTTCTGGCATTCCAGCCGTCTTCAGCCCGGCTTGCTTGAATCCAGTGGCAAAGTGAGCAAGGGACTCACGTCTGAGCATACCCTGCCACACTTATGGCGGCCAAAAGCGGTACAAAAGGGGGTGGTGATGGACAGAGGATAGTGGCAGCGATTGGGGGCATTAATAAATTAAGGGCCACCCCATGTAGGACGCCTGCCCTGTTAGGAAGGGGGCTATGTTGGAAATGCCTCAATGCTTTACGCCCTAGGATATGGTTGTGCCTGCAGTAAAGAGTGTGCCTGATCCCATGCCGAAAGTGGAGGTCAGGCTATGAAGTCTATTTGCAGAAGGTCCTGCCTAAGGTTTTGATGCCTAGGGTTTCCTTGTTACCAATGATGTACCTAATGTGCTTTTCTTAAGGGTGATGCCAGATGTTAAGTTGATGCCCCATGTTAAAGGTGATTCTGCCTGCCTAGGCCAGATGGTAGTATTGCGTGCCTGTTGTTCCCTTTTGCAGGAGGTGCTAATACAAGTCAAGCTGGGTTTATTCCAAATGTTTTATTTTACGCTTACAGCCTACTGCTAAGGTGATGCCAAGGATTAATGCCTGTGTTTGCCCTGCAATACTGACCCTATGTTTCATGCCAATTATTAACGTCCTTTTTATTTCAGCCTGGACACTAATGGACTCACCCTTTTCTTGCTTTGCCCATTTTCCCTGTAAATAATCCCCCTGGTATCCATTGCCCTGGTGCCCGTTGGCGCTCTATTGTGATTACAGTGCATTACTGAGTTTTACCATTGCAGGTTGAACCTAAGACAAAAGTTATTCTTTTTACAACCAGAAAAGGTGTTGTTTCTCTTTTGTGGTGTTGACCCTAACACACTACGGAAAAAAAGAGAAGTGTTTTGGATCTTCCTCCTTGATTCAGTGAATAAAGGACTCAACGAAGAATGCCCTTGGACTAATGTGATTACTTAGTTTGGATATCACTTGATAGATTTCGGCGATCCTCCACATCTGATCTTGGGAAACTATTCCCTCTCCCCCTCCCCAGGGATATGAACCTTCTCTCCCATTCCTCGCGAATCTAAGAGATGTTTATCATCTGGGACATGCCCTGAACCATGGGGGGTTCCCCCTGTGATGCACTATGTGATTAGCCTTTGGTCCGCTATGATATTTGAACCCCTTGGGATTTTGGCCTGGGGCTCTGAACTGATATCTCTTTGATAGAGCTGTAGGGAATATCGACTTTTTTGCCTTGCGGTACTCTTAATCCCACCGTCTAATCTGCTTTTGTTGATGGAGTAACCCCGGCCTTTCTAGTTGAAATACTTCCCCATTCGGTTCTTTATATTAAATCGTGATGTATCTTGTGGATATTTTTAGGCCATCTATTAATCTTCAGCAAGATGCATATCTCTACAAGATGGCCGCCGTGTGGCCCGCCATTAGCCCCATCTCTATTTCTGATCTCGATCCCTTAGTCATATCTCTATATCCGATCGCGTGTTCCGGAGCCAACGCTAATTGGCCTTTCCTCCGGAATTTCTTCCCATATAGAGTTGGTCTTTGGCCGGTTGTACTCCTCGGCGTGTCACCGTTGAGAGTGGTGATTATCTTTTCTTGAAGATAATATCCTACCCTGTCGATCCATCTCCGGGTAAGTGAATGGGATGTTTGGTTAATTACTCCGGTTGGCGACATCCTGACTAAACTCCCTTGCCCCTAGCCCGCATAATTGTACACCCAGCGAGTCAGCCCTTATGATGATTATTTACTCGCATTGGTCCGGACGGAGCTCCAAGAATGTTGTGGGATTTATTTCTTACCTCTCTTATGTTATCTCCATAGATTCCCTATTTTTGCGAAGGCGACGCACCCTGCCTACGTACCCGATACTGAAAGAGGCTCAGGCCGACTATTGAGAATATATTCCAGCGGACCTTTACTCCCAGGGAATCTGCAGGAATGCTGTTTACGTGACCATTACCCCTGCTTAATGTTGGGAAGGACCTTGTTGTATTCACGGACCCCGCCTGGTTCTATGTTTATCTCGCCCTTTCCTTTCCACTAGATCCGTTAACTCCCGGATATTCCAGTAGGTAGAACAAACCGCTTGGTCCTTATCTTCCTCGTTTACCTATTTTCTTTTAGATTCCGGTATGTACCTAAGATGATATCGATTCTATCTACACGGTGACGCTGCAAAATTGATGCTCTCTGGCACTTCTCCTTTAAAGCTACTCTGAATCCTCAGCACTGTGAGACTCCCAGGTAGGCTGGATATATGGAGTTAACCTTTGGGAGACCTAGATGGGGACAGTTGTATATACATGTAAATCAACTACACGGAAGGCACCTCCCCGCACCTCCCCTTTTACATTTATTTTTATTTTAGAAATGAGATTCTGTGTTTGAGGTCTCGGACAGAAAGTAGCCATGCAAACAGGCTCCCATACTTGCTTGGCTAGAGGAGACCTAAGATACCCCTTAAAATCCTTCTTTGTTTGAATCAGGGTAAGTGAGCCCACATCTAGCTGTCTTCATATTAGACATATAGCTCGCTTTCCCCCTCTTTGATTCTCTAAGCACTAGGATCCTCCTCTTATCTGGATAACTTTCCTTCATTTTCCTTCCCTTGGTCCTCCTCCCACCCCCCCCTTTTTTGTAAATAGTAACTATGGGATTGTATAAATTAAGCACTTTGTATGTATCTAATGGATGTGTTGTTAACTAAGTATGGAGGATGTTAGATTGGTTTGCCGTTGCTTTAAAGAACTGCTGTTCCAGCCCAAAGAGGAGCTTTCCTCCCGAGTTTTATGAATTTCTCGTATAAATTTCTAGTATATGTCTTTAAGTGGAGCCACTGTCATTGTTAGAGGTCTATGGGAATGGATATAAATGTATCCCATATAATTAAATTGACTAGAATAAAGAACTGATGTTAGAGAAAAAGTAATCATATAAATGTACTGTATTATATATTTTATATTTTCAGATACACAGTCCCCCCGTACTTTTCCCACAAGAGACATCACTGCCCTGACGAAGGTGTGGCCGGGTTGGGCCTATACACCGAAAGGCGCGTTGGCGGGTTTCCTGCAGGTAACAGGATTGTCCTTGCATCATCAATCCCTTTTATTGTTATCTGTTGCCCAGCATCCCTTTGTCCTCTGAATTGTTGTTTCATTCTAAACAATGTATGCAATGGCATTTATGTATCAGTGGGAGTGTGTCTGCCTTTATGTATGAGAGAATGATGGTGTGTGTGTGGATAGTATGTTGAAGAGTGATTTTGATAGCGATGTGGGGTATGTGGGACTGTCTATGAGGTTTTGAACCGTGTATGTTTATATTGACTTTTTGTAAAATGAAGTAATTTTTATGTTGTGATATCAATATATCAGATTTTGTAACCACGTATCTATTAAAATAAAATAATAAATGGATACGTAAAAAGTACATTATGTTTTGCTTGTGCCTTGGACGCTAGAAAGACAATTACGGCTCCTCTGGCTATCCAGTATCCCTATGCTGGACCAAATTGTTAACCCCTTGGCAGGGTCTCTCGTTCTCTAATTTTTGGATATTTCTTCCCCCACCTACCTGCCTATATCCTTACCCGCTGGGGGGCCTCCTTCTATTCTGATATCTCTTTTGTGGTGTGCCTGGTGTGTCGTCTGTGTGTACTACGTGGATGCTTCACACATGTCCTCAGGAGTTTGGCCTGCCCGCTCTGCTCCATGCTGCCCCCCGTAGAATAGGTAACCCCATTTCTAACATTGTTGACGACCGGTGGGATAGGACTTGTGTTTGCGCAGTACCACAGCAGCCACAGGTTACACTGCAAATAGAGCTTTGAAGAGTAATCACAGTCTTTTTGTGGGGATTATTGCGTATTTGCAATTATTGTATTTCCTCCTGAAGATGTTTTGAATTGTGTCCCCTTGTTGCCCTATGGGTGGTGTATCCCGGGTGTACCTTGTCAGGAAGGGGTTGGTTCATAATGATTACGACCTCATGGATTACACCGAGCAGGAAGTTTTGTATTTCTGCAAGGAGAGAAGGAAACCCCCAGTAGGCAACATTAGAAGGAAGTTGTTCCTTTACGAAGCTCTCAAGAGGGGGAACCCCTTGGAGCCAGGTGGGGACCTGTCTGATTACCCCTCCGCGTATTTGAAGGGTTGATTTGGTAGAGACCAGAGGGAGGGCTCCCAGTCCATAACCTTGGATGGTGGTTACTCTGATGATGAGGAGGAAGAAATGGATAGGGCAGAGACGCCGGTAGCTGATGAGGACACCATAGATAGGGAGTCCCGCGCTGGGTCCGGTCCCAGGTGCACTGCCCCATCCCTTTCCCTGTCCCCAGAAGAGTGGGTAGATAGGAGGGAAGAAAGGGAGCATCAGCTGGCGCTGGAGAAGCTCAGGAAAGTCAAGGAGTTAGCGCCGCTGAGGGTGGTAGTGGAAAGGCTAGAAACGGAGAAGGTCCTAGCACAGGAGAGGATGGCGGAGGCGGAGAGAGCCTTCGCTAGAGAGAGACTTGCCCAGGTGGGTAGGTTGTCCCCTGAGAGTGGTTTCAGGAGCCTGGATTCACCAGTGAGGATGGGATCCAGTGGAGGCAGCGAGAGTGGTTCCAGTGCAGGGAGTCCCACTCCTAGAGCCCAGGAGACGGTGCCTGATTCCCAGGAAGAGGGGGACGGGTTAGTGTTCAGGGGCAGGGGAGGACTGCATTGGAGGATTGGGTGGTGAGTAGAGCAGTGGAGGATTGGGAAGGGCTGTGCCATGCAGTTATCAGGGAGCACATGCTAAAGAATTGTTTTCCAACGCTGCGTCACCACCTGTTGCAGTGTGGGTTCTCAGACCCCAGGGAACTTGCACGGGAGGCAGACCTTTGGGTAAGTGTCAGAGAGTCTGAGAGGGCATTGGGGAGTGATCCTGAAGGGGGTGATGCAGGGATCTTCTGACCCAGCGAGGTGGGAGAGGTGAGGAATAGCCCAGCTAGGTCCTGGGATAGTGAGAGGGTTGTCGGGCCTCACATCCTATCTACAGGAAGGAAGGAGTGAGATGGGGAGGTGTCCCGAGGTGTCCCAACCGCAGTCACAGGGCCTGGAGAGTTTCATAAAGGGACCCTAGGTTGGGAGCCTATACTGTCCTGATGTGCCTTCCAGTGAAAGGGATCCCCTCGTGTCAGAAGAACCCAAAGCATCTGTAATTGGAGCTCCAGAGGTTCGGGGGTCTGTCCAGTCACAGGGCTTAGATCCTGGACTGGGGTTCCAGGTTCAGGGGTTGCCTGACCTGGAGGGTGGGGCACTTGTAATCAAGGTCCCTACCGGTTTGACTTCCAGTGGTACTTCTCCAGGTAGGAGGGTGCAGAACTCTGGCAGGGGGTGCAGAGGGAGGAAGGTCTCTCCTCTGTCACCGGTCCAGCCACAGGGCATAGATCCTGGGTTGGGAGGCCAGGGACAGGGGTTGCCTGACCTGGCGGGTGGGATGTCTGTAAACAGTGTCCCCCCCGGGTTTGACTCTCAGGGGTACTACTCCAGTTAGCAGGGTGCGGAACTCTGGGAGGGGTGCAGGGGGAGGGAGGACTAGCCCCTGTCACCAGTTCAACCTGAGGGTTTTGACTCTAGCTTGGGGAGAGAGTGGTGTTCTGAGGGTGCCCCGCATAGGAGGAGAGGGCGGGTCCCCAGAAGGAGAGGTAGGGGGAGGAGAGCCTCGCTCCTGAGTGCTGGTCAGCCTGAGGGATCGGACCCCAGGTGGGAGGACCAGTGGCAGTTTGGTAGGAGGAGAGTGGTCAAAGGGTACTACGGGCCTGAGGCTAAAGCCTCCCACTCTGTGAGAGAGCAAGGGCTAGAGACATCTGGATGGCCTACTGGCCGGTCCTGGCCACATCCCGCTAGAGAGCTTCAGTGGGATGGTTTGGTTGGTGAAGGGAGGGTTGAGCGAGGGAACCATTGGGTTCCAGAGTGGAGAAGAAACTGCAGGTGCTCCTGTAGTTGCGGGCCTGCGTCCACCTTTTTCCGCCCCAAGCAGGGAAGCCCATCAAGGCAATGATTGGTCTACCCTGGCTTTTGGCTGGGGGGGAGTTGTGTTGGACTTGGCCCTTTTCCCCAAAATAATTTCGCTTTTTGCCCCCCTAATTTAAGGATGTCTCCCCCATGGTAAAGGTTACTGTATAGGCCATGTGTGGTGTGAGACGCCATGTTAATGTGATAATGTGATGCAATGGTGTGCAAGTATTTTCCCCCCATTGTGTAAAATGTACCCTGATGAAATGTCGCATTTAATATGGATGCCATGGCTGTGCTTTGTGCCCCCTGACTGCAGTAGGTTAGCAGTCTAGTCGTTAGGTACCCAGCCATCCCTGCTTTTGGAGGGAAAGCCTGGCACCCAGGGTGCTCTACTCCTCCCCGTGAGCCAGTTTAAACCAGTTTGCCTGAGAATTCTAGAAGGTTCTGGCACTGTCTGGTAGGTGGGGTGAGGGGGTTATAAATAAGGGGGATGTGCCACCATGTGCAGAGACAGAGCTGGGACAGGAACGCGAGGGGACCTGCTGCCAGGAGAGACCACCATTTGGGCCTGTGTGCTGGACCCTGCACCCATCTATCACCCCTCTATTGTCCCCAGGGCTAGTGGAAGCCCCACTTCAGGAGTTCAGGCTGCTGTTCAGGAGGAGGGCCACGCTGCAGTGGAGGATGGTGTCAGCCTACCGCCATGGTTTGATGAAGCCCCCACTGGCTATTGACCTGGCCCAGTAGTGCCTACTGCTCTGTCCCCCGGCCCCCTGAAGAAGGAGGGCCCTCCTAGGTCCCTGAAGTGCCGGGACCCTACGCCATGCAAGCGCTGCACCCAGAAGTGCCGAGAAGGGAGGGAGCATCTTGCCCCCCCAGGAGGTGTTGAGTGTTACACTGGGACTTGCTGCTGGGACTGTCCGCCCCCCTTGCGCTACAATCCTAAAGCGCCATGCCTAGAAGAAGCGTTGTGGGCCGGGAGAGTTGCTGCCTGTGGTACACCTTGTCAAGCGCTATACTGCCTGGGACTGCAAGAAGCATTGAGCCTCCAAGCGCTGGGGCTGGAGTAGCTGTCTGCCCCATAAGCGCCACAATCCTAAGTGATGTGTGTATGGAAGCGCTATTATATCCCAGAGCGCCGTGACCGGGACTGCCTTGCTGCCCTTCTAAGCGCTGTTGCCCTCTTCATAGCGCTGTGCCCAAGTCACGCTGCAGGCCCTACTCACCGCCGCAGCTCGGGGCCAGAAAGAACTGTGGGCTCGAAAGCGCCACGGGTGCCTACCCCGAGTGTGGCGCGATCAATTACCCCGCTTCATAAATAATTAATCAGCGGGTGCCTACCCGGCACTGGCGCCAAAGCCGAACTCACTGCCGCGGCCCCTTGCGCCGTCTGAAGAAGCGCCGGGCCTGGGATCACCGCCGCGACCTCGGGGTCGCTAATCAAGGGAGTGCCGCTAGTGACTGGACCCTCTCCTGGCTCCGGGGGCCGCCGCGGCATTGAGGAAGCCGCGCTGGCCCTGGCAGAAGCTAGGATGGGTGGTATCATGTGACTGGGGGCGCTGGTGACGTCACCGGCCGCACCCCCCACCCGCCGCACACAGATTGGCTGTTGACGGCGTACCCCCTGGAAGTCACGCGCCGATTGGCTGAGAGGCAGGAAAGAAGCCGGAAAAGAAGCTGACCCTTGAGGGAGGGGGAACCCGGGTGAAGCCGGAAGTAAACTGCGGCGTTGTGGGGCTCCCAGAGTCTCGAAGGAGCCCTGTGGAGAACTACCGGAGCGGGAGACCACCCTTCCGGTCTTTGCCCCACAATAGGAAACCCGCGGAAATGAGCCGAAGTGCTGTCGGCGCCCCCGCGGTGGATGGAGAGCCCTGAGAGCTGCCACGAGTCCAGCGCTGTGCTGCAGGGGCCTGAGTGAGGCATTGTGGGCCCCATGTGGCCCGCATAGGTCCCAGGAGCTGCCCCGCGGCTCTCATGCTCTGAGGAGAGCCCCGCAGAACCCTGCAAGGACATCAGGAGCCCGGTGAGTGAGGGCTCCATTAGACTGTAGTAGGGGGTGTGTCGGGGCACAGGGTCGGTGCCCGCCCCCGGGGACCATCGTTATTCAGGGAAAAAATAATTTCGCTTTTGCCCCCCTAATTTAAGGATGTCTCCCCCATGGTAAAGGTTACTGTATAGGCCATGTGTGGTGTGAGATGCCATGTTAATGTGATAATGTGATGCAATGGTGTGCACGTATTTTCCCCCCATTGTGTAAAATGTACCCTGATGAAATGTCGCATTTAAGATGGATGCCATGGCTGTGCGTTGTGCCACCTGACTGCAGTAGGTTAGCAGTCTAGTTGTTAGGTACCCAGCCATCCCTGCTTTTGGAGGGAAAGCCTGGCACCCAGGGTGCTCTACTCCTCCCCGTGAGCCAGTTTAAACCAGTTTGCCTGAGAATTCTAGAAGGTTCTGGCACTGTCTGGTAGGTGGGGTGAGGGGTTTATAAATAAGGGGGATGTGCCACCATGTGCAGAGACAGAGCTGGGACAGGAACGTGAGGGGACCTGCTGCCAGGAGAGACCACCACTTGGGCCTGTGTGCTGGACCCTGCACCCATCTATCACCCCTCTATTGTCCCCAGGGCTAGTGGAAGCCCCACTTCAGGAGTTCAGGCTGCTGTTCAGGAGGAGGGCCACGCTGCAGTGGAGGATGGTGTCAGCCTACCGCCATGGTTTGATGAAGCCCCCACTGGCTATTGACCTGGCCCAGTAGTGCCTACTGCTCTGTCCCCCGGCCCCCTGAAGAAGGAGGGCCCTCCTAGGTCCCTGAAGTGCCGGGACCCTACGCCACGCAAGCGCTGCACCCAGAAGTGCCTAGAAGGGAGGGAGCATCTTGCCCCCCCCCCAGGAGGTGATGAGTGTTACACTGGGACTTGCTGCTGGGACTGTCCGCCCCCCCCTTGCGCTACAATCCTAAAGCGCCATGCCTAGAAGAAGCGTTGTGGGCCGGGAGAGTTGCTGCCTGTGGTACACCTTGTCAAGCGCTATACTGCCTGGGACTGCAAGAAGCATTGAGCCTCCAAGCGCTGGGGCTGGAGTACCTGTCTGCCCCGTAAGCGCCACAATCCTAAGTGATGTGTGTGTGGAAGCGCTATTATTTCCCAGAGGGCCGTGACCGGGACTGCCTTGCTGCCCTTCTAAGTGCTGTTGCCCCCTTCATAGCGCTGTGCCCAAGTCGCGCTGCAGGCCCTACTCACCGCCGCAGCTCGGGGCCAGAAAGAACTGTGGGCTCAAAAGCGCCGCGGTTGCCAACCCCGCGTGTGGTGCGATCAATTACCCCCGCTTCATAAATAATTAATCAGCGGGTGCCTACCCGGCAGTGGCGCCGAAGCCGAAATCACCGCCGCGGCCCCTTGGGCCGTCTGTAGAAGCGCCGTGCCTGGGATCACCGCCGCGACCTCGGGGTCGCTGATCAAGAGAGTGCCGCTAGTGACTGGACCCTCTCCTGGCTCCGGGGGCCGCCGCGGCATTGAGGACGCCGCGCTGGCCCTCGCAGAAGCTAGGATGGGTGGTATCATGTGACTGGGGGCACTGGTGACGTCACCGGCCGCACCCCCCACCCGCCGCACACAGATTGGCTGTTGACGGCGCGCCCCCTGGAAGTCACGCGCCTATTGGCTGAGAGGCAGGAAAGAAGCCGGAAAAGAAGCTGACCCTAAGCCCCGGGCCCCCTTGAGGGAGGGGGAACCCGGGTGAAGCCGGAAGTGATCTGCGACATTGTGGGGCTCCCAGAGTCTCGAAGGAGCCCTGTGGAGAGCTACCGGAGTGGGAGCCCACCCTTCCGGTCTTTGCCCCACAAGAGGAAACCCGCGGAAATGAGCCAAAGTGCTGTTGGGGCCCCCGCGGTGGATGGAGAGCCCTGAGAGCTGCCACGAGTCCAGCGCGGTGCTGCAGGGGCCTGAGGGAGGCCTTGTGGGCCCCGTGTGGCCCGCATAGGTCCCAGGAGCTGCCCCACGGCTCTCATGCTCTGAGGAGAGCCCCGCAGAACCCTGCAAGGACATCAGGAGCCCGGTGAGTGAGGGCTCCATTAGACTCTGGTGGGGGGGTGTCGGGGCACAGGGTCGGTGCCTGCCCCCGGGGACCATCATTATTCAGGGAGCCCCAGAAGAGGGACTTCCTCGCGCCACCCACACAGGACTGCCTTCGCACCACTGCCCCGCTGGACAGAGGGTAGTGGCAGCGATTGGGGCATTAATAATTTAAGAGCCACTCCATGTAGGACACCTGCCCTGTTAGGAAGGGGGCTATGTTTGAAATGCCTCTATGCTTTACGCTCTGGGATATGGTTGTGCCTGCAGTAAAGAGTTTGCCTGATCCCGTGCCCAAAGTGGAGGTCAGGCTGTGAAGTTTATTTGCAGAAGGTCCTGCCTAAGGTTTTGATGCCTAGGGTTTCCATGTTACCACTGATGTACCTAATGTGCTTTTCTTAAGGGTGATGCCAGATGTTAAGTTGATGCCCCATGTTAACGGTGATTCTGCCTGCCTAGGCCAGATGGTAGTATTGCGTGCCTGTTGTTCCCTTTTGCAGGAGGTGCTAATACAAGTCAAGCTGGGTTTATGCCTAATGTTTTATTTTACGCTTACAGCCTACTGCTAAGGTCATGACAAGGATTAATGCCTGTGTTTGCCCTGAATACTGACCCTATGTTTCATGACAATTGATAATGTTCTTTTTATTTCAGCCTGGAAACTAATGGACTCACCCTTTGCTTGCTTTGCCCATTTTCCCTGTAAATAATCCCCCTGGTATCCATTGCCCTGGCGCCCGTTGGTGCCCTATTGTGATTACTGTGCATTACTGAGCTTTACATTTGCTAGTTGGACCTAATACAAAAGCTATTCTTTTTCCAACCAGAAGCGGTGTTGTGTCTCTTTTGTGGTGTGCCTGGTGCGTCGTCTGTGGGTACTGCGTGAATGCTTCACACATGTCCTCAGTCGTTTGGCCTGCCCGCGCTGCTCCATGCTACCCCGTAGAATTGGTAACCCCATTTCTAGCAAACTATTTCTGACCTAAAGAAATCTCCGGTAGACATGTTTTGCTGCCTGTTTCTACATAAATAGTTAATGGACTACTGCTGCAGGAACTGTGCAGTATCCTTGCAGTAATATACACTTCATTGGGAGCGGGTCAAGCAGATTTGGCTCCCCCCTTTTTCCTCCTCCCCTCAGCTGGTCACCACTGAAGTCCCGCATGGTTCCTCCCTTAGCCCGCTGCTCTTTAAAATGTTTGTTACGCCACTGATATATCTGGCAGAGGAGCTTGGGGCTAAGGTGATGGCTTATGCGGCCGATACGTAGCTGCTGTTTACCTGGGACAAAACATCGGACTTCGTTTCAGCGGCGCAACAGTGCCTAGTTTCCATCTTTAAATGGCTGGCCGATGCACAGCTTAAGTGCAACGAACAAAAATCTGAGATCTTGCTTTATGACAAGTTTCCCGCTGACTTCTGCGAGCAGCTGTGGCCACCTGACTCCCCGCTTCCCCTCTCGTCGGGACAGCCCGCCAAAAATCTGGGAGTGTGGTTTGAAGAGAGTCTTTCTTTTAAAACTCACATCAAGAAACTGTCAGGATGTTGTTTCAGCCTCCTTAAGACTCTGAGGACTTTCTTTCCGCTTCCCCCTCAAACGGCAACAGAAACTGTTACATGTGCCCTGATTTTATCTCGCTTGGATTACACCAATGCCCTCTATGCTGGCACCTCTGGCTATCTGCTTAAAAAGGCTCTCCAATTACGATCTCTTCACTGGTTTCCTGTCGCTGACAGGGTCAGGTTCAAATCTTTGGTTTTGGCCCACCGTGCTCTCCTTGGCTTTGGCCCCCTATATCTTCAGAGGCGCTTCTCCTTCCGTTGCGTGCGCTCTAATCTATGTCCCTGCGCTTGACTCGGGTTCCATGCTTTAAGCTTCAGAGGGTGGGCGGTAGCTCTTTTGTGGTGAAGGATAGCGCAGCCTGGAATGCCCTCCTCCTTGCTTTGCGGTCCATTCAGAACACAGCTGTGTTCAAAAGGACACTTAAGACTCACTTCTTTGTTTGTTAGCCTCTCCTTGTACCCCTCTGGCATCGCGCCGGGACACTCACGAGTATCCGTGCGTGCAACAAGTGGATATAACATAACATAACATAACATAACATAACATAAAAGGGACATTGTTAGAAAAGCTGCAACTACTAGAATTATAACATAAAAAATGCAGAGCACACAGTGCAACAACACAGACCAGGTACTAGTAGAATCTGATGCAAACAAGGCAATAACACAGGCCAGGCACTGGGGAACGTGACACAAACAATGCAATAACACAGGCTGTGTACTAGAAGAATCTGATGTGTACCATGCAATAACACAGGCCAGGCACTAGGGAAATCTGATGCAAACAATGCAATAACAAGGGCCAGGCACTAGGAGAAAGTGACGTAAACTATGCAATAACACAGGCTGTGTACTAGAAGAATCTGATGTATACCATGCAATAACATAGGTCATGCACTAGGAGAATCTGGTGCAAACAATGAAATACCAAGGGTAAGGCACTAGGAGAATGTGATGCACACAATGCAATAACACAGGCCAGGCACTAGGAGAATCTGATGGACACAATACAATAACACAGACCAGGCACTAGGAAAACCTGATGCAAACAAAGCAATAACACAGGCCAGGCACTAGGATAGTCTGATGCAAACAATGCAATAACACAGGCCAGGCATCAAGAGAATCTGATGCAAACAATGCAATAACAACTGCCAGGCACTAGGAGAATGTGACACAAACAATGCAATAACACAGGCCAGGCACTAGGGGAATCTCATGCAAACAATGCAATAACAGAAGCAGTGTACTAGGAGAATCTGATGCAAACAATGCAATAACAACTGCCAGGCACTAGGAGAATGTGACGCAAACAATGCAAAAACACAGGCCAGGCACTAGGGGAATCTCATGCAAACAATGCAATAACAGAAGCAGTGTACTAGGAGAATCTGATGCAAACAATGCAATAACAATTGCTAGGCACTAGGAGAATGTGACGCAAACAATTCAATAACACAGGCCAGGCACTAGGAGAATGTGACGCAAACAATGCAATAACACAGGCCAGGCACTAGGGGAATCTGATGCAAACAATGTAATAACACAGCCCTGGCACTAGGAGAATCTGATGAACAGAATGCAATAACACCAGCCAGGCACTAGGACAATCTGATGCAAACTATGGAATAACACAGGTCAGGCACTAGGGGAAAATGTGAAGCAAACTATGGAATAACACAGGCCAGGCACTGGAAGAATCTGACGCAAACTATGGAATAACACAGGCCAGGCACTAGGAGAGTCTGATGCAAACAAAGCAATAACACGGGCCGTGTACTAGGAGAATCTGATGCAAAGAATGCAATGACACAGGCCAGGAACTAGAAGAATCTGATGCAAACAATGCAATAACACAGGCCAGGCACTAGGAGATTCTGATCAAACAATGCAATAACACAGGCCAGGCACGAGGAGAATCTGATGTAAACAATGCAATAACACAGGTCAGGCACTAGAAGAATCTGATTCAAACAATGCAATAACACAGGCCAGGCACTAGAAGAATCTGATGCAAACAATGCAATAACACGGGCCAGGCACTAGGAGAATCTGATGCAAACAATGCAATAACATAGGTCAGGCACTAGAAGAATCTGATTCAAATAATACTGTTAGAACCCGGAATCTCTAATTGGCAACAGTATGCACCTTTGTCAAGTAGGGCAAGGGTGTTTACACGCTGTAGATAACCCCTGCTCACCCCCTTGGTAGCTTGGCACGAGCAGAGTCAGACAGTCTTATCGCAGAGGCAGTGTGTTAAGCATTTGTCAACCCATACAGTAATATAGATGAACCACTACAAACAGACACCACACCGGGATGTATCAAAAATAGGTAAGCTTTATATAATTAACACAAGTCCTTAACGGCAAAAATCCACAGTACGAATATGCTTTACGGTTTATTCATAAATAGGTTCTTAGTTTCAAGTGTCTCTGGCAACAGATAATCCCAACAGGAGTTATTGTTTCAAAGCACAAAAGAGTTCTCAGGGTACAGTCTGCCTGCGAGGAGCACAGCGTCGGGCCCGGAGTCACAACTAGACTCTCATGGGACAGTACCTTTAAGAAAACAAACAAAGGCACTTCTCGGCGTCAGGGAGCTGTGGTGTTGTGTGGCACGTTGGTAGAGTCAGTTTCTTGCTTCGGGGGAAAGTGATATGACGGGACCCTAGCTGCGGATGCAGGCATGGGGGGGGCTTCAGTCCTTACCGGAGAGGCGGTGGCATTACGGCAGCGTCTGTAAAACAAGTTGTTGCTGATGTCGTTGAGTCAGTGAGTGCTTGGTCACTCTTGTCGATGATCGTCTCTGCCCAGATGGCGATCTCTGAGCCGGTTGCAGCCCAGCAGCTGGCCTCAGTCTACGGTGCGAGTCGGAGTAGCGCTCACGGTCTCGTGGCAGATGGCGGTGAAGTTAGCCGGCTTGAGTTGCAGAGTTCCTCTGTAGCAGCTGAAACAACAGTTCCAGCTTTGCTCAAACAGAAGAGGTGAAGTCGTTGGTATCACTGCGTCTTCAAACAGGAGGCTAGCCCGGGTGGCGGCCCTGGTGACGGCGATCCAGCGAGACGACACGATTGGTCCTGCAGGGCCCGGCGAGGCCTAAGATGCCGGGACCTCGATTTTGGTGCTGCCCAGACCGAGTGAGCCTGCCGGCGCTGACTGTGAGAGGGACGTGTGGCCCATACCCTCCGGGGGGGATCCGAGTGGTTAGTGACCCCCCCGCACCTCGTTACACCCCTGTCCTTGGCCGCAGAACGGCGCCCTGCTGGGAGATCCGTGGGGAAGCACCAGAGGCGGCCGCGGTGGGAGAGGTCCGACATCTTGCGTCCCCCTGCACCTGTGGGAGTGGCGCTCCGCCGGACAATAGCTGCGGGTTGAGAGGGGCCCCAGTTGACGCAGAGAGAGCAGCTGGCCTGTCTTGGTCTTCCGGAACTGGTGGCTCCGGCTTGTGCCGTGCAGAGGGGGTCCCCATTGGGTGCTCCGGTGCGGCCTACACAGCAGGGACCTTGATTTTGGAGGGTCCGGGCAGGAGTGGATCTGCCGGTGCCGCAGCGAAAGAGATGCTGCCTTAGGGGCCTGCCTTGGGGGCAACGGAACGCATCGAGCCCGCGTGGTCCCTGCCGGGTGCCGGCGGGGTGGAGTGCTACACGTCGCAGCTGTGCTGGGCCCGAATCCTGGTGTGGCCTGTGGGGTGCACCGCCCTGTCGTGCTGCACGTCCATCGCAGCGGTGGAAGAGCGCCCCAGAGGAGGAGACAGGGCCGTGCCCTGGGTCATGTGACGGAGGAGACAGGCGGTGAGTGAGGCACGCCCACGCTTGGGATTCGGGGGACAAATCCGCCCCCGGTGGGGAGGCGACTGAGATACCTTGAGGCTGGCGGAGACCCGCAGAGGGCCAATTTGGGCGAAAGGTGCCTCTGCCGGGCCCCTGAGACAGGGGAGCACACGGCTGGCAACTGACTTGCTGGAGCACGATGTTGGTGCGTGGGAGTGCGGAAGGCAAAGGGATAACTGCCCATAGCACTTGCAACGGCCTGTCCACCCCTAGGCAATAGTCCATCCACTGGGAGAGTTCATAGCTTACATACCGCTGCCTGAGCGCCATGACAAGAGGAGGTGCTGGCGGGGGACAGGGCAAGCAAGGGACTATCGATAAATACACAGCAGCAGTGGGTCCAGGTGGCCCCCCAGTGCCCGTTCCAGACAATGCGGCATTGCTTGCCGCGATCACGCAATCGAGAGATATGCTTGACGCAAAAATCAGAGCAGTTGGGGCTGATGTTACTCTTCTCTGCCAGGACCTGCGGAATGCGGTGGAGCGCATTACAGGTGCGGAGACTCGGTTATCTGCAGTGGAGGACGATGTGTCTACCCTTAAACGGAAAGTCACAGAAATGGAGAAGTGCCGAAGGGCTTGGTCCTGAGGGTGGAAGACACGGAAGGACGGGCCCGACGCAACAACCTGCGCTTTGTTGGCTTTCCGGAAGGATGTGAGAGTGGCCACGCGGAGTCCTTCTTGGCGCAATGGCTGGAGAGCTGGATCCCGGCGGACTCCCTATCTAGGTGCTTCATGGTGGAGAGAGCTCATCGGGCCCTGGTGGAGAAGCCCCCGGTCGGGGCACGCCCGAGACCGATCATTGCCAAATTCTTGAACTATGCAGACCGGGACACTATCCTGAGGCAAGCGAGATCTAAGGGCACACTCACTTATGATAATGCCACCATTATGATCTTCCCGGACTATACAAGACTGGTGCAGCAGCTACGCCAGTCATTCATTGCAGCCAAGGCCCGTCTCCGCGATCTGAAACTACAATATGCTCTACCCGGCGCAGCTGCGGGTGGTCTACAAATCTCGATCGCTGTTCTTCGACACTCCGGAGGAAGTGTTTCAGTGGACTAATGAGACTGTGAAAATTCGGCTTAACACTGCCAAGGACGGAGAATCGGACTCTTCATCGAGTGGATTAGTCTGGGAGGGTCTGCGGAGTCAGCGTCGGCGACGTAGAAGATCACGGTCAGGCGGGAGCTCGTGCTCGGGCTCTGCCGCACGCCAAGAGGACCCGATACAGACACAGCAGCCAGGAAGGTCTTGAGGACAGAGAGACATATATGTCGATCAGTATATATGATGCATATGGAAGCCCAGGGCAATGTTGATTTAGGCTGGAAACCCGCCCTGATCAGTATGGGAGGGTGGGTGTGACGGCCTAGTTCTGATGGGTTGTTACTGGGGGATTCATTGGAGGATGCGGTGATGGCTCCCCGGTTGGGGGCTTGGCCGCTATCCATCCGCGACAGGTGCTTCTATGTTGGGAGGTGCGGGGTGGGGGGTGGGTGGTGGGGAAGGGAGTTTTTGGGGTGTTGGGGGGGAGGGGCTTTGCTTGTGTCCAATTGTTTGCCTTGTACCGTGCCGGCTTGACGTTAGGACCTTTGGGTCCATCTATGCTACGCTGTTCCAATGCCCATGGTTAGGGAGGGAGGGCGGGTAGGCCCCAGGTTGCTACGAATCATGAGCTGGAATGTGAGGGGGATGCTGGACAAAATTAAGCGGGGAGCGGTGTTTCAGTACGCCAAAAGGGCGGGGGCAGATGTTCTTCTATTGCAGGAAACTCACATGCTGGGCACCAAGGCACTGTGCCTGCAGCGATCAGGCTACACGCAAGCCTTTCACTCTGGCTTCACAAGGGGCTCTAGGGGGGTGGCGGTCCTCATACACCGTAGAGTGCCATACATACACAAGCGCGCCTGGACGGACACACAGTGTAGGTACGTAGTGGTACAGGGGGAGATCGGCGGAGATAGGGTGACATTTGGTAGTGTATATGCTCCTCCCCCGATTCAGTGGTCACTGGCTGAAAAGTTGCTATCCCTGTGGAGTGAGGTGCCCGACTCTATGTCCATCATGGGGAGAGACTGGAACGATGTTCTGGACAAAGGCTGCGATAGGTGCCGGTGTGGGGCAGTGGCGCAGGACCAAGGGTATGAAGGAACCACCACAAGATTATCAGCGTTGGTCACGGGGCTTGATTGGCTGTACGCTTGGCAATATAAGCACGGCGCGCTACGGGATTATACATACTTCTCGGCGGCGCGAGACTCGTTCTCTAGACTAGACTATATTTTTGTCCCAAGGGTGAGTGCCTCTTGTATTGTCTCGGCGGAGATTTTGCCGCGGGCCCTGTCGGACCATTTCCCGGTGCTCGTCTCGCTTCGCGTGGGCCCAGCCAGGCAGCCGTTCCGGTGGCGGATGTCAGCCTGGCACTTAACCTTGGACGAATATAAAGCGCACCTGACGGTTGAAATAGACCACTACCTGTCTGTGAACGAGGGGTCGGAGGACTCTCCGTCTGTTCTCTGGGAGGCTCTGAAGCCCACGCTACGTGGCGTGGATATTTCCAGGTGCGCGGCGGCCCGGAGAGAGAGACTCCGTGACCTAGTGCGACGGGAGGCTGAACTAGAGACGCTGGAGCGCAGGGCTTAGGAGGTCGGTGGTGGGCCAGCAAGACGTCAGTTGGTACTAGCACAACAACAATATGCGTCGGTCCTACTGGACGAGGCGCGGCAGGCCTGGTTGGCAACTCGCAGCTAGGTCTACCAGTGGGGCGATAAGTCGTGTAAAATGTTGCATCGTCTATGCCAGGATATTATGCATGCCCAGCCGCTGCCTCGGATCGTGACCCCGGAGGGGGAGCCTATGTTGGATCCAGTGGAGATAGCAGAGAGCTTCGCCGGGTATTATGAGGCGTTATATACCCCTCGGGAGTACTTAGAGGCTGGTACCGTCCAGCGCTTTATCGACGACCTCCCGCAAAAGCAAGTCTCGGATGAGGTGAGGGACCTGCTGGACAGGCCCCTGACATATGATGAGTTGGGTGCCGCGCTGGGAGAATTGATCCCAGGCAAGGCGCCGGGTCCTAACGGGTTTCCCAGTGAATTTTTCCGGAGATTCTCGGTCCAGTTGGGCCCGCTCCTTCGGCCGGTAATTGAAGAGTCGTGCGAGAGCGGGTCGCTCCCACCGGATTGGCATCACGCTGAGGTCGTAGTATTTCTGAAGCCCGGGAGGCCCCCCGAGGGCCACGCGTCCTATCGTCCGATATCACTCCTTAACACCGAAGCCAAGATCTTAGCGAAGGCCTTGGCTACTAGACTCAAACCACATATCTTGTCTCTGATTCACCCGGATCAGGCGGGGTTTATGCCGCAACGGGCCACCCGCCATAACATCAGACGGGCTCAGGTTGCGGTGTCGGCTTGGAGAGGATTGGGGGAGCCGGCCGCGCTGTTCCTGGTGGATATGGATAGAGTCTTCGATTCCCTCAGTTGGACATACCTCTTTGCCCTATTGAGCCAACTGAATCTTGGCCCACGCTTCCTGGCGTATGTCCAATTGCTATACACTGGTATCACCGCATCGGTGCGTGTCGGAGGAGCGATATCTCGCTCGTTCCCGGTCCGGAGAGGGACGCGGCAGAGCTGTCCCCTCTCCCCGTATTTATTTGCGCTCGCCATGGAGCCTCTTGCGGCATGGGTGCGCATTGATGCTCAATTCAGGGGATTCCGATGGGCGCCTGGCCTTTCCGACAGAATAGCGTTGTACGCTGACGATGTCCTGTTCTTTCTCACTGCCCTGGACCGTTCCGGACCGCAATTGCTGCGTATTCTACAAATCTTTGGTGAGACCTCGGGCCTATACATGAACCCAGGCAAATCCATGCTGTGGCTGCTGGGAGACCAGCGGACAGTGGGAGACTGGGCGTCGGGCCTCCGGGTGGTGACGGACTGGGTGAAATACCGGGGAGTCTTTTTATCTGAAGATGCAGCTGTATCCTGGGAGCGCAACATCGCTCCGGTGTGGGACCGGGTGCGCGAGGACATGAAGGTGTGGGCGCGGATGCCGCTATCTTTTCTCGGCCGATCTGCCATTTTCAAAATGGTGGCGCTCCCACGCCTCGTGTATCAACTACAGAATCATCCATTCGTAATTTCCCCTCGCTGGTTTCGGCAGCTCAATTCGGCGCTGAGCGGCTTTCTGTGGGAGGGGGGAGTGGCCCGGGTGGCCCTACGGACATGTTATCTATCGACTTATACCGGTGGCCTCGCCACATCGGATGTGCTGTCATACTACCAGGCGGCGCACCTCTTGGTGCTAAATGACTGGTGGTATGGTGACCGGGGGGATCCGGCTTACGCCGTCGAGAGACACTTAATGGGCTCGACGTCTTTGCACACGTAGTTGTATACGGCTCCACTTCGGAGGTCCCTCCCATCGGCCACACAGGTGGTATTTCTGGTGTGGAGGCAGGCACTGAGGCGGACAGGATGGTGGAATGTCCTTACGCAGGAGACCCCCCTCTGGCGTAATGGAAGGCTCCCGCAGTTGGATGCCCTGACGGGCTTCAGGGGCTGGGACGCCATAGGCATCTCGACCCTGGGCGACGTTTTGTCTGGAGATACCCTTAAATCATTCACGGACCTGCAGGAGGACTTCGGGATGCCCCGCACCCAGTTTTATCGATACCTCCAATTTCGCCATGCCCTGGCGCCCTCCCTAGTCGGTCTGAAACAAATCCCCGAATTCAGTTCCATTGAAGCGAAAGTTTTCATGGGAGAACTGCCAGACAAGAAGCTATCACGTATTTATCAGATGCTGGTGCGACACTGCTCCTCGGACTTGAGTGGCCTTAAAGCCCACTGGGAGCGAGACATTGGGGAGCTAGATGAAGAGGATTGGCTCGAGGCCCTTGGGAGTCCCAGGGGGGCAGCCATATCCACGCGCCTGCGACTGATTCAGTTCCGCTACTTGCATCGCACCTATTACACCAGACAGCGGTTATGGAGGGCAGGTTTAGTAGCGTCCCCGGACTGTCTCCGTTGCGGGCAGGAGGTGGGCACACTGATACACACGGTCTGGGGCTGTGCATCGCTGCAAAGGTTTTGGGATGGGGTTCATCGTTGCTTAGCCGAAGTTCTGGCCTGGGAGATACAGAGGGACCCTAGACTACCGTTGCTACATGTCATGGCTGGGGTTGGAGGAAACAGGTATAAGCGTCACCTAATGCTGTTGGGATTTACTCTGGCGAAACGAGACATAGCGAAAGCGTGGAAGGCCCCCCAGGCCCCGTCACTTACGGCATGGAAGAATGGCATGGAGTTTTGTATGGGCATAGAACAACCTGTGTTTCTAGCAAGGGGCTATCCCCGGAAGCATTTCAAAATTTGGAAACGGTGGGCGGACAACCGGGGCCTGGACCTAGACCCGCCACCAGAGGAGGATACCCTCCCGACGATGTGAGGACATGTTATATGAATAATTGCAGCTGGTTCGGTCTGTACAAGGCATAGTACTGTACTGCTATATTATGCGTTAGGTTGGGAGCAGGCACGCAGGGAGGGCATGGGAGGGGGAGGGAAGGAGGTTTGCATATTGATTATATTCTGTGTTCGACATTGTTCCTGAAGGGACTCAATTGTTTCATATGTTTTAATTGTACCTGATGACTTTTTGCAGATACATTGATGGTGGCATTAGCCTCCGGGTGACGGAGCTGTGCACGATATGTGACCTCAATTTAAAAATAAAATTTGTTTTTAACACCTTAGGAGCTTGTAAATAAACCTCCCCAGTGCTGCGCTGTCCATTATCCAGTGCTGAACTGGACGTCCAGCGGTCGCACGCAGCATTGGGGAGGTAGTGCCCGTGACGACAGTTGGCCGACGGCAGCACTTAAAGGGTTAAAAAAAAAAAACAGGAGGCTAACTCAACTCTAGCCCTCGGGGAATAATCGGCAAGATGATGAAAGTTTCTTCCTTGGTCCTTTCTACCTCTCCTTGGCACGAGAGACACCACCACAGGCCAACCCACTACAGCGCTCTGGCAGAGGGGCAGTACAACTCCTGTGGTCTCCAGGTGCTCTTCCTCGGCAGGGGGTCGTCTTGTTCGTTCCCGAGTGATTCCAAAAATCTGGGGTCTGGGCCCCAGTATTTATACCCATAAATCTGTTGTTCTCTGAGGGCAGAGGGTGCTTTGCCTGATCAAAACCAGTTTCGGGTGCATTCTACCAGTGCGTGTCTTCTTCCTTTGTTGAGGTGAGCGAGGGTCTTCAGACTCACCATAGGAAGTTGAGTCAACATTGTGGGAGATGGCCCAGCTCTATTCAGACTCAGGTACCTACTCCTCCCACCACTCTCAGGACAATCAGCCTAGTGCTGTCACGCCCTACCTCCTGGAGTCCCCCCAGCCCTGTCACTCGTAAAACCCAGACACACATTACATACGCTAGCAGAAGCAGGCTGGATGGGGAATGTAACACAAACAATGCAATAACACAGGCCAGGCACTAGTAGAATGTGACACAAACAATGCAATATTACAGGCCAGGCACTAGGAGAATCTCATGTATACCATGCAATAACACAGGCCATGCACGAGGGGAATCTGATGTATACCATGCAATAACACAGGCCAGGCACTAGGGGAATCTGACGTATACCATGCAATAACACAGGCCAGGCACTAGGGGAATCTGATGTATACCAATGCAACAACAAGGACCAGGCACTAGGAGAATGTGACGCAAACAATGCAATAACAAGGGCCAGGCACTAGGAGAATGTGACGCAAACAATGCAATAACACAGGCGGTGTACTAGTAGAATCTGATGTATACTATACAATAACACAGGTCATGCACTAGGAGAATGTGATGCAAACAATGCAATAACACAGGCCAGGAACTAGGAGAATCTGATGGACACAATGCAATAACACAGACCAGGCACTAGGAGAACCTGATGCAAACAAGGCAATAACACAGGCCAGGCGCTAGGGGAATCTTATGCAAACTTTGCAATAACACAGGCAGTGTACTAGGAGAACCTGATGCAAACTATGGAATAACACAGGCCAGGCACTAGCAGAATGTGATGCATACAATGCAATAACACAGGCCAGGCACTAGGAGAATGTGACACAAACTATGGAATATCACAGGCCAGGCACTAGGGGAATGTGACACAAACTATGGAATAACACAGGCCAGGCACTAGAATAATTTGATTTAAACAATGCAATAACACAGACCAGGCACTAGGAGAATCTGATTCAAACAATGCAATTACACCGGCCAGGCACTAGAAGAATCTGATGCAAACAATGCAATTACACCGGCCAGGCACTAGGAGAATCTGATGCAAACAATGCTGTTAGAACCCAGAGTCTCAAATTGGTAACAGTATGCACCTTTGTCAAGTAGGGACCCTTTGTCTACGTCAGGGCAAGGGAGTTTACAGGCTTTAGATAACCCCTGCTCACCCCCTTGGTAGCTTGGCACGAGCAGACAGGCTTATCTCAGAGGCAGTGTGTTAAGCATTTGTGAACACATACAGTAATATAGATAAACCACTACAAACGGACACCACACCGTGATGTATCAAAAATAGGTAAGCTTTATATAATTAACACAAGACCTTAACGGCAAAAATCCACAGTACGAATATGCTTTACGGTTTACTCAAAAATAGGGTTCTTAGTTTCAAGTGTCTCTGCCAACAGATAATCCCAACAGGAGTTATCGCTTCAACGCACAAAAGAGTTCTCAGGGTACAGTCTGCCTGCGAGGAGCACAGTGTCGGGCCCGGAGTCACAACTAGCCTCTCACGGAGCAGTACCTTTAAGAAAACAAACAAAGGCTCTTCTTGCCGTCAGGGAGCTGTGATGTCGTGTTGCAAATTGGTAGAGTCGGTTCCTTGCTTCGGGGGAAAGCAATGAGGCGGGACCATAGCTGCGGATGCAGGCAGGGGGCGGCTTCGGTTCTTACCGGAGAGGAAGTGGCGTTACGGCAGCGCCTGCACAACAGGTTGTTGCTGATGTTGTTGAGTCAGTGAGTGCTTGGTCACTCTTGTCGATGATCGTCTCTGCCCAGATGGCGATCTCAGAGCCGGTTGTAGCCCAGCGGCAGGCGTCGGTCTACGATGCGAGTCGGAGCAGCGCTAACGGTCTCGTGGCAGATGATGGCGAAGTTAGCTGGCTTGAGTTGCAGAGTTCCTCTGTAGCGGCTGAAACAGCAGTTTCAGCTTTGCTCAAACAGAGGAGGTGAAGTCGTTGATATCCCTGTGTCTTCAAAGAGGAGGCTAGCTCAACTCTAGCCCTCAGTGAATAATCGGCAAGATGATGAAGGTTTCTTCCTTAGTCCTTTCTACCTCTCCTTGGCACGAGAGACACCACCACAGGCCAACCCACTACAGCGCTCTGGCAGAGGGGCAGTACAACTCCTGTGGTCTCCAGGTGCTCTTCCTCGGCAGAGGGTCGTCTTGTTCGTTCCAGAGTGATTCCAAAGATCTGGGGTGTGGGCCCCAGTATTTATACCCATAAATCTGTTGTTCTCTGAAGGCAGAGGGTCCTTTGCCTGATCAAAACCAGTTTCAGGTGCATTCTACCAGTTCGTGTCTTCTTCCTTTGTCGGGGTGAGCCAGGGTCTTCAGACTCACCACAGGAAGTGGAGCCAACTTTGTGGAAGATGGCCCAGCTCTATTCAGACCCAGGTGCCTACTTCTCCCACCACTCTCAGGACAATGAGGCAAGTGCTGTCGCGCCCTACCTCCTGGAGTACCCCAGCCCTGTCACTCACAAACCCAGACACACAATACGTACGCTAGCACAAGCAGGCTGGATAGTTAGGCAAGAAAATACCGTCTTTCTAAAAGTGGTATTTTCAAACACAGAATGGTAAAACCAACTTTACTAAAAGATGCATCTTATCATTCTGAGTTCAGGCATACTAAACTCGACTTTCCACCTGGTTCCCTGAGTCAGTTAGAATTGTAGGATGCTATAACCAAACTGCTCATTCTGGCCTACAGGGAACCGGTTGCCTTACAATAGTGAAAAACGCACCCAGGGTGATTCACTACTAGGTCATGCCACACACTCCAGGGCATGACCAGCCTTCTACATACAATGCACCCTGCCCGCAGGTCTTCGTTAGGTGTGACCAACATGCAGTGAAGGGAAGGTTCACAGACCAGTGAGTGGTTGCACTCACCGTGTCACACAGCAGCCCCATGCTGCATACAGCACGCCACAGTGGCAGACCTGAGTCATACTTTACGAGTTGCTCCGGCGGGTGGCACAATTGGTGCTGCAAGCCCACCAGCAGCATTTGATTTACAACCCCGGGCACCCCTGTGCACGATACAAAGGCCTGACAGTAAATAAAATACACCAATCATGGAATCTCGAATTAAACACCAAGATTCCAAAGAGCACTTGCACTGCGGCACTGAATGGCAGTGGCGCAGTGCCCAAAGCGTCTAAACCAGCAAACATCAAAAACAGAGGAGGCAATCCGTCAAAAAGAGGAAGGGAGACCCACGCCAATGGTACTAGGTCTAACAAATGCAATAACACAGGCCGTGTAATAGAAGAATCTGATGCAAACAATGCAATAACACAGGCAAGGCACTAGGAGAGTCTGATGCAAACAATGCAATAACACAGGCCACGCACTAGGTGAATCTGACGCAAACAATGCAATAACACAGGCCAGGCACGATGAGAATCTGATGCGAACAATGCAATAACACAGGCCAGGCACAATGAGAATCTGACGCAAACAATGCAATAACACAGGCCAGGCACTAGGAGAATCTGACGCAAACAATGCAATAACACAGGCAAGGCACAATGAGAATCTGATGCAAACAATGCAATAACACAGGCCAGGCACAATGAGAATCTGACGCAAACAATGCAATAACACAGGCCAGGCACTAGGAGAATCTGAAGCAAACAATGCAATAACACAGGCCAGGTACTGGGTGAATCTGATATAAACAATGCAATAACACAGACCAGGCACTAAGAGGATCTGACGCAAACAATGTAATAACACTGGCCAGGCACGAGGAGAATCTGATGCAAACAATGTAATAACACAGGCCAGGCACTAGGAGAATCTGACGCAAACAATGCAATAACACAGGCCAGGCACAAGGAGAATCTGATGCAAACAATGTAATAACACAGGCCAGGCACTAGGAGAATCTGACGCAAACAATGCAATAACACAGGCCAGGCACGAGGAGAATCTGATGCAAACAATGCAATAACACAGGCCAGGCACTAGGAGAATCTGATGTAAACAATGCAATAACACAGCCCAAGCACGAGGAGAATCTGACGCAAACAATGCAATAACACAGACCAGGCACGAGAAGAATCTGATGCAAACAATGCAATAACACAGGCCAGGCACGAGGAGAATCTGATGCAAACAATGCAATAACACAGGCCAGGCACTAGGAGAATCTGATGTAAACAATGCAATAACACAGCCCAAGCACGAGGAGAATCTGACGCAAACAATGCAATAACACAGACCAGGCACGAGAAGAATCTGATGCAAACAATGCAATAACACAGACCAGGCACGAGAAGAATCTGATGCAAACAATGCAATAACACATGCCAGGCACTAGGAGAATCTGACGCAACAATGCAATAACACAAGGCAGGTACTGGGTGAATCTGATGTAAACAATGCAATAACACAGACCAGGCACTAAGAGGATCCGACGCAAACAATGTAATAACACAGGCCAAGCAAGAGGAGAATCTGATGCAAACAATGTAATAACACAGGCCAGGCACTAGGAGAATCTGACGCAAACAATGCAATAACACAGGCCAGGCACGAGGAGAATCTGATGCAAACAATTTAATAACACAAGCCAGGCACTAGGAGAATCTGATGCAAACAATGCAATAACACAGGCCAGGCACTAGGAGAAACTGACGGAAACAATACAATAACACAGGCCAGGCACGAGGAGAATCTGATGCAAACAATGTAATAACACAGGCCAGGCACAAGGAGAATCTTATGCAAACAATGCAATAACACAGGTCAGGCACGATGAGAATCTGATGCAAACAATTCAGTGACACAGCAGGCACTAGGAGAATCTGATGCAAACAATGCAATAACACAGCCCAGGCATGAAGAGACTATGACGCAAACAATGCAGTAACACAGGCCAGGCACTAGGAGGATCTGACGCAAACAATGTCATTTCCGGTGCAGAAGCTAGCTCTGTATATTACAGGTACAGATTCAAACCAAGTCATGGTCTCTTTACATAGTTTAAGCCAACAAGGATTCTGCTCCACGACTGTAGGTCTTATGGACTCTACTGTGACGGGCATTAGGTGGGACATGGCACAGGTTCACTGGGTCACAAAGGATGCCTCTGCTCTGGGCTCAAATGGGTTCTTCGGATACCAAGCACTGGACTGGCCGATCTGAGCTCTTCTGTGAAATGATGTCCTTCACACCCTCTTCCATCGTCACACGAGGTGCAACAGGCAGGATTCTACCATAAGCCAAACCAGAGGACCTTTCTTGAATGTGCCTTTCAACCAGTCTCCAATCAGCAAGGGAGCTTTTTTGTAATTTGCAGCATTCGCCGGCTTCCTGCTCTGACGTGGAGACAAATGGGATGGAACAGGCTCCAGCAGGATGAATGTGTATTCCACCCCTATGCCAGACATCCAGTAAACAACAAGGGGCCCATCAGGGAAGCTACATGGGGCTGCTTTCTGAAGCATGCCACGTGCACAGAGACTGACCCTTATGTAGGGACTAATCAAGTGTCCTCTTCAGACGTTCACAAGATAAATGAGGTTCTGAGTCCCACAGATTGAAGCATTCAGCACCAGTGAGTCTGGAAACCTTTGGTGGGAATATAGCAAACCAGCCTAGTGTTTTTAGAAGGGAATATATGCAAAGTGAATCTCCAGAAACTCTCAGTTGGTAATAGTCTGTGTAACAGAAATACTGGATATCAGAATGAATCTAGATCTAACCGAGATTATTCATGTCCTTGAATTCCCTTCCACTGCCAGTAAAAAGCAGCGCCAGGTGGAAATATTACTTCTGCAAATGCCTCCTCGAAGGGAAGTAAAGTAAAAAGTCGTGCAGAGTAGCAATGTTGACCTCTGCAATCCTTACAGTGACAGTAAAATGCAGTGCAATGTGCACAGATTCCCTTCTTTAATTAAAACCCATGGGTGTCAGTAATAAGTGGTGCAGTTTATAAATGTTCCCACATTAAATGCCCCTCGTAGTGTGAGTAAAAAGCAGCACATATATATTCTGTACTTTAAACACTTCTCGAAGTGTACGTAAACATCCATGCACTTTACAGATCGATAGGTACCCCTTATAATATAGTGAAAAGCAGTGCTTTGGACACAGATTTCCTCTTTTGTAAACACCCCTCATTGTGTTTCCTCCGTAAATGTCCCTGGTAGTGTAATACACAGCGGTGCACTGTACACAGCTTTCCTCCTGTTACTGCCCCTCATAGTATAGGTAAAAGCAATGCAGTACTGGCAGATTCTCGCTGTAAAGGCACCTCAAAGTGTCAGTGAACTGCAGTGCAGAGTGCACAGATCTACTCTTTTGTAACCACCCCTCATTCTGCTGTAAAATAGATTTCCTCCTGTAGTCCTAACACTGCTTCTAGTGCAGGGCCCAGACTTCCTCTTCTGTAAACGCCCCTCGTGATGTAGTAGAGAACGAAGCAACGCGCACAGGTCACCGCTTCTGAAAATACCGCACTTAGGGGCCGCCCTTGAGCCACTCAATGAAGCGCAAGAGCGACGCAACTCTTCTTGCACAAAAACAATCCGGTTTACAATGCACACACACTTGCACCATGGTGCAAGGTTGCCTGCTTTGACGCTAGGAGAACATTGTGCGCCAGCGCAGGGAAAAGACAGGACTGCACTGTAGAATGTTAGATGCAGCGCCTTCCTGCCCTTCCCTATCACGCAGCATAGCTAGGTCACTTGCTGAGCTGCGCTGTGTGCCCCTAAGTGTAGTAGAAGGAAGTGCAGACCACAGATGGGCTCTAAGCATCCTTCACAGAATAGTAAAAGGCAGAGGAGGCACAGATTTCCTCTTTTATTTTAAATACCACTCACAGTGTTATAAAAAGCAGTGCAGTGTGTGCACATCAGCTTTCCTCAAGATGCAGTGCAGTGTGCATAGACTCCTCCTTAAACAAGCATTGGAAATGCACTAGGTCTCGCAGTAGGAAAGTTAGAGCTATAGTTTTTTATTTTTTTTTATTTTTTTATGTATTTTTTTTTGTAAATAGCTAAATTAATAGCTTTCTTCTTTACAAAGGCAATAGTTATAATTTTTGTAAATGTGACACCTCTAGCATTTGTAAAGCAACATGTTTAGTATGCACGTGACTTTTATGTATTGATATAAAAAAAATCAATGGTTTTTAATTTTTTTAAATAATTAATACGTAAAAAAAATGCATGTTATTTTATATTGCTATTAGCTTAAACTTTATTAAATATATTTAGTGAAAATTTTGTTTATTTTATTGTGGCGAAAATCCAAGAACAGAAGTGCATTTTTAAGATTTAGTTTGACATTTTTTTTTTTCACAACAAAATTTTTATTATGCAATGGAAGGGAGGCAGAGCAATAGCTGTGGTTCCCCACAATCAGGAGAGTGCCACCAAACATTATAACACATTGTACGTTTGCCATTGTGATGTCAAGGAAAATAAGAATAAAACAAAATAGACCACCCTTCCCTACATCCCTACCCCACCCAACATCCCCAAACGCCCAACTACCCCACTACCCACCCCTTATCCCTCCCTAACCCATGCACGTGTCAAAGGAAATACAGTTTTCAATATTCATGAGGTGTGACACAGTAACGAGGCCTCCTCGGAACCTTTGTCTATAACTCCTCCTCATTTGCTGCAGGGGCATCAAGCGGCAACCCCCTATACTCCGCCCATCTCTTCCAGATCTTAAAATGCTTACGGGGGCAGCCCCTCGCTTCAAAAACAGGCCGCTCCAGTCCCATATAATAGTCCAAGGCAGCCTTCCATGCACTCAGGGGGGGGCGCGGACTCCCTTCCACGCTCTGGCCAGGTCTCTCTTGGCCACCACCAGTCCCAGCAGCAATAAGTGGCGCTTATATACGTTCCCACCAACCCTTGAGTACGTGGAGTAAACCCAGACGGTGAGTGCGTGGGAGATCCCAACCCAAAACCTCAGACATGCAATCCCATACACCCCTCCAGAATCCAATCAGTCGAGGGCATGACCACACAGTATGTATCAGCGTACCCACAGCCGCTCCGCACCGCAGACAGTCCGAGGAGCTAATCAGTCCCGCTCTCCAGAGCCGCTCCCGGGTATAATAAGATCGATGGAGATATTTGAATTGGATCAGGCGAAGCCGCATCGCTACCGCAGTTCCGCGTGGGGACTCCAAGGCCTCCCTCCAGTCATCCTCATCCAGGGGACCAACGTCAACCTCCCAGGCCGCTTTCAGAGGGAGCAGGGTGGAAGAGCAGTGGGTCACCATCGACTGGTAGATGCGAGAGATCTTTTTAGTACCAAGGTCTCCCATGAACACCTTCGCCTCAATGGGGCTAAACTCCGGGAGTGAGTCTAGATCCGCTATGCTTGGTGTAAGTGCATGCCGGAATTGTAAGTAACGAAAGAACTGAGTTTGGGGCATACTGAACTCAGTGCTGAGCTCCTGAAAGGACTTAAGGGTAGTACCTGACATAACATGTCCCAACATTGATATACCTATGGCGTCCCAGCCATCAAACCCGGAGAGTGTCATCAGTTCGGGAAGGCGTCCATTGTGCCATAGCGGTGTCTCAGCTGTCAGTTTACCCCACCAACCCATTCGTCGTAAGGCCTGGCGCCACACCGCAAAGACCACCTTCGCAACGGACGGCAGCCCCCGCCGCAGTCGGGCCGAGTAGAGAATCGTGTGTAACGTATGATCCCCCATCAAGTAGTGCTCCAGGGCATACGTCGGATCCCCCCTGTCGCCATACCACCACTCATTGAGGACGAGCAGTTGCGAGGCCTGATAATAAGATAACAGATCGGGGGTGGCCAATCCACCACAATATGTGGAAAGGAAACAAGTCTTTAGTGCTACACGAGCCGCGCCACCAGCCCACAGAAAGTGTCTCAGGGCGGAATTAGCCTGCCGAAACCACCGGGGAGGAATAGGATGAGGGTAATTCTGTAATTGGTACAAAAGACGTGGGAGAGCTACCATCTTAAATATCGCTGACCTACCAAAGATGGTGAGGGGCATCCGGGACCAAGTCTTGACATCTTCTTGAACTTTATCCCACACGGGCACAATATTGCGCTCCCACGTGACTTGGGTGGATTCGGAAAGGAACACCCCTAAATATTTCAGACCGTCCGTAGCATGCTGCAAGTCCATCGCCCAGGGATCTATCTCCGCCGCGCCTCCCAGCACCCAAAGGGTGGATTTGCCCAAGTTTAAGCAGAGACCCGAGACCTCTCCGAATATGCGCATGATTTCTAACACTCGGGGCCCCGAGCGTCGCAGATCTGTGAGAAAAAAGAGGACGTCGTCCGCATACAAGGCAATCCTGTCGAAAAGGGTCTCAGACCAGACAAAGCCCCGGAGCTGAGCATCTATGCGCACCCAGGAAGCTAGAGGCTCCATGGCCAATGCAAATAGGTACGGGGACAAGGGGCATCCTTGACGGGTCCCCCGTCCAATGGAGAATACCTCCGAAATGGCCCCAGCAACCCTGACAGACGCCGTGATATCAGTATAAAGCAACGAAATATAGGACAGATACACTGGGCCCAGGTTGAGGCGGGACAGAAGAGCAAAAAGGTACGTCCAGCTAACAGAGTCAAAAGCCTTATGGATGTCTGCTAAGAGCAATGCCGCTCTGTCCCCAAGCGACCCCATCGCGTCAACCGCCGCCTGTGCCCGTCGAATGTTGTGACGTGTCGCACGTTGTGGCATGAAACCTGCCTGGTCCGGATGGACCAGTTCCACCATATGTGGGAGTAAGCGGTTCGCTAGTGCCTTTGCTAGTATTTTGGCTTCCACATTAAGCAGTGAGATAGGGCGATACGAGTCGTGTCTGTCGGGGGGTTTGCCAGGTTTCTGGAAGACCACGATCTCGGCATGTCGCCAGTCCGGAGGCAGTCTGCCCCGCTCTCGTGCGATCTCCAGAGTGTTCCGATAGTGGGATCCCAGGAGGAGCTGGAATTTCTTAAAAAACTCACAAGGGTAGCCATTGGGACCCGGTGCCTTCCCTACATTAAGCTGGCCCAGCGCCTCCCCAAGTTCCTCGGCCGTGAGGGGAGCATCAAGTGTCTTCCTGGCCTCGTCAGACACTGCCCGGGGCGGTAAGTCGTCAATGAATTTAGCTACTTCGTCCGCGTGGAGACTATCATGAGGGGCATATTGGGACTGGAAATAATCCGCAAAACTCGCCGCAAGCACAGCTGGGTCCGTAATCGTCACTCCGTCGTCGGCAGTGAGGCCCGGCAACGTAACCGGTTGGAGACGGCGCTGACACAGCCTATGGAGCATGGTACTGGACTTGTCCCCCCATTGATATATTCTGCTCCGCGTGGCCAGCCACGCCAGTTTAGCCTCGTCAATCAAGATAGAGGCGTATGACTGTTGTGCCTGGAGGAGCAACCGTATCGCCACCTCATCACCCCCTCCCCTACTCCGACGTTCTAGGTCTTCGACGAGTTTGGCAGCTACAGTGGCCGATTCCCGTCGTCTACGGCGGGCCTCGGCACACCATGCAATATCCACCCCCCGTATAGTAGGTTTCATGGCCTCCCATACCACCTTAACATCTATATCACCCACCAGATTTTCCTGCCAGTAGTGTGCGATAGCCTCTCGTAGGTGTTGGACATAAGTGGGCTGCTGTAGATGCCACGACGACATCCTCCACCGAAAGGGTTGTCTTGTCGTGAGTAGTTCTATCGTGACTGACACTGGAGAGTGGTCCGAGAGCCCCCTCGGATGTATCGCAGCCTCTCGCACCCTACTCAGATATATTCCAGGAATAAACACATAATCTAATCTCGAGAACGAGCCGTGCACCGCAGAAACATATGTGTACTCGCGTACAGCTGGATGCATATGTCGCCACACATCCACCCAACCTAGACCTTCAGCCGTGGCCCGTAATCGAGTAGGGGAATTAGGGGAATGGGCCGCCAGCACTCCCTGCCGCCTCTGACGGTCCACACAAACATCCATCACCTCATTCCAGTCCCCTCCAATCACCGCCAAGGACTCCGGGATATCCTCCCACACCTTAAACAACTTCTCGGACAGGGCCCACTGCAGTGGGGGGGGGCATAAACACTTCCAAACACCATCGGTTCTGTGCCCACCTTCCCCTTAATAAAGACATATCGGCCCTGAGGATCCACCCACTGCTTCTCATGAGTGTAGGCCACCCTGCGGTGCACCAGAATAGCAACCCCTCTAGAGCCCCTGGTGAATCCAGCATGAAAGACTTGATGGTATCCAAATCTCTGTAAGCTAAGTACTTTCGTGCCCAACATGTGAGTTTCCTGGAGCAAGAGAACATCTGCCGCCTCCCTCTTCCCCCAACGCAAAACAGCCCCCCTTTTAACGGCATCCAGCCTCCCCCTGACATTCCAAGTGATTATCCATAGGGACTCGCCGGGGAGTCCATGAGTCAAATCAGCCATAGTCAATCGAGGTCCAATACGCATGCCTCCTGTGCCACTTCCACCCACTTCGCATTGTCTTCAGACCAATCCTAATCAGCACGTGCATTACCCCCCCCGCCCCACCCAGACCCTCCCAACATCAACAAAAACTACTCCAATAGATCTATCATTTCCAGTCATCACTGCGCCTACATGTCCTATCCCTAACCCCTGTTGCCAACACCCCCCATCCCCATACTCCAGAAAACAGTGAAGTACCTGTCGCGGCATGGGCCGCCCCGGGTCCAAAACAGAGGGCCCAAGGCTAACCATACCAATGGATCCCAACACCCCTTAAGAATAGCCACACCCACCCCTCCCTCAGCCAACAACCACTGCGCGTGGCAGTCGGAGGCCCTAGTAAGTCCCTTCCCAACCCCTTCACCACCACCCAAATTGCAACGAAACCTCACCAAGAGCCAGCAACAAAAGTCAGTGCCCACACTTCTAGGGAGGAAGCCCAACCGTGGGTCCCCCCGTCACACGAGGCAGCCGCAGCAGTGGAATTACACCCACGGACTCAAGAGTTATCTTCAGATTGGTCGGATGCAGCAGTCCCTTTATCTTGAGTCGCACCAGCAGAGGCAGACCTCTTCCTCGACCGGGATCTCCGCTGACGGCCATGTCGGGCCGGCTGGCCCTGTCGATCCTGCGTCGAGCCTCCCGGGGCACCAGGATTCAGACCTGGCTGAGCATGTGGCCTGATCGGCACCGACTCGTCAGTCCACTGGAAGACCTCCTCCGGGGTATCGAAAAAGTGGGTTCGGGACTGATAGACAACCCGCAGGCGGGCCGGGTACAGCAGAGAATATTGAATCTTCAATCCTCGCAACTTGGCCTTAGCGTCCAGGAAGGAGCGACGCTGCTGCTGCACCAGCCTGGTATAGTCAGGAAAGATCATGATCTTCCGGTTTTCGTACATGATGGTGCCTCTGGCTCTTGCCTCACGGAGAACCACATCCCGATCATGATAATTCAGTAATCTGGCGATGACCGCCCGGGGTCGTTCCCCCTCCGGCGGCCGCTGAGTTAAGGCGCGATGTGCACGCTCAATCACAAAGCAAGTGGAAAGGGCCCCCGTGGGGAGCCAGCTCTCCAGCCATTGGGTCAGAAACAGCTCCATATTGTCCTTCTCGCACCGCTCCGGAAAGCCAACGAAGCGTAGGTTGTTCCTACGTGCGCGACCTTCAGCATCCTCCACTCTAGACGCGAGGTTCTTTTGGATATGTTCCATCGCCGCCATCTTGCGCTTGAGGGTCCCCACATCGTCCTCCACCACCGAGATCCTCGACTCCGTTTCCGTAATCCGCTCCACAGCATTCCGTAGATCTTGTCGCAGCAGGGTCACGTCTGCGCCTACTGCCCCAATCTTCGCGTCCAGCATATCTCTGGACTGGGTGATCGCCGCCATAAGTGCCGCATTATCTGGCCCAGTTCCTCCGCCACCGCCGGGCGCTCCAGAGCCCCCACTGGGCCCCGTGAACTTGTCGATGGGCCCCTGTTTGGCCGGGCCACCACCCCCCCTGGTCATGATTGCGTGGATCCGTGAAGCACAGGATCAAGAGGGTCCACAGAGGGGGCGGGCACCCACACCAATACGTGGTTCTGTCCGTGGTCCCGCAGCCCCCGAAGATACAGCGGCTCCCTACCTGGTCCGGGCAGCGCCGGCGGGCAGCGTGAATCAGGTGCTAGGCAGCCTCCCCAGCTCCCCCCCGGCCAGGCAAACCGTATGTCCCCCAGTGGTCTGCTCCGAATCCACAGGGCCCTTAAGTCCTCCGACGCTCCGTCAGTACCAATTCTGCCTCCTGCAAGGACAGCACCAGGGGGGGACCAAAGGAGTTCGTCGGCTGCCCCAAGCAAGCTCACTGCCAGGTCGTGAATTGGCCAGGGGGGGGGGCCTCACCAGAGAGTAGTGCAGCTGAGTATCTCTCTGCCGGCCGCAATCGCCACGTCCACGAGGGCCCCAGACACCACCTATGCCAGCATCAAACCCCCGGGCACTCGAGAGTCCAGGTCTGGGCTTACCGACCAGGATATGGGCCACCGCTCCTCACAGGACCTCCAAGCCAGTGTCCACAAGTTCAGTGAGGTCGGCAGGCACCCATCCACAGCTCCGCGGCGCCGCCGCCACCCAGGGTCAGGTCGCCAGTCGATCAATCCGCCGGCCCAGGCCAGCCCCGGTAATCACTCCACCGTTGGTGCTCCCCGAGGCCTCCGAAAATCGAGGTCCCGGTCTCCCGGCCCCGAGGTAGGCCGCGTCCTCCTGCAGCCCTCCCCAGATGCCGGAGCAGACCCCCCTCGCCACCGGAGGGTCCCCGCAGCTGCACAGTGTTCCGTCAGGAAGGGGAGTTCCGCCAGCCCCGGGGAAGCGGATATGGACGGGCCGGCGCGGAGAGCCCCCAGCCGGGGAGCGCCAAACTCGAGGCCCCGGCTTCTCCTGCGGGGACTAGGCCGCGGACCGACGCCGCCGAGCACGGCTCCGCCAGCAGTCCGGGAGCTCCTGAGGATACTGCGGGCGGCTCCGCCTGCCTTCCGCTCTGCTTGTCGGTGGTGCGGGTGACGAGTTTGGGTCAGGAAGTAAGGATAAATGCACGGATAAAGAACGGGCCGGTGGGAGCTTTAGCAAGCTGCGTCCACCATCTTCGCCCGCGTAGCCACGCCCCTAGTTTGACATTTTGAATATTTTTTGTAACATTGGCAAAACATATTTGAACTATTGATGCTGATGATTGTTTCTGTGACGTTGAGTGACGCTGTTTTTTTTTTGCCGTTGATGGATGCTGTGCATTGAGTGGTGCTGTGGCGTTGAGTGGTGCAGTGGCGTTGTGGTGTGTTGTGGCATTTTGTGGTGCTGAGTGATTTTGTGGTGCTGAGTGATGCTGTGGCATTGAGTGGTTCTGTTGCGTTGAGTGTTGCTATGGTGTTGAGTGGTGCTGTAGCATTGAGTGAGGTGTGTGAGGGTGATGGGGTGTGAGGGTGATGGGGTGTGAGGGTGATGGGGTGATGGTGAGTGATGGTGTGTGAGGGTAATTGGGTGAGGGTAAGTGGTTGTGTGTGATGGTTATTGTGTGAGTGATTGATGGTGTGTGAGGGTGAGTGGTGTGTGAGGGTGAGTGGTGTGTGAGGGTGATGGGGTGTGAGGGTGATGGGGTGTGAGGGTGATGGGGTGTGAGGGTGATGGGGTGTGAGGGTGATGGTGTGATGGTGAGAGATGGGGTGTGATGGTAATTGTGTGAGGGTGAGTGAGGGTATGAGGGTGAGTGTGTGGGGGTGACTAAGTGTGTTGTATGTGTGTGTGTTGTTGTGTTGTTGTGAGCTTGTGTGTGTGTGGCAGTGTGAGTTTGTATGTGTGTGCGTTTTGATTACGGAATTTTGCATAGTCCTAGAATTAGTTACTTTTCCCTTTTTTTTTTGTTCCTGCGTAAAAATTGCGGACGCTACCCTGTGCCATAACGCTACCTATGTTATTTAGGTTAGCGTTCTAGTTTATTTTGCCGATTTACCTTGGATTTTGATTGACGTGTATTCCGTCCAATCAAATTGCAACGTTTTCTTACGTAGCCTTGCAATTGCGTCACGTTAATTGGGAAACTTCCAGATCTTCAGGAACAGGCGTATGTCTAAGGCGCGTCGTGCTTCCCGCGTTGTAGCCGCGTCGTTTGACAGGTAAGTTGTCAATCTAATCATTTTTTTGTGTTGTTTACCTAGTGTTTCTTTACTATATATATATTTATTAAGTTTTGTAATGTTTAGTAATGTTTTTTAAAGAATTAACTTTGCGATCGTACTTGGCTTGTGTATGTACCTATTGTACTTTTATGGAATGTTTCTAATTTCCCTTAGTTAATGTATTTTTGCTTACTTTTATGTAATGTATGTTATAAAGAAAAAGTTTTGGGATGTACTCTTTCTACATGTTGCTATATTTGTTTAGTTGACAATGTGTTATTTAGACGGTACTTTTTTTTAATTGTTCCTTGTGTTTTGGTGTTAATTAAATTGTTTTTATGTTTTCTTTGTTGTTTTATTTTCCGTATACTTTCTGAATTTCGCCCACCTTTAAATATTTCTATTTATTGTACTGGTACGTAAAAGCTATATTTGCTGTATATTTTGAAACCTACATGTTTTTGCTGCTTTTGAGCACCAATTCCTTATGTATGTTTTTGTAAGTACTATAACATTTTAAAGCAATACTTATGGAGTGTAAGCTTATACTTTTCAAAACCTGTATTTTTTATCAAAAAGAAATGTTATGTTTTCAATACCATTTGAATGACTTTAAAGTACTATGTATGTTAATTAATGGTCAAGTATACGTATGAAGCCACCTTTATTAATTGTTTAGAATTTTTTTGGTTACTTTGAGTGGAATACTTTATTGTAGTTTTGGAAGAATTGCAATTAGGCTGTGAAGTCTCGTGCTTTTGTGATTACGCACTTTGTTTGTGTTTTGGTTTTTTTCCGGCATTGTTTAATGGTTTATTTTCCCTTACTTTAGTAAGTGCTTTCTGTTGTGAATTTGTGTCCATTAGATGGCTTTACCCACTTTTAAATTGTTGTATTATTTGCAGTGTATTCAGATGTTTCCCTATTTTTTGTGCATTTATGTTTTTTGGTAAAAAAATGATTTATTTTACAATCTCTTTCTGCATTTTTGTGTATTAATTGCTGCACTGTCCTCGCGATGCATTAAGTTTTTATATTTGAATAGCTACAAGTGTGTAATCCGATTTTTACTTATTAAAATAAATGTTGCCTAACGCTATTTATGTGTGGAGTTGGAGGGTGGAGTTGTAGTTGGAGGGTAGAGTTGTAGGGTGGTATTGTAGTTATAGGGTGTAGTTGAAGGGTGGACTTGGACGGTGTGAGTGTGAGTGGATGTGAGGGTCCGGGGGTGTGAGGGTGTGTGCTGGTGTGTGAGGGTGATTGAGGGTGACGGTGAGTGTTGTGAGGGTGTGTGAGGATGAGGGGGTGAGGGTAAGGGGGTGTGAGAGTGTGTGATGATAGGTGTTGGTGAGTGAGGCTGAGAGTTTGAGGGTGAGTGTTGTATGTGTATGTATTTTGCGGCACCATCGGTCAGAATAGTGTTGTTTTTGTTCTGCTATGTCTATGTTCTACACTTAGCGAAGTTGCAATTTAGTAAAGCGCCACCATTAAGATTGGTGGAGATAGAACATGGGTGTTTTGATTTTTTTTGGCTGCACACTTTCTTTCCATAAAAACCTTTTTGATAGTACTTGTTGCCTCATCTGCTTTTCTTCCTGCCCATGTCTATAGCAAACATACATGTTTTGAAGCGGATGCCTGACAGTCGTATGCTGGACCCCAAACTGTGGTGTGTGGGCGGCTGTGGTGTGTGGGCGGCTGTGGTGTATGGGCGGCTGTGGTGTGTGGGTGGTGGTGGTTTGTGGGCATGTGAGAGAGAGTGTGCGTGGGCGTGTGAGAGAGAGTGTGCGTGGGCGTGTGAGAGAGAGTGTGCGTGGGCGTTTGAGAGTGTGCGTGGGCGTGAGAGAGAGTGTACGAGGGCGTGTGAGAGAGAGTGCGTGTGCGGGTGAGAGAGAGTGCGTGTGCGTGGGTGGGTGAGAGAGAGTGCGTGTGCGTGTGGACTTGCTGTATCATTCAACTACTGTAAGAGGTACATCTCAAGGTTGTACATGATGGAGAATACGCTAACTCTGGGCCTTACTCCAGGGCTTGTGCGTGGATTCCAGCCTCTGGATGACGGCAGCAGCAAGTGCAATAATGCAAACGCTTTTTGTTTTAATGCTGAGTTGTTGTAGCTTTGGACTTGTATTGTGGGTGCTTATACTTCCAGTCAATGACCCCACAGTGCTACGAATACAATCATATAAAGGCTGCACTCATATGTCAAGCATTGCACTTGCTGTCCGGAGTGATATTTGGTTCCTCCAGTCTGCTCCTGTATGCATATCAAATCCCCAGCTTTTGTAACAGAGTCAATAGAGGACGTCAATGCTTGGTCAGTTTTTGCAAAGTTTACTTTCGAAAATGTAAGTGAGAGCTCATGTTTTGTGGATGTTCTCAACACACAGCGCTGCTCGCCGTATCACAGCAAATCATTTAGTTTTTCTCGAAACAGATGGATTTTTTTCAATCAAAAGTATTGTGATGGGCCTGCTGCTGCCTGCCTCTTGCAATCATTATGTGCTCAATTTTCCATTACATGAGTGGATTTGCTTTCATCAGTGATTATTTGTTTGTTATTATAAGTGATTGCCGTTAGTGTTCTGTTTGTTTTGTGAGTCTGTAACATTGTATGTATTTTGCGGCACCATCGGTCAGAATAGTGTTGTTTTTGTTCTGCTATGAGTATGTTCTACACTTAGCGAAGTTGTAATTTAGTAAAGCGCCACCATTAAGATTGGTGTAGATAGAACATGGGTGTTTTTTTTTTGTTTTTGGCGTCCATAGCTGTCCATAGCTGGTGATTTGCTTAGATTTCAGTGGAAATTTGAACAAAACAACTCCGAGTGATAAAACAATCGTCACTGAAATCCACTCAGTATGGAGAGGGAGGAGATGGGCTGCCTGCAACTCGAGCGAGCATAGGGAGGAGGGGGTGGTCTGCCTACTAAGTGTAATGCGTGTGGCAACAGAGGGAGAGCGCGGCGCGTGCTGGAGAGGGAGGGGGTGGGATGCCTGGTCCCACCCCCTCCCTCTGTTGGTAGTGGTTGTGCAGGGAGAGAGAGGGGATGTGCTGGCGGCTGGGGAGGGGGAGGAGAAATTCGAGCCTGTCTGTGTACGGGGGGAGGTGATGGCGGCTGGGGGCTGGGGAACAGATGGCGAAGGCTGGCGATTTTTTTTTTTTAAATAGTCGGTTATCTCGAGTTGTGCAGGCTGAGGCGGTGGCGCTTGGAGTCGTGGAGTTGCGGGTTTAAGACGAGACACGGCCGTGAAACTGCAGGGAGAGAGAGGGGAGGTGCTGGCGGCTGGGGAGGGGGAGGAGAAATGTGAGCATGGCTGTGTGCAGGGAGAGAGAGGGGAGGTGCTGGCGGCTGGGGAGGGGGAGGAGAAATGCGAGCCTGGCTGTGTGCGGGGAGAGCGAGGGGAGGTGCTGGCGGCTGGGGGTGGTGATAGCCGTGGGAGGGAGCCTTGTCGCTTTCATGTGCACGCGCTTTTAATGTCAATGCGCTTGCGCATTGAGCTTAAATTTGACAGGCACTGCAAGGAATCGCCACGGATTTGCAAGTTGGTTAAAGTCTGTTTAAGCCCCTATAGTCTCGCAAGCTCAATGCGCATGCGCATTGACAGGCGAGACCTAAAAAAATGATGACCACAAAAACCACCAGGGCAAGAAGGAACACCCCCTCTCGCCTCTCCCCAAAACGTCGCAAGATAGATGAGCCCAGCTCAGTCGAGCTCCTGGCAGTGATTTTTCATAGTTCCATAAGATGCAGTGCAGTGACAAAGATACCTTACAGTGTAGTAAGATAGATACAGTGTAGTGCACAAATTACTCACAGTGCAGAAAGATGCAGTACAGAGTGTAAAGATTACTCATAGTGCAGTAAGATGCAGCACACAGATCCCCTTTTTAACACAAATGATGCCCACAAACACCTCCAGAGTTGGAAGTAAAGCCCCCCAGGCGCTCCCTGATAGAAGAGCACAGCCCCCCCCCTCCGGGCCCCCGGATAGAAGAGCCCAGTTCAGCCCAGGGGCCCCCGGATAGAAGAGCCCAGCTCAGCCCCAGGGGCCCCCCAGATAGAAGAGCCCAGCTCACCCCTGGAGCCCCCGGATAGAAGAGCCCAGCTCAGCCCCAGAGGCCCCGGATAGAGGAGCCCAGCTCAGCCCCAGGTACCCCGGATAGAAGAGCCCAGCTCAGCCCCCCCAGGGGCCCCCGGATAGAAGGGCCCAGTTCAGCCCCAGGGGCTCCAGATAGAAGAGCCCAGCTCACCCCCAAGGTCCCCGGACAGAAGAGCCCAGCTCAACCCCAGGGGCCCTGGATAGAAGAGCCCAGCTCAGCCCGGCTCCTGCAGAGATTCCCTCCAAGATTATTCAGCCTATTTCTACAAACACAATAGAAGGTGCTGACAATCTCCTGCCTGAGCAGAGACCTACACAGATTCCTCACAGTGCAGTAGGATGCAGTGCACAGATCCCCTCTTTAATGGCAATGATGTCCACAAACACCCCAGGCCGGAAGGGAAGCCCCCAGGGGCCCCGGATAGAAGGGCCCAGCTCAGCCCGGCTCCTGCAGAGATTCCCTCCAGGATTATTCAGTTTATTTCTACAAACACAGCAGAAGGTGCTGACAATCTCCTACCTGAGCAAAGACCTGTGCAGACGCGTCCAGGCTCTCTCCTCCTCCTGGGGTGGGGGGCTCGGGGGGGCAGATCTGGGGTATGGGGGGGGGTCTGTAGATGAAGGTAACTGCACAGACAGACAGGGCTCCTTCCTCATCTGCTGCAGGCTGCACACACGAGGAGAGTCTGGGAGTGATGTCACCGCTGCTACTGGTGCTGTCTCTGCCACTGCTGACCCGGAAGAGGAAACCCTTCTCCCTTTCTCCTAAAGTGCAGCTCAGTGGTTTCATGAGCAGGCGAGGAGCGCCCTCTGGTGGCCGCTGACGGAACCGCCGCCTCTAGTCAATTGGAAATGACAGTCTCTATTTCATTAAATATATCAAAATGTTGAAACTGCCAGAATTAAACTGGACAGCGTTTTTCTAATCTCCCTGTTTCTGTGGGTAATTCTTTATATTTGGTAGGGCTGTGTATATTCAAACAGCATTCCAAATTAAGTTTTGCATTTCTCTGCATTGTTTACCTGCTCACTCCCTCCCTTCAGAGGTTCACTTATAAAATAAAGAAAGAAGTAGATTGCAGTCTCAATAAATTCATAAGACAAAACAATCGGGTTTGACTCTCACAGATTTCTCCCTCAGTGGATGGTCCCTTGGCAGTGAGTGACCGGTGCCGGCTCTGAGGATGAGAGGGTATTCCAGCACTAACAAATGCCAGACTCCTTCATACAGGCTCTGATTAGAGTTACCACCTTTGGTCATGTTTTAAGATTTTGCAAAGGCCCGGATATTATTTTTCAATAAGACTTTGTATAAAAGTATTTGTATTGATTTTTAAAATGGCTTTGCTGTCTTTGTTTACTTTAACTATCAGTCATGATTCGTTAAGGCAGCTCTAGAACACATTTTAAAGTGATTTCTGCTTATATTTGATATTTTAAGTTTGCACTGATTAGAGGAAAACATACCAGCTTTAACTAATCTTCCTACTTTTGTACTGGCCAGGACAAGAAAATACAGGCCATGCCGCTAAAAGACCCGCCAGGTGGTACCCCTCTCTCCCAGCATAAGTCACTCCTCGACCACGCACCATCAATGTGCGGGTGCAGGAGGGCTTCGTAGCACTGTCAGGCAAGTTGCATTTGTTGCCTCTGCAGTGACATCAGATCCAACACACACACACACATCAGAGCCATCAAGTCTCACTCATCATGAGTGACACTCACACATTTAGAGGTTGTGCTGACGTCTCACTCAAACCTTGCTGAATCTTATAACTCTGAGAAGGAGGGACGCTAGAACTAGAATTCCATATGTGACTTTGCTCGTACTTCTACTGTGTGCGGAGTAGCCGCTTACAGTCAAAGAGGGAGATACTATTCATTTCATAGAGTTCAGCAAACCCACTGGCCTACATTTTGATAACAGTACATTTTCAATATTTCACCTTGACGGCTGAACAGATTATGCATTCGGTGTAATGTTAATTTGGATGTCTGTATTCATTTTTTGGATTTTACCTGTTTACTCATCATTCCTATAATTTCACTAATATCTCATCCTCTGACATTATTAACATCAATGTTAGGTGACATCACTTCCTGTTGGGTCATCAATAGTCTACTTCGTTTTAGCTCTTAGGAACTTCAAACACTTGAGCTCTGTGAAGCACATACATGATACCCAGCTGGAATACGGCGTTTAAATGCCTGGTGGCTATTGGAAAATACTCTTGTGAAACATCTGTGGGATAAGACCATAGATTATTTTGACAATATTGCGGGCTCAGAAGTTAAAGTTTGGGAAGGTTTCAAGGTAGTGCCTAGAGGATATACCATGGCTCAGATTAGGTGTAAGCTTGAAAATGGGAAGAGGGAGTGTTAGAGCTGGCAGCCTTGGCATGGATCTCCATTCCATTTTCTGCTGTTGCCTCCTGTGTTTTGTTTTAATGTGTGTTGGATTTCATTTTTGCTGGTCTGGATGCTTTGGGTACTTTGCTACTGCTGTTCATTGCCAAAGTGCAAGTGCTCCCTCTGTAAATTGTTAGCATGGATTAGTGTTTCCATATTTGGTTTACTGTTAAGTCCCTAGTACAGTGCACTGTGTGTGCCCAGGGCCTGTAATCCAAATGCTGCTAGTTGGGCTTGCAGCACTGATTCTGCTACCCACACATGCAGCCTTGCAAAAGGGTCTCAGGCCTGCCATTGCAGTGGCTGTGTGCAGTCTAGTACTGCAATGTCGACCTGGCAAGTGCACCCACTTAATGTACAACCAAGAATCCAAGTTATTGGGTTCATAGACCTATCTCATGTTGTGGTAACTGACCTGTTTGGTCAGTGATACCTGCCAAGAAAGAAAAATTACTTTCTAGTGTCCCCTCACTCACCGGGGTTGCCACACGGTGACATGCTTCATCATTGGGGCCCTCCCAGTTCTCTACGAAAAGGGGCGTGCTGCGACTCACGAACTACGCAGGAGCACTGTTATGTGAGAGACTATGTGTAGTGCAAAGTGGTGGAGTGAGTGTGGGTGAATTAAAAATACCGTGCTTAGTGGGCCTCAATATATTTATTTTGCTCCTAGTCAGGTATATTAAAAATGGGGTGATATCACTAATAACCAACCTGTAATGGGGATTGGTTCAGTGAAAGATCGACATGTTTCATGCTACCCCTAGCATTTCTTCAGGACCATGTGGGGACCAGCCCTACATATGCCACTCCAATGTCCCTAATTAGACAGTGATACTAAAAACATTTAATGTATGAAGCATGCGTTCGTAATAGAATACATACGTTTTTTGGTTTTCGAAAAACTGTAAATAGAAAGTACACCATTAGTCGCATTTTATACCTCCCTTATGAGGAGGGTCACATAGTGTCTTCTCATGACGCACGCCTCATGTGCTATGGTGGAGATTTGCACCATATTGGCACGTGCAGGCTCTCATGCCACGTAATGAACTATAGTATTTACAAAAAGAAGTGGTTGTGAATTCACACATAAAAACAAGACAGGACTTGATGTGACCAGGACGATAGACACACAAAACACATAATTAGTGCAAAGACATAATATAAGCCAAAAAACTGTTTCACGATATTTACTTGAACTTGATGCTGTGCTCAATGGCACCTCATGGTCTCTCTAGGGGTTCGTTTTCACCTTCTGGACTCAATGCTGGATATCCATTATGGGGTTAATGAGGCAGAAAAGTAGAGAGATCGATAAGTATCTACAGCCTCGATCGTTATCCAGATTTTCCATTGTTAAAGTGTCGGGTTATCTATACGAAAGGTTTTACTTACTTCCTGACTCGGGAAAACGTGAGGAAATACCTAGGATCAGCTACCCCCGGGACCGCATCTTACTGAAACCACCGCGCTCGCTCTGTTAAATATCAAAGGAGCTTCCGGGTTTCTCCTACGGGCCGCTAGACCGTGAAGGAAAGGCGGCCATCTTGGGAGGATGTAAATGCTTGGTACAATAACCGTTGTTGAAAGCAGGGGACAGTTGGTTCGCGACTGCTATATTGCAGTTGCGAAATCGTTCGTAATGCTTTAAAAATGATACATATATACCATGGGCCAAACAATTTATAATAAAAACATTCCCAAGGCATATTGACAATTATTTGATGTTTATCAATAAGGTTATAGATAGTGTAGCAAGAAACAAAACTCGAGGATCTCATCGGGAATCATGCTATATTGTTGGAAAAGTTACTCGAAATTACTTATGATTTTGACAATTATTTGAGGTTTGTCAATAAGGTTATAGATAGTGTAGCAAGAAACAAAACTCGAGGATCTCATCGGGAATCGTGCTATATTGTTGGAAAAGTTACTCGAAATTACTTGTGATGAAGCCAAGGGAGTAACTCTTGTCACCGACTTGTTTATAAGACAGGGGAGGTATTGGGTTAGATTCAGGTACTTAGGAGACAATCACATCTCAATGGTACCTACAAGGTACAGGATTCGAATTAAGGTGCTTATGGATGTATAGCCTGTCGAATGACCACCATGTTAGGTCAATGAATGAAAGGGGGGGCCATACAGGTATCCTAGCAGTGGTGTATAAATGCTAGAGGTGGAGTTGTTGTTATTGTTGAGTAGCTGTAATGTAAAAGTTACTAAGAGGTTCAGTTTGTGAAGGCACCCCACGGGATGTCATCATTTAGTCCGCAGGTGTCTGTACGTAATTTGAACACCCATCGTTGTTCACGTTCGTGGAGTATTCTTTCGTGATTTTCCCTGGTTTTTACGATCTCCAGAACAACCCATGTCATATCGTTGGGTGTATCGTTCTTCTCTATGAAATGATTAGTCATGCGTGTAGTTGCTCGTTTGCACCGGATGTTGCTCCTGTGCTCAACAATTCATGTGCTGATCTTCCGGATGGTCATTCCAATGTAGTGTAAATTACATGCACATGTTATCAAGTACACTACACCACTAGTATTGCAATTAGACATTTGTCTCAAATGCCAAGTGGTATTGTCATTGAAAGTGATCATTTTTGTAGTAGATGTTAAATGACACACACTACAATTGTTGCAAGGATAGTCCCCCACTGGTAGTGGTTGGAGTCTGTTGGTGGCTGTTGTCGGTTTTGGACGGGTGTGGACTAAGTGGTGTCTCAGATTTTTCCCACGGCGGTGACTAAACATTGGTGTTGGTATAGTCAAGTTCCCACTATTGACAATTGGCCAATGTTTTTTCACAATTCTAGTAATCTGATCTGATACTTTGTTGAACGTTGTGATACAAATAGGCCTTCTACTGTTAGTCACATCTCTTTCCTTGGGTTCCAAAAGTGCATCCCTGTGATTGTTACCAGCCCTCTTCTTGGCATTGTTTATTAGCTTCGTTGGATAATGCCTTTCTTTGAGTTTTAGCTCAGATCTTCAGCTTGCTTGAGATAGTCCTTCTTCTCAGAACAGTTCCTCCTGAGCCTCAGGAATTGTCCGAAAGGGAGGTTCTGTTTGAGATGTCTCGGGTGAAAACTTTCATAGGTTAATAAACAGTTTCTCGCTGTGGGCTTAAAGTGCGTGGTTGTGGTTAATTTGCCATCGCATTCCAAGAACCAGATCAACTCAGCAGTCACTGAGGGGAAGAAGGAGAAGGAGGAGAAGAAGGAGAAGGAGGAGGAGGAGGAGGATGGAGCCCTGCCAAGAACCTCTGGATGGCGGAGTCTGCCGGGGCATGGAATAACAGAGTGCGATCGAATGGAAGATCAACCAGCCGCTCCCGAACACATAGGGGAACACACCGTCCCGAAGCCAAGCATGCCGACGGAGGGTGACTGAGAAAGCCATGGCACGGCCCAGCACCTCTGAGATGTCAAGAGCGGAGCTGAGAATAAACGCTGCTAGCTCCCGGCCATCCAACGCATGATTCCGTAAGTTGACCTGAACAGTCTCCTGTGAAGCGGCGGATCCCAAGGACTCAGCCGAGTCCTACAAAGAAGAGCTGGCTCTAGCCACACACATAAGGTGATAAGGGCCCGCAAAGCATTGCTGGTCTTGGCGAACATGTTGCGCCCCCAAGAATCCAGGGGCGCCTCCCGGGACGGCGGAGACAACAGTGGCGGCAGGGAGGAAAAAGCAGTCCGCAAAAGTGGACTGGAGGCAGAGAGGTGGAGGGAAAGACATGCCGGGTCACGTGGCGCTGGAAGGTGCCAGTGCAGGAGGTGTTGGGGCACCGGATCGCCTGTGGCGGGACGCCCCCAGGTCCCCATCAGGGAAGAGAGGAGCGAACCCTCAAAGGGTAGCAATAGCTCCCTCCCACCACAGCCCTGGTGGAGAACCTCCAAAAGATGGTCTGCCGGGAAATGAGCAACCGGGTCACCCATGCGCAGAAAACCCACAGCCGTGGACCCTGCGTGAGCAAAGGCTGCACCCGCCTCCATAGGGTACCGCAGTGGAGAAAGCCGCTCCTCTGTGGGCGACCGCTGTAAACTAAGGTGGCCATCCCTGAAGTCAAGCGGGGCGGGCAAAGGCCAGACCTGGAAGTTAGAAGGAGGAACCAAAGAGTGGGGGACCTGTTGCACCTCTGGCAAACATCGCGGACCCTAGAATGGCGGGGAGCCGCCTTTTGATGACATTGGTGAAAAAGCCACCACGCGGCGGCCTGTCTCCGGTGAGGATGACACTAGCAGGAACCCAACCTCCGGAGAAGAGGGAGCGTCCGAAGACGAATCTGTGACTAGACGCCTGTTCGGCGCCGTAGAGTCTGTAGCCTGAGGCAGGACGTCATCACCATCCGGCGCCAAAAGAGACACCGGACAGGGCTCCTTCAAGTCACGCAGCGCCGGGGACCAGAGCCGAAGTGGCCAAGGCACAGCACCGGAACGGCACCGACTCGACCTCCAACGAGGCAGCCGACTGCGTGGAGGGACGAGAGGGACCAGGGGAGTGACAAGAAGCCCTCCGCCAGCCTCGGCCCAGAATGTGACGTTGGTGGTCTGCCAACCCATGCGGCGCCATCGGGGCCGATTCAACCTCCAGCTCGACCTCCGACGAGGCAGCCGCCTGCATGGAGGGACGAGAGGGGCCCGGAGGGGACGGAGGGTCCCCGTCCAGCCTCGACCCAGAGCGGGACGAGGGGTGTCTACCGACCCCTGTGGCGCTGCCTGGGCCAGCAGGTGCCGGCACTGTAGCGGCATCAGCTCAGCCGTGGACAAGGCCGTCGCCTGTCTAGAAGGCCGAGCAGGGCTTGGGGATGCGACCCCAGCCCTGGTCCCACGACACCATATAGACTCCCGCAGGAGTTTGTGGCGAGGCAGAGGCGCCGTGGTCCGAAGGAGGGACCCCCAAAGGGCCGAACCCCAACAGCACCACATCCTCCAAACCTGAGCCGAGCCAGTCGATGCCGACGATGCTGCGGAGGGCCCCGGCAATGCAAGGGATCTGCCGACATCCCAGGAGGGGAAGGAGGAGGAGACGCCAGCGAGGCCTGCAAAGCCACCGTATATGTCTTCATCTGGACTCTTGATGCCCCCTCACCAGAAAACGGTGGATGGGAGGACGACATGCGGGGACGCATCACCTGCGTAGAGCCCACGCCCCTGGCAGGCCGAACTCCGGCCCCCAGGGACAAGCTGCGACACTTACCCAAGCGACGCTCATGCGACATTGGGGATGGATGAGGACGCCGACGAGGATCTCTGCTTCTAAAACCGTCTGCCGAGGCCGATCGAGGGGATGTAGCCGATCTTGAGAGACGTGCCAAGAGTAGTTTCTTCCGGCGCGACTTCGGCTTCAACTGTTGGCACACCTCACAATCAGTGGTGCCGTGATCTTCCCCTAACACCACATGCAAATGAGGTGAGGGTCCGTCGCTGACATAAGGCCCCCCCTATGACATGAAGTCTTAAAGCCGGAAAGGCATTCACACACTGTTCCACCAAAAGATATCACAATGATGAAAGAAAAAGGCCCGAACAGACACCGGATCCGCGTTGCACGCGGAAAAGGAAAAAAATGACGTAGGCACGCCAGGGTTGGAATAATGTGACCTCCCTTACGTCACGTACACGGAGAAGCCTGGGCGGAGTCGCATGATGCCATCTCCCCGGTGTGCAGGGATGCTGTGGCAATAAGTTTTCCGGATCCAGTCTCACGCCTGGGAATAATTCTACATTAAGGAATCTGCGGCTATTAGTCTCTATCAGATACTGAGGTTTGTGTGTTTAGTACAGGTATAATCTTATGGTGTGTGTGGGTTTATTTGAACCCTGTGGTTTAATCTGCACTTGTTGTTTATGCGGTGTTGTCACACCCTTGTAATTATAAAAGGTATGTTACAGGCGACCAGGTGTCCCTTGCCCGTGACTTCTGAGGAAGTAATGGTGCACAGTTAACAGCAGCAACATTGCAAAGTGTCAAGAGCCCGATTTAGAGTTCGCTGGCCGGGTGACTAGCCGGGTTACTCAGACACAAATGTGACGGATATCCTGGCTGCGGTATTGCAAGCACTACTGAATATAATATAGGGGAGCCTTGTTTCTTTCTTTCGTACTTTCTATTTCTCTTGTTTTTATTATCTTTATTTTACTCTTTTTTTTCTCTTTCTTATTTTTTTTTCTATTTCTCTCTATTCCTGGTTTATCATTCTTTCATTTCCTAATTTAAGAGTGCTCAGCCTCCTAAACCATTTTATTCATTCATTTGTATTTCTTTTTTCCTGTCATGCGGATGACTGCACAGATATCCTTACAAATAGGATGTTTGAATTCTGCATGAACCTTTTTACTAATGGTCCTAGTTGAAGGTGCCATTTAGAAGTTAAATATATGTTTCTGATGTGAGGTAGGGTGGGTATGAGTGAGAATGTGTGTGTGAGAGAGAGACAGAGAGAGAGTGTGTGTGCCTGTCTGTCTATGTCTGTGTGTGAGTACTTGAGCGTGGGGAGCCGGCTCTCACTATACTATACCAAAAATAGGTATAGTGTGCAGAGAGTCCAGTGGATCCCCAGAGATTTTGCAGAGGCTAAAGTAGATAACACTTATGCTCTTTTGTGGTAGTGTGGGGGAGCAGTTACACATATACAAGGGAAGTTTTAAGCATTTGTTGTACACACAGTGGTAATAAATGACACACACTCAATTAATAAATCTAAGACCAATTTATAAAATGACACTTGGTTAGATTTATTTTGCGGAACCACAGAATTTCATCTTGAGTAAATACCTTTTGCAATAGAAATTCTGTTCAATATAAAAAGTGGCCAATTAGTGCAATTTCCAGACTTTCCAATTTTAACCTATGTGGTGAAGAAAACATTCAACATACGTATAGGCAACATCTACTTACAAGACCATTCTTCGGAAGTTAAGGTTAGTATTGGACAAGGTTCAGTTCAGAACCAACAGTGCACCACTAGCGGCAATGGGGCGCACAAGTACAAGTTCAGGACTGGAAACCCAATACAAATTAAGAGGGACTGGGGCAATCGGACAGAGGCTGCTTACAGGTAAGTAACAGCGGCTTGGGGGAACTAGTCTCTGGGGGTTGAGGCCAACACTGGACATGGCCCAAGGCAGCACCATGACTACACCACACCACCAGCGGCACAGGGACTCCCGGGTGCAAGATGCCAACACAGCATCAAAGACAGGCCAAGTTGGAAAAGGTCTGCAGGCTCGGGCCAGGAGGCCGGTTGAAGGAAAACAAAAGCTGTCATGGTAAGTTTTGATTCTCGGGGATGTAGCATAACCTTTTGTCCTCTTCACCAAAGCCCAGGACGGATGGTTGCAGGGGTGCCTTTTGGTGTCAGAAAAGGCTTACCAGAGCAGGTCACGGTTGAGTGGGTCTCCTTGCAGAGGCTGCAGGTAACGTTGAGGAGTCCAGACGAGGTCAGCTCATGGTGGACTCTCACTCTACACTGACTGGGAGCGATCCTCTAGAAAGGAGCTAATCTAACTAAGGACTGAGCCCTGAATGCCAGCCTATTTGACACGATCCACCAAGTTCCCATGGTCGACCCTGTCAAAGGCGGCCGAGAGATCCAACAACACCAGGGCCTGAGGAGTATCCCGGTCAGCCTTCTCTCGCAGGGAGTCCAATACCCCCAGTATTGCTGTCTCCGTTCAGTGGGCAGGCCGAAAACCACCTTGGTGTGAGTCGAGATAGTTGGATTGTTCAATAAAATTGGACAGTCACTTCACCACATGAGCCTACAGTACCTTTACCAGGTACGAGAGCAAGGAGAATGGACGGTAATTCAACAGGATCTGGGGGTCTGCCCCTGATTTCTTCAGAAGGGGAACCACAATTACCTCTTTAAAGGCCTTAGGGACACAACCCTAGAATAGGGCCTCATTCAGAAGAGAGCGGGCTGGACCCGGGAGGCCGGTGAAGGCTTCTTTTAGGACGTGTAGAGGGCAGCAGTCCGTAGGGAATCCAGATTTTACTTTAGACGAAAGGTCCTGAAACACCTGTTGGACTTGGCCCGCAGGGCAGGTTCACCCCTAAACTTTTTTGCTTTATGTGTGACCCTGTGTCAGTGATTTTTTGGGTCTCTGCGCACTTTTCCCTGGGTCCCAGAGTGAAAGTGCGTGCGTGTAGCATGGCTGGCCTGCCCTCCCATAGGAATGCATGGGGAATGTGTGTGTCCCTGGTAGTTCCTGATGCGTGGGGAGTGCAGGCTCGAGTTTAGTATGTGTAAACTCGTGAGAGTGAATGCTGCGAGATGGTGTCTGCGGCATGTATGTGTCTAGAAGGGAAGTGCTACTTCTGGACATTGAGATATGTGTGCAGTGAGGGTGCTGGAGCGTGATTGGCTGGAGCTGGCTGGCATGCCAGGCTCCAGGAAGTCTGGATGGGTCTGCCCGGTGGTGAGTGGGAGATTAGCATGAGTGATGTGTGGGAGGAGTGTACCTGTGTCCTGGATGGGCTGGGATTTTCCCACACAATGCTGGCTCCGCCCCCCTGTGGTGTGTCTAACGACCCTAGCCTCCCCAGTGAATGAAATGGGTGGTTGGGCCATCAAGAGTGCTCCAGAACCAGCTGCGACTGGTTTCTCCCCCACCCTGCACCCTGAAACAAAGGATTTGTTAGTATAAGAAGGGGCTGTGCCCCCTTAGAAAATGTTCTGCTTTTGGATCCTGCCAGAGGGGGCTGTTGCTGCTGCTGGGGCCAGGAGGACCGCCACTTGGGGTGTCTCCCTGCCTGGAGACCCAGTGTGCTGGCTCTGGCCCAGCCTTGCCCCCCTGCCTGCCTCAGCCCCTGCTGGAGCTTGTGCTGTGCCTACAGCACTGAGAGCGCTGCTCTCTGCCCTTCAGCGCTGGGGAGCGCTGGAATCCCTTGCTTAGCGCTTGAGAGCGCTTTATTTGGCCCTGTGGCGCTTGAGACCGCCTTTTCTTGGATGCTAGCGCTGCTAGCGCTTTGAGAGCCCAGCCGGTGCCCACCCGGCATCAGCCCGAAATTGCGGTGCATAGCGAGTGCCTACCTCGCTTTATATTTGATTAGGAGGCCGGTGCCCACCCGGCATTGCCCAGGTCCGTGATTTATTTGAATCACGAGGGAGCCCACTCCTCGGATAATGGGAGCCCGCCTGCCTGCCTATCTAAAGCGAGCCACCGCGCTGACCGCGGCGACCCGGAAGTGGTGAGGCAGCCAGCCAATCGCTGCGCGGCCTGAGGGAGGGTGCCCCGGAAGTCCCGCCCTCGCAGCCGAGCAGCAAGAAGGGAAGCAGCCGGCCGTGTCCGGAGGCTCCCCGAGTGGAGAGAGGAGCCCCGGGAGAAGGAGCAGAGCCTACCACGACTGGTCGAGGCCCCGGAGAGGAAGAGGAGCCCGCCCGCGGCACCAGAGCCGCCGCCCAGGAAGAGTCCTGGACCTTCGAACAGCCGGTGAGTGAAAGCCGGCTAGGGGAGAGGTGCGAGGTCGCGCACCTTCTTCCCCCCCCTGCCTCTACTCGAGCGGCCCCACTTGACAGCGGGCCGCTCCACCAGGGCGCACCTTTGCTTAACAAGTCCCCCAGAGGTGGGGACTCCCCACAAAAGCGCCCACGTGTTCGAGGGTCCCCCGTGAGGGGCCCCAACGCCTACATCAGTGTCGAGGAGCCCCGAGGCTCCTGGGGGCATTCCGCTCTTGAGCCTGAGAGGCTCGAGGCCAGTTCGTGGTTCGTGAGCCTGTGAGGCTCTGGGGGGCATTTGTCTTTGCCCCGAGTCCCCCGAGAGGGACTCCAACGTGGCCATTGTTCTTTGAGCCCCGAGAGGCTCTGAGGGTGCCATTCCCTCGTTCTGGAGCCCAGAGAGGCTCCAGCCCTTTTGCTTTGCAAGCCCTGAGAGAGGCTCTTGTGCCCACAGTCGTTTTGGGAGCCCTGAGAGGCTCTGGGGCACAGTGGTTCTGGAGAGCAGAGCCCGCGAGGCTCTGAGGGGGCCATTTCCTCCTTCTTGAGCCCACGAGGCTCCAACGTTGCCCTAACTTTCCCTGCACCAGTTGCCCAGCACTTTGTGGGCAACTGCTACGTTTAGGCCCTGACATTGGGACACAGGGACTGTCACAGGTGGTGAATGATCTGAGTTTTGCGCAACTGTGGTTTATTGCTACACCTCTGAATGTATTGTGATGCATCATGTGTTTTCCCTTCTTACACCTCTGAATGAATGTTATGCATTGCATCATGTGTTATGTCCTTACACCCCTACAGGTATTGTGATATGTAGGTGGTTGTTTTCTCCCTAGTACAGGTGGTGCTAGTGAGGTCCTGTTACCAGTGATTACTGGTTGTGTGCTCTATTTTTATATTGTGTGCTACAGTGATTTTTATTTCTACAAAGTTCTAAAAGTGCTGATACCCTTGACAGTGGTCCAGGTGGCCCTGTCCTGTACAATATCCCTTGTAAATTCCGCCCGTGCCTGTTGGCACAGTGTAACAATATGTGTGTTTTATCTGATGTATATTTATTATAATACAAAGGCTATTTTTATATAACCTTGTGTGGAGTTTCCTTTGTGGTGGGCCTTTGGGTGTTGTTACTGGGGTGCGTGCGCAAATACTTAACTTACATCGCCTCCAAGTTTAGCCTTGCTGCTCGCGCCACGTTACCTAGAGGGTGAGTAGGGGTTATCTTGGCGTGTAACTCCCTTGCCCTGACTTGGGAGTGGTGGTCTCTGACTGACTTTGGCGAAAGCCCTGGCCAGCCAGGGATCCCACTTCCAACATTGGCGGCAAGCGGTGAGGATAAGGATTTGTGTTTGCGTTGTACCACAGTAGCGGCTGGCCGCACTTCAAAGCTCTACATTTTTAGATAACCACATTTTGGGGATTATTGTTTTTGGTGAAATTCCATTGTTTCTTCTCCTGAAGAGTGTCATTTTATAATTGTGTTCAGTGCATTTGTCCCCCGCCCTGCTTCCAGAGTTTGGTACCTGTGTCGCTTTGGTCAGGTTGAGAAGTCAGGGGTGTTAGAAACTGCCTTACCGATCCGAGGGGAGGGTGTGTGTGGATGAATGGTGTGTTTTCCTGGACGCATGAGTATGAGTTCTCTTTGATAAGGAGAGTGTTGAAGTTTTGGAATTGTGTACTCTTACTTCAGATTGCAAGGTCCCTTGTGCTGCACGTGTCTGTGAGCATCCTGTCAAGATGGAATCTCCTTTTAACCTCTGTGGCCTGTTTAAGTACAGTGTGCATGAGTTGGTACGGTTTTGTGAGGAGAGAGACATCCCAGTGAGTGAGTCAGACACCCAGTCCAAGCTTAGGGATAACATGATCCTGTGGCAGAAGAATGACTGGGAGCGTGAGCACAGTGCGAGGGAGAGGGCCCGGGCCGCACACCATGAGGGTGGTGGGTCTGAGGGGAGCCCTGAAGAGTCTGATGTGGAGAGTGAGTGTGACAGTGACTGGGCGCCAGCAGAGAGCGAGTACCCCCTAGATAGGGAGTCCCTTGCTGGGTCCAGTGTCAGATGTAGCACCCCATCCCTTTCCCTGTCCCCAGAGGTGTGGTTGGATAGGAGAGAAGAAAGGGAGCACCAGCTGGCCATGGAGAAGCTCAGGTTAGAGCATGCCAGAGAGATGGCGCAGCAGGGTGTGAATGAGCGGATTGCAGAGGCTGAGAGGGCCTTGGCCAGGGAGAAGATAGCCCTAGAGTGTAGGTTATCCCCTGACCGCAGTCTTAATTTTCTGGATCCCCCAGGGAGGGTTGAGTCCAGTGGTGGCAGTTATTTAGATTCCAGTATAGGAAATCCCAGTCCCAGTTCCCCCAGTCTGGTACCTGTTTCCCCAGAAGAGGAGTATAGGTTGAAATTCAGGGGCAGTAGGAAACTGTCCCACCAGTCTTGGGTAGATTTTGAGGATGAATGTTGTGATACACTGTGGGCTTGGGTGCAAGTTCACACGAAAGATGATTTTGATGTCTTGTTTGAGCTGATTGTCAAAGAGCACCTGCTCAGTTGTTGTTCACCAGGGTTGCGCCAACACCTGTTGGGGTGTGGATTGTCTGAGGCATGCGAGCTTGCAGATGAAGCAGACAGCTGGGAGAGTGCTAGAGGTTCTCTGGAGTCATTGGTGAGTGACTCCAAAAGTAGTGGTTCAGGGATCTTCCAGCCCAGCGTGGTGGAAGAGGCTCAGTGTAGCCCAGCTAGGTCCCAGTATAGTGAGAAGGGTGGAGGGGCTGACTACCTGGCTCAGTGGAGCAGGAGTCAGTGGGTGGCTGAGAGCCCCCAGAGGCCCGAAGCCCTGTCTCAGAACCTGGGTGGTTTCTTGAGGGAACACCAGGTTGGGGACCTAGGCTGTCCTGTTAGCCCATTTGAGGAGGATCTCCTAGTGAGTAGAGGACCTGGAGCGTCTGTAACCAGAGCTCCTATGGTTCTAGAGGCTGGCAGTACCGCTCCGGTAGGGAGGGTACAGGAGTCCAGCGTGAGGAGTGATTGGGGGATGAGTTTCCCAGTGGATGCACCAGTGGACCAGAGACTAGCCAGTTGGGCTAGATCTTCTTGGAGGGACCCGGGTGGTGCCACTTCTGGTCTGGGGGATCATCACGCACTGTCAGGTGGACAGAGGGCGGGAGATATGCGCCAGACAGACAGTCACGCAACAGATGTGTCATTTGTTAGCCTCAGGGGGATTGTGTGTGAGTCCCCAGAAGTCCTGGAGTGCCAGGCAATTGTTCCACCAAAGGTTTTAGACCGGAGGTTGGATGGCCAGGTTCAGGATCAGCCTGACCTGAAGGGTAGGACGACTGTAACCAGTGTCCTGACCGGTTCTTCTTCCAGAGGAACTTCTCCAGGTGGGAGAGGGCAGACCTCTGGAAGGGGGTGCAGAGGGTGGGAGAGCCCAACTCTGACCCCGGTGCAACCTGAGGGGTTAAACCCTGGGTTGGAATGGCGTTCTAGGTGTCCCCCTCGCACGGGGAGGAGGAACCCTAAAAGAAGAGGTAAGGGGAGGAGAGCCTTCCCTGAGACTCCTGGTCCACCTGAGGTTGTAGACCCTAGGCTGGAGAACCAGTGGCAGCCTGGCCCTGTCTTGCAGACAGGAAGAGTGGAGAGTGGCTACTATGGGCCTGGGGTTACTACCCCCCACTTCGTGAGTAGGCAGGAACCAGTGGCACCTGGGTGGCCTAGGGCCTGGTCCTGGCCACGGACAGCTGAGGAGTACCAGTGGGGTAGCCCAGCTGGTCCTTACAGTAGCTTTAGAAGGAACCCTAGGGGTTCACCGTGGCATAGAACAGGAGGGTGTCCCGGCAGTGGCGGGCCTGCGTCCGTGTTCTATCGCCCCAAGCAGGGAAGTCCATCACGGTGAGGATTGTTCTCCCCTGCGTTTTGGCTGGAAGGGGGTTGTGTTGGACTTGGCCCGCAGGGCTGGTTCACCCCTAAACTTTTTGCTGTTATGTGTGACCCTGTGTCAGTGATTTTTTGGGTCTCTGCGCACTTTTCCCTGGGTCCCAGAGTGAAAGTGCGTGCGTGTAGTATGGCTGGCCTGCCCTCCCATAGGAATGCATGGGGAATGTGTGTGTCCCTAGTAGTTCCTGATGCGTGGGGAGTGCAGGCTCGAGTTTAGTATGTGTAAACTCGTGAGAGTGAATGCTGCGAGATGGTGTCTGCGGCATGTATGTGTCTAGAAGGGAAGTGCTACTTCTGGACATTGAGATATGTGTGCGTGTGCTGTGAGGGTGCTGGAGCGTGATTGGCTGGAGCTGGCTGGCATGCCAGGCTCCAGGAAGTCTGGATGGGTCTGCCCGGTGGTGAGTGGGAGATTAGCATGAGTGATGTGTGGGAGGAGTGTACCTGTGTCCTGGATGGGCTGGGTTTTCCCCACACAATGCTGGCTCCGCCCCCCTGTGGTGTGTCTAACGACCCTAGCCTCCCCAGTGAAAGAAAAGGGTGGTTGGGCCATCAAGAGTGCTCCAGAGCCAGCTGCAACTGGTTTCCCCCCACCCTGCACCTTGAAACAAAGGGATTTTACAGTATAAAGAAGGGGCTGTGTCCCCATGAATGTGTTCTGCTTTTGGATCCTGCCAGAGGGGGCTGTTGCTGCTGCTGGGGCCAGGAGGACCGCCACTTGGAGTGTCTCCCTGCCTGGAGACCCAGTGTGCTGGCTCTGGGCCCAGACTTGCCCCCCCTGCCTGCCTCCAGCCCTTGCTGGAGCCTTGTCCTGTCCTCCAGTGCTGGGGAGCACTGAGCATTCCTTGCCTGCAGCCTGAGAGTGCTGCTCTCTGCCCTTCAGCGCTGGGGAGCGCTGAAATCTCCTACCTAGTGCTTGGAAGCGCTTTATTTTGGCCATAGCGCTGTGAGCGCTGTGTTTTGTCCTGTAGGCGCTTGAGAGCGCCTGCCCTTCGTTGCTAGCGCTGCTAGCGCTGGGTGTGCACAGCCAGTGCCCACCCGGCATCTGACTGCCCCGTGTGGCGATTTGGCGGCGCGGGTGCCACCCCGCTCATTGCCGCTTTGTTTTGCCCGTTTGTTGTGGTTTTGCCACAAGGGAGCCCACTCCTCGGATGGGAGCCCGCCTGCCTGCCTAAGAAGCGAGCCGCCGCGCTGCCCGCGGCGACCCGGAAGTGGTTGGGGGGCCCGACCAATCACAGCACGGCCCAGGAGAGGCCGACCAGAAGTCCCGCCTCTGTAACCGAGCCGGGAAAGGAGAAGCTGCCGGCCGGATCCCCGAGGCTCCCCGAGTGGAGAGGAGAGCCCCGGGACGGGAGAAAAGGAGCCCCGCCGCCCAGGAAGAGTCCTGGACCTTCGAGGCCCCGGAGAGGGAGAGGAGCCCGCCCGCGGCACCAGAGCCGCCGCCAGACAGCCGGTGAGTGTGGAAGTGCCGGTAGCGCGAGATAGCGCTAAGTGACCGAGTGAAGCCACGAGGGCTTTAAGAGAGTCTTCCTTTGCGTAGAGCCGGTTGAGGCTCTTGGGGCTGTTGCCCCTGCTCTGAGTCCCCCGTGAGGGACTCCAACATACCTGCCAGTGCAGTCTGGAGTCCTGAGAGACTCGAGGGGGGCCTTACCTGTGTTGTTGAGCCCGGAGAGGCTCTGGAGACGGCGCATTTTGTGTTGAGCCCTGAGAGGCTCTGAGGGTGCCAATCCCTCGTTCTGGAGCCCAGTGAGGCTCCGCAGTGCCACAGTGGTGGTTCTTGAGCCAGAGAGGCTCCAACGTTGCCCTAACTTTCCCTGCACCAGTTGCCCAGCACTTTGTGGGCAACTGCTACGTTTAGGCCCTGACATTGGGACACAGGGACTGTCACAGGTGGTGACTTATCTAAGTTTGGCGCAATTGTGTGCTTTTACACCTCTGAATGTATTGTGATGCATCATGTGTTTTGTTCTTACACCCCTACAGGTATTGTGATATGTAGGTGGTTGTTTTCTCCCTAGTACAGGTGATGCTAGTGAGGTCCTGTTACCAGTGATTACTGGTTGTGTGCTCTATTTTTATATTGTGTGCTACACTGATTTTACTTTCTAAAGTGCTATTTCTGAAAGTATTACTTCTAAAAGTGCTGATACCCCTGACAGTGGTCCAAGTGGCCCTGTCCTGTACAAATATCCCTTGTAAATTCTGCCCGTGCCTGTTGGCACAGTGTAACAAGATGTGTGTTTTATCTGAAGTATATTTATTATAATACAAAGGCTATTTTTATATAACCTTGTGTGGAGTTTTCCTTTGTGGTGGGCCTTTGGTTGTTGTTGCTGGGGTGCGTGCGCAAATACTTAACTTACATCGCCTCCAAGTTTAGCCGTGCTGCTCGCGCCACGTTACCTAGACGGTGAGTAGGGGTTATCTTGGCGTGTAATTCCCTTGCCCTGACTTGGGAGTGGTGGTCTCTGACTGACTTTGGCGAAAGCCCTGGCCAGCCAGGGATCCCATTTCCAACAGCCCCCCTCCTTGCACTCTCACACAAAGGTACCTCCAGGCACCCATTAACACATCTGGGATGATTGTTTTTAACAAAGGGTGTGGGACGTCTTTGCACAATGGTCGTCTTAGTCCTCATACTCCAGCCAGCTTGGCCTCTGTTTACATGCAGAGGTCCTTTCAGGTGAGTCGAGAGGGTACAAGGGAAGAGACCCTGCGTTCAGCCCCAACCCTCACAATTACCCAAGACTTTGCATAACGTTTCGGAGGAGGGCCCGACTTCAAAATATTCTGGGTAAGGGGGGGTCAGAGCAAAAAAGCTCGTAGACCTCTGCCTTGGGGTTGACAGTGAGGCCCCACCACGGGAAGTGCTGCTACTGCGGGCCAGAGTATTCACTCCCCTTGGAACAGGAAGTGATGGGGCAATAAACAGGGTTCTGCTCCCTCCATCCTTCCTCGCAGTGGATGGCTGGCCCGACTCCAACTCATGCTGGCCCGGCAAGGCATCCTCACTGCTCTACCAACCTCCCATCTCAAACTCAGAATTTAACCAGAAACCAACCCCGCTGACCTGTCTCTTTCAGAGGTGGCACTTAATGTATAGGCTTTGTCTGATAAATATATCGGGGTCAGAGGAGGGGGGGTTTATGCGGCCTTTATAGAGTTTTCCACGGCTTTCGATAAAGTAGACCGTCCTTTGCTGTGGAAGAAACTTTTAACTTTGGGTATGCCAGCTAGGCTGCTAAATCTAGTTCAGGAACTCCACTCCGACACCTGGTGTAGAGTACTGTTGGGTGGAGAGAGAGGTCTATCCCAAGCAATTCCTTCTGCTAATGGTCTTAAACAGGGTTGCTTATTGGCTCCTTTGTTGTTTTCCCTTTATGTTTTTGACCTACCCCAGAGCCTATCATTAAGCGAAGGAATTGCTCCCACTCTAGGGAACAAACCAGTTGCATGCTTAATGTATGCAGATGACATACTTCTTTTAGACCTTACTCCGAAGGGACTTAATAACCGTCTGCATGCATTGCATTTATTCGCTGAATGCCATCATTTAAAGATCAACATGTCTAAAAGTAAGGTAATGTGCATTACAGGAAAGAAAAAAACGAAATCTGGAAATTTCTATTGGTTTTTAGGCAATGAGAAACTGGAAATTGTAAAATCTTATGTCTTCCTCTGGAAAATAGTATGTGGCAACCTAAGTGTCAAGACCCACATAGACAACAACATTAGGAAAGCCAAGACCCAGGGAAATGGACTGAGTGCCCTTTATAAGGCCACTGGCAGAAGACATTTTGTCTATCTGTTGGAGGCCTTTCGTGCTAAAATTCCAGCTTCCCTGCTCTACAGCACTGAGTTAATAGATTTGAGACAATGGGTTTTCTTAGATACAACTGAGGGTGGTCTCTTGCGACATCTATTGTCGGTCAATAATGCCTGTAGAGTAGAATCCCTCAGACTTGAATTTGGCATACGAAGTAGTTGGGTTCAGGCCTTGGCAGGAGTAATACACTGGGTCTTTCACTTAGCAAAGGGAAAGCCGACTGCTCTAAGATTTTTTATCAAAAAGGAATTACTGGGTCCCATGAAAGAATATTCCTTACTTATAAAGAATTTTAGACGGGCTGTTACTCTACTAGAATTGGAGGAATCGACTCTTTTTTCATTATCCCCATATCAGCTAAAGCAGTCCTTAAAACGGGCTACTTGGGAGTTAACTTTTAGGAGGGATAGAGACGTCCTTATTAAAAAGAAAGGTGTCATTAAGGTTGTCAACACTTATTCATTTAAACATATACAACCTTATGCATCCTGGTCCCTCCCCCATAGCTTACGCCGTTTCTGGTTCCTCTTGAGACACGATCTTCTTCCCTTAAATAAATTACTAGCTAGATGGTATGGCTTTTCTGATAAATGCACTTTATGTAACAATGTTAATTCAACTCAGGACACTGCCCATATCCTGTTCATATGCCCAGCCCTAATGGTCTATCGTCGAAAGTGGTTGAGACCAATATGCCTACAGTTAAACATTTCCTCTGCTAAATCTCTCCTCGATGCCATTTTTAATCCTCCCAATGAAATGTTCTGTTTCAGAATTTTTAACTTTTTTAAATGCTTCTTAGAATTATATTAACAGATGTGTTGCCCTTTTTATGGTCTTTGTATAATTGGAATGTATTTTGTGGATTTTATGTCTGTGTAAATTTTGCTATTGATTATGTTTTGTTTATATGTGGATCTCAATCGAGTTCCAAATCATATTAAAATAAAATAAAAACTGAATATATAGGCTTTGTCAGCAGATTCCCTTGGCAGCGAGTTTCCTGGGCCCCGGTGCCACCGCAGGGCAGCTTTTAAATTACCTCAGTCAAAGGAGGCCACCACAGACACTGTTCTGGTTTTTCTGAGAGACCAAATGTTTGATCATGTACTCCTTCCTTGGAAAAAAATAAAGCCCTTTCAATCAAAACCAGCTAAAGCAGTCCAGCTTTGCAAAGGGCCTTCTGCGCAGTCACATGTGCAGTTGCGGTTTAGATACGTTTTGAACCGATTAAGCTGGGAACAAACTTTTTTTGTTAAAACTGCGGATTATGTGGCAGATGTTGGATTAGTGGCAAATGTGCCAAATCTATATGCAGAAAAATGCTGCAGCCACACAATCCCACAATTCCAGTAGGCATTTATATAACCTGCAGCCTTTATTCTGGATAGTTCCAACCCAACTATTCCTCTTTCTGAGAAAAATGGATCATTGTATTAAAAGCACCTGTTGAGTAGCAGTTGCTACAGAATGACAGAAAATTCTGTGGAATGCACTATGTAACAACTCAAATTGTATTTACCTATCCTTTTGTGCCTTTTTCAGCAACACTCTGCATTTTGACTCTGTCCCACCAATGTCTGTAGCTCACTGTATTTTTCCTCACTGAACACATCACTGTTCTTTTATCACAATATCAATTTGTGCAGCTGGTTGGTAGCGGTTGACACAAGCACTCATTTTAACATGAGATTTTAACCAGCGTAAGAGAGAGACAAGCAGGAAATGAGGGGAACACAGTCATAGGAAACTACTGACAAAGGAAGAAAGGAGAGGAAAATGAACCTGCAAGAGCAAAATAAAGAGACAGGAAGAGTAGGATGGTGGAAGGAAGCCGGATAAGGTGAAACCAAACTTTGGTTGCCTTGGTGCTGAGCAGCCCTGCATTCAACAACCCCGACCAAGATCTCCTTAAAGAAAATGTGAGGCCCTCTGATCGTGCCGCGCGTCCGCGAACGTGGAGGTTGCCGGTTGACTTGCTACAGGATCCAGTGGCTAGGGAGCATGTAGCGGAGTCACTGTCGGGTTATTTGGACCTCAACTGGGGGGGGGATGACTTACCCTACTCCACCAAATGGGAGGCATTGAAGGCGGTGGTACGTGGCGCATGTATGGGCCTCTCCTATGGGGTCCGGAAACAATTGTTGTCTGAATTGCAAGATGCGGAACTGGCGCTTCAACGCGCCCAGTCCTGTGCTAGTCCTGAAGACCTGGGTCATCAGATGGAAAGGGAGGCCTTGGTGTCGATCCATGACATACTTACACGACTTGACAAATTTACGCTGGGCCAGTACAGGCAACGCCTCCATCGGGAGGGGGATAAATCCAGCCGCTTGTTGGCCTGGAATCTGCGGCGAGAATTCGCACCTGAGAGGATCGTTGCCTTACGGAACTCCGCTGGCACTATGGTCCACTCTGAGGCTGATGTTCTTGAGGTTCTTCGTGACTATTTAAAGACTGTCTATGAAGCTGACCCATTGATATCGGAGGATGTCGGTCAGTCGTATCTTGAGGGCCTCCAACTCCAGACGTTGCCGGAGGCTGCGGCGAAGGAACTTGATGCGATTCTGACACTAGGTGAGATTACTGCGGCGATCGCTGCCCTCCCCTGCTCCAAGACCCCTGGGGGTGATGGCTATCCGGCTGAGTTCTATCAGTCCTTTGGGAATGTCCTGGCCCCCCTCCTCTTGCAGGTCTACAATGAGGCTCTGCACGCTGGCACCCTTCCGCCTACTATGACTCAAGGAGAAGTGTGCATGATCCTGAAGCCTGGCGGTGACAACACTGATCCCGCGGCATATCGTCCTATCATGTTGCTAAATACGGATGCGAAAATCCTAACTAAGTTATTGGCCACGCACCTTGCCCCACTCATGACACGCCTAGTCCACCCTGACCAGTGTGGATTCATCCCGGGTCGTAACACGGCGATGAATTTGCGTCGTCTCAATTATATACTGCACGAGGTGCAGGGACGGGAGGGTCCTCACGTGTTGGTCTCCATTGATTTGGCTAAGGCATTTGATACGGTGCACTGGGGATATCTGTTGAAGGTACTCCAGAAAATAGGGTTCGGACCTCGATTTCGAGACTGGATCCGGGCGCTCTATAAGGCACCACGCGCCAGGGTACGGTTGGGATCGGCCTGCTCGGCGGAGTGGTCACTGGGGAGAGGCACCCGACAGGGCTGCCCCCTCTCCCCTCTCCTATTTGCTCTTGCAATTGAGCCCCTTGCCGTTTCCGCCCGCGCTGACCTACGGGCTTGGGGTATTGTGGTGCATGATACTACCAATGTGGTCTCCCTCTATGCGGATGATGCACTTTTTTATTTGACCTCCCCGGCTGAGGACCTTCCCGAACTGTTGCGACTCTTGGATCAATTTGGCGCAGCCTCTGGGTTGCGTATAAATATTACCAAATCCCTAGTCTTCCCGCTGACGAATGCTGTCCCAGATCCGGGCACGGAGCTTCAACATTTGGGACTCCGGTACGAGCGCACGGCTTTCCGGTATTTGGGCATCCAGGTGGCCACATCTACGGAGACCCTGCTTACTTACAACGTCGACAGAATACTCACAGCCCTCCGCAAATCTATTACCTTTTGGAACACGCTCCCCCTTTCTCTCATGGGGCGATTGGCGATTGCCAAAATGGTGATGCTCCCTAGGGTCTTATATGTTTTGCAGAACTCCCTATGTCCGTTACCTCCCCGAGTGTTCCGCACATTGAACTCTCTCCTCACCTCACTCCTTTGGGCGGGTGGATGCAGCAGGGTCGCCCTGCGCACAGTGACGAGATGTTGGGATGAAGGTGGCCTCGAAGCCCCGAGGTTTGACTTATACTATTACGCGGCGCAGCTTCTTCCTGCCGCCAGATGGTTCGGTGAAGGAGAGAATTGGGAACTGGCACTGCTGGCTGGTGCAGCAACTGATAAGGCCCTGCAAGAGGCACTGATGCAAGGGCGCGGAGCCGACACCACTTTACCTTTCGTGGTGCGTCATACGGCTAATATTTGGCAGCGCTTTGTTGAAAGGGTGCTGCTGCGAGCACCGTTCCACAGAGAGCTCCCAGTTTGGTCCCTGGCCCAGATACTCCGTTTGGAGGAAAACATGTCCTTCCGGGAGTGGCGGTCTGGTGGTTGTATGACTCTCGCAGACCTCTACCCAAACGACTCCTTTGTGACCTTTGAGGGTGCCAGGGAGTCATTTGGACTAACTGAGGGACAATACCTTCACTACGGTAGCCTTCAAGAGGTGGCCAGGATAACGTGGCCCCAATTCCCGGAAGCACCTCCGCTCACCAATACCCTTGACGTCATCATGTCCTGTGGGAGAGGTAAACGCCTGATTTCCCTCCTCTACTCCGCTATGCGCCGAGATTCGACTCCCCCGTTGGCCCCGGCATGGGGGCGTGGGAGGCAGACCTGGGGGTGGAGTTGGAGCCTGCACAGAGGACGCGGATTGGTCTGTTGACCCATAAGGTCTCCTGTAATGCTCGTTTTAAACGTTTCCACTTTAATTTTGTCCATCGCACATATATGACACCGGTCTCCCTCCATCGTATATCGGCGGATAGACGCCACAATTGTCCTAGATGTGGAATGGGGAGAGCGGGCTTCCTGCTTTTGGCATGGGAGTGTCCTCTTGTTCAGGATTTTTGGCGACAGGTGGTGCGGTACGTTGTTCAGGCTACTCACCTCCAGCTTCTGCTGGACCCACTCCAATGCCTCCTTGCATTGGTGCCCAGACCTAAAAAAAAGAGACTATCATATAAGTTCCTGCAACTCCTACTAGTCTTGGCGAGGAGACGAGTGGCTATCACTTGGATGGGTCAGAGGGCGCCTGAGATTCTTATGTGGCTGAGGGATGCGAGAGAGTGGGCCTTGGCGGAGGAGACTCATATGCAGCGCACCCGCAAGGACGACAAGTTGCAAGATGATTTGCTTGCCTGGAGGACGCTGTGTATGGAGGGACTGGCGGAGGATGACTCTGATGCCACCAGTGCTGAGTTGTTTTCTTCTGATGCCTCGGAGTCTGACTGTGGAGGGGAGAGTGCTGGAGAGGAGGGCTGTGAGACGGTGTAGGTGTCCCACGTTGCCACGCTAAGATCCCTTAATATGTATGTATGTATATTGATCTGATCCCCATAGGTAGATACCGCCGCCCGTTGCATGGACCATACCTGACCCTCACACAAATGTCCTACTCTATTGAATCAGTACTAGCGATGCCATTAGAGGGGTTAATAGTTGTTATTGAACTGTTTGGTATTATAATAATGTGTAATGACAATAATTGCGAAGCCACTACTGGGTTTCATATCTTTGGAGCACGACCGCAAAATTCTCTGCCTATGACCATGATCTGATCCTACGCCGTCCAGCCTCCGGGATGTGGGCCATAAATGGCTGTGTAGTGCCGTTGGTATTGCATACTCTTATTGATCGCATATTACCGGTGTCAATGTCGTTATGCTCTGAGCCTTTCTTTTCTATGACTTCGCTACAATAAAAATATGTTTTTTAAAAAAAAAGAAAATGTGAGGCCCTACACACACACATAAAGTGTTTTTGTGTATAAATCAACACATTTTGTTTGTGTTAGAGGTTTGCCTCTTCTACTACAGAGCTGATGGTGAGGGCCTACTTCCAGCCTTCTGTCCATGATGTCTCTTCCACAGAGCACTCACAATGAGAATCTCTCTCTTACATTCCAAGGGCCATGAGCAGAGTTTGTCTTTTCTATCTTTTTGTCCATGGTAAGAGTATTTGCTCTTTTTACATTAGAATTGGGAAAGTCTTTGCATCTAGAGAGTATCTAGTCATTCTTTTTCAAATCATATTTAAATATTGATAACACTCTCATCATTACTTCTCAATTGATGATTTCATGCCCACAATTTCAGCTATGTAAATATCTACCTTTCCCCCATTATTAAATGGAAGGGAATCATTGATATCACCGCATCTGTATTGCCCTATAATAACATACATTCCATACAAATTTTAAATAGTCACTGGCTATTTACATGTTATCATCTTTTTCTATCAAATGCCATTTAGTCCACAGCATATCTATGAAAACATTTAAATAAGTAAAATACTATGCCAGGCACCTCTTCTCATTCACACAAATCTACTGAATAAGTCCTGATAAGGGAAGACAAAAAAACCAAGCAATATGAATTTCATCCAGTAGTTCCCTCTCCTTTCCAGACCCCTTTTCAACAATTATCAACGTGTACACAACGTTTTGGCTCATCATCTGTTGCCTTCATCAGGGTGTATACGAATAATGGCTTAATAGATAGCAGGGGGCTAAGAGATATGAAGGGGAGCATGGGATACGGGGGATTCATGGACCTCAAGATGAGCCTCAGGAGAAGAGTGCATGAGTTTCAGGGGAATAATGGACTTTTCTGTCCTGACCAATGTAACTGGCCACATAAGCTATAGAAGGCTTTCTTTACCATAACATTCTCATAAAATTACCCCCCTGACACAAAAAAATCAATGCTTCTCAAAAGATTGCAATTCGCAAAAATGGGGGCCACTTTTTTATTAGGTGCCCGGGCCTATTTCTGGTCCCAATCCGACTATTGGCCCTCGCAGTGACGGCTTGAAGGCCAATAGAAAATGGCCACGTTAATTTCTTCCTGTTCTGGAAGTTTGTGATTGGGCCTGGGCTCTTTCTCACAGGCATCCCCAACAACTCATCTCCTTTTAGTAAGGTGGGCTGTGTCGTGCAGGTACAATAGGGGCATGTCGAAGGGGACACATTCTTTCTTTGACACTGATGGCCTGGATATCTCTTTTTCTATTCTGTGCTGGAGAAAAAGTTTCTTTATCCTAATTCACCTTTCGTGACCCCTGCAGCTGCTTATCAGATCTGGCTATGTACAAAGTAGGAAAGAAAAGGTGTGACTATTTGTTCTTATTTTTAAAATATGCAAAGGCCCAGCAAGGCACATATTTTGTGTTTGCTTCATTTAAATCGTTTTTATCATTATATTGACCATGGACGCAAGGTAACAATAAAAATGTCCAGATAATTGATGATTACTGATCCTGCTGGAGAGCAATCCTCTGTTGGTAGGTTTGAAATGCAGATAAACTGTATTTTATGTGGATAGCTCAGTGGGTTGCTGTCTTTGTCACAGTGATTCTTGTTTTACTTACAGCTCAGAAGTTACAATCCTAACATAGGACAGTGACCACTGAACTGTCTTCAAAGAGCTGCCTACAAACCTGAATGGTTTAGTTAGAACTTCACATTTTGTTTGTGTTGCGATATAGTTAGAACTTCCTCAGTCTTTCATTATTCTAATGTTGCTAAAAAGAGTTAGCTTGGGCAGATGTAAATTTTTATTAGTAAGGCCAACCCACCAATCATTAGGGTATGCTTTCAATCCTGAGTTTCTGCTTCTCCAGACCATACCCTCTTAAAACATACTGCCCACTAGTATGGATACCATGTGATTCATACACCTTGTAATCCTCATTGGCTTATGTGACATTCCCTGTAGACTGATTTACATACTTGTATGATTCATTGTCTCTGTATAATGTGTGGGTGGTGTGAAGTACTGAGACGCACTACACTGATATGAGTAGCGCTGTACAACCAATGACATGCATATGAGAGAGGGGCTACGTAAAGATGAGGGGCGCTGGTGGAGGGTGGTAGTAATGGTTTTTGTTTATTTAATTAGCTGTTAGGTCATGAGTGCACAAAGACGGTTGGTCATGCCCACTCTGTCCTTCTCCATGCAGGCTACATTGGCTGCAATGCAGCCTGCATTGAGAACATGGCCTCCACATAAGCCCCTGGCTGGGCGGTGTCCCGACCAATCACAACACTGCTTGCAGTGTTGAGATTGGCTTTGGGAAGGGAGCCTGTTGCCTGCATCCTGTTCCTGCCAGAGTATGTGGGACTAGATCGGCGAAAAGGTAAGCTATATATTTTTTATTACAATTATTATTACATTAAACCCCACCCCGCGTGAACCCCTGCCCCCTCGCCCCGCGAGTCATGCCGGCCGTGACTGCCGCAGTGGCCCACCCTAATGCACCATTGTCCCACCCAAATAAAAATTCCTGGTGCCGGGCCTGATTGGAAGTATTACTAGATGGTTATTATTAGTATTATTAGATGGTTTTCAAGCTTACTATGTGGAAGAATTCAGCGTCTCTTTTGCAGGGTAAAAACGTCATGTCTGGGGGTGGGGACATTTCCTAATCATTTATTGAGGACGTTCAGTTGTACCTCTGTTTGGTTTGTCCACTACACCCTGATACAGTATCCAAGTAACATAACATATTTCGGATGGACGGGCTTTTTCTTTGTCTCCTTAAATAATAAAATAGTAACAGACATAATGCCGGCCACAACTCAAAGGTGTCATTTAAAAACATCACTTGTAAAACAGCCGCATCAGTGAACGTCTTTCATTTTATGTTGTGCGCATACGGTGCCATCTCTACTTTGTAACTTGTTTTCTTTTTCTTTTTTGTGGCCTGTGCTTTCAATCAGTAATAACCGCTGCACCACCTTGTCCCGTCCAGGCCTGTTGGTTTTGCCAGTGCTTGTTGCCCTTGTCTTGCTGTGCTCCGATTGTCTGCAGGCCTTTGCTGGCTCGTGGGCGGTGGAACCGGTCTGTGCAGTGTTTCCTGGCAGCGGCCTGCACCGGTCGGGGGGGGGGGGGGGGGGGGGGGAGGGGAGTCGATGAGTACCTGCGGGGGGGACTTACCGTCGCCCGCACCTCTCTCCGGCTCCGGGAACAGCTCGAGGGGGGGGCCTCAGCACTCCCGGCCCCTCCACCCTCGCATTGCGCCTCGAGGGAGCGCCTTGAAGCTGTGCTCAGCGCCCCTCCACCCCCCCCCCCCCCATAGCACCTGGAGGCAGCGCCTTGAAGCTATGCTAAGCGCCCCTCCACCCCCGCATAGCGCCTGGAGGCAGCGCCTCGCTCAGGGTAAGTTGGCGCTGCGCGGAGGGGCCACTCGCGTCATTTCCAGTCACCAGTGGGGGGGCGGCCCCCGCACAGGAGGGTCCAGGGAGTTCCCTTTGGAGTGGGGGTGCCGGGGGGGCTTTTCACATTAGTGATTTATTTGTATTTTTGTGCGGTTGTTCAGCTTTGAACTTTGTCTTTTTAACTCTTAACTGTAACTTTCACTCGCATCCTCCGAGCCAGGCCCCCGTGGGCAGGGTCGGAGGGGGTTGTCATGGATTTGCTCCTGTATCAATAATCAAAGTGTCCTTGTGATGGGGGATTGTAACGCGTCTTCCGCAGCTCCTGGAGGTTTCCTGATCTGCTCAGGATCACACGGTTGAAAGTCAAGTGAAGCCCAGAGCCGGGATTGGAACCAAAACCCCCAGTTTCAGATGCCACCGAGGCCTTGACCCCTGACCTCAGCGCCTGGAGGCAGTCCAGCGCTCGCTTCCAGTTCGTGTGATGGACGCACAGTTGAGGGGCCCACACATGTATGTGCATTGACCCAGGGCCAGGACACGCCTGCATCCAGGCCCCCGTGGTGCCAGTGAGCCTGGCATCAGCAGGCTGGCAGGGGCTCAAAGAGGCCCCCTTCATGCCAGCTGCCTGCCCGGGCCTGCAAGAGGCGGGGCCTCTGGTGCAAGACCCCCGGGGAGAACGAGAAGGGGGCGCAGGCGCGAGGCTGCTATTAATCATAAACTTGATCAATAGATTCAATATTGCCAGTCTGAGGAATTAAAACCTGGAAACATCAGATGACGCAATCCGGAGAAAGGTGGCTTCGGAGGCCAAAGAGCGCCACTAAATTGCCATTGGTGAGTCGTGGCTTCTTGTCTGAAGGTGGAGGTTGCCATGCAGTGAAGGCTCCTTTGCGGTTGGTTATTCCCCTTTCAGATTAAACAAGCATTGGCATAGCCAATAGGTCTCGCCTTTGGGACCTTACAAGTGTTTAGCTATGCAGCACGATATCCTGGGTGCTGCAGCATCTACTTACTTCATGAGCTGTGCCCTGTGCTGCAGCCAGGGGTCAATGCTGCCTTGTGGTGTGGGGGCAATTCAGAGGGGCGTTGTCTTCTACACATGGTGGCGCGTCAGAGTTATAGGGAATTATTCATTCCTAAAGTTTCTAGATAAAAACTATGGTCACTTTCCAAACTGGAAGCAATGACGTGTGTTAAACAGAAAGCACATGAATGCCTTGATTGCTAACAATAGTATTAAAAACAAGCATTTACAACACACACAGACAGAGCCACACACACAGACAGAGCCACACACAGACAGAGCTACACACACACAGACAGAGCCACACACACACCGACAGAGCCACACACACAGACAGAGCCACACACACAGACAGACCACACACACAGGTACTTTACGCGTTCACAGCCTCCCCTGGGGCGGGACTTCCGCCTTCTGCGGGAAGCCCGCGCCCACAAAGTCACTGGAGGAGAAGGGCAGAAGGCGGAAGTCCCGCCCCAGGGGAGGCTGTGAAACGCTGTAGGCACGTAGGAGGAGCAGAGGTCGCCGATGCAAGTGAGGGAAGCCCCGCGTGAAGGAGCCTGTAGCCCAGTGAGTGGGGCGGATGGGGCCTAGTTGTAGGGGGGGGGGGTGCATGTGCCTGGGGGGGTGCATGTGCCTGGGGGGGTGCGTGTGCCTGGGGGGGGGGGTGCCTACAGGTGATACCCGCAAGGAACCGGCTCACAGATTAAACGCATCGTTTGAAAGGAAATATTTATTTGCACAATATTTTCTACTGCTACTAGACACCTGCGGGTACATTTTGTAGTGTGTAAAATGGTGCCATTGCAACTTTAACATCGCAGGAGGCTTTACATCGTATGCTTTTAGAACGCCGGCTACAACTTACAACGCGTCCGTGCTGCGTGCTGTAGCCTGCGTGCTGAGATGGCAGATTACATAGCCTGTGCGTGATGCGATGACAGATTTTTTAAATATTACAACGCATGCTGCGTGACAGAGCAGGGTGAGATGACAGATTGCTTAGCCTGCGCAATGACAGATGTTTTGCGTGCTGCAATGACAGATTACATAGCCTACATGACACCGTGCTGCAGCCTGCGTGCTACGATGACAGATGACAGATATTTTAAATATTACAACGCGTACATCGCATGCTGCCTAACAGATGACATATGACATAGCCAGCCACGGAAGATGTTTTAAATATTACAACGCATGCTGCCTCCTGCGAGGACACCGTGCTGCGTGCTTTAGCCTGCGTGCTTTAGCCTGCGTGCTGCGATGACAGATTACAGATGCTTTAAATATTACAACGCGTGCTGCGTAACAGATGACATTTGACATAGCCAGCCGCGGAAGATGTTTTAAATATTACAACGCATCCTGCGTCCTGCGATGACACCGTGCTGTAGCCTGCATGCTGTAGACTGCGTGCTTCAATGACAGGTGACAGATGCTTTAAATATTACAACGCGTGACAGATGACGTTTGACAAAGCCAGCCACGGAAGATGTTTTAATGACATATGACATAGCCTGCGATGATATTACATTAAATGATATTGCGTGCAGTTACAGATGAGTAGCATGGACATGAAAGATACGTGCATGGAAAATGAATGGCATGGACATGACAGATGCGTACACTTAAGACAGATTCGAGATGATGTACGTTTGAAATAGTATATTAGCCACGGAAGATGTTTTAAATATTACATTAGACACAGAAGATGTTTTAAATATTACATTAGACATGTGTATGCATTTCTACGCGCGTTTACGCATTTGGATGGTTTTCCTGGCGGTTATGTGAAAGTTCCACTTTGTGGGGCTCATCAAATATCAGTCACATTTTAAGATTCGCATTACTGCTCCATCCTGGATGATCCGTACCTTCTAGCGAGTATTTCAGGCTCATGATCCAGAAAGCGCCCTCCCCCCCCTTTCTTTTCAGGTGGCGGGGCTCCTTTACCCTTTCCTCTTCGCACAAGGATTTCCCGTCTGCTCAAATGTCCGCAATAAGATGGATGACCCCCTCGCACAACCCTGGAGGTAGATACGGCCGGGCAGGGTGGAACCAGGGGGAGCGGGCCCAGGAGCAAGGAGAATAAACAGGGGGAGGGAGGGCCGTGCAACGGAGAAAGGAGAGCGGGGGAAGAGGGAGAGATACGCGAGGGGGAAGAGGAGAGAAACTATGGGGGAAGGAAGGGCATGGGCGAGGCGAAAGGCAGAAGAGACGAGGATGTGGCGCAACGGCCAGAGGTCGTGACTTTGGAGCTGGGGAACCAGCTCGGCCTCTGCACAACATTTGTGATTCTGGACAAATCACTTAATCTCCAAGTGTCTACGGCACTGAGAAGAAGCAGATGCGGCCGGGCAGGGTGGAACCAGGGGGAGCGGGCCCAGGAGCAGGGAGAATAAACAGGGGGAGGGAGGGCAGTGCAACGGAGAAAGGAGAGCGCGTGGAGAGGGAGAGATACGCAAGGGGCAAGAGGAGAGAAACTATGGGGGAAGGAAGGGCATGGGCGAGGGAAAAAGGCAGAAGAGACGAGGATGTTGCGCAACGGCCAGAGCTCGCGACTTTGGAGCTGGGGAACCAGCTCGGCATCTGCACAACATATGTGGTTCTGGACAAATCCCTTAATCTCCAAGTGTCTACCAAAAAACAAGAGAGGAGCGCTCCACATGACCACGTTTCTCCGAGGCTTGGTAGAAATGCCTCGGAGAAACACACGGTCATTTTCGGATTTGGGGCGTGTTTTTTGCGTTCTGAGTGACGGATGACGTCACCGGCGAAAGAACGCAAAAAACACGCCCCCGAATCCGAAAGAGACAGGGCTTGAATGGAGTGATCCCCTCTCCTCCAATGGCTGGCCTCCGGTTAAGAAGCCAGCCAATGGAGGAGAGGGGCGGGTTCAAGCCCCCCTAACCTAAAAACATAAACTCTTTGGACTCCTCCCACTGCTTCGCAGTGCGACGGTCTTCGACCTAAAAAGTAACAGACGAGTATAAAGGGTGTATGCATGCGGAGCCGACACAAAGGGATGACGTGAATTGTTAAAACAATTGTTGCACCAACCACTATCGATTAGGGTGGATCCTAGATACGGTAAGGTCAGTGTCAGCACATATAGTTTTGTAAACAGAGTCAATTACGGTGATAAAAACACCCCCTGATTGTAAGGACGAAATGATTAAGGGCCAGATGTAGATAAATACTATTTACCAATTCTAAAATACTGAATTTTACCAATTCGATATTTCAGAATCTGTAAATGGTATGTACATAAAAATTCGATAAATTTCACTGAATCTGTAATATTCGGTATTACCGATTCGGTAAATACAGAATCGGTAATTCCCATTCATTCCTATGGGCCTGGAGGCCCATAGGAATGAATGGGAAGCCATTCACTATCACCGATTCAGTAAATACCGAATCGGTAATAGAGGGTGCATATTCAAGGGTGGCAGGGTGTCACATTGACACCCTGTTGCACCCCTGAATCGTGCATGTGTGCACATGTGGCACACAAACATGCCCTAAGGGCATGTATGTCTGCCACATGGCACTTCTGAAAAAGCATACATTTGCTTTTTCAAAGGTTTTCGATATTTACCACCAACTTGCAGTTGGTGGTAAATAACGAATCCTTAACTCAGAAATGCACTCACTTGAGTGCTCCCTACATTACGGATTCGGTAATTTACCGATTCGGTATTTTAAGAATTCGGTATTTACCGATTCCTTAAATGACCAAATTGGTAAATTACCGAATCCGTCAATCCCCCCACCTACATCTCAAACGCCAAATACCGGTAGGTAACGGCCGAAATTCTGTAATTTCGGCCGTTACCGACCGGTATTGGGCTACCTACATCTGGCCCTAAATCTTTTAATGGCTGCATTAACATGATTGTTCCCCTTGTGGGTCATTGACAGAAAAGTAGGTAAAAAAGTGACTTAATAGTGCGGATAACAATGGATAACAATTGGTAACAATGGTATAGATGAAAAACCAGTCAATGCCACGAGGGAAGCAAACAAGAAGACTAGAGAGAAGATGCCAAAAAATATAGGGGCGCCCTCAGGGAAATAGAGCTTAAAATGGCAAAATAAATAATGTATTCACTTTCAGAATGGAAGTAATCGGCTCTTAAAATTAAACAAGCATTGGCATAGCCAATAGGTCCCCCCTTTGGGACCTTATAAGTGTTTAGCCATGCAACACTTGATGTTGTTGCACCAAGGATATTGTGCTGGATAACTAAACACTTATAAGGTCCCAAAGGTGAGACCTATTGGCTATGCCAATGCTTGTTAATGGGGTTACACACCAGGACTACAAATCCCATTACCCAAATAAAAATACCTGGAGTAGATGACCCACTTGAACTTGTAAGTGGGAAACCTGGGATCTCAGGAAGTGGAAGATGGAGAGGACGTAGGGAGGCTAAGCGCGTTGTAGGGATGTATGCCGTTACAACGCATACATTCACAATGCATACCATTATAACAAAACTTTTACAACGCAAGATCCATTACAACGCATGCTATTACAACGCATGCCATTACAACGCAGATGCTATTATAATGCATGCCATTCCAACGTAAGTGTTTTTTATTTTAATTAATGGGAATGTAATAATAGTGTAAATGTTTGATAGTGTAGGAGTTACATTTACTATTCTAACTCCAGGGGGGTGTAATAGTAGGGTAAGTGTTGGATAGTGTATGGTTTTAATTAAAATAAATTACATTAAAATTAAATTAAATTAAATTAAAACATATTAAATTAAATTAAAATTAAATTTAATTACATTAATTAAAAAAAAATGTAAGTAAATTAAATTAAAATTAAATTAGTATTAATTAAATTAAATACTTACCCATACTTACGTTGTAATGGCATGTGTTGTAATAGCATCTGCGTTGTAATGGCATGTGTTGTAATAGAATGCGTTGTAATGGATCTTGCATTGTAAAAGTTTCGTTGTAATGGTAGTGCGTTGTTGTGCCCGCGTTGTGATTGCTGTTTCCTGCGTTGTAGAAGGGGATTAGAGAAGAATGTGGTAGGGTGACCAGGTGTCCTGGATTTGCCAGGACGGCCTCAGTTTTTCACCATCTGTCCCGGCAGATTTCAGGAATTTTAGCTCATGTCCCAGTTTTTAAAGACGGATGACTGAAAACGGTGGGAGGTGTTTTTTTAAATATTTTACAAAGCAGGGATAGTTAGTAGGCAAGCTGTTGGGTTTAAAAATGGCCTTTTATGTTTGCTCTTACTGTCTGTTCTGTAATTCTCTGCTGAGGAGAGCGGTTATTCTGTGCGCGGGCTTGAAGTAAAATCTTAGTCCTTCCTCTATTTTTGTGAAATGTCCCTGATGTATGGCTTTAAAATTTTGGTCACCCTAGAATGTGGGAGCATTGAGAGGTATGGAAGATAAGAGATGGAGGGGGGAGTCGGACATGGGGAGTAAGAGATGGTATGGGGAACTGAATGATGAAGTGGGGGAGTGACAGATGTGCAGAGACAGAGAAGGAACTGAGGGCTGAGCATCGAAAGAGGGCGAGGAAGGACTGAGATGTGGAAAGCAGTGACAGGGGGAGGAAGAGTGCATGGCCGAAGGGGGGAGGGAGGAAGACTGGTACTCTATAGAGAGGCCGAAGGGAGTTGAGCGAGGGAGAAAGGGAAAGTGTGAGCTGTACTGAAGGCCATGAGTAGCCGAGAGGGCGCGAGAGAAGGAGGCCGAGACGCGTGGTTATAAAGTGTGGCGGGCTCGGGGAGATGCGCATCTATAACAAGGCTGCGTGGCTGCAGGCAGAATACAATGAGCCATGCACTGTGCAGGTGAAGCCCCGGGGGCGGGGGCGCTCTAATTACCTGGCCCGTGTACACCGGCACCATAGCTGCTAACGAGCCCTACAAAGGCTCCAGGTCCGAGGCGTTAATGAGGCCGCAGCCGACAGAGCCGCGTGAGTGTAAAGACATCATGAGGGCTTTCAAGGACTCCGTTGTATAAGGTGTAGGGCCCAGTTACAAAGACGCAGATGCAGCAGGGAGCATAGTGTTAACCTTTTCGGCGGTCATGACGAGCTCAGCTCGTCATGTGGCACAGTGGCGCTGTGCTCATGACTAGCTGAGCTCGTCATAACGGGCGTGGAACGCCCACGCGGGGATAATTCCATTGAGTGGGCGGAATTGTGACGAGCTCAGCTCGTCATGAGCACAGCGCCACCGTGCAGCATGACGAGCCCAGCTCGTCACAAGCATCGCTGCGCACGGCCCCCCTCCCGCCCGTTCGGGAATTAGCACCGCGGCGAAGGGGTTAAGGGACAGGAGCGCACTGGAGGGAGGGAGGGAAGGATGGCGAGGGGAGGGAATACAGGAGCAAAGAGACAACAACCAAGGGCTGCATAAACCAGGGAGCACGAAGACAAACGAAGCATAATGGCCAGGGGACAAGCTGGTCATTATTTTTAAGCCATCAGCTGTTTCAATTTTAGCCCCCATTTCTCTTTTTGCAGATTTATATAGGGCGAACTCGAGCGGAGGTTTGCATAACCATCAGTTACATTGCACAAGGACACATTAATTTGTTGGTAGCAGGAGAGATTAAGCGATTTGTCCAGTATCACAGGATGTCGAGCCGAGACTCGAACCTACCTGGTTCTCCTGTTCCAAAGTTGGCAGCTCTGGCCATTAGCCACATCCTCTCCCTTACAGAGTTAAAAGTGAAGAACGTCCGTGTCACGTCTACGGTGTTACGAAATACGGGGCCACTTAGCAGTTATGATTGATCAGTGGTGAGGTCCTGTGCACCAGACGACATAGCGACAAGCGGGCATTAGAGACAGGGGTGTGTAGGGTTTAGGAAGCATTTTGGTGCATGATGAAAATGAGGCAGGGGGGTCGTGGTTTGGGCACCGATGGAGCAGGCAGCGTGAGGCGGTAGCTCCGCGCTCGATCCCTCTTTTATCCTGAAAAATGGGATCTTTGGTGGCTTATGGTGACGGAGCTTGTGTCGGAACATCAGGAGCACACTCCGAGCCCGAAACCGCAGCAGAAAGGGGCTCAGTGAGCGAGTTTTTTCTCTTAATAAAAAGACCGGGTAAGCGGAGACGGAGCTCCCAAAATGGCGGCGATCGCAGAACACTAGCACATCACGGAGCTGGCCTGCCTGCAGTAACGGCGTAACGATCGGCTGGTGTACAGCGGGAGAGAGGCTGCAGTAGCTGAGCGCTTGGGTCCGGATCGCTCGGAGAAGGGCACCGAGGAGAGCGTCATAGACCTGCTGCCGGCGAGACCTGCCGGGAGTCTCATAATGGCGGCTGCCTGACGGGATAGCGAGAGGAAGCAGCGTACCTCGCTTTGCAGCCGGGAACCGGAGGGGTGAAGAGTCGGACCGGTTACAGTGCGGCGCCTGTACTTGGAGTGCCGAAATGGACAACAAGGCAGATCCCTGGACCCTCTGGAGGTGAAGCGAAGTGCCGACCCGGAGCCCGTTAACTGTGGGACACTTGCGAAAGGGCTGGGTGTCACAGCAGTAGCTGACATCAGGAGTGCCCATATCTAGTATTGTGGCACGGGGACCGATTCGGCGGCGCTGCACTAAGAGCGACGGCGGAGACGACTCCACAACAACACAGGGACTGTCGCCCTGTTGATGTGATGCGCGGTCCGCTAAAAGCGGGAGGGAGGCTGCAACAACTGAGCGCTTGGGTCCGGTTCGCTCCGGGAGGGGCACCGAGGAGAGCGCTATCGACCGGCTGCCGACGAGACCTGCCCAGAGTCATACATTGGCGGCCGCCTGCAGGGATAGCGCGGAGAAGCAGCATACCTCGCTCTGCAACTGGGAATCGGAGGGGTGAAGAGTCGGACCGGTAAAGACCTGGAAAACAGGTACGGATAATTGGGCAGATCCCAGGACCCTCTGGAGTTGGAGCATAGTGCTGACCCGGGACCTGGCAACTGTGGGACACTTGCGAAAGGGCTGGGCATTACCGCAGTAGCCGATATTAGGAGGGCCCATATCTGGCATAGTGGCACGGGGACCGACTCGGCGGCGGTGCACGAAGGGCGACGGTGGGAACGGCTCCATACCAACGGAGGGACTGTAGCCCTACTAGTGCGACGCGTGGTCCGATATTGGCGACATTTTTCTGGCATCAGACGGAGAGCTCATCGCTGCCCGAATAAGAAGGGCCGGAGCAGAGGGCATTAGCGGGAGGCACTGTGGGAAGAGTGGCTGACACGATGAAACCGAGAACCAACGGAGAGGATGAAGCGGCGCAGAGTACGGCACCAGATGGCGGAGAGGCAGTGTAGGGCACGGAGACTGAAAGGAGGCTGAACAAACGCCTGGATCAGATCCTGGAGGCCATCATAACGACCAAGGACTCCCTGCATGACGACATCGCGCAGGTCCGACGGGACTGGGCCTCTTGAAGGCCGATCATTCGAAGCTGGTGGATAGGGTGAAAGACACTGAATTAGTCGTGCAAGATCTGAAGCCAGCGGTAGTGACAATAGAACGAAAACTGGAGGATGCACTACAACGGCTGACAACGCTGGAGAAAAGGACGGAGGATGCCGAAAGTAGGAATCGGCGCAACAATGTGAGGGTGGTTGGCCTGCTGGAGAAAATTAAAGGGGCAGATATGATTACCTACATGGAGAACTGGTTCAGGACACAGGTGGCCCCGGAGGGGTTATCCACCTTCTTTACACTTGAGAGGGCGCATAGAGTTCCGGCTAGGCCGCCATCGCTGGGGCGCCCGCCTAGACCTGTGGTGGCTCGTGTCCTTCACTATAAAGACAGAGACCTGTTGATTCAGAATGCGTGTTCCATGGGGCCTTTCAAGGTGGAGAACAGCTCGGTCACTATCTTCCCGGACTATACCCAGGATGTACAACGACGTAGAGCCTCATACTTAGCGGTTAAAAAGGAACTTAGAACTGAGGGGATTCAGTACTCATTGCTGTTTCCGGCCAAGTTGCGAATCATCTTGGATGGCACAACACAGTTCTTCTTGACGCCTGAGGAGGCTTGGTCTTGGCTTGAGTCCTAGAGAGCGGGAACAGATCGCAGGAACAAGGGTGAGAATGGTCGACCTAAGCAGGCGAGGGTGCGCCAATCACAACGCATCCGCAAGAGACATAAGACTCAACAGGCCCTATTGCTAGCACAAATGGCGGTGGACAAACAGGGGGCCCTGGCAGCAACGGCGGCAATCACAGGGTCACAGACGGAGGACTTGGTTGGAGGGTTGGCGTCGGATGACGACAGGAAATAATCAGGGACTGAATTTTCAGATGTGGATAGTATTGCAGGACCGGAGGTGATACCTCGCACAGCGGACGATTTGTGACCTGCATGGCCTCCAGTGTGGAGTACGGCGTGGGGACTATTGTTGACGGAGCAAGAGTGCATGGTAACCTTTTCGATCGCTGTTGTTACCGTATGCCACAAGGCGGGATCATGGGGCGGGGGGCTGGGGCAGGTGCTGCCGCCTATCGGTACACTACCACGTTCCTATTGCCCTTAAGGCAACCTGTAGTGGCTACTGCAGGGTAGATTTGTTTATCTGGTTATTGAGATTTGGATGGGGACTGATGCGAGGCTATTGGTTCCTGTTCTGGGGGAATGGGCGTTGGGGGTTTTGTGGGGTGTTCGGGAGGTGGGTATTTCTGATGCTGGTGTGGGCTGGCGAGATGTGGAGGGGGTGAAACTGAGGAGGGTAGCAATGGGGACTTTACCTGAGCTGAAGTGCATCACTTGGAACGTACGTGGACTGCACACCATGTCCCGACGTCATAAAGTACATGCATATTTGGTGAGACGTGGGATTCAGATTGCGTTGCTCCAGGAGACCCATCTTACCAAATTGGAGTGTGCGGCGCTGCAGAAGCGCTGGAGAGGGCAGGTGTTTGGCACAGCATACTCAGCGTTTGCACGGGGGTACTGATTTGGGTGAGGGCTGGGACTCCCTTTCAGGTTACGAGTCAGATAATTGATCCGGAGGGTAGATATGTGGGGGTAGCGGGGAGACTGTATGGCCGAGAGGTGGCGCTTTGTAGCATTTATGCCCCGAATATAGAACAACCTCGCTTCTTTGACGCCATCTCAGGTATACTGGCACATTATTTGGCGGGGCCGATAATACTGGGAGGCGATTTTAATTCCATTACAGATACTGCCTTGGACAGGTCCCATCCGCCGCTAGTTGAGTCCCCGGTACGTAGGGTAGCGCGGCAGAGAATGGAATGGCAGAATGAATGGGGGCTGATGGATGTGTGGTGAGGGCAGCACCCTGGGGATAGGGACTATTCCTTCTTTTCCGCGCTCCATGAGCTACATGTCCGGATCGATACGATTCTTTGTGACCACACCACCGCTAACATGGCGACACATACTGAATACCTAGCTAGGACCATTTCGGATCATAATCCCCAGCTGCTCTCTCTCCAGTGGCAGCGAGTGAGGACAGCGATTCCCAATTGGAAATTGAACCCAGACACACTAGAAGATCAGGTCTTTCAAGCTGAGGTTCAAGAGGGAGTGGAGACGTACTTTACAGTTAACAAGGGGACGGCCTCTACTAGGGGACTAGAATGGGAAGCATTTAAGGTGGTGTGAGAGGCTTATGCATTGGTAAACACTTCGGGGTAAGGAGAGTGGTGCTTGAGGAGGTCAGGAAGGAAGAGGAGGAGCTGAGGAAGATAGAGAAGCAGAGACCAGAGCGGGGAGCGTTGCAAGCACAGCTTTTGGAAGCTAAAGAGTTAGTGGCAGCGGAGACTGAAAGGTTGCGATGCTATGACTATAAGCAGTATACAGCGAGGGTCCATGCGGAGGGCGACAAGGTCAGTACGCTGCTGGCGAGACTGGCGATCCCGGTGCCGAGGGGGTGCTCGATTTTGAGTGTGAAGACGGAATCGGGGGACACAGTCTATTCCCAAATGGCGATCCTCTCGTGTTTTACGGAGTATTACGAGACCCTATATCGGAGTCGGTTGGAGGCGGGGGTCGGAGACATGGAAGATTACCTGGCGGGGGTTAGGTTTCCACAGTTGGAGGAAGAGGATGCTGAGGCCCTGGGCGCCGCGATCACATTGGCTGAGGTTAGGGGAGCGGTTAAGCACATGGCGAGAAAAAAGACACCTGGGGTAGACGGCCTCCCGGTGGAATTTTATGCTAAGTACATTGACATTTTAGCGCCCCAGTTATTAGAAGTCTATAGTGAAGCACTGGAACGAGGCCGCCTACCCAGATCTATGAGGGAGGCTTTTGTTGTACCCCTACTGAAACCTGGGAGAGATAGCACGGATGTGACCTCGTATAGACCACTGTCAATGTTGACGGTGGACTATAAAATCTTGAGCCGTATCCTGGCTACCAGATTGCTACCATATATTGATGAAGCAAAGCTTCGCATATTTTGCGGCTTGCCGAAGTCAAGAACCTCGTTTATGTGTAATAAGGTAACATAAGTATGTTTTACTAACGTTTATTTTTGTTTAGGCAAAGTTTATGAAGCTTGCCTACGTGTATTTCTAATACACTTACCCCGTGTACTTTAACATGGCCGCCGCTTGTATTTTAGTTACTGCGCATGCGTCAGCCACACTCACGTGTCCTGACGCGTCTGCAGAAGTGGAGGGAAATTTATGCGCATGCGTAATTCATAGCTGTGCTCATCATGTGGTACTGCTCGTGCCACTGCTCTTGTGGTCGTATCAATGTAGCTAACATTTAAAATGCATACGTTTATTTCTTGATGATGAGTTAAAAGTACAAACCCTGTGATGTGTTTTCATGATGACATTATTATGTATTAATTTGTTTTCGCTTACTTTTCATGTACCGCGGGGAATGGGGGTCCAAACTGATTGGGAGCCATATTGACGGTCTCTTCTGCGCATGACCAGGGAGCATTGAAAGGTGGCCACTTTGGACAGTGGAACTCAGCCAGCTGGCAGCCACAGTCAAGATGCGCCTGGGAAAGCCACCTCTGCGCTACGAGAACGGCGAATGTTGCTCCTCATGTGTTACAATGTTAATTTTCACTTGTATTTCTGCACAGTTTCTCATGAGAACCCCAATCTCTCTAGGCGGTACCCAAGTATGCTAATATAGGCTTGAAATGTTGAATTGTGATTGGTGTGTTACCCAAATTCTACCTTAGGACCAATCGAAATTGAGGGATTCTGACACTTTGCAACATTGGGGGGTGGTACACTGTCCCCAAACTGTATATCTACCCTGGGTTCCCCTAGGGAACTGTCCGACTTGTCTGGTTTAGCTGACCTGTCACTGACCCATCGTACTCAATAGGTGACTGAAGATACAGAGCGCTGCGGAGCACTCTGTCCGAATTTGACCATAGACTAAGGTTCTACTGAACCTTAAAGTGCTGGCGAAGCACTTTGCTGGGAGTTCGCTGACCCAATCGGGGTCTTGATCGATAGCTGCAGAGCGGGTGGAGCGCAGGCGTTGCTTCCGAACTGTGGGTTCCGGTCCTGTCCTGAGAGGTCCTGTCCTGAGGGTTTGCTGTCCTGTCCTGAGGTCCTGTCCTGATTCCTTATCCGAGGGTATCCTGTCCTACCCGGGGTGTCCATTCTGCACCTGCTGTCCTTTGAAGGGTATCCTTCCTTGAGGGTTTCCTGTCCTTAACTGACCCGTGGCCAGGGTTTGGTTTCCACACCTTTCTAGGTAAATATTGATCTGAACCTCCTAAATCTTGCACCTTCTGAATTTCTAACTTTTGCTTTAATAAAGTTCACCATTGCATATGTTATTTTTCCATGTCTTTCCGCAACTATTGAAAGTCATTTGCATTTTTCCATAAGTTTGTTCTTATGTCTTCTCACTTGTTAGAAATTATATTTTGCATTGCAGTTTGTCATTTTCTGATATGGTCCAGAACTTCATTGCCTAGACTGTTTAAAGGCCCCTTTACCTTAAGCGAAGCGTGTTACTCTTTATAGGCCCTCCTATAGTTACACATGCATAAACTGTCCATGCTTAAATATTTCTGAGATTATATAGTATTTTCTCATTTGCATTCCATATTACACTTGAATGATTACCTTGACTTTATTTCTTTATAGCTATATAATTTACGTTATCTTGGTTATTGATTGCCTTATTTTACTGTACCTAATGCACGAAACAAATGAACTTTAGATAAACATTTTAAAACTTTCAGTTGTCCGTGGTCATTTCAACAGTATTTTGAATATTATTGGTTGGGTTTGTATTTTGCTGCCTTTCCTTTTCAGCTAGCTCCCTGATTCATTGTGGTCATTAGGTACCCGCATCGGTGGATGGTAAGTCGGGTGCACTGAAAATTAATAGTAGGGAACACACACACAAATTGGTAGAGCTCGTGAAGTCACCTGATCGATGTATATGGTGATTTGAAAGTATATGGGCCCTGAAGCCGGAAACGGCGAAAACTATTGGTCGGGTGGCCTCGCGCGCTCAATCAGTTTTACTGGTAGCCAGAGGATGGTTAGGGACTAGTTGAGAGTAAGGCAGGGATTAGTTGGACTAGTTGAGTCGGAAGCTGCTAGTATATTGATGCTGCTAGAAGAGCGGCTGTTCTAAGAGACCTGATCATTCTCTTGTGAATACGCTGTTTTGGAATTCATGAATTGCTGTATTGTTATTATTCTTGTTCTTATATTGTTATATGTACTAATCCATGCGTTAGTAAACCGTATTGTTTCTTGTTGTCCGAACTCCCCGGGGAATTGAAAGGGCAAGTGGTGAATAGAATCCATTGTCCTGAGGTCACAGGCTCGAGGAAAGTTAGGTGCAGGTTAGGATAACCGGGAAGCACTAACTAGGGTTTTCTGAATACATGTGTGAATAAATGTCAGTAACGAGGTTCATTGGCAAAATTCCCATAGTGGCGTAACCTAGTAAGGGTCACATCGGAAGAGTAGCAGGTTCCTCGGAGCTAGCGAGAAAGCAGAGGGGTCCGCTGGGAAACCTTAAACTCGGAATATATCCCGGAAAGAAGTGGATGAGTTTAGGGGAATAACAGGTTCACCGATGCTAGAGTGAAGGGTAGGCGGAAGAGATCTACTCGCAGCGAGTGAAAAGTAAATGGAAGTAGTTTACTTGCAGTAAAATAATTCTTTCTCTGTCTAGACACTTGAGCACTGTGGCGAATGTGTATTTGTTGTAAAATAACCAAGCACTTTAAGAGAAAGAAAGTTTCCGTTACCTTGTGAAGGGAGGGAGTCAGTCGCGAAGCGCCTCTGACGTCACTCTGTGCCGCGCTGGGATTGGTAGAAGCAGCGGGCGGGTAGCGGAGCTGAGATTGTAAAGGAGGGGTGAGCGCCAGAGCGTGGGAACTGTCTCACGAAGGGGCCGCGCACCCATTGGCGGAGATTATTTAGAGTCGCGCACCCATTGGTCGCACGGATTTCTGAAGCACGTTCTGATTGGAGGTAGTTTGTAAACAAAGTTTAGCGTAGAAGTCGTATGTGGCACTCGCAGACTACAGGAACTCGACCTGATCCAAGGCACCTAGGGTTTGAAAGGGATCAGTGGAAAACTAATAGATACGATATTATGTACGGAACAAAGAGAAAATTGTCCCTTGTAAGTAAGGTGAAAAATTATTTTAAAACGGACAAACCGATTAAATCTAGAGAAGGTGTTCTTGTCCCACCACCCAATACTCCTGCCTCATTCATGATGTTTGACCGAGGATACAATACCTGTGTGTGGTTGGAGAATTGGGTGAAGTACACGAAAGATGACGGAGTATTGGCTTTTCCGTTAGAAGGGACTTTCAATGGTAGAATCCTATTTAATTTAAGAACTCGGATGAATGAACTGCATCCCAGACCGAGACTAACGCAGTATGAGGCATTAGAGGAATGGGAGATTGAGGCTTTTGAAAGAGAAAGACCCCGAATGGACAAGGGTTTGACCAAGTGGTACCCCAGGCTGAAACAGGAGTCCAGGGATAAAAGGATGAAACAGTGGAGGCAGAGCATGATTGTTGAGGGTCTGTTTCCCATGATGCCGGCATGTCATAACCCTGCAGCGGGTGAGAAAAGTACCGAAAAGTGTAAGCATTGGGGGGCCCCTGGGGAGTCAGATGATGAACTGATAGATGACATCTGTACCAGAAGTCCGCCACCTTATAACGAGGGAACCCGACCTTCCAGTGTAGGAGATGCTCCCCGACGCCACTTCCTCAAGGAAGAAGACAGATTCCTAGGACTGGGAGGGGGTGGTCAAGTATTGCCCTATTCTGAGAAACCCGAACCGGCGGAAACAAGGGATATATATCCCAAAGTGCCCGCAAGCCAGGAAGAAAAATATTCACGTACGAAAGTTTTCTTTCCCAGACCCTTGTATGAAAGCGAAGAGAAACCATCGAATTCAGGACTGCCTTTTGTTCAACCTCCATATGGGGAAGAGCGCAGGTCCTTTAACACTGGAACTTTATTCCCGAAACCAAATTATGGTGGGGGACCAAGTGAAACGCATCCTACTGCCCCGAGTTTTACTCCTCCCTTGACCCCACAGATATTACATGACACGACTTTAAGAAGGATACTAGTGGAAAAGGAGCAAGAGGCTCTAGCTAGACAAAGGACAGAAATAATTCAGAAAATCTCCCAGTTAAATACCAGTCCTGAGGCATTGACTATTCCAGTAACTATTGGACCAGTGGTCCCGTTATACGGAAATGGTCAGGGAAATCCGATTACTCCAGTTATGACCCCAGTCATGGCACCCCCGAGACAGGAACCGATAATCATAGATGATCAGTCCAGTGAGTGCGAGTCTGAAGTTGCGTTCTTGGACTTGCCAAACAAACCGACCGGAAAGGGAATGCAGCAGAGGCATAACCCTTTTAATGCGAAAGAGATAAAATTAGAATCAGCAACAGGCACTAGGAATGTCACTCTGGTAACTCCAGATGAAATTGAGAGTTGGAGTCGTGAATTAGAGAAACAGACTCCGCAAACGAAACCTTTAGACCTCTACAAACTGAGGGTAGAAATAGAAGAATTAATGGCAGGAAATGTGGGGTTGGATCGATTGAGTACCTACTCTGAAGAAGAATTGTCGTTTATATGTAAAAGCTTTACAAGGAACACCAGAGTGCTCCACGAAAAACTGACCGAAACAGCAGTTAGTATGGGGGTGGATATCTCAAAATCCAAGCCCTTACAGAAACCGTACAGAGCAGACTTCTCAGACAAAGATATAGAGCACTTGAATGTGGCGGGAAAGAAGCTGCAGATTAAAGAATTATTGGGAGTACTACAGAAATGGGGAGATGTGGAAAGATGGAGAAGCAGGTGGGCGAAAAAGAGGGAAGAGGCTCGCTCCCGACAAGTGACTCCTGAATTTGCTTTAAGGGAGGTGGAGAAACCTGAACAGTTATGCCCCATGCGCGAAGTACCTGGAGGGAAATATGTGCATGTCCCCTGGTCTAGACAGGATATTGTGTCCTTTACGAACGATTTTCCAAAATTACGAGAGAAACCAGTAGACTGGTACAGGCAGGTGGAAAGGTTCGTGAAGGTGCAGAAATGTCTGTGGAAAGACCTGGATGGGTTTTTCGACATTGTGGTTCCGGTAGATTTATGGACCCAGTGTAAAATAGCCATAGACTGGCCCAGTGAGGAGTACCCAAGAAATAAGGAAACAGGGGAGCCATCAAAGGATGTCATGCGAAAATATGAGCAGGTAATTCAGCATTTGAAAGAAAAGGTGCCCGCAAAGGAAACTGATTGGACAAAAATAGATAGAACAACACAGGAAAGGGATGAGACAGTGCACTCCTTCTATGAGAGGTTATTGCAGGTATTTAAAACATACAGTGGTATTGATAACATCGATTTGAAGGACATGACGCACTTTATTTACAGGTTTGTAAACGGGTTAAGACCTGAAATTTGTCAGTGGATAAAGGATAATAAAATCTGTTGGCATACCAAGAAAATGGATGAGGTCCTGCGGTACGCTAAGTACTGCGAGGACGAGATGGCAGAAAAGAAAAAGGCCCTTAAGGAAAAGGTGATGTGGGCTCAAGTAAAGCTCGCAGAACAGCAGGAAAAACAATTAAGTAACATGGTTAAAAATGCTGAGAACAAAAGTCCTGGGGGAGGGGGTGGAGGAAAGCCCCGGCCCAAATTTAGCAGGGAAGAGGCTATGAAGAAATTTCCCTGCCATCAGTGCGGCGAAATTGGACACTGGCGAAACGAGTGTCCCCAATTAATAGATGATAATGCAAAAACACCTGATTTAACTCCACAGACGCAGAAAGAAAGACCAAGAAAGACTCAACCTCAGGTAAAAACAGTTCAGGTGCCTCGTGCGCCAAAGCAAGTATACAGGGGAAAACAGGGAGAGGGTGAGGAGATAGAGGTTTGGGAAAGCGGTGAGAACAGAAATACAGCAACTTCGCAGTATCTGCTAAATGATACCTTCCTTTGTAATGATCAGTACTGACGGGGCCTGAGAGGGGAGGACGAGGAGTGCGTACTTGGCGCTTCCTTGCCGGTAGACCAGTCTGGACCATACATTGAAGGAAAGGTCGACGGAAATGATGTCACCTTTCTATTGGACACTGGCGCTACCCGTTCTACTGTAAGAACAGTGGACGTTCCAAACCTACCCCTCTCGGGAGAAAACATCCAAGTAGTGGGTGTATCTAATCAATTGATTAGTACTCCTGTTACCGAACCAATGGAGATTTCAATTGGAAATTTTAAACAAATGCATAGGTTTGTCGTCTGTGACACCAGTCCAGTGAATCTACTGGGTCGTGATTTGCTGTGCAAAATGAACTGTACCATCTTTTGCACACCAAAAGGTGTTGAAATACAGACCCCGGATGAAGATGGCATTTATAAACTATTGTTACTTAGACCTGACTCAGAAATTAAAAGATTGACCCTGCAGGATTTGCCCCAAGAACTCCAGGAAGCGGTAAAGCCAGAGGTGTGGGATTTTACTGGAAAAGATGTGGGATTAATGAAAGATGTGGACCCCATACAGATAGCCATCAAGGACAATGCAGTATATCCTAACACTAAGCCCTACCGAATGAATGCTGAAGTGAAGGCAGGTGTCACTCTGGAAATACAAAAATTATTAGAAGGAGACATCATACAGGAAGTGATGAGCAGCCCATGCAACTCACCGATTATGGGCATCAAGAAGCCTAGTGGCAAGTATAGGGTAGTGCAAGACCTGAGAAAGGTAAACAAAATTGTAGTTCCTTGCTGCCCTATTGTCCCGAACCCAGCAGTGATATTGTACCAGATTCCTTGGGATGCTGAGTGGTTCACTGTGATTGATTTGTGTCATGCATTCTTTTCGATACCCCTGCACCCCGACAGCAAATTTCTTTTCTCATTTGCCTTCGAAGGTCACGTGTATTGCTGGAACCGGGTCCCTCAGGGGTATACAGAGAGCCCTTCTATCTTTAATCAGATCTTGAAAAAATGTTTGGAGACTTTGATCTTACCTGGGAATTCGGTCTTAGTGCAGTACATAGACGACCTTCTATTGGCGTCTAAAAGTCATAGGGACTGTGTAGTTGACACCATTGCCCTACTAAATCATCTGTGTGAGAAAGGGCATAAAGTGGCCCCTGACAAACTACAGTTCTGTGCAAAATCAGTGAAATATCTAGGACACCAGATAGAAAAAGGTGTCAGAAAAGTCACATCAGAAAGAGTGAGAATAATTCAAAAGATGCAGTTGCCCCGTACTCAAAAAGACGTCAGAATGTTCCTGGGTGTACTAGGATACTGCAGGCAGTGGATTATGGGATTTGCAGTCTTAGCCAGGCCTTTGATAAAAATGACCACGAGAGGAATGCCAGACATTGTAGAATGGGACGATGAAAGCCTAATGGCTTTCACAAGACTGAAAAACTGTCTGTGTACAGCCCCTGCGCTGGGAATGCCAGATTATTCCAAAGAGTTTGCCCTATTCTGTGACACTCGCGATAATTGCGCATTGTCAGTCCTGACTCAAGAACATGGCACGACCAGAAGGCCTGTGGCCTATTTCTCTGCCACCTTGGACCCAGTAGCTGCTGGGTTACCAGGCTGTCTGAAAGCAGTAGCTGCTACCTGTGCAAGTTTGGAACAGAGTGAGTCCATAGTCATGGGACATCCTGTGACTGTGTATGTTTCACATGGAGTGGTAATTCTATTGACCAGAACTAAAACGCAGTATCTCACCCCTAGTCGGCTGACTAAATACGAGAGGATTCTTGTGGGTGCAGCAAATGTAAGCATTGTCAGGTGCGGTATTCTGAATCCTGCCACTTTACTCCCCGACTCCCTGGAATTGGAAGGTGGGGATGATGATGAACATGATTGCATTGATCTGACAGAGTTCAGCACAAAACCCCGCCCAGACATAAAAGAAACGCCATTGCCTGAGCATGATAAAGAGCTGTTTGTAGATGGTTCCTGTCTAAGACATGAACTAGGAGGCCTGAGTGCTGCTTATGCAGTAGTCTCTTTAACAAAAATTGAAGAAGCAGGTTACCTATATAACATCAAGTCTGCACAAGTAGCCGAATTGATTGCTATGATAAAAGCTTGCAAAATTGGGAAGAACATACGCATAACAGTGTATACTGACAGTCAGTACTGTTATGGAGTTGTGCATGACTTTGGCCAATTGTGGCTACAGAGGGAATTCCTGACTTCCTCAGGTACTCCCATTCGGAATGCAAAGGTTGTGCATGACCTTTTAGAGGCCATCCAGTTACCCAAGGAACTGGCAGTGGTAAAATGCGGTGCTCATAAGAAGAGCATGGACAAAGTATCACTGGGAAACGATTATGCTGATCGAGTGGCCCAATGGTGCGCCAGAGATCGGTATATCGTAAATCCAAAACGAGGGGGGCCAGGAACCAGCTGCCAACTTCAGGTGTTTGAGGAAGTGCCTACTTGGGATGAAGTGAGAGAATGGCAGGAGTCGGCTCCTTGGCAAGAAAGAGAGAAATGGAAGGAGGATGGGTGTCGACCGAGACGTGTGGATGGTGTCATCTTGGGCCCAACTGGTATGCCTGTATTACCCCGACACTTGCTTGGCACAATGGCAAGATTAATACACGAAGGGTCACACATTGGTAGGGATGCCATGATTCTAGTATTTCAACAGACTTGGTATAGTAAGAAGTTCAGGAAAGTAGCAGAGTCCCTCTGCCAGAGGTGCCTGTCATGTCAACAGATGAACCCAGGCAAGAGGACAATGGTTGAGCTGAGCAAAATTGGGAGATCAGGGGGTCCCTTTGTAAGGATACAGATTGATTTCATCACCATGCCCCGTTGTGAAGGGAAGCGATATGTCCTTGTCATTGTTTGCGTATTTTCAAAATGGGTAGAAGCTTACCCTACTCCCCAAAGTGACGCACGGACAGTAGCGAAGTGTTTACTAAAAGAGCTGATACCTAGATTCGGGGTGCCATTCATTATTGAATCAGATAAGGGTGGACATTTCCAGAATGAAATATTGGCTGAACTCTGTAAGGCCTTTGGAATAAGGCAGAAACTACACTGTGCATATCATCCAGAGGCTTCTGGAATAGTGGAACAAGTACATGGAACTATCAAAAACAGACTAGCAAAGCTGACTGATGCAACTGGCATGACCTGGGTGAAGGCTCTGCCCCTGGTCCTGATGGGACTGAGAAGTGTTCCTGACCGCAAGACAGGCCTAAGTCCCCATGAAATCATTATGGGAAGAGTGATGAGACAAGCATGGGTGCCAGGAAGCAAACTGTTGAGTATTACTGATGATTTGGTGCTTGAATACTGCAGAAGATTGGGTGACCAAGTGCGTTCTATCTCTCGCCAGATTGGAGACGACGGCATCCTCAATCCAACGACTCCTCTCCACAGCTTGGTTCCAGGAGACTGGGTCAAAATAAAGAAGCACACTCGATCAAGCTGTCTGGCACCAAGGTGGGGAAAGAAACGCCAAGTAATCCTGGTAACAACCACTGCAGTGAAGGTCGCAGGTGTTCCCCAGTGGATCCACGCGGGCCACACCCAGAAGGTATTGCCAGACAAGGGATTTGAAGAAGAAGGGCATCCAGCAGAGGACTCTGCAGGAGCCAGACCAGAAGCAGCTGACAACGAGCAGCCCAGCACCAGTCAGGCTGCAGGAACAGCAGACGTTGGCCCAGGAGTAGTTGACTACGAACTGCCAAGAATCCAGCCTGCTGAAGAGGTCCAGGAAGCTGAGCCAGGAGTAGCTGATGACGAGCTGCCAAGCATATGGCCAGAAGAATGGATACCGATGATTGATCTGACCGAAGATCCTATCAGAACAAGAGAGCGACTTAGTGAAGGTAGAGAGTGGACTAGTCAGGAAAAGCAAGGCACAGGCGAAGAACCTCAGCCGCCTGAGATTCACATCAAAACTGAGGAAGGAGAAGGTCAGACAGGGACAGAACAGGTGTTCGATACACCTCCACTAACTCCTGATGTGGATAAGGGACAGCTTAGAAATAGACTAATAGTTCGAGCAGAAGAAAATCAAGAGATCGAAGTGCTTGAACAGGATCAGATAGGGTTAGAAGAACGGGTTCAGGAAACAGAAACAGAAATAGAAACAGAGACAATCGAAAGCCAAAAACAAAATATTCCTGAACAAGGCCAGATTAGTAACCAGGCAGAAGAATTTGATGCTAGCCCTGGAACTAGCGAGATAAGAGAAGAAGAAGAAGAAAGTGAAGCAGAATTGCCACAAGCTAAAGAGAACAAGAGGATAAGAGAAGAAGGTGAAGTCCAAGTACCTACTAAGAGACTAAAGAAAAGAAACAACCTTGAGCCCAGGTTCGTAAAGAGACTAAGGCTAAGGATAAAGACGGTGGAAGAAAAACGTGCAGAAGCAAGGAGAAGTGCACGGATAGCAGAGCAAGAAGAAAACTCTTCCAAAAGAAGGAGTGAACGAATAAAAAGACAAAACAAGAAGTACAAGTCTCCTGAATGGACACTCGTTTTGGAAGAACTTGAAGATCTTGATATAACTGACGTAAGCGACGGAGAGCCCGTCCCTGAGTACTCTGCTGAAGAAGAAGACGAACCACCGTGAATTTGCACAAAGTAAGCTAGCTGTGTAAAGCCACAAAGAGGGGTCAAGAAACTTCTTCTGAGCCGAAATGTCTGATTCAACTGTGAATGGTAGACCTAGTTGCAGTCGTTTTAAGACGTGCTGCAAGGTGTGTATATGTAGTATAGTAGTACTGATAGTAATTTGGATAGGACTAACAATCTTTATACCCTTCACTGTAAGTAAAGATATTAACATTGTCCCTACTGAAATTGTAAATACAGACAGTGAGGAGTTGACAACACAGAGTGTAGCAAGACATGAGAGAGCACTGAGACAAACAAAACGAGACTTAGAAGCATCAGATGAGGGAGGACTACATTATCATGGAATTAAGAACAGGACACACTTAAATGTTTTTGCAAACTTGTTAATACACTATGTAGAGACTATGGAAATTGAAGATTGTTATGTCTGCATGAAGCTACCTACTTCTGTGGCTGAAGGCGTGACATACCATCACTTGCCATTAACATATGGAATCTCCTGTAGCATTTTAGCTAGTTTATTTTACAAAAGAGGACCGTTACAGTACTATTACTCTAATAATGATGTAATCTTTTCTGAACTTCCTATACGTGGGAACTTGAATCCTGTACATACCAAAAGCGACACCATAAGATATATGGGAGACTACTTCTTGACTATAGGTAACATTGACATAGCTGATGCACACAGAGATAACTTGACTTGTTCTTTGCGTGAACAGGAAAAGATGTTCCTGAACATGGCAGAGAAAAGAAGAATTAAAATACAAAAGAAGGCTAATGACGAAAGTCAGAAAAAGCCAAAGTGGGCAGAGAACATGGAAGGCACCTCAAATGGTGGGGCGGGACCTGCTCTGTTGCTGGATTTTGAAAAGAAAGGCAAGCTATGTCTTCATCGCGAGAAGACTAGCTATTATAATAATGTTTTCATTGGTTCCAGTGAATGCGAACATAATTACAAGGTAATTGGAGGTTGGGGTTTCAAAAATGGGTCAGAGCCTGTGTTTCCTGGAATTTATTATATTTGTGGGGACAAGGCTTATTTCAAATTGCCGGATCACTGGTATGGAAGCTGCTATTTTGGCATTGTCTTCCCGAGAATATACCATGTGAATGGAAAAGCTGGAAGCAATGAAAATACTAATGGCTTAGTGCGTAGTAAAAGAGAAAGTATAGGTGAGATTATGGGTAGTATTTTCAGTGCACTGATACCTGGAGTGGGAGTGGTTCTGAACACTCACAGAATTTGCAAATTGTCTACTATAGTGGATGTGCTGTCTACTGAAACAGCTCATGGATTTCTGCTGGTCAATACTGAAATGGTTGCGATCAGATCAATGGTTTTACAGAATCGACTTGCTCTTGATACCTTATTAGCGAAAGAGGGCGGAGTCTGCCGGATGTTGAAGGCGCAACATTGTTGCACTTATATTCCGGATAAAAGTGTACAGATCAAAAGATATGTGAAAAACATTACTAATTTGACAAAGGAACTCAAACCACTCGAGGTTGATAGTGCCTGGAAGAGACTGGTAGATGGTCTCTCAAATGTTGGTCATTGGCTTGCTAGCGTAGGTAAAAGCTTATTGTTCAAGATACTGATGCCAATTGGTATTATAGGTCTTATTATATTTCTCATTTTTATCTGTTGTAAATGCCGTAAGCGCACCAAGAAACACGAGGTAAATGCAAGAGGGTTGAAACGGAGTGTGGATGAGATTGAATTGGAGGAAGTGAATGATCAGATATACAAAAAGGTGAAGACTTCTCACCCTACTAAAACTGAAAGAGAAAAGTTAGAACGATTGCTGGAAGAGATAGAACTTTATAAGGTGTGAAAGAAAGTTGGCATCTGGTTCCATTTTTTGTGATGATAGTAAATATCATCAAAGAGGGGATTGATGAAGCAAAGCTTCGCATATTTTGCGGCTTGCCGAAGTCAAGAACCTCGTTTATGTGTAATAAGGTAACATAAGTATGTTTTACTAACGTTTATTTTTGTTTAGGCAAAGTTTATGAAGCTTGCCTACGTGTATTTCTAATACACTTACCCCGTGTACTTTAACATGGCCGCCGCTTGTATTTTAGTTACTGCGCATGCGTCAGCCACACTCACGTGTCCTGACGCGTCTGCAGAAGTGGAGGGAAATTTATGCGCATGCGTAATTCATAGCTGTGCTCATCATGTGGTACTGCTCGTGCCACTGCTCTTGTGGTCGTATCAATGTAGCTAACATTTAAAATGCATAAGTTTATTTCTTGATGATGAGTTAAAAGTACAAACCCTGTGATGTGTTTTCATGATGACATTATTATGTATTAATTTGTTTTCGCTTACTTTTCATGTACCGCGGGGAATGGGGGTCCAAACTGATTGGGAGCCATATTGACGGTCTCTTCTGCGCATGACCAGGGAGCATTGAAAGGTGGCCACTTTGGACAGTGGAACTCAGCCAGCTGGCAGCCACAGTCAAGATGCGCCTGGGAAAGCCACCTCTGCGCTACGAGAACGGCGAATGTTGCTCCTCATGTGTTACAATGTTAATTTTCACTTGTATTTCTGCACAGTTTCTCATGAGAACCCCAATCTCTCTAGGCGGTACCCAAGTATGCTAATATAGGCTTGAAATGTTGAATTGTGATTGGTGTGTTACCCAAATTCTACCTTAGGACCAATCGAAATTGAGGGATTCTGACACTTTGCAACATTGGGGGGTGGTACACTGTCCCCAAACTGTATATCCACCCTGGGTTCCCCTAGGGAACTGTCCGACTTGTCTGGTTTAGCTGACCTGTCACTGACCCATCGTACTCAATAGGTGACTGAAGATACAGAGCGCTGCGGAGCACTCTGTCCGAATTTGACCATAGACTAAGGTTCTACTGAACCTTAAAGTGCTGGTGAAGCACTTTGCTGGGAGTTCGCTGACCCAATCGGGGTCTTGATCGATAGCTGCAGAGCGGGTGGAGCGCAGGCGTTGCTTCCGAACTGTGGGTTCCGGTCCTGTCCTGAGAGGTCCTGTCCTGAGGGTTTGCTGTCCTGTCCTGAGGTCCTGTCCTGATTCCTTATCCGAGGGTATCCTGTCCTACCCGGGGTGTCCATTCTGCACCTGCTGTCCTTTGAAGGGTATCCTTCCTTGAGGGTTTCCTGTCCTTAACTGACCCGTGGCCAGGGTTTGGTTTCCACACCTTTCTAGGTAAATATTGATCTGAACCTCCTAAATCTTGCACCTTCTGAATTTCTAACTTTTGTTTTAATAAAGTTCACCATTGCATATGTTATTTTTCCATGTCTTTCCGCAACTATTGAAAGTCATTTGCATTTTTCCATAAGTTTGTTCTTATGTCTTCTCACTTGTTAGAAATTATATTTTGCATTGCAGTTTGTCATTTTCTGATATGGTCTAGAACTTCATTGCCTAGACTGTTTAAAGGCCCCTTTACCTTAAGCGAAGCGTGTTACTCTTTATAGGCCCTCCTATAGTTACACATGCATAAACTGTCCATGCTTAAATATTTCTGAGATTATATAGTATTTTCTCATTTGCATTCCATATTACACTTGAATGATTACCTTGACTTTATTTCTTTATAGCTATATAATTTACGTTATCTTGGTTATTGATTGCCTTATTTTACTGTACCTAATGCACGAAACAAATGAACTTTAGATAAACATTTTAAAACTTTCAGTTGTCCGTGGTCATTTCAACAGTATTTTGAATATTATTGGTTGGGTTTGTATTTTGCTGCCTTTCCTTTTCAGCTAGTTCCCTGATTCATTGTGGTCATTAGGTACCCGCATCGGTGGATGGTAAGTCGGGTGCACTGAAAATTAATAGTAGGGAACACACACACAAATTGGTAGAGCTCGTGAAGTCACCTGATCGATGTATATGGTGATTTGAAAGTATATGGGCCCTGAAGCCGGAAACGGCGAAAACTATTGGTCGGGTGGCCTCGCGCGCTCTATCAATATGACAACGTTAATTCACGAGGACCAGGCTGGCTTTATCCCCACCCGGAACACTTTGGCTAACATCCGCTGCTTGGTACGCGTCTTGGGGAGCGAGCTGGACCTGGATGACTGGCCAGCAGTGCTATCTATTGATATAGAAAAAGCATTCGACAGCTTAGAGTGGGATTATCTAGATAAGGTACTGGAGAGGTTTGGCCTAGGGACCGGGTTCCGGCGTTGGACGAGAGTTTTATACTCCTCGGCTACCGCCAGGGTGCGACTGGGTTCAGTGATATCAAACGCATACCCGGTGAAGAGGGGTACACGGCAGGGATGTTCCTTATTGCCTCTGCTGTTCGCATTGGCGATCGTTCCCCTGGCAACACGAGCTAGGTCGGGAGCGACGTACGGAGGGATCGTCTGCCGAGGTGAGCAACATTATATCTATTGATGTTCCTAGAGGACACGTCTGAGGCGCTGAGGAAGGCGATGGCCACGCTTGTTACATTTGGGGCCCTATCGGGTCTCAGGGTAAACTGGCGTAAAACTTGTATTTTCCCATTGAGAGCGGATACGCCTTAGCCGCCGTTGCCAGCGGATGTGGTTTGGGAGGGATCCTGTTTTACCTACCTAGGAGTGAGGATCTATCATAGAGCTGTAGATTTGCTGGAAGGGAACATAGGATGCTGCATAAGAGCCCTGAGGGGCTCGGTGGCATTTTGGGTCACACTCCCGTTGTCGGTGGTTGGAAGAGTGGCGCTGCTCAAAATGGTGGCCCTGCCGCGCCTCCTGTATTATTTTAGAACGTTACCAGTGTGGATCCTGCCTAGGTTCTTTAGGGAACTACGGACCCTCACCATTGAGTTCCTGTGGGGGAACGGAAGGAGACGGGTGGCATTGGACACGCTGCGTCAGCCGAAACCCGAGGGGGGAATGGCGGTGCCAGATTTCGAACTATATTATTTGGCGGCGCAGTTGCAGATCCTTACGCAACATGTGGCTAGGAAATTTTGGGGCCCTGACCTGCACCGTGGGACGGGGATACCAAGACATGTATTGTCCTACATTGTCATGCAACAGCATCTTGATGTGAGAGACCTGACGCTCGAGGAAAAAACATTACGGATGTGTTGGAATAGGAGTCAGAAGCGGGCAGGAGTGGTACACCCGTATGCCCCGGAAATACCCCTGGGCATGCTAACGGCATTACCACATGGAGGAGACTGGTCCCCCCTCATGGAGTGGGAGGAGATGGGGCTCCACATGGTGGGCAATTTGTACGCTGATGGAGAATTGCTGCCCTTCCAAGCGGTGGAGGACCAATTTGGAATCCCGACTGGGAGCTTCCTATTGTACATGGCCATAACAGCGGCAATAAAGAAGCATTGGAGGGTAGGGCAGTTGGAGCCGACGACCACGATGGCGTGCCAATATGTGGTGATGACGGCGGGAACGTTCAAAGCGGTTACATGTTTGCACTCTCGAATGCTTCACGAAGGCCTGAAACCCCTCACAGCGTTGAAACTGAAATGGGAGGAGAGTGTAGGGAAGCCTATACTGGATGAAACATGGGGTCATCTCCGGAGGAGGACGTGGAAGGGATGTAACAATGCCCGCTTTCAACAAGTACACTTCTTTGTAGTACACAGGGCTTATTTAACTCCAGGCAAGATACAGAGGCATTTCCATGCGGAGGGGGCGGCGTGCCCGAGGTGCTCCTTCCCAGGGGTGGAGCTAGATCACATGATGTGGGATTGCCCGAAACTGGGATTGTATTGAACAGAAGTGGGAGTGCTCTTGAATGGAGTAACGGATAGACAGGTGACTTTTGATAAGGCAGCCTGTCTGCTGCTCTGGTTCCCACACACAAAGAAAGCGAAGGTCACCAGTAAATTTATGGACCTCTGTCTTATTTTGGCCCAGAGAGAGATCACCTGGCACTGGAAGTCGTCGGAGGGCCCATCCAGTAGGCGCTGGGTGACGGAATTGGAAAAATGGGCCAGAAGTGAAAGTATGGTCCGGCTTAGACAGGCGACCCGTACCGCTAATGAGAAAGGCTTGGAGGTGGCGCGGGCGTGGGGGGGTCTGGTGCTCACACTGCATGATTACCAATCGCAGGAGAGGGACCAGGAAGAGTGAGGTTAATAGAGGGTTCCAGGTGACGCATAATTGTATGAGTGTTGTTCCCTTAGCTCCTGAGTGACGGGATATAATCCTGAGGTTGGCCCACACCAGCGATAGATTAGGGAGTGGGTGGAGGGTGGGGGGTTGAGGGGCCCCTGCGGAAGGCGTGAGGATGATTGCTGAATGTGTGGACAGGGAGATGGTAGTAGAATGATGGGTTTGTTTGATAGGTTCCCTTGGGTAGAGCAAAGGGCATTGACCTTGTTCACTATTCTTCACTGCTGACCGGGGGGGGGGCACGTTGTTGGTTGGGGTTAGGCGTTGGGTAGGCACAGAAAAGCAGATCTTTTAGACAAGCCCGAATGTACTGCTGTCGAGTAAATATTAATGTTATTGTCTTATCGCCTGGCTTAGTTACGGATTCCTAGCTTTCGCCGCCCTGCCTCCGGGATGTGGGCTGAATGGCTGTGTGGTGTTCTGTTAACGACTTGGGAACGGCGATAAGCAGAGGCGGGCGGAATTGATCACATGATGGTACATTTCGGATTCTGAAATAAAAATTGAAGTTAAAAAAATAAATAAAAAATGATGAAAATAAGGCAGAGACACCCAGTTAGTAGCAAATGGGGGTGGGGTCGCACACTACTCACACACCGGCAGTGTCGCCCCTAAGGACTCTGGTCAATGTAGTAAAGTGTTCGCGATGCATCATCTTTCGATCTTCTGCTATCTTCGCAGTCTTCGCCATCCCTGGACACGTGTTTCGGGGTATTACCCCTCATCAGCAGGGATAGGCCGTGTACTGGGGTTGCAGATGGCTGCCAATATCTGCCAGGTATAGTACCACTCAGGCGCGTAGGTGCGGGATCCCAGGCTGGTCAGCCCGCTGCTCAAGGGAGCTTTAAAGTTACAAATGGGGGTGGGGTCGCACACTACTCACACACCGGCGGTGTCGCCCCTAAGGACTCTGGTCAATGTAGTAAAGTGTTCGCGATGCATCATCTTTCGATCTTCTGCTATCTACACTGTCTTCGCCATCCCTGGACACGTGTTTCGGGGTATTACCCCTCATCAGCAGGGATAGGCCGTGTACTGGGGTTGCCGATGGCTGCCAATATCTGCCAGGTATAGTACCACTCAAGCACGTAGGTGTGGGATCCCAGGCTCGTCAGCCCGCTGCTCAAGGGAGCTTTAAAGTTACAAATGGGGGTGGGGTCGCACACTACTCACACACCGGCGGTGTCGCCCTAAAGGACTCTGGTCAATGTAGTAAAGTGTTCGCGATGCATCATCTTTCGATCTTCTGCTATCTTCGCTGTCTTCGCCATCCCTGGACACGTGTTTCGGGGTATTACCCCTCATCAGCAGGGATAGGCCGTGTACTGGGGTTGCCGATGGCTGCCAATATCTGCCAGGTATAGTACCACTCAGGCGCGTAGGTGCGGGATCCCAGGCTCGTCAGCCCACTGCTCACGGGAGCTTTAAAGTTACAAATGGGGGTGGGGTCTCACACTACTCACACACCGGCGGTGTCGCCCCTAAGGACTCTGGTCAATGTAGTAAAGTGTTCGCGATGCATCATCTTTCGATCTTCTGCTATCTTCGCTGTCTTCGCCATCCCTGGACACGTGTTTCGGGGTATTACCCCTCATCAGCAGGGATAGGCCGTGTACTGGGGTTGCCGATGGCTGCCAATATCTGCCAGGTATAGTACCACTCAGGCGCGTAGGTGCGGGATCCCGGGAAACACGTGTCCAGGGATGGCGAAGACAGCGAAGATAGCAGAAGATCGAAAGATGATGCATCGCGAACACTTTACTACATTGACCAGAGTCCTTAGGGGCGACACCGCCGGTGTGTGAGTAGTGTGCGACCCCACCCCCATTTGTAACTTTAAAGCTCCCTTGAGCAGCGGGCTGACGAGCCTGGGATCCTGCTGATGAGGGGTAATACCCCGAAACACGTGTCCAGGGATGGCGAAGACAGTGAAGATAGCAGAACATCGAAAGATGATGCATCGCGAACACTTTACTACATTGACCAGAGTCCTTAGGGGCGACACCGCCGGTGTGTGAGTAGTGTGCGACCCCACCCCATTTGTAACTTTAAAGCTCCCTTGAGCAGCGGGCTGACGAGCCTGGGATCCCGCACCTACGCGCCTGAGTGGTACTATACCTGGCAGATATTGGCAGCCATCGGCAATCCCAGTACACGGCCTATCCCTGCTGATGAGGGGTAATACCCCGAAACACGTGTCCAGGGATGGCGAAGACAGCGAAGATAGCAGAAGATCGAAAGATGATGCATCGCGAACACTTTACTACATTGACCAGAGTCCTTAGGGGCGACCCTGCCGGTGTGTGAGTAGTGTGCGACCCCACCCCCATTTGTAACTTTAAAGCTCCCTTGAGCAGCAGGCTGACGAGCCTGGGATCCTGCTGATGAGGGGTAATACCCCGAAACACGTGTCCAGGGATGGCGAAGACAGTGAAGATAGCAGAAGATCGAAAGATGATGCATCGCGAACACTTTACTACATTGACCAGAGTCCTTAGGGGCGACACCGCCGGTGTGTGAGTAGTGTGCGACCCCACCCCATTTGTAACTTTAAAGCTCCCTTGAGCAGCGGGCTGACGGGCCTGGGATCCCGCACCTACGCGCCTGAGTGGTACTATACCTGGCAGATATTGGCAGCCATCGGCAATCCCAGTACATGGCCTATCCCTGCTGATGAGGGGTAATACCCCGAAACACGTGTCCAGGGATGGCGAAGACAGCGAAGATAGCAGAAGATCGAAAGATGATGCATCGCGAACACTTTACTACATTGACCAGAGTCCTTAGGGGCGACACTGCCGGTGTGTGAGTAGTGTGCGACCCCACCCCCATTTGTAACCCAGTTCGTAGGTTGTCCTTGTCAAGACGGGCTGTGCAGTGCAGGTTCCACACCAACACAATAAGGAGACGACACAGGGGCACATCTGTACCATAAATTACTAATCCTTGCTCTCTGATGCTTCTGAGCAGAGACCTTTCTGGTCGGGCTGCATACCCGAGCAGGACTGCTGATTTACAATTGTACATGCCATACTCTACCTAGCAACCAGGTGACACAGAGCACCAAGGTTGGCGCGACGTTCTCTACCCTCGTCCTCCCCAGGAGCAGCTTCTGCCACCTCCCTCAACTCACCTGGGGAAATAAGGCCTGATGGCACGCGTGAACGCGCAGAATCACACCTGTCTTTGCACAAAGTCAGGTGGTAGTCATTACACAGAGAGAGCGTGGAGCGCACAACTTATTCGACTTCCTAAACATTTACCAACGCTGATAAATAGCCCCCTGCACACACCTGAGTCTCTCTGAACAAAGATCACAATGAAGGTGTTACTGCGAAAGGACTGGATGTGTGGACATGAAGTGACCTGTCCCCACTGCTGCAAGGAGGCACGTTGTTCAACACGGACTACAGAGCTGTCACCAGCAGCGTGGCCGCCATCACTGAGTGAGACTTGGAAAGAGGTTCATGTGCAATGGCCACAGCAGGAAGGGTCTCACATGTAAAGAACCTCACATGCATTTCCATGTAAGCTGGTGTCCGCCTCTCAGACACACCTGGTCTCTGTCTGCACAGGCGGGAGAGCTGCGCAGTACTAGCTGTGATGTTATTAATGAATAAACGAAAGAGCACAGTACACCGAGGCCATGTTCCAAGGTGTCCTGGACTGGAAACAACCCACAGAAATCTCGGTAGTACCAACCCCTGCCAAGCATCGGAGGGTTTCTGCTTTGAAGTGGTGCTCATGCACTAACCTGCAGTGCACTGAGTCAGTGAAGACAAACCCCTGCAGCACTGAGCACAAAGAGCAGAAAGAGCACGGTCTACCGGGTGTTGAAACCGGAAGGGGCCGGTGGATGACAGCAGAGTCCACGGGAAATAGTGGCGTGGGCCGGGTGGTCAGGGATGTGAATGGGAACTGACATGTAGGCCGTGGGAGAATTGCTAGAAAGAGCCCGCGTTGGCAAGTGTAAGTGCGCGTTAAAGTGCCGGTGGGAGCAGCGACTGGTGGTGAAGGGCCGCGCACGGTTGTAGAATGTGGGGACAATACGGCACAAGATCCCAAACTAAAGGGCTACTTACTGCTGGAATTGAAGCACTTGTGCTTATGCTGGCCTCCGCCTTGCGGAAGCAAGCAGCGGCGGCACGAGAGCCATATGTTTGCAATTAGCACGCGCACCGCTGCTAGCTCCTGCAAGGTAGATGCCAGCACAAGCACAAGTGTGGGGAAATGGAGCAGACTGATGGCTAAAGGCCCTCCTAGAGCAGTGCCTGCACACTGCCTAGGCGAGACCTAAAAATGAACAAAACCCAGAGATTGTCAAACATTCAACCCACTACTAGGGCAGGGCAGGGCCATATAGGAGAGAAGGATTAACCAGATGTGCAGTGAATAAAAGCCCGGTGTCTGCTGGGGGCTCATGTTTAACATAAACAGGATCTAAGAGCATACGGACTGAAACAATATCCCTGTGCCCAATAATTCCAGACACTAGGGGCCAGGTGTATCAAGGGTTTTCTCCCGGTCCGTTTGCAAATGGGAAAAAGTGTTTTGGTATGTATCAATCCAAAAGACCATAGCAAAATAAGGAATCGCTAAATTTGTGATTCCCTATTTTGCGAATGCATTTAAGAAATCGTAAATTGCTTTTCGTTAAATGCAATTCTGGAAGCAGCCAAAATTTGCGATTTGGCCTTATGAAATCTCAAATTACCACCAACTTCAGCTGGTCGCATCCTGGTTGCCGCCTAGCACGGTGGCATACAGCTCTACACAGCTGCTCCACTCACTGTACCTCTCGGACCCTTGCATGCTCTGGTGGCTGCTTTTCTTACCTGCTGTTGCTGGTGTGGGCGGTGCTGCCTTACTCTGAACTGCTGCTGCGTTGAGAGACCCTTCTTGCTCCCAGCTCTCTACTGACACCGAGCTGATACTGGCTCAGACTCCACATGCTCTGTTGCCTGAAGACACCCCAGCCCCTCCTGCCTTCAGCAGCTGCATATCACAGTGTGTTAGGATTGACTCTGCCAGAAAAGAGATCTGCCACGCCCACAGCCCTGTATTTATGACGGAAACCAGATCACTCACAATGTGTGTAAATTACATTTAGTAAATAAATAAATTAAAAAAACACCACAACAAGGGGGAACAGAAGGGACCAGGGATCTGGTCAACATGGACAACGAGAGGAGAGCGAGAAATTTGCACCAGCATGAGGATGGGGCTAAAGGCAACAAGACTTTGGGCGAATAAAAATCAGGGGGGAACAGGGCCCAATTTACAGCATGGAGAGCATGAAGAAAGGAGGGAGGGGCTAAAGGAATCGGGACAACAGGCACATAAAAAACAGAAGGGAATGGGGCCCAATTTATAGCACAGAGAGCATGAAGAGGGGAGGGGGGGCTAAAGGCAACAGGCAAATGAAAAACAGGGCTCGGAACACGCTCTGAGCTGCGGAGCACATGATTGTCCCTGCAGCTTATGAAAGCGTGCAGAGAGCACTGAATGTGACCAAAGTAGTCTTGTGCCTCAAGTACGACAAACTCAATAAAGAAAATAGTACACGCACTGTGTCAAAACCAAGTAAAGGGGCCAGTAGCCATGGGAGGATACAAATGACAACATGGCCTTAATAAGAAAGGACTAACAAGCCTATTAAGTAATTAGATGCCAGCATTTACAAAGGACAAAGACATAAGCCAATAAAAAATATGGGCGGGGTACAGTACCTACAACAGATCGCCAGAGCAGTGCTTGCGTGCTGGCTCAGGCTCGACCTAAAGACGACTTTAATGATGTAGCATACTGTGGAATATATATATATATATTTTTAAGAAAGTCCAGAGGCATTATTTTATTCTTGTTTGCTTCATTACTGCATTTTATTTTCTCACTAATATTCACGGACTGCTGAATAATGTGGCATCTGGAAATGCTTTAAATCTGTCTCCCCCACAACCATTATAACCTACATCTGATGGTAAGAAGGCGTGAATATTTTCTAAATTATCTATCTACATGTGAAGAGGATGACAATTATTTACCTGAAAAAAAGAAGAAAATCCAACTACATTGCCTGGGGCCTGTTGGGCAAAAATCGTATAACCGTATAGAAAAGAAACAATGGCAATAGGGGCAAGGTGATGTTTTAACATGTGCCCCGGAAGATTTAGACACTTAGGGGCGCATTAGGATGTCGGGCAGATTGCCCCCGCCAGGCTGGCGGTAGCCACCGCCAGCCTGGCGGGGGCAATCCTCCCGACATCCTCACTCATTTTCCCCCCCGCCATATTAGTATGGCGGGGGGAACTCGGCGGACGGAAAGACCGTCCGCCGCTTTTAGACACCGCCAGCCATATTATGATGCTAGCAAAAGGAGGAATTCAGCCCAAGGGTCCAAGGATAAGCAGGGCCAATTAAAGTTAAACACAAGAGATTTGCCTATCCTTCATATACTTTGGTTTTTGCAATTACTGAAAGAAACAATGATAAACACGTTTCTTCTGTTTACCATGGAAATGTAATTATCATTCCAATCATTATTTTCATTTTTTTTTGGCATATCTTTGTAAGTGTAAAAAGATTACCATTGGCTTTTCAACTTCTACTCACATACCACAATCCCATAGGTAATAGAACAAATTATATCTATAAAAGACAAACAATTTTCATACAATAATGAAATGATAATTGTCAAAACACATATGCAAGTTGATAAAGTTCAATTCAACAATACATATAACACATTTATAACATTAATACATTTTAAACAATGAAGTTTTTTAGACAGAAAAAAGACCAGCTTGTCGGTTTGAAATGATTACGAATCAATGCGCCTTGTTGTGCTACGAGGCTTGTGCCGACGCGTTTCGAGTCCAGGTATTTAATCACCAAACTCTATACAGGGCTTTACTATTCTAATCTGAATGAATGGTTGGCCATGTCTCGTCTTTTTAAATATTCCGGTGTTTGTCAATGTATTTAAGAGCGCAGGGGTCATCCGCCAACTGCCTACGGAGGGCGAGGTTCGCGAAGTACTGTTAGACCTTGTTAAAATCATGACATGGCGTCTGCGAGAGGCGATTGATTGTTGGGAACATAAGCATCAAAACTGCGAATGCAATTGAAGAACAGTTTGTTTGCTTATGTTCCCAACAATCAATCGCCTCTCGCAGACGCCATGTCATGACATGGCGTCTGTGAGAGACGATTGATTGTTGGGAACATAAGCATCAAAACTGCGAATGCAATTGAAGAACAGTTTGTTTGTTCAAACCGCACCCCACCGCTGAACTGGTCGGAGATCACGAGCAATTAACAGCTCATCCAGAAGAAAAAAATTCCCCTGAAAGTCTACGTTCCACGGCATGATTTAAACAAGGTCTAACAGTACTTCACGAACCTCGCCCTCCATAGGCAGTTGGCGGATGCCCCCTGCGCTCTTAAATACATTGACAAACACCGGAATATTTAAAAAGACGAGACATGGCCAACCATTCATTCAGATCAGAATAGTAAAGCCCTGAAGAGAGTTTGGTGTTTAAATACCTGGACTCGAAACGCGTCGGCACAAGCCTCGTAGCACAACAAGGCGCATTGATTCGTATTCATTTCAAACCGACAAGCTGGTCTTTTTTCTGTCTAAAAAACTTCATTGTTTAAAATGTATTAATGTTATAAATGTGTTATATGTATTGTTGAATTGAACTTTATCAACTTGCATATGTGTTTTGACAATTATCATTTCATTATTGTATGAAAATTGTTTGTCTTTTATAGATATAATTTGTTCTATTAACTATGGGATTGTGGTATGTGAGTAGAAGTTGAAAAGCCAATGGTAATCTTTTTTCACGTACAAAGATATGCCAAAAAAAAATGAAAATAATGATTGGAATGATAATTAAATTTCCATGGTAAACAGAAGAAACGTGTTTATCATTGTCGCTTTCAGTAATTGCAAAAACCAAAATATATGAAGGATAGGCAAATCTCTTGTGTTTAGCCATATTATGATGGGCATTTTATAATGCCTTTTGCCGCCACGGAAAGGCATGCAGACTTCACTTTGGGGGCCCCCTGCGGGCCCCCAAATTGAAGGAGGGGTGGGGGTGCACACGGGGGGTACCTGTGGTGCCCCCCTGCATTTGCATATACAATGCGGTAGGCACCGCGCGGTGCCTGCCGCATTGTGTATGCAAATGCATACATTCATTTATGGCATTGTGGTGGGCAGTGCAGAGAGCACCGCCCGCCACAATGTTATAAATGCAGGATGCGGCCGCCACTGTGGCAGCCGCATCCTAATACCACCCACTGGCGGTCCCAATCCCCGACAGGATGGCGGGCGGGCAAAGTCCGCCCGCCATTCTAATGACCCCCTTACTATGCACTTACTGTCTGCGTTGGCATAGATAGATAAAGTTCTATCATAGGAAGCAGACTAGAGAAGAGTCAATAGAGGACTATGTTTCAGCCTTGACAAAGCCTTGACAATTCCCTTTCAGGCAAAGAGTGACGCATACATTATGGGTGCTACCTTGTGTGGCAGAAACAGGCAGAAACGGTTGTCGTAGTGGCTCACGAGTCCAGATCTTCAATCCCTGCGCTGTGGGAGTGCAGGCAAGTTTTTAAAGGGCCGGACGCTGGGATGGTGATGTCACATCCCACGCCGTGCACACACGTGGCCTGCTGGAGGACCAAGCCCCACCTCAGCCTGTTGCTGGCTCCCAGTTCATTCTGCAGCTCTTTGGCCCTCACTGGGGCAGAAACAGCCAGAAACGGTCATCGTAGGGGCTCACATGCCCAGGTCTTCAATCCCTGAAGGATAGTTACTTAACTGCTATTAATGACAGGGACTCACGTATTAGTCTGCAGTAGCCTTCGGTGTGGTGTCACCTTGAAGGGGCACTGTGAATTTAAGCTATGGAGGAGGTTGGATGCTTGCTCCAATGGGAGCGAATATATAGCATTCAATATTCCACAGTTGATAAACTGTGCAACCGTATCAGCACTGATGAAAGCGAGGAGCTGAAACGCTTCTGCCAAAGCACTTTACCAGTCAACCAAACACCAATGTATTATAATGACGGTGACATCCTACGCTGATGATACGCAGCTGCTGTTTACTGTTAGCGGAGTGTCAGACTCCACCTTTGACCCGGTAAAAGAATGGGAGGCGAAGCTCCCATAGCTGAAATCCTTGAACAATTAGAATATCAAAGTGTGATTGAGACATGTGTGTCAGCCATGAATAACCCTCTTTTCATTGTTACCAAACCTGATGGTTTGTACCGCCTACTGTTGGATTATCGACATTTGAACTCTCATTGTCGTACATGTGCAGTACAGAATACCCATAGTTCTGCCCTCATAGACAGTCTTGTGAGAAAAAGGTTTAAAACCACACTTGACATTTCAGATGGCTTTTTTAGTCGTAATCTGTCCTCTATAGTAGTCAATAGACAGCCTTTACTTCCGGCCGTAAACAAAAACAATTCAAAAGATTAGCCATGGGCTATAAAAACAGCCTGGGCGTTTTTGCCGCACATGTTGTCTCTTTGTTAGACAGCATAGACCCTGATGAGTATTTGTAGGTCGATGATATTTATCTCACAAATGACGAATTATGGCCCCATCTCTGTCGCGTGGACCCCATCATAGTTTTGTTTGCGGACTACGGTTACAAATTTAACTTTGCATAGTCACACATTGTAGAGTACACAGAGTTGTTTCTGGGCTATGAGCTCAACAATGAAGGTCGAGGTCTGGCACCTCACTTCCTGGAGAAATGTGCATGTTTACGTTCGCCTGCAACTCTTTAAACACTACAATCTTTGCTGGGATTTTTACATTTCGGGCGAAATTACATTCCCGATTATGCCCAGCGTATCAAGCCGCTGTATGCCTTGACACAACCTACTTTTACCAAATTATGCTGGCTTCCGGAGCATTCTGATATTCTGCAATCCTTGCAGTCTGATCTTCTTGAATTTAAATACTTACCGACACGTGATAACCACTCAAACCTGGTTATAAGAATTTTGCCGGGCTCAGTGGGTTTCACGTATCTGACATTTAATGAAGGAGACACAGTACCCATTGCTTACAAGTCACACTTGTACACTTCGGCTGAAATGCGCTTTACGTCTGTTGAAAAAGTTTTGACAGCAGTGCAGATGGTGATCCTAAAAGAAAGAGCGCTGTTACAGGGAAACACATGCTGTTGTTACACCGTATCCTGCCCTTGAGGCAGTGAAGAAAGCCAGTGTACCTAATTCAAAAGCTTTACATCCTTGTTGGATACAATGGGCTACTTCACTGACATCTCCTGATGTCATATTTATCTTTGACTCCTCATTGCAAACACAGGAGATTTTACAGTATGAATTTGTTCATCCTACCATTGTATCATTTACATTGACGGTTAGGTGCAACCGGCAACAGAATTCAGCGGCTTGCGCAATAGTGGCTGGTACCATGGTGAATGGAAAATTCAAGTCCAATGTCGTGCACACCCAGACATTAGGGGACTGTAACACCCAGTTGGCAGAGCTACGAGCTCTGGTGCTTGCACTGGAGTTTGTTGATCCTCATGTGACTACTTTGATTGTGAGTGACTCTTACTACTGTGTTTAATCTTTCAATGATAATTTGTTCTTTTGGAGTCAGAATGACTACACTGATTCTAAAGGTAGCACAATTAATCATTAAATGCTATGGGTTCGTGTCGCAGAACTTAAAGAACGTCTGCCTCTCGCAAATGTAATTCACACTCATGGTCATCAGCGCGTAGGAGTACACACTGTTCTCAACAGTTTAGCTGACAAAGCAGCGAAAACAGCAGTAGCCACATACTTAGTTGCAGCAGTTACAAGGTGCAAAAGTAAGATTGATGATGACATCTTGGCAGCTATCGCTGCTACAAAGGAAGGTGGTAATTACCCTAAGGGTTTCCCTTCTAAATATTCTTATCAATTAAGTCCTGAGAAAGTTCTCTATGTGAGAATTAATGACGTTGGTGACAGGTTGATTCCCAATGCGGACCTCAGACTTTTCTTGATAAAAGCCGCTCACGGAGGCATGGCCTCGGCTCATGCAGAAATTTCAGCACCTGTTTCTATCTTACTGCAACGATACTGGTGGGGTTGGTTGTAGAAACAAACTCGTGATTATTTCCTTTCCTGTGACATTTGTCAACAGATGAAACCTGTCACTACTGCACGGCCGCCACAAACACAGCTGTACATATCTAATAAACCCCTGGGTTTTGTTTATTTAGATCACTGCGGTTCTTTCTCATCTGATACTGCGTCTAAGTTTATCTTAGTTGCAGTGGATTTCTGCACACACTTCCTATGGGTTTGGCCACAACACAGTGCTGACGCACAAACTGTCATCAGGGATTTGCGTGGCTTTGTGGGAATTTTTGCATGTGCCACCTTCCATTCTGACCAGGGTCCAGCATTCGCCTCTAAGGCATTCAAGGAAGCCATGAGGTCTTGGGGGTGCAAGTCAAATTTTCGTCTCCATACTGGCCTGGGGCAATTCTGTGGTGGAGCGAATGAACCATGACTTCAAGCAATTCTTGACAGCTAGAGTTTTAGGTACAGGCAGGAACTGGTTTGCCCATTTGTATAGCGTACAACATGCACTTAATAATCTCCCTAGAAGATCTTTGGGTGGGGGACCCCATAAGAAATGCTCTTTGGCATCAAAATGTTTGTCCCGGACCTTGATGGTCTAGACCAGGGGTCTCCAACCTTTTGTGTAGTCAGAGCTACTTCTGGCCAGTTAAAATCGTCGTGAGCTACTGAACCCGAATCAACTCGCGCATTTTTCCGAGAGACCCCCCACGCCCAGTTTCATTGACTTGAAGCCTAATTTCATCAGAGCCCATACTGTGGTTTAAACAAAATACCCAAGACAGGCCTGATTTAAGAGTTCCCTAGAACACCAAAAGGAATGACTTCGGATTTGTGACGTTTCAAGAAATTTCAATTAATAGGTCCAAAATTTAGGTCCAAAATTAAGTGCTTCCAGTAATAGTTGTCATTGAAGTAATCATTGTAATGCGGCTCAATTAACAAACATACATGGAAAGCGATCTTACCGTTTATCTTAGTTGCAGTGGATTCGTGCACACACTTCCTATGGGTTTGGCCACAACGCAGCGCTGACGCGCGAACTGTCATCAGGGATTTGCTTGTCTTTGTGGGAAGTTTTGCATGTGCCACCTTCCATTCTGACCAGGGTCCAGTGTTCGCCTCCAAGGCATACAAGGAAGCCATGGGGTCTTTGGGGGTGCAAGTCAAATTTTCGTCTCCATACCGGCCTGAGGACAATTCTGTGGTGGAGTGAATGAACCGTGACTTAAAGCAATCCTTAACAGCTAGAGTTTTAGGTACTGGCAGGAACTGGTTTGCCCATTTGTATAGCATACAACGTGCACTTAATAATCTCCCTAGAAGATCTCTGGGTGGGCGGACCCCACACAAAATTCTCTTTGGCATCAAAATGTTTGTCCCGGACCTTGATGGTCTAGACATAGCGGTGACATCCGTTCCATTTGACATAGATGATCATTCTGCTGTATTACAGAACCTACAAGAGACTCGTGATAGTCTTGCAAAGGAACATGTACCCTCCCCAACTGATGCTGCACTACAGATTCTGGTAGTTGGCTGGCTACCTCGAGTCGGTGACCTGGTCCGTGAGTTTGGCCCCTCTTATCGTGCACCGGTTCCAGTCCTTGGAATGCAGGGTACTAGAACAGTCATTTTACCACCACTACTACAACGAATGGCCAATACTTCTTGGTATGACTCCAGCAGTTTTCTGCCCAGCAATGATAAGGTATTCTGTCTTGGCCTCGCCAAACACCATCAGGCCTGAGGTTGCCATAGAGATGCCCACTGTTACTAATCCGTTACTGGATCCTCCAGCTTGCACTCCTAATGAAGATACTGAGTATGCGTACCCCTTTGATGTGTCACTGCCTGGTGTCCAAACGAATGTGAACAGCCAGTCTAGTTTTTCATTTGACACTGACTCCACAACATTGAGAGCCCCATCGAAATTTTCTATTTTTGTCACCTGGTTTAAAAAAAAAATGTTTTGTTCCACTTTGAACTTACAACTGGTTGGTCCTCATTGCCATTTTTCTATTCATGTCAATTGGATTTGTCACAGTTTTTTTCCGTCTAATCAATGGACATTACCTTACTGAACGCTCTGCTGGGAAGGTTATTGATGGAACTTTGGCACCGCCACTCTTCTTCTCACATCATGAAGTGACACCAGAATTTTGTGAACATCACTGCCTGGCCAGTATTGATGGGATTGAATGGGATGCTGTAAAGTTTCAGATTCGTGGTCCTACTGAGGTGGTTAATGTCCCGAATGTACTTCGTGTCTCGATGGGGGATGTAGTGAAACAAAACATATGCTCTGACGATTGGGTTGTCCAAGCTGTACAGACATTATTTTCTGATTTGAAGTATTATGCTGCATTTGATGCTGAAGATTTGTATTTGGAGTCTGCAAGTTATGCTAACTTGTTTTGTTACGAGCATTATGGCCATCATTTTCTGCATAAAGCTAATACCTTTAGAAATGTGGTTAATTATACACAATAGGAACATTGCCCAGCTCCCGTTGAAGGCAGTTAAAAAACTCTTTTGAAAATACTTAACTGATTTTAACAAATCAAATCCTGGTTTATTTTATTTTAAAATAAATTCTACTTCCACTTCTAAATTCGGATGTATGACGTTACAACGCATACTTTTACAACGCATACCCTTACTATGCATTTTTTACAACGCAACAACCATTACAACGCATTCCATTACAACGCATGCCATTACAACGAATTTTTAAAAACTACCTTTACAACGCATTCCATTACAACGCATACTACCTTTACAACGCATACTATTACAACGCATAACATTACATTGCATGTATGGTAAGTATTGGACAGTGTAGGGGTAAAAAATACTATTATAACTCCAGGGGGGTGCAACAGTAGGGTAAGTGTTGGATAGTGTAGGGGTAAAAATGACTATTCTAACTCCAGGGGGTGCAATAGTAGGGTAAGTGTTGGATAGTGTAGGGGTATAAATTACTATTCTAACTCCAGGGGGTGCAACAGTAGGGTAAGTGTTGGATAGTGTAAGGGTACTATGCGTTGTAATGGTATGCGTTGTAAAGGTATGCGTTGTAATGACAGCGTTGTAATGACATGCATTGTAGTGGTATGCGTTGTAGTGTCATGCGTTGTAATGGTTGCGTTGTAATGGCATGCGATGTAATGGATGTTGTGTTGTAAAAGTTTCGTTGTAATGGTAGTGCGTTGTAAAAGTTGCGTTGTAAATGTTGTTTCCCCTAAATTCAGGCTCACCAACACTAAGTTACTGTATTCAAAATCCTTTATTGATCAGTTAGCTACAGGTGGCTATGAGCTAGGGAAAGATACTGTCGATCTCAAATCTGTCTAAGGTGCTGGACCCTGGCAGGCACAAGGCAAAGAGGCTTTACATCGTACGTGCCTTATCCCGAACCACATGTTGTTTCTGAACAGCTCTATTTATAAAACAACCTGTTTTGGATTGGCTACTTCGAAACAAATGAATGCCCCTAAAACTCCTAATTTGTATGCTTATCAAACATGGAATAATCATACAGATATGTCCCTTGATGAATTTCAGTCATTGATTGCTAATTCGTCATTTAATGTTTCTAGTCTGGACCCCATGGATTGGTTAATTTGGCAAACCAGTACTTGTTCATGCCAACACCGTTTTTTAGGCAACACCCCTGGGTACACACAGGATGGACCGGATCCACGTTTTGAGAGCCCCCATTCTGTTACAACTTATTCTATGGGAAAATGATATCAAAAGTGTTTGAAACACTCTACCCTGACGTCAGTTAAGCATTATTTGTCCTTATTAACTGACGACATTAATTTGACAGATTTTGTTAAAGGCCCTGCAGGTGGCAGATCCAAAAGATTTCTCTATGCTATATACAATGAAGTTTGGAAGCTGTCCCAAATAGAAGCGGCTTCACGTCTAACGGCAATAGACCAAGCTAATTTAGAAAAAGTTCTTTTTTTTTAAATTGTATTGTTTTATTGCAGGGAAATACAGCATTACAGATAAACAAAAAAAAAAGAAAAGTTCATATTAAATACATACAGAAAAAAAGTTTATAGATTCACACAAATTGATTAAATCCAGTCAGCAATTGGAGCCCAGATTTTCTCCCCCAAGGCTCTTCTTTTGATGCCTTTTAGCTTATAAATGGCGGACTCAATATTATACATAAACAATAATTTTTCACACCAAGTAAAGAAAGAAGGAGGATCTGAATTGATCCACTCCCTAGTAATACAAGCTCTAGCCACTGCCATACAAATAAACAAGAAATAAGTTACTGGCTTTGATCTAATAATAGAAGAGTCCATTCCTAGTAACATCATTTCGGTGTTTACTGTAATGTCACAATTCAGAACCACAGCCAAAAAGCATTCGATTTGCTGAAAAAAACTCCTAAGTTTAGGACATTGAAAAAACATATGCAAATCGTTAGCTGCATAGAGCCCGCAGCGGCTACAGTTCGTTCCAGTAGTAGTACTCCACTTAACAACCTTACTGGGAGTATAGTAAAGATCATGTAAGCACATAAAATGCTGAGATTTCATCAACCCTGTAATTAAACATTCTGAAGCACATTTAACAGAAGACAAGACATCTATATCAGGGAGGCCTAATTTACTAGCCCATTTCGACTGACAATGTTCCATCTCATCCCCACATTCCTGAATCAAACTTAAATAGAGGGAACCTATAGGGTTTTTTTTCTGAAGAAGTTCCAATAAAGGGATTTTGGTCATTCTAGCTGAAGAAATAAAGGTATGACTCTGTAGAAAGTTGCGGATCTGAAGGAATTTAAAAAAGTTGTTTCTTGCCAACAGAAATGTATTCTCTAATTCTTTAAATGATGCAATTTGGCCATTGGTGAATAAATCACCCAAGTATCGTAGCCCTTTCCGCTCCCACCTATAGACCGTTAGATCACCGAAAATATTTGGCAGGAGCCCAAGCGACGCTAAAGGAGTATAAACATTTAATTTAGATATAGACAAATGTTTCCGTACTTTTTGCCACGCTCCAAAGGCTGACTTCAGCGTCTTAAACTTTGTCTTTTTGTGGTAGCTTGGCTCTACAACCTTAAGAAAGCTACTTTTCACTTTCTCGCCCATAGTCAGTTTAAAAATAGATGGAGTTTGGCAAGCAGGAATAGGTGCTCTATCACCGATTATGAGAGGTCTAATAAATTGGAGCGTTGCTGCTAGGTAGTAAAAAAAGAAATAAGGAACACTCCATCCCCCACACTCCTTACTCAAAATCATCTTTTTTAGAGCTTTCCGATGGCGTTTATAGCCCCATAAAAACCTAGAGGTGGTCCTTTCTAAGCTTTTAAAACAGGAGGGAGAGAATTCCAGCAGTATAGTGCGATACATATATAACACTTTCGGTAAGATCAGCATTTTTAAAATGTTGAGTCTACCATGCAATGATAAGTGTAAGTGGTCTAAACGCTGTAATGAACTATTGATTTGGGATATCACTGGGTTTATATTTACTTCGGGTATTTTCTCTATGGGCAATAAGATCTTAATTCCTAAATATGTAACCTCTGAAGTAATAGGAATATTTGAGGGTGGGTTATCTCCAGAGCATAAAATCTGTGTCTTCTCCAGGTTGAGTTTATACCCTGAAAATAACCCAAATTGTTTAGCGAGTTCATTAATTGCAGGTAGAGCAGTCTGTACATCAGTGGTTGTTATAACGATATCATCAGCATAAGCCAATGCGCGGTAATTAATGTTAGCTAGGCAGATAGGACTGATCCTTTGTTCCATAATAAAACGGTTGATTAAGGGGTCAATATAAAATGCAAAAAGTAAAGGTGAGCAGGGGCATCCTTGACGGGTGCCCCTAGTGATAGAAAAAAAAGGTGACAGCTGACCATTAATTCAAATACATGCTTTTGGGGCAATGTACATAGTTTTTAATGCCATTAGAAACCCTGAACCTATTCCCTTCATGGCTAACACATCCCATAGATATCCCAAAGCAACCCGGTCAAAAGCTTTTTCAGCATCTAGGAATATGAGTCCAACACTGGACCGGGTTGCCTGGGACCAATCCAGAAACGTGATCACCTGTCGGATATGAACCGCGGTGTCGCGGGAAGGGATAAAACCATGTTGGTATTTGGAGACCAATGGAGAAATGATGTTAGATAAACGTGAGGCAAGAATCTTGGAGAAAATTTTGCTATCAGCATTTATCAGGGAGATGGGGGTAAGGATGACGGTAACAGGGGAGGTTTGCCCTTTTTGAGAAAAACTGTTATTATCAAATCATGCCATGACTGAGGAGCATTGCCTTGTTGGGCTCTTTGAAATAAATCCAGCAATTCAACTCTTAATATACTTCGGAAATGTTTAAAAACTCAAGAGGAATAAGGTCGGGTCCGGCAGCTTTTCCGGGAGCTAATGACAGTAATGACACCTCAATCTCTTCCCACGTAATGGGCACATCTAGCTTCTCCCTCTCCTGTGTAGATAAGATGCCATTCAGGGCCTGATCAATAAAATTAGTTATCTGGTCTGTTCAGTCCCCTACCATATCCTCAGTATACAGTTTTGAGTAAAAATCGCAGAACACTTTGAGTATATCTGCAGGACTGTTAACAGTCGCCCCTGCCATGTCATTGATTTTATCGATATTAGCAAATACGGCTTTCTGCCTTGCCCTCTTAGCCAAATGTTTTCCTGAAATTTCTCCCACCTCATAAACCTCTGTTCGAAAAGCTGCAAGTTGCTGAGCAAACTTTGAGGCAAATCCCTGATGGATCTTAACCTTATGAGCCAATAACTCCTTGGTGATACTGTCTGTAAGTAACCCCTTTTTACAAGCCTGCATGAGACGAATCTCTAATAGTCTCAATTTGTTCATCTCGGCTTCTTCTTTATCTCGAATTCCCCTCTGTTTTTTACTGAGTAACTCAAAGTTTCTCCTCGAGCCCCGCACTTGAATGCATCCCAGACTATCTCTGGCGAGGCCGAGCCCCTATTATTAATAAAAGACTCAGGAATCCAAATATTCATATGCTCGACAAAATATGCATCAAACAAGAGCTTACGGTCAAAAGACCAGGACCGAGAACTAGGTGGTATAATTAATTCAAAGCTAAAGATAATAGGGTTGTGATCCGAAACAATTTAAGTAACACTCTATATTCTGTTTGTACCAGCTCATTGAAGAAATTCTTTGCAACAAAAAAGTAGTCCAGCCTAAAGTGCTTTCGATGCGGGGCAGAAAAGAAAGTACATCCATAAATTGCCTCCCTTTTCTCAAAGCCCACATCTATCAGGCGATATTCTTGAGCGATCCCCTTAACTGCTTTAAAGACATTCTTTTTTCTCCCCACATATGTAGTGTTTCCACAAATATCAAATGTTTCATCCAAGTGGAGGTTAAAATCCCCACATAGTATTAACCTGGGTGGCCATAAGGCCAGCTCCACACTTAATTGATGAAGAGCTGTGGGGTCGTCAACAGTAGAAGCATAGAGAGAGCAGATGGTAACAATCAGACCCCCAAATTTAAGCTCTGCAATTACCCATCGTCCCAGCGGGTATTCTTTAACTCTCTTGACTTCCCCCAACCCAAACCTCTTTAAAATAGCCACCCCCCTTATCGTGGAACTTTGGCGGGAACAAATTCCATTCCTAGGTCCTTAAACCATCCCCTATTTGACCAAGAAACATGGGTCTCCTGTATACATATTAGATCAGCCCGCATAGCTTTAAACACATGGGCTGTTATACCCCTTTTTCTTTTGTCGTTTAGCCCACACACGTTAATAGAGCAGACCGAAAATTTAGCCATCATCTTGTATTAATATAGTACCGCATTTAATCTTACATTTGCCGCAACACAGCGTTCCTACATTTAACCTTAACCATGAATAATTCAAAAGCAACAGCGCTAAGCATCCTTCAGCTGTACTTCCATGCACCCAACGCACCACCCTTTCCTCTTCAGCCCCCCGCCCACAAACCATCCCAACCACCCCACCCTCCTCCCCAGTCCCCACTACCCGAAGCTTAAGGGCAAAGGCCCTCATTGATGGAAAGTGAAAGTAAGCTATGCGGTTCTACCCAAGCCCAACCAGACCCAAATTATATCTAGCACCCAGCATTCTGAAGGAAAAGAAAAGAGAACCGAAATACCCAAGAAAGTAGAAACCTAACGAGGGTATATAGCACTTATTCTGTCTTCTACTACATTCCATCTAGAAATTGCTGTGCTTTAACCTCGATTAAATAGAAAAAAGCTCCTTGAGGAATTATTTATAATGCTTCAATTAATTTCTGTTAAGTCTTTTAAGTACATCAATTAGGAAAGGAACATAAGAGACGTGATATCTCCAAAAAATGTTATGTATAGTTTGATAACTCAATCCTCAGACTTTTTACAAAATTAGAGCTACATATGTTAGGCAACAAACAACACTACAATATTCAGTACATTTTTTTCAGTAGTGTGATATACCATTGGTACAATATGTATTATACATATATATACATAGCGTGCTCCTATAACATCTGTCAGCTAATTCATCAGCTTTTTATACAAATCCTTTCATTGATGAATGTAAACCAAGCGGTATAAGGGCGTCGACGTTTCGGTCTTTAACGTATAATTGTCCCCAAGACCATCCTCAGGACTATATGTTCCACAAGATATCTACAAAAATATATACAATATATACACATTAAGTACATAGGATCCACTTGGACATGAGTAAGTGGATCCTATGTACTTAATGTGTATATATTGTATATATTTTTGTAGAGGATGGTCTTGAAAGTGGTTGTTCTATTGATTATTGAGGATTGTCTGTTTATATACACTTGTTTTTGTATACATTTTTTTGTATTTTTCGCACCTGAATATCTGTAGTATTCTTGTATATAGAAGTGTTATTGTAAATAGATATTTCACAGAAAATAGATAAAAAAGAAAAAACATAAATGTCAGAACATGAAACACTCACCTATAGCGATGAATATATTGCTAAAGTAGCGGGTGGACCTTCCTTACTGGGACCTCAGAATACCACCTCCTCACACAGTATACAACAAACAACAGTTCGTAACAATTTAGAGAGATTGCGTAAAAAGTTAATTAGGACAGAGCTACACGCTAAATTCCTTACCGACTGTTTAAACAACAACATCATCCCTGTCGGTTTGCAAGTTCGAAACATCCCAGCTATATTTTTGGACGACGAAGATTTTAAACTAGGATTTAGTTTTGTATCCAATAAGTGTTCACGTAGTTGGATGGTGTTAGGAATTGAAACAGCTTTGAAACATGTAGATAAATTAAAACAAGAGATAGCAGAATTGGAGAAACTAATAAGAGAAGATCAAACTGTCACAGATGCAGAGGAGTTTCTTAAGAAACTAGAAACACAGATAGCTGATTTTTTCAAAAATAATATACTAAAGAAAACTGAAAAACTGCAGAAGGATTTGAAATATTATTCGAAAGAACGTACTTATCCTTATCTGAAAAAAGATTTTTTCCAACAAGTTCAAGGACAAACACATTGGGCCCCAAAGCACACCACTTTTTCGGATACGGCATCATCTAGCTCTGACGAGGGTGCAAGTCGAGGAAACAACACCAACCAGGGGGTTGGGAGGGGTCAAGGTTGTGGTTCTTTTTTATCGAGAGGCCAAGCACCATCTCGGGGACGGGCTCGTTCAACCCAGAGGGGAGGGTACAGGAACCAATACACCCCAGGGTTCAGACGAACGAGAAACAATTACTACGAATGGTAGATGAAATACGAACACCACCAGGGAACATGGTTGACAATCCTTCACTAGAAGTAGTCCCTATTTTTAATCTTTCTAAGCATGAGTTGAGTAGACAGGAGTTGGAACTCCTAAGCTATGGATTAACTTATGTCCCCACGAATAGAAATGACCATTTCACTACTCAAATGGAAATCCATAGATTCTTTTGTACGCTACGTCTAAAACATTTTTTCAGTAAAACTCCTGTCCAAAATGCCCCCTATAACGTCACTGGCCTTCGATGTCCCTCCACATTTTTCCCTGCTAATAATTTGATGCCAAAAGAATTACTTACCTTTGAGAATGTGGTTCTGGTGGAACTAGACCAACTATTCAAAGAAAAAAGGAAGTATGTAAAGTATAATTTCTCTAGAGAACAACATGACATACTTGATGCTTTAGCTAAGCGTGATGATATTTGTATAAAACCCGCTGATAAAGGGGGGAGCATAATAGTGCAGGACAAAACAGATTATGATAAGGAGGCATTACAACAATTGAGTAACAGTCTATACTACACTAGACTCAGGGGTGACCCTACAGAAATGATTAGAAGAGAAATAGAGATTATCACTAAGGAGGGCTTGGAGGGGATGTGGCTAAGCCAAAAAGAGTATGATTACTTAAATAAGAAAGACTTTACGATTCCAGCATTTTACATACTCCCCAAGATCCATAAGAACGAACAAAACCCCCCGGAAGACCTATTGTGGCGGGATGTGGGTCTATTTTGCAACCCTTGGCGGAGTATGTGGACTTTTTCATAAAACCTTTTGTAACACTTACTAAATCTTATACTAAAGATAGCATCAGTGTTATTAATGCGTTGGAAGGAGTATCATTTGACCCTGAAAATGACATATTAGTTACTATGGACATAGAGAGTCTATACTCTAACATCCCTCAAAATGAAGCACTGAAAATCCTAGAGAAAGTCCTACAGAACCAGACCCGTCCCATGCAAGTACCTGTGGATTTTGTGATTAAGTGTGCTGAGATAGCCCTCAAACGTAACTATTTTCTATTCACCGATGACTTCTATGGCCTACAGAAAGGGGTGGCTATGGGAGCGATTTTCGCCCCAGATATAGCCAATTTGTATGTGGCATACTTTGAGGACGCAGTGATCTTTAATAACAACCCATTTGGAACACATATTAAAAGGTACCTTAGATACATAGACGACGTTTGTCTAATATGGGAAGGTCCATTGGATCATCTCTTGTCATTCCATGCATGGCTAAATGAACAAAATCATAACTTACGTTTCACTATTGAACATAGTAACCAGGACATACATTTTCTTGATCTCAACATCAGAAATAACAATGGCTCTCTAGTGGTAAATCTCTATACGAAACCCACTTCTCGTAATACCCTGTTAAAATACACGAGCCACCACCCTAGAAATCTGCGCGATAACCTCCCTTTTGGTCAATTTTTGAGAATCAAACGTAATTGTACCAAAAAGGAGGATTACTTCAGAGAGGCGAAAATCCTCCAATTGAAACTGAGTGCCAGACAATACCCTTATAGGTTGGTTAAACGGGCCCTTAAACGCGCTTGGTATTATGACCGTACAGCACTTTTGGATGAAAATAAAAGGAAGGATAAGGTTGAAAACACCATTGCCTGTGTGACTACCTTTGGTACAGAGTCCAATCAGATTAAGAGAATCATATAAAAAAATTGGCACCTGATACAGAAAGTTGAGCCGCAGTTAAACTTCCCCAGGTTTACATTTAAAAGACCGAGAAATCTTCGCGACCACCTGGTGAAAACCTATAAGGAGCCTAACACCAATACCCTACATAATATATGGGGGTTGGCACTTATTGTAGGCCACTACCCATGTGGACAATGTGCTGCATGTGATACCACCACGATAACAAAATCCTGTATACTAAACAATAAGCAAATTACTTTGAAACACCATTCGAATTGTCTTACGAGGAACGTCATTTATTGCATACAATGTCAATGCGATTTGATGTATATTGGGAAAACGACACAAGAAGTGAAGAAGAGAATAGCCCAACATCAATCACGCATTAGGTGTAAGGTACTGACAGCACCACTAGTAGAACATTTCATTCAACAATCACACGGTCCTAAAGACATGAAATGGTTTGTAATCGAGGTTGTGAAGGGTTCCAAAAGAAGGACCAATGAAGATCGCCTGCTTACATTAAAAGAGAATAGATGGATTTGGACAGGGAGGACAGTGGAACACGGATTAAACCAATGTGTGGAATGGCACAGTTTAGCAACATTATAAGATGACACTAAGAAAGTCCTGGCACAGATGATCTTATTGTAGAGACGGTGCTATTTTGGGTATTTTTAAGGTTGGCATAATATAGCAACCCTGTAACACGACATAACGCTTTGTAAGTTATGGCTTTTGAGAATCTCTTTGTAGGAACGTAGGTATTCTTTGACTGGTCCTTTTGGAAGCACACCCCTACTTGGTAAATCATCTGACTACTTTCAGAATATGATTTTTTGTATATATTATTGAATAGTGTTGTTGTCCCGTTCGGATAATGAGGTTGTCATTTGGATATACACCACTCCGTAATGGCCGCCGCATGTCTGTACCATACGGCGACTTTATACGCATGCTCGCAATTTTGAGAAAGCTGGTCTCCCATGATTCCACTGGCTGCTTGAGCACTCGTCAACTGAGACTGACGAGGAACGTTTCCCGTCTATGGCTAAAGCGTACAAGTAAGTTCCGCAATTGTAGCGTTAAGTGGTTTTTGAGGAAGTGCCATAGTGGGTGTAGTTTTTGTCTAATTAGGAATACCCCGGATTGTATCTTTACAAATAATATGGTATGCGAATTACTCTAAAGCGGAGCCCTGCCCGTTTTCACGTATACTCACTTGGAATAGCAGCGAAGGTAAGCACCGCTCCTGATACGTTATGGGTATTGTTTCGAGCCTCATAAGTGGTTATACTGGTTGGATTTATTCTAACTCTGTACCCCCATAGGAGTATTCTTGGTCTTCATTGTGAAGCCGTGGTTGATTGAAATTTGGAGTGAACCAGACTTGATCAGTGAGTATTTTATGCCCGGATGGGCTTGATATGGTGTAGATATTTTTGGTATTTTTGTATATTAGTCTATATAGTCTCACTGGGTGTGGTGACAGTAGTTTAATGTAAGCAGACAATCAAGTATATTGGACATGAGTAAGTGGATCCTATGTACTTAATGTGCATATATTGTATATATTTTTGTAGATATCTTGTGCAACATATAGTCCTGAGGATGGTCTTGGTGAAAATTATACGTTAAAGACCGAAACGTCGACGCCCTTATACCGCTTGGTTTACATTCATCAATGAAAGGATTTGTATAAAAAGCTGATGAATTAGCCGACTGATGTTATAGGAGCACGCTATGTATATATATGTATAATACATATTGTACCAATGGTATATCACACTACTGAAAAAAATGTACTGAATATTGTAGTGTTGTTTGTTGCCTAACATATGTAGCTCTAATTTTGTAAAAAGTCTGAGGATTGAGTTATCAAACTATACATAAAATTGTTTTGAGATATCACGTCTCTTATGTTCCTTTTCTAATTGATGTACTTAAAAGACTTAACAGAAATTAATTGAAGCATTATAAATAATTCCTCAAGGAGCTTTTTTCTATTTAATTAACGTTACCCGGTTCCTTGGGGATTACTGGGTTGCCCTATTTCTTGTGAGTGCTTTAACCTGGGACACAAAAAAAGTGGTTTTCCCTTTATGTACCACCTTGAGTTTTGCAGGGTTTAATAAAAATACTTGCCCCCCTTTAGATTGAATTGGGGCCATTAGCTGTTTAAGCCTCCAGCGTTGCTGCACGGTTGCTGAGCAAAAGTCGGGCCTTACAAAGAACTCATGCCCCAATCCCTTATAGTCTATGAAGGTCAAGCTAAGTCATACACAATCTCGCGGAGAAAATAATTTTGCAAACAAATAAGAGTAGCTCTTGGGTTCTTATTTCCCCCCCCCGATCACGTTTTTGATTAAAGGGAAAGCGATGAGCTCTTATAATTTCTTTGTCCCAGGCCCATCCCTTGAGATCTGAGAAAGCTTCCGAAAACAAGTCCACAACCAAGCGAAGGTCAACTTCCAATCAAAATCTTGACCAATGTTCTCCAAACCCTTGATTGACTTGTTCTGAGTAGAAAGATCATCCTCCACAGCAGAGATACGAGCTTCAGTTTCATTTACTCTTGAAATAGTTTCATTGCTGGATTTGGCTAAGCGGCGTACAACGTTCTGAAGTTTTCGTACAGCTCCTTAAGTACGGAGCCCTTCTGCCTTGGTCTCCTCTCTGTGAGCCATAATTAACCTGTACATAGAAGTTTGCAAGTTGTAGATAGATTTAAGAGTGATTTCCTCATCTCCTTCCAAAAATTCAGGAAGTTCAGGTTGAATTTCAGGGGCTGCCCCCACACCTTCCCACTGCGGTTGGGCAACTGCGACAGAGTTGTCAGCCAAAGGAGAATTCTGTACCTCTATAACCTTGCGAACTGTTTTTGGGGTTCCCTCATCCCCCAAATAATCAGAGCCAGGTAATTCTTCATCTGAGACTTGGTTGCCGTCATCAGCCCAGTCTTTTAAGAATGAGTGCCCTTCATTAATCGCATCTTCCCCAGTCTCACCATCAGATGCTAACGAAAGATCAGACATCGAGTAGAATTGACCACCCGATCCAATAGATTCAGCATCGTTTGAAGCTGGACCTGCTCCATTTTCGTCTCTGGTGCCCCCTTTATTGACTTGTGGTGAAACTCTGACCTCCCCCACTGCTTGACAGAGCTCAGCTACCTCCTTATCGATATCTTCTTCAGGGAGGGGAGATCCACCACCACCAGATTTTGCAAGAATAGGTGAGAGGTTAGCACTGCGATTGTTTGATACCGCACCTGACGGGTCAGGAGCTCCTTGTACCTTTCCTTTAATAAGGTCTCGAGATATGTGCGTGCTATTCTTAGCTGGAATAATTGCATTTTTCTTTCTGAATAAATCAGGTATTACTGGTTCCTTAATGACCTCATTGTATTGGCGGGCACGGGTCTCCGGAACAGGTCTGTCTAGAGAGTTAAGCTCTGTCATGGATCTTGTTACGGTGATTTCAGCATTGCTAGGCGTCATGCTGGCGCGGTTATCTGGGTTAGCTGAATTAACTGCTGCTTTTGTTCTACCCCCTCTTCCTTTAGGCGCCATGATTTTCGTGCAGGCTGTTAGGGGTCTGAGCAGGTTCAACAGAGTTATCAGAATATAGACGTTAATAAGTGTATGCCAAGCTGATTAAACCTCCCCTTTTATATTAATGTCATGTGGCAATATTCCAGGTACCAGCAGTTTTCGAAGTTTATTTTACTGCTGTTAATACTGACCCAAGCAATTCAGAACAGGCCCAGGCGGCACCAAAGAAAAATTAAGTCAAACCTGGTCAGCTGTAGAATTAAGCCAGACGCGTGTGTAAACTTTCAGTATTGCAACATTGTTTCAACTCTTCAGCTCCTAAACTTTTCTCCTCTCAACTGGCTTATCGTGCTACAAGCCGAGCGCCCACGGCCCAGCCGCTCCGCATCTCCAACACGTCCAGCGTGCAACACACGTTGCTCTCTCGCTCTCTCGCTCTCCTACAGCCTCCGCCCAACCAGGTCCGATAATCCGCAGCACAGGTCTCGGCTGGGCTGACCTCGACCCGAGGAAAGCCTCCCTCCCCCGGCGCACCACACCGGGCAGGACGAGCCAGGAACCAAAAGTCAGCAAAAAGCGATCCCGGACACGAGAGCAGGAGCAGCTTGCCGGAGCGGGGCAGACCATATGCCTGGTCGAAATTCAGGTAGACGCCGCGAAGCTCCTCACTTGGCTGCTGTAGCGGCAGCCATCTTGCTTCGTATGCTCGGTAGAAAAAGTTCTTGCTGTTGTTGATAATAGAATTAACACTCTATCATCCCGAACTTACACATTAGATAATATTGTTTCATCTGTTGTGGACATTGTACATGATGAAGTTTCTGTTTTATACCATGGTCAAAATCAATTGCGTTCCATCATGCAGTTTGCATGGACTTTACAAACATTGAAGGCTGGGAAAGTTCATTGGGACTACATGAACACTTCATCTTTATTTTTGCCTTTCAATTTAACAGAACACCTACAGTTTATATCCATGAAGGATGCAGCATATTCTCCTTTACATGCAGAGAAATTAGAACCCTTACCATTTTCTGTAGCAGAAAATAATTCTTCTGTGTGTCTTATATTGTGACTGTCTCACAACGTGTAGTTTGCTGTAAAAAAATAGCTTTTTCCACCCCCACATGGGAGGCTTGACATCTCGATTTGGCCTCTCATTCCTACCTTGAAAGCAGAGTTTAACAAGTTGAGCAAAATAAGAGCTCTATTGTCCCAAAAAGAAGTAGCTTTTACTTCATCCCGTGAAACATTTGTCCTTCACCTGGCTAACACCCGTACTGAGGTGCAGGAACTTTTAAATACCGATCTCCCACTTCATTTTGGCACCTTGATACACACTATTATCAATGCCTCTACTACAACAGGCTTGGGCCATTTTTTTAAACTTCTGTGCTCCGGCCTTTTGACCTCATTCCAAACTATATTTGGTGTGATGACCGGCATTATTTCATTCTAGTTTTTCCAGCATCTTCAGCGGTTTCCCACTAATTCTTGCCTTGGCTGCCGGTGTACTGCTGTTGATTTGCTTGCTCCGAAATGGCTGAACTATCTGTGTCACAAGACAGCCAACCCCGGCTGCTACAGCATTGAAGCCGTATGCTTGAATACTATGGAATGCTACCTTTAGCCACTTTGAGCGTGGCATATGGATTATCCTTCCGATTTTCATACTTTACTTGCGTGCAACCTGTGTTCCATTGCCTGGATTGCCCCTTCGAATGGGCACTAGATCTCTGCATCTCCAATACGGTTTCTCCTGCCCCGGATTATGATCGGCTGATGAGTCCCTCAGTGGCACATGAGTTGGACTGTTCTGGTGTTGGGATTATGTCCTGTGCAGCTCATTGGGATATCTCTGCGGCTGCACGTGACTTGCAGTAACGGCGTTGTCATCTGATGGTACTAGAGGCTGACATGGATTAACTTATTTCTTGCTCACTCGAACTTGAACTCTGCATTCCTATTGAGTCCTTTGTTCGTTGGCCCGATCAGGGGAGGGTATAGTGAAGATACAATATTGCTTGCAGACATTGCTATGTTAGCATAACTGAATAATATGCTTAGCCACCATTTTGCCGCTTTTGCACACAACACTCTATGCTTCTGTTCTCGTAAATAAAACTGCTTGATTTTCTTCACATGAGAACGGTCTGTTTTTTGCAAGTATAGGCTGACACCGCGACCTCAGTCTGCACAGAGTGTTCAAGGTTGAATAACAATGTATGCTGTTAATTCATGTTGATCAGTCCAACTCACTTAGACAAAACATGAACGCAGCTGCAAATAACTGAAACTCGGGTGCTTTTAATATGGCATTGCATGCATGTAGAGAGCACTTGGAGAAAACCTTTCCATCTACAGACAGTTGTGCTTGTCCTGGGATGTGATTCACTTCACCTGATCTTGGAGTTACAAATATTGTATTATTATAAAACTAGCTCCTAGCCTGGGGAGGGTGGTACACAGCGCTATGGTCCTGGTTCCACTATCATTATAATATGATTTCTCCCTTTGTGCTTCATTGAATTGTAATAATGCTGATTTTATTATTTTTATACATATGTTTACTAGTATTGGCTAAAGTACTGCATCTTAGAGCACATAGTTGAAATAAACATTTTAAACTATATTGTGTCTCTGATTACTCACATTGTGGACTTGTATGAGAATAAAAACGAAAAAGTGTTCTTGATTCCCACTATTCCTGAGTTCACTAAGTCGCTTGTTCTGGGTTGTCTAACCATTGGTAGCTACGCTGTAGCACGAAGAACGAATGAGACACTGATGCTAGTTGGATTGGGGTTCTGGGCACTTTTTGGTACACCAGAATACACAGAGGTCTGGTTTCCTGCGCATAGTTCTGTGCATGGGCAGAATCCCTGAAACATTGCCATCATTCCTTCCATTTACCCACCCACCCGTCCATCCATCCATCCATCCATCCATCCATCCATCCATCCATCCATCCATCCATCCATCCATCCATCCATCCATCCTCTCAGATTTCTATTTACTCTGCCATCCTTCCTTCTATCTATCCATCCACCTGTCCACCCACTCACCACTCTGTCCATGCATCCATCCATCCCTCAATCTATCCATCCGTCCACCGACCCACCCGTCCATCCATCCATCCATCTATCCATACATCCACCCATCCATCCATCCATTCACCCACCCACTTGCCCGTCCGTCCGTCCTTCCATCTATCCACCCACCCATCCATCCATCCATCCATCCATCCATCCATCCATCCATCTATCCATCCATCCTCTCAGATTTCTATTTACTCTGCCATCCTTCCTTCTATCTATCCATCCACCTGTCCACCCACTTACCCCTCTGTCCATGCATCCATCCATCCATCAATCCATCCATCCGTCCACCGACCCACCCGTCCATCCATCCATCCATCCATCCATCCACCCATCCATCCATCCATCCATTCACCCACCCACTTGCCCGTCCGTCCGTCCTTCCATCTATCCACGCACCCATCCATCCATCCATCCATCCATCCATCCATCCATCCATCCATCCTCTCAGATTTCTATTTACTCTGCCATCCTTCCTTCTATCTATCCATCCACCTGTCCACCCACTCACCCCTCTGTCCATGCATCCATCCATCCATCAATCCATCCATCCGTCCACCGACCCACCCGTCCATCCATCCATCCATCCATCCATCCACCCATCCATCCATCCATTCACCCACCCACTTGCCCGTCCGTCCTTCCATCTATCCACCCACCCATCCATCCATCCATCCATCCATCCTCCCGCCCGCCCGTCCGTCCGTCCATCCATCCATCCATCCATCAACAGAAGTTCCCTCCTAGCCTCACTCTTCCACCCTGCTCCTCTCTCTCTCCCTTGTTGTTTTGAATGTTTAACTTTTGTTTTTATTTTGAGGCACTGCTGAGACCCAGAGATCAAGGGGAGAAACTAAGAATAATTCTTGTGTGAAGAGAGAAGCTGGAAAGGGCCCAGAAACCAACTTCTAAGTGGAGAGGGCGCAATGGCAGCAAAATATCCCTCTGTGTATTGCGGAGCTGGAAGGGCCATCGGGCTTGCTGGAATGGAAGGGATAGCTTTGACTTATGTGATGGCCATGATGAGAAACAGAGTGCAAAGGAACTGCGTGCAAGTCTTGTATGCAAAAGAGCAAGAGAATCTGAGAAACCTCGTGGCAGAAACAGCCAAAGAAAGAGACAGGCTGGAGACCGAAGTAAGATGTATGAAGGAAAAGAAAAACAAGAAGAAAGGTGGAATAACAAAGAAGGAGAGGGAGGAGATTGAAGAATACCGACAAAAGCAGATTAAAACAATCGAAGAGTGCCATGAAGAGAACCTGAAGAATGGCGTCCGGTCAACAGAGCGAGAGATCCTCGAAGGCCTGGGCGTCGCCGCGTCGTGCGCTATGGGAGCGTCTACCGGAGGAATGTGCGGGGTCAAACTGGGGGTCCCAGGGGTGATAGTGGGAGCAACGCTGGGAGCAGCAGTGGGAACCTTAATGGCCATCACCTCTATCAAGATGTAAAGAGAGAAAAGACAGTCCACGGCCTCCATCGATGGGTTATTGATGGGCAGCAGTGAGTAGCTGGGGGTGTTTCACTCAGGGGTCAGAATGATACAAGACCAAAGCTCACTTCTCTATCATCTCCCTCTCTCTCTTTCTCTCTCTCTCTCTCTCTTTCCCTCTCTCTCTCTTCTCTCTCTCTTTGTCCCTCTATCCCTGTCTCTCTATTTTCTTCTCTCTCTCTCCCCCTCCCTCCCTCTCTATCTCTCTCGCTCTCTCCTTTCTCTGTCTCTTGTTGTGTCTCGCTCCTCTCTCTTTCTCCCTCTATCCCTGTCTCTCTCTCTTCTTCTCTCTCTCTCCATCCCTCCCTCTCTCTCTCAATCTCTCTCCCTCTCAATCTCTCTCTCCTCTCTTCTCTCTCTCTTTCTCCCTCTTCTCTCTGTCCCTCTGTCTCTCTCTCTCTCTCCCCTTTCTTTATCCCTCTCGCCTTGTCTCTCTCTCTTCTTCTCTCTCTCTCTCACTCTCTCCTCTCTCTCTCTCTCTCCACTTTCTCTCTCTTCTTCTCTCCCTCTCACCCTCCCTCTCTCTCCCTCTCTCTCTTTCTCTCTACCTTTCATTCTACCTATCTCTCCCCTCTCTCTCTTTCTTCCTCCCTCTCTATCTCTCTCTCTTTCCCCTATCTATCTCTCACTCTCTCTCCCCCTCTCTCCCCCTCTCTCCCCCTCTCTCCCTCTCTCCACTCTCTTCTCTCTCTTCTCTCTCTCGCTCTCTCTTTCTCTGCCTATCGCTCTATTTCTCCCTCTCTTTCGTTCTCCCTCTCTTTCTTCCTCTCTGTCTTTCTCTCTCCTTCTCCTTCTCCCTCTTTCTCTCTCTCTCTCTCTCTCTTTCTCCCCCTCTCTATCTCCCCCTTCCCCCATCTCTCTCCCCCTCCCTCTCTCTTCCTCTCTCTCCCTTTCTATCCCTCCCTGTCTCTTTCTCTCCCTGTCTCTTTTTCTTTTCTCTCTCTCCCTCTCTCTCTCTCTTCCTCTCTCTCTCCCGATCACTCAGAGAGCTTGAAGTACATTAAAAACAGTATGCAATACAATGAGGGTCAGCTCCAGTGGCCTTTCACCTTGAAGTAACTACACTTAAAATAAAAAGTAGTAAACAAAACATAAATACAACTTGAGCTAATTGATGGAAAATGCGCTCTTGTTCACAAAGCGAATTTGCTTAATGTGTAAAAAGGTTCACCGGAACAATGATGTCACAGGATGTAGAAACCATTGCGTTTTCAAGGGACATCGCAACTTTTTGTCCTTAATATGGAAAACCATTGAATAAAATATTCCCAGGGTATACCCATAGGCATTTGTACTTGAACCGGATCCCTGCATTTGTCCAGAATATCTTTACGTACCAACTCCCACATCTGGCTGAACCCATCCAGGTGGCACTGACCCACTTGGGTGAGGGGACACCCCTACTGGGTGAGTGAGGTGTCTTCCCTCAATATTTTAATAACCTCATAGAATAGGTATTGATGGAGCGAGGTACAGAAGATTTTGTGTGTACCCCATTCAGATCAATCGCCCCCCCATAACAAAGTAATATATTAATTTTGATTGTTGTGTATTAATAAAAACACACACATTACATGTGGGAAATGCTTTGCACTAACAGGTATGATTAACATATTAATTAATGATGTAGAACGCATGTTTAATCTATTTTGTGCATTTAAGTGGTGTAATAGTGCATGTCTATGTTGTAGTGTACATTGTGCATTGCATGCTGCTTTTCTGCTTCATTTTCTAATGGCTTGCAGTGTGATGCTTTTCTGCTAGGTAACCGTTTTAAAGGATAAATATTACCACTGGTGGGTGGGGGGACAGAAAGCACTTACATTCTGTGTATTTACATTTTCTTTTTGTGTTTATCGTAGCTGGTTGCCAGTCCAAAATGGCTTCGCTTTTCCCGGTTGTGCGCAGTAGAAAAAGCTTACATCATCTGGCTGAGAGAAACTTGTGCATGCTCTGTGCTTCCCTGAAAACTTTGCAACTTCAGCTATGTTTGAGGCCATTTGGTATGCATGTCGGTGAGTGGCTGAGAGCCAAAATGATAAACACGAGAACAGGTGAATGCCTGCCAAGGAGTAAAGTCAAATGCCTTTCTAAAATGACTATGTGGAAACAGCTGAATCACTGCCAAGAAATGTCTGCTGATGAACTGGGACAGTCAAACTTGTATCTATCAGTTTGTCCAACAAGGTTATTCATGGACATCCTGGAAGTTGAGAAATGCATGAACAGTCGAATTTGTAACTGTCAGCTTTTTAATCAGGAGGCTATTCACGGACATCCTGAAAGTTAAAACATAGATTGTCAATTGACGGACATCCTGAGAGATAAGAACTGCAATGTCATGACCAATCAGAGAAAGGGAAACGGCAAGAGTTGAAACATTTGAGGGTTGAGAGCTAGAAAATACAGTATAAATATCAGACCAAAATTGGGGTTTAGGGTCAGAGAAGCTGATTGCACTGCAGCTGTTTGCAGAGATGCTGGGAACCTGAAACTATGCCAGAATGCTCCCTGATAACCCCCTGTAGGTTGGAGATCGTGGCGGGACACTAGACTGGGTAAGAGTGACGCCGAGGAGGCCAGGGTTAGTTAAGTAAGTTTGGGTTTAGTGCTGGGTCGGAAGGTTTTGCTGTAGAAATCTTTAGAATTAAATGAATGTTGTTAACTATGGTTCTCTAATCTTTTCATGAAGAAATCTCTATCAGTTACATGACCAATGATTGATTGATTTTTTCTATTTAGAGAATAATGGAATTAATGTGAACCTGCATTTTCTTTTCATGACTTCTATTAACAGTTTCTTGATTTATTTCCTGAATATATGGCAATGCTCAGTGAGAATTAAAAATGACAGAATAAATGATCATTTTCTTTTATGCCAATTAATTATATAAAATCTTTTAAATGATTTCAGGTGTTCTTGATTCTTTCTGCAACAATTAATTATGCAAATCAATGTATTGTTGTAGTGAGGTTAAGCTGGTCTTGACAATCACCATCAACTTGCTCAACTAATTGGTCCATCGACCTAATTGGCGGGGTACATTGATGCATGGATTAGTTAGTAACATTATTGATGAACACAAATGTTGGTGTTAAAATCTGTGCTTAAAGGTATCCTTTCACAGGAGAGAATTCACTCAACCCATTATAAATATATTTGCAAGTGTCTGGGGTAAAAGTGTGTGTGACGAGGTGTGTTGTACTTCGGTGTTATGGGCCCCACCGGGGTGACCTGGACCCTGGATTAGTGATATTTCTGGGTAAGCGCTGCATCAGTATCGGTTGAAGAACAGGAGCTCATGGTCCCAGGGCCTTTGCGTTCAATCAATCAATTCATTAATTTATACGGCACAGCTAATCACCCTTGGGGGGGTATGCAGGTGCTGGGGTGTCGAGTGGCTCAGTCAAACAGCCAGGTTTTCAATGCTCCCCAGAATTCCAGGAGAGGAGGAGGAGGTCCATAGCTGCAGAGGGGAGGGGTCTTTCCAAGTCTTGGCCACGAGGTAGGAGAAGGAGCGTCCTCCACTCTTCCACCCTGCTCCTCTCTCTCTCCCTTGTTGTTTTGAATGTTTAACTTTTGTTTTTATTTTCAGGCACTGCTGAGACCCAGAGATCAAGGGGAGAAACTGAGAATAATTCTTGTGTGAAGAGAGAAGCTGGAAAGGGCCCAGAAACCAACTTCTAAGTGGAGAGGGCGCAATGGCAGCAAAATATCCCTCTGTGTATTGCGGAGCTGAAAGGGCCACCGGGCTTGCTGGAATGGAAGGGATAGCTTTGACTTATGTGATGGCCATGATGAGAAACAGAGTGCAAAGGAACTGCGTGCAAGTCTTGTATGCAAAAGAGCAAGAGAATCTGAGAAACCTCGTGGCAGAAACAGCCAAAGAAAGAGACAGGCTGGAGACCGAAGTAAGATGTATGAAGGAAAAGAAAAACAAGAAGAAAGGTGGAATAACAAAGAAGGAGAGGGAGGAGATTGAAGAATACTTACAAAAGCAGATGAAAACAATCGAAGAGTGCCATGAAGAGAACCTGAAGAATGGCGTCCGGTCAACAGAGCGAGAGATCCTCGAAGGCCTGGGCGTCGCCGCGTCGTGCGCTATGGGAGCGTCTACCGGAGGAATGTGCGGGGTCAAACTGGGGGTCCCAGGGGTGATAGTGGGAGCAACGCTGGGAGCAGCAGTGGGAACCTTAATGGCCATCACCTCTATCAAGATGTAAAGAGAGAAAAGACAGTCCACGGCCTCCATCGATGGGTTATTGATGGGCAGCAGTGAGTAGCTGGGGGTGTTTCACTCAGGGGTCAGAATGATACAAGACCAAAGCTCACTTCTCTATCATCTCCCTCTCTCTCTTTCTCTCTCTCTTTCTCTCTTTCCCTCTCTCTCTCTTCTCTCTCTCTTTGTCCCTCTATCCCTGTCTCTCTATTTTCTTCTCTCTCTCTCCCCCTCCCTCCCTCTCTATCTCTCTCGCTCTCTCCTTTCTCTGTCTCTTGTTGTGTCTCGCTCCTCTCTCTTTCTCCCTCTATCCCTGTCTCTCTCTCTTCTTCTCTCTCTCTCCATCCCTCCCTCTCTCTCTCAATCTCTCTCCCTCTCAATCTCTCTCTCCTCTCTTCTCTCTCTCTTTCTCCCTCTTCTCTCTGTCCCTCTCTCTCTCTCTCTCTCTCTTTCTCCCCCTCTCTATCTCCCCCTTCCCCCATCTCTCTCCCCCTCCCTCTCTCTTCCTCTCTCTCCCTTTCTATCCCTCCCTGTCTCTTTCTCTCCCTGTCTCTTTTTCTTTTCTCTCTCTCCCTCTCTCTCTCTCTTCCTCTCTCTCTCCCGATCACTCAGAGAGCTTGAAGTACATTAAAAACAGTATGCAATACAATGAGGGTCAGCTCCAGTGGCCTTTCACCTTGAAGTAACTACATTTAAAATAAAAAGTAGTAAACAAAACATAAATACAACTTGAGCTAATTGATGGAAAATGCCTCTTGTTCACAAAGCGAATTTGCTTAATGTGTAAAAAGGTTCACCGGAACAATGATGTCACAGGATGTAGAAACCATTGCGTTTTCAAGGGACATCGCAACTTTTTGTCCTTAATATGGATAACCATTGAATAAAATATTCCCAGGGTATACCCATAGGCATTTGTACTTGAACCGGATCCCTGCATTTGTCCAGAATATCTTTACGTACCAACTCCCACATCTGGCTGAACCCATCCAGGTGGCACTGACCCACTTGGGTGAGGGGACACCCCTACTGGGTGAGTGAGGTCTCTTCCCTCAATATTTTAATAACCTCATAGAATAGGTATTGATGGAGCGAGGTACAGAAGATTTTGTGTGTACCCCATTCAGATCAATCGCCCCCCCATAACAAAGTAATATATTAATTTTGATTGTTGTGTATTAATAAAAACACACACATTACATGTGGGAAATGCTTTGCACTAACAGGTATGATTAACATATTAATTAATGATGTAGAACGCATGTTTAATCTATTTTGTGCATTTAAGTGGTGTAATAGTGCATGTCTATGTTGTAGTGTACATTGTGCATTGCATGCTGCTTTTCTGCTTCATTTTCTAATGGCTTGCAGTGTGATGCTTTTCTGCTAGGTAACCGTTTTAAAGGATAAATATTACCACTGGTGGGTGGGGGGACAGAAAGCACTTACATTCTGTGTATTTACATTTTCTTTTTGTGTTTATCGTAGCTGGTTGCCAGTCCAAAATGGCTTCGCTTTTCCCGGTTGTGCGCAGTAGAAAAAGCTTACATCATCTGGCTGAGAGAAACTTGTGCATGCTCTGTGCTTCCCTGAAAACTTTGCAACTTCAGCTATGTTTGAGGCCATTTGGTATGCATGTCGGTGAGTGGCTGAGAGCCGAAATGATAAACACGAGAACAGGTGAATGCCTGCCAAGGAGTAAAGTCAAATGCCTTCCTAAAATGACTATGTGGAAACAGCTGAATCACTGCCAAGAAATGTCTGCTGATGAACTGGGACAGTCAAACTTGTATCTATCAGTTTGTCCAACAAGGTTATTCATGGACATCCTGGAAGTTGAGAAATGCATGAACAGTCGAATTTGTAACTGTCAGCTTTTTAATCAGGAGGCTATTCACGGACATCCTGAAAGTTAAAACATACATTGTCAATTGACGGACATCCTGAGAGATAAGAACTGCAATGTCATGACCAATCAGAGAAAGGGAAACGGCAAGAGTTGAAACATTTGAGGGTTGAGAGCTAGAAAATACAGTATAAATATCAGACCAAAATTGGGGTTTAGGGTCAGAGAAGCTGATTGCACTGCAGCTGTTTGCAGAGATGCTGGGAACCTGAAACTATGCCAGAATGCTCACTGATAACCCCCTGTAGGTTGGAGATCGTTGCGGGACACTAGACTGGGTAAGAGTGACGCCGAGGAGGCCAGGGTTAGTTAAGTAAGTTTGGGTTTAGTGCTGGGTCGGAAGGTTTTGCTGTAGAAATCTTTAGAATTAAATGAATGTTGTTAACTATGGTTCTCTAATCTTTTCATGAAGAAATCTCTATCAGTTACATGACCAATGATTGATTGATTTTTTCTATTTAGAGAATAATGGAATTAATGTGAACCTGCATTTTCTTTTCATGACTTCTATTAACAGTTTCTTGATTTATTTCCTGAATATATGGCAATGCTCAGTGAGAATTAAAAATGACAGAATAAATGATCATTTTCTTTTATGCCAATTAATTATATAAAATCTTTTAAATGATTTCAGGTGTTCTTGATTCTTTCTGCAACAATTAATTATGCAAATCAATGTATTGTTGTAGTGAGGTTAAGCTGGTCTTGACAATCACCATCAACTTGCTCAACTAATTGGTCCATCGACCTAATTGGCGGGGTACATTGATGCATAGATTAGTTAGTAACATTATTGATGAACACAAATGTTGGTGTTAAAATCTGTGCTTAAAGGTATCCTTTCACAGGAGAGAATTCACTCAACCCATTATAAATATATTTGCAAGTGTCTGGGGTAAAAGTGTGTGTGACGAGGTGTGTTGTACTTCGGTGTTATGGGCCCCACCGGGGTGACCTGGACCCTGGATTAGTGATATTTCTGGGTAAGCGCTGCATCAGTATCGGTTGAAGAACAGGAGCTCATGGTCCCAGGGCCTTTGCGTTCAATCAATCAATTCATTAATTTATACGGCACAGCTAATCACCCTTGGGGGGGTATGCAGGTGCTGGGGTGTCGAGTGGCTCAGTCAAACAGCCAGGTTTTCAATGCTCCCCAGAATTCCAGGAGAGGAGGAGGAGGTCCGTAGCTGCAGGGGGGAGGGGTCTTTCCAAGTCTTGGCCACGAGGTAGGAGAAGGAGCGTCCTCCACTTCCACTGCGGTGGACGAGGAGGGTGCAGGTGAGGGAGAGGGACGTGGAGCAGAGCTGTCTGAAGGATGGTGGAAGCTCAGGCAGTGGTTGATGTAAGTGGGTCCTTGGTTGTGTAGAGCTTTGCATACGTGGGTCAACAGTTTGAACTGCCATCTGTCTTCACCCTACTTCTCATCCACCAGTCCTCCTGTTCCTGCTCCCCTGGGTTATTTAGTCCCCTGGTTTGCCTGTTATTACTCATTCTGCTCCTGGTCTTGCTGGTCCATGTAGTCCTGGTCTTAGTTCTGGTACTTTCTGTCTGGTCTTGATGTATCTTCCTTCTGGTGACGGTCCTACTGGCCTTGGTTTCCCTTGCCCTCCCCGTCCTCTGGTTTGCTTGTTCTTAATTTCTCTGCTCCTGATCTTCTTGGTCCATATAGTCCTGGTCTTACTTCAGGTACTTTTCTGTCAGGTCTTGATGTATCTTCCTTCTGGTGATGCTCCCACTGTCCTTGGTTTCCCTAGCCATCCCACTCCCACGGTCTTCCTCCCTCATCCTTGTCCTCTTCATTTGCCTGTTCGTGTCCATCTGACCACGGTCCCCTGTATCATGGGCCTTCCAGTAAAGGTCTACCTGGGACCTCATCTCTCTGGCACTGGTCCTCGTAGTTCCCATGTTGCATGGCACCCTGGTTCATGTAGTCCTTGTAACCCTGGCTCAGGACCCCTGTGAGTCTGACCCTCATTGACGTTCTGATCTCAGTCCCACTGGGCCTGGACTTTCTGGTCTGTTATGTCCATCCAGGTCATTCTGTTCCAGGGGCTCCTGGTCCTGATAGCCGTAGCCCTTTCCAGCTGTGTCTCCCAATCCGGGGGCCATTCCCTTCTGGCCTGTTGTCGTGCTTGATCTGATCTCTGTGGTTTTGGCTCTTCCGTGTCCGATCCTTCTTTACATTGTCTCCTGGCACTAGTCCTCTCGGTCCTTCTTCGGACCTCTGCACTGGAAGACAAACTCCTCAGGTAATGATGAACTGCATCGTGTCCTGCCTCGGTATCATTCACTAGAAAAATCCACACCGCGGCCATTGGTCAAAGTGGGCGGGATCTGAGGGGCACAATGTGCCCACACTTCTTTAATTTAACAAAAACAGTTCTACTTTTTGTGAAAAGGCAACCGTCCCGGGGTGGTTAACTGAGAAAATTCAAATGCTTGAGCTGAAGTGTTAGGGAGGAGTCTCCTGGTCTGTGAAAATGACAGAGGGACAGACAACTCAACAAGCCATCTTGCCAGGATGCCTGCTTACCTGAAAGACATATCAAGGAGCACAACTGGTCAATCTGCAAATGCATAGAGCGCTTGGAAGCCGGTATTGACTTTAGTTGATGCAGGCACTTGAAGCTCCCTGATGACACAGATTTAATCATTTTGAGTGTTATTACAAGGGAGTTACCAGATGGAGCATGTGCTTTTAAAATGACAGTTATAAAAAGAAATCCACCACGTACTGTCTGGGTATTACTAAAATCTATATTTTGAAAAGCACAGTTTTATCTTAAACATTTTGTAGCAGCCCATCTTATACTGTGTGTAATGCTAATCAAAAATAATGACTTATTTTCACAGTGCTTTCTGTCACGGACTGGAACCTCATAGCACTAAAGAGACACACATCAGTTTTCTCTACTGCACCAACCAAGTTGGTTAGACTCTCTAGTTACAGACACAGACCTCTGCAGCGCATTAACTAACAGAGGTTTTATAATGTGCGTAAATGCATTTCCAACTGATTAACTTAACTTGCATTTATTTTTTATTTAAGCTGTGTGTTATTTTATATAATATACATGACTCTCATAGAGAGCCTCTATCGTTTATTTTAGTTTCTGAAAGTCATAACTCCTTGCTATGACATCAAAACAGTTGATAACAAAACTGGTTACCCACTGTTGTGTTGTCATATAGGCCTCGCGGCCAGTAGACAGGGCTCTCAGAGCCGGTCAGCACAGCGCTGCTTGTCTGCTTCGACTGAGAGCAGAAAGCATAGCTGCAGGAGGGGAAAGGGAGGCAGGAAATGTAGTGGGCTTTGGTTAAGGATAGCAGGTAAGATATTTATTTTTCACATTTGCGTCAGTGAGGAGACGGTATGTTTTGTATACCTCACCCATTATCTTCTGCCCCGGTGCAGTAGTTGAAGTCAGGGCAAATGATTTTGGGGGGCCATACATATCATAAAATTATAGATGGGTAAAAGGTGAATTATGGGGATGTTTTTCACATTGGAGTTCGCTCTCATTGTCTATTTGATGTCACTAAGAACCCCTCAGTGAAAAACACTCCCAAAATTCACTGTTACCTATCTATAATTCATCTGTAATTAACTCTGAAGGTGAAAGGCCATGAAACTTACAGACTATTTTGTTTTCTAGCCATGACTCTGACCCCGACCCCATTAAGTGTAGGATCACAGTTCCCATACTCCATTCTGCGCAGAGACCTGAACTTTCACCTTGAGAACAACAACGACAGCAACTCCACCACCCTGATCGACAACCTCGCCAACCTCGGACTGAGACAACTTGTCACAAAACCCACCCACTCTGCCGGCCGCACGCTTGACCCCGTCTTCTCCTCAAGCCCGTACGTCTCCGTCAGCCACACCACCGTACTCCTCTAGACCGTCCACCGCTGCATCCACTTCACCTTCCAAAAACCCACCTACACACCACCGCACCCAACAGATCCCCTGCCGCCGCCGGTGCAAAATCACTGAAGACCAACTACATGCAAACCTTGCTCTCAGCCCACCCACCGAACCCTCCAACACCGACGTCGCTGCCAACAACCTCAGACGCTGGATCGAGGACTGCGCCAACACCCTCGCCCCGCTGAAGAAACCCCCCCACAGAGACCCCAGTAAGAGGGCCAGCTGGTTCACCCCAGAACTCCTAGATTCCAAGCAAGCCTGCCTAGAGAAGAAATGGCACAGTGAACAAACTCCGGACAGCCACGCAGCACACATGGACGCCATCCGCAACTACCACCACCTCATATGGCTGCTAAGAAGACCTCCTTCAAAGACCGCCTCGACAACAACGCACACAACAGCAAGGTGCTCTTCAACATTGTGTAGGAACTCTCCAACCCCAGTTCCAACACCAACAACATCCCGCCATCGCAAACCCTGTGCGACTCCCTCGCCACCTTCTTCCACCGCAAGATAGCAGACATCCACGACAACTTCAACATCCAGACAGCCCCAACAGACAGCAGCAACACAACAGAATCTCACCATCTTCCACGTCTCTTTTCTAGCCTGGACCAGCGTGAGCGTCGATGACACCATAAAGACCATGAGCACAATCCACTCCGGCTCTCCGTCAGACCCATTCCCGCACCACGTCTTCAACAAAGCAAGCAGCTCCATCGCACCCCACCTACGCAACATCATCAATCTCTCCCTTGAGACCGCGACCTTTCCAGAGAGCTGGAAACACCCCGAGATCAACGCCCTACTCAAAAAACCCAAGGCAGACCCAAGAGACCTACAGAACCTCCGACCCATCTCTCTGCTCCCCTTCCCGGCCAAGGTCATCGACAAAATCATTAACAAACTGGAAAAAAATTGATTAATTGAGCCCATGTAGGGTGAAGAAATGTTATCACCTTTTGTGGTGGCCCGTAAGTCTATTGGTCATATAAGATTATGTGTTGATCTGAGAGACCATAGCAAAACATATTTTTGTGGCAAAATATCCACTTCCCAGGATTGACAAACATTTAGCTCAAACCAGGCAAGTTAAATGGTTCTCTACAATTGATCTTTGTCCTAGTATCCTAAGCAGCAGTATTTCAGCATTTAATGCACATGTTATTCAGAGATACATACAGAAGGGGTGACATATTTTCAGGATGACATACTGGTGATGGGCAGAGACAGACACGCGCATTATTACAGACTGAAATTTGTTTTAGGCAGATTAGGCACTGAAGGACTTACTGCTTAATTGAAGAAGTGCAAGTTTGCCTTAAGGTCAAAACCATACCTGTGGTATGAAGTAGGCATAGAGGATAGTTCTTCAAAAGAAAGACATTAGTTTAGTTTAGTTTATGATCAAGGCATTTGCACCTGTGTCTAAGAATGAAGTCAGGTCACTCCTTTGTCTGGCAAAAGTTTACTGTAAATTTGTGAAGAATTTCAGCATGAAAACATATGGGTTGAGGCAAATGTTGAACGAAAGGCAAGAATTCAAATGGAGTGCAGAACTACTTAGAGATTTATTTTGAAACCATTAAACATATTTGTACAGCAGTTCCATTGAAAGGTTGTGAATTTGGTGCTATCAGTTTTATGACAACTGATGCCAGTGGCAAGGGTCTTTGGCGCTGTGCTAACACATTTCTGAAGCTGGGGCAAAGTGTACAGTAACATATTCTCACTCCTTGTCTCTGGCAGGAGACAAATTCTCAGAAATCAAGAAGGAGATGCTGGCAGCAGTATGGGCCATGGAAAAATACAAACAAAATATTTGTGGGTTTCCAGGTTTACATTATGCATAAATCATAAACCACTTGTGAATGTTTTAAGATTGGATGCAGTGATAAATGCTACACCTCGAATTGAGAGGATGATGCTCAGATTGTTAGATTTCATGTATGATGTGGAATATCTACCTGGTAGCAAGAGTAATGTACCTGATTATTTGTGTTGTTCCCCATTATCTTTGACTGCGCATGTCAATAGTGACTGGGATGAATACAGTGTGGCAATATTCAATTAGAGCAATCTGTACATTTTTAATGAAGAGTGGAGATCTGGTAATGAGGAGTATAACATTTTGAAAGTGGTAAAACAATTCATCACGAAAGGTTGGGCAGATAAGAATAAATTATATGAAAAGTGAGAGAAGATGTGTGAAATAAAGCATGAGCTGTCACGGTTGTATGATGAAATAACAAAATCCCAAACCCCGCATGCCTAAGCAACACAATCTAAATAACGACCGCGTCTTAACTATGTATTGCTTTACCACGCATGCCTTTACCACAAATTTTCATGGTAAAGGGGTATGCATGGCTATGGTCGCTACTCCCCTCCACACCACCCTAAGGTACAAACTCCCCCTGCCCCCCTCCAGCCCTGAAGTGCAAATACCCCTACACTCTCCTAATCCCTACGCTGTGCCCTACGGCTGCCCTAATGACTAAAACCCTGTCCCTTAACCTGACCCTGGCCATCCCCGACCCAGTCGTAATAGCTGCCCATCCTCCCCTAAACCCTAAAAATGACCCGACTACCCATTCCCCTCCCCTGCCCGAATGCCTAATACCCTAACCCTTAATTAAAAAACTACCCCAACACTCCCCCTGCCATAAAAACTACTATGACCCCCAGCCCTGAAAACTCCCTCTGACCCCTCAGCCCTGAAAACTTACCCCACCCCAGCTGTGAAAACAAGCCACACTTCAGCCCTGGAAACATGCCCCACCCCCAGCCTTGAAAACTACCTCCAACCCCCCAGCCCTGAAAACTAACCCCAAATCCCCAGACTAGATAACTACCCCATACCACTCCGACAGCCCATAACACAACCCCCGACCATCCCCCAGTCCAGAAACTACCCTGATCCCACCCACCCACAAAACTACCCCGACTAACCCCAAGCCCACCAAATGACCCCAAACCACCCCAGCCCACAAAACTATCCCGATCCACCCCTCAGCTCCCCTTAAAACAACCCCAACCCTGCAGCCCAAAAACTACCCAACCCACCCCACTGCCCCACTTACCTCACCGTGGATCTCTCCCTGCTTCCTGCTTCTATCTATCCAAAGCTAGACTGCCCTGACCCACACCCCAGCCCACAAACCGACCCCTGACTCACCCCAATTCACAAAACATTCCTGACCACCCCGCCCACAAATCATTCCCGACTCACCACCCAGCCCACAAAATAAACACCAACCTCTCAGCCCACAAAAGTACCCCGACTCACCCCCTGCCCCACTTAAAACAACCCCAAAACAAAACAACTCTGACCCCCATAGTTTAGATCGTTGTGTACCGACTGTAAGCCGCTGTCCCTGAGTGATACAGGGTTCATACTTAGAGGGGATAAAATTGTACCTCCAAAAGACCTAAGAAAGAAAATTCTAGAAATAAATCATGAGGGATATATAGGAATAGTAAAATTGAAGAGGAGAGTGACGTCCTCATATTGTTGTCCAGGCATTGATGTTGATACGCAGAAGTTTGGCAAGGCACAATCAGTTTTCAGACCCCACCTCCCTAGAGATAAGAAATGCCCGGAAAACCCATGGAAGATTTGAGTGTTAATATCTTAGGACATACTTTAGATGGATGGGGTACTTAAACATGTGATTGTCCTCATGGACCCTTACTCTAAATGGCCAGAGTATGAAGTGTGACAATGTAGATGGCAATGCTGTAGTATCCTTCCTAGAGAAGGTATTTTTGAGAGAAGGAATCCTTAAATCTGTGTTAAGTGATAATGGCTACAGTTTTTATCCAGTAATGGAATCAATGGAAAGCGTACACCAGTTCATCATCCAGCTGGCAATGGAGCCACTGAATGGTTTAATAGAGTGATAATGGGTAGTGTGCAAGCTTCCATCAATGGGGATCGAAACTGGGAGAAGGAATTGAGAAGCACAGTATGGGCCCACAGAAGCATACCAACCTTGACTGGTTCAAGTCCCTTCAGGATTCTACGGGGTAGGGAACCCTTTACTAAGGACAACATTCCCTGGGTGGACATGAAATTGTGTAGTAAATGGTTCAATTCTGTGGTTAAAAGAAATTTGCTAAAAGCACAAGGGTCTACAAAGAATACAAAGAATATTTTAACAGGAAACATGGATTAAAAGAGGTCTATTTGGTGCCGGGTGTCTAGGTGAGAGTAGAGTTGGGATCCAAAACTAAGACAGGTTGCAGTGAATGTTCAGGACCTCTTCTAATGAAGAAGGTTTATTCAGAATCAGCATAGTTAAGTTGTAAAAAGATTTGGCATTTCAATAGGATGTCAAGATGTAACAAAGTATTGAATTTGGAACATAACAGAGGAAACCAGGGAAGTGTACCACAGTGTAAGCGGTTGTTGGATGATGATGTTGACGCTTCAAGTAGTCTCAGAGGATGAGGAAGAGTAAACAGTGGAGAAGTAGGTACTACTGAAGTGGAGCTTGATTTAAGTAATGCTGATTGATTCTTGTAAGGCTGAACCTAGTATTACCAAGGTTTCTACTCAAGTTGGTAGATCAATCGCATTGCCTGAACAATTTTTCAAGATTTTTTAAATAGGGTAGAAGAACCTGCTCTAATGTTACATTCTTCCCACAAATGATTATTGCAATGGCAAATACTGCCCACTTCACAATAATGTCTTAGATGAGATATATAGGTGAGTCCAATATGCTTCAAGGTTTGGCCTCTCTTTTTACCTACTCCATACACTCCAATGGTCTGGGGCTCAGTGGCTCAGCTTCTAGGACAGGTGTAGCACTTCTCCCTCTCTCTTAGCACACAATCTCTCTGGGCTGGGTAGCCGAGATAGTCTCTCATCCATCTCTTCTGGCATTGGAGGGCTGTGGTGAATCTTTCCCTTGCAGGTGCTGTGTTGGGATGCAATCACAGCATGTGGCTCAACCACCCCGGCTGGGTGGGCTGTGCAATGTGCATCTGAGGCTAATGGCAGGGGCTCTAGCATTGGCTCTCTTCTGGCCTCCAGCTGTCCTTGGCAGCAGATGGGCCTTACTGTCTCGGCAGGCCCAGTGCCCCCACTCTGGTGAGACACGCTGATGGTTGCGATGGGGCTGTACTAGGTTACAGCATTCTCACAGTCCTCTTCTCCAGGCACGTGTCCTGGCAGCGACTTCACAGCTTCTAGGCATTTCTCGTAGTAGAATGTCAAAGGTCAGAGCAGTGTGGTCCATTCGATACCCTTGGGGTAAGTGCTGGTCAAGCTACTCAGGTCATGTGGTGGGGGTATCCTGGATAGGGTAGCATAGCTTTGTAGGTTTCTTCTTCGGGATGGCAGGGACTGCAGAGGCACAGGATCAAAGGTGCCATGGTCACACCAGCCATGATCACAGAAATACCTCCCCATTCATTCCTATTGGCCTAGAGGCCCATAGGAACGAATGGGAAGACATTCTCAATTTGCGATTAGCAATTAGCGAATCGCAAATTGAGAAAGCGATTTCAAGTGTGCAGGGGTGTCCTGTTGCACCCCTGAAATCAATCTGTGCACATATGTTGTGCACACACATGCCCTAAGGGCACGGGTGTGCACAACATGAAACTTTGAAAAATGCACAGAAGTGCATTTTTCATAGTTTTCGCAAATTACCATGAGGTTCAACCTCATGGTAATTTTCTCCCCCTAAGTGCGAAATCGCTATTTTTTAAACTTTCAAGCATTGCATTTAAGGAATCGCAAAATGTGATTCCTTAAATGCAATCGCAATTTGAGAATTCGCAAATATTTGCGAATTCTCAAATTGCGAGGGGCTTCACCCTTCATGCATCCCAAAAGCTGATTTTGTGATCGCAAATGGCCGATTTTTACGATTCGCACCGTTTGCGATTGCAAAAGGCTTTGATGCATGTGCCTGTATGAGCTTTATCTAGCCCTATCCCATCTTATCATATTAGGGACACCTACTAAATATCTATCTTAAGTTGCTAAGAACAATTTGCACTTTCTCCACTGTATAAGCACTCCGGCACCCTACCAAAGTCCAATGAAAAGCTAGCATATAATGATCATTTGTAAAGGCCTACCCTAAATCCCTTTTTTGGTCAAATGTCATGAATTAGTTTATCTCAACAGCTCTTCGTTATATGGCACTTCATAGCATGCACTTTATGGTGAACCGTCATTTATATTCATAAGCGTTGTAGAGATCCCTCAAACATCATGCGTGAAAACATAATTTGGAAAGATTTTATACTTTCTGGCGGATGGCGACGTTATGGCATTCAGAGCACACATAAATTTTTTGTTCAATGTGTGTTATCTCAATTTGAGTGAGATCCAATTTTTAGGTTTAAAGCATTTTATTGAGACAATACAAAAACATAAAACAGTTGCTGCAAACAACAGGAGCCACGGCACAGCGATTGAAAGCGCGCCCGAGGCGCCGAGTCTCTCCCAATGAAAGGCCCATAAAGGCTAGTCCGTCTTGATGCTTAGAAAGAGACAGCAGTGCAGAAAAAGAACAAACCCCCCATCAAACTCCCCACCACCCCCCTCAACTCCCCCAGAGCCCCACCCCTTCCCCTCCCCCCCGACCAGTGCTCCGATCCGTCCCGCCCTTCCCCCTCACTGCCCCCCTCCCCCCCGCAGGCAAATCTCATCTATGGACCCTTCAAGAGGCCGATTCAGCAGGTGATGTCAATCTCAAGAAGCGAAGATACCTCGGGCAGGTGAGTTCCCTAAATTCAGTGACCAACAGGTAATGAAACGGTTGCCAGAGGTCATTAAACTGCTCCACATCCCCAGCCACTGTGAGCGACAACTTCTCCATTCCCAATACATGCCACAATCTATGCAACCAGCCGGTGATGGATGGGGGCGTGGAGGTGTGCCAATGTATAAGGATGTTCTGGGCTGCTGAGACCAGTGCAATAGCGATCTGTCTGCCTCTACGGGATCTCAATGGATACATCAGCCGATTAGGTAGGCCCAGCAATATGTACGCGGGGAGGCGTGGCAACTCAATGTCAAAGTGTGAATCAATCTAATCTATTACCGGATTCCAATAAGAATGCAACAGCGGACAATCCCACAGAACGTGTGTAAGTGTGCCTACCTGCCCACATGCCCTCCAACAAGCACCATCAATATTACGGTCCATTTCGTGTAGCCTTTCCGGGGTGTAATACCAGTAGGTGGCCACTTTAGTAAATGTTTCCGTGAGTCCCGTGTGGTATGCCGAGTGTCGCGCCCGATATGAAATCTGGTCCCACTCTTTGTGGCTCAGCGTCCTCCCCAGCTCCCGTTCCCACCGTTCCCTACCCGGATTGTAAAAGTGAGAGGATGGGGGTTGCAAAAACGTATAGAGGTCGGAGATCAGTTTCGCATCAGAGGTACGGTACAAGAGCCACCTCTCATATGGAAGAAGCTTCCTGTCTGCCATCTCCCGCACTCGTGGATGCAACGCCCAGTGGCGGACCTGCAGGTATCGCAGTCTCTCCGTCTCCGGCAATGAGTATTCTTGTCTGAAACTTGGAAAGGGAATGACTCCCTCCGTGTCGTGCACATGAAAGAGTGTCCTGCACCCTGCGGCCCGCCAGTGTGTGAAGGCCCCCGGCTCCATCCCTGGGGCGAAGTCTGGGTTTTCTACCAAAGGTGTAAGCGGCGAGGGAAACGTAGTAAGATCGTGGGTGACATTAGTGGCGTCCCACACCTTCAGGGGGACTCGCGTAACAAAGGACGTGTACAAGTTCGCGGGACAGTGAGCCCTACGCAAGAAGGGCACCTCCTGCAGAGGCCGGCCAGCAACCGCCTGGTCTTGAAAAAGCCAGTGCTTATCCGATTCCCATCTGCTCCACTCCACAAGGTACCGCAGCTGTGCCGCCTGCAAATACTTGCGCAAGTCCGGTATCCCCAGTTCCCCTGCTTATGGGGCCAACGTGGAAAGTGCCCTCTTCAGTCTAAGTTTGCGGCCCTGCCAGATGAAACGCGCAAGGTCTGCCTGCGTTTGCTGAATCCACCCTGGTGGGGACTGGAGCGGCTGGGCCCGAAACAAATAAAGAATGTTCGGCAGCACCGTCACCTTCACCGCGGCTATCCTGCCCAGCCAGGAAAGCGTGCCTCGACTCCAACATCCCAATTCCTCCTTGATCTTTGTGCCCAAGGCAGTGTAGTTGGCTGTCACCATAGCGGGCAGAGTGGGTGCCAGCAAAATGCCCAGATAAGGCACAAGATCCGACGACCAATGCATGGGGAAAAGGCCCTGTAGTTCGGCTCTTGTAGCAGCAGTCAGCGACACATTCAGGGCCACCGACTTCCCCAGATTCATTTTGAATCCCGCGACCTCCGCAAAGGCGTCCAACTCCGAAATGCACGCCGGGAGCGCCCTCCTTGGGTCGTCCAGGGTCAATATAACATCATCTGCGTACAGAATAACAGTGTGGGTATACCCCCCCATCTGCACTCCCACCGCACTCTGATTCTGGTGTATCCTCTGAGCAAATGGCTCCATATACAGAGCGAAGAGCAGCGGGGACAGCGGACACCCCTGCCTGGTGCCTCTCTCTATAGCAAAACTCCGCGAGCTGCAGCTGTTTACCCGCACCACTGCCGAAGGAAACTTATAGCAATTAAACACCAAGGAGCGGAATTTCTCCCCAATTCCCACCTTCGTCAGGACCCATTCCAAGTAAGGCCAATGCACCCGGTCGAATGCCTTCTCCGCATCCACCGCCAGCATCATTCTTTCTCCGGGGATTCGGGAGGCCTTCTCCAGGAGGTGGACAACCCTTTTAATATTGTCCACCATCTGCCGCCCCGGGATGAAGCCCGCCTGGTCCGAGTCCACCAAACCCGGCAGATGGAGAGCCAACCGGGCCGCAAGGATCCCAGTGTACAGCTTAAGATCCACGTTTAGGAGGGAGATCGGCCTGTATGAGCCGCATTGGGTCCGATCCTTTCCCGGTTTGGGAATGACCGTCAGGGTAGCTTGCAGGAGGTCGGGCGGGATGGCGCCCGGTGCGGAGAACGAGTTGAAAAGACGAGTGAGAATAGGTGCCAGTGTCGTACAAAACGTCTTATAGAAAAGCGACGTATAGCCATCCGGCCCCGGGGCTTTGCCATGCTTGAGTTTGGAGATAGCGGTGATCACCTCCTCAATACGGATGTCCCTTTCCAGGTACTCCGCCTGTGAGGGGGCAAAGGAAGGGAGGGTGACCGAATCCAGGTACTTTTCCGTTGCCTGCTCAGACGGGGGGTCGCCCGCGTAAAGATCCACATAAAACCGACAGAAGGCCTCCGCAATTGAGGCGTCCTCCGTGACCGCCGCCCCGTTGGCATCCGAGATCTCTTTCACCAAGTGTTGCTGGTGAGCCACTCTGAGCTTGTTCGCCAGAAGCCGGCCACATCTGTCCCCCCCCGTATAGTACGCATGTCGCAGACGTAGTGCCGCGTACTCTGCCCGGTCCATATCCAGGGCCGACAGGAGTTTCCTGGCTGCCTTGAATTGCCTCCAGATTCTGGGAGTCCAGGTACGGTGGTGCATATGCTCGAGTTCGCAGACCCGTTGCGTAAGTTCGTCCCGTTTGTGCTGCCGTTCCCTGTTCTCCGCCAATGAAATGGCTATAAATTCCCCCTGAGGACCACCTTCAGGGCCGCCCATTGAGTCGCTAAAGAGGTGTCGGCGTTATCGTTGTGAACCAAATAGTCACGGACGGTGTCCGTGATGTGCTTCACTACCGTTTATTTGTGTAGCAAGGTGTCCCTGAGGCACCAGACCCCGCGCGCGGATGACGGCGATGGTAAGCTAAAAGTGGCTGTGACAGGAGCATGATCCGACAGGGAGATGACCCCCATCTTGGAGGTCGTAGCCAGGGCACAGACCGGTCCCGTAACCAGGAGATGGTCCAATCTCGCATATGTTTTATGTGCGTGAGAGTAAAAGGAGTAATCCCTATCGGTGGGGTGAATGCGGCGCCAGGGATCGTGGAGATCCAGGTCCGCCAGCTGGGACTTGCACGCGGCCGAGAGTTCACCAGTCTGTGGGGCACGGAGCGCAGATCTATCTAAAGCCGCGTCGGAGACCATGTTAAGGTCTCCCCCTATGATGACATATCTGTCTGGAGTGGCTGTAATGTCCACTAAGGCCAAGTTCAAGAACCGTTCCTGGTGCTCGTTGGGACTGTACACAGACCCAATGGTAAACACAAGACCCCCAAGCTTAAACCGATACGCTAGCAGCCTCCCCTTCTGCTCTGCAGATTTGTGTAGGATCTCCCCTTTGAAGCGCCTCGCCACCAGTATTGCCACCCCTGCTGTCTTAGTAGTGTTAGAAGAGAAGAATTGTGTCGGGAATTTATGGGTGCGTAGCCTGTGACAGTCGCGGGACATCAAGTGGGTCTCCTGCAGGAGACAGATATCTGCCTGAGTACTTTCTAGTTGGGACACGACTGCTCTTCTCTTAACCGGATTGTTCAACCACTTAACATTAAGGGTCACCACCTTAAGGGTCGTCAAAGGCATAGGAACAAGTAGGGGCACAGGCAATAGATGTCCGCCCAGACGGGGCGGCGCAGTAGTGTGTAGTACGTGTGAGCCCAGCTAGGGCAGTGTAGACTCGCAAAGAGCACTGGATGACCCCCCATTCCCTCCCCACACAACCCCTCCCTCCCACCCCCACCCCCCCTTCACCCCCCCCCGGCCTCCTCCCTTCCCTGACTCCCCCCCCAACCAGCCCCCCACAACCAGAGCAACGAACAAACCCACAGTCGACCCCCTCCCAACTCCTACCCCCCAACCCCAACAAGCAAAACGAAAAAAAATATCCAACTCAATGCTGCATCAGTTCCCCTGACACCCCCCACCCCCTGCAACAACCCCTCAAACCTCATAGTCCCAGTCCGGTTCCAAGTGGAACAAGGCTGGGGTAAGTTACTGAAGTGGATGTCCAGCCACTACGCCCTCCCCGCCGCCCCCCCTCCCCAGCCCCCGGTGCAGCCATAGAAACAATGCAAGAATGGTGATCTCCCCCCGGAGTCAACTTAGGCCATGAGTGCTACCTCCCGCACTGCTTTCTTCCTTCCTGCTCTTGCCGCGGGTGAGTCCGGCCTGGAGGCCCCCTTGAGCCCCGCCGTCTCAGAGCCAGTTGTCAGCCATCCCTCGTCATCTTTCTCCTGCAGGGCGATTGCGATCTCTCTTCTGCCGCCTCAATGCCCAACACGGCACATGTGTCTCGGAGAGAGCGGAGCTGATGCAGGGTCCCATTCCAGCGAAAGATGAGGCGGAAGGGATGCCCCCACGAGTATGGAGTCTCCTTTTCCCTCAAAAAGTCCGTAGCCACCTTGAACATCCTTCTTTTGGCAAGCGTTATGGCCGACAGGTCTTGAAATAGGGCCACAGGGTACTCCCGAAGTCGTAGCGGCTCACGTTTCCGTGCCTCTCTCAGTATGCGCTCCTTGAGAGCATAGTCGGGCAAGAAGGCCAGAATGTCCGGGGGAGGGGCAGAGGACCCTCTAGCCGTGCCCACCCTGTGGGCTCTGTCAATCCGAATGGGGAAGTCCACCTGTTCTCCCAGGACTTCCCGGAACAGCACCTGCAGGAATCCGGTAACATCGTGCCCTCTTCTTTTGATGGAACACCCCGGACCCTAATGTTATTCCGCCGGGACTTGTTCTCCAGATCCTCGTTGTGTGCCTGGAGATCTAGCTGTTGATCCTGCAGCCGCAGGACCTCCTGTTGCAGCTGTGCAGTTTCCTCATCTCTAGAATGTCCGGCGGTCTCCATAGTGGCTACCCGTTCGCCAAGACTGTCCACCTCCCGTCGCACTTCCCTGACCTCTCCAGCCACTTCCTGTTTTAAAGTTTGAAAATCCTCACGCAGCAAATTAAAGAGGGTCTCTAGGAAGGATCTGGTGATGGGAATCTCACTCTCCCCGGTACCCTGCAAGACTCTGGACGTTCCTGGGGACGCACCTCCTCTCTCCCCCTTCTGTTGACCCCTGCCCAACATCTCAGGGAGGGTCCGCTCGCCCTTCATCCTTCGCTGCCCTGTCATACTGGTAGTCCGCTATGCCGCAGCCACCTCCCTCTGTAGCACCGTGGCGGTCTCTCTCCTGTTCGTCTACACACCCCCGGGTGTAAGCCGCCCAGATCGTTCTTCACGAGGTATGCCGCTCTAAGTTCCTCCTGGCCCAGGGAATGGTCGCAGCCAGGTCTCGCAGCCACCTCAGGCGGTCAATCCCCACTGAAGGCGCTCCACCGTCTCCCTGCTACAGTCCGCCTTCGAGACCGGCGACTCCCAGCGGGCTCCTATTGTGTGCTAGCCCCGTGAGCCCCCAGTGCCCCGCCGCTCAGTCCCTGCACCCCCGATCTCCTCACTTAACTGGGCTTACCGCCTGGGCTCCACTCCTCACAGGCGCTCTCGTGCAGGGCTGATACCTCACAACGGGTCCCAGGTCTGTGTCTGCACCATGGGGGGAATCTTATGCTCCAGTGATCCACTTTCGAGGAGGCCCCCGGCACCAGCAGGTCGGGGTTCTAGCCCTCAGCCCGATCCTCTGCACCACCCTCCCGACTGTTCCACTCCTTGGGGTTCAGGGATGTCCGTCGCTGCCTCTCCACTACCTCTGCCCCCAGATGTCGTCTAGGCGTGGCCCAATCCAATGATCCGCTGGCCTTCCCGGGGCGAGGGCGCCCCCGGTATTTCCACGGCAGGCCTCAACCCCGGTCTCAGGTAGATTCGCCGCAGCCCGACCGGCCTCCTCTCTCCGTAGGCCTCAGCGCCACGTCTCGCTGGCGCCTCCGCTCCGGGCACAGCAGTTAGCCGCCTCGCCGCACTCTGGGCCAGGCTGGGCCCAGTTGCGCCGCCCACCACTGTCCCTGGTACCTCCAATCCACGACTGGCCTCGGCTGGCGGCGCCCGGCCCAGACCACGGCCCTCCTCCAGGTCCTCCGGGTCGTCTCGACAATCTGTGCGGCCTCCTCTTCTCCGCCTTCTCACCGCCTCCTCCAGCAACCACACGGGATCAGGCACCACGCAATCTGGGGGACCGCCGTCCCTCCCGCAGCTCCAGGCTCCTCCTCCACCTCAGCTGTAGGCCTCAACCCCAGCCTAGAGTAGGCGCACCGCCACCGGGCCGAAGGAGGCCCCACTCCGGGCCAGGCGGTGCATGCAGGTTCGACTCCGCAGACCCCTGGACAGCCGTCCGGTTATCACGCCTCACACCGTGTCCGGCGGGCCCAGCGCCACAGCCTCCGCACTCTCAGGGTGCCTCCAGTGGCCGCACGCTGCCTCCGTAGCTTCCGGGCCTGCTCCCACTGCCAGTCCAGCCGCTCCGTGCTCCGGCGTCTCAACTCGCCAAAACAGCTCGCACAGCTCGGTGGGCGGCACCGGAGCGTCTCCCAGATCTCCGGCCCCCACCTGGATAGCGCGGGGGGGGAGAAACACGCCAGGGGACAGCAACGGGTAAGCCGGGGCCGAAGGAGCTAGCCGGGAGCACGTCCGCTCACTCCTCCATCTTGGCCACGCCCCCTATTCTCAGACCCAATTTCTAATTAAAGATTTTACAAAATTCGTAGCACTGATACAGTTTTCCCCCAGTGTGTGTCATCTCAAATTGAGTGAGATCGGCTACGATGGAAGCTTTCGGGGCATTCTGGCACTCATACATTTTTCACTGTATGTTTTCTCCTGTGGATAATTAGATTATAGTTCTGACTGAATCTTTTCTGGCATTCGGAGCACTGATGAGGTTTTTCCCTAGTGTGGGTTCTCTCATGTTTAGTGAGATGGTTTTTCCCAGTAAACGTTTTCTGGCATTCAAGGCACTGATAAGGCTTTTCTCCAGTATGTGTTCTTTCATGCTGAGTAAGACCGGATTTCTGAATGAACCTTTTCTGGCATTCAGGGCACTGATAAGGCTTTTCCCCAGTATGTGTTCTTTCATGCTGAGTGAGAGTGATTTTCTGACTGAATCTTTTCTGGCATTCAGAGCACTGATAAGGCTTTTCCCCCAGTATGTGTTCTTTCATGCTGAGTGAGAGTGATTTTCTGACTGAATCTTTTCTGGCATTCAGAGCACTGATAAGGCTTTTCCCCAGTATGTGTTCTTTCATGGTAAGTAAGACTGATTTTCCGAATGAACCTTTTCTGGCACTCAGAGCACTGATAAGGTTTTACCCCAGTGTGTGTTCTTTCATGCTCAGTAAGACCGGTTTTCTGAATGAAGCTTTTCTGGCATTCAAGGCACTGATAAGGCCTTTCCCCAGTATGTGTTCTTTCATGCTGAGTAAGACCGCTTTTATGACTGAAGCGTTTCTGGCATTCAGGGCACTGATAAGGCTTTTCCCCAGTATGTGTTCTTTCATGGTAAGTAAGACTGATTTTCCGACTGAACCTTTTCTGGCACACAGAGCACTTATAAGGTTTTTCCCCAGTATGATCTTTTTCATGGTCAGCAAGACTGACTTTCTGTCTGAAGCTTTTCTGGCATTTAGAACATCTGTAAGGTTTTTCCCCAGTGTGTGTTCTTTCATGGTGAGTGAGACTAGTTTTATGACTGAAGCCTTTCTGGCACTTGGAGCACTCATAAGGTTTTTTCCCAGTGTGTGTTCTCCCATGTTGATTGAGGATATATTTATGATAGAAGCTTTTTTGGCATTCATAGTACTGATAAGGTTTTTCCACAGTATGTGTTCTTTTGTGGTGAATAAGACAGATTTTCTGAAGGAAGCCTTTTTGACATTCAGAGCACTTATGAGGTTTTTCCCCAGTGAGTGTTCTTTCATGTTTAGTAAGACTGCTTCTCCGATGGAAGCTTTTCTTGCATTCAGAACAAGGATACGGTTTTTCAAATGTGTATTCTCTCATGCTCAGTGAAATGGGTTTTTTGAGAAAGGCTTTCTGGCATTCAAAGCACTGTTGAGGTTTTCCCCCAGTGTCTGTTCTCTCCTGGTTTGTGAAACTGCTTTTCTGGATGAAGGTTTTCTGGAATTTAATGCACTGATAATGCTTTTCCCAGCTGTGTGTTGTCTCATTTTGATTGAGATAGGATTGACAACTAAAGCTGTTCTTGAATTTAATACAGTTATAAAATTGTCTTCTGGAGTTAATATCTCCAAGCCTGGTTTTGTTTTACATACATGCCAAGGAGTGCTTATGATGTCACCTCTAGGGCTAGCCTACGTTATCCTATAAACTTTTACTGAGCTGGGCCACAGCACCTATGAGGATGTCTCCAACGTATGCACATGTAGGTTCTCATACAGAATTAAAATCATGTTGAAACTTTAAGATTTACACACGTTTACATATTTAGACTTTTATAAAGAACTGATGAGGCATCTGACGTGTTTAGTGTTAATACATCAGAAAGTTTTTTTCATTCAGGTCAAGGTAGGAAATAGGCTTGTGAATGATAATAGTTTTCACTATCACCAGAAGGTCCCTTTTACCTTCCCTTTTCCCAACGAGACAAACATCATACCAAGAAAGTCCTTCATTGTGAAGGTTCTACGTAGTTATGAAGAGGTCGATGAACCACAGAGAAAGACGTGGATGCGGGTATCTTCTACACTGAATGTTGTGCTCTGCCGTCTTGCTCTGTTGAGGTCTGTGAAAGATCTTTAACAATGACTTTTTATGCACTGCTTTTGTTCTCTCATCTTAAATAGGATGGCCCCTTCAAATAAATCTTGTTTCATCATGTTGAGGGGGTTGGTATTTCTAACAAAAGCTCCCACTTTCTGTGCAGGGATAAAATGTTGTTGCTTTTATTCTCTCTGCTGCATTCTATCAGTACCATCAGTTTGAAGCTATAACCAAAGTTATTCTCAGGTGCACTGTGTTCAGCTTTAATTACTTTGCATTATTGTATTCATCTCCAAATGTCTCCTTTGAGAGAAAATATTCTTACAAATAGTACGTGCACTGAGCTCTCATTTTACACGTGTTCCTTTCCCATTTCAGAGGCTGTTTAGTGCAAAGAGCTCAAACCTATTAATTATTTTGGGTATTTTCACTTAGGAGCTTTGTTAATGTTCAATGTAGAGTATTGAGTCAGGAAAACAATGTTTTAATTCAGTAGTTTTCAGTACTTGAGAATTTCCAATTGCTCATCACTCCTGGATTCGAGTCATTGTTTCCTAGTTCAAGCTCTGAGACTTCTTCACCTCTTCAGTCATCTGCAGAGTTAAAATCAGATTGTTAATGGACAGAAATTGGCACAGATGAATAACACTAATGAACTCATTTAACGCAAAAAGATAGAATTGTGAGAAGGGAGAATGACAACTATTTGATGTACTTTGTCTAAGAAGTAAAGGGCTTTGTGGTGCTATAGAGATCGGGAACTTGAAAAAACTGTCCACAAGCTTGATGAGAGCTAGCGTTTGAAGAGAAAAAAGTGCAGCCAGATTCAGAGATCCCTGGCCACTTTCTGTGTCAGGAAAAGTGAGTCCTTGCGTATGCCGGTGCTGAGTCTGGCCTTAGCTGCACTGCCTGCAGGTGAATGACAAGGTGTGTATGCAGAAGAGTGTCTGAACATGACAGCAGTGTGGGTGTGTAGGAAGCTGGCTCTGTATATACCATACCAAAGTGAGGTATAGTGTGCACAGAGTCCAGTGGAACCCCAAAGGTAGGCAGAGGTAAAGGGAGATAGCACTTTACTCTCTATTTGTGGTAGTGTGGGCAAGCAGTAAGGATTTATCAGAGGGTATTGTTAAGCATTTGTTGTACACAGTCAATCAGCAAATGATTGCACAAACTCAAAGACTGAAATCAGACCAATTTGCAAAATATTATTTAGTTATGTTTATTTCTTAGAACCAAGCAAGCCTGGCACAGGTAAGTGATTTATACTTTGCAGTAACAATAGGGTTTGGTTTGCAGTTGTTTATATACTTTGGTTTGGTTACAGTAGAATTACTGGAAACGCAATACCTTAAAATATTGTACACATACTTTATAATGACTTTTCAATATGATGTCATGTAGATGACTTTGCAGATTACTTTTCTTACACAGTGTAGTATACCTGGATACTGGACTGGGACATTTTCTGTAAATAGGTAAATGTGTTTTGGTTATTTGTACACAGTTATATAGGATTTTATAGATTTTCCAACTCAACACCTAGAAACTTTTTCATAGGAAAGAGTCAATGTTATCCGATGGGAGGAAATAGAGTTATTGGTTAACAGGTAAGTACTTTATTGTGAGAGTTGGTTTTCTTGGGTTAGACTCAGGGGTCTTCCGGGGTCGAGGATGCACTCTCAAAGCACTCTCAGCGACACTAGGGCTACCGGGTACAGAGTGCTGTGGCCCAATGTTATCCAATGGGGGATAGGGGACCTACGGTTGGTAGTTGCTCACGAGCAGGCCACAAGTTTGTGGGAGCAAAGCTCCTGGACCTCAGCTCAGGGCAAATGGGGGTTCAAGTTAGCACCGAAGGAACACTCTCAACGGTACTAGGGTGGACGGGTGCACGGTGATGGTTTGTCATCTGGTGCCCTGTTACTTTCAATGGGTTTCTCCAGTTTGCAAACACATTGCAGCTCAGGGACGAAGGTCTTCTGGGAGTGACCACCACTTGGAGAGGACCACCACCTGCACCAACCGCCTGCTCACCTGGACCAACATCAACGACACCATCAAGTTTATCAACACCGTCCACTCCGGATCCCCGGAAGATCCCTGCCCACACTACATCTTCAACAAAGCCAGCAGCACCATCGCACCCCATCTCCGGAAAACCATCAACATCTCCTTCGAGACAGTGACCTTCCCGGAGAGCTGGAAGCACGCAGAGATCAACACCTTACTCAAGAAACCCAAGGCGGACCCCAAGAACTTCCAACCCATCTCCCTGCTCCCGTTTCTGGCAAAAGTCATCGAAAAGGCTGTCAACAAACAACTAACCAGCTTCCTCGAAGAGAACAGCTTCCTGGACCCATCCCAGTCGGGGTTCCACAGCAACCACAGCACCGAAACTGCCCTCATCGCCACCACCGATTACATCAGGACCCTGCTTGACAAGGTAGAAACTGCGACCCTCATCCTCCTGGACCTGTCAGCCGCCTTCAACACGGTCTGCCATCGCACAGTACGAACACACCTCTACGACGCCGGAATCCAAGATGTGGCCCTGGACTGGATCTTCTCCTTCCTCTAAGGCAGAACACCGAGCGTCCGCCTCCCCCCTTCCGCTCCAAAGCCACCGGGATCATCTGCAGCGTACCCCAAGGCTCATCCCTCAGCCCAACTCTGTTCAACGTCTACATGGCACCGCTCGCCCAAGTCGCACAACCTCAACATCATCTCCTACGCCGACTACACCCAGCTGATCCTCTCCCTCGCCAAGGACCCTCACACCGCCAAAACCAACCTTCATGAAGGAATGAAGGCTGTCGCCGACTGGATGAGGAACAGCCGACTGAAGCTGAACTCTGACAAGATGGAGGTCCTCATCCTCCGATCCACCCCCTCAGCCTGGGACAACTCCTGGTGGCCAACTGCACTAGGAACACCCCCAACACCCACCGACCACGCATGCAACATAGGGGTCATCCTCGACTCTACCCTCTCCATGACGAAGCAGGTCAACGCTGTCTCCTCCTCCTGCTTCAACAACCTCCGCATGCTTAGAAGGATCATTAAGTGGATCCCCACCGAAGCTAGAAGGACGGTCACTCAGGCCCTCGTCAGCAGTAGACTAGACTACGGAAATGCACTCCAACGTATCCAGAACGCCTGCACACGCCTGATCCTCGACATCCCTCACCGCAGCCACATGAAACCCCACCTGAGAGAACTGCACTGGATTCCTGTCAACAAGAGGATAACCTTCAAACTCCTCACCCATACACACAAGGCACTCCACAACACCGGACCAGTGTACCTCAACAGCCGACTCAGCCTCTACACCCACACCCGCCAGCTCCGTTCCGCAGGCCGCGCACTCGCCACCACCCCCCGCATCCGAAGAGTGACCGCCGGCGGCAGATCATTCTCCCACCTTGCCAAGACATGGAACTCCCTCCCCATACGCCTACGGCAGACCGGAGACCTTCTGACCTTCAGGAGACTTCTCAAGACCTGGCTCTTCGAACAGTAGCAGCTCCCCGCCCCCACAGCGCCTCGAGACCCTCACGGGTTTGTAGTGCGCTTTACAAATGCTATGATTGATTGATTGATTAAGTTGGGATACTGGGGGTTGGTTAGACATCGTTGGTTGGGCCACCCAAGGCTGCGGGCTGTTGGGTGCAGGGGTGTATTTTAGGGTCGGATCTTCTTACCAGCTCCTGGTCATGGTTAGGGGGGCCCCTCCAGATTGAGGCTGCAGGTGTCGGCTGGAGGCTTGAAGCAGGTCAGGGATCACTGGATCTCAGGTCAGGATCGCCAGGGAGACCTTCACGTGGTGTTCGGCCACTCAAACTGGGGCCGTGGGCATCGGGTGCAGAGTTGCGGATTCTGCCAGAGCTGGAGTCTGTTGGTGAACAACTCTGGTGTTCAAGGGAGACAAAGTCTTTTTCTGGGATGGCAGGGCAGGTCCTCAGGGTTCTTGAGGTTCCTGGATGCAGGACACACCGGGGTTTTGCTTCTGAAGGTTCGAGGTGGGGATAGGCCGGTAGGGCTAGGGCCAAGTCAGTAGGCGTCCTCTTCTTAGCTTCAGAACGGCTGTTCGGTCCTTCTCCTTCTTTTCTTGTTGGTCATTGCTTGTCTGAGGAGGCAAGGTTCAGGATACCACTAATTACTACATTTAGGGGTGTTACAGGTACGTAAAAGGTTGGGACCAATAGGTATTTTCCTTTGGGGGTACATCCCCTATTATGCCACCATCCAGTGGGAGGGGGGCATATGCCACACTGTGGTTGGCCACTGTCCCCCCATCTGCAAGATGGTGGGGACTGTGAGTTGTGCTTTACCTTGCCTCCCCCACCTGAGGGGTGGGGTTGGCAAAGGTGGGCACACCTCCCTTCCTCACTTGATTTTCCTGTCGGTTCTCCCACCCAAAGTGGGGCTCAGACCGGTGGGGACCAGTTGCTGAGAGCAGCAAAAGGCCTGGGGGAGCTCACAGAGGCGACAAGCCTTTGAAGCTTCTCCTTTGTGTACCTTGCCCGTCCGGGGGAGGCGGCTTGGCACCTCGTCCCAGGATGTGCATTGTTTCAGGCCCCCGAGAGCAGCAGGCTCTGGATCCAGGGGTCCAGAAACATGTCTGGTGGTGGCAGCTGGGGAGCAGCCACTCAGCCTGGACACTAGTGGTAGGTCATTTTTCAAATGCCCGTAGTGTGCATTTTTCAATAATTCCCACACTGGCATCAGTGTGGGTTTAATATGCTAAGAAGCTTGATGCCACACTTCTCAGTTTTCAGTGTAGCCATTATGGTGCTGGGGAGTTCATAATGACAAACTCCCAGCACCATATACTCTTAATGGCATTACTGCACTTACAATGTCTCAGAATTGGCTTAGACACAGTAGGGGTACAGGGCTCATGGACCTGTGCCCTCACCACTGGTATAGGGCACCCAGCTAGAGGGGTGGCTGATCATTGCCAGGGCAGTGGGTTGTAGGCATGGCACACAGGGATGTGTGCCATGTCGACTGTTCACTTTGTTCTGCACCAAAACATGCAGCCTGCTTAGGCAGTGTGTGTGTGTGTGTGTGTGTAAAGGTACAGGTCCTGTAAGGGTGGCAGAATAAGTGCTGCAGCCCTTAGAGGCCTTCCCTGGCCACAGTGCCCATGGTACCTGTGGTACCATTTACCAGGGGCTGACCTTGGCCAGAGAGTGCCAATTGGATTTGGTCTTCAGTGCAGTTTTAGGGAAAGACATGGGCCCTGGGTATCTGATTGGCAGGAGCCCAGGGCACACTCAGTCAAAGTACATCAGCAATTCAGCAAAAAGTGGGGACAACCCTGCAGAAAGAGGGCACTTTCTCACAGAGTGCTCTAGACATGTTGACTTACTTGTGAGAGTGGCAGTGAGAGAGAGTGCAAGCACTTCTGTGGGGTTTCAGTCTTTTTTGAGCGGACAGGGAGCGGTGATGAAATATTTCCTCTTGGAAGGTCCAAGCAAGGGATGTGATGGCCAGGATATAAGAGAACAATTGGGAGAATCCAGCCTGACATACTGTTCCTAACCGAAACCTGGTTTTGTGAGTCTTCCCTGCCTTCCCTTTTTGCTGTCCTTCCCCCCTCTTACGTAGCCCTCCGGGCTGACCGCCCGGCGAGCAAGACAGGGGGTGGCGTGGCGCTCATTGCCCGTTCTGACTTCAACTTCCAACTTCTCCCTTCCCCTCCCATTGTCCCCACTGAGCATCTTGTGGTTCGTTCATCCATTTTCTCACCTCCGCTCACCTGTATGCTAATGTACCGCCCGCCTCAGTTTCCCCCCCTGTTTATACAAGCCTTTCAAGACCTTCTGGCCACGCTGGCGGTCAATTACGCCTCAGTCCTAGTGCTAGGCGACTTTAATTATTGGCCCATGGACCCCCTCGAATGCACTTCCTCCAAACAATTCACAGTCACTCCAATCTTTGAATTTTGTTCCCCACATCCAAGTTCCGACACATACTCACGGACACGTGCTAGACCAAGTATGGTCCCTTAACAGCTCTGTCTCGTCCGTGTCTGTGTCCCCATGCCCATGGTCTGACCACGCACTTATCTCTTTTTCCCTCCACCTTAACCCTGTAACCAAGGTCCCGCTCGCAAAAAACACCTGGGCGCAGAACTGGAACCATGTTGACCTCCCTTTGTTATCCTCTTCTCTCCTTAATTCCTCACCCAACCTGGCGGGCCTATCCTCTTCACTGCAAGCCACCGCTATTGACTCCTGGCTTGCTGGAGGCTGCAACCCAGTAGCCCCCCTACGTAGGATCTCAACCAGAAGACCTAAGCAGTCAAACCGGTGGTTCAGTGAAGACTTGAAGGATAAAAAGCTGACCCTCCGGCGACCTGAGAGGCAATGGAGAAGGGACTACTGCCCCTCATTGAAAACCCATTATCTTACACTATTAAGTGACTATAAAAAAGCTATTATCGAAGCCAAAACCACCTACTTTTCAGCTAAAATTCTGGTGGCAGAGAATAAATCTAGGGAGATTTTTACAATTGTTCATGATTTAGCTTTTTCTGAGAGGGCTACACCCAAGCCCCTTCCCACCCAGTCCTTATGTGATTCACTGAATTATTATTTCCTGGATAAAATTATTAAAATCAAGACCAATATCCCCCCCCCCCTCCTACTTATGTTGCACCTCTCCCTCCCACTGTTCAGTGCTGTCTCTCTTCAATCCCCCCTCTCACTGAAGAAGTATTCTTGGAAATACTTCCTAAGGTAAAGTCAGGTTCTCCGGCAGACATTTGTCCGGCCCGCATTCTTCAACAGATTTACTCTGTTTGCACTCAGCCCCCGATCACTCTTCTCAATAGTTCCCTTGCGCAGGGGGTTGTGATTTCAGCTTTCAAAACTGCCACAATAGTGCCTATCCTAAAGAAGCCTGGAGCAGATCCGTCCGCCCCAGTCAACTATCGCCCCATTTCCCTGCTGCCCTTTTTGGCCAAGGTGCTTGAGCGCCATGTTACATCGGCACTCAGTGCCCACGTAGAAGCAACTGGGGGCCTGGCGTCTCGTCAGGCGGGTTTTCGACCTAGGCACTCTACTGAGTCTGTCGTGGTGTCGGTCCTGGATAACCTCAGGGAGGGCTTGGACCAAAACAAACACCAGGCCCTGGTGCTCCTCGATCTATTTGCTGCTTTTGATACGGTAGACCACTCCATATTGCTTTCACGTATCAGAGCGGCGGGAATCGGGGGCTCAGCCCTGGTCTGGCTGTCGTCCTTCCTGAGGGACCGCACCCAGGCTGTCCGGCTAGGGGATTTCACGGCAATTCCACTCAATATCACTTGTGGTGTCCCTCAAGGCGCTTCTCTTTCCCCTCTTTTGTTTAATCTCTACATCTATCCTCTAATCTTTGCTCTTCAGCAGATGGAGGTCACCGTATACAATTATGCGGATGACCTCCAGCTCATCTTTAACCTTTCTTCTTTGTCCCATTCTCTCTCTAATTTTCAGTCTATTATGATTTTTATCAGGGACTGGATGAGCCACAACCACTTGAAACTGAACCCTGATAAAACCGAGTTGGTTCTCACCGGTGGCTCTTCCTGTCCTGTGGTACTGAAAATCCCAACTCGTGTACCCATCCCAGTCCTAGGAATAAAACTTTGTCGTAATACGACGAATTTAGTGTCAAAAGACCGAGAATGGCGAGTACAGTATGTACGAGCATTTTCGTCGCATTCAGGTGACGATTTCACCTCGAGATCATAATTTGTATCCTGAACCCTCGGCATCCATTTTGTATATAGCCGCCATTTTGTGTGTTGCCCTGTACATAGGCCTTAATCCAGCTGAATTCGATCCCATGAGGACACGTACCCCTTAATCGACTTTCCTATGACCTGTACAAGTAAAAACCATTGCCTCAGGCCAAACTAGTTAGGTCAGTTCCCCTCCCAGTGGCCGAACGAGATAACATCAAGGCTCAACAAACCATAAAACCATTTCAGCACGCACACCTGCCCTATCGCGCTCACATCTATCTCCACTCCTTTTCTTCACTTGCTTTATGATGGGGAGGTGCCCGTTTTTATTGGGGGTCCAGCGATATCTGATGAAATGTTAGGCCTTGCCGAAATGATTTACTGTGGGCAGCACGACGTGAAATATGTACATATCATCATGACTCTGTTTTGTCTTGTAAACCAATAACTGTAAATAACATACTACAATTCGAAGAATGTGTGCCCGAAGCAGGAAACTGAGTATAAGAAGAGAAGCCTGATTTTGTGAATTCGAGCAGTCTCCTGAGAACATACTCTCCGTGTGGTGTATTTCTAGGACACTTGTTACCTTGGTTGCAGCCAATAAATCGATCTTTGACTTCACTTAGAAGACTCTGAGTTTCTGTGGTCTGGATCAGGAAAGAACCCGAGGTCTCTGGGTGTGCCCTGGCACCGCTGGGTTACCGGTTCTGTGCCGGTTCTTAAAAACCCAGTACCTCAGTTGGCGCCCAACGTGGGGCGATTCCAGTGGTACCAGTCAGCCAGAGGATCGTGAGGAGCTTCGTGTGGAAATTCCGGAGGAAGGCCAGCCACTTCAGCGACCCCTGCATGTCGACGTGGTCCGAAGGTCTTTGCTGCGAGGTTCCCCGCTTCCCGACGGCTACAGAGGACTGCTGCCTTGGCTATCGCCCTGATTTGGACCCTTGAAGTTTGGTAGAGCGAAACACTAAGACGAGTCTTCTGAGTGACGTCATCGATATTTCAGTTAAGTATAAGTGGAGCGTCTCCCAGTCCTTAGGTGATTCTTGAGTTTGGGTATTTTTAAGGTTTGTGTTGGTACTTGCAAGCACCAAAACCAAAGGACTTGTGTATTCACAAGAACTGTCGTAATCGATAATCCTTCGAAGTTTGGAACTAGACTAGTGAGCGAACATGCCTGGTCTTAGACTTAGAAACTTGTTTTGTATTGGTAATAATAGGGACTCCCGATTGGAGGACTCGGGTCCAGTTCCTCCGGTTGGAACTCCTACATATGAGTTATATGTTAAGCACGGAGTAGGTCCCATCGCATATAATGAGGTGTGGATTAAATACACCAAAAACGACGGTGTTCTAAAATGGCCCCAATACGGTAGTTTTGACGCAGAAATTCTAGATAATCTTGAGGTCAAACTGTTCAAAAAGAAAGCCCGGCCGGCGATGTTTGACTCGTTCCGCCTATGGCGTAAAGAGGCCAAACAGAAGGAAATCAAATTAGAGAAGAAAAATAAGAGAGAAAGGGGTATTTCAGTAATGCAAGCCGCGATGAAATTTAAAGACAATGAAGAAGAACAAATAAGTGAGCAGTTGCACAGGCAACGTAAAATGGCAATAGATAAATGCTATCCTGTTTTACCGTCTCTTCAGCGAGAGACAGCAAAAGAGCGTGAAAAAGATCCATTAATGGCACATTTGCTAAAATCGCCACCACCCTATGCACAAAATGCCACAGCACCTCCGCAACCTTTAGTTGCACCTCTGGTAGCTGTTATGCCTGCTCCTTTACAGCACTCACCAGCTACTCTTCAGCTGGCTTCTGTCTCTCTGGTGCAGTCTCCTCAAGACTCACCGATCACATCTACTTCTCCTACTGTTCCTTCTACAACTTCGCCTAGCGCACCTTCTATTTCTCCCGATGCTCGTTCTACAAATGCCTCTGTTTCTGCTTTGCGTGACTCTGTTTTGTCGCCAGTTCTTCCTCCGCTTTCACCTTCCGTCTGGCATAAAATGGCCAGCATTGTTACTAACATTCCTTCACCACTTTTTCGGTCGCCTAAAACGACCCCTAATATAGAACGAAGACAGTCACAAAGCCAAATGCCTGATTATCAGGAGAGAGAGTCATTGAATAAGTTAGCACGGAAATGGGCTATGGATACCGTAAGATATGATGTAGAATCTGTCATGGAAGTGTTTCGTCAGTGGGATGCACCGACACAGAGATATGTTTTTGAGCAGATGTGTGTTTTTCTGTGTGAGGATTTGGAAGATAATGGCCAGGAGAGCAACCCGCAAGAGTTGTGTCGTGTACGGTTTAAGTTTGGGGACGGCATGATTGTAGGTCCCGATGTCGAAAAAGCAGTTGAGATATTGTTATCATACCGAAGTAAAGGAAGTAATTCTGGGTCATCATCTGAATCTGGTACATCTAGTAGGAAAAAGGCACGACAATACCCCATGAGAGAAGTTCCCCCACAATGGAGGGAGGGTGACTCAACCATTGTACCGCCTATTCCGCCACACTTTCAGCGTGTTTGGGTACATGTCTCATGGAAGCGAGCTGAAGTTTTAGCCCTCAAACAGACGTTACCTGATCCGCGTAAAAATCCTGCAGGGTATTACAAAGAGTTGTCACAGACTGCTGGGTCATGTATAATGAATTTAGCCGATATCGACATGTTATTTGGGAACGTTGTTCCGCAGCCTTTGCGGAATAAAATACGTCATACAGATCATGATCAGGAATTAGGTGATTCATGGGCTAACATTGCTATTGCAGACGCCCGACAAGTTGGTGGTGCCAAGCCTGAGCCTTTGATAGCAGAACTCCCCGGTAAAATAGTTGATTACATGAAAACGATAATGCCTGCGATACGTGTAAATTGGGACAAATTATCAGCATGTAAGCAAAAGAAAGACAAAACTGTCTCAGATTTCTTCACCAGGTTTGAAGAAACGTTTGTCGACCACAGCGGTCAGGATATGTCCACTGAAGGTGGCCAGCGATTATTTGTCGATAAATTCGTGCACAATTTGCTTCCAGAATTATGTAAAAAGATAAAGGATTCAGAAAGTTCTTGGGCTGTCTCGTCTTCGACACAGATATTGGCTACTGCCCAATATTACGAAAACAGAGACAAAGATGAGAAGGATAAAGCAGACAAGAAAACAAAAGAGTTAAAAACGAAGGTTTTATTACAGCAAGCTTATCCGCCACGTGGCGCTGGTAATGGCCAGAATCACGGTGGTCAGAACAACTATCAGAATAATTTTCAGCATCCTCAACAGTATCAGAGAAATTGGCAAAGAGCCGAGTATAATCAGCCACGCGTCACTGTAGGCCCCAACCAGTGTCAGGAAGAAGGTCATTTTAAGTATAATTGTCCTATCTTGTTACAACGTGCAAATGGCGTTTCACACGTAAGAGGTAGAGGTGTTCAGCAAGCACCTAGAGGTAGAGGACGTGGAAACGTCCCCCAAAATGCGCAGTCTCTTCCACCACAGAATTCTATGAATAAATTCGATCAGCAGAATAACGCATCAAGCAGGACAGCTCAGTACTATACTGATGATTACTATACAGAAAGCGAACAATGGAGCAATAATGATTGCTAGGACAGCCTTGGACAAAGAGAGGGAGTTGTTTCAGTTCCAGTAGATCAGAGTGGACCATACGTTGAGGTGATTACATCAGGTGTGTCAGAACCTTTTCTCTTGGATACTGGTGCTACAAAGAGTTCTATTATGCACTCTAAACTCCCTGGCGCACCTTTGTCTGGCGAAATGAATATTTCTGTAGGTTTCTCTGGCGCCCCGGTTAGAAATCCGATTTCTGACCCTTTGTCTCTTTCTGTTTGTCCTTGTGAATTTGAAGCACCCCTTATTATGACAACAGGTTGTGGTGAAAACTTGTTAGGATTGGACTTGCTAAAAAGATTGTATGCGACTTTGTATTGTTCTCCTTCAGGAGTAGAACTTACTTTAGGTAAGAAAGTGGTTTCTCCCATGTACCTGTCAAGGGATAAGCTTCCAGCAGAATTGTCATTTTTACCCGATATCCTTTGGGCCACCGGTCCTAATGATGTGGGTCTTTTAGAAATTCCACCATATGTTGTAACATTAAAAGCCAATGTTAAAATGCCACGAATTCCCCAATACCGAATTTCTAGAGAGGGTGAGAAAGCCTTGCTAGCGATCATTTACGAGCTAATTGCAAAGGACGTGATTGAGGAAACAAGAGGAAATGTTTGCAACAGTCCAGTTCTGCCTGTTTTAAAACAAACTGACCCTTCCAAGCCACCTGTGTACAGACTAGTGATCGACCTTAGAGAAGTGAATAAAATAGTTGTGCCACAATTTCCAGTTGTCCCCGACATTACCACATTATTGACTATGATCCCAGCTTCTGCCTCTTGGTTCTCGGTGATTGACCTGAAGAATGCTTTCTTCAGCATCCCAATTGCTGAGGAGAGCAGGGATATTTTTTCCTTCACTTTAGGAGGTCGCAGTTTCCGCTTCAAACGCGCTCCTCAAGGCTACTGTGAAAGTCCGTCAATATACAGCCAAGCTCTGAAAACACAGCTTGATACGATTGTTTTACCTAAAGGTGCCGCTCTTGTACAGTATGTGGACGATTTACTCATTGCTGCAGACAATGCGGAAATTTGTAAAAACGCCACACTGTCACTATTGAATCATTTGTGTGATTTACATCACAAGGTGTCACTTTCCAAGCTCCAATATTGCCGACAAGAAGTGACCTACTTAGGTCACCTCTTATCGAAGGAGGGAAGGAAACTGACCCCAGAAAGAATTCAGGCAATAGCGAAATTGAATATACCTACAACACAGAGAGAAGTGCGTGCTTTCTTGGGCATTACCTCGTACTGTAGACAGTGGATTCCAAATTTCTCGTTGTTAGCCAAACCTTTGGTAGCATTGACATACAAAAATACGCCCAATCCTGTACCTTGGTCTGAAGAGTGCCAGAATAGTTTTCTCGAACTACGCGCAGCATTGTGTTCGGCTCCTGTGTTGGGTACCCCCGACTACAGTAAGGCTTTCACACTGTATGTCCATGAGAAGGACGGTTGTGCATTATCTGTTTTGACTCAGTTGTTTGGAGGTAGACAGCGTCCATGCGCTTACTTTTCGTCGACTTTGGATCTGGTAGCCAAAGCATTGCCAAGCTGTCTAAGAGCCACAGCAGCAGCAGCTGTTTCTATTCGACAGTCTGCTGGTCTGGTAATGAATAATACACTAGTCGTGATGGTTCCACATGCAGTAGAGACGTTACTAAATAGAACTAGGACACAGCACCTAACTAGTGCTCGGTTGTCTAGTTATGAATTGACCTTACTAGCAAGTCATGTGCGCATAAAATGGTGCAGTAGCTTGAACCTAGCTACATTGTTACCAATCGCAGAAGGACCAGATGTGTCAGGACAGCACGATTGTTTCCTTAGAACAGAGGAAGAGACAAAAGGAAGAATAGACTTGTCCGACACTCCTCTTACCGAATGTGATGGTACATTATGGGTAGATGGTTCATGTTTCAAGCTCCCGAATGGTGACACGACTGCAGCATACGCTGTCACAACATTACACACAGTTGTTGAAACTGCACGTGTGCCACATGGTTCAGCGCAAGCGGCTGAACTCGTTGCACTCACGAGAGCATGTGTGTTGTCTAAAGGAATGAAAGTGACTATCTATACTGACAGTCAATATGCGTTTGGTGTGGTCCACAGTTTTGGACGATTGTGGAGAGAACGAGTGTTCCTGACTTCGCATGGAGCAAAGATTCAGCATGGTCAGTTGGTGAATGAGCTTCTTGAATCACTGACCCTGCCCCTACAAATGGCGATCGTGAAATGTAGTGCTCACAAGAGGGTGACTGATGATGTTGGTCGTGGAAATGCATTTGCTGATGAAACCGCGAAAGAGACGGCGAGGAATGTAATGAGCCGAATGTATGTAGCAGGCCCTGCAAGAGGAACTGGTGATGTTGGAATATGTGAAGACACCATAGAGAGTGTGAAGTCCATTCAAGCCGAGGCCACAGAGAACGAATTGAGCACATGGAGGGAAAGTACGGGTAGAATGGATTCAAATGGGTGTTGGATTGAATTATCAGAACACCAGAGATGGTTGTTACCCGATGCATACGTTCTTGCAGTAGTTACAATGGCTCATGGAATGGCTCATATCGGCGTGAAAGGGATTTGCAAGTTGTTGGCCCCAGTGTGGAAGAATTCAAGGATTCCCAAGTGTGCAGAGAATGTTGTCAAAAATTGCATGGTTTGTTTGAAACACAACCCAGGTAGGGGAACCCCAACTCCAGCTGGTCACTTTGCGCCTCCTACGTATCCGTTCGAGGTTTTGCAGATAGATTTCATCCACATGGAGAGATGCAACAATTTAAAATACGTGCTAGTTGTTGTTTGTGCTTTCTCAAAATGGGTAGAAGCCTATCCCCTCAAAGACAATACTGCCCTGTCCACAGCCAAAGCCCTGGTGAAAGAGTACTTCCCGAGGTTCGGAATGCCTAGAGTGGTCTGGTCTGATAATGGAAGTGAATTTGTGGGTCGTGTGATGAAGAGAGTGTGTGAAGGGTTAGGTATTAGACAGAAGTTCCACGCTGCAAATCATCCCCAATCAGCTGGACTAGTAGAATGCTACAATGGCACGTTAAAACTTAAACTGGCCAAAATCCAAGTGAGCACAGGTCTTAAATGGCCTGACGCTCTACCCTTAGCACTCCTGTCCACTAGAATGACTGTGCATTCACGAGTGAAACTTAGCCCTTATGAGATAGTCTTTGGCAGGCCAGCCAATATATGGGGAGTGCCTAGACCCACGAAATTTAGCGAACTGGAACACCCTGTTTTGCTCGATTACCTGTATGAATTGACAGCTAAATTGCGTGTTTTGCATCAACAGGTCCACAACACTCTGCCTCCGGTTTCTGACCCTCCAGGCCACGACATTGACCCTGGTTCGTGGATCCTTGTGAAGAATTTTCAAAGGACGAAGAACGACCAGCCCAGGTGGACCGGGCCTCACCTCGTCCTTCTCTCTACAAGATCTGCAGTTCGGGTGGAGGGAAAAACCAACTGGGTCCACGGGATCCATTGCAGAAAGATACCTTTCCCCCTGCCTACTGACCAATGGGTCAAGACAGGTATCACTGATCCAGAACGTGATACTGATCCAAATACCGTACCTTTTAACGATTTGCATGGAAGTAACCCTGACTCTGAACCAGACAATGAGAACATTTCGCACAAGACTGTGCCACCGCCTGAACTGTTGAACACTGCAGAACCTGACCTTTTGTTTCAGGACCAGACTATACCTGGAACGCAACGTTACAATCTGAGACCGAGGAAAAATTAATAAGTAAAGTGATTTCTTTTGCAAATTCGAGACTAAAAGAATCCATGGACTAATAAAAGATTTTTTTTCCCCAAGTACTATTTTTGAAAGTGCAGCTCTCCCGTTTAGGAAACTTGCTTATTTTTGTTTTTCGAACCGCCATCCGGGTTCACGCTGCTAGGGCCGCGATTGGCTAAAGTCTTCGGAAAGGGCAGCTAACGACGTTAGGTCGGTAGTTCTGGTTGGTTCAAGGGAGTTGCCCTAGACTGACAGAAGCACTCCTTAGCAGAATCAACCTCCTCATCGCGGGCAGCACTTCTAGAGAGGATGGAGTTTCACGACGTGGAGAGACCTGCCAAACGAACTAACTTTAAGCACCGATTATGCGAAACAATGTCAAAGAAAAGTTTTATCATATTATGCATTTGTATGTTATTCAGTATGATGATATTTTTAATAAGTTACGTCATATTCTCTTTTCGTGCAACATTTACACCCACAGCATCGCCCATACCTCCCACTACTGTTTCCCCTCATTCTTTTCATCCCCTTCCTGACCACGAATCCAATAGAAGACTAGAGTTCATTAATAACTCCTTCATTCAGCTCCTGCACCAGCACCAGCTAGTAATAAACACAACAAACTGCTGGGTTTGTGGACTTATGCCTCACACTACGGATAAGGGGATCCCTTATCTAGTTCTACCCTTTAGTCACAATGGCTCTGTGTGGGCATACAGAACAATGTTCATATATGCACGTGAAAACCAACCCCTACGTTCTGTAAAAGATAACCTCAAGACTAGTGCCCTAATAAAAGGCATAATCGACATGAGTAGGGATATAACTCTTTATGTAAATCCTCCCAATGATGAGATACTTGCATATGTAGGTTGGAACGTGACTGGGTATGGAATTACTGTGAATGAGAAAAAGCAATCCACGAAGTCTTCCCCAATCTGATTGTACCCCATCAAGGTAATCTGTGTCTGCAAGGTATTGGCAGGAATCCCAGAGCTCAGTTAGGAAACAGTGTCTGTACAGAAACATATGTTTTTGGGTCACAAACTTCCCCCGCGTTTTAGCTGCTAAGGGTACTTATTTCATCTGTCATGATAGAGCCTACACATGGTTGCCCCCTGACTTTTCGGGCTCATGTTTTGTGTCATTTCTGTTGCCTCCCACCTACACAGCAGCGGCAGACTACCACCGGACAAGGATAGTTAGAGGTGTCTTGAGTAAAGAGGACACCACAGGTCAAGAATTTGGAGACTTTTCTAAGGGTTTTCTGCCGTTCTGGGGACCCATGGTAAATAGCAAGAATATAAGGCAATTGACAAGGGTAGTCGAGTCCACCGTGACTGAAACTGCCGGTGCCCTTAGTAACCTAACTGCTGAGCTCCAGTCGGATCGTCTTATGACCCTTCAGAACAGGGTCGCTCTAGATGTCATACTGGCAGACCGAGGTGGTGTATGCAGATTAATCCAATCCAGCTGTTGCATTTTTATCCCAGATAACGCTCCGACAGTGTATCAGGCCATCTCCAAACTACATCAGATTTCCGAATCTATTCATGTGGATAAAGGAGATTGGTCCCTAATGGGGTGGTTCTGGGATCTGATATCTGGCTGGGGTTGGAAAATTCTAATGGTCATTGGGATAATCTTAGCCATCCTTTTCCTGTTCTGTCTGTGCATACAGTGCGCTCCTGCAATATGTAGCCTCTGTGTTACATCATGTGTAAGGAAGCCTGTGTCAAGAGATGAACTAAGTACTAGGATGATGTTACAGCAACATCTCAATGACTTTAAGAATATAGATCTGGACTCAGACTAACATGAGGATAGATTAATTGCCTATGTAAGGGCAAAAGGAGGGTTTGTGGTACTGAAAATCCGAACTCGTGTACCCATCCCAGTCCTAGGAATAAAACTTTGTCGTAATACGACGAATTTAGTGTCAAAAGACCGAGAATGGCGAGTACAGTATGTACGAGCATTTTCGTCGCATTCAGGTGACGATTTCACCTCAAGATCATCATTTGTATCCTGAACCCTCGGCATCCATTTTGTATATAGCCGCCATTTTGTGTGTTGCCCTGTACATAGGCCTTAATCCAGCTGAATTCGATCCCATGAGGACACGTACACCTTAATCGACTTTCCTATGACCTGTAGAAGTAAAAACCATTGCCTCAGGCCAAACTAGTTAGGTCAGTTCCCCTCCCAGTGGCCGAACGAGATAACATCAAGGCTCAATAAACCATAAAACCATTTCAGCGCGCACACCTGCCCTATCTCGCTCACATCTATCTCCACTCCTTTTCTTCACTTGCTTTATGATGGGGAGGTGCCCGTTTTTATTGGGGGTCTAGCGATATCTGATGAAATGTTAGGCCTTGCCGAAATGATTTACTGTGGGCAGCACGACGTGAAATATGTACATATCATCATGACTCTGTTTTGTCTTGTAAACCAATAACTGTAAATAACATACTACAATTCGAAGAATGTGTGCCCGAAGCAGGAAACTGAGTATAAGAAGAGAAGCCTGATTTTGTGAATTCGAGCAGTCTCCTGAGAACATACTCCCCGTGTGGTGTATTTCTAGGACACTTGTTACCTTGGTTGCAGCCAATAAATCGATCGTTGACTTCACTTAGAAGACTCTGAGTTTCTGTGGTCTGGATCAGGAAAGAACCCGTGGTCTCTGGGTGTGCCCTGGCACCGCTGGGTTACCGGTTCTGTGCCGGTTCTTAAAAACCCAGTACCTCAGTCCCTGGAACTCTCTATTCTGGCCCTCTTCCTTAGGTCTCCCTCCCACCCCCTCTCCTACAGTCAAGACTTTAGGTATTAAAATGAATAACCATCTTACCCTACACTCACAAATTAGTTCTGTCGTCTCTTCCTGTTTTCTCACTCTTCGTACTATCCGCACTGTTTCCCGATTCTTTTCCCCCCTGGCACTTAAACTGATCATGTCTGCCTTAGTGATCTCCCGGCTGGACTATGCCAATGCCCTGTATAACGCATTCCAGACTACAGTTTAAGAAAGCTCCAACTGGTGCAAAATCAGGCGGCCCGGCTAGTGTATGGCCTCTCCCGCTCCCACCACTCCACTCCGTTATTGAAGGCGCTCCCCTGGCTGCCTGTCAGGGAGCGTTCCCTCTTTAAAACTGGTTGCATGGTTTTCCAGGCCCGCCAGGGCTCAGCTCCTGCTTTTATTGTCTCCCTGATAAAGGAATACGTCCCTGCCAGAGAGCTTCGCTCATCCTCTCAATCCCATCCTGCAGGGTATTACAAAGAGTTGTCACAGACTGCTGGGTCATGTATAATGAATTTAGCCGATATCGACATGTTATTTGGGAACGTTGTTCCGCAGCCTTTGCGGAATAAAATACGTCATACAGATCATGATCAGGAATTAGGTGATTCATGGGCTAACATTGCTATTGCAGACGCCCGACAAGTTGGTGGTGCCAAGCCTGAGCCTTTGATAGCAGAACTCCCCGGTAAAATAGTTGATTACATGAAAACGATAATGCCTGCGATACGTGTAAATTGGGACAAATTATCAGCATGTAAGCAAAAGAAAGACAAAACTGTCTCAGATTTCTTCACCAGGTTTGAAGAAACGTTTGTCGACCACAGCGGTCAGGATATGTCCACTGAAGGTGGCCAGCGATTATTTGTCGATAAATTCGTGCACAATTTGCTTCCAGAATTATGTAAAAAGATAAAGGATTCAGAAAGTTCTTGGGCTGTCTCGTCTTCGACACAGATATTGGCTACTGCCCAATATTACGAAAACAGAGACAAAGATGAGAAGGATAAAGCAGACAAGAAAACAAAAGAGTTAAAAACGAAGGTTTTATTACAGCAAGCTTATCCGCCACGTGGCGCTGGTAATGGCCAGAATCACGGTGGTCAGAACAACTATCAGAATAATTTTCAGCATCCTCAACAGTATCAGAGAAATTGGCAAAGAGCCGAGTATAATCAGCCACGCGTCACTGTAGGCCCCAACCAGTGTCAGGAAGAAGGTCATTTTAAGTATAATTGTCCTATCTTGTTACAACGTGCAAATGGCGTTTCACACGTAAGAGGTAGAGGTGTTCAGCAAGCACCTAGAGGTAGAGGACGTGGAAACGTCCCCCAAAATGCGCAGTCTCTTCCACCACAGAATTCTATGAATAAATTCGATCAGCAGAATAACGCATCAAGCAGGACAGCTCAGTACTATACTGATGATTACTATACAGAAAGCGAACAATGGAGCAATAATGATTGCTAGGACAGCCTTGGACAAAGAGAGGGAGTTGTTTCAGTTCCAGTAGATCAGAGTGGACCATACGTTGAGGTGATTACATCAGGTGTGTCAGAACCTTTTCTCTTGGATACTGGTGCTACAAAGAGTTCTATTATGCACTCTAAACTCCCTGGCGCACCTTTGTCTGGCGAAATGAATATTTCTGTAGGTTTCTCTGGCGCCCCGGTTAGAAATCCGATTTCTGACCCTTTGTCTCTTTCTGTTTGTCCTTGTGAATTTGAAGCACCCCTTATTATGACAACAGGTTGTGGTGAAAACTTGTTAGGATTGGACTTGCTAAAAAGATTGTATGCGACTTTGTATTGTTCTCCTTCAGGAGTAGAACTTACTTTAGGTAAGAAAGTGGTTTCTCCCATGTACCTGTCAAGGGATAAGCTTCCAGCAGAATTGTCATTTTTACCCGATATCCTTTGGGCCACCGGTCCTAATGATGTGGGTCTTTTAGAAATTCCACCATATGTTGTAACATTAAAAGCCAATGTTAAAATGCCACGAATTCCCCAATACCGAATTTCTAGAGAGGGTGAGAAAGCCTTGCTAGCGATCATTTACGAGCTAATTGCAAAGGACGTGATTGAGGAAACAAGAGGAAATGTTTGCAACAGTCCAGTTCTGCCTGTTTTAAAACGAACTGACCCTTCCAAGCCACCTGTGTACAGACTAGTGATCGACCTTAGAGAAGTGAATAAAATAGTTGTGCCACAATTTCCAGTTGTCCCCGACATTACCACATTATTGACTATGATCCCAGCTTCTGCCTCTTGGTTCTCGGTGATTGACCTGAAGAATGCTTTCTTCAGCATCCCAATTGCTGAGGAGAGCAGGGATATTTTTTCCTTCACTTTAGGAGGTCGCAGTTTCCGCTTCAAACGCGCTCCTCAAGGCTACTGTGAAAGTCCGTCAATATACAGCCAAGCTCTGAAAACACAGCTTGATACGATTGTTTTACCTAAAGGTGCCGCTCTTGTACAGTATGTGGACGATTTACTCATTGCTGCAGACAATGCGGAAATTTGTAAAAACGCCACACTGTCACTATTGAATCATTTGTGTGATTTACATCACAAGGTGTCACTTTCCAAGCTCCAATATTGCCGACAAGAAGTGACCTACTTAGGTCACCTCTTATCGAAGGAGGGAAGGAAACTGACCCCAGAAAGAATTCAGGCAATAGCGAAATTGAATATACCTACAACACAGAGAGAAGTGCGTGCTTTCTTGGGCATTACCTCGTACTGTAGACAGTGGATTCCAAATTTCTCGTTGTTAGCCAAACCTTTGGTAGCATTGACATACAAAAATACGCCCAATCCTGTACCTTGGTCTGAAGAGTGCCAGAATAGTTTTCTCGAACTACGCGCAGCATTGTGTTCGGCTCCTGTGTTGGGTACCCCCGACTACAGTAAGGCTTTCACACTGTATGTCCATGAGAAGGACGGTTGTGCATTATCTGTTTTGACTCAGTTGTTTGGAGGTAGACAGCGTCCATGCGCTTACTTTTCGTCGACTTTGGATCTGGTAGCCAAAGCATTGCCAAGCTGTCTAAGAGCCACAGCAGCAGCAGCTGTTTCTATTCGACAGTCTGCTGGTCTGGTAATGAATAATACACTAGTCGTGATGGTTCCACATGCAGTAGAGACGTTACTAAATAGAACTAGGACACAGCACCTAACTAGTGCTCGGTTGTCTAGTTATGAATTGACCTTACTAGCAAGTCATGTGCGCATAAAATGGTGCAGTAGCTTGAACCTAGCTACATTGTTACCAATCGCAGAAGGACCAGATGTGTCAGGACAGCACGATTGTTTCCTTAGAACAGAGGAAGAGACAAAAGGAAGAATAGACTTGTCCGACACTCCTCTTACCGAATGTGATGGTACATTATGGGTAGATGGTTCATGTTTCAAGCTCCCGAATGGTGACACGACTGCAGCATACGCTGTCACAACATTACACACAGTTGTTGAAACTGCACGTGTGCCACATGGTTCAGCGCAAGCGGCTGAACTCGTTGCACTCACGAGAGCATGTGTGTTGTCTAAAGGAATGAAAGTGACTATCTATACTGACAGTCAATATGCGTTTGGTGTGGTCCACAGTTTTGGACGATTGTGGAGAGAACGAGTGTTCCTGACTTCGCATGGAGCAAAGATTCAGCATGGTCAGTTGGTGAATGAGCTTCTTGAATCACTGACCCTGCCCCTACAAATGGCGATCGTGAAATGTAGTGCTCACAAGAGGGTGACTGATGATGTTGGTCGTGGAAATGCATTTGCTGATGAAACCGCGAAAGAGACGGCGAGGAATGTAATGAGCCGAATGTATGTAGCAGGCCCTGCAAGAGGGACTGGTGATGTTGGAATATGTGAAGACACCATAGAGAGTGTGAAGTCCATTCAAGCCGAGGCCACAGAGAACGAATTGAGCACATGGAGGGAAAGTACGGGTAGAATGGATTCAAATGGGTGTTGGATTGAATTATCAGAACACCAGAGATGGTTGTTACCCGATGCATACGTTCTTGCAGTAGTTACAATGGCTCATGGAATGGCTCATATCGGCGTGAAAGGGATTTGCAAGTTGTTGGCCCCAGTGTGGAAGAATTCAAGGATTCCCAAGTGTGCAGAGAATGTTGTCAAAAATTGCATGGTTTGTTTGAAACACAACCCAGGTAGGGGAACCCCAACTCCAGCTGGTCACTTTGCGCCTCCTACGTATCCGTTCGAGGTTTTGCAGATAGATTTCATCCACATGGAGAGATGCAACAATTTAAAATACGTGCTAGTTGTTGTTTGTGCTTTCTCAAAATGGGTAGAAGCCTATCCCCTCAAAGACAATACTGCCCTGTCCACAGCCAAAGCCCTGGTGAAAGAGTACTTCCCGAGGTTCGGAATGCCTAGAGTGGTCTGGTCTGATAATGGAAGTGAATTTGTGGGTCGTGTGATGAAGAGAGTGTGTGAAGGGTTAGGTATTAGACAGAAGTTCCACGCTGCAAATCATCCCCAATCAGCTGGACTAGTAGAATGCTACAATGGCACGTTAAAACTTAAACTGGCCAAAATCCAAGTGAGCACAGGTCTTAAATGGCCTGACGCTCTACCCTTAGCACTCCTGTCCACTAGAATGACTGTGCATTCACGAGTGAAACTTAGCCCTTATGAGATAGTCTTTGGCAGGCCAGCCAATATATGGGGAGTGCCTAGACCCACGAAATTTTGCGAACTGGAACACCCTGTTTTGCTCGATTACCTGTATGAATTGACAGCTAAATTGCGTGTTTTGCATCAACAGGTCCACAACACTCTGCCTCCGGTTTCTGACACTCCAGGCCACGACATTGACCCTGGTTCGTGGATCCTTGTGAAGAATTTTCAAAGGACGAAGAACGACCAGCCCAGGTGGACCGGGCCTCACCTCGTCCTTCTCTCTACAAGATCTGCAGTTCGGGTGGAGGGAAAAACCAACTGGGTCCACGGGATCCATTGCAGAAAGATACCTTTCCCCCTGCCTACTGACCAATGGGTCAAGACAGGTATCACTGATCCAGAACGTGATACTGATCCAAATACCGTACCTTTTAACGATTTGCATGGAAGTAACCCTGACTCTGAACCAGACAATGAGAACATTTCGCACAAGACTGTGCCACCGCCTGAACTGTTGAACACTGCAGAACCTGACCTTTTGTTTCAGGACCAGACTATACCTGGAACGCAACGTTACAATCTGAGACCGAGGAAAAATTAATAAGTAAAGTGATTTCTTTTGCAAATTCGAGACTAAAAGAATCCATGGACTAATAAAAGATTTTTTTTCCCCAAGTACTATTTTTGAAAGTGCAGCTCTCCCGTTTAGGAAACTTGCTTATTTTTGTTTTTCGAACCGCCATCCGGGTTCACGCTGCTAGGGCCGCGATTGGCTAAAGTCTTCGGAAAGTGCAGCTAACGACGTTAGGTCGGTAGTTCTGGTTGGTTCAAGGGAGTTGCCCTAGACTGACAGAAGCACTCCTTAGCAGAATCAACCTCCTCATCGCGGGCAGCACTTCTAGAGAGGATGGAGTTTCACGACGTGGAGAGACCTGCCAAACGAACTAACTTTAAGCACCGATTATGCGAAACAATGTCAAAGAAAAGTTTTATCATATTATGCATTTGTATGTTATTCAGTATGATGATATTTTTAATAAGTTACGTCATATTCTCTTTTCGTGCAACATTTACACCCACGGCATCGCCCATACCTCCCACTACTGTTTCCCCTCATTCTTTTCATCCCCTTCCTGACCACGAATCCAATAGAAGACTAGAGTTCATTAATAACTCCTTCATTCAGCTCCTGCACCAGCACCAGCTAGTAATAAACACAACAAACTGCTGGGTTTGTGGACTTATGCCTCACACTACGGATAAGGGGATCCCTTATCTAGTTCTACCCTTTAGTCACAATGGCTCTGTGTGGGCATACAGAACAATGTTCATATATGCACGTGAAAACCAACCCCTACGTTCTGTAAAAGATAACCTCAAGACTAGTGCCCTAATAAAAGGCATAATCGACATGAGTAGGGATATAACTCTTTATGTAAATCCTCCCAATGATGAGATACTTGCATATGTAGGTTGGAACGTGACTGGGTATGGAATTACTGTGAATGAGAAAAAGCAAGCCACGAAGTCTTCCCCAATCTGATTGTACCCCATCAAGGTAATCTGTGTCTGCAAGGTATTGGCAGGAATCCCAGAGCTCAGTTAGGAAACAGTGTCTGTACAGAAACATATGTTTTTGGGTCACAAACTTCCCCCGCGTTTTAGCTGCTAAGGGTACTTATTTCATCTGTCATGATAGAGCCTACACATGGTTGCCCCCTGACTTTTCGGGCTCATGTTTTGTGTCATTTCTGTTGCCTGCCACCTACACAGCAGCGGCAGACTACCACCGGACAAGGATAGTTAGAGGTGTCTTGAGTAAAGAAGACACCACAGGTCAAGAATTTGGAGACTTTTCTAAGGGTTTTCTGCCGTTCTGGGGACCCATGGTAAATAGCAAGAATATAAGGCAATTGACAAGGGTAGTCGAGTCCACCGTGACTGAAACTGCCGGTGCCCTTAGTAACCTAACTGCTGAGCTCCAGTCGGATCGTCTTATGACCCTTCAGAACAGGGTCGCTCTAGATGTCATACTGGCAGACCGAGGTGGTGTATGCAGATTAATCCAATCCAGCTGTTGCATTTTTATCCCAGATAACGCTCCGACAGTGTATCAGGCCATCTCCAAACTACATCAGATTTCCGAATCTATTCATGTGGATAAAGGAGATTGGTCCCTAATGGGGTGGTTCTGGGATCTGATATCTGGCTGGGGTTGGAAAATTCTAATGGTCATTGGGATAATCTTAGCCATCCTTTTCCTGTTCTGTCTGTGCATACAGTGCGCTCCTGCAATATGTAGCCTCTGTGTTACATCATGTGTAAGGAAGCCTGTGTCAAGAGATGAACTAAGTACTAGGATGATGTTACAGCAACATCTCAATGACTTTAAGAATATAGATCTGGACTCAGACTAACATGAGGATAGATTAATTGCCTATGTAAGGGCAAAAGGAGGGTTTGTGGTACTGAAAATCCGAACTCGTGTACCCATCCCAGTCCTAGGAATAAAACTTTGTCGTAATACGACGAATTTAGTGTCAAAAGACCGAGAATGGCGAGTACAGTATGTACGAGCATTTTCGTCGCATTCAGGTGACGATTTCACCTCAAGATCATCATTTGTATCCTGAACCCTCGGCATCCATTTTGTATATAGCCGCCATTTTGTGTGTTGCCCTGTACATAGGCCTTAATCCAGCTGAATTCGATCCCATGAGGACACGTACACCTTAATCGACTTTCCTATGACCTGTAGAAGTAAAAACCATTGCCTCAGGCCAAACTAGTTAGGTCAGTTCCCCTCCCAGTGGCCGAACGAGATAACATCAAGGCTCAATAAACCATAAAACCATTTCAGCGCGCACACCTGCCCTATCTCGCTCACATCTATCTCCACTCCTTTTCTTCACTTGCTTTATGATGGGGAGGTGCCCGTTTTTATTGGGGGTCTAGCGATATCTGATGAAATGTTAGGCCTTGCCGAAATGATTTACTGTGGGCAGCACGACGTGAAATATGTACATATCATCATGACTCTGTTTTGTCTTGTAAACCAATAACTGTAAATAACATACTACAATTCGAAGAATGTGTGCCCGAAGCAGGAAACTGAGTATAAGAAGAGAAGCCTGATTTTGTGAATTCGAGCAGTCTCCTGAGAACATACTCCCCGTGTGGTGTATTTCTAGGACACTTGTTACCTTGGTTGCAGCCAATAAATCGATCGTTGACTTCACTTAGAAGACTCTGAGTTTCTGTGGTCTGGATCAGGAAAGAACCCGTGGTCTCTGGGTGTGCCCTGGCACCGCTGGGTTACCGGTTCTGTGCCGGTTCTTAAAAACCCAGTACCTCAGTCCCTGGAACTCTCTATTCTGGCCCTCTTCCTTAGGTCTCCCTCCCACCCCCTCTCCTACAGTCAAGACTTTAGGTATTAAAATGAATAACCATCTTACCCTACACTCACAAATTAGTTCTGTCGTCTCTTCCTGTTTTCTCACTCTTCGTACTATCCGCACTGTTTCCCGATTCTTTTCCCCCCTGGCACTTAAACTGATCATGTCTGCCTTAGTGATCTCCCGGCTGGACTATGCCAATGCCCTGTATAACGCATTCCAGACTACAGTTTAAGAAAGCTCCAACTGGTGCAAAATCAGGCGGCCCGGCTAGTGTATGGCCTCTCCCGCTCCCACCACTCCACTCCGTTATTGAAGGCGCTCCCCTGGCTGCCTGTCAGGGAGCGTTCCCTCTTTAAAACTGGTTGCATGGTTTTCCAGGCCCGCCAGGGCTCAGCTCCTGCTTTTATTGTCTCCCTGATAAAGGAATACGTCCCTGCCAGAGAGCTTCGCTCATCCTCTCAATCCCTTCTGCAGGTACCCCGTTACAAGCGGAAAAAATGGGGAGGGGCCAACTTTTCATTCTTGGCACCCACCTTTTGGAACTCCCTTCCCGACCATCTGCGGTCGGCTAAACACTACTCCCTTTTCCGTAAAGGCTTAAAAACCTTCTTGTTCAATCAGGCATTTTCGTAGCAACCTATCCTCTGTCCCTCTTCTGCTAACTTTGCCTCCACAGCGCCAAGAAACCGTCTAGGTGAACGCTGTGCTTTACAAGTATTTTAAATTCAAATTCAAATTCAATCAAGGATTGGAAGGTCTAGCACAAGCTAGGTCCAAGGAAATGGTGGATGAACTCTCTGGAGTCCCTTGGTGGATACATTGTCTGGGGCCCCCTGCTCCCCAAATTATCACCAGAAAGGGTGATGCAGGAGGCAGAGAAGAGTCAGTGGGAGACCGATCCCCAAGACCAAGGCACTCTCAGTGATGTATATGCAAATATAACATGCGCTGGTATACATTCAATGATTCAATGATAAATGATTGTTACATAGGGACGTTGTAGGTTGGAGTAACATGTCCATGTTTTGGCTTGAAAGAGTATATAGGTGAATTGGTATGTGAATATGAACATGTAGTATATCAATTTTGATTTCTTTTTAATATTTCAGACCTGATGAAGTCCGAATGGACAAAACGTGTTGGCTGGGCTGATCAAATTTATGTCTACAAAAAATATAAATAAATTAAGAAATTGCAACAAGACAACGCAACTCCTTGTTTTATAATCCCCTTTGAAGCGGAGTCATACCAAAAGGACGTAGCTCAAGGGATTTGGTTTGTCAAAATTCTGAAAATAGGAGAGATTTATTATTATGTGTATTTAGGTACTTGAATGAATCTCTAATCCTTAACGTTTAAGAATGATACAGTACCAAGATAAAAAGTGCTCCTGGTCAAGTTACAAAATTAAACACATGACAAACCTGTTAGATATTTGTTACAAAAAGATATTAGAAACAAGGTCAACAAAAGCAAGTTTAAAATAAAAGCTGTAGTAGATGAGAATGTGTAGAAACATGTAGAAAGATTCGAACTTTTCCTTAATTATCTAAGGAATTAAAAAACTAATCGTGTTCTTTCTGCTACCCATTTAAATCTAGAAAAATAGAGCAGAAGAAAGAAAAGCAACGTTCCAGCTGTAGGCAGCTGCTCTGTGACCTGCTTTTCGCCTCGGCTGCTGACTCTGGCAGCAGGCACTGTGACGTCAGAGCTCGACTGCGATAACTTATTACAGTGCAGTTCTTTATAACAGGTGACTGGGTGCGTCACAATCTATTGATTATAAAGAAATTAGAGCCAGGCGATTATACAGGGATTGCAAAATCCCATGTATTATAAATATATGAATGCTATGAGGCCAAGGCAACAGGGAAAAGTAATTTCAGACTCTGTTTCAACTGGATGAATTTGAAGATTACATTGCAGGAGAGACCATATAAGTGGTGTAACTCCTTTTAAGGTTATGAGATTGTAGGAGAGTAGGATCTGCTTCTTATGGTTACCCCCACTTTTTGCTGATTTTTCACTGTTTTTCAACTGTAGTCTGGCTGGGGCCCTGCTATCCAGGACCCCAGCCTAGCTGCTTCCTCTCTAAATTGATTGCAAGTACTTAGGGTACACTCCAGTTTGGTTACTGGGGTACCCTTGTAAGTCCCTTGTATATGGTACACCAGGTACTAAGGGCATAGGTACCCCAGAGGCCTCCCAGGGGCCGCAGCATGTATTATGCCACCCCTGGGAAGCCTTCCAAAATGGCACCACGGGACACCTACTGCAGCCTGGGTATGGTAGTGCATGCACCCCTTACTTAGATATAGGTTACCTATATCTACCTTAAATCACTGCACATAGAAACCTATCAGTCACCCCTATGGCAGGCCTTATCAATCCTGAAGGCAGGGTGCTTGGTATTGTGTGAGGGGGTGCCCATGCATGAGCAGGGCCCATCTGCAGTGCTCTGAGCCTATTCGATGAGGCTGTTCTGTGATGCAGCCAGATCATATACTCTTGCGGTAAATGTTAACTTTGGAATGGCTGCATGGAAACATGTCGTGTTTGGTGTCAAACACTTTGGAATCCTACCCCCCCCACCCCCAGTCCTGGCGGTGGGGATATAATTCCACCCTTCCAGAGGGAGAGACATGTACACACTGGTATACCCGGTAGCAGTGTAACAGATCCATGGCATCACAAAATGGATGCTGCAGCCACAGACACAAATCTGGCCTCCTGCTGCTGACCGAAACTCCAGCTGGGGAGGCCTCGACAATAGGTTTCCTGTCACAAGGAGGTGTAACCACCTCCCAGACAGGCCTTAGTGGATTGGGGCTGGGTGGGTGCACTTTGAGAGTGCTTTGAAGTCTGCACTGTGGGCACATTTGGTGTCCCTGTGCATAGCCCATTTCAAACCGGTTGCAGGGGCTACAAGCCCCTGCTTTGGCGTAAAAATGGACAAAGGATATGGATGCAGCTACCCCTCTTTCCAAACCCTCCCATAGGTGGGTCCACAGAGTTAATCCAACCCCTTTCTTAGGTATAGGTAAGGAACCCCTGGCAACAGGACTTTAGATTACTCCTGGACGAAACTCTGCAAATAAACCTGGAACTTCAACGCTTTACTCAAGACTAGAGGCCGGAAGAATCTCCCTTGGGGTCAAGGAGTGACTCCCCTGCTTGGCAGGCACCAAAGACACATCTTGCCGGTCTGCATCTCTGAAGCTCCCGCTGGACGCTGACAACTTTGCAACTCCAGATGTGGATTTCCAGACTTCTGAGAGGCTGACCCGAGTCCCCAGCAAAGCTGAGACCCGCAGCCCTCGTGAGTGACGTGGAACCCGAACTTCTAGACACGTGTACATTTGCAAGTGCATTGACTTCTTGACGTCTCTTGAAGTTGCGCTTTGGGTTACTTGTAGCCCAAGCCCCGAGTACCCTTTGGACCGAATATTGTGGGCCTACACTTCATGATTGGTCCGTGAGACCGCTTCTTGCATTCCTGCTTGAGGCTCCTTCATGATCCCTGGTCCGTCGACTGGTGGGTCCCTACGAAGGCAACTCTGATTTTCCTTGGGCTTCTCTGGTTGCTCCGGATGTGCCCTGACTCTCCACAGCGTGGTGAGTCCCTCGGACCTTGCTGGTCCACACCGAACATTTATAAACTTTCTGCATGGGTTGCTGTTGCCAAGGCTTGTTGGGTCCAATCCGGTCACTGGCACCGCAGCACTCGACATCCTTTGTGGGACAGCTCGATTCCAGATCCTGGTCATTGTCGACACCTCCTGGTCCTCGTGGCTGAAGAGTCAAGCTTCACCTCTTCCACCTGAAATCACCCGACATCGGTGGGCATTCGACTATCATGCCCCTGATCACTGGCAAGTGACCCAGACTCTGTCCCCTCTGCTTTCAGGTTCTTCTCATCTTCAATCCAGGCTTGGATCACACCAGACACTTTCCACTTCGACGGCAGCAGTACTTTGCAGCAGATCGGCATTGAAACCGACGAGATTCCCGACACCTTAAGACACCTATGCACCCGGCTTCCCTGGGTGAGGTAACTAGAGTACTCCGGTGCTCCTGTGGGTGTTGGTTCTCGAACCCCTTAAGTCTAAAGGGGTTTGCTCAAAGTCCTCTCCTAAGTAACCCTTATTTTTAAATTTCCAACCGCAACTTTCCCCATAGAAGCTAACCGCGATTCGCAGCTGTGTTCTCACACTGCACACGTCCCCCGTGGGTCCCCTGTGTCACTACCTTGGGTGGTTCCTTGTGGGCCCAGCGATTCTACAGGCACTAGGCCTTGTGTCTAGTCAAGTCGTGGTTCTTATACCACTTTCTTAATCTATAGTTAGGTATGCCTCTAGGGCTCAACGTAAATTGTGGTAATTTACTGTGTGTTATTACGTGTAACTTATGTGCTTTGACCTCTAGCCTCATAAAGAGACTAGTAGGGTGTGTTTAGAGTAAAAACATATATTTTATATATATATACCTGGTGTTGTTCTCCTTTCATTTGGTCATTCAAGAGATTATAGACTGGTAAAACAAACTGCTTTACATTCCTTCAAGACTTTGCCTGAAGGCTGCTCTAAATAGCTACCACTAGAATGGCTTTCAATAAAGGTTGTCTTTAACCTATTACCTCTAAAGGGCTGTATGGACTGGTGCAAGGTGTCAACTATAACAAGTGGACAGCATATGCCAGGCCAACTTCTCACAGAGATGATTCAAGCACATGATCTGGGCAATGTATTTATACCTTGCTATTGCCAAAGGCGAACTAACGATAGAGGAGGAGAAAGATTAGTCGCAAATATGGGGAGTCAAATTTAATAGTTGGCCCGAAAAGTATGCAAAATGTATTCCCAAGTCCTACTGAGAGCAAGTGTTCTACAGCCTAACTTGTTTAAAGAATTTTGGGCAATTCAATGTAAAGAGGGGATTGGTATGTACACGATAAGTATAAGTAGACAGTTGAAGGTGTGAATCTGACCGCCCTGTTAAGAGTTCATTGCTTCAGCAATTTGGCTTCCAATTGTTTCCCTGTAATACCAGTGTAAGTCTGGTAAGGCTATACCCTCTTCTCCTATAGAGAGATTACGCTGTCAATCCACTTTAAGGGGTTGATTTGCTTTAATATTTTTAAAAAATATATATTATTAATTAGCATTTATTGAGCGCATGGCTACCCTAAGGCATCCCAGGACTAACGGCAGAACAGGTGAAAGTAGGCGGCTAGCAATTACTCTTCCGGAGTAGCCCGGGTTTAAGACACTTGCAGAAGGTAAGGTGGGAAGTTTCTAAACGTAGATTGAGAGTGAGGGTATTCCACAATCTGGCTATGTTGTATGAAAAGGAGCGACCTCCACTACGCCTCCGATTCATTTTCGGATGCTGGCTAGATTTAAATTTGCCAAGCGGAGAGACTTCTTAGGAAGGTACGCGGTGATCAGAGACTGGTTGACGCGAGGGCCTGTGCCCATAAGAGTCTTGTGAGCAGTACATAAGGCCTTGAAGGAAATCCTCTCCTCAATCAGCAACCAGTGTAGGGTTTTCAGACTGAACCTGGCTAACTGCGTTCTACAAGAGCCAGTCAGAAGTCGTGCAGCACAATTCTGTGCCACCTGAAGCTTCCTCAGGGTAGATTTTGGAGGTCCCAGATACAGTGATTTACAATAGTCCAGGCGCGAAAAATCAGGGGCTGGACCACGACTCTCTTTGCCTCCATGGGCAGCACGGAGAGGACTTTCCGCAGCATTCTGAGGATGCCGTGACACAACCCTGACACGGCCACTGCTTGCTGGTCAAGTTTGAGAGATGTATCCAGCCACACGCCAAAGCTCTTTATCTTGACCTTCGGGACTGGGGGGAAGCCCAGGCATGGAGGCCAGGACAGTGTGGGGGCTAAATTGGCTGTATTGCCTAACTACATGATTTCAGTTTTGTCTCTGTTGAGTTTGAAACATGAGCGTTGCATCCAAGTGGCAACCTTTTCCAGGCAGAGTTCCAGGTTTGAAGGATCAGTCTACAGATGGTTTAGAGATACCACCAGCTTAGTGTCATCCGCGTAAGTGACTACTTTAATCCCAAACGGCTGGATGACCTCGGCCAGTGGCCTCATATATACGTTGAAAAGCGTGGGACTTAGAGAGGATCTCTGGGCCCCTCCGTAGTTAAGAGGTAAAGGCCCGGAGGTGGATTCCCCCAAGAAGACCTGAAACGTCCTGCCACTAAGGAAAGATTTAATCCAAAGATGGCTCCTCCTGCAAAAATGAATATTATGCTTTTCATATGCACCGTCCATTACAATAACGAAGAAAATAGATATTTTCAGATAATATATTGCTGACTCTTGTCATGAATAATGATTCTGCTTATTATCTGGAAACTGGTGTCCTCCTCACCTGCTTGTGTTAAGTCTTTCCCTGGAAAGGAAAGGCTTGATGTCCCAGCAGAGTGACAGTGTGGTCTAAACTGAGGTTTGTATTGTATGGAGAAGGCCCTATGCAACACCAAACTGCATTTCCCGGCAGGGATAGCCTTAGATTCCTGGGAGATGCGGTTTCAACTTTACTTTCCTCTTCCCAAAAAACAATGTTTTGTTGTCTTTGAGGGGTTGGTTACCATCTCATTTTGTTTATTGGTTGATTAAGCAGATGTTGCAAACCGCATACGACTAAAACTAGAAGAGATGTGCTATCCGCATACTGCTACTACACTCTCCCTTGATTATAGTTAGTTACCTGATAACCTTTGCACAGTCGGACCTGCACCCACGAATTAGAATACAGAAGCCAATACCTCTGTTTGTGGCATTCTTCACAATATTTAGAGACCTATTTGAACAACGGTAGCTGCATGCATTAAAATCCACAGCCCGGCTACCTCTCCCACCACTCCTTGGCTTAATGCCTGCCTCTGACCCTGTGCAACGCTCGACTGCCTCTTGGCTATGTTCATGCTCCAGAAATACCACATACATAAGCTATGTAACGACATATAACATTTTATTCTGCACAACACTTATCTACATACAAGTACTGCTGTTGCATCACAATTATCTGCAGCCAATGCCCATTACAGAAATATGTTTCACAAAGTGGCAAAAATGTTCTGGCTTCTAAACAGGATTGTAATTCGTTCAACAGTAATTTTTCAATACATGTTTTTAACATCAGGAAGGGATATCAGCTTGTAATTGGCCGCACGGTATGAGAGCCATTATACGTGGGATACAATGTTAAACCCACCAAGAGCCATATATTGCGTGTCTTCCTAACTGTTTTTTTTTTCCCCTAGTCTTGCATGTTGAATGCAATTAGAATTGAGTTTAATAATATGTCTTGAGAGATGGCAGCTAATTCCGGAATAATACATTTACATGGTTATTTAAAGTCTTATTGAAATATTTAAGTTATCAATAACGGTCTTGCGTGCAATTATTAATGGCATGAACTAACATTGTCATATTTTTTTTTTTGTGTAAGACTTTATTTATAGTTGCCAATAATACGATACATTATTCATTAAATCAAGTGTTTGTCGACTATTAGTCATCATCATATCGACAGTGTTATACAGCTATTCAGCCGACAACCTTCCGGTCCGGCAGCAAATGCTAGCGTAGTACATAAGGCATTCCAAGAATAATTGGTTAATACGCATCGTCTTACTTTTTTAATTATTCTAACAAAACTGTAGACTCATTAAGATCAGATAGTCACTTATAACCATTACAACGTATCTTCAATATCACTAGCCGGTTGAAGGTGCCCGGGCTGTTGTCCCATCCCTTACCAATCCCAGGCCATGCAGTACCTCTAGTGCCCGGTTCCCAATCTGCCTCCCATCTCCTCCCTGCCTCTTAGTATCTCAATCATCCATCTCTTCCTCATCCCCTGAGCTATCTACCTCCTCTTCAGGAAGTGGTTCGCATAGGTCCCCTCTGTATCTGTTCCATGATTGCCAGACCATGTTCCATTTGCGGGAATTAGCTCTCATTTTATAGACTGCACGCTAAATCAACATGAGTCTGTCCATCGTCCTGCACCATAACGCTAATGTAGGTGTTTCCGCCACTCCCCACCTCTGTGCAATGTCTCGCTTTGCCACCATGGTCCCGATCGTAACCCATTGCCGCTTCCGATGCGTCAGATCAGTCTGCTCCCACACATTCAATAGACATACACGCGGGTCCGGCGCCAGTGAGATCTCAAGAGTTTGGGAGATGGTAAATGTAAATGTAAATGTAGTTGAGCTTATATAGCGCACAGCTACCCGCAGTGGGTTTCCCGGCGCTTGCTTAGGGAACCCGTCCTGATATTCCCCTGTGAGATAGCAGGGTATCCACAAGGTGAAAGTCAGGCATCCCGCCGCGAGGGGCCGTTGTGGAGATTAAGCAAGCTATTGCCCAGAGTCGCAGAGTGTGAACCCGTGAGTCGAGGAGGCACCGGGGCGAGAATTATCGAGTCCGTGGAATTTTTAGCCCAAGACCCGCCGAGGCGGGGAATTGAACCCTGGTCTTCAGGACCAATCTCAGCTTCCGGGTCTGCTGCCTCTAACCCCTGAGCCACACTTCTCCCAGATGGTGCGCATTACTTGTCTCCAATACCCCGAGATAGCCGGACACTCCCAAAGTGTGTGCAGCAGTGTCCCCTCCTCTCCACACCCTCTAAGACAGTACGGGTTTTCTGCCCTGTGCATTTTATGTAAGGTGGTTCTGGTGTAGTATACCCTGTGTAGTATCTTGAATTGTACCAGTCTGAACCGAGCTGAGACACCCGCCTCTCGTGGTGACGCCATTGCGGCGTTCCAGTCTGTCTCATCCATGGCTCCTAGCTCAGTTTCCCATTTCTCTTTTAATTTAAGCAAAGGGTCCGGTAGATTATTCAGTAGTTTACGATAAGTGAGTGAGGTGGCGCCGGTCTGCATGAAGTCCGTGAGCAGGCGGTCCTCCAGCGTTGAAGAGTCCGGAACTTTTGACCCCGGCTCAATGGCTGCCAGTAAAGCATGTCGTATTTGCATGTATCGGCAGGTTTCAGTGGGGCCTAACGCGTATTGCTGCTGCAGGTGTGAGAAAGGGACCATCCCAGTACCGGACCACAAGTCTCCTACTGTCGAGATTCCAATGTTATCCCATTGGGTAAATCCCTTGCTGGATCTAAGACAGCCTAGTTGTTTAGTGTCCCACAACGGTGTAAGCCCAATTATGACCCCTTTCCATTTAAGTCGCGACTGAGCCTTATGCCAGAGTAGCACGGTGTGCCTGGTCGGGCCAATCAGTTTCGACGTGAGTCCCTGATTGTACAATGGGGCCAGCAAGGTGTGCGTACCCAATTGTGTTCTATCCGCTAAATATGCCGGGTCATCATGCGGGGCGTGTATCCACTGACTAATGACTTTAAGCTGCGACGCCCAATAATACAGCTGCAGATTCGGCAAAGCTATCCCCCCACCGTACCACCCTCGGTTGAGTTTGACATGCGCTATTCTGGGCGGGCGTTCTCCCCATAACAGATCTGTCACCACCGCTGTTACTCTCCGAAAATAGGGAGGCGGTATCAAGACTGGAGTATTCTCCAAAACATATAGTAGGCGTGGTAACGCCATCATTTTAAATAATGCCGCTCGTCCCAACAGCGTCAGAGGTAGAGCTTTCCAGTGTCTCACGTCCGCCCTTAGGCGAGTGTGTGGCGGCAGTAAGTTCTGATCATAAAACACAGCTGTGTCACGAGCGACGTGTATACCCAGATACTTAAATGAGGTGTCGGCTATTGTCAATGGGCAGTTGTCAGGGAGATTTGGTGCAGGACCTTTCAATACATAAATGACTGATTTTGTCCAGTTGATTGTATATCCAGAGTTTAGACCATGTGCGTCACATAGTGCCAGCAACTTAGGAATGCCTGCCTCAGGGTCGGAAAAATAGATCAGCATGTCGTCGGCATACAGGGAAACTCTATCCTCCCAGCCGTCTCCCCATTGCATCCCTTTTAATAACGGGGTAGTCCTAATAACAGTAGCCAGTGGTTCTAGGACCAGCGCGAACAGTAGGGGGGAGAGTGGGCATCCTTGTCGTGTCCCCCTAGCCAAAGGGATTTCTCTGGAGATGTGGCCATTGGCCACTACATGCGCAACAGGATTCGTGTATAACAGTGTAATCCAGGAAATACATTTGGGGCCAAATCCCATACGGGTTAACACTGCGAACAGGTACTGCCACTCCACCATGTCAAACGCCATTCTGGTATCCAATGATAGAATGGCAGCCGGTTCCGTCAGCAGGGGGGCTCGCGCCATTGCTCCGTGCACACGTCGGAGGTTCAATGTCGTGCTTCTATGTGGCATGAAGCCCGATTGGTCCGGGTGAATTAGGTGTGGTAGGTGCGGAGTCAATCTGCTTGCTAACAATTTCGCCAAAATTTTTGCTTCGGCGTTAAGCAGTGAAATTGGGCAGTATGACGCACAGTCTGTGGGTGGTTTACCTGGTTTCGGGATGGCCACTATGGTCGCCATCCGCTGATCCAGGGGCAGAGTCCCCCCCTCCCGACACTCCACGTACATGGCCAGCAGAGGTGAACTCAGGGCGTCTGTCATAGTCTGGAACCACTCAATTGGGATCCTGTTGGGGCCCAGCGCCCTGCCAGTGTGCAGCGCGTTAATTGCCGTCTGTATCTCGTCCACTGTCAGGTCTGCCTCCAGTTCATCCACCGCCTCCGGTGGTAGAGTCACGATCTGTGCATCCCGAATCGCTGACATTGCCGCTTCCGCCGTGACTTCTACTCTTGGGGTATAAACGTCTTGGAAGTGGTCAGCTAAGATTTCTACAATCTCAGAGGGACGCGAATGTGATATCCCCTCTGAGTCCTTCAGTTGTAATATGTGTCTACAGCCCTCTCTTTTTTTATCTAACCATGCCAATAATTTACTGGCTTTGTCCCCTATATCATAGACCCTTTGCGCTGTCGTCTCTATGTTTTCTACTGTCCGTCGCTTAAGGAGGTCGTCATGCAACTGTTGGCAAAGGTGGAGTGAGTGAAGTGTATCCTCTGATGGGTGTGCCATATGGTCCGCGTTTGCTTCTTCTAGTTTCAGTTCTAAATCTAGCAGTTCCTGTCTTTGCGTACGTTTGTGCCCCGCTATTGTCGCAATCGCTTGCCCTCTAAACACTGTTTTGTACGCCTCCCATAAGGTCGTTGGGGACGTCACCGAGTCAGTATTCTCCGCAAAGTAGTACCTGGTTGCTTTTTTTAGTTCTTTACGGACATGGGGCACCTTAAGATACCCCGGGTAAATTGGGTAAACTCTTCTACGGGCTATTGCAGAGCATGATAGAGTAAGTGTCAAGGGGGAGTGATCTGAGATACCCCGGGGCCTTATCTTTGCATCGTGTATCGTAAGGCGGCCGTCCCCCAACGTAAGGAAGTAGTCAATACGGGACAGGCAGTTGTGGGTTGCCGAGTAGTAAGAGTATTGCTGATCGTCGGGGTGTAGGCGCCGCCACACATCTACCAGTCCCTGTGCCTCTATGAACTCACTGAAGCGGGACGGGCCAGGCGTCTGTGCCCGAACCGGGAACCTATCCCGTGTATTATGGGCCACCGCGTTAAAGTCCCCTCCCACTACTAGGTCTCCCTCCGGGAGCTCCAACAGGAACCTTCCTAGGTCCGGAAGCGCAGTCGCATGCAGTGCCGGTGGAATATATACTGACACTACGTTGAGGGACTTTCCTTCCCACTACCCACATGCCGCTGCAAAGCGGCCATGACTATCAGTCTTGGTAGTCTGTAGTATGAATCGGGATGCTCTTTTCATTAAAATGCCTGTTCCCCTGGACCCTGAAGTGAAGTCTGAGTGTGTTATCATGCGGTAACCTCGTCTATCCAGAGCCTTGCTAGCTGTACCCACTAGATGCGTTTCCTGAAGGAGGATCAGATCATGATTCAGTATCCTAATACTCTGGAGCACCAACCCTCTCTTTATCTTGTCCCCTAGTCCCCTGACATTCCATGATATCAACTGCAACGGCGGCACCGGCCCCGTGTCAGGACTTCCTTCTACGATATCAGACTGTACCAAGTGTGCCATTGTGTGCTTGTAAAAATGGACACGGTTCCCGTAGGGTGTGGTGTCTGTGTTCCTGGCCTACACCCACCCCCATGGACGCCTGCAGTCGCCAGCAATGACGGGCCCGCTGTCTTTGGGTTGACTCCGGCTTGTCCGGCGTGCATACTCCAGCTTACCGTGCTCGCTGTGGTTCTTCGTGCAATCTTTAGAGTCAAACATTTCAAACAATTAAACATTGTCTCCCCCCCTATCCCCCGAATTCCCCCCCTCCCTGCTCCCCTGCTACACGGACTTTGAACTGCCCGCCACCCCAATTTAGCAGAGTGCCTGACCCCACCCAAATAGAAACACAGAGTTACTTGCTCGTTGGGGGTGAAGAGTACTCCGGAGTCAGCGACCCCTCTTACCCTCTATGGAGGTCCTTAGCCCAGTGTCCATGGCAGCCCACGCGGCAGTCCCATTATCAATTAAAGTCTTGTACCTGCCGGAGTGTCAATCCTCCACCTCCAGATCTCCACTAACATTGTCTCTCATTGATGAGCTTCTCTCTTCTACCGGCCCCCCCGTTCGGACGTCCTCACGGTCTCCTATACGCTGGTTTTTGTTAGTCCGTCCTGTGCGGCGGGGTTGGGAGGTTGGTCGCCAGCCATCCAACCAGTCCCGGGCTATTTCCGGATTGTCAAAAAACCACGTCCTGTTTTCCGCCACCACTCGTAGTTTAGCCGGGAATAGCATGGAGTATTGGATCTCTCTTTTCCTCAGTTCCTTTTTTATGTCCAGAAACGTCTTCCGTTTTCGGGCCACCTCCGCCGTGTAGTCCGGGAAAAAGGCCAGTGTGGAGTTCTGAATCTTCACGGGGGGGATACCCGTGCCGCTTGTAGGATGGCATCCCTATCCCGGAAATTGAACAGTCTCGCCAGGATAGGTCTTGGAGGCGCCCCTGGTTTTGGCTGGCCGCCTGGCACTCTGTGTGCCCGTTCGACTGAGAAGAATGCCGACAGTCCCTTAGGTTGGAGATGCGACTTAATGACTTCTTCCACAAAGAGATCAGTTGCTCTAGTACCTTCCGATTCAGGAACTCCAAGAATTCTTATATTATTCCTTCTAGAGCGCCCTTCCTGGCCATCCAGCTTTTCCTTTAGCATTTTATTCTCCGCCGCCACTTTCTCCATCGCCGTCTGGAGCTCCGATACATCTTCTACCAGTGATTTCGTGACCAGTTCCAGCGATCCCACCTTTTCGGTCATTTTGTGGAGATCTGCTCTAATGAGAGTTATTTCGGTAGAGATGGAGCCCACAGTGTTCTGCACCTGCGTTAGTGCTCGCATCACGTCATCCAATGTCGCTTTTTTGGTCCCCACACCGTCAACCGTTTTTGTGGAGTTTTGCCTTCCTTCCGCTGGAGGGGACGTAGTTTTATCGCAGGTGTATCGTTCGATACGAGTTTGCGTCGCGCCGCCTTTGGAGCCCCTTCCCGCCATGATCTTCTGCGGATGCTCTACTGGTGGCCAGCACAATTGGCTTTCAGGAGGGGCGGACCAGGGGGGGAACAGCCACGGTTTCGGTCCAACCTGTGTCCCAGCTCAGCCCCTGTAGTGCCTTGGTCAGGCAGCCAGTTCAATCTGGGTCAGGGTCTTTATCCGAGTTATTCCGGACCTCTATGGAGCTGCAGCCTCAGCGCATATGTCCAGCGCGGTGATTAGTCCCCTCTGGCCACACACCTATCTCACTGCCCGCAGCGCAGGGTCGCAGCTGCCCCGGTAAAGGCAATCCTCGGTACTGTGTGGAGCAGGGCTGCGCTCTCGATCCGCAGCGAGTGGCTCCCTGCCTATGTTTGGGACAGGTGCGCCCCTCGGCGACTTTACGGCCTTACTTGATTGTCAGTGCATTGTGGCCCGATGTGTTACCCAAGCTCCCAGTGCACGGGGTCACACAACTACTGGCCTGGTCTCCCGTCTGGTCCCTCCAGCACCTGTGCTGTTCACCACTGTCCCCCCGGCCCGTGCTCGGTTTACGGCCTCCAGGTCCAGAAACTGGGAGTTGCCTATAGAGACGAGTCCAGATATGTTAAACAGCCGTGTTATACTCTTTTGCAGAAGTTGGTGGTATTTTGTGCAGCTCTGGTGAACTGGCAGTGAAAATCCCAGGAGGAATGTCGTTTGGCAGACTAGCCTTTTTCACTTCTGTGTTAGCTTATCAAAATGTATGTTCTTTTTGCCCCCTAAGATTTTGAGAGACGTTCCAAGGGTTTCCAGTTATTAATTGTGTGTAGCTTTACTTACTCCGTATTTAAGCATGGAAAGCAAAACTATTGCAAGACATCAGCAACCGTGTGAAAGATGGCACATTTAAACGGTTTTTAGTCCGTTCCGGCGTGAAGGGGGAGGAGGAGAGCTTGCCGGGCCACCCGCTGTTCCTGTGGATCACTTTCCCGCTCCGCCGTGTCCCAGTGTCGGCGCCTCACCTCCCGGCCGCACTCGGCTCTCACACAGCACGCCGGTGGCGCTTACCTCCGCCGACACACCGTCGGCAGTGCTGTGACGTCCGGATCGGTCCTCCGCCTCATCTGGGGTCAATGGTGTAGTCCGGCGGGCCGTTCCCGATGCCGCTCCCTGGTCCCAGGCCACTTCCGGTCCGCCCCTGCCGGCAAGGCAACACATCCGGTCGGCACCTCCGACCACTGGACTCCCCGGACTTTGGCCCGCGTCTAGGTCGCGTCAACACTCGGCTGTATCTTTGCCGTCCGACGTCCGATTTACACCTGGGTTCTAGCCGCCAGCACCGCCCGGTCCTAGGCCTTCGGTCCCTCCGTCCGAGGTCAGGTTGAGCCACGGATTATGTTACGGATTGTTGGAGAGGCCGTTTCTCTTCCGGAGCTGGTCTTCTAGGCTGCTGCCATGCTCGGCTGCTAGCCACGCCCCCCTCCAAACTGTTTTTTAATACAAGGGGAACAGAAGGTGGGAGTACAATTCTCGTTGCACTTTAAAAAGAGAAAATTGCAGACCATTTGGTCGGAGCGCTTTCAATCTTTTTGTTTCCATTCCAATCTAGAGTGCCTGCAATCGAGAGTTTTAACAGGTAGACTGTTTTCATATAACCAAGAAAGTAGAGAGCACCTATGCTGTTTAGTACTGTGTCAGAGTGTTCAAAAACGCAACAGCAGAATCAGTTATACGGAAAGCGCCACTTGATACTGGAAAAATAGGTAGTCCCCCCGATGATTGTAACAACTTGCATATGGCATGGCGTTTCTCGAAGTGGACTTCATATGCAAGTTGTTACAATCATCGGGGGGAACTACCTATTTTTCCAGTATCAAGTGGTGCTTTCCGTATAACTGATGCTGCTGTCGCGTTTTTGAACACTACGACACAGTACTAAACAACAGAGGTGCTCTCTACTTTCTTGGTTATATGAAAACAGTCTACCTGTTAAAACTCTCCATTGCAGGCACTCTAGATTGGAAGAGACCACCATCCACATCTTTGAAATTGTATACAAATACATCTTATCATCATATTTGGATCAGAGACAGTCTGATACAGCTCGAACCGAGATATAATTCTTGTCTGCCTTATACAAGTCGCTTTAAAACTCAAAGAGACACCGTGAACTTACAACGCCTTTTCTACAACCTTTTAGCCTTGAAAAATTCGTCTCAAGACGAAACACGTGTCGGCTGTGAATTTCTCTTTGTCTACGTGTCAACTGTGATGAAGATTTGAAAATTAAAGAATTTTCTACTTTTGGACAATTTTTTTTTTAATTGTGCCATTTATTATGTCACGGGCTCTCCGACGTACTTAAGTCATTGTGGCAATAAACTTTTGGGTTGTGCTCTGTCTAAGTAAATATTTGATCTGGTGTGACACAACTGGGTAGCGGTCGACAGCAGCGCAAACTGAAGTAGCGGGACGAAGAGCCGCGATAACATGGCGGTGCCCTGTTCGATAAATAGCACTGGCCTCTACACAGTAGAACGAGCAACAACATGCAAAGTTGGCGCCCCAGAGCCTCTCAGCCTACAAGCAGAGACCGCCTCTAGGTGTGATATGCCCCTAACTTTCCTAGAACTTTGTGTGCATCTGAGCGGGGGAAGGGATGACGCCTGCGGTTCCCCGAAAATGAGCGCGAAAAGCCCAGCGTAAAATGGCGGCACCCGACAACTTTGAAATCTGATTAAGTGACTTAAACGTCCAACCTGCTGTTGACAACGCTACACTACGGCGGGACCGCAGACCTTTGCTTTGTTTAAAAACAGTCAACAGGAGGTCTGTAAATGGTGCAGTGCTGTGGTGCCACTGTGCGTTGTACGGCCAAAGCTGGCGGGACTGAAATAGAGGTCAAACAGGCAGTGTGATGTAGACAGAGGTCTACAGCGCTCAGATATGCTTGGACTGTGTGTAGAGGTTCTTCGCCCATAAATAATTCATACTGCACAACTGGGATCGGGAGGTTGATCTGCTTGGCTGGAGTGGGCCTGTCTTGTATGCACGAGTGCAAACGTCAACTGGGTGCTACCTACAGGCCCTGATCCCCGTGCTGAATCTGGCAAGCCGCTGCACTGCTACTACCCTGGACTACATCGTTTAGTGCATGTCTCTACTGATGAAACAGGGCTCATAGAAGACTCTTATTGTGACAGGCGCCATTATCAAGCCAACCTTCACAGTGACTGACACTAAGTTCCCCTGACGTGTTGCTGCGTAGTGGTGCTGATAAGTGAGGGCATCTGCCTCAACACCCCTTCTGGACATATAAATACGAGCGGCCCTGCTTATTCCCCATGCATGGGTGTATGCGCTCCTCTCTGGATAGTAATTGTGCTGGAAGATAGCACCACTCCGAAGTGGCATAGATTACAAACGAGTGCAGATCACTTTGTCGTGGTCAGGTGGCGTGCAAGACTCCTTAGCTTGGGCTGTGACTCGTAATATCATTCATTGAAGGTGCTCCCACGCCTCATCTAGGGCTAACCAGACAAGCTGCAGCCGAAAGTCACATTTGAATCATGGAGGCAGGCAAAGGGTGCGCCTGTGCATTCCGACACTGAAGTAGATACGGAGGCTGCAACAAGTAGTACCATGGAGTCCGTTCTTAAAGCAATTCAATCCAGTCTACAAGATATTAATGGGAAACTGGACCACCTCACTCAGCGCGTAGACAACATGGCGTCGTAACAAGACAAACAGGGGGGCGACTGGATGATGCCGAAACCCGAATTGCAGCAGTGGAGGTTGAAGCGCATGCCACTACAAGTAAATGTACAGGGATGGAAAATATTCTAGAAGTGATAAAAAACAAAGCCGAAGACTTAGAAGCGAGGTACCGCCGGAACAATGTTCAGATCGCAGGTGTACCAGAATCCACCAACACCGGCCGGATGGAAACACACGTGGAGGAGATGTTTCGAGCTGTGTTTGGGGCTGAACACTTTTCTTCGGTCTTCATTGTAAAGCGTGTGCATAGGTCGCTGGCGCCACGTTCACCTCCAGGTGCTTCCCCCAGGCCCGTAGTGGCTCGTATCCTGAATTACAGGGATAGAGACAGTGTTTTAAGGTTGGCGCGTGAAAAACAAGAGGTGACATATCAGGGCAACAAACTGGAGTTCTATCCGGATTACACGATGGCTGTACAACAAGCTCGTAGAGAATTTGCACCAGCTAAGGTGAAATTGCGCGAGATGAATGTGGAATACGCCATGCTCTATCCAGCGTGCTTGAAAGTGACATGGGACGGTCGATCAACGATCCTCCAAACGCCGAAAGCTGCTCAGGATCTCATTAAGAAAATTGTCACCAAACGCAAGGAGCAGAAACGCAATGACCAACATCAGGATTCGGACTAAGATATCAGCACAAAGAACTGTGTCAAAGGGCGGTACTGGCAGCATAGAGATAATTTCCAGTATGCTGTAAGGCCATTAGACCCTGTTGGCCCAATTAATACAGACTTCCCATGAACTGGTATGCTTTTGTGCGGTAAGTACAATATATGAACGATGGGTATGTAGTGAACCGTGCTGCAGGATTGCGTGCTGCATCTGAAGGATGAAGTCCCGTGGTGGGGTCTGTCTAACGTGAAGATGGAGGAAGCACTATTGCTTGGCTACTGTGAACAATATAGTGTGCCACAACTGACATGGACACTCGCTGGGAATTTTGATCATGGTTGCCACATGCGGTAAAAGAGATGCACGCTACTGAAATGAAATGAAAGGTAGATTTATGCAGCGCGATTGCTGCCCGGGGGCGTCCAAGCGCTAGGAGCCAACAGAGGTGGCCTGGCAGAATTGCTAGCAGAGAATTAATGAGGAAGGTTGAATAGGAATGTCTTTAACTGTTTGCGGAATGAAGAAAGGTTGGGGTTGGCTCTAAGATGTAAGGGGAGTATATTCCATGTCTTGGAGGCATTGTAGGTGAACGTCCTGCCGCCAGACCTAGTCTTTTTTATTCTTGGGGCGGAAGCCATGAAGGCCTGGCTCGAGCGGAGACTTCTGCTAGGTTGATAGTGGATGACAAGGTCACGGGTGATCATAGGACCTGTGTCCCAAAAGGCCTGGTGGGCAATGCACATGGCCTTGAAGAGGATTCTCTGACGCACTGGCAGCCAGTGTAGGCTGATCAGACCAGCTTTAGCTGATTGTCTGCGTGGAAGCTGAAGCAGTGTGCGAGCCGCACAGTTCTGCACTTTCTGAAGCCTACGCAAGGTGTATTCTGGAGCACCAAAGTAGAGGACGTTGTTAAAATCTAGGCGGGATTGTATCAGACCCTGGATGGCTACCTGCTTAGCCACCATGGGTAGGAGGGGGAGAATTTTCTTTAACATCCTGAGAAGGCCAAAGCAGGTAGCCGAGAGTTTAGTAGCCTGGATGTTAAATGAAAGGGATCTGTCCAACCACACCCCGAGGCTCTTGATGTTATCCTTGGGTAGTGGAGGGGTGCCTAGGCAGGGGGGCCACAAAGAGTTGAAGAAACTGGGGTCAGAGGGGCCCAGGAGCATCAGCTCCGCTTTGTCCGCATTTAGTTTTAGGGATGTTGAGGACATCCAGCTCTTTACCTCCTCTAAACATTTTCTAAGCCCGCCTAATTTTGGCATGTCGGCCTCCTGCGCCAATGAGACCACCAGCTGTGTGTCGTCCGCGTAAGAAATAATCTTAACCCCAAAAGGACGGACAACCTCAGCCAGTGGCCTCATATAGATGTTGAAAAGCGCAGGGCTTAAAGAGGAGCCCTGTGGGACCCCGCACCTCAATGGTCTGCTAGTGGACACTGACTCACCATCGAATACTCGAAAGGATCTGTCCTTCGAGAAGGACTTGAACCAAAGCCAGGCTTTATCCTTGATTCCGACATTAGACAGACGGTTCAGCAAGATGTCGTGGCTGACCGTATCGAATGCCGCGCTAAGGTCGAGGAGGATCACTGCCACTGATCCTCCTCGATCTAGGATTTTTCTGGATTCCTCAGTGACCACAAGGAGGGCGGACTCAGTTCCGTTTTTGGGTCTAAAACCCGTCTGGGTGGGGTCTAACAGTTGGTAGTTTTCTAAGAAATTCACCAGATGGAGGTTAATGTATCTCTCCAGGATTTTGCTCACCCAGGGGAGCAGGGAGATAGGCCGGTAATTGCTAAAATCTGAGGGATCCAGTTTGGGTTTCTTTAACAGGGCTCGGATCATGGCCTGTTTCCAGACAGGAGGGACAGTGCCGGAGGTGATGGATACGTTCAGGAGGTCCATTATGGTTGGCAGTGTGATCTGGGATGCTGCCATTATGATATCTGGCGGGGCTGGATCGTCAGGGGATCCAGATTTTACTTTCCGAGCCACAGATTCTAGAGATGCAAAGTCTAGACGGGGGAAGTGATCCAGTGTGGGTGGAGGCAGTAGTGGGGGGTGTGCCGTAGTTGTATTGGCCTGAGCTGGGGGGTGGTAGCTAGGGGGGGGAAGGATGAGTAAATGTTATTGACTTTTTGGTGGAAAAACTCTGCTACGTCATTACAATGGACTGTTGATTTTGTCTTGTGCAGGCTAGATGGAGGATTGGTCAGTTTTTTCACGATTTGGAACATTTCTTTGGGTTTTGATTTGGCCAAAATAATTCTATTAGAGAAGTATGCAGCTTGGGCAGCTTTGACTTCTGTTTTGTAGTCATTGATTGAGTCTCGGTATCTCATTTTTTCCTCCGGAGAATAATCTAGACGCCATTGCTTTTCCGTTTTTCTGCATTGGCGTTTCTTTTCCCTGAGAGCCTATGAGTACCAGGGGGCGGTTTTATGGGAGCGTTTCAGCGTGATTTTACTTTTAGGGAGAGTGTCTACGAGGGTTTGTGTAATCCAATATTCATAAGCCTGATTGGCTAGACAAGGATCCTCATTGTGGAGGGGTTGGTTGCTGGCGAGCTTAGTTGTCCATTCGTCGACTGGGAGGCGTGACCAGGCTCTGGCGAGTCTGATCGTGGGTCTGGTGGGTGGGGGCTTAAGTGTGGTCCAGGTGAAGGGGACCAATAAATGATCCGTCCACGGGAGGGGAATTGGTGGTCTGGCTACAAGGTCTACACAATTGCTGAACACGGGGTCCAGCAGATGGCCCTTAACTTGAGTTGGGGTCCTGACATGTTGGATTAATTGCAAGGCAGCTAGGTCATCTACGAGAGTAGTGACTGTATGGTCCAGTGCAGAGTCGAAATGAAGGTTGAGGTCACCTAACAGAGTGAAGTTAGATGCAGTGCTAACGCGTTCAGCCACAATCGAAGGAAGATGATTGTGGAATTGCTTAGGGGGGCCTGGGGGGCGATAAATTAGTGTTCCTGAGAAGCAGTTATTAGGAAAAGGTTCGACACTGAAGGCTAAGCTCTCACAGTCAGGGATTGTTTCCGAAATCACTCGGCAGTGAAACTGTTCTTTATAAATGATTGCTAGGCCTCCTCCTTTCCCTTCAGGTCGGTCCTGCCGAGTAATTTGGAAGCCTGGAGGGAGGGCTGTTACTAGGGCAGGGCCGGAATCTGTGGCGAGCCACGTTTCCATCAGGAATACTACGTCTGGCATGCATTCTTCTAACAACAGGGCAATCTCCACCCTGTGTTTAGGCAGGGATCTGCAGTTTAACATAAACATACAGTACTCGTGTGTCAAGTCTAGGGCCAGCTTAGGTTCAAGGGTTAATTTGCATTTTGGACAGGTTTGTGGAATGTCTTCTGCGTGATAAAAATGCCGATAGCAGTTCGCAACAGGGGGCCTAATACTGTGAAGGGTTTCCGCGCTGTAATGCCTGGTCTTTTGAGACTGAGATGTAGGGGGTATGGCCCTAGGCCCGGACTCGGCGCGGACGAGCGCAGACGAGCTTGCCTTAAGCGCGCCTTCGGCGCGCAATCATCGCGCCCGCTGTGCCTCCGGTAGTTGCACATGTTTATAGGGCGGGGAGAGGATGCGGGGGGCGTGGCCTCACAAGTGGGCGTGTCTTGTGGCTAGGCGTGGGGAATGGCGGCAAAAGAGACAGAGAGACTCTCCCGCGTCAGCGCTGATTCCGCTGTGCGGGGATGCCTGCACCAAGTAGATCGGGTGCCAAGTAGGTCGGTGAGTGATTTTAAAAACAGATTTTCACACAAGTTAAAAAGTGAAATGCGAGCGAATTCTACTCCCGGCTGTGCCTCAGGAGGTTCCAATCATCTAATGCGACGCTTGTATTCAGCGCGCTTTAAATAGTTGGTGCGGTGGCGTGGCCTCACAAGTAGGCGTGTCTTGTGGCTAGGTGTGGGGAATGGCGGCAAAAGAGACAGAGAGACTCTCCCGCGTCAGCTCTGATTCCGCTGTGCGGGGATGCCTGCACCAAGTAGATCGGGTGCCAAGTAGGTCGGTGAGTGATTTTAAAAACAGATTTTCACACAAGTTAAAAAGTGAAATGCGAGCGAATGCGACGCTTGTATTCAGCGCGCTTTAAATAGTTGGTGCGGGGGCGTGCCCTCACAAGTGGGCGTGTCTTGTGGCTAGGCGTGGGGAATGGCGGCAAAAGAGACAGAGAGACTCTCCCGAGTCGGCGCTGATTCCGCTGTGCGGGGATGCCTGCACCAGGTAGATCGGGTGCCAAGTAGGTCGGTGAGTGTTTTTAAAAACAGATTTTCACACAAGTTAAAAAGTGAAATGCGAGTGAATTCTACTCCCGGCTGTGCCTCAGGAGGTTCCAATCATCTGTGCCTCACTGGGTCCCTATATCGTCTTTGATGGGGTGGTGACCACTGGATGATTCACAAACATTTTTCCTTCTCTTTGTTGTTCTGCTAATCTTCCTAAGTGGCAAGAAAGCATTGTATGACCCTTACTGAAAAGACTGCACCTCTGGTATATACTCTGCATTATAATGTCGGAGCAAACTGGGTGGAGGTACATTGGGTTGTGATGACTGAACAATGCTTGACTGCTCACATTTAAAACAACTCGCCTAATGAGTACCTGATATATGCCAGGGCAGCGGTAGGACCTTTCTTTGATTTCAGGAAGCGAGCTCATTAAGCTTAGTAATGACAGATCGAGGATAGGGGAGAGTCTTCTTGAATTGCCATATATCAAATAACAAGCTGCTTCCTGGGTTGAGAATTGCATGGGTATTGAATACTTTACACTTCTGTTAGTTATGTGACTATACGACACTACCTAGTTCCCCCTATGGGAACGGGAGGTGTACCCCTATTGTTGGTTGGCTGAACTGTCAATGATGTAAGCACAAAAATGTATACAAGACGGAATATGGCGTGAAGCCTCATGTGGGGTGCAAGTTACTGTCAATTGTATCAATTAGGTTTGATCTGGATCAGTCTGCACTTATGGTAGAATCCTGACCACATCCATTAACTTGCATGGTGATGTGTGCCCATGGTGGACCTCACACGGGAGCTCCCCATGGAGTCTTTGGTTGGGTGGGTGCACTGTTCTAGGGTTTGTCTTTGGCATGATTGAGTTGCTAAAGTGGGAGGTGGATGGTTGGCAATTGTGTTGCGGACCAGAGTACTTGAGATGCATTGCTGAGATCCAAAATGACTGTGTTTTTCACATCATGATTCATGTTTTTCCTCACAACAGATACCACACTGAGATGGTACACTTTATAAAAGTCATGATCTGCTGGTATGTAATTTCCTGTAGTCAAAATGGCTGCAGCTGAGCCGAAACCTGCACATTTAAACTTGCTCAAGTGGAATATCAGAGGGCTTAACAACCCCAAAAAAAATCAGACAAATGTTTGCATATTTTGATAGATTACATATTGACATTGCCCTATTGCAAGAAACACATATCGCTCCACGCACAAGTAGCTGCTTTAGTCGTAAATGGGCCGAATCGATTCATAATTCCACATATTCCTTGTATTCGAGAGGGGTCACAGTTTTGGTAAAAAAAGGAACACATTTTGCAATTGAGCACACAGTAACTGACACTCAAGAGCGATATATCATTGTTACAAGCAAACTTCGAGGACAACAGGTCGCAATTATATATACATATGGCCCAAATACGGATGAGCCTGATTTCTATCATGAGATCTGGCAGAAACTAGGTGATTTTAATCTTGTATAGAATGAGCACTGTGACAGATCAGGCATCACTACAGAACCGCACCGGAGGGCGATGGCTAAGGTAACAGATATTATGTCAGAAATGCAGTTACATGATATATGGAGAACACAGAACCCGGGGCGAAGGGAAGCGACACACACAGCTGGTCGTGTATAGATTACTGGATTGGGTCGAAGGATGTACTACTTTGGACCAGGGATATAAAGCATCTACCCAAGACATTATCCAATCATAATCCCATATTATTGTCCGTTAATGTACCATTTTACATCCCACCCCCTTATAGCTGGTGATTCAATGTGAAGGCGCTGTCGGATTCAGTATACAAAGACACTATCACCACTGCCATTACAGATTACTTTCTGTTAAATGTGCCTTCTACTGATGACTCTAGCTTATTGTGGGAGGCTTTTAAGGCCACATTGAGAGGTGTGTGCATTAGCACGAATGCAGGGATCATGAAAGACATACGTGGACAACTTTCTAGATGCGGAAACTAGCTGAAATCACTTGAGCGCAAATATGAACTTACGCAATGCCCACAGATATTAGGGAAAATTAGAATGGTAATGACAGAGTATCAGTCATATGCCAAGGACGAACTTAAATACATACCGAAGCGTCCTATGGCTAGGGCGTTTGGTGAAGGGGGAAGACCAGGTAGAGTGTTAGCATCGAAAATTTGGGCAGGCCGTAGCCCCCAGGCTGTACTGCAAATTAGGGATAAGGATGGCTGTGTGATGACTGATGCGAGGGGTATACTGCAGGGATTTGTTAAAACATACGGGGCGCTGTATGCGTCACAGCCCGCGGCTTCATCAGCAGAGATTATGGATTATCTAGCAGACGTGGACATAGCATGGCTATTGGACACACAACTTGAATATCTGTCATTGCCAATAACTGTAGAGGAGGTCACAGAAATTATTAAGTCGCTACCGAACAGTAAAGCCCCAGGCCCTGACGGGTTCACATGTGAATTCTATAAGACCTTTGTGGACCTGATAGCCCCACACCTAGTCGCTATGTATGGTGATGAGTTTGATAGGATGATGCTTCCTCCCTCCTTAAGAGAAGCTGTACTAATTGCCCTTCTTAAACCCGCTAAGGACCCCGAATGCTGCGATTCCTACAGACCACTCTCACTCCGTAATGTTGACTCTAAAATATTGGCTAAATTGCTAGCTACGAGATTGCAGCCCCTCATGACCAACTTGGTCCTCCCGGATCAGGCCGGTTTCATACCAACTAGGGCAACTACGCACAACACTAGGACGCTGTTCGCACTCTCCTACTACTTGATTCTTACCACAAAAGCAGTGGCAGTTATGCTGGATGCTGCCAAAGCATTTGATTCTATAGAATGGTCATATCTGCTGACGGTACTGCGTAGGATGGGCTTCCCCCCTATGTTTATTCAATGGATCCAAATATTGTACACAAAACCAATAGCTCGTGTTCGAGTCAATGATTATATATCTGACACAATACACATTGCGCGTGGGACGAGACAGGGATGCCCTCTGTCACCGTTACTATTTGCATTAGCGCTTGAACCCTTGGCGTGTAAAATTAGACAGAGGCACCACTACTCGGCTCTACAGTTTCCGCAGCGACCCTTGCATATCTCCTTATATGCGGCCGATATGATGCTTTATGTACGTGACCCGGAACACCACTTGGCCCCCTTCTTACGTGAGTATATTAAATTCAGGCTGCAGTCAGGTCTCCAAATTAATTGGACAAAATCTTTAATTATCCCTCTCACGGATACCACACACTCACATCCCACATAATTCCCTTTGGAATGGCAAGCGAGGGTTTAGGGGTTTGGTACCATCGTGATCCAGAGATCGTCATTAGGACTAACTATGGCAAAGTGATAACCTCACTAGAAGAAAAAATAGGCTGCTGGATCCAACTGCCCTTATCTTTGGCGGATAGACTAGCCATAGTGAAAATGGTAATCTTACCAAAGCTCCTCTACCTTTTTAATAATATTCCAATCCCTCCCCCGTCATTGGTTTTTCGTCGGCTGTCATCACTAATGATTAAATTGATCTGGGCGGGCAAGCAAGCCTGCATAGAATTGCGAGCTTTAACACTGCCATATTCCAGAGGTGGCTTCAAGGTGCCTGACTTATTGCTGTATTATGAAATGAAATGAAATTAAATGAAATGATTACGCACTTGTATAGCACACGACTTATCTGTGTGCACAAGCGCAATACGCTACCTACCGGTACCATCAGATCCCATATCTAACACATACCGCTATAGAAGAAGGAGACACTTTACCAATCCCATTGACAGAGATCATCACTCACCGAAGGCAACCACTGCACTCTAAAGACATTAACACTATAGACGCTACAAATGCGGCCTGGAACAAGTTAGGTAGTCTAGCGGGTAAACTGCCCTTATATGCCCCAGCATTGCCACTACATCATCACCCTGATCTATCTGTCACTGGTGAAAAGGTAGGCATGGATTGTTACAGCAGGTGGGGATCGACACTATGGGAGATCTTTGCCAAAATGGGTTATTTAAAACACCACAGGATCTGACATATGTTAGTAAACAACCCCTACTGTTTCGCTTCACATATCACAGACTTCAAGGGGCAATAAAGAAATGATATCCCACTTATCCGGCAGAGCCCCCGCAATTAAACACGCTGCAACTGATAATATCTTCCCCTAATAGCAAACACTTACTATCGCGACTGTACAATACAGCGCAAGAGGAAATTGCCAACACTACCAGTAGAGCGCTTGCGAGATGGAACGAAGTGCTGGATGATGCGCTCAAGAATGAAGAATGGCAGATAGCTTGTTCCCTTACCGAAATGTTGACGCCAAACGGCAATTTCAGGGTACTGTATTTCAAATACCTACATCAAACTTATTATACCCCAGCTAGGCTTTACAAATATATCTTACGTCAGGATGTGGGCTGTAAATGTTGTGGAATTGACACTGCTGACTTTATACATCTTGCGTGGTACTGTCCATATGTGCGGGAATATTGGGAAGCGGTTACTAAACTACTGGGTGAGATGGTGGGTATTGCAATCGATTGCAGTGTTCGCATCTGCTACTGAGGCTTTTGAGATCTGTACGTGCAACTAAGCGTATGTTTTGTATGGTTGCTTTGCTCCTTGCCAAGCGCAGGGTTTCGCTGTGTTGGGGCAGTAAAAATGCACCTCAAACTAAACAATGGCTTCGTGACCTGGCATACTGTCAGGAGACATTAAAAACTTATAAAGAGAGGGGCGTGGCTAGCCAACAGCCAAGATGGCCGCACTCTGAGAGAGCTCTGTGACTAACTAGCCTTCCTCTCAATATCTGACCATTTATCCGCCTTTTCAGCAGTAGCCCCATAGCGTGACCTGGTGTAGCTAGTTCCCCGGTACACTCGGCTGTTATCCGGATCTTCTGACGACCTTCCCCTGTGGAGCGGCGCCGCGTGGAACGTTGCGGCCTGGTTTGGTGCCTAAGACCGGGGGCTCGAGTGCGAGACGTTCCCGGTAACGTCCCAACACATCAGCGACTGTCACCCTGGTTGTAAGAGCGGCGCCCCCAGGGCATCAAACGAATGCCTGCTGATCCGTGAGCCTGCTGGAAGCCCTACCCTGGTGTAACCTTCGCCCACGCACACTCCAGACCGCACCAGGCGGGTGCCTGCAGGTACCAGCGCAGCCCCCGACAGGCAACAACGCGCGCCGCCGGCCGACAGTGAACAGACCAGAGGGTGTAACAGCAGCCCCTTGTCTCACTCCCCCTGTGCCCGGGATCCAGCGCGGAGATCAGCCGACATCGCAGCCCGTCGCAGGGACCCTCCACAGCGGAGACGCACTGCCTGGAGCCTTCCCACCCGCCCTCTCACGCTTACCGGCCACCAGCGCCAGCTTCGTGCAGCCCTCCGATACTCCCCCTGGGGCGCCGCACCGGCTGGAGAGTTGCGTCCCGCTCCGGCGCCGAACGCCGGGGACTTGATTAGAAGACAGACCCAGTGGCAACCCAGCGCAACAGCGGCCGCAGGTGCGCTTCACCCAGGGTAGCAGGCGAGAGGCACCTCGCATTGGACAGCCAGCCGGGAACCCCACCCAGACAGTGGCCCACTCCACCACACTCCAGCATCGGCAGAGGGGACCCAGAGGGGCCGGTGCAATATCGGCAAGAGTGGACAACTTATCAAGGGAAGGGGAGTACACACGGCGCCGGTCTGAAGACACACACCTGCGACTGTACCGTAAGCCGCTACTAGCACCTTCTCGTCACGTCCTCCCTGTGCTGTGACACGGCGGTAACTTTACCTGGTGGGCGCCAAATCACCGCAGCAGACCTGCTCAGAGACTTCGGGCAGCAGGGCCAGAGAGCAGAGACACACGCATTGCGACTATCCCACGTAGCGCCCCGGCCACAGAAGGGGTGGAGGCACGCCTGTAGTGTACAACAAGGCAATCACTCTGTCCAACGTCTGTTCCGTGATGGCCGGTAGGGGTACAAGAGGCCAGCAGGTCCCGAAACTGGACAAATACGCCTACCAGAAGGTCCCGATGGACAATGCAAAGGGAGATACTCCCCGGACTTCGCCCCTGACCAACAAGGGAAACAAATACAGCAGATGAAATTACCCTTCATGACGTCATGGCGGCCCTGAACACAATGCAGTCCTCAATGGGCACAATCACAACGGAGCTCTCCTTGATTAGAGCGGATTTTGCAAAAATGTCCGACCGAATGGTAGAGGTCGAAAAAACGACTACTGAATTAGTGGGGGGCACGTCTGACTTGCAGCGTAGAGTCCGAAAACTTGAGGAAGACAACCATATGCTAAAGGCGAAGCTGGATGACCAAGAAGGTCGATCGAGACGCAACAATATACGCCTGATTGGCGTACCGGAGTCCGAACGTGGCCCTGCCCTAGACCTCTACGTAGAAGATCTCATCTACAAGCAACTAAAACCCAAAGGCCTGTCAAACTATTTCTCAGTTGAACGCGCACACCGGGTACCGGGAGGGCAGCCAAAACCCGGTGCACCACATCGCCCCATATTAGCCCGCATCTTCAACTTTAGAGATCGGGATGCCATCTTACAAGCAGCACGCACACGCCAGCCACTCAGAATTGACAACACCGAAATCCACTTCTATCCAGACTACACAGCGGCAGTAGCCCAACAACGACGAGGATTCACAGAGGTTAAAAAAGAACTGCGAGCTCGGGAGCTCAAGTATTCTATGATCTTCCCAGCAAAATTACGAGTGGAATCTGAAGGCAAAACTTGCTTTTTTGATTCACCGTAAGCGACTCAGGAGTGGCTGGAGGGTTGGAGGACGGCAAAAGGGTCTAAGACTCGAGATGTGCAACGGAACCGCGGAGAAAGAAGCCCCAACTAACAGGAGACACAGAATAGGACTAAATTGACACGCGATGGACACCGAGACTTACAGTCCCCCCCGTGCAGCTGACCCCTTGGAATAAATAAGTTACTTACTCCTTTTACAAAGGAGAGAATCCTACTTGCACGCGGGGAGAAGATGCAACAGATAGCCGCAGAACGTGGCTGTCCAAATGGGGTGACACTCCGATCACGCACGAACAGTTCCATGCAGGTAGGACGTTTACTACAACGGGCACTGCATGTTCACTCTTGGAGGGGACGGCTCAACAACGGACACAGAAGTCTCACCCCCAAGAACGATTTTCTTTAGTTGGGAATACAAGCACTCTGCTCAGTTGGGGAGGTGGAAGGTTTATTGTCCGCCGGGCAGGGAGGCAGGGAGGAGGGTTTGGGATTACATTGTTATGAGTTTACTATGTTTTAGTTTTTGTTTCATGTTTCTAACCTGGTTAGCTTTTCCACGGCACACACCGCTACCACCCTGGGCCCACACCATACCCTTGGGCACATGGCCTACACAGGAGCGACCGTCCGAGAACATCCAAACTTGGGCCATACGACTTGATACGCATCATATCAGCAAACTAACACAAACCCTGGAAGACACTATAGGCTTGGGTACACACCAGTCCTCGATACTTGGACAGATCCAAAAGGCAATAATACATTTCCTGTCCAGAGACTATGGCTGAACATGATAGTCCGACACTCGATCCCCAATCACAACCCTTGATCTCCCCCCACTAACAGTCATTTCGTGGAACGTGAATGGATTGGGTCATAAAATTAAACGTGGACTCGTCCTACAATATCTAAAGAGGAAAGCACCCACCGTGGCGTTGTTACAGGAAACACACCTGGTAGGCACGTCAAACCAGGCACTTAATCGATGGGGCTTCAAGATGATCGCACACGCGGAGTTTTCCTCCGGCTCCCGCGGAGTAGGTATCCTCATCCAAAAAAGCGCCCCCCTAGTGATCAAACACAACCGGGTGGATGACAGAGGGCGGTTTGCAGCGATCAATTGTCAATGGGAGGGAAGGCCTTACAATATACTATCGGTCTACATTCCACCAGCACTACACCAAGAGACTTTCCAAGACCTGGGAAAGCTACTGCTTGAACTCCCAGAAGGGAAATACATCATTGGAGCCGATTTCAACACAGTATTGAATACCTCTGTAGATCGGCACCCCCCGCGGGATGCTACAAGACCTGCCCACATATTTAAAGACTTCCTGGAAGCACTGGGACTGGTGGATATATGGAGAATTAAGCACCCTCATGAACGCCAATACACATTTCATTCGGGAGCACATAATAGTTCCTCCAGAATAGATTACATGCTCACACTAGCGATTCCCAGCGAAAAGTTTACAGTCATAGAACAACTCCCCCGAGGGATATCGGATCATTCCCCGATACAACTCACCTACACGGCGCTAACCACCCGGCGCCGAAGAGTCTTCCCGATCTACCCAGGGTATCTCAAAAATAGACAGATTTTAAAGACACTGATAACCTCCACCACACAATACTTTGACGAAAACTTACACTCAGTAGACTCACCATCAGTCCTCTGGGAGGCATATAAGGCAGTGATTAGGGGCCAAGCTATTTCCACCATTACTAAGCACAAAAAAGACCAAAGGGCAAACATTGAGGCACTAGAAACAGCGGTCCAAACTGCAGAGTTGGCCCACGCATCAGACAACTCGGAAGACACGACACGCACCCTAACATTGGCCTCTCAGGAATACAGGGCATACGCAGAGGACATGACCAGATCGAGGCTAACTGACACGCTACACAGGGTCTATGAATTGGGGGACAAAACAGGGAAAATGCTGGCCTGGCTTGAACGAAAGGACAGGGTGAATAGATGGATCGCGAAGTTGGAACTCCCAAACGGCACACATACGACCTCTCCCACACACATAGTAGAAGAACTGGCCACTTAATACGAGACGGTATATACTGCGCGCGGAGGGGTAACAGAGGAAGATAGCGCGGCATTCCTTCAAGACGTACCTCTGTCCACACTGTCCCCGGAAGACGCGCAGGCACTGGAGAATGATTTAACGGGGGAAGAATTAGGGAAGGCCCTTGCAGCACTACATACTGGAAAGGCCATGGGACCCAATGGTCTGCCAGTAGAACTTTTTAATACACTTGCACGACAGCTTGTCCCACACATGCTCCCCATGTATCGCGACTGTTTGGACAAGGGTACATTCACGGCGGACCAGAGACTGGCAACCATTGTATCGGTCCACAAACCTGGCAAACCACCTGACCTCCCGTCCTCTTATAGGCCTAGCTCCCTAATGAACACTGACGCGAAAGTCCTGGCAAAGCTCCTAGCCCTCCGATTACAGCCCCACCTCACAACATTAATCCACCCGGACCAATCGGGCTTTATGCCCGGGAGGAACACGTCTTTGAACCTCCGGCGAATCCATGGAGTCATGCACCGCATCCCTATGCTACGGGAAGATGCGGCCATTCTCTCCCTGGATGCAACAATGGCCTTTGACCTCGTTGAGTGGCCATTCCTATTTGCAGTGCTTCAGAAAATGGGGTTTGGACCGAAATTTTGTAGATGGATTAGACTACTCTACACCGAACCCCTCGCGCATGTAGTTGCAAATGGCCATACCTCGCGCACATTCACACTGGGACGCGGAACAAGACAGGGATGTCCACTCTCCCCGCTCTTATTTGCCCTAATATTAGAACCCCTTGCGGTGAAAGTCCGCCTTTCCCCTCTAATCCGGGGGATAACTTGGGGGGCGGGATGGGAAGACCGCATCTCTCTTTATGCGGATGACGTATTAATCTACTTAATGTCCCCTACAACCTCACTGGCAGCTCTGATGGACATACTTAAAAACTACGGAGGGGTGTCAGGATATGCCATTAATTGGGCAAAATCACTACTATATGTTCTCCTAGGTCGACCGCCCTTATTACCCCCAGGTTGCGCACTGCAAACGGTCACTAGAAGTTTCAAATACCTGGGAATATATGTTACACCTCAGGAAACAACCTTTGTGGAAGAAAACCTGGTTAAACCTCTACAGAGGCTGAAATCGGATGTCACCCACTGGCGCTCCTTACCGCTAACACTGCTGGGGAGGGCCGCACTATTTAAGATGCTAGCACTCCCGAGGTTTTTATATGTGTTGCAAAATACGCCCTTTCCGGTCCCTCTCACATATTTTAAATCTATAGACTCAGAAATCTCCACCCTACTTTGGGATGGAAAACCGGCCCGCATAGCACAATCCAAACTGTGGATGACGGGGGTATTGCCCTGCCCTGTGTAAAATTATATTACTGGGCTTCACAGCTGATGGTAGTGAATCAATGGATCCATGCCCCACAACAGGACCCAGCCTTCCGCCTCGACAGAACTGTCCTGCCCACAGACCAGCTGATGAAGGCGCTTTATAACACCAAAAGACGCCACAAATTATCGGGCCCCACTGCTCATACGGTTCGGATCTGGCCCGCAGCACAGAAGACCCTGGGATGGGAAGGTGTACTCACATTGGCCACACCACTATGGGACACACGTCGTCTGGGCACTCTGGCAAATACCAAGGGTTTTAGGCAATGGGACCTCATTGGCATCTCTAAGATAGGTGACCTATGGAAGAGGGGTGAAATGGTCACGTTCCCCACCCTTCAAGAACAATACGGGATGGCGGATTCTGAACGGTATAGATATGCACAAATCAAACACGCTTTGCAAAGTGCCATTCCGACAGGCACTACACTTGCGGAATCCTCCCCACTAGAGGACAGACTCCTTACGGACTGGCTAGACAAGAAAGCGATCTCCCTCACATACCGAAAACTAATCAACAATCTCCCGGATCCCACGGTGGTTCTCCGTAGCAGATGGGAGGTAGAATTAGGAGATATTGAGGACGAAGACTGGTTACATGCACTAGCATCGGCAAGAGAGGCAACCATACCATCACGGCTCAAACTAGTACAGTTGAAAATATTACACAGAATATACTACTCCCGCACGCTCCTGCACAAATGAGGCCGTATCCCAGACCCTAATTGCCTACGGGGATGTGGCCTCCCAGGTACGTTCTATCACATCATATGGGACTGTCCAAGGGTGCAGCAATACTGGGACCACGTACTATCTGAAATCTCCGAAGCATCGGAGGTGGTCCTACAGAGAGAACCTAGATGTTGCCTATTAAATATTTGGTCCCCCACTGATATTGATCGAGGTATGCAGACTTGGGCGACGCTGGGTCTAGCTATTGCAAAGAGGAACATTGCTATGAAATGGGGATCCGGAGTATTGCCATCACGTACACAATGGGGGAACGATATGGACACAGCAATGGTGGCAGAAAAGGCTGTATATGTACATAGAGGATGCCCCAAAAAATGGTCTAAGATTTGGGGGAAATGGAACGAGTACCGAGGACACTTATGTGAACCACCACAGGACCTGTCTGACTGTGAAGCAAGTCCATAGAGGGAGGAGGGCTCATTAGAAATTGTTGGGACATCATAGTTATGATTTTTGAGGGAAGGGAAATGACATTACGTTATGGCCATTTGATTGTATTGATTGCGGGGAAGCATGAGTGAGGAAATGTAAATTGATAAGAACTGCCTCTTTGACCTCCAACCCTTCGAGACTCAAACTGGTGATTACCAAGGGTACCACACGCTTAGACGAAGAATTTGAGAGACAAGGTTATATAACTAATATGTAAAGATAAGTACACAGTTGAACTGATTAAATATCTCCTATGTAATGCATTTCAATGAACATGGTGTTGTGTAACTTGATGGAAAACTCAATAAAATGATAATAAAAAAAAAAACTTATGAAGAACTCCCCGCCGGATCACGGCCAAGAAACTACTGGAAATATTTCTTAGCGTATTTACTGACAAATTCGGTTACTAAAATGTGGTCACCAAATGTGTCCATCAATTTATTCTACAATATGTGGTAATCTATGTGCTCTCTGTTGTTGTATACTTATTGTACCTGGATGAAGGATGCTGTAGTGCAATGTTCTGTAATTTTGATCACTGTTGACATGTTATGTTTTTGAAAGTTATAATAAAAAGAACTTTAAAAAATATATATATATATAAAAGGGAGGACGTTATTTGTGACAATTGGACATAGGTTACAGCGCTCACTAACCTAACTTTCACTACTTAAAAAATACTATATTAAAATACAAGAAGAGAAAAGTACATAGTATTCACCTTAGGTCTACAGCACGGCTCGCTACACTTAAGATTGTGAAGACCCTGTCCATGCAAATGACATACATTTCCTAGGACCCTGATGCAAGTTGTAAGTTGTGGTTAAGACTCACTTGCTAAATAGGATAAAAACAGGAAATATGGGACAGTATAAAAAAGGATCAAATTAAATGTGCAGTCCTATACAGCATGTAGAACTGAATCTAATTAACTAGGTGAATTTGCCAGTAAAATCCCTCAATTTAAAATTATAGAATATAGTTAGCAATTCCTTTCCTTAGAAAACTAACCACTGTTGGGGCAGTGGCTGGTGGTACATGCAATGGATCATTTGGTCATGTATGTGAATCACACGTCTGAGGTGCAACGTAAAGTCACAAGTTAAAATGACCTGATATCTGGACAAGAGCTCAGTTGGCTTGGTTGCATCTATTCCTAGGTCAAATGTTTGATGCATGCAGTGTACCTATACATTAATGAAATATTGCAATAACCACTGGCCGAAAATAAATTAAAAACAAGATCCACCTGCATTATTTGATACCAGACATATATAGGAATATCTGCCATTTCCCAGGATTCCTGGAAACATGTCAGATTATTGTTATTGAGGGGACATCACCCAGGGAAATCAAGACCACTGTCCCGAAGCACCATTGTGAGACTGCCTGCCAAGACCAGAGGGCCCTTTGAGGAGGAAGAGCGCGCTTGAAAGGAGCAAGGGCCAGCAGTGAAAACCTGAAGCAAAGTGTACGATAATTGCTGCCCTGAAAGGGACGTTCACCAGTGTGCTAATCAAAGTCAGCAACCCCATACGCGTGAAGATACTTGCTGCTGCACCGATTGAACAGTCTGTTCATGTGTCGGCCAAAGTCAGAGACACTATGCCAGAGAGGCCGTTGAAGATATTTGCTGCCACACCGATCGGACCTTCCACCCGTGTGCTGTCTTAAAAGTTGTGACCCCCATACCAGATGGAGGTCACTGTGAAGAGCAAGTTCTATCGTCCAGGGCACCGTATGGCAAGAGGGAGGTCCCTCAACATGTACCAGTGTGTGACCACTAAGAGCACTGGGTTCTGACCCTTGTGCCTGGAATGAAGCATTAGAAGCCGGGTGACGGCCACCAACATGCCGCAGGATCAGAGGAACTTAAAGCATCATCCGATGAGCGCCATGGATGACCAGGTACCTTGCCTGCAGCAACGTGACTACCGTTCATCGCTGGCGCTGGCGCTGGCATCAGCTTCAGTCTACTTTAAAGCCGAAGTACTGAACGCTGCTGGCTTCTTCTGTATTGCAAACCAGTGGGGACGAGTACAGCTAACCCCGGGATGCCCCAATAAAGCTTTTTTGACATACCCGAGAGGTTGTTTTAGCTCACACGCTTCCTTTTCTATCTGTCCCTCACCACACCCTGCTCACCTACAGGTTCTATTGCTTGTCAAAATAAAACATCCCTGAGCTCCTCCCTCGTAGAGAAGGGGTTGTAGACCGCACTGCAACCAGCTTCCCAGTGTAAGAAGGTTACCCTACGACGAAGCATGCCACCTGTGTGTAGGTGACGGAAACCGTCCTGTAAAAAGGATACCCCAGCACTCTGCCTCTTAGTTTTCAATACCCAGCCCAAGGGACCCTTTTTTGTGTATTTCTGCTTATGTTAGAGGGGAGTAGTTCCCTGCTGGTCTTTAAACCTCCCCAGGCCCTCCTTGTGTGTTGTGTTTGAATTGGCTCTGCCTCATATCCCTACAGCGCTAGTAGCCTTTGACTTCTAGAAATCCATAGTGGAATATCGAAGACTCGGACTTCTAAGACTAAGACTCTGGCTTGTAGTGAGGTTTAATCTGACTGTTTCCTAACGTAAATGAGGAATGACAGCTGACAATTGAAAGGGAAGAGGGACTCAGGACCCTTCTTGGATGATAGCGTGTCACCTTACAAGGGCTGTGTATATTTTTTGTTTATGCCATATTTCACTTTGTGTTCGTATATAAATACTACTTTGTCAAAAAAAGGTGTATATGGCTGGATATTTATGTATTGGGGTTGCTGTATGTATTTTGAGCCTTGAGCATATGTTTACCTTGCACCTACCTACCACCTGGGAAGCCTTGGACTGCTTGACCTACACTACTACTGGGAGTCAACGGCTGAAGGGGTTCTTGGCCCAGTTGCTTAGGACCCTTAGTAGGTCGGACCATGGGACATAAGAAGTAAAAGACCTCCGCCACCATGGTTGGGCGCAGTAGCTTGTACTTGCCCTGTGGCGCCCGAAAGGGGTTCTAACATATCTATGTATAAACACTTTTATAACTATCTATCTATTAATATTTGTATATTATAAATCACCTAAAAAAACAAAGGTTACAGGGGCGTTATAGTTATGCTCAGATTTCACTGGTGCAACATAACTGAAATTCAGAAGTTATAGTTACATGAGCTAATTATAACGTCCCCCCACGATGCAATGCTTATGACCTCACATATTACATCACTCATGACATGGTCAGTGACATCACTGATTACATTTCAATAGACATTAATCATAACATCCTCCAGTGAGTGTATTTTATAAACATTACTGAGACAAAGATATATATTAAGCTACTGCATAAGTTAAATACTATTCTTTCTGTAGTACTGAGTGATACTATTTCTAACATATGTGGTCTGAGTGGTTGTTTGAGTCTATATCTGTGTCTGAGTGGTTGTATGGCTATATAAGTGGGTGTATGAATAACTATGTGGGTGAGTGAATAGCTGTATTGATGAGTGAGTGAATGTGTGAGTGGCTATGGGTGAGTGAGTGGGTGTCTGAATGGCTGTATGAGTGAGTGATTAGGTGTGTAAGTGGGCTCATGGGTAAGTGGGAGGTTGTTAAGAGTGGATGTTTGGTTAAGTGTGTTAGTGTGTGAGTGGCTGTATTGGAATGTGAGTGGATGTGGGGGTGCTTTATGGCTGTGTGAATGGGTATTCAAGTGGTTGTGTGGATGTGGAAGTGAGTGCATGTATGGTTGAATGAGTAGGTGTGTTGAGAGGTGGTGTGGATGAGTGGATGTGCGAGTGGCTGTATAAGTGAATAAGTGTGTGTGAGTAGCTTTATGAGTGAGTGTGAAGTTGTATGAGTGAGTAAATGAGTGAGTGACTGGTTGTATGAGTAGCTGTATGGGTGAGTGTGTGGTTGTGTGAATGGCTGTATGAGTGGGTTTGTGAGTGGTTCTGTGGAGGAGTGAGCAGTTGTACTTGTATGGGTCTGTGAATGGGTACGTGTGTGGCTGTATGGGTGTTTGAGTGGGTGTATGAGAGGTTGTATAGGGGTGTGAGTGGGTGTGTGAGTAGTTCTGTGGATGATGTCATCAGTGATATCACTTGAGATATCATCAGTGATGTCACTGGCCATGTCATGAGTGATGTCATATGAGAGGTCATAAGAAGTGCATTGCGGAGGTGTAAGTTATAGTTAGCTCAGGTAACGAGAACAGTTAAAGTACAATGGTTTTGTACATGTGAAGTCTGAGCCTAACTATTACATCCATGTAACCTGTGATTTTTTTTCTGTGAATTTCGAAAGTTCTTTTTAATTCTATTTCCTACCTATAATGTACCTGTAACCTTTGTTTTTTTTTAGTGAATTTCTCAAGTTTTTAAATGTTATTTCTTATCTGTAAACTTTCATCTTTGAGGGTGAGTGAGTGAGTGTATGAGTGTGTCTGTGATTTGGTGTGAGAGTGCCTTAGTGGGTCTGTCAGTGTCAGTGGGTGTGTGAGTAGGTCTGGGAGTGACTGTATAAGTGTCTCACTGAGTGTGTGAGCGGGTGTGAGAGTGTCTGAGTTGGTCTGTGAGTGGGTGTCAGTGTCTGAGCGGGTTTGCGAGTGCCTCCTCGCATGTGTGAGTCAGTCTGTGAGTGACTGCATGAGTATCTGAGTGGATTCGTGAGTGGCTGTGTGAGTGGGAGCATGAGTGGGTTTGTGAGTGGGTGTGAGAGTGTCTGAGTAGGTCTGTGAGTGCGTGAGTGAGTGAGTGTCTGAGTGGGTCTGTGAGTGGGTGTCAGTGTCTGAGCGAGTTTGCGAGTGCCTCCTCGCATGTGTGAGTCAGTCTGTGAGTGACTGCATGAGTATCTGAGTGGATTCGTGAGTGGCTGTGTGAGTGGGAGCATGAGTGATTGGGTGGGTTTGTGAGAGGGTGTGAGAGTGTCTGAGTAGGCCTGTGAGTGTGTGTGTGAGTGAGTGAGTGTCTGAGTGGTTCTGTCATTGACTGTGTGAGTGGGTGTCTAAGTGTCTGTGTCAGTAGCTGTGGGAGTGACTGGGTCACAAAGGAACCACATCTGCCCTTTTAGCAAACAAGTTTTGCGCAAAACAACCACCCAAGAGGTGTACTTTCTACTGGTTCATTACGAAGTACTACCTCCTTGGGTAAATGTCCAGTACGTATTCTACACTCCAACTGTGTAATGGTGCATGAGGAATGTCACAAGTGACCTTGTGTGCGTTTTGCCAATATGATTGTTCCTGGTGCATCTTTATCCAGAAATATTTGATAACATATATCCTTCTCTAGAAAAGACAATGAAAGTACAGAGAGGTAACTCTCCACCAAAAAAGGATCTTTCTTCTTCACTATATGAAGCAAGTGCTTCTTTGTTTGGTAGAGATTTCCTCATATTCCTCTGCATCAACAACACCTCATCAAACTCGACGGGAAATGCACTGGGGGCGTTTCCCCATCATCCTGTCAAAAGGCAGGAAGACCTCAGCATACTACTAAGGAGGGCGGGGCCAAACAGCAAAGCTTCCAAGTGATTTGTACATTTGAATACTCGTAGCAATTTAAAGGGAGAACCACTGACTCTGCTCTCACCAGGTAGGGACAAGAAAGGACCCACTTGTGACGGTCACTACAGATTGCCTCCAATAGCTCAATGGTTCACTTACGCCCACAAAGCATTTAAGACTGTCTTTCGATACGGAATTGCAGATAAAACACACTTGCTTTACCTTTCACAACCCAGAAGTTAGGATCATTTGCCCTTTACAGAAGTGGAGCTTCAGCTGTGGCACCTGTCATGTTTATAATTGTACGGGCTTCATGTTGAGATTTAACTTCTATGAAATGAGCCCCAAAATGGCTGCCAACACTTCCTGGTTAAAGTCTGCAGATCTCTGCACAAACTTGTCATTATTTGCGAAGGCTTTGCGACAGTGGATATACAAATTTGGATTTCTTTTAATATTTCAAAAACTACTGAACGGATTTACACCAAATAACAAAAAGTGTGATCTACGGAACAAAATCTACCTTTCTTTCAAATCTGGTGTAATCCGTCCAGTGGTTCTGGCTGCGGATGTGTCTAAATACTCTATGGAAATTAACAAGGTAAACACTTTTTTGCGCCCGCCCCACACACACTTTTTCTTAGCCCCTGGTTGTTGGATCACCCTGAACCTTTCCATGCCCAACGTGACACTTTCTTTCGGAAAATGTTCTGAAGATTCGTGAAATGGCAACAGTTATAGGCAAGTCAAAAAATGCTTGTGGAGTCCATACAGGACTTGATTGTGTGCTTTCCGGACCACACTTCCCAGAATGCACAGTCTCATTTGAGCCTCCCATCGGTGGGTGTGTTATATATAAAATGGGGAAGTGGGTCGGCGGTTGCGCACACCGCCTCCGTTAAAGCCCCTGAAGAGAAGCAAATGGAGCTTCGAAACGCGTCGGGCAGATCCCGTACGGAGCGGCGTCTACGAGTGGATCCCCGTCCTCAACTATACATAAACCAAGCTGCTGTTCGCGTGCTAATTAAAGGTGGACACCTTCGAGCATTGATTTATACGCGGCCGTCCAGCCGCGGAGTATGCACCACCCCGGTACCCTGGGGGTCACTAAAGTGAAGCAGCAGTCGTACTTGGAATCGAGGACGGGCCCACTTGTGGAGTCCATACAGGACTTGATTGTGTGCTTCCCGGACCACACTTCCCAGAATGCACAGTCTCATTTGAGCCTCCCATCGGTGGGTGTGTTATATATAAAATGGGGAAGTGGGTCGGCGGTTGCGCACACCGCCTCCGTTAAAGCCCCTGAAGAGAAGCAAATGGAGCTTCGAAACGCGTCGGGCAGATCCCGTACGGAGCGGCATCTACGAGTGGATCCCCGTCCTCACCTATACATAAAGCAAGCTGCTGTTCGCGTGCTACTCAAAGGTGGACACCTTCGAGCATTGATTTGTACGCGGCCGTCCAGCCGCGGAGTATGCACCACCCCGGTACCCTGGGGGTCACTAAAGTGAAGCAGCAGTCGTACTTGGAATCGAGGACGGGCCCACTTGTGGAGTTCATACAGGACTTGATTGTGTGCTTCCCGGATCACACTTCCCAGAATGCACAGTCTCATTTGAGCCTCCCATCGGTGGGTGTGTTATATATAAAATGGGGAAGTGGGTCGGCGGTTGCGCACACCGCCTCCGTTAAAGCCCCTGAAGAGAAGCAAATGGAGCTTCGAAACGCGTCGGGCAGATCCCGTACGGAGCGGCGTCTACGAGTGGATCCCCGTCCTCAACTATACATAAACCAAGCTGCTGTTCGCGTGCTAATCAAAGGTGGACACCTTCGAGCATTGATTTATACGCGGCCGTCCAGCCGCGGAGTATGCACCACCCCGGTACCCTGGGGGTCACTAAAGTGAAGCAGCAGTCGTACTTGGAATCGAGGACGGGCCCACTTGTGGAGTCCATACAGGACTTGATTGTGTGCTTCCCGGACCACACTTCCCAGAATGCACAGTCTCCTTTGAGCCTCCCATCGGTGGGTGTGTTATATATAAAATGGGGAAGTGGGTCGGCGGTTGCGCACACCGCCTCCGTTAAAGCCCCTGAAGAGAAGCAAATGGAGCTTCGAAACGCGTCGGGCAGATCCCGTATGGAGCGGCATCTACGAGTGGATCCCCGTCCTCACCTATACATAAAGCAAGCTGCTGTTCGCGTGCTACTCAAAGGTGGACACCTTCGAGCATTGATTTGTACGCGGCCGTCCAACCGCGGAGTATGCACCACCCCGGTACCCTGGGGGTCACTAAAGTGAAGCAGCAGTCGTACTTGGAATCGAGGACGGGCCCACTTGTGGAGTTCATACAGGACTTGATTGTGTGCTTCCCGGACCACACTTCCCAGAATGCACAGTCTCATTTGAGCCTCCCATCGGTGGGTGTGTTATATATAAAATGGGGAAGTGGGAAAGGCGGTTGCGCACAACGCCTCCGTTAAAGCCCCTGAAGAGAAGCAAATGGAGCTTCGAAACGCGTCAGGCAGATCCCGTACGGAGCGGCGTCTACGAGTGGATCCCCGTCCTCACCTATACATAAACCAAGCTGCTGTTCGCGTGCTACTCAAAGGTGGACACCTTCGAGCACTGATTTATACGCGGCCGTCCAGCTGCGGAGTATGCACCACCCCGGTACCCTGGGGGTCACTAAAGTGAAGCAGCAGTCGTACTTGGAATCGAGGACGGGCCCACTTGTGGAGTCCATACAGGACTTGATTGTGTGCTTCCCGGACCACACTTCCCAGAATGCACAGTCTCATTTGAGCCTCCCATCGGTGGGTGTGTTATATATAAAATGGGGAAGTGGGTCGGCAGTTGCGCACACCGCCTCCGTTAAAGCCCCTAAAGAGAAGCAAATGGAGCTTCAAAACGCGTCGGGCAGATCCCGTACGGAGCGGCGTCTACGAGTGGATCCCCGTCCTCACCTATACATAAACCAAGCTGCTGTTCGCGTGCTACTCAAAGGTGGACACCTTCGAGCATTGATTTATACGTGGCCGTCCAGCCGCGGAGTATGCACCACCCCGGTACCCTGGGGGTCACTAAAGTGAAGCAGCAGTCGTACTTGGAATCGAGGACGGGCCCACTTGTGGAGTCCATACAGGACTTGATTGTGTGCTTCCCGGACCACACTTCCCAGAATGCACAGTCTCATTTGAGCCTCCCATTGGTGGGTGTGTTATATATAAAATGGGGAAGTGGGTCGGCGGTTGACTTTGTACCTCGTTCTTACGGCCAGCAGCAGAATTTCCCTGTGCCTCCATTGACTGCTCGCGGAACCCGCTCCGCGGGTCCCGCTTCGTGTGGGGTCTTGGTGACTGCATCTTTCGTGACGCCTGGTGAGGAGTGACAAACGCTACGCCTGTGGTGGTGTTTGTTGGTGTTTGGGGTTGCAGGGCTACGAGTGAGCGTGGGCGCAGGACTACTAATCCCAGGAGCGCCCGCCAGCCTCTATTGAAACCACCTGAGCCACTCTCCCTGCAGGCTCCTCCCTCCCTACGCAAGTAAACTGATAAGCCTTCGTACCTGGATCCTCACGGGGAGACTTTGTACCTCGTTCTTACGGCCAGCAGCAGAATTTCCCTGTGCCTCCATTGACTGCTCGCGGAACCCGCTCCGCGGGTCCCGCTTCGTGTGGGGTCTTGGTGACTGCATCTTTCGTGACGCCTGGTGAGGAGTGACAAACGCTACGCCTGTGGTGGTGTTTGTTGGTGTTTGGGGTTGCAGGGTTGCGAGTGAGCGTGGGCGCAGGACTACTAGTCCCAGGAGCGCCCGCCAGCCTCTATTGAAACCACCTGAGCTACTCTCCCTGCAGGCTCCTCCCTCCCTACGCAAGTGAACTGATAAGCCTTCGTACCTGGATCCTCACTGGGAGACTTTGTACCTTGTTCTTACGGCCAGCAGCAGAATTTCCCTGTGCCTCCATTGACTGCTCGCGGAACCCGCTCCGCGGGTCCCGCTTCGTGTGGGGTCTTGGTGACTGCATCTTTCGTGACGCCTGGTGAGGAGTGACAAACGCTACGCCTGTGGTGGTGTTTGTTGGTGTTTGGAGTTGCAGGGCTGCGAGTGAGCGTGGGCGCAGGACTACTAGTCCCAGGAGCGCCCGCCAGCCTCTATTGAAACCACCTGAGCCACTCTCCCTGCAGGCTCCTCCCTCCCTACGCAAGTGAACTGATAAGCTGTTGTACCTGGATCCTCACTGGGAGACTTTGTACCTCGTTCTTACGGCCAGCAGCAGAATTTCCCTGTGCCTCCATTGACTGCTCGCGGAACCCGCTCCGAGGGTCCCGCTTCGTGTGGGATCTTGGTGACTGCATCTTTCGTGACTCCTGGTGAGGAGTGACAAACGCTACGCCTGTGGTGGGGTTTGTTGGTGTTTGGGGTTGCAGGGCTGCGAGTGAGCGTGGGCGCAGGACTACTAGTCCCAGGAGCGCCCGCCAGCCTCTATTGAAACCACCTGAGCCACTCTCCCTGCAGGCTCCTCCCTCCTCCACACTGAACTAATAAACACAGTAGATCAGTCCCGCTGCGCGGTAGCGACCGGGAGAAGCCCGGGACAAGGGCGGGACCGTCTGTGGCCGTCCGGGGCCGAAGGAGGCCGGGCTGGGCCACCCCTTGACATTTGGACATCGGGTCAGTGGTATCGTACCCTAACATTGTTAACAGCCATTTACCTTTTCACACTAACGTAAGTTGTGCGATATATGCTTCGTATCGTATAACCGCGTTTATTGTGAATTGTAATTTACATCTCTTAAGGACTTCCCTATACCTAAGATGTCTTCATCGGATTTGAACCCTTTACCTAACACTGTAGGAGTATCTATTCTTGGTCCATTGGATAAATATTTTGCTAGAGTTAAAAGCGAGGTTGATAGAGAGATCACGCTGGCAGAGAAGCGTGCCGAGCGCCGCTTCTCTATTGAACTCCTTTAAAAAAACAACCACTCCATGCTTTTCAGAAGGTTGACACATGTTCTTTATCAGACTTAGCTACACATAAAGAAACTGATGCTGATTTATTCAGCACAGAAAACATACCACTAATATTTCAAGAGACCCAATCAGCTCCAGACGCTATTATAGCTCTTTCTGATTCCAATACTATTGAGTCAACCCAAATATCCAATTCTCTAATTGACCTTAGCACACCTCTACCGATTGATGTGGTTCCACTTTATAATATAAACGTACCTTCTCCCGTGTTTACACCTTTAGCTTTAGACTTACAATCGATTATTGCATCTGACAAAAAGTCCAAAACACCTCTTACTAGGAGGACTAATAGCGCTTTCCGCTCCCCGCCGAGAAAGAAGAGAAGAAAGGGAGGAGTCAGAAAGGTGGATAGATTTCTCCCCATGGTTACTAGTAACATGTATTCCCCACACAAGACAATTAAAGATGCAGGGAAGGCAGATTCTATAGGGTATCCAACTGTTACTTCGAAACTTGCACCTAACTATAAAGGGCTTTTAGAGGATATTGAACGCATCCTAAAAGCATTAATACTTCCTATAATTGAAAGAGTCAAAAGGTTGGGGGAGAAAATGGATCAGATCCTGCCAGAGAAAAGTGGGACGGATCATCATTTACCTACTAACCAAAGTAAAATGCTCCCTGCAGCTAAACAGCATCCCAAATACCCACCTAGGCAACAACCTGATACAACCATAACCAACAACACGCCAGCTGCTATAAAATCAAATGAATCAGCGGGCTTTAAAATTGCCACAGTCACCGAAAAAATAAACAAAGAAAAAGCCCATATAAGTGTATCAAAAAGAGGCCAAAACACAAAGGATTTTCCTAGAAAGGCTACCAATATAACCAGAGCTAAACCTAGTACTGTAGCAGACTTACCCATGGAATCTTTAAACTATGTCATTATTCTTACAGGTGTTCCGGCAATGTCAGTTGGAAATATAGAATATAATTCTAGTCTTAAAAACAAAGTCATCCACTGGCTGCGTAAGAATAGACCACTCCCCCCGCACCTAAATGGAGACATAGTGTCAGTGAGACGCTGCAACTGGGTAGGCTCACGACCCAAGGATATCGAAGGGGACGTGATAATAGTAAATTTCAAAGACCATAGACTGGTCACGTATATTAGTGACTGGTTTCACGGGAGTTGCAAGGGAGGCATTTCAACGCGGAACCTGAGTTACTTCTACCCAGAAGCTCTGATGTCGCCCGTAAACAATCCGCTAACGCTACCTAAGAACCACCCCCCAATGAAGCATAGATCTGATGTATTATATAGAACTAATACAACCCGGAATCAGGCTGTACATAGATATTACAGCGAGCATGATACCCCTTTTCACCAACCCATGTCCACCAATCATCCTTCTTTGTTGCGTAGACCTGATCCAATATATGGACAAAATTTCACCCCGAACCCGGCTGCCCACGATATCACAGTAAGAACGATAATTCTTTTTTCCAACCCTTGTACCCAAATCCACAACAACCTTCGGTTGATAATAATCATCTTTACATTAATAATCCCAGGGAATACTGGGACATACCATTATCCAATCTATTCCATCCCCTGGTAGAGGAATATTTAGGGTGGATTCCAAGTAATAATATTCCCCTAAGAAACCGTTTTGATCCACTAGTGGGAATGGAGGGGCTAGATTGACCATCAGTCAGCCAAAAGGAAAATGTATCCCTCAGAGGAGAGTTGGAGTTGAAGTTGAGGGAGAATGAGGGTGTAAGATGGAAGGATACCTTTGTGGAGGATGTCTCAGCCTGTGAAGCACAGATTATTAACCCATTAGAGCCAGAGTTTCTTATTACTCCAGAATGTGAGCCGAATTTATCTGCCCCAGGACAAGTTTTGGCAACTCGACCAGAACTTGTGGGTGACAATTTGGGGGAACCAAGGCTGCGCCTAATCTCATGGAATATCGCAGGTCTTGCTGGTAGATTAGAGGATGAGGCTTGGTTGGATTATGTGTTTTCAGGAGACATGGAGCTGATCGGCCCAGGACATTGATGGCTTTCAACCGTTTAATGTTCTGGCGGTGCCATCAACAGCAGGGAGGGCAAGGGGCGGGATAATGACAGCAATTTCCCTCAAATTGAACAATTTGGCAACTTCTAAGATAGTGGATACTCCATGGTACCAATTGCTTTTGTTGGAAAATCTGTTTCCTGAGCCGCTGTTACTGATCAACTGGTATCATAATGTTTTTGATGATAATGAGATATCCATAATTATGAGCCTGGAGGAAGTAATATGTAATGCACGCAGTGATCGGCCTTTATTATTCGTCATTTGGGTTGGTGACTTCAACTGTTCGCTGTGTAAATTTGGTGGTTCAAATGTGTGTGGTTTGGAGGATCTAAATGAACAACCCCTGTTAAGCACACACCACAGGGGAATGCACTAAATAACATCATTGTTTTAAATGATCTATGTATAGTGGAGCCTTGGGTTGCCCCTAACTTATTACCAATACCAACCTTTCAGGGAACTAGAGGTTCGATGAGTGTCATTGATTTTGCCATTGTGTCTAGTAGCTACTTCCATTATGTTGACAAGCTTGAGGTAATTGCAAACGCTGCAAGTGATCACAACCCCCTAATGTTATCTTTGTGTTGTCCTGTTACTACAAAACATCCAGTTTGGGAGCAACCCATAAAATATAACAGGAACCAAGGTGTAATTTTGAAGTGGGGGAAAATAGATGCTGTAGGCTTAGAGGCAGAGATCTTAAATGTCCATAGCTCTGAATTTGAGTCATGTTTAGCGCCAACATCCGATCCTGAAAAGGTCATTAGGAATTTTGAAACCTTATGTGGGCATGTGGCTGAGCATCTTAGAAAACCAATTGGGAAAAATAACCCAAAGGGTTTTAGATGGTTTGATGCCGTGTGCTCTGCATTGCACAAATCCCTAAAAATGGCCCTACAACAAAAACCAAGGAATAAAGAGTTGGTCAGAACGACTAGAATGGCCTATAAAGAGGCTATTAGAAAAAGAAAGCAGGAGCTAAAAAACCTTGCCTGGGAAGATCTAGAGAAGGCCTCAGAGCTAAAAGACAGTAGGCTTTTTTGGGAAGTAGTGAATCGTCCCCTTTTTATGAGCGATAGTAAAGATAATATAGTGATGCAGATTACTGGTGAATCGTGGGAAGACCATTTTGGAAAAATCTTTAACCCAAATGCAATATCACCTCTGGGCTTGCTGGTTGACACTAGGGAGCTGGTGGCCTCATCCACAGCTTTTTCTCTACGTTCCTCGATTACATTGCAAGAGGTGGAGGAGGCCTTGAGGAAAGGTATACTATTAAAAGCTCCTGGTCCGGATGCTGTGCCTCTGGACTTTTTTAGGCATAATATTGATGTATGGGCACCATTGTTACTGAATGTGTTTAGGGCAGCTGTTATTGGCCGTATCCCTGCATCATGGAAGGAGGCAGTGGTTGTTCCGATTTTTAAGAAGGGTGATAGGTGTGATCCCCGATGCTATCGCCCTATATCATTAATTGATGCATCATGCAAATTATTGGGAAGGGTTATTCTGGCCAGACTGGAAACATGGGCAGATTCTGTGGGCCTTATTGTAAACTCCCAATACGGATTCAGAAGAGGAAAGGGGGCGGTCGAACAGTGTCTGAATCTGGCACTAATTATAGGCAAGTACATGAAGGCAAAGAATTCCTCCATCCACCTCGCCTTCATGGACTTGTCAAGTGCTTTTGACACTGTTTGTAGAAGCAAGCTGTGGCAAATGATGGATGACATGGGTTTTGAGGAACCTTTGGTTACATTGCTCCGCAGATTGCATGCAGCAACAACTGTGGCTATAAGGTTCGGTCCAGGGGGGGAAAAAACAAAATCTATTCCCTCAACCGAGGGTGTGCGACAAGGTTGCATTTTAGCGCCTTTCTTGTTCTTAGTATATACAAACGGCCTGGAGAAGTATTTGTTGGATCACTGCTGTGACTTTCCAAAGGTAAACAGTAATAGTATTCCTATGCTTTCTTATGCCGACGACACGGTACTAATGACCCTTACAAGAAATAGTATGCAGATTTGTCTTGATGCCTTTAATACCTTCATGCTGGACCTGGATCTGAAGGTACATTTTGCAAAATCTTTTGTAATGGTCTGTGGTCCAAAAGGGTCAAAATCCAGGAAGCTCATGGTAAATGACTTTACCATTGAAAAGGTAGATCACTTTAATTACCTGGGAAATCTCTTTAATAACAAACTCAGCTGGGCCCCATTAATGAAGTTTCAAGCTCAGAGTGCCAGTCGATCCATAGAGGGCCTGTTTCGCTTTTGTGGTAAGCTTGGCCAAAAACCGGTGGCGCACCTAAAAACTCTGTATAGATCTAAATGTCTATCCGTGGCCACTTATGGGGCAGGGGTATGGGGGACTGAAAGCCCTGCCACGTTACAGGTCATGGAAAACAAATTTTTAAAACGCGTATTATCAATTCCATCGGGTACATCAAATAGTTTCTGCCATGATGAAATGGGAATGAGTTATGTGACTGATATCATTCGTCTCCCGCCTCTTTTACTATGGGATAAAATATGGCTATCTGAGGACCTCCAGCTTTCCAGAGATATTCTCCTAGACTGTAAGAGTCTTGACAATGCAAAGCAGATTCCTTGGTTGTCATATGTCAGTGATATGTTGCATAAAATAGGTCTGGGTCATGTTTATGACAACCCTGAAAATATCCAGGGAGACATTAAAGCCCAAATTAAAACAAGTTACCGGAAATCCTTAAACACACTATGTCCGGTTAGGCCAACAGGTTGTGTGGAAAAACTACAGCACCAGTTTTATTTAACTTTTACAATCCATGTACAATGGCGGTTTTATCTCACAAGGTTTAGGCTAAACATTCTTCACTTTCTTTTCGCCTTTCCAAAACAAGGGGGTTGGTGTGAGAGGCTGCCCCCTTGCCCATGCAATAACAGAGTTAGTCAGAACACCATACATGTTGTCCTCTTTTGTTCCTTATATCAGGAACCAAGGATCAGATTTATCAAGCCTATCCTGAAGGGGCGGCAACCATGTAATTATAAAGAAGGTTTTGACTACTTATTATCGCTATCATCTTCTGGAGTATGTTCCGCCATGTTAAATTTTATACGAGTGTCACTCCAGATTAGGAAGCGGTATGGTTAATTTGGCCTTAGACTAATACATTGTTGTGGGAACCTGTAATTACTTGTTGCTGTATGAGGGTCACTCAATTATAACTATTGTGTGTAATAATACTCGCTGACTTAGGGCGATTAGTATGAGCCCTATTGTTTGTATGTTTTTATTTTTGACAAATGATCTGTGGAATGTATCAGTTTATGTTTTAATTTTTTAATGTGTAAATTATAGATGGTTCGTTTTACAATTGTAATTATGTTTTTTTTTTATAAATGTATACTATTATGATTCTTTGTTTGAATCGAATAAAGTTTTTGAACCGAACCGACTTGATTGTGTGCTTCCCAGAATGCACAGTCTCATTTGAGCCTCCCATCGGTGGGTGTGTTATATATAAAATGGGGAAGTGGGTCGGCGGTTGCGCACACCGCCTCCGTTAAAGCCCCTGAAGAGAAGCAAATGGAGCTTCGAAACGCGTCGGGCAGATCCCGTACGGAGCGGCATCTACAAGTGGATCCCCGTCCTCACCTATACATAAACCAAGCTGCTGTTCGCGTGCTACTCAAAGGTGGACACCTTCGAGCATTGATATATATATATATATATATATATATATATATATATATATATAAATGTATGTATATATATATATATATATTCACTGAAAAAACCATAGGTTATAGACCATATATAGTTAGGAATTAGCATTTACAAAACCTTGAAAATTCACTGAAAAAACCATAGGTTATAGACCATATATAGTTAGGAATTAGCATTTAAAAAACCTTATTTTACTCACACAAAACCATTGAAATTCCATATATAGTTAGTTGCACTAACTATATATTGCGCACCCGCAATCCACTGCTGATGATGTCACATATTACATCATTCATGACATGGTCAGTGACATCACTGATGACATCACTGATGACATCTCAAATGACATCACTGATGACATCTCATTTGACATCAATGACCACATCACTGATGATATCATTCATGTGACAATACAATGCATCTCCTCACATTTTAATATAACCTCTGTTTCACCCAGTGTTAAAAACAGAGTATAATTTTTGAAACCATTGACACACCAATACTAGTTACTACATACGTACTCACTGATTCCTACGTCTACACACACATTCACTCATTCACCCATACAATCATTCATACATACAATCACTCATGTTTACAACACAATCATATGCACTCATACACCTATACAGACACTCACACTCTGCCACTCATCCATGGAGTTACTCACACACCTAGTCAGTCCTGTAAAGAATCAATCACACTTCCATTTTCTACTCTATACAGTTAAACATAGAGCACCTTACGTTTTCAACCATATACTAACACATACTTACTCTCTTATACAATCATTGATACAAGTACACATTGATCTGTACAGAGTCACACACCTCCCATCCAGCCACACACACACTCAGTCTCCCATGCAAATACTTGGGCAATCAATCAATAACCCATATAGTTACTCATATAGCTACTGATCAACACATGCAGCAGTTTACAGAACAACAGACATAATGATGCACAAATTAAGACAGTTTAGTCACTAACCCATGCACTCAGTGAGACACATTTAATCACTCACTCATACATTCAGTCATGCACCTACTAAATCCTTCGTCCAGACACTTATACATCCACTCATTCTTCAATATGTAAGACATATTTTAACTTTACAGAAACATAGTCACTGGATGTTGTCATCAGTGATGTCACTGACCATGTCATGAATGATGTAATATGTGACATCATCAGCAGTGGATTGCGGGTGCGCAATATATAGTTAGTGCAACTAACTATATATGGAATTTCAATGGTTTTGTGTGAGTAAAATAAGGTTTTTTAAATGCTAATTCCTAACTATATATGGTCTATAACCTATGGTTTTTTCAGTGAATTTTCAAGGTTTTGTAAATGCTAATTCCTAACTATATATGGTCTATAACCTATGGTTTTTTCAGTGAATTTCAATGGTTTTTTAATAGCAAATATCATAAGCTGTCGAATGTCAAGTACGTGGTAAGAATTTTTTTTTTCGTGTTTATGCACACTGATCTGCTTTGATTGCTGCCCCCCACCCCTCATTTCTATTAGGAGTACTCTCTCTTTGCAGATAGTGAAGGGTAGTTAACGCAGCCCTTTCCCCCTTTGTAATCCGTCGTGCCTGCTTCTCTCTCCATTTGATTGATTGTTCTCTTTGGTTCATTCTCTATTTACAAACAAGCACAGAGTCGCAATACTCTGTTTAGTCTTTGCAGATAGCGAAAAATCGTGTAAAAAAACAAAAGGAATCGAGCAAAATCAGTAGGCCACTAATGGGATCTCTTTTGACCTCGCTAAAATAGAAACATTAGGAACAACCTGTTGAAAATAGCAATGCGTATGTATATAAGCGGCGTTCATTTGTGTTCACAGTACCCCTTGTTGATTGTTTCAATCGAGCATTGAATTGTTCGAAGTTAATTCTCTTAACGATCTTCTCTACCTGCAAACGAGGAAGAATAGGAATATTCTATCTCCCTTTGCAGATAGTGAAGGGTAGGTAACGCAAGCCTTTAACACGTCGTACCTATTTCATTCCTCATTGATTGATTGATTGTCCGAACATTGACTGTTTGGGAATTAGTTCTTTTTGGAGGTATTCCCTGTTTGCAAATAAACGTAGGAAAATCTTTGCAAGTAGTGAAAGGGTACGTAATGCGGACCGTTCTCCCCCGTTGTAATCTGTCATGCCTATCTACTCCCCACTGATTGATGCACCTTTTTCACCCGGACCATTTACTAGAGATACGTCATCTGGCCCGACCAGAGAGCACCCCTAGTGAAAAGGACATATGCAATAATAACGAAGTGATCACTGTATCCTGTTAACAGAAACTTTACCATGAAACAACCTGGAAAGAAAAAAATAGGAAAACGAAAATCAGTAGGCCACTGATGAACATGAACTTTTATTAAACAACGAACAAAGAAACGATAACATAACGTAATGATAAAACCTATTAATGTCCTAGAAACAAGAAAACGTTAAAATATGCCAGTGGTGAGAGACCAGAAAAACAGTAAGAGAAACCAAATCACCCCTCGCTGTCCCACCGCCTGCCACGCCAAAAAAATCGATAGACTAGGGAAAATGCAAGTCAGTAGAACATCCACCCCCACTCTGGAAACTTCCAAGGTGGGGCAGGGTTCCGGCTACGCCCAGCCGGGAGCAGCCCATATAAGGCAGGTCCTGCTGCCACGCCTCGGCCAGGAGATCCTAACGTAGGGTGTAGCCGGAGGAGAGGCCGAGACCAGCGGGACCCGGCCAGGGGATTGCCTTTACAACGCTGAACAGTTGCAGGGGGGGGGAATGTCTCCTCGACCCTCCCCTCTCTCTCCCAGTCCGGCCGCGGTGGCCCTTGAGAGTTGCAGGTAGTCCCGCCACATGCTCTTCCGGTCCGACCACCAACGGTCGGGGGGCCGAGGCCGACGGGATCCGGCTGCAGCCGATAAACCAAGAAACCCGTTCATGGGGCCAGAGCCAGGGGCGTCCGGCCGACATCCACCGGAAGCCCGGCCCGAAGACGGACGGGACACTTCTTTCTTTTATAATGGCTGCGACAACACTGGAGGGGGATGTCTTGCACATGCCTCCGACCCCCCCCTCGTCCTCATCGCCTGGTCCGGCCATAACAAATCTCAAGCGAGACGCCGTGGGGTGCACTGGGAGGGAGAGACGGTGCGAACAGGCCTCTCCCGCCTCCCCAGGTGGAGGCTTCCCAGCTGCACCCTCAGCGCTCCAGGCGGTGGCATCCTAACAACTACAGTGCTGCACAGTTTCGGAACGACCTAGATAACGGTTCTTCCACTGTGGCCATGCTGCAACGTCTCGCCCGGCAGGGTGGAGCCCGTCCGCTCATGTGACCCCGCGATCGCCGGTAGCTGCCGAACTCTCAAAATGGCTGTCGACCTGGCAAGAGCGGGCCCAACATAAAGAAATGGCCCGGTCACTGGTTGACTCCACCACCGTAGTCCTCCACGACCTTGAAGATTCTAGAGGAGCCGCGGGAGTCTCCGACCCCCGATGGGGAATGACTGCCATGATCGCCCGTGGAGTGACGAAACTGTATCCGCGGGACGTCGGCGCTCCCATGCTGGCGCCAGCCTCACTTTGAATTACTACAATCCTGCAGACCTCACTTCCGGTGAAAGCACAGTGTGACCCGGTAGGAAAAATTATTGCACCCCCTCCCCTTTTTGACTGATAGTTCAAACCACCGATCCTTTCCTTTGCCCTTTTAACGGAACTTTGGACTGCCTCCCCCTCTTTTACATTTTGTAGAGAAAACAAAACATTAACCACTACATTAGCATAGCAGTTGACACCAGAACTGTTTTCAAATTGAAACCAACAACATCTTCAACAGAATCCTTTTTGTTTCTGCTGTGACCCTGCTACAGCACAGGCATTGTCCCCAGCAGTAATTCTGCAATGCCGGTAAGAATAGCTGTGGTGCCTACTGGACTCACTCACCCCCGCGGCGCCCCACGCCGTTTTTTGCTGGGCGGCAACTTACTAGACATCACTTTCGTGCCATCTAGATTTCAGCGCGTTCTGCTGCCTTGGAACTATTCGCACAACAGACCGCTACTGACAAGAATATTTCATTATTGGTGCTGTCAATTTCAATAAATCTATTGGATAATTAAAAAGAAATTGCCACGGTCTCTTCGTTGTTTAAATGTTTTTACTGTTTTTGTTTTGTTGTATATATTTATATGTTATTAAAGTTTTATATTCCTACTACTTTGTTGGAGTGCTATATATTTTTAATGTGACACATAATTGTAAAAACTTTGATGTACAAAGAGTCATTCCTGGAATCTTCCGCTTCAGGCTCGGTCCCCTCCCCAATCACAATACAGGATGGTTTTCAGATAGTAGGAACGCGTGTGCTGTGACGGATCACATCGGGTGTGGGCCTTGATCTACTATAACTCCTTTGAAGAGGGGTGATTCTTTACAGCTGTGGCCATAAACTACATCTGCAGGGCTAGCTGATAGCCTGGACAATCGGACACAGAGAAAGAGGAGTGTCAGAGGGTGCGGTAGTGAATAGGGCGAAAGGGAGGTGTCGGGCGGGCACAGAGTGTGATTCTCAGGGAAGAGCAGCGCAGATGGGGGGAGGTTTATTGCCCATGCATAAGACAGAGAGCGGTGGTGACCAGTGCCTAGGGAAGATGCTTGCGTGGGTGAGGAGCCATGCTACGAATCGACAGCGTGCAGAGAGTGGGTCTGGTCAAGACACCTAAAATGGCTGCCGTGCACGACAAAAGTGTGGCATTTCAAAAAAGGCAAGATGGCGCAGACAATGTTTTTCAACACTTCCTCATTTCCTTCGAATCGAACGTTAACAGACGTTGGGGCATATTACCAAAGTTAAGCGATATTTATCGCTAACGATGCTTACCAACCAATTTTTTACCACTAAGCATCGTCAGAAATTATCGAAGATAAACCTTACTATTATCAAGGTTTATCGCAAATGCGATAATAAACGGCCGCAATGCATGAATATCGCTAAAAACTCAGCGATATTCATGCATTACCGAGCTAATGCTCTTAGCCATGTTATCCACCTCCCATTGGATAACATGGCTAAGAACTGCTCAGGGCAGGTGTTACTTTTTGGAGATATTCGCGCTTAGCGCGAATATCTCCAAAAGTTGGTAATAGGAGATAGATATCTTGCATGTTGTAATGCAAGTTATTGTGGTATATGGAACTCATACCATAATCTCTCAGGAAAGCAGAAACTGATCCTTTTGGGACCGCCTAAAAAGGCCTAGGGGGTGAGGAGTACTCTACTTTGCCCCCTTTTCACGTTCCGAACTATTTTATTTTACTCTCTTCTGTAATTACACAAAATACCAGCGATAAGATGCATCGGAGACACACAGTGAGAGAAAGGAGGCCGGAGATGAAGAAGACATGTCAAATACACATTGGAGATAATATAGTGGCAGAAGGGAAGTAAATATGAGTAAACTTACCATGTAACATAAAAATGTTGCACTCTATACTATAAGTCTCATTTTATACTACAATCACTTCGCTACAACCTCATAAATTAAAAATAAAAATGAATAATGTCTCAAACAATTTTTGATTTCTAAATATAAATTTATTCTTCAGAATTTTCTAAATTTGAAACAACTAGTAACATGTCCTCATCAGTAATTTCCTCTTCAATCATCTCATCTGGAATCTCCTCATTAAAAGTCTGCAATGATGATTCTTGTAACTCTATGGTCTCCAAACACTCGATAAATTCGCCATCAAGAGATTGATCAAAAAAATCATTCAAGTCATCTCCTCCTTCTGACAATATTTCATTATTGGTGCTGTCCATTTCAATCAATGTAGTGGAATCATTCAAGTCATCTCCTCGTGACAATATTTCATTATTGGTGCTCTCAATTTCAATCAATGTAGTGGAATCATTCAAGTCATCTCCTCCTTGTGACAATATTTCATTATTGGTGCTGTCCATTTCAATCAATCTAATGGAATCATACAAGCCATCTCCTCCTTGTGACAATATTTCATTATTGGTGCTCTCAATTTCAATCAATGTAGTGGAATCATTCAAGTCATCTCCTTGTGACAATATTTCATTCTTGGTGCTGTCCATTTCAATCAATCTAATGGAATCATACAAGTCATGTCCTCCTTGTGACAATATTTCATTATTGGTGCTCTCAATTTCAATCAATGTAGTGGACAATTCAAAAGAAATTGCCACGGTCTCTTCATTGTGAGCCATTTTATTTTGAAATTGCTTGCTGTAAATTGCAGAAAAAAATAATCACTTTCATTTATCGTTTTTAGTAATACATAATATAAAACTAACTTCATCAAGTATTTAGTATAACAGAAGGACTGCAAATAAATAACAGAAAACATTTTTCAAATTATCTTCAAGTGTACAACATAGTTCCCCTTACAAATTAACAACTCACCTTTTTAAAAGTAGCAGAAGTTTTAGTACTGTGTAAATCAAACACCAGAAATTCACCACCAAAAATTCCTCACAAATGTACCTCAGACAGTAGTATCACAAAATGGCTGTGGTTTCCTCTCATTTGACATATATACATAACCAATTAACTTTCATCACACACAAATACAAAACCAAAGTAACATTTTAATTGGTTCTAAATTTCAACACTTTCAAATGTGTTTTCCCCATGCAATTTTCCATAGGACATTTACATACGTCTACAGCCTGAATGGCTGAACGGAATTACACCAAACTTGGCAAAATGGTACATCAAACCTAAGAGGTCAGGAAGGATCTACTATGCCCCCTTATGGTCATTTCCCCCTTCGCTTTGGCCTCCTCTTGTCTCTCAATCCTACCGAGGGACAAGATGGCGGCCGCTACGGACTGTTTGGAATGTTGACAGACGCCGGAGAACCAATCAACTTCGCAAAGCTCCGTAACGCGAAAAGTACGCGAAGCGGAGCGCTGTTACAGATATATATCTTTTTTTCAACGTTAATTTCTCAAAATCCACTGGAGCACATATATTGAGACCTAGCAAAGGCACATCGGGCTACCAGTCCCTAATATTTTGCCAAGTTTCGTGCAAATCCATTCAGCCGTTCGATTATTATTATTTTGGGTTTTTTTTGCCCCGCGGGGCCCTTTTAAAACCTCCACATCAAACCTAGGGGGTCAGCGAGGATCTACTATGCCCCCTTATAGTTATTTCCCCCTTTGTTTTGACCTCCTCTTGTCTCTCGATCCTACCGAGAGACAAGATGGCGGCCGCTACGGACTGTTTGGAATGTTGACAGACGCCGGAGAACCAATCAGCTTCGCTTCACAAAGCTCCGTTGCGCGAAAAGTCCGCGAACCAGAGCGCTAACCGGTCCGCTGTTACAGATATATATCTTTTTTTAAACGTTAATTTCTCAAAATCCACTGGAGCACATATATTGAGACCTACAAAAGGCACATCGGGCTACCAGTCCCTACAATTTTGCCAAGTTTCGTGCAAATCCATTCAGCCGTTCGGGCTAAAAGTGAGGCCAACCGCCCTATGGAAAACTCAATGTTAAAAACACGTTTTGGGACCCCCCTTTTTTCTCGGCCCCCACTGGACGAACCCCCCCCAAATTTTCAAGGGCTGCTCAGAAACAAAATGTGCCATTTTCCTGAAAATTTCAGCCGATTCCGTCCACAAACGCCAAAGTTATTAGACATAGAATTTTCAAAAAACCCATAGAGAAAAAATCCTAACTATATATACCTACTGGCGACCGCCAGTAGGTAATATATATATATATATATATATATATATATATATATATATATATATATATATATATATTTATAGACAAGACAATATGACAAGACCTGGTCCATGTAGATGCAAGAAATTCTCTGTTTATTGCGTCCAAAACACTGGGCATGGATAAGTGTATGTGTGTAGATATTTTTTATAGATTTAAATAGTGCAAATTTTGCCCAAGTGCATTAGAGCACTTTACAACAGAACCAGAGTATGCACCAAAATTACAGATTTTTTAACTCTGTGTTAATGGTTTAAGCGATTTGTCCAGAAACACAGGATGTTGAGCCAAGCCAGGATTCAAACCTAGCTGTCGTGTTTCAAAGTCTACAGAGCTAGCATACATATATTTACAAATATATAACCATTTTAAAAAGTACCTGCCAAGGTGTACTCTAAAGGTATTCCTGATGGAGCGACTCCTGATGTATTGCTGGTATACAATGACTCCAGCTGTTCTTATCTGTGATGTAATGACTGATCACCAAGAAGGTAGGAATAACTGGAGAAAAACAGGGCGAAGAAATTTCACTTTTCGGAAGACAATTCTCAAAAACAAATCTTTTTTTGAAGGAAACTTCACAGTGCAGGTTATGTCGTGAAAGTGAACTAAATCTGCAGACTGCACACAGTATGAAATTTAGGAATAGCAGCTCGGAAAATAGCAGCAATTATTCAGTATTTGAACATTACCAAAGAAATAGCCACAAAAGCTGCTGCCTCCAGAGCTGGTGACATAGATTCTGTCATTCTTGTGAAAGGCCGGGTTAGTGGTGACATAGATTCTGTCATTCTTGTGACGGGTTAGGTCAGTGGTGACATATATTCTGTCATTCTTGTGAAAGGCCGGGTCAGTGGTGACATAGATTCTGTAACTCTTGTGACGGGTCAGGTCAGTGGTGACATAGATTCTGTCATTCTTGTGACGGGTCAGTTCAGTGGTGACATAGATTCTGTCATTCTTGTGACGGGTCAGGTCAGTGGTGACATAGATTCTGTCATTCTTGTGACGGGTCAGGTCAGTGGTGACATAGATTCTGTCATTCTTGTGACGGGTCTGGTCAGTGGTGACATAGATTTTGTCATTCTTGTGACGGGTCAGGTCAGTGGTGACATAGATTCTGTCATTCTTGTGACGGGTCAGGTCAGTGGTGACATAGATTCTGTCATTCTTGTGACGGGTCAGGTCAATGGTGACAGATTCTGTCATTCTTGTGACGGGTCAGGTCAGTGGTGACATAGATTCTGTCATTCTTGTGACGGGTCAGGTCAGTGGTGACATAGATTCTGTCATTCTTGTGATGGGTCAGGTCAGTGGTGACATAGATTCTGTCATTCTTGTAACGGGTCGGGTCAGTGGTGACATAAGATTCTGTCATTCTTGTGACGGGTCGGGTCAGTGGTGATATAGATTCTGTCATTCTTGTGATGGGTCAGGTCAGTGGTGACATAGATTCTGTCATTCTTGTGATGGGTCAGGTCAGTGGTGACATAGATTCTGTCATTCTTGTGACGGGTCAGGTCAGTGGTGACATAGATTCTGTCATTCTTGTGACGGGTCAGGTCAGTGGTGACATAGATTCTGTCATTCTTGTGACGGGTCAGTTCAGTGGTGACATAGATTCTGTCATTCTTGTGACGGGTCAGGTCAGTGGTGACATAGATTCTGTCATTCTTGTGACGGGTCAGGTCAGTGGTGACATAGATTCTGTCATTCTTGTGACGGGTCTGGTCAGTGGTGACATAGATTTTGTCATTCTTGTGACGGGTCAGGTCAGTGGTGACATAGATTCTGTCATTCTTGTGACGGGTCGGGTCAGTGGTGATATAGATTCTGTCATTCTTGTGACGGGTCAGGTCAGTGGTGACATAGATTCTGTCATTCTTGTGATGGGTCAGGTCAGTGGTGACATAGATTCTGTCATTCTTGTGACGGGTCAGGTCAGTGGTGACATAGATTCTGTCATTCTTGTGACGGGTCAGGTCAGTGGTGACATAGATTCTGTCACTCTTGTGACGGGTCAGGTCAGTGGTGACATAGATTTTGTCATTCTTGTGACAGGTCAGGTCAGTGGTGACATAGATTCTGTCATTCATGTGACGGGTCAGGTCAGTGGTGACATAGATTCTGTCATTCTTGTGACGGGTCAGGTCAGTGGTGACATAGATTCTGTCATTCTTGTGACGGGTCAGGTCAGTGGTGACATAGATTCTGTCATTCTTGTGACGGGTCAGGTCAGTGGTGACATAGATTCTGTCATTCTTGTGACGGGTCAGGTCAGTGGTGACATAAGATTCTGTCATTCTTGTGACGGGTCGGGTCAATCGTGATATAGATTCGGTCATTCTTGTGATGGGTCAGGTCAGTGGTGACATAGATTCTGTCATTCTTGTGACGGGTCAGGTCAGTGGTGACATAGATTCTGTCATTCTTGTGACGGGTCAGGTCAGTGGTGACATAAGATTCTGTAATTCTTGTGACGGGTCGGGTCAGTGGTGATATAGATTCGGTCATTCTTGTGATGGGTCAGGTCAGTGGTGACATAGATTCTGTCATTCTTGTGATGGGTCAGGTCAGTGGTGACATAGATTCTGTCATTCTTGTGACGGGTCAGGTCAGTGGTGACATAGATTCTGTCATTCTTGTGAAGGGTCAGGTCAGTGGTGACATAGATTCTGTCACTCTTGTGACGGTCAGGTCAGTGGTGACATAGATTCTGTCATTCTTGTGACAGGTCAGGTCAGTGGTGACATAGATTCTGTCATTCTTGTGACGGGTCAGGTCAGTGGTGACATAGATTCTGTCATTCTTGTGATGGGTCAGGTCAGTGGTGACATAGATTCTGTCATTCTTGTGACGGGTCTGGTCAGTGGTGACATAAGATTCTGTAATTCTTGTGACGGGTCAGGTCACTGGTGACATAGATTCTGTCATTCTTGTGACGTGACAGATTCTGTCATTCTTGTGACGGGTCAGGTCAGTGGTGACATAGATTCTGTCATTCTTGTGACGGGTCAGGTCAGTGGTGACATAGATTCTGTCATTCTTGTGAAAGGCCAGGTCAGTGGTGACATAGATTCTGTCATTCTTATGACGGGTCAGGTCAGTGGTGACATAAGATGCTGTAATTCTTGTGACGGGTCAGGTCAGTGGTGATTTAGATTCTGTCATTCTTGTGACGGGTCAGGTCAGTGGTGACATAGATTCTGTCATTCTTGTGACGGGTCAGGTCAGTGGTGACATAGATTCTGTCATTCTTGTGACGGGTCAGGTCAGTGGTGACATAGATTCTGTCATTCTTGTGACGGGTCAGGTCAGTGGTGACATAGATTCTGTCATTCTTGTGACGGGTCAGGTCAATTGTGACATAGATTCTGTCATTCTTGTGACGGGTCAGGTCAGTGGTGACATAGATTCTGTCATTCTTGTGACGGGTCAGGTAAGTGGAGACATAAGATTCTGTAATTCTTGTGACCGGTCAGGTCAGTGCTGACATAGATTCGGTCATTCTTGTGAAGGTTCAGGTCAGTGGAGGGAGTGAGTGTCAGTGCAAGGAATAAGTGTCAGTGCAGGGAATGAGTGTCAGTCCAGGGAGGGAGTGTCAGTGCAGGAAGGGAGTGAGTGTCAGTGCAGGGAGTGAGTGTCAGTGCAGGGAGTGAGTGTCAGTGCAGGGAATGAGTGTCAGTGCAGGGAGGGAGTGACAGTGCAGGGAGTAAGTGTCAGTGCAGGGAGTGAGTGACAGTGCAGGGAGTGAGTGTCAGTGCAGGGAGTGAGTGTCAGTGCAGGGAGTGAGTTTCAGTGCAGGGAGTGAGTGAGTTGTAGGCAGGGCCCTGGTCTCGTCTGGGGGTGCTCAGCTCTGCTCCCTTGGTTCTGGGCCCTCCACCTCCTCCAGGTTCTGTCCTTTGTATCAATAATCGAAGTGTAATATTCAGGGTTTCGCTCTGCCTCTTTCTTTAGTTTTCTGCTTCTTCTTTTTTGGGGTTTTGTTGTATCTGTACCCTTCTTCCCTTTCCCTTTCCCTTACCCCTGCTCGCGCTTGCAATGCCCCGCGCGTGATTGGTTGTAATCAGCTGGAACGTTAAAGCTGACAGTTTGTTTTGACAGTTGTCACCTGAGGTTAGTTGACATCAGCTATTCCTTTGACCGCAAACCTTGGTGTGTTGTCTTAGCAATAAATAACATATTACTATACTGCCGCCCCTGAGTGATCTTTACAATTTGGCGACGAGGTCGGGGACAACACACCGTGACACACACGCGATAAAAGAACTCTCCGGTAAGGAAAAAAAAAGAGAGAGATAATTAATTGAACACGTCTCACAGATTTAGGAAAATATCCTAGCATCAAGCGAATGAAAGTCGGACTGTTTTGGAAAATTTTAATGAATAAGGCTTGTGAAAATACAATTTCTGAAAAGAGCTAATTGTGTGGAGGAATAAAAGAAGTGAACAGAAGGAGGCTTTTACCTTTAGTGAAGAACAGATGCACGTTGATTGCCAAGTTGACCGCTGGTATCGTGTGTTAGGGGGATTAAGCTTAGCGGCGTGTGAAAAAACTGGCGAAGCAAAGTAAGAGCGTATTATGCCTTTGGTGTTCAATGAGCATTAGGAAGAGCGCCAATTTCTGTCGCCACAGAAGCGTGGCGGGAAGGGCTGCGTGACGTATTATGACGCGCCCGAAGCCATCTTGGATATGAAATTAATTAAAACAACGTTGTGCCACAAAGCAGGTTACGCGTTAGCTGCGCTACTTAAGTAAATTAAGGCACATTCGGCGAAACGTTCTTAACTGTACAGCGGAATAGCAAATCAACAATAACAATAAGAACAAAAATAAAAACTAAAAACGTATGAATGTACAAAACCTGTGAGGGAAAATATATATTTGCAGCACAAGACGAATATAATAACAAAAAGGAGATTTAACTGTAAAATTCAGGGGAGTGTGAAACAATAAGTTTACAACAAAATAAAAAGTGATAAAGAAAGTGATTTGTGGTGACACAACATGGCAAACAGCAATAAATACAACTTGCAGCCACCAGAACCATTTTTGAAAGGGTCTGGAACACCATCAGTAAAGTGAGAAACATGGAAGGAGTATTTTGCAAACTATGTGTCCACTTTTGAAGTAGATGATGAACCTATGAAAACCGAGGAAAAGAAAAAAATCCTATTACATTGTTTGTGGGTTGGGGGGTTGGAAGTATACAAAAACCTCAATAATAAAGCACGAGAAGGAGTGGACAGGAATGTGTATAATGAAGCTATTGAAGAGTTAGATGGCTATTACAAACCTACTGCTTGTGTAGCAGTTCACAGATATACGTTTTACAGAAGGAAACAAGGAAAGGAAGAAAGTGTTGAAGAATATGTTGCTGCATTGAAAAACCTGGCATTAACTTGCAAATTTGAAAATATGCAGGATGACTTGATAAGAGACCAAATCGTTATGTGCACTGCCAATCCAAATATACAAGATGCGCTGTGGGCTAAGGGTGAGAAGCCACTGCAACACGTTATTGAAATCGTAAAAAAAAGCGGAATTAACTGGAAGATGTGCAAAAGAAGTCATCAACGAAACAAAAAGAAAAAGGACATATCAACTGTAGTTGCAAAAATAATTGGCATAAAGAAAAAAAAATGAGTACAGAAGCAAAGGGAATGACAGACCAAAACAGAGGAATTACGGTAAAAAGTTAGAAGAATTGAAATGTTATCATTGTGGTAGCAGCAAACACCTGGCAAATGATTGGAATTGTCCTGCAATTAACAAGTGTGATAAATGCGGACTCATAGGCCATTTTCAAAAATCGTGCATAAGAAGAGAAAAAGCAAAAGTGAAGTATGTACAAGAGGAGGTGAAAATAGAAACTGAATCATCAAATGAATCTGAATACAATCTATGCGTACTTAATGTAACAGATGTAACCAAAGAAAATGAAGAAGGTAATGACAAAATCAAGAAAAAACCTTTGTGCAAAATGACAATAGGTGGCGTGGAAATGGAAATAATAGCAGATTCTGGTTCACCTTGCACGATAATAAACCATGAGGTGTGGTGCAATAAGTTTAAAGAAGTTCTGGGGAACAAAATGAAAAAAACGGATGTAATGTTAAAAACTTATACAGGAGAACCGATTGAGCTGGTTGGCTACAGGACACTTAATTTTGTCTTCAAAGAAAGAGAAATGAAAAGCAAATTGTATGTAGCAGCCACTGGCCCATCCGTATTAGGGTGGAAGGACAAGGGAAAACTGGGCATCACTCTAAACCCTGACAGTCCTGAACCCGTGTTAGTCCTGGACAAGACACATTAACGACAAAAGACCTTGTTGAAAGGTTCCCAAGGGTGTTTGATGGAAAGATAGGAAAATTAAAAGGGTTCCAGCACCAGATCAAGTTGAAAGAGAATGCCACCCCATGCGTACACAAAGTGAGACAGATACCTTTAACACTGAGAGATGAAGACAGAGAAGAAATCAATAAGTTGTTGGATGCTGACATAATAGAGCCTACAGAGTCAGCTGAATGGGTCGCACCCTTGGTAGTTGCGAGAAGACCTAACGGAAAATTAAGGTTATGCATGGACCTACAAGACTTAAACAAGAACATCCTCATAGACCAGTACCCCTTGCCAAGAATTAACGAAATGTTGTCCCTCATCAAAGGCATGAGTGTTTTTCAACTATTGACCTGGCGGCGGCATATCACCAGGTACCTCTACATCCGGACAGTAAGCATCTCACCACATTCATCTCACCTTTTAGGTGTTACAGGTTCAAAAGGGTACCATTTGGCATAGCGTCTGCGGCAGCGCTATTCCAAAGACTTATGCAATAAATCTTTAAAGGAATGACAGGTATACTCATCTTCCAGGATGACATACTTGTCATGGGTAAAGATCAAGCTAAACATGACTATAAACTAATACAAGTACTGAAAAAGTTGGAGAAATGTGGATTAACAGCAGAATACAAAAAGTGTAAATTTAGGAAAAATTGTGTGAACTACCTAGGTCACGAGGTTTCGAGTGAAGGCATTAAGCCCAAAAAATAACTCATAATGGCAATTAAAGATGCACCAGTGCCAACCAACAAAGATGAACTCAGAGCATTTCTTGGACTGGTAGAATACTACTCGAAATTCGTGAAGGACTTTTCAGCAAAAAACGTATGAAATCAGGAAGCTATTGAAGAACAAGAATAAATACCAATGGCTTGAAGAATGTGAAAGAAGTTTTTTGCAACTAAAAAAAGAAGTGTGTGAGGCACCAGCCTTGCAAGGATTTGATGGACATCTGGAGTGTGCAATCACCACAGACGCAAGCGGAAAAGGTATTGGAGCAGTTCTTACACAGATTGAAAAGAACGGAAAGGAAATTGCTATAGCATTTGCCTCACGCTCTCTAACTGCAACAGAGGAAAGATACTCTGTAATCGAAAGGGAGGCGTTAGCTTGCGTGTGGGGAATGGAACATTTCCGCCAATACATTTGAGGAAGAAAAATAATCCTAAGCTGTGACCACAAACCTCTAACAAAAGTACTTATGGTGAAAGGATTATACAGTGCATCACCACGATTGGCACGCCTATCCATCAAACTACTGGATTATAATTATGAAGTTCAGTACCTACCAGGAGTAAAGAACATGGTAGCGGATTTCCTGAGTAGACTACTTCTGAAGAATACAGCAAGTGAGGCACCGGAGGAATAGCTATGTGTTGCAAGTATCAACGAGGAATTTCCAACCATTAAGAAGGATGAATGGAGTAGAGAATATTCTGGAGATGAACAATTACAAAAAATAATGAAATACATTGTGGAAGGATGGCCAAAGAAAAGCAAAGCTGAGAATGAATTGCGCGTATTTTGGGAACTTAGAAATGAACTATCTGTTGAAGACAACCTGATTTTGAGAGAAGGAAAAGTGGTGCCACCTAAAGAACTCAGGGAAAGAATAATAAATATCTGCCATGAAGGACATTTGGGAATCAGCAAAACAAAAAACAGAATCAAATGTTGGTATTGGTTGCCAGGATGTGACATACAGATTGAGAGGAGCATAAGAAACTGCATGGAATGTGAGAATTCGGATAAAACTCAAACAACCCTACGTCCTCCACTCCAGCCTTTAAAGTGCCCAAATATGCCATGGGAAAGGGTTGGAATTGATTTAATGGGACCTGTGGAGTGGCAAGAAGAAACCGTATATGTAATTGTTATGGTGGATCACCTCTCAAAGTGTCCAGAAATAAAAGTATGTGGAAAAGTTGACACTAACGATGTACTGAAATTCATGGAAGAAGTATTCATAAGGGAAGGAATTCCAAAGACTATGGGGAGTGACAACGGAAGCCAGTTCACCTCAGTAGCTTTCAAGGAGTTTGTGGATAGAAACAGAATTAACCATAAAACAACCTCAGTGTACAACCCGGCTGGAAATGGAGCTGTGGAAAGATTTAATAGAGATAAAAGGAACCATCCAACTTGCAAACGCAAACGGAAAATGTTGGCGGAAAGAAGTAAACAAAATGGTGTGGGGGGGACAGAATCACTCCAGGTGAGAAAAAGTTGGTGAGCCCATTTGAAATTATGAGCGATAGAACCCCTATCTGGGAGGAGCTCTATCCCCTGAGCGCAGCAGGTGACAGCGCGGCGGGGCAAGGCGGTGTGTACCTACAGCCGGCCACTGAGACCAACACCGAGAAACACACGGGGGCCAGCCTCACGGAGGTCAAAGCGACGCTGGAAGGCGCCCGACAGTGCCGACCCGACAACCTCCGAGCAGGAGAGAGGCGCGCATAGGTGGGGTGGAAACACAATTAGGGAAGCAAAAAGGCCATACGGACAACTCTGTCCGAAAGAGGTGAAGCCCACAGAGAGCCGCAGTCCACCAGTCCACCAGACCACCGGAGAGCGATCTCACCCCCCCTAATGAGCAATGAGCCGTGGGAGCACACAAAACGCCGCAAAAACAAAGGGGGGGAAGTGGAACTAAAGGGGTAAACACCAGCAGAAGACACGGACCGCAAGTAACCCCCCCTAGGCAAGAGACCATACTCCGCACGTCAGAAAAGGCAACCTAACAAATCAGCTGAGGCTAACTAAGACCGCCACATAATCCCACCATACAACCAGACCACCAGAATCACGCCGGCGAAAGGGAGACACCAGACACAAAACGCCAGCAGAGCAAAGACCAGGCGGCCGAACAGCCGCGAACGAGACAGAACACACGCTGGCAGGGCCAAAGGCAAAGACCAGAACGAGGCATATCAGAGAACCCAGCAGATATAGAATCCAAAGCACCCACACACTGGCGGCAAAAGCTACAAACATACCTAAAGTGGTCCAAGCAGAGGGGCGGCTAGACAACATCCTATCCAGAAGGGGCATCGGGTCAATGGCAGGCAACGAAGGGAAGACGATGGGCGACCAGAAAAAGCCCAAAATAGACAACCAAGCATCTCCACTTAAGAACAGAGGCGAAGCAGTCACCCTTGAGACCATCCTAAGGAAAATAAACGAAGGCAATGCAGTGGCAAAGGAGACGAAACTCAAAGTGGAGAACATGCAGCTCGAGCTGGCGGCTATAAGAGCAGACCTCCACAGCACAAACATAAGAATGGAGGCAGCTGAGAGCCGAATAAGCTCACTGGAGGACGACACAAACGAAAACACCAAAGCCATAGCGGAGCTGCAGAAAGCCACTAAAAACATACAAAAGCAGCTAACGGAGAAGGACGACAGGGCAAGAAGAGGTAATGTAAGGATCCTGGGCATACCAGAAGGGACAGAAGATAAGGCGGGTTCATGTGCAGCCATGCTAGAAGAGATGATCCCCCTCCTCACAGGCATCGCCTTTGAGAGAGGCTTCGAAGTGCAAAAGGCCTACAGAGTACCAGCAGGGAAACCAACGACAGGCAAGGGGCCAAGGGCAATAATATGCAACCCGCTCAGATCAAACCAAACAGACGCTATCTTCGCCTATGCCAGGAAACATCAAAACCTTACGTGGGAAGAGAGCAAAATCGTCCTAACCCAAGACTACTCAAAGCCAAAAGTAGAGCTAAGAAAGGGTTTCCTGGCCCTCAGAGAAGCCCTGCATAAAAGAGGTGCCACTTTCAGTTTTGTTGCACCAGCCCGGTTTAAAGTAACAGACAAATGGAAGACAATGTTTTTCGACTGTCCAGGGGACCTAAGGAACTATCTGCGAGGACCACCAGTAGAAGAGATGGAGCAAACAAAGAACCCTCTAGCAGCAAAGAGAAGTGCCTCACCCGAAGAGAACGGACATCTGGAGTAAGGTACATTGCGGACCAAAATGACAAAACAACATATATACCTCATCAGGCTCAGGACAGGCAAAACTGAACTAAACCCAAACAGACACAACATGGCACGCCAGGTCTGTTTTCACCACGCCCGGCGATCCACAGGGAAGGATGCAGACTGGGCTTTGTGCTTTCTTTTTTCTTTTTTTTTTTTCCCCCAAGTACCTCATGGCTACACCAAGGAAGAACAAACTCTACCTCAGGGATGATGCAGGGCAGAGGAACTTTGTCGTCGCACACCCAATCAGCAAGTATGGGAGGGCGGGGGGAGGAAAGAGAAGGGGAGGAGGGGAGGGAGGAGGAGGGGGGACGGGGGGGGGGGTGCTGGAAGCATGTACATGGGTCTATTTACTATCACTTTCTCTTTTCCTACTATTTTTCTCTCCATACACCCACATCCTGGAGCAGCAAATGCGTATGCAGGCGTAGAGACACAGATCCACACATACCACAGATGCAAAAGGCGCACAGAGAGGGGTCACACAAGCAGCGAAATATAGAGATGCACAAATGACACACAACAACCAGAGTAGCAACCAGAGCAGCATCACGGCCGATATTAAGATAGTGTCCCTAAACGTCAAGGGTCTCAACAGCCCAGTGAAAAGGAGGAAGATACTCGAACACCTCAGGAAACAAAAAAGCGACATGTATGTGCTCCAAGAAACGAGACTAGAAGCAGCAGACATCAGGCGCATTAGCGCAAACTGGATAGGGGAGGTAGTGGGATCACCTGCGCAGAACAAGAAGAACGGGGTGGTAACAATCATCAGCAGAAAGTCCAACATAGCAGTGGTAGACTCACAGGCAGACACCCAAGGAAGAACAATTGTGACCACACTAAGAAGAGCGGGAGAGACATTTCACGTAGCGAACATATACGGCCCCAACTGCGAGGACAAACAATTGTGGGAAGGGGTAGGAGCACAACTGTACACCCTACCGCATGACGACCTACTGATCGTCGCGGGGGATATGAACCAGGTCCTCGACCCATCCATCGACAAACACCCACACAGACCCAGCCAGTCAGCAACCAATCCCAGCATCCTAAAGAACCTATGCTCCAAATTAAAACTGAAAGACCCATGGCGCCTAAGCAACCCGGATGCCAGAGAATACACATTCTACTCCAACCCACACAACTCATACAGCCGGATAGACTATATCCTAATGTCAGAAACACACACCCACCTTATAGACCACACGGAGATAGGCCCCAGATCAGTATCAGACCACTCACACATAAGCCTAACGCTATCAGGCAAGCACAACGATAAGCCATCACGCAGATGGAGATTCGATGATAGCCTACTCCAACACCCCCAAGCGAAGGCTGAGATAGAAGAGGCAATAAAGGAATACCTTCTAATAAATGACACACCAGAGACAAACAGGGAAGTACTATGGGACGCCCTAAAAGCCACCATCAGGGGCACTGTAATGACCATTAAGGGCAGGATGAACAGAGGAAGGAACAAGAGAATTGAAGATCTAGAGAAAGAGATTAAGGAGCTGGAGAACAGCCACATAGCCAAAATGGAAGATAGCAACACACTCACGAACCTCACCAGACGGAAGTACGAACTCAACAGAATACTGAGTGAGAGGGCAGGGACCTGGATTAACAAATACAAGTCCATCAACCTCTGTACTGCAAACAAGGCAGGCAAAAACCTAGTGTCATACCTAAAAGGTAAACAGAAACAGCACACAATAGACGCAATCAAAGATAGACATAGCAAGTCCCACACTGCAAACAGGGACATCCTAGAGGTCTTCACAGCCTTCTACGAGGAATTGTACACCAGGGACGACACACTCAAGGAGGATGGGGGAAAGGAGCTGCTAGGAGGCATAACCACACCTACACTATCAGACCGAGAACGTAACATCCAAGAGCAGCCCATAATGGAGGATGAGATAGAGGAAGCCACGGCAAACCTCAAAGACAATAAGGCACCGGGGCCGGATGGCTTCACAGCGGCCTTTTACAAGCAATATTTGCTCACTCTAAAACATACACTGAAACAAGTATTCACGGAATGTGTCCAGACTGGACGTATGACAACCTCAATGGCTGAAGCAAACATAATTGTAATACCTAAGGAAGGGAAGGAAACGAATGAGGCGAAGAATTTCAGACCGATCTCCCTCATAAACGTAGACGGCAAGATATACGCAAAGATACTAGCCAACAGACTCAATGCGTACCTACCAAAACTGATACACAACTCTCAGGTGGGCTACATCAAAAACCGTATGTCCCATGACAACACCAGACTACTTTGCCACATAATCAACCACTCATCCCGAAGCAACAACGCTGCTGTCATGATTGCCCTGGACGCCGAGAAGGCTTTCGACAGGGTTTCATGGCCCTTTTTAGACCACTGCATGGAGAAATTCGGGTTAGGGCCAAACTACAGAGGGATGGTGATGGCTCTATACAACAACCCCAAAGCGCGGGTGGTGGTCAACGGAGGCACATCAGACACACTACACCTAGGCAGGGGAACAAGACAAGGCTGCCCACTCTCACCAGCACTGTTCCTATTAGCTATAGAACCGCTCCTCACGATGATAAGAACAAACGAGGACATAGCGGGGATACCTATAGGAGGAGAAACATTCAAGCTAGCAGCATACGCCGATGACGTACTAATAGTCACGGAAGACCCAGAAAGATCAATCAAGGCACTGACTGACAATATCGAAAAATACGCGCAGGTATCAGGGTACAAACTCAACACAGACAAATCTGAGTGCAAACCTCTAAACATCCACACGACAAGAACTGTACTAGGAACGTCTGGACTAACCTGGCAACAGAAGCCCATAAAATACCTAGGCATCCTCTTTGAGAGAGACCTAAGAACGACACTAGACCAGAATGAACAAGCAACAATCCGGAAAATCAAAGATAAAGTAGAGGGGTGGTCCCCAAGATTTACAACATGGTGGGGAAGAGTAGAAGCAATAAAAATGATGCTCACCCCTATGGTCAACTACATGCTAACTATGCTCCCACTCACCAACACAGAAGACTTCCACAAGAGGCTAGACAAAATACTGAACAACCTCTTGTGGAGGGTGAAAAAACCCAGAATAAGCCTGCACAAGCTTAGACTCTCAAAAGACCAGGGTGGGCTAAACATAACTAACTTCAAACGATTCCAGGTAGCCTGCATAGCCAGACAGGGGCTACACTGGCTAGGCCCAAGACAGGAATACACCCCAGCATGGCTCACACTCGAACGAGGACTTCTAAAGGGCATGAACCCCATCGCCCTACTCACCGAAACCCGACACCCAGCAGCCAAGGACAACCCAGTCCTAAAGAACACGAAGTTAGCGCTCCTAAGTGTTGACAAACTCCTGACAACAAGCATTAAGGTAGGACAATCAGAGTCCATCTGGTACAACCCTAAGTTAAGATATATGGATAGGGTTCTAGACATGCACGAATGTTACAAACATGGCATATCCACTGCCCAAGACCTTCAAAAGCAAGGCGAGTATACAACATTTGACACCCTCAAGGAGACCCACAACCTACAATCCATAGAGCTCTACAACTTTCTGAAAATTAAAGTAGCAATCAGAAAGGCGAACCTTCACAACCGAACATCATCACTCACACAACTGGCAACTAGTCTCAATACACTAGGACACCAAGTAGCACACCTCTACAAAACACTCCGCCCCCAAAAGACTAAACTCAATGATAAGCTTACAGATTTCTGGGGAGGTGCAGCAGGAAAGGAACTCAGCGAGAACGAGAAAGCGGAACTATGGAGATCAACTTCTAGAAAAAAAATAACTGCAACGCTAAACCAGGCCAAATACTGGCTAGTACATAAGGCATACTGGACACCGGCCCGCCTGTCCGCTTTGGGGATCCGAGATAGCGATACATGCTGGAACTGTGACAGTGAGAAGGGAGACCTAGAACACCTGCTTATCAGCTGCCCTAAGATCAGGGGATTCTGGGACAGAATTGGGATACTTATCAAAGAGATCACCGGAGTAGCCATACACATAGATTTCCCGAGTCTAGCCCTAGGTTTCACATCCCCGTCCATCACAACAAAAGAGGAACGCGACCTCATTGACCTACTGTTGACGGCTGCAGTCAAAATAGTCCTAAGTAACTGGAAGGACACCTCAAAGGCTGCACCTAAGGCATGGCTAAACTGGGTCACGTTCCTAAGGGGGGCGGACAACATCACAGCGAAACACACGCCGAAAACTCATAGGCAGGCAAACATGTGGGAACGCCTTGACCTCTACCTATCCTCGCAGAAACCCCCATAGGCAAGAATATCAACGCCCGCAGAAGGCTGCACTCTGCAGATCCACACGCCAACAGAAAGAAACCAATACGCAAGGCTCCTCCACTCTTTCTCTCACTTCTATCTACTATCCCCCCCTTCGTCCGGGGCGTGGGCCAAGAACACCAAATGTACACCGCGGAAGGGACAACAGGATATGACGACAAGTTGGACATGGAAAATGAACTTTGAAACTGACACTCGAACAAAGCCACGGAACGACGGTGGCCAACACCCCCCCCCCTTTTCCCACCCCCCGCCCTGGGCGCCCTTCTCTTTTTTCTTCCTTCTGCCTTTTCTCTTCTCCTTTTTCCTCCACTCTCGTATACTCCGTGCTCCATGTAAATATATATTTTTTTATATACAATAAAAAATTACAGAAATTAAAAAAAAAAAAGAACCCCTATCTGCAAGGACAACATTGGATGGATGAAGTCAGCAAAGGAAAAGGAGTGGTCTGTGGATACAATAAGAAAAAGGATAAAACATGCACAAGCTGCATACGAAGTAAAATAGTTGGAGACAGAGTAAGAATAAAGAAAAGCGGACACGTTACCAAAGGTGAAACGGGTTTACGGCACCGCTTGAAGTAAAAGAGGTTTTCTGCAATTCTACTCAGTGATGGAAGAGTGTGGCATGCATCAGCGATATCAGTCTGTCACAATAGGGATGTCAATCCACAGGAAGAGAGTAAAACCAAATCCATAGAGGAGAAATATGTGCAAAAGAGGTCACAACGGGAATATGAAGATTCAGATTCTGAACACTACAGCGACAAAGAAACCCACAGAACAAATGAAATTCAGAATGTGGAATCCATTGGTGAAAGGAGAGACATCAGTAGTGACGCGTCCGAGATATTCCTGGACACGGATGATGTCTATGAATCAGGTGAGGAACAAGAAGAACCTGTGGGGCATGAAGGAGATTCCAACACATACAACAAAGAGACTGTAAAAATCACTACCATGTGATGAAGGACATTTGGCACCTCCTACGAGTATGCCCGAAAGTGACACTAGTAGAGCAATAGCCAGCACCAGTAGCTTTGGTCGGGTTTTAACCCGTTGGCTGCTTCCGCTTTTTTGCGGCAGTACGGCCGTTTTAAAAAACGGGCGCGGTTGTGTCGGCCATTGGCCGACGGTAGCACCAGCGAGGTAGTGCTGCCGTCGGTCAATGGGTGACGGCAGCAGCCAACGGGTTAAGCAAACCCAATAAATATGAAGACTTTGTTTGTGAGTAGCGCGGCGCAAGAAGCACTGAGTAATGGCCGCGCGTTTCCCATACTTTCTCCATTTTAGGGATGGAGATGTGTTGTATCTGTACCCTTCTTCCCTTTCCCTCACCCCTGCTCGCGCTTGCTATGCCCCGCACCTGATTGGTTGTAATCAGCTGGAACGTTACAGCTGGCAGTTGGTTTTGACAGTTGGTTTTGACAGTTGTCACCTGAGGTCAGTTGACATCAGCTATTCCTGTGACCGCAGCCTTGGTGTGTTGTCTTAGCAATAAACAACATATTACTCTACTGCCGCACCTGGATGATCTTTACAGGTCTGTCTGGGCCTCATCTTGGGGAGAGGGAGGGGGGGTGATGTTTGGTGTTTGTCTCTCACATGCAGTGCAGGGTGGGGGAATCCGGTGAAATAAGAGGATTCCTGGTGAGAAAGCCTTGTTACCTCTTAAGTTTCTCTCACAAACACTTTCCAGCCTCCTGCGAGTTTCTGCCTCATTTGTGTGAACCCAAAACAGGCTCCTATACACCCAGCCATGACAGCGGCAGTCTGCGCATGTGCGCAGGAGCAGTGTCTGACCTTCTCCGTCATTGGGCAGTCTGCGCATGTGCAGAGGACCTTCCTCGTCCATTCCCATAATTTGTCAGTCTGCGCATGTGCAGAAGAGTAGTGTCTGACACTCCTCACGATTGGTCAGTCCGCGCATTTCTCGACAACCTTCGAGTGAAAGGGAACTTGGGATCCATTTCCGGGTCACAGGCAGCAGGGACAGCACCAGTGTCGGAGGATGACATAATTTCCGCCATTTTCTTTTGAACACACGTTCACCATCTTCTTTTGTGTCATATTTTCCGCGTGGGACCCTCAGAGGAGCTTCCCCTCCACCCCCCAGACCCCCAGGAGGAGGAGAGAGCCTGGACACGTCTGCACAGGTCTCTGCTCAGGTAGGCACCTTCTGCTGTGCACCTCACACTATTCACACACATACAAGACATGCGACTATCAGGCTTATTTTTAGTAAAAAAATATTTTATATACAACATTTAAAATATAAAACATTTTTTTAAATAAATAATTCATAATATCTGTTTACAGGAGAGACCACAGACAGTGTTATAATAGATAATCTCCCATATGTATAGTGATCCAATATCCACACATCAATTATAATTTAACCCGTATTTAGCATTTCATCATAGGCAAAGAACAATATTTCAATTTTATTCACAGCTACATATGTAATAATAGTCAATCGTGTTCAGGTAAGTCTCCAAAGTAAAAGCATACATTTAATTTTGAATGATAAAGCAATACAGAACAAAACAGTTGTCAACGCTGCGTTTCGGTGGACTAAAACTGGTTGACACCACCTTCTACAGGACAAAGTTGAGGTTAAAAACAGTATTGTTCACTCTAGAAATAAAAACAATACATACATAAACATTCAATAAAGGAGGACTTTTTCTTTCCACTAAATATCAGACTATACGTCTTGTAGACATACTCCATGTGAATAGTATGAGGTAGAGGCAGAAAATAAAAAACTATAACACAGGGAACAACACTTGTTATTGAATCGGTGCGCAATTAATGTTATTACACTATTAAAATCTGTGCACACTGCACTGCTTTTCCTCTCTGTGAGAAATCTGTGAAGATTGCTATTCCTTTTACCACCATATCAAATCTAAATGGATATTTGTAGATCACTTAAAGGTCTTTTGGGACTATCCTAAACAGTGCCAAATCTCAAGGAAAGGTGGGTTATGAGCTTCATATAAGAATGTAGGTAGGAGGAGGTAGAATATAGGTCTGCCTGCAGTTGATTCCACAGTTAATGGGCTAAGACTAAAAATTACCTAAATCCAAAATAGGCTTAGTGGAAACCGGGAATGCAGAGAAGGTTAGAGACAGAAGAACGAAACAGACAATAAGGAGTGTTTAGTCACATTATTTTTAAGAAGTATAAAGCTGACTTTTATGTACTAATGAAAGAACTTTGGAGAAAATCCCCCTAGTAACTGAAAGCCAGTAAGGTTTGTATGATGCAAAGCTAAAGTCTCAGATCTCACAGGTTGGTTTTTTGAAAAGTAGAAGTCTATGAAGTTGGTGCTTTGCTATTCCTAGGTGGAAATCATTACAGTATTCAACCCTAGAGAATGTGTGGCATTGGCAAAAGGCACAATTTGTGCACGCTGCACTACTTTTTACTCACACTGTGAAGGGCATTGCATAAGAGACAATCAGTCCAAACTACTCTGCTTATTTCTATACTGTAAGATGTGTTTACAGCATAAAAGCATATTGGACCACACTTCACTGTTACTCACACTGTGAAGGTCGTTTACAGATGAAATCAGTGAATTCTGCACTGTTTTGGATGTGACCATCTGAAAGTATCAGATTTTGGTAGCTCCTCTGTCAGACACTCTTGTTGTTTACCAGATGTCTGGCATAACATGCAGAATACAGTTTGGCAAATACTGTGCTGACTGTTTGCTCTTCTGAGTCAAAACCCCAGACAAAATCTGCCAAACAGACTCTGTACACACATTCTGTTAAAGATTTTGTCTGAGTGACTTCTCAGCAGTTTAATGCTGAGGAAATGTATTGAGTACCTACACACCCAGCGCTCTCTTCGTGCTATCTATAGAGCTTGACTGAACAAAGGTACGTTTAAGGCTGAAAAGGAAGGTCTCAAGCTTTTTCCTAAGACGAGACAAGACAGGAATGGACCTGATTGCATTGATGAGCTGCCAAGTAAGAGATTAGTTTTCCACTTGAAAAAGCTTTCCTGAGACATGTAGCTAAAAGATTAAAATTAGAAGAACAACGTAGCCGGGTGACCAGTACAATTTAAAGCTTGATTTCTAGAATAAGGGAGCATCTCTGTGGATGCATCTGTGTACAGTGCTCATGGATTTTAGATCAGTCCTCTTGAAAATGGAAGGCAAATAAGATTAAGCAAGATTGGCTTTTGTGCAGCTTGCAAACTATTAAGCTGCTGTTTAGACACCACACCACATAAGGATTCACAATGGTCTAAGCAACACCCATTTGATGCAGAGACTAAGCTTCTCTGAGTGTCTATCGATAGAAGTGGAAGGATAAGCCTAGGGCTACACAGGATCCTGTGCCAGGCTGATACAAAAGAGGAGATTTGGAGTTAACTTTTAAGTTGGCATGGAATTTACATCCAAGGTTTCTAACCCCTAGTTGGGATCCAGGTCGTGCTCTGAGATCAAAAGCCAGTAAACCAACTGCCGTGAGATGACATTGTTGCCCACCACCTTCAGTCTTTGACCTATGGTTCTTGACTTATGACCTTTTGAACTCTTCCCCTTTGTAGGGTAACATCACGTGGGATTTTTCATTATTCTTTGGTTTTTGAAAGTTTGTTAACTCTTATTGTGGTTTGTTTTTAATCAAGTTTACTGTTTGTGCACACCATATGGGCGGGGCCTTAAATTGTGGCCAGAAAGCTGTCCAAACTCCTTGTGAATTTTATAGGCCCAGAGTCAAGAGAGCGCGCAAGTCTACTTCTGTTTAGCAGTTCTTGAAACATTCCATAGAAAAAGATGAAGTATGTCAGTGGAGAAACTGCTTGCACTGGTTCACAAGTTTGCTGAATGCTGAATTTTCTTTTCTTGTCACTTTGTAGTCGAGGATAACATTGGCATAGAACTCCATGATTTTTCAAAATCTTGTGCATTGTGCCTACATTGTGTGTAACCTGTTGGGGCCCCATTTCTCCTCAAGAAGGTTCCAGAGCCTTATGTTTTTTTTAGGGGTTGGAAGTACATATACCATATTTTAAGTTGCCCTTCATAACTACCAGCCCAACCTTCCTTGCAATCACGGCTCTAACTTAATATTCAGTCTTATCTGCTGCATCCTACTGTATTTGCATGTTCAACTTCTGTACCTTCTGGAGTAAGCCCTTACTGTTCAACCAAACTACCCCTGGCCCAGAGGCACTCACTTAATCCTTAAAATTGCTAATTTGACCTCCAAATTGTTCAACTTCTCAACTCTACCAACACTTTTTTCACCACCATGTCAGTGCAGCAGTACCAAACTATTATTATTATCACTATAAGCTCCCTACTTGATCCCTTCCCACCTTCAATACTTAGACTGCTTGAGAAGGCGTCCCTCACAGAAGTTTTGGATCTCCTTAATTCCTCCCTGATCACGGGTGTAGTGTCTCAGAACTGGAAGCATGCTTTGGTACTCCCTCTGCTCAAGAAAGGACCTGGACCCTCAGTGTTGGTTTAACTTTAGGCCAATTTCGCTTCTCTCTATTTTCTCCAACATTTTGGAGAAACATGTCAATACTCACCTCTCCTCCTTTGCTACTGCCCACAACCTGCTGCTTTAATCCCAGTCTGGGTTCAAGTTGGGCCACAGCATCCAATCGGACCTACTTGGAGTTACAGAATATCTGAGGCAAGAACTCGACTCTGGTGGGACAGCTGCCCTTATCCTCCTCGATTTAAGTGCAGCCTTCGATACGGTCTCACATTCCACTCTTGTGGATAGATTGGAGTCTGAAGGAATTGCCGGCATTGCCTTGAATTGGTATCTTCATTTTTGAAAGATCGAACATTTCAGGTCTCATCAGCAAACAGCATTTCCACTACTCTGACACTGACCTCTGGGATTCCTCGGGGTTCTATTCTGAGCCCTCTGCTTTTTAACATTTTCCTACGCTGCTCGATGGAAGTGATTGAAGACTCTGGTGTCACCCTATTTTCGTATGCAGATGATACTCAGATTATTTTCTCACTATCTGATGCTCAAAACAAGGATCCTTCCCTTCTCAGGCAAGACCTGGAAAATGTCGCCCTCTGGAAGAACAGAAATGCCATCAAACTGAATGGCAATAAAACTGAAGTCCTGATCCTGGGAAATAGCCCTGAACTTTGGGGAGTCAGCCAATGGCACATCATACTGGAGCCTTTACCTGCACTGGTGGATAAGGTTAAGAATCTCGGTTTTATTATCAATAAAAATCTTTCCCTGACACCGCAGGCCTCCAAGCTTACAACCTCTATTTTTCCATCCTGAAATGGCTCAAGAAAATACTCTGGCTGATTCCTCTAAGTTTTCAGAGAACATTGCTACAGGCCTTGGTAACATCCATTTTGGACTATGGGAATGTACCGTATCTAGGTGCGGATACAGCCTTGACTCATCGCTTGCAGACCATCCTGAGCGCAACCGCACGCCTGCTTTTCCGATTGCGGAGATATTCTTCTGTCTCTCCCTTGCTTCACAAACTTCACTGGCTGAGGGTTGACAAACGGATTAAGTTCAAGGCCTTATTTTACATGTTTCGTATCGGACACAGCCTTGCTCCTTCATATAGCCAATAGCTAATGTCTCCATATGTCCCTGCCCTAGCACTGAGATCAGCTAACCTCGCACTGTTTACTGTGCTTAGGTTTCGCAGAGCTTGTCTTAAGGGGTGCTCCTTCTCCATTTTAGGTCCAAAACTCTGGATTTCTCTTCCGGTAGCTCACAGATCCTGTAACTCATTGCTTCATTTCCGTAAGAACTTAAAAACTATGCTCTTCAACTGCCCTGACTGAGCCATTGCTACCTTAGGCATTCGACTTGCTGTGCCCTCGCTATAGGTCCGCCAATAGCTCTGGGAGACCCTTTTGGGTAGCGGCGAGCTATATAAGCTTCTTAAATAAATTCATTAATAAATAAATAAATATTATGAACAAGAAGGACATTTATTTATCCCAGTAAAGCGTTAACATGGGGGCAAAGCAACCACCACCCACCCATAATCCCATTACTCAGGAGTGTGGTTAAAACCCAGAGCAGACTAGCAACAAGGAAATATGACCCAAAAGAGGACTTGAGGAAAGATACGTACTGCAGTACCTCATTTCCCCAGGGTAAACACAACTGAATCAAAATAGAGGTGACCTCTTCTTAACCCCTTCAGTGCTGCGCGAGTTTCGCTGCAGTGCTGAAGGGTTTAAAACCGTATTGGCTCATGACGGAAATGTTCCGTCATCAGCACCGGAGCACCGACGCTGATGACGGAACCGTTCCGTCATGAGCATGCAAGGGGTTAATTCTTCTTTGTCTTCCAGACTCCAGGGACTAAGAAACAAAAAAACACTCCTATTTTTTACAAGGACTCTCGCCCACATATTATGTTTCGCGCTTAATTATTTGAGTCCTTGCCCGGTATATTTCAAAATACCAGGCGGAGAAGCGCCTTACAAGCTGGTGCTGCGTTGCTTTAATGAGCTCGACTTCGAGATCTTACATGTTCACATATGTAGAGGGATGCCAGCCTTGTCTCTCTGCTCATATCTCTACCTAATCAATCAATCAAGAAATTTGTAGACCGCGCTACTCACCCGTGAGGGTCTCAGTGCGCTATGGGGGCGGGGGAAGCAGCTACTAGTCGAACAGCCAGGTCTTGAGAAGTCTCCTGAAGGTCAGCGGGTCCTGGGCCTGCTGCAGGTGGGCGGGGAGGGTGCGGTGGATGCGTGGGACGAGGTCGAGGTCGGTGGAGCGAAGCTGGGGGTTCGGGTGTAGAAGGACAGTCGTTCGTTAAGGTATGCGGGTCCGGGGCAGGGGAGTGCTTTGTGAGCGTGGGTGAGGAGCTTGAAGGTGATCCTCCTGTTGACCGCGAGCCAGTGCAGGTCTCTCAGGTGGGTGGTGATGTGGCTGTGGTGAGGGAGTCCGAGGATGAGGTGTGCAGAGGTATTTTGTATGCGTTGGAGTCTCTTCTGGAATGTGGCTTTGGTTCCTGCATAGAGGGCGTTGCCGTAGTCCAGCTTGCTGCTGACGAGTGCTGGGGTGACCGTCCTTCTGGTTTTGGTGGGGAGCCATCTCTAGATCTATCGGAGCATGCGGAGGGTGTTGAAGCAGGAGGAGGAAACAGCATTAACTTGCCGGGTCATAGAGTGCGTGGAGTCAAGAATGAACCCCAGGTTGTGTGCGTGGTTGGTGGGTGTCGGGGCAGCTTCCAGCGTGTCCGGCCACCAGGAGTCATCCCATGCGGAGGGGGTGGATCCGAGGATGAGAACAGAACTGTTTACGTGGGCTCCAACTCTGGTATTTGATTTTGTGCAATAAATTGTACCCCTGTATTTAAGGCACTTCTCAGCCAAGGAGAAAGATAGAAACACATACCTTTCCTGTAGTGTAGTTCCTATTATCCCAATAGGCTCTGCGCATTGGAATAATACCTTCAATAGTATAGGCCTAGACCAGACGTTAACTAGGTCTTCTACTGTCGATATTAGACTTAAAGTTTTGGGTTTGCCAGCTAGCTCAGAGTTCACTAGAAACTTTCTCGAATAGGCAAGGAGGAGTTGAACCTCCCTGGATAGACAAGAAGGGATTTAGTTTCTGACAACCATAAAACATGACAACTTTGCTCTCCCCCAATCAAGAGTATATCTCTAGAGTCGTGTGAAAACAAAAGACAACTTATTTTACTCAGTCAGTACGTGCATTCTTAGTCTCACCAGATTGTAGAGAAAAGGAAGAGACGGGCGTGTTCAATAAAAGATGGTATTTATTGATCAGTCTCTTTTCTCATACAAGAGAAATGGATCGATATTATCGCAATACTTATGGTTAAGTAAAGTGCATACAATAAAAGCAGAAGTATAAAATAATACTGTAGAAACATTTATATGGTTTCTAAGCCATAAGGTGTTTTAAAATGGATAAAATAGATACATACATATATACATTTGACTAATCGTACTCAACTGGTGTTTCTAACTACGCCTACCCCAGTGTACCTGACCTAAGCCTAATACGTGGGCGGGAATAGAAAGTAGCAGTTTAAGTTAAGTTTGTTTTGCCAAGTGACTGACTCAAGAATTCTCTGCAAGGGGTTATTCAGTTCTGTACCTGGAATCTAGGATGAATGAGGGATGGTATCTCTCATCTCTGGTCTCGATATTCCAAGCTGCCTGCGAGGGCTGCTCGGAAGCGCCGGAGCTGGATTTCTCGGCAGGAGAAAGCAGCGTCTCGTTCTCAGCGCGTCAGGAAGGCGGGGCTGCGCCAGCGGGGTCTGCTCTGCTCTGGGCTTCGGCAAGTCTGGCTGCTCCGATCTCGTCACCACCGCGTGTGTTTGCTTAAGGCAATACCGGTAATATTTATACCTGTAAGGTGCCGAGATTGACGTAAGGATGGACATAGATACTTCAATAAGGATGTCATACGAGCTGGTCGTTAGCACATTCTTTTGCTGAAGTTCTCGGTGAAATCAAAACAATGGCCGCAGGGTTTTTCCCAGGTTGTCATAGGTTTGATTTGTTTTGAGAACTCCGTATGCCTTATCAGGGGCTGGAGGAATATTGCTTGTCTAATTAGATGGCAAGCGTTATGACCTAATCAGATAACACGTTCCTGTGCCGTGGTGTGGCTTCATCAGATAACGGTTTCTGCATCATGGGATGGCTGCTAGTTAACTTGTTAACCAGAACAGGGTCAGGAATAGGGGGATCGATACAGAACCTATAGGAATACATCACATTCCTATGTTACTTGCTTGTGCTTACTGTGTCCCAGAAGGACCCCCTCTACCCTCCACAACTCAAAACCTAAATTCAGCAATAAACTACTTAAAGATGACCAGTGCGTAGGAACCAGAGTGGCCATATTTTTTGTAATCTCAGCCAAGGAGAAAGATAGACACACATACCTTTCCTATGTTACTTGCTTGTGCTTACTGTGTCCCAGAAGGACCCCCTCTACCCTCCACAACTCAAAACCTAAATTCAGCAATAAACTACTTAAAGATGACCAGTGCGTAGGAACCAGAGTGGCCATATTTTTTGTAACTTTTTATCCGTTTGAGCTAGATTTATTTTTTAATCTGTAGGTTATGCAGTATATGATGGATTGCATGTCGAACGCAACTGCCCTGAAAACATGATTAAGAAATCAGTTAAGAGAGCCAGGAATTATAACAGGATACCCTCATTGAGTATACATACCAACAAACAATATGTATGCCTTACTATCAATTCCACTTTATCAAGCCAGATGCAGAATTAATTAGAAAACACTGGCAGATTCTGAACATTGGAAGACTGATGTTCGAGAAACGTCTGGGAAACCAGGAGGAATTAAGAGGATGGTTGGCTCTCTTTTGCTTGATTTATCAAAGATAGTAATCATTTATATTATTATTTCTGTATGCAATTATAGATCAAAACTAAATTGTCCATCCCGTAGAGCAACCCCATTGCATTTAGTGTTCATTCGGCACATCTGGCAATTTATTCAGGAACTGATTTGTAACATCTGTCTTTTCTTCTTCCCCACATTTTCTTTATGTATTTGACAGCCTTATTGGAGTTCATAAATGTAGAGGCTTGCCCATTGAATGTAAATTTGAGTACACCTGCCTGCTTTTAATATGTCACAAAGTAACTGGAGTAAATGCATGCAATTTTTCGTGAGAGGACATGATTAATCACAATAGGCACTAGATTAACAACTGACCTTGGGTTCTGGAGTAATTTGCTACGCGCCATAAAGCGCTTGAACGCCTTGTAAGGGATAGGTAGCTCTATATAAATCCAAGTGCAAGGCGGACGCATGTGGCATGGTGGGTGGAAATAGTGACACAGCTCAAACAGAAAACCCAAGTCATAGTTAAACAGACAATTCGATGTTGTTTATTGAGTATAGTCCGTAAACGCAGACACGCGATGATTCGTAATAAATACGTGAGGCTGGGCCTACTCCAGGCGAAATGCTGCATGAGAATAGACTGGGTGTTGTGCAGGGAACCCAGAGTACAGAAATGGATGGCAGGTGGTCTGGAGTGGGCCCTGGCAGAGAAGCTCAGTCTGAGAAGCGTTAGTGGAGGACCTCAGTGACTGGGCAGACATTATGTGGTGGTGTGGTGTGGTGTGGCTCACTGGTTAGAGGCGGCAGACCCGGAAGCAGAAGTCGGCCCGGGACCAGGGTTCGATTCCCGACGCGGCAGGGTCGCGGATCAGGGTCAGCGGACTCGATAATTCTCGCCTCGGTGCCTACTCTAACCAGGGGTCCCACTCGGCAACTCTGGGCATTAGCTTGCCTCTTCTCCACAACGGCCCCCCACAGACGCGGGGATGCCTGGCTCCACCTTGGGGATTCTCAGCAGGGACCATCCCACAGGGAAAGCCAGGACGGGTTCCCCAGCAGTATACAGCGCCAGGACGCCGACTGGCAACAGTGCGCTTTACAAGTATACACATTACATTTCATTACATTACATTTCATTATGACGCGCATGATGGATGACGCTCAGTCAGATAGTACCTGATTCAGTCCAAATGAACCTTTGAGCAAAGACCTACTGTGCATAATTTCATTTGTGAATTCACTTGCGCAGTATGCATGTGTTACTGTTGGTAAGGAGGTCTGGGGCGTTGGGAGGGAGGGGGGCTTTCAGACTACAATCACCATGCATCCAGCTACTGGGAACTGTCCTGTGGAAGCTGTCTTCTCTAAGTGCATGAGCCAATGCACATAGATTTTATAACATTATTAATAAAGGTGATAAAAAATATATCTTCCCAGGAACATGAATGTAAACACGTGTTGACAGCCGCTGGCATTTGTAATTGTGGACAAGGCCATAAGGCACGTGGACTGTGTCATGAGACTGGAAAAACAAAAGAGTAATACCCCTTACAATGCAGGACTTAAAAACTATCCTCTTTTTGTGAAAATACGTAAATCGGTGGTTGGTAAAGCTGTGTCTGTGGGATTGGATACAACCTCGAGCCAAATACGCGTCAGCAGGGGCGGGCTTAGGCATGTGCAAGCTGTGCACCTGCACCGGGCCACCAAACCCAGGGGCCACCACACCAATATATATCCTTAATATAATAATCCTCTGAGGATAGATACATATTTGCGTGGCGGCCCCAGTGGCAGGGATTTAGCGGCCTCCGGCTCTGTCCCAGTTCCAAACACCCTGACCCCCCCTCTTCGCTGGCCTCCGCGCTCCGCCCCGCCCGGACCCCCTCTTCCGGGCCCCCTACTTACGCTCCCTGCCCAGGGCCGCCATGAGCCTAGAGCCGCCCCTGATGTCATAATTAATAGCACTAATCCAACAGTACAAGGCAAGGCAATCTGCAAATAAGAAATTCGACCTGTGCAAAATTAATTTAATCCTGTTCCAGAGCAAGCTGGGGTTCTCTTTGAGCTAGTTCAACACACCGAGGAGAAATGGGGCGAAGAACAAATAGAGACAAAGACTCTTAAATCATTCATTAGAAACAATTCTGGAGCACAATCATTTTCTTTCTTTAACAGAAATTTGCAAAGATATATGAGAGTCTGGCTCGGATGCCCGCAAGATTTCAGGAAATGGGGCAAATAGCATCAGATACTGTGGATAAGTTAGTTTCACAAAATAAAGCGACAATGGAGATTCAGATAGATGTTAACTTTATATTAAATTGATCATACATTTGAAAATCACTCTCGGCGGTCCATTTTACGCTTTGTTGGTATCCCATAAGAAAGCGAAGCCTAAGAGGGGAACAAAAGAGTGATTCAACTTGTTGAACTTTTATTTTTCCTAAGAATCTGTCAATTATTAGAGTACATAGGGTCCCACGCTGGCAGTCGCTAAATATGAAATATCCATATGCAATTTGTGTGAAGTTAGTGAATTATCACATGAAGGAACAGATCCTTTCGGTGACAAGTGAATATAGATCTTTTGCAACTCCTGACGGCAAAACAAATCAAGTTTTTTTCAGTCATGTCCAATGTTCCCTCTCATTTTTTCCCCTCTGTGTGCGGCAGTGTAAGGCCTCTATGCGCTGCAGCCAAGGGTATGTGCGCCAAGAAACTTAGCAATGTCTGCAAGCGCAGCTACCAGCATCAGTGGCGTTTGCTACTGTAATTGTTTGTAGACCGCCAAAGTCAAACAAGCATTTACAATGCAATGGTCTCAGCAATATTATAGGTAGAGCTATTGGCATTGCTCATTTTTATTTTTTGCATCCCTAAATAAATGGCATTGTCTTTTATATTGGCAATAGCTTAATTGTTTGCATATGCGAGACCTATTGCATTAGCAGAGAGATGTCATAAACAATGAAGAACATGGGTCCAAAAATCACCTGTAAAAGGAGGACAATCATTTTGGTTAACATTCGCGTTATCAGAACTAAGCCCAACCACCCTCTGAATTATATGCAAATCCACCGTTTACAGTCTGATACTTCTGTGCGCCTTTTCGATTTATGTAAATGGCAATGCTAAGCAGGGCCGCACTAGCAGAGCGTCTACCATCTCCTTCATCGTCCTTCCCGCCCTAACACAGCCCTTCCACAGACTACACCTGCTAGAGAAATAGAAAAGGAATGCTCGGTCGCCACTGCCAGACACTGCTGCTTGACCTGCATCAGCTAGTGAAGCAGCTGCATGATGCAACTGCAGCCAGAACATTTTCCCCAGACCACAGGAAGACCAGAAATGAGGCGAAGGAGCTAGACTGTGTTAGGTTAGGTTATGTAGTGTATTTGTAAGGCGCACCACAAGGGTGATGGTGCATGCAGGAGTGTGATCATGCTACAAAACTGCATTGAGAATCTCAGGGAACCCACCATGATCAATAGTCATTATCCCCCTATGTTTAAGACCCCTAAAATAAGTCCCTGGAAAAAAAACATTGATCCAGCATTGAGATCGTATGTTCTTTGGAGTATGACGTTCCCTTGATCCTCAAAAAATCCCTCTCGCAGCTTCGACAAAAGTAAAGCAATGCATTAAGGCTGAAAGCGCATTTTTTATACACTGGAGAATAAACTCATTTGCCAATCAGTGAACAGATGGCAACATAACTGAAGTTGAGAATCAACATTCATATAATACGTACAGAACCTGCACTGTACGTTCAGCCTCAGGTCCTGTTAGTCGAGCACACAAGGTTCAAGACCGCTCTGTGTTAACCTATCGGCTGTAAACGACCACAAGTGCGAATGGAGTGGATGGACTTTTAGCTGTCCATGCTTCGGAGGTCGACGAACAGATTGGCTAAAGACAGCACCTGTCACACAAGTGCCTCGGTGACTAGGATGAATTACAGGAATATTGTTCATTCCTGTGTGCATTGTGCAGTGCAGGTTCTGGGGGGCTGTAATGCACCACTACCCTCCAAGATGCCCTGCTCGTCCAGCCTCCAGGGATTACTTCCGAGGTCAGTTCAACCATGCGGCTGCTTTGCTGATTGAAAATCATACTCCCAGAATCTCATTAACCAGGATACAAAATCTACGGATTAAAGGCCATGCCAAGGCATTTCAAAACTCCGTTTCCAGCGCACAGTGAATTACTACGTTCGTCTTATTCCCCTCGACATGATTGGAGATGGGGCATCCCCGTGCATCATCCTAGTAGGAACACATCTGTTCACACAAATACAGAGTTACAAATGCACACAACTACTCGCCAAAACACAAAACACAACAGTAGGAACACATCTGTGCACACCAAAATGTAAATGTGACGGCAGTGCCTATGCGCACAACTGGCCAAAATACAACGGTGGGAACAGATCTGTGTACACAACTTTTCACCACAGTACAATGGTACAAGAATGTTAATGCACACAAGAGCTCGCTAAAATACAAAATTGGGAATGCATCCGTTCACACAACTACGCCCCCAAATACAACAATGGCACAACTGCTCACCAAAGTCCAACGGTAGGAATGTATCCGTCCACACAACCGCACACTAAAATGCAAGGGTACAGATGTGTCACGAAAGAAGACGAGGAAAGTGCCGGCGAAAGTGTTGGAATTGATGGGTCGGCGGCTCAGGGCAACCGCAGCCCCGCAGCCCATTGAAGGGCAGGATAATGAAGGCGGATGGGGCTGCCGGCACCATGGGAGCGGCTATTGTCCACTGAGAGGTGAGAGTGAGCCTGGGGAAGGGGGAGCCCGGGAGATAGAGGCAGGGGAACAGAGGAGAGCCCCACAGAAAGGAGAACGAAAGGGGAGAAAAGACACGAAAGAAGACGAGGAAAGTGCCGTCGAAAGTGTTGGAATTGATGGGTCGGCGGCTCCGGGCAACCGCAGCCCATTGAAGGGCGGGATAATGAAGGCGGATGGTTCCCCAGCTGCCGGCACCATGGGAGCGGCTATTGTCCGCTGAGAGGCGAGAGTGAGCCTGGGGAATGGGAGCCCGGGAGAGAGAGGCAGGGGAAAAGAGGAGAGCCCCACGGAAGGGAGAACGAAAGGGGAGAAAAGACACGAAAGAAGACGAGGAAAGCGAGCGAGAGCAGCCTACCTCAACCTTACCAGCAGCAAAATGGCGGCCTCAAGCTTCCGAGATTTTTCGGATTCGGGGGCGTGGTTGACTGTTCTGAGTGACGTACGATGTCACTGTCTAAAGAACACTGGGATGGTGCAATGAGCTAAAAAACGGTGTTGGATCTAGCCCTGATCTTTTGACTGGGTGAGAGTGTTCTGCTTAATTCAGAGACTCTGTCCCTCACCACCCCTTGTTGTAAATATTTCTGTCCACCCTAAGCGTGGAAGGGTATACTCAGACATGAGTCCCTTGCTCATTGCACCATCAGGATTCAAGCAAGCCGGGCCGAAGATGGCTGTAATGCCAGAAACCGGTCCCCGGAAGCTTGTTTCCTTCCCAGTGTAAGAATTGGCTTTTGTAGTTTGGTTTGCCCTGTTCCCATCATGCACTGGGACAGGAACAGACTAATTTGCATACAGCCAGGTTCTGAAACTGGGATGGTGCAATGAGCTAAAAAACGGTGTTGGATCTAGCCCTGATCTTTTGACTGGGTGTGAGTATTCTGCTTAATTCAGAGACTCTGTCCCTCACCACCCCTTGTTGTAAATATTTCTGTCCACCCTAAGGGTGGAAGGGTATACTCAGACATGAGTCCTTTGCTCATTGCACCATCAGGATTCAAGCAAGCCGGGCCGAAGACGGCTGTAATGCCAGAAACCGGTCCCCGGAAGCTTGTTTCCTTCCCAGTGTAAGAATTGGCTTTTGTAGTTTGGTTTTCCCTGTTCCCATCATGCACTGGGACAGGAACAGACTAATTTGCATACAGCCAGGTTCTGAAACTGGGATGGTGCAATGAGCTAAAAAACGGTGTTGGATCTAGCCCTGATCTTTTGACTGGGTGAGAGTATTCTGCTTAATTCAGAGACTCTGTCCCTCACCACCCCTTGTTGTAAATATTTCTGTCCACCCTAAGCGTGGAAGGGTATACTCAGACATGAGTCCCTTGCTCATTGCACCATCAGGATTCAAGCAAGCCGGGCCGAAGACGGCTGTAATGCCAGAAACCGGTCCCCGGAAGCTTGTTTGCTTCCCAGTGTAAGAATTGGCTTTTGTAGTTTGGTTTGCCCTGTTCCCATCATGCACTGGGACAGGAACAGACTAATTTGCATACAGCCAGGTTCTGAAACTGGGATGGTGCAATGAGCTAAAAAACGGTGTTGGATCTAGCCCTGATCTTTTGACTGGGTGAGAGTATTCTGCTTAATTCAGAGACTCTGTCCCTCACCACCCCTTGTTGTAAATATTTCTGTCCACCCTAAGCGTGGAAGGGTATACTCAGACATGAGTCCCTTGCTCATTGCACCATCAGGATTCAAGCAAGCCGGGCCGAAGACGGCTGTAATGCCAGAAACCGGTCCCCGGAAGCTTGTTTCCTTCCCAGTGTAAGAATTGGCTTTTGTAGTTTGGTTTGCCCTGTTCCCATCATGCACTGGGACAGGAACAGACTAATTTGCATACAGCCAGGTTCTGAAACTGGGATGGTGCAATGAGCTAAAAAACGGTGTTGGATCTAGCCCTGATCTTTTGACTGGGTGAGAGTATTCTGCTTAATTCAGAGACTCTGTCCCTCACCACCCCTTGTTGTAAATATTTCTGTCCACCCTAAGCGTGGAAGGGTATACTCAGACATGAGTCCCTTGCTCATTGCACCATCAGGATTCAAGCAAGCCGGGCCGAAGACGGCTGTAATGCCAGAAACCGGTCCCCGGAAGCTTGTTTGCTTCCCAGTGTAAGAATTGGCTTTTGTAGTTTGGTTTGCCCTGTTCCCATCATGCACTGGGACAGGAACAGACTAATTTGCATACAGCCAGGTTCTGAAACTGGGATGGTGCAATGAGCTAAAAAACGGTGTTGGATCTAGCCCTGATCTTTTGACTGGGTGAGAGTATTCTGCTTAATTCAGAGACTCTGTCCCTCACCACCCCTTGTTGTAAATATTTCTGTCCACCCTAAGCGTGGAAGGGTATACTCAGACATGAGTCCCTTGCTCATTGCACCATCAGGATTCAAGCAAGCCGGGCCGAAGACGGCTGTAATGCCAGAAACCGGTCCCCGGAAGCTTGTTTCCTTCCCAGTGTAAGAATTGGCTTTTGTAGTTTGGTTTGCCCTGTTCCCATCATGCACTGGGACAGGAACAGACTAATTTGCATACAGCCAGGTTCTGAAACTGGGATGGTGCAATGAGCTAAAAAACGGTGTTGGATCTAGCCCTGATCTTTTGACTGGGTGAGAGTATTCTGCTTAATTCAGAGACTCTGTCCCTCACCACCCCTTGTTGTAAATATTTCTGTCCACCCTAAGCGTGGAAGGGTATACTCAGACATGAGTCCGTTGCTCATTGCACCATCAGGATTCAAGCAAGCCGGGCCGAAGACGGCTGTAATGCCAGAAACCGGTCCCCGGAAGCTTGTTTGCTTCCCAGTGTAAGAATTGGCTTTTGTAGTTTGGTTTGCCCTGTTCCCATCATGCACTGGGACAGGAACAGACTAATTTGCATACAGCCAGGTTCTGAAACTGGGATGGTGCAATGAGCTAAAAAACGGTGTTGGATCTAGCCCTGATCTTTTGACTGGGTGAGAGTATTCTGCTTAATTCAGAGACTCTGTCCCTCACCACCCCTTGTTGTAAATATTTCTGTCCACCCTAAGCGTGGAAGGGTATACTCAGACATGAGTCCCTTGCTCATTGCACCATCAGGATTCAAGCAAGCCGGGCCGAAGACGGCTGTAATGCCAGAAACCGGTCCCCGGAAGCTTGTTTCCTTCCCAGTGTAAGAATTGGCTTTTGTAGTTTGGTTTGCCCTGTTCCCATCATGCACTGGGACAGGAACAGACTAATTTGCATACAGCCAGGTTCTGAAACTGGGATGGTGCAATGAGCTAAAAAAAAAATGGTGTTGCATCTAGCCCTGATCTTTTGACTGGGTGAGAGTATTCTGCTTAATTCAGAGACTCTGTCCCTCACCACCCCTTGTTGTAAATATTACTGTCTAAAGAACAGCAAAACTTACGCCCCCGAATCCGAAAAAGACGGGGCTAAATCGGAGTGACTCATCTCTCCTCCAATGGCTGGCCTCCGTTTAGGAAGCCAGCTAATGGAGGAGAGACGAAAAGAGAGGCGGGATAAAACAGCCACTCTAAGTAACAATAATTCTCCGGACTTCCGGTCTTGGCCTACGCCATTTGTACAAATGTTGCTCAACGTAATAGGTTTTTACGGCAATTCTGTGATATAAAGATATGCCACTCAGACCTGAACCATTAAGTAGCATCTTCACCCAAGGTTTAGAAAACAGCATGATTTACAATATTAACCATTATGAAATTGTACTGAGTATTCTCAATGAGAGTGTTGGTGGAGGGAGGGAGGGGGGGGGCGTATTTACAGAGAGCACCTCTGTTTCTGTAGTACATTTAATGATATGGCTACAAAGTGACATCAGACTTACACATCACTTTAAGGAATGGGCTTGAGGCTGTCAATGCCCTAAAACCTGACACTACATTACTCTAAGATAGTGACACTAATGTGACATCCCTTTGGAAATCCAACATCACAGCGTGACCTGGTGAGAAATGTAAGATCAGCCGTGCATGAAAAGAAAACGGGGTGTGGCTGACTTGCTAATAGGAGTTAAGTTCAAGCTATTATATTGTAAAACAAACATGGCTTAAGAACTTCCTATCTATAAATGAAAGCAAACCCAGTGTCATGGAAGCTATGTGTATGGCTCTTTGCTGAACAGACTGAATTAGCAGAGTTAATGAGTATCCTTAAAGAAGACAAGCCATGCCCCAGACATTGAGGTGTTGCAGAGACCCATAGACTGTGCTAGGATCCTGCCACCGGTGCTGCCTGATGCGGGGTTGCAGAATACCAAGGCTGCCTTTCTCTTGATTCCACTGTTGCAGTTTCTTTTCTTCCGTGCTTTCTCTTTTTTTTCTCATTGCCATTGTTATCCTATATTTTTCTTTTTCTACCTTTCCCTTTTGGCCAGGATCACAAAACTCAACTCACCAGAGGCTAAGATCTGACACTCTCATACTCTACAGATGACACACAACGCTTACTACTGTTCATGTAACAAACTTTTTGCCAGGCAAATGTACACATTCTCTGTAAACTAACGAAGCTGTGAAAATGACGCTCTGCAGAAGCAAGGCTTCCTTTCCTGTGTCCGCTGAATGTGCGCTTCCCCTCAAAACGTATCTGTCTACATTCCGTCATAGTTGTATGACATGTGAATAGCTATCTACATTTGCCCCAACAGCTCACTCTAGTTGAATAATCTAAGAAATAAAGGATATTGGACTACACATTTGGGATTTAATTGAATAACATATTCTTTATCTGTTTACGTTCAATAACATGAATAGGCAAAGTAATCTGATGTTTTATTGGGAATGTGATGTTCATCTTTCCATAGTACTTAAACATATCTTTGCCATTTAGAGCGCGTAGAAGTGTCTTGGGTGCTTCAGTGCGTAACTGGAAATATATGAATTTCTGTATGAAGGGTTCAGTGTCATGGATGTGTGTCAGTACAAAGTGCTTAACTCGATCATGCCGCTACATGAAGAGGGTAGCAGGTGCTTTCATATTAGTCGATTGGGTCAGCATTGCAATGTCTTGAGTGCTATTGCTATATATATACATTTTTTTTTTTACAGTTTTATATGACGCAAACTTGGCCTAGGTGCATTAGAGCGCGTTACTGTAGCACCCGATTGCAATAATTAAGCTTTGGTCCATTTATTTTCTCCTTTGTTTAATTTGTTTTATGAAGCAAGGGGATATTTGGGTCCCTGTGTTCAAAGCATTTTTGTAGTCGCAAATAGCCCAATTCACAGTCGGGCCATTTGCGATCACAACCGTTTTTTTCAATGTACAAACAACAAATTGCGATTTTGGTTTGTTATTCAGTATTTGTAATAGGCATGTTTAGGGCATCCCTTCCAAATACCAAAACGGTATGGTATGTATTATTGTTTTGCAACTGAATTCCAGTTGCAAAACAGTAATACTTTACCACCAATTCAAAATTGCAGAGCAGGCAGTCGTCCCACAGACGTTTTAACGTTTAATTTTCTTTTTTTTAAATGCATTTTCATTTAAGGACAACAAGCTGCATTAAAAAAATTTGCTTTATTTAAAAGCAATCACAGATATGGTGGTCTACTGACCAAAGCAAGCAACTATCCCTGTGATGACTGCCATTCCTAATCGGTCGCAAAATGCAACCTACCTTCTTAATATTCATGAGGTCAGTCAATTTGCAACCCACAAAGTTTTGCTAATTGAACAATAAAACTTTTATACATTTAGAATAGCAATTATCAAATAGTGAGTCAGGAAAAAATGCTTTTTGGAAATCGCTGTTCTAAAGGTGCCCTATGTGATTTGCCTAGAATCACCGGTTGAGCCGAGGTTGGCACTTAAACCTGGGTCCCCATTACAATTGCAGGCGGACTTTCACCGTAACGGAAAATGGGACGGACCGCCAGAGGTGCGGCGGTCCCACAAGGCCAATTAGGATGCATCCGCCACACTGACGGGTGCATTCTGGCCTTTAACATTGTGGACAGTGCTTCTGGGTGCAGCTTCGTCTGCAGTGTTCAAAGTGCATGGTTTGCATTACCATGCACAACGTGACACACACCGCACGGTGCTTGCCACCTTGTGTATGGCAATGTAGCGGGGTACCGTAGGTACCCCCAAGTCCAGTCCCTCACCCCCCCGGGGGCCCACCTCACCTCGATACTAGTGGAGCTGGCGGCATGCGTGACAGCTGCCACCTCCAAACCCTGTGACCTGCTGCAACCCCCAGAGATGCTTTTCCTCCTGCTCCGCTTCCAAAAGCGTGAGAGTCCATTTGCTCGCTGCTTGACTTTTAAAGCTATAGCTAACGCTCCTGAGTGGTCTCTGCTGTATGGAAGCAGTGATTTAAATGGTGAGGTGTGCACTTAGTAAAACCGTGTGATCGCTATGGGGAAGTATGGTGCACATGCTCGCGCACATACAGGGAACACTGGTCATGTCCATCTCTGTTGAAGAGAGATCCTAGGTCAATTGCAACACTTAAAAGGAGTTCACATTTTTGCCTCTGTGGTCCAGGCGCAAGTTTTTTGAAAAATATCCAAGAACAGTCAGGATGATAAGGCTTATATTAGATTATATGATATGTGCCCAGGGTTCAGATCTTGACAATGCCATTACCATGATAAAATGAAGAATGTTTAACATGCTGTTTATTTATGCGCTGTACGCCGGGTTTTGAATTGAATTGGATGTAACCAGTGCTCTTTTTTTTTTTCTTTTTTTTTTATACATTTATGTTTTTTCTTGGTGAATCTTATAATGGTCAAGAAATGGTGAAGGTCTGTGAAATTCAAAGGTCCTCTCTCACGTTTCTTTGTGAGACTAAGTTCGAATCCAAATGCAATACCCTGGCACCATTAAGCGTTATTTTGTTGTCATTTATTGGCCCAGGGCGTAAAGCAGGCAATTCCCTCCTTTGGGTCACACAATGGAGGGAGGTTGTGTTACAGATGTGGGAGGGACACTCGAAGAAAGGAGCAGTGAATATGATAGAGGCGAGGGTAATAGGTTAATATAGTGCATGTTTTCTAATCTATTTTCAGTTTTATTTCTCGCCCTCTTTACCTGTTTACAATATGGGAGAGCAACATCGAAAGGGGTGTTTCTAGAAGAATTGACGGTAGTTGTAGATATTGTACACTAAGACCAGTTATGGGATGTTTTCTGATGAGTATCTTCGTAGGCTTTTGGGATTTTATAATGAAAGATGCAATTTCTTATGATAGCAACATCAATGTAAATGGTATATTGCATTAGCAGAAATATGGCTTAATTATGGATTGTTGACTTCTTAAATGAAAGAGGAAAACGCAATTAAAATGGAGCACTCCAAACTTAATGAGGCCTAGAAAGTTCTCTCCCAATATCAGTTGGCAAATAGGAGAATTGAAGAGAGATGAAAGGGGCGGGTGGGTCTTATTAAAGTCTCAGTGGGAGGGTTCCTCTTAAGTTTTGTAAATTACCATGGGCCGATTGAGAATGAGGCCGAGGCTCTATATCGATGCAATGAGGCTGTGATGAATGCCGTGGGCCTAGTCATTTTTGGCAAGGATTTTAATTCATGCAAAACATAAAGTTAGATACTCCAAAAAAAACAGAAGAGGCAATTAAAACCCCAAACTGCAGCACTACTGCTCCGGTTTCAGCACGATTATGCCTTGATTGACCCAAGATGGTTAGATCATCCTGATATGTGAGAATATACATGCTTTTCAAAAACAGTTCATCAATGCATCTCAAAAATATATTTTTGTTGTTATTCTGTGAGTTTTGAGAAGAGGGATAACTTGTATTTTGGAAAACAACATTTCAGATCACTCAATAGTTTTGTTGGTGGTAGAGATAGAAGTTTATACTAGGCTAACACCTAGATGGCGATTCGATAAGCTTCGCCCTTTAGACCAAACCTGGAAAAAAGATTATTAATTATTTTTGTCAAATCAACACTAATTAGGCACAAATTATTTCAGTGTGGGAGGCCTTTAAGGCAAGTTTCAGGGGATGGGTAATTATTCATAACTAAAGGTGATATAAAGATTGTTTGAGGGCAGTTCAGGAATTATAAAAAGGCAGTGGACTCTGCAGTAAAACAACCTAGGGTGTAAGGTGCAAACGAAGATGAAAACAGACTGTCCACAGGACTCCAGACCCTTGGGGCCCTTTTTAATGGAATAAAAAAGCAATAAAAAGACCTTTCAACTGAAAATATATGAGGAGAATCAGCAGATAGTTAGGCGGCTTGCTTGGTCTTCCAAAAAAAGAGCCAATATGGCATCCATACACATGATTGTGAATCCTGAGCCATGAAAATTATATTAGATGCCAGGTCATATTCCGCAGCGAAATACCAAGCAATTTCTTAGCTCCGTTGATCTACCTAAAAACTGAACTATGTATGTCTAATCAGGATAATGGAATACCAGATTGTGAGTCTCAAAGTCAACAGCAATTTTACTTGTCTTTTACCATGGATGTTCAGTCGTGTTTCATTATGATTAGATTTCGTCTTTGCACGTTGCACTTTCTTGTGGCTCTCCCTAAACAGGCAGGTTGGTGTGAGAGCCTAACCCCCTGTCCTTGTAATAATTTAGCCCATCAGAGTACAATGCACTTTATGTTGTTTTGCACACTTTATAAAGACCCAAGGGCACATTTAGCAAGCCCGTTTTAAAGGAAATACGTCCCTGCTCTTATCAGGAGGGTTTTAATTATTTGCGGTCCCTATCTACTGCTGCTATTTGCAGCGCTGTGCTTAACTTCATCAAAATTGCTTTTTTAATCAGGAAACACTATGAATCCTAAAATTAATTTAAGTTTTTAGAGATTTTAGTTTTTTTTATCATTTTATATTTTGTATAAATGTGTAGAACTGTAGGAGCTTCTTTTCCCTTTGCACAAAATGTTCCTAAGTATTTTTTATCTCATTGTATGCAAACTTTTATGATTCGATTGCATCAAATGAAGTTATTTGAAATGAACTGAATTAACTTTGTGAAAAAGTATAAGCCACCTCAAAATGTGAATTGCTATTGATCAAGTTGTTTGTTGAACTCTGATTACAAACTATTTACAAACGTTTTATAGACACAAATGATAAATGAAAAGTCAAAACATTAAATAAATACAATAATTGAACCGCGGCTCTACATCATTTTAGGGACACAGATAAAGAAGCCGGGCACCTCCTTGAACAATGTGTGATGTATGGAACAACATTCTGATTTGAGCCCGGCTGCTTTCGGTCTTTTTAATCCATCTCTTATTGGATGAGATAATCTTGTTTTTACAAAATCTTGACCATAAGCATATACCTACAGCTGTAACTAGTATGTGAATGCTACACAAGCAGCCTTCCGTTACTAAGTTACTGTACGAATCCTGGTAAATCCCCCTTTTTTCTTAACCTCTTCCGTGCATCGGACGGCCCCCGGCCGTCTGACTTCACTGTGGGAATGTGTGTTCGAGATTTGTGCATGCGTAGAATTTGCCCGCCCAGCAGGGTAATGTACACCACATCAAAGCAGCTAAACAAATTAGATGTGACATGTTCAACAGGATGTTTATTTAAATATCTATGTATGGTTAAATTGTCCTTGAATAGTTTAATAGATGGTAAAGAAGAGATGGTTTTTAGAACAAGTTAAATATTGTGTATTCACATTCCATTCTATTTGCATTTATTACATTTGAATCTCTTTTCATCCAACAGAAAACAAGCCATGAATGCATGAAATGATTATGAATAATGAAGACAATGCTGTAAAACTGCAAAAACAGAAATGATAAGCTCCAGTTTTAAGGAAAACATCAGTGGAGCCAGGGACAGACGAACATGCACATAAAGTGTTGAATCCTGAAAGAAGCCAATTCAGTGACTGTAAGAGTCTGAGTGCACCTCCGTGCCACAAGACAAAGACATTATGTCTAGAAAATGAAGGCAACAATGCTGAGAAACAACCTACTTTGTAAACTGGTGCACAATTTCAGCTTTCGTCATGTGATCATTATGATGTGCTTAAAGGAGTGTTTTTTGTCCTAAAATGATGACAGAACATCATTCAGTGCTCGAGGTGTATTGGAAACTCTTTCTGGCCAAACCACAACAAGAAAAAAAGCACAACGGAGTACTGTCCCAGTTTGCAGTGACCAGAAGGAAGATAAATATTTATGCGCCAGTAGGAAAAACCTTTATCTAATCTAAAGACACAATCACCCGCAAGGAAACTTTACACATGTTATGAGTGTAGCAAGTATTTAGTGATCATTGTATTTTTAAATCAGAGAGAAGACATGCACAATAAGACGCACATAAAGGGAATGTAAGAATAGTACAAGTGCTTTATAAAGCATGTCGTCCCACCAGGAAACACAACCATGTGATGTAGACAAATACATACCTGACCCACAGACACTTACCAAGAAAGAAGAGTCATATGCAAGCAGTGAGAGCTTTAGTTTGTCATCCCTTCTACAGTGCCACGAGGAAACGTACACAGGAGAAAAATCATTCAAATGCACTAAGTGTGTGAAGAGCTTTATTCGATTATCAGACCTACAAAGGCATCAGCGAACACACACAGGGGAAAAACCTTACCATTGCAATGAATGTGGCAGTAGTTTTAGTGAAGCCTCAAACCTAAGGATGCATTGGAGAAAACACACCGGGGAAAAGCCATTCAAGTGCAATGAATGTGACAAGTGCTTTACTCGATTATCCGGCCTAAAAAGCCATCAGCGAACTCACACAGGGGAAAAACCATACCAATGCAATGAATGTGGACGTAGTTTTAGTAACTCCTCAACCCTAAGAATGCATCAGAGAATGCACGCAGGGGAAAAGCCATACAAGTGCAGTGAATGTGGGAAGAACTTTTCGGAAGCGGCATACCTAAAAAGGCATCTTATAACTCATACAGGGGAAAAACCGTATGATTGCATTGAATGTGGAAGTAGTTGTAGGGACTCCTCAAAGTTAAGGATTCATCAGAGAATTCACACAGGGGAAAAGCCATTCAATCAGTTATCGCACCTGCAAAGACACCAGCAAACACACAGAGGTGAAAAGCCATTCAACTGCAGTGAATGCGGGAAGCTCTTTAGTCAGTTATCACAACTCCAAAGACATCAGCAAAGACTTTCAGGAGAAAAACCATACCAGTGCAATGAATGTGGAAGTAGTTTTACTGCTTCCTCAAATCTCCGTATCCATCAGCGAACACACACAGGGGAAAAGCCATTCAAGTGCAGTGAATGCTTGAAGAGCTTTAGGCAAATCTCAAACCTACAAAGACATCAGAGAACACATACAGGGGAAAAACCCTACAAGTGCAGTGAATGTGGGAAGAGCTTTCGTGAATCAGCAAACCTAAAAAAGCATCATAGAACACACACAAGAGAAAAACTGCACAATTGTAGTGAACGTGGAAATAGTTTTAGTGAATCTTCATCATTACGGATTCCTCAGGAAACAAGTGCTGGAGAAAACCTATTCAAGAATAATGAATGTGGGAAGAATTTTAGATCTTTATCGAGCCTAAAACAGTCTCAGACAACACGCATTCGGAAAAAGACATATCGTTGCAATGAATGTGGATGTCGTTTTAGGGACTTGTCAGCATTAAGGAGTCATTGGCGAACACACACAGGGGAAAAGCCCTTCAAGTGTAGTGAATGCGGGAAGAGCTTCAGTCAGTCATCAATCCTATACAGACACCAGCGAATGCACACAGGAGAAAAAACATTTGAGTGCAGTGAATGTGGGAAAAGCTTTAGTCAATCAGGACACCTAAAACGGCATCAGCGAACACACACAGGGGAAAAAACATTCAAATGCCGTGAATATGTGAAGAGCTTTTGTCAATTATCACCACTACAAAGACATCTGCAAACACACTCAGAGGAAGGGGGCGTGGTCAAGATGGCATCTGAGTAAGTTGCAACAAACTGATCTCCGTGAGCCCAGTCCATCGCCATCCATCCTCCAAGGATCCTTCCTCCGGCGTACCCTGCTTCCCACTTGCCTCACCCTTGAAGCCTGTTGTGTTGTGGTGCGGGCTCGCAGCTTGCCCTAAGATTTGGCCCACCCAGAAAGCAGCCTGTATACTCCGACCAAGGCACGGCCTCGGGTGTGGGCAGAGCCTACATCTCAACTGGGCTTTCTCCGCTTTGACTAAGAGGAGCTTGAGAGGTGATTTGGACCTGCCCGTACCATGTCAGGCGTGGTCCGAGCTGTGGGGCCCTCCTGCTGCTGGGCTACAATTGAGTATCATCTGCACTGCCTGACTTGAGCAAGCCTGTTGCACGAGCCAGAAGGAATCAGCTGAGCTGCTGCCGGCATTGTGTGTGTGGCGCCCCCAATGACTGCACCCTCCCAGCTTAGACGCGCTGGACGAATCCTTGCAGACGACCCCTACTTCCAGTCTTCATTGCCTGCACGACTGGGGCCCCGAGCAGAGAGTGGCGATCATGAAAGGGCTCACTCCTCTCCCTTGTGACTCTGATGGGCTGCCGCAATTCTGCGAACATACGTGTTGCACCATGTTGTTTCCTACTCCGGAGGAGTCCTCTGTGAGGGGTCCCCCCTCCACTTAAGCTGTGGCAGAATTCTCGTTCCGCTACATGTTTTGTTTGGGCTGGTTGTGTGGCCAAAAAGTCTCATCTGGGGTGAGTGGACCTGGCTTTAGGGCAAGGACATTGTGTCACCATCCAGAGATAAGGGAATACCTGGGGGCTGGCAGGTGCAGAGATGTTAGCGACCTAGGGCAAAGACACTAGGGCTGGCCCCACAGAGGAACAAGCGGCCAGGGAGAGGGCTCAGGCTGTTGCCGCAACTGAAAAACACAACACATTCCCTCCCCCCACCCTCGGTCGGGGCTAAAGGACTAGACCTTGCAGTATTGTTTACGGACTTTGATCTGATAGACGCTCTGCTGCGGAGAGGCCCAGACCTCAAACCCATGTTAGTGGATGCTCTGGTATGAGCCACCTCAACGGGTTGCTACGTCTGCTGAGCGAATTGCACCAGGAGGTTGCCCTCGCTTAGTTGGGTCCATACTAGTAGGCTGTACTGTACGTATTTTACTAAACATCATCAGCGGGGGCCCCAGAGCCGGCAGTGAACTGGTCACATGGGCCATCTTCCTTTTTGGGGCATTTCCACCACATCAGCATATCGCCAATTGGTGTAATGGCTTGGGAAAGGAAGTTGCAGTATTGGTATTGCATTTTTTGCTTTTTATGTATTTATGTTTTCTTAATTGTAAGCATTGGTGTGGGGCTGGAGGGGCCCATGCTGTGGGTGGGGTGGGCGTGGGTTCCGTTCTTGTTACATTAATCATGCAGGTCAGTAATCACTTTGCCGGGAATGTCAGAGGCATGTCCATCTATGTTAAGAGGTATCGCATTTACCAATACCTGAGGAGGCGCTGAGGGAAGTATGACGGTACAACGCGTACCGTTTCAACCCGTCTTTAACAACGCAAGTCGTCACAACGACTTGCGTTGTTGGGCGCGGATAGTGAATAGTATAATTTACTATTCTAACACCAGTCCCTGTGGATAGTAGGGAAGGTGTTGGAATAGTAAATATACTATTCTTTATCCTTTAGCGCCCTCCAGCGCAAGTCGTGGTTACGACTTGCGTTGTAAAGGACGCGTCGTAAAAGCACTGCGGGGTAACATCCGCGTTGAAAAGGATGTTCCCCGGCCCTGAGTACACATAGCCTGCTTTTAAGAAACCCACCTCTCTTCCCCTGGTCTGAAGGGGGTGCACAGGAGATGGAGGGGTGCAGTGGTGGTGACCACGTACTCGTGATATGCCAGGAGTATCTTGATTTGTGTTGCTTCAGGGGGGCCTCACTCAGTGTTGCATACTGAAACCGATCACGAAGGGAGGCATGTGGTGGTTGAAGGGTGCCTAGATGGGTTTCCCATTTTCCTTGTATCATTGTATGCCCCAAACTCCAACCAGGCACATTTCCTGGACTCGTTAACCCTAGTATTACCAACTGCTACACTTACTCCGTGCTTTTGGGGGTGTGATTATAATTGTGTTGTGGATGTGCTATTCGATCCCATTTACCAATCCCTGATGCACAGTCCGTTTCATTGACAAAACACCTGCAGCAACGGGGATCTCATGCTCAGGTATGGGACACCTGGTGCTACCTTCACGCAGTATCTAGGGAATACTCATATTACACGTTCACACAACCTCCGCACCAGAATTGATCTCTTATACTGCAGTGCAGATAAACCGTCCAGGGTGTCACAGGCTAAACGCCTTGGGCGAACCTCCTCTGATCACCACCCACTCCAGCTCTCACTCTCATGGGGCCGGCCTGCATACCAGTGGAAGCTTTACAAGACGCACCACTTACCACTGCTCTCTCTGACTACCTGGATTTGTACTCTAGGGAAAACAGGGCAACTGCGTCAGATGCTCAGATAGAGTGGGATGCATTCAAAGCGGTCCTTAGAGGTCTAGCCTTCAAAATAGTCTATGGCACTAAGTTAATGCTGCAAGGGGGAGCTTCAACGATCGGAAGCAGAAATTAGAACGGACTAACTGCTAATACCCACTAACCGGACAGCTTCCACTTGCGCAGGCGAGGCTCACACACAGTACTACTTTAATTAAATTGGGTGCCCTGGACTACAAGGAGCACGTGGCTAGGAAACACATGGTGGGGGACAAGGTGGGCAGACTTCTTGCCTGGCTGGTCTGCTCAGACTCGCCCAGAACTCGTATCATGTCACTATCATCAACTCCCAGGAAGTGATTAACCTCACTTTCTGCTCCTACTTCCGTATACTGTATGCCGCTCTAGTGGTAGCGGACGCCTCCGCAATACGGACATTCTTGGCAGCATGCATCCCACTGGCAGACTTCGGAGCCCAGCTCTCCACAGTCAAAATATCTAGGGTATTATAAGCAAATGTCACTCTGTAAGACCCCGGGCGAGGATGGTTGGCCCGTGGAATTTTATGATGCCTTTGCATCACAGCTGACCCCACAACTCCACCAGGTCTATGAAGCTGCCTACTCAGTGGGAATACTCCCACAATCTATTATGGGAACAGTCCTAGTGGTGCTGCCCGAACCTGACCGTGGTCCCTTGCTGATTAGGTCTTATCGCCATTGTCCCTTTTAAATACAGACCTAAAATTCTCAGGAAAGTACTGGCCAATAGTCTGATACTAATAGCACAACATCTAATACATCTCGATCAGAATGGTTTCATCCCTGATAGAAACATCTTTTTAACCCATTGCTGCGGTGGTAATTCCGCCGCAGCGCTAGGGGGGAGAAGGGGCCGCGCGGCGCTCCCATGCTCGTGATGGAACCGCTCCGTCACGAGCCTCGGGCGCGCTGTGCTTGTGACGGAGCGGTTCCGTCACGGCCCCGCCCGCTCAGTAGAATGCACCGCGCAGGCGCGGCGGCCGGGCCGTGACGGAACTGCTCAGTCACCAGCACAGCGTGTCCGAGGCTGGTGACTGGTTCCGTCACCAGCATGGAACGAGTTAAACTCATGCCGCCTTTTCAGGATAATGAACTGGGCAAGAGAATCTGGTGCTAATCTCTGGGTAGCCGTCCTCGACATAGAGAAGGTGTTCGAAACTCTGGGGAGAAGGTGCTTATTCGAAGGAGGTCCTCCTCTGACTTGGGATGGGACCGAAGTTCCTGACATGGGTTTTATTGCTTTATAATGCACCGGTGGCGAGAGTTCAGATGAGCACTACCATATCTGACTCACTACGCAATGAGCGTGGCACACAGCAGGGTTGTCCCCTATCACCTTCACTCTGGCCACGGAACCCCTTGCATTTGCCCTACACAGCAGGGCCCTGGAGGGTGGTATTTAGTCTCATTATAAGCTGACGACGCGTTAGTTTACCTTCTTGAGGATGAAAACAGTATTCAGCGCCTCCTATTGACTGAATCACTCTGGCCTCAGAGTGAACTGGGACGAATCCCATCTCTTTCCCCTGCCAGCAACTGCAGGCGAGCGGCAACAGAGACTTCCCCGCACCCCCCTCTACTGGAGCTATGACACCTTTACATATCTGGGAATCAGAGTTTGTCACACTGACAGACCTGGTAGATGGCAATATAGGGGGGTCATTGTAAATGTAAATGTAAATGTATGTGTCTTGTAAAGCGCACTGCTGCCCTGAGGCGTCGTGGCGCTGTGGACCGCTGGGGAACCCGTCCTGGCTTTCCCTGTGAGATGGTCCCTGCTGGGTATCTCCAAGGTGAAACCAGGCATCCCCGGCGTCTGTGGGGGGCCGTTGTAGAGATGAGGCAAGCTAATGCCCAGAGTTGCCGAGTGTGATCCCTGGTTAGAGTAGGCACCGAGGCGAGAATTATCGAGTCCGCTGACCTTGGTCCACAACCCTGCCGCGTCGGGAATTGAACCCTGGTCCCGGGCCATTCTCTGCTTCCGGGTCTGCCGCCTTTACCCAGTGAGCCACACCACTCCACTCTTGTCCACCGTGAGAGGCTCCCTACCTTTTCGGACATGCCTCCCTCTCTTCCCTATGGGGGCAAAGCTATCTCCAAAATGTTGGTACTCCTGCTTGGCCATCCCAGTCCTTTTGTACCATGGGTATTTCACAGGGCTACGCTCACCCTTGATTGCACTGATATGGTGGAATGGGAGGCTAAGGGCCACGATCACCCAATGATAGCCCCGCTGTCCAAGGGTGGGGTCAAAAACATTGAGAATTATTATGTAGCAGCCCAATTGCAATGGCCGACACGCTGGCTGGCTGGAGACAGTTTGTCAGAACTGGGACATTAGTTCAGGAGATCATCTCCACCTGAGGCGGTTACATGGCTGCAAGGTGGTTGACCATAAAGGGGGCAGGAATATCCTTATGCAGGTGGCTAGGTCCTGGTGGGACACCTATACCACCAAGCATTCTACATAGACCCCTACACACCAGGCCAATCAATCATCATCCTGGTGATACCCGGCTGCCCTGCACTCCAGTTGAGGCATGATGTAGCCCGGTGTACAAGGGCGGGCCTCACCACATTGGGAGGCCTTTTCAAAGACTAGGTTTTATACATTTTGGAGGGGCTGATGAATGACAATGGCATTCTACAGGGCTTTCTTCTACTTTACACTGTTCTCACATGTGATTTATACCAGGTCTGGCATAGGGCACATGAAGAACCAAAGGCATTACTCACACATGGTGAGACAGACGGGCTATTACCTGCCTACATAGCACTTTACGCTGTGATAGTGGAACACCGCTTCCAGCGTTGAGGGCTCGTTGGGCGGCTGCACTAGATGCAACGCTTGTGGATATGCAATGGGACACAAAGCATAGGGATGGCTAGAATTATCTTCACCAAATCTTAAATATACCCAACTCAGTTATTTGCATCACACTTCTCACCCACAAACGGATAGCCTAAACGTACGCAGGCACTGGGGATGCCTGTCCCTTTGTTTAGCCAGCGCTGCTGCAGACTTTGCTCATGTGGTGTTGGATTATCCCTCCATCAGCGCCTACTGGGACGAGATACTCACTCACGTCTCGGATTTGCTGGGTTATCTCCTGGTCAAAGGTGCATTACATTATTTATTCGGTCTTACTGCACGTACCAGTGAGCGTAAATCCCCAGACAAGTTCGTTGACCAGCGGCAGATCATTCTCAAACCTCGCCGCCAAGACGTGGAACACCCTCCCCATCCACCTACGGCAGACCGAAGACCTCCTACCCTTTAGGAGACTCCTCAAGACCTGGCTTTTCGAGCAATAGCAGCGTCCCCCCCCCCCCACCCCTAGCGCCTTGAGACCCTCACGGGTATGTAGTGCGTTTTACAAAAGCTATGATTGATTGACCTGGCTCTATTTCTCACCAAGCAGTGGATTGCCATGTGCTGGAAGTTGGCCCTGGCCCCTCCCTTACAGCTGAGACACTCAGACATAAATTCTGGGATATTGGCTGAACAGGACGCGCTGCGCAGAGTCGGTGCGGGTCGGAGCGGGCCTGCCTCACCTCCCGACTGGGAAAGATACCTGACCGCAGTGGGGGCAAACATCGGACGAGACCGCTCTGAACTCCTAAGTGCACAGCATATTTTTATATTTTTTGTTAGTAATTGGGACCCCAGGGCGCTTTCCCATTCCTCTTTGTGGCGCTCCCGTCACACCAAGGGATCATGCCTTTGCCGCCCTTGTGGTGCACTCTTGTGGCCCCTCCTGCCCTCACTCCTCTCCCCCCTCCTCCTCATTCCCCGTCTTGTGAGATTCCTCCGCCCTGTGTCGCAGTTCCCCTTCTGGGGCTGCCACCCTCCACTGCTGCATACCTCCAATTATCAGAGCTTGTTGCTTCTGTTTCCTTCAGTGCTTGTTCTTTTTAGTGTTTAGCAGCCCATGTGCAGACTGGAGAGTGTGATACATGATGCGGAGGCAATGCACCCATGTATGTACTATTATATATGCCATGTTAGACCTTGTTGCTTAACCCCTTCCGCGCTCATGACGAGCTCAGCTCGTCATGAGTTACGACGCTCGTACGCTCATGACGAGCTCAGCTCGTCATGTAACACTGCTTTTAAAAAAAGGCAGCGCACAGCGGGAAAACCGCTAGCGCGCATGCGGTTAATGTACCTGACCTTATACTGGGTTATGTTGTCACTCTGTGTCATGTATAAGTTTGATAAAAAGCTAATAAAGTTTTGTTTTTTTAAACCATTCGAGTGCAGTGACCTTGAAAGTACTTTTCGTGAGTACTTAACAGTAATGATTCTTTAGTGAACGCACACGGGTCACAAGTGAAGTGAATGTAGGGAAGAGGTGTGGCGCCGCGGCTAGAATCTGGGGATCACGGTTCGATCCTCGGCTCCGGCGGCAGGTTAGCCCAGCACCATGTGACTCTGGGCAATAGCTCGCTTAATCCTCCCGACGGCCCCCAGCGCCTAGAGACCCTTACGGGTGATTGTGCGCTTTACAAATGTGGATTATAATTATAATCAATCCTTTAAGCACATCAACACTAATTCTGACCCATCTGTTGACACACAGGTTAGCATAAGACTTGCAGTTATGGTAGATTATGGTTTTACACAAATTATAAAATTCTATTTATGTGGGACATTCCAATCCCAGATAATAAAAAGTAGAAAATAAAAGTTCCTTAATAGCTGAAAAAGGAAAAAAGAGTTATTTATAGAATTCTAACATTGTAGGTGTCTGCAATGTTCATTTCTCTCTGCATAAAATACCTGTAAACACATTGGGAGACGAGCACAGTGTGGGCTAAAGAAAAAAAAGATGTTTTTTTTCTTTCTGTGAAATAGTTATAAAGAAAAACATCCACATATACCTTATTGTACTACCTGTAAAAGCAATACTATGTACAATGCTATTTTCATGATTCATGACACAACCCTTAAACCAAACATCCTTGTAGTGAGTTCTGCTGGGCTGTCCACAAACACAAACCTGCCTTTGACCAAAAAGGACCACGACAACAGACAGAGAACACTGCCCAGGAGCACAAGACGTAAAAGTAGGATATGTGAGCTGTAGCGCTCAGATTTTATGTTTGACCCGATGCAGGAGAAATGATGGTCTTTCCATCATCACATGAATCTCTAAATGCAGCAACCATGGCCGCACTTCCCCAGAGGTGTCAAACATCTAACTGGATCCTTGGGAGATTTGCTGTCTCGCCGGACTGAATGATTTGCTGTTAGATTAATTGTATATAAATGTATATTTTTTTAAGGTGTTTCTTATTTACAGAACATCATACAACCAAATCTCAACTGGTGAAAGGACAGAATCCGTGCATGATGGAAAACTTATTGCTAGGAGAGAGAGCTGTTTAACCGCATGCCCGCTAGCGGTTTTCCCGCTGTGCGCGGCACTTTTAAAAAACCCGCGTTACATGACGAGCTGAGCTCGTCATGAGCGTACGAGAGGCGTAACTCATGACGAGCTCAGCTCGTCATGAGCGTCGAAGGGGTTAAGATGTAGTTCTTTATAGGTCTCAAAGCTTGACGGCTGAGTAAAAAAGCTAGAATGCTAACCTTTCATCAGGCTGCACAGAGGCTCGCGTTGGGTGATAGACAGGCAGAAAATAAAGCCCACAAAATCCCCATTTACATCTTTTTGGGAGTATTGTCGAGGGCAACTGGCTAATGGAGTCTAATTTTGAAATTATTGTTGAACATAGGAAAAGAGAATAAAGAGTTTGATTGCACGCCCAGAAGACAGCTAGAATGAAAAATATGATACAAAATGACTAGATTTTGCATGTTAATAAAAAATGTGTGCTTTTTGATATGTAATAAAAGCAAATAAACTTTTATTTGAGTTCCTGGTATTTGGCTGCTGATGGTATAGAAACAGGAGTTAAATGAGATTGCTTCCCTAAACTGGCAAGATAATTTGTGTTTTCAACAGGAGCCTGGCATAGGTGGCATTAGTCGGATCCAAACTCGATGGCGTGACTGCTTTTACCAGGGATCCTGGAATTGATGGCATTTGAGGGTCCAGTCTTGATGGCGTGACTGGTCTCAGAAGGGCCCCTCTTTGCATATTTCCAGAATCTGCAATATTTTATTTGCTTCCAATTGTACTAGCTCTCCTGCGATGATAGAGACAGAAATGATGCTAGTAATACTGAGGTCAGAGCTTCACTCCATTTTCTAGGAATTTATTTCAGTTGTTTTAACCCAATCAATATCTTATTAATTGAGGGAAGCTACAAATAACCGTGTTTCCTGGCTCTCCTCTTGTTAATAATCCATACAAATCCCACAGAATATCAAGTACTTGAATGTGTTCTGTCACAAGAGGAATTTGTTCTAAGATTTTTATATGGTGCTACTTATTATTCTGAGCGATGGAGGGTGTTAGATCTATAACAACAGTAAGACACCCAGCTATCTCTCTCAGAAATTGGCTATCTCTGGGGGTAAGAGATCCACAAGAAGTGCAGAAAACGTATTACTGAAGCCACACAGATTTAATAAGTCGAAAACTTATAAACACTCCTTCTCAGGAATGGCTCTTAGGATCTGGAACGCAATACCCCCAGAAACCAGACTTATCACATCTACTTCATTGTTCAGAAAGGAAGTAAATGTGATTCTCATGACAAAATTCACATGATCATCACCTATAGATACCATGACTTTTATGGGTGCAAACAGACAACCCTCTTGCACAGATGCTCTCTCGGCCCGCACCCCTCTCTTTGTGGTATTTTGCACAATGTGTTATTCATATTTGATCTACCTCATTTGTTTGATGTACGTTTGCACAGTATTTACCCTTATATTGGTTTCGACTCGTTTTGTATTTTGATATATAATTTTTCTTCACTACCTGTAAAGCGCTCTGATACCCGCAAGGGTCTGGTTCGCCCTCTATAAAACTTTCTAAATAAATAAATAAGGGTGTGAAATGAAAGAACCCAGTACAACGAGTTTCTCATAAAACTGCGAGCTCCTTGGTAGGGTGAACAGTTATACAACTATGGTAATTTAAGTGTTGGATTTTTGTCTAAATGCTTCTGCAGAGATCATATCCAGAATGCCACTATACCTATGACCCGGACTGCTGGAGGTTTTTAAGCATTTTTGATAATATGGGGGACTGTTCCTCGGCCTCTATACGAACATCCAGTCTGTTGTCACAAGCAGGTCCCTTATGAGTGGGTTCTTATGAGAGTTAGTAATCCCATAGTCCTATAGGAGCTTAACCGTTACATTTATATGCCACTATGTTGGAATTACAAGCCCTTCTGTACTGGGCCAATATACGGGCAAGTAAGTGACCTGTACTGCAGTATGTCTTAGTTACCTGGCAAACCCTACTGAGAATCTGGGGACAATGTTGACTGAATTATTTTGAGAACGTTTGTTGTCACTGGCCATAAATACATGTGTATAATTGTGTTAAAATATCCTTATTTCATGTAAATATTCCCTCCAGTACATCTAAAGAGAGTGAAAGATGTTATGTTATGGTATATTTTAGTAAGTTATGTTATGGGTGTATTATTAGCTCGATAATCACCTGTGACTGTATCCAGGCCCTCTGTTATCAATGTGTGAGGTCCACCCTGATGGCTCCATATGGATAGGGGAGTGGCAGGGAGGACAATAGGGGATTTAAGTTGGAAAGCCCAGAAAGACCACCCCGCGAAAGCGTACACTAGCACCCCCATCCGCACCGTTCTGAAGGTTTGGGATTCTGTGTCGGGGGCGAGGGATGGACCACATTCCGCTCCCCATACACTTCGATCCACTTTAATCCAGCCTTTCCGCAAGCTCTCCATGAAGGCCCATTCGACGCCTGGAGAGAAGGAGGTTGCCTCATGCGTGATCATCTGTTCCACAACCACGACACCCTCACTTTTGATAGTTGCAGAAGGGATTTCCACTTATGACCAGAGGAACGCTTTCATCACCTTCAACTCCGACACTGGGCACTCACCCCTCAAGTACGAGAACAAGCTACAAGGGATAAAACGGGATTTGAGGAATATGTTAGAACGGTGGGCTACTTGCTGTCTAACACTGTTGGACTTGGCCCTTTTTCCCCCAAATCTTTTGCTTTTTGCCCCCCTAAATTTGAGATGTCTCCCCCATGGTAATAAACCTGTATAGGCCATGTGTGGTGTGATATGTTAATATGTAATGTCCTGCAATGGTGTGAGCACTTGTCAATTTCCCCATTGTAAAATGTACCCTGGTGAAATGCGGTGGTTTTAAAATGGATGCCCAGGCTATGCGTGTGCCACCTGACTGCAGGAGGTTAGCAGTCTAGTGGTCAGGTACCCAGTCACCCCTAGCTTTTGGAGGGGAAGCCTGACACCCAGGGTGCTCTACTCCTCCCTCTGAGCCAGTTTAGGCCAGTTTTGTCAACATTCTAGAAGGTTCTGGCACTGCCTGGGAGGAGGGTATAAGTAAGGGGGATGTGCCACCATGCAGTGAGACAGAGCTGGGACAGGATTGTGAGGGGACCTGCTGCGAGGGGATACCGCCACTTGGGCCTGTGAGCTAGACCCTGCACCCATCCAGAACCCCCCTACTGTCCCCAGGGCTTGTAAAGCCCCACTTCAGGAGATAAAGGCTGCTGTGTGGGAGGAGGGCCACGCTGCAGTGGGGATGGTGAGAGCCTTCCACCCTGCTTTGATGATGCCCCCAGTACCTGTTGACCTGGCCCAGTAGTGCTACTGCTCTGTCCCCAAGGCCCCCTGAGGAAGGAGGGCCCCCCGAGGTCCCGGAAGCCGTGGGACCTTGAACCATGCCAGCGCTGCGTGAAGGAGCGCCTTGAAAGGGAAGGAGTGCTGTGGACTAGAACCCCCCCAGGAGGTGAGGAGTGTGCCCCTGGGACTGGCTGTGGAACTGTTCGGCCCCTTGCGATGTGTGCCTATCAAGCGCTATCCTTGTGAAGCGCTGGGCTGTGAGGAGCTGCCTGTGAAGCACTGTATGGGGAAGATTGTGCCCCCGAGGAACTGGTACTTGTTGGAGAACTGTGGCCTGTGACTGTGGTGGTCCCGAGGTGCTGCTGGCCCTTTGATCCCTAGGGCCCTGGAAGTTGTGTGGCCCGAAGAGAGGAGCTGCGTGCCATGAAAAGCGCTGTGGGTGCGTAACCCACGTGTTCGCGCCCTTTTTCTGAGGGAATAGCGAAGCAGGAGCCTACCCTGCGTTTTGGCGCGCTGTTGGCGATCAAAATAATTAATGAAAGGGAGCCTACCCCTTATCATTGCCGAAAATCACCGCCGCGGCCCGGCGCTACTTCAGGAGACCCCCGATGCTGTGGGCATCGTCGCGGCGGCCCCCAGCACCAGGAGAGTGCCGCCGGAGTGAGGAGAGGGCCGCGTTAGGCCCTGAAGCCGTCAGGGCCCGCATCACGTGGCTGGGGCGCCGGTGACGTCACCAGCCGTGCCCCCAGCCCACCGCGCACGGATTGGCCCGCGCGGCCACGCCCCCAGAAGGCCACGCAGGGATTGGCTGCCGGCCGGGCAGCCAGAGGAAGAGAAGCCGACCCTAAGCCCCGGGTCCCTGTGAGGGAGGGGGACCCGGGTGTAGCCAAGGGGTGAGAGGCGCCGGTGCGGGGCCCCCGTGGTCGAGAGGGAGCCCCGTGGAGAGCGACTGGAGCGGGAGCCCACCCAGCCGGTCTGTGCCCCCGAGAGAGGAGCGGCCTACCTCCTGGAGGGCTCCGTGTGCGGAGGGAGCCCTGCCGTCGCGAGGAGGAAGGCTGCTCTAACGCGGCTGGGGCCCCTGTTTGTGGGAGAGCTCCGCGAGTAAAGTGCTGCCCGGCGGAGGCCAGGAGGCACATGGTCAGTGCCTGCCCCTACCGCCCAGGAGACCCCAGAGGAGCCTCGTGCACGTCCTCGGAAGCCCCGGGTCCCAGGAGGGGGGGCCCGGGTGAAGACCGGAAACGTGTGTCTGCTGCGGGGCTCTCGCCGGAGTGAGGGAGAGCCCCCGCGTGTTCCTGCGCCAGAGCAGAGCCCTCCGGTGACGGCGAGAGAGGCCCTGGACTGCCGGTGAGTGGGGCCCAGACGGGACTTGGTGAGAGTGTGCCGGGGAACCTTGCCGGTGCCCGGCCCCCGGGCCAGGACTCTGTTGCGGGCTGCTGCATCCCTGCTCCGGAGGGGCAGTACTATTTTTGGTTAGAGACCCAGAAGAGGGCTCCACTGCCCCTGTGCCCCGGCAGTGTTGTAACGTTTTGGGGCATTAGGGATCCCGAGGTGTACAGAGAGGACGCCAGCTTGCCCAGTGTTCTTTTGGGGCCAATATCGTCTAGGTACCAGGAACAGGGTGGCTCTTCAGGTGCCCCGGTGGCAGCGGGCACCTGCAACGAAGGGTCCTGACTTCTGCCCGATACGTTCTCTGCCCCTGGGTCCCCCAAGGAATTATTGATGCCCGTTGGCCTCAGTTGTGCTGGAATAGTCCTCTGGAATGGGCCCGGACCTTAGTAGGCCCTCAGTGACTGTTAGTGTCAGAGTCGACCCTGGGTTAAGGGTAGGTTGACTAAATCCCTGTGTTTCTCGAGGAAATGTTTACCTGGGTTCACGAAGGAGATGTCACCTGTGTCCTAAAGGGTTGAGGGGACTAATGCCTACACTATGTGATGTCGCTAGTGAATTAACTACTGAGGCTTGTTAGGAAATGTTCTGCCTACAGTGAGGTGTGTTACTGAGGTCAATGCTGACAGCCTGATGTTCCATGTCATTCCCTTGTGCACCCTGTGAACTGCGATTTATGGTAACGCACGTTACCCTGTGTGTTTGCCCACTAGGTTGTTTAGGCCCGGAGGTCCCTCTACGGAAGTGCCAGGCCTGATATTAAAATTGCCTGGCTGTTCTCCCATTTTCTTGCAGGAGGTGCTCGCGAATTCTTGCCTGATTTTAAGGTTGCCCCTAATGTTGATTTGATGGTGAACTTACTTACCTCCTGTTGCTAATGTTACTGATGCCCAGGTATATTGATGTTTTATACCTGATGGTTGATTGTATGCTTTCGTGCCCACCGTGCAGGTGATTGTGCCTTTTCGTACAGGTTTGGGCCTGGTGGGCCCCTATGCTGGCCTGACGTGTTATTCCAGGCCCCTTTTTATGCCCCATGCTGATGAGCACACCTTGCTGTTTTATTACAGGTGTTCCTGCCTGATGTTAATGCAGGGTGATTCATATTCTTTTTGCAGGTCATACTGAGTTCTTACCACTGATGTTTGATTTTACGCTAAGAAGTTTATGCAGAATGGGCTTTCATGCCTAGTGTTTCCTTCCCTCCCTTTGATATTGCTGATGGTACATTTCATGTCAATTCGATCACATTCTTTTTGATTTCAGCCACGGACTTACGAACTCAACCATTTGTTCCCCTGTAAATAATCCCCCCCTGATATACCTGGCTCTGGCACCCTGTTGTGATCACCACTGTTTCGTGTTTACCTTTGCAGGTTGGAGATAAAACTAAACTTCTTCTTCTATCCAACCAGAAGCAGTGTCGTGTCTCTTTTGTGGTGTGCCTGGTGTGTCGTCTGTGAGGTATGCGTGAGTGCTTTAAACCTGTCCTCTGAAGTTTGGCCTGTCCGCTCTGTTCCATGCTACCCCCTGTAGATTTGGCAACCTCATTTCTGACAAACACCCACTCCGCCCAACCACGTTACATGTCTATGTGGGAGGGAATATTGCCGCGCGATTGTAAAGATGATATCCAAGAAGGTTACGTTCATGTAAGTCTACACATAAGCACATTTTTCCTCCTTCCTTGGGTGCTACCACAATGGGTGCCAACCATTCGGATGCTTCAATTGGTTCTGTTATCTTTTGCACAAAGAGGTTTTTAAGTTGCTCATGAGAGGTTCTCTCATGAGGTGGGGTACACTCCTCACTTTGTGAACCACTGGCTTAGAATTATTTTTTTAAATGATTCTGTGAGAACAATTTCTTAGTTTTCCCAATTGATCAGAAAACACTTTGTGATATTTCTCCATCATATTAATTTCATACATATCAATGTTGTGCACAACTGAAGTAGTGGAATTTGGATTCAAAATGATATTGAGATCTTTTTGATGATGCCAACCCAAAAGGTCAGACCGCTGTTTAGTAAAGTACACACGTCCAAAAACTTTGTTACCTTTAAATGAAATAACCATCCACCTCATCCCCACAATTTCAATTATTTTTCCACCATACCCAGCCGCTTTAATGTCAGGGGTGTCCCACAGCAACACCTCTCCGGTCCATTTCTTGTAAAACGTTTCTCTAGAGAGTAAAGTATTTAAACTTCCCGAATCTACTAACATTTCAATCACACATTAGTCTAAGTTTATGACACAATGAGGTTTCTCTAACTTGTTTGTCCTTTCTCTAGGCACACCATCTAAAGACAAATGTGATTCAAGATTGACATGCCTTGACTTTTCACAAACTTCAACACTCGACATCAGTTCACGCACACTTTCACGAGTATCATGTACTTCTTGCACTCAAGTGAATTGGGTTTTAGTTCTGCAAACCGTAGCAAGATGACCTTTCCTTCCACAAGATCGACAGATGGCATTCCTGCCCATGGGCATACTACTAGAAGCAAAATGGTAGGAGCACCACAACGGTAACATTTGACTACTCTGGTATCAAATTTAGGAGTTGGAAAAAAAGTTTTCCCAGATTTATTACGTTTGTTAGAAGATTGAAAATTTTGGGCAGGTTTCACTTTCTTAGTTTCATCAACAATAGCATGCACTTCAGATGCCTTTGAAATATGTTCCTTGCCCAACACAGAAGTATTCCATGTATCCATTTCCTTAATCCACAATTCTGTATACTCCAACCCCTTAGCAATCTGAATAGATTCTTCAAGCAAGGGATCTTTAATTAAACGTTTTTCTCTAACTCTTTTGTTATTAGTACACCTTACTATTTGGTCGCAGAAAAGTTAATCAGCCAATTCTCCAAATTTACATGTTAGTGAAACACCCCTAAGTGCAGCGACATATGTTGCAATATCTTCATCCACCTTCTGAGTACGACAGAAACCTTTGTGTCTCTCTAAAACAGTGGGGCATATTATCAAGGGATTTATCTCTGCTTTTTTGGCTTTCAAAGCCAAGAAAGCGGAGATAAAATGATCTCTCTATCAGCAACAGGGTTCTAACACGCAAATTCGCATGTTAGCACCCTTTTTCTCTACGCTTCCCCTTGCATCTCTAATGAGATGCAAAGGGGGCGTTCCAGAGAAAAATATTAGGAGAAATGTTGTTAAGCGACATTTCTCCTATTATCAAGGATTTCGCTAACCCTGTTAGTGATGAAAAAAGCAGCGCTAACCGCGGTTAGCGCTGCTTTTTTTACACCTGATATTTTCCTGACTTAGCCATGGTATCCTATGGAAGGTGGATATCATGACTAAGTTTGTGAGCCCCTATCATCAAGCTAACGCCAAACTCCGAGAGATTATCGTTGGTTTTCCAGCGATAATCTCTCATTTGGCAGTTAGCGCGAGGATTTGTATCACTTCTGAGATAAACCTTGCTAATAGCAAGTTATCTCTGCGATAATTGCTGGCGATGCTTAGCGTTAAAAAATTCGTTGCTAAGCCTCGTTAGCGATAAATATAGCTAATCATTGGTAATATGCCCCAGTATTCTTTGTTTTGAAATGAACCTCAAGCATTTGCAATGTCATTTCGTAAACATTATTTGGCTGACCATCTCCCATTCCCAAAGATATTTCCGGAAGATCCTCATACAATTGTCTCCCTTCAACACCCAAATGATGGAGTAATATAGCTTGTCTGCACACTGACCGTATTTGTCAGCCCCCGTTGCTAACACATAAGTAAGAAACAATTTCTTCCACTCCGTCCATGGAATAGGAGGTTCACCTGGTGTAGCTAGAAAGGTAGGCGGTGCAGATAAACTTTGATCAACCAAATCTACACATAAATCACATAAACAGTGCAAGAAAACAAAGTTTAACACCAATACACTTACACCAATACACCTTTCCTTAACTGCGTGAATACGACACCTGTAATATAGATTATTGTTAAAATAATTAGTTAATATAAAAAATTTAAATAATAATGAAAAATAATAAATTGTTAATTATTTGTTTCCTTGTGCCCAAGTTCGTTGTGCATCTTCATGCAAACACGGAAACCCTCCATAAACTAATACAACCAAATCCGTTCCAAGATGCCGCTAGAGTAGACAGTCATGTAATGAAGTAAATTCAAGCCCAAAGAGTTAACATGGCTGCCACAATGCGTCATTTATGTCCGTTTTCAATAGAAAGTGGGAGATTCTTCTTCGCTTACCTGGGGGCCTTTATCATGCTGCACCTGGTACTTTCTGTACGGCTCAATATTGACTTTCGTTCAGCAGATGGGTACAGCGATGTTTACACCATCGCCCTCTACCTGGGTATCTTGTGACAATGTGTATTGTATTCTATGAGACTGATATTTTAGTTGATGTGACCCTAACGATGTCTGTTTTACGAAATGCCAATAAACATATGTTTTACAAAAAAAAAAGTGGCTTAATTAGCCGAAGAATTCATGTCAGGCATTGCTTCGAGGATGCTGCTGGCATAAATTTCAAACACAACAATGATGGACAGAATGTGGATCAATGTCACACATTCACCCCAGTCCAAAGATCTGGGCCCAAATCCATCGTTTTTCCACTCCACACCACCCTGGGTTAGACAATGGCGATATGCAAATCAGCGCTGACCTGGGGCATAGGGTCAGCGCTGATTTGCATATCGCCATTGTCTAACCCAGGGTGGTGTGGAGCGGAAAAACGATGGATTTGGGCCCAGATCTTTGGACTGGGGTGAATGTGTGACATTGATCCACATTCTGTCCATCACTGTTGTGTTTGCAATTACCGCTCTAAGTGTACTGGGGATGCTCAGACGTGAGTCCCAGGCACTCCACACCACTGGAGTCAAGCTAGCCGGGCTGATGAGAGGTGTTACCTCGAAACCGGGCCGGTCCTCGGATGCTTGATTCCGTTCTGGGAAGGACATGGCTTTTGTAGTTCGGACTGGACTGTTCCCATGGGGCATAGGGTCAGCGCTGATTTGCATATCGCCATTGTCTAACCCAGGGTGGTGTGGAGTGGAAAAACGATGGATTTGGGCCCAGATCTTTGGACTGGGGTGAATGTGTGACTTTGATCCACATTCTGTCCATCACTGTTGTGTTTGCAATTACCGCTCTAAGTGTACTGGGGATGCTCAGACGTGAGTCCCAGGCACTCCACACCACTGGAGTCAAGCTAGCCGGGCTGATGAGAGGTGTTACCTCGAAACCGGGCCGGTCCTCGGATGCTTGATTCCGTTCTGGGAAGGACATGGCTTTTGTAGTTCGGACTGGACTGTTCCCATGGGGCATAGGGTCAGCGCTGATTTGCATATCGCCATTGTCTAACCCAGGGTGGTGTGGAGTGGAAAAACGATGGATTTGGGCCCAGATCTTTGGACTGGGGTGAATGTGTGACATTGATCCACATTCTGTCCATCACTGTTGTGTTTGCAATTACGGCATACATTTCGGCATGTTTTGTGTAACTATTGGTATGATTAACTATAGAAACCGTTTAGTTAATCTATCTTTGAATGTTTAATTGAATGTGTCGTCATTTTTAGAAGTGGATATATGTTATCCTTTTTATACTTCTGTTCCTTGTTTCCCACCAGAGTTTATGAATTCATTAGTTAATGGTAACATGCAATTTAAGCATTGATGTATTCTTCTATACAGTTGAGTGTTAAATTCATGGAATATACATTAAATACGAAATAAATCATGAGTGAGCCAATCACTCGCATTCTGTCAGCTCTTCTGTGATTTTCTTCATTATGAAGAGAGAATGTCAGTCAGTCAGTCAGTCAGTCAAAAGCTTTTATTTCGGTTAAAAACCATAAAAAGGCATATTTACATACATCAATGCTGTAGAGAGAATGTTTGAAATGTATGTCTGGGGTCTACCTCATCAGGGAAGTGTGAAGGGCCTGGTGTAAGACTGGTGCTTAGTGAACTGATCGAAATAAGTGTACTAGATCAAGTCCCCTCCTCCCTTGTCCATATGGACTTCTCCCTGAGTGACTTCAGCACACATTTGAAAAGTAAGGTTTTGTAATGTAAAGAAAAAAGGCAAGCAACCGTGTAAGCATTGAGGAGAGCAACACCAGGTCTTATGTCACATTCCCAAATCAAGTACTGTAAACTGGAGTGCAAATATGTATACAGTACAGTGCAGAAACAGGTTGGGTTTGAGTGTGACTTTCTCTCACTCAAACCCAACCTACTCTACACGCTCTCCAGCAGCACCTGTAGAAGACTAGTGAGTGAACAGCAGATACTCTCAAAAACCCACCCTATTCTACACGCTCTCCAGAAGAACCTGTAGAAGACTAGTGGGAGAACAGTAGACACTCTCACAAACCCAACCTATTTTACAGGCTCAGTAGCAGCACCTGTAGATGGCTGGTGTGTGAACAGCAGACAGGATCACAAACCCAGCCTATTCTACACCCTCCACTGTTATGTTTCATACAGGTAACCGGATACAGGCTCAGGTAGTAACCAAACCTTTCACCTATATTCCCCTGCCATTATGCTACATAACGGTTCTTGGTACTGACCTTTTACCTAGTTACGGTATCAGTCAATGAATCAATCAAGACACTTATAAAGCGCACTACATACTTGTGAGGGTCTCAAGGCACTTGGGAGGGGGGGCTGCTACTGAACGAAGAGCTAGGTTTTGAGGAGTCTTCTGAAGGCCAGTAGGTCTTGGGTCTGTCGTAGGTTGGTAGGGAGGGTGTTCCAGGTCTTGGCGGCGAGGTTGGAGAAGGATCTGCCGCAGGCAGTCGTTCTTCGGATGCGGGGGACTGGCGAGGGCGAGGCTGGCGGAGCGGAGCTGGCGGGTGGGGGTGTAGAAGTTGAGACGTCTGTTTAGGTATGCTGGGCCGGTGTTGTGGATTGCTTTGTGTGCGTGGGTGAGGAGCTTGAAGGTTATCCTCTTGTTGACGGGGAGCCAGTGCAGGTCTTTCAGGTGGAGTTTGATGTGTGCTGCGGCGGGGGATGTTGAGGATCAGATGTGCCGAGGCGTTCTGGATGTGTTGCAGTCGTCCCAGGAGCTTGGCCTAAGTTCCTGGGTAGAGGGCGTTTCCGTAGTCCAGCCTGCTGGTGACTAGGGTCTGGGTGACTGTTCTTCTAATTTCAGTGGGGATCCACTTGAAGATACTGCAGAGCATTTGGAGGGTGTTGAAGCAGGAGGAGGAGACAGGGTTGACCTGTTTAGTCATGGAGAGGGTGGAGTCGAGGATGATCCCTAGGATGCGTGCGTGGTCGGTGGGTATCAGGGCTGTTCCTAGTATTGTCGGCCACCAGGAGTCGTACCAGGCTGAAGGGGAGGATGAGGACCTACGTCTTGTCTGAGTTCAGCTTCAGTCGGCTGTTCATCATCCATTCGGCGACGGCCTTCATGCCTTCGTGGAGGTTGGCTTTGACGGTGTGAGGGTCTTTGGTGAGGGAGAGGATCAGCTGGGTGTCGGCATAGGAGATGACGTTGAGGTCATGCTGTCGGGCGACGTGGGCGAGGGGTGCCATGTAGATGTTGAACAGCGTTAGGCTGAGGGAAGAGTACTGCTTAAAGGACGTGGTGTTTTCTCTGAAAACTAGCCTCATTCATTATGCATGAGGATTCTTGGAATTTCAGCAGGACTACCATCGCCTGCATAATAACTATGTATAAGGGTCATTCCTTTCATCATCCTAGTCCGACTTGACACAGAAAGGTAGATCCCCTGAGGGTACCACTTTGGGCATATAAACACCATGGGGGATAGTCTCAAGAACGTGTGTTAATTATCGCAAAATTAGCTTAACGCAACCGTCCTTATCGCAGTCTAACTTGGGAAAATAACGCTGTGTTAACGTTGTATTCTCAACATGGCGACACAATGCGATAGTCTCACGATAACGGGTCAAATGACTGCGTTAAAATTAACGCGATGCCACAAAAATGCGAAACACAAATGCAAAAAAAGCTGCAATGAGGTCAATCGCGATACAAAAATCAGCGATAGCCAGTGACAGGCCAGCAAATCACACACGTCAGGTAGGAAAATGCGCCATAAAAGTAGAAAAAACATACAAACAAAATCCGAACAACAGCGAATCACAATGGATGTTGCCGGAGCAAGTACAGAGGACAACCAGAACCCCACAAGCCCCATGGAGGACCAGGGCAAAATACCTATGCACACACACACTAGATGCAGAAAATATGATAATTTTTTTGGTCTGTTTCAAAACAACAACGAGGGGAAGTTGGTGTATGCAGTAATTTCATTTATTGCGCCAGCCGACACGTGTTTCATTGGAGTGGGGTGCACTCCAAATCTTCAGGGCTAGATCCTAATGGAAAAGACGGGTAATCTCCCACGACTGGTGATAATTCCAACCCAGTCTGGGTAACGATGGATGTTCCGGTTAGACACGCCAAATAAGTCTGGGCGCACTTAGTAAAGGTCGAAAGAATTAGTCTTGCGCTGATAATGTGCCAGGACAGGTGAGGGCGATGCGGGTAAGAATTAAAAGTACTTACTTTGCGAATGTTCAGAGACTGTCCACAAAAACCACAGTTAATACTGTGACAGAGTCCCAAGATAAAGTACAAAGCCGGTAATCCAGACGGAAAGATGCCGCCACAATGGGCGCTCAGTTCCAGCATCAACCCTCAAGCGATGTCCCGCTACTACACTCAGCGTCCTTTGCGTGCTGATGAGCATCTAGTGTGTGTGTGCGTAGGTAGTTGTGAAGGTCACCCCTTTCCTAATAGCACCACCTCATCTTAACCATTCCTGTAAACCAAACCAATATGCGTTGGTGCGCAATCTTTCCCTTTAGCTAAGTACCTTGTTCTTGCTTCAAACCCGCATGGAGGACCAGCCTGGGACCTCGGGGTCAGGGGAGGGCAAGGAGAAAAAGAGTAGGAAGAAGCGGTTCAGTCAGCAGGAAAACAGGATCCTTGTAACGGAGGTGATAGAACACCATCAACTACTGTTCGTCACCTCCACAGTGTCATTGGCAACAAAAAATGGAATATGTCAGTCCATCGTGGACAAGGTGAATGCAGTCAGAGTACTAAAGAGGACAATGGACGGGGTCACGAGGCGCTGGAATGACGTCAAGAGCAAAACCAAGGACAAACTCGGCAGGAACCTGAAGGCAGCAATGCAGAGTGGAGGTGGGAGTCCAACGCCACAGGAGGAGCTGGACGAGATGGAGGAAATGGTGTTCACAGTCATCAGTGGGGAGACGGTGGCAGGAGTTGGGGGACCGTACACAGCTCTACATGACCTGACACAACATTACCAGGGTGAGTAACGACCAGGGACTGGGGGGACGGTAGAGAGGGGCACAATGGCACAAATGCACAACTAAGTATAGCACATCTGCAGACAAACCATGTCCCAGACCCCCAACTCAAGAGACCAATATACCCAAGTTTGCAACATCTCAGCACTGTACAAGCACAGAAGTCAAAGGCACACCACATGTAAGGGAGAAGGGGCGGCAAAGTCAGAGCTACAGGGGCGAATCACCCAAAAAGCAGCATACACACATAATATGCAGAGCACATCAACATTGACAACGATGTGGTAGAAACCGCAACACGTCCACAACAGAACACAGGACACAACTGGTGCCGCATATGTGTATAAACTTGACAATCACATCTGGCATTGCAGGGGAGTGTGAGTTGACAATGTACAAGTATCAACCCACATCCTTGATGTCGAAATGTCGACTGTTCCGCATCAAATAGCCAGCTCTTTCCAAACAGCCACAATGTACACAGTCATGCAGTCTGTATTCAAACATGTACAATGCGATAACATGCATGGGAACACAATGTTAAACTGCATCTCCACTTCACATTGCAGAGGGAAGTCCAACACCTCCTGCAGAGCAGACAGAACCTCTATTCTCTGATGACGAAGAGGACCTCCACAGCTTTGTCTCCGACGCCCTCCAACAGCCGTACAGAGCCTCCGCAGCCCACTTCCAGGAGCAGGGCAGCCGAGCTGCATCGAGGGGAGCCCACCCCATGCACAGACCACACAACAGGCAGCACCCACCACCACGGCTGCCTCCCAGGACCCCCACGACGACCACATGGCCTTCCAACGCCATGTTTTGGGGTGCCAGGAGCAGATGGCTGAACAGGTGTGGGTGGGGTTCGACCGCATGGCAGACAAACTAAATGCCATACGTGGGTGACTAAGTCCCATCAGGGACCACTCACAGTCCCCAACGGACACCCACAATCTGCACTATGCCCTCCAAAGGACCATGGCCGACATCGCTGGAGCCCTAACTCAGAGAAAAGAACAACTGTCCAGTTAGAGTGGCTCTAGCGATGTCACACAGAAGTTGGGAAACATGCGGAGGTCAATGGAGACCATGGAGCGGACGCAGGCGGAAAGAGCGGCTGCCACGGCTGCACACCAGCGAGTGGTATCTGGGATCCTCATTGCCCTAAACACCCTCCTCATGACATTGCTGCCACAAGGCCTTGCGATGATATATGCTGCTGCTACAACTACATCCACATCTCCGCCCCCTGAAGTGTCCGTGCCACACAGTGCGGCAGACATTCCACCTCCGGGCACTGAGGTGTCACTGCCACACAGTGCTGGAGACAGAACACAACCACCCACATGTGAGGCACATGAAACAGCAGGGGACGAAGATGCGAATGACTCTGGCTTCGTGGTAAGCAGGACGCGGTAGCATTCATCTCCGCCATATGGCTGGTTTCTGCTTGGTACTGCCCTCTGCATCATCACCTTCCACTGTCCCGCGATACACTCTGCGACACTCACCTTGGACCTCGACATGGACTGCCATGTCCTGTTTGATCGCCAATGACACTGCATTCAGACTGCGGGCTGAACTCTTCCTCACCTTTGGACTTGTCATTCCCTGAAAGACTCTGGCTGGCCCTCCACGGACCAACATTGTAAAGTAGTGTTTGCATGGCCCTGTACTGCTCCAGCTGCAACACTCCACTGAATGTGCATTAAGCATTCATATTCACACTGATGTGTCATGTCTATGATCTTTCACGTGTGGAAGTACGGATGAATGTAGGGTCAGTGATTCTCCCTTAAGACCATGTTGCTCAGGTTGTTGGACTTGGGTCACAGGGTGGCACATTGCCGATGGGTGGCGCCAATACTACAACAGAGACACACGCATTTATTACTTCCTTGTCCAGCCCAGGACAGAACCACGCACAGAGTCCCGGGGTCATTGTTCAGAACCTTATGCTGGACTGGCATACCCCAGGCCAGCCCACTCCCCTTACGCTCACAGGGGTGGACAGCAACGCTTCGTGTCCCAGGTCTTTCCTGTAGTTATCTGCTGGTCACAGGTCTAGTTGTCAGCATGCGAAAGCCACTCCGTCGTGGCTGGTGTACACCCACACCACACCCATCCAGAACACGAGTCACAGGATATGTAACCCTGCCAATAAAAAGGGCCTGGCGCACGTGCTCAACGGCATTTCCACTCTCTATCTGGGTGTGTCTGTGTGATGTTCATGTAGGCATGAGGGCCCAGGGCCCTGCTACATCACATTTCCCCGGCCTAGAGGTGACATGCTGTCGTCCGTACCACGATACTCTATCATAGAGGGTCCGTGACTTGCGGGGCACAGACTTGGTGGCACCGGATACACTGTGGCTGGCACAGGCACACCGCCATGGGACGGTGCCTTTGGGTGCACTGAGGAAGGGGCACCTTAAGTGCTGAGCAGGTGTGCAGCCTCCGATGATGCCCCGTCCTGGCGGTCCGGACTGCTCAGGAATTGTGTGCCCTGCTGGACCACAGTGTAGCGGTACAAAAGGGGGTGGTGATGGACGGAGCATCTGAATCAATCAAACACTCACCCCCAGTCAACTGATCTGGGTGTAATCCATCACCGTTCTTAAGCCCACTTTGCCACCCCAGTTCAGACATGGCTATATGCAAATCAGTCTGACCCTGTGCCTCATGGGAACAGTCCAGCCCGAACTGCCAAGCCATGTCTTCCCTGGACCGGAAACAAGCTTCCGAGGACCGGTTTCTGGCATTCCAGCCGTCTTCAGCCCGGCTTGCTTGAATCCAGTGGCAAAGTGAGCAAGGGACTCACGTCTGAGCATACCCTGCCACAGTTATGGCGGCCAAAAGCGGTACAAAAGGGGGTGGTGATGGTCGGACCATCTGAATCAATCAAACACTCACACCCAGTCAAAAGATCTGGGTTTAATCCATCACCGTTCTTTAGCCCACTCTGCCACCGCAGTTCAGACATGGCTATATGCAAATCAGTCTGACCCTGTGCCTCATGGGAACAGTCCAGCCCGAACTGCCAAGCCATGTCTTCCCTGGACCGGAAACAAGCTTCCGAGGACCGGTTTCTGGCATTCCAGCCGTCTTCAGCCCGGCTTGCTTGAATCCAGTGGCAAAGTGATCAAGGGACTCACGTCTGAGCATACCCTGCCACAGTTATGGCGGCCAAAAGCAGTACAAAAGGGGGTGGTGATGGACGGAGCATCTGAATCAATCAAACACTCACACCCTGTCAAAAGATCTGGGTTTAATCCATCACCGTTCTTTAGCCCACTCTGCCACCCCAGTTCAGACATGGCTATATGCAAATCAGTCTGACCCTTGTACTGGGGTGAATGTATGACATTGTTCTACATTCTGTCCATCAACTGTGTTTTTTGCAATTTTCACCCCGAGTGGGCTGGGTATGCTCAGACGTGAGTCCCAGGCTCTCCACACCACTGGAGTCAAGCTATCCAGGCTGAATGAAGGCTGATAGCCAGAAACCGGTCCTTGGATGCTTGATTCCGGTTTGGGAAAGACATGGCTTGGTAGTTCGGACTGGACTGTTCCCATGAGGCACAGGGTCAGAGCTGATTTGCATATAGCCAGTGTCTAACCCAGGGTGGTGTGGAGTGCAAAAAAAACGATGGATTTAGGCCCACATCCTTGTACTGGGGTGAATGTATGACATTGTTCTACATTCTGTCCATCAACTGTGTTTTTGGCAATCTTCACCCCGAGTGGGCTGGGTATGCTCTGACGTGAGTCCCAGGCTCTCCACACCACTGGAGTCAAGCTATCCAGGCTGAATGAAGGCTGACAGCCAGAAACCGGTCCTTGGATGCTTGATTCCGGTCTGGGAAAGACATGGCTTGGTAGTTCGGACTGGACTGTTCCCATGAGGCACAGGGCCAGAGCTGATTTGCATATAGCCAGTGTCTAACCCAGGGTGGTGTGGAGTGCAAAAAAAACGATGGATTTAGGCCCAGATCCTTGTACTGGGGTGAATGTATGACATTGTTCTACATTCTGTCCATCAACTGTGTTTTTTGCAATTTTCACCCCAAGTGGGCTGGGTATATGCTCTGACGTGAGTCCCAGGCTCTCCACACCACTGGAGTCAAACTATCCAGGCTGAATGAAGGCTGATAGCCAGAAACCAGTCCTTGGATGCTTGATTCCGGTCTGGGAAAGACATGGCTTGGTAGTTCGGACTGGACTGTTCCCATGAGGCACAGGGTCAGAGCTGATTTGCATATAGCCAGTGTCTAACCCAGGGTGGTGTGGAGTGCAAAAAAACGATGGATTTAGGCCCAGAACCTTGTACTGGGGTGAATGTATGACATTGTTCTACATTCTGCCTATCAACTGTGTTTTTTGCAATTTTCACCCCGAGTGGGATGGGTATGCTCTGACGTGAGTCCCAGGCTCTCCACACCACTGGAGTCAAGCTATCCAGGCTGATGAAGGCTGATAGCCAGAAACCGGTCCTTGGATGCTTGATTCCGGTCTGGGAAAGACATGGCTTGGTAGTTCGGACTGGACTGTTCCCATGAGGCACAGGGTCAGAGCTGATTTGCATATAGCCAGTGTCTAACCCAGGGTGGTGTGGAGTGCAAAAAAACGATGGATTTAGGCCCAGATCTCTGTACTGAGGTGAATGTATGACATTGTTCTACATTCTGTCCATCAACTGTGTTTTTTGCAATTTTCACCCCGAGTGGGCTGGGTATGCTCTGACGTGAGTCCCAGGCTCTCCACACCACTGGAGTCAAGCTATCCAGGCTGAATGAAGGCTGATAGCCAGAAACCGGTCCTTGGATGCTGGATTCCGGTCTGGGAAAGACATGGCTTGGTAGTTCGGACTGGACTTTTCGCATGAGGCACAGGGTCAGAGCTGATTTGCATATAGCCAGTGTCTAACCCAGGGTGGTGTGGAGTGCAAAAAAACGATGGATTTAGGCCCAGATCCTTGTACTGGGGTGAATGTATGACATTGTTCTACATTCTGTCCATCAACTGTGTTTTTTGCAATGGACCACAGTGTAGGGCAGAGCAAGCGGCCTGCGCGGGCCTACCGCCATGTGGAATTGCCTCCCAGATCACAGAGTTAGTGGTACCTCAAGGGCTGAGCGAGTGTGCAGTCTGCGATGATGCCGGGAGCACTGCTATGTCCTCTGCCATGGCAAAATCAAGACTCAGAATCAAATGTGAGACCTTGTGGCCCACGGAGCAGGGCTGCATGATGTGGAGCGTGCCATGTCCGCAGGCCTGGGTGCGCAGAGGCGGGCATGCACTGCTGGGTGATGGGAGGAACTGATGTGCAGTTGCCTGGGTGCGCAGTGGCAGACAAGTGATGATGTCTTGTGCTATTGTTTGTACTTAGCCATTCTTGTATCTGGACTCTGTTTCAGATGAGGGACCTGGTGAATTGCACTACATACCGGCACGTGGTTGGAGACACACCGGTGGCAGCAGGTGAGCAGTGAGGCCTGGGTGCGCAGTGTCGGCACTCTCTCTCCCTGTCCCTCTCTTCTTTTCTCTGTCTCTCCCTCTCTCTCTTTCAGTCTTCCTCTCTTTCCGTCTTCCTTTCTTCCTCCCTCTCTTTCCGTCTTCTTCTCCCTCTCTTTCCGTCTTCCTCTCTCTCTCCCTCTCTTTCTCTCCCTCTCTTTCCCTCTTTCTCTCTCTCCCTCCCTCTCTTTCCGGCTTCCTCTCTCTCCCTCTCTTTCTCTCACTCTCTCTCTGTCCTTTGATGGCCGCATGACACACCTTCTCATCTGGATATTTGCCTTGCAGGTTGTGTCCTACAGATTGTCCCGAGGAGAGCCGCCATGAGTCATTATTGATGTTCTTTTGTGTTATTTTGAATAAATAATTTCTGGTACTTCGAAGGTGAATGTGTGATGCTCCTTTTTGTGATGACACATGCATGTTACATGTGATTGTGCGACATCAATCGGATTTTTTTGTACATAATTTTGTGAAGTTGATGCGACATTTCTTTGCCTGGGGGGAGTGCCCGGGTGGGGGGGTCTCCTGAGGGTTGTGGCGGTGGGTGTAGGGGCCCTGTTGGGGCTCCGAGCTGCATGATCAGTGGCTTCATGGCATCTGTTACTCTTCAGGTGTGGCTCTCTCTTTTGTGGTGCAGGCTGTCGTCCGACTTTACATCAGGTCTGAGCTGGTGTTGATTTCCGGCTGTTAACGCCTTATTGCCTGTTTTTTGTACATAATTTTGTGAAGTTGATGCGACATTTCTTTGCCTGGGGGGAGTGCCCGGGGGGGGGTCTCCTGAGGGTTGTGGCGGTGGGTGTAGGGGCCCTGTTGGGGCTCCGAGCTGCATGATCAGTGGCTTCATGGCATCTGTTACTCTTCCGGTGTGGCTCTCTCTTTTGTGGTGCAGGCTGTCGTCCGACTTTACATCAGGTCTGAGCTGGTGTTGATTTCCGGCTGTTAACGCCTTATTGCCTGTTTTGGGATCTTATCGCCGATCTGGCTGGTGGTTGAGAATGTTGCGGAGTAGTGTCGTTGTGGCTTTTTGCACAGGACAGACTACTCTGTATATCATTAGCGATAGTTGCGGGGGTCGTCTGTGGTGATGTTTTGTGCTGCAGCTATCGCATGTAAACTGGTGATATGAGCTGGTTGCACCAGCTTGTGAATGGGGCGATAAATGTATCGCAACTTTGGCTGAGAATATGCTCTTAATAGTGTTCTGGACCATTCTATCATCCGCTCACATCCTACTACTCCTCCAGTGAAGTCCACCTCGCCACAACACCCCAGATGAGGGGACACCGAGGTCTACCGTGTGCCTGGTCCCGAAAGATACCCCGGGCGAGACTGCAGACGCTGCCAGTGCCGATCCACACTGAGAACTAAACTTCACCAAAATGGCGACGGCATAGCCCGAGTCTGAGGGGCTTGATGATTGCGCATAGTGAGGCATAGCAGGCCTCCGCTCAAGGTGACTGGCAGGAGTCGTGGAGGCCCTATGGTCCAGTCTCCATTGCTGACGGTGCCTGTAGCCCCATGGGTACTGTGGACGACACAAAGTGCAGCGAGCCTGCGCTCTGGTTGGACAAGATGGCGGCTGGTAAGTGAGGGGTATAGGTCTAGCTAAAGATATCCCCGACGTGGGTTGTGATGCCAGTTGGGGACCACCAGACAGCCCAGTGGTGTGGTGGCAGCCCTTCCATCTGTCCCTTGTTGTTGGAGGATGCAGTGGAGACACTCAGCCTGCAGTCGGCAGGAAGTCTCTGAAGGGCGGCCAGCAGAGGAGAGGCGAGGGACCTGACTGAGAGCATTGCTCGTAGGAGCCTGGGTGCCTGCTGAGTTCTGCCTCCAAGTGGACCCGACTTACTCGTGGTCTGGGGAATGGTTGCGATAATGCTGTGTGGGAGGATGCATCTGCGCTTGGTTCCCCCACTCTTCTGAGGAGAAGTCCCTGGGGGATGGACCAATATGGGTGGCTTGTGGGGGCCCCTATCCAAGGCTGAGACTGGCCAGACGCCCCATGCACAAAGGGTAGAGGAGTCTTGTTAAGCGCCGTCGTCTGGCGGATCCAGCTGCCTCTCGATCATGTGTAGGATGGCGATAACGCCATTCAGCCTTCGATCGGTGGGTCAGGGTGCCCGAGTTAGCTTTGAGAGGCAGAGAAGCCGACACCAAAGACAAGGGCCCCGGATCCGAGCCTGAGACCCTTGGGTGTCAAAACTGATTCCACAACAAAGGATCTTAGAGGTCTTAAACTTCTCATTGACTGAAGCTCGACCCAGGAGTGCGCCCTCCCCCTCATCCTTCACAGACCCGGCAGGGCACAGATAGTATCAGGGGAGTGGTGTCATAGGTTGAAGGAGCAAATTCTTCAGGACCTTGGGCTTAGCCAAGCTAAGAACCACTGAGTGGATGGGCGGCCTGAGCTTGAGGGATCATGAGACTGGGTGATGATTGCAGCAATGAGCCGGGGTCCCTTCCCCATCCTCTGAGCACATGAAGTGTGATGTCTGTCTGACACCCTCTGGATTGGAGTCACTTCTCCCAGGCATTCCACTCCCCAGGCTCATGGAGGTCAACACGTGTGACTGGTAATCTGACAAGATGGCCACTGCGCGGGGAGGTGTCCGGGCCCATTTTCTCTCTCTGGGCCTGGAGGCCGGGTCTGACACCTCAGTGGGGGTACTACCAGAGGGGTGCGGACAGAAGCAGCTGGCCTAAAGATCCAGGAGCCTGTGACTTAGAGGGGGGTGGAACCCCCTGGCATAATGCGCTACTGTCATGTTGTCGGTCCAGGCCATCTTTCATTATAATCTTGTTCTGATACTCTTGCTGCCTGAGTGTTTTGCCCCAGGTGCGTTATATTGTATACATCTATACTTTCTATTCACTGCCCCTTAGTGGCATGTTGATATATCTATTATCTGCATTTTTTTTCTGTCTGAGATACGATTGTCCTATTTTGTATTCACCATCAATGATATTTTATTTTCTCTTGTTTGTATTTTTTGCTTGTTTATATATCTTTATTGGTTGGGAGAAGTGTTTATTTGCTCTGCAGCCGATATTTGGGCTTCGCGAGTGATATTGCTTTTTTTACATTTATTATTATTTTGGTCTACGGTCCTTTATGTACCGTCTTAGTTCGCTGTGGCCCCGTTCACATTGGGTGCACTTGTGCACTTACCTATAGCGGACTACATTCTGCATTTGACTCACTGCAAAAGTGGTTCGTGAGTAATTCGGTTTGGGTTTGGCGGTATTAGATTCGATCGTTGCCCGCTATAGTCCTCTTTCCTTGCTTGGGTTTTCCCTCCACGCTGTGCAGGTGCGCGGAATTACTATTAGTTTGTGTAATGTTGGGGGCCCTGGGCCCTCATGCTCGCACTCACTGACGCAGACACAGTGAGCTACATGGTGCAACTGGCCCAGAGCACGTGGGCTCGGCCTCTTTTATTCAAGCTGTGTCACCTGACCAGTGACATCAGTGGTGGGTGGGTGTTTAGTGTAGGGCATACAGAAAACGACTAGACCGTGTCTTGCTGGACACTACATCTTGCGGATATATATTGAGGCCGAATGCACAAGTATTTTCATGTTCAGTGCTACTTGTAGATGCCCTGCCAGCAGAGGACTCGTCGTATTGAGCCAGGATTACGTGATGATTAGCAGCCCCCATTTCCACTCTGGGAATTTAGGATATTTTGTTCTGCTTAGACAGATATATCTCATCCCATTAGCCTGCCTTGATAGGTTTCCCTATTGATGGGATGGGCTGGATACCCCTCGGCTAATTTGGTTTCTGTCCTTTTTGCCCTCGCAGTCCCTGTGAAGTACGAAGAACCAATATTATCTTGGTTTCTGCTCGAGTGGCTTATTTGGACACAACACCCCTGTGCCTTTGTTTGAATATAGTTTCTAGGTATGTGGACTTCTTTATCCCTTCTGCGATACCTAGGATTACATTTGAGTAAGGATACCGTGTAACTTTTCTTCCCTTTTCTTCCCTCCCTTATATTTGTGTTTAGTGAACGAGGTTATTGGCTGACCATTACGCCATAGGGGCGTGTTACACGCCTCATCACATATCCAGGACCCTATGGTGATTATTTGTTGTCGCTTTACTCATAACTAGGGTAAGTTTAACCTTTGTGGCTCTTTATATTAGGTAGTTAGTGTGTCCACAGCATCATTCTACTTTTTCTTCTATATAGTGTGCAGATTAGCAGCTAGATTCATGAAAGGAAATTGTGCTCGCAAAGGGCCTGATTCTGAGAATCTGGCCCTTTGCGAGCGCAATTTTTGCATTTGGGATTCATCATCCCAAATGCAAAAATCGCTAATTGCGAAATCGCATATTTGCGAGGAATTGCATTTACGGAATCTCTATTTGAGATTCCTTAAATGCAATTCATCAACCATTTTTAATTTGCCAATTCGCAATATTTGGCCGCTATTTACCACGAATTGTAACTTCGTGGTAAATAGCGAAAACTCTGAAAAATGCACTTTAGTGCCTTTTTCTGAGTGGTATGTTACACACACACATGTCCTTTGGACATGTATGTGCGCAACTTCTGGCTACATTTGCTTTTCAGGGGTGCTACAGGGTGTCCTTTGGACACCCCTGGCACCCTTGAAATCGCATCCTTATTTGCCTGTAGGCCCATAGGAATGAATGGGAAGTTATTCCTTATTTGCGATTAGCAATTTGCTAATCGCAAATAAGGAAGATGTAGGAATAGCAATATTTTTTGCAATTCCTACATGAATCCCGTTTTGCAAGTCCTTAATAGCGATTCCTTATGAATCGCTATTAAAGACTCGCAAAACGGGTCTTTGATGAATCTAGCTATAGATTCCGTATTTGGCTCATTTAGTGAGATTTATAATCCTCAATTGTGGTTTTCGCCTGAATACCTTTCAGTACAGAGTTAAGTATTGTTCAGCAAGGTCGGTTCCGGATATGTTGTTCTACTATGTAGTTCAGAGGTCTAATTTCATCTTTTTTCCAGAACAGGCTCCCGAGTCTCAGGAGCTTTACTTGTACCATATCGTAGTGATAAGACAACCGCCCTGGCATCTTCATCCGTTAATGGAAGTTTTGGTAGGTTTTTGTGTATAGATTCATCCTTTATTGCACACAGAGTAGTTACTTGTACCTTTCAATTTTTCACAGTTTGGTGACAGCGGCCTTGACTTCTGCTCCTTGCTTCTCTTTGGATACTCTGTCACTAGATCTTTTTTCTGGCACTTTGGACTTCAATATTCTCTTGTACTTTGGTGTTGGTTATTCCAGCAGCTTCTGGCTACATTTGTACAGTGCATTTAATGAATATGTAATTATATTTTGTCTCATAGTCCCCCACAGATATTATACTTATGTTTATTGGAAAATTCCAAGATTAAGCCCCCTCTTGTCAAATATAGTTTGTTGCTTGATTATTAAATATTGAAGAATGCAATGCCTAACAAGAATTGTATTCACTGCACCCTGACAAAGGATCTGTGGACACGGGTCCTTTCCGAACCGCACGTCGGCGCTCCTTTTGTGTAACCGTTGTGTATACTCTTTTGTACTCTTTTTTTTTTTTTTGTTGATTAAAAACTTTTATTGAGCAACAAAATCAAATTTACAGAGATGGGCCTACAACCGCACGGGCTGGTCGCTAAAAGCAAGGCACAATGTGAGAAAAACAATAATAGCCACTCCGGTGGGCAGGCACAGACCGGATACAGGACGTCGCCCACACTATGAAACAAAATAAGACCATTTTCTTTTTTATACACACATAAACAACAAACATCAAAAAGGCGAATGCATAATAAACGGAGTCAGCCCAGGAGGGGCAGGGAAACCCCACTAATCAGGAATCCGAAGTCATAATCAGTAGGATAAGGCAAGGCGGGGGGGACCGCGGGGAAGTCAATCAAATCATAGGACAGTATACGAAAATTCAGGAACGCCGGCCTAGGGAGATAGGGCAACATCAGGGGCTTCAATCAACGGAGGAGCACAAATATCGCCGCGATAGGCATTCCACTGACTCCAGATTTTCGTCCATGCCCTAGGTCTGCCCCTGGCTGTGTAAACAGTCTTCTCGCGGAACATAGACCAGTCCATGTTGTCTTCCCACACAGAGACACTGGGGGGCCTGTGCGAGCCCCAGAGTTGCGCTATGTCCCGCTTCGCAATCATATATCCCAGGGTCGCCCATCTGGTCTGGGCCACCGAATAGTCGGTAGGTTCCCACACATTCAACAGGCATCTCCGGGCCTCTGGCACTAGAGCAATTCCAGTCACATCAGTCATCACCGCAAGCACCTCCGTCCAGTAGGCAGCCACCCTCGGACACTCCCAAATAATATGAAGAAACGTAGCACTCATCCCACATCCACGCTTGCATAGGCCATCCGGGGAAAAACCCATCACAACCAAACGAGGACCAGTAACGTACACCCGGTGGAGGATCTTAAGCTGAACCAGACGGAGGCGGGCAGGAATGGCGACCTCTTTTGGAGAAGATAGCGCCGACTGCCAATCCTCGTCATCCAATTCCAGCCCGTCGCCGACCCAAGCCTCCCTAAGTCGAACAAGCAAGTCGGCGCGATTGTGAATCAGCTTCTTATAAATCAAGGAGATAGTGCTATCGGGGAGATGGCCATCCAGGATACGATCTTCGAGGGGGGAGGATTCGGGGATAGCGGCACCAGAAGTCAGAACAGAAGCGAGGGCATGACGGACCTGCAAATATCTAAAAAATTCCCTATCACTCAGTGCATATTCATTCCGAAGGGCCTCGAAGGACTTCACTGCTCCATTCATACATACATCACCCACTCTACAAATTCCAATCATGTCCCAGCGGTCAAACCCCTTCGTCGTCCAGAGACATCCCAGACGCTCAGATGCATAGAGCGGAGTAGCAAGCGTCACTCGTTCATCCCACCCCAGCCTTACATTCGCAACGCGCCATACACTAACCGCAATTCTGGTAGGTCCCGTAAGATGGCGCCCAGCTGACCTAGAGTAAAGCGCTCTATTAAAGTCCCCACCCGGCAGTTGGAGTTTATCCATTTCAAAGGCCGGGTCTCGACCCGGGGAATACATTGAGTGGTTAATGGCAGACAGCTGGGTAGCCCAGTAATATCTCCTAAAATCAGGAAGTGCTATGCCCCCGTCATACCAAGGAATGGTGAGCTTCGCAAGGGCGATACGTGGATGCCCGACCCAAATCAGTTGCCTTTGTAGACTCTCAACCTCTCGAAAATAAGTAGCGGGGATATCGTCATAGGAATTCTGGAGTGCGTAAAGGAATCGCGGTAGGGACATCATCTTGAAAAGGGCGGCCCTGCCCAGCGGTGACAAGGGTAATTTACGCCAGCGGGCCACGTCCAGCCTCAGTCTAAGAAGCGGGGGAAGGAGATTACGTGCAAACCGGAGCGACGAATCCAGTGTAATAAAAATCCCCAGATATTTGAACCCGGACTGAACAACCTGGATAGGAATTCTACTCGGCAATGGGGGCAGATCACCCGAAATAACATAGACACAGGATTTAGCCCAGTTAATAACCAAACCAGAATTTTTGCCAAACGAGGTGAGAACATCAAATAAGACATTTAAAGATTTACGCGGGGAAGTGAGGTAAAGAAGAATGTCGTCTGCGTAAAGCGAAACACGGTCCTCAAAATCCGGGGACCAACGTATACCCTTGAGAGAAGGCTCCCAGCGAAGCCACGCAGCCAGCGGTTCTAACGCGAGAGCAAAGAGTAGTGGAGACAAGGGGCAGCCCTGTCTGGTCCCCCTACCAAGGGAAAAGGGAAGAGAAGCTCGACCGTTGACCACAACCTGCGCCAGGGGGTCGGTGTCCAGCAGCTTCACCCATCCAATAAACCCCGGGCCAAAACCAAACTTCTCAAGAGCCGCCCAAAGGTAGGGCCACTCTATCGTATCAAAGGCCATCGAGGCGTCCAACGAAGCCAAAATGGCCAGCTCCGTCAGAAGCCCCGCCCTCGCGATGGCTCCGTGGAGGCGACGCAGATTAAGAGCTGTGTTACGGTGCGGGATAAATCCGGATTGGTCCGGATGAATCAAGTCACTAATGACCGTTAGGAGACGAGTAGCCAAAATCTTGGCAAGAACCTTGGGCTCAACATTTAACAGGGAGATGGGTCTATATGACGAACAAAGATCCCGGGGCTTACCATCTTTAGGAATTACAACAATCGTAGCCAGGCATTGGTCATAAGGGAGAGTACCCCGCTCACGGGACTCCGAGAACATTGTCCGAAGATAGGGCGCAATCTTATCAGGGCACAGTTTGTACAACTCGATTGGCAAACCGTTCGGGCCCAAAGCCTTGCCCGAACGGAGGGAGCGAATTGCAGTTGCTATTTCGTCCGTAGAGAGCGGGGCCTCCATAGAGAACCGCTCCAGGTCAGAGAGGCAGGGCAAAGCTATATCGCGCAACAAGAGGCGAGAATCGTCTGCATCCCGTTCCGACACTGGGGAGTAAACCGCACGAAAATAGTCAGCAAAACAGTCCACTATTTCAACTGGGTCAGTCACATTCACACCATTCAAAGTCTGAATTACAGGCACTACACGATTCTCCCTCTCCTTCTTATCCAACCAGGCAAGCAATTTACCCGCTTTGTCCCCGACATCATACAGACGACCCTGTTGCTCTCGAAACATCATTTTAGCCGCATCCGTGACCAGAGACTTATAGGCAAATTGCTTCAGACCCAGGGCATGGAGTTTGTCATGAGTAACATTCGATTCCAAGTCAGCCTCCAGCTCAAGTATTTCCATTTCAAGATCCACCACCTCCCGATTCCTCGCCTTTTTGGTTTCAGCAATGAGAGACAGGGCCTGCCCACGAATCACTGTTTTAAAAGCCTCCCAAAGGGACACCGCAGAGGAGACAGAGCCCTCGTTGTCCAGGGACTTAATCAATAGACCACGGGTCTCAGGGGAGGTCAGGTACCAAGGGTTGATAGGAGCCACCCGGCCCGCCGCCTCCACCCCCACATCAAAACAAAGCCAGAGCGGAGAATGGTCCGAGATGCCCCGGGGAAGGTGTCTAATCTCCCGGACAGCCGATGACTGTGCAGCTGGCATGAGGAAGTAATCCAGTCTAGACAAACTCCCATGGGCCCCAGAATGAAAGGTGTATTGAAGCTGAGTGGGGTGCATAAGTCTCCAACAGTCCACCAAACCAAAAGTATCCAAAAAGCCACCCAGCCACAATTGGGCTGAAGGAGTATCCCTAGGGGGGAACGATCACTCAGACCGGAGAGAACAGAGTTAAAATCACCAGCCATGAAAAGAGCACCATCAGGGAGTCCCAACAGCACTCGGCCCAAATCGGAGAAGGTAGAGGTCTGTAAGCCGGGGGGCATATAGACTGTGAACAGAGAAAGGGTTCGGCCCTCATATCGTCCCACGAGGACAGCATAACGCCCCCGATCATCGAGGATTACATCATCTATCGCAAGGGGAAGGGAAGCCCGGACAAGGAGGCCCACCCCCCTGGAACCCGTAGTAAACCCTGAATGCGCAACAAGACGATAGCCCCACCTATTCATTGCACGACAAGAATTACCCACCAGGTGTGTCTCCTGCAGAAAGACAACATCGGGAGACAAGCGTCGCAGGCATCGCAACACCACCCCCCGCTTTATACGATCCCCTAGACCATTGACATTCCATGAAATAAACTTCAACCCGCTACCCCCCATCCCACAAAGTGATGCAGGAACCATCCCCCAATGAGCATGACACTGAAAATTCCATTATCAAGATATAATCGCCTTGAAAAAACAAAACACGAACCTCAAACACCCCACCACTCCACCCCCCAACATCCAAGAAAACACCCCCCACCCTGCACCCCTGCAATAAGCAAAAAAGCCACCCCAACATGCAGTGTGCCTGTCGCCCAGAAACCCCCGTTCTACAAAAAGAGCCCGGAGGAGGAAAAGGCCCTGTCCCACCCGCCACCCCGACAGTGATAAAGAGAGAAAGAAGACACAGAAAATGGAGGCACTCAAGTACAGAACCCAGGAAGAATCACATTACACGGAAACAGGGGCTCAGACAGTAAATTCAGCTCTCTACACCACCCTCGGCACCACCCGGGTGCTCGGTGGGCTCAGTCAAATTAGGCCGGTCCGGCAGAGAGTCCAGCCAGTCATTCACCGAATCAGGCCGATCAAAGAAAAGGGTCCGTTCATTGTACTCAACTCGCAGCCTGGTAGGAAAAAGCATGGCGTATCTCAGACCCAAGTCCCGAAGACGCTTCTTGACTCCACGGAAGCCCATACGCTGTCTCTGTACAAGCTGTGAGAAATCAGGATAAAAGTTCACCGTGGCATTTTCGAAGGCCACCGGGCCCTTAACTCGTGAGGCCTGCAGGATAGCGTCTCGGTCCCTATAGTGAAAAAGTTTTGCGACAATGGGCCTCGGCGGGGCGCCCGGCTTGCCCTGGCCACCCGGAACGCGATGGGCACGCTCCACCGCAAAGAATTTGCTCAATCCAGATGGAGAAAGATAGTTTTGAATCAAGTCCTCAACCAGGAGATCAACAGAATGTGGATCAGGATTTTCCGGAACACCAACCACACGCACGTTGCAACGCCGTGCTCTGTTTTCAAAATCCTCCAAGCGCTGAGTCATGAAATCATTCGCCTTTCTGAGGTTGCCAATCTCCGTCTGTATTTCCGAGACGTCGGCCGTGAGGCTAGATGACTTGAGGTCCAATGATTTCACCTTCTCATTGGTTTTAGATAAGTCGGCCCTAATCAAGTTCACGTCAATAGCCACAGTATCGATTTTGTGGGCCAGGGCTTCATACTGTTGGCCGATGGTTTCCTTCATGCCAGAGATGGCGCCCATGATGTCTTGCAGGGACGGTTCCGCCGAAGCCTCCAAAGGGTGCCCCACTGCACTTGGGCCAGGCAAGGCGGCTCCCGGGGACCCCTTCGATTGTGTGTACCGGTCCATGATATTCGACTGGACCGGGCCCCCGCGAAGGGGCGTCTTGGTCTTTCGCCTCTCTTGGTCCCCTCTGCCAGTCATAGTGGAGACAGCGTCCCCGAGGGACCCACGCGACCTGGTAAAAATGGCCGCAGGAAGACAGGGTGCCGGAGCCAAAAGTCAGCCGCAAAGGCACATCAAGGTGTGAACCGGCCTGGAAGGGCACAAAGCAGGCAAGAGGTGCGACTGCAACTTCACGCCGCTGATCAAAACACCAGCCAGACACCTCCGCTGGAAGACGTAGTCTGAGTCAAAATCGAAACCGAAAGTTAAGAGGGGGACCCACCAGTCGAGTCCCCCTGCCGCTGTTGTTCAACTCAGACACGGCAACAGTGCCTCACTAAGTCCTGGGCGCACCACCAGGGCGGGCCCCGAAAGTTCGAGTCGACGTAGCTTCGGTGCCCCGGTCCGATTCGAAATCCAAAAGCAGTATTAAGATCAGCCCAGGTTCCTCTACAAGAGTCCTTGTAATTAATCAGGATACGTTCAGGATATCATGCCGGGAGTGGCGGGGGTCCGGAGAGCGCTGTGCTCACGCGGCCATCACGGATGCCCGCCAAGCTCCTCCCCTTTTGTACTCTTTTTTATTGTTATGTTTTTTATCAATTATTGTGGTGTAGCTGTGTATGATAGATTGGATGAATGTAAGGATGTGTGGTTTTTTCAGGTGCATGGTTGGTTCTTTGGGCTCTGTTATATGTATACAAGATGTAAATGTGGAACTGTATATATATTATTTTTCATGCCAAATAATAAATAAGAAATATGTTTTTCAAATAATTTCATGTGGGATAATGCTGATATATACAAATTAATGGATATATTACCCATGTACTAAATGTGTTACCTAGGAGAGGTTCTGTTCTTGTTCTATTAGAGAGGGGTGGAGAGTGGCCTTCTGCAGTCCCACCACTGGGTGTATACCGCCGCGGCGCAGTCGCTGGACACCAGACGGAGGATGGATAGCCCGGTATCTGTAGCGGGCTGAGCGGCAATTCCTATCCGCGTCTGGGGCCCTGGAGAATTGTGGGGAAGCTCCGCACGCCCTCCGGAGAGGGGTCCCTGTTTGGTCCAAGAGGATACCGTTTTGAGGGTCGGGCCCACCTTGCCTTAGTTCTGGTAGCATCACTACTCGAGCCGGATCGGCACAATCAGGGTCTAACAGAGGTACAAGACATTCTCGCAAGTCCAAAACAACCTTTGAGCATGAACCAAAAGACTCAACCGCCCCATTGAGACGTCTCCAGTGTACAGACGTGGTCCCTCTGAGCCCGACCTTGTTGAAGCTTCTGATAGAGGTCACCCGGGGGTCACAGTATTGACACGAGCGGCAAGGCCATCTACACTAACAAGGGCATTCAAGGATCAGGGAGTTTGGACAAGGATAAACTCTCTAGGTTGAAAACTCCCTCCCTGAAACCGTGCAGCCATGGGAAAAGACAGAGGGGCAAAGCCTGTGCCAAATCAGACCCGTGTGCAGCAGTCTGCTATCATTGGTCCCAGCCATGGAGATACTGCATCAATTGCGGGCAACCACCCGGTGGAAGACCTAGCTACCATCCTGCAACCCATAAAAAACATCCCAGTTGTCAGTGAAGACTAGGATTGGGGAAGTTTGGGCAGAGTCCCGATTGCCAGAAGTTGAAGATGATGTCTCAACTTTAAAAGTGCAAGTCAATCAGCTTCTATCCCACACAACTGACCTCCATAGGCGGCTGAAGACGCTGAAAACCGATCACGTCAGAATAATCTTCGCCTGGTGGGCCTTCCTGAGGGGGCGGAACCTTTACAAATGACCACTTTCATTGAGGACTGGATCAAATCATGGATGCCTCCAAGCGTACTGTCAACTTGGTTTGTGGTGGAGCACGCCCATCGTGCGCTCGCACCCAGGCCCCCCCGGGAGCCCCGCACCAGCCGATCATTTATAAGATCCTAAATTTCAGGGATTGCGAAGCCATCCTGCAAGAGGCTCAAGACCTGACCTGCTCTGTTCTATGAAGGTGCTAAAATAAGGATCTTCCCGGACTATACGAAGCGATCTGCAATATAAAGCAGAAGCTATGAGCCCTTAACCTGCCCTATAGACTACTCTTTCCAACTCGCCTCAAGGTGATCTTTCAAAATAAGACTCATTTCTTCGATACTTCGAAGGCAGCATGGAGCTGGGTAGCTGAGGAGTGCCTGATCTGCCCAAGGATGGGCCACCCTTCGCCTGGTCCTCAGACAACGTTGCAAGCTGGCTCCTGCAGGTGGCGCACTCAGTCCCGGAAGGAGTGCAACACTCATAGAGTCAAGGCGAGGGGATCACCTGTATCCCAGGATCCGCCAAAATTCCTAGAGATCCTTGACAAGCAGGAAGGGGCACTCACAGAGAGCTCTCTCGACTCTTCAAAGCCACGATCTGATGGTACAGACCTTTCACGAAGCCCCCAAATCTAATTTCAAAGCACTAATGTCAACAACTTTGAACTAGAGGTCCGAAAATCTTGAAGTGCAGAGGAGTCCAACACGATCTCCCCACACCACGCATTATAAGCTAGTTCTTTTTACATTCTAAGTGTTAGTTCATCGGGCGACAGATGCTTCAATTGGGGAAGTATAGGTGGGTTGGTTGGGTAGAGGCTGTTATCCCAGCTCTTGTTTGTATTGCTTAGTTTATCTGAAATATTGTGAATAATGGTCGTGATGCTTTCCCAGGCAGCCCACATAGTATGACTGAATTCACCCAGCTGCTCCCAGGGTCTAGTCACTCAGAGCCATAAGGTTACTCAGACCCTTTAGGAAAATGCTAAATAAAGTTTAAAAAATCGAAAGTTTACTCAGACCCTTTGCCCCACACATTGCCACCTAGCCATAATGCCACAGCCTTACAGAGAGGGTGAACCCTCTCATTGGAACGAAAATGGACTCCTACATAAAGTCAAACGAGCAGCAATCTTAAAGTATGCATGGAGGGTTACCCCAGATGTCCTTCTATTACAGGAGATGCAGCTGATGGGGAATCGACCCTTTTTAGCGTGTCATGGATTTGAAAGGATCTGGCACTCTGGATTCTTTAAGTGGGCCCGAGGAACGGCGATCTCTCTGCAAACCTCCCTCTCCTTACACCGGTTCAAACAACCAGTGATCCTCAGCGCCAATTTGTAACCCTTACAGTTACCCTAGGGAAAGCCACTGTTAATCTAATGTCGCTCTAAATCCCTCCGGCAAACCTGGAACCCCCCCGCCCCCGAGTCATCCTAGATGTAATATACTCCCTCCCCAGGGTCTAACAGTGATTGAGGGGGGCTTTAATGCTGTCTTAGAACCTGTTGAATATGCCACAGGGACACCATCTTCCCATAGAAAGCTGGGCACTAAACAACTTGTCAGTTAGGCATCCAAACTGGGCCGCTGCGACGTCTGGCGTACTTGGAACCTTAGAACACTCCAGTATACACATTCATCTGCTGCACATCATACCCATTTCCAAATTGACCTCATCTTCATGCTTGCCCCTGACTGCAGGACAGTCACTGATGTTCAAATCCTAGCACGAGGCATATCAGATCACTCCCCACTCCTCCTCAAGCTTAGGGGCCCCACAGGTGCTCCACGTTCTATATGGAGGCTGCATGCCTGGTTCCTTCAAGACCAGGAGTTTAGGAGGATGATTGAGAGTAAACTTAAACAATACCTTCACACCAATGAGGACACAGTGCAATCTCAGGTTACGTTGTGGGAGGCGGATAAGGCTACAATCTGAGGGTACGCTAAAGGGCTCCTTCAAATCCTTCAAGCGGAGTACTATGCAACATTCCGAGAAACCCTGATCCGCGATTCCACGCCCTATTTGAGGAGGTTCTGGAGTGAGGCGCCTTTCCTCGCAAAACTGACATGGCCACGGTCGTGGTTATATCTAAAACAGACCACCCTCGACCTCATGCTCTATTTATCGCCCGATCTCGCTTATAAATACTGAGATTAAAATGTATGCAACCATTCTCGCTACCCGTCTTAAGCGGTTATTCCATACTCTCATACATCCTGATCAATGTGGCTTCATGCTGCATTGCAGCACAAGGCACTGTCTTAGATGCCTCCATGTGGCCCTTGTTCACCGCCACCTCCTCTCCCTATATTTGGCCCTACTACTACTCAACTTTGAAAAAGCCTTTGACACGGCCGACTGGCTATACCTAGGAAATGTGCTAGAGAGACCGGGTTTGGCCCCCAATATAGGAAGCTGGTAAGGGTCCTCTACTCAAACCCATCAGCCAGGGCTCTCATTAACGGGTCACTCTCAGAAATATTTCCTATCAGGAAAGGAACCCGCAGGGGTGCCCACTCTTTCCCCTCTTCTTCGCTCTATCAATTGAGCCCTTTGCCTGTCTCATTCGGGCGGACGAGCAGAAACAGTGTTGGCACTGGCAGGACCTGCATGAAGACCAAATTGCTTTGTATGCGGACGTTGTCCTGCTCTTCCTTGCCGACCCAGCGCACTCCGGCCCTAGATGCCTCCGGATCTTTCAATCCTTCGAAGGAGCGGCGGGCGTACGCATTAACCCGATCGAGTCAACCTTGGTGCCCCTTCACGTTTCATGACAATGTGTAGATTGGCAAATCATAAAAGGGGGTGGTGATGGACAGAGCATCTGAATTAAGCAGAACACTCCTACCCAGTCAAAAGATCAGGGCTTGATCCATCACCGTTTTTTAGCTCACTGCACCTTGGCAAATCTACAGCGACTCTCCTTCAAATATCTCAGTATCTGGGTGGTGCTTCACCCGGACTTGACCTGGTCCCTTAAAGTCAACCCATTGCTCAAATGTACTAAGGACGACCTCCGTCAATGGCAATCTCTTCCCCTCACCCCTTCGGTAGGATCGCTCTGTTCAAAATGATGGTGCTCCCCACCTCTTATATGTGATCCAAAGCCTCCCACTCCATCTCCCTGTAGTTGGTTCATCGGGCTGGATGGTATGATCACAACCTTCCTCTGGGGTGGTTCGAGGTCGCAGCTGACTCGTATGCATTGCCAGAGGGGCCCATATGATGAAGGGATGGGTACTAACCATAACGGCCAGGCATCGTCTAATTCAAATATACTATCTCCACTGTGCATACCTCACCCTTGTTCGATTGCACCGAGCGGGCTTCCTCCCGACGTTGTCCGCGTTGTGAGGCGGAACCCGTAGACTACTGGTCTGGTCCTGTGCCTCCCTCTCCAAGTACTGGGTTTCGATAGTGGCCGAACTGAGTGAGGCGCTGGGCTGGACAATCCCCCTTAGTCCTCTTCCCTTCTCCTAGGGGTGATGGAGCGAATCGACGGCTCCCGAGCAGATAAACTGTTCCTAGGGAGGGCCATCACGGTGGCCAAAAGAGACATTGCAGCTGCCTGGAAGGACTCTTCATCTCCATCCATTGTGAATTGGCGTAAAGGAGTAGACTGGAGCGCCATCCAAGAAAAATCAGTGTACGAGGCAAGGGGCTGCCCGAACAAAAACAAGCTGGGAGAGGTGTGGCGCCGCGGCCAGGGCGACTGACGCTGGAATCTGGGGATCAGGGTTCGATCCCCGGCTCCGGCGGCAGGTTAGCCCAGCACCATGTGACTCTGGGCAATAGCTTGCTTAATCTTCCTGACGGCCCCCAGCGCCTAGAGACCCTTACGGGTGATTGTGCGCTTTACAAATGTAGATTATTATTATTATTATATGAGGCAAATGGGTGGGCTTATTGAACTGACGATACACCTGCGAGGGTTGGAGGTCCTGAGGTGTAATATGGGTTCAATCCGTATATGCCTTGCGGGGGAAATTGTGACAATGTGAATAATTGTATCGTATGTCACAGCGAGGCACTGTTCTATGTTGTTGCTTACAAAACCATTAAAATGTATTATAAAAAAAAAGAAATTCCATCTGGATTGAAAATTATCCTTCACCATGTATTGAAGAACTTATAATGGCTGTAGGTCAGTCCAAATGGTTTACAAAATTATATCTTAGCGCAGGTTACCATCAAGGGGTCTTGGATGAACAATCATGTCATCTCACTTCATTCGTCAAACCTTACGGGATGTTTCAGTTCTGCTGCATGCCATTTGGACTAGTCTCTGTTTTCCGAAAGGTTATGTCTCGGATGTTTGTTGAAATAAATAATGTTAATGTTTTTTAGGATGATCTTCTAATTTATACAGATACAGTTGAGACATGTGACAGAGCTGGGGAACGTGCTTTATCTGTTTTGCAAACCAAAAGGGCCACTTAAAGAGGACAAATTTACATTTTGTGTGAATAGGATCACATATTTGGGTCTTGTGCTGTCAGGTGAAGGTGTGGAACCCAAACCCAGTTCTGTTGATGGCCTCCGCTCAGCCAACCTCGCCCTCGCCACAGTTCCTCGTATCTGGAAAACCACCGCCGGCGGCAGATCCTTCTCCTTCCCTACCAGCCTACGACAGACTCAGGACCTGCTGGCCTTCAGAAGACTTCTCAAGACCTGTCTCTTCGATCAGTAGCGCCCCCCCTACCTTCCCCCCAGCGCCTTGAGACCCTCACGGGTATGTAGCGTGAGGGTTTTGAGCTCCAAATTCATTGGGTATTGTTATTCACTTATGAAGATGTGTTTCCGTGTTTTGTGGCTTGGATCACGTGCAATTTACCAACTGTTAATACATTAAATCTCTACAATACAACATTCTGGAATCCATGGAGTAATTTTTTGACATCTGATCATGAAGAATTAAATAAATAACATGCTGTGCGCCCGTGCAAGGAACGCGAAGACGGCTCCACTTTTTCAAGTTTTGCATGAACAACATGTCAGGAGAATTTTGAACTAAATAAGAGATGTCTAGTGGCAGCCCCAGCACTTCATGCATACGTTGAAGGGTGTGAAACGTTACTAACAAGTGATGCCAGTGCCTATGGTACAGTGCTGTGTTGTCACAAGCAGATGGAGGAAAATAAATCACCACTGGTTTTGCTTCAAGGAGAATGAGGGATATGGAGGGAAGATATTCAGTAATAAAGAAAGACATGTCAGGTTGTGTGTGGGGCATATAATAGTTCAAACCATTCTTAAGAGGAAGGAGGTTTTACTTAAGAACTGACCGCGGGCCCCTGGGAGATATTATTTAGGGAAATAAGAACATCACAAATAGATTACAAAATGCGAGTGATTATTCACTTAAGATTCATTTCAGAATGAAGGTATATTCCATTAAACCAACACATCTATAGTACAGAAGAATACATCAATGTCAAAAATGTATTTAGGGAAATAACATAAAAAACAAGCATTTGCAATGCAATAGGTTGCGCATCTGCAAGCTTTTGGCATTGTAAATGACAGTGCCTTTCACTTCTTAGTTTTGATAATTAACACATAAATCAAAGACATTGTCATTTACAATAGCAACAGTTGAAATGCTTGAAAATGCTAGACTTATTTAATTTCAAAGAAGCGGCCGCCATTGTCCTGGGCTACTTGCAAAGTGAAAGCGAACACGGTGCTCTGAATCTTGCAAGAAAACATAATGCCTGCACGGTTGGACAAACTCATTAAAGAAAATAGTGCTTACAGAAAAAAGAAGACATACTGTGTAACAACAGTAAGGACGGTTTTTGAACTCCCCTTACAAACCTTTGTTACAAACCTAAATGCAGTCGTCTTTCTGAAGCACCATATTGTACTTTTAATTTGATTTGTATAAAACGTATTAAACACTGAAGAAGCCACATACAACTGGATCGGTCATGCTGCATGAAGGGTCGTGTAGATGTTGGTGCAGGTGGGGTGTGGAGATTTATAGGGGGAATGAAACATACTGATCTAAAAGGTGTAGGCGAGTGACAGATCTGGATACCTGCGCAAAGGCCAATCTTGTTTAGTGCTTAACAAGGGATCTCATGATGCCTCGTCACCGGTAGTAAGCGCTATATAATTGCATTTACTACTTAAATCCTCCTTTTAGGAAAGGAAAAAAACTTGCTTCTGTGCTTTCTCAAAGTATTTAACTAAGCCCAATGTGACCTACAGACTCAGAAAGTGGTGAAATGCAGCGGCCATCTTCGAACTGGCTAATTATAAGGTAACAACGTCACGTTTCTTGAAACATCAAACAATCCTTCTATGCAGCCATACTCTTTAAGAGTTTCTTTTATTGACCGCACTACTAAAAGTTTTCCCAATCCATAATGACCACTAAGTCATGTCACTTACCCAAAAAAACAAAAGAAGGACATCCGTAGGAACGTCATTATGACACATTATGATGAATTTGCGATTTTAAGAGTCTGTGAACAAATCTGTAACTGCGTGTTTGAAGAAACCAAACAAGAACAATTTGAGTATTTCCTTTTATTGCCTTGTTATTTAATCAGACTCAAATGTTTGCTTCAATGCTGATGCATTGGTATTGGCGCCACACCCGCAGGCAGGCTCTGATCCTCTTTCAAGACAGATTCATGGGCCTCGGTGCAGTATTGATGGTCTGTGCTGAGTGTTGCCGCAAGGAAAAAACAAAACCTGTCGTCCGCCGCCTCAGAGCCAACCAGACTCACCACTTGCTCAGTTGGCAGCGGTAACAACAGTCAAGGTGCCATCACTGGGAACAATGTGAGAGCCTCTCGGGAATTCTGGATTGTTTTTGTTTACGGCTGAGATAGACCACCTGCTGCGCAGCTCCTTAAAGCTACAGCGTTGTCGACAAGCAGGTAAACAAGCACGTGTCTGCCTTCTAGTGTGAGCGTGCGGTGGGAGCGTGGGAGCCTGTGAGGCAGGGAGGAGACACCATTCACGTGCACATCGTCTGTCTGGGCGCTCACATGGTTTGTCTCTCTTCGCGTACCAAACCCACAACAATAGTCTCGCCAAGGCGATGCAGCGCATGCGCTGTGTTCGCTAGGCGAGACCTAATAGCCACAAGACTGGCCTGACTGGCAACAAAAATTCAAGAATTTCATCTCACGGTTATTCATATTGCAGGAGGAAAAAACGTAAGAGCAGATTTTTGTCAGGATACTATTTCATTGAGTCAAGCGAGAAGGATATTTAGGATGAGGTTGAGGAATGTATCATTGCTAGTGTGGAAGATAGTTTCATTTTTTCTGGCATGGATGCATGGTGTGATGCTCTCAGAGGAGACGTTTTATTGATTTGTTGTGAAATTGGCGACCACAGGTTGGGTGAAATAGAAGTCAGTTGAAAATATGTTGCAACCTTATTGTAATGTGGCAAATGAGTTATCTATAGAGAATACTTTGTTGATAGGAGGAGAGAAGTTGACTCCTCCTGATTGCTTTAAACAAAGAAGTTTGGAAACTGTCCCCTCATGTCATCTAGGAGTGTCAGCCACTAAATGTAGGATATAGCATGATTTTTGATGGCCTGGTTTGCATCGTAAAGTGGAAGCACCGGTGAGAGGGTGTGTGCAGTGTTGTTAAAGTGATAAATGTTTGCACTCCTGTTTGAGGTGCACAATTGCCATGTTCACACAGGACTGGGCCTTTCCCCCTCCTCCTTAGTTTTAATACTTACATGATTGTCTTGCTAGCCGTCTATCTGGACATGGGAGGAGGGGACTTGATCTACTACATTTATTTCGATCAGCGAGGATGAGTAAGTGGTGGTCAACAGATGGAAATCCTCTGGCTGTGAGTGTCTGTAGTTTGCAATTAAAGTTTTGATTGACCAACAGTGTTACATCAGGCCCCTCAGACCTCTCGATGAAAATGCGAGTGACTATTCACTTAAGATTTATTTTAGAATCAATGTATATTCCATGAAACCAACACATCTATAGTACAGAAGAATACATCAATGTACAAAATGTATTTTAACATTAAACTAATCAATTCAAGTCGAGTCAAGTCAATACAAGCTTTATTCGATTAATTAAAATCATAAAAGCATTTCCAGCACAAATATACAAATAACAATTTCATATGATAAAAACATTTCATGTAAATTATTTAGTTAAAAAAGAAGAAGCATAAAAGAGAACAATTTCATATAATTACATGGATAGTGCAATAATGCAAATCATCAGAACGGCTAATGGTCAGTTGATTTAAATGCATATCATGGAATGATTGACTTCAATTGTTTAGACTTAATGCGTGTAGCTGCAACTAAAAAGCTTGCGACCCCGAATATTACTTTAGTGCTACTTAGGAGCTGTAGGTAGCGGAGAGCGGGACGAACTTGTATAAACCCTGCTTCTCTCAGAATAGGTAATAAAAACTGTTTCCTACATTCCTCGTAGTAGCTACAAAACATAATAAAGTGCATCAGGGTTTGTTCAGTAAAATTGTCGCAGCTACAGGGGATAGAAGGATATAATTTACCCCATACTGGGTAATTCCCCAAGGAATATTGTATAATATTCAGTCTAAATCTTACAAGGAGATTGCGATGGAAGGGCCGAGACACAATGGACAAGTAGGGTTCCAATTTCAGGGTAGTCTGCAGTATATAATTGGCTCTTACTCCCGGTTTTTGGAGCTCTACTTCCTCCCGTTCCATCACCCTACGTTCCAGAAAATTATTCTTAATCCATTGCACATCACCTCTCTTAATGGTATTCGGGGCGGAATATAATTCAGGCCTACCCAATTTATAAAACTAATCAATTCATAAACACTGGTAGGAAACAAGGAGCAGCTGCATCAAAAGCACAATGTGATCCCACATCTACAAATCATTATATGTTAGTTAAACATTCAAAGATACACAGACTAACTACAAGGATTCCGTAGTCTTTCACACTAATGATTAAACGAAAGCTGCAGATATATGTCCCAGAGCATCCTATCACTTGCAAGTAACCCAAGTTGCAGCTTCCCCCTAAAAGTGATTTGTGAGTTTAGCGTTTATAGAGTAATAGTGTTATTCCTTCCTTCGTCAAGGTAGAGTTTATAGAAATATGAACAAGCAGAACACCAGAGACAGCTCGGTATGACTGACACCGCCTTTCTTGCATTTCATGTTTGGTAAAATGAGCATCAATAAATTCGGTGATAACAGAACTCGTAATTGAAGAGACAAATGAGTGAACGGCATGTACTAAATAAGTTGTTGTTTGTATTATTTAGTGTAGAGAACAACCACTATGGTCATATCTAGCTTTTATTCTAGGATATTTTTGGACACATGTTGTTGGTAGCTTGCTTATTTTACATGTTGCGTGTCAGCTTGTCTTGGCTCTTCTAATGTTTGTCACTCCCCCGGAGTAAAGCCTCTTTGCCATCCTTCTGATTGGGCGACTTGTATAGTTGCACTGCTCACTCTTAGGAACTGCGTTTGTTTTTTGGTTGAACACTCCTTGGGAGTGCATGTGTTTTAGAGTTATGGATTTATGGGTTTTATCACTAATCCCTAAATCTTGCTGAAAATACTCTTGTCAGTCCAAGCATTCTGTTACTTTTACCAGTAGTGTGATCCGGTGTGCTTGGATGTTGTTCTTTATAACTCTGTTTCACTCAATAAAAACAAACCTTTCTTTTCAATTAGTCCACATTATGCTCGTCTCCCAAAGTGTTTCCTGGTGCTTCATGTTTCTTCCTACCTGTAGAGAAATGAACAATCCCTGACATTAAACACTTTCATAATTTAACAAATATCTATGTTTTACTTCTTTCCTGCTAGCCGGGTCTTCTATCATCTACTTTTTATCATCTGGTATTTGAATGTTCCAAATAATTATAATGTTATAGTTTTCTGTAATTCCTTAATCTCCCAACAACTGCACTTGTTTGCTCCTTTGTATTTCGACAGATGCGTCAGTATTATTGTTAATGTACTTAAAATCTTGACGAATTCCCTGTACCTCGAGGATTATTTCAACGTGTGATCAATGACGGTGTGTTTTTGCTTATGGCGGTGTAGTATTGATAATCGACTAAAGGCCTTCGCGCATTCAGTGCACTTGTATGGCTTTTCCCCTGTGTGCATTCTCTGATGCATCCTTAGATTTGAGGAGTTACTAAAACTACTTCCGCATTCACTGCAATGGTATGGTTTTTCCCCAGTGTGTGTTCTCTGATGACTTTGCAGGATTGATAACTGACTAAAACTCTTCACACATTCACTGCACTTGAATGGCTTTTCCCCGGTGTGAATCCGCAGATGAATCCTTAATGCTGAAGAGTCAATAAAACTACTTCCGCATTCGCTGCAATGGTAGGGTTTTTCCCCAGTGTGTGTTCACTGATGGCTTTGTAAGTATGATAATTGACTAAAGCTCTTCACACATTCACTGCAATGGTATGGTTTTTCCCCTGTGTGTGTTCGCTGATGCCTGTGTAAGACTGATGATTGACTAAAGCTCTTCACACATTCACCGCACTTAAATGGCTTTTCCCCTGTGTGTGTTTGTTGGTGTCTTTGTAAGTTTCCTAACTGACTAAAGCTCTTCGCACATTCTGTGCATTTGAATGGTTTTTCCCCTGTGTGTGTTCACCGATGAATTCTGAGAGTTGAGGAATCACTAAAACACCTTCCACATTCATTGCAATCATATGGTTTTTCTCCTGTGTGTGTTCGCTGATGTGTTTGTAGATATGGTAACCGACTATAGCTCTTCACACACTCACTGCACTTGAATGGTTTTTCCCCCGTGTGTATTCGCTGATGATTCCTTAATGTTAAGGAATGTCTAAAGCTTTCTCCACAATCATTGCAATGGTATGGTTTTTCCCCAGTGTGTGTTCGCTGATGTCTTTGTAGGACTGATACATCACTAAAGCACTTGTCACATTCACTGCACCTGAATGGTTTTTCCCCTGTGTGTGCACGCTGATGATTCCTTAATGCTGAAGAGTAACTAAAATTACTCCCACATTCAGTGCACTCGAATGGTTTGTCACCTGTGTGTGTTTGCTGATGGTGATTTAGTTCTGATGATAAACTAAAGTTCTTGTTGCATGTGTAAGGTTCTTCTTTCTCGGTTAATGTCTCCGAGTCTGGTATATATTTGCCTGCATCCCATGAATGTGTTTCCTGAAGGGCAAACATGGCTGATAAAGCATTTGTGTTAGTCTCACATTCCCTGTATGTATGATATTTTGCACATTTGCTTTCTGATTTAATAAAGTGCAAATGTCACGAAACAGCTGCCACACTCAAGGTCACCAAAAAACCATCGCACTCATAAAGAGTGCAAGGCTTTTTGTGGGCGATAGTGTCTTTGGAATGGTTAAATGTTTTGCACAGTTAGGGATAATGATCCATCTTCCTTCTGGTCGGCACAAACTGGGACATAAACTTGTATTTTAGATAGCAGAACTCGTCTTTCTTTTACACGTCAATTGTCTGGCTCCACACCATTGTTCTTTACTCTGGTTCCTGTGGTTTGGCTAGAAAGAGTTTACCATACACCCAGCGCACTGAATGGTGGTCTGTTATCATTTCAAGAAAGCGGAGCACTGCTGTAAACACATCATTTCAATCCCAGGATCAAAGCTGGTGTTGGGCACCTGTTTACAATAGAGGTACTTTGTCAGTGTTGTTGCTTTAATTTTCCAGCGGTAATTTCTTAGTTTTGTGGAGTGGAGGTGCTCGGCTCAGACTCTTACATTCACTGAATTGCCCTTGACAGCTTCTTCCAGGATCCGTCAGTTAACGTTCAGGTTCGTCAATATGACGTTGCTGATGCCGCCTTGAATACTGGAGCTCAAGTCTTCATTGTTTTTGCTGATTTACAGTAGTATCTTCTAAATCCATTATCATTTCATGTATTGAAGGCTTGTTTCCTGTTGGATGTAAAATGATGTTAAATTACTAAATGTAAACATGAAAGAATTAAATACATTATGTTTAAATTGTGGTACAAGACATTTCTTCTTTACCATCTTTGAACATTACAGTAGGATTTTTCATCATACACGGATATTTAACTAAATGCAATATCGAAGAAGTCACATCTTATTTACTTCAGAAAAGGAGGTGATTTGCCAGTGTTTACAAAGTAACTTAATAAAGAAAGTGCGCTCACGGAGCGCCCACATGCGACAGGTACAGGTTTAGGTAGATGCATACGGTTAAGAGTTCATTTAAACAAGAACAGATTGTAGAAAAAGAGGACTCAGGATGAGCTGCTGTTTCTTCAGTTTCAGGAAGTGCATAACAAAGGTAACTCTTCAGGAAGTGCATAACAAAGGTAAACTCTTCAGGAAGTGCATAACAAAGGTAAACTCTTCAGGAAGTACATAACAAGGGTAATGCAAGGCGCATTGTGTGGAAGAAGATATACTACGTAAATTACTGTTAACCCATGTATAGGTTGAATTTCATTTTGCAGTTCCTGTTATTACATTGGTCTTGTGCTCTTGTCTCTGAAGAGACTGAAACTGTGTATGTTCTGTTGATGGTGTGCCAACACCAGGTGCAGGATGTTTTGATCTTGTGGGCTTTCTTGGAATATGCTTGCAGGCAGTTTCGGTGCACCCTGTGCGTGCCTCCTGATTATTGCCTGATCATAATGATTTATTTTTTGTCAACTGTCTTCAGTGTAATGTTCTCCTACGTGGCTCAAAATGTGTGCTAGGCTGCTGATTGTAACCCAAGGCAGGACAGTGCAGTTGATAGCTGGCTGTTCTCACTCGAGCAACAGCAAATAAACGTTGCTTCCTGACTGCTTACAACTGTGCTTGTCCATGCTTTATTTAGAATGAGTAGTTTGCTTTAATGAACGTTGATTCGGTCTTGTATTTAGTAACAGGTTTGAGTCGCCATTTCTTGTTATATCAGTTTCGATTTTGTTCCTCCTTACCACTGGTTGCTGTGTTAGTAAAAATTGTGACTGTTTAGGAACTTTTTGTAGCGACAAGTATTTAGAAGTGGCACAGTCCACACCTCCACCCAGTAGTCCAGTGTAGTATGTAATTACAAAAAGAGTCTCCAGACAGGCCTATTTCTGAAACAATGGCACGAATAAACTAAATCCAATCCAGATTTGCAACAGCCAGGAATAAGATCCTTTGAAAAAGTGAAGTTGGGTTAAGTGCGACAATATTTAATGGCTAGGGAAAGACAGGGAAAGATTTGATTATTACTATATGAGGCCTTATAATGTTGGGATGAACAAGCATGGGTCAGAAACTATGGGGTCCACTGGGAGAGAACAGTAAGGAGACAAGCACAAGCCTACAAAAGAAAGAGAACGCAGAAAACTGGTATCGATAGGATAAGAAGCAGAAATGTTGGATTGTAAAGCTTATGGCCTAGATGTATCAAGATTCCATTTTGCGAATCTTAAATAGCGATTTTTAGCGAATCGCTATTTAGAATTCGCTAAATGGAATGTATGTAAAAAATTGCTTATTTTTTAGCGATTCCTTATTATTCTTTATTTGCGAATTCGCATTTTGCGAATTCGCAAATAAGGAATAATTTCCCATGCATTCCTATGGGCCAGGAGACCCATAGGAATGATTGTGAAGTAATTCTCAAATTGCGAATTCGCAATTTGCTAATCGCAATTTGAGAATTATTTCAAGGGTGCAGGGGTGTCTCATGGACAGTACAAATAACAGTGTGGATCCCAGTCGTGGGACCCTAGGACCTAGCTCAGCTCAGGTCTATGATTGCTTTAAATCACTATGCCTTAGAGAAAGAAAAATTTCTTTCTAGTGTCCCCTCACTCACCGGGGTTTCCCCACGGTGACATGCTTCATCATTGGGGCCATCCCAGTTCTCTACGAAAAGGGGCGTGCTGCGACTCACGAACTACGCAGGAGCACTTTTAGTGTGAATGACTATGTGTGGTGCAAAAAGAATAAGTGGAGTGGGTGTGTGAGTATTAAAAATACCATACTTAGTGGGCCTAACTGTTTTATTGAGCTCCTATGCAGGTATATTAAAAGTGGGGTTAATGTCCCTGTAGGGCAACCTATAATGTGGTTGACTCAGTGATCAATATGGTCGACATGTTTCATGCTACCCCTAGCATTTCTTCGGGACCATGCAGGGACCAGCCCTGCATATGCCACTCCTAAATCCCAATCGTGGGGACAGTGAATTTATAACAATAATAAAGTGGTTTTATGCATGCATTTATATTAAAATACATACGTTCCTCTCAACTAGTAGGTGCTGTAAAATAAAGCATAATGTTAATAACAAACCTTCCCTGTGGGAAGGTACACATAGTACATTTGCATGCCACTCGCATTCTGTGTATAGAAGGATGATTTGCGCCATACTGGCGCGTGCAGGCTTACCAAAACATTAGTCCAAAACGTTGTGAAATTTGTTCGTGAATTCACACAAATAAACAAGACAGGACTTTTTTGTGACCAAACATTAGACATACACAACATATAATAGGTACACAGAAAAGATAAAGATCTCCAATAGTTACTTATTGAAGCGAAAAATGACACTTCATGGTCTCGCTGGGGGGTCAATTTCACTTATGGGATACACTGCTGTAAAAACGGTGAATATATACAATGCTCGTTAGGTTGGAATCACCGTGACCATTGTGTTCGTAAATGATCACTTTGTTTCTTGGACTAGCTTTGTCCATTTACACAGAGATATGGTACTTACATCCTGTGTTGTGAAATCGCGCTTCTCTACCTACTCAGCACCTCCCCGGGACCGCATCTTACCTGGTCCCCACCGGCGTATTGGTTTTGTGTGTTCCGGTCTTGGAGCAGGGACGGAGATGCCCTCAAAAACTAGACCGGTTTAGACGTGGCGGCCATATTGGAAGTATGTCTTTGTCCGCGAAGCTTTAGAAAGGGAAAACGGCTGGTTTATTCGGAGTTGCCGAGTAACGCTGGCATTACTGGTTCAGGATAGACAGAAAGAAAATATTCCCACTTAGAACCATATCCGCATATCTATTTCTGCGTAGTGTGAATTTATTATTACCATCTACTCAAAAAAGGCGGGGAAATGATTTCGAATCCGAACCTTGTTCGCTTATTTAATTAAATTAAATTTTATTACGAATAGAAACAAACGAGGGAGGTAATACCCAATATTTTCAGTGACATTATCTCTGATAGTTCCAGTAGTAAGATGTTACGTAAGGGAAAGTTTCTAAAGATCATATCTTTTTATAGAGGGTATGTGTCCCCCGAAAAAGATTTATGTCGGGTCATGATTAGTTCACTTTTTATACAGGACCGGTGATAGTGGCATACATACAGTTTCTTGATCAATGGTCATGCCACATATTGGACAGGGTTCACATTAGGCTTAGTTTGGAATTTGTATTAGACTTACAGGGCAAATTCAGTCTGTCAGGAAAGGAATTTCATAATTCTTAATATCCAATCTCATAAGTAAAGGAATTTCATAATTCTTAATATCCAATCATATGAATGCACCCCAGGGGATGTCATCGTTCAAACCAAGGGTGTCTGTACGTAGTTTGAACACCCATCTTTGTTCACGTTCATGAAGAAACCTTTCTTGATTCTCTTTGGTCTTTGCAGTTTCCAACACTACCCACCTCATGTCATTGGGAGTGTGATTTGATTCGATGAAATGGTTTGTCATTCTTGTTGTGGTTCTTTTGCACCTAATGGTGCTACGGTGTTCCACTATCCTTGTGCTCACCTTACGTGTGGTCATTCCGATATAATGCAAATTGCAAGTGCATGTATTCATATATACTACCCCACTGGTATTGCAATTTGACATCTGCCTCAATTCCCAGTTGGTTCCATCATTGAAAATCACATTCTTTGTGTTGGTTGTCAGATGGCAGACACTGCAGTTATTACATGCATAGTGGCCAGCGGGTAGAGTTTGCTGTCTGACAGGAGGACGGTTGGATTTCGGACGAGTATGGACCAAATGATCTCTGAGATTCTTGGCTCGACGGTGGCTGAACATTGGGACTGGTATAGTCAATTCTCCACTGTTGATGATAGGCCAGTGCTTCTTCACTATTTTAGTCACTTGGTCTGATACTTTAGTGAATGTAGTAATGCAGATAGGTCTTTTATTCTCAGTTGTGTCTTTCACCTTAGGTTCTAAAAGTGCATCCCTATGATTGTTGGATGCCCGTTTGTTTGCCTTTCTTACTATTTTCTTTGGATAGTTACGTGCGTGTAATTTTTTACTCAAATCATCCGCTTGCACTTTATAGTCATCTTTGTTTGAACAATTTCTCCTCAACCTAAGGAATTGACCGAAGGGGAGGTTCTGTTTCAGATGTCTCGGATGGAAGCTATCATATGTAAGTAGACAATTCCGTGCTGTAGCTTTGAAGTGTGTTGTAGTCTTCAGATGTCCGTCCTCTGCCATGATGTCTCATGGACACCCTGCTGCACCCCTGAAACTTACATGTGTGTGCATATGGCGCACATACATGCCCTATGGGCATGTATGTGTGTCACATGCCACCCTCAAAATTGCCATATTTTGGGTTTTGAAAGGATTTCGCAAATTAACACGAACCTCAAATTGGTGTTCATTTGCGATTCCTTAACCTGAATTCGCAATTTACAAAAGCTTCATACATGGCATTTAAGGAATCGCAAAATTGCGATTCCTTAAATGCTTAAGCAAAATAAGGAATCGCAAATTTTTGCGATTCCTTATTTTGCTAATTTCACATACATCCCAAAAGATGCAAAATGTCCGTTTGCGATTTGTTAAGTTAATGAATCACAAAATGCTTGATACATCTAGGCCTTAGTTCATAAACACATAGATTGTACATCAGTTGTCCCCTCAGTTCCCAGCGGTCATGAGGACCCCTGACAAAATATCCTCTGCAGAATAAGTGCAGCTGCAAGAACGACATCCTTCTCATACACCCAACCCTAGAACTGCACCCACTGATCGACGATTTTTGGTGGTAGAAGGGGATGATGATGAAACCAGAAGAATTAGATAAGACACTCCGAGGCCAAAGAAGAACAGGACAGGCCAGAACACATACATCATACCATAATGAAAGAGGGTTCAAAGGCCTATGGTGACAAGTTCCCCGCCAATTTTAACTTTAGGATGAAGTACCACCCACTGCGAATGGTCTCTGACGAAATCTATTATATATGTAAGGATTGGTTATAACTTACTCCCCACCCCACCAAGTCAGGGTTAACCTCAATTATCCCCTCTCCAAGATGCTAAAGACATTGAGGAACATTTCAAAGATACTCATTTACTCCTCTCGGCCCAGACGGCTTATCTATTGACGTTTACCAAACGGTAGACAAGATATTGGACTACATAGATGAATGCAGAGCCATACCTGGGCATTGAAACAACAAAACAACAAGAAACAATGGTCCTCCCAAGCTAATGTAGAACAGACAGCAACTCCCTTGTGCGTTAAGCGCAGTAAAGCCCTGCCACTTCTAGAAGGACCATGCTCTGGAAGTGACAAATCCAACGATGTATGTATATGTCCCATGGTCATGCAATGAAGTAACTTTTGCCACTTAGTACCCCGATATACAAGAAAACAAGGAGGGGTGGTATTCCCATTCAGAGCGCACATTGAGGGTCACATCCATGAGATTGGATGATATAGAACAGATGTTTAGTAGAAATGAGAGCAGGAGGATAAGATGATGGAGAAGAAACATAGGAAGTTAAAACATAAAGTACTAATATAACAGAGCAATAGGGGAGAGGAAGAGAGGGAGGGGGCTCAGATGAGGACCAGTTTAGCCCCTCCCAACTAGGGCACACGTTTGCTCCAGGTACATGCCATAACTACGGCAGTCCTGACCATTGGGTTTGAGACTGTCTATACCCCCGCATACTGCGAAGGCGTGATAGGAGTAGGGGCAGGGGTAAAACACTTCGTGGAGAAGTGTGGCTCAATGGTTAGAGCGGCAGACCCTGATGCAGAGGTCTAGCCTGGGATCAGGGTTCAATTCCTGCCTCAACGGGTCTTGGCAGGGTCTTGAGCTCTTAATTCCTCTGACCTGATTTCTCGCCTCGATGCCTACTCTAAGCATGGGTCCCAAGCTTCAACTCTGGGCATTAGCTTGCTTAATCTCCACAACGGCCCCCACAGCGCTGGGATGCCTGGCTTCACCTTGGGGATGCCCGGGAGTGGACATTTCACAGGGAAAAGTCAGGAAGGGTTCCTTAGCGGAATGAGTACAAGCGCCGGGAGACCCGGTCCGGGTAGCTGTGCGCTATACAAGTACAAAACATTTACATTTATTTATTTACATTTAGATACTAACTCCGGTTTCCGGTCATATGCAACAAAGGGAAAATGTCCCTAGGCAGAATAATAATTACTTTAACACCATGCGGCAACCACAAGCCCAAATGACCACGGTCATGATGCATAAAATACCACGCTACGATCATTACCATGGGGAAGATGAAAACTACGGAGGCCCGAAAGGGGGGTGAATAGAAATGTGTTGCCCCTAGATTTGAGAGGCCCATATGTGCTGAGGACTGTAGAGAACAACACCGTTAAATTTCTCATACACACATTGGCCACCACCTCTTCACTGACTAAACAGACCATGCCCCAGGGCCCACTCTCCGGGAAAGTAAATGTGCATGTGGGGTTTAGCAATGTGCCAATCACCCGTCCCACCTCCCGGCCCTTGCACTAGGGTCATATAACCAACATTAATGAATTTGTAATCTCAGACAAGTGTGCCTTTAAACTTTTAGGACTACATTTGTTAATGAAACTGAAAGCGGTCTTCATGTGTATAGCAGATGTGATTTATTTGGAATGCGATTCAGATAATGTGGCCTTGATGACTGGATCTGTGTTATGAGGAATATTGCACATGCCTCCTAAGTGTCTAAAAGAGATAGACCACAGAATTTGGGCCACGCACACCAACCACACAGGAAGAATGAATACAGACTATTTATATATTACAGTAAAACACATGCTTCCCCAGGATACTGCAATACAGACTATCAGCAGTTTGAAGGGATTACAGAAGATAGTCGGGGATTTAGTAAAAGAGGACATAGTGAAAGAAATATCAGGGAGCCCCTGCGACAACCCCATACTCCCGGTCTTGAAAAAGGGGGAAGCGAAGAAAGGAGCTCTGTAGTGTTTCATAGTTGACCTGGGAGAGATTAACAAGATAGTTGTTCCTCAATTCCCTGTCTTGCCTAATGTTGTTAATATACTATCTACGCTGCCCCCTGACAAATCCTATTTTTCTGTGATCGATTTAAAGAATACTTCCTTTTCTAGCTCCCTTATGCAGACGGCTTATTGTTGCAGGAGAGGGTAAAGACACATGCGTAACAGATACAGTCAGGCTGTTGAATCTTTTTAGCTACTCACAGTCGTAAGGCCAACACATTTAGCAGGTCACACATTAGACATGATTTTTTCCAACTGCACTGAAATAATATGCCGACCCTCGACTCAGGTGAATTGGACTGACCATTTCATAATTGAATTCTCCCTTTTAGGCTTGGACAAACCTAATAAACGGCCCCCTCTTCCCTCATTTTTACGCAGGCAGTGGCGTAAAGTGACAATAGAGGAACTCCAGAAGATACTAATTGAACCTCTCATTACAGCCTCGGACAATATTGAATCAGCCCTTACCAAGTTTAACTCCGCAATCCTAGTCAAAGTCAACTCTCTGGCCCCCTTAAAATTGTACAAACAACGTCCCGCCTCTCGCCAGGAGGCGTGGTACACTGACAAACTAAGGTCAGACAAGCAAGTTTGTAGGAAATTAGAAAAAGCCTGATGGAGAACGCACTCTGAGGAAAATAAAAAATATCATTTTTATGCTTTGTCAACTTATCATAAAAAACATAAGGTTGGCTCGGAAAACCCATCTCGCTTCTGAGCTGGCAGAAGCTGGCAACTCCCCCAAAGCATTATACCGGATTCTACAAGTGTTGAACCCGGCCTCGTGGCGTGGTTCACCCCTGCTCCTCTGCACCCAGTTAGCATAGCCTTGCGCCCAGAGTTCCCTGCGCAGTACCCCGTTAGCGTAGCCTGCACCCCGAGCCCTGGTCGTCCTCCTCCCTGTACACCCAGACCCTGTAACCGACGACCAGCCTCGCTTATCCCGTCCCCCTCCCGGCTCCAAGCGCTTACAACCTGCATGCCCCACAAGGCCCGGCAGCCATTTTCCCTTCCCGAGATCCCTGTCTCCCTGAGCCTAGCGTGACCTCGGCCCCAGCGAAACCCAGACTCCAAAGGCGCGCCAGTCCCGGCTGGGGGGTAAAGGGCTCCCCGAGTGAGATAAGCCAAGGAGTTTCGATGGCACCTCCGGCCTCCCCTGAGAGGCTGGTTTCTGTCACACCTTTGGCCTCCCCCTGAGGGCCAGTTTCGATCACACCTCTGGCCTCCCCGAGTGCTGGCTCCAGACCCTGCTGGGCGTCTGGGAAAACCCGGGCGCATCCTCAAAGGATCAAAGAGCCAACCGCCGGACCTCGCCAACGACCAGCCCCCAAGGCATGAGACCTCCGCCTGCGAGAGTCCGGACATCAAAGGGCCAATGGACTATATCAGGGCCCGCCTGACAACTAGCGGGCAGTTGTATCTTGGACCTGAAGCCTGCTGATCTGATCGCGGCTGACCCTGGGAAGAACTCAACCTCGCATCGCTGAGCCCTGCCGACGCTGTCGCGGCTCCCTCTTCGCAACAAGGAACTGAACCACCTGAGCCCTGCTGACGCTGTCGCGGCTCGAGCTGAACTCGTAACCATCGGAGCCCTGCTGACGCTGTCGCGGCTCGTCCTCTCTAAGATCTCGGAGCCCTGCTGACGCTGTCGCGGCTCACGCCGAACTCGTAACCATCGGAGCCCTGCTGACGCTGTCGTGGCTCGCCATCTCTAAGACCATCTGAGCCCTGCTGACGCTGTCGCGGCTCCTCCAGAACTTCTCCGGATCGAGCCCTGCTGACCTCGTTGCGGCTCGAGGAGTACTCTGGTCCGGCTGGACCATCGAGACCACCATCACGACCCGAGCCGACTCGACGTGAGTAAAGCACCCAGTACGACCATCATCTTCTGTATCCCCCGGCTTGAGGATTAAGAGCTGTGCGCAGGGTATGCTTCGTACTGGCCAAGAGGCTAAGACTGTCCCGCTCCCCTCTTCCCGAATCCTCAAAGACTTGTGATCCCTCGATCATTGTGTACATAAGAGTGCTCTTTCTTTTACTGCTCATAAAGAACTTGTTACCGAAATCCAACGGTGTGGTGTCCGTTCGTAAGTGTGGTGTGAGCTCAGTGTGTACGATCCTAGGCTCGAAGTCCTCCCCGGTGGGGACCTCACGATAAGACTCGGCAAGATCTGTAGGAGAGGTCGGTAGTCGGGTGAGCACAAACTGGCCCTCTGAGATCGCCCCTTCTAACAACAAGCCTTTATTAAACCTGCAGCATGTGAAAGTACGGATGTTTCCTCACAGGCACTGTGTGACGACATCTCTGTCTTTTTCAAGAATAAAATTGAGATGATTTATGATCAAATCATCAAGGCCACAAATTCCTCGGGCAGCTCACCTATAACATCCCTACACACCACGACTTGTGACACTCCAATGCTCACCGCCTTTCCTGAAGTCAATCAGACTGATATTCACACTCTGATGGGTCAAATTAAAACAGGATCCCTAGATCTTATGCCTGCCAAAACTATCATTTCTCTGGGCAATCTACTTTGCCCTATGATTCGGACCCTGATGAATCTCTCTCTTGACGAAGGAGAGGTACCCCAGGAATGGAAGAAAGCTGTTGTGAATCCTATCCGTAAGAACTCAGCCTTTCCATGGACAGACCTTTCCAACCTCCGCCCCATATCCCTCCTCCCCTCCCAGAGCAAGATCATGGAGAAGCACATCAATACACATCTGTCGAATTTCATCGAGCTGTCGGGAGGCCTAGATCACTCCCAATCCAGATTTAGGCCAAACTATAGCACAGAATCGGCGCTCCTCTCTGTGGCTGATACCATCAGAATGTCACAGGATAGAGGGAGCTACATGATACTTGTGCTATTAGACCTGTCCGCAGTCTACGACACAATATCGCATGATATCTTGCTCAGCCGTCTGCAGGAGGTTGGGGTTGGAGGATTGGCTCTGTCCTGGCTGAAGAGCTTTCTTTCAGATCAATCACAAAGTGTCAGACTGGTTTCCTTTCGTTCCACGTCTATGGAGCTCACCAAGGGGGTGCCACAAGGCTCGTGCTTGAGCCCCACTCCTTTCAACATATATGTGGCCCCCCTAGCTGACCGTATGAGATCCTATGGATTTATTCCGGTGTCGTATGCTGACGACACTCAGCTATTATTTCCATTTCAGTCTCTTACCCCTGCTGTAAAATACTCCTTTTCTGAGGGCATGAGGGCGGTCTCCCGATGGATGGCCTCGAATTACCTGCAATGTAATGTAGGGAAGACCGAGGTCATGCTATTCGGGGAGGCCCCACTATTTTGGTCGCCAGACTGGTGGCCACTAGATCTGGGCCCCGTCCCTAGTCCTAAGCAGATGGTGAAAAACCTAGGTGTCCGGCTGGACCAAGGACTGTCCTTAAAGGAACACGTCAACCAAACAGCGGGTTCATGTCTCCAGGTAATTGGACTTTTGAGACGTGTGTTCCCTTTTTTGCCTGACACCTCCAGAAAAACCCTTGTCCAGGCCCTAATACTCAGTCGCCTGGATTACTGTAATGGACTCCTCATATCAGCGAATGACAACTTGCTGAGCAGGCTACAGGTGACTCAGAACACCGCGGCAAGACTAGTTCTCAATGCCCCGCCCAGAACCCCCTCACGTCCTCTTTTGGAAAAACTCCACTGGTTGCCAATCCGACAACGGATTAATTTCAAAATCTGTTGTGTTATCCAAGAAAGCATTTTTGGCTCAGGCCCCTTGTATCTGGCTGAAAAGTTTATTCTCTATAAACCTTTACGCACCCTTCGTTCTAGCAACCAATTTCTGCTACAGACTCCGTCCATTAGAAAGGCGAGAATGGGTGGCAGAGCCCTCTCGTTCCTGGGCCCCAGTCTATGGAATAAACTTCCTTTTGACTTGAGATGTTGCCTCAACTATCTAATTTTTAGGAAACTACTGAAGACTTTCCTGTTTTAAATATCTTACCTCTTTGTCAGAGCACTCATGTGAAGCACTGTCTATACTCTGGTTGGTGAACCACGCGCAGAGATACTCCTTCGGGAGTCGAGTCTAGCGCTATATAAGCCTTTAAATAAATAAATAAATAAAGGCTTCACCACACAAAATACAGTTTTCTCAAACTGAGGTGGTGTATCTGGGACACCTTTTGTGGCAAGACGAGTGGCGCCTGGAACCTAAAAGAGTGCACCCCACCCTTTCGATACCTCAGCCCAGCAGCAAGTGCATACCTTCTTGGGCATGGCCAGCTATTGTCGACACTGGATACCGAAATTCTCAATCATTGTAAAACGTTTCTTAAGACTGACGAGAATAGACGTTCAGGAGCCCAGGAGCATGCTGCTAGATTCCGGACTCTGACGGACATATTATATAGTGCACCAGCTTTGGGTTTGCCAGACTATGAAATCTACTTTAACCTGTTTGTACACGATAAGAATGGTTGTGTGTTGTCCATCCTCACCCAACAGCAGGGTGATCACAAGCGCCCATTTGCCTATATTTTCTATAGCACTAGACATGGTAGCTCAGGCCCTTCCCCGGTGTGTAAGGGCAATGGCAGAAGCTGCAGTCTCCCTTCAATAAGTGGAAGATTTGGTTATGGGACATACTGTACACGTCTATGTACCTCACTCTGTGGAATTATTGTTGAATAGGACAAAGACGCAACATTTTACCAATGCTCGACTGACTCGTGAATTGTGTCGATAAATGCAAGATACTTGAAAACTCTGCCCAGGCAGCGGAGCTGATAACACTAGACAGAGTCTATGAACTAGCCTTGGGGTAAAGGGTGAACATTTATCCGGATAGTCAATTTGCCTTTGGTATTGCCCAAAATATTGGTAGATTATGGACTGAGAGATTGTTTATTAATTTACAAGGCGCTAAAATACAACATGGGGTGTATTTATTGAGATTACTGAATGCAGTGTCCTAACCTGCCAAAGTGTTGGTGATAAAATGTAGTGCTCATATGAAAATAACTGATGATATAAGGAGGGAAATTGATTTTGCAGACAAAAGAGCCAACCCCACTATCCTCACATATGTAGCCCACTTTGACCCTGACATGGCAAAGGGGCCCCAAGACATTAGCCTTGAAGGAATAGCTGAACAAGTTTGAAGATGAATTGGACAAATGGGCCAAAATGGGCAAACAAGTTCAGGGTTGTTGGATGACTATGGACAGAAAAGATATCTCCTGCCTGATGCCCTCTTATATTCAATGACTTTGATGATGCACCGCCCCAATCATCTGGGTCGAGATGGGTGGACCAATAGGATGGCGTAATTTTGGGCAAATGCCAAGATACGGAGAATGGCTGAGCAGTTATGCCCATGCTGTGTGACCTGCGCTCAGTGCAATATAAGTAAGGGAGCAAAGGTTCCACCAGGACATTATGCCCCTCACAGATGCCCTCTGAGGAGCTTCAAATGGATTACATTGAAATGACCCTTATTAACAAATCGGTATACTCTGGTTGAGGTTTGTACTTTTTAACTTGCGTCTACATCCACCACCAACACCGGACAGAAGTATACCCTCTCCTGAACCTGTGGCACCGCAGAGACCACAGTATCATCTCTACCCCAGATAAACTGTTGGCCGACCAATTCATCCAGCATTTTCTTCCCCTCCATCAGTGTAACTAAATCAAAGTCCGAGTCCATCTTTTGACCTCAACCAGTGATAGACTTTCTATGGAGTTCATATCCACAAAGTACTGGGGACTAGTGATAGTGAACAATAAGGAACCGAGGGCGAACGACCTGGATGGATAAAGACAATGATAAAGAGAAAGTTTGCATTCCATGTGTTCTTATTCTTGTGAAGAACACAATCAGAACGTTTCCATACAAATGATGAATGCTTATCACAAATAATTAAGGTATAAACAGAGGAGGTGCACAGGTAGGTGCTTATGAGGTATAAACAGAGGAGGAGCACAGGTAGGTGCTTATGAGGAATAAACAGAGGAGGAGCACAGGTAGGTGCTTATGAGGTATAAACAGAAGAGGTGCACAGGTAGGTGCTTATGAGGTATAAACAGAGGAGGAGCACAGGTAGGTGCTTATGAGGTACAAACAGAGGAGGTGCACAGGTAGGTGCTTATGAGGTACAAACAGAGGAGGTGCACAGGTAGGTGCTTATGAGGTACAAACGGAGGAGGTGCACAGGTAGGTGCTTATGAGGTACAAACGGAGGAGGTGCACAGGTAGGTGCTTATGAGGTACAGAGGAGGAGCACAGGTAGGTGCTTATGAGGCATAAACAGAGGAGGTGCACAGGTAGGTGCTTACAAAGTATAAACAGAAGAGGTGCACAGGTAGGTGCTTATGAGGTATAAACAGAGGAGGAGCACAGGTAGGAGCTTATGAGGTATAAACAGAGGAGGAGCACAGGTAGGAGCTTATGAGGTATAAACAGAGGAGGAGCGCAGGTAGGTGCTTATGAGGTATAAACAGAGGAGGTGCACAGGTAGGTGCTTATGAGGTATAAACAGAGGAGGTGCACAGGTGGGTGCTTATGAAGTATAAACAGAGGAGGTGCAAGGGTAGGTGCTTATGAGGTATAAACAGAGGAGGTGCACAGGTGGGTGCTTATGAGGTACAAACAGAGGAGGTGCACAGGTAGGAGCTTACGAAGTATAAACAGAGGAGGTGCACAGGTAGGTGCTTATGAGGTATAAACAGAGGAGGAGCACAGGTAGGAGCTTATGAGGTATAAACAGAGGAGGAGCACAGGTAGGTGCTTATGAGGTATAAAAAGAGGAGGTGCACAGGTAGGTGCTTATGAGGTATAAATAGAATAAACAGAGGAGGAGCACAGGTAGGTGCTTATGAGGTATAAACAGAGGAGGTGCACAGGTAGGAGCTTATGAGGTACAAACAGAGGAGGTGCACAGGTAGGAGCTTACGAAGTATAAACAGAAGAGGTGCACAGCTAGGTGCTTATGAGGTATAAACAGAGGAGGAGCACAGGTAGGAGCTTATGAGGTACAAACAGAGGAGGTGCACAGGTAGGAGCTTACGAAGTATAAACAGAAGAGGTGCACAGGTAGGAGCTTATGAGGTATAAACAGAGGAGGAGCACAGGTAGGTGCTTATGCGGTATAAACAGAGGAGGTGCAGAGGTAGGTACTTATGAGGTACAAACAGAGGAGGTGCACAGGTAGGTGCTTATGAGGTATAAACAGAGGAGGTAAACAGGTAGGTGCTTATGACGTATAAACAGAGGAGGTGCTCAGGTAGGTGCTTATGAGGTATAAACAGAGGAGGAGCACAGGTAGGAGCTTATGAGGTATAAACAGAGGAGGAGCACAGGTAGGTGCTTATGATGTATAAACAGAGGAGGAGCACAGGTAGGAGCTTATGAGGTATAAACAGAGGAGGAGCACAGGTAGGAGCTTATGAGGTATAAACAGAGGAGGAGCACAGGTAGGTGCTTATGAGGTATAAACAGAGGAGGTGCACAGGTAGGAGCTTATGAGGTACAAACAGGAGGTGCACAGGTAGGTGCTTATGAGGTATAAAAAGAGGAGGTGCACAGGGAGGTGCTTATGAGGTATAAACAGAGGAGGGGCACAGGTAGGTGCTTATGAGGTATAAACAGGAGGTGCACAGGTAGGAGCTTATGAGGTATAAACAGAGGAGGAGCACAGGTAGGTGCTTATGAGGTATAAACAGAGGAGGAGCACAGGTAGGAGCTTATGAGGTACAAACAGAGGAGGTGCACAGGTAGGTGCTTATGAGGTATAAACAGAGGAGGAGCACAGGTAGGAGCTTATGAGGTACAAACAGAGGAGGTGCACAGGTAGGAGCTTACGAAGTATAAACAGAAGAGGTGCACAGGTAGGTACTTATGAGGTATAAACAGAGGAGGAGCACTGGTAGGTGCTTATGCGGTATAAACAGAGGAGGTGCAGAGGTAGGTACTTATGAGGTACAAACAGAGGAGGTGCACAGGTAGGTGCTTATGAGGTATAAACAGAGGAGGTAAACAGGTAGGTGCTTATGACGTATAAACAGAGGAGGTGCTCAGGTAGGTGCTTATGAGGTATAAACAGAGGAGGAGCACATGTAGGAGCTTATGAGGTATAAACAGAGGAGGAGCACAGGTAGGTGCTTATGAGGTATAAACAGAGGAGGAGCACAGGTAGGAGCTTATGAGGTATAAACAGAGGAGGAGCACAGGTAGGTGCTTATGATGTATAAACAGAGGAGGAGCACAGGTAGGAGCTTATGAGGTATAAACAGAGGAGGAGCACAGGTAGGAGCTTATGAGGTATAAACAGAGGAGGAGCACAGGTAGGTGCTTATGAGGTATAAACAGAGGAGGAGCACAGGTAGGAGCTTATGAGGTATAAACAGAGGAGGAGCACAGGTAGGTGCTTATGAGGTATAAACAGAGGAGGTGCACAGGTAGGAGCTTATGAGGTACAAACAGGAGGTGCACAGGTAGGTGCTTATGAGGTATAAAAAGAGGAGGTGCACAGGGAGGTGCTTATGAGGTATAAACAGAGGAGGGGCACAGGTAGGTGCTTATGATGTATAAACAGAAGAGGTGCACAGGTAGGTGCTTGTGAGGTATAAACAGAGGAGGAGCACAGGTAGGAGCTTATGAGGTATAAACAGAGGAGGAGCACAGGTAGGAGCTTATGAGGTATAAACAGAGGAGGAGCACAGGTAGGTGCTTATGAGGTATAAACAGAGGAGGAGCACAGGTAGGAGCTTATGAGGTACAAACAGAGGAGGTGCACAGGTAGGTGCTTATGAGGTATAAACAGAGGAGGAGCACAGGTAGGAGCTCATGAGGTATAAACAGAGGAGGAGCACAGGTAGGAGCTTATGAGGTATAAACAGAGGAGGAGCACAGGTAGGAGCTTATGAGGTATAAGCAGAGGAGGAGCACAGGTAGGTGCTTATGAGGTACAAACAGAGGAGGTGCACAGGCAGGTGCTTGTGAGATACAAACAGAGGAGGTGCACAGGTAGGAGCTTACGAAGTATAAACAGAAGAGGTGCACAGGTAGGTGCTTATGAGGTATAAACAGAGGAGGAGCACAGGTAGGAGCTCGTGAGGTATAAACAGAGGAGGAGCAAAGGTAGGTGCTTATGAGATACAAACAGAGGAGGAGCACAGGTAGGTGCTTATGAGGTATAAACAGAGGAGGAGCACAGGTAGGTGCTTATGAGGTACAAACAGAGGAGGTGCACAGGTAGGTGCTTATGAGGTACAGAGGAGGAGCACAGGTAGGAGCTTATGAGGTATAAACAGAGGAGGAGCACAGGTAGGTGCTTATGAGGTATAAACAGAGGAGGAGCACAGGTAGGAGCTTATGAGGTATAAACAGAAGAGGAGCACAGGTAGGAGCTTATGAGGTATAAACAGAGGAGGAGCACAGGTAGGTGCTTATGAGGTATAAACAGAGGAGGAGCACAGGTAGGAGCTTATGATGTATAAACAGAGGAGGAGCACAGGTAGGTGCTTATGAGGTCTAAACAGAGGAGGTGCACAGGTAGGAGCTTATGAGGTACAAACAGGAGGTGCACAGGTAGGAGCTTATGAGGTATAAACAGAGGAGGAGCACAGGTATGTGCTTATGAGGTATAAACAGAGGAGGAGCACAGGAAGGAGCTTATGAGGTACAAACAGAGGAGGTGCACAGGTAGGTGCTTATGAGGTACAAACAGAGGAGGTGCACAGGTAGGTGCTTATGAGGGACAAACAGAGGAGGTGCACAGGTAGGAGCTTACGATGTATAAAAAGAAGAGGTGCACAGGTAGGTGCTTGTGAGGTATAAACAGAGGAGGAGCACAGGTAGGAGCTTATGAGGTATAAACAGAGGAGGAGCACAGGTAGGAGCTTATGAGGTATAAACAGAGGAGGAGCACAGGTAGGTGCTTATGAGGTATAAACAGAGGAGGATCACAGGTAGGAGCTTATGAGGTACAAACAGAGGAGGTGCACAGGTAGGTGCTTATGAGGTATAAACAGAGGAGGAGCACAGGTAGGAGCTCATGAGGTATAAACAGAGGAGGAGCACAGGTAGGAGCTTATGAGGTATAAACAGAGGATGAGCACAGGTAGGAGCTTATGAGGTATAAGCAGAGGAGGAGCACAGGTAGGTGCTTATGAGGTACAAACAGAGGAGTTGCACAGGTAGGTGCTTATGAGGTACAAACAGAGGAGGTGCACAGGTTGGAGCTTACAAAGTATAAACAGAAGAGGTGCACAGGTAGGTGCTTATGAGGTATAAACAGAGGAGGAGCACAGGTAGGAGCTTATGAGGTATAAACAGAGGAGGAGCACAGGTAGGTGCTTACGAGGTACAAACAGAGGAGGAGCACAGGTAGGTGCTTATGAGGTACAAACAGAGGAGGAGCACAGGTAGGTGCTTATGAGGTACAAACAGAGGAGGTGCACAGGTAGGTGCTTATGAGGTACAGAGGAGGAGCACAGGTAGGAGCTTATGAGGTACAAACAGAGGAGGTGCACAGGTAGGAGCTTACGAAGTATAAACAGAAGAGGTGCACAGGTAGGTGCTTATGAGGTATAAACAGAGGAGGAGCACAGGTAGGAGCTTATGAGGTATAAACAGAGGAGGAGCACAGGTAGGAGCTTATGAGGTATAAACAGAGGAGGAGCACAGGTAGGTGCTTATGAGGTATAAACAGAGGAGGAGCACAGGTAGGAGCTTACGAAGTATAAACAGAAGAGGTGCACAGGTAGATGCTTATGAGGTATAAACAGAGGAGGAGCACAGGTAGGTGCTTATGAGGTACAAACAGAGGAGGAGCACAGGTAGGTGCTTATGAGGTACAAACAGAGGAGGACCACAGGTAGGTGCTCATGAGGTACAAACAGAGGAGGTGCACAGGTAGGTGCTTATGAGGTACAGAGGAGGAGCACAGGTAGGTGCTTATGAGGTACAAACAGAGGAGGTGCACAGGTAGGTGCTTATGAGGTACAGAGGAGGTGCACAGGTAGGTGCTTATGAGGTATAAACAGAGGAGGAGCACAGGTAGGAGCTTATGAGGTATAAACAGAGGAGGAGCACAGGTAGGAGCTTATGAGGTATAAACAGAGGAGGAGCACAGGTAGGTGCTTATGAGGTACAAACAGAGGAGGTGCACAGGTAGGAGCTTATGAGGTACAAACAGAGGAGGTGCACAGGTAGGAGCTTACGAAGTATACACAGAAGAGGTACACAGGTAGGTGCTTATGAGGTATAAACAGAGGAGGAGCACAGGTAGGAGCTTATGAGGTATAAACAGAGGAGGAGCACAGGTAGGTGCTTATGAGGTACAAACAGAGGAGGTGCACAGGTAGGAGCTTATGAGGTACAAACAGAGGAGGTGCACAGGTAGAAGCTTACGAAGTATAAACAGAAGAGGTGCACAGGTAGGTGCTTATGAGGTATAAACAGAGGAGGAGCACAGGTAGGAGCTTATGAGGTATAAACAGAGGAGGAGCACAGGTAGGTGCTTATGAGGTACAAACAGAGGAGGTGCACAGGTAGAATCTTACGAAGTATAAACAGAAGAGGTGGACAGGTAGGTGCTTATGAGGTATAAACAGAGGAGGTGCACAGGTAGGAGCTTATGAGGTTCAAGTTCAAATTCAAGAATTTATATAGCGCACTACTCACCCAGAGGGTCTCAAGGCGCTAGAGGGAGGGTGGGTGCATTATTTATCGAATAGCCAGGTTTTTAGTTGCTTTCTGAAGGAGAGGTGGTTCTGTGTAAGACGGAGGTGAGTGGGGAGAGAATTCCAGGTTTTGGCCGCTAAGTAGGAGAAGGATCTTCCCCCCATGGTGGATCTATGGATGCGCGGAATTGCGGCGAGGGCTTGATTGGACGATCGTAATTGGCGGGTGGGTGTGTAGAAGGACAGTCGTGTGTTGAGGCATTCGGGTCCAAGGTCGTAGAGGGCCTTGTGTGCGTGGGTGAGGAGACGGAACGTTATTCTCTTGTTGACGGGGAGCCAGTGGAGATCCTTTAGGTGACCGGAAATGTGAGCGTGACGGGGAATGTCCAGTATGAGTCTGGCTGAGGCGTTTTGGATGCGTTGGAGTTTTTTCTGTAGTTTGGCTGTGGTCCCGGCGTAAAGGGTATTTCCATAATCCAGTCGGCTTGTGACCAGTGCGTGGGTGACTGTCTTTCTTGTTTCGGTGGGGATCCAGCGGAAGATTTTTTTGAGCATTCGTAGGATGTTGAAGCATGAAGATGAGACTGCGTTGACTTGTCTGGTCATCGAGAGGGAGGAGTCTAGGATGAAGCCCAGGTTACGTGCGCGATCTCTAGGTATAGGTGCTGTACCCAGGGCCGGTGGCCACCATGAGTCGTCCCAGGCAGAGGGGGATGATCCTAATATGAGGACTTCCGTTTTGTCCGAATTTAGTTTTAAATGGCTGTTTTTCATCCATTCGGCAACTTCTTTCATTCCTTCGTGTAGGTTGGTTTTGGCGGTGTTTGGGTCTTTGGTGAGGGAGAGGATCAGCTGGGTGTCGTCTGCGTAGGAGATGATGTTGAGGTTGTGTTGTCGCGCGATGGATGTGAGGGGACTCATATATACGTTGAAGAGGGTGGGGCTGAGTGAAGATCCTTGTGGTACACCACAGATGACTTCGGTGGCCTCTGATTTGAATGGGGGGAGGCGGACTCTCTGGGTTCTTCCGGTGAGGAACGAGATGATCCAATCCAGAGCTTTTCCTTGTATTCCGACGTTGTTGAGGCGTTGTATGAGAGTGCTGTGACATACTGTGTCGAAGGCGGCGGAGAGGTCAAGTAGGATGAGGGCAACTGTTTCTCCGTTGTCCAGTAGTGTTCGGATGTCGTCTGTAGCTGCGATGAGGGCGGTTTCGGTGCTGTGTTTGGCTCGGAAGCCAGACTGTGAAGGGTCGAGGGAATTGTTGGATTCCAGGAAGGCGGCGAGCTGAACATTAACGGCTTTCTCAATGACTTTGGCAGGGAATGGGAGGAGTGAGATGGGGCGGTAGTTGTTAAGTTCAGAGGGGTCAGCTGTGGGTTTCTTTAGAAGGGCGCTGAGTTCGGCATGTTTCCAGCTTTCCGGGAAGGTAGCGGAGTTGAAGGAACAGTTGATGACATCGCGGAGATGGGGTGCGATGATGGAGTCTGCTTTGTTGAAGATGTGGTGGGGACATGGGTCGGTTGGCGATCCTGAGTAAATGGAGTTCATCAGGCGGATGGTGTCTTCAGTGGAGATTGGGTTCCAGGCGCTAAGGTTGTTAGAGGGCGGTTTAGGTTCGGAGGAGGGTGGAGTGGACTGTTCATTGGAAATGTTCTCAAAGCTGTTATGTATGTCAGCGATGTTGTTGTGGAAGAAGGAGGATAAAGAGTCGCAGAGGTCTTGGGAGGGAGTGATGTCGTTGGAGCCGGCGGTGGGGTTGGTAAATTCTTTGACGATGTTGAATAGTTCCTTGCTGTTGTAGGCGTTGTTGTCGAGTCGATCTTTGAATGCTGATTTCTTGGTGGATCTGATCAATCGGTGGTGTTTGCGGGTGGCATCCTTGAAGGTGGCCAAGGTGACAGGGTTTGGGTCTTTTCTCCAGGCTTTCTCATGGGTACGGCAGAGCTTCTTGGATTTCTTCAGGTCGTCGTTGAACCAGGGGGCTTTTTTGCTACCTTGCTTGATTTGATGGTTTTTCAAGGGTGCTAATACGTTAGCGCTGTGGGTGATCCATTGGGTGAGTTCGGTGGCAGCTTGGTTCGGGTCCGATGATGTGGCAGGAGGGTTTTGGTTTAGTGATGTGAAGAGTTGGTCGGTGGTGATTTTGTTCCAGTTTCTTCGAGGAATAGGTTGAGGGGGGTGGTGGGTCGTGGTCTTTTTGTAGCTGAAGTGAACGCAGTTGTGGTCTGTCCAGTGAAGAGCTGCGGTGTGATCGAAGGAGATGTGTTTGCTGGAGGTGAAGATAGGGTCGAGCGTGTGTCCGGCAAGGTGGGTGGGGGTGTCAACAACTTGTTTGAGTCCGAGGTTGGCTGGGTTGGCCAGAAGGGTGGTGGTGTTGCTGTCGTTTTTCTTTTCCAGGTGGAAGTTGAGGTCTCCTAGTAAGATATAGATCTCGGAGGTGAGGGCATGTGGGCTGATGAAGTCGGTGATGTCTTCGTTGAATTGTGTGCAGGTTCGTGGTGGTCTGTAGATGAGGGTGTCTCTAAGTGTGGTCCTGGGGTCGGTGTGGATCTGGAAATGAAGGTGTTCGGCGGTCGCGAGTTTATCGTCGGAGCTGGTCGTTATTCGGATGGTGTTCTTATGGACGATGGCGATGCCTCCTACTGTTTGGTTGGTGCGGTCTTTCCGGATGATCTTGTAAGCGTCCGGGATGGCTATGGCGATGTCGGGCGCTGATGAAGCGTTCATCCAGGTTTCTGTAAGGAAGGCGACGTCCGGCGATGTAGTGTCGAGTAGGTCCCAGAGTTCGGTGGCGTTTCTGTGGACCGATCGGGTGTTCAGCAGGATGCACTTCAGGTGGTTGGAGTTGGGGCTGAGTTTGGAGGTAGTGAATTCGGTGTGGGTCCAGGTGCAGGCGAACTTGCAGGAGAGACAGGCGAATGGACCATGGGTGAGTCCTGGAGCAGCTTCGCAGCATTGAGGTACAAACAGAGGAGGTGCACAGGTAGGAGCTTACGAAGTATAAACAGAAGAGGTGCACAGATAGGTGCTTATGAGGTATAAATAGAGGAGGAGCACAGGTAGGAGCTTATGAGGTATAAACAGAGGAGGAGCACAGGTAGGTGCTTATGAGGTACAAACAGGAGGTGCACAGGTAGGTGCTTATGAGGTATAAAAAGAGGAGGTGCACAGGTAGGTGCTTGTGAGGTATAAACAGAGGAGGAGCACAGGTAGGTGCTTATGAGGTATAAACAGAGGAGGTGCACAGGTAAGGGCTTATGAGGTACAAACAGAGGAGGAGCACAGGTAGGTGCTTATGAGGTATAAACAGAGGAGGTGCACAGGTAGGTGCTTATGAGGTATAAACAGAGGAGGTGCACAGGTAGGAGCTTATGAGGTACAAACAGAGGAGGTGCACAGGTAGGAGCTTACGAAGTATAAACAGAAGAGGTGCACATGTAGGTGCTTATGAGGTATAAACAGAGGAGGAGCACAGGTAGGAGCTTATGAGGTATAAACAGAGGAGGAGCACAGGTAGGTGCTTATGAGGTACAAACAGAGGAGGTGCATAGGTAGGAGCTTACGAAGTATAAACAGAGGAGGTGCACAGGTAGGTGCTTATGAGGTATAAACAGAGGAGGAGCACAGGTAGGAGCTTATGAGGTATAAACAGAGGAGGAGCACAGGTAGGTGCTTATGAGGTACAAACAGGAGGTGCACAGGTAGGTGCTTATGAGGTATAAAAAGAGGAGGTGCACAGGTAGGTGCTTATGAGATATAAACAGAGGAGCAGCACAGGTAGGTGCTTATGAGGTATAAACAGAGGAGGTGCACAGGTAGGAGCTTATGAGGTACAAACAGAGGAGGTGCACAGGTAGGAGCTTACGAAGTATAAACAGAAGAGGTGCACAGGTAGGTGCTTATGAGGTATAAACAGAGGAGGAGCACAGGTGGGAGCTTATGAGGTACAAACAGAGGAGGTGCACAGGTAGGAGCTTACGAAATATAAACAGAAGAGGTGCACAGGTAGGTGCTTATGAGGTATAAACAGAGGAGGAGCACAGGTAGGAGCTTATGAGGTATAAACAGAGGAGGAGCACAGGTAGGTGCTTATGAGGTATAAACAGAGGAGGAGCACAGGTAGGAGCTTATGAGGTCTAAACAGAGGAGGAGCACAGGTAGGTGCTTATGAGGTATAAACAGAGGAGGAGCACAGGTAGGAGCTTATGAGGTATAAACAGAGGAGGAGCACAGGTAGGAGCTTATGAGGTATAAACAGAAGAGGTGCACAGGTAGGTGCTTATCTGGTATAAACAGAGGAGGAGCACAGGTAGGAGCTTCTGAGGTATGAACAGAGGAGGAGCACAGGTAGGTGCTTATGAGGTACAAACAGGAGGTGCACAGGTAGGTGCTTATGAGGTATAAAAAGAGGAGGTGCACAGGTAGGTGCTTATGAGGTATAAACAGAGGAGGAGCACAGGTAGGTGCTTATGAGGTATAAACAGAGGAGGTGCACAGGTAGGAGCTTATGAGGTACAAACAGAGGAGGTGCACAGGTAGAAGCTTACGAAGTATAAACAGAAGAGGTGCACAGGTAGGTGCTTATGAGGTATAAACAGAGGAGGAGCACAGGTAGGAGCTTATGAGGTATAAACAGAGGAGGAGCACAGGTAGGTGCTTATAAGGTACAAACAGGATGTGCACAGGTAGGTGCTTATGAGGTATAAAAAGAGGAGGTGCACAGGTAGGTGCTTATGAGGTATAAACAGAGGAGGAGCACAGGTAGGTGCTTATGAGGTATAAACAGAGGAGGTGCACAGGTAGGTGCTTATGAGGTATAAACAGAGGAGGTGCACAGGTAGGTGCTTATGAGGTATAAACAGAGGAGGTGCACAGGTAAGTGCTTATGAGGTACAAACAGAGGAGGAGCACAGGTAGGTGCTTATGAGGTATAAACAGAGGAGGTGCACAGGTAGGTGCTTATGAGGTATAAACAGAGGAGGTGCACAGGTAGGAGCTTATGAGGTACAAACAGGAGATGCACAGATAGGAGCTTATGAAGTATAAACAGAAGAGGTGCACAGGTAGGTGCTTATGAGGTATAAACAGAGGAGAAGCACACGTAGGAGCTTATGAGGTATAAACAGAGGAGGAGCACAGGTAGGTGCTTATGAGGTATAAACAGAGGAGGAGCACAGGTAGGAGCATATGAGGTATAAACAGAGGAGGAGCACAGGTAGGATCTTATGAGGTATAAACAGAGGAGGAGCACAGGTAGGAGCTTACGAAGTATAAACAGAGGAGGAGCACAGGTAGGTGCTTATGAGGTATAAACAGAGGAGGTGCACAGGTAGGTGCTTATGAGGTACAAACAGAGGAGGTGCACAGGTAGGAGCTTACGAAGTATAAACAGAAGAGGTGCACAGGTAGGTGCTTATGAGGTATAAACAGAGGAGAAACACAGGTAGGAGCTTATGAGGTATAAACAGAGGAGGAGCACAGGTAGGTGCTTATGAGGTACAAACAGAGGGGGAGCACAGGTAGGTGCTTATGAGGTACAAACAGAGGAGGAGCACAGGTAGGTGCTTATGAGGTACAAACAGAGGAGGTGCACAGGTAGGTGCTTATGAGGTACAGAGGAGGAGCACAGGTAGGTGCTTATGAGGTACAAACAGAGGAGGTGCACAGGTAGGAGCTTACGAAGTATAAACAGAAGAGGTGTACAGGTAGGTGCTTATGAGGTACAAACAGAGGAGGTGCACAGGTAGGTGCTTATGAGGTACAGAGGAGGAGCACAGGTAGGTGCTTATGAGGTACAAACAGAGGAGGTGCATAGGTAGGAGCTTACGAAGTATAAACAGAGGAGGTGCACAGGTAGGTGCTTATGAGGTATAAACAGAGGAGGAGCACAGGTAGGAGCTTATGAGGTATAAACAGAGGAGGAGCACAGGTAGGTGCTTATGAGGTACAAACAGGAGGTGCACAGGTAGGTGCTTATGAGGTATAAAAAGAGGAGGTGCACAGGTAGGTGCTTATGAGATATAAACAGAGGAGCAGCACAGGTAGGTGCTTATGAGGTATAAACAGAGGAGGTGCACAGGTAAGGGCTTATGAGGTACAAACAGAGGAGGAGCACAGGTAGGTGCTTATGAGGTATAAACAGAGGAGGTGCACAGGTAGGTGCTTATGAGGTATAAACAGAGGAGGTGCACAGGTAGGAGCTTATGAGGTACAAACAGAGGAGGTGCACAGGTAGGAGCTTACGAAGTATAAACAGAAGAGGTGCACATGTAGGTGCTTATGAGGTATAAACAGAGGAGGAGCACAGGTAGGAGCTTATGAGGTATAAACAGAGGAGGAGCACAGGTAGGTGCTTATGAGGTACAAACAGAGGAGGTGCATAGGTAGGAGCTTACGAAGTATAAACAGAGGAGGTGCGCAGGTAGGTGCTTATGAGGTATAAACAGAGGAGGAGCACAGGTAGGAGCTTATGAGGTATAAACAGAGGAGGAGCACAGGTAGGTGCTTATGAGGTACAAACAGGAGGTGCACAGGTAGGTGCTTATGAGGTATAAAAAGAGGAGGTGCACAGGTAGGTGCTTATGAGATATAAACAGAGGAGCAGCACAGGTAGGTGCTTATGAGGTATAAACAGAGGAGGTGCACAGGTAGGAGCTTATGAGGTACAAACAGAGGAGGTGCACAGGTAGGAGCTTACGAAGTATAAACAGAAGAGGTGCACAGGTAGGTGCTTATGAGGTATAAACAGAGGAGGAGCACAGGTGGGAGCTTATGAGGTACAAACAGAGGAGGTGCACAGGTAGGAGCTTACGAAATATAAACAGAAGAGGTGCACAGGTAGGTGCTTATGAGGTATAAACAGAGGAGGAGCACAGGTAGGAGCTTATGAGGTATAAACAGAGGAGGAGCACAGGTAGGTGCTTATGAGGTATAAACAGAGGAGGAGCACAGGTAGGAGCTTATGAGGTCTAAACAGAGGAGGAGCACAGGTAGGTGCTTATGAGGTATAAACAGAGGAGGAGCACAGGTAGGAGCTTATGAGGTATAAACAGAGGAGGAGCACAGGTAGGAGCTTATGAGGTATAAACAGAAGAGGTGCACAGGTAGGTGCTTATCTGGTATAAACAGAGGAGGAGCACAGGTAGGAGCTTCTGAGGTATGAACAGAGGAGGAGCACAGGTAGGTGCTTATGAGGTACAAACAGGAGGTGCACAGGTAGGTGCTTATGAGGTATAAAAAGAGGAGGTGCACAGGTAGGTGCTTATGAGGTATAAACAGAGGAGGAGCACAGGTAGGTGCTTATGAGGTATAAACAGAGGAGGTGCACAGGTAGGAGCTTATGAGGTACAAACAGAGGAGGTGCACAGGTAGAAGCTTACGAAGTATAAACAGAAGAGGTGCACAGGTAGGTGCTTATGAGGTATAAACAGAGGAGGAGCACAGGTAGGAGCTTATGAGGTATAAACAGAGGAGGAGCACAGGTAGGTGCTTATAAGGTACAAACAGGATGTGCACAGGTAGGTGCTTATGAGGTATAAAAAGAGGAGGTGCACAGGTAGGTGCTTATGAGGTATAAACAGAGGAGGAGCACAGGTAGGTGCTTATGAGGTATAAACAGAGGAGGTGCACAGGTAGGTGCTTATGAGGTATAAACAGAGGAGGTGCACAGGTAAGTGCTTATGAGGTACAAACAGAGGAGGAGCACAGGTAGGTGCTTATGAGGTATAAACAGAGGAGGAGCACAGGTAGGAGCTTATGAGGTATAAACAGAGGAGGAGCACAGGTAGGAGCTTATGAGGTATAAACAGAAGAGGTGCACAGGTAGGTGCTTATCTGGTATAAACAGAGGAGGAGCACAGGTAGGAGCTTCTGAGGTATGAACAGAGGAGGAGCACAGGTAGGTGCTTATGAGGTACAAACAGGAGGTGCACAGGTAGGTGCTTATGAGGTATAAAAAGAGGAGGTGCACAGGTAGGTGCTTATGAGGTATAAACAGAGGAGGAGCACAGGTAGGTGCTTATGAGGTATAAACAGAGGAGGTGCACAGGTAGGAGCTTATGAGGTACAAACAGAGGAGGTGCACAGGTAGAAGCTTACGAAGTATAAACAGAAGAGGTGCACAGGTAGGTGCTTATGAGGTATAAACAGAGGAGGAGCACAGGTAGGAGCTTATGAGGTATAAACAGAGGAGGAGCACAGGTAGGTGCTTATAAGGTACAAACAGGATGTGCACAGGTAGGTGCTTATGAGGTATAAAAAGAGGAGGTGCACAGGTAGGTGCTTATGAGGTATTAACAGAGGAGGAGCACAGGTAGGTGCTTATGAGGTATAAACAGAGGAGGTGCACAGGTAGGTGCTTATGAGGTATAAACAGAGGAGGTGCACAGGTAGGTGCTTATGAGGTATAAACAGAGGAGGTGCACAGGTAAGTGCTTATGAGGTACAAACAGAGGAGGAGCACAGGTAGGTGCTTATGAGGTATAAACAGAGGAGGTGCACAGGTAGGTGCTTATGAGGTATAAACAGAGGAGGTGCACAGGTAGGAGCTTATGAGGTACAAACAGGAGATGCACAGATAGGAGCTTATGAAGTATAAACAGAAGAGGTGCACAGGTAGGTGCTTATGAGGTATAAACAGAGGAGAAGCACACGTAGGAGCTTATGAGGTATAAACAGAGGAGGAGCACAGGTAGGTGCTTATGAGGTATAAACAGAGGAGGAGCACAGGTAGGAGCATATGAGGTATAAACAGAGGAGGAGCACAGGTAGGATCTTATGAGGTATAAACAGAGGAGGAGCACAGGTAGGAGCTTACGAAGTATAAACAGAGGAGGAGCACAGGTAGGTGCTTATGAGGTATAAACAGAGGAGGTGCACAGGTAGGTGCTTATGAGGTACAAACAGAGGAGGTGCACAGGTAGGAGCTTACGAAGTATAAACAGAAGAGGTGCACAGGTAGGTGCTTATGAGGTATAAACAGAGGAGAAACACAGGTAGGAGCTTATGAGGTATAAACAGAGGAGGAGCACAGGTAGGTGCTTATGAGGTACAAACAGAGGGGGAGCACAGGTAGGTGCTTATGAGGTACAAACAGAGGAGGAGCACAGGTAGGTGCTTATGAGGTACAAACAGAGGAGGTGCACAGGTAGGTGCTTATGAGGTACAGAGGAGGAGCACAGGTAGGTGCTTATGAGGTACAAACAGAGGAGGTGCACAGGTAGGAGCTTACGAAGTATAAACAGAAGAGGTGTACAGGTAGGTGCTTATGAGGTACAAACAGAGGAGGTGCACAGGTAGGTGCTTATGAGGTACAGAGGAGGAGCACAGGTAGGTGCTTATGAGGTACAAACAGAGGAGGTGCATAGGTAGGAGCTTACGAAGTATAAACAGAGGAGGTGCACAGGTAGGTGCTTATGAGGTATAAACAGAGGAGGAGCACAGGTAGGAGCTTATGAGGTATAAACAGAGGAGGAGCACAGGTAGGTGCTTATGAGGTACAAACAGGAGGTGCACAGGTAGGTGCTTATGAGGTATAAAAAGAGGAGGTGCACAGGTAGGTGCTTATGAGATATAAACAGAGGAGCAGCACAGGTAGGTGCTTATGAGGTATAAACAGAGGAGGTGCACAGGTAAGGGCTTATGAGGTACAAACAGAGGAGGAGCACAGGTAGGTGCTTATGAGGTATAAACAGAGGAGGTGCACAGGTAGGTGCTTATGAGGTATAAACAGAGGAGGTGCACAGGTAGGAGCTTATGAGGTACAAACAGAGGAGGTGCACAGGTAGGAGCTTACGAAGTATAAACAGAAGAGGTGCACATGTAGGTGCTTATGAGGTATAAACAGAGGAGGAGCACAGGTAGGAGCTTATGAGGTATAAACAGAGGAGGAGCACAGGTAGGTGCTTATGAGGTACAAACAGAGGAGGTGCATAGGTAGGAGCTTACGAAGTATAAACAGAGGAGGTGCACAGGTAGGTGCTTATGAGGTATAAACAGAGGAGGAGCACAGGTAGGAGCTTATGAGGTATAAACAGAGGAGGAGCACAGGTAGGTGCTTATGAGGTACAAACAGGAGGTGCACAGGTAGGTGCTTATGAGGTATAAAAAGAGGAGGTGCACAGGTAGGTGCTTATGAGATATAAACAGAGGAGCAGCACAGGTAGGTGCTTATGAGGTATAAACAGAGGAGGTGCACAGGTAGGAGCTTATGAGGTACAAACAGAGGAGGTGCACAGGTAGGAGCTTACGAAGTATAAACAGAAGAGGTGCACAGGTAGGTGCTTATGAGGTATAAACAGAGGAGGAGCACAGGTGGGAGCTTATGAGGTACAAACAGAGGAGGTGCACAGGTAGGAGCTTACGAAATATAAACAGAAGAGGTGCACAGGTAGGTGCTTATGAGGTATAAACAGAGGAGGAGCACAGGTAGGAGCTTATGAGGTATAAACAGAGGAGGAGCACAGGTAGGTGCTTATGAGGTATAAACAGAGGAGGAGCACAGGTAGGAGCTTATGAGGTCTAAACAGAGGAGGAGCACAGGTAGGTGCTTATGAGGTATAAACAGAGGAGGAGCACAGGTAGGAGCTTATGAGGTATAAACAGAGGAGGAGCACAGGTAGGAGCTTATGAGGTATAAACAGAAGAGGTGCACAGGTAGGTGCTTATCTGGTATAAACAGAGGAGGAGCACAGGTAGGAGCTTCTGAGGTATGAACAGAGGAGGAGCACAGGTAGGTGCTTATGAGGTACAAACAGGAGGTGCACAGGTAGGTGCTTATGAGGTATAAAAAGAGGAGGTGCACAGGTAGGTGCTTATGAGGTATAAACAGAGGAGGAGCACAGGTAGGTGCTTATGAGGTATAATCAGAGGAGGTGCACAGGTAGGAGCTTATGAGGTACAAACAGAGGAGGTACACAGGTAGAAGCTTACGAAGTATAAACAGAAGAGGTGCACAGGTAGGTGCTTATGAGGTATAAACAGAGGAGGAGCACAGGTAGGAGCTTATGAGGTATAAACAGAGGAGGAGCACAGGTAGGTGCTTATAAGGTACAAACAGGATGTGCACAGGTAGGTGCTTATGAGGTATAAAAAGAGGAGGTGCACAGGTAGGTGCTTATGAGGTATAAACAGAGGAGGAGCACAGGTAGGTGCTTATGAGGTATAAACAGAGGAGGTGCACAGGTAGGTGCTTATGAGGTATAAACAGAGGAGGTGCACAGGTAGGTGCTTATGAGGTATAAACAGAGGAGGTGCACAGGTAAGTGCTTATGAGGTACAAACAGAGGAGGAGCACAGGTAGGTGCTTATGAGGTATAAACAGAGGAGGTGCACAGGTAGGTGCTTATGAGGTATAAACAGAGGAGGTGCACAGGTAGGAGCTTATGAGGTACAAACAGGAGATGCACAGATAGGAGCTTATGAAGTATAAACAGAAGAGGTGCACAGGTAGGTGCTTATGAGGTATAAACAGAGGAGAAGCACACGTAGGAGCTTATGAGGTATAAACAGAGGAGGAGCACAGGTAGGTGCTTATGAGGTATAAACAGAGGAGGAGCACAGGTAGGAGCATATGAGGTATAAACAGAGGAGGAGCACAGGTAGGATCTTATGAGGTATAAACAGAGGAGGAGCACAGGTAGGAGCTTACGAAGTATAAACAGAGGAGGAGCACAGGTAGGTGCTTATGAGGTATAAACAGAGGAGGTGCACAGGTAGGTGCTTATGAGGTACAAACAGAGGAGGTGCACAGGTAGGAGCTTACGAAGTATAAACAGAAGAGGTGCACAGGTAGGTGCTTATGAGGTATAAACAGAGGAGAAACACAGGTAGGAGCTTATGAGGTATAAACAGAGGAGGAGCACAGGTAGGTGCTTATGAGGTACAAACAGAGGGGGAGCACAGGTAGGTGCTTATGAGGTACAAACAGAGGAGGAGCACAGGTAGGTGCTTATGAGGTACAAACAGAGGAGGTGCACAGGTAGGTGCTTATGAGGTACAGAGGAGGAGCACAGGTAGGTGCTTATGAGGTACAAACAGAGGAGGTGCACAGGTAGGAGCTTACGAAGTATAAACAGAAGAGGTGTACAGGTAGGTGCTTATGAGGTACAAACAGAGGAGGTGCACAGGTAGGTGCTTATGAGGTACAGAGGAGGAGCACAGGTAGGTGCTTATGAGGTGCAAACAGAGGAGGTGCACAGGTAGGAGCTTACGAAGTATAAACAGAAGAGGTGTACAGGTAGGTGCTTATTAGGTATAAACAGAGGAGGAGCACAGGTAGGAGCTTATGAGGTATAAACAGAGGAGGTGCACAGGTAGGAGCTTATGAGGTATAATCAGAGGAGGAGCACAGGTAGGTGCTTATGAGGTATAAACAGAGGAGGAGCACAGGTAGGAGCTTATGAGGTATAAACAGAGGAGGAGCACAGGTAGGAGCTTATGAGGTATAAACAGAGGAGGAGCACAGGTAGGAGCTTATGAGGTATAAACAGAGGAGGAGCACAGGTAGGTGCTTATGAGGTATAAACAGAGGAGGAGCACAGGTAGGAGCTTATGAGGTATAAACAGAGGAGGAGCACAGGTAGGAGCTTATGAGGTATAAACAGAGGAGGAGCACAGGTAGGTGCTTATGAGGTATAAAAAGAGGAGGTGCACAGGTAAGTGCTTATGAGGTACAAACAGAGGAGGAGCACAGGTAGGTGCGTATGAGGTATAAACAGAGGAGGTGCACAGGTAGGTGCTTATGAGGTATAAACAGAGGAGGTGCACAGGTAGGAGCTTATGAGGTACAAACAGAGGAGGTGCACAGGTAGGAGCTTACGAAGTATAAACAGAAGAGATGCACAGGTAGGTGCTTATGAGGTATAAACAGAGGAGGAGCACAGGTAGGAGCTTATGAGGTATAAACAGAGGAGGAGCACAGGTAGGAGCTTATGAGGTATAAACAGAGGAGGAGCACAGGTAGGTGCTTATGAGGTACAAACAGAGGAGGTGCACAGGTAGGTGCTTATGAGGTACAGAGGAGGAGCACAGGTAGGTGCTTATGAGGTACAAACAGAGGAGGTGCACAGGTAGGAGCTTACGAAGTATAAACAGAAGAGGTGTACAGGTAGGTGCTTATGAGGTATAAACAGAGGAGGAGCACAGGTAGGAGCTTATGAGGTATAAACAGAGGAGGAGCACAGGTAGGAGCTTATGAGGTATAAACAGAGGAGGAGCACAGGTAGGTGCTTATGAGGTACAAACAGAGGAGGTGCACAGGTAGGAGCTTATGAGGTACAAACAGAGGAGGTGCACAGGTAGGAGCTTACGAAGTATAAACAGAAGAGGTGCACAGGTAGGTGCTTATGAGGTATAAACAGAGGAGGAGCACAGGTAGGAGCTTATGAGGTATAAACAGAGGAGGAGCACCGGTAGGTGCTTATGAGGTACAAACAGAGGAGGTGCACAGGTAGGAGCTTATAAGGTACAAACAGAGGAGGTGCACAGGTAGGAGCTTACGAAGTATAAACAGAAGAGGTGCACAGGTAGGTGCTTATGAGGTATAAACAGAGGAGGTGCACAGGTAGGAGCTTATGAGGTACAAACAGAGGAGGTGCACAGGTAGGAGCTTACGAAGTATAAACAGAAGAGGTGCACAGGTAGGTGCTTATGAGGTATAAACAGAGGAGGAGCACAGGTAGGAGCTTATGAGGTATAAACAGAGGAGGAGCACAGGTAGGTGCTTATGAGGTATACACAGAGGAGGAGCACAGGTATGTGCTCATGAGGTATAAACAGAGGAGGTGCACAGGTACGTGCTTATGAGGTACAAACAGAGGAGGAGCACAGGTAGGTGCTTATGAGGTATAAACAGAGGAGGTGCACAGGTAGGTGCTTATGAGGTATAAACAGAGGAGGTGCACAGGTAGGAGCTTATGAGGTAAAACAGAGGAGGTGCACAGGTAGGAGCTTACGAAGTATAAACAGAAGAGGTGCACAGGTAGGTGCTTATGAGGTATAAACAGAGGAGGAGCACAGGTAGGAGCTTATGAGGTATAGACAGAGGAGGAGCACAGGTAGGTGGTTATGAGGTTTAAACAGAGGAGGAGCACAGGTAGGTGCTTATGAGGTACAAATAGAGGAGGTGCACAGGTAGGTGCTTGTGAGGTACAAACAGAGGAGGTGCACAGGTAGGAGCTTAGGAAGTATAAAGAGAAGAGGTGCACAGGTAGGTGCTTATGAGGTATAAACAGAGGAGGAGCACAGGTAGGAGCTTATGAGGTATAAACAGAGGAGGAGCACAGGTAGGAGCTTATGAGGTATAAACAGAGGAGGAGCACAGGTAGGAGCTTACGAGGTATAAACAGAGGAGGAGCACAGGTAGGTGCTTATGAGGTATAAAACGAGGAGGTGCACAGGTAGGTGCTTATGACGTATAAACAGAGGAGGAGCACAGTTAGGTGCTTATGAGGTATAAACAGAGGAGGTGCACAGGTAAGTGCTTATGAGGTACAAACAGAGGAGAAGCACAGGTAGGTGCTTATGAGGTATAAACAGAGGAGGTGCACAGGTAGGTGCTTATGAGGTATAAACAGAGGAGGTGCACAGGTAGGAGCTTATGAGGTACAAACAGAGGAGGTGCACAGGTAGGAGCTTACGAAGTATAAACAGAAGAGATGCACAGATAGGTGCTCATGAGGTATAAACAGAGGAGGAGCATAGGTAGGAGCTTATGAGGTATAAACAGAGGAGGAGCACAGGTAGGAGCGTATGAGGTATAAACAGAAGAGGAGCACAGGTAGGTGCTTATGAGGTACAAACAGAGGAGGTGCACAGGTAGGTGCTTATGAGGTACAAACAGAGGAGATGCACAGGTAGGTACTCGTGAGGTATAAACAGAGGAGGCGCACAGGTAGGTGCTTATGAGGTATAAACAGAGGAGGTGCACAGGTAGGTGCCTATGAGGTATAAACACAGGAGATGCACAGGTAGGTGCTCGTGAGGTATAAACAGAGGAGGCGCACAGGTAGGTGCTTATGAGGTATAAACAGAGGAGGAGCACAGGTAGGTACTTATGATGTATAAACAGAGGAGGAGCACAGGTAGGTGCTTATGAGGTATAAACAGAGGAGGAGCACAGGTAGGTGCTTATGAGGTATACACAGAGGAGGGGCAAACAGAGGAGGTGCACAGGTAGGTGCTTTTGAGGTACAAACAGAGGAGGTGTTAAGGTAGGCTCTTATGAGGTACAAACTGGAGGTGTTAAGGTAGGCTCTTATGAGGTACACCCCGGAGGTGTTAAGGTAGGCTCTTATGAGGTATAAACAGAGGAGGAGCTCAGGTAGGTGCTTATGAGGTGCAAACAGAGGAGGTGCACAGGTAGGTGCTTATGAGGCATAACCAGAGGAGGTGCACAGGTTGCAGCTTATGAGGTATAAACAGAGGAGGAGCTCAGGTAGGTGCTTATGAGGTGCAAACAGAGGAGGTGCACAGGTAGGTGCTTATGAGGCATTAACAGAGGAGGTGCACAGGTTGGAGCTTATGAGGTATAAACAGAGGAGGTGCACAGGTAGGTGCTTATGAGGTACAAACAGAGGAGGTGAACAGGTAGGTGCTTATGAGGTATAAACAGAGGAGGTGCACAGGTGGGTGCTTATGAGGAATAAACAGAGGAGGAGCACAGGTTGGAGCTTATGAGGTATAAACAGAGGAGGTTTACAGGTGGGTGCTTATGAGGTACAAACAGAGGAGGTGCAGAGGTAGGTGCTCATGAGGTATAAACAGAGGAGGTGCACAGGTAGGTGCTTATGAGGTACAAACAGAGGAGGTGCAGAGGTAGGTGCTCGTGAGGTATAAACAGAGGAGGTGCACAGATAGGTGCTTATGAGGTATAAACCGAGGAGGTTTACAGGTGGGTGCTTATGAGGTACAAACAGAGGAGGTGCAGAGGTAGGTGCTCGTGAGGTATAAACAGAGGAGGTGCACAGGTAGGTGCTTATGAGGTACAAACAGAGGAGGTGCAGAGGTAGGTGCTCGTGAGGTATAAACAGAGGAGGTGCACAGGTAGGTGCTTATGAGGTATAAACAGAGGAGGTGCATAGGTAGGTGCTTATGAGGTATAAACAGAGGAGGAGCACAGGTAGGTGCTTATGAGGTACAAACAGAGGAGGAGCACAGGTAGGTGCTTATGAGGTAAAGACAGGAGGTGCACAGGCAGGTGTTTATGAGATATAAACAGAGGAGGAGCACAGGTAGGTGCTTATGAGGTAAAGACAGGAGGTGCACAGGCAGGTGCATGTGAGGTACAAACAGAGGAGGAGCACAGGTAGGTGCTTATGAGGTATAAAGCGAGGAGGAGCACAGGTAGGTGCTTATGAGGTATAAACAGAGGAGGAGCACAGGTAGGTGCTTATGAGGTACAAACAGAGGAGGTGCACAGGTTGGTGCTTATGAGGTACAAACAGAGGAGGTACACAGGTAGGTGCTTATGAGGTACAAACAGAGGAGGAGCACAGGTAGGTACTTATGAGGTATAAACAGAGGCGGTGCACAGGTAGGTGCTTATGAGGTATAAACAGGGGAGACACACAGGTAGGCGCTTATGAGGTATAAACAGAGGAGGTGAACAGGTAGGTGCTTATGAGGTACAAACAGAGGAGGTGGAGAGGTAGGTGCTCGTGAGGTACAGAGGAGGGGCACAGGTAGGTGCTTATGAGGTACAAACAGGAGGTGCACAGGTAGGCTCTTATGAGGTACAAGCAGAGGAGGGGCACAGGTAGGTGCTTATGAGGTATAAACAGAGGAGGTGCACAGGTAGGTGCTCATGGTGTAAAAACAGAGGAGGTGCAGAGGTAGGTGCTTATGAGGTACAAACAGAGGAGGGGCACAGGTAGGTGCTTATGAGGTATAAACAGAGGAGGAGCACAGGTAGGTGCTTATGAGGTATAAACAGAGGAGGGGCAAACAGAGGAGGTGCACAGATAGGTGCTTTTGAGGTACAAACAGAGGAGGTGTTAAGGTAGGCTCTTATGAGGTACAAACCGGAGGTGTTAAGGTAGGCTCTTATGAGGTATAAAGAGAGGAGGAGCTCAGGTAGGTGCTTATGAGGTGCAAACAGAGGAGGTGCACAGGTAGGTGCTTATGAGGCATAAACAGAGGAGGTGCACAGGTAGGTGCTTATGAGGCATAAACAGAGGAGGTGCACAGGTAGATGCTTATGAGGTATAAACAGAGGAGGTGCACAGGTTGGAGCTTATGAGGTATAAACAGAGGAGGAGCTCAGGTAGGTGCTAATGAGGTGCAAACAGAGGAGGTGCACAGGTAGGTGCTTATGAGGTATAAACCGAGGAGTTGCGCAGGTAGGTGCTTATGAGGTACAAACAGAGGAGGTGTATAGGTAGGTGCTTATGAGGTATAAACAGAGGAGGTGCACAGGTAGGTGCTTACGAGGTACAAATAGAGGAGGGGCACAGGTAGGTGCTTCTGAGGTACAGACAGAGGAGGAACCCAGGTAAGTGCTTATGAGGAACAAACAGGAGAGGTGCGTGTTCCTCCCAGGGGCGGTTCTATCTGCACTGGGGGGGGGGTATTCATGTATATTGTATCCTACCCCTACTGCCTCACAAGGGTACTTGCTTGCATGAGTGTTACCACTTTACCCTTTTCTTGAGGGGACAAGGCCTCAGAAAACACAACACCTTGAGGCTGCCTACCTCGAGGAGAAGATTCAGGCCAGGGCCCATGTGTCAGACAGTATGAGCTTTGGAGACCAAAGAATCCTAAGAAACACTCTCTTTCTCTGGGAGTTCCCACAACAGATCCAGGGGTTCATTAGCTATTACTCCACTCTTTTAAACTCAGACTCCTTTTACAGCGCCTCTGGTACTACACCTGCCCTCTAGGCACCCTTCCTGTAATTCTGGTCTCTCCTATAAATGATTGCAGACCTGAGGGCTGATGTAGGGTTGGCCGGACAGTTTACTCCTTCACAAACGTGACAAATATTGCAACTGCAACACCTTATTACAATTGCCTCAGGATATAATGAACTTGTAATAAGGCGGATGGGATATCTGTCACATTTGTGGCGCGGTAACCTGAACTCTAGATTAGAGGCCGCCACCCTGACACAGAGCATTTTTTTTAACCTGTTCAAACTGCTTTTAAAATTGTTGTTCACCACCTTTTTAAAAAACGAATTCACCAGTAATTTCACTCTGTTGCTGCCTGTTAATTGGGGAATTGAATCTGTTTGCCTTTGTATAACTTCTGTAGGAAAGTTCACTCACCCATAGATCCCTCTGACTGCTAGAGCGCTCCAGCAACTTCCGGCCTCATCCCAGGGTCCTGATTACGTGACCGGTAGGAGGGGCTTGGCCAAAACAACCGACATAAATGCCAACCACGGCGCGGGAGCGCCGGTGGCACGCCAAAGGCAAGCCCATCTGTGCCCGTCCGTGCTCGACCATGCTCTTCATGCCCAAACACTTTAAATACACCTCACCGGAGATCAGAATGCTCCACTCGGCCTCCTTTAAGCCCGATGCTAAAACACTGACTCGCCTGCGTCACATCAACATAGCTCAGACACGAGACTTGTTCCCTAAGGTCAGGTCGCCCATCAACCACTCCCTCCAGCAACGTACCCAGGCCAATACACCCGGGCAAAAAGACATATCAATTCTCTACCTCCATACTTGATCACTAGTCAAGGTAGACTCATCTACCTTTGAAACCGGCGACGTGATAGAAGTGAACGATACGCCAAACAAGGCGATTGTATGAGCCACTGAGGTTGGACGTGAAACTTGATAACATTCAAAGACATTCTTCTGTCTTAATAGATAATAGGAAGAAAATCCTTAGAGACTGGCCTACAAAATAATAGAAAGGTGGCTGTCTTGTCTGACTTTGGGACTCTTTGATACACGAAAAATTATTTGGAAATACATTTACTTCTCATCGAACTGATTACCTCCATAGCCTCATTACCTCTTGCCCTGAAGAAGTCCTCTGGACGAAACGCGTTGGCTACGTTTTTGTATGAAGAAAAAAGAATAAAAGAAATGTTTAAGTCGCACTGAACGGATCCTTTACATTCTTACTTGATTATTATTGTTTAAAGTGGGGAGTGCTGAACCATTGTGCTGTTTTGTTAAGTTTTGGGCAATGCCCTTGGAAGCCTAGGGGTGTGTGGTTTCAGGTTCTTGGCACCCACATCCTACAAGCACTTAAAGACCAAAAAAATCTTAGATAGGTGCAGTTATTTTTGCCTCATACCCTTGAAGCTTTTCTGTTGTTTGTCACTAGTCAAGAACCATTTGGAAATGTTTACCCTTCGACCAGATATTCTCCTACTCACAGAAACGTAGCTCACTTCAGAATCTTCACCCGACATCCTAGCTGCCTTACCATGCGATTACTATATCCTACAAACTAACCGCCAGCATGGCAAAACAGGTGGCGGAGTAGCCGCCATTATTCACAAAAATCTGAGTTTCTCCGCCCTTACCCAACTCAACCCCCGTCACTGACAACGCAGTATTAAAACTTGAATCCAACTCATCCCCGCTCACATGTATATTACTGTACAGGCTCCCCCACCTGTTAGCCGACAAATCACACCTTTAGGGACCAACCACACCAGAATCCTCCAAAAGGGACTTCAATTACTAGGCAAACGACCCTCAAGGAGCACCACACTCTACCGAGCTGACAGAACTATTAACAAACATGAACTTCACACAACAAATCTCCTCAGCCACCCACTCGAAAGACCCTACTCGAGATCAACTCTGGATCACCAACTTAGTAATGTAAACTGATACTTGTATAGCGCACTACTCACCCGCAAGGGTCTCAAGGCGCTTGTATGAATACCGCTGTGGAACCCATCCTGGCTTTCCCTGTGAGGTGTCCTCTCCTGGGCACCCCCAAGGTGGAGTTCAGGCATCGTTAGCATTGTGGGGGCCGTTGTGGAGATTAAGCAAGCTACTGCCCAGAGTTGCAGAGTGGGACTGGTGATTGGAATAGGCACCGAGGCGAGAATTATCAGGTCCGTGGAATTTTGAGCCCACGACCCGCCGAGGCGGGGAATTGAACCCTGGTCCCGGGCCAGACCTCTGCATCAGGGTCTGCCGCTCTAACCATTGAGCCACACTTCTCCAGTGACTTCAGTCCCTTCTACCATGCCGTGTGTTTGGACTGATCACTACTTGGTAAAATTCTCCTTAAAGCATACGCTCAAGGGGGAAAGATGGCAAGGAAATGGTGCTCTATTGACAACAAGGACTTCATCAGCACCCTTATTAACACAACCACCACCCCAAAACCGATGTCAACCTGCACGAAAAATCCTTCTCGGCTTGGCTACTAGAGGCCAGCAACTTACACGCCCCACTCAAACGTATCACTCTCACTCGGCGGCATGAGGCTCAGAGATGGTTCTCCCCCGACTTAAACTCCCAAAAACACTCCGTCCGCCAAATGTTATGTTATGTTATGTTATATTCCCCCCAGACCCTCGCAAAATTTCACCCCGCTGACACCTAGGAACACCAACTCTCTGGACTCCCGCTAATCGACATGGAGATACTAAACAAACTGCTAGCCAAAGTAAAATCGGGCTCTCCCTTGGACCACTGCCCCCCCCCACGTCTTGAAAGAGGTCTTTCTGGCCTTCCCAAACCCAGCCCTTGCCCTAGTAAACCATTCCTTGTCTCAGGGCTGTGTACCCAATGCCTTCAAAGAGGCTATAGTGGTTCCCCTTCTGAGGAATCCCAGCTGACCCCCAGATGCTGGCAAACTACCGCCCTATTTCTTTGCTCTACTACATGGCGAAGTTGCTTGAAGCCCATGTGGCTACGTGCCTGTCCAATTTCTTGGAACAGACGGAATTTCTTGACCCTAGCCAAGCTAGTTTTCGGCCAGCCCACTCCACTGAAACAGTAACCATAGCAATACTTGACTCCCTGCGAGAAAACGGGGGCCAGAGGTGACCACCAGGCCCTGGTACAGCTTGATCTCTCGGCCGCATTTGAGATGGTCGACCATAACACACTAATGGACAGTGTCAGCGAGGCAGGGTTCCAGGGCCCGGCACTTAGTTGGATAAACTCCTTCCTACAAAACCGCACTCAGCCAATTCACTGCTCCCAAGTTAAAAACTTCTTGTGGGGTCCCACAGGGCTCCTCGCTCTCGCCACATCTTTTCAGCCTCTATCTACGCCCTCTGATAAGATCTCTAAAAGACAGGAAGGTGACCACCTTTAATTATGCAGATGACCTCCAACTTATGTTCTCAATCGATAACTCCCCCGAATCTATAACTGACTTTCAATCCACTATGACGTTCATCCAGCAATGGATGAACCTCAATCATCTAAAACTCATCCCCAGCAAAACAGAACTTATCTTGACAGGCGGAGGTCATAATCATTGGGGCCCAAAATACTGGCCGAGCAACATGGGACCGCCCCCTGCACCCTCCACCTCAGTTAAAAGCTTAGGGATTATCATAGGTAACAACTTAGGAGAAGTGTGGCTCACCGGTTAGAGGCAGCAGACCCAGAAGCAGAGGTCGGCCCGGGACCAGGGTTCAATTCCCGACGCGGCAGGGTACGGGACCAATGTCGGCGGGCTCGATAAATCTCGCCTCGGTGCCTCTCTAACCATGGGTCCCACGCTGCAACTCTGGGCAATAGCTTGCTTAATCTCCACAACGGCCCCTTCGCTGCCGGGGATGCCTGGCTTCACCTTGGAGGGTATGTAACGTTTACAACGAAATTTTTACAACGCACTACCATTACAACGCAGGCATTACCACGCATACCATTACAACGCATTAAAAGTAAAGTAAAGTCCACATTTGTAAAGCGCACAATCACCCGTAAGGGTCTCTAGGCGCTGGGGGCCATCGGGAAGATTAAGCGAGCTATTGCCCAGAGTCACATGGTGCTGGGCTAACCTGCCGCCGGAGCCGGGGATCGAACTGTGGTCCCCAGATTCCAGCGTCAGTCGCCCTGGCCGCGGCGCCACACCTCTTCCTGCATTGCGCTGGGGGGCGCTCTAGGATAGGGAATAAGTTTAATTTTCTATCCAACACCTTCCCTAGTGTCCACGGGGACTGGAGTTGGAATAGAAAATTATACTTACCACTATCCAGCACCTCTAAGCGCTATGCGTTGTAACGGTATTCGTTGTAAATACCGCGTTGTAAAGGTATGCGTGGTAAAAGTATGCGTTGTAACGTCATACATCCCCTTGGAGATGCCCAATAGGGACCATCTCACAGGGAAAGCCAGGACGGGTTCCCCAGCGGTACACAGCGCCAAGAAACCCCAGGGTGAACGTGCGCTCTACAAACACATACTAACATAACATAACATAACTTATCCCTAAAACACAGGTAGGCACAGTGGTATCCGCCTGCCTTCTCCAGTCTTGGCTGGACTATGTGAATGCTACTTACCTGGGACTCCCACTCGGCCTCACCAAGTGACTGCAGCTGGTACAGAACCAAGCGGTGCGACTAATACACAAACAGCTGAGATGGCAACACGCCTCCCCCCCCTCAAAAAACAGCACTGGCTTCCTGTCCTCCAACACTGCACCATTCAAATTGGCTGCCTAGTGTTCAAGTCCCTAAATGGACGCAGACCAAAATTCATTAACAATCTTATCTCCTGCTATACCCACACTCGGAACCCTTGCTCAGCCAAACTCCATCTTCTGACGGTACCCACCTACAAACTGAAACGCCGGGGATGTTGCAGGTTCGCGACTCTAGCCCCACAACTGTGGAACTCCATGCCCCTGGAAATTAGACTCAGCACCAAGCTGCTCAATTTCAGAAAGACCCTCAAAACCTGGTTATTCACACAAGCCTTTCAAGTATCTGTTCCAGACAGGCAACCCCTTGTTCTCTCAGCGCCATGAAACCAACCGGTGTACGAGCGCTCTACAAAACACTGATCAGATAAGCTAAGATAAGAACACCAAAACTTATATCAGGCCTGGGTCTACACTGTGCTGGAAAGGCTGTTTTATTAAAGACCCAGTATTATCTCACCACAGCTGTCTGTGACTTGCAGTCATAATGCCACCCTTGCCAAGTTTATTTTTGCTTCTTTTCCCAGCTCCTGTCACCTAAGGTCATGTACTGTCCAGAGTCGAGTTTCCTTTTGTTTCACTCTGATGGTTTCAGCCACAGGAGCTCTTTACTTTATTGATTGTTCCCCATTTTATTTTCAAAGTGCATTATCAGAAAAGATTGCTGGCAGCAAGCCTGGGAGACTTAAATGTGATATAGAGAGCCTGGTTTAGTCTTCAGCAGTCAAGCATACCAGTGGGTTCTGGGAATTGTAGTCTTTGTTTCTGCATTTAACTGACTTCTCTATAGCCAAAGCAAGGAAAGTAATGATAAAGCTCACCTCTGGGCATTAAATAGAGACTTTCGGAAACGTTATACTTCAGAAAATCTAGTCTCAGAGCATGCTACAAGATGTGTCATGGGAGGTGTGTATTGGGAACATAATCAGGGGGCAGTAAAGAAAGAAGCGAGAAGAGACAATGCGAAAGGGAGGAAGAAGGGAAAAGAGCCCAGCACTTCCAAGGCTCAGCCTTAGGAAAATATCAAATGAAGAACTTTGTTTAGAGGCCTCTATCAGCCCTAATTTCACCACCTTCAGTGAGGGTGCAGGTCACACATGAACTGATAGAGGGTACCAAATATTCAGGGCATTGCCAGGGGAGGGCCTACTGAGGGTAGAAGTCTGTCAAATGAGGGGACCTGAGATAAATACACACTTCTTTAGAGTTCTGTTCTTGCTCAAAAGCCCAAAACTTCACTTGAGTTCATCAGACTGTATCACTGCATTGAAAGGCATGTATTAAAGGTGATAGTTCTCAAATATGGACTTAGAACACATTTGTGCCTTCTCCACCCTGAGACAATAGCATTAACAAACCAAGAGGCCAGTCAGGTGCACCATCTATGTGACCTGGGTTATTATTATACATGGATCAAATTATTGTTTATTAAACCAAACATAAGATGTTTTGGACAGAGCACACGCTGAACTCATGTATTTCCTTCAAAACATACATCCAATGTTTGGTGGCCTGGTCCTTGCCTTTAGCTGTGAGCCCCTCCTCGTCTCTCCTTTAGTGTGTTTTCACCTCGGTGTCTCACCGTCCCCAGTCCCTGAAAGAGGCCTGAGGTCTTCTATCATGGGGGGAGGGTAGAGTGAGCCACCCCCCTCCTCTAGCAGCAAGACCAGCGCTCTCCATTGTCCTCAAAGACAGGTGGGCCCCTGCATGTGGCTCACCAGCCTTTCCATGGTCAGAAGTGCCCCCAGTCTGACCCCGCTGGGGGAGAGCTGGGCTTTCAGATGATATCCAGTATTGTGCTATCCTCAACTTTATGGCTGCCAGACACTGGAGGAACAGACACCATTCGCCCCTGGTAATATGTGCTGAAGGATGGGGTTTAGTCCCAGGAGCATCACCTCTGGCGTTTGTAGAGTTGGGAAAGTGCATACCCTCTGAAAGAGCTTGGCCTCTTCTCCCCAGAAGGGGAGTATCTTCGAACACTCCCACCATAAGGGTATTGGATTTCCCAGGGCCCTGTATCCCTTCCAGCACCGTGGGGAGGCGTTGAGATACATACAATGTACTTAATGGGGAGTGTAGTGCCAACTGTACAAAACTTTGTAGTGTATCTCCCATCCCAACTATGAGGTGGAGGATATGTGTGTATCCTTCTGCAGTTAGCCCATCGCTGAGACTCTATTTGAATCCCTATGCCCTTCTCCCAGTCCCCACTGTGCCTCCAAGCCTGCAGAGTCTCCTGTGTCTTTAAGAGTCTGTTTAGTGTTGAGATGCTGCCTCGTGTCCCGATCAGTTTGGGGAATTGGAACTCAAAGGGGGTTTTGGCCCTAGTGGCACCCACTCGCTCAGTAGGGTTAGCCAACCAGTCTCTCAGAGCAGGCAATTGCAAAAGCTTCTTTGCACTGCTGCAAGGTTTTTCGGGGGTCATACCTTCATACATGAAAAAAGAAATCGGTAGTGGTGTTCCCCAAGGGGGACTGATCGCACGATCACAAGAATAGTAAAGAAACTAGTAATTGTAGGACACCAATACAACAGTACTTAGACTGTATAGGCGGAGTGCAACGGGACCCACGTCACTCCTTACCGGGGGTGACCATATGTTAAGTCAAAAGATTTAACACATACATATACAACAAAATTTGGTCAAGCGTGCACCATCCTAAATTAAGTAACAGCAGTGATGTATTAATCACAATATCTCTAAACACACGTCGTACAGCACATTTGAATTAAACAATATCCCTTGCTTGAGACAGGAAAATCAAATCAATGTTCTTATGTTTGGAAACCGTTGTTCCGTTTATTCAGAAACATCTTTTTTCATCACAATGGGAACAGCCGACACGTGTTTCGTTGGTACTAGTAAGTACCAAAGCTTCCTCAAGGCTGTAAACATAAAATAACATAAGTCAGTACATAATGAAGATATAATAATTACACAATAATGGCAATGCCAGACTGTGGAACATTATAAACAAGCAGGTGTAGTAATTCAAATGAGTCACTCTACTAAAGGAGTGAAGAAAGCAGGAAAGAAGCACCACGGTACACCCCTAAAGACAATATAGAACTCTAGTGTCAAATACAAAGATTTAAGATAGGAGAAAAGGGTATGTAAGTCGGTGAGAACCAGGCTGTGCAAAAGACAAGATCACACCTCCACAGTGAAAAGCAAGATTTTCATGCATAGTGTAGCAGATCACCACTTTACCCGCAAGTCAAAGTGAGGAGCAAGAGAGCATATATTGCAGAACCAACCTGAAAAGAAAAAATTCAGGAATGTAGTGAGATGATAAATGGGAAAAATGATGAGCGTCCTGTTCCTGGAAGATAAAATAATCCGAGACGAAGTATATGATTAGGGCAAAATAGAATATCAGAGAAGACTGTGCAAGTGGTAACACAGTGGCGGAATACATAAAATATATACAGTAGTGCCATATAAACAGGGCAAATGGAGACGGTTGCAAGAATTATAATAATCTCTGTCAACTAAGCAATATTTGGAACTCAAGATGGATACACAAAAGTTCGGATTGATGTAAAGAGCCAATAGTTATGAGCTCAAGAAGTGTGCGAAATTGAGTAAACCTAGATGATTCAGTGGGACTAATGTGCTAGAATATAAAGGAAACATAATAACGAATCTAAATAAGTGCAACAAAAAAATGTGTAAGGCTCACCAATAAAAATCTGAAAAGCGCGTATGTTTCAAGGTGGCAAATTATCGTAGATGTTGTCACAGAACAAGCAGGAGTCACCGGACGTAAAGCAATGTTTAGAAGAGTAGGTGTTCCAGTAATAAAAAGGACTCCATAAAAGTTCTAAAAGTAAAGTAACAAAACAATCAGATAAAAAGGGACTGCTACTAAATGGAATACAATGAAATAAGCTAAAAGGTCAACACCCAATATCATATGGGCATAAGTACGCTAATTGTCACGAAGAAAATAATCTAAACACAAGATTAGCAAAAAAACAACAAAGATCCAACTGCTATGGTAAATATATAGGGCATTGCGGTGAGGCATGATATTCTCACTCTTACTAACATCCAATGAATACAAACTATCAGTAGGATGATAGCAACAGAAATAGTTAAAAGCCAAATACAAGTGATGGAAGTACTCACACATCAAAACCAATACATACTCACCAACACGAACCGAATACGTTATGTAGAAAACACCACCATGAAAAAATCTGGTGGGAATTTAGCTAAAATAAAGAAACAAAATTGAATATAAACTAATGCGTAGTCCTATAGAGTAGTGCATCAGAAACAGATAAAGGTAACTCTATGTGCATACCTAAAGAAATCGTTAAGTGCCCAAAAGTCTGGGTCACAAAATCAATGGGCAGTCCTGTAGTTAAAGGATTAGTCTTCACAGCATCTCCATGGTAAATGATAAGTATCATGGAACTAAAAAAGAACAAATTGCAAAGTACAGAGCGTCAATATACAGCGCAAAAACCAGTGCAAATGAATGATAAACTCCTCGTACAGATGGGCGGCTTACCTCAAGTTAAGAGCAACGTCCGTATAATAACGTGACAAGAAGGGTAACAATCAGAGATGCTGCTATAAGTAGAGAAACGGCGTTCAAGGGCGGTGTCATGTGATATGCCGAGACCACGTGACGGATCTATGACACTACAACGCATGCTTTTACCATGCATGCTGTTACAACTCAGTTTTTACAACGCATGCTGTTACAACGCACAGTGCTTTGGGGCGCTGGATAGTGAATAGTTTAATTTACTATTCAAACTCCAGTCCCCGTGGATACTAGGGAAGGTGTTGGATAGTAAATTAAATCTATTCCCTATCCTAGAGCGCCCCCCAGCGCAATGCGTTGTAATGGTTTTCGTTGTAAAACCTGCGTTGTAATAGCACTGCGTTGTAAAAGTTTCGTTGTAAAGGATGTTTCCCCCACGTGACAGATTAAATATCAATGACGGACTAAATCACTAAGCCTACTGAGTAGGAGTGATTGTTCGTTCCATACTCGCTGCAGTGTTTCGAGATTGGGGGCGTTATGCCGCCATTAGTGACTAGTCCTCCTCTCAACCTCTTTCTATCCAGCTCTATTGCCTTCCAAACTTCTGTTTTTCTTGATTTCTGTTGCCTTTTCACCTCATCTATCAACTTCCACCCTGCCTCCTTGTCCTCTGTTCTTTTCTACCTCATGACAAGCTCCTACACAAACCCAGTGAGTGAACGTTTCTGATGACCTCCCCAGTCTGAGTAGCCACTCTTACGTGGCATGGCCCAGACTCTAGCACCTCCTGACCCCAGGATGCCTGCTTACACCCATTGTAGGTATATGGGGCCTCGGTTGCAAGCTGTCTCCAGTTGGCCACACTGCGTCTGCGAGCACCCTCGGGATACGCCAGGCCTCTGAAGGTACCTCTACCGGAGTAAGCCTCACTACAGGTATAAGAATGCTCTGCATTTCATGAGATGGACTACATGAAAGGCAGTGTGTAGGAGTGCAGATCAGCCTTCAGGACTTATGTGCTGAATGTCCCCTCTTCACAGAGCTGTAACTCCATCCAACTGTGCTAATGTTCCTTCACTGGGCCCTCCAGAGGCCACTGCTGACCCCCCCCCCCTTCACTCTGAGCTCTCCACAGAACTGACAGGCTTATTTTCTGCAATCCCTGCAAGCCAATCTAGAAGTCCTTCATACCCCGTCCCCTGGGGATGACATGCCCCTGACTGAGCCTCAGCCTTCCTAACTCTACCTCCAGTGCCGACACCAGCCCGCTAGTGAGAGCAGACTGATTCTTGGAACTCTATTTTACATGGGTATGCCTGGCTATTAATTCTCATGACACTAACAAAAACGTACATCGACCTCAGGAGGATGAAAGGCTTGCTTAACATCCAGAGCCCAAAATTCTCCTTAATCCGGCTCACTACTCCCCAACCTGCCCTCTGCAGGTCTGGCGCTGCAACAAGATGCTGAAACTCTTCCCAAGACCACACACATGAGTCCTACCCCCTCTACGATGCCCTTGAGTATGACCGACTACGAGGAGTGGGTGGGAAGGTAGTGCATGAGCGAGATGCTGCTGACAGTAGGTGAAAGGGGTGACAGAGTGAGGAGGGGCTGAGCTGAGGGCACCCTCAGGAGAGAGGCTGGGACTAGAGCCTCTGCAGTGGATCAGACATATTAGGGGTGCTCTAAGCTTGGCCTGCCTTATCAGACCTACTCCACTATTGCCCTGTGGCCTTAAATACTGAACAGCTGTCTTTATTCGCTCTTCAGTGATATCGGCTAAAAGCCGGACTAGGGCAGGAATCTGGAGTTCTTGACTGACATGGACTAAAAACTTGTTTGTCTGGGTGAATGCTTTTTGTTTCCAGGCAAAACACACATTTTTCAACATTGACTGATCACACCTTCCGAACAGAGGCACACAGCCCTAACAAGTATTGGAGCGGTGCATTTCCAGCTCTAGCTGCGGCTGCCGACCGAAGCGCAGGGCGCGACCTGGATCGACGCCAAGTACAGTGATACTTTTACATTAAGATAAAAACAGTTATTCAGTTTTGCGAACACGCGCACAGCCTAAAGGAAGCATAGGTCACTGCTACTGTGTTTCAAGTTATAGACATCTAAAAAAAAAAATCATCCTTGCCAAAAACGAAAAGATTAAGCAACAATAGGACCCGACAAAGTGATCTAAGTGAGTTTTTCAACAACAAGCGTCTCAGTGTCCAGTCCGAAAGTTGTTGATGGCTGCTTTAATGCCGGACAGCGATCCACAAAAGCATACCTGCCAGGTGTAAATGTGGTGACACTGTATAATTTTCAGTCATGTATGCATAGAATTACACATACATGGCTTGCTTTGCCAGTTTGTATGTCTGCACAGGATCAGCCCTCGTTGCACCCACCTACGCCATCTGCATGATCCTAAAAAGAGGAGAGTGAGGCCTTTATCCTATTACACCTCTCAGCGGCGTTTCACATGGCACCACTCTTCATCCTAATCGGGCGCCTTCACAAGATCGGACCTGCCAGTTCAGATTTGCTCCTTCCTGACAAAAGTAACTCAGACAGTCAACCTGACGCCAAACTCTTTGAAAACCGAAAATCTCATCTGCGGAGCGCCTCAAGGTTCAACCCTCAGCAGGACCTTCATCAACACTTACATAACCCCACTGGCCAACGCCATCTGTGCCCACTACATCAACATCCTCTCCAACAACGACAACACACAACGCATACTGTCCCTCTTGGACAAAACTAACAACACTAGGAACAAGTGCACCACCTACATGATGGAAGTAGCCACCTGGATGACTTCCAACTGTCTCAAACTCAACACTGACAAGACAGAAGTGGTGATCTTTGGAAACAACACCTGTCCATGGGACTCCACCTGACGGCCAACCTACCTAGGAGTTACTCCCACCCCCAGCTCGCACGCCAGTAACCTAGGGATCATCAGCAACAAAAATCTGGACAGGTCTCCCCAGGTCAAGGACGTCTCTGCTTCCACACCCTGAAGATGCTGAAATAAATCTTAAAATGGCTCCCGAGCAAAACCAGAAATCTGTCTCCACTCACTTGATAATATGGAACACGGTGCAATGGTCACACACCCCCTCATTTATTTAAAACCACTCACAGAGTCAGTAATAAGTGGTGCAGTGTGTGAAAAGTTCAAGAGAAAGTACATACCCTTCATGGTGTGAGCAAAAAGCAGGGCAAAACGCACATATGTCTTATAGTGTAAACATATTCGGACTGTGAGAAATACTCAGGGCACCTTACATATCTGTAAATACCCCTTACAGGGGTGGGGAATTATTTAAAAAATCTGTTTGTCCAAAGGGCAGATTCATACAGGAATCGACTTACCCTTTAGAGAAATCCACTTGTCCTACTTACTACCTAAATAATAGATGCAACATGAGTTGAGTTGAGTTGAGGGAGAATTTGGATAGCGCTACTTTACCCGTAGGCGTCAAGGCGCTAAAGATGGAAAAGGAAAACTGTGTGAGGGGAAAAGCGGGGAGGATGGTTAATGGTAGGCACTGACATAACAGATACATTCATAGATCATTGTGATAGTAAAACATGTGTGGAGTTGAGACAGCATGAGAAGGTCTTGGTGCAAACTTGGTTTTATTTAGGTGTACTTTTCAATGTATTTTTTATTAGGTACATGTCATACAAAGGTAACACAATCTATGCAGTATGTGCATTAACCCACTTATACAGGTGGACGGTAGGAACCTGGGACCCCTTAACTATCACTAGAGTTGAAATTGGTAACCAGTAGGAGTATACACGGATCCCTCCAGTTGGCACATTTACACTGTTTGGTGACTGGGATTAAACCCAAGATTCATAGCACTAAAGTCGGTTCAAGTATTGGTCCCACTCAACAGTAAATTACAATTATACCTCTTGAAGAGTCACAATCACATGGCACTTAAATCACATTTTTAGCGCATACAATTCAACTTTTTGGAATTCATAAATAATGTTCAATATTTCCCCTTTACTGCCATTCTTTCCGAACTCTGGTTCCCTCCCCTTCCAAACTATTTCTTTCATATTTTTGCCAATATCTATTATTTACTTTGCTCTACCCTTTGCGTTTTTCTCTCAGTTTCACTCTTACTTCTCTTTTCTGGCCTTTTCTTGCTTTTTCTGCTCACTCATCTTGTTCTTCCCTTCCTGCTGAAGTGACAAGCAGAGCAGAACGACTTCAACAGTCTCTTGGACCCTTCACATAGGCTCCTGTATCATAGTACACTCCTCATCGACGCATGATGGGAGAGTGCAGCAACCCTCTGTAGCATTGTCACACACGTGATCCTGGAGGCTTCGGTCACTCACACATTTGGAGGGCAGGTTCAAGTCTCACTCAAACCTGGCTATCTCTTCTAAACTATGGAGAAGAAGTAGAACTTCACAGGTGACGTTGCTCAGACGTCTGTGGTGTGCCGAGTAGTACCCGACTATTCTGCACAGAGCAGACCTTCTTTTCAGCCGGTGAACCTGATGAAGTCTGTACAGAGAAGAGAGGCCAGGAAGAGTGACTGACAGCCCCGCCAACATGTGCCAAGACAGACACCCTGCAAAGAAATGGACACACTGCAGACACGCCTCATAAAGGCACATACAAAGCCTACAAAGACAACCCTACCCTAGACTCAGGTACACACACCAACCCTGCAGACACACCTCCTCCTGCAGAGGTACATTAAAAACACAGGCACGTAAGTTCCACTGATTGACAAGCCTGCACCCTGTCCGACCCAAGGTCTCTGCCCACATACACACAATCTCTTCAGCAGATAATGCCATAAGCCAACCTATGCCAAAGGAAACTATTGCAGTGACTGAAGCTTTTGCTTAGTTTGAGAGATGGAAACATTGGCAAAGGGAGAGAAGAGGCACGGGGTGCAGGATAGCACTGACACTCAACTGACTGCGGGACATACTTCAGACATAGGGATAGGGTTGTGCAAGTCAACAAATTAACAGAGACAGCCGGGCAAAGAGTGTGCAAAGATTCCTCACAGTGCAGTAAGATGCAGCGCAGTGTGTAGATTCCTCATGGTGCAGTAAGATGCAGCGCAGTGTGTAGATTCCTCATGGTGCAGTAAGATGCAGCGCAGTGTGTAGATTCCTCATGGTGCAGTAAGATGCAGCGCAGTGTGTAGATTCCTCATGGTGCAGTAAGATGCAGCGCAGTGTGTAGATTCCTCATGGTGCAGTAAGATGCCGCGCAGTGTGTAGATTCCTCATGGTGCAGTAAGATGCAGTGCAGTGTGTAGATTCCTCATGGTGCAGTAAGATGCAGTGCAGTGTGTAGATTCCTCATGGTGCAGTAAGATGCAGTGCAGTGTGTAGATTCCTCACAGTGCAGTAAGATGCAGCGCAGTGTGTAGATTCCTCATGGTGCAGTAAGATGCAGCGCAGTGTGTAGATTCCTCATGGTGCAGTAAGATGCAGCGCAGTGTGTAGATTCCTCATGGTGCAGTAAGATGCAGCGCAGTGTGTAGATTCCTCATGGTGCAGTAAGATGCAGTGCAGTGTGTAGATTACTTATAGTGCAGTAAGATGCAGCGCAGTGTGTAGATTCCTCACAGTGCAGTAAGATGCAGCGCAGTGTGTAGATTCCTCATGGTGCAGTAAGATGCAGCGCAGTGTGTAGATTCCTCATGGTGCAGTAAGATGCAGCGCAGTGTGTAGATTCCTCATGGTGCAGTAAGATGCAGCGCAGTGTGTAGATTCCTCATGGTGCAGTAAGATGCAGTGCAGTGTGTAGATTACTTATAGTGCAGTAAGATGCAGCGCAGTGTGTAGATTCCTCATGGTGCAGTAAGATGCAGCGCAGTGTGTAGATTCCTCATGGTGCAGTAAGATGCAGTGCAGTGTGTAGATTACTTATAGTGCAGTAAGATGCAGCGCAGTGTGTAGATTCCTCATGGTGCAGTAAGATGCAGCGCAGTGTGTACATTCCTCACAGTGCAGTAAGATGCAGCGCAGTGTGTAGATTCCTCATGGTGCAGTAAGATGCAGCGCAGTGTGTAGATTCCTCATGGTGCAGTAAGATGCAGTGCAGTGTGTAGATTCCTCATGGTGCAGTAAGATGCAGCGCAGTGTGTAGATTCCTCATGGTGCAGTAAGATGCAGCGCAGTGTGTACATTCCTCACAGTGCAGTAAGATGCAGCGCAGTGTGTAGATTCCTCATGGTGCAGTAAGATGCAGCGCAGTGTGTAGATTCCTCATGGTGCAGTAAGATGCAGTGCAGTGTGTAGATTACTTATAGTGCAGTAAGATGCAGCGCAGTGTGTAGATTCCTCATGGTGCAGTAAGATGCAGCGCAGTGTGTACCTTCCTCACAGTGCAGTAAGATGCAGCGCAGTGTGTAGATTCCTCATGGTGCAGTAAGATGCAGCGCAGTGTGTAGATTCCTCATGGTGCAGTAAGATGCAGTGCAGTGTGTAGATTCCTCATGGTGCAGTAAGATGCAGCGCAGTGTGTAGATTCCTCATGGTGCAGTAAGATGCAGCGCAGTGTATACATTCCTCACAGTGCAGTAAGATGCAGCGCAGTGTGTAGATTCCTCATGGTGCAGTAAGATGCAGCGCAGTGTGTAGATTCCTCATGGTGCAGTAAGATGCAGTGCAGTGTGTAGATTCCTCATGGTGCAGTAAGATGCAGCGCAGTGTGTAGATTCCTCATGGTGCAGTAAGATGCAGCGCAGTGTGTAGATTCCTCATGGTGCAGTAAGATGCAGTGCAGTGTGTAGATTACTTATAGTGCAGTAAGATGCAGCGCAGTGTGTAGATTCCTCATGGTGCAGTAAGATGCAGCGCAGTGTGTAGATTCCTCATGGTGCAGTAAGATGCAGTGTGTAGATTCCTCATGGTGCGGTAAGATGCAGCGCAGTGTGTAGATTCCTCATGGTGCAGTAAGATGCAGTGCAGTGTGTAGATTCCTCATGGTGCAGTAAGATGCAGCGCAGTGTGTAGATTCTTCACAGTGCAGTAAGATGCAGCGCAGTGTGTAGATTCCTCACAGTGCAGTAAGATGCAGTGCAGTGTGTAGATTCTTCACAGTGCAGTAAGATGCAGCGCACAGGTCCAGGATTATTCAGTCTATTTCTACAAACACAGCAGAAGGTGCTGACAATCTCCTACCTGAGCAGAGACCTGCGCAGACGTGTCCAGGCTCTCTCCTCCTCCTGGGGGGAGGGGGTGGGGGGGTGGGAGTAGATCTGGGGTCTGGGGGGGCAGATCTGGGGTCTGAGGGGGGCAGGGGCAGATCTGGGGTCTGAGGGGGGCAGATCTGGGGGTCTGTTAGTGTCTGTAGATGAAGGTAACTGCTCACCAGACAGGGCTCCTTCCTCTTCGGCAGCAGGCTGCACACAGGGGGGAGAGACAGGAAGTGATGTCACCACTGCTGCTGGTGCTGTCTCTGCCGCCGCTGACCTGGAAGAGGAAACCCTTCTCCTTCCATCCCATGTGCAGCTCCGAGGGTTTCATCAGCAAGCGAGGAGCGCCATCTGGTGGCTGCTGATGAAACCGCCGCCTCCAGCAGTGAAACAAGCATTGGCACCTGTAAACACACGGACATGGGTGTTATGGGAAACAAGCATTGGCACCTGTAAAAACACAGACATGGATGTTATGGGAAACAAGCATTGGCACCTGCAAACACACAGACATGGGTGTTAAGGGAAAAAAGCATTGGCACCTGCAAAGAAACAGACATGGGTGTTATGGGAAACAAGCATTGGCACCTGCAAAGACACAGAGAAGTGGCTGTTATGGGAAACAAGCATTGGCTCCTGTAAACACACAGACGTGGGTGTTATGGGAAACAAGCATTGGCTCCTGTAAAGACACAAACGTGGGTGTTATGGGAAACAAGCATTGGCTCCTGTAAACACCCAGACGTGGGTGTTATGGGAAACAAGCATTGGCTCCTGTAAAGACACAGACATGGGTCTCGTATGGGAAACAAGCATTGGTGCCTGTAAACACATAGATATGGGTGAGATACTCACAGTCCAAGGGCAGGCCTCGCCCTTGCATGGTGTGCTCTTGAGGAGCCACAGATTCAGACCCTCATGCCAGCTCTGCCCGATCCCTCAGTGAAATACCAGCAATGTGTTAATTTTTTTAACTTCTGCAAAGGAACAGACATGATATTCAGGAGTGAATTGAAATGAGGACTTGTATTTCATTCAATGTGTGCAATGTAGACACAGCTGCTGCAATGAGGCTGAGCAGCGTTTCTAATGTTCCTGTTCCTGGGGGTGATTCTTTATATTTGACAGGGCCGTGAATCCCCAAACCATAGCTGCCAAGGTTTCAGATTGCATGTGTGACATTTTCATAATTTCAGTGAAAGTATTAGGGACCATTTCTCCCTTTTCCGTCTTCATACTGCTTTCCAAAAAAGGTTTTTGTTTTGGTGTTTATAAAAACAGAAGAGTTCAGGTCTTACAAGCAATATTCTGCTTAGGCCGCATGTGGAGAGCAGGGCGCGTGCACACTCCAGTACGGATTACAGCGCTAGGTCAGGTGTAACATGAAAACAAAGTACAGAACTCCTATGATCGCTTTTAGGTGACCTTGAGACGCCACAATGTACTAAAGAAACAGCCCATGAAAATAAAATGCAATCGTTTAGACAAAAACACAGTCATGTAGATAAGAACCGGAGTATGTTTCAAAACAAGAGAGGTTCGGTATTAAATACACTCGTATCACTGCTAAACAATTCCCAAGCAGGCCTCTGCAACAGGTTATGAAATAATTGCATAACATTATGATGTGAATGCAGAGCCCGCACACTGCCCAGATGAACAGAAGGGCCCTGCACACATTTGTTTTCAGAAGTTGCTGTCACGGAGAGCTACTACATAGATACTGAGCACGTGAGCTATGCTGAATTAAGTTCGCTAGAAGAAACCAAGAGAACCTGTTTACTAAATAGATTAATTCAGTCTAAAAACAAAGCTACATTGGCACAACTTAGCTGAATAGCTTAGACCTGTGGTTCCCAAACTGTGCGCCGCGGCACCCCAATGCGCCGTAATGAGATGCCAGGGGCGTCGCGCACAGCAGGGTGACCACTTTTATCTGTCATTTTGGCCCTCACAGTGAGCAGCGCTGCTCCCCTGTGAGAGGCCTCACCCCCGCTGCTGGAGCCGCCTCGCACTCCTCCAGGAGCACAAGGGCAGCCCCTCCCGCCCATTGAAATTCTGTATGGGGCTGATTGCCACGTACAGAATGACAATGGGGCAGCCAGGGGTGTTCAAGCATGTGGTGGCGGCCTCCTACCTCAGTGTAGAGCAAGGCATTCTGTTATATAAAAGGTAAAACGCCCATGCTGCAATGTTAGAGAACACTTCATTTAAAGAAGCCTGTGAAATAAGTTTAAAAGAACAGGTTATCGTTCTTTCACTGTCTCATCATTTTTGAACTGAAGTATTTTCAATATTATATTCAACAAAGCCATGTTTGCTGCTTTTTTATTTTAAGGAACTAGCAACCATTGACAAAGCCAATAGTCCTGGCTTGTTGTTGGTGCAATGATACTTGCTGTATTATATATCTGGATGCAATGACAGAAACAACATAACACCAGTCGGGCGCAACACTATGCTAAGTGCAGATTTTTAGCCTAGGTGTTTTAAACTGTGCTCCTAATTACATCCAACACCCCCTTTGAAGAGACCCCCCAGTTTTTTTACACCGCTTAAAGCCCTGGAAACAACACCATGTTACAGTAACCTCACATCCTGGCACTGTGCATCATGCATGACTTCTACGTTTTCAGTCTGCCTATGTGCAGGAGCATAGTGAACTCTCCCCCACTGCACCCCACCCCTTGCTGTAGTTTGTTCTTGATAGGCCTCTTCTGCCTGCAACTCTGCAGACAAACGCTCAGCTCATAATGTGGAAAGGTGGGTGAGTAAATAAGTGAAGGAATGTCTGAATGGCTGGATGGATTACTGAAAGGATGAATGCATGAATGAAAGGGGAAATGGATAGATAACGAAAGAAAGGATGGATGGATGAGTGAATAAGTGGAAGTATGGATGAGAGAAAAGGTAAATAGATGGATGTATGGGTGGAAAGGTAGATGGATGGGTAAAAGTGTGGATGGGTGTGTGAAAGGATGGATGGATGAGTGAAAGGGCAGCTGATGGGTAAGTGAATTGGTGGATGGGTGTGTGAAAGGATGGATGGATGGATGAATGAAAGGGTAGATGGTGGGCAAGTGAATGGGTGGATGGATGAATTGATAAGTGAAATGGTGAATGATGGATGAGTGAAAGGGTGGATGTAAGGATTGATGAGTGAGTGATAGGGGGTAGATGGACAAAAGGATGGATGGATGAGTAAAGTGAAAGGGTGGATGGATGAGAGAACGGATGGTTGGATGAGTGAAAGAATGCGTCCCAATTACTTTAAGGAAGATAACAGGAGGTACATACCACCCACCCACCGATAAAGAAATGGTGGGGAGCCACGGCCAACTGCCGATTAGGTTAAGGGAGCCACAGGTCAAACAAGTTTGGGAACCACTGGCTTAGACAATTGTGACAAATGGGGCCTCTGTCTTTACAACAATGGAATAAGACACCTGCAATGTATTCGCATGTCTTGTAAAAAATAAAACTCTGCCACACACGCTAGTTACATGAGGAAAGAGAGCGCACAACGGGAACGTCGTACCACACATAAATCAAGGACAGTTTGCAATAAAAGACATTTTTACTTTTTAAGCAACGCTACAAATTGAAGATATTTTCCATTCTTATTGAACGATGCCACTCCAGTAAGCGAAAACATAGCCGGGACTGCATAGAAGAGGGTTTCGCTGCGAATAAGCAGCACAACCTTTTACTATTTAGTACAAACAACTCAGGTCACAAACTGGCTCTGAAAGTATTAGGAACGGCAGCACTGGCAGCGCGCTAGCGCTATTAATAAAATGTAAAGTACACTTTAAAGAAAACTGATACCTCTCGAGCAGAAGCAATTGTACGGACCGGACCTCGCCGCAATGACTACCTCCGACAATCAACTCTCTCCCGTTGCTTTGCACCACATCAGGGTTTGTATTTCCCTGTTGATTTCTTGTCCATCACCCCCTTCAGAGGCTCACTCATAAAACAAGGAAAGAAGCAGGTTGTAGTCTCAATAAAGTCATGAGAAAGAACCATCAGGTGTGACCCACACATGGGTCTCTCACTTAGTGGATGGGTCTGATGGAGAGGGTATTTCACCCACACAGGGGTCTCTCACTCAGTGGATGGGGTCTGAGGACGGAGGGGGTATTTCACCCACACAGGGATCTCTCACTCAGTGGAGGGGGTCTGAGGATGGAGGGGGTATTTCACCCACACAGGGGTCTCTGACTCAGTGCATGGGGTCTGAGGATGGGGGGGGTATTTCACCCACACAGAGGTCTCTCACTCAGTGGATGGGGTCTGAGGATGGAGGGGGTATTTCACCCACACAGGGACGGTGGCGAGGGCAAGGTCAGCGGAGCAAAGCTGGCGGTTCGGGGTGTAGAAGCTGAGTCGTCTGCAGAGGTACGCTGGTCTGGTGTTGTGGAGTGCCTTGTATGCGTGGGTGAGGAGCTTGAAGGTGATCCTCTTGTTGACGGGGAGCCAGTACAGGTCTCTCAGGTGGGATGTGATGTGGCTGTGGTGGGGGATGTCGAGGCTGAGGCTTGCAGAGGCATTCTGTATGCGTTGTAGTTGTGTCTGGAGTTTGGCCGAGGTTCCTGCGTAGAGGGCGTTACCGTAGTCCTGCCTGCTGGTGACGAGGGCCTGGGTGCCTGTCCTTCTTGTTCCGGTGGGGATCCATCTGTAGATCTTGCAAAGCATGCAGAGGCTGTTGAAGCAGGAGGAGGATACAGCGTTGACTTGCTGAGTCATTGACAGTGATGAGTGCAGGATGGACCCCAGATTGCGTGCGTGGTCAGTGGGAGTCGGTGCAGCTCCCAGTGTGGCCGGCCATCAGGCGTCGTCCCAGGTGGACAGGGTGCAGCGGTCTTGTCCGAGTTCAGTTTCAGGCGGCTGTTCTTCATTCATTCGGTGACGGCCTTCATTCCTTCGGGGAGGTTGGTTTTGGCAGTGGTGGGGGCCTTGGTGAGGGAGATGATCAGCTGGGTGTTGTCGGCATATGAGATGATGTTGAGGTCATGCGATCGGGCTATGTGGGTGATAGGTGCCATGTAGATGTTGAAGAGTGTCGGGCTGAGGGATGATCCTTGGGGTACGCCGCAGATGATCTTGGTGGCTTTAGATCGGAACGGAGGGAGGCGGACACTCTGTGTTCTGCCTGTGAGGCAGGAGGTGGTCCAGTCCAGGGCTTTGTCGCGGATCCCTGCGTTGTGGAGGCGTGTGCGTAGGGTGTGGTGGCAGACGGTGTCAAAGGCGTCCGAAAGGTCCAGGAGGATGATGGTCGCGGTTTCTCCATTGTCCAGCAGGTTCCTGATGTCATCGGTGGCGGTGATGAAGGCAGTTTAGATGCAGTGGTCGCTGCGGAATCCGGATTGGGATGGGTCCAGGATTGTTGTTCTCCTCGAGGAAGAGGGTCAGTTGCCTGTTGACAATCTTCACAATGACTTTTGCTGGGAACGGGAGTAGGGAGATGGGCCGGAAGTATTTGAGGTCCTTAGGGTTCGCCTTGGATTTCTTGAGTAGGGCGTTGATCTCTGCCTGCTTCCAGCTCTCCGGTAAGGTGGCGGTCTCGAAGGAGTTGTTGATGATCATGCCGGAGATGGGGTGCAATGGTGGAGCTTGCTTTATTGAAGATGTGGTGCCGGCAGGGGTCTGATGGTAAGCCGGAGTTGATGGTGTTCATGATTTTGATGGTGTTGTCGTCGTTGACGTGGGTACAGGAGAGCAGGGGGTTGGTGTGGCTGGGGGCGGTGAGTCGGAGGTGTCGGTGGCTGTTGGGGGGCCTGGTTGTTGAAGCTGTTGTGGATGTCTACGATCTTACAGTGGAAGAAGGTGGCTAGGGAGTCGCATAGGTCTTGCGACGGCACGTGTTGTCAGGATGTTGTTGGAGTTGGAGCTGGGGTTGGAGAGTTCCTTCATGATGTTGAAGAGCTCTTTGCTGTTGTGTGCGTTGTTGTAAAGCATTCCTTAAAAAAAAGTCCTTTTGGCAGTTTGAATGAGTTGGTGGTGTCTGTGGATGGCACTCTTTTGGGCTGCATTGCTGTCCGGTGTCTGTTCGTGGTGCCACTTCATCTCGACCCTTCAACAGGTCTGCTTGGATGCCTCGAGGTCGGCGGTGAACCAGCTGGCTTTTCTGTTGGTGCATCTGTTTGAGGGTTTCTTGATCGGGGCGAGAGTGTTGGCACAGTCGTCGATCCATTGCCTGAGGTTGCGGGTAGCAGTATTGGTGTCGGTTTAAACAACAAAAAAGCATCAAGGGTACAAGGCAATATGACCACACCTATCTACAATTTGGTCTCGTGTGTACAATGAGTATGGGTGCCAAGAACCTGAAGCCACATACCCCTAGGCGTCCCAGGGCATTCACCCCAAATTTCACAACAAAACACAATGGTTCAGCACTCTACAGTGAATAATATTGAGCCAATAAATTTTGAAGAATCCGTTCAGTGGGGCTTACAAATTTCTTTTATTCTTATTTCTTCATGCAAAGCATAGCCAACGAGTTTCGTCCAGAGGACTTCTTCAGGGCTACAAAATTAAATATACAGAAATATACATATTACAAACCACTATTTACAGATAAAAAACAGATATTTTAATACTTCAATACACCATAACTTCAAAATACATGATTACTTAGTACAAGTTAAAAAAATGAGACTTTTGCTTTGTAAGCGGACTAGAGTCACCTACTAGACTGATTTCCTTACATGTTCATATTCGTTTTACAAAACACATCGAGCACAGTGATATTTCAAAATTTAACAGAAGGAGAGAAAGAGAGCCTATTTACATATTTCTTTGACTTTACATTTCCAATGGGAAGGAGCTGATCATACATATGTATGTTATGTTTACTTATCAAGTAGATACTATGTTGATCCTAGAATTTTCTATGTTATTCTAATTTCAGATTTTTAAAACATTGCTTACCAAAGGTAGTAAATAGATGTCAACTGTTGATTTTAACGACCAATAGGTGCATTCACGGATGTAATGGTTCAGAGACGCAAAAGTGTGCAGGGATGGCCACCTAGTGTATAGAGAGGAATGTTCTTCTTACTCATACTGATATTTTATGGACATTATGATTGTCCCAGTATTCAACACTAAGGTTTCTACATACCTTGTCAATATGTTATTTGTACGTCCTTCGATTATTTGCTTCAATATGTTTAGCAACAACGGGTTCCTTGGATTGTTCAAGGTTTCTCAACCAGTAATTGTGGCGCTTGTAATCCCCCTTTGTAAAAGGATAAATAAATAAAGTTGTGTATAGACGTTGTTTGCATTATAAGTCCTACACATATTTATGTTAAAAGCATAGAGAAGCACTGAGCCACCAAACGTGTGTTGTTAACCATCACGTAATGATAACGATCAGGAAATACCAGATGTAGGGTGCACTGCTCCTCTGAGCATCCACGGACAGTCTCAAGAGCCCAAGAAACCCGCGATCAAACAAGGGTCCCACCAGCGGCCACAGAGCATATTACGTGCTCCACAGCCGCCGGCAGACCCGCATCAAAACACGGGCAACCAAGCTCCAGGACATCCCCCGGGTGCACCAATTCGCACCGCCCTCAACTAGTATTTCACCGGTCATGTTTTCAATTCGGGAATGCCCGCGACTTACAAAACAATCATAAAATATAAGAAGCCCGTGCTCAAACAACCACTTATAAAAGGATACTACTAGAGTCCAAATCAGTGGGAACACCCAGTGTTAACAGAGTTGTGCTCCAAGACATATCGCTTTGCTGTGAAGCAAGCTCCGTTCGTGGTGACATCGGTTATAATTTGTAACCCCGAGCCTGCACATAAATGATCATTAAATACAATTCTAGATAAAAAATAGAGTACCAAAGGAAGCAATTATTTAAACAGGACCGTTGGATTCCAAAGCAATAGGGACACCCAACAATGAAGCAAAGTGCTCCCAAGATTGGTTCTATTTCGTAATATATAATGCTCATGGCAAAGTTAAAGACTAGTCTACTATAAGTGGAGCCATTTTTAAGTCAAAATTCATCCCCACCCTTAAGGTCCTCACTTACTTAAAAATAGTGGGCCCGATTCACAGAATGAACTTAAGACTCAATCCTAAACTTACTACTATTTTGGTATTCACAGAATTAACTTACTACTTTTGGTATTCACAGAAGTTAGGATTTTGTCTTAAGTTTGTTTTAAGACAGACTTAAGACAGACTTAAGACAAAATCCTAACTTCTGTGAATACCAAAAGTAGTAAGTGCATTCTGTGAATACCAAAATAGTAGTAAGTTTAGGATTGAGTCTTAAATTCATTCTGTGAATCGGGCCCTAAGTCATCATCCTTCATACATCACCGCTTTCAGGAAAAGTCGATACACACTCATCTCAGAATCGCGGGTTTAAATATCCCGCAATTTGCACTCAGCTTCCAAGTGGTAACGAGACCACTCGATTAGAGTCGCCATCTTGAAGTCGACATATATACATGTAGTATCATTGAGGCACACAAAATAGATGTCTTTTAAAGAGGTTAAAGGGAACGGTTCATCAAGATTAAGTACTTTTCTAAGTTAGGAATCAAGGCATGTCCGTTGTATACAAAGGGAAATGATCGTGTAACTAAGTCCGATTTATAGACGCCATTTTGGAACGGTCAATCATTCTCTGTATTAGGAAAAATAAGGAATAAGGAAAACTTCTTCAAAATGTATTGGCTCATTATTATTCACTGTGGAGTGCTGAACCATTGTGTTTTGTTTAGTATTGGTGTTGGTGGTGTCAGTTGGTGGGTTTCGGGCAAGGGTGGCGATTAGCTGATCTTTGGTGACTTTTGCTCCAGCTGCAGCGTGGGGTCCGTTGTGTGTGGTGGTGCATGGTGGGTTTCTTGAAGGTGAAGTGGATGCAGCGGTGGTCGGTTCAGTGGAGTTTGGTGGTGTGGTTGAAGTTGACATAGTTGCTCGCGGAGAAGATGCTGTTGAGTATGTGTCCTGCAGAGTGGGTGGGAGTCGTGACTAGCTGTTTGAGTCCGAGGTTGTCGAGGTTGTCGGGCAGGGTGGTAGAGCTGCTGTTGAGGTGGAAGTTCAGGTCTTCGAGGCGGATGTAGTCCGTGGAAGCAAGGGCGTGCATGCTGATGAAGTCGGGGATGGAGTCGCTGCACTGTGGCCGGGGGGGTCTGTAGACGAGGGTTCCTCTGATGGTGGTATTTGGGTCGATGTGGATCTGGAAGTGCTGGTGTTCGGCCGTGCTGAGAATGTCGTCGGTGCTGGTCAAGATTCTGAGGGTGTGCCTGTGGATGATGGTGATTCCTCCTCCTTCTCTGTTGGTACGGTCCCTGCGGGTGATCTTGTAGCCTTCCGGGATGGCTATGGCGATGTCGGGTGAAGGGGAGGGGTTCATCCAGGTCTCCGTCAGGAATGTATTGTCCGGAGAGAATGAGTCGGGTAGGTCCCAGAGTTCAATGGCGTGCTTCTGGGCAGAGCGGGTGTTGAGTAGTATGCATCTGAGGTGGTGGCGTATTGAAGGCTGGTGAAGCTGCAGCTCCGGCAGGAGAAGGATCCTTAGGTGCGCTTCAGGGTGGCCAGGAAGCAGGGGTATAATCGGCCGGTGTTGAGTGCGTGGAGGGTGCTGGCGTTGTAGTGGCGTTCGAGGTGGCCAGGTGGTCTGGCGCTGGGTGCGGTCCAGGCACGGACGAGCGCAGGCAGGTTTGCATTTGGCGTGCTTTCGGTACGGCTGCCATTAGAAGGGGAGGTGGGAGGGAGGAGCAGGGGACGCATCGGCGGGAAGGGGAGAGGAAGGCTGGAATGCTGGAGAGCTACAGAGCGAAAATGGGAACAGAAGCAAAGAATACAAAGAAAAGGAATACAACAGTGGGCACAAAATAATACAGCAGCAGAATACAAAAAAGTAATACAACAGTGGGGAACAGATACCACAAAAAGTAATACAACAGCAGACAAATAACAAGGAAAAAGGAACAGAGCGAACACACAGATACTTACGGCTCACCACTGGGCCAACAGGGATGAGGTGCAGGAGCGAGCCTGCGGGTGGAGGAGGATCTTGAACTCGCAGCAGTGGGGAGCGACTTGCCTGGATCAGGGTCAAGGGTCGCTCCTTTATCTCACTCTTGATTCATGGCTCTTTAATCCACCACCAGCTACTCTCGGCTCCTTTATCTCACTCTTGATTCGACCGCGTGGCTCTTTAATCCACCCCAAACACTCTTGGCTCCTTTATCTCACTCTTGATTCCACCTCCTGGCTCTTTAATCCACCTCCAGACACTCACGGCTCCTTTATCTCACTCTTGTTTCCACCTCATGGCTCTTTAATCAACCCCCAGACACTCACGGCTCCTTTATCTCACTCTTGATTCCACCTCCTGGCTCTTTACTCCACCCCCAGACACTCACGGCTCCTTTATCTCACTCTTGTTTCCACCTCATGACTCTTTAATCGACCACCCGACACTCTTTAATCCACCCCCAGACACTCTTGGCTCCTTTATCTGACTCTTGATTCCATCTCATGGCTCTTTAATCCACCCCCAGACACTCTTGGCTCCTTTATCTCACTTTTGATTCCACCTCATGCCTCTTTAATCCACCCCCAGACACTCTTGGCTCCTTTATCTGACTCTTGATTCCACCTCATAGCTCTTTAATCCACCCCAGACACTCTCGGCTCCTTTATCTCACCCTTGATTCGACCTCATGGCTCTTTAATCCACCGCAAGACACTCTCGGCTCCTTTATCTCACTCTTGATTCCACCTCGTGGCTCTTTATCCACCCCCAGACACTCTTTAATACACCCCCAGACAAACTCGGCACCTTTATCTCACTCTTGATTCTACCTCTTGGCTCTTTAGTCCACCCCTGACACTCTCTGTATCTTTATCTCACTCCTGTAGGTCCCTGCATTCTCGCTTTGGCACTTTTTTCTTCTTTCTCTTCCTCTTTCTTCCCGCTCGTGTGTTTTTCAATCCCTCGTTATGGGTCAAAGTCTGATGAGGGAAAATAAGTGCCAGCCTCCAAAACAAGGGTGCAGATGGGCCCCACCAGCGACCACCGGCTCAAATTAAGCTTTAATCAACATCTTACCCCTTGGTTGATAAATGAAAAAATTTCGGGCAATCGGGCAGGGTGAGGGGAAGAAGAAAAACAGGCAGGAAGGAGAAGAACGAAAGGAAAGAAATACAAAAAAGAGAATGCTAAAGTAAGAGAATACGTGCAAGTCACTCCATGACCGCATCTCCTCGACCCATCACTGTGGACTTCTGATACAGCGAATATCTGCGTCTTAGCTGTTGCTTCTTGCTCAAACGTTATGGTGGCCTCATGATCCTACGGGTGGGGTAATCTGGCCTGGCTCATGGTGGTCTCATGATCCTATGAGTGGTGTGTAATCTGCTCTGGCTCGTGGTGGCCTCATGATCCTACGGGTGGGGTAATCTGGTCTGGCTCATGGTGGTCTCATGATCCTATGGGGGTAATCTGGTCTGGCTCAGGGTGGTCTCATGATCCTACGGGTGGGGTAATCTGGCCTGGCTCATGGTGGTCTCATGATCCTATGAGTGGGGTGTAATCTGCTCTGGCTCGTGGTGGCCTCATGATCCTACGGGTGGGGTAATCTGGTCTGGCTCATGGTGGCCTCATGATCCTACGGGTGGGGGGTAATCTGGTCTGGCTCATGGTGGTCTCATGATCCTACGGTGGGGGTAATCTGGCCTGGCTCAGGGTGGTCTCATGGTCCCAAGGGTGGGGGGGTAATCTGGTCTGGCTGATGGTGGTCTCATGATCCTACGGGTGGCGTAATCTGGGCTGGCTCATGGTGGTCTCATGATCCTATGAGTGGGGTGTAATTTGCTCTGGCTCATGGTGGTCTCATGATCCTACGGGTGGGGGGTAATCTGGTCTGGCTCAGGGTGGTCTCATGATCCTGTGGGTGGGGGGTAATCTGGCCTGGCTCATGGTGGTCTGATGATCCTACGGGTGGGGTAATCTGGCCTGGCTCATGGTGGTCTCATGATCCTATGGGGGGTAATCTGGTCTGGCTCATGGTGGTCTCAGGATCCTATGGGGTGGGGTAATCTGGTCTGGCTCATGGTGGTCTCATGATCCTATGGGGGGTAATCTGGTCTGGCTCATGGTGGTCTCATGATCCTACGGGTGGCGTAATCTGGCCTGGCTCATGGTGGTCTCATGATCCTACGGGTGGGGGGTAATCTGGCCTGGCTCATGGTGGTCTCATGATCCTACAGGTGGGAGGTAATCTGGCCTGGCTCATGGTGGTCTCATGACCCTACAGGTGGGAGGTAATCTGCTCTGGCTCATGGTGGCCTCATGATCCTCTGGGGGTAATCTGGTCTGGCTCATGGTGGTCTGATGATCCTACGGGTGGTGGGTAATCTGGTCTGGCTCTAGGTCGTCTCATGATCCTATGGGTGGATTCCTCTGGCCTGGCTCATGGTGGTCTCATGACCCTACAGGTGGGAGGTAATCTGCTCTGACTCATAGTGGTCTCATGATCCTCTGGGGGTAATCTGGTCTGGCTCATGATGGTCTCCTGATCCTACAATGGGGGGGGGGGGTAATCTGGTCTGGCTCATGGTGGTCTCATGGCCCTATGGGTGGGGTCATCTGGTCTGGCTCATGGTGGTCTCATGATCCTATGGGTGGGATAATCTGGTCTGGCTCATGGTGGTCTCATGATCCTATGAGTGGGGTGTAATCTGGTCTGGCTCTGGGTGGTCTCATGGTCCTACGGTAGGGGGTTAATCTGGCCTGGCTCATGGTGGTCTGATGATCCTATGAGTGGGGGGTAATCTGGTCTGTCACATGGTCGTCTCATGGTCCTACGGTGGGGTGTAATCTGCTCTGGCTCATGTGGGTCTCATGGTCCTACAGTAGGGGGTGTAATCTGGTCTGGCTCATGGTGGTCTCATGGTCCTACGGTAGGGGGTTAATCTGGTCTGTCTCATGGTGGTCTCATGATCCTATGGGTGGGATAATCTGCTAAATTATGTGAATAGATTGAATAAAGTGTGATTGTTCTATCTTTGCTTTTTAACTGTATTTTCCAAATTGTCGAAGTCGTGTCAGCAAATGTCAAAACTGTACATTTCTGGTTAATGGACCGTTCTTGGAGAGCGGCGGCATCCACACAGTCATCGAGTTAGTATTTTTCAGAAATCAGTCTACAGCAAAGCATTGTTACTAGTTACCTGCTGTTCCCCCAGGTTCCTGGTCTATTAGTTTGGGCATACATTTGTTCTCTTTATAGCATTACTTTGTTTACTGTGCGGTAACATGGGATTCCCTCCTCCACACTTCCACTAAGCGTTATTGCATGGATTCAGAGGAAAGGAGGGATGGCCAGTTCAGATGTTCAGTGCTTCAGGGTCTTTAACAGCTTTATTTTCCACTGTAATGACTCTTTGTGTGGTTCCAGAATCATGGAAGTCTTCCATAACTGTGGTGATTCACAAGAAAGGGGTGCGAGATGACCCCTCCAACTTTCAGCTAATTTCCTTCATAGACAACATCAGGAAAATCTTTGGGAAACTCTTACAGTCAGGACTCGAGACATGGACAGAGGAGAACTATATTCTCTCTAACCTTCAGGCCGGATCCTGAAAAGGCCAAAGTAGAATCGACCCGGCTCTGAGGTTGTACATGATCTGTATGAAGTACGTGTCCCTGGAAACTCCCCGCTCTTCGTGGTCTTTGGAGACCTAAAAACAGGATTCTATTCTGTAGCCGCTCCGTCCTTCGGAGTCTTCTGGAGGAAGGAAGATCCCAAGCAACTATTTGAGTATCCAAAAGGATCTGCCCCGCGGCAATCATTCCAGAGTAAGATTCAGCATAAAAGGAGAATGCACAGAGAAGTTTGAAATAAACATTGGCGTTGGGCAGGGTTGCGTACTTGACCCAGCTTTATTCAACATTCACATCAATGGAACTGATTCTCTCAGGAATCTTGGTCTCCTTGTTCCGATATTGGAGAAGGAGAATATTCCGATCCCGCTGGTTGCAGATGATACAGTAATATTAGCGCATACTGAAAAATCAATGCATCAACTTTTGGAAGGCTTCGAACTATTCTCTAAAGTACAGAAGTTAATAATCAATAAAGAGAAAAATATATGATAATTAATCCTAAATCAAAGTTATTGTTGACATTCAGGATTGATAGTAAACCAACTAAGCTAATTAAAACATGGCTACCTCGGCATAGGAATGGATGACCATTTATATTGGAAAGCTCATCTGGCGAAGTCGGAAACAAACTTGTCGCCACAATTCTACATTTTGCTAACTCAAACAGCAAGAGACCAATAAAACTAGCACTGACACATTCAAGACAAATGCACGGGTGGCCTGCTCTTATGGTGCTAACTGTGGGATTTTACGAAAGTTCACGTTGTTCAAAAACTGGGAAAATGTTCTTGAGATGTGTACTGAACATGGCTCCTGGCACCCAGTGGCAGTATTAAGAGCTGAGCTGGGGTTCACCGGAGGATCTCAACCTGTAAGACACCGGGTGCGAGTGTGGTCGACTCCAGCTCTTCCCTCATATAGAATGGTCCTGAAGGAACTGCGACGATGCAGGATTACAATAGTTTACCCTGGTTCAAGTACGTTACGAACGTTCTAACACACCCTAGTTGAGTAGAGCAATAGAATAACCTGGAACTGATGAATAAGGCAACCATAGAACTGGTTAAAAAGAAATATTGGGCATTCATTTGGCGCAAGCAAGAAGCCAGGAAAGACATCCTTGCGACTAATTACCAGAAAGTAAAATGTGAACCGCACTGGGAACAGTTTAAGGACTTGCTGTTCCCTCCTGAGAAAAGGGCTTTATATTTCATGTATTATTTAATCAACAAAAATGGACACTTGTAACACTGCTCAACCTTCGGTTCAGTGTAAATAAGGAAACCCTCAGAGAAGTCAATGTATAGATGGAAAAGCGGTATATTTGTTTCATCCGCCCCACATTGACATTCACGCAGTTATCATAGGGTTATTCCTATTTGTGTGTACTGCTTGCCTCATCCAGAGGCACCTCCAGTCTCGAGTGCAGTGTCCAGAGACAAAAAGGATTTTCCCACAAAAAGTTGTTAAAAATAAAAAAATATGGCAAAATAAGTTTATTGCAAGGCAAATTTCCATTAGTTAAAAAGTATTTTATATACTACGTTTTGGCCGAGTTACTGGGCCATGCAGTATTATAAAAAGAAGGTTGTCGACATGTTTCAGCTCTTTGGGCCCGAAGGTCTGTAGAGCTTTCGTCAGGACTTACAAAACAAAATAAACAAAATTTATATAAGTCATAAGTCATAAAATTTATATAGCGCACTACATACCCAGAGGGTCTCAAGGCGCTTAGGGAGGGGAGGAGGATTACTTGTCAAATATCCACGTTTTAAGTTGCTTTCTGAATGCTAGGTGGTTCTGGGTAAGGCGAAGGTAAGTGGGAAGTGAGTTCCATGTTTTAGCCGCCAGGTATGAGAAGGATCTACCTCCCATGGTGGTCTTGTTGATGCGATATACACATATAATACTACTCACACAATTTGTGCGGTAATCCCTTTCTCATATTTATATGAGAAGTGTGCTCTTCACGATCTGTCGTGTAAGAATGCTCTGCTCTGCTCTAGCCTTGTGCTGACTCTGCCTCCGGGGGCAGAGTCAGCACAAGGCTAGAGCGTAGCCTCCACGCGGCTCTGCATCTACTAGAAGTGGTTCCCCCGCTGGAAGCAGAGCATTCTTACACGACAGATCGTGAAGAGCACACTTCTCATATAATTATGAGAAAGGGATTACCGCACAAATTGTGTGAGTAGTATTATATGTGTATATAAATTTTGTTTATTTTGTTTTGTAAGTCCTGACGAAAGCTCTACAGACCTTCGGGCCCAAAGAGCTGAAACATGTCGACAACCTTCTTTTTATAATACTGCATGGCCCAGTAACTCGGCCAAAACTTAGTATATAAAATCCTTTTTAACTAATGGAAATTTGCCTTGCAATAAACTTATTTTGGCATATTTTTTCATTTTTAACAACTTTTTGTGGGAAAATCCTTTTTGTCTCTGGACACTGCACTCGAGACTGGAGGTGCCTCTGGATGAGGTAAGCAGTACACACAAATAGGAATAACCCTATGATAACTGCGTGAATGTCAATGTGGGGCGGATGAAACAAATATACCGCTTTTCCATCTATACATTGACTTCTCTGAGGGTTTCCTTATTTACACTGAACCGAAGGTTGAGCAGTGTTACAAGTGTCCATTTTTGTTGATTAAATAATATATTACTTTTGGGGAAAGAAACGGACACACAAAATCCTCATCCCTCCCTGTTGATTAAATATCTTTATATTTCATGTTCAGATTAGGAACTCTTCCGGTGGGGGCCTTTGCTAAATCATGGGTAAAGCCCCTGGAGGCGGATCTAACACGTGTCCCAGTACATAAGGGGGCCCGAATCATTTATGTGTTTTATGCTGCTGTGTGATATGTCGCTTAAAATCCAAAGGTACTACCTACGTCCTCTTTTTCTAAAATGTAATCTGAGATGCTGCAGTGCAGCACTTTTCTTATGTTATAGAACTGATCGTATGGAGATTTGCCAGGCAGTTGCTTCGTATATGCAGACCTACTACTAACAGCAGCGAAGAAAGTGGGTGCAAACCATAAACCAACTGTAGTGATGGTTTTGCCATTTTCCGAGTTGTCTCTGGGGGCTGTGGTCGTCCTTTGATATATCTGCCCTCATAAACTGGAGTGTGGCTCGACTCCGGCATTAAAGGCCCTAGGGCAAAATGGACGACCAGGAGCCCCTTATTGACTGGACAGAGCATCGAGAGGTATTGCTGCACATTTCTACTTGCACCTGCACTTTATAAAATGCTCGCTTAGGTGTTGGACGTCTATTGGCCCATATCTAAGGATTAATTTCCATAGGGCTGTCAGCAAAACTGTAACTATTTGGTCAAATCCTCGTTTTTGTAACATAATAGATAACATTTGCACAGCAGGCTTGTGCTCTTGTTTTATTTCTGTTGCTTATAAGACAGCTTTCAGGCTTCCTAATAGGTTTAATTGCTGAGTGGGCAACAAGCAGACGGAGACGCCGGTGTCTGCACCTCGGTATGCGCTTGTTATTTGGGACGCTTTGTAAGATCTAATGACCGCTCTATCTAATTGATTGGTTTTAATAGTGATGTACGTCATCCGTTTGCACTTGCAGTTCACGTCAGATCATGGATTATGCGCAAAGTGTAGTATTTATATGATCTATGCTTAAGTCATTTTAAATGAACAAGAATTGTGATTGTTTTATTACGTGCTGTAAATATCAATGTTTTAGGCGTTATGGCCAATGTTCCCTCTAATTTTTTTCCTCTGTGTGCGGCAGTGGAGGGTCTCTGTGTGCTGCAACCATGGCTATGTGCGCCAGGAATCGAACCTCGCGTGTCTGCAGCGCCAAATGCCACTCGTTTTTGGTGCCCTCCTGCCCTCTGCCCCACTCGCTTTTGGTGCCCTCCTGCCCTCTGCCCCACTCGCTTTTGGTGCCCTCCTGCCCTCTGCCCCACTCGCTTTTGGTGCCCTCCTGCCCTCTGCCCCACTCGCTTTTGGTGCCCTTCTGCCCTCTGCCCCACTCGTTTTTGGTGCCCTTCTGCCCTCTGCCCCACTCGCTTTTGGTGCCCTTCTGCCCTCTGCTCCACTTGTTTTTGGTGCCCTCCTGCCCTCTGCCCCACTCGTTTTTGGTGCCCTACTGCCCTCTGTCCCACTCACTTTTGATGCCCTTCTGCCCTCTGTCCCACTCGCTTTTGGTGCCCTCTGCCCCACTCGCCTTTGGTGCCCTTCTGCCCTCTGCCCCACTCGCTTTTGGTGTCCTCCTGCCCTCTGCCCCACTCACTTTTGGTGCCCTTCTGCCCTCTGCCCCACTCGCTTTTGGTGCCCTCTGCCCCACTCGCCTTTGGTGCCCTTCTGCCCTCTGCCCCACTCGCTTTTGGTGTCCTCCTGCCCTCTGCCCCACTCACTTTTGGTGCCCTTCTGCCCTCTGCCCCACTCGTTTTTGGTGCCCTTCTGCCCTCTGCCCCATTCATTTTTGGTGCCCTCCTGCCCTCTGTCCCACTCACTTTTGGTGCCCTCCTGCCCTCTGCCCCACTCGCTTTTGGTGCCCTTCTGCCCTCTGCCCCACTCGCTTTTGGTGCCCTCCTGCCCTCTGCCCCACTCGCTTTTGGTGCCCTTCTGCCCTCTGCCCCACTCGTTTTTGGTGCCCTCCTGCCCTCTGTCCCACTCGCTTTTGGTGCCCTCCTGCCCTCTGCCCCACTCGCTTTTGGTGCCCTTCTGCCCTCTGCCCCACTCGCTTTTGGTGCCCTCCTGCCCTCTGCCCCACTTGCTTTTGGTGCCCTTCTGCCCTCTGCCCTACTCGTTTTTGGTGCCCTCCTGCCCTCTGTCCCACTCGCTTTTGGTGCCCTCCTGCCCTCTGTCCCGCTCGTTTTTGCTGATGTTTTTTTTTTTCGTGGTTGCTTTTACTCAGGGCGCCACTCAGCACGGGCAGCATTGCTTGGCAGAGCAGCGCGCTCTTCACAGGCAGGCCCCTCCCTGTTAGTGCACTTCTTAGAGTTTCTTGTTGCTCAAATGGGTGTCATTTTTGATAATTATATGTTTCTCCATATGTTTCATGCTTGATTTTTGCTTCCGATAAAGCGTCACTCATAGTTGTTGAAATGTCACTCGAAATTACAATGAAATTATGAAAATGTAACACATAGCAATTTGTGGCGCTTGAGGCTATGAGGGAGGGTGTAGGCAGTTTCCAAACACACGCTGTGGTTCGAAACTGTCTACTCTTTTGTTAGGAAAGCGCGGGGAAGACTCTGGCCTTTTGTTTAAGTATTACTGTTAATCGGAGCCCGTGAAGGGGCTCTGATTAACAGCAATACTAAAACAAAAGGCCAGAGTCTAACCCACCCTACCTCATAGCCTCAAGCGCCACAAGCCCTCCCCCCACTTCCTTACCTGCACGCCTCACGACCGCTCCGCCTCATTTGCGCCGCTCTCTTTCAAAGCGGCCGGCGGCTCGACTTCCTGACCGTGTGCGCGCTCCACGCTAGGTGGTGCGTGGTGAGGTCAGGAGCGGTGCGAGCGCGTGCGCACGCGCCTTAGAGGGAACGGTGGTTATGGCATAAACCGCTGACAATAAACCTTTGCCATCAAGTACCACACATGCAGGAATGCTCAGTGGGTTGTGCGCTGCTAGATTTAACATGGACGTCTGTGGAAGTGTGTCCCTCCAGAAAGCAGAGTAGATCATACGGGGGTCAAGAAAGGTTTATTTAAGTATCACAGCTACAGAGACCCCCATCCTTCATCAAGCTAAGACTGAATGACAAATGTCTCTATCCCAGACCACGGCCCAGCACCCATCCTCACATTCCAGAGTATCATGACACAGGACGACACACCTTCTCCCCCTCACACATTCTAAACTTAAAGAAAATAAAAGGAAACTTAACTATGAATGCAAAGGATACAAAGAACATAAAAGAGAATGCATGTAGGATCTTTGAAAAACTCAACAAAGCGATTTTATAGGCAAAGAGAAAACTGGGGTGCATGGCAAATGGGAAAAGAGCTCACTTTAAGAAACACAATCGTGCAAACGTCGGGGAATACATTTCAAGTGAAGTGGCCCAGAGCCCCTTTCTCCTGCAACAGGCTCTTCCACCTCAGAGCCTGAATCAGGCTCACTCGTCTTTATTGCATTTTTGAAAACCTTGATACCCTTAAACGGAAGACTGAATTTGGATCTGGGAGACTTCATCTTGACCCAGTCTCCCACGTCGACCACTGTTCTCTTCACAGCCCTCCTTTTATCATACAAGATCTGTATTTTTTTATCACCTCTTTCTCTCTTTCCAGTCCTCAATACTGCCCAGTGTTAGACCTGGTAGCATTGGCATGAGACTCCCTTCCACTTCTAGTACTGCCATGTCGACTTGGTAAGTGCACCCACTGACCAGTCCCTAAACCTTCCTTTTTCTACATGGTAGCCACCCCTAAGGTAGGCCCTAGGGCAGGGTGCATTGTATGTGAGCACTGTGCCACTGCTATTCAGTGCCACAGTGCAAGTGCTCCCTATGTTAATTTGATGTCATGGATTAATGACTCTATGATTGGCTTATTTGGTTTACATGTCAGTCCCTAGTACAGTGCACTGCGTGTGCCCAGGGCCTGTAAGTCAAATGCTGCTGGTGGGCTTGCAGCACTGATTGTGCCACCCACAGAAACAGCTTGTAAAGTGTGTCTCAGGCCTGCCATTGCAGAGCCTGTATGCAGTCTAGTACTGCCATGTGGACTTGGTAAGTGCACCCACTCACAGAATTACGTTCATTATTTCTCACTGGGGTTCATTGGGCACATATACACAATAGTAAGCACGGTTATTTTGTCTCACTATCACTTGTGTCACCACTTTTTTGTGGTTCTCGAAAAGGAGAACAAACACAGTTTTTTCCTGTCTTTTCTTTACTTCTTACACACTCAGAGAGAGAGTTACCGATGATGAGAAGTGGGTAAGCTGGCGATTGTTAGTCAGAAACCCCGTTGGCGGTTCTACCATGAGGTACTTTCTCCCTTCTCTCACATTTTTTTACTGCTGGAAGGTGGGGAGTCTGGATGGTAGCAGTTGTTGTTTTTAGTGAGACACTGTGACAAACAAGAGTAGTTGAACTGTACACACTTGAGGGAATTGAGAAGAGTATTGAAAACCCTGGATTTGTTATTTACGTTAGGACTAAGTGTCTTTTAGGTGAGGCCTTATGTTGTTTATAAAATGCACCCACTGACCAGTCTCTAAACCGTCCCTTTTCTACATGTTAGCCACCCGTAAGGTAGGCCCTAGGGCAGGGTGCATTGTATGTACTGATGTGTGTAGCATGTCCTGGTAGTGAATTACAGCCAATTTTGTTTTTCACTACTGCAAGAATGGCCAGAATGGCAGTTTGGTTATAACACCTTATAATCTTAACTATCCCAAGGAACATGGTAGAAAAACGAATTTAATATGCCTGAACTCAGTATGATAAAATACATATTTTAGTGAAGTTGGTTTTAAACATTCTGTGTTTGAAACTACCACTTTTAGAAATAGGTATTTTCTTGCCTAACCATCCAAGCCTGCTTCTGCAAGGCTGTGTATTCCATGTCTGGTTTGTGAGTGACAGGGGCTGAGGGGGCTCCAGGAGACAGGGTGAGTCAGCACTGGGCTGAATAGACCTATCTGCATGTAGAGTGGTGGGGGAAGTAGCACCTGGGCCTGAATAGGGCTGTGTCTGCCTTCCACAATGCTGGCTCCACCTCCTGTGGTGTGTCTGATGACCCTGGCCCACCCCGACAAAGGAAGAAGCTGTGCACTAGCAGGATGCACCCAGAACTGGTTTATACTAGGTACAGACACTCTCTGCCTTCAGAGACAAAGGATTTGTGTGTATAAAAAGGGGGACCTAGACCCCAGAACTTTAGATCCCTTCTGGGAAACAAGGAGAAGAACAAGAGAATCAGCAGGAGTTATTTGACTACCCCTATACCAGTGTGTTGTTTGCTGGGGATGGCCTGCAGTGGTTTCTTTATTGCCACGGAAAGGAGAAAAGACTTTTATTGAAACTTTCATCATCTTACAGAAAATCTCTAATGGCTAGAATTTGAGCTTGCCTTCTGTCTGAAATCTCAGGGATACAAAGACTTCACCCCATCTGGAACTTTCTTTTCTTGCTGCTACAGAAGGAAATTGCAAAAACCGACGCCGGCGAGCAAAACCATAATCAGCATCGAAGCCGTGAGCGCTGCTCTGACTTACAACGTCGAGCCGACGCCGGCCGCCGTGCCATATCGACACCAACAAGCGACATCGTAACCTGCCACAAGCCCTGAGCGCTGCTCCGACTTTGTGACGTAGACCCGATGCCAGCTGCTATGCTGCATCGCCTCCAAAGCCGACATCATTGTGGAGCCGATCCTCGACGTGGGTGGTCAAGAATCCATCGACATCGTGACATTGTACAGAACCGTGGTTTTGGCGCTATCGTAAGGAACCAACTCCCCTGCTTTGTGCAAGCATCGAGGACCTGACGCGTCGCCTCCCCTGAAACAAGGAACCGACGCAGCACAGCGCCAACTACGCTGCGAGCTGTCTTTGTTTTCACTTTTCCCAAGGTACTGTTCTTTGTGGGTCTGTTTTGACTACGCGCTCAAAGCCTTGCACCTCACGGTCGGCGCCGTACTTTGGGATTTCTTTGACCTCGACGTTGTGATAACTCGTCTGTTGCTAAAAACTGCGTTTAATTGAATAACCTATTTTTGAGCTACTTCTACCATCTTATTTCTGCTTACAGTATTGTGGATTTTTGTCATTTGAGTCTTGTGTTAAGTCTATATTAAGAATACTTATTTTTATAAAACCTGTGTGGTGTACATCTGTAGTGTTTTCCCTGTATTACTGTAAGTGTTCACAAATGCTTCACACACTGCCTCTGAGATAAACCTTCCTGCTCGTGACAAGGTACCACAGGGTTGAGCAGGGGTTATTTTATGAGTGTCACTCCCTTACTCTGACTAGAATCAAGGGTCCCTATTTGGACAAAGGTGCAAGCCATTGCCGACTAGAGAGTCTGAGACCCCCAGTTCTAAAACCCACCTTTTCATCCACTAAGGTTCTTTTGATCATTACCCACAACAGAGTGACCTCCATGTTGGGGACCCTTCCTTTAAATAAACAAAAGGGAATTTCACCAGTGGACGAACAAGAAGTGAACCTATACTCGCTAATCTACTTCCTCATGGCCATCTCCCAACTTTCACCACAGACAAAAGCTTGTTGCAGAGTCTCTTTAACAACCTTGACAAACCTTTCCACCACACCATTGCTTTGTGGATGGTACAGGGACGCCTTCTTATGCTTGATCCCCCTGGAACTCAGAAACTCTTCCATGACTAAGGTTGTGAACTGAACACCATTGTCTGACAAGAGTGTTAACTGGAAACCCTCACGTTCAAATAACTCTTCTAGAAACTCAATCACTTCACCAGACTCAACGGAATAAACCACCTTTGATATCAGGCCAATGGGAAAACATATCAATACACACGATCAAATAGAGATCCTGAGTCTTCAACTTCACAGGTCCCAAAATATCTATAGAAGTGTCCACCACGGACCATTAGCCTGTTCTCTAATAACCATGGGTTGAGTCCTGCACTTCAATATCCTGTCATAACACGCACATTCAGCACATTCACGCACCAACCTCTCTACATGTACATCCATGGCAGGCCACCAATATTCTTACCTGATACTTTGCTTTGTCTTGGCAATGCCCATGTGCGAGGTGTGAGCAGTCTTTACTAGCTTATCCCTTAGTGCAAGGGGTGCAACCAACTTACTACCACACACGAGGAGACCATCCTCCCCCGCCAGATCTTCCCTAACTTGCCAAAAGCCTTAGAGGACCTCCTCACAGTCCTTCTTCTCACACTAACCACCTTTGACCAAGGTGAGGACTTTCTGCAAGTCTAAATCGATCATGTGATGTTCCCTCCACTCTCTCTCTGAAATCAACCCTTCGCTAATCACACACAAATTAATTCCTTCCTCCAATTATTCACCTCCAAACCTCTCAACATCATCTGTCATTTCATACTCCACACCACGAGTCTTGACAGACGGTGTGCCAGAACTGTAGAGCCACAACCCACTTCCGTATCCCATGGGAGACAGAGTCAATGCCTTTCTTGGAGAAGACCTCCCTAAGAGGTTTGTGGTCAGTACGAATTCTGAACCTTTTCCCCCACAAATCCTTTCTCAGCTTGTGCACCGCCCAGGAAAAACCCAGAGCTTCTTTTTCCACAACAGAACAGTTGCATTCAGCACACCTCAAGGGCCTAGAGAGGAAAATAATCATTTTAACCTCCCCATCAACCTTTTGCAAAAGAACTGCTCCTAACCCCTTTGAGCTGGCATCAGTGATGAGATAAGATTCCTTTGTGGGGTCAAACCTTCCTAGACAAGGTGCTTCATTCAGATGTTTCTTAATGCACTCAAACTCTTCCTCACAGCCCTTGGACCAAACACATGTGCCTCCCTTCTTGAGGAGAGACCTCAAACAAGAGGTTTTCCCTGCAAAGTTCGGAACAAACTTGTAATAAATTCAGCCATGCTTAGAAACTTTACAAACTCTTCTTTGTTCAAAGGGCTGTGCAAATTAAAATGGTGCTTACCAATGAGTGTTTAGGTTTGATGCCTGCAGCGGACACAAAACGCCCATGGTACTCTAATTCTTTGACATCAAATTTGCACTGGTCAATAATAAGGGTGAGGTCAGCATCACATAACTTCTTCAATACTGACCTCAGCCTCCCATTATGTTCCTCAAGATCCACACCAAAGATGAGCACATCATCTAGGTACACCTTGAAACCCTGAAGGCTTCCAAGAATGCCCTCCATCGCCCTCTAAAAAATGGAGGCTGCAGAAATCAGTCGAAAGGCATTCTTAGAAACCTAAAGGTACCAAAGGGTGTTATCCAGGAGGTAAGGTCCTGGGAAGAGGTGTGAATGCTCTGAATGTTCTGAAGAGGAGTGAAGGCCGGCCTGGTGATAGGCGGAGGTCAAGTCCAAGGAAGAAAAATGCCTTGCCCACTCAAGAGAACACAGCATTTTAGTTATGTGGGTGAAAGCATAATGATCAACAATAACTGCTTTGTTGAGCTCCCTCAAGCTGACACAGAGCCTAGCCTCCCCATTGGCTTTGCAGGCCATAACAACAGGAGAGACCCACTCCGTTGCTTTAACTTCTTGAATGATAAACTTGGCTAAGAGATTGCCTAATTCAACTTTCATGCTCTCCCTTGCTTACAGAGGTGGATTTCTGACCTTAGCTGTTTTTGGAACAGAGTTAGATTTGACCTTTATCCAATGTACATAGTTTTTGAAACAAACACAGTCCACCAGCAAAGACCTCAAGGAATTCCTTGATCCAGTCTCGATTAGCATTACTAACAACCCTAACTGGTGGTAATTATTTTAGGCAGACAGATCTCATTGGGATAAAGGCAGCTATGTAGATCACGTTGATGGAAGCAACTTATGAGCGAGTCCTGCTTCATCGAGACATAGATTTTACCAGGGATGACTCTCCCTTTGAAATCAATTGTGACCCAGAAATAACCCAGCAACTCAATAGTCACCATACCTTAACCTTTTGGTCTAATGTCTGGCTTCAACAGGGTGAGTTTGCCCAGCAGATTACACTCATAAAATGTTTTGGGGACTAGCAGTATCTTGGCCCCAAAGTCGAAGAGCATGCTCACTGGAGCATCATTGAACAAAACTAGCTCCTGAGGGCCATCTCTAGCATTCCCTGTGACAGGGAGAACGTTGATTCCTTCCAAATCTTCTTCATAAAGATAAACTTCCCTGACTTTTTTATGCCCGTGGCCCGATCTGCAGCTCTTTGATACGTGACCTTTTCTCTCTTTTTGCACATGGCCTTCCAACCTGGGCAGTCTTTAACCCGTTGACAGTGGCGCAAATTTCACCGCTGTGCGGGCATATTAATGAGTGGGTGCAGTTCGGACAGCCCCTAGTCGTCCTCCGCACATGCCCACTGTGACGTTAGGGGGCCGTCCGATGCACGCAACGGGTTAAAGTTGGCCATATGGCCAGAGTTGCCACACCTGAAGCACTTCCTCTGAAAATTATTTGTGTTAAAGGGCTTTGAAGTGGTGCTCAATTTGGGTTTAACAAATCTATCCACCACCACCTTGACATTAATGTTCTCCTTTTTATCACCTGAACTGTCTTTGCGTATAATATCAACACACACTTTTGAATGCCCTTGACTTTTGGATATGGTCAGCACTTCTTAAGGCGATGGTGTGTCTTTTTGCCACAGGGCATGTCTCGTTTTGTCGAGGGCGCATCCTAACATGAACTAATCTCTTAAGCGATCCTCTAAAGCGGCACCAAAATTGCATGTGGAAGCCAATGTGCACAAGGTAGTTATGTACTGTTCGACCGACTCATCCTGCCTTTGCATCCTTCTCCCGAAGTTATATCTTACAAGGACAGTACTCACTTTGGGGAGGTGGTGCAAGTCCAACTTGTTGAAGCAGATCTCGTATTCTTTAAGAGTGCCGGAGTCACTATCAGAGAGTTCAGGAAGGTACTCAAAGAATTCTTGTCCCTCAGAGCCCAAGCAATGCATTAACAATGAGGCTTTCCTCTCTGCACTTAAGGAAGTGCCACAGACACGAGCATAATGTGTGGAAACCTTCTTCCACGAGAGAGGAGGAACTTCTGGAGATGTCAACAAGAAGGGAGGGGCAGTGACATTTTGCATGATGTACGAGCTATGTTTGACCTAGTTACTACTTAAGGGTGATTTTCAGTGATCTGCGTACAGTGCACAATATCCACATACCTTGTAAGCTGTGCGCATCAGGGGAACTGCGTGAAACTTCAGCAATTAAAATTTCGGCCTATGCGCACAATGCCAGAAACTGTATTTGCTGTGCGCATCAGTAGAACGATCAGCCCGATTACTGATGGCACATATTTATTCAGGGAGGAGTCACTTTAGTTTGGTGCTCAATTCCATGTGTAGATGTAAGTCTGGTGGTGCCTGATAACTGAAAGGCACACATTTGTTTACATACAATTTCATATATGTCTGATTTATTATTCCTATTACATTGCCTTCTACCTTGAGAAGGCCCGTCCTAGACCAGTGTGAGGACAAAACCCATGCCGACAAATGAGCGACCTGAAGTGTAATACTGAGAAAAAGTAACCTGGAGGATTGCTGTAAATGAAAAAATAATAATAAAGAACTGCATAACAACAGCTGGGTGACCTGGAAGCCGATTGTTTCTCAATATAGTACTAGTTTGTGATTACCTTACAGTGCTCACATTATCATCCACGCTAGAAGAGATGGGAGCCTGGGGTGTCTGGTCACAGAAGCTCATTTACATACAAAGGGGGTGACAGCCTGTTCACAACGCACAGCACAACTTGTTTACGTAAAGTGCTAGTACACAGAACAGGTTACAGTCTTGTGTCTCTTTTTTTCATTTTCTTTAATATATCCTGCACCTTGCTCTGTTCTTCTCTTTCTCTCATTTCAATTCATAGCAAATTACTCAAATTCATTATTGCTTTATCAGCACGGCACAAGTCGGGGGGTAGCCACAGTTTGAAGCGGTCCCCCAACTATTATCTAGAAACGGGACTCAGTTCCACATAGCTCCTTAGCCTGCAACTGGTAATTGTTACTTCGTGCCCCAGCACTGCAGACACAGGCCTCTGAGTGTTTGTTTGTGTGAGTGGCGCAAGAGAGGAACAGAGAACTTGACACAATTAGTTCTTCTATTGCTTAATACATTGGCTGGATAAAGAATAACGTCAGGAAACAAGCGCAAATTAAAAGCATATTTTATTTATTCGCTGAAAACTGTTTAAAAATGCAATTTCCAAGTTCCACATATCTGTTTAAAAATATTTACACTTTCAGTCCTTTTTCGAGTTTAGTTACAAACTAATAGTGGGCAAAACACATGATGTATAAAAACTGAAACCAAAAACTTATTTTTACATTATTTTATGTTTCTTGTTTATTGTTTTTAAAACAGTCCATCAACCTTTCACGTGAAAATTATAAGGGCCTGACATCACTTCTTGTGATGTCACTACCTGTGACGTCACTGTGATTTGCATATGATAATGGGCTCCTTCACTATTTTCCTTACTTGTGCCCTGTTTATTGGCATGACATGGGTCTATAGGTATTAAAAATAAACATTAAATTCACAGGTGTTCAGCCCATTTCTCTGGTGATGTCACATATTGGCATGTATTCGGCTGCTTCTTCTATTTTTAGATGAGTACAAATAACGTACGTTCCCCCTCCTTCCAATTCGTTCTTTTTCTCCCCATTTCTTTGTCTCTCTCACTCTCTTTATCTCTCCCCCTCTTTATTTCCCACACACTCCTGTTAGCTTTAGCTTCATGAATGTCACTGCCACTTCTGGCATTCATACGACAAATCCTTCAGAACATTTGAGGACAAGGGACAATCAAGTGTGGAAGATGAGTTGCTGGGAGTGCAACTGATTGTCCTGGCACATATATGCTTTTGATGTGGGATTTCGCTATTTCACCACATTCTTCAAACAGAGTCTACTGCTTACAGTGGCTCAATTCTGGTAAAAAGTAGAGTTTGGCAAGTCACAAAATGAATAGGGAGAGCCAAGTCGGGGAGGAGCCATGGGTCACACTTAGTTATAAGGCCCGAGACACGAGCTGAGCCATCGACCGAAAACAGTGTGTAAGAGATGCAGGAAACGTTACTTAAAAACAAGGTATATGCTCTTTTATATCTGAAAATAGGTTATTTCTTGAACACCTGTGCTTCGCTTTAATTCTTTATCTACACTGCAGTGGCATTTGTTAATAGTAATACATGCATTTTACCAATGAAGTTTCTCATCTCCAGATCCCTGACAACATGTCCACTCTGGGTGTGTTGGGTTTATAGGTTTTATCACTAATCCGACAAGTTAGCTGAAAATACCACTGTTAGTCCCAGTATTGTTCAGTGTTGCTTTTACAGGTTGTGTGATCAGGTGCGATTAAATGTTTTTCTTTGTATCTCTTCTTCACCAAATAAAAATCAACAATGTTTCTTTTCTTTTAATCCACATTGTGCTTGTCTCCCACTGTGTATCCTGGTACATAATGTCACTTTGCTATGTGTACGGAAGTGAACAATCACTGGAAACAAACACTTTTATAATCCTGCAAATACTGTTATCTGTTTTACTTCTTTACTGCTATTCGGGTCTTTTATCATCTGGTATTTCAATGTCCCACATAATTTGCATTGGATCTTTTTCTGTAATTCATTCCTCTCACAATAACTGCACTGTTTTGCTCTTTTCTATGTCCTCAGAAGGGTCAGAAGTGGAGAAATGTGGCTCAATGGTTAGAGCGGCAGACCCTGATGCAGAGGTCTGGCCCGGGACCTGGGTTCAATTCCCGCCTCGGCGGGTCTTGGGCTCAATTTCCTCAGACCTGATAATTCTCGCCTCGGTGCCTATTCTAATCATGGGTCCCACTCTGCAACTCTGGGCAATAGCTTGCTTAATCTCCACAACGACCCCAACAGCGCTGGGATGACTGGCTTCACCCTGGGGGTGCCCAGGAGTGGACATTTCACAGGAAAGCCAGGAAGGGTTCCACAGCGGTATGCGTTACAGCACCAGGACACCCCAGTTGGGGTATTAGTGCACTTTACAAGTACAAATTACATTTACATTTACAAGGGTCAATATTATTTTTGATGTTCTTAAGTTCTTTCCGGAATCTCTGCAGCTCTAGGATTATTTCCATGTGAGTTAAATGAAGGAGTGAATTCACTGAGGGCTGTGTGGGATTGAAAATTGACAAAAGCACTTCTCACTTTCAGTGCCCTTCTATGTTTTCCCCCTGTGTGTTTGCTGATGACTTTGTAGCTCTAATCGTCGACTAAAGCTCTTTCCACATTCATTGCACTTGAGTGGCTTTCCCCCTGTGTGTGTTTGTTGATGTTTTCGTAGGGTTGATAACTGACTAAAGCTCTTCAAACATTCACAGCAATCATATAGTTTTTCCCTTGTGTGTGTTCGCTGATGTCTTTGAAGGTGTGATAACTGACTAAAGCTCTTTACACATTCACTGCACTTGAATGGTTTTTCCCCTGTGTGTGTTCGCTGATGACTTTGAAGGTGTGATAACTGACTAAAGCACTTTGCACATTCACTGCACTTGAATGGTTTTTCCCCTGTGTGTGTTCGCTGATGACTTTGAAGGTGTGATAAATGACTAAAGCTCTTCCCACATTCATTGCACTTGAATGGTTTTTCTCCTGTGTGAGTTCGCTGATGATACCTTAATGCTGAAGAGCTGCGAAAACTACTGTCACATTCCGAACAATTATAGCGTTTTCCCTCTGTGTTTTATTCGCTGATGTCTTTGTAGTACTGATAATTGACTAAAGCTCTTCCCACATTCAGTGCAATTATATGGTTTTTCTCCAGTGTGTGTTCTCTGATGCTCTTTTAGGTATGGTAATCGACTAAAGCTCTTCAAACATTCACTGCACTTGAATGGTTTTTCTCCTGTGTGAGTTCGCTGATGATCCTTTAATGCTGTAGAGAAGCAAAAACTACTGTCACATTCACTACAATGATAGGGTTTTTCCCCTGTGTGTGTTCGCTGATGTCTTTGAAGGGTTGATAACCAACTAAAGCTCCTCCCACATTCACTGCACTTGAATGGTTTTTCCCCTGTGTGTGTTCGCTGATGACTTTGAAGGTGTGATAACCAACTAAAGCTCTTCCCACATTCACTGCACTTCAATGGTTTTTCCCCTGTGTGTGTTCGCTGATGACTTTGAAGGTGTGATAACTGACTGAAGCACTTCCCACATTCACTGCACTTGAATGGTTTTTCCCCTGGGTGTATTCGCTGATGTGTTTGAAGGCTTGATAACTGACTAAAGCATTTCCCACATTCACTGCACTTGAATGGCTTTTCCCCTGTGTGTGTTCGCTGGTGTCTTTGTAGTTCTGATAACCTACTAAAGCACTTTGCACATTCACTGCACTTGAATGGTTTTTCCCCTGTGTGTGTTCGCTGATGACTTTGGAGGTTTGATAACTGACTGAAGCACTTCCCACATTCACTGCACTTGAATGGTTTTTCCCCTGGGTGTATTCGCTGATGTGTTTGAAGGCTTGATAACTGACTAAAGCACTTCCCACATTCACTGCACTTGAATGGCTTTTCCCCTGTGTGTGTTCGCTGGTGTCTTTGTAGTCCTGATAACCTACTAAAGCACTTTGCACATTCACTGCACTTGAATGGCTTTTCCCCTGTGTGTGTTCGCTGATGACTTTGAAGGCTTGATAAGTGACTAAAGCACTTTGCACATTCACTGCACTTGAATGGCTTTTCCCCTGTGTGTGTTCGCTGATGACTTTGTAGTTCTGATAACCTACTAAAGCTCTTTACACATTCACTGCACTTGAATGGTTTTTGTCCTGTGTACATGTGCTGATGAAGCTTGCGTAGTGATGACAAACTAAAGCTCTTGCTGCATGTGTATGATTCTTCTTTCTTGGTTAGTGTCTGTGGGTCGGGTACATATTTGTCTACATCCCATGACTGCATTTCCTGATGGGCCGACATGGCTTATAAAGCACTTGTGTTTTTCTCACACACTTTATATGTGTGCAGTATTTTGCATGTTTTATTTCTGTTTTCACAAAAAATGCGATAGCCACCAAATATTTGCCACACTCCTAATACGTAGAAGGTGTCTTTGTAGGCGATTGTGCCTTTAGATTGGATTATGGCTATGCACGATTGCGGGTAAAGATGTATCTTCCTTCTGACCGGTGCAAATTAGGACAGTCTATTGTATTGTAGCTACAAGAACTCCTCTTTCCTTTACCCGTCAGTTGTCCGGCTCTGCTCTGTTGTGCTTTTCTCTGGTTACTGTGGTTTGTCAGGAAAGAGTTTACAATTCTCCTAGAGCACGGAATGATGGCTTGTCATCATTTTATAAAACAGAGCTCTGCGGTAATCACACCATACAGATCCCATGATATTGGACACTTGTTTATACAGGAGGCGGTTTGTTATTGTTGTTGCCTTAATTTTCCTAAGGTCATTTCTTCGTCTTGTGGCATGGAGGTGCACAGCTCAGCGTCTTACAATCACTGAACTGCCCTTGATGCTTGATCCGGGATCTGTCAGTTTGTGTGCAGGTTCCTCTGTCGCCGACTGCGCTGATGTTTTCCTGAATACTGTAGCTCAATATTTCTGCTATTATTGAAGATTTACAGCATTCGCTTTATTATTGATGGTCATTTCACACATTCAAGGCTTGTTTTCTGTTGGATGTAAAAATATTTAAAATTACTAAATTGAAACATAATGGAATGAGAATTCACAATAGTGGTAAAAGACATTTCGGGGAAGATTTACCAAATCTCCACACAATGCAGCACAGCCCTCCCCCCGCGAGGCAGCGCTGTGTGGCGTGACAGGAAGGGAACAGGAGAGCACCATATTTTCAAAGATATGGCTCTCTCCTTCCCTTTCCCTTGCGTCGGCACTGATTACAGCAGCCGTGCGCCATGCACACACCTTAGCACCAGAGCGCTAGGGTGTGTGTGTGAGTCCAGCATCGGTTTTGTACAGGAAGGACACCGTTCCTGTACAAAATACTATGTCAGACATGAGGGAAGGCTTTTCCCACTTTGCATGCATGTTGCACAGTGCAGCACACATGCAAAGTCAGAGAAGGAAGGAGAAATTAATTCAGTTCTCCTTCCTTGTGTCTTGTTTAAAAGGGTGCAGTTTTCTCATGCTTAACCCAATCTACTGATTTTGGTAAAATGGGTTTAGCATGAGAAATCTTGGGTGGTTGCACGGGAATGCCCATGCACCCCCCTTGGCAGGTCCCAATGTGTGAAGTAATGCGAAGCAGTGCTATGCGCAGTTTCACATTACTTTTACATTATTTCCAGCGCTAAAAAAATTTTGCGCTGGAAAGTAAATTAGGAAAAAAAGATTTTGCGCTGTTTTGTGCCACTTTTGTGATGCAAATACGGCGCAAAATATTAGTAAATCTCCCTCTTCTTCTTTACCACCTTTAAAAATTAGCAAGAAATATTTCATCATACACAGATATTTAACTAAAGGTTCTGTTGATCAGGTGATATCTTATTAATGTCTGAAAAGGAGGTGATTTACGAGCGTTCACAGAGTAACTGAGCAAAGTAAAGGCGCTCACGGGGCACCCAAGTGCTTGAGGTTTTGCTTAAGATAGACGCATATGGTCAAGATTTAATTTAAACAAGAATAGATTTTAGAAAAAGAGATGGATCAGGCTGGGCTGCAAAATTTCCAGTAACTCTTTACGAAGTATACAACGAAAGTAACTCCATTTACACACTTCTTCTTATTCTTTCCGATTCACTTATGATCATCTCAAATACCAACTCCTGTCTTTACCTCGCTGTTCATAAGTCACCATTGACACTTTCAACAGCTACCTTGGTTGAAGCATTTCTGGTTTCTTCTACCCTAGAAGATTGGAACATTATTGTGGGTTGGGGGGGTTCCTATCACCATAACATCTGTCCATCTCCCTGAAACTAGTGCAGCTTACAGAGCCTGGTTCTGGCCTGAAAGACAACTTTAAAAAGCGGTCTTTAGTTCTTCCTAAAGTAGATAAAGTTCTGTAAGATGCAGCTCCTTCCGGGGCTTCTGTGTAAAACCGAACGAGGGGTTCACTGTAAGGCCCGTCCTTTACATTATAAGCGCAGATATGGCAAACAAACGTTGATTCATATAATTTAATATTCAACAATATCAGTCATTTTGTACTTATAGAGAATCCATCACACCCAATAATTTACCTGCCATATCCCCGCAGCAGATGTGTGCATATTACTTTTTTTCCCCCCTTTTCCACCATTACATGGCATCTGGTATGACATTGTCCGTTTGGGGCCCAGGATGCCACTTTGTGACCGGATGGGCATTTGGCAGAGCGGGAGGAGGTCTCAGTTATCCACAGGTGATGCGGCATTTCCACCTTTCCATATTTCCCATCTTCTAGTTTATCTCATTTCCTGCCTTCGGTCCCTCTACTGCTCTCTGGCTGCTCACTCACTCTGTGGGGTATATCAGAAGTCAAATAACGGCCTGATACTCACAAGGCCGTGGTTCTCACTTCTTCTACAACACTTATTGTGTCCTAGTTTAGAGTTTGTCCAACAGATTATTGCCTCAAAACTAGGGGTGGGCGAAGAATTCAGCTCTGCCGGCGGAGCTCGCGAATTTTTGCCCAGAGTGCGGAGTTCCAAAAAACTCCATGAAGTAATGCAGAACTGAGTTTTTTTCTCTAGCAGTTCTCCAACGGTAAGGTGGCGAGCGCTTGTGAGAAAATATAATGCACTAGACCTCCTCCTGGCGAGATTTCTCATTGCGGTAGGTTGCGACCACTCGAGTGTAGAAATCTGCCATTCTCGTTGATGAAGCTGCTACTCGATTAGAATGTCAATTTGAGCGGCAGAAAGCAGCAGCGCCCTCTGGCACAACGCGTAGTGCCGTTCGTGCTGCTTTTATAGTACTAGAAACCGGGAATGGGCTTTGGCTCTTAACCAGTCAGGCTAAACCGACCAAACTTTAGATAACAAAACGTGTGCCAGGACTGATAGTTTTTTAGAGACTATTTACTCATGACCTCTATGAACATAACATAAACGTCTGCTTTAACAATTGCATCATTTAATGACCAAGAATTGATTTTTTCAATTTTCAATCTTAGAAAACAAATATATATACTGTGTGTACAACAACATAAACAAGTATTATATATACAATTATATACAATAAATATACAACACATTTGAAATGACGAATTTTTCACTTATACCACATCCATACTTCTTTCATCCTTCCCAAACATACTACAAACAAAACAATCCCTAAGGGCACCAAAATCCAAATATAAAATGAAAATAGATTTAAATCCAAATCTCAATGGTCGAAATTATTCTGAAATGATGTTTAAGGCACTTTTTTTGTAACAAATTCTTTTCAAAAAAGCGGATTGAGATGAGCTATGGTGATTCCTTAGAAAGGGTGACCTGGGATAATGGTCGACGCGTTTCGAACCCTGAAACTTGTGGGGTTCTCATCAGGACCAAGAAGACTCTACAAAAAACAAAACATAACCATTTGTAGGTGAACTAAAAAATTAACTTAAGTGTGCCTCCCCAATGGCGCTTCCCCTACCATGAGTCTTTGCTACCATTCTCCTATGTAGTGGTGGTATATGGGAATCTAAAAAAATTGTTGAAAGTTCTGATTAGGTCCTTCTTTACATGACAAACATTGCATGTTAGTCATATTCATGCATCACATCTCTTATTCTCTCATTCTCTACCCCGACACTTACCCCAATGGGAGGAAGACGATCTGATGGCGGACACACAGCGTGGGCGGCTCGCCTAAGGCTGTTGAGTAGTTCGGATGATCTTTTTCTGTAAGTTTAAAAAAGTAACCACCAATTACGGACTTGTGACCTGCGTTAGCACTTGGTTAGCGCCGAACTGGAAACACGCTCGCATATTGAAACCTTTCTTTGCTGAGCTGCGCGCCACAACCGGTTTTAAAATAGAAGTGATTCCACAATTTTCTTTTGCTTAGCGTCCTGCTTTCTGTTAAAGCAATCTCGGACTTGGATGCAGTCTTACCTGAATCAAGCAAAACTTTCTGAGTTAATCAGAGTCCTAGTTCGACAAAAACGTCCTGGTGAGCCATGGCACAGATTGAATTCAGTCAGTGCCTGAGTGAGTGTGGAAAATTACTTCCTGTATGTCACATGATCGGTCTCACGTAGCAAAGCATTCTGGGACCAGAAGTCCAATGTATATAAGAGGTGGTTCTAAACAAAATGAAAATGTTTTTAAGGTCGTCCTATTGTACCATAGATGGGGCTGTCTGTGTGGGTGTAGAACAATATTCCCTTTATATTGCATTCTCTACATGGGACTATATGAAGAAAAATTCATTTACAATAACAACCCATACTCGGACAGCATTTCTAAATATATGAGGTACATAGACGATGTCTTCTTTATCTGGACCGGATCCCAAGAACTTCTGGAGGAATTTGTCGGCTGGATTAATTCAAAAACACAGGACATTAAATTCACCGCGGAATCATCAAATCGAGCAATTACATTCTTGGATGTTAAAGTTTTTCCCTTAAATGGCGGCTTAGGAACAACTCTATATCGGAAAACAACTGACAGAAATAAAAGCCTCCATTACACAAGTTACCACCAAGAAGTCTACGACAGAATTTGCCTTTCGGACAATTCTTGAGGATACGGAGGAATTGTTGTACGGATGAGTACTTTGCACATGCCTCCCAGCTCGTCGAAAGACTGGTTGAAAGAGGGTACCCAAAGAAACTTGTGAGACACGCCCTTGAACGAGCATGGTGGGTCCCCAGGGACTCGCTGCTTGAAAAAAAGAAAAAACAGGAATCCACTAGAATCGTGTGCGTAACAACTTTTTGTCCCAGTGCACACCAACTAAAGAAAATGATCAATACCAACTGGCATTTAGTTAAAGATCTACATGAGGACTTTTCGGAATTGCCATTGTTTGCATTTAAGAAAGATATGAACGTGGCAAACCATCTGGTCAGGGCAGCATTGCCCAATGAACAACAACTCAATCTCAGACAAATGCTTCAACTCCCTCCAATATTGGGACATCATAAATGTGGGACCTGTACATGCTGTGAGCAAACAGTAGAAGGATCAGTTTTCTCTTTTGAAGGCACTCATTGGAAGCATGAAAGCTTTACTAACTGCAAAACGAAAAATGTAGTTTATGGGATATTATGCCCATGTCCAAAACTGTATATTGGGAAGACCACGCAAGAGATCCGTCAAAGGATTACCCAGAACAAAGCTCGGATAAGAAGACATGTGGCAAATGCACCACTCGTCAACCATTGGATGTCAAATGAGCATAAGGAATCTAAACTCTCATGGACGGTAAAATCAAAAATCGAAAATGACAAACGCGGCAGTGACCTGGATGCCAGACTGAGCCAGCGGGAAGCTCTGTTAATTATGAAATATAATACCGCAATAAATGGCCTCAATGAAATTTCTGAAATTTTCAAGCTTTGAGAGGGCCCTTCTCAAAACTTTCAGAAGGCACCCCTGGATGATAACATCAAGATATACATTGCCTTTCTAACACTATGAATACTGATTGAGAAGGGTTGAACTGCGAACCTTTATATTTTTCCTTCATACTAAATATTGGGTTCACCATGAGAACTGCCCACCTACCTGTGCCTCGCAACATTCACCTAAAGCAATATCTTGAATTCTAAGAACCCCCACTGCCCGCGCGCAACAGTCACTTCATTTGGACTACCTCAGGACATACAGGACTTCAGTTCCCACAATGCTTCACGCAACAACGACTATGCGATATAAAGGGAATATTGTTCTACACCCACACAGACAGCCCCATCTATGGTACAATAGGACAACCTTACAAACATTTTCATTTCGTTTAGAACCGCCTTTTATATACATTGGACTTCTGGTCCCAGAATGCTTTGCTACGTGAGACCGATCATGTGACATACAGGAAGTAATTTTCCACACTCACTCAGGCACTGACTGAATTCAATCTGTGCCATGGCTCACCAGGACGTTTTTGTCGAACTAGGACTCTGATTAACTCAGAAAGTTTTGCTTGATTCAGGTAAGACTGCATCCAAGTCCGAGATTGCTTTAACAGAAAGCAGGACGCTAAGCAAAAGAAAATTGTGGAATCACTTCTATTTTAAAACCGGTTGTGGCGCGCAGCTCAGCAAAGAAAGGTTTCAATATGCGAGCGTGTTTCCAGTTCGGCGCTAACCAAGTGCTAACGCAGGTCACAAGTCCGTAATTGGTGGTTACTTTTTTAACCTTACAGAAAAAGATCATCCGAACTACTCAACAGCCTTAGGCGAGCCGCCCACGCTGTGTGTCCGCCATCAGATCGTCTTCCTCCCATTGGGGTAAGTGTCGGGGTAGAGAATGAGAGAATAAGAGATGTGATGCATGAATATGACTAACCTGCAATGTTTGTCATGTAAAGAAGGACCTAATCAGAACTTTCAACAATTTTTTTAGATTCCCATATACCACCACTACATAGGAGAATGGTAGCAAAGACTCAAGGTAGGGGAAGCGCCATTGGGGAGGCACACTTAAGTAAATTTTTTAGTTCACCTACAAATGGTTATGTTTTGTTTTTTGTAGAGTCTTCTTGGTCCTGATGAGAACCCCACAAGTTTCAGGGTTCGAAACGCGTCGACCATTATCCCAGGTCACCCTTTCTAAGGAATCACCATAGCTCATCTCAATCCGCTTTTTTGTCAAGAATTTGTTACAAAAAAAGTGCCTTAAACATCATTTCAGAATAATTTCGACCATTGAGATTTGGATTTAAATCTATTTTCATTTTATATTTGGATTTTGGTGCCCTTAGGGATTGTTTTGTTTGTAGTATGTTTGGGAAGGATGAAAGAAGAGTGGATGTGGTATAAGTGAAAAATTCGTCATTTCAAATGTGTTGTATATTTATTGTATATATAATACTTGTTTATGTTGTTGTACACACAGTATATATATTTGTTTTCTAAGATTGAAAATTGAAAAAAGAAATTCTTGGTCATTAAATGATGCAATTGTTAAAGCAGACGTTTATGTTATGTTCATAGAGGTCATGAGTAAATAGTCTCTAAAAAACCTATCAGTCCTGGCACACGTTTTGTTATCTAAAGTTTGGTCGGTTTAGCCTGACTGGTTAAGAGCCAAAGCCCATTCCCGGTTTCTGGTCTAAGAGCGAGCAGCTGCTCGCGAGGCTTACTTTGAAGTGTGACAAGCTACCACTTCAAATAGGCAGTTAAGAACCCTGCTATAGGTTCGTAATACACATGTCCCATTAGTAGGGCCCACTGTGGTAGTAAGTGTCATTTGTTTGTATGTTTGTTTGTCATTAACCAATTTTTATGTGGAATATCTGAATATTGGGTATGGCTGAAAAAGATACTTTCGCTTATAGTGAAGAGCATATTCGTAACCTTATTAGTGCCCCCCCGGTGTTCGCTTCTGCTACATTGAGCACCTCAGCTAAAACTCAGAACGAATCCGAAAAATTAATTAGATTATGCAAAAAACAAATCCGGACGGATTTGCACGGACATTTTTTGTTGTTACATTTGAAGGCAGGGACTATACCAACTGGACTGCAAATACACAATATTCCAGTGGTTTTCACGGACGACCCGGAATATAAAAGAAACTTTAGCTGCATTGAGACCAAATGCAGCAGAGACCTCATGGTCTTAACTGTTGAAACGGCACACAGAATTTCACTTAAACAATTGGAGGAAATCAATGTGTTGGAAACTGAAATCCAAAACAACCAATTAATTACGGACTCAAAAGCCCTTTTGGATAAAATTGAAAAAGAGATTTTAGAATTTAAGGAATTTACAGTAAATCAGAAAAGTAATACATTTGATCTTGACAAAAAGAATTTCTCTCTGGAATCAACATATCCGTATCTGCACAAAGACTTCTATTTAAGATCAGAATCAAGACGCTACCTTGGAGATAACCAAGGGAGATCACGGAACAAATTCCTTACATTTTCGGACACTTCATCATCCTCATCAGGAGGCGAGTCTGATTCTGGTGGATCAAGGAACAAACAAAACAGAAGGGATAACCAACAAGATCAGCAACCTCATCCCCAACAACAACAACAACAAAATCAAACTACTTTTTTAGGGAGAGGCCAACGGAGAGGACGAGGACGGATGCGCTACAACCAACAACCATGGGAAATGAGAACGCGCTGACAGTATTACAAGAATTAAAAACCTACTCAGTTTTCAATCTGTCCACACGCACATTGACCTCATCAGAAATTGCCATATTGAACAAAGGTTTATCCTTCGTCCCCTCGAAACTGTGGTAAATAAATAATTAATTACCGGTACTATTTTTTAATACAATCAATAAAACAGATAGCTCAATAAATAAGAGTCAGGATTCGAGGTATCTTGAGTCGACAGGCTTTAATCAGGCATAAAGGACAGGAACAGGACAGCCTGCAATAGAACGGAATGGCAGCTGCCAGGGAACGGGAAAGGACAAGAGAGGATGGGTAACTTTTTGTAACAGTCCACAGTATATATATATTAAAACAATTGCATTACATTCAATACAGTAGGCGTAGCAGTAGGCGTGACTCGTAGCAGTCGCGAAAGATAAGGGCAAAATGATGTAACAAGAAGGCGTGTACAGGGCGTATACATAGACATGTGATGTAAACGTAACAGAAATGTCATAAACGGGGCGGAAACATGGAGGGGGCTACCTGAGCAGCTGGGACCTCTAACCTAGTGGTGCGCGCAAACGGGCAATGACGTGTTACCAGGGAGAACTGGGGGCTATGACATCTGCGCTAGAAGAGGAGACTAAAGTCTGGAGTGTCAGAGCGACATGTACCCAAGGCATATCTGGTATCTGGTGTTTGGAGTACATATTGATAGAATCCAAAAGTTATCAGGGCAAAGGCTACTAGACACTAAGACTGGTGCATGCATAATTCTACATGTGTTGCGTGTGCGAGGAATATTCTATGAATATTAATACAGTATTTCTCTTACATGGAGACATAAAGGCTAGACCATGACGGAAACTATTGATGCGATGCAGTAGCTTAGGAATGCAGAGAAGGAGGGCTGGACTGATAACTAGAAGCATAACATACTCTAGGCAGACTGGGATGCAGAGCCAGGCCGGGCCGGGCACTGCGAGGCATGAAGTAAGTGAAGGGTCAGGGATGCAGGTGGGGGCTGTATCGCTCCTCGGAGAGGGTTCAGGAGACAGGAGCTGAATCTGAGTCCGGGCCCTTTTGAGGCCTAGAAACGGGGACAATTCAATGAATTAACGTGCACACTGTGAAATGTGGCAACGTAGGTTTACATAGGCCTAATATTCGTTGCTTTCACGATGACTGGAAACTGGCATACTAGAGATGGACACAACTGTAATTGCGTCTTTAATCGATCAGGAGGGAATACATGCATATCGATCATGCACATATAACATAAGATGGGGAACACGTAGGCACATACAACATGGCAAAATTTACTTTTCCACATTCCCTCCTTGTGCCCTACGTTTCCATCAGGAAACATCAATATTCATGATACCATCTATCATTTCATATAGCATCATCTGCTCGTCTCGAATTGTCTTGGAACGGGATTTAGGACTAGGAATACAAGAGGTAGCACACATGCCGCAAATCGCAGGGCCACATTGTATACAGAGGCAGCAACTGAATATGATCATTACTGCAATACCTAGGAATGACAATACTTTCCATCCCCAGGCAGATATAATACTCCAGAGCCAACCGGACCATGTCCAGGTGCCTGGATTCTGGTGTAACTGATGGGCAATTTTATGAAGTCTGGTTATAGCTGAATAAACAGACGGCGCGTTATTAGGAATGAAAATGCAGCAACTAGATCCGATGACTCTACATGCTCCTCCTCTATCGGCCAGTATGACGTCAAGAACGAGACGATTTTGGAGCACGACAAATCTCATAGCAGATTGCTCTTCAGTTAAGTTACCTAGAGCAGAAGTAGTCTCATTCACTACTGCTTCAAGGGTTCTGGTTAACCTACGTATTAACTTACTATTCTGGATAGGTCCTATAAAGAAGAAGAAACCTTTATTGAAGTCTTGATACTGTTATAGGGTAGTTTCAGTTTGATCGACAATTGGGGACTCGATCTCCCTTCTAGGTCTGACGTGTACTAGATGTGTGTTTCTGTGATAATCAGATGGGGCTAGAAAAACTGGTGGCAGTAGGAAGGCAATGTAACATGTTCCATCCCAATCGAGGGGCAGACGAACATATGCGGTCTGACCACAAACAAAATAAGAATGACGTGAGGCTTTAAAAATAGATTTCCCACTGTCACTATACTCGACAGTAGTAGTACAATCACTATGTCCTACATGTGCGGAACCATTCTTTCTGACACATAATTCGCCTTTGACCGGTAGTACTGAAATAGCAGGCAAATCTGGAGTAGTATCAGACTGAACATTCAGGACCATGAAATTCGAGGAATAATTACCTAAATCATATACTTCATTTTCTAGATCTAACCCTGTTCTATGGGAGAGACCTTGCTTGTCTGGAAAACATGTTCTATTCAGAAGGGACATATCATTGGAGGATGACGTTAAAGTGGACCATGCTCCACATGAACCATTATGTGAAAACGGATAAGGAAAGAGTGGCAGAACTCCCTTCGGTGTCTGGAAAGGGGGGAGTCGACCACACACCCAACAATTAGTGGCATTGCTGGTCTGGTGTGAATAGTGTAACATTCGAATGAATGTGTTATTTCGCATAGCAAGCCGATAGGATAGCTCGTGAGGAGGCAGATCACTAAATGTGTGCTCTACTGTAGCATTAGAAAACATATGTACATGTGAAATTGGAAAACATAAAATGTAAAGCATAACTTGTGCAGGTAACCATAAGACTCAAAAATATCAAGAAAAATAAAATGATAATACATCTTTTAGAGTTTTGACTAACTCTCTCACTATGGGGGTCTATCTCATACATGTCAGGAACCTGTCTAACCGTTTCACCCGAGAGGGACTTAGACAATTAAACTGGCTGACTTTTTTTTACTAGACCGAAGCTTCTCCTTATACTCCTGTTGCGGAGTTTTCTCTAACAGGGGAAGCTTGAGTTCAGAGTCTGTTTTTAGGCAGTCTTTAGGAATAAGGCAGTCCTTAGCAAAAGTCTTTTCTCGTAATCCATGGAATTTTTTGATATGGCCCAGGTGGACCCACCCCTTCCTGCCTTCAAGTTTGACGGCGGTCCTTGTTGTAAGCAACACCATGCGAGGCTCCTTCCAGCGGGGCTCCAGCGGACTTGAACGATCAAAATTCCGGACAAATACGTGATCACCGGGAACGACTTCATGCGGTTTCACCTCGGTGTTGTCTGGAAATGCGGCGGCAACCTGTGAACGACAAGAGTGTAGGGCAGACATCAAGGAAGCTAGGTAATCTGTCAGCATATTACTGGAAACATCTGTAATACTGCGGGGTCTAGGTGTACCCCACATGTTTGGGGGGCGGCCGAATACGACCTCATACGGGGACAGACCTGATCTGGAATGTGCAACCATCCTCATATAAAATAAAGCAACTGGCAGGGCAACCAGCCAGTCTACACCTTTTTCTCTACATACTTTTGCAATGCGGATTTTCAAAGTCTGATTATGTCTCTCTACGAGACCGGCTGCTTCAGGATGGCGTACACAATGGAACTTCCACTGGTACCCTAACAGAAGGGAAACATGTTTCATGAGCTCAGATGAGAATGGCTGGCCGTTATCTGAATACACGACCCTAGGGAGTCCATAGCGGGGAAAGAACTCACGAACCAACTGCCTGGCAGTGGTCGCGGCTGTGTAATCTGGAACTGGATATGCTTCTGTCCACCTGGACAAAGCGCATACAACTACGAGGATATACTTGAAACCTCGACATCGCTCCATCTGAATATAATCCATCTGGAGGACTTCAAAAGGGTGGTCAGGAGGTTGGAATCCACCTTGTTCCACCGGGACACTTTTACCTGGATTGAACTGACAACATATCATACAGGTACGGACTTTCTGCTTGGCTGCAGCTCGTAAGTGCTTGTTGAACCAAAGGTTCTGAATACTGTCTAACATAGCTTTTTCTCCTAGATGTGCTGGACTATGTGCGGTATTAATAATGACTTGAACCATAGAGTCGGGGAGAAACCATGTGGCTTTTCCCTTCGTCAACCATCCTTGATCTGTCTGGACCCCTCCTTGTTCGGACCATTTCTTGATTTCTTCGGGAGTAGCGTGTAACTGTATGTCTATGACATCTTGTGTAGGGTCCTTGACTGTCATACAAGTAGTCGGATCTGGAGTGAGTGTCTGTGTCGTGTTAACTAGAATGTCTGGGGTCTGAGCTGTAAGCTTGGCTGTTCGATCTGCTAGATCGTTACCTTGGGAAATGATGTCAGTAACTTTCGTATGTGCCTTGCACTTCATGATAGCGATAGCTGTCGGTAAATGTATTGCCTCTAACAGAGCTTGAATGAGGAGACCATGCTGAATCTTGGTTCCATGAGAAGTCATGAAACCTCTCTCCTGCCAGAGCACTCCAAAGTCGTGTACGACTCCGAATGCGTAACGTGAATCTGTATATATGTTTACTTTCAGGTTCTTGGCACGTATGCAGGCTTGGGTCAGAGCAACTAGCTCTGCTGCTTGAGCAGACAGGGTGTCAATACGATGTGTTTCTATAACTTCAGTTTCAGTAGTCACTGCATACGCGGCTACTAGTTCTCCTGTACTTGTTCTCATACATGAACCATCCACATAAAGTGTCAGGTCGGGATTAGGTAATGCAATGTCTGTCAGGTCTTGTCTTGGCTTTGTCATAGTGTTAACAACTTCCACACATTCATGTGTGGCAGGATTTGAAGTAACTGACGGTAACAGTGTAGCAGGATTTAGAATGTTGCAGCGTCTGATTTCTATGTGTAGCTGAAACAGTGTCAGTTCATAACCTGTTAAACGTGCAATTGTCAAGTGCTGAGTCTGTGTTCGGTTTAAAAGAACTTCCACGGAATGTGGAACTTGTACTGTCAGGGAGTGTCCTAATACTATGGAATCACTTTGTCTGATAGCTAGAGCTGTGGCTGCAACTGACTTGAGGCACGCAGGCAGAGCCTGGGCTACTGGATCTAATGTGCTCAAAAAATAAGCACAGGGTTTGTACTGTCCTGCTTGATCTTGTGTGAGAACAGATAATGCAGTACCATCACGTTCTGTGACAAAAAGTGTAAAAGGCTTACTGTAGTTCGGTGTTGCTAGAACAGGTGCTTGGCATAAGGCTTTCTTTAATTCATTGAAAACAAGTGTATGTTCCTGGGTCCAAGGGAGGACAGTCGATACGGCTGCCTCCTGTGTCGTTAACTGTATCAGTGGCTTGGCTAGAAATGCATACTGAGGAATCCATTGTCTGCAATAAGAAGTGAGGCCAATAAAAGCTCGTACCTCCTTCTGTGTCTTGGGCTGTGGAAGACTCGCTATTAACTGGATACGGTCTGGTGTCAACTGCCTACCCCACTTGGACAGTAAGTGTCCTAAGTAGACCACTTGCTGGACACAGAATTGTAATTTGGAAGGGGACACCTTGTGCCCCTGCTCGGCCAGAAAATACAGAACCGTGAGTGACGCACGCTCGCAGTCACGTTCAGAACGGGCTGTGATCAGTAGATCATCAACATACTGGAGCAGGGCAGTGTCAGTTGGCATGTGAATATTGTCTAGTTGTCTCTTAAGTGCTTGACTGTAAATACTAGGACTTTCTGTGAAACCTTGAGGAGCTCGTGTGAATTTATAGCTTCTTCCATTTAAACAAAAACCGAAAAGGTACTGGCTGTCTGGATGAATGGGGACACTGAAAAATGCGTTCTTGAGATCGATAACTGTTAAGAATGTAGCTTTAGAATCAATGGCTGTCAATAGGGAAGAAATATCTGAGACTACTGGGTACTGCGGTATGATACATTTATTAAGCTCTCGAAGGTCAATCACTAATCGATATACTGGAGGTGCATTTGGATCAGTACGTTTCAGGACTGGAATGATAGGAGAATTACATACATTGGAGTCAGTTTCTACAACCACTCCTTGAACAATAAGTTCGTCAATAATTTTGGATAAGGCTGCTACAGCCTCAGGTGGCAATCTGTACTGTCTGATTCGTGGCAAAACTATACCTTGCTTGAGAGTCACACGATGGGGTGTGATATGCATACAACCTACATCAGTTGGACCTTGCGCCCATAAATGCTGTGGTACATTCAATAATCTTGGATCAAAATCACGTAATACATAATGACCTTTAAAGTCTCTCAGAAACAATCTGACCCCTTCTGGGGAGCAGCAAATTACTGCACCTAATTCTTTTAATGTTTTAATGCCTAACAAATTTTCTGGACATGATTTCGTAAGTAACAAATCAGTAGTTCGGGACAATGGACCAACTTCTAGAGTGATTGGTTTCGAAATTTCATTAACAATCGGCTTTCCTGAAAATCCAAGGGAAACATTTTTAGAGCCTGAGAGCGGAGCCCCTGGAACCTCGTCATGACTGATAGTAGTCCTACTTGCCCCTGTATCAATCAAAAACTTTCTGTCTTTCCCTAATACTTGACTGTGTAGATAGGGACCCTCTTGATCTACAGGTATCTCGATGAGAGGCAAGCCTACCTCCCTCTCTAGGCTGTTTCATGAATACTGCTGATACTCTGGATACTCTGTCTGGGCATACTGGTACATTTGCTGTGTAACATGCTGTGTTGCAGCGATAGGCTGCGGTGCTGGAACTGTCTGTTGTGCATTCTGTGGTGGCTGAGAAGTCTGTGAAACTTGTTCTTGTCTAGGCGGACGTGGTCTTTCTTTAGTCTTGCCAGTAGCTATGTTGTGTTTCAGAACTGCACACTCGTTTATAAAATGACCTGGCTGTTTACAGTAATTGCAAGTCCCTTTAACGGGAGCTGCAGGATGACTGGCTTGATTCGGACCCCTCTTCTGACTGTCTTGTGGAACAGATTGTGCAACTAATACTTTCATTTTCGTGTCTTTCATACGTCTCCTTTCGTGTTCTTGCTCTTCCCTGATTCTGTTCTGGTGATACTGGAGCATTTGTAACATCTGTGACGGAGTATTAGCTTGCCAACTACTTTTGACTTTCAATACTCGATTTTTAACTTGTGGACTTGAATTCTCGACTAGTTTGGTAACAAAAAGATGAGGGTACGATTCACTACTTGTTTTCAAACCACTGTTAATAATAAAACATTTTTCAAATCTAGAATAAAAATCACTAGTGTCTTCATCCTGTTTCTGTTTACAAGCTGAGATTGCATCCCAATCTTCCTTTTTCGTGGCTAGTAACCTTGGCAAAACCTGTATCAATAACTCTGGCAATTCTTTAACTTTACCCCCAAGACCGGTACCTGGTACTCGTGAATTATCTTCAGCTTCTAGAGCTGTCCAATCTATCTTTTTCTCTCCCACCTCCCATTCTTTTTCCTTGAGTTTTTCATATACCCCTGCGGGCAACAGGACCTTTAACATTTTAATGATATCAGGATACGTGTATTCTCCCATACGGAGCATGTCTTTTAATTCTCGATGGAACCCTGCTGGATCTTTGTCGTGACAGGGAATTAACTTTTTCATCTCTAAGAGTTCCATCTTTGTGATAGGGGTGTAAACAAATACTCGTTCTAGCTCACCACCCGCTGTCCTAACTGGGTGTACTTCTCGTAACGGATGCTGTCTATCTATGTAAAATGATTTACTTTCTGGAGGTGAGACACGAACAAAATGCGGATTCAGAAACGTTCGATATTTGTGGCGCTGTTCTAGAATGATACTAATTAAATCAGTACCTAGACCTCTCCATCTATACTGGAGTAACTCGTTCAGAACATCATGTAACGGACCTGGATCAGAATGCTGTCCCTCATACAGTGTAATGAGGTGCTGGATCATATACATACCCACCAGTCGCTGCTCGGCTGGGGGCAGTTTCAGAAACATTCGTGCCACTATTTCGTCTGGAAAAGTGGTAGAATCAGTAGTCCATCGGACTGCTGATCGGGCTAGTTCTTGTTCATGCATGGTACTAAGTTCACTATAACCGATTCGTGATTTCAGAATGTGATCGGTAACTTGAAATACTTGCTCAAGAGAACTTTGTTCTGGTGCTGGAGAAGGGAAAATGTTCTTGTGTTCTAGGCGTGAATGTCGGTCGGGAAGTCTAGTTCTACCTACATACGCTATTCTGGAGGGATTCTCGTCGTCTACCTCTTCAGTATCAGAGTTGTCTTCTTTCTCGGTTACTTGTGCTGCTTCTCGTTTCTCGTGTAACTTTATTATTTCCCTACGGATTTTCTTGTACATACTCTCTATACAGTTCTGTGTCTTGTGTCTTCCCTCGGCTATATGGTCACTCCACCTGGTCAGGACTTTCATTTCTTCCGGATCTTTATCCGGATAATCTTGTTCCCTTATTAAACAATTAATTAGAAACTTTAAAAGCATGAGCTGAATCTCGACTTTTCTTTGGACCATGGCGTTGCCAATACTTTCTGGATCTACTCGTGTACGGATGAAACTATATATTCTGTCTAGATATCCTTTCATATTCGGCAGGGTGTCCAAATATTCGGTCACCCGTCTTACACGCAATGAATACAGGACCATATCATCATCGCCTGGGACTGGATCATAACGGCATTCGGTAAGGGCTCGCTTGATATCTGCAACTGACTGAAGCTTGGGCGAACGCTGTAACGCTCGTTCATGTAGCTCGAGTAACGTTAGACGTCTGTGTTGAGGCGGGGTTCCAGGAGGACTTCCCCCCGTGGCCCCTAGACTAGAATTGTCGACGGGTATTGTACGTGCTGGGAGAGTGACTGATGTAGCGGGTACATGTACTGTAGGCTGGACCGGGGGTACCGTAACAGGTGCTGTAACGGGTGCCCCGGTGGCTGGAGGAACAGGAATTACATTATTTACGGGAGCTGGCGGAACAGGATTTGCATATTCTGGGACTGTGTCGTCCAAATAGGACGAGAGAAAAATATCAGCTGCGGTCGGTTTGTGACGTAGCTTGATCGGAACTAATGGCGGCGGAAAATTACATGGTGCTTCCGGGGTTGCTTTCGGCAAGCCCTCGGCAAGAAGAGGATACATACCCTTAATAAGGGCATTTCTCTGTCTGTCTGACTGTTCGGCTTTAACTCGTTCACCTACTTCGATCAATTCCCTTTCTTGGGCTCTTTCTGAGGATTCCCTACTTAATTCTGTTTTTCTGATTTCTTTTTCGGTTTTTCTATGAGATTCTTTGCGCCATAACTCGATGGCGTCTTTCTGGGACTGTCTGGCTTTCTTTTTCCATAATACTTCTTCTACTCGCATGATGCACTCGACATCCCACGTACCTGATACGGGCCATCTATATTTCTCTTCTAATTCCTTGGTGTAATCCACCCATAAGTCTAGATATAATATGGCACTTAGGCCATGCTTATGATACATAAAATGACCTGGACTGTCCCTAGGCGGGACAGGAACTGCTTCCTCGAGCAATCCTTTTCTGGTTTTTAACTGACGTAATTTCGAGAATAGAGGCATTGCCTAGGCTGGAATCTGGACACAATACAATACACGATAAACACAATAATAACTGGAAAAACAAATCACTCATACCACGACATTGAAAACACATGAAATAACATTTAAAATAACAATTCGGACAGAACACATGAATTTCTCGAGAACAGAACTTACTAGAATGACTAGATGCACTGCTAAAACAGCACGAAACTTACCGGTCCCATAAAGAGACACGTCAGGACCCGCGTCCACCTAGGTGAACACTTCGTGTTGGATCTGCGTACCTAAACCCACGGACCAGAGACAAATTAATTGACCCTGTCTAGATACTACCCCAGCAACGGTACTCACCGGGCAGCAAGAACGGAAGGCCTCGGACTGGACTGCTACGACGACGGACTACGAACTTCGGACTTCAGTTACAGGTGGGCCTCCGGATACCTCGGACCTTGGACTCTCGGCTTGGGCTCTGGTCGGGACTCGCCGCGTTCCTCACCGCCTCGTCTGGATGCTGGACCGCAACCTCCGTCTCCTCCGTGGGCCTGAGGGATACTTGAAGCAGAAATATCTGCCGGTGCGCAGTAGAGTTCCGTCACGGCTGCAGAGGGTCAGGGGGCCTGCGTGGCTTCGCCGGCGCGTGGGGAAAGGGCAAGTCCCTATTCGGGCGCCATTATGTGGTAAATAAATAATTAATTACCGGTACTATTTTTTAATACAATCAATAAAACAGATAGCTCAATAAATAAGAGTCAGGATTCGAGGTATCTTGAGTCGACAGGCTTTAATCAGGCATAAAGGACAGGAACAGGACAGCCTGCAATAGAACGGAATGGCAGCTGCCAGGAAACGGGAAAGGACAAGAGAGGATGGGTAACTTTTTGTAACAGTCCACAGTATATATATATTAAAACAATTGCATTACATTCAATACAGTAGGCGTAGCAGTAGGCGTGACTCGTAGCAGTCGCGAAAGATAAGGGCAAAATGATGTAACAAGAAGGCGTGTACAGGGCGTATACATAGACATGTGATGTAAACGTAACAGAAATGTCATAAACGGGGCGGAAACATGGAGGGGGCTACCTGAGCAGCTGGGACCTCTAACCTAGTGGTGCGCGCAAACGGGCAATGACGTGTTACCAGGGAGAACTGGGGGCTATGACATCTGCGCTAGAAGAGGAGACTAAAGTCTGGAGTGTCAGAGCGACATGTACCCAAGGCATATCTGGTATCTGGTGTTTGGAGTACATATTGATAGAATCCAAAAGTTATCAGGGCAAAGGCTACTAGACACTAAGACTGGTGCATGCATAATTCTACATGTGTTGCGTGTGCGAGGAATATTCTATGAATATTAATACAGTATTTCTCTTACATGGAGACATAAAGGCTAGACCATGACGGAAACTATTGATGCGATGCAGTAGCTTAGGAATGCAGAGAAGGAGGGCTGGACTGATAACTAGAAGCATAACATACTCTTGGCAGACTGGGATGCAGAGCCAGGCCGGGCCGGGCACTGCGAGGCATGAAGTAAGTGAAGGGTCAGGGATGCAGGTGGGGGCTGTATCGCTCCTCGGAGAGGGTTCAGGAGACAGGAGCTGAATCTGAGTCCGGGCCCTTTTGAGGCCTAGAAACGGGGACAATTCAATGAATTAACGTGCACACTGTGAAATGTGGCAACGTAGGTTTACATAGGCCTAATATTCGTTGCTTTCACGATGACTGGAAACTGGCATACTAGAGATGGACACAACTGTAATTGCGTCTTTAATCGATCAGGAGGGAATACATGCATATCGATCATGCACATATAACATAAGATGGGGAACACGTAGGCACATACAACATGGCAAAATTTACTTTTCCACAAAACCTACAAACTTCGTTAAGATGAAATTGGAAGCAATGGAGTTTTGCCGTATGATTCGACTCAGAACTTTCTTTAAAGATTCTCCCCCTTCCAATATGTTGGAAGTCACTGGACTTAAAAAGAAATCTACCTTTATCCCTCCTGGGTATAAAATTCCAAAAGAGGTTTTAACATTTGAAAGGACTTTGCTTTCAGGAATATCAGCAATTGAACATAAAAAGCAATACATCAAATACAACCTTCAAAAAAGTGAAAAGGATGCCCCATTGACATTAAAAAATGACAAAACTGTGGTCATAAAACAGGCCGATAAGGGAGGAGGAATAGTGGTCTGGGATGTAAACAAATATAAGGAAGAAATATTTAGGCAACTCAATGATACCAACTGTTATCGTCGGATCGGAAAGAACCCCACAAATGATCTACAATCCGAACTTTTCAGGATCATTCAAAGTGGTTTTGAGTGTGGGATCCTTGGTCCTAAAGAATTTCTCTACCTTCAAAATACAAGTCCCAGAATACCGGTGTTCTATGTTCTCCCCAAGTTACATAAAGATGACACAAATCTGCCAGGACGCCCAATTGTTTCGGGCTGTGATTCTCTCATAGAACCAGTGGCGAAATATATTGATTTCTTTCTGAAGCCATTTGTCAACGAAGTACCAGCTCATTTGAAAGACACCACAGCTTTTTTGAACCGAATAAAGACTGTACAGTTTGACATTACAAATCAATTATTGGTGACAATGGACGTCACTTCACTTTATACTCAAATACCACAAGAACAAGCATTGGAGACGTTGGAGTTTTTTCTGGATTCTAGACCACGCCCCAGAAGGGTCCCCACAGAATTTTTGTTAAATTTAGCAAAATTTGCTTTACAGAGAAACTTCTTCACATTCGACTCCGAATTCTTCTTCCAGGTAAAAGGAGTAGCCATGGGCTGCCCCTTTGCACCTGAGCTGGCAGTTCTCTACATGGGACTATATGAAGAAAAATTCATTTACAATAACAACCCATACTCGGACAGCATTTCTAAATATATGAGGTACATAGACGATGTCTTCTTTATCTGGACCGGATCCCAAGAACTTCTGGAGGAATTTGTCGGCTGGATTAATTCAAAAACACAGGACATTAAATTCACTGCGGAATCATCAAATCGAGCAATTACATTCTTGGATGTTAAAGTTTTTCCCTTAAAGGCGGCTTAGGAACAACTCTATATCGGAAAACAACGGACAGAAATAAAAGCCTCCATTACACAAGTTACCACCCAAGAAGTCTACGACAGAATTTGCCTTTCGGACAATTCTTGAGGATACGGAGGAATTGTTGTTGTAAGGATGAGTACTTTGCACATGCCTCCCAGCTCGTCGAAAGACTGGTTGAAAGAGGGTACCCAAAGAAACTTGTGAGACACGCCCTTAAACGAGCATGGTGGGTCCCCAGGGACTCGCTGCTTGAAAAAAAGAAAAAACAGGAATCCACTAGAATCGTGTGCGTAACAGCTTTTTGTCCCAATGCACACCAACTAAAGAAAATGATCAATACCAACTGGCATTTAGTTAAAGATCTACATGAGGACTTTTCGGAATTGCCATTGTTTGCATTTAAGAAAGATATGAACGTGGCAAACCATCTGGTCAGGGCAGCATTGCCCAATGAACAACAACTCAATCTCAGACAAATGCTTCAACTCCCTCCAATATTGGGACATCATAAATGTGGGACCTGTACATGCTGTGAGCAAACAGTAGAAGGATCAGTTTTCTCTTTTGAAGGCACTCATTGGAAGCATGAAAGCTTTACTAACTGCAAAACGAAAAATGTAGTTTATGGGATATTATGCCCATGTCCAAAACTGTATATTGGGAAGACCACGCAAGAGATCCGTCAAAGGATTACCCAGCACAAATCTCGGATAAGAAGACATGTGGCAAATGCACCACTCGTCAACCATTGGATGTCAAATGAGCATAAGGAATCTGAACTCTCATGGACGGTAATATCAAAAATCGAAAATGACAAACGCGGCAGTGACCTGGATGCCAGACTGAGCCAGCGGGAAGCTCTGTTAATTATGAAATATAATACCGCAATAAATGGCCTCAATGAAATTTCAGAAATTTTCAAGCTTTGAGAGGGCCCTCCTCAAAACTTTCAGAAGGCACCCCTGGATGATAACATCAAGATATACATTGCCTTTCTAACACTATGAATACTGATTGAGAAGTGTTGAACTGCGAACCTTTATATTTTTCCTTCATACTAAATATTGGGTTCACCATGAGAACTGCCCACCTACCTGTGCCTCGCAACATTCACCTAAAGCAATATCTTGAATTCTAAGAACCCCCACTGCCCATGCGCAACAGTCACTTCATTTGGACTACCTCAGGACATACAGGACTTCAGTTCCCACAATGCTTCACGCAACAACGACTATGCGATATAAAGGGAATATTGTTCTACACCCACACAGACAGCCCCATCTATGGTACAATAGGACGACCTTAAAAACATTTTCATTTCGTTTAGAACCACCTTTTATATACATTGGACTTCTGGTCCCAGAATGCTTTGCTACGTGAGACCGATCATGTGACATACAGGAAGTAATTTTCCACACTCACTCAGGCACTGACTGAATTCAATCTGTGCCATGGCTCACCAGGACGTTTTTGTCGAACTAGGACTCTGATTAACTCAGAAAGTTTTGCTTGATTCAGGTAAGACTGCATCCAAGTCCGAGATTGCTTTAACAGAAAGCAGGACGCTAAGCAAAAGAAAATTGTGGAATCACTTCTATTTTAATACCGGTTGTGGCGCGCAGCTCAGCAAAGAAAGGTTTCAATATGCGAGCGCGTTTCCAGTTCGGCGCTAACCAAGTGCTAACGCAGGTCACAAGTCCGTAATTGGTGGTTACTTTTTTAACCTTACAGAAAAAGATCATCCAAACTACTCAACAGCCTTAGGCGAGCCGCCCACGCTGTGTGTCCGCCATCAGATCATCTTCCTCCCATTGGGGTAAGTGTCGGGGTAGAGAATGAGAGAATAAGAGATGTGATGCATGAATATGACTAACCTGCAATGTTTGTCATGTAAAGAAGGACCTAATCAGAACTTTCAACAATTTTTTTAGATTCCCATATACCACCACTACATAGGAGAATGGTAGCAAAGACTCAAGGTAGGGGAAGCGCCATTGGGGAGGCACACTTAAGTTAATTTTTTAGTTCACCTACAAATGGTTATGTTTTGTTTTTTGTAGAGTCTTCTTGGTCCTGATGAGAACCCCACAAGTTTCAGGGTTCGAAACGCGTCGACCATTATCCCAGGTCACCCTTTCTAAGGAATCACCATAGCTCATCTCAATCCGCTTTTTTGTCAAGAATTTGTTACAAAAAAAGTGCCTTAAACATCATTTCAGAATAATTTCGACCATTGATGATTTGGATTTAAATCTATTTTCATTTTATATTTGGATTTTGGTGCCCTTTGGGATTGTTTTGTTTGTAGTATGTTTGGGAAGGATGAAAGAAGTATGGATGTGGTATAAGTGAAAAATTTGTCATTTCAAATGTGTTGTATATTTATTGTATATAATAGTATATATAATACTTGTTTATGTTGTTGTACACACAGTATATATATTTGTTTTCTAAGATTGAAAATTGAAAAAAGAAATTCTTGATCATTAAATGATGCAATTGTTAAAGCAGGCTTTTATAGTACTGGCACTAAAAATCAGTGAGAGCAGTGCAACTTAATAAACTCTGCACTAGCGGAAGTCTGCAGAGTGCGACAGAGTTTCTATGGCACTTCGTGGAGTTCCGCGGAGTAAAACTCTGCAAACGACGGCAAGGCATTATCAAAACGTGACAGATATCCTGCCTGCCTTATTATAATTGCCACAGGATGTAATGCATTCTTAATGGGGCGGGCAGGATACCTGTCACATTTGTGATGGAATAAACCATCCGCTGAAATCTAAATGAGGCCTTTGGTGTACATTGTGTCCAGTGTGGCTAGCTGGGCTTGACGGATCTTGTGGTTTGTTGGTCTCTCACTGCTTTAAGGTCATCGCCAGGCAGACCTTCTGTCAGCTGCGCCTCGTGCAGATCTTCCTTCCAGGCAGGACTTCTGTCAGCTGCGCCTTGTGCAGATCTTCCTTCCAGGCTGTACTTCTGTCAGCGGCGCCCTGTGCAGATCTTCCTTCCAGTCAGGACTTCTGCCAGCTGCGCCTCGTGCAGATCTTCCTTTCTAGGCAGGACTTCTGCCAGCTGCACCTTGTGTAGATCTTCCTTTCTAGGCAGGACTTCTGTTAGCTGCGCTTCGTGCATATCTTCCTTCCAGGGTGGACTTCTCTCAGCTGTGCCTTGTGCATATCTTCCTTCCAGTCAGGACTTCTGCCAGCTGCGCCCTGTGCGGATCTTCCTTTCTAGGCTGGACTTTTGCCAGCTGCGCCTCGTGCAGATCTTCCTTTCTAGGCAGGACTTCTGTCAGCTGTGCCTTGTGCATATCTTCCTTTCTAGGCTGGACTTTTGCCAGCTGCGCCTCGTGCAGATCTTCCTTTCTAGGCAGGACTGCTGCCAGCTGTGCCTTGTGCATATCTTCCTTTCTAGGCAGGACTGCTGCCAGCTGTGCCTTGTGCAGATCTTCCTTTCTAGGCAGGACTGCTGCCAGCTGTGCCTTGTGCAGATCTTCCTTTCTAGGCTGGACTTCTGTCAGCTGTGCCTTGTGCATATCTTCCTTCCAGTCATGACTTCTGCCAGCTGTGCCTTGTGCATATCTTCCTTTCTAGGCTGGACTTCTGTTAGCTGCGCCTCGTGCATATCTTCCTTCCAGGAGGACTTCTATCAGCTGTGCCTTGTGCATATCTTCCTTTCTTGGCAGGACTTCTGCCAGCTGTGCCTTGTGCATATCTTCCTTCCAGGAGGACTTCTATCAGCTGCGCCTTGTGCATATCTTCCTTTCTAGGCAGGACTTCTGCCAGCTGTGCCTTGTGCATATCTTCCTTTCTAGGCAGGACTTCTGTCAGCTGTGCCTCGTGCAGATCTTCCTTTCTAGGCAGGACTTCTCTCAGCTGTGCCTTGCGCATATCTTCCTTCCAGGGTGGACTTCTGTCAGCTGCGCCTTGTGCAGATCTTCCTTTCTAGGCAGGACTTCTGCCAGCTGCGCCTTGTGCATATCTTCCTTTCTAGGCAGGACTTCTCTCAGCTGTGCCTTGTGCAGATCTTCCTTCCAGGGTGGACTTCTATCAGCTGTGCCTTGTGCATATCTTCCTTTCTAGGCTGGACTTCTGCCAGCTGTGCCTTGTGCAGATCTTCCTTTCTAGGCTGGACTTCTGTCAGCTGCGCCTTGTGCATATCTTCCTTTCTAGGCTGGACTTCTGTCAGCTGTGCCTTGTGCATATCTTCCTTCCAGTCATGACTTCTGCCAGCGGCGCCTCGTGCAGATCTTCCTTTCTAGGCAGGACTTCTGCCAGCTGTGCCATGTGCATATCTTCCTTTCTAGGCAGGACTTCTGTCATCTACGCCTTGTGCAGATCTTCCTTCCAGTCAAGACTTCTGCCAGCTGCGCCTCGTGCAGATCTTCCTTTCTAGGCAGGACTTCTCTCAGCTGTGCCTTGCGCATATCTTCCTTCCAGGGTGGACTTCTGTCAGCTGCGCCTTGTGCAGATCTTCCTTTCTAGGCTGGACTTCTGTCAGCTGTGCCTTGTGCATATCTTCCTTCCAGTCATGACTTCTGCCAGCTGTGCCTTGTGCATATCTTCCTTTCTAGGCTGGACTTCTGTTAGCTGCGCCTCGTGCATATCTTCCTTCCAGGAGGACTTCTATCAGCTGTGCCTTGTGCATATCTTCCTTTCTTGGCAGGACTTCTGCCAGCTGTGCCTTGTGCATATCTTCCTTCCAGGAGGACTTCTATCAGCTGCGCCTTGTGCATATCTTCCTTTCTAGGCAGGACTTCTGCCAGCTGTGCCTTGTGCATATCTTCCTTTCTAGGCAGGACTTCTGTCAGCTGTGCCTTGTGCAGATCTTCCTTCCAGGAAGGGGCTTCGGTCAGCTGTGCCTTGTGCATATCTTCCTTCCAGGGTGGACTTCTGTCAGTCGTACCTTGTGCATATCTTCCTTCCAGGGTGGACTTCTCTCAGCTGTGCCTTGTGCAGATCTTCCTTTCTAGGCAGGACTTCTGTCAGCTGCGCCTTGTGCATATCTTCCTTTCTAGGCAGGACTTCTGTCAGCTGAGCCTTGTGCATATCTTCCTTTCTAGGCAGGACTTCTGTCAGCAGCGCCTTGGGCAGATCTTCCTCCCAGGCAGGGCTTCTGTCAGCTGCACCTTGTGCAGATCTTCTTTTCAGGCAGACCTTCTGTCAGCTGTGCCCTGTGCAGATCTTCCTTCCAGGCAGGGGCTTCTGTCAGCTGCACCTTCTGCAGATCTTCCTTCCAGGCAGGACCTTCTGTCAGCTGCGCCTTGTGCAGATCTTCCTCCCAGGCAGGGTCTTCTGTCAGCTGCTCCTTGTGTGGATCTGCTTTCCAGACAAGGACTTATTTCCTCATGGATCCGTTCAAAGGTTGGGAGAGGTAGAACTGGTCAAGGTCACCTTCTTTATTGCAGTTCTACTGGTCAAGCCACAGAGGTCGAGCTCTGAGATAGAGAGTCTGGATTTTCTGAGCTCTATGGAACATTAAGACAGTTCTACCGCCTCCAGCACACACTACAAGACTCCAAGAGTCAACGCTACAAGTGCTGCTCCAAGGTTTAATTCAACCAATGTATCTGAACATCCCCTGGCAAATGCCAACTAGAGAAACAATCAGTCATTTATTAAGCCGGGGGCCGCTACTGATCGAACAGCCAGGTCTTAGTATCCTCCTGAAGGTCAGCAGGTCTTGGGTCTGTCGTAGGCTCAGTGGGAGGGTGTTCAATGTCTTGGCGGCGAGGTCGGAGAAGGATCTCGCGCAGGTGGTCGTTCTTCGGATGCGACGGACGGTGGCGAGTGAGGTCGGCGGAGCGTAGCTGGCAGTTGGGGGTGTAGAAGGAGAGCCGTCTGTTGAGGTAGGCTGGGCCGTTCTTGTGAGTGCCTTGTGTGCGTGGATGAGGAGCTTGAAGGATATCCTCTTGTTGATGGGGAGCCAGTGTAGGTTTCTCAGGTGGGGGTGATGTGGTACATCGAGGCTCAGTCGTGCCAAGGCATTTTGGATGCATTGTAGTCGATTGATGAGCTTGGTTGGGGCTCCCGCTTAGAGGGCGTTTCCGTAGTCGAGTCTGCTGCTGACGAGGGCCTGGGTGACTGTCTTTCTTGTATCTGTCGGGATCCATCTGTAGATCTTGCGGAGCATGCGGAGGGTGTTGAAGCAGGAGGAGGAGACGATGTTGACTTGCTTGGTCATTGGAAGTGTTGAGTCGAGGATGATTCCCAGGTTGCGTGCGTGGAGGTTGGTGGTCGGGGCTGCCCCCAGTGCCGTTGGCCACCAGGAGTCGCCAAGGCTGACGGGTTGGAGCCGAGGATGAGCACCTCCGTCTTGTCCGAGTTCAGCTTCAGACGGCTGATCTTCATCCAGTTGGCAACAGCCTACATTCCGTCATGGAATTTGGCTTTGGCGGTGATGGGGTTCTTGGTGAGGGAGAAGATCAGCTGAGTGTCGTCGGTGTAGGAGATTATATTGAGGTCGTGCTGTCAGGCGACGTGTGCGAGCGGGGCCATGTAAATGTTGAACAGTGTCGGGCTGAGGGAGGATCCTTGAGGTAGGCCGCAGAGGATCTCTGAGGCTTCGGAATGGACCGGGGGGAGGCAGACGCTCTCGGTTCTGCCGAAGAGGAAGGAGGTGGTCCATTCCACGGCCTTGTCTCGGATCCCTGCGGCCTGGAGGCATGCGCGTAGTGTGCGGTGGCAGACTGTGTCGAAGGCGGTGGAGAGGTCTAGGAGGATGAGGGCTGCAGTCTTCCCCTTGTCTAGCAGGGTCCTGATGTCGTCGGTGGCGGCGATGAGGGCTGTCTCGGTGCTGTGGTTGCTGCGGAACCCTGACTGGGAAGGTTCCAGGATTCGGTTGTTTTCGAGGTATCGGGTTAGCTGTCTGTTAACAATTTTCTTGATGACCTTGGCCGGGAAGGGGAGCAGAGAGATGGGTCGGAAGTTCTTGAGGTCTCTTGGGTTTGCCTTGGGTTTTTTGAGTAGGGCGGTGAACTCGCCGTGTTTCCAGCTCTCTGTTAAGGTCGCGGTCTCAAGGGAGAGATTGATGAAGTTGCATAGGTGGGGTGCGATGGAGCTGCTTGCTTTGTTGAAGACGTGGTGCGGGAAAGGGTCTGACGGTGAGCCGGAGTGGATTGTGCTCATGGTCTTGATGGTTTTTTAAGTAAACAAGGGAGCCCAATGGATACCCTGGACCATGGGTAGTCAATTATTATAGAGAACAAAGGTCCTAAGGATAGTTCAATAAAATAAACAATGAAATTATAGACCGAAATCAGTACTATAATAAAATTTTCTCCACACAGCCGGGTGAGGAAATATTTAATGTATGATCAAGGAGAAATCAATTGACCTAGGGGAGGTCACATACACACATTTAGATAGGGCACAATCCTGTACCTATCCCAAAGTCAGAAAACATATAGTAAGCAAAGTAAACAAGTCAGGAAAAGGGTTTAACATGTAAAAAACGTTGGAGCCAACTGTCGCTTGCAAAATGTTACACAATCTCAGCAATCTTCGACATACAGTATCTACAGGGCAATATACAGATGAATTAACTGCAGAACTGTTTAAGCGTCGACGTTTCAATCCCCTGGCTCCTAATAAACCGGGATCATCATCAGGACTGTATTAATCATTGCCTGTTTTAATTGCAGAAGCCTGTTGGGGTACAGATGGAAAAAATAATAAGGGAACAACATAAGGCATCCGCCTACAATTGTAAAAGCTTTTCAGTAGCGAGGTCCATAAACACATTTAGCTGGCAGCTAGTGATTAAACAGGTGACCTTAGTTTGTGACTATGTGACATGTTCAAGGAGCAAACATGCAAGTGAGGGCCACCTGGTAAACCACAGCTTAGTGCAAATGGAGGTCACGACATGGGTAGGAAGACCAACCTTTACCGTCACTGTGAGTGGGTGGGTGGGTGCTGAGTTACAATGATCGTGGTGGACTGTTAGCTCTGGCCCCTCCTTGCTTTCAGACAATTCTGATATTTGCAACCAGGCCATTACCTCAATACCGGTGCACTAATATATATTTGCACTAAGCTGTGGTTTACCAGGCGGCCCTCACTTGCATGTTTGCGCCTTGAACATGTCACATAGCCACAAACTAAGGTCACCTGTTTAATCACTAGCTGCCAGCTAAATGTGTTTATGGACCTCGCTACTGAAAAGCTTTTACAGACGCTTAAACAGTTCTGCAGTTAATTCATCTGTATATTGCCCTGTAGATACTGTATGTCGAAGCTTGCTGAGATTGTGTAACATTTTGCAAGCGACAGTTGGCTCCAACGTTTTTTGCCTGGTAAACCCTTTTCCTGACTTGTTTACTTTGCTTACTATATGTTTTCTGACTTTGGGATAGGTAAAGCATGGTCTTGATGGTGTCATGGACGCTCACGCTGGTCCAGGCTAGCAAAGGCATGTGTTCGATGGTGTGCGGAGGGTCTATTGTGTTGCTGTCTGTTGGGGCTGTCTGGGTGTTGAAGCGGTCGTGTATGTCTGCTATCTTGCGATGGAAGAAGGTGGCGAGGGAGTCGCACAGGGCTTGCGACGGCGGGATGTCGTTGGTGTTGGAGCTGGGGTTGGAGAGTTCCTTCACGATGTTGAAGAGCTCCTTGCTGTCGTGTGCGTTGATGTCGAGGCGGTCTTTGAAGGAGGTCTTCTTGGCAGCCCTGATGAGGTGGTGGTGGTTGCGGACGGCGTCCTTGCGTGCTGCGTTGCTGTCCGGAGTTTGTTCACGTTGCCATTTCTTCTCTAATTTCCTGCAGGCATGCTTGGAATCTAGGAGTTCTGGGGTGAACCAGCTGGCCCTATTGCTGGTGTCTCTGTGGGGGGGTTTCTTCAGTGGGGAGAGGGTGTTGGCGCAGTCCTCGATCCAGCATCTGAGGTTGTGGGCAGCGACGTCGGTGTTGGAGGGTTCGGTGGGTGGGCTAAGAGCAAGGTTTGCATGTAGTTGGTCTTCGGTGATTTTGCTCCAGCAGCGGTGGGGGATCTGTTGGGTGCGGTGGTGTGTGGTGGGTTTTTGGAAGGTGATGTGGATGCAGCGGTGGTCGGTCCAGAGGAGTTCGGTTGTGTGGCTGACGGAGACATGCGGACTTGAGGAGAAGACAGGGTCGAGCCTGTGGCCTGTCGGAGTGGGTAAGCGTTGTGACGAGTTGTCTCAGTCCGAGGTTGGCGAGGTTATCGATCAGGGTTGTGGAGTTGTTGTCGTTGTTGTTCTCAAGGTGAAAGTTCAGATCTCTGAGCAGGATGTAGTCGGTGAAGGTCAGGGCGTGCGTGCTGATGAAGTCGGCGATGGAGTCACTGAACTGGGGGCGGGGTCTGGGGGGCCGGTATACGAGGGTGCCTCTGAGGGTGGAATTAGGGTCTGTGTGGATCTGGAAATGCATGTGTTCGGCGGTGCTGAGCGCGTCGTCAGTGCTAGTCGAGACCCTGATGCTGATTCCTTCTCCACCTCCGTTGATGCGGTCTCTGCGGGTGATCTTGTAGCCGTGTGGGATGGCTACGGCGATGTCGGGTGCGGAGGAGTTGTTCAACCAGGTCTCTGTCAGGAAGGTGACGTCTGGGGAGGTTGTGATGAGCAGGTCCCAGAGCTCGACGGAGTGTTTGCGTGCGGAGCGGGTGTTCAGTAGTATGCATCGGAGGTGGTTGAGGTCTTTCTTGGCGAGTGGTTTGTCGGCTCTGTGGCTGGTGTAGCTTCAGTTCTGGCAGGTGAAGGGAGCGTGTGTGCGTTTCGGGGCGGCCTTGAAGCAGTTGTGGGTCCGTCCGGGGTTGAGAGCTTGCAGAGTGCTGGCATCATAGTGGTGGCGGGTGTGGGGGCCAGGGGTTCTTGCGCTGGGCGCGGTCCAGGCGCGGGCAGGTGCAGACAGGCTTGCTGCATGCCAGCAGCGCGAACGCGCAGCGGCCGGCATGTGTGGGGAGGTGGGAGTGAGGAGCAGCTGGGAGGCGGGAGCAGCGAATGGGCAGTCAGGGGGCGGAGCCGCAGGGGACACAGTTGCGGGGGTGGTGAGGGGCGACGAAGGAAACAGAAGGCAAAAGGGCACAACAATTGAGGGGGAAACAAATGGCACAGAGGGCAGAAAGGTCATAAAAAGGGCAAGAAGGTCATAAGAATACAGGGGAAACGAGTGGCACAGAAGGCAAAAAGGTCACAGGAAGGGCAAAAATGTCACAGAAAACGGGGGGAAATGAGTGGCACAGAGGCACAAAGGTCACAAGAAGGGGCAGAAAGGTCACAAAAAACTGGGGGAAACGAGTGACACAGAAGGCAGAAAGGTCATAGAAATGAAGGGGCAGCTAAGCAACAGAAGGCAAAAACGGGCAGAGAGACACGGGGGCCACGAGGGGAGCAGAAGGAAAAACCAGGCAGAGAGACATGGGGGCAGCGAGGGGAACAGAAGGGAAACCGGGCAGAAAGACATGGGGGCAGCGAGGGTGAGAACAGGCACAGGTGGTGCTGTGCGGAGGGGGAGCAACCTACCTGGAATGGTCAAGGGTCGCTCTCCTCACCACGAAGGGGCCAGCCTATATGGGGAGGTGGAAGGGAGGAGCAGCTGGGAGGCGGGAGGTGGGGGCAGCAAATGGGCAGTCAGGGGGGGCGGTGGACACAGTGGCGAGGGGCGACGAAGGAAACAGAAGGCAAAAGGGCACAACAATTGAGGGGGAAACGAGTGGCATAGAGGCAGAAAGGTCCCAAGAAAGGGCAGAAAAGGTCACAAAATACGTGGGGAAACGAGTGGAACAGAGGCAGAAAGGTCCCAAGAAAGGGCAGAAAAGGTCACAAAAAACGGGGGGAAACGAGTGGAAAAGAGGCACCCAGACCCAGCGGCGTGGGTAGGTCGAGAAGCTGGACGCACGGGAGACTTTAACCAAATTTTGGATGTATGAACCCGATGTACAGTCCGCCGGGTACTGTTGTAGCGTGTGTACTTGACACATTAGGCAGAAGCAGCACAACACAGGTATATTACCACATGGAACACATTTCCTTTTGTGAGATTTTTAGAATAGTACACTAGAAACTCAGATAGATCCTGCGAACGTAGACAGTCTTCTACTATAGATACTTTCATTACTAAGGTCCTGAAGAATCGCCTGTCATTGTACACACACGCGAGAAACATGTTGACCATTTAGATCACACACTAACTGAGACTCATACAGGAAATATTGAATTCCAACGAGTACCGGCTAGTCTTTCATTTTAATTAAAGCAGGGGACCACGAGAATAAACTTGATACTGGTACTCCTAGCTTTATTTTAACTCACATATACGTCTACGCTGTTCTGGCCCCACACCCTCACTTCATCTGACGGCAGTTGGATAAAAGATCTCCGCTAAAGTGCCCCTCTTTAAGGTGTTGCCCGTTGGTTATTGCACCGCCGACCCAACGAGGAGCATCTCAGATGATGAAGCATGACACCTGAAAGGGTGTGTGAGGGCATTACATCCCAAAAAATGGATGCCCAACTGTAGGACTCATTGAGACCAACAGTATCCAAACATTAGTGTGACACGTACATTCACCAATTTGAGGAACAGCCAAGCCTTTTTGTAAAACTTACGACTTTAGGGCACACGCTGAGGTTGGACCTACCACTCTTAACGAGTGGAAATTGCCCATCGAAACCCCCTCCCCCTTGTCGTAAACAGAGGCACAAAGGTCACAAGAAAGGGCAGAAAAGTTCACAAAAAACGGGGGCAAACAAGTAGCACAGATGCACAAAAGTCACAAGAAATGGCAGAAAAAGGTCACAAAAAATGGGGGGAAACGAGTGGACAGAGGGCACAAAGGTCACAAACAAGGGTAGAAACGTCACAGAAGTGCAGGGGCAGCTAAGCAACAGAAGGCACCACGGGCAGAGAGCCACAGGGGTCGCATGTGGAGCAGAAGGAAAAACCGGGCAGAGAGACACGGGGCAGGGAGGGAGAGAACGGGCACAGGCGGTGCTGTGCGGAGGGGGAGCGACCTACCTGGAAGGGTCAAGGGTCGCTCTCTTGACCCGCCTGCCTGCCTGCACCATTACTTGTAATGGGGTAACCCAGTAACCCTCAGAACCTGGGTAGGCAATGGTAAACAAAAATTGGTTCTGTCGGAAAGTGAACAATTTCTTAGTTACACAACATATATTCCTATAACTTTTCTTACTTAGTTATACTTGGAAGTATTTGAATAGGAAAATCACACACCACACATTTTTTATCAAAAAAGAGAGAAGGGTTGTTATTCATCAATCCCTTTACAGAAATTAATTTTCAACACTTAAAAATTGGTTGTCCATACAATAGATTTTCAAAACAAAATGCACAAGTGAATAAATTGTGATCAAGTTATTTGAGTGTATAATACAGTGAAACAATTTTTACAGCTAAAATTAAAAGAAGTACAGGTCCAACAATGGTTTCAATTTCCACAGACAGTACAATTATTTCTATTTTTCTGCTGGGATATAGCAAGGACCAATTGGTTTAGGCGTCCTATAGAGGCAGAAATAGGACGCCTAAACCAAGCAACCCCCCCCACCCCAAAATACGAAATTTCAGGTGAGCAATTAAATGAAGGGTGTTATCACCCACTTGTCAATTTCACACACCCCGTACTAAAACAGGCACGCCTTTTTTAATTGTAGGTTGTCCCTTCTTCTCTTTCGTCCTGATGAAGACCCGAACTGGTTGCTAATAAGACAGCACCGTACTCCAGGGTCGAAACGTCGACGTTAACTTTCCAATTGGTCCTTGCTATATCCCAGCAGAAAAATAGAAATAATTGTACTGTCTGTGGAAATTGAAACCATTGTTGGACCTGTACTTCTTTTAATTTTAGCTGTAAAAATTGTTTCACTGTATTATACACTCAAATCACTTGATCACAATTTATTCACTTGTGCACTTTGTTTTGAAAATCTATTGTATGGACAACCAATTTTTAAGTGTTGAAAATTAATTTCTGTAAAGGGATTGATGAATAACAACCCTTCTCTCTTTTTTGATAAAAAATGTGTGGTGTGTGATTTTCCTATTCAAATACTTCCAAGTATAACTAAGTAAGAAAAGTTATAGGAATATATGTTGTGTAACTAAGAAATTGTTCACTTTCCGACAGAACCAATTTTTGTTTACCATTGCCTGCCTGCACCAGCAGAGTGCAGAAAGCTTTTCTAGCACCTGGAGGTAAATGGACTTTCTCTATCTGTCGTAACTGAAGATGTTAATCCTTGGTAACATCTATCCCCTTTGGACAAGGTCCTCCATTTAGCTATCAGAATGTAACTCATCCTGCGCAGACACAAACCCTCTAGTCCGTATTGCATGAAGCTGGGAGGTTCTCACCCAAAAGAGGGCCCTCCACAAATTGCTGACATTTTCTTACATCCACTGGACAGCCATGGCAACACACAGACCAACTACACCCCCTCAGGGATCACCAGTCCATCTGCCAGGATCAAGACTCAGATCTTTCAACCTTCTCTGTTACCGTCTTTGGAACGGCCCGTCTCTGGGATTCGTGGAAGCTCCACACTCAGTGAGCTCGGAGTTGCCTTGTAAAACCATCTCATGAGAGTGGGAGAAAAGAACATTAAGTGACACGCACTGCATAGACGTATAAATAAATCTACTATTATCGTTCCATGTACCATTGTCCTACTACTGATGTTTCGACATGGATGTTTTGCCGTCTATCACAGCAGCTTCTTCATTTAAAATCGTACTCATCAGTTAGTTTTCCATTATACCTATTTACCTATGTACTGTTTCTGACCCTACGACATCTCTGGCAGGCATGCTGTGCTGTCTGTTGCTTCATAAATGGGAAGTAGATTGCTACTGCTGTAGCGTAGTTCCTATATTCCCAATAGGCTCTACGCATTGGAATAATATATCCTATAGATTAGACGTAGGACTGAGGTCGACTAGGTCTCTATTGAATATACTAAACTTAATAGTGAGTGTCAGCTAGCTCAGTGGTCACTAGAAACTTTCTCGAATTCACAAGAAGGGATTAGTTTCTGATAACCGCATAAACATGAGAACTTTGTTTCCCAAGAATGAGAAACATATCTCTAGAGTGGAGGAAACAATAGATACGTATTTTACTCAGTCAATCGTGCATGCTTCGTTTCTACAGAGTTGCAGAGAAATAGTAAGACAGGCATTTTCAATAAAAAGGTTTATTGAACAGTCTTCTTTCTCATACAAGAGAAGTGAACTGCTACAATCGTTAAGCAGACTGCGAAGTATAATGCGTACAGCGAGAATAGTATTATAAAATAATACTGTAAGAGCATTGTATGGGTTCTAAGCCATATAAAAATACATACATAAATACACAGGCTAAAATACTCAACTGGTGCTTCTAAAATACGCCTACTCCAATGTACCTAACCTAAGTCTAGTACAAGGGAAGAAGTAAGTATTGTGTAGAATAGGTTTAGATTTCTTTGCCAAGAATCTATCCAAGATTTCTCTAGGTTCTAATAGGCTCCATACCTTCGTTAGAATGAAGGAGGTCTGGTATCTCTGTCTTGGGACTCGACTTCCCAACTCCCCGCAAGGGGAGCTTGGAAACACTGGAGCTGGATTCTCTGCAGGAGAAGTGACAGCTTCCCGATCAGTGCGTCAGCTGGAAGGTCGGCTTCCTTCGGCACTTTCTTTAGCGAGCTCCGTCGGGCAAGTGTATAGTCGAACTGCTCCGAACCACCGTGTCTTTCTAGAGCAAGTGGAGGTATATTTATACCTTGAAGGTGTCTAGGAATGCCACATTTTGACATGAAGTCGGGCATAATAACGTCAGGAAAGAACCCCTAGGGAACAGTTGTTCTTTGCAAAGTACATGAGTTCTTGGACAAATCAATATTCGAGCAAGGAGAAGTTCCCTAACTGCTTAAGCTGATTTTCCAAGTAATCGTTATGACGTTTGGTACGGGTGGAAGTAGCCATGCCTATATTTGGTCTGCATGGGATATGTCTAAGTAAGGACTTGATTTCTATGCCTATATAAGGGCAATGTGAATCCTACCTATATAAGGGCATGAATCGGGAAAATTCACTCGGAGCCTAAAGGGCCACACAACACTGCAGGAAGAGGGCAGTGACCTTGCAGTTAGATGCACTTGATTGGGATAAAAGGTACCATGTTTGTTAGAAAAGCTGCAACTATTAGAATAATACCATACCAAAAGCAGCACATATAATGCAATAACAGACCATGTACTAGAAAAATGTGATGCAAACAATGCAATAACACAGACCAGGCACTAGAAGAATCTAATGCAAACAATGCAATAACACAGGCCGTGCACTAGATGCAAACAATGCAATAACACAGGCCGGGCACTAGATGCAAACAATGCAATAACACGGGCCAGGCAGTAGGATTGAAGCAAATAATGCAATAACACAGGCCAGGCACCAGAAGAATCTAATGTAAGCAATGCAATAACACGGGCCAGGCACAAGGAGAATCTGATGCAAACAATGTAATAACACGGGCCAGGCCCCAAGAGAATCTGATGCAAACAATGCAATACCACGGGCCAGGCACCAAGAGAATCTAATGCAAACATTACAATAACACGGGCCAGGCACTAGGGTTGAAGCAAATTATGCACTAACACGGGCCAAGCAGTAGGAGAATCTGACACAAACACTGCAATAACATGGGCCAGGCACGAGGAGAATCTGATGCAAACAATGCAATAACACAAGCCAGGCACGAGGAGAATCTGATGCAAACAATGCAATAACATAGGCCAGGCACGAGGAGCATCTGATGTAAACAATGCAATAACACAGATCAGGTACTAGGGGAATCGGATGCAATCAATGCAATAACACGGACCAGGCTCTTGGATTGAAGCAAATAATGCAATAACACGGGCCAAGCAGTAGGAGAATCTGACACAAACAATGCAATAACACGGGCCAGGCACTTGGATTGAAGCAAATAATGCAATAACACGGGCGAGTCACTAGGATTGATGCAAATAATGCAATACCACGGGCCAAGCAGTAGGATAATCTGACACAAACACTGCAATAACACGGGCGAGGCACCAGAAGAATCTGATGCAAACAATGCTATAACACAGGCCAGGCACCAAGAGAATCTGATGCAAACAATGCAATAACACGGCCAGGCACTAGGAGAATCTGACGCAAACACTACAATAACACAGGCCAGGCACTAGAAGAATCTGATGCAAACAATGCAATAACACAGGCCAAGCACTAAGAGAATCTGATGCAAACAGTGCAATAACACAGATCAGGTACTAGGAAAATCTGATGCAAACAATGCAATCACACGGACTAGGCTCTTGGATTGAAGCAAATAATGCAATAACACAGGCCAAGCAGTAGGAGAATCTGACACAAACAATGCAATAACACGGGCCAGGCACTTGGATTGAAGCAAATAATGCAATAACACGGGCCAGGCACTAGGATTGATGCAAATAATGCAATAGCACGGGCCAAGCAGTAGGAGAATCTGATGCAAACAATGCAATAACACAGGTCAGGCACTAGTAATTAAAGCTCTTCTTTGTCTCGCAGTATCTGCCATTGAACCGGCATTGCAAAGATCACCCACTCGGAAAAGGTCGCGGGCGATTATAGTGCGGAACCGGGCATTCTCCCCTATACTACCAACAGGGAGGACCGCGGTGGAAGTTGCCGGTCTAGTCCTGAGTTCCTGGACACGGGCGCGAGGTCTAGACCAGCTGTGAAGTGCGCCGATTGATTTTAGAGCGCTTCGGTGCCTCGGTTAGTTCGGTAATTTAGAACTGGAGAGAAATACCAATTTAAAGTGAATAGGAAAAAAGAAATATAAAGAGAATAATTAACCCTTACCCATTGAATACTTCAGTTCCTGATTTCTTTGTTGCTTGGTTGATGACAGAGGCTCCAGAAGGTTTCTAAGGGAGAAGTAAGAAGAATTCAGAAGATAAGAAAGTAAGGCAGTGAGGGAATGAACGAATGAGTGAAAAAGAATAAATTAACTCACCGAAAGGGTGCGAAAATTTTGTTTATAATGCAGGTTACCAAAGAATAAAATAGTTATATTGAAGAATAGATTAGGAGCAAAAGCCATAGGCTCTCTGGGTAAGGAAATATATATATATATATATATATATATAAATGAGAGAGAGAGAGAGAGAGAGAGAGAGAGAGAGAAAGTGAGAGAGTAAGAAAGTGGAGAAGGAATTGAAGGAAATTAGTAATGGTGTGCTTTTCTGTTACATCGATTTCCACTCATGCTTGAAGAGAGAGAGGGAGTAAGAAAGGCATAAAACGGAGTACGGCAGAAAGGAAGATGTAGAGTGGAAGAGCCAGATGGCCAGGTAGTCTCTTCTCTGTTCCATTCCCCTTTTTCCCGGCTGTGTTCACACGGCTACTAGTACACTCTTCAGTTGGTGGCTGTGGGAAAACCAGTGGTGGACTTTGGAAAATCTCATAGTTCTGCTCCGAATTTGTAAAAATCTCATAGTTCTGCTCCTGGGAGTGTTGGCACTGTGAGTAACCACGACCCTTATCAGAGTGAAGTGCCCACGTCAATACTCACCTGAGCAGAATGGCTAAAGGGTTCAATTATAAAAAATTAGGAAATATTCTTAAGGAGATTCAACAAGAGTTGATGGGAGTCAGGGAGAAAAATATGGTAATCAAATTTTAAACGAAGGCCCACATTTCTTAACTCAGTGCTCATTGTACCACATATGTCGACCTACTGTCTTCCCAGATGCACAATCTTGTAGAACTTCCATCTTGTCGTATCTCAATGGAGACGCAGCTTCATGGTCAATGCCCCTGGTCACCCAAGACTCCCCAATTTTATAGAACTTCGAGCAATTCAAGAAAGTGTTTTTGTGAATTTTTGATAGTCGGGTAATGAATTACTGGAGTTGAGGCAAGGGAATCGAGAGCGTGTCACTTACCTGGCCCAATTTAACAAACTTGTTGTAGAAACTGAATGGCCGGAGGCCAAAAGGGCAGCCTTGTTCTATTGGGGTTTGAAAGAGAACTTAAAGGATGCGGTGTCACCGATCCCAAATCGCCCTACAGAAGTTTCAGCTTTGATTGATTTCGTTTTTGAGATAGACTATCGACAAACGGAAAGAAGGGGTGAAAGACAATGCAAATTTCGGCCCAGTGTACCACGCTTTGACCGGGTCAACACATAGGTTGTTAAATCTGGTGATAAAGAACATGCAGTCGAACCTATGCAAATTGGAACTATTAGAGGCCGCCTTTCCAAAGAAGAGAAAGCAAAGCGTTGACAGAATAATCTATGGCTTTATTGTGGTATCAGTGAACATTTTGTAAAGAAATGTCCCAAGAAGCCAAAAACCTTCAAGAAGGAAAACTCTCTGCACCACTAGTAGAAGGAGTTGGGCTGGTGGTTGCTAACAAGGATACAACTCCAATTTCTCATCAGGTGGCCAATATTCTACAATCTTCCGATCCACACCTTATTCTGACGAGGACCCTAAGATTTCAAGACCGAGTTCTTTCAGGAGTGGCCGTGATGCTGGACTCCGGTGCTACGGGGAACTTTTGTGACCTCAAATATGCCTCGAAAATTGGTCTGAGGCATTACCTAAAGAGAGAAGTGAGGCAGTTAGGGCTGTTGAGGGTACAAATGTATCTTCCGGCCCAATAACCAGTCACACAGAAGTTGTGGAAGTTGTCTCTGTTGAAGGTCAGAAGGAAGAGATTCAATTTAACTTGATCGATGCTCCTCAGTTTGGAATCATCCTGGGTTTGCCTTGGTTAACTGAACACAACCAAGTTATTGGTTGGAGAATTGCTTCGGAAAAAAGCAGAACGAGCAAGATGGAAATCTAGCAGCTTTATTATGCAAGCAAAAGATGATGGTGTTTGAGGTGCAAACGGAGTCTTCCGGTAGAATAGCAATAGTTTGCTGAAGTTTTCAGTGGTTTGGAATCAAAGAAGTTGCCCCCACATCATTGGTATGACTGCAAAATTTGATTTGGAACCTGGATCTAACCTTCCTTGTAGCCGAATTTATGCGCTTACTGAAGCTGAAAACCGTCATCCTAAGAAATACTTAGAAAACGGGTTCATACGACCTTCACAGTCCCCCGTTTCTTCACCGTTATTTTTCATTCCAAAATGTGACGGAGATCTGAGACTGTGTATAGATTATTGTGCCTTGAACAAGATTACAATAAAGAATCGTTAGCCTCTTCCCCTGATTTCAGTTATTCTAGATCAGGGGTACTCAAAGTACGGCCCGGCAAGCCTTCAGTGGCGGCCCGCGGAGCTTGTGACACATCGCACCTGTGTGTTTGTTTTTTTTAACTTCAGCAAACATCTCGGGGAGCAGCAGTGCGTAATCAGAGAGCCTGCTCTGTGGGGGCCCCGGGCGATTCCAGCCACAGTCAAGAGTGGAGCTGCAGGGGCACTAAGAGGTGAACAAAGCCTCATTAACAGACAAATGGTCGTTTAAAGACCTGTGAAGTACTGGGGTGCCCGGGAGGCTGTGTCAGCCAGGCTGACACACAGGGGAGAGGGGGTGGGAGGGGGGAGGACAGCAAGAACTGAGAGCCGGTGAGGTGGGAGGGCAGAGCAGGGAGTGAGAGCCCGGGTGTGGGAGGTGGAGGGCAGAGCAGGGAGTGAGAGTCCGGGTGAGGGAGGTGGAGGGCAGAGCAGGGAGTGAGAGCCCGGGTGAGGGAGGTGGAGGGCAGAGCAGGGAGTGAGAGCCCTGTGAGGTGGGAGGGCAGAGCAGGGAGTGAGAGCCCGGGTGAGGGAGGTGGAGGGCAGAGCAAGGAGTGAGAGTCCGGGTGAGGGAGGTGGAGGGCAGAGCAGGGAGTGAGAGCCCGGGTGAGGGAGGTGGAGGGCAGAGCAGGGAGTGAGAGACCGGGTGAGGGAGGTGGAGGGCAGCAGGGAGTGAGAGCCCGGTGAGGGAGGTGGAGGACAGAGCAGGGAGTGAGAGCCGGGTGAGGTGAGACAGATAGAGACAGATAAAGACATATAGAGACAGAGGCAGAGACAGATAGAGACTGGGACAGACGGAGCTAGATAGGGTCAGAGACAGGGACAGACAGAGACAGATAGAGGCAGAGACAGATAGAGGCAGAGACAGATAGAGGAAGAGACAGACAGCGATAGAGACATAGAGAGACAGAGGGAGAGAGGGAGACAGACATAGGAAGGGATGAGATAGACAGAGGGAGGGAGACAGAGGGAGAGAGGGAGACAGACAGAGGGAGACAGACACAGACAGACAGACGGAGACAGACAGAGGGAGGGAGACAGACAGAGAGAGGGAGGGAAACAGAGGGAGGGAGACAGAGTGAGGGATGGAGACAGACAGAGGGCAGACAGAGGGAGGGAGACAGATGGAGATGGACAGTGGGACACAGATAGAGGGAGACAGATGGAGGGAGACGGAGAGAGGGAAGGAAATAGAGGGAGGGAGAGAGAGAAAAAAGAGAGGTAAGACAGAGATAGACGGAGGGAGAGAGACAGAGGGAGACAGAGAGAGGGGGAAGGAGGGAGCGAGAGAGATAGAAGGAGGGAGACAGAGAGAGGGAGGGAGAGATAGGGAGAGAGAAAGAGAGATGTGTGTGTATACTGGTCTGTTGGCTCAGTGGATGAACGCGTCAGCTGCAGGGGCCTGAGTTCAACTTCATGGTCACAGTTTCACAGTTTTTTTCGTTCTAGCCCCTTCCCCCTCCCCCACTGACTCCGCCTCCACCGGTGTGGCCCTTGGCCACAAACCACACTGTAAATTTGGCCCCCGAGAGAAAGTTTGTGAGTACCCATGTTCTAGATGAACTAAAAGATGAAAAAATCTTCAGAAAGTTAGATTTACATGGGGAGTGCCATTTAATTTGAGTGAGAAGTGGAGAGGAATGAAAAACAGCATTCAGAACAAAGTATGGATTATATGAGTACCAAGTGATGCCCTACAGTTTGAGCAACGCTCCTGCAGCCTTCCAGTACTTCATTAATGATGTCCTGAAGGAGTTCATTGATCAATGCAAGATTGTTTACATCAACATTTCGATGTATTCCTCATCAGAAGAAGATCACCAACGGGTCAAAAGAGTTTTGCATTGCCTGAAGGAAAGCAAGCTTTACATAAAACTTGAAAAATGCGCTTTTGGGGTGAAACCTGTGGATTTCTTGGGATTTGTAATTGCTCCAGAAGGTCTTACCATGGATATTAAAAACATTGAGGCAGTCTTAAATTGGCGTCCTCCAACCTCTGTGAAAGATACAGAGCTTCATCGGGTTTGCAAATTTCTATTGGAGATTCATTCAAGATTTTTCCCTGAAGGTACCACCAATTACTAAATTGCTACGGAAAGGAGTACCTTTTTAATCGTCTGCTGAGGCAGAAGATGCTTTCCAGTTCTTGAAGAAGAGTTTTACCACTGCACCAATTCTGCTGCATGCGCATCCTATTCAACTGTTTTACCTGGAGACTGATGCTTCTAAACAGGCCATCGGAGAGGTACTTTCAGAGAGACACAAAGAGACCGAACAGTTGCATCCGGTGGCATATTACTCTAGAAAATTGCAACCAGTGGAAATAACGTATACTATTTCAGATAAAAAACTCCTCGCTATCAAAGATGCGTTCCAAGAATGGCGACATTACCTAGTCAGAGCAAAACATGTGGTGACGGTAATCACCGATCACCGGAATCTTCAGTTTCTGAAGTCTGCCAGAACGCTCACACCATGCCACCTTAGGTGGTCCCTGTATTTCGCCAATTATGACTTTGTAATAACTTATCGGCCAGGAAGAAATAATGGAAAGGTAGATGCCAAGTCTCGCATTGACACGGATGGAAGAAAGAGTCCCATTAGTGATCAAAAGATAATTCCTGAAACTAAGATCGTTGGAGCCACTAGTGAGAAAACGCTTGTAGACAAGGTCAAAGAAGCCTTACCTTCTGAAGGAATACGCGGCTTGGCAGAGAAGGAGTCAACTCAAGAAATTGTTGATGGATTGCCGTTTCATTCCAAGGCCTTGTACTTACCAATCAAAGAACTTCAACAACAAGCGTTGATCGACTGTCATGACAGTCCATTGGCTGGTCACCCTGGAATCCACTGAACGGAGGAGTTGTTAAGGAGACAGTTTTGGTGGCCAGGGTTGTCCAAAGATGTTCGAGTTTATGTGGAAGGCTGTGAGATTTGTCCAATGGGGAAGACAAATAAGCTGGCTTCTCGGGGTCTATTGAGACCTTTGCCTACCCCTCCATTTTCCTGGCACACTGTGACTATGGATTTGATTGTTAAATTGCCTTCTAGTCAGGGATTCAGTTCAGTATTACTCATGGAAGACTCGTTCTCAAAAATGGCGCATTTTGTTGCCCTGAAAGGGAAGTCATCTGCAAAACAAATAGCCACACAATTCAATTAACGTGTTGTAAGATACATGGTATTATTCCAAAGGTTTTGATCACAGATCGTGGATCTCAATTTCTATCCCATTGTTGGAAGGTTTGTACAAGGGGTTTGGGAATTGAGACACGTTACCCAACGACTTTTCATCCACAAACAGATGGTCAAACTGAAAGGGCCAATCAAGAGTTAGAAAAGTATCTCAGACTGTTTCTTTTGGATCAAGAGGGAGAGTGGCTTGATCTTCTTTGGACTGCAGAGTTTGCACATAATAATGCTAAGAATGCCTCTACTGGTTTTCCCCCTTTCTACTTGAATTATGGAAGGCATCCTAATTCTGAGGTTTCCTCTCAAGAAGTGTTGGTGCCTGCAGCACAAAACTTTGCATCTTAGCAAGGTACACAAGTCTGCCACCAAGAACTTAATGAAAGCTAAGGAACGCTACAAGCAAAGTGCAGATGAAAAAGAAGACCTGAACCAGATTTGAGTACAGGGGACAGGGCATGGTTAAGCACAAGAAACCTAAAGCTTAAAGGAAATAGAAAGTTTCAACCCCGATTTATAGGTCCATTTCCTGTGGAGCAAGTAGTGAATCCAGTGACTTTCAAACTAAAACTACCACCACAGCTAAAAATACACCCAGTGTTTCATGTTTCTCTTCTTAAAAAGGTTTCACCCCATTTGAAAGAATTGAGGAAAAGAGAACCTATTTTAGTGAAAGGACGAGAAGTATTTTAAGTTAAAAGAATCTTAGTTTCAAAGTCCATTCGAGAGAAAATCTTCTATCTTGTAGACTGGAAGGGTTTTGGCCCAGAGGATAGGTCGTGGGTGGAACAATCAGATGTTTGAGGTGCAAACTGAGTCTTCCGGTAGAATAGCAATAGTTTGCTGAAGTTTTCAGTGGTTTGGAATCAAAGAAGTTGCCCCCACATCACTGGTATGACTGCAAAATTTGATTTGGAACCTGGATCTAACCTTCCTTGTAGCCGAATGTATGCGCTTACTGAAGCTGAAAACCGTCATCCTAAGAAATACTTAGAAAACGGGTTCATACGACCTTCACAGTCCCCCGTTTCTTCACCGTTATTTTTCATTCCAAAATGTGACGGAGATCTGAGACTGTGTATAGATTATCGTGCCTTGAACAAGATTACAATAAAGAATCGTTAGCCTCTTCCCCTGATTTCAGTTATTCTAGATCAGGGGTACTCAAAGTACGGCCCGGCAAGCCTTCAGTGGCGGCCCGCGGAGCTTGAGACACATCACACCTGTGTGTTTGTTTTTTTTAACTTCAGCAAACATCTCGGGGAGCAGCAGTGCGTAATCAGAGAGCCTGCTCTGTGGGGGCCCCGGGCGATTCCAGCCACAGTCAAGAGTGGAGCTGCAGGGGCACTAAGAGGTGAACAAAGCCTCATTAACAGACAAATGGTCGTTTAAAGACCTGTGAAGTACTGGGGTGCCCGGGAGGCTGTGTCAGCCAGGCTGACAAACAGGGGAGAGGGGGTGGGAGGGGGGAGGACAGCAAGAACTGAGAGCCGGTGAGGTGGGAGGGCAGAGCAGGGAGTGAGAGCCCGGGTGAGGGAGGTGGAGGGCAGAGCAGGGAGTGAGAGTCCGGGTGAGGGAGGTGGAGGGCAGAGCAGGGAGTGAGAGCCCAGGTGAGGGAGGTGGAGGGCAGAGCAGGGAGTGAGAGCCCTGTGAGGTGGGAGGGCAGAGCAGGGAGTGAGAGCCCGGGTGAGGGAGGTGGAGGGCAGAGCAAGGAGTGAGAGTCCGGGTGAGGGAGGTGGAGGGCAGAGCAGGGAGTGAGAGCCCGGGTGAGGGAGGTGGAGGGCAGAGCAGGGAGTGAGAGACCGGGTGAGGGAGGTGGAGGGCAGCAGGGAGTGAGAGCCCGGTGAGGGAGGTGGAGGACAGAGCAGGGAGTGAGAGCCGGGTGAGGTGAGACAGATAGAGACAGATAAAGACATATAGAGACAGAGGCAGAGACAGATAGAGACTGGGACAGACGGAGCTAGATAGGGTCAGAGACAGGGACAGACAGAGACAGATAGAGGCAGAGACAGATAGAGGCAGAGACAGATAGAGGTAGAGACAGACAGCGATAGAGACATAGAGAGACAGAGGGAGAGAGGGAGACAGACATAGGAAGGGATGAGATAGACAGAGGGAGGGAGACAGAGGGAGAGAGGGAGACAGACAGAGGGAGACAGACACAGACAGACAGACGGAGACAGACAGAGGGAGGGAGACAGACAGAGAGAGGGAGGGAAACAGAGGGAGGGAGACAGAGTGAGGGATGGAGACAGACAGAGGGCAGACAGAGGGAGGGAGACAGATGGAGATGGACAGTGGGACACAGATAGAGGGAGACAGATGGAGGGAGACGGAGAGAGGGAAGGAAATAGAGGGAGGGAGAGAGAGAAAAAAGAGAGGTAAGACAGAGATAGACGGAGGGAGAGAGACAGAGGGAGACAGAGAGAGGGGGAAGGAGGGAGCGAGAGAGATAGAAGGAGGGAGACAGAGAGAGGGAGGGAGAGATAGGGAGAGAGAAAGAGAGATGTGTGTGTATACTGGTCTGTTGGCTCAGTGGATGAACGCGTCAGCTGCAGGGGCCTGTGTTCAACTTCATGGTCACAGTTTCAGTTTTTTTCGTTCTAGCCCCTTCCCCCTCCCCCACTGACTCCGCCTCCACCGGTGTGGCCCGTGGCCACAAACCACACTGTAAATTTGGCCCCCGAGAGAAAGTTTGTGAGTACCCATGTTCTAGATGAACTAAAAGATGAAAAAATCTTCAGAAAGTTAGATTTACATGGGGAGTGCCATTTAATTTGAGTGAGAAGTGGAGAGGAATGAAAAACAGCATTCAGAACAAAGTATGGATTATATGAGTACCAAGTGATGCCCTACAGTTTGAGCAACGCTCCTGCAGCCTTCCAGTACTTCATTAATGATGTCCTGAAGGAGTTCATTGATCAATGCAAGATTGTTTACATCAACATTTCGATTTATTCCTCATCAGAAGAAGATCACCAACGGGTCAAAAGAGTTTTGCATTGCCTGAAGGAAAGCAAGCTTTACATAAAACTTGAAAAATGCGCTTTTGGGGTGAAACCTGTGGATTTCTTGGGATTTGTAATTGCTCCAGAAGGTCTTACCATGGATATTAAAAACATTGAGGCAGTCTTAAATTGGCCTCCTCCAACCTCTGTGAAAGATACAGAGCTTCATCGGGTTTGCAAATTTCTATCGGAGATTCATTCAAGATTTTTCCCTGAAGGTACCACCAATTACTAAATTGCTACGGAAAGGAGTACCTTTTTAATCGTCTGCTGAGGCAGAAGATGCTTTCCAGTTCTTGAAGAAGAGTTTTACCACTGCACCAATTCTGCTGCATGCGCATCCTATTCAACTGTTTTACTTGGAGACTGATGCTTCTAAACAGGCCATCGGAGAGGTACTTTCAGAGAGACACAAAGAGACCGAACAGTTGCATCCGGTGGCATATTACTCTAGAAAATTGAAACCAGTGGAAATAACGTATACTATTTCAGATAAAAAACTCCTCGCTATCAAAGATGCGTTCCAAGAATGGCGACATTACCTAGTCAGAGCAAAACATGTGGTGACGGTAATCACCGATCACCGGAATCTTCAGTTTCTGAAGTCTGCCAGAACGCTCACACCATGCCAACTTAGGTGGTCCCTGTATTTCGCCAATTATGACTTTGTAATAACTTATCGGCCAGGAAGAAATAATGGAAAGGTAGATGCCAAGTCTCGCATTGACACGGATGGAAGAAAGAGTCCCATTAGTGATCAAAAGATAATTCCTGAAACTAAGATCGTTGGAGCCACTAGTGAGAAAACTCTTGTAGACAAGGTCAAAGAAGCCTTACCTTCTGAAGGAATACGCGGCTTGGCAGAGAAGGAGTCAACTCAAGAAATTGTCGATGGATTACCGTTTCATTCCAAGGCCTTGTACTTACCAATCAAAGAACTTCAACAACAAGCGTTGATCGACTGTCATGACAGTCCATTGGCTGGTCACCCTGGAATCCACTGAACGGAGGAGTTGTTAAGGAGACAGTTTTGGTGGCCAGGGTTGTCCAAAGATGTTCGAGTTTATGTGGAAGGCTGTGAGATTTGTCCAATAGGGAAGACAAATAAGCTGGCTTCTCTGGGTCTATTGAGACCTTTGCCTACCCCTCCATTTTCCTGGCACACTGTGACTATGGATTTGATTGTTAAATTGCCTTCTAGTCAGGGATTCAGTTCAGTATTACTCATGGAAGACTCGTTCTCAAAAATGGCGCATTTTGTTGCCCTGAAAGGGAAGTCATCTGCAAAACAAATAGCCACACAATTCAATTAACGTGTTGTAAGATACATGGTATTATTCCAAAGGTTTTGATCACAGATCGTGGATCTCAATTTCTATCCCATTGTTGGAAGGTTTGTACAAGGGGTTTGGGAATTGAGACACGTTACCCAACGAGTTTTCATCCACAAACAGATGGTCAAACTGAAAGGGCCAATCAAGAGTTAGAAAAGTATCTCAGACTGTTTCTTTTGGATCAAGAGGGAGAGTGGCTTGATCTTCTTTGGACTGCAGAGTTTGCACATAATAATGCTAAGAATGCCTCTACTGGTTTTCCCCCTTTCTACTTGAATTATGGAAGGCATCCTAATTCTGAGGTTTCCTCTCAAGAAGTGTTGGTGCCTGCAGCACAAAACTTTGCATCTTAGCAAGGTACACAAGTCTGCCACCAAGAACTTAATGAAAGCTAAGGAACGCTACAAGCAAAGTGCAGATGAAAAAGAAGACCTGAACCAGATTTGAGTACAGGGGACAGGGCATGGTTAAGCACAAGAAACCTAAAGCTTAAAGGAAATAGAAAGTTTCAACCCCGATTTATAGGTCCATTTCCTGTGGAGCAAGTAGTGAATCCAGTGACTTTCAAACTAAAACTACCACCACAGCTAAAAATACACCCAGTGTTTCATGTTTCTCTTCTTAAAAAGGTTTCACCCCATTTGAAAGAATTGAGGAATAGAGAACCTATTTTAGTGAAAGGACGAGAAGTATTTTAAGTTAAAAGAATCTTAGTTTCAAAGTCCATTCGAGGGAAAATCTTCTATCTTGTAGACTGGAAGGGTTTTGGCCCAGAGGATAGGTCGTGGGTGGAACAATCAGATGTTCATGCTCCCCGATTAACCAACATTTTTCACTTGCAAAATCCTCACAAACCTCAGCCCGGAGGCTTAACCTTGCGAAGGGGTACTGTCAAGGTGTAGGAAAAAGAAATCAAAGCTCTTCTTTGTCCCGCAGTCTCTGCCATTAAATGGGCATTGCAAAGATTACCCGCTCGCAAATGGTCGCAAGTGATTATACTGCGGAACTGGGTATTCTCCCCTGTACTACCAACAGGGAGGACCGCGGTAGAAGTTGTCGGTCTAGTCCTGCGCTCCTGGACACGGGTGCGAGGTCTAGACAAGCTGTGAAGAGCGCCGGTTGATTTTAGAACCACGCACTTCACCAACGGATTTTCAGAGATATGTAACGTTCTTTCTGTAGTCTAGTTAGAAATACCAATTTAAAGTAAACAGGAAAAAAATATATAAAGAGAAGAATTAATACTTACTCATTGAATACTTCAGTTCCTGATTTCTTCGTCGCTTGGTTGACGGCGGAAGCTCCTGAAGGTTCCTAAGGGAGAAGTAAGAAGAATTCAGAAGATAAGAAAGTAAGGCAGAGAGTGAACGAACAAATGAGTGAAAAAGAATAAATGAACTCACACGAGTTAAAGGGTGCTAAAAATGTGTTTATAATGCAGTTTACCAAAGAATAGAATACTTATATTGTAGAATAGAAGAGGAGCCAAAGCCATAGGCACTTTGGGTAAGGAAATAGAGAGAGAGTAAGAAAGTGGAGAAGGAAATTAGTAATGGTGTGCTTTTCTGTTACAGCAATTTCCACTCATGCTTAAAGATAGAGAGGGAATAAGAAAGGCATAAACGGAGTACGGCAGAAAGGAAGAAGTAGAGTAGAAGAGCCAGAAGGTCAGATAGTCTCTTCTCTGTCCCATTCCCCTTTCCCCCGGCTGGGTTCGCTTACTACTCCACCTACATCCATTGCCTTGCTTTTACTACTGCCAGAGGCCCAAACATTAAAGATAATCCCTTTGGATAATGGGAACACTGGACAGTTTTTAAACTTCACTTTCACATCACTATCACTGCACACTCAGTAAATATACCTGCTCTGCTGTAATACAGGCCTTGTAGCACAGCAGGGACACACTTGGTGTCACCGGGTAGGCCCGATGATGAAGCATGCCACCAACTAGGTTGGTGGATGGGGGCTTCATAAAAAGAAAGAACCCTTTTCTTTTTATCACTAACAACATAGTTTTGAGTCTCATATCACGTCTTGACAGACTAGTTCTCATTGATTTAACATGCCTTTGTCATGAGCCATCTGGGGCTCAATGGTAACTCTGGATACTTTTCAAAAACTCGGATTACTAGCCCTTACAATAAAATACATTGCATGGAAAGGAGCATCTCTGGGCGGTGAGAGAAGCGGCTGAGGCGGTCCACACTCCTCATACACAGAGGACACGATAGGCCTCAACTCCTATCCCTACCGAGCAAGTTTAATCCCAGCAGGGGACAGGTCTCCACTTCTCTGCATCTCCCTGGATAGCCCTCAACCACTCTGTATCCCCCTGGACAGGCTTCCCCTCCTCTGCACCCCTCCCGGATCAGCCTCACCTCCTATGCACACCCAGCCCAGGACAGACACCACCTCCTCTGCAACCCCTGTGCACGCCTGACCTCCTCTGCACCCCAGGACAGGCCTTGCTTCCTCTGCACCCCTAAAGATGGGCCTCAACTCCTCTGCACCCTGGGGCAGGCCGCACATCCTCTGCACCCCCTGCACAGGCCTCACCTCCTCTGCAATCCCAGACCAGGAACCTCCTCCTCTTCATCCCTGGACAGGCCTCACCTACTCTTACCCCCCTAGACAGGATATACCTCACCTCCTCTGAACCCTGGACATTCCTCACCAGCACTGTACCCCCTGTGCAAGTATGACATCCTATGCACCACTGGACAGGCCTCGTCTCCTCTGCTCCCCCTGGAAAGCATTCTCCTCTGCACCCCTCAGGACAGGTCGCCCCTCCTCTGTACCCCTGGACAGGCCTCGCCTCCTCTTCATCCCTCTGGACAGGCCTCAACCACTCTGCATCCCCTGGAGAGGCTTCACCTCCTCTGCACCACTCCCAGATATGCTGCACCCCCAGCCCAGGACAGGCACCACCTCCTCTGCACCACTGGACAGGCCTCACCTGCTCTTAACCCCCTGGACAGAACATGCCTCACCTCCTCTGTACCCCCGGACAGGCATCACCTGCTGTTAACCCCCTGGTCTGGACATGCCTCACCTCCTCTGAACCCTGGACAGGCCTCACCTGCTCTGTACCCCCATGGACAAGACATGCCTCACCTCCTCTGCACCCCCTGGATAGGTCTCGCCTCCTCTGCTCCCCCTGAACAGGCATCTCCTCTGCACCCCTCATTACCCGCCTAACCTCCTCTTCTCCCCCTGGACAGGTCTCACCTGCTCTCCTCCCCATGGACAGGACTTACCTCCTCTGCACCCCTAGACAGGCCTCGCCTCCTTCGCAACCACTCCACCCCTGAAAAGGACATGCTTCACCTCCTTTGCACCCTTTGGACAAGCCTCAAATCCTCTGTACACCCCCTGGACAAGCCTCACCTCCTCTGCAACCCCTGGACAAGCCTCACCTCCTCTGCACCCCATGGACAGGCCTCACCTCCTCTGCACCCCTGAGAAAATCAACTCCCCAGCACACGTATTTAAGTAATATGTGGTTTCCCTCTAAGTTAAAACAAAGTACAGTAAATGAGTCACAGATTATACACAATTCTTTCTTTCTTTTGTCTTGTTTGTGTTTTTTTCTGGTGTTCTCGGCCACAACCAACATTTGTTTCGTCGCTACAGGGTGTGATTCCGCGACTTTCTCAAGGCTGTGTAAAAAATAAAGGTACAGAACCATGGTCTAAATAGAAGTCACATCCTTCTCAGGCATTGGTATTATTTTTTGTAAAATTAAATACGGCCACAGCGCATATAAACTAAGGGGGTTGTCTATGTTAGGTATACAAACAATAGTAACCTAACCTTGTTGAGAAGATACATGTAAAATAAGCATTCTAAGATACAGTATACGACGGAGAGAGCGAATCTAGATAAAACTCCAATGGCAAAATGACCTCCTCATAGCCCTGCTGCACAAAATCCTTGGAAATTTCAAGTGTGAAAACTCGTGTCTGTGATTTGGTCCGAGTGATGGCTCTCATGTCGTGTGCTCTAGTCTAGGGGTCATAAGTCCCAAACCTTTGAGCCCCAAGTGTATCAAGCATGAAGGTGAGAAATAAACACCCACACCGTCCCAGTATAACTTTCTGTAAATAAAGAAGGGGTATTTTTAAAGGTCTGAAAATCCATCTCTGTAAAGTTCCAGCATGATGGATATTTCAAAGAAACCTACTTTCAATGTGGTGTTAATTCCGACCCACACAGGGTTCCGTTAAGTATCAACGATGAGTCCAAAGGATGGGTCCTCTGATTCATGTGTTCTTGTTTTGTTCCAAGAATCAGGCTATATCTGTAAATCAAATGCTCTGGTCATGTTCTAGTGTGCTAAGCGTCCGAATAAACCACATGTCTGATAGTGCTCTTGATCCCCAAGTTAGCTATCAAAGCACTGCTTCAAAGCGCTCTGTTATCAGGGGATCCCCTCTCAGCCGAGACCCGGCTCTATGTGGGAACTCATTCTCTCGGTTGCTTCAGTACGAGGCACAGTAACAGCCCCATAAAGTGTGAGGTGAACCCGGGTTCAATGTAAAGCCGTGTTTCCCCGAGCCCGGCCACACACTGTTGAAGTCTCTCAAGGCCTCACTCTTGATGCAAACGCTGACAGTGACCTGCGCCTGCTGTGTGAAGGAAGGGTCCTTGGGTCTATGGTCAGCCTGGATCTCCCATCGAGACCCACAGGGAGCCGTTCATTCAGGTATAAACATTCATCCAAACATTCATTCTCATGTCTCCCTCGTGCTCCTTCCGGGTCCTTGGAGCGCGATGACCCGGAAGCTATCAAAGGACATGAAGCCTAGGATCTCAGTCTCACCTTTCAACCGTCGCAGAGTCCAGCAGAGGATCCAAACATCAGCACAGGAACCGGTGTATCCAAACCCGCAGCCCGAGCGCGGTGCGCGGGATCCAGATCTGTGCGGCATCAGCAGAGGAACCGGTGGATAAGACCCGACTTCCGGTATCCCGACAGAGCAATAAACGAAGGACTACGGTCGTGGAAGGGGCGACATCTTGGAGTGGGGAATCTGTCAAATGCTCGTGTTCTGTGCACGTCACAGTTGCTCATGTGCAGGGCGGACACTACTTCCTATCGCCGATTTAGGACCTTGCACGGGGTACAGACTGAACTGCCCTGAACAGATGACGCTCCGTCTCACTGCGGCTGCGCAGAGGAAAGACACTACCCCTCCCCATAGACGAGCCGAACCGAGGAGATTTGAAATACACCTCCGCGGGTGCTGTGGCAGCTGTTGTCTCTCATTCATTGTGTCCCCGCGCGGACCTGTGCTGGTGCTGAGCTGTCGCCCTTTACTGTGCTGTGAACGAAAGAAAGAAATCTTTCTTACATCTATCTGTCCTCAGCGCATGCACAGTTAATCCAATGTCTCTCATCTGCACTGTGGGAAGCGGTGTCTATCCCCAGCGCATGCGCAGTTATCCATGAACAGACCCCTTTTAACCCCGCGCTCATAGTTCAGTCCTGGCCTCTGGGTCAGCAGGGAGCACAGCACCCAAACCACCCCAGGTGAAGTCAGACCTCAGCAGGGAGCACAGCACCCAAACCACCCCAGGTGAGGCCATGAGATACAAAGACTGTCTGCTGCTGGGAGGGACTCCAGCCTGCTGTCCGGGATTCATTTGTTGTTGTTGTTGTTGATTATTTTGTCTCAGCAATGCTCATTGCCCCTCACTGCTGGAGTTGGGTCTCTTTTCAAGGCCTCAGCAAACGGGGACAAGTCTGTGTGATGAGAAGATCGACTTGAATCCCGTTTGTGGCTCTCCCCAGAGTGAAGGGGGGCAGCCCCGCCAATCGAAAGTGAAAGAACACACTCCCAGGCACCACCGACTGCGCCTCATTGCACCTGGGCCTGCACAGCATCATCTGATGAGGCTAAAACTCCCCCAAATATGACTCAACCTCACTAGGGCCTCAGTAACCAGGCAGCGGTCAGCCAATGCCCATCAGGTAAACAAGCATTGGCAACGCACTCCCAGGCAGCACCGACTGCGCCTCATTGTACCTGGGCTGGGCCTGCACAGCATCACTGATGAGGCTAAAACTCCCCCACATATGACTCAACCTCACTAGCGCCTCAGTAACCAGGCAGCAGTCAGCCAATGCCCATCAGGTAAACAAGCATTGGCATCGCCAGTAGCTCTTGCCTCTGGGACCTTATAAGCGTTTAGTTATCCAGCACAATATCCTTGGTGCAACAACATCAACTGTTGCATGGCTAAACACGTATAACATCCCAAAGGCGCGACCTATTGGCCATGCCAATGCTTGTTTTCATTGGTTCCTGTTTGAGCCTTTTAGAGATGCAAGCTTCTGTTTCGTCCTCCTGTCTAACTCCTCCCGCATTTTGTTGATCTAGGTCATGGATACTCACAAACATTTTCTCGGGGGTCGCAAAGTTTGGTCTGTGGTGTGACCGAGGGCCGCCCTGATGCCAGCGGGGTGTAAAGTCTGGGATGGGGAAACAAAGCATGTATATCTAGTGGCTGCCTTTAAGAATGAAGGTGTTCCTAAAGTTAAAGGCCTTGTTACTTCATTTTCCTAACTGCAATTAACCTTTAAATAAGTGTTTGCTGTATACGTACGTTTCTTTTTCATGTTAGTTCTGAGTCGAGTAAACGGCAGCCCAGTGCTGCTGCTGCCGAGGGGTCCGCAAGTAAAGACCTGAAGGGCCTTATGCGGCCCCCGGGCCGTACTTTGAGTATCACTGATCTAGATCCTCCCGGCGACCATCCCAGCTACATGTGTATTTCCATGTTCTTCAAAAAGGGATCGCAGTTGAGCAGACAGGCTTGTCAAGTCTTCAAGGAAGTGTGAGTGTGACGAGGCTGGTGTATTTATTCACCACTTAACTAATCAGTCTCCTGTCCCTCCGTCCTTACGAAAGCCACAATTTGTGACACATTTGCTATTTTAAGGATTGTAATAACATCACTTTTGTATATTTAAGTCCATACAGATACTGAACACAGCTAACCGCAAGTACAAAAATGAAAAGTACAGGGGGCACGAGCCCTAAACAAAACAAAAAATAGGTTTCAGAGGGGCAGGGTTTGTTAATTAGCATAGGCAGTGTGCAGTAATGTCACAGAGAGGGACATTGCAAATCTATTATGCCTCTCTTTAATGGTAATGAACCGTGATTCACGTAATATAAGCACGCACATGAGCAGCGTATACCCTCATGTACATGAATAAAGAAGTCTTAAATGTATTTTGGTACAACAATGTGGGAGAGTTTTAATGAAACGTGGTGGAACATGTTAACATTGACTTTCATTGGGCAGAGCAAGTTTCCAGTGGGAGAAAGCTAAAATATTGTAATGCATGATATAGAATGAACATAGTGCTCTCTGAATCTGACTTGCATATCTATGTACTTTTTTTTACTGCATTGCACAGATATTCAATGCAGTAATCTATTATTATTTTCCCTCTTGCATGATAGCTGTGCATTACAGTTAGCTTATAGATGCCACTTCTTCAGCTATTCACTAATGGAGAGCATTTTTATTTTGGTGCCGGTAAATATTCTATATCTCAGTGCGACCCTGATAGTTGGCAGCCCACTAGCGATTCATTTGATGTTTACTAAATACCAGGCAGTTGGGGTAAACCTGCTACTTGCTACCAAATGGGTGTTTGGACACACAACAAACTGGAACAAGCATTTGCAATGCAATTGGTCTCACATTTACGCAAGTTTGAGCTATTGGCATTGTAAATGACAATGCCTTTTATTTATGTTTTGGGTTTCAAAACATAAATAAAATGCTTTGTCATTTACAATCCCAATAGCTTAAACTCGTGTAAATGCGCTACCTGTTGCATTGCAAATGCTTGTTATCTTCAGTCTCATGGTCTTTTTAGTAACATTAGAAAACTTAAATTTGAAGCTTTTGTGTGGGCTCTTATGGCCTAGGGCGCCGTACACACAACAATACATTTCTAATTTGTTGTCAACAAAGTTTGAATTTGAATGATTCTGCCCAGGTTTAACCAAAAGCTGTCAGTTACTGAAACATTTTGCATAGTGTATTTTCCTGTCAACAAATAAACATGTGTGTGGCATAAATGCCTTAGTGCCCGCTTACTTCCTTGAAGTACTATTTTCCTTACAGTAAAGCCCCCAATTTAATTATATTCAAATAGCATTAGATTTATGGAATTCCCCCTTCGCACCCCACAACATGGATTACCTAGATACCTGTGTGTGTGGTTTGATTGCCACAGTTGTCCTTGAGGACTCCGGGTCAATGGTGAAGATGGACATATACTGTTTGAAGAAGTTGTGTCCAGTGGTCCTTTTGGCAGCGGCTATAAACCACTCGCGCCTCTTTGTCCCATGCTCCACTGGCATCCCACTAATTTTTCATGGAAGATTAAATCTGCCCCTGTAAGTGTATCCCGCCCCTGGGATCTATTCAAAGCCAATGGCCTGTTCCATTAAACCACGCGAGCTACCGGGGCAGAACCCACAGATGGCCGCCGCGGTGCGTGCATCTGCGGCGTGGCGGCCGTGCTCTCAGGGCTTCTACGCGCTTGGTTTCTTGGCCTCCAGGTGTAATATTACTGTAGCACCAAGGCCGCAGGCCACGGCTCTCATTCAGTCCATTTTTTTCGTAAATGTATTGTTTGGGTGAGGGGTTAAGTTCCTCTTAATTTCCAACAGGAAGAGGACTTTTCTGCAGATGCGCCACTGAAAAATCTTTTAACGTTATTCATTGCATAGGAAATTAAGGTGGTGGACATGGTGGTGGTGGATGCGGTGGTGGTGGACATGGTGGTGGTGGTGGATGTGGTGGTGGACATAGTGGTGGTGGTAGACTTGGTGGTGGTGGACGTGGTGGTGGTGGATATGCTGGTGGTGGGGGTGGTGGTGGACATTGTGGTGGACATGGTGGTGGTGGATGTGGTGGTGATTGACGAGGTGGTGATGGACGTGGTGGTGTTGGACACAGTGGTGGTGGACGCGGTGGTGGGCGTGGTGGTGGTGGCATGGTGGTGGTGGATGTGGGGGTGGACGTGGTGGTGGACGTGGTGGTGGACATGGTGGGTGTGGTGGTGATGGACGTGGTGGTGGTAGATGTGGTGGTGGCCTCATGGTGAACGTGGTGGTGGTGGTGGACATGGTGGTGGTGGATGTGGTGGTGGTGGATGTGGTGGTGGTGGATGTGGTGGTGGTGGATGTGGTTGTTGTGGACGTGGTGGTGGTGGTGGATGTTATGGTGGTGGACGTGATGGTGGTGGATGTAGTGGTGGACGTGGTGGTGGACATGGTGTTGTTAGTGGTTGTGGTGGTGGATGTGGTGGACATGGTGGTGGTGGACATGGTGGTGGTGGACGTGGTGGTGGTAGATGTGGTGGTGGTGGACACGGTGGTGGTGGACGTGGTGGTGATGGACGTGGTGGTGGTGGACGTGATGGTGGTGGACATGGTGGTGGACGTGGTAGTGGTGGACGTGGTAGTGGTGGATGTGGTGGTGGACGTGGTGGTGGTAGTTGATGTGGTGGTAGTGGATGTGATGAAGGACGTGGTGGTGGTGGATGTGGTGGTGGTGGTAGTGGTGGTGGACGTGGTGGTGGTGGGTGTGGTGCTGGTTGACGTGGTGGTGGAGGTGGGTGTCGTGGTGGTGGTGGTGGTGGTGGTGGTGGACATGGTGGTGGTGAACGTGGTGGATGTGGTGGTGGTGCACAAGGTGGTGGTGGTGGTGGTGGATGTGGTGGTGGTGATGGACGTGGTGGTGGATGCGGTGGACATGGTGGTGGTGATGAAAGGGGTGGTGGATGGGGTGTTGGTGGATGTGGTGGTGGAGGACATGGTGGTGGACGTGGTGATGGTGGTGGACGTGGTGGTGGTGGTGGTGGTGGAGGCGGTGGTGGTGGTGGACATGGTGATGGTGGTGGCCGTGGTGGTTGGGGTGGAGTTGGTGGTGGTGGATGTGGTGGTGGTGGACGTGGTGGTGATGGACATGGTGGTGGTGGACATGGTGTTATTGGTGGATGTGGTGGACATTGTGGTGGTGGATGTGGTGGTGGTGGACATGGTGGGGGTGGTGGTGGACAAGGAGCCTCGTATACCACACATATAATAATACAGAACAGAGCACCCTTTCGAGTGGATGACAGTGTAGGCCACATAACTTTCAAGTCAGTAACACCCCCATGCATGCACTCATCCTGCACACACTTTCCTTAAAGCGACTTCTTAGCTGGTGACCCGCATGCATGCACTCACACTGCAAACACTTTCCTTAAAAGCGACTTCCTAGCTGGTGACCCCCATGCATACCTTCACCCTGCACACACTTTTCTTGCAATAACTTCCTAGCCAGGGACCCCCCCATGCACGCACTTACCTTGCACACACTTTCCTTGCGGTGACTTCCTAGCTGGTATTCACCATGCACGCTCTCACCCTGCACGCACTCTCCCTGCAGGGGCTAGTGGCTACCTAGCTGGTGATCCCCTTTGCACACACTTTTGTTGCAGTGACTTCCTAATCGGCTGTGGTGACTTCCTAACTGGTGACCCCCATACACGCACTCCCCCTGCACACACTTTGTTGTAGTGACTTTCTGCAAGAAGCCTCTCTATGCACAATCTCACTGACACATTCTCTCTGATATAACGTCTGCACAATGGTTCCCGGTGCACAAGTTTCTCTGAAGACACGCGCCTTGCACGCACTTTCCATGAGGGGTGTCACAGCGATATATATACCGCCAGCGCGTTTTCAGGCCATCGGTGACGTATCACGCACTGCTGGCAGACAGTTGTTCTCAGACACTTCCTGCACTCACAGTCCCCTCACAATCACGCTGCACACACCTTCAACGAGCAGCCCTTCATCGCTGCACACAGCCCTCCAGCAGACAGTCATTACACACACTGGTTCACCCTCTCCTTGCTTCCTCACCACCTGCACGGATGCAACCTTCACTCGGTGATTCCATACACTCACTATCATCCGTGCACACATCCACTCTCCCCACAGTGACTTCTTGCAGTGTGTGCCCTATTCACTCCTCAACCACACGCGTGCACACACAGTCCCGGTAGACAGGGACTTCCCCTCCCATACAAACTCACTCCTTTCAAGATCTCCCTGTGACGGCTCACTACCAGACGCGCACCTCTGATCACTCCCCGAGTTACACCTTCAACCAGTGACGCGCTGATCGACCTCCCTCCGTGGGTCATCCAATCTCACACCAGAGGGGCGCCCGTTTACACACTTATCACACTATCTGCTCCATCCTTTTGTTGTTGTTAGCCACTGCCATGGCACTCCTCACTGTGGTAGTGCCCCCAGTCTCCCCTCTTCAATGCCCTCGAGGAAGTCTGCAGCGAACCCTTCTCGTGCACAGCTCCCAGGCACACGTCAGCGCCCTTCTCCCACCAGCAATGTCCCCTCTCCCCCCTTGCAGGGCATCCCTTGCCCCTGCAGCCCATGTCCCCGAACCCTGTGTTACCCTTCTAACCCCCAAATTACTGCTTGTCTACTACAGTGCCCTTTCGCTCCCTCTTCAGCACATCTGTTACCCCCACCAGGCCCTCTCTCGCTCAAGCAGTGCAGCTTTCACACCACCTGGAGTTCTTTCTCACCTCTAGTAGAGCCCCTCTCACCCTTAGTAGCGCCACTCTCATCCCCAGCAGCACCCCTCACAGCGTCCTCTCACCACCCCACAGCGTCCCTCACATCCTCGCAGCGCCCATCACACCCGCAGCGCCCATCACACCCTCGCAGCGCCCATCACACCCTCGCAGCGCCCATCACACCCTCGCAGCACCCATTACACCCTTGCAGCGCTGCTCTCACACCAGCTACAGTTCTCTCACCTCTCGCTGCCCCGTCTCACCCTTAGCAGCCCCCTCAAGCTTTGAAGCCATCGATGTTGCATATTTATCTTATGCAACTAACAACCATTGACAAAGCCAATAGTCCTGGCTTGTAGTAGATGTAATGTTACTTGTTATATATGGATGGAATGGCGAAGCAGCAAAATACCAGTGGGGCGACACACTATGCCGAGCATGTATTTTCAGTTTGGGTTTTTAAGCCACACCCTTCATTACATCGACCACGTCCCTCTGGGAGCCATCACAAGGTTTTTCATTCCACTTAAAGCCCTTCCTCCGGTATTGTGATTTCCTGCTGAACTGGGAGTACAAGTTCACCCAGACTTGGCAGTCAGCTCCAGAGAGACTAATCCATGCCCGGGCCCCTCATCCATTGGCACCTTGTGATTCTTACAGCGTTACAGTTCATATCTCATGCCCCTTATTGGATATTGTCATTTTAGTGTCATTTTGTTCAATACATTTAACTTTTTTTTTCCTATTTTGGTTTGGGTTTTTTATTGTTTTACATTTTGACTTTTACTTTTTTGGTTTCTGCATAAATATTTTACATATTACCTTAAGTTAAGCCTGCCTGTTCCGTGCTAAGGTACCAGGGGGTTGATCCTAGGTTAATTGAATGGCTTTGAAAGTTCATTCTGACAACGGTTGTGATTGTTCCTCATCTACCGTAAATAATAATTCAGTTTCTTACAGAAACTATCTGAAATTATCTGCAAAACAGGCAGGAGACAACCTACCAGGCTTGAAGCACCCTGTGGACAAACTGGAATATGGGATTAGTATTGTGTGGCAATAGAACTTCTAAACAATTCAGCTTGGAGATGAACCAAGAATCACGCTTGAATGTCACAACTTTTTAAAACAAGGTAGTCAGGAAAGTGTGGCGAATATATTGCAGCTCTTTGCATTTTGGCAGCCCCAAGCAAATTTGAGAACAGAGTGGATGTATGTAGCAGAGACGAGTCTGTTCACCCAATGTGAGTGGTGAGATCTGCTTTGCTGGTCTGCCTGAAGTTATGATGCTGCTGACAGTGGCCTGTCTGCTAATAGCGATGGCGTGACTGGTGGATCTACGAAGCCAAATAAGAGAAAGTTATCTTCCGACACCACAGTCTTCGTGACTGAGACCAGTAATACTGAAGACTCTGAGACTCACAGCAGTAATTTCTCCTTTCAGAGCGTTATTGCTGCAGATGGAGTGAAGCCCAGAAGTATTCACATTACTAAGGTACCAACAAAGTTTAATATTGTTCATTTGTATTAACAATTTCTCTTTTGCAGCTTTTTGAAATGCATTTTCTAGTTTTGTTGCTTTTTGGTTAGTTTTTTATTGTAGGCTGTTATCTTCAGTTTAAAGGGAAAGATGGTGTAGTGTATGACTGTGGCGTGGGATCAAGAAGAGACGTAAGACCAGTTCGGGGTAGGTAAGGTTTTATTTTGGAAAACGTCTTTTTATGGCGGGTTGTCAAGGTGTCTCTCTGAAAAGCTCTGGGGTCCGTGATGGCGTCTGGTTATGGTCTTGTTTCCAGATGGTTAAGAAGCAGACTTCAGGGGATGTTCCGTTCTTCCTAACTTCTCGTTGGACTCTGCCAGGGAAAAGAAACAGGTACAGATCGTCAGGATATGTACTCTATCTGGACTCTCCCACAGGGAACCGGGCAAGTACAGGGAACACCCGTGCTAAGGTGCTAAACACTTTATTAAACGTGCGAGGGTGCGGAGGCGTGATTACTGGTGAGGAGGGGTATATTTACTTGGTGAAGACAAAGAAAGGATGGGCAGATATTCTGGCACACATGCGGCTACGGTTTAGAAGAACCCCGTCTACCTACCCAGCCCGCCAAACGCTGCCATACCTGTTGTAGCCACACTCCTCCCTCGGGAGTGTGGCACGGCGATTCATGGATCCGGTGGCCTCCTGGCTTACTCCTGTCGTCTTCGGGTTCGCCTCCAAAAGCTCCGTTCTCTGCTCCTCCGGGCCGCTCTCCGCGTTTTTACCCACTAGGAATCCTGCATCGTCATCAGGGGGTGGAGCTGCATACTCGTGTGTCTTCCAGTTAAAGGGGCCGTCATCCAATTCGTCGGCTAGATCCCAGGAACAGGCTTCTCCCCTGTTCCTGTCATGCTGATAATGAGGCAGAGAGGGGGAGGACGTCAGTTCACTACGCCACCACTCAACATTATCCGGTTCTTTTCCTCCCGTCCCCTGCCCAGTGTTACAGTGACCATAATGTCTGTCAAAGAATGGAAGGGCTGAGGGACTGTCATTCATCTCACTGCTAAACAGAGCAGTGTCATGCTTCAACCTCACTCAGGCCTCTGATTTTAACTATCATCGCTTAGAACACTGGGACTTTAGAGCCCATCCTTTAAATGAGAAAACCAAAACTAGAGTCCCATAAGCAATAGTGGTGGAAGGTGTCACGCATGACCTGGGGCAACATCGATTCAGCACATGCAGTTCCATTTTTTAAGTATTTGACATAATATTGAATTTATATCCTTTGTTTTTATGGTCATGAGTCACCAGAATACTAAAAACGTGTCTTTTATTTTCAAGGTCAATTAAGTAATGGTCACCAGCTTGGAAGCTCTGTTCATTCTTCAGTATTTGTCATTGATCTCCACGTGTGGCTGGTTTGGTTCTGCCCCCTGCATCGTTCCCGATAACTTGCTCAGGTAAGGAGCTTGTATCAGCAACATGATAACCCCATACTCGTCTGTAAGAAGTGCGCTCTGAGGCAGGTATCCGATCATATTTGTGAAACAAGGAAGGGCCAATATCTGCAATGTACATTTGTTAAAATAAAACACAATCAAATCACAGTATACTGTTCCGGAGGTTCAGTCCCAGAGTCATTATCTGTAACTAAATGCAGACACCCTAGGAAGCATGTGCTTTTAAGACAAGTTGCATTCACTCACCTGAAGGCGACATGCTTCATCATTGGGCTATACTCCTCACCAGGCCGGCGCTACAATGCCTGGCGGGCACCACCAGAGGGCACTTTGTCGGAGATCTTTTATTAAGTACACCGGATGAGCATAGTAGGACAGAGGATGTTGTGTCATAAGATGTGAGATTGGTGAAAGTCTGAATATAAGATCAACTATCGACCAGTTGCCGCAATATAGTTAATGTGATCATCCTGGTCCATGTTGAGATTAAAAACAGTCGCAGAGAAATTGAGGAACTAATGGCCCCTATCACTGTGTGAAAGTGTCGATCACCTATGGACCTGCTGGTAAGCTCGGTCTATTCTTCAGGTCTACCCTTTTCATGCCTTGTGTAGTCATGGAGCAATCTGTTGGCATTTCATCAGGACCAAATATGGGAAAACAGGTAAATGTGACCTAATCTTCTCCACAGCGTGAGGAGCTCTGTAACTCAAAGCCCTGCCCCGTGCATAGGTGATAAGGTGCCTATTAACATCTTTCTGCCACAGGTGAGCGCCGTCTAACAGGGTGCACTAGATACGGTAACCCTCCTAAAATTCAGGACATACTGACTTATCCAATAGCGAGGACGCCGCATCAGAGGGCAACTGGTTTGAAAAGCACATGCTTCCTAGGGTGTTCAGTTAGAGATAATATCTATGGGACTGAACCTCCAGAACAGATTACTGTGAGTGGATTTATATGAAGAAAGTGTATACTGGACTGTCATTTTCCTCAGCCTCTCTTGAGCTATGTAAAATAAAACACAACACACCGGGAGGCCAACACATCTATCATACATTTAATGCAAAAATAGCAAAAGGCCATGCAAACTAAAAAGTGACAATTGTCTTTGAAATGGACGAGAGCATCCACCCTAAAGCAAGTTGGAGTATATCATGCTAATGCTACACAAAGTATTTTTATACACTTTTCTCCTGATACAAGAAATATGAACACGTGACAGAAACAGTTACTGAAACGACACTAATGAGTAGGAGGCAGAATCTTCTCTCGAGAGGAATGTGAGGAGTCCGTGAGGTGCAGATAAAAGATACACAGACAAGCTGTAGAATTCACTGTTTCTGTTAATAACACTTTCCAGGTTGTCCCATTTAGACAATGTTGTTATCTTATGTTAAAAATACTTATAAAGCGCGCTCACACCACAAGGTTTTATGGCGCTGCGTACAAGGGAGTCCTGCCGCTAAGTGATTCACTCAGAAGCCTGGTAAAATTCCCATGTCTTTGAGAGTTTCCAAAATTGAGGATATGATATCATCTATCTAATGTCCTGAGGGAGAGAATTCCAAAATTGAGGAGCCAGTACCGCAAATCTTAGTCCCCCCCCCCCAATTTCTAGCATTTAAAGGACGGAGTGGCTAGGGGATTCAAATGGGAAGACCTAATATCCCGAGTGTGGATATATCTCTGGATCCGAGTAGATACAGACACTGGGCAGTTGCCATGGAGCGCTTTAAAGAGGAGGCATCCCAACTTGAATGCACTGCGTTCGACTACCAGAAGCCAATGTAACTTTTTCATAAGAGGGGTGACATACTGCATTCTTGCCTGGCGATAGATTAATCTAGCAGCCTGGTTTGGCACTAGTTGCAGTCTTTTAGATTGGTATGCCGGAATGCCAAAGTATATAGTTAGTGTAGTCAATGTGAGATATGACTAAGGCTAAAGCAACTTGGGTAAGAGCTTCAGTAGTGAGACATCTGCTGTTCTCCAGTATTGGGGTATCTTTCATAGATTCACCTTCTTGAATCATTCCCCGTCGTCGAAGTGGGATTCCCACCGTACATAGAAAAGCAAGGCAATTGCTTTCCGAGGCCCGGGCTTTCTCTAAGGAGTGTTCCAGCTGGTTCACATTAATCACCATTGCTGACATTTCTTCATTCTGAAGTGTTTGAAGGGTTGCTTTAAAGGTCAGAGGTTTCTGTATCTTCCCAACGCTGGAAACGCAAGGTATTTAGCCGCACTCAGAAAGGAAGTGCTGGAGTGCTCCTTCTGCTTTATGAAACAGTTTAATTTTGAAATTATTTCCACGCTGGTCGTCTCTTTTGGAGCCTGCGCCAACAATCTACACTGTGCCCGCAAACAGTGGTTTTGCGTGCAATTGCTCAGTGGTATGGAACTTGAGCTTGTGACTACTGCGTGCACAACTTTATTCCTTCGCTATTACCCTGTGCTATTAACAGGGTTCTTATGCTCTTTTATGGTGCCATTCATAGTCCTCTTAAGGCACCATTTACCGTGACTTTGTTTGTTGATTGAAATCCTCCTTGGGTTCAGTGAGCTCGTAAACTCCCTGGCATTCCAGTTAATCGTCTCTCAGTGTATGGTCTCTCTGGGATTGGATAGTCTCAGAACCTTCCTAAGGGGCCGATTCACAGAACTAACTTAAAACAAAATCCTAAACTTACTACTACTTTTGTTATTCACAGAAGTTAGGATTTTGTCTTAAGTTTGTCTTAAGAAAAACTTAAGACAAACTTAAGACAAACTTAAGACAGACTTAATACAAAATTCTTACTTAAGTCTGTCTTAAGACAAAATCCTAACTACTGTGAATACCAAAAGTAGTAAGTTTAGGTAGTTACTTCTGTGAATCGGGCCCTAAGAGTATTGCTGCTTGTTATATTGTGAGTATCTAACTATACGAGAATCCTGTTGTGTGATATGAATGAATCCCTACGTTTTTTCTCATATCCCTCTCAGTCCTTTCATCTGCAGCTTATGTTTGTGGGGTGACTTCTGAAGTTATACTGAGCCATAGACCAGACTTAAGGTGTATGAAGACTCCAGCACAGCAGCAGAGTTTATTATTTTCTCTATTCCCCGGGGTGCTTCCTTACGTAGTAGTGTATATCTACTCTGTGTGTGGTTGTGCTCAGGGGAGATGGGGTCTTCTGTACACTCCGTCGTCCCCGTTGGTGGTACTAAAGGTTAGTGGTAGTACTTGTTTTGGCGCTGCTGACTCATCCTTACAGAATCCCCACAATATCTGATTGAGAGATTGCAGAGAGTACAGACCATGGCGGCCAAACTGGTACTAGTGCAACCACGCCGCTCCTCCGCCTCCCGGGCACTCTCAGATTTACACTGGCTGCCAGTCTCGCAGAGGATACAATTTAAGGCACTATCAAATCAGGAGCTAGGGCCTTCAGTGTGGCAGCGTCCCGCCTTTGGAATACTCTTCCATTTGATACGAGACAAATAGACAACATCCTGCAGTTTAGAAAAAGGTTAAAAACCTGGCTCTACCCTTGAGTATGCTCCTTGGCATCCTCTCTGCCCTAAGCTAGTCGCCTGTATCACAGCGCCAGGTTACCCGTAGGGAGTCAGTTGCGCTTTACAAATAATGATGAATAAAGTAAATAAATACATGTTCACCCTGTTCACTCTACGCCAGAGCAGCTTCTGCCTTTTTTCTTACAATTAGCAAAATCCGACCTCTCTCACTCTACCCTGAAGGTTTTTCTGGCCGCAATTTCCAGATTCCGTCAGGATAGTTCCAATTCTCTTTATTCTTCAAGAATTATTCAACAATTTTTAAAAGGCTTCTTTCGGATGTTCCCACCAATTCGACGCCGCCTCCTCCTTGGCATCTGAACAATGTGTTGGCACAACTCATAAAGTCCCCATTTGAGCCCATTCGTAGGGCTGATCTTAAATTCATCTCCTGGAAGACATCGCTACTTTTAATTCCTACTTTGGCTCGGCAAGTCAGCGAGATACATGCTTTTACTTTTAATCCTCCTTTTCTTCAATTCACCAAAGACGCTCTAAATCGGCCTTTATTCCTAAAGTTCCATCTGAGTTCCACCTGAATGAGACGGTCATCTGAAAGACTTTTTTCCCTAATCCACAGTCGCCAGCAGAAAAGACTGTACATTCTCTAAATGTTAAGAGATGTTTGAAATTTTATTTGCAAAGAACAACCAGTATCCGTAAAACTGATCAGCTCTTCATAGCCTACGGCAGGATGCGTAAAGAACCTCCAGTTGCTAAACAAACTATTGCACGTTGGATATCTAGAGCAATTTCCTTTTGCAATCGGTAAGCAGGCAAGACCCTTCATGCAACGATTAAAGTGCTCTCTACTAGAGCAGTCTCCTCTTCTACTTCTCTCTTTGCTGGTGTGCCTCTTCATCAGATTTGCAGAGCTACGACCAAGCACTACTGTCTGGAAGCTGCCAACAATGCTGACACAGCTGTGGGGCAAGCGGTGCTACGTAATCTTTTTAAGTAAGGTGAGCCTCTGTTTCTTACCTCCTCCTGCACACATTGTATGTATATTTCTGCTTTTGCAGATGTGCCCATGTTTACTGCTATACTGTAATATACGTATATGTATTCTCTCGTACTCTGTTTACAATGTACTTAAGGCTTATCATGCACAGTTCTCGAATTACTGCTATCTACTCTGATTCAAGCATGTGAATCTATGAAAGATACCCCAATACCGGAGAGAAACATAAGTTGCTTACCTGAAAACTGTGGTTCTCCAGTGTTAGTATCTTTCATAGATTCACATGTGACCCACCCACCTCCCCTCAGAGGCTCCCCTCTTCTCCTTAGCTCTTATGCCACACTTGTGCTCGGAAATCTGAGAGCCTGAGCCTCTGAGGAGAAGGTTCCTGAGAGTGCTGTTGACTGATTGGCTAGAATTTGGAAAATATCTAATGACTTGGACAAGTTATTAAAGTGACAAGTTTTTTCCTATTAACTTCTATGTTACAATACGTCCTATTGCTCTTTTAGCGATGCTATTGCTATAACCCTTTTTATTCTATGTACTGTGGAGCTCCCACAAGCATGTGAATCTATCAAAGATACCAATACTGGAGAACCACAGTTTACAGGTAAGTAACTTATGTTCATCTTCCTGATCTTCCGGAGCTGAAAAAAGCAGGTAGAGACCACCGTCCCAATCTGGGATTTCATAGACAGATCCCAGTCAATTGAGATGCCAAGGCTTTTAGTTGATCAAGATCACGGGTACTCATAGTACGGCCCGCGGGCCGCCAGCGGCCCGGCAAACCTTCCTTGGTGGCCCACGGACCTTGCAGACATCATACCTGTGATTTAAAAAAAATATGTTTTTAAAGAGTTTCTGCAAACACTGGGCGCCACATTGAGAGACTCTGCTGCTCTGTGGGGGCATGGCATTCCAGTGATAGTCAGAGTGGAGCTGCAGCGGCACTAAAAGGTGAAATACAAAAGCCTCATTAACATGAAAATGTTCTTTTAAAGACCTGTGAAATGCTTGGGTGCGGCTGTGTGTGTGTGTGCCCGGGAAGCTGTCTCAGCTCGGGCACACACAGGCAGGGTGAGATGACAGAGGGAGACAGAGGGAGATAGAGGGAGAGAGATAGAGGGAGAGCGAGGGAGATTAGGAAAGTGAGGTATAGGGAGGGAGAGCGGGAAAGTGAGGGAGAGGGATGGAGAGCTGGAAAGGGCGGCAGAGGGAGGGAGAGCGATGGAGAGCGGAAAGGAAAGGGAGGCAGAGGGAGGGAGAGCAAGGGAGGGGGAGGGAGGAAGGGAAAGGGAGGGAGAGCGAGGGAGAGGGAGGGAGGAAGGGAAAGGGAGGCAGAGGGAGAGAGCGAGAGAGAGAGAGGAAGGGAAAGGAGGGAGAGCGAGGTAGAGGGAGAAAGGGCGATGGAGAGCGGAAGGGAAAGGGAGGCAGCGGGAGGGAGAGGGAGGGAGAGCGATGGAGAGCAGAAGGGAAAGGGAGGCAGCGGGAGGGAGAGGGAGGGAGGAAGGGAAAGGTAGGGAGAGCGAGGGAGAGGGAGGCAGGAAGGGAAAGGGAGACAGAGGGAGGGAGAGAGAGGGAGAGGGAGGGAGGAAGGGAAAGGGAGGGAGAGGGAGGGAGAGAGAGGGAGGGAGGAAGGGAAAGTGAGGCAGGAAGGGAGAGCGAGGGAGAGGGAGGGAGAGGGAGGAAGGGAAAGGGAGGGAGAGGGAGCGACTGCGAGGGAGAGGGAGGGAGGAAGGGAAAGGGAAGCAGAGGAAGGGAGAGGGAGGGAGGAAGGGAAAGGGAGGCAGAGGGAGAGCGAGGGAGAGGAGGGAGGAAGGGAAAGGGAGGGAGAGGGAGGGAGTGCGAGAGGGAGGGAGGAAGGGAAAAGGAAGCAGAGGGAGGGAGAGGGAGGAAGGGAAAGGGAGGCAGAAGGAGGGAGAGCGAGGGAGCGGGAGGGAGGGAGGGAGGCAGAGGGAGGGAGAGCGAGGGAGCGGGAGGGAGGGAGGGAGGCAGAGGGAGGGAGAGCGAGGGAGCGGGAGGGAGGGAGGGAGGGAAAGGGAGGCAGAGGGAGGGAGAGCGAGGGAGAGGGAGGGAGGAAGGGAAAGGGAGGCAGGGGGAGGGAGAGAGAGGGGGGGGAGGAAGGGTAAGGGAGGGAGAGCGAGGTAGAGGGAGAGAGAGCGATGGAGAGCGGAAGGGAAAGGGAGGCAGCGGGAGAGAAAGCGAGGGAGAGGGAGGGAGGAAGGGAAAGGTAGGGAGAGCGAGGGAGAGGGAGGGAGGAAGGGAAAGGGAGGCAGAGGGAGGGGGAGAGAGGGAGGGAGGAAGGGATAGGGAGGGAGAGCGAGGGAGAGGGAGGGAGAGCAATGGAAAGCGAGGGAGAGGGAGGGAGGAAGGGAAAGGGAGAGGGAGGGAGGAAGGGAAAAGTAAGCAGAGGGAGGGAGAGGGAGGGAGGAAGGGAAAGGGAGGCAGAGGGAGGGAGAGCGAGGGAGAGGGAGGGAGGAAGGGAAAGGGAGGCAGAGCGAGGGAGAGGGAGGGAGGCAGAGCAAGGGAGAGGGAGGGAGGCAGAGCGAGGGAGAGGGAGAGAGGAAGGGAAATGTAAGTGACCCCAGCCTCTCCTGTTCGAAGGAGCTGTCCTCCATCCTGTCCTCACCCCCTTTTTAGTGGCAGGACAAGCCGGAAACCTTTGATAGAATAGGCGATGTGCCCCCCTCTTCCAACTCCAACCCTCGGGTGCTGGAGGCTAGGTCAAGTACACTTTTCAGTGCCCACCTTCTTGAAGATGATGGGACTTATCCAGTTAGGGCTAGGACTGTGTCCTCCTCTCACAGAAGGTGGGCATGTTAGAGGGCGTTGACACCCCAGGCAAAGGGCCCATTGGACACCACCTGTCACTCCACTGTAACGCCCTTAAATCTAGTTTTCAGGTGGCATCCCCAGTCCATGAACTTCAGTTCCTGACCACCTAAGAAGAGCTGGGCACTACCGATGTGCAACAGCAGAGAAGATTGCAGAGAACTACTGTACACAGGTGTTCCAGGACCTTTTGTCTAAAGTAAAATCTGGATCCCCTACGGGCTGCTGCCCACCACACGTCCTAAAAGAAGCCTTCACCGGCCTCCCGGGTCCAGCCCTCTCTCTTGTGAATAAGTCCCTATTCCAGGGTTGTGTCCCTAAGGCCTTTAAAGAGGCAATTGTGGTTCCCCTTCTGTAGAAATCAGGGGCAGACCCCCAGATCCTGTTGTAATAACCACCCAATCTCTTTGCTCCAATACCTGGTAAAGGTACTGGAGGCTCATGTGGTGAAGTGCCTGTCCAATTTTATTGAACAATCAAACTATCTCGACTCACATCAAGCTGGGTTTCGGCCTGCCCACTCAACGGAGACCTTAATACTGGCGTTATTGGACTCCCTGTGAGAGAGGGCTGACAGGGGTACTCCTCAGGCCTTAGTGCTGTGGATCTCTCAGTTGCCTTTGACACGGTCGACCATGGGATCTTGGTGGACCGTGTCAAGGAGGCTGGCATTCAGGGTTCAGCCCTTAGCTGGATTAGCTCCTTTCTCGAGGATCGCTCCCAGTCAGTCTAGAGCGAGAGTCCACCATGAGTGGACCTCTTCTGGACTCCTCGACGTTACCTGCAGCCTCTGCAAGGAGACCCCCTCGACCTTGACATGCTCTGGTATGTCTTTTCTGACACCAAAAGGCACCCCTGCAACCATCCGTCCTGGGCTTTGGTGAAGAGGACAAAAGGTGTTGCTACGTCCCCGAGAATCAAAACTTACAATGACAGCTTTTGGTTTCCTTCAACCGGCCTCCTGGCCTGAGCCTGCAGACCTTTTCCAATTTGTCTTTGATGCTGTGTTGACATCCTGCACCCCGATGTCCCTGTGCCGCTGGTAGTGTGGTGTAGTCATGGTGCTACTTTGGGCCATGTCCAATGTTGACCTCAACCCCGAGAGACTAGTTCCCCCAAGCCGCTGTTACTTACCTGTAAGCAGCCTCTGTCCGATTTCCCAAGTCCCCCTTAATTTGTATTGGGTTTCCAACCTTGAACTTTCACATGGGCGCCCCTGTGCTGCTGTTGGTGCACTGTTGGTTCTGAACGGAACCATGTCCAATACTGACCGTAACTTTCGTAGAATGGTCTTGTAAGTAGATGTTGCCGATACGTATGTTGAATGTTTTCTTCACCCCATAGGTTAACATTGCAAAGTCTGGAAATTGCACTAATTTTCCACTTTTTATATTGAACAGTATTTCTATTGCAAAACGTATTTACTCAAGATGAAATTCTGTGGGTCCGCAAAATAAATCTAACCAAGTATCATTTTATAAATTGGTCTCAGATTTATTCATTGAGTGTGTGTCATTTATTGCCACTGTGTGTACAACAGTGTGCGTCATTTATTGCCACTGTGTGTACAACAAATGCTTAAAACTACCCTTGTATACTGCTCCCCCACACTACCACAAAAGGGCAATAGTATTATCTACTTTAGCCTCTGAAAATCTCTGGGGATCCACTGGACTCTCTGCACACTATGCCTCTTTTTGGTGTAGACCCAGGCACGACCAGCAACAGGAAAACGACATGGTTCACCGACGCCCTCAAAGACTCAAAGAAATCCTGCCGTACTCTCCATGAAAGGATGACAGAAAACATGACAGACCTTAAGAACACCACTCGCGAACACCACCAGCTGATCTGCACCACCAAAAGAACATCGTTAACAAAGAGCGGCTGGACAACAACACCCACAACAGCAAGGAACTCTTCAACATCGTAAAAGAGCTCTCCAACCCCAGTGCCAGCAACAATGACATCACACCGTCGCAAGACCTCTGCAACTCCCTCGCCACGTTCTTCTAACGCAAGTTCGCAGATATACACGACAGCTTTGACGCCCAGAATCCGCCTCCAGTCACCAAACCAATGACCCCCACCACCACCCTCAGCGCCTGGACCCCCATCAGCACAGAAGACACCACCCACGTCATGAACACCGTCCACTCTGGCTCTCCCTCTGACCCGTGCCCCCATCATATCTACAGCAAAGCCGACACCATCATCGCACCACAATTCCGGAACATCATAAACAACTCCTTCGATATCTGGGGCATGTCAACTCTCGAAATTCGGATACCAGGAGGGTCAAGAAGGGTCGCCACAACTCAGGGAACTCCGACCCCCTACCAGCCAGTATGAGTTTCTCCATACCCAGTATCATCCAAAGCCGTTGAAGCCAGCCGGAGAGTGTAGGGATTTGGGCGG